>NC_077229.1:170431995-172966995 GCF_027887165.1 Monodelphis domestica
TCTATGATGTTTATGATTATATAATAACCTATGTACATATAATGTGTTTTGATTGCTTCATTCTTCATAAGTTTATAAAAGTCTTCAAAACTAGTTTTTCTAAAGTTTCTGTTTTGTATAATTTGCTAATTCCGCTCATTTCTCTCTTCAATAGTTCATAGAAGAAGCCTTTTTGTGTCTTTTTGGAATTATCTTTTTCCTCTTTTTTTACAGCACAAATATAGGGGCAGTTAGGTGGCTCAGTGGATAGAGTGCCAGGCCTGGAATCAGGAAGACTCATCTTTCTAAGTTCTAATCTAGCCTTAGACATATACTAACTGTGTGACCCTGGGCAAGTCACTTAACCCTGTTTGCCTCAGTTTCCTCACTTGCAAAAGGAGCTGGAGAAGGAAATGGCAAACCATTCTAGCAACTTTGTCAAGAAAACCCCAAATGGAGTCACAAAGAGTCAGACAGGACAATAAGCACTATATCATGCTGTTCCTCAATGATGGGCTTTTATTTAGTTTGCACTTTTCCTCCACCACAAAAAAGGGTGCTATTTTGCTTGTTATATATCTTTATCTGGAGGTCTTCCAACAAAGGCTTGTCAGGTATATTGAAAGAAGATTCTAGGTCAGGTAGAAGTTAAGCTAATACCAGCTGAGGCCCCCCTCAACTCTGAAATTTTGTCATTCTGATCTCCAAAAACCTCTTTTTTTATCACAAAATATTATGGAATGTTAGAACTGGGAAGAGTCATAGAGATTTATCAGTCCAATTTTCTTATTTTATTAATAAGGGAAACTGAGGCTTAAAGTGGTGAACTGATTTGCCCTAGCTGGCTAATGGTATAGCCAAGATCTACTGCTTAGAGCCCAGGTCTCCCAATTTGTAGTCCAGGGAGTTCTCCTGTGATACCAACCTAACATCATTCTGACCTAACACATAGCTGTTGCTTGTGTATACAACATGATACTAGGTCAGATTGGGGTTTTCAACAGTAGAGAAGACACAATCCCTGCCCACCAGGATCTTTGTGCCTATGCGTTTAAATTTCCCAAAAGGGTAACATTTTGGGGGAGCAGCTGGGTGGTTTAGTGGATTGAGAGTCATGTCCAGAGATGGGAGGTCCTGGGTTCAAATCTGGTCTCATACACTTCCCAGCTGTGTGACCCTGGGCAAGTCACTTAACCCCTATTGCCTAGCCCTTACCACATTTCTGCCTTAGAACCGATACATAGTTTTGATTCTAAGATGTAAAGTAAGGTTTTAGAAATATAAATAAATAAATGAAAAGGGTGGCATTTTTCACTTCCTTATAATTATCCGAGCCTATAGGTGGTTATAGTTGAGAAACAATAGCAACACACAGAATGACCTGAGTCATCAGGCATCCTGTCATCAGATAAGAGGGGTTTTCGAGCAGTCCTAAGAGTGCTAGTCTTAGAATCAGAAGACTCGGGTTTGAATCCCACCTCTGACACTTGTCAAGTGACCTTGGGTAAATACATTAACCTCTCCAAGCCTCAGTTTCCTTGTGTGCCGAATGAGAACAACCATATCCACCTAACCTACTTCACTGGACTGTTTTAAAGATCAAATGATTGTGATACCTGAAATTGCTTTATGAAACTTAAAGCCCTATGGAAATGTCAGCAGCAATCGATATTATCAAAGCACTCTAATAATCTCAGTTGAAGATAATATTATGATTAATTATTTGCCAATTATGGCTTATTTATCAATATTTAATTGATATTTATATTAAAGTATAAAGTATGATTAAGATTTGTTAACAATTAATAATTAATGTTTATATAGTTAATACATACATTTATATTGTGTTTTAAAATTTGCCAAGTACTCTATATATACCTTCTCATCTGATCTTCCCAATAATCCTTTGGAATAACTAGTTCAGATGTTATGATCCCCATGTTCCAGATGAGGAAAGACTTAGAGAGGTGCGGAGGCTTGCCCAAAGACAATGGTGAGTACGTAGAACAAGAATGAATTCTACTGAACAGAAAATGGGTCGGAAGTGCAGAGGAATAGCCAGTGAGTTATAGTCTCTGTAAGTAATGGTGTCTCCAAGCCTAAACTGGAGGGCAGTCTTTAGGCTCACGCTATGAAAGAGGCTCTTGAGGGGAGGTCAGTATTTTGGGTCACTCCACCCACAAGTCATCTCAAAGGGCATGATCTGTCCTATGTGCAGCAGCCATTTGAAAGGACAGAATTATATTTCACCCTCAATTACCTCCAAATTCTTACCATCTGCCTAAATCCAAACATTTGTTGCTACAAGCAACACTTCCAGTTTGTGTGCTAACAAAACCACCATGTTACAGACACCCTTTTGGAAAAACTGTTAGCAAACAATAGGTGCTGGACTATTTCTATATGAACATGTTTGGAACAGCTGTGCCTGGTGAAAGTGCAAAACAGTGGAAAAACAATTAAATTGCTGATCCCATCTTTGACTTGTGACACAGAGCCCCCCAGATCCCACAATTCCAAATGTCACATTCCACTCATTCAGACGTATATGTGTTCAGTGCTGCCATGTGTACTCAATAGACTTCCATTCATACTGGACTCTTATCTTCTCCTATAGGAAGATTAGTGAGATCTTAGCTAAAATTCAAATCAACAAATATTTATTAAATACCTACTATGAGTGGGGCATGAAGTTGGGTTCTAAGAATATAACAAGAAATGATATCGTTTCTACCCTGGGGAACCTTACCTTCTACTTTGGAGGCATAGAATATACTTAAATAAATTTGAAATATATATATATATATATATGTACAATGTAATTTCAAGAGGAAAAATGTATTAATAAATGACACGATCAAGATAGGTCTTGGAAATTTCTATTGCTGCTTCTTTTTTTTAAAAATTCTTACCTTCTGTTTTAGAATCAATACCGTGTATTGGTTCCAAAACAGAAGAGCAGTAAGGACAAGGCAATGGAGGTTAAGTGACTTGCCCAGGGTCACACAGCTAGGAAGTGTCCGAGGCCACATATGAACCTAGGAACTCTCCTCTTTGGGTCAGGCTCTCAATCCACTAAACCACCCGGCTGCACCCCCCCCCCCAAGAACTTCTATGGCTTCTAAGATCCTGGGTGAATCTATATATTAGATTCTTGAATTCTCTCAAATTTAGCACCTTGAAACAAAGCTCTGAATGTCTTGTCCAGTTTATTTCTTTAAGGGTGAGGATGACATCTAGAGCAAATATCATGGAGCATACCTGGCACCAACATACCCACGTGAGGAAAGCTGAGAGCTATGTTTATGTTCTCTCATTGGCACTGAAATATGTAGAGGTCAGTGTGTTCGGAGGTCAGGGACATGAAGGCATATTCTCACTCCTACCTCAGCCCTCCATTCTCCTAGTAGCTCTTTGCTCACTTTCCTACCCAGAAGAACACTTGTTCATAGCTACTTAGCAGGAAGATACTTTAAAACAGATAGCGGATCCTCTTCTCTACCTCTGGTATTATTCTGAGCACACAAAAATCCTTGAGATAAAACTGACAAGAGCCTTTTGTTCTAAGCTGTCAGTCTTAGTGTCTGTGCCAACTCATCACTTCATATTTAGGACTCATTGTGGTTTCTGTTTTACATCTAAATAATACAGGAAGCATCTATCAGTGACTCACAAGTTAAGACCCAAGTTGGGTTTCTGTTTTTTTTTCGGGGGGTTTTTGGCTCAAACTTTACCTTCTTTGGATTCCCATGAAACTACATCATCACCATTTTTTTTATAAGTCTGAGCAGCTTAGCTTTCCTGGATCCTTTCATGTCAGCATGGATCTTTACTAACCTTTGGGCTGGAGGATAGGTCAGTAAAAAAGCACTGCAAGAAAGAACACTTGTCCTCAAGTGATAGGACCTGGTATCAGATCCCATTTCTGATATTATCCTTGTGATCTCAAGCAAATCTAACCACCTCTAGATCTCAGTTTTTTCTATCTGTAAAATAAGGGAATTGGACTAGATGACTCCCTGACCTCCCATTTGATTCTAGAATGTTGGTCCTAAAAGAGAATGCTGGATGTGGAGTCAAAGGTCCCAATTCCCAATTCTGGCTCTGCTATTAAGTTCATGTGTGACCTTGGGTCAGTCATTTAAACTCCTTGGGTCTCAATTTCCTCATTTATAAAATGAGGGGGTTGTACTAGATAGCATAAATCTCTTCAGCCTCTAAATCTATGATATTATTATCTTAATCCAGGTGCTTTAGGTCTGGCTGATTCCCCACCATCCCTTGTCCCGCCCCCCCCCCCAGCTTTGTGCTATCATACCTAGCCATGCTTGAGGGAGACAGAAATTGAGTCATGAACGTCTAATAAAGCTCAGAAATTGAAAATCATTGCAAACCAGGAGCTGCTCATGCCCATTTTAGGATACTATCTGTCAAGACAATCAATAAATCACAATTTATGCAACATAGAAATCATAGCCCTTTCAACTAGAGCAAGAAGTTTAATGAAAAATATGGTCTGAAAGAAAGCATTTCAATCTGGTTTGATTTCTATCGAAAGAGGAGAGATAAACTGACCTTACAGAATGGCAATGAGAGTATGACAAAGTAGCCTGGAAGAGAGGATGGAGAGAGCAGAAATGACTTGAGGCACATATATTTTCAACTTCTCTGATTGATTTCATGCAAATTTTCTTTCCTAAGAGGTCCTTCCATGTGGATCACTGAAAGCAAACTGGAATAAACATCAGAAAAATATTGACTGTGTGGGACTAAAAGATGGATAAAGGGGATCAGAGGGTCATAGATTTAAAGCTAGAATGGAGTTTACAGATAATTGAGTCTGTCCTCTTCCATTTACAGATGAGGAAACTGAGGTTGAGAGAGGTTAAGTAACTTACTAGGTGGCATGTTGGAGAAAGCCTTGGACCTGGAGTCAAGAAGACCTGAGTTAAAATCCTATCTGACATTTACTGACTGTGTAACCTATCTCAGACTCAGTTTCTTCATCTGAAAAATGAATTTAAAAGTAGCACCTACCTCATTGGGTTGTTGTGAGGTTGAAATGAAATAACTGATGCACAAGGGACAGCTAGGTGGATCAGTGGTTAGAGATTCAAGTCTGGAGACAGGAGATCCTTGGTTCAAATATGGTCTCAGATACTTTCTATATCTGTGACCCTGAGCAAGTCACTTAACCCCCATTGCCTCACCCTTACTGCACTTCTGCCTTGGAACCAATATACAGTATTGATTCTAAGATGGAAGGTAAGAGTAAAAAAGCAAAAACAAAAAACATGCACAGGCCTTTGCAAAGCTTAAAGCTCAATATGCATGTTCCTTATTGTTGTTGTTATTGTTGTTATCAAGGGTCACTCAGCTAGAAAGTGTATGAAGCAGAATTCAACTGTGGTAATCTTGACTCCAAATCCAGGGCAAGAAAGGTAATAGACTTTGACACTCAAGTACTGGATTCATTCATTCATTCAATCAATAAACATTTATTAAGTGCATACCATGTCCCAGATATTGGGCTGGGGATACAAAAAAGATAAGAGATTGTCCCTGCCCTCAAGAGTTTACAATCTGATGGGGGAGACTGTATGCAAACAAATATATGCAAAACACGCTACATAAAGGATAAGCAGGAAATAATTAAATGAGAGAAAGCACTGAAATTAAGAGGTTAGGAAAGGTTTCCTATAGAAGGTACTATTTTAGTAGAGTTGTAAAAGAAGTCATCCCCAGAGATATCAAAGTAACTTTTGTTCCCCACCAAAAAAGGGAAACAAATAAAAACAATTTCAACCGAAATCTCCTTTTATTTTGATGAGAAAGAACATTGGACTTGGAGTTGTGTGATCAGCCTTTTTCTGGGGTGCCAGCTAGCCATACCAAAATTCCAAGCAACTACCACTCGCAACACAGGCCTAGCTGAAGTGAAACAGCAAGGCACCCTAAGAGAGAAGCAAGAAGCAGCTCATGCCAAGCAAGTCAATCCACCTGCTCTCAGACTTTGATAGAGACAGCCCAAGAACCTGAATGAAAGTGCCTTGGAAATAGCAGTGATCTTCCCTTCCCAAACTGTCTGACCTGCTTCCTGCCCAGTTCCCACATTATTGAGAGGAGAACTTATTGTGGAGAGGAGGCCTATCTTCTTCATCACCCTAGCAACAGCTGCTGTTCAATCCCACCAGCAGGCAGACAGGCACAGGAGACCAAGGAGTGGCAATACTCTCTAGATCAGAGGTGTTAAACATGCCCTAGTAGGCTGCATACAGTATGGCCCATGCCAAATTAAAATGTAGTTTTTAGCTGATTTTAATGCATTGATGCATTAATTAAAAAAAGAAATATAGTGCTTATATGGTTTCCTGCATCAATATGAGGCCCACAGGGAACCTTCTGTACTATGTAGTGGCCCCTATTTCTATGGGAGATTGACACCATTGACCTAGACCACTGGTCCTGCTTCCAACTCATTCCTCACAGTCATTATTTGAGGAAGTGACTTTTGTGGAGAAAAGACCAGTTATCCCTGACAACTGCTAACCAACTGTAACGCACAGGGCAGACACAACAGTCTGAAGTGGAGACAGGAGGCTATTTATAGCAGGCAAGATAAATCACCACCATCCCTTCCTTAGACTCTGAGAGAGATAAGTCCAAGACTCTGAGCCTCCAAGCCTGGGAAATAGCGATGCTTCCAGGTCAGTAACCAAAGTCATCATTCTAGGAAGAAACTCTTATAGAGATGTAGCCTAGTAGCAGAACCTCTACTAAAGATCCAGAAAAGAAAGTTCTTGCCCTCAAATCATTGGCACTGCCAAATGACTTAACATCAGCCCTAAACAAGTTCATAATCTAATGGGGGAGAGAATATACAAACATATTTTTATATAGCAAGTTTTTAATCAATGGAAATGACATTTAAAAAAGAGGCATTATCATATGCTTTGCCACTGTGCCTAAGGACCATGGGGCCTCATAAAACTGCATATACTGTGATCCAGCTATTTCAGTACTAGATCTGTATCTCAAAGAGATCAAAAAAAGGGAGAAAGGATCTACTTGTGCAAAAAGTATTTCTAGTATCCCTTTTTGTAGTGGCAAAGAACTAGAAACTGGGGGAATGTCCATCAAATGGGGAATGGCTGAACAAGTTGTGCGATATGCTTGTAATAGACCATTATTTGTTCTATTGTGCCAAAAGAAACGACAAATAAGATGATTATGAAAGAAATATGGAAAGACTTCTATGAAGTGAAATGAGCAGAACCTGGAAAACTTTATATGTAGCAACAGCAATAAAGTAAGATGACTAACTGTGAATGACTTAACTATTATCAGCAATGCGAGGATCTAGGATGATTCTAAAAGACTCATGATTAAAAAAAAAAGACTATCCACTGGCATAGAAGGAACTGATGGAGTCTGAATGCAGATTGAAACACACTGTTCCTCACTTTATTTCCTCTAGAGTAAATATGTGATCAAATTTTATGGGATACAGCCAAAGCAGTAATTAGGGAGAAATTTATATCTCTGAGTGCTTACAGCAGCAAAATAGAGAAAAAGGAGATCAGTGAATTGGTCTTGCAACTTAAAAAAAAACTAGAGTAAATACATGTCTTCTTTCAATTTATAATGAACATGGGAATAAGTTTTATATGATAATATATGTACCACTCATATCATATTACTTGCCATCTTGGGGGAGGTAGAGAGGTGGGAAAGAGGGAGAAAACATGGATCATAAAATGTCAGAGAGTGATTATAAAAAATTGTATCAGGGCAACTAGGTGGCTCAGTGGATTGAGAGCAAGGCCTAGAGTAAGGAGGTCCTGGATCCAAATCTGGCCTCAGATAATTCCTAGTTGCGTGACCCTGAGCAAGTCACTTACCACACATTACCTAGTCCTTATCACTCTTCTACCTTGGAACCAATACACAATATTGATTCTAAGACAGAAAGTAAGGTTTTGTTTTTTTTAATTGTATCAACATGTAATCTGGAAAAAACTTAAATTAAAAAAATAACAACACAAAAACCATAAGGCCTTTCCATCTGGTTTGCAGCTGAAACCTTCTATATGAGTCCCTGGCTCCCCATTAAAATGTGAACTCCTTGAGATCTGGGACTGCCTTCCTCTACTCTATAGCCTATACTGAGCACAAGGCTTTGCATATAGTAAGCACATAGTAAATGATTTATTCATTCCTGGAAAGTGCCTCAGAGGTCATTTTACAGATGAAGAACTGAGGCCCAGAGAAACTAGTGAGGTAGAGTCTGATCTCTGACTCCAAATCTAGCCCTCTATTTAAGACTAGAGGAACTGAGTTCAAATCTCAGCTGGTTTTCTTAGCCTTCACTTTTAGTCTCAGTTTCTTCATCTGTGAAATGAGGGGACTAGAATAGATAGGTGACCTTTAAAATATATCTCTGATCCTTAATGATGACCTGGCCATACAGCAGCTTGCTTTTCCCAAACAGTTTACCCATGAGTCCATTTCAGAGCTCTTCCAGCCCATTCTTGATGTAAGAGGAGACGTGTGTGGTGGAGGCGGTGAAAACAATCCCATCTAAAAGCCTGGGTACTTTTCTTTCTCTGTTCATGAACTCAGAGAGAAAGTGCAGGGTGAGTAATCCAGAAGTTCTTCCTGCCTCAAGAATGCCTGCAGAGAAAGACCTTTCTGAATTCTGAAGAAATATGAACAGTGACTCATCCTTATTCTTCTCTCCGTGTCCCACTGGGGCCTCCCCCTTTGGGCTGGATAAATATATCTCAGCAGCCTAACCTGAGCATCCTTTCTCTTGTGTGCGGTGGCTTCTCCCCACCTGGATGTGTTCACAACAGGTGGTAAATGGAGCCTCTGATTACAACCCAGCGGAAATAATGGATTGCTCAGGGGAGCTTGGAAACCCATCTCCCTCTTCCTGGTGCTGGCAAGGAAGCTGCTTTCACGGCTCCAGAAGCCTTGGGCAAACTGCTCTGTATGGTTTGCAAAACATTTCACATTTGTTATCTCTTTGGATCCTCATAAAAACCCGGAGAGGTAGGAACTGGTCTTATCTCCTTTTAACAGATGAAGAAACAAAGATGAGAGCAGTGGAATGGACCAGTGCCCAGGGTCACTAGTAAGTGTCCAAGGCCCGGCTCATGGTTCAAATGCAGGTCTTCCTGATTCCAGGACCAAGTTGTCAGGAAAAGAGAAAATGTATACCATCACAGCTTTTCATTTAAAGCTCATGAGCTTTTTCCCCCCAAGAAAACATTCAAGAATGCCAGGGTTATTAGTCATGATATTTGTCTGCTTCAACACTCACAGTATTCATTTTTTAACCCTTATTTTCTGTGTTAGTATCAATTCTAAGACAAAGGAGGTGCAAGGGGGAATCGATCAGGGCCACGATCACACAGCTAGGAAGTGTTTGAACCCGGGTCCTCCCAACTCTAGGCCTGATGCTCTAATCCCATGTTAGCACATCCATGGCATGCATGGCAGAGCATGCTGGAGGGGTTGTTCCCCTCCCCTTTTCCACATGCCTGAGGACATTTCTCCCATCACCCAACCCTCTACCCAGCAGTCCAATGGGAGTGCTTCCTCCTTCCCCTGTTTGGGGTAAGGTTGGGGGCTCACATGCAGCGTGAGGGTATAGTTTGGATATTTGAGCTCTAAAAGGTTCACCATCACTGCTCTATCCATTGTGCTACCTAGCTGCCCCAACACTCATATTAACAAAACAACTTGGGTTATATTTATTCTTAGAAATATTTTAATCAGGGAGCAGCTGTTTGGCTCAGTGGATTGAGAGCCGAGCCCAGAGACAGGAGGTCCTGAATTCAAATTTGGCTTCAGACACTTTCTGGCTGTGTGACCCTGGGCAAGTCACTTAAGCCTCATTGCCTAGCCTTTAACACTCTTTTGCCTTAGAACCAATATGGATTCTAAGATGGATGGTAAGGGTTTCAAATATATATGTATGCATATATATTTTTAATCAGTTTCATTTTCTTTTTTTCATAAAGTTTGTTTATTTTTTTAACTCTAAGGGCATTTCCCAAAAAAATCTTTCATCTATCTTTTCTTCTTCTTTCCCACACTGACATTGAACTTCTCTAGTCACAAAGAAAAATAGGTGAGAAAAACAGATGACAGAGAGATGAGTTGAATATATAAAAATACAAGTCATTTTCCAATTGATAAATGGTCAAAGGATATGAATGACAATTCTCTGGCAAAGTAATTAAAACTCTCTTTTAAAGTCATTTAAAAATGCTCTAAATCACTATTATTTGAAATGACACAAATTATACAACACTGAAGTACAACCCCACACCTGTCAGATTGGCTATTATGACAGAAAAGGAAAATGGCAAAACTTGGAGGGGATGTGGGACAGCATTCTTGGGGCAATTGTGAACGGATTTAATCATTCAGGAGAGCAATTTGGATCTATGTCCAAAGGGATATAAAACAGTATCCTTACTAGGTTGTCTCCCAAAGAGATTTTTTTTTAAAAAAAGAAGGAACTATATATGCAAAAATATTAAAGCAGCTCTTCGGTGGATTTGGAAAGTGAAGAGATCCCCATCAATTGGGGAATGGCTGAGTAAGTTATAGTATATGATTGTAATGGAATACTATTGTGCTGTAAGAAAAGACAAGCAAGCAGAGCTTAGAAAAACCTATACTGTCTTACAACATTGAAGCAGAATTGAAATTATTTATTATTATTTGAAATAAGTAGAACCAGGAGAACCTTGTACAACGACAAGAATACTTTCCAATGAACAACTGTGAATAATAGCTATTCTCAGCCATACAGAGATCCGAACTATCCCAAAGGACCCATGATTTTTAAATGCTCTCTACTTCCAGAGAAAAAGAATGGAGTCTGAATATAGACCAAAACAAACTTCTTTCACTTTCTTTTTTTTTTCCTACTTGAATTTCCTTCTACAAAGGGATTAATTTGGAAAAATGTTTTATATGATTAGACATGTAAAATCTATATGAGATTGTTTACCGTCTCAAGGGAGGCAGAGGGTTGTGGGAGAAGGGAGGAGGGAGAGAGAGAATTTGAGACTCAGGATTGTCTTTGAAAAATGTTGGAAACTTTTTACATGTAATGGGGGTGGGGTGGAAAATTAAAAAAAATAAAAGCAGATGACATTACAACTGATTCAGATAGAGTATGCCACATTGTACTCCCATAGTATTCTGCCTGTTTATACCAAAAACAAGTGTTTAACCTATTCTCTGAGACCAAGACTGATTACTGAAAATAATGTATTAATTTGATGTTTGTTTCAGTGTTTTTCTTCACAATACTTTTGTCACTATGAATATCTTTCACCCAATTCTGCTTACTTTAGTTTTTTCTTTTTCTTTTTTTTTAATCCTTACCTTCCTCCTTAGAATCAACACCATGTATTGGTTCCAAGGCAGAAGAGAGGTAAGGGCTAAGCAAAGGGGGTTAAGTGACTTGCCCAGGGTCACACAGATGGGAAGTGTCTAAGACCAGATTTGAATCTAGGACCTCCCATCTCTAAGCCTGCACTGAGCCACCTAGTTGAACCTGGCTTACTTTACTTTTCATCAGACCTGGATTGAAGTCTTGCTTCTGACATATACTGGCTCCATGATGCTGGACAAGCCCCTTACTCTCTCAGTCTTCTGGAAGACTCCCCAAGGTCAGAAGTCACAGAGAAAGTGATCGTTTGTATTGGTGAAAAGAGTTTCCTCATCTGGTTGTATCTGGTACCAATGAAATCACAGGTTCAGTACCCATCTTTATCCCTAAAATTCCACGACATTTATAGAGCACAATTTGCTTGGTTCCTCTCTAAATCAATGGGTACCTACCCTCTGCCCTCTTCTTTGCTACTACAAAAAGTGCTGATAGTACTATTTTAGTACAAATGGAATCTTTCAGGTTTTTATCTCTTTCAAATATATCCCTAATAGTGGGAACACTGAGTCAAAGAGTATGAAGAGGCTAATGACTTCTCTCAAATAATTCCAAATCAACTTCATTTTTTTAAGTTTATAATTTTTATTTTCTTAACATTCATTTTTAAAAATTTGGGGGTTTCCAAATTCTTTTCCTCCACCCTGCTCCTCCTCCACCCATTGAAGAGATAACCAAACCATTATAAATTTGAAGTCATACAAAACATATTTCTATATTAGCTATTGTGCAGAAAAAAAAAAGTGAAAAACAGTAAGCTTCAATCAAAATTCATCAGTTCTCTCTCTAGAATTTGGTCACATTTTTTCATCCTGATTGCTTTGACATTGTCTTGGATTATTATATTGATCAGAATAGCTAAGCTTTTCATAGCTGATCATGATTGTGATGTTCCTATTGGGTACTACATTCTCTTGGTTCTGCTCACTTCACTTTGCATCAGTTCATATATCAATTTCATTTTAAAAACAAAGAACTATTTGTGATCGTTAATATAAAAAAGATCTTCCAAAAGCAATTTCCAGGTTTCAAAAGGTTACTTTACCATCAGTTTAAGTCAAGTCAAATCAATAAGCATTTATTAATCACATATTCTGTAAAGACACAAGCATAAAAATGAAAACCCCATCTGTTCTCAAATAGATGAGATGAGATGAGACAAGAGGAGATTAAATGAGATAAAAAGCATTTATTTTGAGGGCTCTATACACATACACACATGCACGCACGCATGCACACAGAACATGAGAGGAGTGGTTATTGTGTGGCTTGAAGGGAGGCAGAATAGACTGCTCTCACCTCTTCTCCTTCCTTAAGGAGGCTTTAATTCCTGCCAGGAAGGGAAGCAGTAAGTTGGGAGCCAGAAACCTAGTCACCCTGCTCTCCTCAGAGAGATGGGATGCCAGGCTAGAATTATCTCTTTCTGCTCCCTTAAATATTATTAGTCTTAAGCATATGCTTTTCAGATCCAAGTTAATTTCTGGCTGCTCTTTCATTAATGGGGGAGAAGGACCCCAAGATTTATATTCACAGCTTGTACCCTTTCCCACCAAATATCAGTTCCATAAAGGACACACTATAATGGTTAGAATGGGTTTGACTAAATTATAAGAGTAAAAAAAAATGTTGTGGTTGCTGTTTATAAAAATTAACTCTTAAGTCACAAGATTGCTAGTAGCTCTAATAGCTTTATTATAGTAAGATAAAGCCAATAAGAGAGGGAAATATAGAAAGGAGGTAAAGAATTACCTAGCCTAACAACCCAGAGTCTGTCTCTGATTCTCAACCTCAGAAACAACTTCCCCCTATTTCCTGCCAGCTCTCACCTTATATGCCATTCCCTTCACCCAAGCTCTCCTACATCACCCCCCAGGAACGAATCACAATACCTCAATTAGCCTGGCACCACCCAGGAGGGTAGTGCCTGTGGGATCAATTCCCTGGTTGCTGATTGACCCAAATTAAAAATAAATGGAAGAAAAGTCTAAATTTCTGATTGATCAAATCAAAATACAAATTCCTTTCTCACCCCCCCCACCCCCCCCCCCATTCCCCCAGTGATTCTACTGGGAGACAAGCATGCTGAAATCTCCTTAATTGAGGGTCTTGAGAGATTAATATGCCTGGTCTCCCCAGTGAATCATTTCAAATAACCAACGTATATCTCTAAGGATTCTCTCACTAAAGGTATAGAAAACATTGCCCTTTCTAAGGGGAAATTACAGCAACCTGGAAATAAGAGGGAAAAAGAAAAGAAAGAAAACAAAAATAATAATTAATAGATGCATTGACAAAAAGCCAATTAGAGGGCATTCCCCTTTGACATAAGAATTTACATTTATAATAAATATGTTCAATCCCCTCCAGTTCAATTCATTCTGGATCTCTTGATGCAGCGTGGTTTCTGAAATCATCTCCATGGCACCCTCTTTGAAAAATTCACCTTCCTGGTTTGAGGCACTGATGAGTCTCTTCTTCTAAAATTCCTCCAAAAGATTTTCAGATTCTGAATTTTCAGACAACCATACAATTTAAAACCATACAATGCAAAGCAAATACCAAAGAAATCCAAGTATCCAAATAGTAAACAGAAATCAGAGAATTTGTATCTATATCTATACCTATCTCTATCAATACAGATATCTAGATCCATATGCATATACACACCAGACATTATAGAGTAAAAAGCCTCTCCACTAGGGAGCAAGGTAATGGCTCAACCAAGAAGGAGAACCCAAGATATCATTCAAGGGAAAGTTCCCCAAAGTCCCTAATATAGCAAGCTAGGGATGAGGATATGGTACAGACTAACAGCCACCTCTCATGTAGGTTTCTTCCTATAGTTTTTTCCTTCAACAACCAGATGTGAGGTTGCCGTCTGCCATCTTTTTTCTCAAAACTAGAAACCAAGAAGCACCCAAAGTGATTGCAGAATCTGAAGCAACTAGATTGGATCCCTCCCATTTTCCCCAACTCTGTCCTATGCCTGATACACTCTCAGGCATTGCTCTCTACCCGGAAGGAAAATATCTAATACCAGAAGCCTTTAGGGCTAGGTTACATATTTATTATGCTTTGATCTGTGCTGGCATTGTAGTAAATACTGGGAAACATAAGTTAAAAGAAAGATAATCCCTGACCTCAAGGAGCTTACATTCTAGTGAGAGAAGATAATATAAACCCTTCAAGGACCTGAAGGAGGTGGGGGAGTGAAGTAGTGGAAATAGAGGTAGAAAAACAGTCTGATGAGTCAGATGAAAGAGAAAGAAAGAAAGGAAGAAAGAAAGAAAGAAAGGAAGGAAGAAAGAAAGAAAGAAAGAAAGAAAGAAAGAAAGAAAGAAAGAAAGAAAGAAAGAAAGAAAGAAAGAAAGAAAGAAAGAAAGAAAGAAAGAAAGAAAGAAAGAAAGAAAGAAAGAGATAAAGAAAGGAGGAAAGAAGGAAAGAAAAGAGAGAAAGAGAGAAAGAAAAAGAAAGAAAGAACTTAAAAACTACATCTGCTAATTTTTTTCTAAATTATGTTAAGGACTTTACATAATGGTATCCTGTTACTCTAGGGACTTTCTTCCCACAGGAAAAAAGTGGTCCAGCTAATAGGTCCATAATAATAATAGCTAACATGTATATGGCACTCTAAATTCTGTAAAGTATTTCACATATTATTTCATTCAATCTTCACAACAACCCTATGAAATAGATATTATTCTTTCTCCCATTTTACAAAAAAGGAAATTGAGTCTTAGAGATTAAGTGACTTGCCTAGGATCACACATCTAGTTGCTACATAAGGTAGCATATAGATTCAGGTTATCCCAATTCCAGATCCAACATTCTATCTACTATCTCACCTTTTGTTGCTGTTTAGCCAATTACTCATGTCCAACTCTTCATGAACCCGTTTGGGTATTTCTTGGCAGATGAAAGAGTAATTTACCATTTCCTTCTCAAGCTCCTTTTACAGATAAAGAAACAAACAGGATTAAAGAGGCAAACAGGATTAAGTGACTTGCCCAAGGTCATACAGCTAGTAAGTATCTGAGACAGATTTGACCTCAAGTCTTCCTGACTCCAGAGCTCTCTGGCACTCTATATCCATTATACACTTACTATGCCATCTAACTATTGTATATCTCTCAGATCCAAATTTACTCTTTTCTAAAATAGTCATAAACCCACTAGACTCAGAATAAACATCATTTGGAGATGAGATTGAACCAGTGAGAAAACTGGGATATTAAACTATGACAGAGGAAAGTGTGGCATGCTGTCACATGGAGTGGGACATACAGATGAACAAATAGCACAAAGCCTATTTTCCCAGGATGTGTAAGCCAGGAAGTTGAGCCCAAGCATCAAAGACCTAGACCCCAGAAGGCTTAAGTCAAACTTCACAGATTGTTTAGTCATGGCACTTGGATTCCTTAGATTCCTCAAGGTCAGCTTCCTGCCACGTTCAAGGTTCATGCCTACATGTAATCTCCGTGAGATTTTCCAACACTGAGGATAACCTTCTCTACTTGAAGATTAAACATCTGTCATACTTTCAGGATTTATTTTTCAAGTGGGTAGCCCTTAATATCCTTTCAATTTCTGGATTTTGGCCAACCACACAGCTTGATTTATCACAAATATTGATTTATTCTGGATCACAGAGTGTATAGGTTCCTTATCCTATTAGTTTTATGATAATCTTTGACCAATTGCAATTAAATTTTCATTTAAATATGTATTGATAAGTATTTTATGTACATTTGCAACTAGAAACATAAAAACTATAAAACTTCTTACATTGATAAATGAGCTTTGAGTCACATAATATTGTACAGAAACACTTCATAGTTTGTAGATTGTGTCTCAGCTCATTTTTGCTGTCAACAAAATTGTAAAATATGGAAGTTTTTAGGTATCAGATAATCACAGATTTAGAGCTGGGAATAACCTCAGAGATCATTTAATCTAAACCCCTCATTAAAAGATGAGGACACTAAGGTTAATAGAGGCTAAATAACTTGCTGAGATCACTTCATTTTTGTTTTTGTTCCTCTTTCATTTTCTTCTTTTTCTTTTAAAACCCTTACCTTCTGTCTTAGAATCAATACCATCCATTTTAAGGCAGGAGAATGGTAAGGGCTAGGCAGTTTGGGGTAAGTGACTTATCTAGGATCACACAGCTAGGAAGTATCTGAGACCAGGACCTCCCATCTCTAGGACTGGTTCTCTATACACTGAGCCACTGGCTTCCCCTCATCCTTCATTTTCAAAGAGATGCAACGACATCACAGGGTGATTTCTTTCTTCATTTTTTCTTTGTCCAAAAACAAAAGTTGAGGCAACTATTGATGTCCCAGGATGCAGTGGATTATTTTGGGGTCTTTGGTGTCTGGCAAAGCTGTGTGTGCTCCACAGTGCCTGCTTCAGTCACCTCCATGGTTACTGGAACAAATTGTTCTCATCTGCCCATTCTACCAGGGAAGTCTTCACATGCTTTGGATAGATACTCTCTTAACTCACCAATGGGTATGAAGTCATAGACCCTCAACCTGGTTTAGCTCGTCTTCCAAGAAGGTTTTACATGCAAAATATAGCATTCTGGAGTCACAGGTGAGAGTTGGGTGACAGGTGAATACCAAAGGTGGATGAGGAGCCCTGAATGTAGTCATTAGCAGAGGAAGAATTTGAACTCAGTCCTCTATTCTTTCCAACATATGATGCTCCCTCTCTAGGTTCTAGAAAGAGAGAAAAGAGGAAATGGGCTTTTAAATTTATTATTTCTCTCCTGATACCTTCTGCCCTTTCCCCACCAGAATCTCTCCCCACTTACACTGACACAGAGCTCTAAGTGCCATACCCACAGACTCCCTGATACTGAACTCAGTAACATTTGTGCATACCTCCTGACCTCTCCCTTCCTTCATCCTCTTCAATTCTGTTCTTTCCCCAAGTATCTTCTCTCCCTTAACCTCCATTCGGACTTATTCTCACTGTATCAAGCCAACATTTAACCATCCAAATAATTGTCTAACCTTTTGTCCATAGAAAATGAGTATATTTTCCCTCACAAGAACCCCCAAACCAGCCTTGCCTCCTCCCTCTCAGCTCCATTACTATGATTTGTGATACAGATCTCTTTGGTCATTGGGCGCTAAATGACTGGATCTCATCTCTGCATGTATCCTTACTTATTACCTTTAAAACCTTCATAGTATATCATTTCTAGTCCTGAGTTTTCCTTTGAGAGCCTTTGCTTTCTCCATTGCCTGTTAACAGAGCTTAACAAAAATCCCATTTTCCCCCTAGCTTTACTGACAGATGATGAATTTGTTTCCCTTCTGGCTGGAGAGAGAAAGAGGAGAGAGACACAGGCAGAAGCAATTTGTCTCTCCTTAGCCTAGCTGCTAGCTAAGAAGATCCAGCACCCAAAATTTTGCTCCTTATTTATTCCCCTTGAATTCTTATACCATTACATTTATTTTCAAAATGAAGATATCAAAATATTATCAAATGAGGTATTTGTAAATCATTTAGCATAATGTCTTGCACATAGTAAATGCTTAATAAATATTTGTTCCCTCCCCTCCCTTCTCCACAAATGTGTGTCTATTCTTATGCATATGTATATATACATAAATTAACATATATATGTATTTTAAATGGCACATAATTCCACTTCACCTAAGTCAATGTACATTTTCAACTGTATGAGATTTCGATAAAATTTTCCCTTAAAGAGAGTAGATTTTTTCCTCCTCAACAGTCCTGGAGTCAAAGGGCTAGAAAAAACCATATGAAGGGTTATCATCCCCTAGACCAGTGATGGCAAACCTTTTAGAGGGGTGGGTGATGTGAGAAATGCCCCCAGGCACCCATGGAGAGAGGGAGGGGAGCTATCCAGCCCCAAATCCCTCTGGATTTCTAATAACAATCTCTGGTGAATTCTGTGCTAGAGAGATGGCGTGCATGCCCTCTGGCACATGTGACATGGATTCGCCACCATGGCCCTAGACCTAGTAAGAAAAACCATTGAGGGTATAAACTATTATTATAGCCAAGCCCATAATTATTATTTCTTATAATCAAGTGCTAGACTTGGAGACAGGAAGACTTGAGTTCAAATCTGCCCTCAGACATTTACTTGTTGTGTGATCCTGGACAAGTCATTTAATCTCTCTTGGTCTCATCCTAAAACTGTAGGATAGGGGGTGTATCAGCACCTGCTTCACAAGGTTATAGGGAGAATCAAATGAGATCATATTTGTAAAAATTTTTGCAAACCTTAATGAGCAATGTGCTAGCTATTGTCATCATTATGAGTGTGGATGGGATCCAGTTCTAGCTTCTTTTATATATGAGATCCCATCTTCTACATTCAGTTGTTTTCTTTACAAGAGGCTTATATGTGAGAGCCTCATCTAAAAAAAATTAAATTTTTGGAAAGCTCATTCTTCTAAAATATTTTATTTTCTGTATTGCTATTGGAATTTCTAGATTTTTACTAAAATCATTGGGAACACCCTGCCACTACCACACCATCGCCACCCTAGACACACATATACTAAAGAGTGGGCATTGAGTATGGCTCAAGAAAGAGGTCACCTTCAAAGATATCTCAGCCTTCTCTCCTCACCCTTTATGGTTCACAAAGAGGGAAGCTCTGCCTGGCTCAGTAACCAATTCTTTTTGGCACAGTTCACCCTATCTTTCATCACAGGCACCAGAGAACCAACTGGGAACCTCTGATCAAACATGCCCTTTAGCAAGGAGCCAGAGAACATATTTGACCAGAATTTGCCTGAGCTCCAGTCCAGCTCCATGGGAAATGCTCCAATTCAATCCCTCACATTGTTTTTATTATACCTAAGGGATGAGTGAACTGGTCATCTGCTAAAGTCATCCCCACAGAGCAGAGGCAGCAGAGAGAACTGAAAGGGATCTCAGCATTGCTTTCTTTGGAGGAGTAGACCCTAAGTGTGTGAATGGTGTCAGCAGAAAGTTTCCAGCAGTTAAGGAACCTAATTCCAGGGAATCGTTCTTGAGTTCATTTAATCAAAATGTATTCACTAGCTTTCTGTAAAACCTTCATCTATCAGTGGAAATTCATTACAAAGATTTTCCGTAAACTCACTGGTTTTCTGAATTAAATTCTGTTTGGGTGATCAGCACAATAAGATCTATGGCACTGGAACCTTACCAAAGCAAACAGGTGAAATGATGTGGAACAGCCCTTTGAATAAGGTCAGAGCAAGGACTACCCGGGAACTGTTGTACTAAAGCAGATTTCCCTGCTTATGGTTAGCACACTCACCATCTGCTCCATTCTTTACTTATTGCTTCTGAGGGTAAAAATAGTTCAGATAAACAAGGCATACATGGATAATTTTTGTGATGCATTACCTAAATCTACTGTCATAAGGACCTATTTTTGCTAAGGATTTGTGGTAAGCTAACAGCAAAATATATTGGTTTCATTTATTTTTATATCTCTAATATTTTATATTGGAGGGTGGCCTTTTGTATTTCCAGGAGTCCCTCAGCATTTGAAGATTAAGTATGTGGCTTCTCTTTGGATGGATGGATAGACAGACAGACAGACAGATAGATAGATAGATAGATAGATAGATAGATAGATAGATAGATAGATAGATAGATGGGTAGGAGGGTGGATGGGTAGGAGGGTGGATGGGTAGATGGGTGGGTAGATGAGTGGATGAGATAGAGAGATGAAGGGATGGATAAATAGATCAATAGATGGATAGATAGAACAAGCATTTAAGTGTTTGCTATGTGCTAGACACTATACTGACACATATAAGAGGGAGACTTACACAAGACGGGTCTTTCATGCAACAAGACTACATATAGGGGAGACCTAGAAAGATAGGAAAATGAGGAGAGAATATACTAGAGCATGATTTGGAGATTGATAGAAAATAAAGTAGAACCTGATAAAATAAGTTGAAAGTTTATGTATTGGAGCCCAAGGAAATTCCAGAGAAGAATCCAAGAGTACTCATAGTATCAGAGGATAAAGAGCTAGAGATGGATAGAATGTTGTCTCCTGCCAGGATAAATCTTCAGAACCCTTTTGGGAACTGATAGTCTTCTAAGTTACTTCTTCGTCTACGAGCCAACTACATTAAGTCTTGAAGAGTCCAGCTTCCAAATGGGGCCAGTTCAGTTCCCCTAAAAGTCATGTGGGGCAGAAAATAGTCTGGTTAACCATATTTTACTAAAAAGTATTAAGATCCAACCCCTAGGGAAACCACTATCAAAGGGGAAAAAATAAGCAATAGGGAAAATAAAGGAGAAAAGACCTAAATTATCAAAGATTTTAGAAGAAAACTCAAAGACTTTTAACAAAAGCAAATAAACCAAGAAGGAAAACATTAATAGCAGAAGG
Organism: Monodelphis domestica; assembly: GCF_027887165.1. Classification (NCBI taxonomy): domain Eukaryota; kingdom Metazoa; phylum Chordata; class Mammalia; order Didelphimorphia; family Didelphidae; genus Monodelphis; species Monodelphis domestica. The sequence continues at coordinate 170,452,842 of NC_077229.1, forward strand.
AAATATGACCTTCAGATCTGGTAAAGTTTAGGCGTCTATGAATAAATACTGCAAAACAAAGGGAAAGAATACAATATTTGATTAGGTAGAGGACCCTGTGGAATTTGAGGAGAACATGGAACCAAAATCTGCTGTTTCAGAGTTACTTAAAAGAGAATGAGAATTATGAGAGCAGAATTTATGGTCTGCAAAACAATAATAACAAAAACCAACATGGAAAAACTTATGGCAAAGAAGCAAAAGAGAGAATAATCAATTGGAAATACAAATATAGAGCAGTAAAGGACAATCTAGAAGAAGAAAAGCAAAAAAACAATATCAAAAGAAAATATGTTCTATTTCCAAACAAATCATATTTATCTTGAAGACAGGGTTTTTAGAGACAACCTAAGGATTATAGGCCTTCCATAAAAACATGACCAATCAAAAAAACTGAACACCATAATGCAATAAATAATATAATAAAACTGCCTGGAAATTCTGAACACAGAAAACAAAATACTAATTGAAAGAATCAATAGTGTGTGATTGGAATTTTGTACTCCATGACTCCATTTCCCAGAATCTCACTTTTGTCCTCACATTAAGTCTTTGTGTTTTGGAAATAAAGTTTCTGTGACCCTGCCCTCTCTCTCTCTTCTCCAGATAACAATGGGGAAAAACTTTTCTTTACTCAGGCTTTTACTTTTGTCATTTTATTTCCTCTTCTTCAAGTGATTATTAATAAATCTTATAAAATATGACTTGGAGTTATTGGATATTAATTTAAATCTTACATTTCATTGCCACCAAAATAGAAAAGGAAAAAAAATCCAAAGCAGCAAACTCTAAGACACATAGTCATTAACTATAGCAGTTAAATTCCAAAACAAGTTCTACAAATAATCAGAAAAAAGACCTTCAAATACAAAGGAAAGGAAATTTGAATAGCACAAGATTATTCTTCATCTACCAGAAAACACTGAAGGGAATGGAATAATGTGTTCTGAAAAGCAGTGGATGTAGCCCTGGGTGACCTTCCCTGAAAAGCTGTTTAACTATACATGAAAAAAGATGGACATTCAACAATAAAAATGCATTTGAAACATTCTTAGAAAACCAGATTCAAGGAACAACCTCCAGGAAGTGATGCAGAGCAAGAGGAGCAGAACCAGGAGAACATTGTACACAGAGACTAATACACTGTGGTATAATCGAACGTAATGGACTTCTCCATTAGGGGCGGTGTAATGTCCCTGAACAATTTGCAGGGATCTAGGAGAAAAAAACACCATTCATAAGCAAAGGATAAACTATGGGAGGGGAAACACCGAGGAAAAGCAACTGCCTAAATACAGAGGTTGAGGGGACATGACAGAGGAGATACTCTAAATGAACACTCTAATGCAAATATTATCAACATAGCAATGGGTTCAAATCAAGAAAACATGTAATGCCCAGTGGATTTACGCATTGGCTATGGGGGGGCGGGGGGGGAGGAAAAGAAAATGATCTATGTCTTTAATGAATAATGCTTGGAAATGATCAAATAAAATTAAAAAAAAAGAAAACCAGATTCAAAGGTATGATTTGCTCCTCAAACATCTTGGACAAGAGAAATGTAGGACAATTGAATGAATATAGCAGGCAATAGATAACAGCACTAAAATAGATGAGAGGCAAATGTCCAAATGTACATAAGGAGACAGGGGCAAAGGCAGGAGTTGGAGGGAATTAAGAGTGAAGTGGGTCTGGGGCATTTTGGATAGAACCTTGTCACATCTTGCTTACCAGTGAATGTGTGTGTGTGTGAACTATATTACAAAATAGGAAAGTGTAAGAAAGGGGATAGAGGGGCATATGTGATGTGCATGGGTCAAACTGAGAGCTAGGAATGAGGGGAAGGTCACCTTGTTTTGGGTATTGTCAGGTGAATTTGATGACTAAAAACACCATTCATCCTATCTTAGAAAGGGGGGAGTTGGAACTACTAGGAAGGGAAAGGGTAGAATTAACTTGACTAATTGAAAAGAAAAAAGAAGGGAAGAATCAAACAATCATTAAAAAAAGTAGAAAAGAAAAAAAGAATTACTAAGTAAAACTTCAAAAGGAAAGGGAAAAAAAGAATATCAGAGGAGAGGGAAAGAAAACCAGTGGGAATAGAACCACCTTAAAAAAAAAAAAGATTAAACTAAAGTAACTAAAACTAAAGTACTGTGTTTATAGCAGAAGGGGGGGGGGGATATAACTGAAAAAAAAAATCATTAGTACAGACAAATGGAGGAAAATAGAAAACTAACTCATTATTTTAAATGTGAATGGATTATCCGAAGGATAATGGAATCCAAAAGAAGGAAGAGTGGCAGATTAGATAAGGAAACAATATCCTACAATCTGTTGCTTACAAGAAACACATTAAAAAGACAATGTTTTAAAAGTTATACTTGAGTCAGCACAGTGGATAGAGTGTCAAGCCTGGATTCCAAGGGACTTGGGTTCAAATCTATCTCAGACACTTCCTAACACTTCCTAACACTTCCTAACTTTCTACCTTGGGTAAATCTCTAAGAAAGAAAGAAAGAAAAAGAAGGAAGGAAGACTCAGTGACGGGTGGTTCCCTGTCCTGCTAGTAAATCAGTGTTGGGGGAATCTTTGTTGAGGGAGGTGTCACATTACCTGTTAGCCCTCCCATACTAGCAGTTGGGAAAGTTCTGGGGTATATTCATGGCTGGTCACCTTTGACTGATGTGGATCTTCCCAAACTTTTATCTCAACACAAAAGTGATCTATAAAAGCTGCCTCCATCTTGAATCCTTGGTGCTGATCTCTAGTGATTAGCCCACTGATAGGTTGCTACCTTGACAAATTTTTAATAAACTCCTTTTAATTCTCTTTGTTCTAAGTTAATTAGGGCAAAAACCCAAACAAAGAATTTTCCTTTTTTACAGATGGCAAGCCAACCAGGATTCTTTGAGGGATCTCTACTGACTATCACCATGGATGGGTCTGCTCAATCCCCTGATATCAGGCTGGAATGAAACCCCCCCCTTTCCCAAGCTTTATTAGTTATTATCTTATTATTATTAGTTATATAATTAAATACATATTAGTTATTATAATACATTAATTATATCTTATCATAATATTATTAGTTATATATTAGTTATTAGTTATATCATGAAGAGGTGAGAATTTAGCTCCCCCAAACTCAGGATAGAGGAGAAATAGGTTCCAAAATCCAAATGTTTGGGGAAATTGGAAAGAGAAGTAGGGAAAGGTTTTAAGCTCATTCAGATAATTATATGGGAAACTTTATGTGATGATTTTTTTTCTGATATGCAATTTGGAATACCAAGGCACCACAGCTGGAGGATAGGAATGGGAAGCTGCTACTTAGTTAAGGTGACTCCTTATCTGAAAAGCCTTGGGGACTAGTAAGAAAAGGTGGGGATTATAACAGAGACACAAAAGGAAGTGATCAGTGTCCCCATGTATCTTTTTAAATTAATTTATCAAAAATAAGGGACTCTCCTTTTTGAAGTATGACTTGAAATTTAAATGTTACCTTTAGTGATTACAAATTCAGATTTGATTTGGTCTGAAAATTAATCATACTGTAGTCTAGTTTACAGTGAAACTCATTCTCCAGCTAGGATAATTGTGATAAATCAGAATATAATGCAAAAAAAAATGTTATTTGGCATTAAGGCAGGAATAAAAATGCATAATCAGAAAAACCTGACTTTTAAACTCAGGTCTCAGGAATGTGTTAGCTATTTGTGACTTCACCTCTGTTCACCTCAGTTACTGACCTGTAAAGGGGAAAATAATAATAGTACCCAACTCCTGGGGTTGTTTAAGATTTACAAAGTATTTTACACGTCATATCTCATTTGATCCTCACCCTTAGAGGTAGGTACTTCTATTATCCTCAATTTAAAGATAAGGAACCTGAGCCCAAGAAGGTTAAGAGACTTGCCCAGTGTCCCCTGGCTAGTATCTGAGGCAGAATTTAAATTAAAGATCCCTGGCTCCAAGTCCACCACTCTGTCCCCTGTGCCACTATAAAAGTTTAGCCATACATGGGTGATAAATAGTGGGGACTGATAAAAAAGGAGTTAAGTAAGATTCTTCTGCATGTCAGAAGAAAAGACTGCCCTGGACCATGTGGCTAGAGTTCAGACAGGACTGGGGGGCTCTGGGGCAAAGAGCAAGGTGAAGACTCTGGGTGGTAAGAGATAAGATGGGTGCTAGGGACCCTGCCCATGAGACAAGTGCTGGAGCTATAGGAGTGCCAGCAGTAGAAGTCAAGGATCAAAGAAAAATAGCCAGGGCAGCTTTACATAGCACAGTGGATAGAGGATCAAGATCTGGGTTCAAATCAGACCTCAGACACTTCCTCCCTGGGAGATCTTAACTGCAATTACCTAACCTTTGCTGTTCTTCTGTCTTAGAACTGATACCACGACAGAAGGTAAGAGGAAAAAAGAAAAGATCCATGGAGATTAGCCTGTCTTCTCTGCCCTCCCAATAGAACAACCACAGGGCAAGGAGAGAAGCCAGAACACGGTAGGGGTGGGAGGACCCATTTCCAGTGGTAGTTGGGAAATGGGGAAAAAAAAGGAGGGAAGGAGAACAAAGAAATATTAAGTGGGAAGGAAGAGGTTAACCCATGGCCATTAAGTACGTCTGTCAGGGTACATAAATTGGGTATATGTTATTTGGGAACAGTTTGAATCCACAAATATCTGAATAAAACTGCAAAACCTCAGGTCTGAGGTTTGACTCTTGAGACAGACAGGCCTTATTTCCATATAACTTTTTGTTGGGCCTGCCCAGTTTCCGTGGTTGATCAATATAAATCTGCCTCCTGTCTTTTCTCACGGAAAAGAACAAGCTGAACCCTTTTTTAAAGCACTAAAAAAAAATCACTGTGCATATTTTGGAAAGCAAAGCAGGAAATCAGGATATGCAAAGGAACATTCCTCTCCCTTCTCAAGTATCTTTTACTGCATTGTATTCAAATATTAACGCTTCTTGCCAGAAGACTGAAAAGAGTTTGAGTCTGAAGTTAGATCTTTTGTTCCTAGTGAGACTATTTAACAAGGAGATGAATTTTATTTTCTGAATTCTTATTGGACCTGAAAAAACCTTCTGAACATGAATATAAGTATCAAGGTTCCTGTTTCTCTCAGAACTGCTATGGACAAGACACTGTGCTAGGTGCTGGAGGGGAGGCAGGGAAGAAGAGTACAAAATACAGAAGACCCAGACTCTTCCCCCTAGACATTTTCAGTCTAGTGGAGGAGGAAGATAGATAAAGATACAACAATTAAGCAAAACAATACCAGCCTATTTTCAACACTGAAAAATACACTGACTTAAGTAGAACCCTTCGTTGAGACAAACCCAGATAAGGCAAAAGAAAAAATTATTTATGATTACTGGCACTGATTCAAGATTAAGAGATCCAAAGTGCCTTGGCATCAGAGATTTAGAAGGGACTGATGGGTTATCTGGTCCAATTACCCATCTTTCCAATCAGGAAATTGAAGACTAAAAGAGTCACCGGACTTATACAGAATTACTCAACTTGAAAGTGGAAATACTGGAAGTCAGTCAAAAAATATTTTTTAAGTTCCTATTATATGCTAAACTACTCTATGGGGTGTATAGGGTTGCAAAGAGGACGAGCACTTCTGATACGAGAGATTGCTGAGCCCTTTGCATGGTGGTTCAGCCACCTTAAGTTTTCACCTTTCGCCTATTTCTCCAAGCATGGGCAGTGGCCACATCCCAGTAAAACTGTCCCAACAGATGGGCTAAATCAGGTTGAGAGCTAACCAGCAAGCCTCAGACCTGCTGATGAGTTAGGGAGATGTCTAACACCCCCCCCCCTTTCATGTGAAGACTTTGCCTAGTGAAATGGGAGGATGAGAACGATTTATTACAGTGGCCACAAAGTTGGCCAAAGAAGGCCTCGTGGAACACTTAAGAGTTTGATCAGTCATCTAAGGCATCCCTGGCCATCACTTCGTCCTGACTCTTGCCCTGCCACTGGATGTGGATGACTCTGGGAGAGAGAGTGAGGCTTATGATTGTGCCACTCTGCCTCACCTAAATCCAACTCATGGTCAAGTTAAGCTATCACCCCCTGATGCTTTTGGTCCTCTTCCAAAATGAAGGATAACAACAATACATACTATCTATATAAACAAACAACATGTAATATAAACTATCTATATAAAAGGCACATATATGCATTCTTTATATATTATCCTAACTATAAAAAGTAGTAATTTTGTTTCTTCTTTGTCTATTCTTATTTCTTAAAATTCTTTTTTTTTTCCTTTTTGCTATGGCTAGCATCTAGAACTATATCAAGTAATAATTATGACAATGAACATCTTCATTCTATTTCCTGGTCTTTTTTTGATGGCTTCTAGCATTTTTTTATTCTAGATAAGGTGAACTCAGTTTTAGACATTTGATAGCTACATTAATTAAAATTCCATTTAATCCTATATTTTGGCTTCATTGATGCAATTGTAATTTTTAAAAATTAATTTGACTTCTCATATTTATAGCTTTCTTAATGTTGAACCAACTCTATATTCATGAGATAAATTCAAATTCTAGTATGTAATATATTAAAATATCTCATAATTTCTTTCCTAATACATTATTCAATATTTTTATGTTACTTTTCATTGACCTTTAGAATTCATACATTCCTAGGTATTATGAATATAATTGTCTTAGGGAATTTAGTTATATCTTATTTTTGCCTATTTTTTGAAAACCATTGGTATCATATTGGGATTAACTGTTATTTGAATATTCAATAGAGTTCACTTATAAATAATTCTTTTCCTGGATTTGTTTGTTTGTTTTACTTTGGGAATTCATCTGTTATTTAAATATTTTGTTTCTTGTTCTGTTCATCTGAGTATTTAAATTTTTATAAATATTCATCCATTTCATTTAAGTTCTCAGTTTGGGGGATATGTAATTAGGCAAAACAGATTCTAAATTGTTTCTTTAATTCCCTATTCATTTGGTATATTATCATTTTTCATTTTTTATATTGATGATTTAATTCTCTTTTTTCCTTATCAAATTAGCCAGTGTCTATCTGTTTTTTTTTAAAAACCTCCTCATATTATTCATCAAGCCAATTTCTTATTTTTAATTTTATTTATCTTTGATTTTTAGAATTCTCTTTTGGAGTTTAATTAAAATTTTTAGTCATTGTTTTTACAGCTTTCTTCAGTTGCATACCTAATCTATTGTTTTTTCTTTCTTTCTTTCTTTCTTTCTTTCTTTCTTTCTTTCTTTCTTTCTTTCTTTCTTTCTTTCTTTTTTTTAAACCCTTACCTTCTGTCCTGGAGTCAATACTATGTATTGGCTCCAAGGCAGAAGAGTGGTAAGGGCTAGGCAATGGGGGTCAAGTGACTTGCCCAGGGTCACACAGTTAGGAAGTGGCTGAGGCCTGATTTGAACCTAGGACCCCCCATCTCTAGGCCTGGTTCTCAATCCACTGAGCTACCCAGCTGCCCCCTTTTCTTTCTTTTCTTGATGCAAGAATTTGGAGAAAGAAATTTTTCTTTTAGCATTGCTTTGGCTTCATCTCAAAAATTTTAGTATGCTGTCTCCTTATTGACAATTTCTTTGATGAAATTATCCCTTCCCCCTATGATGTGTTCTTTGACTCAGCAATTTTGTGTTTAAATTGATAAATCTTCATTCAAGGTTGAATTCTTTCAGAACACCTTAGTGGATAAAGGGCCAAGCCTAGAGGTAAGATGTCCTAGGTTCAAATATGGCCTCAGACACTTAATAGCTTTGTGACTCTGGGCAAGGCACTTAACCCCAATTGCCTACTCTTTACGAAGTTTTTCAGAGTTGGAACCAATACTTATCAATTTTAAGAAAGAAAATAAGGGTTGGGTTTTTTTTTTAATTTTGAATCCTTTCTTCAAAGGCACTTTATTGACAAAAAAATATTTTCTTTGTTATATGGTCAGGAAAATGTGTATTTAATAGTTTTGTTTTTTTCTATATGAGTTTTATGGCCCAACAGATAATCAATTTTTATAAAAGTACCATGCACAGCTGAGAAATAAAGATATTTCTATTCCCATTCAATAATTTCCAAATAAATCTAATTTTTCTAAAATTCTATTTAGAACCTTATTTTTATTTAACTTTTTATTACCTTTGTCTAGTTATGAAAGACATGTTGTGGTTCTCATCTATTATATTTTTGTTTATATCTCCCTATAATTATTTCAACTTTTTCTTTGAGTATTTAAGATGCATTGCTTTTATATACATGTATGCAAATACATAATATATAATATTGAAAATTTTACATTAACTATGATTCTGTTAATTATAATTTCCCTGCTCATCTCTTTTTAATCATGTCTATTTTTTCTTCCTCCTTGTCTAAGAGTATAGTTGCCACTCAAAAATGACCTGAAACATAATAAATTCTACTCCAGACCTTAATTTTCAACAGCGTTAATATTTATCTTAAATGTGTTTCTTGAAAACAGTATTGTTGGTTTCTACATTAAAAACAATTAAACCCTTACCTTTTCTGTCTTACAGTGTCAGTTCTAAAACAAGAGTTACAAGGGCTAGGCAATCAGGGTTAAGAGACTTGCCTAGGGTCATTTAGGAATTATCTGAGACCAGGTCCTCTTGAATTCAGGTCCTCTTGACTCCAGGCCTAGTATGTATTCACACTTCTACCTAGCAGCCCATGGATTCTGCTTTCTAATTTATTTTGGTACCTTTCCCCATATAATAGAGGAATTTTCTCATCTACACTCATACTTTTTTATTACTAATTATGTATTCCCTTCTGTTATATTCTTTTCTTTTTGCTTTTTCTTCTCCTTCCTTCTCTTTTTTAAAGAAGTTGATAGAATAACAGAAAGAATTTGATCAACTTTAATAATTCATAATTGAAGTGGTCTGTTTCTTCTCCTTTGTTCCCTCCTTTATTCATCAATTCCAGACCTTCATCTCTTCTGCTTTTTTCTTTCTTTTTTTAACCCCTCTTTTTGATTTACTTCTGAAATTGACATTAGTTTTGCTTGTGACTATTTCCTCCCAGGCCATGTTCTCCATCTTACACCACCCCTTCCCCACCCCTTTTATCTTACTCCACTTATTTTTTTTATTAGATTTAATATATTTCTACAAACACTTCCTGTGTGTATGTTTGCTTGTTTAATCTTCCTTTGTGTGATTCACATAAGAGTCAAGATCATACACCCTTCCCTTTCCTTCACATACTCTCCTCACAGAACCCAATTATGTGAAATAGTAAGTTCCTTCATTTTCATCTTCATTTATTCCCTAGTATATTCTCTGTTTCTCTTCCATATTTTCTCTTTCCTTTCTAAAAAGCAACAAAACAGAAGAAAACCTCTCCTAGATTCTATGATTTTTTAAAGTCCCTCTGTGACACTTGAAGACTGTGGGATTCTGAAAGAATACCTAACTCTTCTTCTTCATCCTCACCCCCCATGCCATTGGAATGCAAGCATATTAAATTCTTTCCTTTGCTCAAGTGTATTTATCTTTCAAGGCTTTTCTTGCCTCCTTTTCTAGCTTTTCAAAATTTGCATCCACTTATGCTCTTTTCACTAGGAATATTTGAAAGTTCTATGTTCTACTATTGTTGTTCATCCTTTGTTTTTGAAAAGGACCAATGAGATCACGTGGTGACATCTTGATTGTCCATGAACTAGATTTAAGTGAGGTGGAGTTGCACAAAGTTGTCAGCTTCACGCTCTCTTCTAGAGTCATCCAAGCCCAGTAGCAAAACAACAACATGACTGTCCAGTGATGACCTTGGCATTTTCAATGTCTAATCAAGCTTTAAGGATTCCATTAACTACCTTCATGGCTATTGGAACACATTTTTCTCATCCACCCATTCCACTAGGGAAGTTTTCCTCAGACACTTCCTACTTGGGTGACCCTCAAAAAGTCACTTAACCCCCATTGCCTAGCCCTTACTACTCTTCTGCCTTAAAACCAACACTTAGTGCTGATTCTAAGATGTAAGGTAATGGTTTTTCAAATAAACAAACAAAAATCTCATTATTATCTACCATTGGCTATTCTTTATTTCATGCTCATGGATGCCATTTTAAAATCAGTCCAAATCTCAGAGTATGAATACTCACTTTGCTGTTTAAATTACTAAGAGACTTGACAGCTTGAACTTTCCTAATGCCATTCTTTCCTGATTTTCAGAAATAGCCCCTTCTCCCTTTTTATCCTTCCTTTCTGAGGTAGTCTTATTTCTGGACCAACTTAAAGCAAATCCTTTTCCTTTCTCAGGCTTATTTGCTTTTTAGAATGGACCCATGATATTCCTTTTCCTCAGCTGGAGCTAATTAACCTCATCTCCTCTAAATACACACAATGTCTAAGTGAAACGATTCAACAGTGCATCTTTTAAAAGATGCCAGATTATTTTGAACCAAGACCAAACTGTAGGTTAAATAAATTTAATGAATTTAACAAAATAGTTATAAGTTAAACATAAACAGACTCCTTCATACCTACTATTCCTCCACCTTCCTCTCTAACTATGGCTTATCTCATATTCTGAATATATCCGATTCATCTCTCATCTTCCCTCTCCTATCTCTACATCTCTGAATTCAACCCTTTCTTCCAGAATCTGCTTCCTCCATGAAACTTTCCCCAACTACTCCAGCCGACATGCAACTACTGCTTTTCCAAACTCACATATTCTTTATTTTCTTGAGTGAGCAAGTTTACTTTTAATTATATTCTGTTGTAATAAGGAGGATAGGATTAAATATGTATCCTGGACCGTTCTAGTGGACCATATGCTCTGGCCTCTTGCTAATGAACATGCACAACTAGCAGTTATTTATTGATCCCCATTTGTCTCTGTGACTTGGGTTTATGCCACAGAGGATTGAAAATTCAACCAAGAAGAATGGGTTATAAAGAGACCTCTTTCTCCAACCCATAATACCATCTTTCCCCATAGAAGTGAGTGGAGATCTCTCTCCTCCCTCTGCTTCCCCCATCCTATCTCCACCAGCAGCTATGGAAGCTACACAGACAGTAACACGATCAGATACAGTAGGGCTCCCTTATCTGCATTTTCACTTTCCATAGTTTCCATTATCAGAAGTCAACCTGAAAGCCTGGAGGTCCCTCAACAAAAGAGCTGGAAGATGGCCTTTGGTCAGCCCTGTTGGGTTATAGTCTCTTCTCCTTCCACTTCCACTTTTCTTTTAATTTTTTTTGGAGGTGTGGAAAGGAAAACCTGTCCATTCCCTGTTATAAAACCTTCAGTCTCCCCTGTTTTCATATCCCATTCATTTTTTTCAATAAATATTACAGAGGGCAGAACAGGAGGCCTCCAAGTGTCCAGCCAAGGAGCAGGAGCAGGGAGAGAGAGCACATATATTTGGGGTCAGCAGGTATTCACTGATAGCCATGGTTTCAGCCACCTGCAATAGGTCTCCAAACATCCCTGGCAGATATGGGGTCCCACTGTGCTTGCCTATGTAACCCTGAGACTGAATCTCAAGTCGCTGGCTCCTTCTGTTTCTTTCTTTCTTTTTTTCCTGGGCTCAGCTCATCAAACACCTATCTTCATAAATGGACTTTTATAACCCTGTCCATAATTTCCTATATTTAGAAGTTTGAGAAATCCTGAGTCAGGTGCCAGAGATTTGAACCCAGATTGTAAGCCTCGAAATTCAGCACATTTCCTACTATATTATGTAATTTTAGGATATTATGTTCCAGTTTCCAATCACTGCCCAGTGATTATCCATTAGCATATTTTTTAATTTAAAAAAAATTTTAAAGCCTTACCTTCTAGCTTAGAATCAATAATGTGTATAGGTTCCAAGGCAGAACAGTGGTAAAGGTTAGGCAATGGGGGTTAAGTGACTTGCCAGGGTCACACAGTTAGGAAGTATTTGAGGCCAAGCATACATTTTTAAAATACCTACGATGTGCCAGACCCTGAGAATATATATATATATATGTACATATATATATATATATAATGTCTTTAGAAAGCCTGCATCTGAAGTGCCAAAGTACTCATTTATTTATTTTTCTCCCTCTTCTCCCCAGACTCCTGCTGGCTGAATTACTCTAGTAATCCTAGGAAGCAGAGTATGGTCTCCTGGAAGTCAATAATCATATAATTCCAACCAGATTATTTTATCTTCACATTATTGCCATACCGAAGTTTCTTTCAGGATTTCTTTATGAGACATGATTGACCATTTTTAGGCTGAATATTGTGTCTTGACAATCTGATTTGTGGAAGTACTGTTTCTTGCGACAAATGCCCCACTTTCTTAACTTCAAAGTGTAACTAAATAAAGCCAGGCTGATGACCCCAGTGAATGAGATCTAAAAGACACTAACAGGTTAGCTGACATTGTTTTTCTTCAATATATTTTAAGGGAAAATATTAATTTAGGCATTTTCAGTGTGATTTATTTATTTATCATTATTATTCAAACCTTTACCTTCCATCTTGGAATCAATACTGTTGGAGTGAGTGGTAAGGGCTAGGCAATGGGGGTTAAATAACTTACCCAGGGTCAAACAGCTAGGAAGTATATGAGTCTGGATTTGAACTCAGGACCTCCCATTTCTGGGCCTGATTCTCAATCCACTGAGCCACCCAGCTGCCCCCTTTCAGTGTGATTTAGAGGTCAGTACAAGACTTAGGCTTCTTCTTTATTTCTGTTCAGTCACTTCAGTCATGATCCCTTTTGGGGTTTTCTTGGCAAAGACACTGGAATAGTTTGCCATTTCCTTCTCCAGCATTTTTACAGATGAGGAAACTGAGGAAAATAGGGTTAAGTGAATTGCCCAGTGTCACTGAGCTAGTAAGTATCTGAAGTCACATTTGAATTCAGGTCTTCCTGACTCTAGGACCAGAATCATTCTCCACTCTGAACTGATTCTATGAACAAGATAGTATTTAAAAATAATTTTGGAAATAGCTCAGGCATAATCTTGGAGAATTGGGACTGATCCTGTGACTAACTGATGTAGGAAATCCCTAGAAAAGATAACTCCCCCTCTTAATGCAGTTCAGCACCTTCTCCCCAACAATGAGCTACCCAGGGTCACACAGCCAATATGGGTCAGAGTTAGAACTTGTCTTGGGTCTCCTGGTTCCAAGTCTGATTCTCTCCCCACTATATCATGTTGCCTCTCTGAAGAGAGCTACAAGGAAAATGTCAGGCTGTAGATATTATATGGGTCATGTGGATGCTATTTGACAAGCTTTAGATACCAATAGGAGATAATGATTTTAAATGGTAAGGTTGAAAACATACATTTCCATATAAATACAACTGTATAACTTACATATATTCTCATTTGGTATTTGCAATATTTAGTACAAACTGTAACCTCTCTACAATAAGCAATCCCTTTACCATATCCTCAAGTGGTCCTCCATTTTTACGTAGTGGTTTCTATTGAGGTAGAATCCCTATCTCTCAAAGTTTCCATATTGGATCATTCTAAATGTTAGGTGGTTTTTCCTAGGGTCAAGCCTAAATCTCTCTTCCACTTCTATCGATTGCCCATGGGAGACACCTTGAAACAGTGGAAACAGTGCTGGATATGGCATCTAAGGACCTGGGTTTGAATCCCAGCTCTGCCACTAACTATATGTGATCTGATCATAGACAGGTTGTTTTTTGGACATCCTTTTTCCTTCTCTTTAAAATGAGGGGTTTTGACTAGTAACCACTAAGGTTCCAATTGTCTTTCAACTCAAAATCTATCATTTTGTGATCCTATTTCGGTCTCCTGGACCCAAACAAAATAAAATGAATTCCTCTTCCAAATGGCAGTTCTTGAAATACCTGAAGACAATTATCATAACCTCCCCAAATCTTGGTAGGCTAACCTTACCATTCTTTCAAGTGACCCTCACATGGCACAAAATCAAGGACCTTCATCAATCATCCCTACTGCCCTCCTTTGGCTATTTTCCAGTTTATTGTTACCCTCCCTACAATGCGGCATCTAGGACAGAACATAAGACTCTAAAGGTGGTCTGATCAGGATTGAATATAGGATGCTCACTTCCCTTATTCCATATGTTATGTAAGAGAGAGAAATCTGGAAACCTTGGGAATAAGCCTAGAAGGGAGCTGCAAGAATCCTGCAAGCAGTGAAGGCAGGATGGGCAGAAAGGAACTTGGAACCTTAGAGGGAGAGGAAAAGCTGATCCAGGCAGATGAAACTGACTCCTGGCAGAAGGGTTTTTGGACTCTGACTAAATCTCAAAGTCAGTGATCTTTCTCTCCCTGAAGTCCTGATCCCAGACCTCCCAAACCCCAGCCAGTGGACAAGGACTTTGAGAGACAAGCAGTCCACAAAGAAGATCTCTACAACTCCTTTTGAACCTTGAACTTGGGGACACTTGCTGTGCCAACCAAGAAACCAGGGTTTCTCTACTCTGAACCCCTCAGGGTTCAGGTTATCAGACCTGATCTACCTAACTTTGGGGGGAAGAGTGTTAATTAGATAGGGACCCCCCTCTCCCTCTTTCCCTCCTGAATCTCAAGCCTTACCACTCATCAGCCCTGTCCCTTTCCTGCTTCCCTTGAATAAACTCAGTCTTTAGGACCCAGAACTGACTCCAGCTTTATTAGAAGACAGCCTGAATTGAGGGGGAGGGGGAGAAGGGGTTTCTCTCTCTCCAGAAGAAAGAGGCTTACCACCTGAAGCCTCTTCCAGCAAAGATCCCAGAGAGCCTGCCAGTAGGAATTGAAGGCAGCCATAGTGAGGGGGGTCTAGTCAGAGAGGGCTGAGGGGGTAAAAACAAAATCCATCCTCTTTTCTCCTCTGGCTAAACAACATTACCTCCTCTCTGTCCCTGCTTTAAAAAGAAGAGACTTCATTTCCATTGTCCTCCTTTCTCCATAATATCACAGTTATCATGCCTTTGGGAAGAGTACATGTACGGAACACACTAGATAGCTGATCCATTTATTTACTTTGCTTCTTGCCTTGGTCAAATATTTTATTGACTTTTATCTTCAGCGTGTCTAGCAATAGGATGACTGTTGTGTTTTGTTCTTTGTTTTTCAAAGAGGACCAATGACATGACAAAGGTGATATCTTGACTTGTGCCTAAGCTGGATTTAATTGAGGCAGAGTTGCACAGAGTTATCCAAGTCAAGTGATGGGACAAAAGTCAAAACAACTGGAAATGGCTCAGGATGTCAGGGATGAGCTTGGCATCTTCAATGTTTGATCAAGTTTGAAGTGTTCATAGTGCCCACTACCACTGCCTTCAGGCCATTGGAACAAATTGTTCTCATCTGCCTCTTCCACCAGGAGAAATCTTCACATCCATTGGGTGATGCTAGTGATGCACCCATGTGGAAAGCTGATCACACAAAAAGGAAACCTCAAACTCAGGAAGCAGTGAGTTGTTTCACTGAGTACTTTTCACCTGTCACTTGTCTTTTGTTTCCAACTCCTTTCATTTTCTAGAGAGCTATGAATGTGGTGAAATCTCACAACAACACAATAACAATCTTTGGGTGCTTTGTGGAGTTTGTTATAATGAAACTTGATTTGTTAAAATAAAATCACCTTTCCTTTTCCATTGTGACTATTGGCGATGTCCTATGGTAAAAGTGCATGATGAGGGACCTCTATAAAAGTTTTTCAACTTTGTGCAAGATAAAGGATAAACAAAGACTCACATTTATACAGTATCAGCTGCATTTAAACCAAGCCATGAGTGCTGGGCTTTATCCCTCTGTTGTGTACAGTCTACACTGGGTCTCATTTCATCTGCCAAAATGAAATAGAGATCTTAGCCTAGGGTATGTTTCAAACATGGAATGAATTGTACGTGAGGGGAATAGGTTTTGTAAACATGGATAGTTCAGTTACGATCAGAATCACTACAACATGACATCATTCACAGTATAAGCAATTACATTAATTGCAGCCTAGCCACTTGCCAGGTCCCAGCCCTGAGATATATTCCTGCCGAAGAGCTAGTTGGCTAAGGTTTCTTAATATCCTGGCTGAGTTTGATGACCTGCCTCATGCTAGAGATGCTCTTTAAGAGAGAAAACAAAGAGGGAAGACTTTTGGGAAAGGAGAAAATTAGGTCCACATGGAGAGGTGCATGAAACAAAATGGTCTTCTAAGAAAAGGGCTGCCTTCTGGCCAACTTGGCTACACCACAGTTAAATCTCAGCCCAATTTAGCAAACATTTACTATACATCTGGTATGTGTAGGGTCACTCTGCTAGGTGCTAGGGACACAAAGCCAAGAATAAAAATCTCTCCCTGCCCTCCAGCAGTAAGATAGAAATTCTACTGGGATCTAATAATAAAATAATAATAACAATCATGATGGTAATCGCATAATAATGGCTAACATGTCTATAGCTCTTTGATCCTCACTACAGCCCCATGAAATCGGGGCTCTTATTATTCCCATGTTAAGAATGAGGAAATTGGGCCTGGGAGAGGTTGAGAAATCTGTCCCGAGTCACACAGTTAATAAATATTTAAATATGGATTTGAACTCAGGTCTTTCTCATGTCATTGTTTAAGTCGTTGTACCACCTAGGCATCTCACAAGTGTTTATAAAACACTTTAGGAGGCTCAAAGCACTTTTTGTATATGTTACCTTCATTTGAACATAGTTATATAGTTAAGTGTGGCATAAGCTAATTTGAGAAAGGAGAAAGCACTAAATAGCCAAGGGAATAGGGGAAGGCTTCATGGAGGAGATGATTCCTGTAAAGCTTGGAATGTTAGTGTTCAGATATTGAATGCCACATGAAAGAAAAAACTCTTAAGTCAAAAAGTCTCATTTTGATATAGCAATCTAATTGCTTCTTCTTTTTCCAATGATATAAAAAAGCAACTTAAAAATAGTTGATAGGGGAGATTAGATGGTTCAGTGGATCAAGAGCCAGACCTAGAAACAGCAGATCCTGGATTCAAATATGACTTCAGATACTTCCTAGCTATGTGACCCTGGGCAAGTCACTTAACCCTAGTTCTTAGCCTTTACCATTCTTCTGCAGTGGATCCAGTACATAGTATTGGTTAAGGTAAGGTAAGAGTTTAAGAAGGTAAGGGTTTAAAAAAATGTTAGACCAGAGCAGAAAGACCCATTTTTTTTTTCTAATGAGGCAAGGTGGTCTAGTAGAAGAGGCAGTGTTCTAGGATCAGGAAATCCTGGATTCTAGGCTCAGTTGGACCACAACCTAGCTGCATGAACTTAATTAAGTCTTATAAGTTCTTGGGTTTACATTCCTAATCTGTCAGATGATGCCTCAAATTTTGTCCAACTCGATATCTCATTGATTTTAAGATTTCCCTTTAGGTCCTAAAATTTAGGTCTGGACCAAGATATGATGACTATGTATAGTCCACCACACTGTGATCAGTTGATGGATTGACTGATTAATGAACCTGGAGGAGCAAAATGGTTGATAATGACACAAAATGGCGGCAGAGTGAAACTTTCTGACATGAGAATTTTTCCTCTTTGGAGTATATTTTTCATCTGCTTGCAGGCTAAGTCTCAAGGTGTCATTATTGCCTGGAGTGTGTACAGTCTCCTAATCACTGCTGGATACGTGCCCCACTATTATAGAGACACAGATGAATGGAAATAAAAATAATATTTGAGGGGAAGGGAAGAGAGCATTTTTCCACTCTTGTTTTTGGACTTGTTTAGACATGCTACTCATTGTGATTCATTATTATGTTTTATTAGTTAATCATTATGTTTTATTAGTGTCCTTCTTAGTAGTTCTTAAAAGGAAAGAAACAAGATAAAATAAGGAATGACTAAACAAAAAAATCAAGGAAAAATAGATGTGTTATTAACTTTCAAATTGTTTTTTTGAAATTTGGTTTTTTAATCCAGATCTTCTTTTCAGTGCATGCAGGAAAGTATTGCATTGTTGATCATGGAAAAATGCCAAGTATTAATATAGAAAGAATGGACTTAAAAGAAAATATTAACTTATATGTAGCATATATGTATTTTTACATGGGTCTTAGATTCTGTGGAAACCCTTCCTCCAGATATGTTTTCCTTATAATTTTAGTTGCATTTTTATTGATTTTATTGGTACATTTTCTCTTCAGTGATCCTCTCTATCTATCCATTGTTTGGTCATGAACTCTTCTCTTCCCCACACATCTCTGAAAAGCAATTTCTTTCTTGCTCTTCTGATTTGCTTATGAAGTCATCTTTTAGGTCTATTGTGTCTTTGGAGTTTAGTTTTGTATACTATGTGAAATGTTGGGACATAACTAGTGTCTGCCAGACTGTTTTTCAGTTTTCCCAACAACTTCTGTCAAACAATGAATTTCTAAGCCAGTAGCTATCTTTGGGTTTATCATGTTTATTTCAGAACATTGTGAACTTAATTGCTTCCATTTTCTTTTTCTTAACTAGTACCAAATAGTTTGTTTGTTTATTTGTTTTAACCCTCAATTTCTATCTCAGTAACAACTCTAAGACAGAAAAGTAAGGGCTAGGTAATCAGGGTTAAGTGGTTTGCCCAGGGTTTCATAGCTAGGAAGTATCTGAGGCCAGATTTGACCCCAGGTTCTTCCAACTCCAGGTCTGATGCTCTTTCCACTATGCTGCCCCTAGTACCAAACAGTTTTGATGATTACTTGTCAGTTTTAAAGGAATAAAGCAAATAAAATTGAGAAAAGGAATAGTTTGGGACTGATCCAATTCATCTAAAGTTTAATTGCATAGAATATAGATTACAAATATTAGTAAAGTAATGGCATCTAAAAGAGGGCAGAGCATGTAAACTCATAGATTTTAAATATCATCTTAGGAAGATGAGTCTTCCTGACCCCAGGCCTGGAACGCTACTCTACAAAAGAGTATAAAAGCATCTTTTAAGTAGAATATAATCATGAAATCATAGATCTAGAGCTAAAAGTGATCTCAAAGGCCACTTAGTCAGTGAGAATTTATTTTTTCTGCACTGTATTAATTCCTGCATATTAGGGAGAATTATTGTGTATGCCTGTGTCTGGGATCAGAGTCAGAGATATTATTTAGTCTACTGCTTTTGCATTTTTTATTCTTGAAAATCCCAAAGAATTTCTTTCTTTTTAACAGAATTTGGTTAATAAATAAAGGGTAGAAGGGTTTAAAATAATAAAGAAACAAATAAATAAATATAATTTTAGTGGTGATGAGAAGACCCTGAAAATTTAAGCAATTTCCCTAAGATCATAATAAGAAGATGAGCATGGTTTGAACCCAAGACTTCTGACTATGAGTAAAGATCTCTTTCTATTGTACCAAGCTGCCAACAAGTGGCTAGTGAAAATCCAAATCCTCATGACATATTAATTATCCCTCTTACCATGTAGGATACACAACAAAGAAGCACAGATGATATGCTCATTAGCAAGTCATTTAACTTCTCACTTTTTCCATTTTATCTAAAAAACCTAGTTACTATTACTGAGATATTACCTAAAAATGATTTAGCTAATAAGGCCAAACTAATGGGTTCAATGACTCTAGAAACCAATTAACTTCTCCCTGTACCATTGCCTAACTCCAGTCAACATCTTACAAATGTATAACTCTTAGTCACAAAGATGGCAGGAGATGCAATTGATGAATGGATAGACTAGTGCAAACTCATACTACTCATATTTCACTGTTTCACAGATTTTTGTGGTCCTTAGATTAATATTTTCATGCAATACAAATCATAATCCCTTAATGACGTTACAGATAATTGTGAGAGACTATTGCTAAAAATTCAACAACCTTGAGCCAAATTGGTAATAAGCCTCTCTGAAGTTAGTTTAGCTGATCTTCAGACAACAGACAGAACTATACCAGGTCCATAATTCAGAATCATTCCAGATTATTATAAAGACCAACTGTAACTGCCTGCGGTTACACATTAATATTTTTGTGGGTGGACACCTGAGAAGGAAATTAGAAACTGAGGGAAAATGGGTAAAGAAAAGAGAGAGAGAGAAAGAGTGATAAAGGAATAAAAACTCAGAGACAAGGAGTTAAAAAACATGGGCTCTATCGTGCATGCTCCTCTGATGATATTGAGAGTGACTCATCTGCCCATATCCCCAAACTTTTATTGGAGAATTTAGGAATGTGGAGTGGGAGATAGCTAATGAACATGTGACATGGCATAGGTTTTAACATTGGCTCAATTGACAATCACATAATCAAAGAGGAGGAGGTTAATGTGACTTGGTAAGGTGTGTGGTCTAACAAGGAGGTAACTAGTACCCTGTGGCAGCTAATATCCTGCCTAGGAATTCTTTTGACCTTTGGACTGAAGATTTGGAAATACAATGATCAATAAGTAACATGATCATGTGTCTGGTATATGAGCACTTAGGTTACAATATCAATCCATCAATAATACTTTCAAGATGAGAATATACCTGGGATGCTACACCAACAAATGCTTGGATTCTATCAGCATAGCTTTTTGTAATATAAGGTCACCTCTATGGAATGATAATGCCATTAATCAATCAGCAAACCAATCAATAAACATTTATTAAATATTCATAGCATGGAGTGTCTGGGTGGCATAGTAGATAGAACTCCAAGCCTGAAATTGAGAGGACCTGGGTTCAAATCTGGCCTTAGACATTTCCTCTCCTGGGCAAGTCATTTAACCTTGATTGTCTAATCCTTACCCTTCTGCCTTGGAGTTGTTACTAAGATAGAAAGTAAGGATTAAAAAATTATATATATATCTATATATATATATACACATATATATATACACATACACACACACATATATAACATACTAGGCATGGGTCATAAAAAGAAATAAAATAGTTTGGAATAAAGGAACATATTTTATTGGAGAAAAACAGGATGTACACAAAAAAACACACAGAGTGAATACAAAGAGATTTTAAGGAGGAAAAGATCTTTAAAAACTAGAGGAATGGAAAAAGGCATTCTGGACGAGTTTTGTTTGTACCTAAGCTGGGCTTTGAAGGAAGTTAGGGGATCTAGTTAGAAAGGCAAGGGAGGAGAGCATTCTAGGTATGGAGAATAATCCATGCAAAGGGATGGGAAATGGAATACTCTCAGCATCTCAAACTAGCTTGGTTAAATTGTCAAGTGTGTGAGGGGGGAGCAATGTGTAATTATCTTGGAAAGGCAAGGTGAAGCCAGATTGTAAAGGAAATTAACATTTATTAAAGGCTCACTATGTGCCAAGTACTGTGCTAAGGATTCATCACTGTTGTTCAGTCGTGTCTAACTCTTCACAACCCCATTTGGGTTTTTCTTAACAAAGATACTGGAGTGGTTTACCCTTTCCTTTTCCAGCTCATTTTACAGATAAAGAAACTAAGGCAAGCAGGTGACTTGCCCAGCATCATACAGCTAGTAAATATCTGAGACTGGATTTGAACTCAGGTAGATAAGTCTTCCTGACTCCAGACCTGGCATCTAACCACTGCTCCACCCAGCTGCCCATGCTAAGGGATTCAGATACAGGTAGATAACACAAAAAAGAAAGATAGTCCCTGCCCTCAAAGAATGCCAATGGAGGAAGATGATATATAAAAGGAAGCTGAAAGCAAAGGGGAAAAGAAGGAAATGTGATTTTGAAGTCCAGAAAGTCAGCTATAGGGCTAGGAGGCTTTAAATGCCAAACAAAGCAGTTTTGCTGTGTCCCAG
The DNA here is from genome assembly GCF_027887165.1 of Monodelphis domestica. Classification (NCBI taxonomy): domain Eukaryota; kingdom Metazoa; phylum Chordata; class Mammalia; order Didelphimorphia; family Didelphidae; genus Monodelphis; species Monodelphis domestica. Next base: position 170,474,597 of record NC_077229.1, read on the forward strand.
GGGAACAGGAGAATGAAAAGGTCAGGTCTGTACTTAAGGAAGATCACTTTGGCAGGTATATGGAGGATAAATTGGACAGGGGAGAAACTGGAGGCAGGAGACTAATTAAGAGACTACTGTTATAGTTCAGGTGAGATGGGATACGAATCTGAATTGGAGTGGTGGTGTCATGAGTGGAAAGAAGGGAATAGATGTAAGAGTTATATTAAAGAGTTAGGATTGTCAATACCTGGCTATGCATTATAGATGGTGGGTGAGGGTAAAGAATTAAAATGACTCAGGATCAAAGAAAGAGGAAAAGGACAGACTTCAAAAATATTTATAGCAGCTTATTTTTGTAGTGGCAAAGAACCGGAAACTGAGGAAACTTCCATCGACTGGGGAATTGTTGAACAAGTTGTAGCATATGGTTGTAATGGAATACTATTGTGCCATAAGAAATGACAGACAGGATGATTTCAGAAAAACCTCTGAAAACTTGTATGAACTGATGCAAAGTAAAGTAAGGAGAACCAAGAGAACACTGTACAGAGTAACATCAATATTGTACAATATTCAACTGTGAATGATTTAACTATTATCAACAATGCAAGGATCCAAGACAACTCCAAGAGAATCAAGATGAAAAAAGCTCTCCACCACCAAAAAAGGAACTGACAGAGTCTGTGTGTAGGTCAAAGCTTGCCATTTTTCACTTCATTTGCCTTGAGAGTTTTTTCTTGAATGTGCAATATATGGCTCCCTTCACAATGTGATAAATATGGAAATATGTATTACATAATGTAGTACATATATAACTTATATTGCTTGCTGCCTCAGGAAGGGATGAAAGGAGAGAGGGAGAAATTTGGGTCACAAAATGTTAGAAAACAAATATCAAAAAATGTTTCCTTATATAATTGGGGGAAAACACAGCAAAAAATGTTTTAATTAAAAAAAGAATGACTGTTGAATTGTGAACCTAGATTAGAACAGACTAGGACTTTAGTGGAAGCAAACATTATCACTGGAAAAATAAATCAAAGCACACATCCTGCCTTAATGGAGTCAATCATGTTATCTTTATATAGGAAAGACAGTATTTACTGTACTGGGAAAATGAGTCTCTTTTCCCCTATTTCCATTACTACTTTAAATCTAAAAAGCCAAAGGAAGAGCTTCTAAGATTTGTTTCTCATTCTAACCTCCCTCTTCCCACCACCAACCACCACTTCTTCCTGTGTGTGTGTGCCTGCCAACAACTCATTTAGTATTTGTTTAGGGGATTCTCATTGGAGTTTTTACTTTTGATAAAAGACTTGGCACTTAGACTAAGTTTACTTCATAACAATTAGATTTTAAAGGAAGGCATTAAAACAGGAAGGAATTAAAAGCAGGTGGGGGTGGGAGTGGGGAGAGAAATAACAATGGCCAGTCTCAGGAACACCAGGGATGGCACATCTGTGTCCCCACTGCCTTTACTGCCTATGTGTGAAAAAAACTACTTTTATTAAGTGTTCTTTTAGGAGACAGAGCCTCTTGAAAGAATCTATCCTGGAAGGTTGAGATAAGAAATGCCAGATTTTGGCAAGGGTGAATTATTAGGCACCAATGTAAATGAAAAATTTTATGAAGGAAACACTCAGGCAGCCTTAACTTCAATGGCATAAATGAAGCCCTTAAATGTAAGAACAAACACATATTATAATGATTAGTGTGAAAAACAAGCATTTTGAGTGTGGTATAGGTCTTAAAGTGGTCCCGTTGGGAAATCATGAATAAGACTAGTCTTTTTTCTCCTAAAATGCCAATCACCCCAATTATTGAAAGTTGTCCACAACATCTTGGCTTGGGAAAAGTGTTTTTATTTTATTATTTTCAGCTATTTCTGTTTCTTAAAACAACACTAACAAAGCCAGACTTGCGATCAATTTTGATACCTTAGCTTTAGAAGACTTTGTTTTCCAGACCTTATGTCTATTTCAACTACTCAACAATCCTCTTTAATTATTTCATAGTCCTTAGTTGAGCTTCCTGTCAGTAGTGGGTTGCTAGGTAAGTCACCTCTAGATAAATAAGGTGGCTCTATATTTTGGGTCTAAGTGAAAGGCTTCCCATTAATATTCTCATGTTTGTTCCAAAGCTGTAATTTTATTTGGGTGCATATTTTCTAGTTATAAATCCCATTTCAGAAAGACTGACTCCTCTTTCATGACTTCTAATTTTAAGGAGTCACCTGGGGGCACTGACAAGTTAAATTATTTCCCAAGATCACATAATCATTATATATGAGAAGAAAGACTTAAGCCCAAATATTCCTGATTCTCAGGCCTTCTCCACTTCCACTCTGCCATAATATATTGTTGTTGTTAATTGTTATTTTCTTACAGTTTTGGACCACTCACAATGTTCTAGGCAAAATATATATTATTTTAAAGGGGGTAAGGCTGAAGTTACCCATGCCTTTGCCCATAACTGGATGGATATCTTATAGTCTCCACATTGTATGCTCATCATTCCTGGGTCAGAGAATCTGCTGCTCTCTTTGCTGATGCAACAGCCCCTAGCACTGGTGAGATGTGAAAATAAGGAAGAAGTCAAGGTTGGGGGGACTCCAGAGTCTAGGATGCTCAGAGCCATAATAACCCTCTTTCACTTTGACATAAGAAGATAAAGGAATTTTAAGTGAATTCAAGAATTTGATTGGAGACCAAGGCAATTTGGCACATGGCCAAAAGTTGGAAGAAAAGGGAAATAAAGTGTTTCTTGAGATCCATAATCCTCAATTCCCTTTTTCCATTCAGTCTAGATGTACAGCAAAAGATATCAGATGACTTAGATTCAATTTTCTTTGTGAAATAAAGTGAACATTGAGAAAGTTGCATTAAAACCGTCATGCTGTCCAAAACTACAAAGGGAATATAATCTTCTTACAGTCTGTCTCAATCAGACCAAAACAGTCTTACGTTCAGTTTGAGTGCCACATTTTAGAAAGGTAACTAGAATGGCAAAGGACATCAAATTCGTATCAAATATGAATCATTTGGAAGACTTGCAGATGCTTGGAGAAGAGAAGCTTTGGGACCACTTGAACACTCTCTTCAAGTATTTGAAGGGTTATCATACGGAAAGGGAACTAGATTTTGTTTTTTGGGGTCCCAGAGGGTTAAAGACCTAAAGCTGAAAGGGATCGCATAGATTATCTCATCTTAACCCTTCTTTTTACAGATGAGGAAACTGACTTGCCTCAGGTCAGCTGGACTTTCTCTAATGGCAGTTATAGAGAGTTATAGGTAGATATAGGCAGTTTTAGGTAGTAATTATAGGTAGTTATAGGATAACTAGTATAGACATTAGGAAATTTTCTTTATCTCCTATATTTCTCTCCTTTACTATATTCATTTTACTATATTCTTTTACTATCTCTATTTTAATTAACTAAATTGTTAATTGTTAAAAGCTTCTAGAAGTTTTCTTTCTCTGGCTTAAAGGGATAATATTAATTTAAAACTCTACTATATTCTCATTAAAACTTAATTAATTAAAAGCTGCTCTCTTATTTTGTCAAAACTAATTTAACCTTACAATACCCAAATACAGCATGAAGAGGAAACTGCTGTAAGTTGTGGGAAATCTTAGATCTCAAACAGATAAGGCAAAAAAACACCTTGGAGAGCTGAAAGAATCAGGAATGGAATTCCATTTTCTGATGAACAATGGGTAAACATCTCAAAGAGGCAGATTTAGTCCTGATGACAGGGAAAACTGCCTAATGATTAGAACTATGCGAAATTGGAAGAGGCTGCCTTGTTAGTAACAAGTTCCTCTTCCTTAGAGGTCTTCAAGCAAAGTCCTGGCCACTTTACATAGGTTTGTTTCAGAGAGGATTCTTGCCCAGTTTTGATTGGACTAGATGGTCTCCAAGGATCTTCCAACTCTGAAATTCAGGAATTTGATGAATCACCTGCTTGTCCTTGAGGTGTAAACAACCACTTTTTCTTAGGACACTCAGCCTGGCAGTAAGTGGTATGTTCTTTGTGTGGCTGGAAGTCATTGATTCCAGGTGTGATGGAGTTAGACTAAAGAAGTGGTTAGGGAGGTCTGTCTAAGAGTATGCTGAAGCCAGCTCCACCAGCTGAGAGCCCATTGCTAAATTTTCAAAGTCAACATTTACACTATGGAAATTGACAAATTCTACATATCAGGACTAGATTTTTGTTTTCTTGTGTTTTGTTAATTGTCTAGACTCAAGAAAGTGATGTTCAAAGTGGAAATAATGGAGATTAATATTACAAGTGTGTCCCTCAATTTTGGACAACTTGTTGTTAAACATTTACCAGCACATGCAAGGGCCTGTCTTTGTTAGTTCAGACAAAGAGAAACAGGATATAACTTCCTAGTTCTTAGTTTTTTTAATTCCAGCATAAACACAAGACCTTCCTGAAATAACTTCACAGCTAACTGTGTAGCTCAAAGCTTCCTAAAAATGTCTGAGGACCCCAGGGAATATACAGTGATAAATCTCTTTGCATTTACACACTCATTTATCTGAAAATCAGCCTCTGACATCATTCAGTCAGGCAACTTCTTTCAGGGCCTAGAACAGGAAGCTGCAAAAATTTTTGAGAATTTAGTCTTTTAGCATGTGGAAGATGTCTTTAGCAAAACAAAACAGGAAGTAACATCTATGTTTTGGAAACCTTTCTGCAATTACAATACCAAATTTTTTCTATAAACAGTAATTATTCCATATAATTTTCCATAATCAAATTTATACTATTTTTGAAAGATCAACTAGACTAATGGTAGAAGCACAGGGACTGATGCTTGGGAAACAGAAGTAGAGAACAAAAAATTGATTCTAGAAAATAAATTGGGATATATGAAAAAAAATCACTGACTCATTTGTACCTTCTGACCCAATGTGTTTGGGACTACTCTAGAACCAGGTAACTCCCACCGCATAGATACAAGATCACTCCAATAAATGAAATGTTGAGCTAAAAGTTGAACCTATATCATCTTGAGGGTCTGGAGAGTAGCTTAGGGGGTTGAGCTGTCAGAAACTCAGATCAAAGACAAACTTTGCAGCACCTTTATTCTCTTTTGCTCTGAAGTTCTTTATAATTAATGCCCATTTTTTTCAAAAGTTTGAGTCCCTAGACCCTGAGGAATTTACAGACTAATGCTTCAGCAAGTCTGGCCAAGGCCAGGACATCAGTCTTGCAATCTGAGAAAAGACAAAATAAGTTAGCCACAGGATGAATAGATTCTCTTCTCATTTTCTTTTTTCTCCCTTCTTCATCTCCCCAGTCAATTACAGTATTCAGAAATGCCAAAGTAAAGCTCTAAGAATGGAGATAATAGATTTTATCTTGGTTCCCAACTCATCACTGCCCTAGAACTTCTCAAAAGCAAGAAAAACTAGCAAAACATCACTGGTACATGTTAAACATGAGAACTTTTCTATATAGAAAGGGGAAATGGTGAAGTCATCCTTGGTATTGGCAGCTAGTTGGGTCAATGGATAGAGTGCCAGTAATGGGGTCAGGAAGACTTATCTTCCTGAGTTCAAATCTGGCCTCAGACACTTACTGGCTAGGTGACCCTAGCTAAGTCACTTAACCCTGCTTGTCTCGGTTTCTTCCTCTGTAAAATGAACTAGAGAAGGAAATAGCAAACCACTCCAGTATCTTTGTCAAGAAAACCACAAATGAAGTCCTGAAGAGTTGGGTAGGATTGAATAACAACAATCTTTGATGTTACTTTCTCTCCATATCTTTCCATGCCCCCCCCCCACACACAGACTGATCTAATAAGATGGACAGTTGTGCATACAACTAATGACAATTCATCTCAAGATGCAGACTGAAAAATTTGCAGCAGTGTTTACTTCCAGCCATCACGAGGACTCTACTGGTTATAAAGAGTATCCTTCTCTAAATCCTATTTGGATGCATATTTTTTCTATGCGTACTTTTTTTCCTTTCTACCTGTGGATGCTAAATGATCAAAAAAGTAATCATTTAGAGAACTATTTGCTACTAAACATAAAAAAATGATATAGCTAGATTAATTGCCTGCTTTTTCCAAATTATCTGGAATTATCTTAAAGGCAGATAGGTAGAAGAAAAGTTCTAGACTCAGAGCCAGGTAAGATTTAAATTTGAATTCTGCCTTAGACACTAATGAACTGGGGGATCCCAAACCAATCAATTTAAGATTTCTTATCCTCAATTTCCTTATTTGCAAAATAGTGATATTAATAGCACCTTCCTCAAAGGGTTATTTTGAGAATCAAATGAGAAAACCTATGTAAAGATTTCTGCAAATGTTAAAGCACTATGTAAATATTAGTTATTCCTATTAAAAATACAACTTACCTAGAAAAATATTCAGACAGAACTGTTTGTGGTAGGTAGATGCCTCAGCAGGTCAGAATGGTGGACTTGAGTTACAAAACTGCCTTAGAATCAAGATGTGTGATCCTGGGCAAGTCACTTGACCACTTTCAGTCTCAGTTTCCTCATCTATAAAATAGGAACAATAATCTCCTAGTACCTCACAGGGTCATAGTGAGGATCAAATGAGATAGCACGTGTGTAGTGCTTTGCAAATCTTAAAGCACCATATAAAAGCTAGCTATTTCTGAGAGCAAAAAACCCACAAAGCAAGTATCTACCAATTGAGGAATAGCTGAACAACCTGGAATATAAATGTAATGGGGCTATAGCCCTGTAAGAAGTGATAAATATGAAGAATTCAGATAAACATGGGAAGATGTTTATGAAATTATCAAGATCCAGCATTTAGCACCTAGTGCCTGGCACCTAGTAAATCCTTAATAAACAAATGCTTATTGACTAACTAACTGACAGATCCAAGGATATAGGACCAAGAGAACCAAAAGAAACCATGGCTATAATAATGTAAATAAAAACTATATCTAAAGGCAGTTCAACTTAGATGAACTGTAATAACATTATATATATATATATAAGGTCATGTATATGACAAACTATAGTATATATACCTGGTTTGACCCCATCTGCTAAGTTGGGCTTAATCAGGTTGAAGGTAACTGACAGATGTCAAATCCATCAGTGACTTAGGGGGACGTTTACCCCAAGTAGGTGAAGATTTCCCCCAGCAGAATGGGTGGATGAGAACAATTTGTTCCAATAGCCACAAAGGTGGCTGAAGTAGGCACTGTGGAGCTCTTAGAGCCTGGTTAGACAATGAAGATGCCAAGGTCAGCCACTGCACCCCGGGCCATCCCCAAAAGTTCTGATTTTTGTCTTGTCACTGGACTTGGATGACTTTAGAAGATAACCTTGTGGGACTCTCACTTAGATCCAATTTATGCACAAGTCAAGACATAACCCAGTGACATCATTGGTTCTCTTCAAAAATGAAAGACAAACAACAGTATATACTAGATCATACGTATGACGAAGAATAGATGACACGTACACATATAACACTAGATCTATAACTTAATCTATAACACTAGATCATGAATGTGATAAATCATATAAAGTTAAGTGTGTATACGTATATATACATGTTACACTATGCCATGAATTTTTCTCTAGTGTAAGCAATGCGTATTTTGTTTCACAACATGACAAACAGAAATACGTGTTGCACAATAATATATGTACAACCTATATCATATTACTTACCTTCTTGGTGAGGGGAGAACTGGGAAGGAGGAGAAAAAAAGAATGAGACATGAATTTTTGGACATAACTAATATGATAATTTGTTTCTCTTACATTGACATATTTATGTTAACTTGTTACATTTTAATAACAAATCATACATATTATGTTACTATGTTACATATATTTTGTCCTATAAAAATAAATGGTAACCAAAAAAATACATACATATATATATATAAAATCTCCTTGTAAGTACTTCTTTCATTCAATAGGCCTAGAGAACTGCTGGTAAAAAACACTTCTCTATTCTCAGAAGAGAAGTACAGGATTATGGAGATGACATGTAGTGTACATGGTTAGAACAGTCATTGCTTAGCTATTTGTCTTCCTTATAAGGAAAATGGTATGGTAGAGATATAAAGTAAGAGGAAATGATTATGGTGTAAAGGCAAAAGGCACCAATGGAAAATCTCTGACACACTGTTGACTCTGTGATTCCAGGGCAAGTCATTTAACTACTCAAAGCCCTAAGCAACCCTCTAAGACAAAAAAGTTGTAGAAGGTTGAAAACCTGCATTCGAAGAGGGACTTTCCTCATCTGGTAGTTCCTTATACTAAAGAAATCACAGATAATGCTGAACTGGGGAGAATGCAAGAATTTTACAACTAATTCATTGTAGGCATTTTGACAGTATATAGGAGACAGCATGGTAATGGAAGGATTCTTCCATTTGGAGAGGGAAGACTTGACTTAGAATCTATTACTTTACTACTTTTGGGACCTGGGGCAAATCACTTAAACGTTCTGGCCTCAATTTTCTTATCTGTAAAATAATTGTTGTTCAATCAGGTCTGACTCCTTAGGACTCCATTAGGAATCTTCTTGACAAAAATACTAGAGTGGCTTGCCATTTTCTTCTCCAGTTCATTTCACACATGAGGAAACTGAGACCAACAGGGTAAGGGACTTGCCCAGGGTCACCCAGCTAGTAAGGATCTGAGGTCACATTTGAACTTGGGTGGACCCTGACTCCAAGGCTCTATCCAGAGTCTCCTAGCTGTCCCATTATCTGTAAAATAAGCAGATTAGATTAGATGACCTCTAAGAACCTGTCCAGCTCTAAATCTATGATCCTATACTGCCTTCCAGCTAAAATTTTGAGGAGCTTCATTTGTTTAAATTAGCTCTTCCGAGTAATTTCAACATGGCATGTGGTATTTATTTTTTAAATATTTGGCACTCAAGCACTCACAAAAACTTGACAAATGAAATTCACTATGGAGAGAGAGGGATGTGGCTTTGGCCAGGGAATAAGTCTTATGACTGTTAACATTCACTGACTAATGAGCTCCCCAGCATTCAGGTTCTGGAGTCTTTATCTGGAAAATGTATACCTCTTGTTATCTTGGGAAAGGTTCATCTAAACAAAGAAGAATTCACAGCTGCCCCAGAGCCATTCCTATATGAGGAGAAAATCTCTGTATCCTCACCATGGCCTCTGGACACTTGCCAGCATCGCCCATTGATTTCCCTCCCTGGATGAGTGCTTAAAGCAAAGTCTGTAAATGAACAAAAGCATCTGTCCTCTCCAGAAATTCAGTCTGTTACAAATCGTGAAAAATGTACTTGAGGCCTGAAGTTAGAACAATCTGGTTTTGTTCACAAAATTCTTGTACTAACCACATCTGTTATCAGTGGAGTTGATTGTGTTAATATCAACAGGCATTACCTTCCTTGCTCTGGGGTTCTCTTCCAGTTGGCTGACTGAATTAATCAGCATGAATTGACACGAGTTATCTGTTTATGATTATTTTTCTCTTGTATTTACTGACTTGAAGGCCTGTCTGTCTCCTTGAATGGGCTAATTTACATTTTCTCTATTCTAAAAACCCAATCTATTGTTTTATTCTTTTCTCATATGATCCTAAAATAATATTTCTAGTGTCCTATGATTCCAGGTAAATATTCAAATTTCTTCACACCATTTTAGCCCTTAAGATATATTCCTTAACATTTCTGCTGTGAGCATTGGCTATAAATCATTGTCTGCAGCAGAAACTCAAGCCCTAGCAGAGGGTAAGTGCCTCCATTGGACACTAGCTATTAACATTTCATCTTTTGTCCCCCAAACCTAGAACATTGTTCACAAGTAAGGACTTGTTAGATTGGATTGGATTATGGGTGTGGAAATTTAATATTAACCTCTACCCCTTTTTTTTGGCATCCCAAAACAACCTTTGGATTTTAAAGGGGAAAGAGTTTAATCTTAAAATTGAAGCTACAGTGAGCTTTTCCCCTCTGAACTGAATGAGGTTGGAGGCAAGTTCTTTGTTTCTCTGTAAACAAGCTTCTTGGATAGAGAGGAACTAAATCAGGCAGAGAAAAGGCATGAGTACTGTGGGGTCATTCTAAATGTTGTGTGACTCGTGGCATCTTGAAAACCTGACTTTTGTCCAGAGTGAGGTTGGAGTCCTCCAATTGAGTCCTCCAATCAAATGAGCTTCAGAAAGAGTGCAAAAAGTGGAGAGAAGAGAGGAAATGGGCCTTTTTCTTTAGAATCCCAGGCTGGGACCTGCTCTCAGGATGGGAGGCTGCTGAGGGGGTAGAGTGGGCCAGCCACAAGTGGTTAGTACCTTTTCTTTATTTGGCCCATTTTTTATTATTTAATAAATAACTAAAAATTAACATATGGCCTCCAACAAATTTTAATCATAACATGGGGGAGAGTCCAGATGCTAATTTGGGAGGATCTAGGAATCTCACTCCAGTAGGGGATAAGTACTACTGATGTGAAATGGTCAATGCTATTCTTCAGGGGCAAAGAAGAAATAGTAGGAAATAATCAAGATCTGAATTCAAATCTCATCTCTGCCATCAATGTGACCTTGAGCAAGTCATCTAAAATCTTTGAATCTGAGTTTTCTCATCTGTAATATGAATAGGTCAAACTGACTAGTCCCTAAGTTTCTTTCAGGGTTTCTCACCTATGATACTAAAGGATAAATAGTATGTCAAATACAAGAAGGAACCAGGTCCTATCTCCCAATGCTAGTCTCAGAGATCTTCAGGGATTGTGGATTTCCTTTTCTATGGGTGAATTCCTCTCCAGGCTACTCTCCTGACTTCATCTAAGTATGACATGTTCTAGAAGAACTAATTTCTAAGTATGACATGTTCTAGAACTAATGTTTCTGGTATAAGGGCTTGCTGAGCCATTTTAGGGGCACCCAATCCACCTTTGGTGTCTCCTTTTACCCAACTATCACCCATGGCTCCAAGAAGCTGTAATACATATATCAGTCACATTCCTGTAAAATTGTCTGGGCTGAGTGGCTGAGCCAGGCTGAGAGCCTGTGGCCTCAAACCCTCAGTGAATTAGAGGGGATGTTTATCACCAAGACTCCAGCAGAAAAGGAAGATGAGAACAATTTGTTCCAGCGACCATGAAGGTGACTGAGGTAGGTACTGTGGAGCTGCTCTGAGCTTGGTCAGAAGGGGAAGACTCCAAGGTCATCGCATCCTGGGCCATGACCAGTCATCCTGACTTTTGTTTTGCCAGACTTGGATGACTCTGGAAGAGAAGACAAGGCTGATAACTTTGCACAACCCTGCCTCACTTAAATTCAAATCACAAATTATGATATCACTTTGTGATGTCACTGGTCCTCATCAAAACAAGAACAAAAAAATAAGCACCCTCAGAAATGCCTTCATCCTCCAAAAGTTACAGTTCTGGAATTCACACATTAGAATTTGACTGCACTCCTACAGCTGCTCCCTTTGGTGGAGCTACTCCTTCTAGAGCCTCCATTTCTCTCTAGACTGTACTCTGGACTTTCTCTACTATGCCCTCTCACTGGGCACCTTCAACCAGCCCCCCATCCTCATTTTCTGATTTTTTAAAATACATTTTCTTCTCCTATTTGAATCTAATCTTCTTAAAAGTAGAGTTCGTCTTGGGTGCAATTGGGTGGCTCAGTGGATTGAGAGCTAGACTTAGAGACAGGAAATCCTGGATTCAAATTTGACTTCAGACACTTCCTAGCTATGTGACCCTGGGCAAGTCACTTAACTCCATTGCCTCTTCAGGCTTTGGAACCAATAAACAGTGTTGATTCTAAGATGGAAGATAGGGGTTTTAATTTTTTTAAGCAGAATTTTTCTTTTCTGCTTTGTATTCATGTTCCTAGCACTTTGCACAGTGTCTAGTATATAATAAACTTAATAAAGGCCTATTGGCTGAATTCCTTTTGGTTCTTTGAGGCTGTCTACTCAATTTGACCTGATACTAGAAGATATATCTTATGTAAAATTGAAAATTTATTTTAATTCTACTTTTGAGACTTCATCAAGTTGGCATAGGTTTAATATGCTCCCAGATCCTATGAGTCTAAACTTGTCCTAGTTACTTCTTTCACTCACATTCCCGAGAAAGTTGCCTAAAGGTCAAGCTTTGTCTTGTGATTAACTCTACTTTTTATTTAGGTATCTCTGGTCATTAGAGCCCCAATTCTATTATTTTAATTTGTATCCCCAACTTAGTATAGTCCTCCCTTAGACCTTATCCACCACCTATTCAATCCAAATTCTAGTTCATTGAACCAAAGCCCTGGAGTCTACTCCCATAGTATAAAGCACAATCCCATTGTTGTTCAATTATGTCCGACTCTTCTTGGGTCTTCAGGTTTTCTTAGCAAGGATACTGGAGGGGTTTGTCATTTCCTTCTCCAGCTCATTTTACAGATGAAGAAACTGGGACAAACGAGGTTAAGTGACTTGCCCAGGGTCACCCAGCTAGGAAATGTCTGAAGCCAGATATGAACTGAGGAAATGGAGTTTTCCTGACTCCACACCCAACAGTCTATACACTGTGCCACCTAATATGTGAGGACTATTCTGAATGGAGAAGAACTGAGGTGACTCTCATCTCACTTCCTCATTAAAATGTCTACCAAATGGGATTGTCCTACATTTTGTCAGAAGAGGTTGAAATGAGGTACTGTAAGGCCAAACAAAAGGAAGACATAAGTAGGTTTAAAAGATCAAGTCAGCCATCACAATAGATCATTTGAAAAACGGAGGCAGCTATTTTGACCCACTTTTTTTTAACCCTCACATTCAATCTTAGAATTAATACTGTGTATTTGTTCTAAGACAGAAGAGTGTTAAGGGCTAGGTAATGAGGCTTAAGATCCACATAGCTAGAAAGTGTCTGAGATCAGATTTAAACTTAGGACCTCCTATCTCTAGGTTTGGCTCTCATCCACTGATCTGCATAGCTGTCCACTTCAAACCACATCTTTTTAATAGGCTCACTTATTCAGAAATTTTGAGCCTCAGTCTACCTTTATTAATTTCTACCATCAAGAAACATTTATATATTCCTGGGGAAGGTGGTCTTTGGGGTATCATCTTATCCATGAAACAAGCCTCAGAAGAAACCAGGGTAGCAGTCACTGAATGAGTATAGATTCTACAGAGTATTGTTTGTCAGCATATCTAGTATGACTCTCCTCTTTTCTCTAAGAATGTGCCCAAAGGCTTTGACTTCTTGATAATCTTAAAATTTTAGAGCAGCAAATAACTTTAGAAATCCAAGGATCATCATTCAGCCAGTCAGTCAACACACTAGGTACTGTATAGTTGGAAAATCTGGAACCCCAGGAATTCCCCAGAATTCTTTTTCATTACCCAGCATCCCTTTCCCTTGTTACATGTGTATATAGTTCAGTGACTCTTCCCTCTTCTCTTTTCTCTTATGATTGTAGCTGATTTTACCCTAGATTTTTTATTTTAGTTATTTTAATAAATCTTATTAAATATAATATTTGGAGTTATTGTATATTAATTTTAATTCTCACAGGACTTACTATGTGTCAAGCATTGTGCTAAACTCTGGATCAGGAATTCTGAAGCTGTAGTCTATAAACTTCTTTATTTTTTAAATATCTTGATAATATTATTTCAGTATGATTTCTTTCCTTTTTAATCCTATCTATATTATTATATCCATTTGAAAATTTTATTCTAAGAGGGGGTCCACAGATTTTACCAAACTGTCAAATAAGACTATAAATATTTAACAACTGACTCTCTAGGATGGGAAAATATGTAAATATCATACCATTTTGTTTATTCTAATTTATTAACATTTCCTTCATCACTTTCCTAATTCTAGGAAATCAATAAAAATCAAATCAATAAAACAATACATCAAGCTCTGGTTTGTGGTGTTTGCCAATTTTTAAGGTATAAATTTTCACACAAAAAAATTAACAGTTATCTCTTCTGAACCAAGTCAAGCTGGTTCCAGCCCATTACTTGGTCCATGACACACTAAAGAGATCCTGCAGAATTCTCAACTCAGAATCTAGAGCTTGAAAACATCTTAGAGAACATCTTGTCCAAATTCCTCTTTTTGTAGTCTGAGTCCCAAAGAGGTAGTGATTTGCTCAAAGCCAGACAGGTAATTCATCAGGTCCATTCATTAGAGCAGAGGTGGAGGGATATAAATCAGCTGGAGCCAGAACTAGAACCCAAATCTCACAACTCTCACTCCAGTGCTCTTTATGTTATAATTTCTTTAACAAGTCAAATAAGTCATATTTCTACAAAAAAAGATTATTTTCTACCAATTAAAGTATTGGGTTATACTGTAACTCTTTTGTAGATTCACTTACAGACTTCAAATAACATGTTTTTATTGGATTCTACTCAGGAATTTATAGTAAAGCTCAGTAAAGTCATATTAGCTTAAATATATCTGGAACATATAACTTGTGCAAGTTCTTTTCACTTTTTAAAAAGGTATCTTTGTAGTCTACATTACAGGGGAAATGGTTGGCATCAATCCATTTGGTGTCGTATTTCTACCAATTAAGCTCAACATTTCAAAGGTAACCATTTTTTTTCCATTGACTTTCTCAACTTTCATGGACTCGTATTTTGTATCCTTATTTTTGGACTCCAGGCAATATGCCTCATTATAAGTTCATTTCAACAGAGACTCATATCAAAGGTCACAGTCCTTTGTTGAAAAGCAGTCACTTTGAAGTATAATATTATCCAATAGATTATAATACCCTGTTATTAGCTCTTTAGGTAAAAAACATTCTCCTGAATTCAACTGATGCAACACACGTGAATGGAAGGTAACTTCCATAGAAAAGCTCTAGTCTAATATCCAGATCCTACCTTTCATACTTTTCAGTCATAACAAAAAAAAAGAATTGTCTAAAGTCTCTCTTATTCCAAATAAATAATGGTATGCTAACTTGATGGAGTACTGTTAATAGAGACAAGTACATGCACTAAACAAAAACATGGAAGATTAGATCATCAATCAATCAGTCAACAAACATTTATTAAGGATTTACCATGTACTCCAAGGAAAAGTGCTTGATCTAAAGTTTTTAATATTTTATCCATCACAGACAGCAATCTTATCAAATTTGCAAATGACATAAATCCATGAGGGAATATCTGATATTTAGAAAGAATCACATCCAAAAGAAAAATCTGAAGATTAGAATTTGAGAACAAATCTAATAAGAAGAATTTAATAAATGTGAATCTTCCTTAGATTAAAAACAGTCAACTTCATGAGTACAAGATGGGGAAGGCATTATTAGAAAGTAGTTGGTTCTCTTGGTGATGTTATGTGGCTCCAAATCATGCAACATAAGAATTTCATAAGAATCAAAATTACAAATGACTCAAAAGGTAGTGGGAAGGGTAAGAGGTAGATTGAAGTAGACTATAGCACAAACCTGACTATTACTTGTTCATAAGAAGTGGCATAAAATACATTATTTATAGGAAATATGCCTCCCTTCCCAATAGGTGAACCAATCATGTAAGAAGGGTGAAGAATAATAAATTGGCAGCCTAAATGCTGCACGATAGTCTCCACTGCATTTGGCAGATGATCTCTGGGGAAATTCAGGAAATATATGGACAAGAAGTATCCAGGATCACTAGATGCCAAGGGATTGCTATCTGTGTTCTGGTGAAGGGAATAATCACACTGATGAAATCACAGAATTGTAGCAACTGATTCAGTTCAACAAATATTTCTAAGTAACAAATATCTGTTGCAGGTAGAAGACAAACTAAACTTATTCTAATTAGTTCCAGAGGGCAAAGTGAGGAGCAACATATAGAAATTTTTAAAAACCCTTACCTTCCATCTTGGAATCAATACTATGTATTGGTTCCAAGGCAGAAGAGTGGTAAGGGGTAGGCAATGAGGGTCAAGTGACTTGCCCAGGGTCACACAGCTAGGAAGTGTCTAAGGCCAGACTTGAACCTAAGACCTCCCATCTCTAAGCCTGGCTCTCAATCCACTGAGCCACCTAGATGCCCTTTAATGTATAGAATTTATGGAGGCAAATTTAGACTCAGTGTAACTCTTAATAATTAGAGCTGTCCAAATGATTCTGGGTTCCCTCTCATAACTAAAAAATGCTCAGCACAGTGCCTGGCACATCATAAACACTGCATAAATGTTACATTGTCATCATCATCATCTTCTTCTTCTTCATTGTTATTGAAGATGAGGCTGGATGACCACTCAATGGTGACAATTTGAAGTCGATTCTTATTTGTGTATATGTTGCTCTAGAAGTTCTTTGAGACTCCAGTCCAGATATTCTATGATTCTGATTCTGATTCTGATACTTTGTAATTCTTGCCCATGAATTTCCACAAATCCTCTACTGAGAAACTATGATTGGATAAGATAATAGAATCATCTCTGACTCCCAACATAGCACTTTTTCACCACACCAAGTTACCAGAAATATTTTAGAAATAGTTGACGTATCACTTAGGCAATCTGTCTGTTGTCTCTTGGACTAGCTACATGATTAGTCAATCACTAGTCTTGCACATCCTTAGCAATGTTGTTTATTCTACTTCTCACATACAAATTGTGCTTGATAACATGCTTACAGTATATTAGAATCAAAAATATATAATTGGGAGGTAATAGAAAAATTAGTTCCATCCAAAATAACTCCAAAATATATAAAGTATATAAGAATTAAGCTTCCAAGATATACTTGGGACTTGAATAAAACTACACAGATAAAATTCTACCTAAATTAACTTACAGATTTGGTGCTATATCAGTCAAATTACCAAATGGTTATTTTATTGAGCTAGACAAAATAATAATAAAGTTGATCTAAAGCAAAAAAAAAAAGCTAATACTTTCGAGGGAAATAATGGGGATTGGGGAGAGTTGGGAAAGGAGAAGACAGCATTATCAGATCTCAGACTACATTATAAAGAAGAAAACAACAAAACTATTTGTACTGGGTTTTAAAAATAGAAGAGATGATTAGTGATATGGATTAGGTAAGAAAATCTTAAAAGTGATTAAAGATGATCATTTAGTAATTTATTTTACTTTACTTTAAAACCTTACCTTCTGTCTTAGAATCAATACTGTGTATTGGTTTCGACGTAGAAGAGTGATAAAGGCTAGGTAATTATGGTTACATGCCTTGCCTAGAGTCACACAGGTAGGAAGTGTCTGAATTCAGACTTGAATCCAGGACCTCCCATCTCTCAGCCTGGCTCCCAAACTTCTGAGCCCCCTAGCTGCCCCTAGCTTGGGGTTTTATAGACACTAGTACTGTGCAAATCAGACCCTCACACCCTGGACTATTGGAATAGTCTGCTGGTGGGTTTTCCTGCCTCAGGTTTCTCTCCTTTCCAAACCATCCTCCATTGAGTCACCAAAGTAATTTTCCTAAAGTGAAGGTTTAACCATATCACTCTGCTAATCAATTAATTCTAGTGGTTCCCTATGACCTCCCAAGATAAAAATATAACCCCCTATTTGGCCTTGAAGGTCATTCATAACCTAATCTTTCTATCCAATCCTCGCCTCTCCAGTCTTCTTTCACCTGCTGCCTCCCTACTCTTCAATCCAGTGACACTGGCCTTTTTTTCTGTTGTTCACACAAGATACTCCACTCCATCTCTCAGCTACTGGCATTTTTTCTAATAGTCCTTCATGCTCAAAATGTTTTCTTCCTTGTCTCTGGCTTCTGGCTTCTTTAAAGGCCCACTTAAAATCCCAGTTTCTATAGGAAGATTTTTCCCAATCCTTTTTAATTCTTATACCTTTTCCCTGTAAATTATTTACTGTATATAGCTAATTTGTACATACTTGTTTGTTTATTTTCTTTCTCTTTAGATGGTGAGCTCCTTGAGGTCAGGGGCTGTCTTTTACCTCATTTTGTATCTCTAACACTTAGTACAGTGCCTGGTACATAGAAGACACTCAATGTTTATTAAGTACTGATTAACCAAGAAAGAGCAATATCACAAAAACTAGAGAAAAGAGAGTTCAAGAAGGTGATCAGTGGTGTCAAAGGATTCAGAGAAGTCTAGTTTAAGGATTTTAATTAGATCCTGAGGTTCTATGGTACCCTGTGGATGGCTATTTCTAATACTATAGTTTTAGTAGTAGTGGTAGTATTTAGGAGCCCTCACCTATATGCCTCTCATTTACAGTCAGCCAGTAGATAGAATTTAACTCTCAGCAAAGGCATTTACGAAGATGGAGCAGCAAAAACACTAGATATAAAATTGTTTCTTATAAACTTTAGGCACATTACCACTAATCTTTAAAAAATAATGTCTGTAAGAATATTTACAAATGGGGCAGCTAGGTGGCTCTGTGAATAGCTAGCCAGGTCAAGAGATGGGAGGAATGATCTGGTTTCAGATCTGCCCTCTGATATTTCTTAGCTATGTGATCCTGAGCAATCACTTAACACCAGTTGCCTAGTCCTTTTCATTTTTCTGCCTTGGAACTGATATTTAGTATCAATTTTAAGACAGAAGGTAAGGGTTTAAAAAAAAGAATATTCACAGAGTATATTGATAGTGAGATACATATGTAGAAAACGCATATGGTCAAAGCAATCTATAACTCCAGTACTTCAGAGCCTCGAAATCTTTTATCTCCAAGTTTAGCCCTCTTTGAAGCCTAGCTCTTAATTTCTATGGCCAGTTATCCTTTTAATATATTTCTGATTCTCTTCTCTGCTCCTGAAACTGTTCCCCACTTTAAGAGATTGCCTCTCTGTGTCTGTCTGGCATGTTTACCTCTACTCCCTCAAATATGCCTTTGACTTTCTCAAGCTAACTCTTCAACTGCAAGGTAGGCTGCTTTCTTCTGGGAAAACAGTTCTACTGCCAGGACCATGGATTATTTGAGGATAAAGAGAGAAAGTCCCATCAGATCTCCCAAGAGGTAAAAAGATATGTTCTTTCCCTGACTGCTAGCTCTTTCTTCAGTTGCTATCAACTGTCAAACTCTCTGTAAGGTATAAAGCCCTGAATATGTATTACCAATTTTGCTTGTCATCCCATGGTATTCCTCCCTTCTGACTCAGACAGATGTTTTCCTACACTGTGAAGGATGTTAACACCTTATTAACATATTAATACCTCATAATCTGATTATATCCAATCACTTTTGAACTGAAATTGGGTAGAGAGAGGGGAACTAAATCTCCTAACTCATAAAAAAAGGCAGGAAATACCTTCTCACATCTCTTCTTTGGGAATTAGCTTGGTCATTATAATTTCATAGCATTCAGTTTTGATCATTTTATTATTGTTTTTCTTTCCATTTATATTGCCATAGACATTTTGTATATTGCTTTCCTGGTTCTGCATACTTTGTTTTGCATCAGTTCATATATCTTCTGATGCTTCTCTGTATTCATCACATTCATTGTTTCTTATAGTCATTACTTTTCCCTAATATTCTTGTATCACAATTTATTTAATCTCTTCCTAATTAAATAGCATCCACTCTGGCTCCAGTTCTTTGCCATTACAAAAAATACTGTATTATAATATTTTTGTGATAACAAAACTCTGGATTCAAAATGGGTACCCATCAACTGAAGAATGAACCAATTATAGTACATTAATAATAGTATAGTATTATTGCTATGTAAAAAAATGGTGAGTAGGAAGATTTCGAAGATTCTTAGAAAGACTTTTTATGAATTGATACACAGACAAGTAAGCAAAACTAAAAGGATAATTTAGACCATGGCCATAACAGTGCAAAGGAAAATACTACTGGAAGACATCAGAACTTTGTAGCCAATCTTGACTGTAAAACACTAGCAGTGAAACATACTCCCCTCCCTTTTGGCAGGTATAGAGGTGTTGGGTTATTTTGCTTAATTATACTTCTTTATTACAAAAAAGCTTGAAGAGGAAGTGGTTGTTATTAGAAAATGATAAGAGAGAAATGATATCATTTCAGAAGTTAAATGATCTCATTGATCTTGACAGACATCTTAAACTAGAGCTATATTTAGCCAGAGCTAGGGGAGAAACAGGCATTAGAAGACTAACAAAGCAGTAAATAAAAGGATCCTTAATTAACAAATTCAAATTTAACAACCATCTAATGAGTGTAGAAACTCAGGCACCTCCCAAGGAGCCAGAATACATGTCTACCTTCCAGGGGAGATGCCCCAGTTCAAGGATTTCTCTGGTTGACCCTGTTATGTGTGGAAGGTTCTGTGCCTAGTTCTGGTAATACAGAGAGAAATAGCACAGTCCTTACCATACAAAATCCTATATTCTACAGCAGGAAATAGAATGTGTGCACAAACAGGAGTATGATAAAACAGGGGCAAAGGAAGAATTGGAAATGTTCAAGGAAAATGTGAAAAGGGAAAAATCACTTTCAAATGGTGGGATCAAGACAATTCAGCACACAAAAGACTAAGAAAAGGGAAGTTTGAGCAGGAAATTAAAAAAACATTCCTGATTTTTCTTTGTCTATTAGATCAAGTTCTCTTTGAGCAAATTGCCTCTGCAATAGATTTTAGTGCAGCAGAGTAGCACAGAGTCCTTAACCTCATTCTCTCAGTTATCCAAATTCAGGGGCAAGGCAAAAATCAGGATATTGGTGCTGGCCCAGTTTGGAGTGGATCATCATAGCATCTTTGATGTCTAACCAAGCTCTAACCACACACCAGTGCCTGCTTCAGCTGCTTTTATGACTCTTGGAATAAATTGTTCTCATCTTCTCTTTCTGCCAGGGAAGTCTTCATATGACTACAGTAGACACTCCCTTGCCTCACCAATAAGTTTGATACCCATCAGCTACCCTCAGCCTGGTTTAGTTGGTCTGCCAAGATAGTTTTACCAGGGCGTGGTGGCTGTGCATGCTACAGCTGAGAGTTGGATAAAAAGTAGATACCAAAAATGAATGAGCAGCCCTAAAAAGGGTTCAGCAAATCTTCACACCAGAGGTGCTAGTCCTCCCTGAACACCTCATACACCTCAGAGATGGAGGAGAGATGGTCCTTTAGAGTCATTTAGAAAAGACATCCAGTGAAGGCAGTCTGTGCTTGAGAGACTCAGCAGCCCACCTACCAATTTATAGAGACTAAATCAGAATTCTCTACTATGATGCAGGGACAAAATAAAAAGCTATGGAATTACTTGAGGACTGAGAATTACCTTTAAAAGGGAAAGGCAACTCAGAGAATCTGTTCTTTCTAACCACAGTTATGAGACTGTGATATTAAATGATGGAAGAATTTTCTCCCTTTTCAGAGATAGGAAGAACAAATGGATGGAAAATTATTTTGGAATCTTGAAATCCAAGCACAAATCTCACAAGTGGAGAAATGCATTCCTCTGGATCATAAGCATAAATAAAATAATTCTTTGTCATTAAAGCCAAACTAATTTATCTTGACTTTTCACTTGTGACTATTTATATTAGAGCTTTTCTATTCCAAAGATCATTGATCCTAGAAACAAGGACAGAAAAATAAGAAAAGCAAGGCACAAAGTATCCTTACAATATCACAATGAGGATCTAACACCATTTCAGAATAGAGCATTGAGGACCAGAAAAAAGGCAAGAGATGAAAAAAGTAACAGAAGGCCTGGTGTCTATAAAAAGCAAGTCCCTTTTTGACTGTTCACTCTACAAAGGAGATAATTTATTTCTAGAGCAGCCCAAAGATAATGAAAAAGCAGAACCCAAGGACCTTCCTACCAATAAAAAAAAGTTTTTCAGTCATGTTAGACTCTTCATGACCCTATTTGGGGTTTTCTTGGCTAAGATATTGGAGAGATTTGCTATTTCCTTCTCTCTTTCATTTTCTAGATGAGAGAATCAGGGTTAAGGAACTTGCCCAGAATGACACAGCTAGTAACTGTCAAAGGTCAGATTTGAATTCCAGAAGATGAGTCTTCCTAACTTCAGGCCTGGCACTCTATCTACAGCATAAATTCTATGAAGAGAGCTAACGTGTACACATAAAAGTAGAAACCAAATTAGGACCAGGTCATGGGGTAGGGGGAGAAATGGAATAGCAAGTGGGGGGAATTAAGAAAGACCTTAGTTCTGGTGCTTGAGGTGAGCTTTGAAAGAAAGCAGCTAGGCAATACAGTAGATGGAACACAAACTATTTCAAAAAGATCTGAATTCTAATTAATCCACAGGAATTTACTAGCTGTGGCCCAGGGCAAGTCATTTAAATTCTGCCTGCCACAATTTCCTTATCTATATTGTTCTTATCCCCATTTTCCCTGATATCTTATCTATGGTGGTATTATTCTCAATTTACAGGTAGGAAAATTGTAATGAGCAGAGATTAAATGACTTGCCCAGGGTCACAGCTGAGGTCAGATTGGAATTCAGATCTTTCTGACAGTGGTCAGTGCCCCATCTACTATACCATTTTAACTGCCTTTTTTCAAAGCTAAGCTGAAGAACTTGAAGCCTTTCTTAATTCTCCCCACTTGCTATTCCTTCTCTTCTTCCCAAGACCTGGTCTTAATTCAGTTTCTATTTCTACGTGTACAAATTTTCTCCCTTCATAGAATGTAAGCTCTCCCAGAACAAGTCTAAAGGAGTCAGACTAACATTATGAAAGATCTAGAGACTAGAATTGGAGTACTAAAGGAACAATGATCTTTAGAATTTGAAATGTCTAATATAAATAGTTGGTTGTTGTCCTTCCTACTGGAAGAAGACCAACATGTCATAAATTGAATTTAAGTTGAGGTGGAGTTACACAAAGTCATTGGCCTCATTCTTTCTTCAAGAATCATCAAAGTCCAGTAGCAAGATAAAATTCAAGACAAGAAGCAGTGGACTTCTTCTGATGCCTAATCAAACTGCTTGTAAGTGTTCTACAGCACTTGCTTCCACCACCTACATGGCTACTGAATAAATTATTCTCACCCAAGTCTTCACATTCACAGATGCCCCACTAACTCATTGATGACTTTGAGACCTCTTGGGTACCTTCAACCTAGTTTAGCCCACCTGGAAGAATGGTTTACTGGAATGTGACTGCTGTGCATGCCATAGCTTCTTGGAGCCACAGGTGAGAGCTGGGTGGCACTGGACATCAAAGGAAGAAAACAGCCCTGAAAAGGGCTCTACAAACCCTCATCCAAGAAGTATTAGGCTTCCCTGAACATCACACACACACACACACACACACACACACACACACACACACACACACAAACATATTCAAGTATAAATAATCACAAGTGATAAGTAAAGATAAATAAGTTCAACCCCTCCATTTGTGTCCCAAACCATTCATCCCTTCCAGTTTCTTCCTCTTGACAATTTGATCATCTTGAACTTAAATGTTCTCATAAGGTTTTTTACTAGCCAATGCCAATCATCAACACAGGAAACAGATGGAAAACTGTAATTTATTCACTCAGTGTAACTCATTCCACCAACAGGTGATGGAATTTTATGTCCAATAATTTGGCAGGTAACATTTATATAATCTCCTCTCATAGAGAAGTTTGACTAAGATAGTGTTAAATTTATATGGTTGGACCTGAATTTTTAATTGGTGGTCGCCAGGGATTTAATTTCTAAATCCCAAAATGAATTACTCAAGTAAATGGAATTTAGTAGTAGTTTATTCCAATAGAGGGAAGATATTAAGGAATGAGAGAGAAAGAGAGAGAGAGCTCTGGCTTACTCTGAACCAGTTAGAAATTCTAAGGCACCAGTCAGGAGAAAGGAGTCTCAAGACAATGGGCCTTTCTAGGAGGTTCACACCTCCAGAAAGGGCAAGGAACTAAGTCAGCCTTTACACTCACCATGGTGACCATCTAAAAGGAAAGCAGTCTGAGGTCTCCTGCACGAGCTCCTCCAGAGGTCCAGTTCCACAACCGAGTGTCTTCACTCCAAGTCTGAGTGTCTGTCTTCCAGTCTCTCCTCAAGTGTCTGTCTTCCCTCCAGCTCCTAGTGACTCTCTTCACTCCAAGCCCAAGTGAGTCCAACTCCAAGTTACTGAATGATCTTCACTCCAAGCCTGAGTGACTGATGATGATGATTCTTGTGTGTCTCTGTTTCCACTATTTAAAGATCTTTTTCTCTTGTGTTACCTCCCCTAATTTTTATGTCTACCAATCACAGCAGACGCTCCTCTCCAGGACTGCCCACTCTTTGTGGGTCACAGACCTCCCACTCAATGTATGAAATGGGTGTTCATACCTTTTGTGGTTAGTTCACACCTTTTTCTAGTTCGTTCATACCTTTTTGTGGTTAAAATGGGTAGATCTACTTTAAGTACTGGATTTACATCTTGGGGGTTAAAAATCTAAAAATAGACAGGAAATTATAATTTAATCTTCACGATAAAGGAAGAGCTAAGTACCTTCATTGTTATAATCAGGGGAGAGCTAAATCCAATCTTCACAATGGGGACTGTGAGGGGAAAAGGTACAAAAGAGCATATTTTTCACTAGTTTACAATGAAAGAATGGCCCTTATTAATAGTCATTTACACTAGACTAAAGAAAACAATACTTTTTTTTTAAATCAGTCAGTAGCCATTTATTAATCAGATAAGATAAAGAGAGAGGGACCACTTCCTTGGAATATCAGTCCTCAGGAATCTTGTTTCCTTGTCATATAGTAATTAGGAGGAAGGTAGCTCTTATATGGGAAGTTTGCTTTAAGCTGGCCTTGCTATATGTGGTTTTCCTCATATATGATCTTCCTCTTTCCACTTATATTCCTTCACATAGGCCATTTGTCATACTGGGACTGGGACTGTTTTCTCCTTCCTCACGTCCACCTCATTGACTCCGAGCTTCTTTCCTACAGATCTAGTAATAGTATTATAGGATCAAAGGATATGCACAGTCTTATAGCTCTTTGGGCATAGTTCTTTTTTTTTTAAATTTTATTTAATTAGTCGATTTAGAACATTTTGCCTTGGTTACAAGAATCATATTCTTTCCCTCCCCTCCTCCACCCCTTCCCATAGCCAATGTGCAATTCCACTGGGTTTTACATGTGTCCTTGATCAAAATCTATTTCCATGTTGTTGATGTTTGCACTAGGATATTCATTTAGAGTCTATACCCTCAATCATATTCCCCTTGACCCATGTAATCGAGCAGTTGTTTTGCTTCTGTATTTCTACTCCCACAGTTTTTCCTCTGGATGTGGATAGTGTTCTTTCTCATAAATTCCTCTGAGTTGTTCTGGATCACTACATTGTCATTAACGGAGAAGTCTATTACATTCGATTGTACCACAGTGTATCAGTCTCTGTGTACAATGTTCTCCTGGTTCTGCTCCTCTCACTCTGCATCAATTCCTGGAGGTTGTTCCAGTTCACCTGGAATTCCTCCAGTTTATTATTCCTTTGAGCACAATAGTATTCCATTGCCAACATATACCACAATTTGTTCAGTCATTCCCCAATTGAAGGTCATCCCCTCATTTTCCATTTTTTTTTGTCACCACAAAGAGCAAAGCTATGAATATTCTTGTACAGTTTTTTTATTATCTCTTTGGGGTACAAACCCAGCAGTGCTATGGCTGGATCAAAGGGCAGACAGTCTTTTTGCACCCTTTGGGTATAGTTCCAAATTGTTTGGGCATAATTCTAAATTGCCCTCCATAACAGTTGGATAAATTCACAATTCCACCAAAAATGCATTGGATATGACCTTCTCTTGATATAACCATATGTGTGTGTGTAAGTGTGTGTGTGTGTGTGTGTGTGTATTATGTATTGTCAACGTGGAATCTAGATGTGTCAACATGGAATAGTAATAGTATTTTGTATTCTCTGTACTTTTTAGTCAATTGTGTAACTATTGTTAAATTTAATTGACTGAAAAGTACAGAGAATACAAAATCCCACTGTTTATTGTCTGCCAATTAATAACCAAAAAAGTGACAAAAGAACAAAACACAGCCTTAAAATCACTCTTCTCTCCAAGAAAGAGTCTTTCACAGGAATGTTAATATAGATTTCTTGACAAATTTGACCTCAGATGAATCTGTTCATTGGCTCTCTGATTAATAAATATCCAGTGGGACATAAAAAGAGATATATGCTTATGAATGTTGGCCACAATCATGAAGAGTGCCTTTGCCAATGCCCAAATAGAAGATGGATTCTTTATATACAGTAAGATCTACTAGATGCTGTCTGGTTCAGGGGTGATATTGTGCTGCTTATATCCACGCTGCCCAGAACATTGCAAGGAGTCCCCAGCAAAGTCCCTAATCATTCCAAGGAGATTGGCCTGCAATTCAAACAGGAAAATATAAGCCAAACAAGTACAACATGCCTCTTGTCCAGACTCTAACATACAGTCAAATGACTAGTTCTTCAAGTTCCATATCATTATATACATAATTAGGGCAGGCACTGAAGATAGATGTTGAGTTAAGGACAAGAAAGTGGGTATATTTGGAAAACTCTGCAGTACTTTTAAGGATCAAAATGGTTTATTTGAGCAAAGTTTCATCATTTCAGCACCATTGTCCTCCTGGTAATTCTGTATGGTTGTGAACATTAACCTTAAAGATATTAAAATTACTAGTGTTGGGGGGTAGTTAGGTGGCTCAGAGCCCGGCCTGAAGGTGGGAGGTCCTGGGTTCAAATTTGACCTCAAACACTTCCTAGCTGTGTGACCCTGGGCAAATCACTTAATCCCCATTGCCTAGCCCTTATCGCTCTTCTGCCTGAAAACCAATACACAGTATTGATTCTAAGACAGAAGGTAAGGATTAAAAAAAAAAAAAAAAGCATTGCTGACAGTCCAAAAGGCCTTTGGTGGGTACAAGTAATAATAATAACTGGCATTTAAAAGGGCTTTAAGGTTGGCAAAGCACTTTGTAGATGTCATCTCATTTATAACACCCCTGTGATTTGAAAGGCTCCCAGGATTCTTATTTTGTTGCTGTTGTTTGGTCATTTCAGTTTTGTTTGACTCTTCATGATCCCATTTGGGATTTTCTTGACAGAGATACTGGAGTGGTTTGCCATTACCTTCTTCAGCTCATTTTACATATGAGGAAACTGAGGCAAACAGGGTTACATGACTTGCCCAGAGTCACACAGCTCTTAGGTATCTGAGGCCAAATTTGAACTCAGGAAGAGGAATCTTTCTCACTCCAGTCCTGGTACTCAGTCTATTGCAGCATTTATGATACAGGAAATGAGGTGAGAAAACTAAGAATGGGGGAAGGGAAGTAACCTGTCCTCAAAGAAATGGGATCTGAGGTAGAATTTAAAATTAGTCCTTCTTTTCTCTAAGGGTCCTATTCACTGGGCAACATTGCCTCTCCAGTACCAAGCACCATATTTCCACTGATTAAAAAGGCTCAAGAGTGGTCCAAGAAACATCGTTTAGAAAATGTGTGAAGGGAAAAGTGGTAAATTGGCCATTTGGCAAAAGTAATAAATTACAGATAGACAATCTAAGGGTCCCATTGGTACCCTTGAAATGTGAACACACCAAGAGGATGGTTTCCTATATACTCAGTGTATCCTTTGTGGAGAATCAGTGGAAAAACATGGACAAGAATCACACGGAATAAGAGCCATTTGGAACTGTGCCCAAAGAACTCTAAAATGGTTCATATCCTTTGATCCAGCAACATCACTACTAAGTCTATATCCCAAAGAGATTTTTGAAAAAGGGGAGGTGGAGGAAGGACATACATGTACAAAAATATTTATAGCAGCTTCTTATGTAGTTGGCAAAGAATCAGACATTGAGGGGACGTCCATCAATTGAGGAATATCTGAACAAGTTGTGTATATGATTGTAATGGAATACTATTGTACAATAAGAAATGACAAGCACAATGACCTCAGAAAACCCTGGAAAGATATATAAACTGATGCAAAGTGAAGTGAGCAGAAGCAGAACATTGTTTACGGTAACAGCAATAATGTATGATAATCAACATTGAGTGACTTATCTATTCTCAGTGATGCAGTGATTCAAGACAATCCCAGAGACTCAGGATGAAAAATAGCTCCAGAGAAAGAACTGATAGAATATGAAGGCAGACCAAAACATACTATATTTCACTTTCTTCTCTTTTTTTGAGATCTCTTCCACAAAATAACTAATATGGAAGCATGTTTTGTATGATTATACATGTAGAATCTATATCAAATTATTTGCTGTCTCAAGAAGGGAGTGAAGTGAGGGAGAGAGGGAATTTAAAACTCAACATTTTAAAATGATGTTAAAATTGTCTTTACATGTAATTGAGGGGGAAATATACATATATTTTAAAAAGGTATGAATGAGTTATGAACTGTACCAATGGAAGGAAGACCCACATTGATAAGATCTCGGATTTTTTAAAGTAGCAAGGTATTATTTGCATTATTATTATAGTTATTACCCTTACAAGGTTGTTATTGGGAAGACATTCTATAAACTATACTTTGCTGCATAAAGCCTATTGCTTTCTCATTTTAATTCTTACTTCAATAATGTATCTTTTGAACTATATTTCTTCCAATATGCCTAAATAATATTTCCTAGTAATTTTTTAAAATATTGTACAAATCAAATAAATAGAAGTAAATTTTATTATTCCCACTTGGCCTATGTGGAAACTGGAACATAAGAGAAAAAATAATAGGGCCAAGTTCATACAGCTGACGTAAGGGAAAGAACTGGACCTTTCTAATATGTCTAGTTTTGTGTTCTGTAGCTGCGGGACTAATACAGTCTTTACTTTCTTTTGTCCTGGTTTTTATTTAAGACTAGAGGCACAGATGTCAAAACGTCAACTGATAATGGTGAGGATTTGAAATTCAGAGAGTGGAAACCAATAGGAGCCCATAGGAAGAAAAGGAAAAATGAATAACCAGGAAGGAGAATAGCTTGTGGGTAGATTCACTGGGTCATTGCTGAATGGTACTGAATCAGTCCCAACAATAACAAAAGTAAAAACTGGGACTTTCAAAGGATGACTTCCTTTCCAGACCAATTCATAAAGAAGTTTACGCCCTGGTTATCTGAAAGATGCTAGTTGTGTATTTTGTGTGCATTTATGGTTTATGACCTGGTTGTCAGTTCAGGGTTATTGTTCACATTCTATGTCATTCTCAACTTCACTTTTAAAATGGGCAAATGTCATTCCTATCAGAGCTCACCCCACTCAAAGACTGAGTAGGTGGTTGCCTATATTGTGCAATTTCAAGGCCAGAGGGGAGCATTCTCCTTGTCTTGCCAAATACATGTGCTCTACAGCTTACAGCTGAAATGCTTCATTCATTTAGGCAAGAGTTCTTAACTGGAATTCTGAGAACCTAAGAAAAATATTTTTTATAACTATATTTCAATGTAATTGATTTCCTCTGTAATTCTATGAATTTTGTTTTGTGTATTTTAAAACATCATTCTGAGAAGGAATTCACAGGTTTGACCAGACTGCCAAAATAATCTGTCTTAAAAACAGGTTGATGATCCCTTAACAAGATAAACCAAACAAGGATTTTGCCCTCTGTTAAAATCACTGGATCAAAAGAATGTGAGATTTGGAAGGGAGCTAAAAGATACACTCTGAAGCATTCAGTTAAATAAATTAATCAATAAACATTTATTAACAGCCTTGCAAAGTGTAGCTTTAGGCGATACAAAGATAAAAGTGAAAGTCCCTGACCTCAAGGAGCTTACAATCTTGCCAGGGGAGACAGCATCTTCTTCCAAAGATATACCCAAAGTACATATATAATTCAAGTCTAAACATTCAGCATTTGGTCATCCAGGCTTCCTTTGAAGACCTCCAAGGCACTCTCAATTGAGGAAATATTGTACAGTAGAATTGTACAGTAGCACTGGTTCAAATTCTGCCCCTAAGAACTTTTAAGACCCATAACTCTCTGGTACCTTGATTTCCTTATTTATAAAATGAGAACTAAATGGCCACTGAGATTCTTTATACTTGTAAACCTATACATAATCTCCCAAAGCAATCCACTCCACTTTGCAATAGGTTTATTTTAAATTAATTTCCTCTAATATAAAAATCTAAATCTGACTCTACAACTTTTACCCATTCCTTCTGGAATCAAGCTGTATAAATCTAAACTTTCCTTCATCTTAAACATCTTTGTTTCTCATCTTTTTTTTTAAAAAATAGTGCTCATGGAAACCTATCTTCAGAAAATTCTCTATGTCTGGCCACCCATTCCAAGACAAAATTTTTCCTTTCCTCATGTCCCCCAAAATACCAGACCATGAGGAGAAATCTTGCTCCTTTTACTCCACTGCCCCTTCCAGATCTTCCCTCTGCCATCATTGATTTATAATACCATCCCATTGAGGTTCAAATTACACAGCAAATATCACCACTACCCATAACTGTACCAATTTTATGAGCTTCAATTTTGAATTCTCTTTCTAATCATAATCTATCATCTTCCTTCTTTTTTTAAAAAAACCCTTCCATTCTGTCATAGAATCAATTTTATCTATTGGTTCCAAGACAGAAGAGTGGTAAGTGACTTGCCCAGGGACACATAGCTAGGAAGTATCGGCCAAATCTAAACCCAAGATTTCCTGTCCCTAGGCCTAGCTCTCAATCCACTGGGCCACCTAGCCACCTCTGAGTTTATTATCTTCAGAATGTCCATTTCTTTCTGTTCTCCAAATAACCCTTGTTTTGGTCTTGTTTTCTTTTTTTTTCACAGTTTTGATCTAAAGCTGAATGGCTCCACTAAATATTGGCCCCCATTCTTAAATCCCTTGCTCCCTTGTTTTGTCTGCTCTCTGGAAGTTCTCCATCCTGGGTCATAACTCCTACTCCCATATTGGAGGAGGATAAGATGTATTCCTACAGTCCTTTCACCTTCTCATCTATCTGGAAGAATGGCCTTCATTTTATTAACATCTAGCTATTACCTGGAGCAGATAGAAATGAAAATAAAATACATTCAGGTTGCTGGAAAAATCTCCTTGTCCCCCACACTTGCTGGAATTGAAATCCTTAGTTTTCTTTTTTTCTTCCTATTAACATGTAGTTCAATTTTGAGATTGACTGCTATAGAATAGATGCCTGTTTCCTGCATTTAGTTGTACTAAGTTTATGCAAGGGTTTGGATGTAGACTTTGTGCATGTAGACTTTCTCACCACTTTCAGGGATGTTTCCTTATCTCTTCTCTTGATATGATGTTCCCTGCTCAAGCATTCAGGTACACATGTTCTACAAAGAGGTGGCAACTACCCATACATCAGTACAAATAGTAGTTGACCTTAGCTATTGTTTGCCAAAAGCTTTTATGCCAAAATACAACTTCTAATCATTTCTCACCTTCACCTCTTCTGTTCTTTTGCCTTTTCATATCCCAAACAAATTTTAAATGAGTCATTCCATATCAATTGCCTTGTGACAAAGAAATACATGCAAGCAAAAACATTGCATCTCTCTCTGTTTTTCTCCCCCCAGCCTTTCTCTCTCTCTTTCCCCTCTCCCCCCATCTCTTTCTCTTTCCCCTTTCTTTTTCCCCTCTCTCTCCCTCTCTCCTCCTCCTCTCTCTTTCTCCTCTCTCTCCACCTTCTGTCTGTATATATCTATCTATATGTATATCTCTATATCTATTTATATGTGTATTATTATCTATCTATATTTATATGCATCTCTATATATATGTACATATCTCCTGGACTTCAGGAATATGAGGTGTGTGTGTGTGTGTATTCTCAAATATATATTCCAGAAGGCTGAGTTCCAAGAGCTTGGCCCAACTCAGAGAACAATTAAGCATACACGTGTACAGATACTTTATATAAGGCATGCAAACATACACATGTCAATGAACAAATGCACATATATACATTACAAACATATAGGTGTATAGTAGTAGTTTCTTGGTAACCGAGGATGACGATTGTCTTTGTGCACTTTCATCTGTGGTGTAGATGAGTGTGCACAAAGACATTTGTGCGTGAAGGAGATTTAAGTGGAAAAGCCGATGCACAGAGACAGTCCCACTCTCTCAGCATTGGCCTGGGTCTGTGGCACGAAAAGTCGTTACACCTGGAGACTTCCTCAGCTGCATTGGATGGCCGTGTTGTCTTTTGTGCTCCAACACGCCCTGAGCACTCCACAGTGCTTTGCTGCGTCGCCATCTCAGCTGTTGAACCTTCTTATTGGTTTCTTCCTTCTGTTCAGCCGAAGCAGTCTTCACATGCTGGGTGAGCAAATCCCTGGTTCACCAGGGGTCGATGACCCGATGGCTACCCTCACAAGGTTTAGCCAGCCTGTCGAAGCCGTTGCCCAGGGTGTGGCCGCTGCCGCATGCGAGCAGCTACTGGGAGCCACAAGTGAGAGCTGGGTGTCAGGTGGGGGTCAGAGGCTGGAGAACTGCCCTAAGAGGGCACGACAAGCCCTCCGTACCAGAAATACTAACCCTTCCTGAACACCCCATACACCCCATATAGGTGTGCATGTATTACATGAATTGGCAGATGGTGAGAATTTTAGGTCTCAGCCAATCCCCCTTCAGGACTCTCCAAGCAAGAGTCTTCCTTAAGTACAGTGTTGAGTCAGCTTTAACCTTCCAGCTTCAAGAGAGAAGATGGAAAACCCACTTCGGACTGCTGAAGGAAAAGAGTGCAAAAACATGAGGTGCTAAGGCAGTCTCCATCATATCCTGATTCCCAGCTTTTTATACTAGATACTTTGAAGAGTTCCCCCCTTGGGTGAGATTTAGGACCCTTCTGGCTAAGCTGAGTTATCTCACTCTCGATGGGAGAGTTTATTTACTCAGAACCATCTGGTATATATTCTATGTATTCTTTCTTTAATACATGTTTCAATAAGATTTGAATAAATGGGCTTCTTGCTTTTTTGCTATGTATGTTCATTGTGGTACTGGTATCTAGTGGGAAAAGGATCAAGACTTAGATATGGAGCTTGAGACCCTCCCCTCCCCTCCAAAAAAGGTTAAAAGTGAGATGGAACCTTATGGTATTCTCTTTGACAAGCAGTATTTAAGGAAGCACATGGATGTACTTTTAGCCCAGTCCCTTCTCTCCTTGAGGTAAGCAGGGTGGTGGCTTCTAGGCTTTCTCATTTCCCATCCTGGCAGGAATAATAGTCTCCTTTAAAGAAGAGTTGGGAAAAAGAGACTGGAGATAACTCTTCTGCCTCCCTTGTTGCTACACATGAATAGTTCCTTGACACAAGTGGGACACTCTCTAAATGTGGGGCCCCCTACTCTCTTCTTATATGTATATCTCTTATTAAGAGATATACACATATGAATACAAACATATGTAAATACACATACACTTATGGTTCGTATATGTATTTATGTACTATAAACATCAAAATCAATATATTTAACACAGCACACATATAAATACCATATAATATGCACATGTTATATTTAATATGGTATATCTATTACACATAGGAGTTATTGACATCAGAAATACCTGGATTCAAATCTTGCTTCAAACTTTTATAAGCTACGTGGCTCTGGCCAAATCAACGAGCTTTTGTGGCCCTCATTTCTTTATTGGTAAAATTAAGATTTTGGAGTAGTTGATGTCTAAGGTCTTTCCAGCTCAATCTATGATCCCATGACCCTCTAGCTTAGTCATTCTTGGAATACTATAGTCAGTCTTTATCACTTCACTGGCCACAGTCAATTATATGACTTTTTCTGTCACCCCAATTCCCAAACAAGAAAGATTCTCTATCCAGTTTCTAGAACCACTGTTCTTTGGATTTCAGGTCTAATATAGACTTCATACCCTTTGTATAAATCACATTCTGACTTCCCAAAAACTGTTCCTTCTCATCTGTACTTTCCCTGTCTATCCAGGATGGTCTACTTGGAACAAATTCTATGTGCATCTAGCTGACCGATTTATCCCTTGATGACAATATCACCTCATATGAGACCTTGGTCTACTGGCCAGGCTAATTGGACTTTATAGGTCTAAGTCCTCAGGCTGGTCACATAATTTCTTGCCCTCTTTAGACCAAATGTCTCTTGTTCTTAAGCTACACTCTATTTTGGTCCAACTCAGCTTTGATCCATGACTATGAACTCATTCACCCCTTCTGCTAAGCCCTTTGGATTTATTTACCCCAGCTCATTTCCAGCAGACATTCTGTTTATTTGTGATTCAAACCATGCCCTTTTCCCCCAGAAAGGTTCTTTCACTTTGGCCCCATTTAATTACTTTGAGTCATTTTAAAGGGGCAAGTGTCTGATGGTTTTGTTTCACTCAATAAAACAAAACAAACTACCACCTAATGTTAGTTATGATAAAGCTGGCTGGTATCCTATAGGTCCTCTACATGGGAATTTCTAGCTACAAAGCTATCCCCCAGGACAGTACTCCAGCAATGGTGGGATCATATCTCTTAGAATCCATAATATAACCAAGACTAGCAGAACCTTCTTAGGTTCTTAGACTTCTTAGACTAGCAGAACCTTAGAAGGAAGAAAAAAAAATGGCTTTTGAAGCAGCTTCCTAGGCTCCCACCAGCACGATAGAATCATCTACATTCTTTCATTAAATGTTTTTTATTCATTCATTCAATAAACATTTATTAAGCAACTATCATTTGCTCAATACTTACTAGCTATGTGACCATGGGGAAGTTACTTAAATCCATTTGCCTCAGTGTCCACATCTATAAAATGAGCTGGAAAAGAAAATGGTAAACTATTACAGTGTCTTTGCCAAGAATACCCTAAATGAAATACATTTCTTTGAGTTTAGAGTTAAGTGGCTTGCAAAGGGTCACAAAGCTAGTAAATGTCTAAGGTCAGATTTTAACTCAAGAAGAGGAGTTTTCTTGATTCTAGGCCCAGCCTTCTGTCCACTGTGCCTTCTAGCTAACCTGTTTACCTCATGGAACTCCAATTTTCCTTCAAAGCTATTTCATGATCCAAGTCTTCCCCTCTTTTAATGTGGTAGCTACTAAATCTTGAGTGATCCTGCCTGTATGTGGCTCCATGATATTTGAATGGTTTCTTTCTGGTTGCTTATAATATTTTTTCCTTGACTGGGAGCTCTGAAATTTGACTCTAGTATTCCTGAGAGTTTCCATTTGGGAATCTCTTTCAGGTGATTAGTGAATTCTTTCTATTTTTATTTTACTCTCTGACTCTAAAATATCAAGACAATTTTCCTTGATAATTTCTTCAAATTTGATGTATATGTTCTTTTGGCAGACAGGTAATTTAATAATTCTTTTTTAAACTGTTACCTTC
Source organism: Monodelphis domestica (assembly GCF_027887165.1). Classification (NCBI taxonomy): domain Eukaryota; kingdom Metazoa; phylum Chordata; class Mammalia; order Didelphimorphia; family Didelphidae; genus Monodelphis; species Monodelphis domestica. The sequence goes on from NC_077229.1 coordinate 170,509,808, forward strand.
CATCATAGAATCAATATCAAGTATTGGTTCTGAAGCAGAAGAGTGGTAAGGGCTAGGCAGTTGATGTTAAGTAACTTGCCCAAGGTCACATAGCTAGGAAATGACCTAGACCAGGTTTGAATCCAGGATCTCCTGTCTCCATGCCTAATTCTAAATGCATTGAACCATGTAGCTTCCCCATTATCTCTCCTTAACTATTTTCCAGTGCAATTGTTTTTCTGATTGAGGTTTCACAATTTCTTCTCTTTTCATTCTTTGACTTTTTAGAAATTGTTTCTTGATATCCCATGGAGTCATTAACTTCTACTTGACCAATTCTTATTTTTAAAGAATTATTGATTCTACAGTGAGCTTTTGTAGTTCTTTATCTATTTGGCCAATTCTGCTTTTTAAGTAATTCTTTTCTTCAATATTTATTGAGCCTCTTACCAATCCATTAATTCTCTTTCAATAAATGTCTTGAATTATTCTACTATCTTTTCCCAAGTTTTCTTCTCCAACTCTTACATCTTTCTTAAGCTCTTTAAGGAATTTTTTTAAAACCTTACCTTTTGTCTTAGAATCCATTCTAAGGTAGAAGAGCAATAAGGGATAGGCATTTGGGATTAATTGACTTGACCAGGTCAAAGAACTAGAAAATGTCTAAGGTCAGATTTGAAGCCAGAACCTCCTATCTCTAGACATGGCTCTCTATTCATTGAACTACTTAGCTGCCTCATCTTTCAGGAATTCTTATTGGACTCATGCCCAATTTGCTTGTAGCTATTTTCATACTGTTGTCTTCCTCTGAGTTTGTGCTTCTATCTTTCTTGTCACCATGATAGCTTTTTATGGCCAGGTTCTTGCTGTTATTACAAAATTAGTTCCTACTTTTATTAGTTCAATGTTTTTTTTTTACTTTCAATTTTATTAATCTCTCCTTGGATTTTCAGAATTTATATTTAAGGAACTATAACTTAACATAAATTGCATCCCTTTTTCCCTTTAAAGAAATAAGTCTTGAAACAGCCCCACCCTTTGATAAGGTGCACATGGGTTCTATTGAAGGATGCCAGCGGCCTCATGACTCCCTGGTGTTTTGCAAGATGTTTGCTACTTATTCCCCATGACTTCTGGCATCCAGAAGACTGGCCTCTGATCCAGAATGAGGTCAAGACTGTTCAACTAGAGAGACCCAGAAGGAGTGACATGACTGGAGGTTATAAGTGAGGGGTTTGAGGAAGCAGGGTCTCTCTTGGTCTGGAGAGTACAACTTGCATGAGGTCTTTGGCTAGGAAACAGGGTACAACCCTTTTTGACTTTCCTTGGCACAGTAGCTCTTGGCTAGTGATCAAAGACATGAGATGCAGGAAGCACAGATTAGCTAGGTGTGGCCAGGTGATCAAATAACATTTTCTCTATCTCCAACCCTAGCCTTTACTACCTAATAAACAATTATAAACTAATATGCAGTCATCAGGGAATTTTAATCCCAATAAAACAATTAATTCCAATACTATATAAATTATTTTTTTAAAAGAAGCAATGAAGGAGCTCTATCTATCAAATTCCTTATATGATACAAATATAATTTTGATACTACACCAGGGAGGTCAAACACTGGGAAAGGAAACTATAAGCCAATTTCCCTAATGTGTATTGATGCAAATTTTTTAAATAAAATACTAGCAAGGAGATTATAGCAACATATCATAAAGACCAGGTAGGATTTATATTAGGAAGGCATGGCTGGTTCAAAATTAGGAAAACTACAAGTATGATTGACCATATGAATAACAAAACAATAAAAATCACATGATTATTCCAATAGACTCAGACAGAGTTTTTGACAAAATACAATACCCATTCCTACTAGAATCAAGAATACTAGAACACTATACAAGAATACAAGAACACTAGAAATCAAAGGAATAAATGGAACTTTTAAAAAATAAGTCGTAGTTATCTAAAACCAAGGGGAAACATTTTCTGTAATTGGGATATACTAGAAACATTCCCAGTAAGATCAGGAGTGAAGCAAGGATGTCCATTATCAACACTATTATTCAATATTGTACTAGAATTGTGCTGTTGATATTCCTCCTTCCTTTTCAGAGGATCAATGACATTACTAATGATATCTAGACTTTCAAGTGAATTAGATTTAAGTGAGGCAGAGTTGTGCGAAGTGTTAGCCTCACTCTTTCTTCTAGTCATCAAAGTCCAGTGGCAAGACAAAAGTCAAGATGACTGGCGATGGCTTGGGATGCAGCGGATGATGTGGGTGTCTGATGCCTGACCAAGCTCTAATGCTCCACATTAGAGGTGGCTTGCTACAGCCACCTTCATGGGTACTGAACATTATTCTCATCTGACCATTCCTTAGGGGAAGGTCTTTACATGCCTAGTGTATCTATCCCCCTAACTCATAGGTTTGAGGTCTGTTGGTTACTAACAAACTAACTAACATTCGACCTGGTTTGGCCATCTATCAAGATGATTTTTATTGGGGTATGACAGTTTCAAGTGTCATACCCATTCAACAATACAAATATAAATAAGTAAGACAATTCCCTGCTCTCAGGGAATTTACATTCTAATGAGGATCAATAAAACATTAATGGTTATAGAGTCAAGAGGTGTGAAATGTACTACTGGAAGTTGTAGAGAATCTTGGACCTCAAAAAGATAAGGTAAAAAAAATTCCTATGAAAGATGAGAGAAATGGAAGTGGAATTCAGTTTTCATATGAACAATGGGTAAACCTTTCAAAGAGGCAAATTTAGGGCTAATAAGAGGGGGAAAGTCCCAACAATTAAGAGCCATCCAAAATAAAGACAGAATAAGACAATTGGAAGAAAACACTGCTTGTGCTAGGCCAAACCAATATAAAAATAACAATTATACCTAAATTTCTTTACTTATTCAATGTCATACCAATGAAATAACCAAATAATTTTATAGAGCTCAAAAAAATAATGAAATAAATCTGGAAGAATAAAAGTTCAAAAATACCAAGGAAATTGATGAGAAAAAAATGTGAACAAAGGTGACCTAACTACCATATTTCAAGCTATATTACAAAGCAGTAAGAAGGAAGGAGGAAGAGGATGAGAATAAGGAGGAAGAGAAGAAACTAACATTTGTTCAATACCTCAAGATTTACAAAAGCCATTTATATACAAGGTATCCCAAAAGTCTTAGGGCAGTTCTAAGCAAAATATCTCATTTGATCCTCATAGCAACCCTAGTAGGTATTATCTCCATTTTACAGATGAGGGAACTTGATGCTGAAAAAGATTTAGTAATTTGCAAGGGATCACATGAGTATTTGACATGGAATTTGAACTCGGGTCTTCCTGACTAAACAACCACGATTTTCTTCACTGTGACTCCTCTGTACTATCAACCTAAAAATAAAGAGGATTACCAGAGTTATGATGAGGGTCTTTAATCAAGGCAGATGATGGAAGTTTGGGGTTACCACACCACAGGGCTGAGTATTGGAGGGCTCACTCTACAGTGGAAAAAGTACATTTAAATAAACTTCAACAAGGAAGAATAATCAGAGAGGGCAGCCAAAAGCTTCAAAAGCTATAAGAAGAGTAAGTTTCCAGAGATATTGCAAGACATGCTCCAACCACAAGTTCATTGGGGTGAAAGTAGCCTCTTCTGATAACTTCACTTTTAACAATACCTTGTAACTTTTTAAGCTGGAAAAAGCTAGAAACAGGCTGAGTGTCATCTAGTTCTAAGAGAGACTCCATATCTGTGCCCTAAGGATAAGACTAAATCAGACTAGTTCAGGGATACTCCTCATCAGAAGATTGTTCTTGAGATGTTTTGTTTTGTTTTTTGGTCAGAAAAATCACATAAAGAATTAAGACCTGGAAGACTTGTGATCTGATGTTCTGAAAAAAGTTTATGAAATGAAGTTATGGCTTTTTTCAATTACTGATATTTCTATGTCTTGTCTCCTCAGCCAGACTGTGAGTTCCCTGAGGGAAGGGACAGGGGATAGGGTATTGTACTGGGAATCAGAAGACTTAAATTCAAATCTTATCTCAGTCATTAGCTAGTTATGTGATCATAAACAAGTCACTCCTTTGAGCTTCATTTTCCTCATCTGAAAAATGAGAATAATAGTACCCTAGATAAGATCACATAAAACACTTTGCAAACTTTAAAGCATGAATGTCAGCTAGTATTCTTTGGTTTTCTTCCAAGTAAATAACAAATGCCCAATAGTTACTGATTGAAAGTCTTACTTCCTTTTCAAAGTCATTAATTTGTATTAGTTCTAGCTCCTCAACTAGTGAAGAGAAAGTTTATTATAGCATCTTTGGGCATCTTTTGATACATCAATAATAAACTTCTCTACCATCTATAATCTTTGCAATTATTTCATGATTCATTGAAGGGGAAAAAATTTGGCAGTAAATAGTACTTTTAGATAATATTGTCCTGTCAACGATTCACTTCGTGACTACCATCTGGTTAGGAAAGAAAGCATCTTTGTATCATTTTATTATAGTAATTTGACTGATTTTTCATCATTTATGAGATCATGAAACATTAAAGAACAACTCTTAGCTATGTTCAAGAAAAAAGACATTCTCCTAGATGTTTTGACTTAATCAGAACTTAGTTTTCTGGTACTAACACACTGATGAATGAATAAGATGATAAAAAATTTCATGAGGGATAAGGAAAAACACACAGAGCAAAACATATACAGAAAACACCTTACCAGGAATGCATTCAACTATCCAGAAAACTTGAGGATCCAACCAAAGCTGAGGAAAAAAAAATTTTTTTTAATTCTTGGCAACCAAGATAGACTTCAAAGTCCATGCATAAAATTCATGTATCTTACTCACAGCAGACATCTTCAAGGCCTTACTCATAGCCTCTTTACTATCATTTATATACAACTTTAACAGATTTAGTGATCATGTCCTTAATCCCACAGAAGGCTAGAAGTTTCTAATTAGATGGTAAGGAGAGATTTTTATAGTTCGATGAATCTATAATCTCATCTATTTGGCTACTCCTTCCAACCATGGAGAGTGCAAGGCATCCGTGTCTTGGTCTTTTCTGTATCTATTGTATGTCTACCCCTCAGTCTTGCTTGGAGTACTGCTATTGAGGGTAGAGGATTTGAGTCCATTCCTTAGATGATCTCTTGAAGGACATGGTGATGTTTAGCCTAAAAAGAGAATGCAAAGAAGCATGTGATTCTGATTTTCTAGCATTGGAAGAATGTCATGTGGAAGAGAGATTAGGCTTGTTCTGTTTGCCATCTGAAAGCAGAACTAGGAAGAATGGATAGAAGTTACAAAAAAGCAAATTTAGGTTGGATGGCAGGGGGAAAAAACCAACTAGCAATTAGGATTGAGTACCTGTTGTTGGTCCTTTGTTTTCCAAGAGATACAGTGACATCACAGGGTGAAGTCTTGACTTGTACATGATTTGGGATTTAGGGAGGTAGAGTTGCACAAACTCATCAGCCTCACTCTCTCTTTCAGTCATAGAATTCCGGTGGCAATACAAAAGCCAGAATGACCGGTGATAGCTTGAGATAGTGGACAAATTATGTGTCTTTCATGTCTGACAAAATTCTAAGTGCTCCACAGAACCTGCATCAGCTCCCATAATGGTCACTGAAACAAATTATCCTCATTTGCCCATTCTGCTAGAAGTCTTCACATGCTTGGAGTAGACATCCATTTAACTCACCCATGGGTCTGAAGCTGGTAAGTGATTTCCAGCCTGGTTTATCTTGTCGGCCAAGATGGTCTTACTAGCGTACAGCCACTGCACATGCTACAGATTTTAGGAGTCACAGCTAAGAGTTGGGGAATAGGTGAGCCCCAAAAATGGATGAGCAGTCCTAAAAAGGATTCATCAAGCTGCCACACAAAAGCTAATATTCTCTGAACACTACATACACCCTTATTGACAAGTAGATTTCCTTTAACTGGACCTCTTGTGGTACAGGTTGTACTAGATATCAACTAGGATCCCTACTAATTCTGAAATTCTGTGCTTCTGTAATTTCATACTATCTAACTTGCTGGAGTCCTTTCTCCAAATCATTTAACACTGTGGGCATTCTAAAAGTGCACCAGAGTGATTCATGGTTATCTATACCCCACTCTCAACAAATAACCACATTCTTCTTTTTTTCAGTTTTGCATTTCTCTGATAATATTCTTTTTTTATTTTATCTTTATTTTGTTCCAGTAACAAATTTACACATAAGTTTTCCAAAGTTACATGATTCATGTTGTTTCCCTCCCACCCCGCCCCCCGGCCTCCCTCCCTCCTGTAGTTGACAAGCAATTCCATTGGGTTTTAAATGTATTATCTGATGATATTATTTTTTTTCTTTTTTAGGTTTTCTTTTTCCAGTAGCAAATCTACACATAAATTTTCCAAGGTTACATGATTCATGTTATTTCCCTCCCTTCTTCTGTCCCCTCACCTGTAGATGACAAGCAATTCCACTAGGTTATACATGTATTATCTGTTGATATTCTTGATCTCTCTTTTCTTGTTCATTTCTTTGGTAATATGCTGCAGCTTGTTCAGCTCATGTATTTTTCTCTTATGTTTTCAGTGACTCAGACCTTTAATTCTCCAGAAGTTGTAATATTTCTTAATTAAAGCTATGCTTCATCACTGGGTATATTAATGTTCAAAGGTGAGTGTTTGTTTTGTGGAAGAATTTAAGGTAATTAAAAGTACTGCACACAAATTTGACCTCAGACTTCAGACACTGTGTAACTGGGGCAAGTCACTTAATTCTCATTGCCCTAGCCTTTACCATTCTTCTGCCCTGGAACCAATATTGACTATCAGTTCTAAGACAGACGATAAGGGTTTGAAAAAAAGTTTTGCACAATGTCCAAAAGACAATCAACCAAATCTTCTCCCCTTGTCTTAAATAATTTTGGGCTAAGTTCATTGTTCAATTCTTTGTCATTGTTCAGTCATTTTTCATTCCTGTCTCACTCTTCATGACCCCATTGGGGGTTTTCTTGGCAAAAATACTGGTGTGGTTTGCCATTTCCTTCTCCAGCTCATTTTACAGATGCAGAAACTGAGGCAAACAGGGTTGAGTGACTTGCCCAGGGACACACAGCTAGTAACTATATGAACACATGGTAGGTGCATTTATATTGATGTATTCGGTACTGGAGTCAGAAAGCCTCATCTTCCTGAGTTCAAATGTGACCTCAGATACTTCCTAGCTATGTGACTTATCTTTTTGAAGTGACTTTTTCAAGGTCATACAGCTAGGAAGTGTCTGAGGTCAAATTTGGACTCAAGAAGATAAGCAAGTCTTCCTAATTTCAAGCCTGGTGCTCTCTCCATGGTGCTGCTCTGCTCTAGCCCACAACATATGTATGTAACAACAAACAACCTCCCTAGGGTCCCCATAGGATTGCATAACGGAGTATGGAGAAGAGGCATTCTTTATCCATTAATTTCTTCCTATGTAACTAAATAGGCTGAAATTTTTGAATGATTATAAATTGCATTTAAAAGATTCTACAGTGTTCTGAGCATCGATGCAATCAGTATCCCATCATCTACAGATGCTAGCATCTCGGAGACTTCTTCATCAGTTCTTCCATTTAGAATCTATGCTGGACATTGTCTATGGTGCTGGAAAATACCTTTGACAAATATATATCTTTGTAATTTACCTAATATCTCTAATCACAGAATCAGCAAACAAAATAATCTCCTTTATTCTATTTTTCTCAGAATTTTATATGCTTTTAGCACATACATGGGAAAGGCAGCTAGGTAGCACAGTGGATAGAGCACCCACACACTAGTCAGGAGGATTTGTGTTCAAATCTGACCTCAGATACTGCCTAGATGTGTGACTTTGAGCAAGTCACTTAACCCCCACTTCCTAGCCCTTACCGCAATTCTGCCTCAGAATCAATATTTAAGACAGAAGATAAGGGTTTAAACAAATATATACATGGGAGACCCTATGCCAACAAAGAGCCCTTCATACAAGATGTTGTTGAATAGAATAAACAAATCATTTTTATAGTTAACAAAGAATAAGTATGGTGGGAGCTTCCAATACTGGTACCTTTCAGTCAATTGTGTGATTATAAAGTTGTAGTCTGCTATAGAATAACATTTGCAAAAGCCAGTCTATTCTCTTCTCATACCTTCACAGAGGATGCCCTTGATTTATATATTGGCTATTCTCAAAAAAAAGTTTATAGAATGGGAAAGGAAAAGTAGGGAGATAAATAGTTATTGATATTTTCTTGATCATAGTCATTTGGTAATAATATTGCTGATTTTTCCCAAAAGTATGTTAACCACTTCATTTTCAGAGAGAGAATCTATTTCTTTCAGATAGAATCAATTCTGTAGCATACTTGAAAATTGTTTCTTCAGCACAGACCTTTCTTGTATATACTTGGTCTAGTCCAGATATTCTTTCCTTTTAATTTTATTAAGTATCTTTCCTAATTTTCCTTGTGCAGCACAGTGAGATCAGTTATGTTAGCATACATATTTATGATCTTTGAATTGGGGACACATAGGTGGCTCAGTAGATTAAGTCAGGTGAGGCAGGAGATCCTTGATTCAACTCTGTCCTGATATACTTTCTAGCTGTGTGACCCTGGGCAAGTCATTTAACCCCCATTGCCTAGTCCTTACAACACTTCTGCCTTGAACCAATACACAATATTGATTCTAAGACAGAAAGTAAGGGTTATTAAAAAAGAAAGAAAGAAGGGATTTAACAGTGTCAGTAAAGACCATATTATACCAGTAGGTACAAAATAACTTTTTTTTCAGAAAAAGATTCACAAGGCAAAGAAAATTGAGATAGAATGAGGATTTTTAGTTCAAAATAAAATTATAATAAAAAATTTTGCAGCAATTGATGTGCCTCTCCTAATGTTGAGAGAAAAAGTTTCTAATTTTTTAAATCTGACTGATTTTTATTATTTATATTTGTTGTTCTTTCTAATTTTATCCTTAAAGGGTCTTAGCATTCTTTGACTTAAGTAGGTCTCTCACCAAACTCTTTATGAAGTTTGTCATTTCATTGCTTCTTATTGTTTATGAAGTGATAATGTTCATAATCTCCCACCATAATCTTCTGACACACTTTATAAATGAGTTTATATTTTAATGTAGTATATAGTATATATATATATATATATATATGGCCATTGTCAAACAGAGACAAAAAGCTGGTTGGATAGATATCTGATCTAGGATCTAACCTATCCTATCTCTAAGTAAGTCTGCAATTTCCACTTTTGTGAAGAGTAATGGAAAGGTTGTAGTCCTAGAGGTTGGGGGAGGGGAGGAGGGTCAGGAACAATTGAGGACTATCTTCATGGCAATATGATCTTTTCTTCCCTTTCTTATCTCCAAGAAATTTATCAGGCTGGATTATCTCTGGATTGTATCTATCACACAGCAAATATTTGTAGTCTAGGAGTAAAATATGGGCTCAAAATAAAAGTCACTTTCCCTGATCTCTCTCAAGAGGAGGTAATAGTTAACTTCTTACCAAACTAATTTCCTCCACCAAAGATAGTCAGAAATAGCTGATGATCTTCTTTATCAAAATAATCAGCAAATAGAAATCAGAGAAGTTATATAGATTAGAGTTGATAATAGGAGATACCACAGTAAATGAACTCTGACTTGAGAATGAGATAAAAAATGGCAGTTCAGTTGAGGAGAGAGTGATCCCCTTGGGGTAGTCCATTTTTAGCAGAATCTAGGGTTGCCAGTGTTGGGAAGCAAGGGACATGTTGAGAGTCAGTTTCTACAGGTGGCTGCAGCTCCAACAAGATCTCCAGTCTACTGTTCAAAATTTTAAACTTGTCTCTCTAGTACAAGAGTTGGCAAATTAATGCCAAGGGCCAAATCTAGGTTTTTTAGAGCAGGGAATCAGCCAAATTATGGGTTGAGGGCCAAATCTGGCCTTTCACCTATTTTTAATGGCATGTGAACTTTTACATTTTTAAATAAAGGTTTATTGTAAATAAAGTCTTTATTGTAACAAAACATTTTAAAATATACAACATTCTTAGCTCAGTGGTCATATAAAGCAGGGAGAGGTCCAGATTTAACCTAAAGGCTGTAGCTGACTGACTTCTGCTATAAAACATTGCTCTTGAAACTTTTCTCTGAAATGCCTGCTTTCTTTATAGCTGAGATATTTCTCAGCTAATCAGGAGGAGTCACATCTTCTGCCACATATTTAATATGCAGTTGTCCCTCAGGAAAATCACCCCAGGCTTGAGTTGCAAAGTGAGTTACATTCAGAACCATAGACTTAGAACTAGAAGGAATTTTAGCAGTCATGCAGTACTCACTTTACAGATGAGAACACTAAGACCTAGACTAAAACATGACTGTTACTTCTCCACTTGGCCAGAAAATCAAGTATTTGCTAACTGATATAGTTTCTAAACTCTTTGGATCTCTGTCTTATGGGGATATCAACTCTAATTTAAATAACTTCACTAATTTCTATTTACTAATTATTTTGACAAAGAAGCTTATCAGCTATTTTACTCCTAGACTACTAATCAGATAACTTTTCCTGAAGAAAAAAAGGATAGTCCTGCGTCAATGTCATTCTTTATTACTCAGAGCCAAGATGCGATTATCTAAATTATGTATCATATCTTTTCACTTTAATTATTTCTTATAATATTGTAATTTTCTTTATTTCCTTAACTTACTTATTTTGATCTTTACTCTAACAAATCTATGGCTAGAATGTACTCAGAAATCACTTTGACATCAATAACCAGTTATTTTCTGTTGAATGTAACATAATCAATTTCATTTTTGTGTTGCTATTTAGTGAACGCCATGTAGAATGACTCCTAATATGAAAGAATATGGTACAATGGAAAGAACATTAGATTTGGAGTCAGAGGATCTGGGTTTAGATTCTAGCTCCTCCACTTACTACCTCTGTGACCTTAAGAAAATCATTTTAATTCTCTGGGCCTCAGTTGTCTCATCTGTAAAATGAGGGGGCTTGATTGGATGACTTCTAAGGACCCTTTCAGTTCTAATATAATCTTATGCTTCTCTTTTTGAAAAATAAAGTATTCATAATATATAGCCATTAGGCTGACTTGTCTACAAGTCTTCAGCTCTCTCATTTCTTATTCCTGAATCATTTTTTCCAACTTTTTTTTTTACTATCCTTTATAGTCTTGGAATGAAGTCAACAGACATTAAAAGATATGTTTATCTAATTTGGGAGGTCTTAGTAGAATTTCTCTGTCCCCTCTTTTTCAACACATATTGGCACATGAACTATAGTTAGCTTTATGGTGCTTTTTTTTTTACTGTAGTCCAAAATAGCCAAACATCCTAAGAGATTCTTCTCCTGTTGTCTTTGGACACACAGTAAAACCAACAACTATGAACTTCTTTGCTTGCCTATTTCAAAAGAATCTGTGAACCACCCTTCCATTTAGATGTAATTTTCTTTGTTCACTAATATTATTTATAGTGAAATTGTCAAGATTTGGGGGACTCGTTCTTCCTGCAGTGATCACTCCCAGCACACTGACCAATATCCCACACTTAGAGCACCAACTATTAAATTAATGTTTATAGCGTCATGATTCTTCCCACTCCCTGAACTTTTTAAAAAAATGTCTTCATTCCAATGCAGAAGTAGGAGCTACACAGAACTGTGAGTCAATTTGTATTTTTCTTTGTTTCATTAGTTACCATGGCCAGAAGTTCATCACCAAGTGGCCATTCCACTGGCGATACGCCTCTATGTACTTATATTGAAAGCAGATATAATTTGTTTCTGGGTCATTCTTTTTATTTTTTAAGAAAACAAAGCAAAGTCAGGAGTAGCAGGGTGACTGAGAAGTAGGGAAATGATATAGAGCAAATTCTTATTTTTTGTTTCAATTCCTTTGTTTATATTTTGTTAAATGCTAAGTTTTTTTTAACTGGACTTCCTGACCTCTGAACTCTTTTTTTTGGTCAGTCATTTTTTGGTCATGTCCAACTCTTTGTGACCCCATATGGGATTTTCTTGGCAAAGATACTTAAGTGGTTTGCCATTTCCTTTTCCAGCTCATTTTGCAGATGAGGAGAAGAGGCAAATAGTTAAGTGACTTGCCTAGAGTCACAGAGCTAGCAAATGTCTGAGGCTAGAAGATTTGAAGTCAGGAAGTTAAGTCTTCCTGACTTCAGGCCCCACACTCTATTCACTGCACCACCCAAGAGAGCTTAAGCTCTCTTATGAATGAAAGTAAAATTGTATTTCTTCATTTGCATATCTGGTTGTTTTTTCATGTTTCTTAGGTTTATAATAATTTTTTTAGGGTATAGAGAATAGATAGGATAGCAGTGAGAAATAAGAGAAAGCAAAATGGAAAATGTAAAAACATTCTAAACTGGATAGATGGACTAAAAAAATACAAATTTTTTTTAAACACTTACCTTCTGTCTTGGAGTTAATACTGTGTATTGGCTCCAAGGCAGAAGAGTGGTAAGGGGTAGGCAATGGGGGTCAAGTGACTTACCCAAGGTCACTCAGCTAGGAAGTGTCTGAGGTCAGATTTGAACCCAGGACCTCCCATCTCTAGGCCTGACTCTCAATCCACTGAGCTACCCAACTGCCCCCAGATATTTATATTTAATGTAGCCTTTAAAAATAAAAAAAAAGCTAACAAATTGACTGTGTGGCCATATAGCATCAGAGGTGATGAGAGCACCACTCAGCATTACAACATTCATACAGCTGACATTCATAAAAATGGCCTTGAATTGTCAAGGCAAGGTGAATATTCTATTTAAGAAGAAAAGTGTCAGAATCTGACCATAAGGCATCCCAAGCTGAGAAGTTAACCAAAGTAGCTGAGTCGTTGGTTAATCTGATCCATCCATAGCTGTAACTAGCATAGTACAAATAGGGCTTTTCCTCAGGGTGCCAACATCCAGGAAGGTGCTTTTCCTTCCCTCTCTCACCTTCCTTGGGCCTCAAAATGTGGACAGCTAGTTGCATAGGGTACATGCATCCTAAGACCATCACCTTATCACAGAATCTTAAATTTGGAAGGGACCTGAGTAGCCATCTAGTCCTTATTGTCGTTATTGTTGTTCCGTCATGTCTGACTTTCTTTGCCCCCATGGACTATTCGTGGGGTTTTCTTGCCAAAAATACTGAAATAGTTTGTCATTTCCCTTTCCGGAATATTAAGGCATAGGTTAAGTGACTTGCCCAAAGCCACACAGTAAGTGTCTGAGTTCAAATTTGATCTCAGGCTTTCCTGCCCAGTATTCTATCCACTGAAGCATCCTAAGCAAACAGAGGTTAAGTGATTTACCCAAGGCCATACAGGTGGATTTCAACTCAGTTCTTCCTGACTCCAAGGCCATTACTCTATTCACTGAACCATCTATCTAGGTACCCCTCATGTAGCCCTACCCGTATCTAAACAAGGATCTGTTGTAGTACCACTCCAGGGTTATCAAAGTAGTAATTCTCAGAGCCTTGCCACGGTAGCTTTTCTCTGATCCCTACCTCACATCAGCGAGTCTAGTTTTTCCTTTACAAGCACATAAACTGTCCTTGAAACTTAATTATCTAAGGCAACTAAACTTTGGGACACTAACAAAACTTCCTAGTCACAGGACTACAAAAAGGGGCACGAGGAGCTCCAAGGGTCCCCTCAGGCTTCTGAGCTATCACTGGCAATTCAGACAGGAAAGCTGCTTCTCAAAGGAACCAAGTTTGGATCCTTGTTGAATATCCTTTACATGCTTTGGCTAAGTGAACTTCCTTTTGTTCACTGCTTCATATTCCCCATGTAGCTCATTTTATTCTAATTTGAAGTCTGGGGTACCTGGCTGGACCAGTTAGGCTTGGTTTGTTGCCAGTTTGTGTTCCCCTCCCCCTTCTTTTTGAAGTCCTCCAATAAACGCCTCCCATTCCGCTTTTTGGATGATTGTTAAGAATTTCCCCTGACATCAAACCTACATTTCCCCTTAAGACAAAACTAAATCTACCACTGATAGTGGTACTCATCCTCTGGAGCCCCCTTCCTACTTTCTCCAAAGGGTTTAGATAACTGAGCAGTAGAGGTGACAGAGTCAGTCAATACATTCCCCTGCCTGGCCCCAGAAGAACAAAAGAAAAAAACAGTGATGGGGGTCAGAAAAATGGACACTGTACCTTTCTGAAACGGAATTGGGCAATCTCCCTCTTTTTGGACTCTGAACCATCCTTTGAGGGCAGAGAACCTACTGGTGTTGAAACAGGAATACCAAGCCTATTGTGACCTCCTATAACCTGGTCCAGAAGTTGCTATCAGAACCTGTTCAAACTTGCCAGAACTGGACCTGTCCTGCCTCCAGAAACCAGCCCTTCTGCTCTGGGTTCATATAGACATCCTCCTCACCCAACCCTAGCATTTCAAATGACTCCACAGTTAAAGCAGCAAACAACTTATGACCTGCTGTTCTGTCGACATAGCCAGCCACCCCTCCGGAGTTTTTAGAATCCTTGTTTTAGCTGGGTCTTTGGACACTTGGATACTCAGGTTCAGTTCAGTGTGCCAGCTTTCAAACTCATGACCTTAATTAAAGACATCTTTTTCCCTCTGGGAGTTGAATTTCACTTTCAGGATTGACACCTTGGTCATAGACGCTTGCCCTTCATGGCTTGAACTTCTGACTAGGAGAACATTCCTCTTTGGGGAATTAACTGAATATGGACAGAACTGTCCCTCTCTTAGGAAATGAGAAAAGTCAACAAGATTTCTCCCTTCTTCCCACTCTGCTCAAATCTGCTTGGTCAGGATCAGTCATCCTTTTGCAATGCTTTTCCTAAGCTATTCCTTTGTACTGAATTTGCTCTCTCTCCACATAAGATTGGGATTGACCCAGAAATGTGTATTTTTGTCATCTTCAAAGGGTTCAAATGGGGAAGCTTTTGACTCTTCGGCTACACAGAATTTAATTCTCTGGGAAGTTTCTTTTCTAGCTTGGCAGCTAAGGTACAACCAAGGGGTGTGACAAGCTGCTATTTTATTTTATTGATAATTCTACAAACTTCCAAGACTTTAAGCTAAATCATTAAAAACAGGGCTTTAAATTAAATCTGGAAACTCTTCTTTTTCTTCTAAAGGAATTATCCTGTTGTTGTAATATAGGTATAGTTGAGTCTCCCATGGTCCAAAGAAGAAGAGAATATGGTGTCCTTGGGCAAAAATAACGTCTCTGCCTCTCCCCTGAAAGGAGGGGCTTAAAGAAAGAGAGCTGGATAGCAGAAAGGAAGGTCCTGAGTGGAGACTCAGCTTCTAAGTGGTTGTAGGTGTGATCTGAAGGATTCAATTCCTCCCTCTCCCAGAAAAGAGGAAGGAAGTAAATACTCTCTTCAGTCTTCCAACCTTGACCTCCAAAGCAACACTTGCAGATCACAATACAATTACTATCCTAGACTTGTAAGATGGTTTACCTCATCACTCACCATCCTGCTTAAAGATAAAAGTTTGCCCTACAAGTACACATTTACAAAGACTGGAATATGGATAGACAGGTTCTTATTAATATAACTTTGACATTACATGGTAATTTCATATAATTATCTTATAGTAAAGCAGATCATAAAATCTGTAAACCAAAGACTATAAAACAAAGGGGGATACAAATGTATCCAAAGGTAAAATTGTCTGGACTAGAGACCTCACTTTCATACTGTAACACTCAAGGTTATTCTAGTTGATAGATCAAGACACTACTTACCACTCTGTATTCTAATTCAGACCTGTGGGTGCGTGCCCTTGCCAACGATCTTTCCCACCTTTCCATATCTAGGGCTGCCCAAAATACTCCCGACTCTGCCCATGTTCCCTGCACCTCTTCCTCTCTCCCATTTCCTTTTTTCTTCCTATTCCCACTAGCTCTACTCTGTTCAGAGCTATGCTCTCCCCAACAGACTTCGCCAGGAAATACCTCGATATTTTATTTCCCCCTATTTTCCACAAATATCCATGTCTCTTCTCATCATAGCTTTTCTATGGACTCCCCTGTGCTTAGGGATACCCAGTCCACTACTGGGCCAGACTTCACAAAGCTGCTCTCTCTGGCTTCACTAAATTTAGCTCAGGTCTTCTTTTAAGTCCTGTTTCTTAGAACTGACCTAACATTTCAGCCCAGGGGAACTGATCTCCCATTTATACTGTATAATTTGTTCCTGTAGAATTAGTCACTGTATTCTTTGCATTCTACTCATGACTCTCCACAGTAATTAATCTACCATGCCTTGGTAACCTCTTCACCCTGGAAGCTCCCTGGACTACTCACATTTGAAGTACCCTCCACCCCATGGCCTCTCTCTTTGATTAACTGGCTTCTCTCAGAAGCTCCATTTAAAAGAGGATGCCAAGGTCAACCTTGGAAAGAATGTCTTCTTTCCTTTCAAGGTTTGTCTACCATGCCTCACATCAAGTACCTTCATTTCCATCCTCCCTCACCCCCCACACCCTACCTTTCTCAGCTCCCTCTTAGTTTATCTTCCCCCTTTAGAATGTAAGCTTCTTAAGGGCAGGGATTCTTTGTTTCTGCTTATATTTCTATTCCTAGCCCTAGCATAGTGCCTGGTACATAGAACAAATTTTTTCCAATATAGAAAATTCTTAATAAGTACTTATTGACTTGACTTGACCTGCACTCACCTAACATTATGGCTTTATGGAACCATTCAGTGACATTACTTGCAGAGTGCCTGCCACACACTTTTCTAGTCAGATATCAGTAGTGCTCTAAAATATATGTTTTTACTTTGGGCTGTTGTTGTTCTATTCATCCATATATTTTGAACAAGAATAAGAGCAGCGTATACACAAACAGAGGTAGATATCTGTCAAGTCAAAATTGATCACCTTTAGAAAACAACAAAGCAAACACCAGATGTTAAAAGCCTTGGCCTGTGAAGTGTCCAAGATGGGTCACTTTTCATGTTTAAGATCAGAACTTGGAGTTGAGTACAGCAGTAACTAATCACTTCCTGTAAACAACAAAGACAGCTGGAACAGGAGAGGGGTGGGGGGAAGAGGTAGAGAGAGCCTGAGAAGAGCAAGCTGCAGTTAACTAAACCAATATTCAAATGGAACAGAAGAAAAGTGCTGATACAGCTCTTGGGAGATGGAATCGAAAATTCAAATGTTTTATCCATCCCTTTTCTCCTATTATCACAAGAGACAGTAGAAAATATCTTGTAATAACCTAATCACCATGACAAATTAAGCAAATCAATCATATATTTATTGAATATCTCTTGGAGTATGTAAGATATATCATTTGACCAGCATGATGATGGATCCTATGGAATACAGAAGTAGATAGCACATTCCTTCCTTCACAAAACTTCCATTATTAAACTAACACACATGAAGGATTTTAGGAAGTAAGTATAATACGGATTACAAGCGGGGGGAAGTGGAGCTCAGGACAGGGAGAACAGCACAGGTTAGAATTATTTAAACCCAAAGGACACCAGGATTTGAGGGGTTAACTGAAAGGCTGTGACAGCTGGGGCCCAGATGGGGACAGCAGAGGTCTGTACCTGCAAAGTCCTGATAGCTTCAGTTATTTTCAGCTTTATGGTGTCCACCATGGGAAAGGGAATGGATTATTACCAGATGTAGATGTGGCCAGACTAAGCAAGATCCATGTGCATCAAAGTTGCTCTTGGAGAACTGGGAGATCAAGCTATGAGAAAGGAGAAAGAATCTGAGTCATCAAATCTAAGAGACAAGTCTGAAGAAGGAAATGTGAGTCAGTATGTCAGAAATCAACCTGGAAGAGGCTAGAGGAAAAGATGCGGGATCCTGAAGTAAGAGCAATCAGAAGCAATTGACACTGTGAACACTACATATGGCGGCCATCTATTGCCTGCAAATGAATGTCAGGAAAACAGGAGAAATGGAAAATTGAGGATGTATGTTCCAAGAAGGGCCTGTTCATTAGTGGAAAGTGGACAGTTGGTGCAAGATGATGGCCCATATGGACAAGATCTGAACCATGATGGTGATAGAGGAAGTGCATAATGGTGCTCCTCTGGGAGGGAAATACCTGTCAAGACTTGGGGTTTAATATTTTAGCTGTGGAGCTTCCAAGAAAACAGTGTCCCCTGTGCAGAACTCTTTAGAGGCTAAAGATAGCAATCAGCCCTGACCTGTCCACAAAGCCAGATTGGGAACTGACTGCAGACAGATGAATCAGAGGAAACTAAGGGTAACCTAGAGAGGCTCTCTACTTCGGAAATGCTATGCCTGTATCTGGCCAGGACTCAGGCTGATAGATCATGCTCCATGGGTAATAAACAAATAAGTTAGACGTGTCGTCAGATATATGATGGGAGTTGGAAGGTAAATGAAAAGCAGCACATGTATTCATCCACCAGCCTAAGGAAGATTCAGAGGAGGGACTAGAATGTGTCCTGCAGCATACAGCCTATACTCTGGGCTAGGGAAGAGGTGAAAGGAATTCACTCTGACCCAGATAAGAGTGAGGAATTAGGAACTTTCTGCAAGGAAGAGAGGGGGTATTGGAGAACCCGGGTCTTAACAACCACTTGGCAGTGCTTTTGTGTATCAGCTATGTATAGTAGGGGCCTACTGAACTTAAGAGTTAAAGGTATGTTGGCTGGAGGTATGTTGGTTCCTACCTCAGGGCAGAGATGGTTCAGAGGATAAAGCACTGGGTCTGGAGATGGGAAGATCTGAGTTCAAACCAGACTCAGACACTTATTGGCTATGTGATCCTGGGCAAGGCCCTTAACCCTATTGGCCTTAGTTTCCTCATCTGTCAAATGAGCTGGAGAAGAAAATGGCAAATCATCCCAGTATCTTTGTCAAGAAAATCCCAAATGGGGTCATGAAAAGTTGGACATGACTAAAATGACTCAATAATAAGATCAACAGAATCCGTCAGTGAGCGATGGTGAAGTTGTAGATACTATTGGGTCATCAATAGGTATGGTGAAATGCTGAGGATGTTAGGGATTGAAACAGAGCAGAAAAGCATGAGCTGTATGTTCAAAGACAATACATAAAAGTAGAAATGAGTTCTGGGATGAGGTATTGGGGAGGAGTAATAAACAACCAAAGGATGGCAATCCAAGAGTTAATAGAGTTAAGATAAAGCTGAGGTGGGGGTAGCTAAGTAGCTCAGTGGATAAAGAACCAGGTTTGGAATTAGAAGGAGTCAGGTCAAATCTGACCTCAGACACTTCTTAACTGTGTGACCCTGAGCAAGTCACTTAACCCTCATTGCCTAGCCCTTACTGCTCTTCTGCCTTAGAATCAAAACACTGTATTGATTCTAAGACATAAGGTAAGGGTTTAAAAAAATAAAGCTGAATTTATCATACAAAAAATCATACAAGAGCTAGAATTGCCCAGGCTATAGAGAGAGGGTACAAGTACAGAGACAAGGGATAAGGTAACCATAAGTGTGAATGGAATGTGAAGATAGTGGTGGGAATCAAGTAAAGATAGCAGCACTGTGAGATACAGATATTGGGAAAGAAGGCTGCATTTGTGTGGAAACCAAATGGAAGCTCTATCAGAGGAGTGAGAAATTGAGGAGTGAAGATGTTCTGCAAGGTCAGAGTTGCCTCAGTAGCCACCTAATTAGTGTGAAACAGTATTAGAGTCAGATAAATAAACTGGGACTGCAGCAATTCATTTCATGTCTAGTTTGTGACTGCTATTACTTTGCCCTTAAAGCTATACTACTTGCTTTTTAGGATTTTTATAACAGCAGGTAAATGTAAATATTGTGACGCTGCTTTCTATTATATGTACATTTATACACACATTAGCTATTACTTACTGGCCCATCTCACTGATACACAACACCCCAGTACATGAAGCCCTAAACAAAAGACCCCAAATGAATGTCAGCCTCTTCACTACACCTTTTTTATTGCTTTCATGTCTAGAGATTGGCTCAGGAGAGTTGAGTAAAATCAGAAATTCAAGCCAAGAACAAACTTAAGGGCATTTTGAAGCCCCTTTATGCAGAGCAGTGAGTCTCTAAACTCTGGAAATATTTCAGAGTTCAATTGTGGTGTGAGATTAGACCCTAATTTCTATGACTTCAATACAGTTTCCTCTATTTCCCTTTCTCCTTCTAACATTTTGAAAACCAATTATAATTTTCAAAGATTCCCAAAGTATAGATCTGAGAATAGAGATAACAGATAGCACTTTAGTTTCCCACCCATCATGGCCCTAAAACCCCTAAGGGATGAGAACATCTTCCTAGCAAATGTCCAAGATAAGACTGGTCGTATATAAAAAAGGGAAAGAGAAAGTTTTTGAAAGCCAAACCCATGGTCTCCCAAAGTGCAGGGTCCTTCTGACTAGGTGGAGCAGTCAGGTGCATAAGAGATAAGAGACAGAGAAGACTGAGTGCTCAATCCTGTGCTTAGACATCATTCAGTCACTCTGCCATAGCATGAGGGTTCATTTATTTTATAGCTTTAGTGAGTACATGCTTTTCTGGCACACAATAATTTTTCAACACATATGATCTTCTACAGATAATTGGATATGTCATTAACATTAACAAATCACTTAATCAACATTCTGTGATCATTCACTATGTTGCTACAACAGAATGGTTTGTGATAGAGATGAATGACATGGACAGGGTAATCTGGAGGTTAGTTCCTCCTGACCTGTGGGATGACCAGCTAGGAAAATCATTGTTGCTTTTGATCAGCTTTTACAATCAATCACAATTACTTAGGAGATGGGTAAACAAAACATTCCATAGCTAGGTATGGGGTTAGAGGATAATTTAAGACAGATCAGAATCAGGAATTTCTTCAATTTCCAAGTTACATTTTTCTTGTGTTTCATTAGGGCACTTTGGCAATGTTGCCTGGTTATTGTAAATTTAACAAACCAGCAAAGTGTGTCAGTAACTGTTTCTAGAGAAGTGATGGATTGAGACTTGTGTGTTTGGCTAACAGTGGGTATGGGGCCTCTGAGTGTACCTCTGCTAAGAGGGAAAAGGAAGGGGTAATGGGTGATGATCTTTGGGTTTTAATTCTGTGAATGTAGTCTTTTTAGGGTAATAATCTGGTAATAATCTGGGATTAAAGTGGGGCATTTGTGGGCATATGTGTGTTAACCTTGTAAGTATTTGCTCTTATGTTATTTTTCCTGTACTGGGAAGAGAACAATAATCATAACAATTCCATTAGTAAGGGAAGTTAGAGGGAGAAGTCACACAGGGGAGGGGGTTCAGTGAATGCCACATCTTTTCTGAAGGCTGCTCTGCAGCTTTCATCATCCCAGACTGCGACTCTGTCAAACAGTGGGGGTATGATGGCTCCCCACAGAAAGCCAGGAAACTATTTTGGAAGCTGCTATCACTCCAAGTTGATTTGATATAAACCTAAAGAGTTACAATATTCCTTCCTTAGATATCTATTAGCTATAAAATATATTCTTCAATTCCTTAATAAATCTCATTTGGATATATAAAGTTAAATGTCTAGATTCTCTCTTTTTCTTTCCTAGGGTAGAAAATTCTGAATTGGCCTAAAGGGGCCATTCCATGCCCAGAATTCCCCCTGGAAATTTCTAGGGACTCCAAAGACATGATGACTCATTGTTTGAGCTTTTAGGGAATGACAAGCTTCATAACAGTGTCTAGTCATGGGTGGCCCTGAATTGAAAGAATCTAACATTTTAATATGATATGGAAAACCCATTCCTTGGTTTTTTCTTGAATCATGACAGGCACAGCAAAATAAGATGCTACATCTTTTAAAAGAAGAAATAGCTCCTGGTTGGTCATCTAGGCTGTAACTCTTCACTGTTATGAGTAGTGTACTCTATGTCTAGATTCCCTGAAGGGGACTGGGAGATGGGCAATAGACCCCCTACATAAAGAATGGGCATACCTAGGCAACCCTGGCTTCCTTTTCTGCTTTATGTTTTCCTTTCCTAAGATGGAAAAAGAACATGACTCTTAAGTGAACATGTCCAGACTTGGAAATGATATTATGAGTTTAAAAGGTCCAGAGGTCCTAGATCCAATGATATGAAAAGTTGATTTCAATAGATATGGAAATGGTTGAATGCAAAATTCAAAGGAAATTAGAGTTCAGAGTGAATTGATAGTGCAGAGTTGAGGTAAAATATTTTAAAAAAATCTATTATCTTAAAAAATGCTTTCGGCTCTAATGAGATTTGATAAGGCAGCCAGACAGCTCAGTGGATTGAGAGCCAAGCCCAGAGAGGAGAGGTCCTGGGATCAAATATGGCCTCAAACACTTCCTAGTTGTGTGACCCTTGGCAAATCACTTAAACCCTATTGCCTAGCCCTTAACCACTCTTGTGCCTTAGAGTATTGGTTCTAAGACACAAGGTAAGAGTTTTAAAAAATTGCCTAGGATGGATTCATGAGTGAATTCTGCCAAACATTCAAAGAACAACGAATTCCCATACTCTATAAACTACTTAGAAAGATAGAAGAAGAAATCCTTCCAAACTCTTATGACACAAATATGGAACTTAGTATACCGAAACTAGGAAGAGCTAAAACAGAGAAAGAAAACTATAGGTCAATCTCTCTAATGGACATTGATGGAAATTTTTTTTAACAAAATACTAGGAAGATTACATTATATCACAAGACTCTCACCATGATCAGGTGTGTTTTATACCATGAATGTAGGGATGGTTCAATATTAGGAAAGCCATCAGCATAATTGACTATATCATTAACAAAACCAACAGAAACCACATGATTATTTCAATAGATGCAGAAAAAAATATTTCACAAAATACAACATTGATTCCTTATTTAAAAAATTAGAAAACATTGTAATAAAGGGAACTTTCCTCAGAGTGACAAATGACATCTATCTAAAGCCATCACAGGCATTATCTAAAGTGGGAATAAACTAAAAATCTTCCCAACAACATCAGGGATGAAGTAAGGATGCCCATTATTAACACTTTATTTAATATTATTTTATTTTTATTTATTTAATAATATTTAATATTAAATTAAATAATATTATTTAATATTATTTTAGAAATAGAAATAAGAACAGAGAAAGAAATGGAAGGAATTAAAATAGACAATGAAAAAAAGCACTCTTGGCAGATAATATATGTTATAGAGATTCCTAAAGAAATTAACCAAAAAACTAATAGAAATAATTAACAACTTTGGCAAAGTCTCAGGAGACAAAATAAACCTGAATAATAATCAACAGTATTTCTATTTACCACCAACAAACTCCAACAACAAGGAAAAGAAAAGGAAATTCCATTCAAAATAACTCTACACAATATAAAATACCTGGGAGTATACCTATTAAAACAAACCCAGCAACTATATGAACACAATTATAAAACACTCTTCACACAAATAAAAATCAGAACCTAAACAATTTGAAAAATGCGGGAAGTCAACAAATCCCCACTGGCTGGCAAAGTCACAGTTTGGGAGATGGGCGCTGCAAGGCAGCTCCCTGAAAATGAGGCCCCCACTGATCCCCCTCTGTGACTTCTCTCTCTCTCCAACTTCCCTTACTAATGGACTTGTTATGATTATTGTTCTCTCCCCAATACAGGAGAAATAATATGAGAGCAAATACTTATAGGGTTAACATACATATATCCCACTTTAATCCTCCTATATTATTACTCTAAAAAGATTGCATTCACAGAATTAAAGCCTAAAGATCATTACCCATTACCCCCGCCTTTCTCTCTCAAGGCCCCACTGGCCAAATGCTTAAGCACCGTAATAAATCTTTCCTCACGCACTGATGAATTTGTTGGAGGACAGAAACCAGGCAACATTGCCAGGCACTTTAAAGTAACACAAGGAAAACAGAACTTGTAAATTGAGGAAAATCCCAAATCTGGTCTGCTTTAAGTTATCTTTTAACCCTGTACTTAGATACAAAATGTTTTGTTATTCATCTCCTAAGTAATTGTGATTGATTTTGAAAGCTGATTAAAAGCACAATGATCCTCCC
Source organism: Monodelphis domestica (assembly GCF_027887165.1). Taxonomy (NCBI): domain Eukaryota; kingdom Metazoa; phylum Chordata; class Mammalia; order Didelphimorphia; family Didelphidae; genus Monodelphis; species Monodelphis domestica. The sequence goes on from NC_077229.1 coordinate 170,533,866, forward strand.
AGAAGGTCAGGGGGTACTAACCTCCAAACTACCCTATCCATGTCATTCATCTCCATCACAAAGTTTCTGTTGTAGTAACATGTTAATGATCACAGAATCCTTTGTTGTAGTAACATCATAAGATTATTGATTAAGTGATTTGTTAATGTGTGACATATCCAATTAGATATAGAAGATCGTGTATGTAGAAAATTGATTGTGAGCCAAAGAAGTATGTACTCACTAACCTATATAATAAATGAACCTCCATGCCATGGCAGAACACTATGTGATGCCTATGCATGTGGGACTGAACACAAAGTGCTTCTCACCCCATTATTCAACCAAAATCGCCACATCTGGATAAAGTGGACTTCAGACCCTCAGAGAGAGACTACTGCATGGCTCTCAAAAGAAAAACATTAATTGCTTATGGATAAGCTGAGTCAATATAGTGAAAATGATAATCCTACCTAAATTAATTTGCTTTTTCAAAACCATACCAATCAAACTACTCAAAAGTTATTTTATAGAATTAGAAAAAATAACAACAAAGTTTCATCTAGAAGAACAAAAGGTTTAAAATATCAAGGGGAAAATGAAAAAAAAAATGATAGGAGACCTGGCTGTACCAGATATCAAACTATAGTATAAAGCAGGAATCATCAAAATCTGATACTGGCTAATATGTAGATTGCTGCATTAGTGGAATAGATTAAGTAATCAACACATGACCATTAATGTCCATAGCAACTTAATGTTCAATAAACCCAAACCCAAAGATCCAAGCTTTTGGGTAAAGAACTCATTACTTGACAGAGACTGCTTTAAAAATTAGAAAGCAGTATGGCAGAGATTAGGCATGGACCAACATCTCACACCATATACCAAGATAAAGTAAAAATGGATATTTAGACTAGACATAAAGAGTAACACCATAAACAAATTAGAGGAACACTTAAAAGTGTATCTTTCAGACTTATGAATAAGGGGAGAATTTATGACCAAACAAGATATAGAGAACATTACAAAAAAATAAATAAATAATTTGATTACATTAAATGGTTTTTATGCGAATAAAAGCAATGCAGCCAAGATTAGAAGGGAAATAACAAATATGAAAAAAAAGTACAGCAAATGTCTCTGACAAAAGCCTCATTTCTCAAATATATAGAGAACTGGGTCAAATTTATAAAAATACAAAGCATTTCCCAATTGAAAAAATGGTCAAAGGATATGGGCAGGCAGTTCTCAGAGGAAGAAATTTAAAATTATCCATAGTCATTTGAAAAAATGGTCCAAATTGATATTGATTAGAGAAATGCAAATTAAAACAACTCTGAGGTGCTACCTCACACCTACCAGATTAGCTAACATGAACAAAAAGGAAAATGATAAATGTTGGAGGGATTGTAAGAAAATTGAGACACTAATACAGTGCTAATAGAACTGTGAACTAATACAGCCATTCTGGAGAGCAATATGGAACCAAGCTCTAAGAGTCACAAAATTATTTATATCACTGACCCAGCAGTACCATTACTGGGTCTGAATCCCAAAGAGATCAGAGAAAAAGGGAAAGGACTTACCTGTGCCAAAACATTTTTAGCAGTTCTTTTTGTAGTGGAAAGATCTGGAAACTTAGGGGTTGTCCATCACTTGGAGAATGGCTAGACAAGTTGTGGTATATGGTTGTAATGAAATACTATTGTGCCATAGGAACAATGAACAGGATGAGTTCAGAAAAACCTAGAAAGACATATTAGCTGATACAAAGTGAACAGAGAACTAAGGACAACAATGTATATAGAAACAGAAATATTATATAATGATCAACTGTGAAAAACTAAACCATTATTGGCAAAGTAAGTCTCTAAGATAACCACAGGGGATTCATGATAAGAATGCTATCCACAGCCAAAGAAGGAATTATTGAAGTCTGAGTGCAAACTGGAGCATGCCATCTTCTACTTTATTTTTTTCATCAGATTTCTATTATATGTGTGATATGTGTCTTCTATCATGCCATGAGTAATATGGAAATATGTATTACATGAAAGTACAGGTATAACTATATTAGACTATTCCCTGCCAGGGGAAGGGAAAGGGAGAAAATCTGAATTTTAAAATGTCCAAAACAATTATAAAAAAAAAGTATTTCTACATATAAAAGAAAAAATTAACAAATAAAAATTTTTAAAATTTTAAGTTGCCTAAGGGGTCCAGAGAAATTAAGTGACTTGCTCAAAGCCAAGCAGGTGATATATTCCAGAGATGAAAATTGGATCCAGGTCTTTCTGGCTCCACAGCCAGGCTGTCTTTTTATTGCATCATGTTGCCTCTCTCTACCTCTTCTAATCCCTAGCTTACACTCTAATGATACAAGCCAGTTAGAGATGAAGCTCATTTTGTTGAGGGGTGGGAGGGAGATATTTTTTGTTGTTCAGTCTTTACATTTGTGTCCAATTCTTCATGACCCCATTTGGTGTTTTCTTGGCAGACTCTGGAGTGATTTGTCATTTTGTTCTCCAGCTCATTTTACTGGGAGAGAGATAGGTACATAAATATAGCTAGAGTGACTGTATCTATGACTGTAGCCCCTGACTCCAAAGTTATTCTGCCAACTCCCCTGGGCAGCCTTATCTGACAGTGGTCAGGCTATGCTCACTTTTCATACATGTGTAGCTTCATTTCCCCAGGCAGGCTGGTCAAAGAAGGATCCAAGAAATCAGCAGCAAATAGGTTCCCAGTATTGTAATATGTTCACATAGTCTATACATTATTTCTTAAATTCTGTAGATAGACTCTGCCTGAGTATGAAACTTTGTTTCTTATTTCTAATCAGACTAGCATAAATGTTGGCACCCTAAGTGACAGCAACTAGGTTCAGCATAAAGCAGAATCCTTTTTTTGCTGTAACTTGTTCACTACCCTGAAAAAACATTTTAAAATGTAAGGGTTAAAGTTATCTCCCTCCTGCCCTGCATCAGATATTACAGCTGAGAACCAAAGAAGCCACCATCATCAACATGAAGGACAATGGAAATTAGTTCATCACCCAGGAAAACTGACTCCAATCCTCTCAACTGCACAGATTCCATTACCTAGCTCTGTCACATCTCTAGCATCTCTGCAATCAAATAATTTTGGGTTGTAGCAGCAGAATGTGTCCGCACCACTGGCTCAGACATCCTGATTCCCTAGGCAGATCTAAGGCAGATGATAAAAACAGATCAATTGGTGATGCGATTGTCAACTTTCTGAATTTGTTTAGTCTTATGTCTATTCTGATTGCTTAAAAAAAGAAAAACCAGATGCTTTCCCTGAGAGAGGTATTTGCCACTCTCCTCCCTCTGACATGAAGCTACTAAGATATTATGAGATCTGCTTAAGATTTTGCAGAGATTTTGACCATAATGAAAAAATGATTGGCACTGACATATTAGAGAAAGCTGATAAAGAACAACATACACTAAAATCCCAGTACTTTACCCAATTAGTACAAATTCAGTGGATTCAATGATAAAACATAATTTATTTTTCATATACCTCACTCAGACCAAATATAAAGATGGACAATCCAAGTAAGACTGGATGTGTGGGACTGTTTCAGGAAGGAAAATGAGGGAGCTGACATCTAATAGCTTTGATCTCAATAAAGCAAAAATCAAGATCTTTTCTTCAGAATGAGAGGGACTAGAGCAAGAATATGGGCTTGAAAAGATAAAAAAGAGTTGGAAAACTCATTGTGGGGGGAAATATACAAAAGAATGATCAAGACATCAATAGTTGAAATTTTAAGTAGCAATGAGGGCCCATTTGAAGTTATAAAGCATGTACTTATAATAGGTTGGTAAAATTCCCTCACTTTCTCCTGGCAATGCTCTTATCCCAGAAAAATGAAGACAGAAAACAGATGATTGGAGTGATCCAGTTTGGAGATTTACACAGAGGGAAGTTTAATCTTTTAGGAGTATATTGGGGTAGCTATGCGGTTGAGTGGATAGAGAGCCAGGTCTGGGGTCAGGACAACATGGGTTCAAATTTGACTTCATACACTTCCTAATGTTTGACCCTGGGCAAGTCACTTAACCCCATGTGTCTGACCCTAGCCACTCTTCTGTCTTAGAATTGATACTAAGAAGGAAGATAAGGGGTGTGTGTGTGTGTGTGTGTGTGTAGTTTATGATTACTGATACAATCCCCATATGGAAGAGACTACAGAGAATGATGATGTATTATGGAAAGTCATCAAGCATTTATTAACTGTGTTAAGCTCAATGTGAAGTACAGGAAATGCAAAGTAAAAGAAATACAGTCCTTTCCTTTGAAAGGTTTACATTCCTCTGGAGGTAATCTGTAGATTCTTTTGGCAATTTTGTTTTTGTGTAGATGTTCTAAGGCAACTTTCTTGTATTGTTTCTTGATAATAGATTTCAGATTTTTTGACTTGTCATGTCCTTCTGGGAGATCTATCATTTTTAATTCCTTTCTTCCTTCAAGATCTGTGTGCTTAGCTTGTAAGAATATCATGTTTTCTTCTAAAGTTATTGCTTTTTGCCTTTCTTCTTCCAGATTGCCCTGTATTTCTGTATATTTTCATTCCCAAAAAGTTTTTCTCTTTTTAGTTTCTTTGGTGATATTTGCCACTATGGATTCAAGTTTTTCTACACTGCCAATTATGTATTTTGGGCACAAAACAAAATCTGTTTTCACGATGAATATGCCTCCACAATGTGGACCACAATGATTATTATGCTTTTTTTTTTCTTTTCTAGATTTGTGATTTCATCAGCATAGGGACTAATGAAGCTCAGCCACTAATCTGTAACTTATGCTGGTTTCTTCCAGGTAGTAGGCTTGAAACCAGGTCTTTCCTGTTCCAAAGCCAGGCTGCCTAGATATGAAATCACATAGCCTCTCCTTTCCTTTTCTAACCCCCAGCTCATGCCCTAATGATTTAGGCCAGTCAGAAATAGGATCCATTTTGCTGAAGGGAGGGAAGAAGTTATGTACATAAATATACTTAGAGTGACAAATGACTATCCATGATCGTACCCTTAATCCAAAGTAATTCTACCAACTCCCTTGGTTAGCCTTATCTGACAGTGGTCAGGCTATCTGGACAGAACTGGCTCCTGTCCAATGCTGGGTTCTTTCCCTGAGGCTTAGTAGAGTATAGCTCACCCAAATACAAGTCCTGCCGCAGCTCTCTCTTCCTCAGTTCTATGATTGCGCTCCATTATAGCAAAGTACCACCATATTGCCTCTCAAGCAGAGCAAGTTCCCACCTTTTGGATTTCTCTGGCAATGGAAGAAGGGAGGAGTTATTATCTGTTGCAAGCTTACTTATGTAGATCTGCCCAAGGGATTGAAGGAGCTGAAGGGGAAAGTTACAGGTTAGGAATTAGTCTTCTCCCCTGTTAGTTCATCAACTTACTACTTCATTTGGTTCTTGGTGTTCTAGACCATAGAGATAACTGAAATTGTTTTATTTCTTGCACATGATTCCGACTTTGGAGAGATAAAAGAAACTGTAAAGATCAGAGAAAATATCTATTCCTCTTTATTTGTCATATATTGATGAACTTGCATTCTGATGGAGAAAGACAGCACTTAAAATTGAGTTGAAAAACAGGGAGCCAAGTAGGAGAATGGTGGAGTCAGAAGTCTAAAGTCAGTAATTGAGCCTCTAGAAAGGAAGGAAGGGAGGAAGGAAGGAAGGAAGGAAGGAAGGAAGGAAGGAAGGAAGGAAGGAAGGAAGGAAGGAAGGAAGGAAGGAAGGATGGAAGGAAGGAAAGAAGGAAGGAAAGAAGGAAGGAAGGAAGAAAAGAACGAAGGAAGGAAGGAAGGAAGAAAAGAACGAAGAAAAGAACGAAGGAAGGAAGGAAGGAAGGAAGGAAGGAAGGAAGGAAGGAAGGAAGGAAGGAAGGAAGGAAGAAAGGAAGGAAGGAAAGAAGGAAGGAAGGAAGGAAGGAAGGAAGGAAGGAAGGAAGGAAGGAAGGAAGGAAGGAAGGAAGGAAGGAAGGAAGAAAGGAAGGAAGGAAGGAAGGAAGGAAGGAAGGAAGGAAGGAAGGAAGGAAGGAAGGAAGGAAGGAAGGAAGGAAGGAAGGAAGGAAGGAAGGAAGGAAGGAAGGAAGGAAGGAAGGAAGGAAGGAAGGAAGGAAGGAAGGAAGACAGTTTGGGGCCTGGGACTTTCTTTAAAATGGAATTTCAGGATGAACTGCCAATTAGAGGACAGATCCCCAGGGGCAAAGTGATCTTCCAGGGTGAGAAGATTTTTGTGGCATGGTGGAGAAAAAAGTCTGGGGAGTTAAGAATAGAGCCTAGAGATGAATGAAGCAGTAGAAGTTTATGTATAGAATAAAGGAATGGAAGAGTGAAGATGTATAGTGTAAAGGCCTTGCTCCCCAAATTGAGGAAAAACGTCCTATAACTGGCTCCAATCTGCTGGCCTTGTGATAAAAAGTAGTCTTTTGGAATGGCTGCATAGCTAGAACTGGGGTGCATTCAAAGGGCATTGGTCAGTAAGAACAGTCTCTAGATGAGAGCTTTTCCCAGGCTCACCTACATTGAAAGGCTGAAAGGCTTTGGATATGTGGGTCTGGAAGGGTATGGGAGGTCTTCAGGGCCTTTCATTTAGAGTTGGCATAAAGCAAGAGTATGGATATGGCCCTGCTATTATTTCTATCACTGTTTCTATCTTCTTGTTTTTTTAATGAGAAATTAAGGGACTAACTCCAAATTACACAGATAGCAAATGTCAGAAATAGATTTGGGACACAGATCTTTGGACTTCAGAGCCAATATTCTTTCCACTGTTCTACAGGGCAAAGGTTTTACCATTCTTTTATAATCATGGGAGTTAAGAAGAACAATACCTATGTGGTAATTTTCCATTACATCAAGTTTTGTTAAGGAAAGGATGGAATGGATATGAATTGAACTGTGCTATAACCAGTTCCATATAGTAATTAAGCAGTGATATTTTCTATTTAATCCAAGTGCAGAATGTGTAATCTAACGAGTAGAATACTTGAGGGGGGAAAATCACGATGAGCTTTCTTTTATCTCTTCCTATTTAAAAAAGAAAGGCATCTTGTTTTAGTTGCCCAAATGTTCTTTTTTCAATTATTCTTCTTGAGTTTTATTATATACATGTAGCAAGTTCTGAAATTGGAGGTACTTGACTAAAGAAGAAAATCTTCCCTTTGGCCCCAACTCTTGTGCCAGCAAAGCCAATTCTTTCCCAAGTCCTCCCTTCAGATTTCTCCTATGCCAAGGGTGACTTTCCCAGAGTTAATGGCTTTATTCTTCCCCTCCAGGAGGGGAATTTCTTTGACTTGGAGGCGGGAGTAGACAACAGAGGGAAAATTTGCCTGAGGGCTGCTGCTTGGAAGGAAGCTTCCTCCTACTTCTAATCATCAAACCTCCCACCACTTAAAACTGTTTTCTCTAGGTTCAAGTTTTGCCTAAGGTTACAGGTACAGATTCACTTAATCTTTCTCCTGCTTTGGGGAAGTTATATAATATAAATAAGATTCTCTTTCATTTAGCTCCAGAGCTCCCAGTTGGGAAGATCTTTCCAATTTCAACAGTCTATTTTCTCTTTTTATGTCTCTAAATAATAAGTGAGTTACTGCCTTCCTCTAACACATACTATTCCCAATAAGGAGACATATACATATCAGATATTGACATGGCTGGCCACACTTTTATATTGTCTTTCAATATTAAACAGAAATGTAAAAACCATTAAGGCAGAGGTAAGCTTTGGACCTAACATAAACTCTCTTAAGCAGGGAGAGAGGGGAGGAGGGATGCCTATTAATTCTATGGAAAATTTAGCAATGTCTGGTCTACCCAAATATATCTCTCATCATTGGCCTCAGGCTGTTCTCCCACCAGTTGAAATAAGCACATCTGTATTCAAGTTCTAGTGGATGAGCAAACACCTGCTGCCTTGCCCATCTCTACTCATTCCAGTCGTCTTCAAAATCTCTCCAAAACATGTCAGAGTTCTACCTCAATACGCTGTATACATCTCACCTTTCATATAAGGCACAGTCCCTTTTAATCAGTGGATCAAAACAAACTGAATGTCTATTTCAAACATCAGGCTTCATCCCAAAGCTCCAAATATTTTGGTAGAGGGTGGAAAAGGGGGAGCTGCATTCAGAATAACTAAGACTGTTTAGCTTTCTCAGAGGGAAATTCTTTATGTGAGAAAATCAATGAAAAGATGTGCTAAAAACCACATTAAAGACAATACTGTCTTATTGTATAAGCAGGTTGAAATAGAACTGAAAGAAACCTCTTAGGTTTCCTAACCTGTCATCGTAAATTGCATGAAAAATTAATACTAATTTTAGAGAAGAAAAATGCCATATTCCTTTTCCTGCAAAGCGTGTAATCCAGTAAAATGTTGAGAAGGCACAAGAATCATCTAATCAGGATGGATGGTCTACTTAACATATCTAAATTCCTGAATTTGATTATGATGCAGTTTTTTTCTATTCAAAATAGATTCATTTAAGTATACAGCCCAAGTCCCAAAATCTTTGTTACTAAATTATTTTGCTGAAGGTTTAAAGAGGGTAGATAGACTAAAAAACAAAAAATGATTTTTATGAACCCTCACTGGCTTAGCTGTAGGAACAATGGATTCCTCTTTCTGGTTTAAACTATGATCTTGATGTTTGGGGTAAGTAGGAGTATTCAGGGAAGACTGGTACCTCTGAGGTAAAGGCCTGTCATGCCCTACCCCACACCCCCACACCTTTAAGGTTGCTTTCTTTCTTTAGTGTCCATCTGCCAGCCAACTCTCACCTGTGGCTCCAAGAAGCTGTAGCATGCACAGCAGCCACTTCCCAGGAAAAGTGTTTTGGCAGGTGGACTAGACCAGGGTGAGGATTCTCAGCTTGGTAAAAAGGCAGACGAAATTCAGTTTTGCATTAAATGATCCTGGAGAGATGGACCGAACATTTCTATGGTATTCTCAGCAGATCATCATCAATTAATGCTGAAGCCACTGACTAAATAGAGAGATAGGTAGATGGATAGAAAAAGATAGAGATATACCACAGATTAAAGTCAATCCCTCTTTAGCTGAACTTTCAACCAAAAAAGAGGTTTTAAATATCATTAGGCTCCTCTAGTGTGATAAAGTGCCTGGTGCTGATCCCATTCTAATACAGATTTATAAGGCAGAGGGTCCAGTGCTCATATAAAAGCTGACTAAAATCCTTCAGGTTATATGGCAAGAGGAGATCATCCCTAAGAGATCAAGGATGTCCTTGATTATCTATCTCTATAAAAGAAAAAAAAAATAGGTTGTTCTGTAACAATCATACCTGGGAGAGAGAGGGGAGAGGGAGATGTCTCTACCTTAGTCATTGCTGGCAAGATTCTTGCCAAACTCCTCAATAGGCTGATCCTTCACCTGGAAGATGGTCACCTACCAGAAAGCCTATGTGGCTTCATAAAGGGACAAGGAACAGCCAATATGGTGTTTGTTGTCCTACAACTCCAGGAGAAATGGCAGGAACCGAAAAGATGTCTGTAACCAATATTTGTTGATCTGAACAAACATCTTTGATACTGCCAGTAGTGAGGACTTATGGAAGATCATGGCAAAATCTGGTCACCTGGAGGAGTTTGTCAATCATGTATGGCAGCTCCATGACAATATAGTTTCACAGCAGAACCAGGAGAACATTAAACACAGTAACAGCAATTTTGTATGATGATCATCTGTGAAAACTTGGGCTATTCTCAGCAATGCAATGAGCTGGAAAAAATCCTGAAAGACATGACAGAGAATGCTCTCCACCTCCAGAGAAAGAACTGTGGGACTTGAATGGATATAAATAAATATATATATATATTGTTTTTCACAGAAGGGTATTCATGGTTTTATTTAGGGGGTTAGTTTTTTATATGAATGTGCTCTTATAACAATGACAACTATGGAAATGTGTTTCACGTGGTAATGAAATAATTTTAAAAATAATAAAAATAACAATATGCTTATACAAGTTCTAGATAATGAATAAATGTTCTTGTGTTTTCCCAGTCATCAGTGGAGTGAAGCAGGGCTGTGTACTTGCTCCCATACTTTTTAGCATGATATTTTCAGTGATGTTGTAAATGAGGATGAAAATGGTGTCAATGCACTGATGGCAAATTATTTAACTTGAAAAGACTACAAACAAGACTAAAGTGGAGGGACAGTTAATACACAGCTTTCAGTTTGCAGATGAATACGTACTTAATACAGCCTCTGAGACGGAGATGCAATAGAACATGGATTGACTTTCTACTGCTTGTGAGAATTTTGGTCTGACAACACAAAGAAAACAAAGATTTTCCACCAGCCAGCACTGCATTATCCACATATTGGTAACAGCAAATGGAAAAATTCTGAAAGCTGTGGAAAAACTCACGTACTTTAGCAGTAAACTTTCCAAGGATGTCCACATAGACGATGAGATCGATATATGTATGCATTGCCAGAGATAGTTAAGTATTTAGGAGGCTCTGAAGGAAACTGTGGGAGAGGAGAGATATTGACCAAACAGAAGGTCTACAGAGCTGTTGTGTTGACTTCATTCTTATATCACTGTGAAACCTGTACACTATACCAATGCCATGCCTGGAAATTGAATTGCTTACATTTGAATTGTCTTAGGAAGAGTCTGTAGATCATATGGCAAGATAAGGTACCAGAAACTCAGGTCCTTTCTTGAGCTGAAATGTCACAAATTCAAACTCTACTTCAGTGAACACAACATTCATGGGAGGGTGAGCTACATTATTTGAATGCCAAATGTGTATTTGCCTAAAAGACTTATTTGAGAAAGAACCCACACAAGGCAAGTGCTCATATGAAGGTCAGAAGAAGTGATACAAGGACACTCTCAAGATGGCTCTAAAGAACTTTAGAATCATTGATGAGACATAGGAGACACTGGCACAGGATGCAGTGTGCCCGCCACAAAGAAGGCTGAATGTTACTCTATGAGCAGAGCAGAATTTTAGTAGCTCAAAAGAAACATGAGATGTGCAAATTAGAGACATCTCTATCCAAAATGTTCCCATGGACTTTTGGGGTAGAGACTTCAGAGCTCATATTGATCTGATCAGTCACAGTTGGGCACATTATACATGGACCCTGACATAGTAATGTAATTTTGAGTACCAAGGACAACAACCACCACCATGGTACTGATGTTTATTGCTTATGAAAGTTTAATTCTATAAAAACCAAGGAGTATTCATGTTCAGGTGATCAAAGCACCTGGGTGATTACACTGAAACTCTCCTAGTTTTCTTAAGATGTCATTTGAGAACTAAAAGCTTTTTTTCTTTTGTTTTTAACTTTCTTAGAATAAGGATCTAATAACGTAAAATGGAACTATATATATCTTGAATGGAATTCTTTAGGAGCTTTAGATTCTAGAGACATCTTCTAGTTATTGCTTATCTACTTAGTGTTATGTATGACTTTGGACTCATTTAACTTTTATGAGCCAAAGATGATTTAATTTTAAGTTTCCTTCCAGAAATAAAATTTTATTATTCTAATAATAATAGCATTTATATAACACTTTAAGGTTCATAAAGAACTTTTAAAATATTGTTTTGTCTTCATAACCACCCTGAAAGGCAGATGCTACTATTATCCCTATTTTACACATGAGAAAGATGAGCCAAACAAAGGTTAAGTGACTTGCCCACATTCACACAACTAGTTAAGTGTCAGAAGCTAGTTTTAAACTCTATTTATTGTGCCACCTAGCTGCCTCATAGATGAGGTCACTGATGATGTTTTCCTCTTATACAACTAACATCTTGTTCACTTTGATCACTGATTGATAAGCTTGTTGGCTTAGCACACTATTTTTTGTTCCAAGCTGGTGATACTTTTCTGTAACTACCAAATCTGGATTTCCCCCAAGTCTACACAGAGTTTTGAATTCTCTATTCTAATACTAAATGTATCTATTATTGCATCCATAGTATTTAAAGTCATCATCTGCCCCCTTTTTAATTGCATGAAGACCTTCAATATGCTGTACTGAGACGTGAACACATTTTCTGGGAAGTGACTGTTTAAACATGTGTTCCCTGGAGACATTTATAATGGGATTCCCCTGGCAAAAGTGGATGGGTTTTTTTTTAAAATTGGAACAATTCTAGAAATGAAATTACTTTGGGGGGTTTGCAGATGCATTTTCCTGAATGGTAAGGATGGGGCTAAAATGTCAATCAAAATGAAAAAGGGAAAGCAGGTGAAGAAGAGGGAAAGATGATATCTTTCCAAAACGTACTCTATTGTATCAGTTGTAAGTAGTTTCTGAGTTGCATTTTTCTTTCCTACTTTCCTCATTCTACTTAAATATTTCATGGCTCCTCTGTTTCAACCCAGTGACTGATGCTATGGTTTAAGATATATACATATATATAAAAATAAAAATTAGAAAATAAAAATGATGTTATCATATATTTGGAGATAGAACAATAATTCACAATGCTTTAAAGTTTACAAAATATTTTATAAACATTATCTCATTTTACCCTCAACAACTTAGGGAGGTAGGCAGATGTTTTTTCATTTTCCCCATTTTATTGATAAGGAAACAGATAGATAGAAGCTAAATGACTTGTCCAACTAGCGAGTATCTGAGGTCACATTTGAACTCAAATATTTCTAATTCCAGGCCCAACTCTTTATCCACTGGGCCACTGACCTGCTTCCCAGGCTCTCTAAGGATTTTTCTAGCAGCAGATATTCACATAAGGGACATCTGTTGGTATTGAAGTGCTAGGCTATTTATAGAAAACTTTTGGTATGGAAAATAATGTAATAGGGATTAATTCCTATAGGATTTCTGTAATATAATTAAGCAATATTAAAACTGGTATTTAAAATTCACTCTACAAACTACTTGTTTCATATAGAAAGACTGCTATCATTTTATAAAAATTTAAATTCACATGTTTCCAGGTATATAATCTAAAAACTAACATATCCATAGCCTGTTCCAGTTTGCAAAAAGCTTGCATAAATTAACTCATTTCATCCATCCATAGAATAATCCTTTGAAGTAGATACAAGTATTATCATCATTTTACAGATGAAGAAACTGGGGTTCAGAGAAATTTAATTGTATCATTGGCAATTGGCATCTGAATTTGATTTATTTTTCTTGCTTTTAAAGCAATACAAAACAGAACATTCATAAGCTGTTTCCAATCGGCACAAAGTTTTCATGAATATGGTAAATAATATAGATGGCTATGTCTCCAAGTTTATGGGGAGAATGTTTTATAGTATAGTATAAGCATAAATAGTAGTGTAGACAGATAGTAGTATATAGTACAGTAGTCTCTTGCTATATTGTGATTCACTTATCGCAGCTTCACTGTATCACTGGTTTTAAAAAAATCTAATTCTGTATCACAGAGTTTTCTCTATATCATGGGATTGTACAGATGAATATGTACTATACACAAGAGAAATGCAGTACACCACTGCTACTTGCCCAAGTTTGCCAACATGAGATTGTACAAGGCTGAACACTGTTAAATTTATTTGTGGTTGGACACTACATATTTAAAGTGGTGGTTGCCAGGGATTTAATTTCCAAATCCCAAAATTAATTACTAAAATAAATGAAATTTATGGTAGTTTATTTACAACAGAGGGAAGATATTAAGGAATGAGAGACAGAGAGAGACAGAGAGAGACAGAGAGAGAGACAGACAGAGAGAGAGAGAGAGAGAGAGAGAGAGAGAGAGACAGACAGAGAGAGAGAGAGAGAGAGAGAGGAAAACTCAGGCTTCCTCTGAGCCAGGTAGAAATACTAAGTGGGGTCACTAAGACAGCCTTTCACTCACCAACGGTGACCTTCTAAATGGAAAGAAGTCTGGGTGTCTGTCTTCCGGTCATGCCTCAAGTGTCTGTCTTCCAGTTTCTCCTCCAAGTCAGAGAACTCTTAGATCTCCTCGAATCGAATATATCTTCTTCTGGCCGCTGATCCTCTTTTTAAAGATCTTTTTCTCTTGTGTCACCTCCCCTAAATTTCATGTCTACCAATCACAGGAGACACTTTTTGCCAGGACTGCCCACTCTTTAGTTCACACCTTCTTTGGTTAGATTATACCTTTTTGGGTTACTTCAACACCTTTTTTTCACCTTTTGTACTTACTTAATACCTTTTTGCAGTTAAAATGGGTAGAGCTACTTACAATACTGAGTTATCACCTTTTTGGGGATTAAAATCTAAAAATGGATTGTGGATTACAATTTAATCTTCACAATAAAGGAAGAGCTAGGTATCTTCATTGTTACAATCAGAGGAGAGCTAAATCCAATCTTCACAATCTCCCCTGATGATCATTGGGAGACTAGTCTCCCCACTGATCATTTAGCAGAATCATCTTGTAGTCCTAAAACCTTCTAAAAACAAATGTATACAATATTTTACCTTCTAAGAGGAATTACAATACTTAGAGATAAATATAAAAGAGAGAAAACAAAGCCAATGTTTTCCTAGGCACCTTGACAAAAAGCCAATTTGGGGGCAGTTCCCTTTGGCATAAAAGTACACATTTACAATAAATGTTCAATCCCTTCTTGTTCAATTGATTTGCACCCAAAAGTTCATTCTTGATCTTCTTGATGCAGTGTAGGTTTCTGTAAGCATCTTTTTTCGAAGAGTTTATTCTCTGGGTTCAAGGAGTTAGCAAACTTCTTTTCCTGAAATTCTTCTTAAACAAAATTTTAAATCTTGGATTTTTAAAATAAAAATACAATATAATCCCCCCCCCCCGAAGAAGGTGTTCATCAACACCTAGATTAACTCAAAATGGTTGAGTTATGGGTGTATGAGTCAATTATCAAAAGAAAAAATCAAAAACATAAAAGAAAAATAGAGGAAAAAATTAAGCTTTTTTAGAAAAATAAAAAGTCAAAATCCAAATCAAAATATCAAAACTATGTATATAAAATTTCTTAACTAAAAAAGAATAAATTTATAACAGGCCCTTGTTATTAGGGTCCAATTAAAGTAAATTTCTATCCCACAAATCTGTAGAACAGAATACAGTAATATTTCACTTACCCATTTGCAGCCAAGACTACAGGAAGTTGTCATACTATAAGAGAGAAAAAGAACTAGATTTTTGTGTAAAAAGGGAAATGTTATTTTCTGGTCTGATATTTTTGTCATTTTTCAGGGATAGGGGAGCCAGACTAGCCAATTATTAGGTACTTTCATAGAAAATATTTTACAAGGAGTGTAGTTCAAAGAGTCCTGTGTCTTAACATATGTCAAGCGCTGCAACCTTGAATCTCACATTAGGTTCAAGTTCATTCATATTGGAGTAGAAGTTCATCAATACTGCACGGATTGGTTTCCTTTTGACCTGTGTGCTCTTTTGGCACTTTTCAGGTTAAATCTGAGCTTCTATGGCACTATATAGATAAAGTCTGTGCTCCTTTTTGATCCCTACAATAAGACACAATCATTAATAATAGTCCCATAACATTTATCAATAAATGGCAGGTTTCCATAGTCTAACGCTTTTGGGGTACACATTTTTAATGCTAAGCAAATAGATATCTTAGCTTATTGAAAAACTCAAAAATCATTAAAAGAAAATCTTTTCAACACAATTACATGTGCTTCAAATACAAAAAAAATGAGAGAAAGAAAAAAATAAAATACTGTATGGCACAAAGTGCAATAAAATATTATAGATCCATCAATAAGGAAGTCTTATCCTAATCAATTTCATTGTCATTGTTTTCATTATCAACAGAGGGTACTCTTTTTACATGGCTACAATGAATCCATGAGTCCCTCTCCCCAATTTTAATAGTTGTAGGACTTGGAATGGTCCTTCATAAGCAGGTTCAGTTGTCCCAGTATGTTTGAAATTATTTATATGCACACTATCACCTGCGTTTAAATCATGAAGCAAGAAAGAAGTCTATGAGGCCTGCTTGAACAGCAGCTCCAGAGTCATGTAGTTCTCACAATTTTGTTTGTAATTGTCTGATATATGTAGCAATGGTTATATCTCCTCCTAACAATGAAGTATAGGCAAGGGTAAATGGTTGTGTCTGAATAGGTGGATGTCCAAATAGCATCTCAAATGGTGAGATGTGTAAATCACTCTGGGTCTTCTTCTGAGATAAAATAGGGCCAGAGGTAGAATTTCAGACCATTTCAAATAAGTCTCCATGCACAATTTTCCAATCATAGTTTTAAGTTCTTTATTCATTTGTTCAACTTGGCCGGGGCTCTGGTGAAAATATAGTATATGAAATTTAGGAGTTATTCTCAAACATGAATAAATTTGTGATGAGACTGAATCAGTAAAATGAGTTCCTCTATCTGAGTCAGTACATGTTAGTAGGCCAAAGTGGGAAATAATTTCTTTTAAAAGGACTTTGGCAACAAAAGCAGATGTGGCCCGAGCAGTAGGGAATGTTTCAGTCCACCTGGTCAGCTGATCAACTCTGACCAGACAAAATTTATACTCTCTCCAGCTTTCGGCATAGAGATAAAATCAATTTGTATATGTTCAAATGGTGTGTAGATGAGAGGACATCCATCAAAAGCTTTACCACAAAAGGCATGCTGATTAAAGGCCTGGCAGGCAGGGAAGGCTGTACATACTTTAGAGGCTATAGTAGTTATACCAGGGGCTATTCATACTCTTTTAACAGAGTCCGTGATGCCCTGGATGCCAAAATGACCATTTTAATGAATAGATTGGCAAATTTGTTGATAAAAACTTCTAGGGAGCAAGGGTTTTCTTTCAGATGACACCCATACTCCATTAATCTGTTTTGCTTTAAATTTTTGTTTCAATTTTTCCACTTCCTTTTCATTATAGGAAAGTGATAAATTTAAGTCATCAGTGGTTGTTAATGTTAAAAATAATTCAAGCCCTTCTATGACTGCTAGCTTTGCAGTAGAATCTGCCTGGTCATTTCTCCTAAAGACAGGGTCATTGCCACCTGTATGTGCAGAACAATGAACTACAGCTATGGCTTCATGGAGCTGGAGAGCAGAAAGAACTTCATTAATACTTTCTGCATTAGCTATAGATTTTCCAGCTGAGGTTAAAAATCCCCATTGGAGCCATAGCATGCCAACAGCATGACATATGCCAAAGGTGTAGCAAGAGTCTGTGTAGATTGTGACTCTTATCCTTTGCAATGATACAGGCATATCTCAATGCTGTGAGTTCTGTACCTTGTGTGCTTACATTTGAGGGTAAGGAAACTGACCAAAGAATTTCAAATTCAATAACTACTGCAGCTCCTGTATAGCGCACTCCATTTCTCATAAATGAAGAACCATCTGTAAATAATATTAAATCCAAATTATCCAATGGGGTGTCCAATAAATCATTACGAGGTTTATCAACAATGGACACTAAAGATGTACAATAGTGTTAAAGGTTCTCCAGAAGTTAGCAAATCAGGAAGTAAGGTTGCAGGATTAAGTGTTCCACAGCATTTTAGTATGATGTGTTCATTGTTTAGTAGTGTTATTTCATACCTAGTAATCCTTTGGTCAGTAAATGCTTGTGTCTTATGACTTAATAACAATGTCTCAACCTTGGGTGGGCACATTATGGTGAGAGGGCATCCCAATACCAGATCTGCTGATTTAGTTACTATTAAAGCCACAGCAGCTACTCCTCTAAGGCATGGTGATGCTCTGGCAGCTACTGGATATAGCTTGGCTGAATAATAGGCTACTGGGCATTGAGTAGGTCCCAAAAGTTGAGTTAGAACACCTGAAGCTACCCCTTTTTGTTTATGTATATATAGGGTAAATGGTTTATCATAATTTGGGATGCCTAGAGCAGGGGCAAACAAGACAGTCTGTTTTAAATTTGAAAGAGCTGTTAGGTGTTCCTTTTCTAATTTAAGTGGTTAGGGACCAAGTTTTTTGTAAGAGATACAAGGGGCTTAGTGATCTCTCCATAACAAGGGATCTACTGTCAACAAAATCCTATTGCTCCAAGAATTGCCCTTAATTGCTTTTTAGCAGTAGGAGCACTTAATTTTTTAATGTTCTCTATGCGCTTAGGAGAAATTGTGTGGGCACCAGCAGTTAAAATAAATCCCAAGTATTCTACTTTTGGGAGACACCACTGAACCTTTTCCTTTGAAATCTTGTATTCTCTTTTATATAGTTCTAAGACAGTGGTTCTCAACCTGTGGGTCACAACCCTGGCGGGGGTCGAACAACCAAAACACAGGGGTCGCCTAAAGCCATAGGTAAATACATATTTCTGATGGCTTTAGCTGCTGAGAAATCGCACTACTTTACAGCAAGATCTCGGAAAGAACGGGGACCCTGCTGCCCGCACATTGTACTAATAGTAGTTACCTATCAGCAGCCCTCCCCCTATGAGGGGCGATGGGTTTACCCTGTTGCCTGGAGACCGGACTCAAACAGAGACCCAGAGAGAGCATCCGGGCACTGCCTCCGGGGTGGGGGGGGTCGTTATGAAGGAGTCCTGGAGCGGATAACTCCTGGAACTGATAATGGAGCCAAGTAACCCCAGCAAAGTGAAGCCTCAGCTCAAGCTGGAGGGAGACGACAGGAAGAAGGCAGCATCTGTGGACCCCCTCCCATGGCAGGATTTACCTCCTGCCCAAGCACTCAGGCTGCCTCCTGCTGGATTAATATTTCTCAACATATAATTAAATATTGTTTTTGTGATTAATCACTATGTTTAAATTATGTTTGAATTGTAGCAATGGGAATACATAGTGCATATCAGGTATTTACATTCCAAATCATAACTGTAGCAAAATTACAGTTTTGAAGTAGCCACCAAAATAATTTTTTGGTTTGGGGTCACGGCAACATGAAGAACTATATTGTGGGGTCACATCATTAGAAAGGTTGAGAACCACTGTTCTAGGAGGAGGTGCTTACTATCCTCTTGGCATGCTTTAGTATTTGTTGAAGCCAAGACTAGATCATCTACATATTTTATTAATTTGCTGTTTTAAAATTTTATATTGTCAGTGTCTTGACTTCAAATTTGTGCAAAAAGTCCTGGACATGGGGACAGCTGGGTAGTTCAGTGGATTGAGAGCCAGGCTTAGAGACTGGAGGTCCTAGGTTCAAATCTGACCTCAGATATTTCCCAGTTGTGTGACCCTGGGCAAATCACTTAACCCCTCCATTGCCTAGCCCTTACCACTCTTCTGCCTTGGAACCAAAAAAAAAAAAAAGACCTGGACTTTCCACCTAACCTTGAGGTGGACTAGTCCATGTTCTCTGAGAGCCCTTCCATGTGATGGCAAAAATGTGCCTGGAGTTCTCATGTATGGGTATGGAAAAGAAGGCTTTTAAGTCTACTATTGTAAAGTATGTAGCTGTGCTAGGAATGGAAGAAATAATACTATTTATATTAGAAACTACAGGGTGTCTCTTTATAACATGATTGTTCACTGCTCTCAGATCTTGTACAAATCTATAGAGGTGATTGCCATTGGGCCCCAATTTTGGTTTTTTAATGGGCAGGATGGGTGGGCTGTATTCAGATTTATAGGGAATTATGATTCCCTGGTCAATTAAAGAGTTTATTACCAGGGTAATACCCTCAATTGCCTCCTTTGAGAGGGGATACTGAGGAATGGAAATAGGTGGGTTAGATTTAGTTTTTATCTGCACAGGAACAGCCGACTTAAGTAAGCCTACATCAGAAGAAGATGTGGCCCAAAGAGATTCCAGTATATCTGCAGGTATTACAAAGGTGGGATGCTCTTTCCCCTCTTAACTCTCTGAGAGAATTCTAAGGAGTAAATTTAAAGATTCCTCAGGTACTTCCAATGATAAGGAACCATCTGGAGCACAAATTATTGTGGCCTGTAGTTTGCATAGTAAATCCCTCCCCAGCAAGTTTGTGGGGGCATTCAGGCATTAAAAGAAAAGAGTGTTCAATGGTTAGGGGTCCCACACATACCATGCAAGGAGAAAGTTTTGGGACCTTTTGAGATGTTCCTGATACACCTACTGCATTTATAGAGCCAATAGAGTCACATTTTGCATCTGGTTTGGTTATCAAGACTGACCTACAGACTCCAGTGTCCACAAGACAATCATAGTATAAATTCCCCACCTTTAAGGTGACATAAGGTTCCTTACTATGTAAGGAATGTAAGGGGGGAATGTACAGGGATAATTGGCATTAAAATATCACAGTCTAGAAAAATCAAAGAGTTCATTCTTTGATTCCAAGGCCCTTTCCCCCCATCACACTATCAGAAAGATGCTTAGGCAATTTTCTGGGATTCTCCACACTGATGGGGATTTTCACCCTGGGTATAGCATGGAAAAATCTCCATTTTTATATATTGTTTGGTATTTTGTTGTGTATGTTCTTTTGTCTCAGTTTGAGCATTGCCATTTTCCCAATTTCTATTTCTATAATTTTGATTTCTAAAATTTTGATTCCTATAGTCATTATTGTTATTTCTATCAGTTCTAAAGTTGTGATTTCTATGATCATTATCATAGTCATTTCTATAGTTATTATTTCTAAAGTTGTTATTATTTCTTTTTCCTATAGCCAGTTCCTACAGACCATTATTACATGACCTATCTTTCCACAGTAAAGGCATATTATTGATTTATCTGTGAATTCCTGCAAAGGGGTTATAGTCTCTCCCTGATTTTTCAGTTTTCTTTTTAACATTTCAATTTCTTTCTGTGTCTTCCACTGATTTACTGTTTTTCTCTTTTTGTATACATACATCTTTTTGTATGGCCCTTATAAATATAGACTACTACTCTCCTCAATTTTTTGAGGTCCATAGTCCCAGTTTGTGCAACTAGTTTTAAAGTATTCTTTTACCACTGAACAACATTATTCTTAACAAATTGTCTACATATTTGTCTAATGTCTCTTTCTCTGGAGAGATCAAAGTCCATATATATGTTCCCCATATCAATAAGTCTGTCCATAAACTGAGATGGAGTCTCATCTATTTCTTGTTTGGTGCTTTTGAATTTAGACCATGTATTTGGTCTATCAGAGCATGCTCTCATGGCTGTCAATAATGCTTTTCTGGCCTGGTTTAGTTTTGTATAATCTGGTTCAACATTGCGGTTCCAATGTGGATCTTCAGTGGGCCACTAATTTCCTCTCTTACCTCGCTTCTGATTAGCCAGAGATGACTTTATTTTTCTCTCTGTTTGTCAGAAATTTTTCCAATAAATTTTCGACATCTATCCAAGTGGGGTCAAAAGTTTTGAATATGTTCTCCAATCTTTTTTATGATTATTATTTGACTCTTCCTCAATTGAGGGAAGGTCTTCCTTGAATTTATTTAAATCCTCAGGCCTGAAAGGTGTATGTTGTCTTATAGATACCAAGTTCCCATTTTTATTGAAAGTTGGAATTTCCCTTAAAGGGAATAAACTTCCTTCTGAATTTTCTTGTGTTTCTGTCTGTAGGCTTCTTGCTCCATTGTCATTGGGGTAGGTATTAGAAAGGGAAGGGGTGGGCAAGCTGAGAGGGAGAGGTTGTTATCCCATATTACCAGAAGGATGAGAGTTAGGAGCAATATGGGAAATGAATTGGGCAGGGTGGCAAGGAGGGGCAAAGGAAGAAGGGGCAGTAGCTGGGGGAAAGGATGCAGAGGGATTAGGGCAGGAGGAATGGGCAGGGTGTGAAGTTAGGGTGGAGGGGATGGGGCAGTGAGTATGGGAGGGGATGGTTTGTGAACTAGGATTCATTTCATTGTTTTTTATAAAAGCCATGATCTTCCCCAAATTTTCCTCTATAAACTCAAGTTGACCTTTTTGTTCTGTATTTTGTTGAGTAGTAAAAGTAACAGTTGGTCAGTTTGACTGGGAAATTGGTTTTTCAAGGGGAGACTGACATAATTCTCCTATCTGATTCTCTAGCTTATGTATGGTATTTTCCAGTTTTCTCTTAAATAAAAATAGATACAACATTACAGCTCCAACAATTAAAATCCCAACCAGGAGCAGTGTGGAATGTAGCCATTTCCATACATTCTCTGGGATTATGAAATAGACAAAGAACAATGTTTGTCCAATTTTGGTCATTTTACTGAAAAGTCCATTGTTAATTAAGTTGTGTGCTGGCTGTAACCACATTTTTTTAGGTGTTTGGGTGTGGTCCTTTTAAAAATTTCAATCCAATTAACTTCTTCTGGGTGAAAGGTCAGACAAGACTAAAACTTAATACAATCACTCTCTCTAGCAGGGCTCCTTTTCCAGGTTTTTCTCACAGCTAGTTAACACTTCAGTCAGTTAGTATTGCCAGTAAGGATCAGCTAATTGGGTTGTTTGTTCCCTAAGGCAAGGGAGATTTAGAAACAGCTCTCCCAGCTAGGACCTTAGGGCCCTGTTGCTAAGATTAAAACAGCTGTATTCTATCTAATTTAAGGAGAGAGAAAAAACAAACAAATAAACCAAATATGAACTTACCTCTGCAGCTGATCAAAATAAGCTATTAAAAGCTGACTTAGGGATAGCCACAGTAATGAAAAAGTTTAGGAAAGTTAAGAAGGTTGAGGGTATTTTCTCACCACCCACGTGGTCAGCCAAATAATTAAATTTATTTGTGGTTGGACATTGAATATTTAAAGTGATGGTCACCAGGGATTTAATTTCCAAATCCCAAAATGAATTACTAAAATAAATGGAATTTATGGTAGTTTATTTACAATAGAGGGAAGCTATTAAGGAGAGAGAGAGACAGAGAGAGAGAGACAGAGAGACAGAGAGAGAGACAGAGAGAGAGAGAGACAGACAGACAGACAGACAGACAGAGACAGAGACAGAGACAGAGAGAGTGGGGAGAGAGAGACAGAGAGACAGAGTGGGGGGGGGGAACTCAGGCTTCCTCTGAGCCAGGTAGAAATACTTAGGCCCTAATTAGGGAAAAGAGTATCAAGATGATGGGCCTTTCCTGGAGGCTTCACAGGCCTCCAGAAAGTGGGGTCACTAAGACAGCCTTTCACTCACCAACGGTGACCTTCTAAATGGAAAGATGTCTGGGTGTCTGTCTTCCGGTCATGCCTCAAGTGTCTGTCTTCCAGTCTCTCCTCCAAGTCAGAGAGCTCTTAGATCTCCTCGAATCGAATATATCTTCTGGCCTCTGGTCCTCTTTTTAAAGATCTTTTTCTCTTGTGTCACCTCCCCTAAATTTCATGTCTACCAATCACAGGAGATGCTTTTTGCCAAGACTGCCCACTCTTTAGTTCACACCTTCTTTGGTTAGATTATACCTTTTGGGGTTACTTAACACCTTTTTTGGTTAGTTCACCTTTTGTACTTACTTAACACCTTTTTGCAGTTGAAATGGGTAGATCTACTTAAAATACTGAGTTATCACCTTTTGGGGATTAAAATCTAAAAATGGATTGTGGATTACAATTCAATATTCCCAATAAAGGAAGAGCTAGGTATCTTCATTGTTACAATCAGAGGAGAGCTAAATCCAATCTTCACAGAACAAAGTGGGCATTTCTGTAATGGCTGATGGAATGAAAGGTGATCAACCACAGTGCCGTGTTCTGTATCCTGGGCACTGATTGACTCAGTGTTTATAAGAGTGTGGGAAAGGTTAATAAGAGTGTGGAAAAGGTTTATAGGAGAGTGGGAAAGGTTTATAAAACCTTAATATATATATATATATATATATATATAATAAAATAAATATAACACCATTACTTCATGGATTTTCAGCTATGGGGGTGGCAGGTTTCTGGAACATAACTCCTGTGTTAGGTGATGGATCACTGTCATAGCAAATGCCTTTACTTTGAGCTAATTGTATTTATTAGTGGAGAATCAAAGAAAAATTCATTGGTGGGAGCTTCAAGAGGTATAGTTTTAGGAAGAGAAACCATAGAGTACTTTGAATATGAGAGTAGTCATCCCTTGGAGACACAAACTCTTAAGTACAAGTGCTGAATTGAGGAAGTAGCCACAGAAAGAAGCATTATAATTATTGCAATTATATCCATCCCCTCTTTGCCACTCTAATTCAGGCCCGTATCGTTTCTTAGTTAGACTATTACATAGACTATCTATCAGGTCATCCTACCTCTAGTCTTTTTCCTTGACAATCCATCATCTATGCAGCTGCCAATTGTCCCTGGTATCATATACAGACTCTGTCTGGCATTTAAAGCTTTTCACAATCCAACTCCAAATTACCCTTTTAGGCTCATTACACATTATTTAATGTTCTAGCCAAACATGCCCACTTGTGGTTTTCTGTACATGACATCCTGCATTCTGTCTCCATGCCTTTGTACAAGCTTTCCCCATGCCCAAAAAGTACTCTCCTCACCTTCACCTCAAAGAATTCCTAGCTTAATAATGTAAAGCTCAGTCAAACAGTTACCTCCTAAAGGCAGTCTGTTCTGATCCCCCAATTTATTGCTACTACCCTTGGAAATTACTTTGAATGTTTTGTATTTAACTTTCCAAGAACATGTTGATTCTCCCCAATAGAGTATAAATTATTTCATTTTTGTCTTGTTATCTATAATAGAAGAATTAGTTGGTGATAAAAGGAGAGAGGAAAAATGGATATCTTCTCTCTCAAAGCAGGGTCCAGGGGAGACAGCTGATGTTAAAATGGGCCAAGAGAGACGAGAGGGGGAGTGAGTAATTTCCTCCTTCAGCCTTCTCTCAGCTATGGCTGCACCCCAAACTGGCTCTTGTCTTTCTTTACTACTAATGTCAAAAGCTTTCCTCAGGGAGATTACTCTCCCTCTCAAGCTGATCCACTCACACTCAGGTCAGTTGTGGGAAAGACAACAATCTTTATTCTAAACTAATTCAGTTGGGGATAACAAAGGGAAATGGCTGCAGGAAAAGTTTGTGAGGAAAGAGGGGAAGGTGTCCCTATTTCTAACTACCCCTTCCTCCCTCCTCAAGTTGGGGAACCCAGGCCTTGGCAGCCTTGGGCCCCTGAGAGAGTCAGGCTTGCCCTGGTCTTGGCCCAACTGGCACAGTTCAGACCCAGGGCATCAGGAGCTGTGAGGTAGTCTTGTCAGAGGCTTAATGTGTTCTCTAGCTGGCCACTTCGGTTGGGAATTGATGGGGGAAGGATCTCTAGTCACCAGGAGAGAAAGACAATTCTTTCCCCAGCATCAAGTCTTGGTCAGACCTTCCCCTTTCCTGTCTCAAAGATGAGAGAGCTAACTGCCTCTCATCAGAATCTTCTGGCTTCTCAAAATTCCAGACCTCCTGGGGCCTCTCCCCCTTCAAGGTGAGAAGATTCAGAAGCACTTCAGTCTGTCACTCTTCCCTGAGTTCAGACCTCTGTCACATATGCCCACTATTCAGCATAGTTCCTGAATAAAGGCTTGTTGAATAGACATAGATTTAAATCCAAAATGTTCATAGTTACATTTAAGGCTCTACATGAGTCCATCTACTGAATTTCTCATTATCCCTGAAGAAAACTTCCATTCCAGCTAGATGATATCCTCCCTGTCTCCATTCAACACTATGTTCTTTCATAGTTCAAAACATTTTTGCTCATGCTAGCTACCTGGACTGGAATGCACCCTACCTATTTAAATCTCACCCATCTTTTATGACTATTCAAATATCAGCTTCCCTATGAAAATTTCCCTGACTTGTAGATCTCCTATAGTACTAATTGCCTCTGCCACCCATTTGGTCACTTGTTTGCATGTCAACTTTTTTCAAGTTTATATAATAATACAAACTGCCATCTATATAATACTTTAAAGTTTGCAAAGTGATTTATTTTCTTCATTTCATTTGAGTGTAATATTATCCTCATTTTATAGATGAGGAAAAGGGCCTAAGGGTAGATATGTTAAATGTCTTAATCATAATACCACAGTTGTCAGAGGTGGGATTTGAAACCAGGTCTTCTTCAGCCCCACATCCAATATTCTTTCCATCTTAACTTGAGTGACTTACCTTCCAAACTACATCATAAACACCTGAGGGGCTGGAATGAAATCTTATGCTACTTTTATATTTTACCCAATACCAGTACAATGCTGTCTACATACTAGGCATCTCATATTTATAGAATGAACAGTTAGTAAGATTCCAAAGACATTTGACCAATGAAGGTCAAATTTCTCTTACCTTGGGCTTAAGTAAATATGATCTCATTTTCATTATAACATGGAGGTAGGCAGGAATTATTCATTTCCTTTGAAAATTGACCACAAATTATTTTCCTGCTGAATTTACAAATATCATTGCATGTTACAAAATCAGTCATCCTATAACTAAGGGATGATCTTTTTCCTTTTCTATTTTGTGTGTGTGTATATTTTAATTTTAGCTTTAGAGTACTTGTTATGGTCAACTCAGGTAACTGAGCTGATTCATTCGAATGAATCACAGCATCCTTTAAGAAGGGAAAAAAATAAAGGGCAGTTAAGTGGCTCTAGTTAATAAAGAGCCAGGCCTGGAGACAGGAGGACCTGGTTTCCAATCTGACTTCAGATACTTCCTAGCTGTGTGGCCCTGGGCAAGTCACTTAACCCTCATTGCAAAGCCCTTTCTGCTTTTCTGCCTTGGAACCAATACTTAATATTGATTACAAGATGGAAGTTAAGGTTTTCTTGAAAATTAAAACAGAGGGTGGGTGGGACTTGGACTAAGTGGCCTTCATGGCCCCTTTTAGTTTTAAATCTATAATACTATACATTTTCTATAGTAGCCTAATTCTTTTAATTCAGTGGTTATAAACTCTTTTGAGAATGAATACCCTTTTATAGCAATAATCATGCTATGCATGTCTATTGAGAAAATAAGCAGTAACATAAAGCTATGAATCCAGCAATGGTTTTAAATGAATGGATATTTATTAATCATAGCCCCATGTACACATAACTGAAAAATAATTTTAAAAAACCATATAGGAAAACTTTGAAACTGCACTAAGACTAAGGGTATTATATATACATATACATACATAATATTTACATATAAACCTCAAAGTCAAGATAGCTTAGTTTTGAGGCTTACCTCTTACACAGATTTGTCTGTATGACTCTGTCCAAATCAGCCTCTCAGTGCCAGAAAACAATTCCCTCAGACCAAAAAAGTTACAACACAGATGCTGGTGTCCATGGTAGAGAATAGTTTCCTCACTAGGGATCCCCTAACAATAATGAAATGAAAGGCCTGAACTTTAAGAAATATTAGTAGATATATCTAATAATTAAACTGATTTAATGCCATTTCATGAAATAACTGTTGCAGCTTTCAGGGACTGGCTAGCATGGATGAAGCAATGATAATTTTAACATTGGTTTATTATTTTATTGTTTATTTATTACTAATATACAGGTATCCCTTCTACACCACGCTTTTTTCCCATCTTAGTTTCAAGATATCACAGGTTGGCATAATAAATTAAATAGGAGTTTGGGGGAGTTTTGCAAAAGCCACAGGTGATATGTGAAGCCTATCAGATGACACAGAGAAAGTTGAGAAACTCGGAAATGTACAAAATATATGTATAGTATGATTTTATCTTTTAATATCAGAAATATACAGAGTAAACACCCCATAAAAGAAAAAGAAACAAGTCAGACTTCTCTGGTATGAAGGGGGGACCAAAACATTTTATGTGAATTTTCCAGATTGGGATGGGGGGACCATTCCCCCAACTCCTGCAATATGGAAGGGATACCTATATTATCAGTAATTTAATTATTCATAATTAATCAATAAGAAATATTATTTATTTTTTTATAAAGAAATCAAGACCTGCAAAATTTAAGTAATTGGCCCATCTATCAAGTAGGTGAGATGCTATTTGAATCCTAGCTTTATTTGACTCAAAGTCCAGTGTTTTTTCCATATCACTGTGAAGTCAGTCAGATGCTTTTTGTTATTTAAATTTTTTCATAGTAGATGTATAAATACAATAAATACAAAACCTCCACACAAAATACATTATTCACACTATATTTTATTGGAGCTAAGTGAAGATCAAAATGCATGATGAACATATAGATTCAAAGACTTCATCTTATAACCCTAACACCTACCTCTTTCCAGAGAAACTGGGAGCCACAGTTCTTTTTTCTTTTTTTAGTTTTTAAAACATTATTTTATTTGGTCATTTTCATACATTGTTCATTGGAAACAGATCATTTTCTTTTCCTCCCCCCCTCCCACCACCACCCCTTCCCTAGCCAACGTGATTCGTCTGGGTATCACATGTGTCCTTGCTCTGAACCCATTTCCTTGTTGTTGGTATTTGCATTAGGGTCCTCATTTAGTGTCTCTCCTCAATCATGTCCCCTCAACCTCTGTAGTCAAGCAATTGCTTTTCCTCGGTGTTTTTACTCCCTCAGTTTGTCCTCTGCTTGAGGATATTTTTTTTTTCCCTCGTAGATTGCTACAGGTTGTTCAGGGACATTGTAAAGCCATTACTGGAGAAGTCCATTACATTCTCTTGTACCACAATGTGTCAGTCTCTGTGTACAATGTTCTCCTGGTTCTGCTCCTCTCACTCTGCATTACTTCCTAGAGGTTGTTCCAGTCTCCATGGAATTCCTCCACTTTATTATTCCTTTTAGCACAATAGTATTCCATCACCAACATATACCACAATTTGTTCAGCCATTCTCCAATTGAAGGGCATCCCCTCATTTTCCAATTTTTGGCCACCACAAATAGCTCAGTTATGAATATTCTTGTACAAGGCTTTTTCCTTATTATCTCTTTGGGGTACAAACCCAGCAGTGCTATGGCTGGATCAAAGGGCAGATAGTCTTTTATCGCCCTTTGGGCATAGTTCCAAATTGCCCTCCAGAATGGTTGGATCAGTTCACAACTCCACCAGCAATGAATTAATGTCCCTACTTTGCCACACCCCCTCCAGCATTCATTACTTTCCTTTGCTGTCATGTTGAACAATCTGCTAGGTGTAAGGTGATACTTCAAAGTTGTTTTGATTTGCATCTCTCTGATTATAAGAGATCTAGAACACTTTTTTATGTGCTTATTAATAGTCTTGATTTCTTTAACTGAAAATTGCCTATTCATGTCCCTTGCCCATTTTTCAATTGGAGAATGGCTTGATTTTTTGTACAACTGGTTTAGCTCTTTATAGATTTAATTAGACCTTTGTCAGAGGTTTTTGTTATGAAGATTGTTTCCCAATTTGTTGTTTTCCTTCTAATTTTAGTTACATTGGTTTTGTTTGTACAAAAACTTTCTAATTTGATGTAGTCAAAAGTATTTATTTTGCATTTTGTGACTCTTTCTAAGTCTTGCTTGGTTTTAAAATCTTTCCCTTCCCAAAAGTCTGACATGTATACTATTCTGTGTTCACCTAATTTACTTATAGTTTCCTTCTTTATATTCAAGTCATTCACCCATTCTGAGTTTATCTTGGTGTAGGGTGTGAGATGTTGATCCAAACCTAATCTCTCCCACACTGTCTTCCAATTTTCCCAACAGGTTTTATCAAATACTGGATTTTTGTCTCAAAAGCTGGGGTCTTTGGGTTTGTCAAAAACTGTCTTACTGAGGTCATTTACCCCAAGACTATTCCACTGATCCTCCTTTCTGTCTCTTAGGCAGTACCAAATTGTTTTGATGACCGCTGCTTTGTAATATAGTTTGAGATCTGGGACTGCAAGGCCCCCTTCCTTTGTATTTTTCTTCATTATTTCCCTTGATATCCTTGATCCTTTATTCTTCCAAATGAACTTTGTTATGGTTTTCTCTAATTCAGTAAAATAGTTTTTTGGTAGTTCAATGGGTATGGCACTAAATAGATATATAAGTTTGGGTAGGATGGTCATTTTTATTATGTTAGCTCGTCCCACCCATGAGCAATCAGTGTTTTTCCAAATGTTTAGATCTAGTTTTAATTGTGTGGAGAGTGTTTTGTAGTTGTGTTCATATAGTTCCTGTGTTTGTCTCGGCAGATAGATTCCTAAGTATTTTATATTGTCTCAGGTGACTTTAAATGGAATTTCTCTTTCTAGTTCTTGCTGCTGAACTGGGTTAGAGATATATAGAAATGCTGATGACTTATGTGGGTTTATTTTGTATCCTGCAACTTTGCTAAAGTTGTTGTGGGAGCCACAGTTCTAATAATACTTACTAGTTTACTCAAAATGCTAGGCAGAAGCAGAACCTATAAAACAAAGACAGAAAAGGTATAAATTGCCTTAAATAGGTGGCCATCATGACATATAACTACAACCATGATGAAATTAGAAAAGTGAATTCCAGGCTCTGTTGCCTACAACCTTTTTAGGACTCAGTTTTTTCATCTGTAAAATAAAGGGGTTAAATCAAGTCAACAAGCATTTATTAAATAAAGAAGGGACTGTACTAAGCACTTGTTAAGCTACATGACCTTTATTTAATATTTGGTAGCAGCTAAGTGGTTCTGTGGCTAGTGTTAAGCTTATAGCCAGGAAGGCCAGAGTTGAGCTTGTCTCTAAACACTTGGGAACACTTTGAAGCTCTGGAACCCTATGCAAGTCACTCTGTATCTCTGTTTCTTCATCTATAAAATAAGGACAATTGAACTTGGTGGTCTCTAAGTCCTTTCCAGCTCTATAAAGCTATTATCAGGGGCAGCTGGGTAGTTAAATGGATTGAGAGCCAGGCCTAGAGATGGGAGGTCCTAGGTTCAAATCTGACCTCAGATACTTCCCAGCTGTGTAACCCTGGGCAAGTCACTTAACCCCG
Source organism: Monodelphis domestica (assembly GCF_027887165.1). Lineage (NCBI taxonomy): Eukaryota > Metazoa > Chordata > Mammalia > Didelphimorphia > Didelphidae > Monodelphis > Monodelphis domestica. The sequence continues at coordinate 170,564,603 of NC_077229.1, forward strand.
CATTGCTTAATCCTTACCACTCTTCTGCCTTGGAACCAATACACAACACTGATTCCAAGACAGAAGGTAAGGGTTTAAAAAAATAAAAAGCAATTATCTTCCTGTTCTTAATTGTGCCTCTATACATTTATGTATAATATATAATGTACATATAGATATGAAATTAAGACCAGGATTTTAGATATCTAGATTTATAGGCATATTTCTATATAGATATATTTATCTAAAATTCTGTGTGGGTTTGCTTTCAATCTCAGTGTTAAGATTACATTATGTGTATGGAATGTGTAAGTGACATAGGTAATGTATGTCAACTATGGAAAGGCAAGGCCCTTTGAAAGCAAGGGTAAATATAACTTGGGGTCTGGACTGCCTCTGAAAAGCAGAGGAACAGTCACAGTGGTATCTGTACCACTGGCAACACCATGACTGAGGAAGGGCAAAGGGGCAGATAGTTTCTAGTATTCCCTTCAGCCAAGAAAGGAACAAGACTAGAATTATCTAGAATTACATCTGCCGCCCTAAATATTGGTCCAGAGGTACAGGTTTAGGTATTCAAAACAAAAGCCACACACTATTTGGTAGTTCTTAAAGGATTTAGCTTGCTCTTTCTACTCTATTTATAGCTCTAGTTTTAGAGGAAAAACTAAATGAATAAAGCTTACATTTGGAGCACTTTGAAAGTCCAGGATAAGGATAGAACTGCATCATTTAGATAGCAAGACCTCCTATACAAGGTCCTCGATTCTTCCCCTTAAAAGCACTCTTGAAATTTCTTTGCATCATTTGTGTTGCTTTGTATTTACCTTCACGTGTACCTGTTGTATTTCACAGTACAAACTATTTTCATTTTTTTGCATCCCGTGCCTTGAACATAGAATCCTAATGGACAAAGGAACTTTAGAGAGCATCCAACCTAGTCTAATCCCTTCAGGCCCCTTGGGCTAAACTGATTGCCAAAGTTCACAAAGATTGTAATCACCAAAGATGAAACTTGAACTCAGGTCTTTTGACTCCAGAGCTAATGCTGATTACCTTTATTGGGCACTGAAAAGACTTCCCTCTCCCCCAAAAAAGGGGTGGTTTGGAGCAAAGAGAGGTTAAGTCCAGAAGCATTTATAAGCATTTACTATGTGCTGGGCACTGTTAAGCTATAGGATACGAATAAATTCAAAAGATAGTCACTCTCCAGAAGCTTAGTCTAAGATGAAGACAAGATGCAAACAACCACGTACAAAAACGGTATCAGGATAACTTGTGGGTGATTTCGGGAAAAAAAGGCACTGAGACTAGAGAATAAAACTGAAATGGAATTGATGATGCAAAGTGCAATGAAAATGACTAAAAAGGGAACAGGGGATGGATTTAACAGAGCAGAGGCGTTTTAAAACTAAGAGCTCTTAACCTGGAATCTATGAACTTTTAAAAAATTGTGGTGAATGAATTGCAATATGATTGGTTTCCTTCACTGTACTACGCATTTAAAAACATCATTTTGGGAAGGGATGCAGAGGCTTCCCCAGACTGCTCCGGGTTTCTCTGCCGCAGCCTGGACTCAGGTCCGCAGGCCCTGCTAAACTGGTCGACCAGATCAATCTCCTTCGGAGGCAGCCGGCAGACTATGCGGGTGAGTGAGCGGCTCCGCCGAGCTCCCCCTGGTGAGGAGTCAGGCGCGTCCGCCCTGCTTCTGCAGCCAGGCAGGAGCTATACCTCCCGCACCTGCTAAAATCGCAGCAGCAGGTCTGGAGAGCCCCGGCCTAAAGCTGGGAAATCCGAAGGTGTTGGTAGGTAAAAAACGCCGCGGGCAAAGAGGGGGGAAAAAAACCAAAAAACAAAAAAAGCTGGACACCGAGTTCAAATGTGCCTCGCCCGCGGCCAAACCGCAGCACCCCCAGATGGAGGGGCTGCGTAGACCGGCGCCGCCAGGTGGGGGCGAGGCTTTGGTAGGCGTCAACAGTCTAGAGCCACCACTGCGGGGTGGGGGAGGGGAGAAGAGGGGGGGTGTGATAGAGCTGGGGCGGCGCCCCGAGATGCACCGCGGGTTTGGGGGAGGGGAGAAAAGGCGTTAACGGCACTAACGGTGTCTCAGTACAGCGGGAGGGGGCCAGGGAAGGGAGAGTGATAGAAATGTCCCGCGAAGTGCACCGCGAGGACGGGAGTGGAGTACCCCGGGAAAACACCGTGTTCTCGAAGCTCCAAGGCACCCGGCCGGGTGGGCGTGGTGCCGCCATGACGCAGAAGCCGGGCGCGCGGGGCGGGGCCGAGGAGGAGGCTGGAGAATGGCAGTTGTCGGGAGGAGCCGTCGAGATCGGGCCGCGGAGGAGGAGTCCGGGAAACGAGTCGCCTGGACCCCTCCTCCGTATCCACCCCTCTACCCCATCTGAGAGGCGCCTCCGCCCGCCGGACCCCTCCCCCCGTACTTCCTCCTCTTACTGCTGCTATTGCTGCCGCCGCCGCCGCCTCCGCCGCCACCGGGAGATGGGCCTGGCCCCAGTAGGCAGCGGTACCCTGGCCCTTGCTGCTGCCGTCGCCGCCACGCCTGAATTGAAGGTACCGGGTCTCCAGGAGGGGACAGAAAGAGAAGGGAGGGAAATCAAAAGAAGGGCGTTCCTGGGACTGCGGCTCCCTCTCGGGGCTGAGGCCGCTGCTCTTTCTCTCTCCGGGACACCCGTAGATACCGAAACCTTCAGGGAGGGCGAGGCCGGGGAGCGCCCGGCCGACCTCGGGTTTTGTGTTTTTTTTTTTTTTTGTTTTTTTTTTCTGGGTCTGTTCTCCTTGGACCGGGCCGACGCCCTGCCGAACTGAGGGGAACCGGGAGGAGGAAGGAAGAGGAGATGGGGATCCGCCCCGCTGTTCAGTCCGTCCTCTCCGTCCGTGCTTTCCCGGGGGGTCATCCCCGGCCAGTATTGTGACGGGAAGGGGGGGCGCAGCGTCTCCCCTCGAAGCACTTCCCCCAACCCTTAAGGGGAGGGGAGACCGGAGCGGCAGCCGCCGCGGGGAGGCGGCGGGGGCGGAGCACATTCCTGGTGGGTGAAATCGGCTCTAACGGGACCGTTTTCCGGGTCTCGTCGTAAATTCCGAGAGCCGGGTCCACCCTTCTCCCCTTGCTTCTCTCCCCATCAGCCGGCGGGGGACCCCGAGGGAGGGAAGCGGGGGTCAGAAGGGGAAAGTCCCCTGAAGAGGAGCGTGCTGAGAGCCGTCAGCGGCCACGGAGGTGTTCTATGGGGGTCCTGGAGTTCTGTCCCTCAGCCCCTCTCCTGTTGAACCTTGAGAATCGGGGTTCCCAGCCCCAGGTCCCACCGTGCATCACGCCTCTCTCTACCTTGGTGATTCTCGTTTTTCCTACCCGCTACCCTAACATTGCTTTCGTTTCCTAGCTCCGTTAGGGGGAAGAACACGGCAGTAAAGTAATTTTGGTACATAGTCAATAGAGAGGGGAAGTAGTTTAGGTTATCTATACATAGGCGAAGTGTTTACTTTTCTCCATTGAGATTCAGAGATGGGAATCTGTAGGAAAGAAGCCATATTCGATTTTCCCACTTAACTACCCTGAATTTCTCATGTATTCTACTTATTGTTAACCTTTCAAAGTGTTTATAGTGCTCCCATAATTTTCAAACAGGTTTTGAATAGAAATAGGAGCAGCAAATGTTAGTAAACAATAGAGAAATAGTCATCTATCTGATCAAACCTTCTTCTTTTTTGGTTATCTTAAATCAACTGAAAAGTTTTCTCCCCATGACGTTTTTTCTTTGAGAAAGTTACAAGCCATTTTTTGTCTTTAAACATTCATGTAGATGTACAATCCTACTGGTATCCATTTACATTTTTTAGTTTTATGAACAAGGACATTGCTAAAGTTTTGTTTCCAATTTTTCCACTCATATATTAGGATCACAACCTGGGCCTTGCCTTTCTTGCAAAAAGTACAAACAGTACACTGTATTGGTGAGCTCACAAGGGAAAGACTTCAATGACTAGCTGGCTACTTTGAAATAAACATTATTATTAAGCTATTCATTACTCATTCTGTATGAAGTTTTGTTATTCAATACTAGGAGTCCTGAGTTGAATTAAGGTTTAAAGGCATACCTACCTGTTTAGAAAGTGAGGACTCTCTTATATTGAATTCATTTTCAAACACTTTCTATAAAAACTCAGTCCTTGTCAGAATATAAAAAGGTAAAAAAAAATTTTCCCAGATAGAATTTTCAATGAATATGATAGAATTGGAAAGGTTATTAAAAAGCAAAAACAAACAAACAAAACTCTGACTCCTTCAAGAAAAACATGTTGGAAGAATGTAAGAATTCTTTTGTTAATTAAACTGAAATATTTGGAAGACAAGCTGATTTTACTTTTTTATTTCTTTTTCTTTTATTAGATTAATCTATCCACGTTTAAACTTTGTTTCCCTTTTCCTCAACCCCAGTTCTAAATAGAGGAGTCTCTGGACTCAGCAGCTTCATGATGCATCTGCTTTTGGGGATTAACCTGTAGTTCCTTTTTGGATTTATAATATAATATGATATGGTTGAAATATTTAAATTTTAAAGTCTTTAAATAGACCACTTCTAAGGGAAAATGTTTTGTTTTTAAAATCCCCTTATCTAAAAATCTTCACATTTGAAAATTGGTGTTATTATCTGGTAAATATTTCTGAATTTAATATTGGAATTTAGTCATGTTAACTTTACCCTGTGACTTAAAAAGAAAAAATAGGCAAATGAATTGAAGGACTGTTACTTTTGGTTGCTTCAATTGGCTATTTTAGTACAAAGAGACAGTATTTTCTGTTCTTAACATCCATTGAAATATCTAATGTTGAAATTTGTTTCTTGAGTTTGGTGCTCAATGTGAGCTTTTTTGCACATCAGTTAACTTTTGAGTGGCTTTTCATTTACTGAATAGGATTATGTTATTTTTTCCATTGCATACGAAATGTCTTAATAAATGTCTGGTTTTTTATAAAATACTTAGAGAAAAAATTTCATGAAAAGAAATATGTAGTTCATAAAATTATAGTGTTAGTTGGTTGGAATCTTGTAGTAACATTTTTGCTGTTGACAAGCCAACCCCCTGAGGCTGCCTCCTTTTTATGTGACTAAATTTAAAAATTGTTTGTATTAAAGGATTGCTCAGTGGGTGGTTTTAGAATAGGTCTTTTAAAGGAAACATTCATTTTTTAGTATTTTTGGGTAGTTCATACTTTGATCTTGTAAATTTAGGCTTACACTAGATGTATATTTTGATTCTAATTATATTTTGTTTTGTTTTGTGGCAAAGAATGTTAAGTTCAAAAATTGGATGTTGGTTTATCTTTCTGAGTCTTCCATAAAATTGATTGATAGATTAAAAGGTTTCATTCATGTAGCTTAAATTTTCTTAGTATTTGTACTGTTACTTAACAGAACAGCTTTGTTTTATTTCTTTTCTCAAATAAACTTCTCCAAAAAATAGTACAGCATTTTGTACATAGTAGGCACTTAACAAGTGTTCATTAGAATAAATGGATTTCATTTTTTTCTGCAGGCTGTTGAGAACATAGTAATTCTTGGAAAATATTTTTTATATATCTCTGAAGCTCCTCACAAGGGCCTTTTCATTTGTCAAAGGTATCCTGGTTTCTTCCAGACAAAGCATATGTTTTCATATCTTTAAGGTCTGGAGACAAAATTAGGCCACTTCTGAGTATAAGCAGACTAAACTAACCATTTCTCAATTTATCTTTAGTAGCATTCTGCATGTGTTTTGCAAACTACCATGTCAAGCAGAAATACCTAATAATTGACTAGAAAGAGAGTACTTTCATATATGGAACACTTCAGTGCTTAGAAGCTTTCATTTGACTCCTATTCAGCAAAATGTTAATCTGATTACTGATAAACCCTTCTCTACTTCATCTAAATTCTCCATACTTATTAAGCTGATGGCTTGACTAGGGCTTTTTCCCTATATCAGAGGCTAATTTTTACCTTCATTATATTTATATTTTCAGTTTTAAGATGTCACTTCTTTGTTAGCTGAAAGAAGATGCATAAGATCAAAACAATACACATGCATAATTATACCTGCACAGCTGAAGACAGAGGGGATGATATTGCTTTGCTAAATGCATCTATATATTCCAGATGGTGGTAGACTTCAACCAAAAAAGGTAATGAGATATTTTGAATGCCTATCAACTTGGTTGCTGCACTTTCCTTTTGATAACTTCCATATTTATATTTTTTGCATTTAAAATATGAAAAACTTGTGACTTTTCAAATACACCAATATTAGTATTTGAGTTTGCTTTTTTTTCATAGCTTAGATAGCTGAGGAATAATCAGTTTGTTCTCTTGCTGGCAACAGTATTCTTTTAGGATATGACATTGGCCTTGAAAGCATTCTAGAAACCTTGGTGCTATTGATAACAATTAATCTTTTGCTTTAAAAAGCATTCACTGAAATATTAGTTAATTATAATTATTGTATCTCTTTGGAGAAGTTTATATGGAAGAGTTTGAGAAGCCTAAGAAGCATTACTTGAGACTTTTAATGTATTTGTGTATTGATTTATTGTAAAGCAAAAAGCTGTTTAGAAATTCTCATTAATAGAAACATAGAATATTGAATCTGAAAGGAACCTTAGATGGTGTAGTCTCTAAGTCCTTTGTTTTAATAGGAAGCTGAGACCCAGAGAGTTTAAGCAACTTTTCCATGGCCACATACAAACTTAGTAGAAGAGCTGGAACTAGGACCTGCTTTCTCTCCAGACTAGCTTTTGAGCCTAAAAGGTAGTATGTACATTATACCAACTTGCTGTTTTCAGGCCCTTCCTTGTTCCTAAGACCCCTGGATTATAAATAGCCCTGGTGTGATGCCAGGAGCAGGCAGACTGCTTGAGCAGAAGAGGCAGTCTGATGGAGATTAGCCATAGGGAAGAAACATGTTAGTCATGGTGTTAAAGAGAATATAGAAAAATTAGGGAAGTACAGTAGAGGAATCTTTCAGCATTAGACTTCTAGATAACTCTTGTGTTTGTACAACATTGGGTCTCTGCAACTGCCTATAGGACAACTGAGTTAGAGAATGCCTATGTGTGTCTGAAGGATGTCTCCTCAGACATTAAAGTTGCTATTTGGTTTGTTTGTTTTCTAGGATGTTGCATCCTAGAATCAATAGTGTGTATTGGTTCCAAGTAGAAGAATGATAAGGAATGGGCAATGGCAGTTAAGTGATTTGCCCAAAGTCACAGAGCCTGGCTCTCTATCCATAAAGCCACTTAGCTGCCCCCTTGTTAACAAAGTTTTGAGGCTTCTTTTCATTCTTTGCACTGTGCAACTTTACCATTATGCCTCAGCCACCTCCTTTCTCCACTCCTTTGGATCTCTTCTTCCCTTGGTGAGTTCTTCCTAGAACCTTTGTTTTGAGGGAGGACCCAAATCAATCTTTCATTATCCAGACTGTCACCATTCCCCCATTACCTTCTATATACCTTCTATCTTTTCCTTTCAGTTTCCTTCTATGTTTGATCTTATCTCATCATAATATAAGCTCCTTAAGGGCAGGGGCTGTTTTTCTTTTGCTATTTTTTGTATCCCTAGCATCCATTAGCACAGTGCCTGGCACATAATAAGTATTTAATAAATGCTTCTTGACTTGTAACATGTTTTGAAACAGAGGAAAGTAGGAACACCAAAATATTTTCATTCTTAATGATTAAATTATAACATGCATTATGAAAACAAGTCCAAATCAGTCTAAACTTTGTGCAGTGTTAATTACATTCCCCAACAGAAAGTACAATTTGCAACAGTAATTCAGGAGGGCATATTTAGTTGGTAAGCATTGGTTTTAACCATCTAGCCCAGAGATCTTAACCATTTTTTGATGGCATGAATATAGTAAGCACTTATTCTCTTCTACTTTACTTTTGATGGTTTAAAAAAAAACACTACATAAATGCTAGCTATTATTTTTCAGGGCCTTTTAAAATTCTATTTGTATATTATGCTAAATGCCAATGAAATATTTAATCTGGACTGATGGTTTGCTGAAATTTCTGGAACCATCTCCCCCAAATCTTCAGAAAGCAGAAAGAGTTTGTGTTGATCACACAATCCACATTAATAAGTTTGTTAGGTATCTGAGACAAAGATACTTTCATTTTGAATCTTAGTATTCTTCTAGGATTACCAGGGTAAGTTGCCTCTAGGATCAGTAGAACTGAGAAGTAAAGATTATATACGAATAAAATAAAATTTCTCCTCTCTATTCTTCTGACCTCCACTACTACTATCTTAATATCTAGAGTATATGTTTATACTTCTTTTTTATTTTGTAAGTGAAATCCTCACTGAAGTGTTGATAAAAGCCTTAATTTGCATTTCTGTTCTTTTAAAAATGTTTTAGAATGAAAAAGATAAGTGGAATAATTTTACCTTGCCTATAGTTTGATTTTTCCCCCCAACACAAATTCTTCATATAAAATCTCATAGAGTTCAAGGGAGTTTTTTTGTTTATTTTCAATACAAATATGAATTGAAGTTTAGAGAAAATGTTTCACGCCCTAAGATCAATTTATGAGAAGACATGAAGGAAGGATTCAGGGCAAAATAGGAGTGTGAAAATATTATCTATTAGAAGTAATTTTCTGCAAGAGACCTTAGTCCTGGGGTTAAGTATAACTTGATAATAGTGTCTATCAAAGGAAACTAGAAAGCTGTAACTCCTTTCATAGACTTGGGGATTCTTTTTCTCATACTGTGTTTGGAAGGTGATAACCCATTTCTAAAAATCAAGAGACATGTTAACTAAAACACCTAGTTTATTTTATGTATTTTCTCTAACAAATACACATATACATGCTTTAAAAACAAAACATGTTTTTAGATTTTTAATTAATTTTGGTGATGTGGAAAATGTTTGCTGTGCAAATCAATTTCTGTAAAATCCTTATGAGAAGATATAACCTGATTAAAATATTCAGGGAATGGGTTGGAGTATTTTGGATAATTGCATTGTTTGAATAATATAAAGTTAACCAGTTTTAATTCTTGAAACTACTCATTCTTTTAGATTTATTAATCTAGTATGTTAAAAACAAATACTTTGGGTAAGGGATATTTTTCTCAGTTACAGAATAAGATTTTGTTTAGGTAAGGTTAGATATTGATCCTGGGCATTTTCTGGTTTTGTGACTGTTGTTCTTTGTTTATTTGAGACTGTTAGATGGTACCATGGATAGAGTGATAGCACTGGAATCAGGAAAGACTCAAGTTCAAATCTTTCCTTAGAGATTAGCTGTATGTCCTTAGACTTAGACAAGTCACTTAAACTCTTTCACTTTAGGTTTCCTAATCTCTAAATGAGGGGGTTGTACTCAATGGCCATCTCATTTCCAACAGATGGTACCCACCTGCCCTTTTTTTTTCTCTCATTTTCAGTCTCTTAATTATTGGATACTGTTCTCTTCTGGATTCTTCCTTACTCTCTACAAACATACCCATCTCTCCCTTACCTTCAGAAAACCCACATTTATCCTGTCCATCTCCACTAGCACTGATGATTGTCCCATGTTCTTTCCTCCCTTTTTGTGGCTCCTTGAGAAGGCTATCCACAATAATGCTTCACTCCCCCTTTCTTCTCATTCTCTTCATATCTTGACTTCCTATTTTCAACTGAAACTCTTCTCTCCAAAGTTTTTCTCTATTAACTCCTAACTAGTGATATTTTTCTTAATCTTCATCCTTCTTGACATTTTGCAGCTTGGGTACTCAGTTTCCACCTCTTTCTACAGAGAGGGAGGGAATTTTGTTTCATTAAGAGTAGTTTGGAACCAAGATTGGTCAGTACATTCCATCTATATTTTTAAATCTTTGAGTGTTCTTTTAATTTACACATTTTAGTTAACTGGGAATATTTCTTCTGGTTCTGCCTTTTTTCATGCTCTTATTTCATATACACTTTTCTGTCTTTCTGAATTCCTGAGACTGACATAAGAAATGATCGTAAAATGTATCACATTTTATTGATCCTTTCATCACTTGATGAATACCCACTTTTTTTCTGTCATTTGTTATTGAGGAAATTTAGTATTTACAGTAATAGATTCTCAACTATTAGATAATTTTAAGATAATTCATCAGATGATCATTGATTTTTAATGTATTCTCAGTTAAAATCTTTATTTTTAAATAGAAATCAGTTGTGTTTTTTTAACCTATTAAAATTTTTTTAATGTTCTTATATGGTATTTGGTACATTACATTGCCTCTTCTTTATCCTTTAAATGTTAGGCCTTCTCTTTTCATTCCTTGCTGCTTCTTTACTTTTTAAGCCATAAAGCCCACATTCATAATTAATATCTGGTATCAAGCTAGACCAGTCCAAAAATGTCCATTATATTTTTTTTTTGGCATTGTAAAAGCTAAATTTTGTACCCTATATATTGTGTGTATTCCTATTGACGTTCTCTTCTAATGCTTTATTGTGGATGTTGGAGGGACAAGGGATTTTCTTAACTTCTGACTAGTAGAGTGTAAACTATAGAGAGCCTTTCCAAAGTGGAAAAGATTCATTTCTAGTGTGAAGAAAAAAAGGCTTAATTGCTACCTTCTTAACATTTGAAGAGTTTCATCATCATAACACTAGACACCAAGTGATTGTTTTTCTACAATAATCTAATTAAAAAGTATTTATTAGGTTCCTGGCTAGGTAGCACAATGGAAAGAGCATCAGACCTGGAGTCAGGAAGACTCCTGAGTTCAGATCTGGCTTCAGATACATTGTGTGACCCTGGGCAAATCACTTAACCCTGTTTACCTCAGTTTCCTCATCTGTAAAATAAGTTGGAGAAGGAAATGGCAAATAACTCCAGGATCTTTGCAAAGAAAACCCCAAATGGGATGTTGATGAGTCAAACATGACCAAAAAAGTGACAGAACACCACCACTTAAGTGCAGGAAAGAGAGTGAAGCTCTGGGAATGCAAATACAAACTGGAACAGTTCCTGCTGTGTATATTCTTCTGAGGGAAAATTACATATACAGATAAATGCATATGAAGTAGATTAAAAAAATAACTTCAGGGTGGGGGAAGTACTTAACAATGGGCAGGACAGGAGTGGAATAGATATTTTGGAAGTACAATTAACTGGATTTAGGGAGAATGAATGATTAGATAGGAGGGGGTCAGTGAGAGTGAAGGATTAAGGTTAACTCAGAAGTTATATAAATATTGTGGCTGGAAAGATTGTGGTGCTTTTTATCAGAAGAAGATTGGGCTTTGCGTAGAAGATAATGAAGTTCTGTTTTGGATATGTTGAATTTGAAATGTCTGTGAGATTCAAGTGATGCTTGAGATAGCTGAATATGCCAATTTAGGACATCTGCACAGAGATAGATGGTAACTAAACTCATAGGAACTGATATCACTCAGATAAAGTATTATAGAGAAAAATGTACAGGACAGCCTTAGTCTGTAGCTGCACATAGAACAGGACAACATGGATAATGAACCAACAAAGGGTGGTGGTGGTTAGTTTTTTTTTAAGTTATTTTATTTTCTCAATTACATGTAACAATTTTCTATGCATGTCTTCTGAAGTTATAAAATACAATTTGATTTCCCTTCCTCCCTTCTATCTTCCCTCTTGGAGATGGTAAGCAATTCAGTCTGGGTTATACATGTATTATCATGCAAAATATTTCCATTTAATTTGTTTTAAGAGAATACTCATAGAAAACAAAACCCCAAAATAAAAACACAAATTGTGTTTTTATAGAGAAATAGCATGCCTTGATCTGCATTCAGACTCCCAACAATTCCTTCTCTGGATTTGCCCAGGGTCACACAATGTATCTGAAGCCAGATCTGAACTCAGGAGTCTTCCTGACTCCAGGTCTGATGCTCTTTCCATTGTGCTACCTAGCCTAGGGTAGATAGCATTCTTTGCCATAAGTGAGGGGGTGTTTTTAAAGTTCTTCAGGTCAACCTATAGCTGCACAGGAAACCCATCACAGTATATATGGCATGATCATTGGGTCTCTGCTTGAAAACTGAGAGGGATAAGGGAATTCAGTACTTTCTAAGGCAGCCTATTCCACTTTGGGACAGATTAATTGGAAGTTTTTCCTTTCCTTTTATGGTGTGGAAATAATCATGATCTGTACTCCACCAACCCCTGTCATCTTCCTATCTCTAACAGAACAAGGTCTGGCTCTTCATGAAATTCCACAAACTGATTTTCTTTCTTTCCTTGATTAATGTCCCCCAAATTTTACCTAGGTTCCAGTGATCTTAATTATACTGGAAACCATGGTCATGGACCCCAACTGACTTAGTTTTTGGAGTTAAGGAGCATATTATGGAGTAAAAACCTGGGTGACTAGAAGGTCAGTAGTACCTTTGACAGAAACAATTAAGTTCTGAAGAACAGTTCTATGGGAGAAGATAAGAGTTCTGATTCAGACATTTTGGGTTTGAAATTCTAAAGGACATCCAATTAGAAATATTGGGCAGTTGGCAGAGTAAGACTGGAACTGAGGAGCCTAGAGCTGGATATAAAAATCTGGGAATCATTTGCATATAGATTATAATTAAAACAGTGGGAGATGATACGGTCAGTAATAATAATATAGAGAAAGAACAGAAAAGAGGACCCAGGACGGTTGAGGAATAGAAGACGGAAGATAATCCTGCAAAGAAAACTTAAGATCAGACAGATAGGAGAACTGAGAACAATATCATGAAAATTTAGGACAGCAGTGTCTAGTTCTGCAGATCAAGAAGGCTGAGTTTGAGAAAAGACGACTATATATCAGGTTATGCAGTTATGGGATTGTTATCAATCTTGGAAAGAAATTTCAGTTGAGTGATGAAGTCAGAAACTACAACACAAAGAGTTGAGAAGTGAGTGAGTAGAGGAATGGCTTTTCCTAAAAGTTTGACATTGAAAGAGAAGGAAAAGTTGGAGAGTAGCTTGAGGAGTGTAGTGTAAGGTTAAGTGAAGGTTTGTATGAATTTGGAAACATTGGAATGCTTGTGGGCTGCAGGGGGAAAAAAGGTAGGTAGAGAAGGCCTGTAGATTGTGTGGGCAGTTGGTGAGAAGAGGGAGGGGATGACTTCAGCAAGGAACTGGCCCATTCTTCATCAGATTCTATAGGAAAGAAGGAAAGAATAGGGAATGACATCAAAGGGTTTTTAAAGTGTAGAAGAGAAGAAAGGAATTAAGCAACTACTTTTGAAGTTCTAACTAAATTCCAGTTAAAACTACATAAGAGATCTTGAGATTGACTTTTTAATGTACCATTAGGGTTTTCTTTGCAGTTGCAGAAAGTCCAACCATTTTTAAAGCATCCCTAATAATTAAGAATACACCTTCACATTCTTGATTATTTGTATCACTTCAGAACAGAGGTACCCCCCCCCCAAAATTGCAAAATTATATAATCCAGACATCTGTTTTAAAAATTTGGGTGTATCAAAAATTTTAAATTTATTGATACAATTAATTTTATTTTAATCTTTGAAATTCTTACCTTCCATCTTAGAATAAATATTGTGTATTGGTTCCAAGGCAGAAGAATGGTGAAGACTAGGCAGTTGGGTTACACAACTAAGAAGTGTTTGAAGTCATATTTGAATTCAGGATCTCCTATTTCTAGTCCTGACTGTCTTATCCACTGAGTCACTTAGTTGCCCCAATTAAATGTATTTTGACAAGCTCTAAATAATCAAGCAAATTGCTTTATAAGGAATATTTTCTGAAAGTATTTGGTTACACCATTGTTTAAAAAGGAAGATGTCTTAATTTTCACAATATTACCATTGGCTGTGATATTTGACCAGTGGTATTTGTTTTGTTTTACATCTCCGTGTTGATGTTGATTTAATTGTTATAATGGTTATATATATATATATATATATATATATATATATATATATAATGGTTATAGAATTATTCCTTTTAACTTGAAATTAACAAAAATATAATTCATAGTTAACCACATACACATTAAGTTAGGACAAAGAGTGTCAGTGCAGTTTCTGACATCCAGAATGGACAGGGGAAGCGCTCCCCCCCCCCCACTTTGGCCTGGACACCAGAAGAGAGGACCAAGGCTGTCCAATCAAAAGCCAACTAGGTGTAACATCATAGGAGAAATAAGAGCTAGGACAGGTGGGAACTCTTGGCTTTGGTCCCTTCCTGAACTCAAGCCTGCTCTTTGCCTGGCTTAAATTGTTTGACTCAACCATGTGGTTAGCTGGGCCCCTTTGCATATATTTTGTTTCCAGATTTTTATCATAAAGAATGCAACTATGAACATTTTACACATAAAAGTCTTTTCTTGCTACCGTTAACTTCCTTGGAATATAACATCAGTTGTAGAATCTATGGGTTAGACCGTAGGGCCAATCTAATAGTTTCACAGATCCTTTGTTAGTAAATCAGTATGCCTGTCTTCCCACAGCTCCTGCAAATATGAGTATTCCCACCTTACAACATTTTTGATGGCTTGATGGGTTTGAGGTAATACTTCAGGGATCTTTCAATTTGCATTTAGTGGTTTTGAACATTTTTTTTTCAGGTTGACATTAATTGTATTCTTTTGAAAACTTCCTGTCCTTTTAGAATGGTAATTTCTTTTAAATATATTTTATTCATATCTTTTGTTTTTATGTCACAATCATATTTCAACATCCACTTCAGAATGAACTTTCCCTTGCTACAAAAGAAAAACAATTAAGCAAAACATCAGATATTTGCCACAAGAATGAATACAATATGTTCTAGAGTACCCTGCCTTTCTGTTTTGAGGGAGGAGATTCCTTTCATTATTGCTTCTTGGCCTTCATTGATTTTTCTGTTATTCAGAGTTCATCTTCCTTTTGGTGATATTTTCCTTATATTGTTCTAAGTATTAATCACTAAACCGTAATTAAGCACTTACTGTGTGCCAGCACTGACCTGATCACTGGGCATACAAAGAAAGGTAAAAGAGAGAAAAATATTTCCAGGTCTTTTGAACTACTATAATCTACTTCAGGTCCTAGATTCCTAGCCAGTCCTGGCCTGTTTTACAAGTGGTGAGGAGGGGTCCCAGTAAGCCACATGGTTGAACTAGATAAAGAGAGCGTTTGCATTCTAGAAGGCACTCAAGCAAAAAAACAAACAAAAAACCCTTGAGGTTTCCTGCTCGCCTACCTCACAGTACAATACCCTGATACCCATTTGATGTCTAGACCTCTGTAATCACTGAGTCAGGGGCTTCTGACAGCCCATTCAGGAAGTCAGGGCTCTTCAATTGGCCATGTGGTGGTCTCCCCCTCATATAACTTGATATTCTTTCTTAGTGTGAGCGTGCCAGTTAATGGATTATATTTTTGTTAATTTCATACGGGAGACAATAGCTATTTACCAGCAAGTTATATATACATTAAATTGGAGATAATCAGCAGAGGGAAGGTACTAGAATTAAGAGGATATGGGAAAGGCTTCCTCTAGAAGGTGAGAGTTTAGCTGGGATTTAAAGGAAGCCTGGGAATCTTAGGAGATAGAAAGTAAGATCTGGGTATTCCAGGCATGAGAGACAGCCAGTGAAAATGCTTTTCCAAGTAAAAGCCATGAAGCCAGTGTCACTGGAAAGATGAGTATGTGGAAAACAAGGTAGGTGGAATGTGAAATATAAGGAGACTGGGTAAGGTAGAGTGGGTAGGGGCAAGTTATGAAAGTCGGTGAATGCTAAACAGGATTTTATATTTGATTCTGGTGGTTATTGAGAGCCATTAGAGTTTATTATATGGAGTAGGGTGGGGGAGTTGACATAGTCACACTTATGCTTTAAGAAGATCACTTTGGCAACTGTTTGGAGAATGGACTGGAATAAAAACAAATGTGTGGCAGGCAAATCCACCAAGAGGCTGTTGCAGTAATCCAGGCTTAAGGTGATGAGAGCCTATACCTCAGGATGATGTCAGTTATTAGAGGAGGGAAGGGGGCATATATAAGATAAAATTGATCAACTTTGGCTTATTGAATGTGGGAAAGTGAGGTGGAATTGAGTGAAAAAAAGTCAAGAATGACACATAGGTTGAAAGCCTAAGTGACTTGTGTTACCTCAACGGTAATAAGGAAGTTTGGAAGTATAGACACTTTGGAGGAAAAGATAAACAATTGGACATATTTAATTGAAACTGTGTAGGAGACATCCAGTTCTAGAGGTCAATAGGCTATTGGAAATGGGGTTGAGTAAGAGAGAGGGGTGAGGATTAGATAAATAAATCATCAGCATAGAGATAATTGAGACTTTGGGAGGTGGAGATCATCTAGTGAAATAGTATAGAGGGAGAAGAGGGCCCAGGACTGAACCCAGAAGAAACCTACTTTTAGTGGGCCTGACCTAGATAAAGATCCAGAAAAGGAAACTGAGTTGAAGTACTAGATAGAAAAGAACTACAATAGAATAGTGTCTTGGAAACCTAGAAAGAAGAGAGTATCAAGGAGATATGCTATAGTTTCTTAAAGACATTCCCTAATGAGTAGGTATCCATTTTCTTTCTTTCTTTTTTTTTTTAAACCCTTACCTTCCATCTTGGAATCAATACTGTGTATTGGTTCCAAGGCAGAAGAGTGGTAAGGGCTAGGCAATGGGGATTAAGTGACTTGCCCAGGGTCACACAGCTGGGAAGTGTCCTGAGGCCAGATTTGAACCTAGGACCTCTCATCTCTAGGCCTGGCTCTCAATCCACTGAGCTACCCAGCTGTCCCCTCCACTTTGTTTCTAGTTCTTTTGTACCATAAGAATGCCACAGTTAATATTTTGTTAAATATTTGGACCTTCGTTTTTCTGTCTTTGACTTTTTGATGAGTTATATACACCCAGTAGTAGAATTGCTAGGTCAGGATTTGGAAAGTTTTGGTCACTTTTCTTGCATACTTCCAAATAATTATCTAGTACCATTGGATCATTTAACAGCTTTACCAACAGTGGAATAATAGTTTTCCTATAGTTCCTTCATCATTGTAATTTTCCTGCCCTTTTCAAGTTAGTCATTTATCTTGTAATCTCTTAAATAAAGTAAGAAAGTCTATTTATTAGGTCCTACTACTAAAGAATGTCAGAGGATTAATACAGGCTTACCTATAGAAAGATCCAAAGAGCTCTAGAGAGCCCAGATAAAATCTCATTTCAATGTTTTAAAAACTGGTTAAGTCTTAAGGGATAGAATCACTGAAAACTGAAACAGACTATTTTGACTGCAGCTACAGTCATCCTCCACCCTAATAGAGTAAAAGGCTTCAGAGAGGACAACTAAAACTCTTAGAATAGATGGAGTAACTACTAAATAGTGACATCTTAAGAAGATTAGGACTCTTGAGTCTAAAATTTTATATATAAAAGGATCAGGACATGAATAGGGGTGAACATAGATCTGTTTACCAGATCCTAGGGCAATAGAACTTGGACATTGGACTGAATTCCAGGCATGGAACTGGTACTATTTGACTCTGGGAAAGTTAATGAAATATTTTTAAAGCCTTTATAACCTGACTCCTCCCTGATTACACTTTATTCTACAGAAACTTTTTGATTAAACTATACTGCTTTACTTGCTATTCTTCATACATGATACCCTGTACCTGATGTCCATGCCATTTCATATCTCCCTTCTTACCCCTGCCTCCTGACTTTTTTGCTTTCTTCAGAACTCAGCTCAAATTCCACCTTCTATAGGAAGCATTTCCCAAAGCCTCCAATTGCTAATGCTTTCCTCCTAAGGCTACCTTCCATTTATACTGTATATATCTAATATCTATAAAGTTATTTACATGCTATCTCCTTTCCTTAGAATTTGAAGTTAAGAGCAGAGACAATCATTTTGCCTTTCTTCTAGGCACCAGGCCTGGCACGTAATAAGCATATAATAAATCCTCATTCATTGACTGGTTCTTGATTTTATTGGAAAAGCTCTCAGTTTTTCTCCATTATAAATAATGCTCATTCTTTGGTTTTAGGTAAAATGCCTTTGATTGGATTAAGGGAAAGGACACCCTTTTAAAAATTCTCTTTCTGTGTTTTTAAAATAAATGGGTGCAGTATTTTTGCAAACTTCTTTTCTGCATCTGCTGAGATAATCATGTAGCTTTTATTACTTCCATGCTAGTTGTTTTCCAGAGAGACATTGTGTTATATAGCTAAAGGACTAGTCTTGAAGTAGCCCTAGGCTCAGATCCTTTCTCCCACATGAAATAGTTGTGTGACCATAATAAATTAGTCCTTTAACCTTTCTGTGTCCCCAGGCAATTCACACCAGGAATTTCCCATATAGCGGTAAGATCTCAGACCTAGAATAAAAAAAAAGAAAGCTTTATCTTTGTTTTATTTCTTCCTGGTTTGAGAATTAATATTGCTTTTATTGAGTTTTTGATAAGGTGTCTTTTTTCCTTTGGGAAATTATAAAGTTCTTTTAACGACTCCACACTTTTTTGGTAGTAATAACATTATCCTTTTGACATTGTATTGCTGCCAGACATGGAACACTAATTTCCAAATGATTGAAAATGATTATCAATCAAAGGGTAAGGAAAAAATGTAATGTTGGGTGTGAATGGACTATAACATATTACTGACAGAAGTGGAGTAAAAGATCATATCAAAGAAATGGATGATGAAAAAGATGAACTGGTCATAGGGAGATAACTGGTAAACCCCTTGGGTGCTTTTTCGTGCCCTCTCAACATTACAACAAAGTACAGAAGACTCCCACAACATTAGGCTGCCACTCTGTGGCAAACTTGTGAGACGGCATGAATAAGAGTTGTATAGGTATGTTTAGGTTGCAAACTACACCATTTGAGGGATATACAAACAAGATCACAAATCTATTTGTGTCAGATTTAGGATGAATTTATAATTACCTCCTTTCTTAATTTGTTTGAATTTATTATGCTCTAGCACATGATCAGATTTTAAATTCCATAGAAACCCAAGAATAATATATATTCTCTGAGATTCCCATTCAGAAGGCGTCTCAAATCTAGTAAATCCAGGGAAATTTTTTTCAACCAAGTATTTTTATTTGTAATATAAATTTCCTGTTAGTCCTCAATTACATGCTTGTTTTTATTTCATCTCAATAATGATGGTAACTTTTTTGGTGTTTTTGTTTTGTTTTTTATGAGCATAATTTTATTCTAGCTCTACACTTCGAATCTATAAGTCCCTATGCTTAGGCACATATTTTGTAAGCATCAAATTATTAGGGTTTAAGTTCCTAATCCATTTTAGAGTTTACTTCCTTTTTATTGGTGAATTTGTCCCATTAACATGGTTATAATTGCTACACTTGGTTTTATTCCATATGATCTAGTTTTTTAAGTATTCAGAATATTATATACATAGCTTGATTTGTTTTCAACAATTCAACTTTATTCCCTGCCCTAAAACAATCATCTCTCTCACTTGCCCACACCTCTTTGCTCCACAATTCATTAAGCATTTATTAAGTTCCTTTTATGTACCAGTCACTGTTAGTCAAAATAAAACCTCACTGCCTTCAAGTTCTACTAAAGGAAGCAATTTTATACCTAAGTTAGATACAAAATATATATGAAGTAATTTCTGGGAGAAAAACTTCTTTTCTTGAGAAAGGTTGGAAAAGCAGTAATACTGGGTAGATAAAGAATGAGCTTTTGAGCTGGAGTTTAAAGAAAAGCTAGGGATTCCAAGAGGTAGCAGCAATCTGAAAAGGTGGCATTCCTGGAATGGAGCACAGCCTATGAAGTATAGATATAGAGGCAGGATGTAAAATGTGTCCTATACAGGAAATGTCAAGTAGGTTGCTGTATGAAAGGGTATAATACAAATTAACTGGAAAGATTGATTGGAATGAGATTGTAGAAGACCTTAATTGACAAACAGAGAAATTTCTATTTTGTTTTAGATGTATTAGCCACTAAAACTTCTTGAACGGGGACTTAAAATGGTTAGAACTATGCTTTAGGAATATTAATTTGGGAGTTATGTGGAGTATATGTTGGAGAAGGAAGCAGCTAAGAGACTAATGAGCCTATTGCAATTGTCTAAACAGGTGATGAAGATGTAAATTAGTGGCTTTGTGAGTTGAGAGAAAATGGATGCAAAAGATGTGGAAAAAGAAAATGACAAAATCTAGAAGTTGATTATGTATGGGGAATGAGGGGGAGGAAGATTTGAAGATAACTGAAGATGCAAAATGAAGTGATTGGTAGGATGTTAGTGCTAGAAAGAGGGATGGGCTTAGATGTGCTTTGTTTTGGAATCCATTACTTAACGTGAATTGCTTACTTCTGGCTATTTACAACATTTTCCTTGTTGAAGGCCTAGAACTTTGAACTGTATGTATTTCAGTGAGTAGTTAAATTTTGAGTTCTTTATTAGTGTCTCATAAATTCTACTAATTTCTCCTCTTTTTAATTCTTCTAGATAATTTCCTCTTTGACTTGCTAGAATGTGGTTTCCATGCTTTTTTTCTTTGTTCTGTACTTTTTGGGGTGGGGAGAGTGATATCTTAGTTTTAACATTGTTTTCCTTGCTTATCCTCTCATATTGTTAATTCTTGCATTCTTTTAGCTGTCTTGTTTCCATTTTTGTAGATGATAGAATCGCAAAATCCCAGTTTGAAAGTTGGAAGTGTATAGGTTAAATTTAATGGTTGGGCGCAGTTTATTTATCAAAATAGAGAAAGGAAACAAAGTAGAGAAATGTGAAAGAAGTTAGAGAAAATACCTATATTAGTCCTCAACCAGGAGGGCCAGTAGTGAGTAATAACATGACCTCCTCCAAGATGGAAGCTAGTCTCTTAGGTAACTAGAAAGGGAATCAGCCTTTTCACTCACCCAACCAAGTAGTCCAGGAATCAGAGTCTTAAGTTGAAGTCTGAATCCACGCTGCAGTCTCCAATGAGGTTCTCTCAAAGACTATCTCCAGGAGACACTCCACGATACTCAACTTCACCAGACTGCCAGCTTGAAGGATTTTGTGGCTTTTATGGTGGTTTCCTATCCCTGTCCCTCTTCACTGGGGCCAATCACAGTTTCTAAAATTGTGACACCTCTCATCCTCTGAAGGTGGCAACTCTCCTCCTAGGATTCACACATTTCTGTGTTGTTACCTATGGATTGATAGTCAGGTTCAACAATTGTTGGGAATTCAGATTATGCTCTAGGATTGCTTTTGTGTCTGAAACCTTTCTCTAAAACCCATTTCTTCAGACAGTTTATACTTTTTCCTCCCAAGATATCATCATCATCATCATCATCATTAATGCAATTAGGTGGTACAAGTTGGAGTCAGGAAGGTGATTTGACTTAAATTCAACCTTGGACTCATACTATGTATGACCCTAGGCGAGTTAACTTTTGTCTGCCTTAGTTGCTTCTTCTGTAAAAAAAAAAGCACTTACTCTCAGGTTTGTTGTGATGGAAAATTCAAGTATTTGCAAAGCATTTTACAATTCTTAAAGTGCTTTATAAATGCTATTATCATCATCCAGTTTTCCATGTTTAAATTCAACAAACATTTACAGCATACCTACTATATTAAAGTATTATATATTTCTAACCTTATAGTTATCTTTGACTTTTTTCTTCTCCTTAACTCATATCTAGTCAGTTGTCTGACAACTAGCATTTTTTACATGCCTCCTATGTGCTAGGTATTATACTAAATGGTAGGGGATACAAAGAAAGGCAAAAGATAGCCCCTGTTCTTAGGATGTTCACAGCCTAATGGAGAAGTCAACATGCAAACAACTCTGTACAAACAAGATACACAGAATAAATTGATCCTGCTTTAGTGGCTAAAAGTGCAATACCTAGACTGGGGGCAACCTTGGATTTAGATACTACCTCAGACGTTTAACTGGCTATATGACTGGGTAGATCATAAATATCATAGCCCTGGTTTCTTCATCTGTAAAATAGGAATAATAATACCTCACATCTACTTCGCAGCAGGGTTAGGAGAATCAAATAGGTCACACACACACACACACACACACACACATATATAATGTGCTTTTGCACACTGTAAGATGCTATATGAGTAACATGATTTCTCAGATTTTGAAAGTTTAAAGATCTAATTCTACCAAATAACTTTGATATGAAATAATCACATTGCTTTGTGTATTTGTCTGACAGACATGAAATTGGGTAGATTCAAAATAAGCATTTAAAAGCTGACTTAGGGATAGACTTAGGGATAGTCACAACCGTAAAGGACAAGTTTAGGAAAGTTAATATTTCATTCATCACAACTGACATGGTCAGCCAGATTTTTAAATTTATGGTTGGACTGAATATGTTTAATTGGTCATCAGGGATTTAATTTACTAAATCCCAAAAATGAATTACTAAAGTCAGCCTTTACACTCACCACGTGTCAGTTCAATCAGTGGATTCTTTATCAGCCTCAGCTCCAGTAGAACTGCTTCTTACAGGAGGTTCCACTCCAAGTGTGTCTCTCTTTACTTCAAGTGTCTCTTTACTCTGAGTGTGTCTCTTCACTCCAAGGGTCTGTGTTTCCACTTTTAAAGACCTTTTTCTCTTGTGTCACTTCCTCTAAATTTTTACTTCTACCAATCACAGCCGACGCATGACTCTAGGACTGCCCACTCTTTCACATGTGGGGCACAGACCTCCCACTCATGAATGAATGGTATGAAATGGGTGTTCATAACTTTTTGTGATTAAAATCCAAAATGGCTAGATCTCCATACTCAACTTTAAGTACTGTGCTTACATTTTTGGGTATTAAAATCTAAAAATAGACAGGGGATTACAATTTAATTTTCACAATCAAGGAAGAGCTAAGTACCTTCATTGTTACAATCAGGGGAGAGCCAAATTCAATCTTCATAAAAAGGAATATTTTAATATTAAAAATTTGAGCTCCAATTTGTGAAGTCATTAGATAAATGAGTTCTTAATAGAACAAGTAGCATGCTTTCTTCTGTGATGCTGCACATTTAAAGTTACCCATTTTGAATCCCTGCTATGAGTCCATCTCTGCTGGTGTGTTTAAATAGTCTATTTGAAATTCAGGTCTCAGACTAATCAGTAAAAAATTTTCATAGTGAGCCTTTATTTTATCAAAGTTGTTACTTTTATTTCCACTCTGCCTTTTAAGCTTCTTTGGTTTACTATTAGCATTCAGTATTTGCCATCAAGAATATTCCTAATAATAATCCCATCCTTTCTTACCTTTTATGTGTAGCATCAGGTTTGTGAGCTTAAATTGTCTTGTTTAATCTATAGAAAGTTTTAATTGTTTCATCAACACAATACAGATATTTTCTTAACCCCAAATGACCATATTTCAGGAGTAAAGCATGGTGTCAGTGATTGGGGGGGTGGGGGAAGGATCTAAAAGGGAGAAAGGATACAGGACCTCTACTTAGCTTTTTTAATTCATTGTGACAACTGATTCAGGCATAACTGAATTTGGTGTCCTAAAATTGATTGATAGGTATGCCTGATATTCCTGGGAACTTTTTCTTTGGAAAACCTTAGTTTAATATTTATTGCTGAAATTTGTTCTGAAGGTTCTAATCAGGATTGTTTTATAATGACCTATCAACTACCAGGGATTGTACCTATGTGCCAGGCAGGCACTATGCAGCTGTTATTTTATTTGATCCTCAAAACAACCCTGTGAGATTAGGGTTCTGTTATCCTATTTTAGAGTTGAGGAAACTGAAGAGGGCAAATGACTTGCCCAGGGTCTGTCAGCTAGTAAGTTTGAGGTCAGATTTGACTTCAGATCATCCATACTCCAGGACAGGCACACTATCTACCCTGCTGCCTAGCTGCCTTAAGGAACTATAAATTCTCTTTTTACAAAATATTATAGAGGCATTGAGGTGAAGAGAGTACCACAAAAGTAGTAGTAGTCTTTTGGTAACTGAGGATGACGATTGTCTTTGTGCGTTTTCATCTATGATAGATGAGTGTGCACAAAGACACTTGTGCGAGAACGAGATTTAAGTGGAAAAGCCGATGCACAGAGACAGTCCCACTCTCTCGGCGTTGGAAGCCTGAGTCCAGTGGCACAAAAAGTCGTTACACCTGGAGACTTCCTCAGCTGCATTGGATGGCCGTGTTGTCCTTTGTGCTCCAACATGCCCTAAGCACTCCACAGTGCTTTGCTGCGTCGCCCTCTCAGCCATTGAACCTTCTTATTGGTTTCTTCTGCCTGTTTCGCCGAAGCAGTCTTCACATGCTGGGTGAGCGGTCAATGACCCGATGGCTACCCTCACAAGGTTTGGCCGGCCTGTTGAAGCCATTGCCCAGGGTGTGGCCGCTGCCACATGCTAGCAGCTACTAGGAGCCACAAGTGAGAGCTGGGTGTCAGGTGGGGGTCAGAGGCTGGAGAGCTGCCCTAAGAGGGCATGACAAGCCCTCCATACCAGAGATACTACTCCTCCCTGAGCACCCCATATGCCCCAAAAAGGAAAATTTATCTTTTGGTATTAGGCTAAATTCTGGAACTCAAATGTTATCTACTTAGTTTCCTGTCATCTGAAAATTTAATAAAATATGCCATGTCTGCCCTGTATCCAAGTTATTGATAAATGTGTTCAAAAAGAGCCCTGGGGGCATTTTTGGTAAAAGCTCTCCCCACCCTTCCTTTGAGCTTTACACCATTCACTGCTCTTGAGGTCTCATTCCATTAAATCTTAGTGATACAAGATCATATTTACCTTCCTAAGTTAGTATTTCTAAGTTTGCTTCGTATTTATATCTTGATGATAACCAATCACAAGAGTCATTTCTTCCCCTTTGTTGCCATTGCTCCTTGTGGAATACTGAGTCACCTCTCTTGCTATACTTGACTTTAGCCCTCTATGTTTTCTGGTTTAATTGCTATGTCTGGGCATTCTTTTTCCTTCTTTATTATTTAAAATTTCTAAATATATTTTTGGTCTGAAAGAGTAACCCTGAGTATATTGCCAAAAAACATTCTATCCTCCTAATCTCAAACTATCTTTTTGTTAATAGATCAGTTCACAATTCCACCAGTACTGTCCCATATTACCTCCAACATTTGTCATTTACCTTTCTATCTTTTTATTTAGTCAGTCTGATAGTTGGGGGGTGATATCTCAAAAGTTGTTTTTAATTTGTATTTCTCCAATCAATAATAGAACATTTTTTCATATGATATCTAGCTTTGATTTCTTCCCAAAACTGCCTGTTCATTTATTATGACCATTTATTAATTGGAGAATGATTCATATTCCTATAAATGAGACTCAATTCTCTATATTTGAGATACAAGGCCCTTGTCCAAGAAATTGTCTATAAAAAATTTCCCCAATTTTCTGCTTTTCCCTCTAATCTTGACCACATTGGTTTTATTTGTACAAAATAATTTTAACTTATGTAACCAAAATTATCCATTTTACTTCCCAAAGTACTTTCTTATTAATAAATTCTTCTGACTTATAAATGTAATAGATAATAGATTCCACATTCTTCTTTACTAATATCTCTCTTCATGTCTAGGCCATATATCCTTTTTGACCTTCTCTTGGTAAATGGTGTAGTTGCTAATTTAGACCCAGGATAACCAGCCAAGTTCTCTTTTTTATGTTATATATTTTTTCCACAGACATATCATGCTCCTTTATCTGATATCTCTCTCATCTCTTAAAGAAGAGGATATGAATTGAGGGAGCGTTATTGAGTGGTGGCTTCTTATGATTTAACTGGAAAGGTGTTTTTTGGGGAGATGGAAGATATATAATCTATATCTTTGGGCAAAAGCCTGTGGTACTTGAAATAATTCTGGGATACCACATAAGAACATGTATTTGTGTCCTTTTGCTTCTTGTGATACTTTTTCAAATTCTTTCCTCCCCATAGCATCTGCATTTGACATAGGCTTCCCAGCAGGAATAGCACCTTTCTCAGCATCACAGGTAGTACTCAGGGCCAGAAGGAGAAGAGTTGCTAGCCAATATGTTGAACATTTAAAAATCTATATGATTATGATGTAAATAAAAGTATATGCTGCTTTCATTTTTATGTGATAATCTTTGGCCAAACTCTAAATTTGGAATATTGTTGGAATATTATTGAATGTAAAAAAAATGGCTACTACTTGAAACTATGATGCCATTAGTAATTTAAATTCAAAATCTGATTATTATACCCAGTTGAACATAATATTTTAAAAACTCTCAGAGCTTCAAACTGATTGAAATTTAAGTTCAAGTTCTACTTCATTTCAGGATAAATATCTAAAAGAAAACCCAGGTTTATGATTAAATTCTCTTTGTTCTTTTTTTTTAAAAACCCTTACCTTCTGTCTTGGAATCAGTACTATATATTTGTTCCAAGGCAGAAGAGTGGTAAGGGCTAGGCAATGGGGGTCAAGTGACTTGCCCAAGGTAATATAGCTGGGAAGTATCTGAGGTCAGATTTGAACCCAGAATCTCTCATCTCTAAGCCTGGCTCTCAATCCACTGAACCAGCCAGCTGCCCACCTTTTTATGTTCTAATTGTTTTTTTGAAACAAGTACAATCAGTTTTTTTTTAATATTTTATGTGCTGTATCTGTTTTATTTATTTATTTGGAATATTTTTGCATGGCTATATGATTCATGTTCTTTCCCTTCCCTCTTTTCTCCCCCTTCCTGACAAACTGTTCCACTGTCAGTGGAACTGACAAACAGTTCCACTGGGTTATACATGTATCATTGTTCAAAACCTACTTCCATATAGTGATCTTTTAATGCCAGATCCCCTTTAGATCCTGCTCTGTTCTTTCATTCTGTTCCTCCTCACCAGTATTTTGCTTTTCATTACCCCCTCACTTCTTCTTCTTCCAATTATCTCCCCCTCCTCTTGTCTTATTTCCCTTCTATTTCTCTGTATGTGTGTCTCAACTTCATATATTGGTGTGACAAAAATGGTTACTCTTCTAATTGACGATTAGCTAAGGGAAAGGATAATGTTACAACATTTTATTTTTCTTTTTTTTCCCCCAGTTAACAAGCATTTCTTTTCTATACCTCCCAAACCCCATTCCCATTGGAACAGGGAGGGAGGGAATTAAATGTTTGTATAACAAATATGTCAAATAAAACAAATTCCTATATTGACCACATCCAGTGTTTGTTTCATTCTGCATATTGAGTTCATCTCTCTTCCATGAGGTGTTTGGTTAACGGACTGTAGGAATTGTAATTTGTCAGAGTTTTAAAGTCTTTGGAAGCTGTAAGTCTTTAAAATGGCTTTATTGAATAAATTGTTCTCCTGGTTTTTCTCACTTCACCCTTTGTCAATTTATACATGTCTTCTGAGGTTTCTCTAAACTGCCTCTTTTGTCATTTCATACAACTTTTAAGTAGTATTCCATTACCTTCATATGTTACGTTTTGTTCTGACATTGCAGAGTTGATGATTTACTACCTTTATTGGCTTTTCAAGAAATAAAACAATCTTGAGTTTTCATTTTAGAAGCAGTCATCTCACAGACTGATCTAGAAACTAGAAATGATTTCTAGCCTTTAAATGCTAAACAATTTCATTCTGCTAGCCAAAAGAATTATGTCTTCTCTGTTTTTAGTTCTCATTTAAATGTATATGCTTGCCAACTATAAAGTGCTAGTATTTACCAACATTATCTTTCTAAGGTGTGACTTTGTACCTATGATTTTCCAGTTTGTGAGGTTGGCAGTGTAAAGGGTGATTCAGATACAAAAGCAGCAAAAGTGCCATTATAGTCACCTGGGAAACTCACAGGTGTCTAGAATGCTAACTAAATTTGCCCATCTTTTAGTCTTAATGAAAAATTGTGGTGAGCACCTGGTAATCTCGCCTTCCTTTATAAATAGATAGAAAGATCCATTTAAATTTGGGATGTCCCTTAAGAAAAGCCATCATCTCCTTACTGGCTTCCTTTATTGACCTGTTATTTTAATAAATTTACATAATTTTATACTGGGCCCTAGCTTCTAAACAGGTTAAGAGTAAAATTTGTTTTTTTCAGTTATATTTGAGTCCAAGATTTATAGTTTGATATTGTTCTTAATTGTCTTTTTGAGATATGATAGAAAATAATGATTAATCCTGAAAAATATCATTTAGGAAGTTGAGACAATCCAGATATTAAGAATATTCTAAGATTACTGGGCTGGATGGAGCAAGAAAAGTTATATACTGCTGCCTTTTTTTTTTTTAAGTCTGCCTTACAATCAATAATAAGTATTGGCTTCAAGACAGAAGAATAGTATAGGTTAGTCAATGAGATTGACTTGCCCAGGGTCATATAGCTAAGAAGTATCTGAGGTCAGATTTGAACTCAAGGACCTCCCATCTCAGGCCTATGTATCTACTGAACCACCCAACTGTCCCAGCACTGCTCCCTTTTATATGTAGTTGACCAGTGTGATGGTGTTTAGGCAAGATCTAAAAATTATGACATTTGGAAAAATAAGTGACAAACTCTAGA
This sequence comes from Monodelphis domestica, assembly GCF_027887165.1. Lineage (NCBI taxonomy): Eukaryota > Metazoa > Chordata > Mammalia > Didelphimorphia > Didelphidae > Monodelphis > Monodelphis domestica. The sequence continues at coordinate 170,593,093 of NC_077229.1, forward strand.
ATTAAGCATTGAAATCAGTGACAGTACCCTGATATTAGGGATTTTTAATAATTTTGGTATACTATTTTAACTCTTTTTCCTACTTATGGCATTCTGCCCTCTCACTCCACAGTGTGTTTACATAGGCTGTCTTGCTCTTAGGCCTAGAATGTTTTCCCTCTGCACATGTCTTGAATCCCTAACTCTCTTCACGGTTCAGCTTAAGCAATGACATTTAAAGGTTGTTGTTTATACCCAACCCCCAAGTTATCAGTGTTGTCTTTATCCTTCACTCCTGCTTCTCCATTACTTATTTGTATACAAGTTGTTTTTCCCTAACAGAATATAAGCTTGAAGGCAGCAACTGTTGTTCTGTTTTGTCTTTGAATCTTCAACTCATTCTTGAAATAGTGGTGGTAGTCTCTCGGTGACCGAGAATGACTATTGTCTTTGTGCAGTTTCATCTATGGTGTACCCTCATGTGGCTTTGGAGTCCAAAGACTGAGGCGCAGAGTTTGTGGCACATGGGGCCTGGGACGCCAGTTGTTACAGGAGGTGCGGTTGTGGCCTGGTGTCGGCGTTCACGCACAGCGGCAAGACGTCGACGTCGCTCATCTTCAAAGGTGGTGGCGGCCTGGTTAATGTGGGTTCACCAGCTGCTTCTGACAGAGGCAGCGAGTTCTAGTTGCTTTGGTGTGATGCCAGCCCACTTCAAGTTGGACTTGAGCTGATCCTTGATTCTTTTCTTGGTCGGCCTTGTTTCCTGAGTCCAGCTGACAGTTCACCATAGAATACCTGTCTTGGTATTCGCTGTGGGTCCATGCGGATGATGTGTCCAGACCATCGTAGCTGGGTTTTGAGGACCAGGACTTCGATGCTGGTGGAGTTGGCTCTGTCGAGGACTTCCTGGTTGGTTCTTGACATAGAAAGTACTTAAATGCTTGATGAATTAGATTAAAGTTAATAAGGGTCATACCACTGTTGTAGATTACTGCAAAGAAGGGAAGGCTGAGGCACAAAGTAAGCAGTTTATGTTATATAATCATAAATGGACCTCATGTCATCAAAGTAGCTCTTTTATTCCTTGCCATGCCGTTTTCTATCCCATTCTCCCCCAATGACTTTCAAGCCTAGATATCTTATCAAACTTCCCAAAGCATGTCATCGTCTCCTTCACCTCAGCTGAGATCCTAATTTCTTTGTTGATGCAAAAAAAATTGAGGCCATTCACTAAGAGCTTCTTCTTTTCTTATCTTTTAGCCCCTTGACATCACCCTCCACTCTTTTTATTCTGGTTTCTGATTAAAGGGAAAGACAATGAGAATTTATATAGCTCCTCCTATATGCCAGGCACAAATAAATATAAGGTAATTTGAGGAGAAAGAAGTACTTTACACAAACAGCAGAGGAGGCAGGATTGAGCAACTTTGTGAAGGAGGTAAACAAGCTAAGAAAACTGTTAAATTGAAATGGAGTATATTTAAATCATGGAAAATACATAAAAAGGAATTGGAAAACTTCATCTCCATGCCTGGGGCCAACCCTTAAGCTGGGAAAATATCCCTTCTTTAGCTTTGTTCTAAGGCATAAACATTATTGCATGTTTCTTCATCCCTTTTTGCCATTTGGAGTTTTGTTTGTTCCATATATGTGGGCAAAGAATTCTTAGTTCACAGGTTGTCCATATACTTTATAATATTTATGCAGCCTAGAATTACGTTTTAGAAATTATTATTTTTTTGCCTTATCAAACATAATTTCATGGTGCCATTGGCTTTTTCCTCTTCATTTTTAGGCAAACCTGATTTTCAGCTCTTTAAATCTAGTGTCTTCCCAAGATAATGACATATATATATATATGGGAATAAGATATTTTCATATGAATACTGATTAATGAATGCAGATGTGTTTTACAAAACTGATTAATGCTCTGAAAAATACCTTTTTGAGTTACTATTTACAAGTTTAATTAGGGTGATGAGGAAAGAATTTCTTTAAACTGCTGGCTTTACAAACAAAAAAATAATCTTGAATCCATACTTTGAAAGAGAATTCAGATTTTTCCATAAAAGTCCATTATATACAAGAAATCATAGCTTATTTCTACATGTAGTAAAAAAAAAGATTCCTAAATTGAGAATTGCAACACTGTATATAAAATAATCATTGAGAATTTTAAAATAAAGTTTTGGTTTCAATTTCCACAGCTGCCTGATGCCCTGAGACAAATCAGAACAAGTCAGAACATATTTCTGTAAACAGTGATAACCTACCTGAACTCATTCCTCAATGATTTATATACTTGTACCTACCATACTCATCCCATCACTGTGATTCTGAAGCACTGATTGCCACTGTCCAAATTTGGTTCTCTACCTCCCATTGACTACTCCCTTTTTCCGATCTCCCTCAATCCCTGCCTCCCCAACCTCTCATCCCTTCCACTATGTTCTCTGCAATGCCTATGCCATAGTTAAAAAACTAGCTTTTATCTTAAATGTTCTCCTTTATAGATTTCTCAATCTTATCCTTACTGAGACCCTCTTGATTGCATAGCTTCCTAACTACCCAGCACTGATCATACTTTCTCATTCCCTCCCTCCCCTGCTTCCTTTTGAAGGGAATTTGGATTACTCTTTGTTCCTCTTTGCCACTTCTGGGCTCTTCCTTTACCACTGGTATTCAGTAACTTCTGTTCTTCTGAATTTCATTCATCTGTGTTTATCACCCAATCAAGATTCTGGCAGTTGTCTTCATTGCACTCTCCTTCAGTGACTTCAGTATTGGCTAAAAAGACTTTCTTTTCTCCATAACTCCTCTTCTCATACTGAGGAACTTCAGCATACCTATTTAGATGATAATCTGAATACTCTAAGCTCCCAGTTACTCAATCATTTCTCATGACCTATACATCTTTCCCACTACAGCAATACACAAGGTGGATATATGTTTGTCTTTCAACCCTTAGTCTACCACAAAATCCAATCCTTGCAATTCCTTTGTCTGATTATAATCTGTTATTCCATCTCTCCCTCTGCCTTGCAACTCCAAACCCTGATCTTCAGCTTCACTATGACCTCCAATCCCTCCACCCCCAGTTCTTTCCTAGGCCAACCCCTTGCACATGCTTATACTCCCTTCACATCCTCATCTTGACTCTCCTTCAGCTCTGTACTGTTCTCTTCTTGCCCCTTTATCCAGTCAGATATCTTGCCCTTCCAAACTCTAGCCATAAATTACTTTCCCTATTGTCTGCCTTTCATCTTCTCATGCCCTACTGAACAAAGCTAGAACAAATCCTGAAACCATGCTAAATAGGTCCACTACACATTTATACCATGTAATCTCAAATGGGTCCTTATTAGAAACAAGGCAATCCTTTTATATTTCCCTAATTAATCACTTTTCACTCATTTTTCTAGACCTTTTTATCCTTCCTCAAACTTTCTATATCTTCTTCCTCCCCTTTCTTTAGCTGAGAACCTTACCTCATTTCACCAGAAATTTGAGGCCGTTTTTGGAAAGTTCCCCATTTCTTCTCTGTTCCTCATCTTATATTATTCAAATGCATTCTGCCACTATTTCTTCATTCATTCCTGCCTCACATTCAATCCTGTCTCACATAATAAGATATGGTCCTCATTACCAAGTACATGCACAAATAATACCATTTCATCCCAAGAAGTTGCCCTTTCTGGCACCCTAGTTTCTTAGTATTCTTCAATCTCTCCTTGTCTACTAGAACCTTTCCTTCTATAAGCACGCTTATGTCTCTCCTGTCCTCTAAAAACCTTCACTTGACCAGCCTTCCACCAGTTCTGGCATGTCTCCTCCCTTTTATTGCCAAACTCTTTGAAAAAGGTCTTCTACTATAGGTACCTCCATTTCTTTTCACTCACTTCTTATCTCTTTGCATTCTGACTCGCACTCTCATCAATTCAACCAAAACTGCTGTCTAAAGTTACTAATAATCTCTTAATTGCCCATCCTAATGGCCTTTTCTCAATTTTCTCTTTGACTTCTCTAAAGTCTTTTTTTCCCCTTTTTTAAACCCTTACCTTCTATCGTTAAATTGAAACCGAGTATCAGTTCCAAAGCAGAAGGAGTCACAAGGGGGCTGGGCAATTGGAGTTAAGTGACTTCCCTAGGGTCACACAGCTAGAAAGTAGCTCAGGTCAGATTTGAACCTAAGACCTCTTGCCTTCAGGCCTGCTTCTGTGGCCACCAAGCCATTAAGCAAACTGTTTTGACAGATTTTTGAGTCAGTTCAGCAATTATTTTTTTACATATCAACAAATGTCCAAGGTCTACAGATGTTTAAGGTGCTTGGCTAAGTGTTATAGGAGTACACAAATTTTAAAAGTTTATGTTCACATAGATCTTATAGTGTAATAAGGAAAATAGGACATGCTGCAAATTAAATGTCATAGCAAAGGAGAGATCCTAACAAAGTGCTCTAGGAGAATTTAGAGAGAGTAATTACTTTCGGTCTTAGGTGATCAGGAAATTCTTCCTGAGGTGATATCTGAACTGAGACTGCAAGGAAGAGTATTCTTGTGATGGAAATGACAGAGAAGGGATATTTTCCCAGCTTAAGGGTTGGCCCCAGGTATGGAGATGGAGCTTTCCAATTCCTTTTTTCTGTATTTTCCATTACTTAAATGCACTCCATTTCAACTTAACAGTTTTCTTAGCTTGTTTACCTCCTTCACAAAGTTGCTCAATCCTGCCCCCTCTGCTTTTGTGTAAAGTACTTCTTTCTCCTCAAATTACCTTATATTTATTTGTGTATATGTTGTATACTTGGTGTGCTAGGCACCATAGCCTGTAAATTTTTTGTGGGTGGTTTTTTGCTTGTTTTTATCCAGACCTGTGACTTCACAAGTAGGTAATGTATGTGTAGGTAACTGGCAATAAGAGAATATACTCTTATCAATATAGATGAGCCCTGGCTCTGCAACTTATGATCTAAAGGAGTTAGCTGCTACATTGTGACTTTTAAGTGGCAAGTCCATCAGCCAATGTGATCCAAAAGGATGACTTGAGCTCCAGGCTTCCTAACTCTTAACCACTCTCTCTAACTCTTAACTACTCTCTAGAAGTTAGAGAGTGTAGCTCGGTAGAAGGCCAGTTCTCGAGATGGAAGATCCTGAGTTCAAATGTGACCTCAGACACTTCCTAGCTGTGTGACCCTGAGCAAGTCATTTTAACTCTTGTTGCCTAGCCCTTACCACTCTTCTTTCTTGGAACCAATATTTAGCATTATTTCTAAGGCAGAAAGTAAGTGTTTTTAATTTTAAGAAGTAGCAATTATAGTTATGTAAACAAAAGGTTGAGATGAGACTGCCTGAGCTATGGTTGGTGGCAGCATAATTGGAGAGGGGAAAGGTTGATTCAAGACAGTGTAGAAATATAATTAATTGACAGGATTTGACAAGTAATTGGAATTTGAGTAATGTGGGAAAGCAAAAAGCATAAGACTTTAAGCTTGGGTCACTGGGAATTAAAAGGAAGGACAATTTTATGGGCTGTTTTAGACATGTTGAGGTATTCAACTACTAAATGAATCTATAATCTTGCCCATAATGGTAGTTCCCTCCAGTAATGTGGCTCACAATCTTCCTTGATGGCAGATAGTTATAGAGATTTAAGAATGTAAGGACAGAGAATTCATACATTTAGGATTTGCAAAGAATCCACAAAGACATAGGAATAGATGAGAATTAAGGGAGGAGAGTACATAGAATGCTATTATCTGAAAATTCTTTGAAAAACTTATGTTATACACATTGAAGAAAAAGGTGTACCAAAAAGCTAGTTTTCTAGGTAACTAACGTCTATACCTCACTGTATAAAACTTTAATTTTAACCATTTTTGGTAGAAATATTTCTAAATTTATTATACTTTCCCTTGGCTTTTCAAACTATGTATGCCAATCCTATAATTCATTTGTGATATCATCATCATAAATGTACTTCCTCTAGTGTTGCAGATTACAATCCATCCATAGTATACATGACTTCTTACCCATGTTGTCCTATAAATCCTCCAGAGAAAGGCCATGTAACATGTGGGGGACTTTCAATCTCTTGACATTATGTAGGAAACTAGTGTAGCACACAGGCAACATTGTTATTTTTCCCTTCCCTACATAATCATTCCATCTCATTTTCCAATCATATCTCCTTGAGAACTTTAACCAAGACTCTTAGTATTATTTATTGGAAATATGTTGCAACCTACCCATTCTTAACCATGTGTTGCTCCATTGCTCTTTAAGTGACCTGCAATTTAGATTCTTCAGAGGTTGTGGAGATTCCATGCCTTAAAGTCACATAGCATAATTGCTAAAATATTGGTGTTAAGTTGGGTTTTTGTTTCAAGTAGAAACTTTAAGCTTATTTTTAAAAGCACTGTATAGTTTCCCAGAGGCAGTCTAATGCATGAATTTCCAACTCTTCAGTTTTGGACCTAACTTATTGTCCGTATTATAGTGCCCTCTCCAGGATACAGGTGCTGATGGACTAATTCTCTGGGCTCTGAATTCCAATTAATATAATAGTTTGGACAATAAACATCCTCCATCCACTTACTTCTTCTTGTGTGGATAGTTAGGCTGAACTCTTGAGTGATTGTGAATCTCATTTAGGAGGCTCAGCAGTGTTCCGGGGCTTGATGTAATCAGCACAATGTCACCTGCAAACAGGAGCATCTGGAGGACCTCACCATCCATAGGGAATTCCTTTCCATTTGGACTCTGTGCTGGACATCCTCCATGACAGTGACAGACACCTTTGGTGAGCATATGTCTCCCTGTTTTATGCCTCATTTAATAATCAGAGGATTGTTAAATATAGTTCTGTTGCATCTTTCAAAGGATCTTGTTTGATTTTAACATATGGGAGACACTTTTGAGGAAAGCCTTTAAAGTCTGCATTTTATTATTCTACTGAATTATGATGGTTTTTAGAAAAACTGTCAGTGAACATTAAGCAGGGTGGAAAGATTAACCTTTTAGTCAGTTGTGTGACTATGAGGATGTTGTTGCCTGCTATAGTATTTATTTTTTAAATCCTGCCTCTTCCTTTGTTATGTTTTAATCAAAGATAATTTGATTATGATAATGCATATGTAGATCATTCTCATTAAGATTTTTTTGGGATGAGAAGGTAGGCATATAAATCATTAGTTTATATCTCTCATTAGTTATATTGCCATATGTTCCCCAATCATCTGTTATCTTCCCCTTCTTTCAGATAGTCAGAAAATCTACTTAATGATTTCAAAATTTTCACTCCCAGCATGGATTTCTTCTATATAGATTTAAATTTGGTATGGTTCAGTTTTTCTTTCTGTCTAATTTTTTAGTGTCATTTCCACTTCCTCATCTGGTATATTGGACACTTAGATGTTAGGGTACAAATATGGAAGTTCTGCTGCCATCAGTAATGAAAATAGCATAAAAACACTTGACATATTTTTAACATTTTTCATGTCTTCCTAGTTTTAATCCCTGAATGTCTTGCAGTAATCTGGATTAATTTGGTCTTATGTCAGGCTTCTATACATTTGTTTTTCTTTCTTCTACTTTATTATAACCCTTACTTTTTGTCTTAGTACACTCTTAAAGGCAGAAGGGCAAGAGCTAAGCAAATAAAGTTAAGTGACTTGCCCAGGGTCACACTGTTAGGAAGTATCTTGAGACCAGATCTGAGCCCAGATCCTCCTAACTTTCAGGCCTAGTGCTTTTATTTACTGAGCCACCTAGCTTCTCTTCTTCCTGTACTCTTTACTATTTTATGGAATAGTACTGCTCATAATCTTTTACTGCCCTCTGTAGAGTTTTCTTGATAAGAATTGTACCTTTCTCCCCCAACAGAACCATTTCTCCTAACAATTATATTTAATAAAGAAAACTGGCACATTGACCTTGTTGAACAACATAGGCTTCATTCTACACCTATCTAAAGTCTTCCACCTCTCCTCTAACAGGATAGGATAACTATTTCACCAGTCTTCTGAATTCAGAATTGGTCTTTGTATTTATGACATCTTCCAATTCTTTATGTTATTGTGGTCATTGTATAAATTGTTTTTCTTGGTTCACAATTTGTTCTGTAACATCTTTTCAAATCTCTTTGAATTTTTCATATTTGTTTTTTCTTAAGGCATCCCATTACATATTCTATTGCCTTTATTGGCCACAGTTTTTTCATTGATTCCCTAATTATTGCCCAGACACATGGCTTATAATTCTTGGCTACCACAAAAAGTGCTGCTATGAATATTTTTGAGTATGTGAGACATTTCCATTTTACTGACTTTCCTTAGTACTGATGTGACTTGCTTGAGGAGTAAGTACAATGGTAGTAACTTTACTACTTAGAATTCAAAATTGTTTTCCACCAGAGTCAGAGCTCCAACACCAACATAAAATAACTTCCATAGTCTTTCCAATAGTTACTATTTTTGTCTTTTGTCATCTTTGGTTATATCATAATTAGATTATGAAAACTCTGTTATCCTACTTTGCTTTTCTTTTATTAATGATTTGAAATATTATTTCATATTATTGTTGATTACATGCATTTCTCCCTTTGAAAATTGTCTATCCATGTCTCTTGAATACTTAAAAATAGAGAGATATATTTGCAGAGTTTCTGTCCTAAGACATCGTTCCCTTTGGTAGCCATAGTCTCTTCTTGGTATAGAAATGAAGTAGTGAAGTGTTTTTTGTATACTTTGGCCTCCTTTTGGCAGTTGCTCTATCAGTTTAAAATGCTATGAGAAATGGTGATGCTTGTCAACAAGCCTTGTATCCTTTCAATTTATTATTTATTTTTACCTTTTGTCTTATAAGTTAGTCTTTATATATACAGCTGATGATACATATGGATATAGGTGACATAGTAAACTTGAAGGTCAAGAAGACCTGAGTTCAATCCTTCTTAAACACACTTAATATCTTCATAGAATTTCTTTTCTTCATTATCATCTGAAATAGATATTGGTATGTTCATTGCAGTTATCTTCATAGTGCCCTTTTTGCCCATGCTCAACAAGAGCAGGAAATGATTAAGTGGCTCATGGTTACCTTAGGTATGATTCTCTTGTTTCTCCAAAGAAAGTCTGTGACCCGTCTTTTAATTTAACTGCAATTTCCTTACAACTTAGGTTCCACTTATACAGAGAATGTCAGTGCTTATATGGTTCAATTCTTTTGGTCACTGGGGAAAAATGTGACCTTAATTGGGTAATTTGGTACTTAGGAATTAGTTACAAAGGTATATAGTTACATAGGTACTTATGAAGTTATGTACTTAGGTATTTATTAGGTAATTATTTATTTGCTGTTCTTTGTGGCCCCATTTGGAGTTTTCTTAGCAAAGATACTGATGTGACTTGCCATTTCCTTCTCCAGCTCATTTTATAGATGAAGATCTGAGGCAAATAGGGGTAAGTGACTTGCCCAGGGTCACATAGCTAGGAAGTGACTGAGACTAGATTTCAATTCTCTAGCCACTTTACCACATAGCTACACAAATTCATATTGTTTAGGTCATAATTAGATACACATTGACTTGATAATTCATTCTTGGGTCCTTAGTAAAGTTTTTAGATTCTTTGATTAGCTATTTATATGAATAAATACTTAGGTTCCTAGATACTGAAGTACTTGGATAATAGGATATTTAAGGACATATGTATCTAGGTAATTGGGTACTTAGATAGTCAGTTAATTAGCTATATAGCTCTAAAGGTATTTAGGGAGATGGGCACTTATGTATTTTATGTAGTTAAACATGTGATGTAGATGCTTAGATACAAAAGCATTTATATATTAGGTAATTAGGCATTGTTGTTCATTTGGTGTTTGATTGGCAAAGATACTGGAGTAGTTTGCCATTTCCCTCTCCAGGTCATTTTACAAATGAGGAAACTGAAGCAAACATGGTTAAGTGACTAACACAGGGTCATAAAGCTAGTAAGTATTTGAGGCCAAATTTGAATTCAGGAAGAACAGTCTTCTTAACTCCAGATCTAGCACTCATATCCACTCTGTGGCCTAGCAGCCCTAATCAGGCACTTGGGTACTTAAGAAATTAGTTAATTAGATATTTAAATATATAGGTGCTTAGGTTCATTCTTAGGTACTAAAGTGTTTAGGTATTTAGATACTTACCAAGGTTTGAACCGGTTTGAACTGATTTTTAGTCTGGATTTGGTTTAAACTAGATTGAACCAACACTAGTAGTTAAGTTAATGTTTACAGCTGATATATATTTAAAAAAAAAAACCTAAATTGTGCTCAGCACCTTATTTTTCTGTATCACCATTCTGCCATTGTTATTACTGCAGAAACAGAAGGGATCTTCACAGGACTGAGAATCTTGTAGTGTTTTTGTTTCATGGATTACTTTGACCAAAGAAGTCATGATCTAAGCTACTAGGGATGAATTTCTCTACTTGGATAAGTTGGTCTTTGGGGACTGTGTTTGAAAGATAGAATTTTGAGTTTGGGTTTGTTTTTTTGTTTTTGTTTTTTAATCGACATTTTTTCAAAGAGCAGAAATCCACCTTGGCTCCCACTTATCCAATTCATATCCTCTTCCCCCCTCCTCCATAGAAAAACAAAACTCCCCTTTCAAACATGTATAGTTGAGAGAAAAAAAAAATTTTGTCACTGACCATGTCTAAAAAAAAACTAGCCTCATTCTATACACTAAATCCTTCACCTTTAATTAAGGAATTAGCTAGTATGTTTTGGTTGATCATTATGCTGATTTAGAGTTGTTTGTATTGTTCTCCTGGCTCTGTTCTGTATCTGTTCAGAAAGTTCAATTAAGTTTTCAAGAAACCTCCCCTTCATCGTTTCTTATATTATACAGCGGTATTTCACCATGTTTATATTCTTTTGTAACTTGTTGAGCCTTTCTTCAGTTAATGGCACCTTTCAATTTACAATTTTTTGACACTGAAAAAAGAACTGCTATGAATAATTTTGTGCATCCTTAGTTTGTTTCATTTAGGATTAATCCCTCCTTTAATTTTCTCTCCCTCTTATTCCCACCATATCCCTCCTTTTCCTTCTCTCTTTCTGTTGAGTAAAGTGTATTTCTATACCAGATTCTTCTCTGTGTGTATTCTTCCTTTCTTTGAACAGTTATGAGAGTGAAATTCAAGTGTCACCCTCTCCTCCCACCCTTCCCTCCTTACTTGTATAGACTTCTTGTATGTCCCAATTTATGTGAAATAGTTTTCCTCAATTTTACTTTCAATTTTGCCCACAGTGTATTCCTGTTTCCTTCTCTTTCCATTCTTTTTAAGCTCATCAAGCCATAACTAAAGTACTCCCAAGGCAGCTCTCTAATTAGACTCTTTGATCTCTAATGGTAATATTTAGAGGGAACACATGCATCATCACCCCACATGAGAATGTAAAACAGTTTATACTTTTTTAAACTTAAAATTATTCATGTTTACCTTTTCATCATTGTCTCTATTCCCGTGTTTGTATTGCAGAGTTTCTGTGCAATTCTGGTCTTTTCTTTAGGAATGCTCAGAAGTTGTCTATATTAGAGGTGTCACTCACTGAAGAGACTCCTGAGAAATGTTTAACAATACAATGTAAATAATGTTGTGGTTTTCCAAGTCAGTATGCAGCCCACAGGAATTAATTTATGTTTTGAGTTTGACACTATTACTCTGTCATTAAAGGCCCATTTTCCCTCAGTATCATTTTCTATAAAATACAGAAAGAAAGTGGACTTTTAATGACAGAGTAATGGTGCCAAAATGACTATACCCAGTTTTTGCCAGATAAATTATTCTTGGTTGTAAGCCCATATCCTAGAGTTCTCTTATTTCATATTCCAAGTTCTCTTTATAATGGTGAGTGTTAAATTGTGTATAATTCTGACAGTGGCTTTTTGGTACTTAAATTATTTATTTTGGGCTTATTTTTCTTTGACTTGGAAACTGATTTTTGTCATAATGTTCTGAGTGTTCTCATTTTGAAGTTTCAGGAACTGTCTAGTGGATTTTCTTTTATTAATATATTGTTTTCTATTTCTAAGAGATCTGAGCAGTTTTATGACTTTGAGATGACTTAGACCTTTTCGTCTAATGATTATTAAATTTTTCTTTCCTCAGTCTATTTTCTTGTCATTTATTTTTACTACAAGATACCCTATATTTTCTATTTTTTCCCAGGCTTTTCACTTTTATGTATTTGTTGTTTCGTGGAGTAATTAGCTTCTCTATATCATTCCATTTAATTTTCAGAGAATTTGTTGCATGTATCTATTTTGCTAAACTGTTGATCCTTTTCCCAAATCTTTCTTGTATGACTCTTGTTTAGTTTTTAATTTCTTCTAGTAATCTCATAAAAAAATTTTTTTTTAGCTCTTGCTTATTAATAATTTCCAGGAATTCTAGTTGAGTTTGTGTCCAGGTTGTGTTTGTTTCTGAAATTCTGCTTGAAGATGTTTTGGAGTTATTTTCTTCCTCTAGTTTTATGTCTTGAATACTGCTATCACTATATAGCTTTTTGTGGTGAGCTTGGCTTGGGGGTGGGCGTGCATATGCACTCATATTTCTACTTAATTCATAATTTCAGATTTGTTGTTAGGATCAGGCTCTGCATATCTGGGCTGATCTTCTTTGTTTCCTTGTGGTATTGAGTATTGCATTTTTCCAGGGCAAAATCTTAATTGCTATGCCCCTATAGGTACCTGAATTGCATGTGGAATCCACATTTGGTTTGGATCTGTACTTTTGTAGACATGCCATTGGTTGGAAGTTCCAGTAGATTGCTGCTTCATTCAACCACTGTCAGCCAGCTAGAAGATAGAGCTGTATCCTTCTCTTTGGTCTGGGATTCTGCCCTAGTTATTTCTGTGCATGTTTCCAAACTGGGTTTGAAGTTGAAATAGAGATCCTACCCTACCTCAGGAGTCCAAGCTACATATCTCCTACTTGCTCCTGAACTTCCTTCTTGCTTGTTACACAGTATAGGTCCCAAGACCATCTCTTTCTTTTCCTGAAGGCTTAGGAACCCTCAGTATGACCTGGATCTGTGATCTAGAACTTTGTAGTGAATGTCAGAACTGTGATTTAATGTCTTAAACTTACACAAATTTAAGTCTGTCCATCTGTCCCATGCTGAATCTGGGACTTCTTTTTAATTGATTTCCAAGTTCTCCCTGAGTTGGAATATATACTCTGTACTTGCAACTTTTTCCGAGTGCCCATAGACCTTTTTTTAATCTCCTTATCATACCTAGAAATGAATATATGGTTCACTGTACCTTTTTTGTTAGATTTCCTAACCAGGATTTCTGGTCCAGTGCATTTTTTATATTTGGAGTAGTTTGGGGATCAGGATGTGATGGTATTGGGAGATTGGGAGAGACTTGAGTCTCCTAGTTTTGTAGAATCTTACGAAGCTTTCTTCCCACTGATATAACTTTTAAAAGAACCCAGGTTATCTCTAAAGCATAAGAACACATCAGAGCAACATTTTTATGGCATTATTAATGTGACATAACAATATAAGATATTTCACAAGGTAATATCTGATTAAATTCCAAATGAATGGTATTCAATAAATATGAATATGCTTTGAGCAGAAGCATAGATGTTGAGGAATTACAAGTTTGGGTAGGACATATGTAGACCCTGTCCTCAATGAGTTTTCAGTTTAATATGGAGGTAATACAAAAAGGAACAACATAGTATACTACATTGCATGAAAAATGTTAGTTTTGTAGTATGAAATGTTATAAATTCAGAAGAGAGAAATATTGTTGGTTATCAGAGAATTCTTAATGAAAGAAATTTTTAATGTATTTATAGAAATGCATATGGTATATATTTTTATTTTTTTAATTATTTTTTCATGGTTACATGATTCATGTTCTGTTTATATTATTTTTAAAAATATTTTCCATAGCTACATGATTCATGTTCTCTCCATCCCCTCTTTCCTTCCCCCTCCCAGTGCTGACAAGCAATTCTACTGGGTTATACATGTATTGTCACTCAATCTATTTCCATATTATTCATTTTTATAACAGAGTAATCTTTTAAAACCCAAACCCCACATCATATACCCATATAAACAAGTGATAAGTCGTGTTTTTTTCTGTACTTCTCCAATCTTTTCTTTCTCTTGATGTGGAAAGCATTCTTTCTCATAAATCCCTCAGGATTGTCCTGGATCACTACATTGCCATTAGTAGCAAATTCTATCACATGTAATCATTCCACAATGTTTCAGTTACTGTATACAATGTTCTCCTGGTTCTGCTCATTTCATTCCACATCAATTCATGTAGTAGAACTTTCCAGTTCTTATAGAAATCAAGCAGTTCATTATTCCTTATAGCACAGTAGTATTCCATCACCATCAGATATCACAAAATTTGTTTAACCATTTTCCCTTTGAGAAACATGCCCTTATTTTCCAATTTTTTACCACCACAAAAAACACAGCTATAAATATTTTTGCACAAACAGGTCCATCTCTTTTAAAACAAAACTCTTTGGGGGTATAAACCTAGTAATGGTATTGCTAGATCAAAGGACATGCAGTCTTTTAAAACCCTTTGGTCATGATTCCAATTTGTCTTCCAGAATGATTGGATCAATTCACAACTCATCAGCAATGCATTGTGTCCTAATTTTGCCACTCCCCTCCAGCATTTATTTTCCTTTACTGTCTTTTTTTTTTTAAACCCTTACCTTCCGTCTTGGAGTCAATACTGTGTATTGGCTCCAAGGCAGAAGAGTGGTAAGGGCTAGGCAATGGGGGTCAAGTGACTTGCCCAGGGTCACACAGCTGGGAAGTGTCTGAGGCCAGATTTGAACCTAGGACCTCCCATCTCTAGGGCTAGCTCTCAATCCACTAAGCTACCCAGCTGCCCCCTCCTTTACTGTCTTATTGGCCAATCTGGTGGGTGTGAGGTGGTACCTCAGCGTTGTTTTGATTTGCATTTCTCTAATCAGGCGGGATTTAGAACACTTTTTTCATATGATTATTGATAGTTTTCATTTCTTCCATCTGAAAACAAGCCTATTCATATCCCTTGACCAATTTGTTAATTGAGGAATGGCTTGATTTCTTGTAAATTATATTTGAGAACTCCCACAGTTCTTTCTCTGGATGTGGAAAGCATTCTTTCTCTTAAGTCCCTCAGAATTGTCCTGGATCATTGCATTGCTACTAGTAGAGAAGGCCATTACATTCAGTTGTGCCACCACAGTGTATCAGTCTCTGTGTACAATGTTCTCCTGGTTCTGCTCTTTTCACCTTGCATCAATTCCTAGAGGTTGTTCCAGTTCACTTGGAATTCCTCCGGTTCATTATTCCTTTGAGCACCAATAATATTCCATCACCAACAGATACCACAGTTCAGCCATTCCTCAATCAAAGGGAATCTTCACTTTTTCAATTTTTTGCCACAGAGTACAGCTATAAATATTTTTGTAAAATACTTTTTCCTTATTATCTTCTAAGATGATTTTTGACAGTGAGGATTACATGGTATTCAGATAGATGTACTGAATGTTTGTTCTCCTTTAACCCAAAATTTGTTTAGGCATCTAAGAAATACTTGCTGATGATGAAAGGCAGTTTTAATTTTCTTCAATGAGCACTTGCCTTTACTCCTTTCTCACTCTTGCTCAGTTGTTAATAATCCGATCAACATTGCAGTTGCTACTCTGAAGAGATGTCCATCTTTTCTCCAGTGACTTAAGAGTCCTAGAAATTATTTTGCGCATATTCATATTTGATTTCTTATTCACATATAAGTTCCCCCTAATAAAATATAAACTTGTGGAGGGCAGGTATTATTCCTTTTTTGCCTTTTTCTAATGCCTGACTCATCATTAGATATTTAATAAATATTTGTTGAATTGATTTCTAAAATATTGCATGATGAATTTTTATTTCAGAAAGCCAGTTTTCAGGAAAAGTGATAATTAGAAAGAGTGTTCAAACCACCATGTGCAGAGGAGGAACTTGAACCCAAGTCTTCCTGGCTCTGAAGTTTCCAGATTGTATTCACCATACCATATTGCTTCTTAATGAGCCATTCTCTCTCATAATGCCAGAAATTGTCCAATCTGCAATAAAACAACAGAGGCAGAGCTCCAAGCCTAGTAACTATTTATTAGAGAGACCTGGCCTCTTCCAGCAGATAGAATTCCAGACCTTCCTCATTGTCTGAGATCCCCACCTTCTCCCAAGTACACCTTTTATTCCCTTCAGTGCCCAGTCCTTACCCTTATATGTGTAGTCAGTCCAGGTACCAGTGCATTATCTCATTGATGGACTCCAAACTCTTGGTTATGCCCGCCATGGTCACATTGCTACCAAACAGTAAGGTGGACATCTACACCCCATCCTCAGGACAACCACTCCATTTATCCACTTCATCCTCAAAACATCCACTCTTAGCAAAGTGCCCTGGATATTTTGGTGATGGTCCCTACATTGATAGACTTGGTATTATCAGGCTTCTTGTCCTGGCCTTCCTGGTATGGGTCATGAGGAGGAAGTGATACAGGGTGGAGGGACTTTGAATATATCTTGCGACTTTTCGCTGAAGTTTGTGATATCTGGGTAGAGACCCCATTCAAGCTAAGCTGGCAAGTTAAAGTTTAACATACTATTTTTAGAACCTATTCAACTATGACCTATAACTAGTTTGCTTTTTAGTCTATTAATAAGTAATCACTATTCTTAAGGAATCACATTAAACTACATAATACTGATTAGAACTAATCATAGGAATAAAATAATTTAAAATGGACAAGGGACTACAAAAATAGGATAGGAATAAAATTATTTTTTCTCCAATTTTATAACCTAATAAAATTGGCATTTTCTCCAAAGTATTCTTTCTTCTGTTTCAGCCATTTTGATTATTTTACTTTTACAATGACATTTCAAATGAGCATTTTAATTAAAAGTTATTTTAATTATGGATCCCCTCATGTTATAGTGTTATTACTTAGAAAATAGTAGAGCTTGAGAGATGTGAAGTAACTTTGTCACCCGTTTGCTATTTGGTTATGGATAATTCAGATTTTAGTTTTATTATTTCTAAAATAGGATGGAAAGACAATGGAAGATGATACTAGATAATTTCCAAGGCTCTTTCCAGGCCTTAGTATTTTATGGTTCTATTTTATTTTAGTTTCATTTGATTTTTTTCACATTCTCTAGCTCCATCAGTATGCCAAAATAATTTATTTTAAATAAATACATTTCCATTACTTTAAACTGAGGGTAGAGGGATTGTATCTAGACAAGTATTTCATCAAAAGTGGAACTACAGATATAAGAATTCCCTCTACTTGTTTTGCCTAACATGGGGTTTAGAGAGTGATGTTTTTGAGACAAAATTTGAGTCCAGGTCTTAACATCAGAGCTAGTTCTCTAGGTCCTAGATCTACATCCTTGTCTCTCATACCATTTGTTCTTTTTAGAAGTGCTATAGCTTTCCCAATTAATCTAGATTTCATCTCCTTATTGTCTTTGCAATTATCTTCATATTTCCATTTTTACTAGTATCACTGTAGTTTCCTTCTATGTGAAAGAAGGACACCTACCTTGCTTATTGTTTCATAGGCTTGTAAGGATTGTATGAAATAATGTAGCACTGGAATTCAGGTTTAAAGAATATTTGCATAATTCCTTCTATTTACATTGTTTCACAACAAATAATGGAAACAATTACCAAATATTTCTAGAAATTAATAAAATTGTAAGAACTCATTGACAATATAGAGAATTTTGTGGGTACAGAAAAATATATTTTTCTAAGAGCGTTGTAAGAGAGCTTTTCCCATTTTGATTAAACAAAATAAAATCTTTAAAAATATTTTCTTTCATGAATGTGTTATAATATCATAGCTTATAAATAAGACTTCTAATTTAAGTAATTTTAAAAATGGCTATTTTAGCATTCTTCATTTTTCTGTGCTTCTTTGTATAAACTACTCATTGAAATAGTGACTTTAAAATATGTAGGATGAGTTTATAGGTTAATTTTTTTTAAAACAAGATTTAGATATATAGTTTAATTTCCTTAATGGTTTTTGTTTTTTACTTTAATTTCCATAGTGACTAACTTGAAAAATCTAATTCCTTTTTTTCTCCCCCACAGAACATCTGTAAAAACAATCACTTGGATATTAAACAGTTGTGGACGTTCTTCAGCAGAAACTAAGGATTATCTCACATCATGGCCAAATCATAATGCAAAGACAAGAACAATGACTTATCGCTAATGATGATGGAGGGTTGTGTGTGAACACTGACCCTCACTCAGTTGTAATGAGTATTCTAGACATGAGTTTGCATCGGCAAATGGGGTCAGATCGGGACCTTCAGTCTTCTGCCTCATCTGTGAGTTTGCCTTCTGTCAAAAAGGCCCCCAAAAAAAGGTCATTTAGGTCATTTCTATTTAGGAAGAAAAAGGACACCAAACATAAATCAAAGGATCTCAATGGCGGGGTGGATGGAATTGCAAGTATTGAAAGTATACATTCTGAAATGTGTACTGATAAGAACACAGTTTTCTCCACATATACCTCTTCTGACAATGGAACAACCATCAACAGCAAACAGAGTGGAGAGTTTATGGAGTGTCCTTTGTGTCTTTTGCGACATTCTAAGGAAAGATTTCCTGATATAATGACTTGTCATCATAGATCTTGTGTGGATTGCTTACGACAATATCTGAGAATTGAAATCTCTGAGAGTAGAGTTAATATCAGATGCCCTGAATGCACTGAACGATTTAATCCTCATGATATTCGCTTGATATTAAGTGATCATATATTGATGGAAAAATATGAAGAATTTATGCTTAGACGGTGGCTTGTTGCAGACCCTGACTGTAGGTGGTGCCCAGCTCCAGACTGTGGGTAAGAATATACTATTGGAATTTTTCCTCCCCCCCCCCTTTTCCTACATACCACATTAAACTTTTCTATGGATGAAATTTAAATTGCTGAATAACATAAGATGAAAATATCCACCAAAGATGTCACTAAGATTTTATTCCATTTGAAATGAATAGAGGACTTTACTTCAGTATCTACACAAGGTTTCAAAAAGGTTAAAGGTTTAAGAATCCTTACATAAACAATACTTTCTAACTTGGAAAGCACTTCAGCAGTAGAAGGTGAAGTGGGGAAAGCAGAAGATGCTAGCTGAAAGAAAGGTTTCCCTCTGCCAGCCTCATAGCAAATTGCAAAATATTACTATTTAAATTATTATAAGAGATGGGAAGATGAAGTTGGCTAGGTTTTAAGAATTGATAGTGATACTACTAAGTATCTATACAATATAACCTCAGGTATAAGCACTTCAAAATAAATCCTTGTACTTTAAGTGTGTTTGAATGTTTTATATAGTAGTACATTGTTTTTCATTGAGAATGAAATAAAATTTAATACTATACTTCTAAGTGTGTCACATTAAACATGTTAATATTAATTCACTATAAATTAAAAATAAAATCCAACATGACATTGCTTATCTAGGTGTTTGGATGTATCTTTATATTCAGAGAAATTTCATGTACATAGATTTACAGTCAAGTATCATAAAAGTTAACTTATCTGACACTGCCAATTAGAAATTTTTGTTAAGTAGATAAATGTATTAATCTTGACAACCCATTTTAAGACCTCATTCAGTAACACAGTGTATATGCTATAAAGTTGCATGCTTTGGTTCTCATCTGTGTTTTTTTGCAGGGGAGGAGGTAGTGTGTGTTTACATTGTATGTTCTAGAGTCCCATGCTTTCTTGTGTGGGTGGTGAGGTACATAAAAATCAAGAGAGTGACAAAAATTTTTTTGGCTGTTTTTTTAACATAGTCCACACTGAATATTTCTACAGATTTTTTCTTTCAGATATATAGCATTTGTCATGTCAAATATTGTAAACACCATGGGAGGGGTAAATAAGGAAATGCATGAAATTATTTTAGCATATTTAGAATATTCCTAGAAAATGAGTCAATAGCATTTATTGATTCCTTATTGTCACTTTACTAAATGCTAGGGATATTTTTTCTAAAAAGAGGCAAAAACACTTGGCTAGAAACTCGCATTCTAAACAGGGCCTAAATAACCATCCATACACTTGGAAGAAATAACTGCACATAGACTCAACTTGTGAGAATAGTCTTTTTGGTTTTAATAGAGAAATTGTCACTATTAAATGGTCAATACAAAACTATAGCAAGTTTTAGTAATTTAATATTCTTGCTTTGATGAGGAGAGGAAGAATTATAGAGATTCATAACTTGCTATTTGTGAGTGATATAATGTTAACTACAGAGGTGGTCAATAATTAGCATTTATATAATGCTTTAAGGTTTGTAATTAAAGAAATGTTTTATACCCTCATATAAAGTCAAATGGTTTGTGTCTGTTACATGGAAAGATGATAACCCAGAAAAACTTTATAATATACATATGTATGGGATTAGAGAGGAATATGATATAATTATGCCCTTTATTTTATTTTTCTCAACAATCCCATTCTTTAAGGAGAAAATTTAATTTGTATATTTACCTAGTGATATTTCCATATGGTCTACTTTTTAGAAAGTGATGGGATCTTTCTGTTTTTAAGCTAAGGCATCTTGTCCTAGAGTGATTTTTTTTCCTCCCCTCAGCTTAGGTTTAATAATCAAATTTTAAGATTCCAAAGTAAATTGTCATATTCCATAGGGAATACTGTTAATTGTTTGACTAAATGAAAGTCAGGTTTCTTTGATGGAAAATTATAGAAAACCTCAGCTTTAATAGAGGCCTTGCCACTAACTGTACTATATTTTCAATTCTCAAATTTAGTACATTGAACTGAATATAGAAAGATCCTTATAAAGTTTGTTGGAATTGATTTTGAATTGAAGTAAGTTTTACATTCTTCTCAAAGAGTCAATTCTATTCAAGTAACTAAAACTTGGACTTAATTTTTTATATTTCCTATTGTCTTTAAGTCACCCTGTTAGAACAGTGAGTAAATTAATATGACTAAAGTACTAAAAATAGTCTTTTTAATGTCTCCAATGAGTCATTGATATATGGAAACATCAAAATATTAAATATTTGCCATAATTTTGAAATAAAATCAATAATAAAAAATTTGTAATAAAAATAATCCATAAAGTGACACTGAATTGATACTTTTGGAATAAAAAAATGGATTTAAAAATATTTCACAAGTACAAGATGGAGTATATCTGTTAGTTCATGTGAAAAAAGATCTAGGGCAGTATTGTTGAAACTTTTAGAGATCCTATGCTCAAACTGGACCTTTAAGCTGCCCATGAACCCCCTGCGTACTGCAGAGTAGAAGAAGGAAGTGCTCGCACTGGTCTGCTGGACAGAGGGGCAGGACATGTAAAAAAATGTCCTCAGGTGCAGTGGAGAAAAGGAATGAACAGAGCAGTCTCCTTCAGGGCATGTATTCCACATCTTCTCCAACACAGATCTATAGGGGGTTTTATGTGCTTCAGTATAGAAGATGGCAGAGTAAAAGCAGGGACTCCACTGAACTCAGAACCAACAAAAGAGGTAGGGTAAAGCAGTTCTTCAGTCTCAGACAACTTGGAGAGTTTGCAGGAAAGATACTATTTCTCTTGGGTAATAGTGGACAGCACAAGACCATGCCCTGGCAAGCCTTGTACTAGACCACTTTAGAATTTGTTTTGACAGGCTCTTTTAAAGTTATTTGGGAGAATTCACCTGAAACTTGGGCTAGTGACCCAGAAGCAGAGCTCAACATTAGCATGAAGTTAAAAGTGAAGAAAAAATCTGGGGAAAATGAGCAAATAACAAAAAAAGAATCTGATCTTATAAAGTTACTCTGATGTCAGGGAAAATCAAAACACAAATTGAGAAGATAACAGTCAAAAAAGCCACTGCCAGAGCCTTAAAAGAAAAATGTGAAATAGTTCTCAGGACCAAAAAGTATTCCTGGAAGAGCCTCAGAAAGGCTTTTTAAAATCAAATTATGAGAAGTAAAGGAAAAATTGGGAAAAGAAGTGAGAATGGTATAAGATAATCATGAAAAAAGAGTTTTAACAGTAATACCAAAGAAAATAGCATTTTAAAAAATAGAATAGATCAAAGAATAAAAGAGACACAAAAATCTCTTGAAAGAGAACTCCTTTAAAAAAAATTGACCAAATATAAATAGAGGTACAAAAGCTCACTGAAGGAAATTCCTCAAAAATTAGAATTAGGCAAGTAGAAACTTTTCTACAAGACGTCAAGACACAATAAAACAACTAAAAAGAATCAGTAGGGAAGGAGGGAAGAAAGTGTGAAATATCTCATTGGAAAAACAGCTGGCCTAGCAAATAGATCCAAGAGAAATAATTTAAAGTGTTACTGGACTGACATCCATGATCAAAAAAACAAACTATAGACATCATATTTAAAGAAATTATCAAGGAAAATTGCCCCGATTTTCTTCAAACCAGAGGATAAAATAGAAATCGAAAGAATCCACCAATCACCTCCTAAAAGAGGTTCCAAAAAGAAAACTCACAAGATTATTATATCAAAATTCCTGAGCTCTTCCTGGTCTAGGAGAAAATAAATTGCAAGCGGCCAGAAAGAAACAGTTAAATATTGTGAAACCAAAGTTAGGATCACATTAAAGGATCCAGGGGCAGCTTGGTGGGATAATGAAAAAACCTCCAGTCTTGGAGTTGGGAAGGCTGATCTTCATGAGTTCAAATCTGACCTCTGACATTAGCCATGTGACCCTGGGCAAGTCACTTAATTAACCCTCTTTGCAAAAAAAAAAAATAATAAAGTATCATAGGGCTCAGAATGTGATATTCCAGAGGGCAAAAGAGCTAGGATTACAACCAATAATCATCTATCCAGTGAAACTCAGTATAAGCTGGAGGTGAGGGGGATGATGGATAATTTAACATAATAGAGGACTTCAAGCATTCCTGATGAAAAGACCAGAGCCTAATAGAAAATTTGACTTTCAAATAGAAGTTTCAAGAGAAGTATAAATAAGGTAAATGAAAGAAAAGCCATAACAGATTCAGTAAAGTTAAACTGTTACATTGCTTTATCAGAAGATGATATTTGTAACTTCTAAGAACTTTATCATTATTAGGGCTCTTAGAAGAGAGTATACATAGACAGAGGGCCTGGATATGAGTTGACTGTGATGGAAATATCTTTAAAAAAAACAATGAAAATTAAGGAGTGAAAAAGAAGGATGCACTGGAAAAAGGGGGAGAATATGGTAGGTAAATTATCACATGAAAGCAACATGAGAAAGATTTTGCAGTGGAGAGGAGGTGGTGGACAAAAAGCAGGAACATTATTCTCATTGAAACTGAGTCAAAGAGGGAATAACATACATCCTGAGTTGCATATAGAAATCTTATCTTGAAGAAGTAGGAGGGAAGAGGGATAATAGAAATGAGGGGGCAAAGTAAGAAAGGAAGGTGGATTGGGAGAAGCCATAGTCAGAAGCAAAACATTTTTGAAGATGGGGGTAAAAGGAGAAAGAAGATAAATGGGAAAAATAGGATGGAGGGAAATACATAGTAATAACAATTATAAATATTTTTACAGCAAATATCTCTGATAAAGGTCCCATTTCTGAAAGATATAAAGAATTGAGTCAAATTTATGAGTATGAGTCATTCCCCCTTTGATAAATGGTCAGTGGATACGAACAGGAAGTTTTCAGAGGGAAGTAAAGCTATTTATAGCCATATATTTAAAAAAAGCTCTAAAGTATTGATTAAAGAAATGCAAATTAAAACAACTCTGAGACACTGTTTTATATTCATCATATTGGCTGATATGTCAGAAAAGAAAAATGATAGATGTTGGAATTAAACATTGGAAAGTTGAGACAATAAAACACCGTTGGTGGACTTGTAAATTGATCTAATCATTCTGGAGAATAATTTGGAACTGTGCTCAAAGGGCTATAAAATTGCTCATACCTTTGACCTGGCAACACAATTACTAGGCCTGTATCCTAAAGAGTTTTGTGGTTTTTTTGTTGTTTTTTTTTTCAGGAGGGGAGAAAGGAAAAGGACCTATATGTACAAAGAATTTTTTTTTTTATAAATAAATGCCACTTTTTGTGGTAGCAAAGGTTAGAAATTGGGAGGATGCCTATCCAGTTGAAGAATGACTGAACAAGTTGTGGTATATGATTGGGATGGAGTATTACAATGATAGAAGAAATGTGATGAGCAAGATGCTTTTTTTAAAAACTGCAAATACATGAACTGATGCAGAGTGAAGGGATAAGAACAGTGTGCACAGGAACAGTAGTATTGTATAATATCAGTTAAATAATTTGCTAATCTCAGCAATACAGTGATCCAAAACAACTCCAAAGGACTTCATCTCCAGAGAAGGAATTGATGTAGTCTGAATGCAGATTGAAACAGACTTTTTTAAACTATTTTTCTTGGGGGGGTGTTTGTTTTCTTTCACAATATGATTAAAATGGAAATATGTTTGGGTGACTGACTATACATGTATAAGCTGTCAAATTGCTTTCCTACTCAAGGTGAGGGAGAGAATTTGGAATTCAAAAAATTTTTTTTATTTTTAGAAACCTAGACTTTCTGATTTAGAATTGACACTAAGTTTCAGTTCCAAGGCAGAAGAGTGGTATGGTCTAGGCAGTTGGAGTTCACATCCAGCATCACACAGAGAGGACATGTTTGAGGCCGGATTTACTCCTAAGATAGCCTCTTGTCACTGGGTCTGGCTTTCTATTCACTGAACATCCTACTACCTAGCTGCCCTTGAAACTCAAATTTTTAAAAAATGAATGTTAAAAATTTCTTTTACACATAATGGGGGGGGGCACTTAAAAATCCAAACACAATATGAGTCAATCATGTGAAATGAGAACCAGGAAATGAAAATGTTAAGTAGTTTTATTAATTTTTTTTATTTTTTCCATTATTACATTATTCATGTTTTCTCCCTCCCCTCTCCTGGAATTGACAAGCAATTCCAC
This sequence comes from Monodelphis domestica, assembly GCF_027887165.1. NCBI lineage: Eukaryota > Metazoa > Chordata > Mammalia > Didelphimorphia > Didelphidae > Monodelphis > Monodelphis domestica. Next base: position 170,618,135 of record NC_077229.1, read on the forward strand.
TGGGTTATACATCTATATATACCTGTGTGTGTGAGATCACTTAAATTCATTATGTTAAGTAGTTTTAGAGAAGCATAGTTTTTAGAACCAGGGAGGGGATAATTCTATTGTTTTCTATTCTGATTAAATTACATCTGGAATTGTTCATTTCTGGGTAACTCCTCTTAGGAAAGACATTGATAAGTCAGAGAACATCCTAAGAAATGTGAAGAGGCTGGTGAAAGATCCAGAAATAGGAGAGTCTATTGAAGTGAACATGTAAGAATATCAGGGATGTTTAGATTTGAAAGAGATGAATAGGGCAGCTAGGTGGCTCAGTGGTTTGAGAGCCAGACCTGGAGACAGGTCCTGGGTTCAAATCTAGATGTAGATACTTTCCAACTGTGACCCTGACCCTGAACAAGTCACATATTCGCCTATTGCCTAGCCCTTATTGTTCTTCTGTGTTGGAACCATTGCTTAGTAGTGATTGTAAGATGAAAGGTAATGGTTTGAGGGAGTGGGGGAGGACCTGATAGCTTTACATTTTTTTTAAGATTCCCCTATATAGAAAGGAAGTTAGATGTGTTTTCATCATTGTTACTGTCCATAGAATTTTCTTGGTCAAGATACTGGAATCAATTGCCATTTCCTTCTCCAGTGGATTAAGGCAAACAAAAATTTAAGTGAATTGCCCAGTCACATAACTAGTGTCTGAGCCTGGATTTGAACTCAGGTTTTCCTGATTCCAGGTCCAGCGCTCCATCCTTTAGCCAGCTAGCTGCTTCATAAACATGTTCTGCTTGATTCCAAAGGGCTGAACTAGGAGCAGTGTTTAAACAGTAAAGGCTGGATAGTAGGTAGAATAGCTTATTAAAAGAAAAGGGGGGAAAAGGAACTAAAAACGACCATATTTAAATGTAATTTAATACTATAGGTAAAAGGAAATGGGAATAGTATGTAGGTTAAAGTCTGGGTAAGGAAGCTTTATTCTTTGAATTTAGGTTAAATTACCCATACCTTTAGATTATTTAGAAAAGTTGGTGTGGAATGGTACAGTGGAAGGAACACAGATTCCAGTCAGAAGATCTGGATTTGAATCCTGACACTGCCATTTAAAAAATCACTTATATAACCTTAGAGAAGTCACATAAACCTCATTGGTCCTCAGTTTCTTCATCTGTAAAATGAGGGGAAGGTAGTACTGGACTGGATGGCTTCTGAGATCCCTTTCCAAATATGATCAATCCTATGATCATTCTCAGGAATGAGTCATACATGAAATACATCTCAGAAATTGATGCCCTAATTTATTATTTTGGCATGGTGGGGAGGTTTTATTTAAACTGTCCTGAATTAACTAGGCCTTTCCTAACTTCTGTCTCCAATTTCTAACTTAGCTTAGAGGTTTTGAACCTGATCTTTTGTCTACCAGCACTCTTTTTGGGGGCTTTAGTTTTGAGGAAAATTAATGTTGAAAAGTAATTGTTTCCAGAAGAAATCTTTCTTAAATCTTGGGGGTTTGAAGGTCAACCAGCTTCCAAGCTAAAGTAATTTATTCCTGGACCTCAAAGCATCTCACTGGGCTGGCTTTGGTGAGAGGCAGAGTGGAGACCTACTCTTCATTTATCTGTAAAAAAGAACTCTTACGTAAGGGAAGTTGGCAAGCTGTAACTATCGAGCTGTGCAACTGTTAGAAAATGATTTAAAGTACGATGATTGACTAAATGTATTTCTATCACACTACTGATTGACTTGTAGGGATGAGAGACAGAGTTTGGAGGTTTCTTAGAGACCATCTAGTTCAATAGCCTGTTGAAAATGTTAAATACCACATATAGAAAGAGTAGCTTCAAGTTTTCAGCACAAAGGAACTAGCTCATGAATATAACATAGAAATAGCAAAAATAAACAAGACAAACCAATAAACCATAATCCTCATAGAATTGTATTTAACAGTTCCAAGTCATCAGGAGTATTTTAGCAATTGGAAGAGGAAATTGTAGTCTCTACATTAATTAACTCTATACTTTAAAGAGAGTATTACTTTCAGTAATCTTAATTTACCATAAAATTAGACCAAGTAAATATTACCAAAAGTCAAAGTACTTTTAACCAATTTTTTTTGTAAATCAAAATAGAATTCTGATAGAAAGTATGTTTTTTTAAAAACTCCATTTTCCCACCACTTTACATGTTAAATAACTGATATTTCTAGTTATTTTCTTCCACAAAGAAAAAATATTGTTTCTTTGTTTTTCTATTGTTTTGACAAATCTTTTTTAATCCTCCCAATTATGTGGAATAATTTTCATTTTAACTTTTTGAGGAATCTTGAGTGTCTCTTCTTCCTCTGCCCTATCCCAGTCCCTTATTCTAAAAGGTACCCGTTCTATCCCCTCAGAAAAGAATGAATAATCTAGTTGTTGGAAATCTGCTAAAGAATAGGTAAATAAGAGATAAGAGACATCAGCTGAAGAGCTAGATTCAGCATTCTTTTTTTTCCCCCCTTCAAATAGAGGTGGGAGGGAGGGATATTAAAACCAAACATCAAAGTCCCAAGGGACAATAATTCTGTTAACTAACATTGATGGTAAATATCTCTACAATGGGCTGAATCTATGGGTTTTTTTTTTCAATTTTCACATTTATGAATTAGATTATTTCTTATTTCTTTACACATAAAATAGAGAAGGTATATTTTTAAAAATAAACGTTAAATGTTATATATCAAATCTACAAAGAATAGCTTCCTGTGTTTAGCACAAGGGTCGTACTTTTCTCCTTAATTTTATTTAAATTAATTTGTGATAAATTAATTGAAACTTAGGGGGTAGCTGGGTAGTTCAGTGAAATGAGAGTCAGGCCCAGAGACAGGAGGTCCTAGGTTCAAATCTGACCTCAAACACATCCCAGCTGTGTGACCTTGGGCAAGTCACTTGACCCCCATTGCCTAGCCCTTACCACTCTTCTGCCTTGGAGCCAGTACACAGAATTGCCTCAAAGATAGATGGTAAGGGTTTTTTAAAAATTAATTGAAACTTTAGGGAATTTTAAATTTAATTTGCCCATTGATTTCTATCTATAATGAGTTCTATTGCCACAAAATTAACCTAGCCCCAGAATCTGATTTTTAAAAAGAACATTTAGAAATCCTAACATTGTCCAAGAAGTAATCAAAGAAAGATTGTTTTCATCTGTTTTGTCAGTTTTTGTATGTGCAGGTCTTGCAGAAACCTTTTCCAAAATGTCATCTGTACTGTCAGTTCACAATAGCTTTGCACATATATTAAAACTACATATATATTTTAAATTTCACATACATATAATTTTAATAAATATATAATTTTAATATTATAGAGAATTACTCTCTGGGGAATTCCTTTCCGACTTTGTAGGACTTGATTTCCATTACTAGCTGGAGCAGTGATGGCAAACCTTTTAGAGACTGAGTCACCCAAACTGCATGGAGAAGGGGGAGGGAAGTAGCCCCACCTTGTATTCCTCCAGTTTTCTAGTAATGAACTCTGTTGAACTCTGTGCTGGGGTAATGGTGGGCATGCCCACAGTGAGAGCTAGTTAATCTTAAACATTCATTAGTTTCTAGGGTTTTTACATTTTTTATTTTTAGATCTAACAGACACTATAAAGCTAATTCCTACTGATACTCTTAATGTCTGCTCACCTTTCTTAACTGGAAGAGAAATACCATCACCTATTGTTTCATAGAGGATCTAGTCTAGAAGTCACTGACAGCTAGTTAGCTGAAAATTTGATAGCATAAGCCAGTTATCAAGTTTTTTTGAAGATTTTAATAAATATTGAACCAGCAAGCATGGTATCATCTTTTTTGGTATCAAGGAAATAGCACTTGATTTCCAGTAGATATTAATTGAATTTGGAGTCTTTTGATTGGGTAACTCACCTTATAAATTTGTATATTTAACCATCTAAAGTTTCCTAAGAACAAATTTGTTGTTATTCGGTCATTTCAGTTGTGCCCATCCCTTTGTAACCCCATTCGGGTTTTTTTGTTTTGTTTTGTTTTGTTTTTGCAAAGATAATAGAGTAATTTTGCTATTTCTTTTTCTACCTCATTTAAAGATGAGGAAACAGAGTTACATGACTTGCTCAGGGCCAGATAGTTAGGTGCCTGAGGCCATATATGAACTTAGGTCATCCTGACTCCAGGCCCTTTATCCATTGTCACCTAGGTGCTGAGAACAACTCAGAACTTCGCTAAATTGTTGTTTAAATTTAATTGAAATTAGGGTGACCTGGGTATCTGTCCTGTCTGAAAATAACCAAGAAAGGTAGTGAGTGTCAACTAGTATTAGAGATGGACTTTACCTATCTAGGAGTTCTCTCATCAATGAAATCACAGATCCAGTTCATCTCTATACTATAGAATTCAGACTCTTTTCTTGATATTTGAAACATTCAAAATTTCTAGTTATTAATAGAAGTGGTAGGGAAATAGTAGACTTATACATTTGGAGTGGAGTTAACATTTTTTTAATGGTGTACTGATTCCTAAATCATCAGTTATTAAGAGAGAATCACATTGATACTTATAAGAATCAATTGCAAAAATAAAATAAGCTTTTAAAATTGATTGTTGAGTACTTTTATGAAATTTTCTTGAAAATGTTATGCAGGTAAGATAGAGGCTTAGAAAGCAACGAGCTTTTCTTTTCAGGTCCACTTATTCAACATAGCTTCTTAAAAGAAATGTTCGTGTTTGTTAATGTGATAATCACAGATCAGTTCTTAGAACCATAATGACACAATTTTAGAATCGAGGTTGAAAATAGACAAGCTTACTCTGGCCTCAAAAGAATGGGATTGAGAGTAGAGTGGGAAGGGGAAGATGACATAATGGAAAGAGCCCTGTATTTAGAGTCAGATGTTGTGGGTTCAAATTTCAGCTCTTTTTGTTGCCTGCTTTTCCCTTGAACCAAGTCACTTAACCTCTCTGAAATTTCGTTTCCTTATCTGTGTAGAGGGGTGTATGAGCTAAGCTAATCTCTTATGGGTCTTTGCAGATCTAAATCTATGATTATGGGCCTTTAGGATATGATTGAAGGTAGCATTCATTCATTTACTGTTTTGTTTTGTTTTTTAAACCCATACTTTCCATCTTAAAATCAGTATTGTATATTGGTTCTGAGGCAGAAGAGTGGTATGGGCTGGTCCATGGGGGGGTTAAAAGGACTTACCCAGGGTCACACAGCTAGGAAGTATGAGGCCATACTTGAACCCAGGACCTCCTATCTTTGGGTATGGCTCTTATTTACTTTTCTTAATAGATAATCATCTGACTTGAGCATTTGTTTTGTGGACAACTTGCTAAAAATGAAAATTGTTGCAGAAGCAAAACTGTAATTAGGCAATTTTTTAAAGTATTGTGAATTTATCTTGTATTAATGTATATATTTAATCCCCATCTTGTCATCTTGATTCTTCAAGATATGCTGTGATAGCATTTGGCTGTGCCAGCTGTCCAAAATTAACTTGTGGACGTGAAGGCTGTGGAACAGAGTTCTGCTACCATTGTAAACAGATTTGGCATCCAAACCAGACCTGTGATGCTGCCCGACAGGAGAGAGCCCAGAGCTTACGTCTGAGAACAATACGTTCTTCTTCTATTAGTTATAGCCAAGAGTCTGGAGCAGCAGGTATTTATGCCGACTCATTATCTTTAAGATGTTTAAAAGATACATAATTAATATTTCAACAAAAAGCAATTTAGTCCAATATGAATTTTCTGTTCCCCTTTTAAAGTTCAGATTGTTGTGGTGTGTCATACTTGAGAACATTTTATATGAGGAAACATTTTCATGATTTAAGAGTTATGACTTTTAAATTAAGAAAATTGTTTTTAAAAAAAATAAAGTCCCATGACAGTTTATATAATTGGTAATTAAGAAAATGGTCATATAGTTTATGTTGGTCTTTTGGTTAACAAAAGTACTATTTAATTGAAGAGAGAGATTCTGCATATGACAGTTAACAATTAAATTTTTTTAACAGAAAAATGTTAATTATTGTGTTTTATAGGCCTAAATTGTATAAAAGATATTTTGCCTAACTTTTAAAGTACTTCAGTAATTACAAATTTACACATATGTGTATATATATTAATTCACAATTGTCTTATATGTATGCAAGGCTATTTAAGCATACTTTTAGGTTGAGAGTTTAAAAATCCGAACTTATTTTCAAGTCATGATTATGAAATTTTTTATAGGCCATATGTTAATGTATTTAATCATCTGTGCCCAGTAAGAAAAACAGTTTCACAAGCCACGGAATCCCAAATTCAAAATCTCTGGGTCATTTTAATGTTTATTCTGCAGGTCTTTGTTAGATGCTTAAGTTACTTAAAACTCTTAACGCTTTCATTGGGATTTCAATAAGGCAGACCAAGGAGGAAAAACTTTTTACTTGTGCTTTTGCGAAGTAGAAATCTTTAAAAGTATTTTGGCTTTTTCTTGTACTGAAATGTAGAATGTAATATTAGTAATTTTATAATCATATGTACCCAGATATTTTTTCGTTATTTGTGAATTTGCTTGATTTATTCCCTTAATTTAAGTGTGATAAAACCTCAAAGTATTGATAAAAAATGAGAAACCTGAAAGAGTTGTTGAAAGAAAATGTACTGAAAACTATCTGTTTTAGGGGTTGCTTGAGAAGTGACTTATTCCTCAGAATAGGATCGAATCCATCAGAAATAATCATAGAATTTGGGATTTAGAAGGAACTCCAGTGGCCATTTAGTCTCCAATCCATATACTAAAAGGGATCCAGACTATATAGCATATCTGACAAGTGATCTCTCTCTTTCTCTCACAAAAACACATACACATACACATAATATGATTTTTATTTTTAATAGAAACCACAATTTATATATCCAAATGCATTAGTCCCCTGTAAAGTTGATATCTTAGAAATCTAGAAACTTGTTTCTAAAACTGTTCTTTTGAGATTACATTCAGAATTTATTTGGGGATTAAGTGTTATCCTTGGAGACAAATTTCATCCTTCATGAATAAACTTAATTGTTAGAAATAGGCAGCAGTAACTTAGTGTCAGATCTGTTTAATAAAGACTGCTTAAACTGAATACACTAATTCCATGCCTTGGTTATAAAATAAGAACTGGCTTCTTTTTATGGCAAGTTAGGTGAGCTTGAAGACAATTCCAAGAAGTCATTAATTTTGAGAAATGACAGAATCATTTGAATAAACTTTTAAGGTAATTTTGAAAGATGTGATCATGCCACTTCCATATTCAAACTCCAGTACCTCTCATCACTTCCAGTTTCAAAAACACTACTCTATTAGCCCTTAATAATGTAGATTTTGATCTTTGCTCTTAAAAGTTGGTAGTTTGACTTTATACAGTTTATTTAGAAATAATTCCCAATATCAGTAGCAAGTCTTTTCCTGTCTCTCAAAATATAATAGTATCTTTTTTGTAATTTTATTTGGCCCTCAGCATGTCCAGTATTTTCCATCTCTTTAAAAGAGAGTAGTCTTAATATTTAGATATTAGGTTATATAAACCCTCTTATTCCTTAACCATATTTATTGACAAATTTGACCATCATACCCACCTTTGCATTGAATTAGAGTCTTATGGTATATGGGTATATGCTGGTTTAATTTTTTTTTAATCTTTACCTTCCGTCTTAGAAGCAATAATGTGTATTGGTTCCCAGGGAGAAGGAGTAGTAAGGGCTAGGCAATGGGGGTTAAGTGATTTGCCCAGGGTCATACAGTCAGGCAGTGTCTAAGGCCAAATTTGAACCCAGGAATTCCTGTCTCTAGGCTCTCAATCCACTGAGCCACCCAGCTGCCCCCTATGCTGATTTAATTTGAAGAATCCTTTTGAATTAGTTCAAATCACACTGGTAGTTTGTGACAAGGCAAGTCACCATCACCTTTCCCAACCCTTTTTTTTGTGTGTGCATGGCTTAGTTTTCTTCTCCACCCGAATGTCTTATGCTTGAGGACTTCAGTACATATATCAATATTACTTTAACTACCATGACCTGCAACTTAACACAGAAACTATCCTAGCTTCAATCTCATCATCATCCACAAATATTCTTCTATCACTTAGAACTCTGAAATTCTTTTAGATGTCCAAAATCTCCTATTCTTTTAATCTTGCTGTGCACCTCATCCCTTCTAGACCTCTTCATCCTTACTGCAACTTTGTCATTTTATACTTTTCTGCTTTCCCAGTATTGCTCTGACCTTCCCAACATGATCTTGATTCAACTTTATTCAGTTCTCTTCCCTCAAATTCTTTGCCTCCTTTTTCTACTACTTTGTATCCCTTTTTAAACCTCAATATTAGATTACTTCCTATCATCTCTCTACCTTCCTTGTTTCTACCTTCTACTTGCTAAACCTTGCCGGAGGAAGTCACAAACTGTGCTGATTGATTCCAATACAGTTTTTTAATATCTTAACTGGATCTTCACAATTACATAGTAATCATTTTTCTTTTCTGTGATTATCATATTTCCCACAGTATATTAAATCTTTTCTTCTTTCCTCTAGTCACTGAGGCTGCACCCTGAGTCCTTTTTCAGTTCTTTCTGTATGTGGATAGCATGTTTCATCATGAGTCTTTAGGAATCCTGGTTGATCAGAGTCCTTAAATCTTTCAAAGTTGTTTATCTTTACAATATTGTCATTTTTATGTAAATTGTTCTTTGCATCAGTTCACACAAGTATTCCCGGGTTTTTCTGAAACCAGTTCAATTCAGTACATTTTTATAAAGTACCTAATGTGTGCCAGACACTGCTAAGCACTAGGGATTCAAAGAAGAAAAAGGCACCGTCCCTTCCCCTTAGGAATTTACAATCTAATGGAGGAAGACAACACACTTAAGGAAATTAAAAAGGGTTAATGGCCACTGGCAACCAGCTAGAGGGCACACTGTTCCCTGGAATTGAATGCAAACAGAGTAGCTGATAGAAAAAGGATTACCAAGAAGGTTGGGAGCCCTTTGTAAAGGAGGACTTTGAAGAAGGAGGGAAAAGGCAGCTGAAGATGAGTTAAGAAAGTATAGAGTATCAAAATCTGAAGCATCCTTTGTGGTGATCTCATATAGTACAATAGTATACCATCACATTCGTATACTCTAATTTGTTTAGCCATTCCCCAGTTGATGGGCATCCAATCAGTTTCCAATTCTTTACCACCCCCAAAAAGTGCTGCTATAAGTATTTTTGTACATGGAATCTTTTCTTTCTTTGATCTCTCTGAGGTATATAGGTCTAGTAGTAGAATTGCTGGGTCAAAGGATACACACAATTTAATACCTTTTAGGAAATAATTTCAAATAGTTCCAGAATGGTTAGACACACTTTCACAGCTTAACCAATGGTACAATTAGAGTACTTGTCTTCCCAAAGCCCCTCCTGCATTTGTCATTTTCCTTTTTTGTCATATTAGCTACTCTGAGTGTGAGGTGGTACTTCAAAGTTGTTTTAACTTGCATTTCTTTATTAATGACTTAGAAGCATTTTTATGTTATTGATAACTGATATTTTTCCTCTGAAAATAACCTTTTCATATACATTGATCCTTTATCAGTTGGGAATGACTTTTTAAAAATATTCAGCACTTCTCTACATATCTTAGAAAAGTATTAGAAGAGCTCACTGCAACGATTCTTTGCATTTAATTTAATCTTAAAACAGCTCTGATGCCTATTGTATATACTGTTGAGAATAACTGTTAGTTCTCTTACATTTGCTGAGTAGAGAGTCAACTCTGGAAAGACTTAAAGAATAGTATAGTCAGTCATCAAATTGGCTATGGGATAATGAGTTGTTTTACCCTAACAATTTTTTTTAAAACCCTTACCTTCTGGATTAGAACCAATACTATACTGTGTATTGCTTCTAAGGCAGAAGAGTCATAAGATCTGGGCAATGGGGGTTAAGTGACTTGCCCAGGGTCCCACAGGCAGGAAGTATCCGCGGTCAGATTTGAACCCAGGACCTCCTATCTTTAGGCCTGGCTCTCAATCCACTGAGCCACCAGTTGCACCCTATCCTAACAACTTTTAAAAGATGATCTGCTATACCGTGCTCTTTGTGGTGGCAAAAAAAATTTTTTTGAAAAATGAGGGCGTATCCATTGATTGGGGAAAGGCTGAACAAATTTGGTATCTGTTGGGAATGGAATACTATTGTGCTGAAAGGAATGATGAACTGGAGGAATTCCACAGGAACTGGAAAGACGTCCAGGAATTGATGCAGAGTGAAAAGAACAGAACCAAGAGAACATTGTACACAGAGACTGATATACTGTGGTACAATCGAATGTAATGGCCTTCTCTACTAGCAGCAATGCAATGATCTAGGACAATTCTGAGGGACTTATGAGAAAGAATGTTATCCCCATCCAGAGAAAGAACTGTGGGAGTAGAAACACAGAAGAAAAACATATGATCAATCATGTAGTTTGATAGGATTATGATTAGGGTTTTGATGTTAAAAGATCACTCGACTGCAAATATATGGAAATAGGTTTTGAACAATGATACATGTATAACCCAAAGGAACTGCTTATCAGCTTCAGGAGCGGAGAGGAAAAAGGTGGAAGAATCATGAATCACATAACCATGGGAAAAAATAAAAATAAAAAAATAAATATTTCTGTACACATAAAAAAGATGATCTAAAATAAGTTATAACTTATGCTCTACATTGTTGGGGGGGAGTGCTAACATCAATCAACAAAGTTTATTGAAGTAAGTTTAAGTTCTTAAGAAACCTCACCTTCTCTATAGCCATCCCTAGGACTTACCTTCATTGTTTTGTTCCTGTTCTTTTTGCTCTTGTGTTAATTGTCATCTTTTATTGTGTTTTGAGAAATGTTTGCTTGAAAAATCTTGTCTTTTAAAAAAGAGAAAAAGTACTTTATAAATTACAAAATGGTATTGGATAGTACATCAGTACAAAGATTTAGGGGTATGAGTAACTGTCAGTTCAAATAGTAATATTCTAGAAATTTTAACAAAAATGATTTTATTGGTATAAAATTAGAGTACTTTTCATATTGGTAAATGCTTCTAATTTTTTCTTTAATAGCTGATGATATAAAACCATGTCCACGATGTGCTGCATATATAATAAAGATGAATGATGGAAGTTGCAATCACATGACATGTGCTGTCTGTGGTTGTGAGTTTTGTTGGCTGTGTATGAAAGAGATCTCAGATTTACATTATTTAAGGTAAGTTTAAGATAATAGTTTTATATATATACACACATACATATATACATACATACATGAGTTTAGATTTGAACCCAGGAGCTCCTGTCTCTAGGCTTGGCTCTTAATCCACTCAGCTACCTAGCTGCTCCCAAATAGTTATGTTCAAAAAGAAAATAACATTAGATTTTTTTCTCATTAGTGTTTTAAAATTTAGATTTTAGAACATGCTTAAAGTGATTAATTTTGCTCTGATTCAATAAATGTAGGATAAGCCAACTTTTTTTGAGTAGCATTAATAACTAGTAAAATTTCTGGGAAGGGTATATTTTTTAATAGAAGTAGTACTGCAGAGTGCTAACCTGAAAGACAGAAAGACTGAGTTCACATCTGTCTTCTGGTACTTACTAGTGTGTGATCACTGGCATTTACTAATCATGGTCAAATCTTTTAAGATTAAAAGTTGTAAATAAGGATTTTTTCAAAAATCATGAAAAAAAAAGAAAAAGAAAAAAAATCATGGAATCCCTACTCTGTGATTCTATTAGGTCTTAAATGTCTTTTAAACATTTTTGTATGTAAATTATAACTGCCCACAAAGAGGGTGTAACATGTATATGTCTTAATATGTGAATATTTACTTCCTTGTGTAATAAATAAAGGTTTTTTGGATGTTTGCATACTAAGGATCAGTTTCATAGCCTTCCTTCCCCCAAACCCCTAAAAAAGATAGCTTATTGATATTTTCTTTGTGGTAACTCGTGGTTATACAAACTAATTTTTTGTTTGAGAAAATCTTTTGGTTGTACAAAGAAAACAAAACTTTTAAGGGAAAAATTTTATAACTTGTCTGATAGTGCTTATAATCTTCTCTGATAGTTATTCATGGGTTTTCAAATTAGTGTTGGTTTATTTTTAAATTCTTTTCATTAGCCCATCAGGATGTACTTTTTGGGGAAAGAAACCTTGGAGTCGCAAGAAGAAAATACTATGGCAGCTAGGAACACTTGTTGGTGCTCCTGTAGGAATTGCTTTAATAGCTGGCATTGCTATTCCTGCAATGATTATTGGAATCCCTGTGTATGTTGGACGTAAGGTAAAATACACAATTGTTTATTAGATGTATTGCTGATACAATAACTTTATCTTTAAAATGGAGCCTCTGTAAATTGGTAGTATGTAGAGTTTTTTCTTTCTGAGCCTCAAATTTCTCATCTGTGAAAAATGAGGGAGTTGGCTTCACTTAGTGACATCTAATATCCCTTCTAGCTCAAAATTAAAAATGCAAGGTTCCATGCAGGGTTCTGGGAAACAAAAACAGAAATAAAACAATTCCTGCCTTCAGGAGTTCATATTCTACTGGGGAGCAGAGCAAGTATACAAATATAGGAAAAATGTTTTATTCTTTTAGTCATTCAATAAACATTTATAAAACACCTACTGCATGCCAGGAACTGTGCTAAGCACTGTAAATACGAAGTTACAAAGGAAAGCAAATGACAGTTCCTTCCTTAAAAAGCCTACAGTCTAATGAGGGAACCCATCACTTAAAAAGAAGCTTAAAGGAGGTGGAGGGAGAGGGTAAGGAAGTCCATGCAGCACCTGGGAGGAGCTCTCTGATGTCTGTCTTCTCTAGTTAGAGAGAAGGAGCAGCTCCAGGGCCAAGGGAAGTATGGTTTAAGAATTAATGTGATTTTGCTGGATGATGAGTTTCTGGAAATAATGATGAAGTCCAGGAGAGCAGCCAGGTAGGAAACCATGATATTTCATATGGTCTTTTTTATCACAAGCATTAGCATATGAAAGTTATAACTAGTTCTTCTCTCTACCATACCCCAGGTGAATTTTAAGACTTTTGTGTAATTTTTAAATGGTTGTTTTGGTCTAAAGTGTTAGGTAAACCCTATTACAGAACTGGTAGAGCATGGCCATGAAACCTCAATGTGAGTCATCCATATGATACAGCAACCAAAAGGCTAATGCAGTCTTGAGGGCTGCAATTGGCCTTGCAGTCTGCATTAAGAAGCATCGTTGCCTGGAATAAGAAGGTATCACAGTTCTTTGTACTGGTCACACTACATCTGGAATATTACTCAGTTTATTGACAGTAAATTGGGGAGCAATATATAGTAGAGAATAGCAAAGGGCTTTTAGTTTATCCTCATCTAAAGACTGGCTCAAGAATTTGTGATTCTGTTGTGTGGACAAAAGGAGGCTCATAGGGAGCAAAATAGTTATCTTCCATCAGGTGGAAGAATTAGAATTATGTTTATTTGAGGACATAGAATCTTAAGAGTTAGGTATGACCTTAGAAGTCTTCTAATCTGGCCCATTCCCAAGGAATTCATTCACACAATGTCCAACAAGCAATCTGTCATCCAGCCTTTACATAAAGACCTTTAATGACAGAGAATTTACTATCTTTCAAAGCAGATAGTTCCATCTTTTTGACAGCTCTGATTAATAGGGAGTTTTTTCAAATTTAAACCTAAATCTGCCTCCTACTTTTCCTGGCTCTGCTTTTTGGAGCCAAACAGAATAAATCTAATTCCTCTTTTCCATAATAGCCCTTCAGATACTTGAAAATAGTGATTATGTCTCTTATAAGTTCTTGAGGGCAAAATGCCCTGTTTCGGTTTTTATATGGCATGCTGTTATTTAACCCTTACTATTCTTGTTGTGTCCCTTTACAGCCTTCAGTGCTTTTTAGTGCCTGTAGTATTACACTAAGATCTAAATACAATATCCCAGTTATTGTTTCACTAAGAACATAGCTATATTCTTATTCATCAACTAAATAAATAAATAAATGATAATGAATTATTTATGTATATATAAAAATAATAAATTTAAAATAATTAAAAAATAAAGGAATTAAATAATTCCTACTTGATACTTAAATTGTTCTCAGTTATGGCTTTTTAATTCCATGTGTAGGACTTTTATGTTTATCCCTACTAATTTTTATTTTATTAGATTCAACCCAACTTTCTAGCATATTGGCCTTTTTAGGTAGATCCTTATTCTGCCAACATGTTCATCCCAGCTTTGGGTTGTTTGCAAGTTTAAGGAACTATAATGATCTCCCTTGGTTTGTATAGTGCTTAACTGTTACGGTTACTTTTTATACTGTTCTCTTACTGAGTTTATCGTCCCCATAGTCTTTTTCACATAAACTGTTGTTAGATTGGTTCCATTATTCTAGACTATTGAAGGGTTTTTTGTTTGTTTATTTTAGATCCTTCCCTGCTTCAGTTCATGCCGTGCATTAATTTTTGCCATGACTATGTAAAATCATGACCATAATGCCTTTGGTTCTAGTCTTTTCTTATTTTTGAAATTTTTATCTTTTGTTCTGTAATCAATATTGCATATTGGTCCCAAGGCAGAAGAGTAGTAAGGGCTAGATATTTGAGATTAAGTGATGTCCTGAGGCTCTCAGATAGGAAATGTCTGTCACTTAGCTGCCCCCAGTTCTAGTCTTCTATAAGAATGTTGAACAAAATAAAAAATTTCCAAGCAGTTCATTAATTACCAGTTCCTGAGTTATTGTTCAGCCACTTCAAAATCCACCTTAATTGTATGGCCATCTGGCTTTTTTCTAACTTGTCCCAGAGAATATCTTAAAAATTTTTTGTCAGATAAATTTTTTGTCAGATGCTTTGCCAAAATGTATGGCTTGATAAGTCTATCCTGGCTTGTTCTCGATAAAACAAGGCTGGTACATAGGGAGCACTGATTACCTTTTTGAGTATTCACAGACTATTCCTTCACTGTAACCCAATTTAAAATTCTACCAAGAATTCCATTTTATCTTAGTTTGACAAACACCTAATATATGCCTGATGTGTAAAGCATGATACTCTGCATAAATCCTTGCTCCAAATCAGGAGTTTACAGTCTATTGAGGAGAGAAAGAAGGCAAATACACAAATAACCATGATAGAAAGAAGAATGAGGTGGGTGCAGAGGGGAGGATGAGTAAACACTGTACTGTAAAACATTTGAGGACCACTTTCACTTGCAGGTATCAGGGATAGCTTTTCATGGAAGAGGTAGCATTGAAGTTTAGCCTTGAAAGAAGAGTAATTTCAGTAGAGTAGAGTAGCAAGGAAAAAGATACTCTTGGGATGAAAGAGCATCTTTTCTCAGTATTAAAAATTGCAGAGAAAGCAAGAATAAGGACAGAAAAAAAGGGCTATTTTACTTGGTAATGAAGTCATTAGTTGCTTTGGAAATGACTCAATCAGTGAGGGGTTGGCAAACGGATCAAAAGGGGTAATGGACAGGAAAAGTGGTGAGGAAGTAGAGGTAAGGAGCATGAACTAAGCGTTTAGCATCAAAAAGAGAAGAGGCTAACTGATAACCAAGTGGCAGCTAAAGGCGGCTTTTAAAATGGATTATTAATAATAAAACATTTATATGGTGCTTTATGGTTTGCACAGCACTTTTATATAGGTCATTTCATTTTATTCTGACAACAGTCCTGTCAGGTAGACACAACAGGTATTATTATCCACATTTTTACAGATGAGAACACAGAGGCTCACTTAATAAGTGACTTACCTAGTCACACTGCTAATAAAAGTATCTGAGGCAGGATTCAACTTCAAACCTTCCTGTCTCCAATTTCTTTATGCATTATTACCACCTCGAGAAGATTTGAGTATGTTTATAGGCTAAATAGAAGTTCATCATCCTTAGTTTAAAAATTAGAACATTTGCCCTGGAGCATGTCCTGAAATACCTTTCCCACTCATCTTTTTTCTTTTTTTTAAGAACATTAACAATGACTTATTAATCATATCCAAAATTCTTATTACCCTAGCATGTAGATCATCTAGGCTTAGTGATTTGAAGAGCAGCTGGGAGAACTTTTGACTTATTTTAGGTTCTAATCCTCATTAACTCTTTTTTGTGATCCTTCCCAATCCAAAGGTTAGCCATCAGTTGATAAATTTGACCACAGCAATTCAAGAATCTTATATCATCTGGGGCATGAAGAGTTTTCTTCTATGCATTGGTGAAAGGGAAATAGCTATACTGACAGAATCACACATTTTTCAAATTATTGAAGCATATAGTTGAGGATTTTTGAAGTTTAGTGCTATTCTTTGACTTTTCAAGATCCCAGCCCATTCCTTCTTACACACTTCTCCCCCTAAGTCAAATCCTCTTAATTTTATATACAGGGCTAGTAGTGTTGTTATGCTTTTTTTTTTTAACCCTTACCTCTTGTCTTAAAATTAATATTCAGTATTGGTTCTAAGGCAGAAGAGTAGTTAGGGCTAGGCAATTAAGAGTTAAGGGACTTGCCCAGGATCATACAGCTAGCAAATGTCTGAGGTTAGATTTTAACCCAAGTCTCCCAACTGGCTCATGAAGAGCCACCTACCTGCCCTTTATGCAATATTGTACACATCATAACATGGTTTATCCTTATTCATCAAGACATCATGGCTGGGGGGGGGGGAAGCGGGGGGCTTAGTGAATTGAGAGCCAGACCTAGAGGTCCTAGGTTCAAATGTGGCCTCAGACACTTCCTAACTGTGTGACCCTGGGCAAGTCACTTAACCCCCATTGCCTAGCCCTTCTAAGATGTGTAAGAGTTATTAAAAAAAAAAAAAGACATCATAACTTACAGTTATTTATGAGCTGTAGATAAATCTTTATGAGTACATAGCAATAATACTATTCTAGCTTTGTTTTTTCACAGTGCTTGCTGGATGCCTGGCTAAAGTAATACTATCCTTAAAAAGTTATATGGCTCACTTTTCATTAGAGATTTCATTGAGAAAAAAATATCTAGGACCAAATTACATGGCTGTGTGATAGGAGATAAGGTGCATGGACTAGTATAAGTAAATAATAAATGTTAAGTCAGTTTTATAAATTACTTTTTGTAAAACATTAAGACCAAATTAAACATTTGTGAAAATGCCAGAAGAGCTTTGATTTGCTGTATATTAGACAATCTTTTTTTATTATTATAAAAATGAGAAAATATTTTTAACTTTTAAAGCAAATTTAGGTCTAGTTCATCTACACAGAATATATAATGTATCTTTTCTCAAAACATTTCTCCTTTCTACTCAAGATTCATAATCGGTATGAAGGCAAGGATATTTCAAAGCACAAACGGAATTTGGCCATAGCAGGTGGTGTAACTTTGTCTGTAATAGTATCTCCAGTCGTAGCTGCAGTAACTGTAGGTAAGCAAATATTGGATATCTTCAGATACCTTGAACTCCCTTTTCCTTGAAGTTTTGAGGAAATTATAAAAGAAGGCATTTACAAGTTAATGCTAAATATGAACGATTCAATTTGAAAAGTATAAAATATGCCTTTGCATAAAAATTAATACTTTATGTGTTAAAAGAATGCTTACTTTTTCCTATTTAGTTGTGTAGTTTAGAGACTGAAACCCTAACTCCAGTGCAGATCATTAAAATTTTAGAAATTAAGTTTTTTCTGTATACATATCCATGTTTGAATTCTGGCACTTTTAATTTGTACTCATCATCTCTTTAAAATGCTTTCCAAATCTCATTTTTTTCAGTGGTTTACTTTTTGGTTCATAATGGCATTTAATTTAAATTCTCTCTTTTTTTAAGGCATTGGTGTTCCTATTATGTTGGCTTATGTTTATGGAGTCGTTCCAATATCTCTCTGTCGAAGTGGAGGTTGTGGAGTGTCAGCAGGCAATGGAAAGGGAGTCAGGATTGAATTTGATGATGAAAATGATATAAATATTGGTGGAACGAATATAGCAGTAGGTAAGCCTCTTAACCAAAGGAATCATATTTGTTCAGTCGTTTCCGACTCTTTGGGACCCCATTTGGGGTTTTCTTGGCAAAGATACTGGAGTGGCTTGCCATTTCCTTCTCCAGCTCATTTTACAAATGAGGAAACTGAGGCAAACAAGGTTAAGTGACTTGCCAAAGGTCATATAGCTAGTAGGTATGGGTGGCCAGATTTGAACTCAGGAAGATGAGTCTTCCTGACTCCAGACCTGGCATTCTAGCTGCCCCATGTATAATTTACCTTGATAGTAAATTAACATGAAAGTGATCCAAGTATGACCTAGAGTCATAAAATGTGGATTTGAATTCTGGCTTTACCATTTATTTTCCCATTTGACTATAGACAAGATACTTAACCTTTGAGCATTGATTTTTCTCATCTGTAAAATCTGGAGGATTGAACAAAATGAACTCAAAGATCTCTTTCAGCTCTAAATCTGAGATTCTATAATCATAAATGATAGACTCCTACTGCTTCCTGTATTTATTTGGACTGATATGAATTCAGGCCTGTTTTATAAGTAGAAATAAGTTAAAAATAAAATCTCCTCTTAGGAAAGAGGCATGCAGTGTAGCCCAGGCTTGAATCACCTTCTAAGCTTCCATATTCAATTCAGCAAACATTTATTAAACACCAAGAATATGCCAGATTCAAGAATAAAAAGAAAAAAACACAACAGCTTCTTCCCTCAAGGAGCTTAATAATCAACTACATATCACATCTTACACTGACTTATTGAATTTGTACTTCATTAGAACTCCCAAGGTCTATTTCCTCTATCTTGTATTTCTGAAGTTGCTTTTTTTTAACTCATCCTATTAAATTCCATCTTATTTGATCAGTTCAATGTTCTATCCTATCAAGATATTTCTGAATCCTGACCATCATTGTCCAGTGTGGGAATTGTTTCTTCCAGCTTTGTATTTTCTGCATTTCTTTTAAGCATGATGCCTATTTATCAAAATCATTAATAAAAATATTAATAATTGTATAGGTCTATCCATTCAATCATCTTCAAACCTACATAATTACATTATCATTGATTCCACATATCTCTACATTTTTTCCCTTTTAGAACCCTTCCACTCTGTCTTATTATGAGTTCTAAGGCAATGGGGGTCAAGTGACTTGCTGAGGGTCACACATGTAGGAAATGTCTGAGGCCAGGTTTGAACCCAAGTCATCTTTTCCACTTTTTTTCAAAGAGCAGTATGAAGAACTTATCAAGTTTTAATTTTCTAGTTTAGAGGCAATATCAAAAAAGGAAGCAAGATTAATGTGGCATAATATGACCTTGATGAAACCATTTTGGTTTTTTGTGATCACAATTTCTTTTTCTAGGGGTTCACTAATCTTTTTAATAATATGTTCTCAAATTTTGCCAAGAATAGAAGTTATACTTATTGGCCCAAAGTTTGGATTCTTTGTCCTGAATTTTTTTTTTAAAGGGCAACATTAACCTTTCTTCAATCCTTTGATACTTCTGTTCCATAGTCATTGGCACAGCAATCATATGTGTTACTTCTTTCAGGACTGAGAATATAGTTAATAGTGGACAAGGTGATCTAAATTCCTCAGGGACAACTAAGTTCTCTTATCTCCACACTCATCTTGGGTATCACCTCCCTATTTCCTTTCCAGTTTATACTTATCAGAAACATAGAAGCAAAATAAGATTCTGTCAGCTTTTCTCTCCGTTGTCAGTTATTGCTCATCTATATCACTGGTGTTTCTTCAGACTTAATGATCCCTGGCATTTCTGCAGCATTTAACACTGTAAACTTCCACTCCTTCTTTGATCATCTCTCATCCTTTGGCTTTTGTGACACTTCTCTTCTTACGGTTCTATTTCTACTTTTCTGACCTTTTCTTGGATTTCCTGAAGTGCTTTCTCTTCCCTCTGTTCTCATGCTTTCCTTTGCTCTTGGTCTCTCTCTCTTAAACCTCTCTTCACAATCAAACCTGCTACTTCAATGGGGTGTTCCCCTGGGTACACATGACTCACAAATCTGTGTATCTCCAGCCTCATCCTCTCACTTGAGGTCCAGTCACACACCAAATTCTAATGCTTTTTATATTAATGCATTTCCTGAATGTGAGTGATAATCTATACTTGGATCTCTTGCTATTGCTTTCAACTAAGTTAACCTTCTGCTCCATAAAACCTGGCATTTCCAACTTTTCCTGTTGTTTTTAATAGCACAGCTATTTCTCCCATTCACCCACACTAAAAATGTCAGTCATATTTCATCTTCCTTCTCTTCCTCTGTCCAGTAATTTCCTAAATCCTGTCAATTGTGTCTCTAGTTTCCTGGCATCAGTGACCATGCCTGTGACTCACCTGCATAAACTCAAGAGATAGCAATAAATTGGCCAAATAAAGTAAAAGAACAATAATAAAAAATGGGAAAGAAATCTAAACAGGAGAACCCTCACAGAAAAGCAAGTGGAGAATCTGAAGAAATATAATTGAGATCCTCTTACAATGAATTAATACTGTGGGATAAAATAAATAGAGGAAAAATCTCTTGCAGCAGGAAAGTATAATACTATAACAACTATTGAAAACCCCTCCAGAAGAAATAAGAACTTTTCAGGGAGGTTTTTAAAATGCTCAGTAAGAGAATTAAAGGAAAAACAAAAGTATAGAAATTAGATCTTTTAAAGAAAAATTTACCATTCTTCCTTTACCTAAGTAAATTAATTAACTTACTATCAAGTATAGTTGTATCTATAAACATGTGCTTCATGTAGACATGGACCTCTTAAAAAGAAGTTGAAAGAAGTATAACTTTTCATTTGGATTTAAACCAGTTAGGTCTTTTGAGAGAGTCAAATCCCATCTTGTGACATTTTCTTGATTATATGTTAAGTAAATGTTCATTAGTTGTGCTGTTCATATAAGCATTTTATCTGCCTCCATCTATCTTGGAATTTTGTTTTTAACTTGAAATTTTTCAGAAGTAATCATTAAACTCATTTCAGCTTTTTGAAATGTTTTTATTTAGATGCAACTTCAGTAGCAGAAGCACGTCACAACCCTAGCATAGGAGAAGGCAGTGTTGGTGGCCTGACTGGTAGTTTGAGTGCAAGTGGAAGCCACATGGATCGAATAGGAGTTATTAGAGACAACTTGAGTGAAACAGCCAGCACCATGGCACTAGCTGGAGCTAGTATAACAGGGAGTCTATCAGGAAGTACAATGGTCAACTGTTTTAACCGGTAAGAAATGTTGTCTGCTCTATGATAAATGTGTAAATTATTTAAGTTGGTTGTGGAATCATAAGAACTTAATGTATTATCATTGAAAATTATCTCCTCAAATTGAACCTCCCTTCAACCTACAGGTTTTAATTTGCTAATGACATGATCCCAATAGATTGATTTTTGTCAAAGTTTTTAGAAAATGACACTAGTTGAAACAACTCATCAAGATTGTGATCTGACCCTTTCATAGATCGGAGAAAAAATACTATTTTTGTGCTCTAAATCATAGCCATAAAAGCTAGAAATATAAAATATAATGTGCTGCTAGTTTCTAAAATAGACACCTGACATTGAACTAGCCCTTTTATATTGTGTCTTCATTCTCAGTGATTGAGTGAATATCACAGACTAACTAAAATATCAAAGTATGAAAAATTTTCTAGCTATTTTCTCTTTGATTATATATGGCTAGTTCATTATTCATTGCTTGTGAGCTTACTAGGATTTATTAGTTATAATCACATGTAAATTTACCTTTTAAATAGTAGTGTTATGAGAATTAAAAGGCAATGTAGAAGAAGTCAGAGTTCTTGTTTTCTTATCAGAGTTCTTGCTTTTACATACAAATATTTCTTGCTATAGTATATATCATTTGGGTCTTGACATCTTATTTGTAAAATACATATATTCATTTGGTCACTTTTAGCATAGGATATTTTGGCTCATTGTTTCTATAAAATATTTTTATTCAAAATTGATTGGAAATGAAATTACTTTGAAATAGAAAGATAAGATTCTAGATTCTGAAAATGAGAGTAGACTAATTTAAAATTTTGTTAGAATTTCTTTCATGTTGCTATAAGTGACTATCCTCAGCTATTTAGTTTATTATCACCATTAAGTCTGAACTGATAATACAATAAGTAACCAAAAAGAATACCCTTTTAAAACCAGAACTTTGGAAACTTAAGTTGGTAGTTATTTCTGTAGTCATGGCTGAATATTTTTCTTTTAAAAAGGTTACTAATAAGCAAAACCAGGAAAGTATAGTAACAGCAGTGATGAACTGTGATAGATTTAGCTACTCTCAGCAATACAATGACCCAGGACAGTTCTGAGGGACTTAGGATGACAAAGAATGCTCTCCACCTCCAAAGAAGAACCACTGGAGTAAGAATGTAGATTAAAGCATTTGTTTATTTGAATTTATGTTTTGGGGTTTTGGTTTTATAAGATTACTCACAAAAATGAACAATGTAGAGACACGTTTTGCATGATAATGCATGTATAACCCAGATCTAATTGCCTGTCAGCACCAGAAAGGGATATAATTTAGGAAAACTTATGTGGAAATTTGTTATTTTGTGGAATTGGTAAAACATTTTTTTAAAAAGTTACTAATTCTTAAACACATTATAGTAGTGCTAATATTTCATTTAATTTTGAAATTTTCTTGTTTGTATTTTTTCCCCACCTCCCCAAGGTTGGAAGTACAAGCAGATGTACAGAAAGAACGGTACAGTCTAAGTGGAGAATCTGGCACTGTCAGTTTGGGAACAGTTAGTGATAATGCCAGTACCAAAGCAATGGCAGGGTCTATCCTGAATTCCTACATCCCATTGGACAAGTAAGAAAATTTTAGTTAAAATTAAGAAAAATGAATTTATTTCATTAATTTTAAAGATGAACTAAGTCACATGATCATTTTTGGATAGTGATTCTAATAAAAAATTTCTTACTTTGGAATGGAAATAATATGAAATTATATAATAAAATTGCCCAATGAAAAATTATTTAATTATAAAGGGAGTATGCTGATAAGGGAACAAAGCTTTTTTAGATAATTGTAGAATAGAAACAATTGTTCTCTAGTCTTGATAACATTGATTTGAAGGGGAGTAGTAAGATTTGGAAAATGAAAGGTCTTATTTAAGACCTTATTTAAGAGGGGACTTAAAATGGGTTGAAAATAATTTTCCTTGCCCCCACCCCCCATGGTATTCAATTTTAAAAGGAATCCTTCATTCATTTGGATCAGTAGCTTTTATGATACTTTTGAAAAAAAATTTTAACACTAGACCTTTGGTATCAGCTGAATAAAAATAGCAAAAGTATAAAACTCACTTTGATTTAACTTTTTTTGTGTTGAATCTAAGCATTTATTGTACTGAAGTGTGATTTTTAATAGAATAAGGTTTTATAGCTAATTTATTGAAACAAATTTCTCTTAGTCTTAAGTCAGATGTTTATATGCATCATAAATTTTATATTTCAGAGAAGGCAACAGTATGGAGGTACAAGTTGATATTGAATCAAAACCAGCCAAATTTCGACACAATAGTGGAAGCAGTAGTGTGGAGGATGGAAGTAGTGCTCTTGGCCGAGGTCATGCTGGTGGTTCATCTGGTGGCATGTCAGAAGGTAAAGCCAGTGCCACCAAGTGGTCCAAAGAAACAGCAAGCAAAAAACCTAAAAGTAAACTGAGGAAAAAGAGTAGCATGAAGATAAATGAGACCAGAGAAGACATGGATGCACAGCTATTAGAGCAACAGAGCACGAACTCCAGTGAATTTGACTCACCATCTCTCAGTGACAGCATTCCATCTGTAGCTGACTCCCACTCAAGTCATTTTTCCGAATTTAGTTGCTCTGACTTGGAAAGCATGAAAACTTCCTGTAGCCATGGCTCCAATGATTATCACACACGTTTTGCTACTGTTAATATTCTTCCTGAGGTAGAAAATGACCGCCTGGAAAACTCTCCCCATCCCAGTGGCATTCCTGTGCTGACTACCCCAGCTGAAGTTCCGCCATTGAGTTATATTGCTGAAGAGCGTGGGAGCTGTGTGACAACAGCCAGTGTAGATCTCTGTTTTGGTGAGGGACTAAAGGAAACAAATAACAATGATTCACAGCAGGTTATGGAATTAAATACTACAATTCAGACTGAAATTTAGACCTTTAAGTGCTGCAAGATATTTACCACTGAACAGCCCTGTCTGGAGCTGGTTAAACTACCTGTGACTACTGTAAGTTTCAAGTTACCAGCAGAAGCCAGGTTTCGTAATAATGATGCAATCGTATTTTATATGTAACAAGGCAAAATGCTTCATGTGGATCTTAGTTACCAAACTCTTATGAAGTGAAGTGAAGCTTTAAATGTACTTTACAACAGGACAATAAACCATAAGATCAAAGCTGATGTTTTGTGTGTTTGCCACAAAACTTTGCTTTAAAATACATACTTGTGTATTCAGATAGAAATTTGGCTTAATTTATAATGGATATATAAAATACTAATGTAATCCTACAACATTCTCATGAAAACTTGAGACTTTCTGATAAATGGGTAGTGGCAATTTATGAAAACCACTAAGGGAAACTGTTTAAAAGAAACAGGAGTCTCCCATGATCCTTGCAGGTTATTCTACAATAGCTGATGTCCTTTATAACATTTCTACTCATAACTGGGCACAAATTTTTCCCCCCCATCTGGGGTGAATCATATGCAATGTGGATATTCAGAGCTTAATGCAGCCCATTTACTACTGTTTGGATACTTGTACACTTTGAGCAATGTTATGGCAATTTTTGCACAACTTTGAAATAGAGAAACATGGTACGTGGTATATCTTGTATAATGTTTATATCCCTTTACTAGAAAGCTGTAATGGTAATTAAGTAGACAGACAGCAACAGATAATGATAAGATATATACAAAATGTAAAATAAGACTCCATTGGTTTATAAGCATTTTAAAGAAACAGTTACTTTTTTTTCATCAAGGGGAAGAATGTGCCCCACTGATTCTCGGTGCCTTTGGAATAGACTGGGTTTTAAGTGCCTGGTTGTTTGAGGATTTTACTGTGTTATTTCCTAGAACATCCTCTGTGGCCACCTAGGGTTAGAACTAAAAACTACAGATCACAAAATGACCATGGTAGAGAGGAAAACACATAATTCTTATTGATGATGATAATGAAAAAGTATTAGCCGACCAAAGACTCACTCAGGCTTCAGTGGACAGCTTTTACAAAATAGCAGTTTGCAAAACGCATGCCCATCTCCCATCATTGAATTAAAGCACAGTGCAGTGCTTGCAAAGATATAAAAAAAAAACAGTTCCCAATATTGTCAGCTTTATTACTTTTAACTTTTGCTCACAAAAGGAAGTTGACGTTGGTCAAAGTGCTTACATTGTTAACTCTTCTGTCTAATTCACTAAAATGCAAAGCAAACGACTGAGAAAACCGAAGTAACAATGTTCCATCTTCTTTGTTTCATGTAAGTATTGCCATTATGGTGCTACTGAGAGTTTTGGTTTGGTAAAAAGAAAACCGCCATGGGCTGCAGTCCTCTTCCATGACTCTTCCTTACAAGTTCCATTAATATGCTTATAACACTAGTGCCAGTTATGTTATTTGATAATGCTTGTTTATGATATTTGTATATTTGTTTGCAATCCAATTTTGCTCAATAATATGCGTGTAAACTGCATACCTGAAATAAATGTGTAAGTACTAATATTTTATTGTCTTTTGATTTTTGCACAGGCTTCTTTTATAAGGGCAGGAATATACATTTACTATATAGGAGTTTTCATAAAGATTGCCAGCTATCAACATGCTTATTCTGAGCCCAAAATTATTCATCTGATTTCAGCAGGTAGTTAGCCAAAAGGATACAAGATGAGAGATGTAATAATGTGGGCATTTGAACCTGATTGAAAAAATGTATTTTTCTAAACATCTCCCCCAAAAGCCTACTTAAAAACAGATGTTGACTGCAACAAGTTCTGAACTTGAATTTCCATATCTGTGAAAAAGAGGTAATACCTATCTCCTTTACAGGTGCATTATGAACAAAGTATCAAATTATCATCCCTTATTTCCTGTGCCCTTCACCATATTCACACAAATAAGTATTCACTGGAAATACAGAAGTTGACTTAAGTGGGCTTAAGTAAATCGATCATTAAACTACAGTTAGAAATCGATATTCTTCTCATCTATCTGAAAGATAAATGTATTTGTTAGTTACCTTAAGGAATTCAAATGTGGGCACATTGATTACAACTGATCCACTGAGGTTCAATCAAGTTGGTGGTAATTAAAAGTTGACAATTTCTGATTACTTTTATAAAATATATAGAATGACATCCATGTTTTTTGTTGTTGTTTTTTTTTAAAATTAAAAACCCTTACTTTCTGTCTTAAATTCAATACCATATATGGGTCCAAGACAGAAGTATGGCAGGGTTGAAACAGTGGAAGTTAAGTGACTTGTCCAGGGTCATACAGATAGGAAGTGTCTGAGTTCAGATTTGAACCCAGGACCTCCCCCATCTCTAGGTGTCATGCTCTTATTTGCTGAGCCACCTAGCTGCCCCCTAAATCCCCCCCCCCATTGATTCTTGGGGTAAAGTTACACACATCATCAAAACCACTTTTATACTTAATTGATATTAATCATTTTATTGGCGTTTTCTGGGGGGGAAAAAGTTCACCTTTAGCTTGAGAAACCAAAATATCCTAGTAGTCCTATACCAAAGCTGATTTGTAGGTTTAAGACACTGCATGAATGAAGTGGTGTTGTTAACAGTACTATTGGATTTTTGAGTTGGAAGAAACCTCAGAAGCCATCTAATTCAACCCATGTCGGAAGAAAAGTCCTCTCAGGCTAGGCCTGACCAAGGGATCAAATAGCGTTTAGTCAGAGACCACTAATGAAGTAGAACCCTTTCATTCCCTGGTTTCCATCCTGTTCACTTTGGGGTGGTTATTCCTGCGTTTAAGTGTGCCTATTTACATCAAGCCACTGTTCCTAGTCCTGCCCCCGGGGTGGGAGGCCAAACAAAGCATATTGAATACATCAAACCTGTGATTCTTCTTTGGGATCACTATCCCAAGTTTCTTCAACCAGATCTTCTTTGTCATGATCTCCAAGCCCTGGCTGCCTGGCCGGGTCCTCTAGATGGGGTCTGACGGGGCGGAGAGTGCTGGAGCTGTTGCCTCCCTCAGTCAGGAGTGCCACCTAAAACTGTATTCCCTTTCTTTACGTCCGTGTCGCACTGCTCTGCCCACGACACTCCTAGATCTCCGCTGGACCAATTTCCTGCATATTTCCTCTACCTTGTATCTGGGAAGTGAATCTTTTTTCAACTCAAATTGTCTTTACGTTTATCTCTGTTAAATTTCATCTGGTTTTATTCTGGCTCTTTAGCTTTTCAAGACCTTTTTAACCCTTGGCTGTTATATCAAGTGTGTTTGCTATGTGAGAACCTCATAATCTACCTTTGTGCAAGTACAAGTAAATTAATTTATGCAAGTAAAATTGTTAAAACACATAGACCCAAGGACAGATTTGGGGCCTTTCGGTGGACGACTCCTTCCAGGGTGATGTTAAACCACAAATAATTATTTTGGGGTCTAGTCATTTTTTAAGGCTTGCTTTATTTGTTTGTTTGCTACTGAATGAGGTTTTTGTAAGTCATTATTTGCCAATTGATTTTTATTATGCTTTCAAGTTTCACTTCAGTTAGTTATGCCATCAGCTGGGACTCGGAAATAGATGTGTGTAGTGAACTTCTGGGAAAGACACTCATGTCATGGGACGTGATCCGTATTCCAGCAATTCTCCAAATCATTTCAGCCTTTTCCACCAAATATCTGACTCAAATTCCATTTTAAGTTGTTGCTGTTTTCAGCTCTTTTGTTGTAGAATGTTGCTATTCGCCTTAGTTGTTTTTCTGTTCATCAAAAAGTTTCATTGCTGCCTCCCCCCCCCCCAAGTGTACTTGCCCCTTCCATGTCATTCCTACTCAGCCTCTCTGACAAATCTTTGTGAAGCACATTTTTTAGACTTCTTAGTATTGGTGAATGTCTATATTCATCTGAAACTTGAAATGCTTGTCTCTTAGTTGATTTTTAAACTTTTTTTCTCCAGTATGTTACGTATATTGTGTGTGCTGTTTTCTTAAATTGAAGTTTTCCTTAAGATCAGTGCTGTGAACAGGCATTTGGACTTGCTACATAAGAACATCCTGTATGTGGCAACTCTTATGGATTAATAGCACATCACTTAAAGATGTATAAAACAATTTTCTCACAATATTTGAGGGTAGGTAGTGCAAACCCCATTTTACTGCTGATAAAACTGAGGTTCTGAGGATTTAAATGATTTGCCTAGGTGAGGTCACACTACAAGTAAGTCTCAAGGCAGAATTTGAACCCAAGACTCCTCACTGTTGAGCCTGCGCTCTTTTCCATAGCACCCCATTGGCTCTCTATAAAACAACATGAATGTGCTGGGACAATACCATCATGTCTCTGAGAGTCTGTCAAATCTATTGATAATCATTTTTTTACATCTTTCCTAGAATCTATTCCACCCAGTCAAAATTTATTCTTTACTCACATCCAGTCCAAAGTCTTTCCAGATGTTTTTGTTTCATTTTAATTTGTCTCAATACTTGAGGCTTCTTTGACCTTGAAGCTTGAAGGCTATCGGGAAGTCCTGCTGCAAGCCAGACATTTCTGTGGTCCTCCTGCCTCCTGGGAGGCCTGTCTTGTATATGCAATATCTAGCCAATAGCAGCTTTTGTTTTGCCATGAACACTTAGGCTTACAGAATTCTATACAATTATCACAAAGCTATCTAGTCTTGCATCAATACAATTCTTTTTTAAACCTTATCTTCTGTCTTGGAACCCATACTGTCTATTGGCTCCAAGGCAGAAGAGTGGTAAGGGCTAGGCAATGGGGGTTAAGTGACTTGTCCAGGGTCACACAGCTGGGAAGTGTCTGAGGCCAGATTTGAACCCAGGAGCTAGGCCTGGCTCTCCATCCACTGAGCCAGGTAGTTCTCCCCCAGTACAGTCTAAAATGGAAGGAATTGTTCTCTTGCCAGGCAAGTGTAAAGTATCCTTTGTGGTATTTGCCTAATGATAAATCCTTAACAGCCATCAGTGCTGGCTCCTTGTTGGGGCAGGGACTGAGGTAGACAGAGACAGACCCAAGCTGGAGGTCAGAAACAATGCCTCGTGCTCCTGAGGACTGCAATATAAACCTCACGGATGGACTTGGGAAGGAAGAGAGGACAAATGCCAGGGTCGGGGGGAGCTGTATTTGTGAAGAACGGTCTCTAAATAGGCCGTCGGATCACGTCAGAGGAGGGTGCTGCCTTCCAATGAGTTCTTTAAGCGTACTACAGAGCAACCGAGGCACCGTACCGAGATGTGCGCGCCTCCTAGGATGGGGCACGTTTTGTTTCCTTCGGAGATCTTGTTCTTTCAGCTAGACGGAATTTCAGCAACGCGTTCCCCACGATTATTTTGCAGTTAGCCGGCGAAATGATTTTTATGCTTTGTGTTCATTTTGTATTGATTACACAAAGGTCACAGGATGGCCATAGAAAAGGCTTTCGAGGGATTTAGTTCAATCAGCTCCTTTTTCAGGTGAGGAAACAGACCAACAGGTCCCCCAGAGACAGCAAATCCTGGAGCTCCAAATGCGCCGCTCCAAGGACACCCCCCCCCAACACAACTGTTAGATGTTTGTGAATGTACTTGAAAGGAATTGGAACGTGTTTGGATACTTTTTGGTGCCGGCCAATGCCAAGTGAATGCCATCAGCACGCTGCCTTGAGTGGACGTGTCTGTTTTCTTCCCTCTTACTGTAAATGTCTCAGGAGGAGCGGCAGCAGGGGTTGGTGGCTAAAGGGGCTCGAGCCCAGGGCCGGCACAGAGAGCAGGCAGCCCTGAGCGATTCACACCCCCGGGGGGCCCAAAGGCATCCCGGGAGAACGGCCTTCACCTCTCGAGGGCCCAGACGACGCTCTGAGACCCTTGTTACCGCGTGTCACCCAAAACAAAAAACTTGTGTTTTCAGAATATTTCACTCTAATGAGTCATTGCTCAGGTGATCCCTGAGCCTCAGTTCCTTCATCTATCTGAGCTGGTTGGACTAAATAAGGTCTCTTTCAGCTCCAAGTCCTGTGATAACCAGATCATAACTTAGCAAATAAAGAATTGGGGCTCATCGACCCCAATTGGGATTGTTAGGCAATATAGTTTCCACCCAGAACATTTCCTTAACACCTCACTGAATTTAATCTAGAACCACAACTATTTTTGGTATGGAGGAATGAAGGTCCAGGCATCATCCAAGTGGAATGAGCCAGGGTTCTTGGGGTATATTTTTTCTCTATTCAGTTCTTAAAGAAAAATATTTGTTTCAGATTAAAGAAGTTTTCAAGCAAAAATCACAACCTCTACAGTGAAAGAAAAATCAGAAGAAAGCAATGTGTTGTGAGAAACTTTGGTACATAGGGTCATAGATTTAGAGTTGGAAGATTTATTGGCCATCTAACCCAACCTCACTTTGCAGTAAAGATGAGGCTGAGAAAGGGCTTGAGTGCACCCAAGACCACCCAAAGGCTGGGTTCAAACCCCGTCTTTGCCTCCATAATCAGAACTCTCGATGGTCCCAAACCTTGACCTGTAGTGGTTTTTGTTGTGGTTTGGTTTAGTTTGATTTGGTTTTGGTCATTGATTTCCTGGGTTTCAAAAATCAAGAATTTGCAGTATTTGGGGCTCTTTGCTTCTTAGATCTATCGAGTATGACAGGAAGTGCATTGTCTAATTGAATTGTGGCACAAAGTTGTCAAGTGAGGGACCTAGGAGGGGGTAAAACTAAAAGAGACACCAGATGACCCTTGTCTTTAAACTCAGGACACCAGTATTGGGGGCTTACCATGTTTCTAGGGCTCTGACGCGCACTGACCAATTATACAAAGGAAGAAGCCATTAGAGGTAAAGCGAAATAGCTTACTTTAGCTTAGTTCTCCGAATAAACTCCAAGTGAGAACGATACTGCTTACATAGGGAACCTCTGCTTTTTCAGTCAGCACCTGCTAAAGAATGTGAATCATGAACACGACTTTCTTAAAAAAGAAAGAACTAAGGCAGCCAGGTGGCTCAGTGAATAGAGCAGCAGCCCTGGAGATGGGAGGCCCTAGGTTCAAATTTGACCAGACACTTCCTAGCTCTGTGAATTTGGACAAGTCACTTAAGCCCATTTGCCTAGACTTTGCCCTTCTGTCTTACAGTTGTTACTAGAGTAAAAGGGGAGAGGGGTGAGAAGAGAGATCCAGAGACAAAGCGGGACAGAGGGGTGGAAGGAAAGAGACATCAAGCTATGGGATGGGCTTCTTTTCTCTGAGGGTTCCCTTTCCTAATAGCTCTTATTGACCATAGACTTTCTTCAGTCCTTGGAGAGCTCCCAGTCATCCCTCCTCAAATGGGATGTAAATTAGTATGATTCTCCTATTTCATATTCATGAACTGGACCTGCCCTGGTTTGTATAGGAAAACAGGAGAAGAGCTAGTGCTAACATGCTCAAATCTTTCTGAATCCACTCTTTTGCCAGCTCAAGCTGGAGGATCTGGAAAGGAGAAATGTGAACTGTTGGTAAGTTCAGAAAACACAGCAAAAGAATTTTTCTTTCCTTAGTGTTTGTGAGGATAAGAGGACCTAGAGTTTTTGACTAAAGATCTCACACCAGGACAAATGTAGCACCAGCCCCTGAAATGAAACTATCTAGTTCTAAAATATATCTTAAAATAAGTCTCTATTTGTTTCATTAAATATTAGCCAATTGCATTAAAAAGTTTTTAATTCTAGAAATTTTGAGTTCCAAGTTCTGTCCTTCCCTCTGACCTCTTCCTCACCCCTTGAGAAGCAACCAATATAATATTAATTATGCATGTGAAGTCATACAAAGCATTTACATTTTAGCCATGTTGCAAAAGAAAACATGTATGTACACACATACAAAAGAAAATGTAAAAGTGTGCTTCAATCTGCACTTAAAAGTTCATCAGTTCTCTCTGGAGGCAGATAACATCTTTCATCATGGGGTCTTTTGTCTTGATCAGAAGCTCTAAGTTTTCTACAGTTGCTCATCATTACTGGATTGTATGCAACATTCTCTTAACTTGGCTCACTTCATATCAGTTCATATAAGATTACTTGGGTTTTTCCAAAATCATCCTGCTCAATTTCTTATGGCACAGTAATATTCCATCACAATCGCGTAGCACAACTTGTTCATCATTCCCTAATTGATCTCCATCTCCTCGATTCCCAATTCCTTGCCAACACAAAAAGAGCAGCTGTAAATATTTTTGTACAAATAAGTCCTTTTCCCTTTGATCTCTTTGGGGTACAGACCTAGTAGTGGTATTGCTGGTCAAAGGGCATATATTGTTTCACAACCCTTTGGGTATAGTTCCAGTTGTTCTCCAGAGTGGTTGAGCCAATTCACAAGTTAACCAACACTGCATTAGTGGCCCAATTTTTCCATATCTCCTCCAGCATTTGTCATTTCCTTTTCTGTCACGTCAGCCAGTCTGAAAGTTATTTTAATGAGCATGTCTCTAATCAGCAGGGCAACTAGAGAGCGAAGTGGTTAGTGCGAGACCCAGAGTCGGGAAGAATCCATGAGTTCAAGTCCAGCCTTGGACATATACTAGCTCTTCAACCCTGAGCAAATCACTTAAACTCTGTGCCTCTGTTTTATCATCAGGAAAGAAGCGATAATAGTGGTTGTGAGGATCAAATGAGTTAACATAAGCACTTAGCAAATCTTGAAGTGTTACACAGATACTAGTTATTAATATTTTACAGGTGATATTTTTATAAATGAGAAAACAGACTGAAAGGGTCTAAGGTAAAAAAAGATACATTTCTGAAGCAGGATTTGAACTCAGCTTTTCCTGTTTTTGAATCTAGCATTCCATCCATCATACCACCAAACTGTACCCCCTCCCCAAAATGTTCCATGCACAGATCTTTTACTTATTGTGGCTTTCTCCTCTGCAGTATACTGGCCACAGCCTCACTGGAAACATAGAACAGAAGGAACAACCGACAAAGATTCTAAAATATTGGCCACTGAAGACCAAGCAATCCCTAGACAGGCTGAAGTAGTCAAATCTGAAAGAAATTTCCAAACCCCCCCCCCAATCCCCAGTTGAGCAGCCCCAACAACAGCAGAAGGTGAAGGGACAATGATAGAGGCACTATTTTCAGGTCCTTATTCATTTTCCATTAATCATTTCCTCCTCTTTGTCCTCAGCACCAGTTTTT
The DNA here is from genome assembly GCF_027887165.1 of Monodelphis domestica. Classification (NCBI taxonomy): domain Eukaryota; kingdom Metazoa; phylum Chordata; class Mammalia; order Didelphimorphia; family Didelphidae; genus Monodelphis; species Monodelphis domestica. The sequence goes on from NC_077229.1 coordinate 170,651,524, forward strand.
TTCTAAAAGTCATTCTCTAGTCTCAAAAATAAAAGGGAGTGACGGGAAATGGAGGAAAGATTAACGTTTTCTTAATTTACCAAAACTCTCTTCTTTTGGATTATAGCTCAAAAATGGTCAATCCCATTAGGAAATCACTCAGAGCCCCATCCTCACTAAAGGGAAACTTTTCCCTTTCTAATAAAGTAAGATCTTGAAAGGGTTGGGGATGATTTTATTTGTATGAAGAATTCTTGGACAAGGAAATTCTAATGCAGATCTTCTCTTTCACTATAATTTAGATACTGCGATACTGAGTGATTTTCCCCAACGTTCTGAAAAGTTTAATTTTCTACCAGCACTAAAAAAAAAAAGTCATCACCACTCTGTGTGGTCCAATGCCCCAAATGGGATGGGTTCTAGGCCAAAAGGAGGTTTGGAATGAAAAAAATAAGATCTTTATACCTAAAACTGACCGGTATTTATTCAACAGATGTTGTTTATTTCATCTATATTTGAGAAAAAAGTGCTCTTCATTGTTATCATCAGCCTGTAACCAAGCAGGAGAACCCTTAAATGATGCATGAATTTTCCACAAACCAGCTGGAGCTACTTGTTGGAGGGATTTGCAGGGCCCAGGCGGAAATGGGATGGGAGGAGGAGGAAATCTTACTCCGTTGTTTGAGACAAAGGTTTTTGATCTAGGATTAAAATTTACTGAATCTGGAAATTGCCCTCTTACCCACGCTTTTAATTATATCGAATTTCTCTCATCCTGGGGTTGTGGCCTACCTACAAAGTTCACTTAATCCTATTATGACAGGTGGGAAAGCTCAAGTTAAGAACAGGTCGCATAGCCACTAATCAGCACCAGGACCAGACTTGATTTACGGTTTTAGACTCATGGGTACTCTGGTTTTTGTCACTAATAAAACCCTAAAAGGATCAACTCAAATAGCAATATTTTGAACCTCCTGCTCTTAGCTTCCATTCTGCTACAAAAGGGGACAGCAGAGAAGAACTTGTAGTTAAATGGCTATTACCCATGGGTACTGTAGATTTTTCTACAGTAAAATAAAAACAAACACTCCATCCCTCCTTCCCCCCGGTCTGTGCCTCCCTCTCAGATAACCCATCTGGGAAGGCTTGTCTGATGAACCCTGCCCAAATGCAACAGCAACATTAGCATTTACCAATTCAAAATAATAAAATATAATAGATATCGTACGTTATATTTTATCTTTATCATGTTATCTATTTCATTCTTTTTCTGGCACTGACCATATGGAAATTCTTAGGGGGCTTATACATATATGTACATGTGTATGTTAAGCTTATATGTATGTCAGATCACATATATGAACATATGAAAATATGCCCCATAAAAATATGTAACAGAATCATAGATCTAGAAGGGTCTTCTAGGCTAATTCTCTCCTTTTACAAATGAGGAAACTAAGACCTTGAAAGGGGAAATCACAGGTAGCCAGCCACAAAGCTAGAATTGAAAAACAGGGCTTTTGATTCCATATGCAGCATACTGTCTCCTGGACTGTTCCAATTCCCCTATAATGAATGAGTGGCAACCACGACTCCAGGATTACTTCCTGTGTATTTATTAAGCACCAAGCTTCTGCAGGTAGACTAACTTCCTCCTATGAAAGGGCTGGGGGAGTGGGGGGGGGGAGCAGCTGAGTGGCTCAGTGGATTGAGAGCCAGGCACAGAGATGGGAGCTCCTGGGATCAAATCTGGCCTCATACTTCCTAGCAGTGTGACCCTGGGCAAGTCACTTAACCCCCATTGCCTAACCCTGACCACTCTTCTGTCTTAGAACTGATACAAAGTATTGATTCCAAGCCAGAAGGTAAGGGTTAAAAAAAAAAAAAGGACCTGATCTAAACTCCAGAAATCCCAAGAGCCTTTTGGGGGGAGTACAGCATCCTCTGGATGGTGTAGACATTTCAGATCCTGTTTATCCTACAACCTCACCAATCTTTATACTGCAATTGGGAGATGCACTGATAAGCAAAAAAAACCAAGGCAGAGTGGGGAAGATGCCATTTTTCGTACATTAGGAATAAAGGCATCACATTTGAGGCATTTTTTCTAAGCTACTTAACCTGTGAAGAAATTTCTTGTGATTGTAACATGACTCTTTACCAGGAGATGGCACCAGAAATCTTCGTCCATTCTCCTGGAGCAACTACTTCCATGATTTTATTGGAGATGTTCTGAAAGATGACTTTTCCAGCTGGGTAAGTAGATTTTGGCTTTAGAGTCTTTTAAAGGGCCTCTTCATCCTTTTCTTCCTATTCTTAACCCTTACCTTCAGTCCTACGAACAACTTCTAAAAAAGGGCAAAGGCTAGGGAAAGGGGGTTAAGTGACTTACCATGAAGGAGTATCAGAGGTCAAATTTGAACCCAGGTCTTCCTGACTTGTGGCCTGCCTCTCCATCCATTGGACCACTTAGATGCCCCATCTCTGTATCCCTTATCGCAAACTCTCCTTTAATGGAAATGACAGAGGAGCTAAATTTGGGTGCAAAAAGCTAACTGGAACCAGTCATCTTCCTTTCTGCTGTCTCCTTTCCTTTCCTCAATTTTTTCTCATGCATTTCATCCATAAAACAACTCAATGAGCCGAGCTATCCAATTTCCAGCAAGAAGTCACCTCTTCCAAGCAGAAGATTTAGCCGCAGAAGGTAAATTAGCTGAAGAATTCTACTTTGCCAGTGAATATCCTATAATTTGTCAGGGCTACGAATTCCAATTCCTATTCACTGGGATTCATATTGTAATAATGAAGGGAATTGAACAGGATTGAAGAGGTACTGGGGATATGGAATAGAGGAGATGAAAGGACAGAGGGTTAAAATGGAGGAAATACACTCTGTGGCCAAGAGGCTGTCTTTGTAATTTCCTCCCACTCAACCCACAAGAGAGGGAAAGGTTAGGTTAAGGATAACAGGACTTGTTTTGAGTGACTTCTGGGAAATAGTGGAGTTTACTCCTCAAGGCTTGACTGGTAGTTGAACCCCAGTCTGGCAGGCAGACTGTCACTGTTGGCTCTCCTTTACCTAGGCTAATGGCTAGCTTAGCCACTAGCCTCTCTTGCTTTGTTCTCCCTTCAATATAAATCTGACTGCGATTTTCAGTTTCTCAAGTAGTTTAATAATTTTAGTAAATCAAGAAAGGGGAGAGGTTTGAGGGAAGAGGAGACCCAGCTGGGTTTCTAGTTTTCTTCAGCTGAGCCAATCAGCTTTAACTTATCTATCTTCTTCTTAGCTAATCAATGTCTCTCTCCTACCTTAACAAGTGGCAAGTGTCCTTCTTGGAAGGGTCAAGGGATAGAAAGGATCTTCAGGGTGACCCCTTGGAGTTAAGTGATCAGCCCCTTCTCAGCAGCTGTTGTTGTTTATTCTTCCTCTAATGGATGCTCTCAAACATACAGGAACCTTCTTTTTCTTCTGGGTAGGGAAAATGGAGGCAAGGTTTTCCACATGTTGGGTTATAGAACTCCAGGTCTTTGCTCCATACTCAGCCAAGTTCAGAGGGTAAAGACCCTTCAGTTAGCCATTTTTCCCACAATCCTCTTCTCTCACTCCAACTGCCACTCCCCCTCCCATCACATTCCAACCTCTGTTTGCTCTACCTCAGTGGGCAGAAATGCAAAAGCTCGATTCATAGTTTTCCTGTCCACAATATTTAGCTCGATGGGTGTTTTAGCTAGAAGGGTGTTTTCAGGTGAGTTTCTTAGGGTCCTTTTAGTTTCCAAATTTGGGCTAGTGCAGTGATGGCAAACCTTTTAGATTTGAACCCAGGATCTCCCATCTCTGAGCCTGGCTCTCAAACCACTGAGCAACCCAGTTGCCTTTAGGATCATAATTTTAGACTAAGGTAGAAGAGACCATAGAGATCATCTGGTCCAAGACACTAATTTTACAGGTGAAAAGCTTGAAGCCCAGAGAGATTAAATAGTGTCACAGTAAGTGACAGGAGTTGATTTGAGGTCTCCCGTTTCCAAATCCAGTGATGGCGAGCCTATGGCATGGATGCTGAAGATGGCATAAAGAGCACTCTCTGTAGGCATGTGTGCCACCCCCAGCCCCACCCACCTCCAGCCCCCTAGAAAGGCAGAGGGACTTGGTTAGAATTTCTCTCCTCCCCTTGTCTGCTGTGCCTGAGAACATTTTTTCACATCCCCACCCCTCTTCCTAGCAGCCCAATGGGAGCGCTTCCTCCCTCCCCTGTATGGGGAAAAGAGGGGCAAGGTATTCCCAGCACTCATGGAGGGGGGGAAGGACATGGCACTCAGTCTCTAAAAGGTTTGCCATCACTGCACTAGCCCAAACTACCTCCTACTAGCCATGTCAAAAATGTGTTTATCATCCTATATATTCACTCAAGGACTTTTCATTTGATAGGGGAAAATAATATGTATATACAAAACTCTGTAGAAAATTAGTATATTTGTAATTGCCTCCATTTCATAGAGCTCTTCTGACCAGAACCAACCTGTTGAACTGATGTGCCAAGAGGGTGGTAGGAAGGGTTTTCATTTAGAGTATGAAGGAAACTTCTGACCTCTTAGCGCTATGCTTCCGTAGAGATTCTAAAAGAAATTCTGAAAGTTCTGCAGAGCTCCCTGAAAATCCTAGCAAGGGCTGAATGAGTCATTGTTCCAAGTGAGTTTCCAGAATTGAGCCTGTTCAAGTTCCATGAAAACATAATCCAGGTTTGAGGAAATTAGGCCCTTAGATGGAAAAGAAAATTAATTAAACAGATTTTTAAGATGAAAAGATTCCTTTGGAATGATATTAACAATAATAAAAACCATAACAGACCTTGACAGAAAAAAAAGGATGGCAGGTTTACAAAATGTTTTTCTTTTAACAATCCTACGAGTTAGGTAAAATACTGGATGCTTTATGTAATTAAAAAATTTGCAAACCATCTCTAGAGAAAGAACTGAGGAATAGAAACATTCATAGCAGTTTTATATATACTTTTTTATCTCTAGTATGAAATGGGAAGGGAGGGAAGGAGATACCTGGGAACTTTAATGTAACAAACATAAGTTTTATTTTTAGTTTTCAAACCACTCTTTATCAATTATCTCATTTAAACCTTGCAACCATCCCAGGTTAGTTATAAGAGATCTTCATTTTACAGATTATGACAATGAGGTTCTGAGAAGCTGTGACACACAGACAGTATAAGAGGCAGGATTTAAACCCAGATCTTTAAGAATTCTAAGACCATCACTCTTTCTATTGCCTCCATGCTGCCTTTGCCCAGAAATCATTTAGTTCAACCCAACCAGTGAAGAAACTGAGGATGGGAAAGTATCACACTATGCCCAAAGTTACAGAATGGCAACTTTCAGATCTGGATCTAGAATTCAGGTCTTCTCACTTCTACCCCAACGATGAGGAGGCATGATGGAAACATTGGAGAGACCACTGGACTTGGAGTCAGGAATTCCTGGATTTTAATTAGTGCAGTGGGCAGAACAGCTGGCCTAGAGTCAGGAAGACCTGAGTTCAAATATGACCTCAGATACTTATTAGCTGCATGACCCTGAAAAAGCTACTTAACCCTTTTTGCCTCAGTTTCTTCATCTGTAAGATGAGCTGGAGAAGGAAATGACAAACATACTCTAGTGTCTTTGCCAAAACCCCAAATGGGCATGTGAAGAGTAGGACTGGACTGAAAATGACCTCACAACAAACAACACTTACTGGTTGTGTGAGCTCATTGGGCCTCATTTTCCTCATCTGTAAAATGGGGATAGAAGGAGGTGTCCCAGATAATGACCTCTGAGATCTCTTCCAGCTCTAAATCTATGATCCTACCTTGAATGACATGCTACATTATACAGACTGGCTTCACAGATAGGTCCACGTGTTTATGAGACTAGAAAGTATACATACATAGATGCCTTTGAGCTGTATCTGTTTCTTGGGAGGCAAGAAGGATCTATCCAGTTTAGCTTTATATCATCATATGAAAGTTCTCACCAATTACCCACAGTCTAGCTCAAAACCTTGAGCTGTAAATGACCCTCCTTAGGCAGAGAGAACATAAGTTGCTCTGATGTTAAGAATTTATTTTATTATCTTTAATAAAGCTATGATGAATAACCAATTGTTTTCTATTGTTTGTTTTTATAATTTTATTTGTTTATAATTTGTATCTTTACATATAATTTGTAGATATATAATTTATATTATATATATAATTTATAATTACCATAGTAAAAGGTGTGTCAAAAGGTGAAGAGAGGAAATGACAATTGTCTCAAGAAGCTGATTTAGATACACAGAAAACTCATCAACCAACTTAGACTTGAAAAAGAGGTAGAGAAGTAGAAGCCAGGGCAGGAAACAGGACAAATACAAAAGTGGGGGGACTGAACTAGGAATGTCAGGACTGAAACCAGCATTTATTAAGTGCCCACTATGTGCCAGGCACTCTGCTGAGAGCTTTATAATTATTATCTCATTTGATCCTGTCAAAATGCCTCAATTTCCCGTGGCTTTGTGTTGTTTAGATTTTGATGAGAAACATCAGGATTAACCGGATAAAACATTTGCCCAGAAATAACCCTGCAAATATTCCTACACAAGAACAGTTGAGACCAGTCCTGAATAGTCCTCAAGTCCCTACAGATAACAGCAAAGCTGTCTTCTTCCATATTATCCAAGTTAGGTCTTGGTCTACATTCCAACTCCTGTTGCTAGGTAGAAGTCTCTCTTTTGATGTCCAATCCCAGATATCTCCCTTCTCTCTATTGAAGGTGAACAAGTTTCTAATGGCTTTGTGATAGTTAGAATTGCCTTGGAACCTCAAGGTCCATCTGAGAAGGCAGTGATGTATGCCTTGTGTAATAATTAAAATTATGAGGCTGCTAGTAAAGAGAAGGAAAGGTAGGAAAGAAGTAGAGAAATACTCAGCTTCCTAATCTATTGGCCACCATGATGGATTGAAGCTAAGCACTGACAAGAGTTCCTCCAGGTTCCTTGGCTCCACCCAGAAGACCCCAAAGACCTCTTGGTCACCCCTTATAAGCTCTTTACTTTACCCACTAGCTCTCACGTGCCACATCTCAGGGACCAACCACAGTTTCTTGAATTGCCTGGGCTGCCCAGGGGGGCAGTGCCTGTGGAATCAGTTTCCTGTCTTGTTGGTTCCTTGGTTCTTTAACTTCCTTTCTATGAGGGCTTATCTATACCTGAATTTAATCAGTGGTCTTTGACCTTCAGGTCACTGAGAGATGATGTTAAACAAAGTGACATCATGGAGAAAGAAATTCTCTTCCAACACTTGGAAGGCACTTTGCAATGTTCCTGACCCCCAGGAAAGGTCTGAGTGCCCTGAATACTGCCCCGCTTTCCTCTCTTACTGAAGTCATCCTGGTTTACACTCCAAGCATACCTCCTGTTGTTGGGCAGAATTTCTCCTTTTTGCCCAGTCCTAGAAGACCCCCTCCCTTCTTCCTTCAACCATTACGAAAGTTGTAATGTCTCCTCCTCAAGCTTGAGTCTCTTCCACCCCAACACATGTGACTTCTCTCTCTCCATGGAAATAAATACCTTTGCTGCAAAGTTGTTGTTTGCCTGATTGATGTATTAGAATAACATAATGGTTGCTTGGTTGATTTTAAGGTTGATATTTCTTTCTTAGAGTACCATTAAAACCTGTAACCTCCTCCTCCTTCCTGGACTTGGTTCTATCACAAACCTCCACATTTGCATTTATTTCCTCTCTCTTAAAGGAAATGAAGCTTCTGAGCATACTGTGGCTGGTTTTTCAGGGCTAATAGGTATAATGCCTATGGCTCTTTGATTTTCAGGGCAACAGAATAACTTCTTCTTTCTGGTTTTTAAGGGTTAATAATTCTCATATTAAACCTGAGAGGTAGGTGCTATTGTGATCTCTATTTTGTAATCTAGGAAACTGAGGCCTTACAGACATTAAACAACTTGCCCATGGTCACACAAGCTGATGTATGAGATGAGGTAAGGCTAGATTTGAACTCAGGGCCTCCAGGCATACTATCTCCTATACTACTAACTGAGGCTGGTGAGTAAAACTAAGGAAAACAAGGGTTTGTGGGGGTTTTTTTTTAATTTGTTTTAGAAATTGCACAAAAAATGCTACCCTGCATTGGTAGAGAATGTTTCCTCATCTGCCAGTTCTCTATTCTAATGTACACAGAGATCTAGTCCTTATCCCTTTGGTGCTGCATTGGTGAAAAGAGGGTCAAAGAAAGGTGAGGATCCCTATTTGGAATAGATAGGAGGCGAAAAGGAACCACTATTTTCATTTTGCCATTTTCCTGGGCTAAGGATGATGATCCTAGACTAGAAAGAAAAGAATAACAATTACTAAAGGCAAATTGATATGCAAGTAGGGAGAGGTAAGAGAGCATTTGGCTGCCCTAGATTAATTCAAATCACCTGAGCCAGATGAACCACATTCTTGAGCCCAGAAAGAACTGATGGGTGTGACTGTCAATGATATTTGAAAGATAGAGAAGAGGAGAAATATTGTTGGATTAGGGAATGGCCAATACCTAGGTTTAAAAAAAATAAGAGGGAGGAGGAAGAAGAAAAGGAAGAGAAAAAGAGGAAGAGAAAGGAGGAAGAAGAGGAAGAAGAAAGAAATAAGAGGAAGAAAAGGAGCAGAAAAGGAGAGTATGATGGCAATGATAGTGTAAAACACACTTCCATGAGGGTCAGGTATGCTACATTTCATCTTCTTCTGAGAAAGCTAATGTTACCCAGGCTGCATTAGGAGAAACATAGTTTTCAGGCATAAGGGGCTTCTGTGACACTTTGTTCTTCTCAGACCATGTCTATGATGATGTCACTACAATACACCACTATATCAACACAGAAGGAAATGAACATATGATCAAGAAAATTCAAAAAGCAAGCCGACTTTAAATATTAAAGAATTAGCACACATGCAAAAAGCATATGCAAAGCACACATGACATGGGTAAACAAAAGCACGACAATTTGGCCACATGTGTAACCATTTTCTCAGTTTCTACTGGAGCATCTTGTTAGTCTGGCCACTGGTTGAGTTTGCCTAGTTTCCCATGACCTGCTGAAATGTCTGCCCCATACTTCTGTTGACTGATGATATTGGCTTATCAGAATCTTCAATGGGAACTATAGTCCTGCCTTCCAAAACCTGGACTTGGAGAAGACCCAGGCTGGGTATCCGTAAGGGTGGGGATGGGATGGGGTGTCACACTGTCTTTACTCTAGCTTAAGTACTAGAAAGAAAAGGTGTTGCCTCAGGTTGAAACCTTTATTTGAATTAGTTTTTGATTTTTTCTCATTTATAATGTCAGTTTTTGAGCTATTGTCTCTATCTTGCATCCTTTGTACCAATGGAAGCCATTCTTGTTTAGTACTGGCTAATGTGAGTGTCCACCAGGCTTTTACTTGCTCATCAAAGAGTCTATCTATCTATCTATCTATCTATCTATCTATCTATCTATCTATCTATCTGTCTGTCTGTCTGTCTGTCTGTCTGTCTATCTGGCTGGCTGGCTGGCTGGCTGTCTGTCTGTCTGTCTGTCTTTGTCCACATATCTATTTATCTATCCATCTATCTATCTAATCTTGTTCATCAAAAACATGTTAGGCAATTCCAAGAAATACTATTTCTGAGAGAGATTAAAGCTGTAATTAGATATTGTGTAGAATCCCTGCAGAATATTGCAGCATAGGATACAGATATGTCTACAAAGGGAACTCATTGACCAACTCAGATTATAAAAGACATAGAAAATGGAAACCGAAGGGTTCAAGAGACCTTATTTGCTCTATAATTTCATCAGTATTAATACTTCCTTCATTAATACAGATTGTAACTCCATGATTTCTCATTTTGTCTGTTTCTTTCTATTAGTTCTCCAGAATAGAGGTGTCTAACTCAAGGCCTTCTAGACATAAGAATGAACAGAAAACGCCTGAGTTGGGCCAAACCAGATCAAAATGTAATGGGGAGGTGTTCAACAAAATATATAAAAATATAATATAGGCAATGTGGTTTTCTGAGTCATATGTGTCTAGCAGGGATAGTTTCTATTTGAGTTTGACACTCCTGTTTGAAAGGACCTAACAAAGCTGACCAAGCACCTTCTCTGCTTCCTGTGGTAATATTTTCAGGGTACCTACCAATGTACCTGAGGCAGTTGGGTGGTACAATGGATAAAAGGCCAGGCCTGGAGTAAGGAAGATTAATTTGCTTGAGTTCAAATCTGGCCTCAGATACTTACTACCTGAATGGTGCTGGGCAAATCACTTAATCCTGTTTGCTTCAGTTTCCTCATTTGTCAAATAAGTTGGAGAAGGAAATGGCAAAACTTCTCCAATTTCTGTCAGAAAAACCCCAAATGGGATCATGGAGTCAGACATTGCTTAAAGTGACTGAACAACAGCACACTGATACGTCAATTAGGTTGTGCATCTGTGGCGTATCATTTTTAGTACACAATTCCATCTTGTTTATTATAATCAAAACATCATCGGTAACATGCCAACGTATATCCATCATAGGTCCTACACTTGTCATCTGAGTTGCTTCTAGAAGCATCAATCTTTAGAGGTAGAAGAGGTCTATCTTAGACGTCTAGAATCTAACCTCTTCACTATCCCTTGTTATAGAGACAAGGAAGATGAGATCCCCAGAAGTACTTTGCCCACACTGATGCTAAGGAAGTGGGGAAACTGGGACTCAAATCCAATTGTTCTGCCTCCAAGTCTAGAGCTTTTTCCACTGTCCCATACTTCTTCCTTTTCATATCATGTCGATCCTCAGGCCACACTTCCAGTCTTATTCTCTTTCTTTTCTTTTCTTTTCTTTTCTTTTCTTTTCTTTTCTTTTTTAATCCTTACCTTCCATTCATCACCTGGTGTGAAAATAGGATTAACTCTCCCCTTGTCTATTTTTAGCTAATCAAATAAAAAACTTAAAGTACCCCTACTTACCATTAAGAATGAGAGTTCACAAGTCAAAGGCCACTGCCTCTCCCTCACCCCCACCCTGGGCAGTGCTAGGCAAACTGAAAGAACTTAAAACTATGATTGGAAAATTATGCACTGAGACAAATTTAAAATGTCCTGAAATTCTCCCTCTGGCCCTATTTTATCTTAGAAGCAGGCCTAGAGGAGACCTACACATCTCACCATTTGAGAAGCTTTTTGGACATCCACCTATACAGGCTAAACCTTATTCCCCTGCATATACCTCACTATTAGGGGGAGATATTACTATTGCTTCCTATATACAGGAGTTACAGCACAAACTACGTGAACTTCATGAATCTGGAGCTGCAGTACAAGCCAGACCACTAGACTTTTCTCTGCATGACCTGAACCCAGGAGATAAAGTTTATATTAAGAATTTCAAGCGAACTGGAGCAACTCAACCTTCGTGGGAAGGACCATTCCAAATATTATTAACTACTCCAACATCTATAAAGATTGGAGAAAAGGACTCTTGGATTCACTGCTCACATGTGAAGAAAGCATCTTCTGCTGAGACTGATTGACTGTACCCTATCATATGAATTGGAGATAATAATCCATAGACAAATGGATGCTGTTTTTTGAGAACACATTGAATTACTGATTTTTTCCTTATTTTTATTATTGATTTTCTTTATTTTGATTAGAATATTTGATTTTTTCTCATTTATTGTACTAAAGGTACACATAAATTAATATTAATGTTTTTTCTGCAGTAATACAAATTTATATATATGCACATATATACACATATATGTATATATATATATATATATATATATATTCTTGCTATGTCAATATATATCCAAAAGCTTTAAACTATGGGAACCTGCCATTTATTGATAAAATATTATAGGACTGTGATTAATGTTTGCATATGATTCCAGAAAAAGGGATAAAAAACAAGGAGCACAGACTTAACCTGAATAGTGCCAAAAAGAGCACCCAGGAAATACTAATGTGAGACTCGAGGTTGCGATGCTTGACATACGTTAAGTCGTAGGACTTCCTCTTATCTACACTCTTTGTGAAGTACAAAACATGACTATCATACTGGCTCCCTATATCCCTGAGATTGACAAAAAGGTCAGACGAGGGAATGGCATTTCCCCATCAAAATAGAATTCTAGTTACTTTTCTTCTTATATTATGGCAACTTCCTGTAGTCTTGGCTGCAAATGGCTAAATGAAATATTACTGCATTCTGTCCTACAGACTTGTGGGATAGAAATTACTTTAAATTGGACCTATACAAGGACCTATTTTGAATTTTTCCCTTATGTTTTTGATTGTTTTTTCTTTTCTTTTGATAATTGACTCATACGCCCCCATAACTTAACATTGCATTCTGAGTTGAACTGGATGTTTTTTAACACATACTTCAGGGGGGATTGTATTTTAATTTAAAATCTAAGAATTTTTGAATTTTTTTGTTTAAGATTGTATTGTTATAAATATCCAAGACTTTGAATTTTGTTCGAGAAAATATCTTCAAGAAAGAAGCTTGAAACTCCTATATCCAGAGAATGAATTGTTGCAGAAAGATGCCAGAAAATCCACACTTCATCAAGATCAAGAATGAACTTTGGATATGATTGATTGAACTGAACTTTGATTGAACATTTATTGTAAATGTACACATTTATGCCAAAAGGGACTACCCCTAATTTGGCTTTCTGTCAATGCGCCTAGCAAATCATTGGTTTTGCTTTCTTTTCTTTTCTATTTCCTCCCTTACTATTCTAATTCCTCTTAGAAAAATTGAACATTGTATATATCTATAGTTAGAAGTGCATTTAGGATTACAAAATGATTATGTTAAATGATCAATGGGGAGACTACTCTCCCAATGATCATCAGGGGGGATTGTAAATCTTGAAATTTCTCAGACTTGTGAATGTTAAAAATTTCCCCATCGGGGAATTCTCAATTGGAACAATTCCCTACTGGGAACATTCCACATTTGGATGTGAGAACTCTATTTAGATTAGAAATGGGAAGACCTCTACTCCACCCATACTTAAGGACTGCTTTAGGGGAAAAAACTCCTTGCTAAACAATGAGGGTACTTGGGCCCATACTTATAGTGAGGCAAAAAGTTCTTTAAGCCATGCCTATTTTTAGAAGTAATACAAAGGGGTGCTAAGTACCTATTAAAGGTCAGGCAACTTGTAAACTTGCCAGGAGCAAAGAGGTGAAAACTTATTCAGAAGTTTTTCTGGTTCAAACTACTAAAGGGATTAGTCGACCCAGCAGTAATGGCTGTCCTTTAGAAAAGGTCTACTGTGATTGGTAGATGGAAGAACTTAGGGGAGGTGACATAGGAGAAAACCCCCTTTATAAGAAAAAGCAGAATCTCTTGAAAGATCAATCTCTTATGAAAATCCTTTTGAGGAAGGCTCTTTGAGGATGACTCTGGCTGGAACTCTCTCTGAGGAGACTCTGTCACTAGAATCCTTGCTTAGACAGACCTTGTGGTGAGTGATAAAAGACTGACTGACTGATCTCTCTCAAGACTCAGGTCTAGGCCATGTTGGCTTAAGGCCCTTCATACTTATTTCCTTTTTCTCTCTTTCTCTCTTTTCTTTAATTCCTCATTGTATTATTAATTAAATTCTCTATAAAACCCAGTTGACTTGTGTATATTCATAATTGGGAATATTTCCCTGGCGACCACTTTATATTTGATTTAAAACCAAGACACTGTAGTGAAACATATTTTCTGCAGTCACAATTGACTCACCCACTCTTATATCTACTATAATTTATATCTTCCACTATTTTACTCACTACAGTTTATAGCATTAACTCTTTTAACTGCCACAGTTTGTCAGACAACCATTTTAAATGTTACAATATTTTAAAAGTTATCAAATTCCTTTTCCTGAAGTGTTTCTTTCTTAAAAGAATTTTTAGTTTATGGCAATTATATAATCCCTATGATAATTATGCAATCCCCCTGAGAAGGGTGTTGTTATTCCTATGACAATTACACAATTTTCACGAGGAGGATGTTGACCAACACTCAGATCCACTCAAGTAGCCACTGAAGCTCATGACTTTCAATCTTGGCTGAAATGCTCCCTCTTGGGGGCCATTTACGGCTACTATGCCCCTTAGGAAAACTTTATAAGACTATAACCCATCGCAGGGTAACCAACACCTTGGGTTTCCTCCCTCCTTTGGCATGGGACTGTAACAGCTCTAAGGACACGTCTTTTATATGTCCCATCAATTGTACTTTGGAGGCAAGGACTACAATATTGCTACCTCCTTTGCCATGAGACTGTAACAGCTCTAAAAGGCATGTCTTTCATATGTCTCATCCATTTTAATGTGGAGACAAGGAATAGTGCTATAGCACATCACTTCAGCCACTTTGTTACAAACAACTCAAAGGTACTTTTACGATGGTATCTTTTCCAGTCCAGTCATAGAGGAAAGGTACAAATAAAGACAGTGATAGCTAATTGTGAAACCACAGTAACTTAAAGTGACATGGTGTAACAAAACTTAACAAAATAAAATCTTAAAACAAGCAATCAGCAAATACAATATATGTACAAGGGTACAAGCACTGAATTCAAGATTTTTTTTTCAATTCTGATAGATTTTTCATAAAACAATAGAGTCTAAAAAGGCTTTAAATTCATCTCCATAGTCTTTAAGGTTCCTTCCACCTCCCCAGTATCATCATTCATCTAGGGTTTTTTTGGTCACACCTCTGGAATCTCCCATAGTGACAGAGGATTCCTCACTGAACATAGTGTGGAGGAATTCCATATTGGAAGTATTGTAGAGACTGAGCAGAATGACAAGGGAGGTATAGCGAGATGAATCTCTCCTCGAAATTGCAAGGACCAGTGCACCCAGGAACAGTAGGAAGAAAAGACATTCTAAAACTGGGAGCTGTTTGACATAGGTAATGTACTACTCTTTCATAGAGTGAGCCATGCTTGCAATTCTACTTCCTGTTTGGAAGAGTAACCTTTTTTACTTTTTTACCCTAGGGGTAAAACACCAAGGAGTAACTTGCTTCCCCTGCCAATGGGATAGGGAGTTAAGAGGGTAGAAGCTCTCTTCAGGTAAAAGCCCTTTAGGAGACTAATTATTGCCTAAGGGAAACACACCTGGGCTTCCAAGGAAAGCAACTAGCAAGCACTCAGCTGTTGGCAATGTAAGGGAAAGAGGGATTTATACTTTCCAAGCTTCCATAGATCGGCTCCAATCATCAGCAGCAACAGCAACAGCAATAGCAGCAGTAAGAGCAACAGTAGCAGGAGGAGGAGTGGTAGAAGCAGTGGCTCCACAAGGACCACCAAGGTAGAGAGGCAGGATTGGCAGCAATAGGTGGTAGCTCCAAAGAAAGGTGGTGGTGGGGGGGATGCAAAAAGCCATGTCAGGAGAAACATGGTTTCTATTCAAACTAATCTACTCAGAGAGATTTAAGGATTCTGAACCCTACTTCTGGTCACCATGAATGTAAGCGTTAAATTAATGTCCAATACTTCAAGTATTATTTTTATAAAGTTTATTATCTGACACAATAGAACTATGTGGCTAAGTTTTCTACCTGCTCAAAAATCCCCACTCCAACAAAACCTCAATAGGAAGGGGGGAAAAAGTGAGACAGAACTACACCCAATTTATATCCTGTCTAAGTCAACATGTAACATCAGGAAGTGAGTAGGGTGCTGGGAATCATAGTTTTGCTGGGGAGTTTTTAGGGTAATAGATTCAAATTACATACTTTCTCTGGATGTGGATAGTGTTCTTGCTCATTAGTCCCTCAGAATTGTCCTGTATCATTGCATTACTTCTAGTAGAGAAGTCCATTACATTCAATTGTGCCATAGTGTATCAGTCTCTGTGTACAATGTTCTCCTGGTTCTGCTTCTTTCGCTCTGCATCAATTCCTGGAGGTCATTCCAGTTCACATGGAATTCCTTCAGTTCATCATTCCTTTCGGCACAATAGTATTTTGTCACCATCAGATACCACAATTTGTTCAGCCATTTCCCAATTGATGGACATGATGGGTTAACTTTTCAAGTTATTTTGAGCTGACAGTGGTTCATCTGGTGGAATTCAAGGGAGAAATTATGAAAATGTAGATATGGGATTTATCTGCATGGAAGTGATTCAGTCAATCCTCAACACTTGAGTGTTTAACTTTTATAATTTCAAGAATTCATATGATTTTATTAGTCACCTCATTTTCACTTTCAAGATGGCGACCATGCATAGCATTTTAGTGACTATGAGCAGTGGAGAAGAAAATGAGATCCATGATGTGGGCAAGGCTGTAGAGTCTCTGGTATCCTAGGAGGTACATCACTGATTTTGTTCACCTTATTCTTCTAAGATATCCCCATGCATTTATTGCATATTTTCATTGTTTGCCTTTAAAACTCAAGTTTCTTGCTACAATTAGGCTCCTAGTCTTTTGCCCTAGATCCTAGTGTACAAAGTCAGTGATCCACTTAGTGAGAAAATAAAAATGTTAGATAACCTTCATGATGGAATTTCTGCAGCTACTGTGAGCTGCAAGTTTTGTGTTAATGGAACAAAGATTTGTTATATCAGCAAAAAGGAGGCAAGTTCATAAAAGCGTTTGTGAATCCATTCCAGAAAGCACTACAGTAACCTCTCAAGTGCACAATGAGAGCATTGAAAAAAATGGAAAAGTTGCTAGATTTGTTGGTAAATGAGATGCTGGCCACCCCTGCCCTCTTGCTCTCTTGCTGGTCCTTATAGAGCTGAGAGAGCCCAAGTTGGGCTCCTTGGACAGAGGAGCCTGGCCCATAGTTCAAGGAGCTGGGTGGCCTGGGGAGGTAGTTCTGAACTTAGACCTGTTAGACTTGGAGCCCAGAACTCACCCCAAAGCTTTTCACCATGGAACAGTTCACCCACTGAACCAGAGGGGAGATTAGAAATGGCAGGTTGTCCCTTTCCCTTTTCTGCCTTGGGGTTGTTCTGACAGTGTTGCCCTGCTCCTCCCTGTCTAGTTTAGTGTTACTTCTCCTTCCTCTGCATTTTAAGGTTTATTTCATGTCTACTGTGTTGGGAAAAGTGCATATTATCAGAAATAATGCTTTGTTATAAAGAATTATATGTGGAAAAGAATATTTTCAGCAATCTCTAGAAAAAGATTCATTTTGGTGGGTGTAGAAACCTAACCTCTATTTGCCATAGATTCAGTATATCAACATTTGGTTGTTTTTACTTTCAAGCTTTTCTAGGAATGTTACTCCATCAAAGTTGAGGATTGATGTAAATGAATCTGATTGAATGAACTAAGGAGAAGGCATATAAGAAGAAAAGAATAGGGATTGTGACAAAACCTGAGGATATACTCATGCTTAGGGAGCAAAAAAGGTTTATTATAGAGGCAGAGAACTGAGAACTATATTACAGAACAAAGAGAGAAGAGAGTATCCAGGAAAGGTGGTCAACAATTTTTAAAAACTATATATGTGAAATGTGAAAAATGCAAAGAGTTCTATTTAGCAGTTAATTCATTTAGTAACCCTGGAGGAAAGCAATTTCTGCAGAGTAATGGAGTCTGTTGTAAAATAGTCAAAGATTATTTTAAGACCAACTGCTTAAACTGGGCTAATATGGATCTTGAAGAATTGAGGAGACTAGCAGTTTATGTCTTTAACAGTCACAAAAAGAAAGATGAAGATAACAGTGAAGGCATTAAGGAAAGAAATAGAAATTTTAAAGGAGGAAATTTGAGAAGAAAAAGCAAACAGAGGAGTATTCATAGCCCCTTTGCAGGAATCCACAAATCAAACACCAATGTGTCAATTCTGTGGAAAAATGGGTCACATGATGATAAACTGTAGGAAGTGGACTCAGGTATACAATAATGTAAATTTTAGGAATAATAACAACTATAACAATGATAACAACTTTAGAAATAATAATCCAAATGAGGCAAATCCTTATCCACACCAAAATACCCAAACACACCAATAAATCCAAAATGGGGCTCATCTACACTATACTCAAGGTGGAAATCCCTCTCAACATGGAGAATCCCAGAGAAATGGCCAAGGACCTTTATGAAGGTCTGAAAGAGGGGAAAGGACTCTGGAATCAGAGAGTGAAACCTTTGATTTCCCAGACACTGATATCTTAACACCAGTTATCCCAGTCCATTTCCACCTCCATAGTAATGAACCTCACATGACCCTAAAGGTTGAGAACACATATTATGATTGCCTCTTAGACACTGGAGCTTCCAGATCAGTTTTGATGAGTAAACATGATTCTGAATGCAGTTCTATTGACTCTTTAAATGAAGTAGGTGTGTCAGGAGCATCCCTAAAAGTCCTAAAGATTTCCCCTCAAATGGTATCTGTGGGACCCCTATCAGTAGAACTGGAGGTCTAGGTTGTGCTCCAGCAGCATAATACTTATTATATTTTTCATACCAGTCTCTATGATTTCTTTCTCATTCTCTGTAATGTTCTTTTTCAAATGGGTCTCTAAAGTCAACATTCCTACCATAGTAAGTTTTTAGATTGTAGTTGCCTGCAATCACAAATTAATATATTTGTGGGTAGACACCTGAGAAGGGAAGTTAGAAACTGAGGGAAAATGGGTGAAGGGGACAGAGAGAGAGGGGGAACATAATAAAGGAAGAAAGACTTAGAGACAGTGTTCAACAACATGGGCTCCAGCATGCATGCTCCTCTGATGGTGGAAAAGAGATAGAGCTACACGTGTAAAAGAATGGGGAATGGGAGGTAGCTAATGAACATGTGACATGGCATAGGATTTGATATTGGTTCAATTGACAACCATAAGATCAAAGAGGAGGAGGTTAATCAAACATGTGACCTGGTAAGGAATCTGGTCTGTCAAGGAAGGAGCCCGGACCTGTGGCAGCGAAAGCCCTGCCCAGGAATTCTCTTGACCTTTGGACTGTAGGTTTGGAGAGTGTTTAGAATTAATGGAGTACCAATTAAATATAATGATCAAGAAACGATATGACCATGAGTCTGGTACATGAGCACATATTTTAACACATTACATTACATAATACCTTAATACATAATATTAATACATCAATAATACTTTCAAGATTAGAGTATACCTGGGATGCCACATAGATCATAAGGTGGTGGGACTTCTCTGTATCTGTTAACACCTTCACATTCTGTTTCTCCTTTAGGCATATTTCGTTTATGAGGAGATTATCCCCTAAAAACTGGAGGTGATTTTGATTGTGAATGATATTGCCAATATGGGGGAAACCTTGATCTGGAGCAGTGATATCCATGATATATTGGCCTCATGTGTGCTGAAGGTTCTAAGTGTTTTTTTCCGTGTCTCCTGGCTCTTTGGATTTTGGCTTCCTGATTAGGAGTTTGGATTCTAGTGAGCTTTGCTTTCAGCTTCAATTTTGCAGTCTGAAGGCACTAGGATTAAGACTTAGGGTATTTGTAGCTAGGTGATTTTTTTCTACCTCTTTCCTATATTTCCCACTTTAATATCTCTATTTTACTGTAAATAAAAGCTGCTAACAGTCATTTTGACTTAAGAATTTAATTATTTTTTATAAATGGCAACCACAATATTTTTTTTCTTAATTCTTACATTTGTCAAACCTATTTTAACTATTAGAATTTTGGCAGACCACAAAGGTTTGATGAGTACCCTTGTTTTCCTAATTTTCTTCACTTTTTATCCTCTCTAAAACTATCCTTAAGTCAGGTCTTTAGTAGCTAATTCTTACTCCCCTCTAAGTTCATGGAGCAAAATAGACAAAAGGGCAAATTAGCCTCACAAGCTACAGCTGTTGATCTGATACTGAAAAACTGATCCAAAACACCTTGGTTTTCCTGTGCAGAAGGGTAAGTTCTAAATCCTTTTTTCCCCCTTTAACTAAGGACAGCTGAATGCTTGCTGCTGCCTGGTAAGCCTGGTGTTTTTTTAGCAACAATCAGCCCCCTCAAGCTTCACCTAGAGGGATGCTTACACACACACACCCTACTCCCTGCCTCCTTGCCTCCTGGGGAGGCTACCCCACCCCCACAAGCTACTACCTTGCAACCCAGAACTCAGGAATACTAAGAATGAGTTTAGTATTGGAAAGATTAACAAGTTTAATCTAGCTTTTTTTTTCACTATCAGAAGGTATTAAATATTGAGCTAAATTAACAAGTTTAGCTTTTTCTTGCTCCTGGGAGTTACTCTTCCTTTTGTAAGACCTTTTTGAGCCCCTATGTGCTTCTAGCATTACCTTAGATGGCAGGTGAAACACTGGAGAGAGTAGTTAGGGAAAGTAGCAGTAAGATAACTAAAATTTAACCCTGAGAACCTTTCAGAGCTTTCTAAGGGAAAAATCCCAGCAGCCAACAGCCCGTGCTCTCCACCCATGCCTTTTGCCCTCCCAGGCCAGCTCAGTGAAGTGACTCCCTGCCCATGTGGATATGGAAGCACTTGGTCAAGGAAGCATGTGGCCCCTGGTGTATTTTAACCCTGGGGGGAGGGAAAGAGAGAAAACTTTTCACCCTCTTAGCCAAACTTAGACTATATCCTGAGGGGTTTTACTTACAAGAAAGTGTGTTTTATTTTGCCTAAAATGGAAAGCTTTACTTTATCTTGTTTTCCCTCCCAAATTTAGCCTCAGGCTAAGATTTTCTAGCCACCTTCTATTCAAAGGCTAGTTAATTAGGGCTTGTCTGTATCTACACCAAATGTTTTCTCTAAAGTCTTTAGAACACCCCACCCTCTAGCCTTGTGAGACTCTAACCCCTAGCCAGTACACACTAGGGTAGTGCCACCTATAAATAGGAAGTAGAATTGCAGACAATTTAATAATTAAATTAAAAAATAAGCAACTGAATATGGTGTCAAAAAGCATGGCCCACATTGTGAAAGAGCAGTTTTCTGCCTATCTCAAACAGCTCCCATTTCTTGAGAACATTACTGAGCTCACACAGCTCATAACTTTAGATTGTCTTCATTTAGTACTGTTTCTGGGTATACTTGTACTGATAGAACCATTCCTCACCAAGAAAAAACAAGAGGAAAGAAAGAAATTTTTCTTCTGTCAAGACCAAAGCAAAACTGTCCTTTTGCTACCATATCTGCACCTCTGCCTGTGCCAAGCTTGCACAGAGATTCTGCCATGTCATCCGGTCTATCAGCAAAATTGCCCACTGTGCTGCCAGGATTTCCTACAGACCCCCCAATGTCTACTTCTGAGGGCTCTGTGCCCATCCCTGCTCCTCTCACCTTTTTTTTTCACTTGGGGATTCATTCTGCCTTTCCCACTGCCCTTCTCTGATCAGGTGGGTACCCCAATAGCCCTACTGATCCAGAGGCCATCTGACCTTACATTCTAATCCTTTGAAGCCATAAGGACACAAACATTCCCCCTTCACCTTAGGCTTAAGGGAACAGAGAAGCAGTAATTAAAGATAATTTTATTAAATATCTATTCCCCTAAGGGAAGTTCCTAGTTTTACTAGTGGAGACTTAGGGAGAATTAAGCAACATATACCTTTCACGCCACAAGATATTGAGAAATTCAAAGAAAAAACCCATTCCTTCTAAGAGGATCCCATTATAGTCATAAAAAAAAAGCTTGAAAGCATTTACTGCACTTAAGATCCCACATTGATTTACATGGAAAATTTGCTCCAAGCCTTTTTAATGGAAAGAGAAAAAAAATAAAATTGTTTCTTTTGTTAATCAGGCCCAGGGAAGGGGAGCCATTCGTTGGTCATAGGAAGACCCAAAATATAACTCAAATAAAGAGGAAGATTACTCAAAACTATGGCAGGCTAGAGCGGCATTACTATAAGCAATAAGAGTTTGTTCTGATAGGCCTGGTATGTGGACAAAATTAAAAAATCTTAAACAAAAGCATGATGAAAATTGCTCCCAGTTTATGGATAGACTTAGTGAGCTTGGAGGTAGATATTTAGACCTTGATCTTTCCAGAGAAAGGAATGTCAGGCAAATAAGAAGACAGTTTGTAAAAAAACTGTTGTAACATGGTCAAAGATTATTTTAAGACCAAGTGCCCAAACTGGGCTAATATGGATCTCAAAGAACTAAGAAGAGTAGCAGTTTATGTCTTTAATGGCCATGAAAAGAAAAATGAAGAGAACACTGACTTAGTGGAGCCATTAAGGAAAGAAATAAAAGCATTAACTGAAAAAAATTGAAAGAGGAAATGCAAATCCACAAAACAAATACTAATGTATCAATTCTGTGGAAAAGAGGGTCATGTAATATGAATTATAAGAAGTGGAATCAGATATACAATAAAACAAATTTTAGGGAAAATAGCAACTTTAGAAATATATAACAATAATAGAAACTTTAGAAATGGTAACAATAATAAAAATAATAATGCAAATGAGACAAATGATAACCAACACCAAAATACCCCAAATGGGGCTTTTCCACACTATACTCAGGGTGGATATCCTCCCCCAACATGGGGGACCCCAGAGAAATGGTCAATGATCTTTATGAAGATCTGAAAAGGGGGGAAAGGCTCTGGAATCAGAGAGTGAAACCTTTGATTTCCTAGACACTGATATCTTAACACCAGTTATCCCAGTCCATTCCCTCTCCTCAAAGTAATAAACCTCATGTAACTCTAAAGGTTGGGAATATGTATTATGATTGCCTCTTAGACACTGGAGCTTCCAGATCAGTTTTGGTGATTAAACCTGTTTCTGATTGCAATTCTATTGGCTTTTTAAATGTAGTTGATATATCAGGAGCACCTCTAAAGGTCCCAAAGCTTTCCCCTTGAATGGTGTCTATGGGACTCTTATCCATAGAACATTCTTTCCTTTTAATGCTTGGTTTCCCAATACCTTTGTTAGGGAGAGATATTTTATGCAAACTTAGAGTCACAATAACATGCTCTCAAGATGACTTGAATGGCAGAATTGCCAGAGGAATCCTTAAATTTGCTTCCTGTATTTCTTTTAGACAGTCAGGAGATGAAGGAACTTCCCACCTTTGAAATCCCAGCTGATATGCTTGAGTCTCTCTGGACCACATCTTCTTCTGATGTAGACCTACTCAAATCAGCTGCTCCTGTTCAAATTAAGACAAAAGATGGTCTACCTCCTTCCATTCCTCAGTATCCCCTATCAAAAGAGGCAATTGAGAGAATTACCCCAGTAATAGATTCATTACTTAAGCAAGGAATAGTAATTCTATTCAAATCTGAATGTAATACACCCATTTTACCTATTTAAAAAAAGCCAAAATTAGGCATAGATGAAAAATCTGTATATCAATTTGTACAGGATTTAATGGCTATAAATAACCATGTCATAAAAAGACATCCTGTGGTTCCCAAGCCAGCCACAGTTATCCTCTCTATTCCTAGAACAGCCACATATTTTACTGTGGTAGACCTGTGCTCAGCATTCTTCTCGATCCCTATTCATGAAAATTCCATAAATATATTTGCCTTCACCTGGAAAGGTTCTCATGGACATAGTCCAACCTATCACATGGGTTTGTGGACAGTCCTACCTTGTTCTCACAAATTTTAAACCAGGATTTAGAAAATATTAGTTTTTAGGAAAGTTGTTTGATATAATTGTAGGTGATTTGCTCTTGGTCTAACCAAATGCCACAGTATGCTAGTAAGATAACAAACAACTTTTTTTAGAGCTACATAAGAGAGGACACACTGTCTCAAAGTCAAAGGTTCAGTGGTGTCTCCCCAAAGTGGAATATTTAGGGTTCATTTTAACTACTGGTGTTCACTCCATTACACCAAGTGTATTGAAGATTCTCAGAAATTGAATGCCCCCTCCACTAAGAAACAGTTGAGGGAAATTCTAGGAGCAACAGGGTTTTGTAGGCAATGGATCCCTTGCTATGGGAAAATCACTAAACCCCTTATAGTACTGACAAAAAATTCATTTCCTGACTTGGATTAGAGGCAAAAACCTGTCAGTTCTTTCAAAATTAAAACAGACTATCCTGTCTGCCCCTGCTCTAGGTATTCCAGATTATTAAAAAAAAGCCATTTACTTTGTATGTACATGAACAAAGATGGATTGTGTTTTAACTCAAACTTTAGGATTTATTCAGTGTCCAGTTACTTATTATTTGGCCCAGCGAGATCCAGTATCTTTGGGAGTTCCAACATGTCTTTGAAGTGTAGCTGCCACAGCTTTGTTAGTAATTAAATCTACTGATTTAGTATTGGAGTACCCATTAACCATAATGTACCCAGATGAAGTTGAAGCAATTTTGCTAAGGCATAGAACACAGTCATTTTTTGACTAAAGATTCGCAAGAAATGAAGTAACCTTGTTAGGTAATGAAAATATTACCTTGAAGTGCTGTACAATTCTTAATCCTGCCACCTTGCTTCCAGATTTACTAGTTCCAGAAGAACCATTGCACAGTTGTGAATCTTTAGTGTCCATGGCTGAAAAGCCTCAAGATAATCTCCTGGACACTCCTTTAGATGAGCCAGACTTAGTTTTATTCACTGATGGTTCTTCTTTCATGAGGCATATACTACACTGGAGTTGCCATAGTCACAGAATTTGCTGCTCTGTGATCAGCTTCACTACCATCAAATATAGGTGCTCAAATATAATTGCCAAAGAATGCAACAATTTACATGCTTTTGGAATATGTATCTCAAATGTGGAGATCATTAATGAAGTTCTTTCTTCTCTCCAGCTACCTGAAGCCCTAGCTGTGGTTCATTGCTCTGCCCATACAGGTGGAACTGACCCTGTTTCTAGAGGGAACCACTGGGAAGACACTGTGGCAAAGCTCGCTGCCTCTGAAGGACCTTAATTTTAACTTTGGCAATGAGTAATGACTCAAATTTATCCCTTTCTTATAACAAACAGGAAATGGAAAAATGGAAGCAAAAGTGTAAAGAAAAACATATCAATGAAGTATGGGTGTCATATGAAGGAAAACCCCTACTCCCTAGAAGTTTTTATCACCAAATATGCATATCTGTTCACAAAAATGGTCACTTTGGCACCCAGGGCATTGTAGACTCTGTTAAAATAGTATGGATAGCCCCTGGCATAACTACCATAGCCTCTAAAGTGTGTGCAGCCTGCCCCATCTGTCAAGCCTATAACCAATATGCTTTATGTGGAAAAGATTTCAGTGGTTGTCCTCTGTCTTACACACCTTTTGAACATCTGCAAATTTACTTTATCACTATGCCAAAGGCTGGACATTACAAATTTTGTCTAGTCATGGTAGATCAGCTGACCAGATGGCTGGAAGCATTTCCTAGCACCCAAACCGCATCAGCTTTTGTCATCAAGGTGCTCTTAAAAGAGATTGTTCCTCACTTTGGCCTGCCAGCATGAATTGATTCAGACAGGGGAACTCATTTTACTGATTCGGTTCTGTCCCAAATTTATCTGTTTGGGAATCACTCCCAAATTCCATGCACCATATTATCCTCAGAGCTCAGGCCAAGTTGAATAGAGATCTTAACACTATTACTGGAAAATTGTGTACTGAGACTCACTTAAAATGGCCTGAAGTTCTCCCTCTAGCTGTATTTTATCTCCAAAGCAGGCCCAGGGGAAATCTACACATCTCACCATTTGAGACACTTTTTGGACAACCCTTTTATAAGCCTTTTTCTGCTGCATACACATCATTACTAAGGGGGGGGGCACTTCTATTGCTTCCTTTATACAAGACTTGCAGATCAAATTGAGAGAACTTAATGATCTGAAGCTGCTCTACAAGCAGGACTTCTCACTTCATGACCTACAACCAGGAGACAAGGTGTACATATAGAACTTCCAGTGTACTGTAGGAACCCAGCCTGGGAAAGGTCCATTTCAAGTACTATTCATCAATCCAACAGCTATCAAAATAGGAGAAAAGGACTCTTGGATTCATTGCTCACTTGTAAAACGAGTACCTTCTGTCAATGCTGATTGACTATCCTGTCACATGCATTGGAGGTAAAAGTCCACAGACAAGTTGGACACTGTTTTGGCTGACACTTTGTCATGAAATATGAACTATGAATTTTTTATTTTTTAATTTTATTATTGCTTTTCTTTTTATTTGCAATATTTTTTCCTTTCATATTTCTTTTACTTGAAGTACAAGTACTCAGTACAGGGTTAAGACCACCAACAATCCTTATGGGAATTATGCGATCTGTGCCAAGACAGAGGATTGGTCTTGGTCTTGAGATTTGAGGAAGCAGCTGTTTCGTTAGATGCTGGAATCCCCTGTGCCAGATTCAGGCAAGTACCTAAGTTTGGTCGCCATTTTGGCTCCCCTATCCCCGAGATCAAAGATAAAATCAGACCAGGGAATAACATTTTCCCATTTACTTCAAAATCTAGTCCCTAATTCTCTCTTTATATTATGGCAATTTTCTGTAATTCTGGCTGCCAATTGGGTAAGTGCTATATTGCTGCATTTGTCCTACAGGCTTGTGGGACAGAAATTACTTTAATTGGATCCTGATTTAAGAACCCATTATGGGTTTATTCTTGCTTACTAAGTATTTTTTATATACATAGATTTTGAGATTTTTTTCCCCAAATTTTTTTCTCTTCTTTTTGGGTTTTTGTTTTTCTTTTGACAATTGACTCACATACCCCATATTTCAACCATGTATCCTGAGTTGATTCAGTTGTTGGTCAACACCCTCTTTGGGGTGGGGGGATTGTATAATTTTCATAAAATTCAAGATCTAAAAATTTTTTGAGAGAAATTTCAGGAAAAGAAGCTTGCTAACTCCCAAATCCAGAAAATGAACTGTTTGGAGAAATGCCCATAAATAAGTCTGCAAAAATCACACACTGCATCAGAAGAATCCAGAATGAACTAAAGTGGATTGAACACATTTATTGTGAATGTAAAATCTTATGCCAAATGGGACTGCTCCCAATTGGCTTTTTGTCAATGCTCCTACCAATCACTAGTTTTGCTCTCTCTCTTTTTATCTCCAATTATTATTGTTTCCTCTTAGAAAGTGCAATATTATATGAACTTTTAGTTAGAAGATCTTTAGAAGTATAAGCTGGATATGTAAAATGATTCATTGGGAAGACGAGGCATATAAATCTGGGAGATTTCATCATGCTCATCTAAATAGAATTACAGGGAGGAATATGAGATAGAATTAACTCACACATTTTCTATTTTTAGCTAATCAAATCAAAAACTTAGTACCCCACTTAACTATTAGGTAAGAGAGCTCACAAGTCACTTACTAGTTCACACTCCAAAGGCCACAAGCATTGCCTCCCTTTGGGCAGTGCTAGGCAAATTGAAAAGTCTGCAATTGGTTTCTGTGAAGAGGAGAGACAGGAAATGATGTGGGAAAAGGGGTATAAAAAGAGACCAACATGGTCTGGGACACCATTCCCTTCCTTGGTTTTTGGAGAGACTGGCTCCTTGACTCTCTTTGCTGCCTTGCTTGTGGAGAGACTCTTTCCTTGGATTCTGTGTTGGCTTGCTGGAGACTACTGGACTTTCACATGGAGATTTGGACTTGAGGCAGTCCTTGCTGGGGGCTGAGCTGAACTTCACTGGAGAAGCGCTTAAGGCTGGTAGACTTGTTAAGGCTTTGTCTCTTTTCTACATTTACCACTTTCACTTTTTCTACCTTGTTGTAAATAAAAGCTGCTAACAGTCATTTTGACTTCGGGGCTAATATTTTATAAATGGCAACCACTTTCATAACCCTCATATTGAGTCTCAAACCTAAATTTAGTTGTTACATGGGCTTAGTGTCAGGAAGGCTGGAGTTCAAATCTGGCCTCAGACACTTACTAGTTGTGTGCCCCTGGACAAGTCTCTTAACTTCTGTTTGCCTTAATTTGCTGGAAAAGGAAATGGCAAACCTGCCCAGTATTTTTGCCAAGAAAACCCCATTCACAGTATTGGCAAATGGTCAATGGGGTCACAAAGAGTTGGACACAATTGAATGAGGGAAAAGCAACAATAATTACATATACTAGGCACTGTGACAGGTGCTGAGGGATTAAAAGACAAAACCAAAGTCCTTGCTCTCAAAAAACTTATGTTCTCATGAAGATTTAACGATAGGAGAACCTGAAACACAATTCTAGGTGTTAGGAAAAGGATCCAGTGAGGAGAGACACCAAAATGAGTGCATGATTCAAGAGGCAAGCTCCCAGAAGGGAGATCAAGACCCAATAACAAGAACCACATCATCCTCTAGAGTCTGAAAGACAAAGAGAAGGGACAAGGAGAGGGTTCCTAATAGAAAGCCTTAGTTCTGAGAAGAAGCAAGGCCTTCTGCTGGGAGAATCTGAGGGAGACTTGGAGACTCAAGAAGAAAACTTGTAACAGCTTGATGAGAGATCAAAGTAAAGTAATAGGGCCCCATTAGGTTAGAAAAAATGAATTGGTTGTGAGTAGGACTTCAAGCTGGTGGATTCATGATCTTCCCCAAAAGTTTGGGATTAGGAGGAAAAGACAAGAAGATAATGATTCAAGGGTGGAGGAGAGCTGAACTGGGGAATTATTGAGTCAAGATTTTAAAAGGAGGAAAGTAAAGTCAAAATAGGATCTCTCCCCAAGAAATTAGGGAAGGACTGAGAAACCAGAAAAGCCTAGGAGAGGCGAAGAGCTAGATTAGGGAATGGTATAGGACAGTGATAGGCAACCTTCTGAGTTTGGTGTGTCAAAATTCGCCAAAAAACCAAGCATATTATCTGGTGGTGTGTCACTTTGGAGGGAAAAAAACATAATTTTGTGATATTTATAGTT
Organism: Monodelphis domestica; assembly: GCF_027887165.1. NCBI lineage: Eukaryota > Metazoa > Chordata > Mammalia > Didelphimorphia > Didelphidae > Monodelphis > Monodelphis domestica. The sequence continues at coordinate 170,680,316 of NC_077229.1, forward strand.
TAAATAACAAAAATGTATAATTTTAATATATAACTGTATTTAATAAACAAAAACTAATTATTGAATTTACCAGTTTAGTGGCTTCTTTGTTCATCTGTCAGTCGGTTTCTTTTGTTGGCCTTGATATTATTTAACTTGTGTGGGGTGCCATGAACTAAGATAAAGAGGGGGAGGGGAAATTCTTTAATTAACCTGCCTATTAGTGACTTTTTTTGTTGATGAATTTCATTGGCTAAATCTTCAATTGAAGGTTGGTATTTTGTACACTTCAAGCCCAAGCAAGAGCTACTAACTTCATCTGTCAATCTGTTTCTTTTGTTGGTCTTAATATTATTTAACTGCCCCTGAGTGCGCCTTCTCCCCACCCCCGCGGGAGCTCCACACACCCCAGCTGCCTGGCACACACCCCGCTGCTCATCTCCTGACCCTGTGGCCAGTGCGTGGAGCTACCCTCCCCCCTGGAATGGGCCAGGGCATGGCCACTGCCACCACTGAGGGCACAAGTCGGCTCCCGTGCCCCGAGGCATAATGAGCCCGCATGTGGCCGTGTGTCACCGAATATGGCTACCCGTGTCAGTGCTGACATGTGTGTCATAGGTTCACCATCACAGGTATAGGACATAAGTTACTTCTGGGCCCCAAGGGCCCACTCCCTTTGCATGAGGGGCCTGTCTGCTTGGGTGGAGTTTAGTTCTCTAATGAGAAGAGTTTGGGTCCCTTTTCTCACGCACCCTAGCAGAAAACCACTTAAAGTTTTCTTTTGACTTACACTTCCAAGAGGGGTGGGGGAAGTACGTAGGTACTTAATGTATAATATCAACCAGGTATAGGACGAGTCTTTATTCCCTACATGCTAAAAGATTCTAAAAGATTCACAGCACACATTGACAATACTTAAGCAATCAGTAACTTTTCATTTAAAACTACATCTGCCAAGATGTTGAGTCATACACAAAGGAACACAGGGGGCAGCAGGGTGTTTCAGTGGTCTGAGAGCCAACATTAGAGATGGGAGGTTGTGGGTTCAAATCGGGCCTGGAGGTGTGACCCTGGACAAGTCACTTGCCTAGTCCTTACCACTCTTCTCCTTGGAACTGAAATACAGTATTGATTCTAAGATTGTATGATTGAAAATCTGTTACTCTAAAAAAGAACTACATATCCCAAGAGCCCACTGACTTCCTGTCATTACATACTTCCTGTAGACAGAGGATAAAGGGCGTGGGCTTTGGAGGCTCCTCCTCTCTGATGTAGAATCAGCATTGATGGTGGCGAGTGGGGTTGACTAAAAAATGGCTAACCAGCCATGGGCACGTGGTCTTTATTTTGTATTTTCTTTATTCCTTGATTTCTAATGATCATTAATAAATCTCTTAAAATATAATATTATTATTGAGATTTAATTTTAAATTTTACAAGATGGAAGGTAAGGACTCAAAATAAAATAAAATGAACATAGGAACATGAAGTCGTTGGTGGGACTACCAAATAAATGTCACTTCTGCGTTGTAAGTTCCAAACCACTCTAGCTCTATTTCTTCTGCCATTCCAACACAGAAATTCCTTTTGCTATTTGGACTTGGGAATTCTGGAACTCCCATGACTGGACACAGTCATCTCAAGAATAATGTTTGGTTGTCTACTTGGGAAAGAAAGCACTAAACAGAAAAGGAAGTCAGAAGCTCAGGCCTAACCTTCATCTAACTGAGGCTCCCTGCTCTAAGTTACTGTTACTGAAAGTCTCAATTACATGATGCTCTCTGCAGGGTGAAAGAAAGCAAATCGGAAGCTGCCTCTTCTTTATAGCACAACATCCCATCTAGGGAAGGGAGAAAGAAAATATCAAGGGACTAACAGGTTTTGCAGCACGATAGCAAAGCACCAAGTCTTTTCAGAGGCGAGTGCATGTTTCCCCTGGAAAATGGCCTGGGCAACTCAGTGCAGGCTCCATTGCATGGTCTCTATAGACCCATTTTATGGATGCTCCTCCCTCCAACTGAACTCCAACTCCAGGTGGAAAGGCAGAAGATTGTGATTAGAGGAAGAATTTGAATTTATGATCTTGGAGGTTACACAATCTTTGGTGAACCCCATTAACATTAACTATAATCACTTAGGTTATAGAGTTGAGGTAGAAAGGAAGACAGTGAGCCAGCAAATGGAATTAACTGATAAGGGAGAATTAGAAGATGATTGCAACAAGGATGTAGGTAGTTGTAAAGATGAAGGAAATTTCAAATAGGAAAAAAAAAAGGATGTGCTTAAAAGTTAAGGCAGGAATTTTTGAAAATTATTGACTCAGTTCCTTTCATTCATTTGTGAAACTTCAGAAGATATTTCAGAAACAGAAGATAACATTAATCTTGGGTCTGCCACTTTCTATCAGTATAACTGAGTAGGTTCCTTAACCTCTGAATTCATTTCCTCATTGAAAGTGGGGACAATGATACTTGCACCACTTTTTTCATATGGCCTATAGAAAACAAATCACTCTCTAACTAGGAATTATATGAACTTAGCTGTCTTAAATCATTTGTTAAAAACTAAATTAAAAAAAAAGAGTGAGAGTTAATGACATGATTAGATTTTTAGGCTAAAGAATTTTGAAATTGGTTCTGAGCTTCCTTTCATAAATTTGAAACCTGGTCCCACTTTTCTACAATATAGAAAATCTTCTATGGGCATTCTTAACTAGGAAATTAGCAACTTCTACAATATTTTTCACGATTGCAAGAATTGGACCACCAAACACTAAATTCTGGTCAGTAGCTTAAGTGAATTTTATTGTCATCATTTGAAAGTTTATAAGTCCACAAATAAAGAATAACTGAATTCGCCAAATCGTTTAGCTAGAACCCTAATCTTCTGCTGTGCTTGGCAGAAAGGAGACACTTAATAGATGTTGGTTGAACTGAATAATAAGAAAGCTTACTGTATAAAACATGTAGAAGAGTCTGGTTGGTGTAAGATGCTGTAGGAAGGAATTCAAATTCCAAACCACAGTGAAAAGGATCACATTCTTTGAGGACTGGACAGAAACAAGTATTACAAGAAGGATCGGGTCAAGCCTTCATACCAGTAACATGCACCAAATGGAAATGAGATACTCAGATAAAATCTTCTATTGTTATGTATGCCACAGTGCTGTCTGGGCTCCCTACCAACTTGTAAAATCCAGACGCATGACCAATCAAATTGGCTCTGCGCTAAAGAAATTAGGGTGCCGAGCAGTCAAATTTAAGTGAATTGCTTAGGTAGCTCATCAGTGAACACAAATTACAAAATAAAAGCTAACCAGAACAAAAAGGCTAATGTGCTTTTCAAAAATGTTTTTATATTTTAAGTTGCTCCTTTAGTCTAATCCACTGCCATTTCATATGAAACAGAATTTTCTACCCTCGAAAGCAGCAGACACAACTTATAGTCACTAATGATGGCCTTTATGGTATAATTTCTATGCATTTTTCTTTTCCTCTTATTGCACATCTTGACCATTACAGTATCACAAGTAATTTTTTCTAAATTACTTAAGAAATAAAATACTAAATTAGTCAAAGCTTGAGTGGCTGTGGTCCCATTTTAATGAATGAGTTCTGTGACTAAATCAATAATTTATATTTCAAAGAAAGAATTGTTTTTTGTTTTTTTAAACTAGAGGTAGAATACTTATTATGATACATTTTCTTTTTTTTTTTTTAAACCCTTACCTTGTCTTGGAGTCAATATTGACTCCAAGGCAGAAGAGTGGTAAGGGCTAGGCAATGGGGGTCAAGTGACTTGCCCAGGGTCACACAGCTGGATAGTGTCTGAGGCCAGATTTGAACCTAGGACCTCCCATCTCTAGGCCTGACTCTGAATCCACTGAGCTACCCAGCTGCCCCCCCTTATGATACATTTTCAAGCTTTGTAAATTTTTTTTAAACCCTTACCTTCCGTTTTAGAATCAATATTATGTATTGGTTCCAAGGCAGAAGAGTGGTAAGAGCCAGGCAATGAAGGTTAAATGACTTTCCCAGGGTCACAGCTAGGAAGTGTCTGAGACCAGATGTGAACCTAGGATTTCCTGTCTCTAGGTTGTTATAAGGAGTTTTCTTAATTTCACTGTTTCGTTAAAAGCAGAATTTCTATGTTCTTGTTAAGACAGTAACAGATAGATTCACCCTCCATCTCTTTATGAGGTGGACTATAAAGAAAAAAATCAATTAAGAGAAGGGACTCCATTTTCTCTTGTTTCTGAGGGGGCAGGAAGTCTGAGAGTCTGTGTTGGTTGGTCTCTGTCAAGAGGATCTGACAGTGAATGGTTGAGAGGTTGAATTTAGATCCAGATTGGAGAAGAAGTCTATCTCTGAGGGGTTTTCTCCTCAGCACTGGGAGGGAGAAGGGCCTGACTCTGAGGGTTTTCTCCTCAGAACTTGAGGGTGCAGGAGAGCTGTCTGTGTCACTGTGACTTGCAGTTTCACCACTGACAGTTGAGGAAGAAGAAATACTGGTTAAGGAGGTTGGAGGAGATAAAGTCTTATTTTATTAGTTAGGTAGTGAGATAGAGAATTTAATCTTGGATAGTCAGCATAGGTTAGTTAGGCCTGCTTTGTCAGGCAAGAAGATCCTTAGATTTAGGGTTTCTTAGAATTTTTAGGGTTTAGATTTTTAGGCATAGTTATATGATATAAGAAATAAACTCTCCTGTTTCCTACCTCCTATTTCCTATCCCTGCCCTCTTCTGAATAAATAAGTGGAGATGGTTTACCAAACTGTTCTCTGTGCTTTTATCACAATATTGAGTACCTCTTCACAAGGTCTGGCTCTCAATCCACTGGGCCACCTAGCTGCCTCCTCAAGTTATGTAATTCTTAAGTAAAACTATAGCTAGGAATAATGACTGGGTTAAGAGAGTCAGATAGTCAATATAATATTTTTCTATAAAATTTTTTAACATTCAAATATTAAAAGAATACTAGAAAATATATATTAGGACATAATGACAAACTTTTCAAAGGCAACGACTCCCTATCTGAATATATTATGTGTAGTTCTTTTCCACTGTGTAGAAGGAGTTCTTGGGATCAAAAAGATTATGCCAAAGGGGTGTAAACTCCAGCACATCCTATCAAACTGGGCCAGTTTCAAACATAAAATGGCGATGGATAGGCTCTGGTACTTTCCAAGGACCAGCTAAGCTATTGTTCACATAGAGAAGTGCATCCCTTAAAGGCAGCCCACCAAGTCATAAATTTTTTGGCCAATCAGACAATGGTTCTTGGATGGCCCACAAGCACAGAAACCTCATTTTTTTTAAGTCCACTTCTTATTACCAACTATCCTAGTCAGTCAAGTGAAAAAAGAACTTACCAAAAAAGGGAAGAAATGTGACAGAAGACAAAAGACAATGCAGTACTAAGAATCTTACTTCCTAAATAAACTAAGTTCAGCATTGTTCAAAGATCTTCAAAGCACCGATTACTCTAGATGGGGTAGATTTCCCCAGATCATTTTAATGTTACAAGAATTATCATTCCTTTAATACTAGTGTACAGTGGAGAGAAACTTGCAGAACTAATAAGCCCCAAAGTCTTTACTTCCACTTCACTTCAGTGAAGAAGAAATGTGGTCAGATTTACAGAGAAAACCAAAAGGGGAATTTAAGAGGATAATAGTAAAATGAAACTACAAAAACATTCTGTTGTGACAAATAAAGAAAAGAGGAGGACCAGGTGGCTTTTGTAAAATAACTCTTTTGTTTCTGTTCTCATAAGCACAGAGCACCCCGACTGTGTGAGGGCTCTAAGTAAAACTGCAGGACTTTTTCACAATATTAACATCTTAATTTAGACTGATTACTGTTAGATATGAATAAGATACGACTACTACAACAGCTCAAATTCCTAGGTGCAACAAACACTACTGGGAAAAAATAATGTGCAATAGTGCAAGACAGACAGACCCCTTTGAGAAAGACAAATTATTGCTTCTCATAACTGCTTTGAGAAACAGTAAATGAACATTGTTTCATACGCCTGAAAAGCCTAGTGATCTAGAATACATATTTTATCCTTGTCCAAATATGTGTCATTTATTTCATAATCACATGCCTTCTTAGAAGTAGCCTACGTACAAGATGTTCCCAAAGTCTTTGTGCTTATTAAAGCTTACACTGCTTTACACTTAGTAAGCTTACACTGTTTTACACTTAGCTTTACACTTACACTTACACTTAGTAGATTTATATTGCATCAGCAGTATAAAAACAGGTTTTATGTATTTCATGACAAGAAATGAAGAAGACGCAGTAGTCAGTTTTTTATGGAATTCCATTTTTGAAATCAAATAAGTAAATATATTTCTATTAAACTTTAAAAGGTCTCATTTTCATAATAAAAGAGGATACACATTCAGTTCAATCATTTTTATCAAATGAACGACTAAAAGGAAAGATGGAAGCTACAAACGGTGAATGTACTTAAATATGTTCAAAATAAATCAATATTATGTCAACTAATTAAATAAACAGATGTTCAATCTCTAGGGAAAGCCAATATATACAAGGAGAGGGTGAGCAGCAGATTGTAGAATGTGCATACACCATCATCGGCAAACCTTCCATAGTCCAGACAAAGGGGGCTTCTTTCAAAGCCCTGCACTTCATCCATCCCACCAAGCAGTTTAGAGCCCCAAACCACAAATATTTACAGGACCCACTCATGGATGGGGAAATTCCAAAACATCATCTTGGCTTAGAGTTCATAATGTTTCTTCAAGTTCTGCACATCCTCTAAAGTAAACGCAGAGTTTGATTTGTCTGAAAGGAATTCCAACAGCTGTTGGGTTTGTTCTTTTTGTCCTTTGCTAAGCAGCGTCAACATTGTCTGAAAGATAAAGAAAATTACATTCTAATGACGGTCCAGTCAGCTGGCATTTTAAAGATCAAAGCAGTATTAGTCCTGACATGTGAACTTTCTCTTTTTAAAGCCCAGTGATTTGCATAAGGATGAAGACATCTGGCAGCAGCTTACCGTAAATCTTTCCGCTTTACTTAGATGTAAAAGATGCTCATAGACCAGTGCAGGATCATTGTCAAGAAGATAATTTTTCAGAGCCTGGATGAGGAGGAGGAAAGTATCCCCTTCCAGTTTGTTACTCAGCAATGCTGGCAGATCTTTCGGGTCTGTGACAGCTAAGAGCTTTGCACAGGCTTCTTCATCTTTCCTGGTGTTTATGGCATTTAGAACTTGTCCAAATTCGTAGGCATTGGCAGGTTTTGAGATGTGGAGTTTTTCCAGGCCTTTCGCTGGGGGCTTGCTGTCTGCTGGCTCTTTCTCCAAATTGTGGCAGGGAACTGAGACATTCTCTGGGGAACCATCTTCAGGCTGTTCCTCCATCACCTTTACGATGGAAAGAATTTAATTTTGACACTAAGCAACACAACATTAATAGCCACACGTATTAGCTGATCCAGTTGTTTCCTAAACTAGTGTTTAAATTAGATATACTTTACACAAACATGGATTTCCAAAAAAAAAAGAAGAAGTAGAAGGCCCTTGTAGACACCATTTGAAGTTCTCAGTTTTGCAGACGGGCAAAGGATGGTCCTATGGCTAAAGTCATACAGCAGCGACAGAAGTAGTACAGACTAGAATTTGAGGCTCAAAATTCCCAGTACACTGCTATGCCCACCAACATTTACTTTACCAAAGGGGTCCTCCAGAGAAGGAGCTCCCTTAGAGCACCGAAAATATGAGGAGCAGCTGGGTGTCTCAGTGGATCGAGAGCGAGGCCCAGAGATGGGAGACCCTAGATCCAAAATCTGACCTCAGCCACTTCCTAGCTACGTGACCCTGGGCAAGTCACTTAATCCCCATAAGGGGGGGGGGGGGAAGAGGGAGAGGAAGAGAGGGAAAGGGGAGAGAGAGAAAAAGAGAGACAGAGACAGAGGGGGGAGGGACAGGGAGAGGGGAAGAGAGAGAGAGAATATAATATGACCAAATAAAGTTATATTATATTTTAGGAACACAACTAAATTAATAACAAGAAGTACAACTATTTCTTTTCCTTTGTTGTTCTAGACATGACAAATAAGATCTGATTGAAATAAACACACACACCCAGATAACAAATGTTGTCATTCTTTAGAGAAAAGTATTTCTAGACCAAAAATTCTCAGCTTTCCTTTTCCTGGAAAATAAATCGGAAGCCCAAGATGATGACTTTCAGCACCATCTCTTTCATGGATTCATTGAAGAAATAATAATTAGGCACCAGAACAGGAGAAGTTTAGCCAGACTCGTCCTGCCCTCGTGGAGCCGACAGTCTGGGAGGAGGACACGATGTAAATGGAGAGCGCTATGATGCGTGTTATGTGACTGACTCTTTGCAGGGGAACAAGACTGTGTGGGGAGGAAGGCTGCACCTTGTGCCCACGTCTGAGGGAGGGGAGGAGAGGAAGCTCCAAGAAAGCTTCATGGTCTAAGAGACAGGGTTTGACTGGGGCTTTCAAGAACCCGCAGGAAGCGAGTATGTGACGACGGGGAAGACCCAAAGGTGGAAGAGCAAAGAGCTGTCGAGTTAGCCGGAGAGAAGAGGGCAGAGAAGGGAGTAACAGGATAAGAGCTCCGGAAAGTTCGGAGGTGCCAAAGTATGGAGGGTCTTGAGGGTCTTCAGAGGGGCGTGGCAGTAGGGGCAGAGGCCGCTGATCGCCACAGGCTTCACTAAGGACAAATCAAGCAGAGAGGCGTAAGCGGCAGCAACAGCATTTTACATTAGCTGAAGCAGAGAAAGTGGGTGTAGTGCTGCGCTCGCCCAGAACGTGGGGGCGGGGTGTGTAGGGCTGAGGAGGGACCAGCTCACCATTCCTCTGCCTCCCCCACCCCAAACCCCTCGTTGCCTCCGGAAGCTGACGTTTCATACCCCAAGAGTCGCTTTCACCATGACAATACCTCTTCAATTTTTATTCTCCTTCTTTCCTTTTCTTGGCCGTGGAGTGGCGCGTCATCCTTGATATTAAGAAATACAGCGATCTCTCCCAGCTCCTTCCTTGCTTCAGAAACATCTGGGTCTATTAGCAGCACCTTGCTGAGATCATGAAAACTTTCCTGGTAATTCTGAAAGTCAAAGTGGGGTGTGGGGAGAAAAGGAACTCTTATAAATCAGGCGAAGCCCAGCACGGGTTAGGGAACTGGGTAATGTTCATTTTCTGCACTGAAATAGAAGGCGGAGGCGTGCTGGCTCCACGCCGGGAGGCTCCCAAAGCCACAAATCCTCCCCTTCAGGGCTGTGGGGCCAAAGCGTGACATCGTGTAACCTGGCGGTGAAGTGTGTGTTAGACATGCAAACAGAGTGGCTTCCTGAAATCACACGGCAATGGCCATTCGTCCTCCGAGAGTGCAAGGTTCTGCTAAGTACCTCCTCAGGGAGTGTCCCTCTCCAGGAACAGCAAACACGGGGCTCCGGAATGAGACAGGGACGCAAAGGACCGTCTTTTCTTTAACTAAATGCTCTGCTCTCTGGCCCCTGCCGGGGCACATCTTCATGGAACATTTTTTATTACTACAAAAATAGCTGTTTGGGGGGGGGGGTCGGATCTTGGGCAGCAACTCAACAGTAACATGATCTTACCTGGGCCAGTGACACTTGCCTCTGGTCAGTCCCAGAGCTTAAACTGAAACCCAGGTTTTCCTCAGCCCAGAACCATCTCTATCCACTACACGGTTATCTTCTACTGATGAAATACTATTGAATCATTCATTGGATACTATCTTTAAGAAGCACCTCGTACCTCAATATTAATGCATATGAATAAGGAGACATTTCCCTGACGATGACAAAGTATAGGGTTAAAGGCTGGAGCAGAAATAAGAGTAGAGATTATTTACTTTTCCCTTTGTTTGATGGTAACTGCACCCTCTGCTTGTTTTTTATATGCCTTCCTTTAAGAAGTACACCAGATCTGAGCTCTGGTGAGAGCTAATGTAAGCCCTCGCTGCAAATTCCCCATCTTAGCTGGTTTGCCTCTATTATTATAACCCACCCAAGTATGTTTTGACCATTGTGCTTACCAAAATCTATACCTGATTCCCACAATGAAACTAAAAACTTAGTTCTACCCTCCTCGTGATCCAAGTCTCTAAATTCAGATTATTATTCTCCCTGGACAGAAACAAGGGTTGAGAGCTCAACCCAAAGTCAGAATTTATCTACCCAAATTATCTAGCCATTGCCACAGTGAAAGACTCTGAAAGAAGAAGGGTGATGAACAATTTTTAAAAGAAAGCATAAAGGGGGTCAACCTGGGTGGCTCAGTGGAAAAAGAGCTAGGCCTAGAGATGGGAGGTTCTGAGTTCAGATCTGGCATCCATCCCTTTCTAGTTGTGTGACCCTGGGCAAGTCACTTAACTAACCACTTTTGCCTAGCCCTTACCACTCTTCTGCCTTAGAATCAATATTTATAGTGTCAATTTTAGGCTAGAAGGTAAAGGATTTTTTTTCTTTTTAAAAAAGAGAAGAAAACATAAAGGAAACAAGTTTTAAATGAAACTAGAACAAGGCTGCAGGCACATATTTGTTCCAAATAGTTCTACTAGGCCAAATCATGTCAAATAAATAAATACATATAGTGAGTGGCACTCAGAAAACAATGAGCCAAAGGGTCGCTTATGGTGCAGAAATGTGTAAAAAAAAAAGTAAACAAAAGCTATGAGTAATACTGCTGAATAACTTCATTTAACATGATCTTTCGGGGGAAGAACTCTGAAGATGTTAGCAAATTTATTTTATGAGAACAATTATTATTTTAAATGATCTTAAAATAAAACTATTATCAAAATTTAACCAATATTTCAATAACGTCCCTAGATTTTGTTCATCTCTTTTTAGGTGGGTGTATTTTCATGTCAAAACTTCTGCATGGCGTGAATGCCAAGGAAAAAGGGTAACATAAAACAAAACTCCATCTTTCCTCTAAGCTAAATGTTACTCTAAGATGGGCTAAAAACTTGTTCTCTCACCTTGTCGCCATCAAATAGCAACAGGCACCCCATACCCTGTGAATCTTAAAAACTACTCAGACTGTACTTTAGAAGATTTGATTTAGCTATTCCCTTATTGTAACAATGGAGATATTTGGTCTAACAGAATCAGGAATGTCTTGGGAACTTTACATTACTCCACCCTAATTAGACATACTTTAGGGGAAGATAAAGTTGTAAACTCCTGATTGAACAATGAAAGTACTTAACTCATACTTTACAGTGAAGCTAGAACTTAAACTAAGTCTATTTTTAGATCTAATACAAAAAGTTGTTAAGTACCTGTAAAGGTTAAATTAATCACAAAAAGGTCAAGTAACTCACAAAAGGCAAGCTTAACAAAGAAGTGTTAAGTAACTCTAAAGATATAATCTAACCAGAGAAGGTGAGAACTAAAGAGTGGTGAGAACTAAGAATGGGCATCCTGGAAAATATCGTCTACTGTGATTGGTAGATGTGAAAATTTAGGGGAGGTGACATAAGGTGACATAGGCAATTCAGTTCAGAGTGGAACTGGGTTCTGAACTCAGTTCAGGAGATTGAGTTCAGTGGAGGACTGGAGTTTCCTTGGAGACGGTCTCATGGTGAGTGATAAGACAGACTGCCTTTCCTTAGACTCAGGAAAGCCAGAACATTTTAAATTCGTTCTTTTCTCTCTGTCTCTCTGCTCGCTCTCTCGCTCTCTCTGTCTCTGTCTCTGTCTCTCTTTCTCTCTCTCTCTCTCCAAAATTCCCAGCTGACTTGGGTATTTTATTAGTTGGGAATCATCCCTGGTGACCAATTATTTAGATTTTAAAGTCAAAACACTCAAATTATCCTTACAACCGGCAGTCATTCCGCTTGCGGGCTTAGACGTCCTCGGGTGGCCTCTCCTTTCTCCTCTTGGAGCTCAGGCTCTCTCTTTTTTAACCTCTTGTCCTACTAGGGGCACCTACAAACATGACCTAGCCAGGCTGGTGGTCCTCAGTAACAGCTTCTGACCCTGCTTAGTTGTGTGTGCTTTAAGCGTGACAGGCATTCATTCGGAATAAAGAAACTAAAATCTATGTACGAAAGCCCAGAACACTGGCATTAGAAGGCACCGATCATTCCATCCACAGGTGCAGCGTTATAGAGGAAGCCTAGGTTAAGGCCACAAAGATAGTTAAAAGAAGGCAGAAGTAGACTCAAAGTCTCTGAATGTAGGCTTCATCAATGTCATCTTTAGAATGAAATATACACACAGGGCTGGTATTCAAAATTCTTAACCGTCTGGCCCAAATTTACCGCATCAACCTGATTGTACATGACCACCCGCCACAAACCCCGTGGTTCCATCACACCAGGCTCCTCCTGTCCCTTGGGCAGGACTCTCCATTTCCCACCTCCATGTCTTTGCCCCAGCTTCTGCCATCCCTGGAATGTGCCTCCTCTTCTTTCCCACTCTTAGAATTTTTTGTTTCCTTCAAGGCTTTTAAGCCTTTCCTGATCCTCCAGGCTGCTAGTACTTTCCCTGTTGTCAAAATTACTTTCTATCTACTCTGCATATCTTTTACAGGGACTTGTTTACCTCCTAAATGAAGGTAAACTCCTTCTCCCTCCCTGCTTTCCTTCCTAGCCCTGGCGCTTAGCAGATGCTTAATAAATGCCTGTTGGTCGTCCGATAATTCAGTTCTCTTTTTCCCTCCATGAGAAAGGATTATTTCATCTGTCCCGTGTTTTTGTTAGTGGAAGCCACTTGATTTGTTTTGACATAATTTTCAGTTTGGAAATTCATAGGCTCCTCCATTGGGAGCTATAGGGACTTCTTGTGCCCTCCAGTCTGGCTCCCCCACGTTATAGTGGAAGAAGCTGGAGCTCGGGAAAGTGAAATAACTGCAAAGCTCACACACAGAGCCGCAACTAGCTGGGCCAGAACTCGAACCCAGGCCCTCTCACTCCAAATCAGGTTCTTTCCCCCTTTTCTTACCTTTAGTCCTTTGTGAGCAAGACCTCTCCTATAGAACGCTTTCACGTTGGACTCTTCTATCTCCAGAGCGCGATCACAGTCCCGTCTGGCTTCTTCGAAGCAGCCTAACTTCAAGTAGCAGAGAGCCCTGGGGGAGGGAACAGGGCATCATGGAAGGCAGTGACCGGCGCCCATCCACAGAGGCCGGGAAGAGCCTCAGAGAGCGGGGCACGGGCCGGGAGCGGGCAGCCCCTAAAGGGCTCGGCACCATTACTCCAGGCCAGTTCTAGGCACTGGACAACTCCCTATTTCTGATCAGACTCCATGTGGTGCTCATCAAGAGAGGACAGAAGCAGAAAGGTGGGAAAGAAGAGCGGAGAAGCACGACCCACAGGAGCCGCCATCATGTTTATGAACCTGGAAACCACCTCGAGAGCCTCTGTGAATCCCAAAGGAAAAACAGTAATTAGAACAATTTATATTATTAAACAAGGACAGTTAAGTGGCTCAGTGGGTAGAACACAGGATCTGGAGACAGGAAGACCTGAGTTCAAATCCAGCCCCAGACATTTCCTAGCGGTAAGACCCTGGACAAGTCACATTGCCCTGTTTGCCTCCATTTTCTCATCTGTAAAAAGAGCTGGAGAAGGAAATGGCAAACCACTCCCATATATTTGGCAAGAAAGCCCCACACAGGTTTGGGTTTGGATGGGACAAGTCAATAATGGCAACGACTTCTACTGGAACCTCCTGTCAGCTCAACGGCAACATTAACAAAGGCTGAGTCAGCCCCAAGTTACCTGTTGGTGTAGATGACACATTCGCTCTGACTTATCTTCAAACACTCGCTGTATTTCTCAAGAGCTTCTTTATAGTTTCCTTTCTTTACAAATCTGTTTCCTTCTTCCTTAAGGGCCACAAACGTTTCTTCACATTTTTCATCTATGTGGAAGGAAAAAGGGAATTTTTTCATCCAGGCAGCTTTAAGGTAGTAACAGTGATGGGCCTTGTTCAAGTTAACCCAACTGAGGCTGCTCTCGTCATGTGAGAGTCAGTGATAACTAGGAAAAAACCCATCAATTCACAGTGGTAAACTGGATATACTAACGCATAGTAATGGTGTATTTAAGACTACCACAAGTTCTGCCTTTTTTTACCCCTCACCTTCTGTCTCAGAATCAGTACTGTGTATTGGTTCCCAGGCAGAAGAGTGGTAAGGGCTAGGCAATGGGGGTCAAGTGACTTGCCCAGGGTCACACAGCTGGGAAGTATCTGAGGCCAAATCTATACCCAGGACCTCCTAACTTCAGGTCTGATGCTGTGCCCATTGTGCTAACTAGCTGCCCCCAGGAGTTCTTAAGATTAAGCACCAGGATGGATTTTACAACTTACTTGGTGTTTTCAAATTACTTTTTCTCTACTGGGTGGTTAGGAACTCTGAGTCACTGCAGGGTAACAGGCAGAATAGAGACTGAGACATTATGAGGCCTAGCAAAGGGCATGGACACACCAGACATGGTTGTTAACTCAATACCCCAAGATCACAGCAGCCCTTTGGAGCATGATATATACCAGGGATGGCGAACCTATGGCACAGGTGCCAAAGTGGCACCCAGAGCACTCTCTGTGGGCACATGTGCTGCCCCCATCCCCCCAGTTCATTACTATAAGGGCAGAGGGACTTAGGCAGAACTGCTCCTCTCCCGCTCTCCAATCCCATCCCCCACCCCTCTGCCCAGCAGATAATGGGAGTGCACAGGAGGGAAGGTGGACGGCTCACAGGTGGCAGAGCTGGAGGGGAGCAGAGTGCTCAGGGGCACACCCCGCCCCCTTTCCATACTTGCTGAGGACATTCCTCACTTCCCCCACCCTTCCACCCAACAGTACAATGGGAGTGCTTCCTCCCTTCCCTGTGTGGGGTAAGGGGCGGGCAGTATGCACCTGGGACTAGGTGGGGGGGAGGGGCATAGCACAGTCTCTAGGGAGACAGGCACAGCACTGGGTCAGGGGTGGGGTGGGGCCCAGAACTCCTTACCATCATTGTTCTATAGCATCTTCCCACATGTTCTAGTAGAGTGTCAAGATACTACTCAAATTACGGCCTTAATCAAGCTGTTGACTACTTGTAGATGTTAATAAATTTAATTTTAAATGTCAACCACAGATTTTTTTTTACCTATAACCTGAACTATAACCTTAACCTAAAGTTTAGTTTTGTGTACATAGTGTACTCTGATTTCAGAACTTGTGACATTTTTAACAAAGTAACTATAAATAAAATAGTAATTTACTTCCTGTGGCAAATAGAACTGAAGGGCACATCTGCTATTAAGATGCAAGAAGAAAATTCACTAATCATTACTTGAAAAATAAAAACTCATATCTCTCATACCTCCAACCTAAAGGACTGTAAAATGATTAAAAACTAGAATTCATGAAGACCTATAAATCGAATAGTGTGCTAAAGAAAATTCAGATTTTAAAAAAGAACAATAATAATCAATTTAAATATTCTATTATGTATTTGATGCAGCTACTCTACATGAGAGACAGTATAGTGTGGTAAACAGAGAGATGGCCTCGGTGCCAGGAAGACCTGGGATTAGGACCTCCTCAGGCA
The DNA here is from genome assembly GCF_027887165.1 of Monodelphis domestica. Classification (NCBI taxonomy): domain Eukaryota; kingdom Metazoa; phylum Chordata; class Mammalia; order Didelphimorphia; family Didelphidae; genus Monodelphis; species Monodelphis domestica. Next base: position 170,695,881 of record NC_077229.1, read on the forward strand.
TATACCTGCTGTGACCCAAAACAGGTGACTCTAACCCTTTGGGTTCTAGGCAGCCCTGCAAGACAGGAAGTTCTGGAGAAGGTGGGGATCTGCATTGTTAGAGAGCTTCCCCTCCCAGGAAGGATTCCCTTTACCAATATCATCTTAGATTCAGTCTCTATCCTTCTAGAAATAGTGGTTCAAACATTTTTGAGGAAGGGATTCTTTTTTTTTCATCTTCCAAAACAAAGGGTTCAATGCATTGAAAATGCTCTTCAAGAACCAAACCTCACACTACCAAGATTGTTCACTGAGCTCTCTATCCTTCCTGCCATCTCTTTCCTCTCTCTGCCTCTGCCTCTGCCTCTGTCTCTGTCTCTCTCTCTCTCTCTCTCCCCCTCTCCCTCTCCCTCCCTCTCTCTGTCTCTTTCTCTCTCATCTTAAATCTCACTTTATCTATTGTCTCCCTTTTCTAGGATCTCTTCCATCCTTTAAGAACTAAACAAAATCCCATCACCACCACCAAAAACCCCACTTTTCATTAGATGTTGACATCATCTTGAGCTTCCTTTCATAGTCAAACTCGGGGGGGGGGGGGGGGACGGGACTTATTGACTTATTTTTAAACCTCTAGCAATCAGGTCTACCCCTTGCTTTCCAGAGCTCTTGAATAACATATTTGTTGACCCTTTCTTAGTGCTGATCCCCCCTGCCACCACTGCAACCCTTGACACTGCCGACCCTTCCTCCCTCTGGACACTCTCTGGGTTCTCTGCCTGCTGTCTGACCACTCCTCCATTCTCTGCTTGATCATCCTCTAGGTCCTGTTCCCTGTGCATGGATTTCTTGTCTCGGATCTTTTTTGTTTTTTTGGAGATTTCATCGACTCCCAGAGGCTTAATTACTGCTAGCAGATGACTCGCAGGCTCTGCTTATCCATGCATTTCTCCTGAGCGCCACTCCAGCATTCCCAACTGCAGGCAGCTCCCTATTGTCTCTAGGATAAAACCCAAATGACTCTGTTTGGCATGTAAAGCCCCTGACAATGTGGCTCTAACCTACATATTAGATTCATTTCCTATTCCAGCCAAACTAGTCAACTTGCTGTCCCTGGACATGACATTCCGTTTCCCAATGCCTTGTAGAATCTAGAATCTCTAGTGCTGGTAACAGCTCAGCTCAAGTGCGGCCTTTTAAAAGAGGCCCTTCTGATCTGTGCTGGTGGTGAGCTAACCCCCCCCCACCCCCAGACACAGCACCCAACCTGAAGTTCAGAAACATAGCAGTGTGACCTTGGGGAAGTTATACAGAACTTCTGTTTGCCTCAGTTTCCCATCTGTAAAATGGGGATAATAATAACACTTATCTAAGAACCCATAAGATAATTTTTGTAAAGCATTGGAACAGGGTCTGGCACATAGTAGACGCTTAAGGAATGCTTAGTCATTCCCCTCCACCCCCAAAAAAGGATTTGCTTTGTTAAAAGAACCTGTATCCCATTCTTTTGTCTATATTGATAGCAGGAAACCTTTAACTTTGATTCTGGAAATAGCCAAGAGTCATCTGTTTCATACGCTTACATCTTTTAAAAAATTCCACGTACTATTTTTTTCTTTCTTTTTAAAAAAACCCTTGCCTTCCATCTTAAAAATCAATAATGTGTATTGGTTCCAAGGGTCACACAGCTAGGAAGTATCTGAGGACAGATTTGAACCCAGGGCCTCCTGTCTCTGGGTCTGGCTCTCTATTCACTTGAGCCACCTAGCTTCCCCATGTACTACTTTCAAAACTGCCTTGCTTTTCTATGCTTCCTTCTGAACTTCCTTCTCTTCTCTTCTGCATATTATAAGAACTATTATAATGGTCCTCTTTTTTCTCTTTGCATTTTAACACACTTGTAGACAAAGTAAAGCGACTCTGTTCAATAAGCATTTACAAAGTGCTAGACACTGTGCCGGGCTCTAGGAGGACCAAGGCCAAAAGAAACAAACAAACAAAAAAGACTCTACTATGGAACCCATAGTAAGGTGGTTTTGGAAATAGTTCACTGACCAGACCCACAAAGTGGTGATTAACAGATCAGTGTCAGTCTAGGAGACACTGAGATTCTGTGTCCAGCTCTGTCCTCTTCGAGCTTTTAATAGGCTGGCAGGTATATAGTGATATACCTGTGATATAGAACTGTCAATATAAGGCACATCACTTCCTCTCTCCTCCTCTTTCCCCGGAGAGACATTTCTGCTTGGCAGCCTGCTAAGCATTATGACATCTTGGAGTGGTGGCAGCTATTGTCTCGGTTTGGTGGTGAGTTTTGCCCTGGAGCTGATTTCAGGTTCAGGCATCTTAGCTGAGCACCTTTGGAGGTCAAGCTGATTCTTTCCTCCTTCATACTCCAAAACCTTATCTCCTAATCTCCCTGCTCGGTACCAGCCAGGCAGGGGGGAGAAAACCTACTCCTTTCCTTCTTCCTTCTCCTTAATCTCCTCCACTATCAATTAAAACAACATAACATTTCCAGCTGCTTGGTTTTTTCATTAGGATTTTATAAATTAAATCCTTGGCGACAAAAATAATTATTACATTCAACTCAGCTATAATTTTACCCTTTACATAGCTGAGTGACCTAAAGCAGGCATTCAAGCACTTTCAGCTCTAGTTTCCACAGGGATGTTATACATAGTAAATGATATAATAGATATAAAATGCTTTGCAAACCTAAAAGTAGTTATTATTTTTATGAATTTCAAAAACGTTTTGACCAATGTCATCATCATTGGAATGCATGTACAGCTTCCTAAGGTGACTAATTTGAAGGGTGATAATTAAATGATCATATAGATATAGAGGCATTAAGAAATGCATTTAAAAAAAAAATTCCATTCCTCTAGTTGTCTCTTATACAAGGGCTGATTTAGGTTTTGTGTAACACCATGGAAATATGAAAACATCAATATACAAAGAATTATGCTTCAATGAACTGTGTGGTTTTGGCTTTATCCTAGCACAAGGTCTTGTAGGGAGGGACAAATAAGGCCCTAAAATGACATATGAGTTGCATACCTGTAACGTTTGATTTTTGATGGTGTCCAGAATCAGTTGTTCCATTTTGTGTCATCAGGCCTGCAGAATCTCCTCCATCCAATCTATGTAATTGAGCTGAAAAGGGAACAGTTGGAATTGGTGATAGTTTCTCCCTCCAAGTTGGGCCATCTTGATCTATTAAAGTTCTTGTTATTCTAAAAAGGAAAGAAAAAGTAGTTGCTTCCACTAATCACAGAATTTGTTTCTTTAGTATCACATAAGATTTTACCCTACAGTAAAATTGACAGATGTTTTGGTGTTTTTTTTTTTAATCTGAAAGAATGATTTAAAAAATTAATTAATAATATTTTCCCATAGTTACATGATTCATGTTCTTTTCCTCTCCCCTTCCCTCCCTTCTCCCAGAGCTGACAAGCAATTCCACTGGATTATATATGTATCATTGTTCAAAACCTATTTCCATATAATTAATATTTACAATAGAGTGATCATTCAAAGTCAAAATCCCCAATCATATACCCATCGAGCCACGTGATCAATCATATTTTTTTATTCTGTGTTTCTACTCCCACGGTTCTTTCTCTGGATGTGGATAGCATTCTTTCTCATAATTGACAAATGTCTTATAACCTTATGATGCTATTCAATATGTTCCTTTGGGCAAAATATATAAACCTCAGCTATTTCTAGCCTCTGTAGCTATTCAAGTCCATAACAGACTAAAGAGACTTCAGAAACACCAACTGTTGCAGTGAACACTAAACTATGAAATGAAATTAATGTAATTTTTATTAAGAGAAAAATATTTTCTCACTAATATGTTACTGATTTGGTTGCAGTCATATTTAAAAGCTTACTTGTGAAGAGTTAAAATATAAGATTGAAATGCAGTAGTTCTAGGGGAAAGTTTCCTCTTTTAACATTTAATTATTATATAAATTAGCTAAGTTTTATCCTTAAAAATAACCAAATTGACAGTAATGGTTTCAGATCCTAGTTATATCAGTGAATTGTTTAAAACATATTCACTGATTTACTAAACTGTTAGGAGAGAGAAATGTTATGTAATATTTATTTCCTTTTAAAACATTTTCATAGTTACTATATTCTTACCTTGTAGTTTTCATCTCTAAAATCATTGCAGCTATGTATCATTTGTATGTTTACAAGGCTCATCAACTAGCGAATGACATATTACACCACCAGTTATTCCTGTGACACACTTTACCTTTGGTATATGGTAGTGACTATTAAAAACCCTACCATTCTAACATACCTTTGAAAATCATGATCTTTTGAGTTTATTCCAAATAAGCTGGAAGCCAGTCTTAGAATAATGCATTTCTAACAATATTTTGGTAACAACAGTTGCTGCTAATGCTGATACTAATGTGATGAATTGAGAATCAGTAGGATTCACTTGAATCATTTACAGTCAGGTTCAAGTTAGTCTTGTGTATTAGAGATCTTGTATTTACTAGTATTCATACATATACTTCAGTATAGAAAACAAATGAATAACCACCTCAACCTGCAGATGGAAAAAAGAGTTTCAGAGAAAGAATTTGCAAGCAAAAAATGAATTACCAGCAGAGAAGAAGGAAGAAGCAGCTGAAAAAAGGTGATGTGTTGCCAGGGAGTAAATAACTATGTGCAGGGAAATCTAAAAACATAAGAGATGCCTAGAGAAGAAGAAAGGAATATGGTTAAAAGAGGACAAAATAAAATGAGCATGTATTTTTTTAATCAAGCTACTGATGTTCAGTTTTCCATTATTGAAATTTAATATAGCAAAAAAGCAAATGATTATGGAATTAATAAGTGGATATGGAATATTTTTTAAAGGTATCATCTGTAATTGGGCATGTACATTCCCATGTGCACAAATAGTCAAGCTGGTCAAAGTCCCCAAATGTGATTTTAAAAATTATAAGGCCACAAAAAGAATAAAGCCTTCAAGTTTTCCTAAACAAGGGCAGCTGGGTGGCTCTGTGAACTGAGAGTCAGGCCTAGAGATAGGAGGTCCTGGGTTCAAATCTGGCCTCAGACACTTCCTAGCTGTGTGACCCTGGGCAAGTCACTTAACCCCCATTGCCTAGCTCTTCTGTCTTGGAACCAATACACAACACTGATTCTGACAGAAGTAAAAAAGTTTGTTTTTGAGTTCCTAAACAACAAGTAAAAATTATTTGAAGGGGCCCTTGTCTGTATATAAAAATACTGGAAAAAACGTAGCGGTGTCAAAGGTTGTCTCTGTATATTCCCACCTCTAATCCAACCCTCCCATCGGCATCTGACAAAATCCAAAATACCATTTTTCTCATGTCCTTCCTCCTGCTTCAGAACTTGGTAATGTGGTATACTGGAAAGACTGAATGTTAATCTAGAATCTAAACAAGCCTGTTTTTTTTTTAACCCTTTCCCCCTGTTTTAGCATTGATTTTAAGCCTGAAGATGGCGAGAGCTAGGCAATGCCCAGGGCCCCGCCGCTAGGAGGTCCCTGAGGCCCGATGTGACCCGTCTCTAGGCCTGGCTCTCCATCCACCGAGCCTTCTCACTGCCCAACCTAACAATCTTTTATAAGGAGAAAAGGTTTTCTATTTACCCCAGAACTGGGGTCATTAGTGACGAGGCGTAGAGCTCGGACAGAAGGGAGCGTGGAATGCCCCAGCTGGCCATGGGCCCCTCCCTACACAAAAACTGCAGAAGCAGCAGGAGCGGACCTCATCAAAGCCTCCTCTCCTGGAGAACTGGCCAGCCCGGGAAGGCCTTCGGGCCCAGCCACGCCTCTGTCCCTTGTCAGGATCACCAGTGAGTGCGGAGCAGAGCCAGGCCTAGAGCGAGGCTCTCTCCACCCCTCAACAACAGAATGCGCTCTAAATTCAGCGTAGGAGCACTCGGGCTCTCTTGGGGGGCGGCTCAGAAGCACGACGACTCATCTTCGGGAGTTCAAATCTGGCTTCAGTCCCTGGACCACCCTGCTGGCCCCGGCGAAGGAAACGGCACACCGCTCCCGGATCTTTGCCACGAAGAGTCGGACAGGACTGAACCAGTGCCACGATATTTTCCTTTTCAGTCTCCAGCCCGTCCCTCAAACATCGTACTCATCCCCCCACTCTGTTTTTACGTAGGCTCCCCCTGAGGTCCTCCCGGGATCCTCTCTGACCATAGCCTGGCCATCCTTTAAGGGCCACCTCAGCTACTACCTCTTCTAGGAAACTTCTCCTCATAACTCTGACCCAAAATCATCTTTTTTCCCCAGAGGCCACATTTTGGCACCTGATCACACTGTAGCTTACATTTCCACCCCCCACCCCAATGATTTACTACATTTAAGACTTATCAGGGCAGCTGGGTAGCTCAGTAGATAGAGATCCAGGTCTAGATAGGAGGTCCTGAGTTCAAATCCAGTTTCAGATACGTCCTGCCTGTGCCTAGCTAGCCCTTACCTCTCTTCTGCCTTGGAATTCTGATTCTAAGACAGAAAGTTTGTGTTGGGTTTTTTTAAAGCTCTATGTCCCAAGTCACTTACCTGCCCCTAATAACTAACAAAACAAAACAAAAACACCTTACCTTCCATCTTAGAATCAGTATGGTGCATTGGTTCCAAGGCACAAGTGTGAAAAGGGATAGGCAATAGCGTTAAGTGGCTTGCCCCGGGTTACACAGCTAGAAGTGCCTGAGGCTAAATCTAAACCCAGAACCTTCCATCTCTAAGCCTGGCTCCAAATCCACTGAGCCACCCAGATGCCCCTTATTAACTTTTAAAGCCCTTTAGAAGCTGGCCCCTTCCTGCCTTTCCAGTTTTCTTTTACTTGACTTCCTTATCATGTGATGAAGGGCCTTCTTGCTTGTCTTAGCACATGACTCTCCATCCCTCAACTCAACTTCTTTGTGACTGGCTGTCCCCAGGGCTGGCAATATTCTCCCTTCTCGTCTCCATCTCTTCCCTGGCTTCCTCCAAGACTCAGTTTAAGTCCCACTTTTTGTAAGAAGGTTTTCCTAATCTCTCTTAATGGTAGTGCCTTCTCTCTGAAATAATCTCTAATTTACTATCTCTCTCCTATCCATCCATCCACCTGTCCGTCCATCCGTCGGTCCATCAGTTCATCTTTCTGTCTTTCTGTCTGTCTATATCTTGTATGTTCCTACCTGTCTATATGTTGTCTTTCCCACAATGCTATGAGTTCTTGAGGCAGGAAAAATATTTTTGCCTTTCTTTGTGGCACATAGCTTGTTAACTTGACTAATAATACAACTACTATCAGGTAGTAGTGGTGGTGGGAAGAATTTGTGAGATTTTTAGACAGTAAAAAGAGGAAAAACACTGACAGATAAGAAAACACAGGCTATCTAAAGACACTTATGATTAAATCCATATGGGATTTAATTAGAAAAGATATTTTTGGTGCCTCCCCCAAACAAAAAAGCAAAAAAAGATGCACCAGTGAAGACTTAAATCCTTTGAAATGGATTATGACATACAGGATCACTGAAGAGGGCAGAAATGTAACTAAAAGAGATTAAAGTCAGAAACTACATCCCAGGCTGAGACTGATTTTTATAATGTACAAAACAGAAGCTGGAGTAGTGGTAGTATTATTGTGATTTTTTTTCCTTTCTTTTTAAACCCTTATCAATTCTATGATAGTAAAGTGGAAAGGACTAGGCAATCAGGGTTAAGTGACTTACCTAAGGTCACACAGCAAGGCCAGATTTGAACCATGTCTTCCTAACTCCATGTTTGGCTCTCCACTCCCTAGGCTAACTAGCTGCCCCTATTACTGTGATTTCAACTACTCTTAGTAATCACATAAAGTTGTTTTACTTTCCTTGAAAGACTGTTAAAATCTAAAATTCTGTGATATCTAACTTGGACAATCAATTAAAGCAATTCAATTTAATTAGATATATATACTAGCCCTTCTGCAAACAACAAAAATTAGATTACCTATTAATGCTGTCATTGGCCGACTGAATTCTGTTGTCTATTTGCAATACTGTTTTATAATCTACGTAAGCTTTCCGATATTGCTCTGTGGTTTCATATGCCATTGCTCGTCTCAAGAGAGGTTTTATAGAAAATGGGTGAAGTTCCAGGGCCCTAAATGAAAAGGAAAAATAATAAAATATAGGTTAAAATGTTTCTAATTTTCAAAAATCAAATTCCAAATGACTGTATAATGTAGAATTATGTGTTTTCAAAAGAAATTTCCTCATAGTGGCCTGATGGCATACCAGAAAAGTTACATTCAAGTAGGACATTAATAGCTAAACATAAAATGGAATTTACAAAGATATTATTTAGAAGCAAATGCAAAATCTCGTACTTTGCCATTTCATTTGTTCTTTCATTGTTTCATGTTTGTCCATTTTGTCTCCTCCATTCAATATAAACTCCTCGGCCTGCCACTTTACCTCAGTCTAAGAAACCAGCTGTGTCTAAGAGCCAGCAGTCAACACAGGGCAGGCCGGAGATGAACGAATCAGATGAACAGTGGGTAAGGCACTTCCATATGCAGGATATAATATTCCATAAGATAGTATTAAGGTCCGGGAATTCACCCCCCACCAAGGAAGGATCTCAGGCAATGTAATCAGACACGGAACAGGCCCTTTATTGCAAAAAAAAAAAACAAAACTGATCCTCAATAGAGGCACAGAATTTAATTTTCATGGAGCTTACGAGCCTGTTACATGGAGAAGATACGTGCCGGGGAAACCTGTAGGTTACCATATACGATAATCACAGGTAGATTAAGGAGTTGCAAAATAAATGCTCCATCACCACCAGGAGGAAGAGGGCAGGCAGACAAATGACGGCGCGATGGATCACCAAGTAGAAAGAAAGGAGCGCACAAACCAAACGCGTTCCAGCGGAAGAGACAATCCCCCAAGTCTGTCTCTGGCAAGTGAGACTCTAGTCTAGATGGTCAGGAAGGCCATTCCTGGGTCAGGCAAACACAGACTTCTAAATCCCGCAAGAGAAGACTGTAAGCTTCTGGAGGAGAAAGACGAGTTCACGTTTTGCTCTAGCATCGCTGCGCACGGCATACACACGGTGCTTCTTGGCATCCAACAAAAGAGCGGCTGACCGATGTAAGGAGGAAAGCGAAAGCTTTACGACAGCTTCTGGTCAGTGGAGGGGGTGAGAGGAGGTGCCTGGAGACGGAAGGCGAAAGGCTAAGCTAAGCCCAGAGCACCGGAGCTCAGGGAGGAGCCGTGTGTAGGCTGTGTCCTTGCTGCCAAACACTGCTCGGTCTTCCAGGGAGCCCCAGGACGTGCACCACCTCCACCTTTGGTCTCTCTGCCTTTGTCCTCACTGCCAACCCACCCTCGGAGCATGCTCCCTCATCTTGCTTGGCCTCTTGAAATCCTCGGTTTCCTTCCAGATTCGGCCGGAGCATCCCTTCTGCATACGGCTTTTCTTGGTGTGTGAAGCGTGCCTTTCCCCAGCACGGTTACTTTGTGGCTGTTATTTGTGTGTATCCTTTATAATCTCTGTATTTGGATCCCTGCATGGTAGCCCTCCTGCTCCCACGTGGCTCTCTTTGTATCCTTGCATTTAGCAGAATGACCAACACACAGTAGGCACTTAATTAATGCCTCTTGTTTGACATATGGAAGGTGAAGTTTTTAAAACAGTAGATATGTAAAAATGTGTATGCTTCTATCAACCAATAAAGCTTATTATTGTTATCAAACTAAATGTGGCAATGGGCCAAGGGTTGAACAAGTTCCACAACAAAGGTCTCATTTTCTAGGATTTTACCCGAATATAGTTAATCTGAAGTTTGCAGAATCACAGGATTTCAGCTAGAAGATCGCCATAAGCTCAAGCTTCCCCTCAAAGAACATAGTGGTAGGGTTCAGGAGATGTTGGTGCCATTTCTAGCTGTGGACTTTTGTGCCAGCCATAACTTCTCTGGGCCTCAGTGCCCTCATCTGCAAAATGGAAACAAAATTCCTGCCCCCATCATAGCATTGTGCTTGAGAGCATCAAATGGGATTATGTGTGGAATTCAATTCAATACACATGTATTAACTAGGCACCAGGGAAAGCGAGATGATAAGCAACATAAAGCTTGCCTTCAAGGAGCTTACAATCTGCCAAGGGAGAGGATTAGCCCACAAATAAGATAAGAGTGTGACAGGAGCAAAGCTCAGATTCAAAAATTCTTCTGGAAAACGTGCATAGGGAGAGACCCTTTCATCTGGTAGAGGTGAAGAGGAGGCCACAGAATGATCACAGAACAAGCACCAGAATTGGGCCTTGAAGGAAGATTTCAATAGCAAGAATGAGGTTGGGACAAACTGCAGGTGCAGGGGAGTACCTGCACAAATATATGGAGCTGAGAGCCAGCAGGAGGAGACTGTGGAACAATTGGCGATCCAGTTTGGCTGGCCATGGGATATGGGAAGGAGAGTGATAAGAGAGGAAGCTGGAAAAAGACTGTGGAAGACCCGATGTGCCTTGCATGTGCTATAAACCATTACCATTTGTGGAAGGTTGTACACGCCTTAAATGTACTATAAACTGGCCACTTGGGAGCGACGGAAAGTTTCTAGGCAGGGGAATGTCATGACCAGACCTCCGCTTTAGGAAGATTATTCTGGCAGCTTCATAAAGGATAAGTTGGAGAAGGGAAGAGACCAGAGGCAGAGAGACAAGTTAGGAAACCAGTGCAACAGTCCAGGCAAGAAGTGTTTTAGACCTGAAATTTCTTTTTCTCTGTTTTTAAGAAAGAGGAAAAAAGGAGAAGACACCACAAAAAAGAAGAAATCCTTATTTTAAAATACCTCCTACCCTGGATACCGCTACCTGCATTTATAAGGAATATTTGAAGAGAAAAAAAATTCATCCGAGTATCCCAATCACTTCTCTATGACTCCAGGATTAAAGACTGGGCTAACTACTTAGGGCCTGGTATTTGCTGCAAGAGGCACTATGCATACTTGGTGATCTAAGCAGAATCAGGAATACCTGACACCCTCCTCGGACACGTACTAGCTGGTGACCCTGGGCAAATCACTTAACTCCTGTTTGCCCGAGGTTCCTCATCTGTAAAATAGGGATCATAATAGCACCTAGGTCTGTCCCAGTGTTGTCGTGAGGATCAATGATAAAAATAATTGTAAAGTGCTCAGCACAGTGCCTGCTACGTGGTAAGCGTGATATACATGTTAGCTGTGATGATGACGATGATGATGTGCTATGCCATCAAAGATTTCCATGGTTTGAGGGTCACCCATTTGCCAAAACAGACACAATTCTAGTCCAAAAACAGTCATGCTAAAGACAGGATGAAATCAAACCAAGACACATCCCAATCCTCCAGAATAAACACGGTCATCCCAGACTGGTTTCCTAACCAGGTGCTAACAGCTAACATTGGGTCTAACAGCTGCTATTATCAAAAAGCATTTGGAAAGAGTGGATTATAGAACGCATAAATCAGGCCTTCACCATGACATTATATTTTAATCAGCTAAGCTAGATCCCTCACCCCTCAGACATAGCTTCTTCCAAGGACCCTCCCAGCCTGAACCAATATTACTTCCCAAGATACTCTCTTCTCCTAATTCAATGCCCATTCAAGAATTCTCGAACTCAACCAACTTTTGAAGTTACATCTTTCAAGCCTTCTAAGCACCTTGAACTTTAACAGTGCTAACAAAACCACGTAAAGGAAAGAAATTCATTGTTTAATAGCAGTCCTGATTGTTAAAGGGCTCAAATCTAGACACAAAGGTCAGGATACAATGCCATTACTAGGAAAATGCACCAACAAATAAGGAAAGCAATAATATCCAAAGTACTTAGGGATTACACATTATCAGAAATATGACTGCTTGAGAGACTAAAGGTTCTTGGCTTTCCATCACATAAAGCTTTGTGTCTTGCAAAGCTCAAAGTGCACAAGATCTCTAGAATAGGTCTTGTATTATTTGTTTGCTCCATTGAGACAAATGCCAATTGTTCATTTTCTTAAGAACTGTGCAAAAAAAAAAAGTGAAGTCTAGGGGTCAATCAGAAGTCAGTTACTTATTTGGTAATAGTTTTTTCAATACTATAAATTTTAAAATGTGATCATGGCAAAATTAAGAGTTAAAAATGTGTATAATTTGATTACAAATATTACCAAGTATTTTTTGAATGATGAATAATGAATTCTCTGACCTACTAGGTCAGAGGAAGCTAATTCTCCCAATGAGAAAGATTGAACCATTCACTTTATGGAAATAAAGTTAATTCTTTCAGGTCTGACATACTTATTGCTCTTAAAAAGCACCATCTTGGTCTAAGGTGTGAAAAGCAAAAGGAAACTCAATATTTGTTATTCAGGTAAATATCCTTTCTAGGATATGACTTGGTACCAATATTAAGGTATTAAACCACATTATCATCCTGCATTCAACAAATACTCACTTCTGCATTTTTGTGTCAATTATGTATAAGCCATAGTGCATACAGAACACAAAGTTTAAATGGAATGACTGACCTCCAGAACTTTATAATCTAAAGACATGGTAACGTATATACAAATAGCTATAATAAAAAAGTTGACTCTAGCATGAGAAACATAAAGGTAGAATGGCTTTGATAGTGCACTGAAGGGAATGGATGGCTTCTGACAAAATGGTAAGACGAGGTTCAGAAAAGATGGCGTCCGACCATGGTCTAGCAGAACAAGTAGGATTCTGATCAGTCATGATGGAGAAAGTGTCCATAAAGGCACATAGGTGGGACAAGGCAAAGTTAAGTAGGAAGAATGGCAAGTGGAAGAGTTGTTTAAAGCACTAGTTAACTAATAGGAGGGAAGGCTGGAAAGGACTTCAACACCAGGCTAGGAATGTAGACCAGGAATGCAAACTTTCTGAAGTAAGTGAACGCTGCAATTCTAGAATCACTGGATTTAGGGTTGGTTAGAAGGGAATTTTTCAAATAATTTAGTACAGCTCCTTAATTCTGCACCTAAGAAAAGTTGGGCCCAGACAGGTGAAATGGTGACATAGCGTATAGTAAGAAACAGCAACCCAGCCAAACCCAGGCCTGAGGTCTTTAAAACCAGTGCTCTTTTTATGATGATACTTGATCAAAATGGGGCTTTGGGGAGATTAAGCTGGCTGAAGTGTTTAGGATGACTAAGAAGTCTCTAACCGTAAGTGATGTGGGCAGGAAACAGTAGATGCAAGGTTCATTCCATACACACCCACCCTTCTTTCAAATCTAGCCGACAGTAAGCCCCTTCTTGGGGGCTTTGCTCACCAGATTCTTCCCCGTTCAATTCATCCTTTGCTTTGCCTTCAGCTGATTTTTACCGAACCACCCCATTTGTTCCATCATTTATGTGATCAAAAACTTTGAATGTTTGCCCATTACCTACCAAATAAGCTACATTCCTAGGCCAATCAGATCTTTATCAAGAAATGCCAGAAAGAAAAACAGTGAATATATATTCTAAATGTGAAAAGCAAATAGTCTCCTCCAAACCCCGAAGTGCCATTTACCTGTTACAGTCTTCAACGCAGCCACTGCAGTTGCCTTCCTTGAGGTAACATGCTGCTCTATTTGAGTACAAGATACTTAGTTCATCTGCACTTTCACTTCCTAAAATTATACACAAATAGAGTTGAATTAATCATCCACTCCCTTTTCCGTGAATTAAAAGACTCGTGTGGCTTCTGGGTTTCACTGCGGCGCCCTTTTTGCTGACGGTGCAAAGCCCCGGGGGCCAGTCTGGACTGCCTATGCTACAGCCACCAAAAAGCTAGCAATCACAGCACGCAAACCAGCAGGCGCAGGGCTCCCTCAGTGCAAGGTTTCAAGTGACTCCCTATTCCTGGCAGCTATCACTCACATAATGAAGCAGATCGAGCCCTCATTACTCATTACAAAGGAATTTATGGTCACTCAGAGGGTTGGGCTGGCATTTCTGTACTTCTCTAGTTCTGCACATCAAGGCAGCCACGGCTGTAGGTCTGCAGGGAAGTTAGCCGGTCCGAGGATCCCAGGACGGACAACTCACCTAAATTAGCCTGGAGTTTTTCGATGGCCTCCGAGTACTTAAGCACTGCCTCCCCAAACTGCCCGTTCTTGAACAGCTCATTGCCTTCACTTTTCAGGTCGGCAGCAGCGGCGGTGGGAAGGGGCAGCGGCGCGGGGGACCGCCCCGGGCGTCCGTCCTCCTTGGCCTCGATGCCCCCACCTGCACTTCTGTCACTCCCGATGTGGCCATTCGCTCCCTCTCCGAGCTCGGGGGAGGGCTTGGAGTTCTGTCCCTCCGGGGTGCCTCCTCTCCCGGTGTGAGCTCTGCCCTTCTGGGTCTCCTTTCCTCGTAACTTCTTCCCATTGCCTTTGCCGGGGAGCTTGTTCTGCACATTCCCCATGGCAGTCTGGTCACTTGTGGGCTCTCCTCCCTGGGGCACATCGCTTTCTATAAGGAAGTTGATTAAGGAGGTTAGAGTTTGCATCATCAGAAGAAACTACTAGGAACACAGCACAGGGGTGTACCGGCTAGGAATCAAGGAGCACACAATCGGACCATCAACTTTTTGAGGAAAACCGGGATCAAAAACACGTCCCCGGAGAGGCCAAACAAATGCCTAGGAGGGAGAGAGCATGTTACACTAAGAAGGTATTAGAGCCCAGGCTGCTTTTTCTTGGCCACCCCTGTTTCTTCTCTGGGTCTGCTGAATAGCAGGTTTATGTCCTGCAATATTAACTCTTTAAATACAGGAGAGCTATGCAAAGAATGACACTAGGAACCAGTCACTAGGATTCTGCTTTTTCACTTTCAACTGTCAAATTATTTAAACAATACAAAATGGTGATATTTTTTTCCTTCCAGTTATTTTTCATGATTTGACAGCTCAACTTTAATAGTAAAAATGCTGAAATAACCAATAGAACTTTTAGGTAACATCAGAATTATACACTTGTTCTCTGCTTGCTTCCTCCTCCCATTACCATTTGCAAAATAGGAAACTAAAATAATGGTGAGTTTTGATTAATGAATTATTTTTAAATGATTTTCTTGGAAAAATATAATAGTTCACTGGAGTTTACAAACATAAAATATTTAAAATTTGCATCAATCCTTCTGGGCTCCTTGATGCCTCAGTAGTGGGAATGCCCTCTACTAATATCCATTAAACCAGCCTGAACATGGATCATCCTAACTCCTAGTCCAGTACTTTATCCACTGAGCCAATATAGACTTCACTTTGAATGGCTCTAGGCTAGCTTTTATACTTGCATTTTTTCCAATACCTCCTATATATTTGTATTTCCCTTCTTTTAATTATGATTAAGAGGTATCAGGCACTCATTACTTTTACAGTTTAGTATCATCTTTTTTTTTTTAATCCTTACCTTCAGTTGGAGTTAAATCATTTGCCCAGAGGCATCCAGCTAGGAAGTGTCTGAGGTCAAATTTGAAACTAGGACCTCTAGGCTTGGCTCTTAATCCACTGAGCCACCTAGCTGCTCCCTCATCATTTTATTTTTAAAATACTATAATATATATATAAATATAAAGATATTTATATATACATATAATATAGTAGTTTAATATATATAAAATACTATATACAAATATTGTATCAGTAGGCACCTCATATCAATTTTTTTCAAAAGTAGAGGGTCCAGATAAGAGTCTTTCAAACCTATGTTTTCAATTTTTTGAAACATATAATGTATAGTCAATAGTCATCCTATTACTGTTCTCTCTTACTTTAGAAAATGTTTCTCCCACATAGGATGCCCTTCTCTTGCATGTTTGCCTAAACAAACCTTCTACCCCTTCTCAAAAGACCTGTCCAGAGGCATGAGTGTATAATAAAAGACTATTATCTGGAGCCAGAAAAGCTGTTTTCAAATCCTGATTCTGCTATTACTCCCTTGGTAAACTTGGGCAACTCTTTTTCTCTTTAGTCTCCTCATCTATAAAATGAAGGGGATGACTTCTAGCAGCCACTCCAGCTCTAAGTCCTAGAACTCATCTTCTCATAGAAAATACTCAGGACTAGAAAAGATTTCTGAACTTGCCATTAACCTGACTTCGGAAATACTTGAGGGGGGAAGCTGGGTGGCCCAGTAGATTGAGAGGCAGGCTTAGAGATGGGAGGTCCTGGGTTCAAATTTGACTTCAAACACTTCCTAGCTGTGTGACCCTGGGCAAGTCACTTAACCCCTACTGCTCCTCTGCCTTGGAACCAATACACAATCTTGGTTGTTGTTGGGTTTTTTTAAAGAAATATTTGAGAAGTGTTAAATAAGCTAGTGCTGTTAACCAAATACCATGACTATATGCAAAAACCTTTAGCTAGAATTATTTACTATTGAATTATAAGGCTTTACCTAACTTCAAATGTATTATTAGTAATAATGTCACACTTCATTTATATGATGATTGGTTTTCTTCAAAGCAAAGTCCTACTTTGTAATTTTGATTAGAAATATCATTTAGTGTGTTTTATAGGTGGTGAAACCAATATATGGAATCAAGGGAATTAGAAACATTTAGCTTCCTGAATTAGGTTTCTTGAAATTGGGACTTTTTCTCTGGAGAAATCAGTAAAAGGTCACTGAAATTAGTCATTCAATTTAAAAATTCATTACCAAATAATGTTCTTTTTATGGACAATCAATCAAGAAGCATTTATTAAGCATCTACTATAAGAAAAGCAGTAAGGTCCAAATAAGCATAAAAAGCCTATGATTTAGTCTCCTTTGCTAAAAGGGTATCATTATGGGCCCTAAATATAGCTGCTCTGGTATACTTAACTTGGCCTCTCCTATCCATACAAGTACCAACAACTAATATAGTCAGGATGGGTGGAGGCTCAGTGAGTACCAGTGGAAACCCAGCCTTCATGCCTTCTTTTCCACTCCTTGTCACCACTCTTGTCTGTTCAGGTACAGCAGCAACAACCTCCCAACTGGTCTTTTGGCCTCCAATTGCTTCCCTCTCCAATACATGCCACACAGCTAAGCCAAATAAATCTCCAAATACCAAGTCTTTTATGTCATCCTCTTGTTTGAGAACGGCCTGTTGGATGGCTCTCTGGTGCTTTGAGGATAAAGTTCAAACTACTCTGTTTGGCAACCTACCTACTTACCTATTCAACTTCCACTCCCACCTGGTCAGCCTCCTCACTGCCCCTTTGTTCCAGATCTATGCTCTTGGTCACTTCCCCAAACTAGGATGGCCTTCCCCAGTCCCTTGGCCTGTCCCGATCCTAGCCCCCTCTTCTAGGAGACCTGGCCACTCCAAGCCCATGCCCATTTCTATGTATTGTCTCTACCACTCATCCTGGCATTTAATGAAAAACTGTTCTACAGTTTAAAGCCCGTCAGTTTCTAGTATTTGTCCACTAAAAAATTGGAAATTAAGAGCAAAGCTCTCTTCATGTGGCCCTGTTGAAGCTAGAGGGAAAATGTTTTAATCTTCTCAAGAGAATTATGCTTTCTTAAGATTTGATTTAAAGCCCTAGAAGCAAGTTTTAATACCCTCTCTTACTAACGGGGATCAGAGATGACCTAGTTTATAAACTGCCATCACATAAGAGAAAACGAAGATGTGGCAAGGCTCTAACAGGTTCAGGAGGAGATCTTGTACGTAAACAAATAAAAAACAATGAATAATGAACAAGGAATGCTGGCCCCTAGAACAGCAATAACTGAAAGGGTCAACCCTCCAGAACCAGCAAAATCTTCCTTCGTGAGAAAAAAAGCAAACCTGGATGTCAAAAAAAAAATCTAAGGGTGTTTTTTCTCCCATTCATCTGAGGAGGAAGTTTTGTATTCAAGTGCTAAGCAACTGAAATGAAGGAAAGGACTGTTTCATTTCTAGTTTTGAATCCTCAGCCCCCAGCATTAAGAAATATAGAATTAATTTTGTATTATAAAGAAAATCATGTTAGGTAAACTTATAATGTATAATTATACTTAATAAATATGCCTGATTGACTCATTGGTCGTCCCATCACCCTGTCTCTTCTGAGTACCGTCACAGGAATGGGAAGCTTCTAATATTTCACATATCTCTGCCTTTCAGCTTACCTTCATCTAGCCCATATCAAGTTCTCTAGAATCAAGTGGCTTTTCCTTGCTTTTTGACTCCTCCAGACATGAACACATGCAGTTACATGCAATGAAAGAGAGTGCAGGTCACTGAACAGGGGCCCTCTCAAAGCTTAAGGGATGCTCTCAGAGTTAGGGGAGAACACACTAGCTGGGGTGCCAGAAGTTCTCAGGTTCTCAGCCAGCCTGGGCAAGCTGAGGAAGAAGTAGCACAGCTTCTGCTCTGGGACATGGTATATACCCGGACGGTTTAAGCTGCTGGACGCTGAAAGAGGAGTAGATTAAGAAACAAAAGACCAGACTTGGGTGGGGGGGAGGCACAGGAGGGAGGTGGAAGCTGCAGAGAGTAAAGACCAGACGTTGCCCCCTCACCCAATACTTTTGCTTTGGCTGTCTCTTCTCCTTCTCTTAATCACAGTTCTCCCCTTCCTTTCCTGCCTTTCTTGGATCTTCCTCTTTTTTCTATTTCTTTCTATCATAATAAGCCGGTCTATGAAACTGAAGGACTTGAAAATTATTTGTTGCATTTATTAAGTGAACGTTTATATTCTTTGTGGCTCATTAGGATTACGGATTGTTTTTCTAGAGGTTGATTACTTCATTTGATTCTTACAACAGCCCTGAGAGGCAGGTGATACCATCACCATTTTACAGCTGAGAAGACTGAGGCAAACCAAAAAGATGTTAAGCAATTTGCCCACAGTCACAAATCCAGTAAATGTCCAAGGTGGCACCTGCAACTCAGGTATCTGACTTCAGGCCCACCTGCTCCATCCACTGCATCACCTAGCTTTTATTTACTAAGGATCACCCTCATTTTAAAAAATACTTCCTCTCCTATAAAGTGAATTTATTTCTTATAATAACTCAGATCTAAATAGAGATTTACTATTTACTAAGCCTTTCCTCTTAACAGCCTTTTTTGCATTGTTTTCCTCACTTTCCTAATGAGGAGACTGAGGCTGGTACTAGCTCAGGGTAACTTAAGTGACAGATACAGGTTTTGAATCCAGTTCATAGAATGGAAAGAGCACTGCTCTCAAAGTCCTGGGAGAGGGACTCCTGGGAGATTATCTCAGCACTAGGATCTCTGCCTTTTATTACCTATATGACCTTAGGCAAGTTACTTAACTTCTCCCTGACAGCTCTGTATCAGTGATTCTATGATCTTCTAAGTTCAAGTTCAGTTCTTTCACTGCCTTTCTTTGGGATCCATAATTTATTTCTGGAAGTGTAACTTTCTCCACATTGCTTCCCTCTTGAGATCTTTTATTTTTGAAAGGAGAACTTTTTAAAGAGGCAAAAAAAATTACTAATTCTTCATTGATTCACCCAGTTTAAGGATGTATATGGGCTATCCACACAACCTTTTTTCTTTTCTAGTCAATTCCCCTGTTTGTCTCTAGGTAAATGGTCATAAAATATCCATATGAGACTAAAACTTTTGTTTTGCTTGCAAATGATGGTGTTATAATGGCATAGGCATAGTTTCATCTAAAAGATATACGTTCAGGAATGAAAACAAGTAATTAAAAGAGGAAAAAATTGGAGAGGTCTGGAAGAACTGGACAAAGAAAAAACAAACAACCCCCTCCCCCAAAAACCTGAATGGTAATTTTCAAAACAAAAAATATAGCTGAAATGAACCTGTGGAAACCCATGTCCTTTTCCATACTATCTGAAAAACATAGCCAACCTAAATCCCTTAAATGTTTTTTCTCATAGAACAATTAAAAAAATGATATTTTACTCTTATCTCCACTGCCATTTTCATGTTCTCCACTTCTTTTTCCATCTTCGTCCTCCGAATCCTCTACTTCCTGAATAGCCATTCTCTTCCCTTTGGTTTTGGGAGCAGATTGAGGCTGAGGCTTGTTCAGTTCTTTTTCAACTTCTGACAAGATTTTCTGTAATGTGATTTTCATGTTAGGAAAATGTTTTACATTAATAATAAAAAACCAAAGCATTTTCAAGTTTAAGAAAGTCATTAAAGTGAATCACATTATACCCAGTAGAGTATCCGAGAATCCTAGGTATTCGGGGCCTTAAAAAGGGATCCCTGATTCCAAACCTATCCAGGAAGCACGAATCCCCTCCCTACACAAGGTCTCTGACAAGTGGCCTAGCCAGGCAGCTTTTGTTTAAATACTTCTAGTGTCAAGGAACCCACGATTTAACTTAGGAGACTATCCTATTTGGAGGCAATTTAAACGACAAGAAATTTATATTGACCCCCAGATTTCCTCTCTGTTACTTTTACTCATTTGGTCTTAATTATGTCTTCTGACTATAAAAAGATCTTTCCAAAAGGAACAGGAGCAGAGAGATTCAGAGCTATTTCCTCTTCTGTATGATAGGCTTCAACTATTTGAACCCCTTATGTCTCTTTTTATAAGTTAAAAACATTTAAGCTTTTAACGGCTAGATGTTAAACTAGCCCTGAATACTCTTCTAGATTCTATCCAATCTGTCCAGGTTTCTTTTAAAATGGGCCATCCAGAAGGGAACACTGTGTTCCAAATGTTGTCTGCTCCGTGGGATTATTCTCCTTTGTTCTGGACATTATCTAGGAACACCTGCAAAGTGACCTGAACCAACAACATTCTACAAGAAGGTCATTTGGGGGGAGGGGTCGGATTTCATTGGCACGGGGACCTCCCCATGGGGGGGCGCCCCAACCCCTCCCTTTGCAACCCAGAGTCTTAGAGAGGAACCTGGCAGCCAGGGTGGGAGCTCGGAGGCCAAGTGCTTTGGCCAGTTTGTCTAAGAGGTAGATCTTGAACCCAGGACTTCCTGATTCCGAGACTGGTGAGCCACGTACTCCACCAGGCTCTCTTATCCTAAAAAGGTTGTGAAGACCTAACTATAACTTCACAAAATCCCGCTGAACCAGCTCTAGTTAAGAATCCAAAGGTGTGCAGCAGAGTTAGCCCGAGGAGCGTTCACTCCCCCAGAGATCCTGCTTGCCATCACCACACCGCCTCTGGAACTAATCATTCCGTCCTGCTGTTTTATCTAGCGTTGCCTCAGTTTTTGTGGACGGAATGAATGGCACTGGGGGGGGGGGGGGGGTGACCTACTTCTTTTCGTAGAGCCTAACGTTTCAGCTAGGTCATTGGCTTATTTGGATAGCAGGCGGGCTGCTGTTCGGGTCTGGCCTGCGCTGGCTCCTCACTTAACCTGTTTGCCTCACTGTAAGCCGGGGCTAAGAGCAGGCCCACCTCGGGTGGCTGTGACAATCGCACGAGATCCTCTTTGCTCTGCACTTCGCACACGGTCCCTTTCTAATGGAGGTGGGGATGACGCATGGGGACTCATCCGCAGCTGACAAGGCCTGAGCCCGCGTGCACAGTGAGGGCAGGCCCAGCGCTTCTTTAAAAGCCGGCGCCCCGGGGCCCTTCAGGGAGGTGCGGGGCTCCCAGGCAGGTCCCACAGGGCGCTTTAGGAAGGCCCTTCTCCGAGAAGGGTCCCTGCCTCTCTGACTGCAGAGATCCCCTCTGGTGTCCTCGTCCCCCCAAACAATGGCATCAGAAACAAGAACACCAGGGCAGCCTCGGGCTCCTCTTCGAATGAGACCCACCCGTGTCATCAATCTGACCCACAAAACTTCCGTGCCAAGATGGCAGGTACAACAGCATGACGGCAATCATGAGTGCGAATCCCGGATCATCTCCATGCTGAAGCCGAGGCTGGCCAGTTTAGGCTGTGCCATCCCTCCTAGGAACCAACTTCACTCCTTCAGTGTGGCCTGGTTTTTCAACCAAGTTTTCTGATGAATTAAACTATAAGGAAGCAAAGCCTGGTACTGGAACACTCTAATTTCTGCCTGGGGTGCTGATGATCCTGGGATACTTTCCTAGCTAAAATCCACTCGGCAAGTTTAACTCTCCCAGGCCTGAGCCAAACGAAGGCCGCCCTCCAGAACACCTTCATCAATTTTGCCAAAACATCTTTCTTTGAGGGCACTTTCGGAAAAGTTAATTATACTTTATATGCAAGTTAGAGAAGTGGCTAGAACCCTGGACTTGGAGTCAGAAAGACTTGAGTTCAAATCCAGCCTCCTATACTTCTTAGCTGTGTGATCTGGGCCAGTTCCCTAATCAGTTTCCTCAACTGTAAAATAGGGCTCATCCTAGCAATTGCCTTAAAAGGCGACTGTGGGGATTCAGTGAGTCCTATTTGTAAAGTGCTTGCCGTGGTCTCTGGAGCATGGGAGAACCCCTGCCCACTCACATCCGGGTCTCTGAGGGTCAAAGTCCACGTCTGCTCCTCCTGAGCCCACCACAACATTCTTATTTTTACTGGTCAGTCAGAGGACACAAGTCCGTTTAGAGGCAGGCAAAAGGATTTAATAGCATAGTAAGAAAAGGAACAATAAAACATCTATTCCATGTATGTAGTGTTACCTGGGGATTTCAGCGAATGTGGAGATGCTCTGGAGAGGTCTTTGGAGCATGTCCAGATGGCCTAAAATGGATGTCTCTTCAATCCCCTACCATGAGGGTGGGGGGAGCCTCCTTTGACTGGCTGTCTGCCTAAGTTATATACATCTTTTTTAAACCTTTACCTTCTGTCTTAGAATCCATACTAAGTATTGGTACCAAGGCAGAAGAGTGGTAAGAGCTAGACAATGGGGTAAGGTGACTTGTCCAGGGTCACACAGTAAAAGAAGGTCTGAGGCCAGATTTGGACCCAGGATCTCCCATCTCCAGGCCTGGCACTATACCTACAGAGTCACCCCCCCCCCCCCCCAGGTCTTTTAAACCCGATGAGACGCAGCTATCCTCTTCCCTGTGTGCTTCTCCCTGCAGGCCACAAGAAGGCAAGGACTTTTGTTCCCTTGCCCCTTCTCGTTTATCCTGGGAGCGGTTGTTTCCCGGTCTGTCCTCTGTTCTCCTCAGTTTCAGGCACTGGAGGGGTTGCCCATGACACCTGGACGTTTGAGCTATAGCAACTCTCTCTGGAGCCAGGATTGCAAGTGGGCAGAGGCAGCCACCAGCCCCACATGGAAGCCCTGAAAGGCCAGGGCGCCTGGGACTTGTCCCCAACAGGGGTTTGGGCCTTGGAACAGGACCGGCTCAGCAGGATCAGGGCAAGGTGAGCTTGCCGCCTTCCGCTCTTTGGGAGCAGGCATTTTTATCTGCTATGATACCTTTTGAAGTAAATATCTGCATTAAAAGCTAATGTGACTTTTAGAGGCTGAGACTGAAGTGCAAGAAAGACCCTCTCTCCAAGGAGGGGGCCAACATCCGTGCGGGCTGCAGTCATCTGCAAGAGAAACTCAATGCCCTTCACGTACTCAAGAACCCTGGGGGAGGAGTAGCATGGTAAACTCTAGCACGTGGCGTAGATTCCATGGCCAGTCACGGAAATAGTGAACATCTATCAGCAGGCACAGTGCCAAGGACTAGAGGAGGAGGAGCCACCGGTGCTTGGGGGCGGGGCTACAAGGCTGCCCACCCCTTCCGGTGACATCATCTAACGGCCCCTTTCTGGTCTCTGAGGGATGGAGGGATGTAGCCCCTAGCCGCCGCTGCTCCATTGGGTTATGTCAGGGCTCTTCTGCTGGACTCCAGTGTGGTTCCAATAAAGGCGAGGGCATGACACTTCTCTTTGCATCCAGTGAAGGGACGGCGCCTCGACGCCTAGAGCTTGCCCAGTGATAAGAATCGTGTTGGCTTCCGCATCGGATGGTTCCAGTTCCCAAGTGTAGAAAAGCACCCAGGGCTCGGCCCTGCCTCGTGCCTGCTCCTGCCCCTGTCACTTCTCTGTCCTTGGCCGATACGATTCCCCTTCCTGCTGTCATATCTCATAGCTTGAAGGCTTTTCTTGTAAAGCAAACCCTTCCCATTCGTCACCACTCGATCCTCACAGCTCTCCACTCTACCTTTCCTGCCCTAGTCCCTTCGCTGGCCTCCAACTCCACTCTCCAGGCGCCCTTCCAATTCCTCCTAACGGATATCCTGGAGAAGTCTTCAGTAAAGCATGCCCAATGCCTAAGGCGTCTTTCCCTACAACCGTCCCCAGCTCCTGCCTTCTCTGATACCGTCCAGGCAAACGCCACCTTCTCCATCCCTGGGGCTCACATCCTGGCCGCCATCCTGGCCTCCTCCCGCTCTCTCATCCCCCACATCCAAAGTGTGGCCAAGGCCCATCCAATTCGCCTTGCAGCACCTCTCGCGAGTGTCCCCTCTCTCCTCTGACACTGCCACCCCGCTCTAGGGCAGACCTTCACTGCTGCTGGGTCCGTCTACTCCAGCCTCTCTCTGCTCCGAGCCGTCCTTCATTCGCTCCCCAGGCATGTTCCTGACCCCCGCCCGCCTCCTGCCCCCCAAACCCCGCAACTCACTAAATCGCAGGGGCCTGCTCCCTGTGTCTGCCCTTCAGAGCTCTTCACAGCCTGCCCTCTTTCCTTCCCCAGGCTTCTTACAGCTTATTCTCTGCTACCGGTCCATCGGGCCACCACGTGGGGGATGTGCCATGAATGAGACAGGTCACGGACCAACTCCAGGCACTTTCACTCTCGCCTGAGACGCTCTCCCTCTTCGCCTACTGGTGATTTCCTTTGGGTTCCATGGAAAACACGGCCCTCCCCGGGAAGCTTTTCCCAGCAGCTCCTCTCTAAGGCCTTTTCCCCCCCATGGCCTCCTGTTTATCCCGCGTGTGCCTATTATCTCCCCCTCAGAGTGGAAGCTCCATGCGGGCAGAACTGTCTTTTGCTCCCTTTTGTGGATATAATAGTGCCTGGGCCAACGTAGGCGCTTAATAAACGTTAACTGACTGGAGGGTCAGACTTGGGGGGAACCACTGGTTGGGGCAAAGCCGCATTTGCTGCCCTCTGGAAGCGCAGGCCTGTTTTGTAAGTCTGGAGCAAGATCCCACAGCAGACACGGGAGGGGAAGTGGCCCAATCAGACGTTCGGTAGACCGCTAGAGGCCCCATTTCCAAGAGAGCCGCAGTCCCGGCCTGGAGGGGTGGATTTCTGGGCTCCTCTAGGACAGGGAGCTGCTTCCAGGGGGCTCAGCCACCACGAGATTTACCAACAGCTTGCTAGGAACAAGCCAAGTCCCGTCTCCTCCAGCTGGCCCTCCTCTTTAACCGTGACTGGCGGTGTCCCTAGGGGCGGGGCTGCGGTCAGAGCCCTCAGTCCCATTTGGGACTGATGTTCCTAGTGACCCCCTGAGGAGTGGCTAGAGAGGCAGCTGGCTTCCATTTGGAGGCTGCCCTTCTGACCGTGGCCACAGGCTCCCGGGGTTGAAGGCCCACCGTTTTCTCAGCCCAAGGACCCTTTTGGTTTCCCATTCAATGGAGGGGGAAGGGGGCTCTTAGAGCTACAGAAACCAAGTGAAGGACTCTCGGCCTCCTTCCTGCCTATAATATGTGCCTATGGCCGGCAAGAAGCCGCCCAACGTCTGCTTGGTGAATTTGTTTGATGAAATGAAGCCATTTCAATTCATCTGTTTCAGCTCATCGAGTTCCTACAGAAGTGCAGCCTCTGGCGGGACTCTTGTGGCCCAGAGCTGCCATCCACGTCCCTGGTCCCTCCCTCTGGCCCATTCGGCCAGGAAGACTTGTCACTGCCCAGAACTCTGTTGGCACTGCGCTGAGGGTTCTACAAATGGCAAGTCACTTCACCTCCGACTGCTTCAGTGTCCTCTTCTGTAAAATGGGGATCATAATCTCACCTGCCTCCCAGGGTGGGGGTGAGGAGGAAATGATAAGTATAAATGCGGAGCACAGTGTGTGTGATATAAATATTAGTTTCTAGTCACTACTATTGGCTGACCTCCCTCATTTTATAGAATCAACATTGAGTATCAGTTCCAAAGCAGAAGACTGGTAAGGGCCATGGAGAGTAAGTGCCTTGCCCAAGGTCACACAGCTGGGAAGTGTCTGAGGCTACATTTGAACCCAGGACCTCCCATCTCCAGGCCTGGTGCTCTATCCACTGAGTCACCCAGCCACCCCTTGTTATGAATTCTTAATAAAGTCTTTTTTTTTTAAGGAGAAAAAAAGAAAAAGAAAAGTAGCTGCTACAACTCATCCTTTGCTGACAGGTTGATTGTGTGTGTGTGTATTTACACACATGCATTATACATGCACATATATGTTGGATTTAAAAAAATATAGATTTTCATTCTACTTTTGAAAAGATATTTAAAGTCTATCCTCTGTGTGATATCTTTCAGATATAGAGAATCTAGCACTTGGTTTAAGTTTATTTGCTAAGGCTGCTCCTCATTAACGAACCAAATTTAGGAATCTGAATGAGAGAAGGAAACAGGAGATCATTGCCCTTACCTTCGCTATAACATTATCTGGTTCGATGTTTAGCACTTTCTTCAAATCCTCTATTGCTTCTTGGTACTTGTTTTGATGCTGATACACAGTGGCACGTCGCATAAAAGCTGCAAATTTGCAAAGATTTCTTTTAACACTTACTGTATAGGCAGTTGTGGCTTATTTTGCAATTGACTATAAATAGCACAAAACAGTTAACTCTGCAATAATTAAGGTGCATGGACATGAAACAAAAGTCATTTTCCTCATCTTGGTTTTTTAAAAAAATCTTTTGACAGTAACAAAAAGCAATGATGGAAAAGTTTGAGAATATCCTGGTTCTAATTTTAGTTTATTTCACATTAGTAACTCTCATGTATAAGGTACCATCAGTGAAATTCGAATTGCAGTTTCCGAAGTAACTGGTAAAAGGCACTTCTGACATAATATCAGGAAAGGGTCCTTTAAATTTCATTAGTGCACAAATCAGTTAAATGTGGGGGCTGGCACTTCTCTAAATTGAACTTTATGTTAGAGATATTAACAGCATCACCAGGTAATAACTCCATATATTTGATGGTGTTCTACTGACTCCAGGAAACCCAAGGGAGAGCTTCTGTAGTAATAATAATGATGATGATAATAATAATTCACACTTACAGGGGATTTTAAGGTTTGCAAAGAGTAATCTTCACACTGACTTTGTAAGAGAAATAGTATACGCAAAATTCTCCATTTTACAGATGAGTTAACACTATTAGAGGTAAAATAATCTGCCCATAGTTACATATTTGAACCAGTATATTTTCCATTATACCAAACTGACTCTAAAAAATGGGAATTAGGGGGCAGCTAGATGGTTCAGTGAATTAAGAGCCAGGCCTAGAGACAGGAGATCCTGGTTTCAAATCTGGATTTTTCTTAGCTGTGTGACTCTGGGCAAGTCACTTAACCCCTCTTGCTTAGTCTTTACCACTCTTTTTTTCTTTTTCTAAAATTTTTTTAAACCCTGGCCTTCTGTCTTGGAATCAATATTGTGCATTGGTTCTAAGGCAGAAGAGTGACACAGGCTAGGCAATAGGGATTAAGTGACTTGCCCAGGGTCACACAACTAGGAAGAATCTGAGGCCACATTTGAACCCAAGATCTCCCATCTCTAGGTCTGGCTTTCAATTCACTGAGTCACCCAGCTGCCCCACTTTACCACTATTTTTTGCTTTGGAACCAATACTAAGATGGAAGGTAAGGATTTTTTTAATAAAAAATAAAAATGGGAATTGTTTCCTTAATAGCTTAATATTTCATGAATTTATTGCAAGTAGGATCCTAGATTGAGAACTAGCAAATGTCTTAGTTAGAGGTCAGTGAGGACAACCCAAAAAGGCAGTGTGAAGTGAGTTTAAATCCTGCTCCAGACACAGAATAACTGTGACACTAGGCAAGTCATTTAAATACTTTATGCCTCAGTTCCTTCATCTACAAAGTGAAGGTGTTGGACTGGATGGTAGCCTCTAAGGTCTTTTGTAACTAAATCAATGAACCTATGAATTCCCTCATTTTACATAAGCTGAAACTCAGGCCAAGGTCACACAGGGAATAGGAACAAGATTTGAATCTAGATTCTATAATTCTAAATCCAGCTCTTTTTCTAATCAAGGATATGATTATATTACATGATTATTCAATAATTTATAATATCTTATGTACTTAAAGATATTATCTAATTACATGGAGGTGATAACACGAAATTAGACATGAAAAACAAATAGATTCTACTGAAATTGACTTCTAAAGAGTCATTTTGGGGAATTGTTTTACCCTTTAAATTTCCAGGTTCCAACTCCAAGACTTTTTCACAATCCTGAAGAGCATTATTCCAGTTACTTAGCTTGATTTCTGCTTGAGCTCTGTTGTTATATGCAACCACCATGGGAGAAACCGATATGCTCCTATAACATTAAAACGAATCCATTCACCAGAAAAGCTTAAATTGCTGGACATGAACAAAAGTATATGTGCATATGTGCATGGATATGTATAAATATAACTCAGATAAAATAGGAAAGCAATCAGTCTAAACAGATAAAAGATGATCAAATAAAAAAATACAAGTAAAATCATGCGTCAGTTTTCAATAAGTTAAAAAAAATTGAAAATTCAATAAAAGTTGGAAACTAATGAAATTTTATTTTTTAAAACCCTTACCTTCCATCTTAGAATCAATATTGGCTCCAAGGCAGAAAAGTGGTAAGGGCTAGGCAATGGGGGTCAAGTGACTTGCCTAGGGTCACACAGCCAGGAAGTGTCAGAGGCCAGATTTGAACCTAGGACCTCCCATCAATAAAAGTTTTATTTAAATGCTAAAGCTTGGCCCAGAGTAGAGAGGTGACAAGGGACTGCTTTAACTATTAAAGATGACTGATTAAAAACCCATCTGGTAGACCACTCATGTCAAGTAGATTATAGATGACAATTTTATAGTATAGAAAGCAGAAGAATCACTTAGAATAAACAGTCTTGTTTTCATTTCTTTGCTAATAGAAAATAATCTGGAAGTAGCTGTAAATCTTTGAAGTAGTAATCCCCAAATCAGCTGAATTTAAGACCCATAGAGACAGAGGAGAAAAGTCAATAAGAATAAGGAAATGAATTCTAAGAATGAACATTTTGTGAGCTCAGAGCTTGAGTGGGAAGGATGGAGTGGAGACAAAACCTAAGGAACAGAAGGGCCCCATAAATCTGGCCGCTGCTCAAAAAAAGGTGTACGATGTTCTGGAACAAATTATACACGTGTATAAGGATGATAAGGATAAGAAGAGATTCGGGTTAGCTAGGAACTCAGTGAAGGGGAATGCTGGGCAGAAATGGGAACGTCATCAAATGTAAAAAGGAGTTCAGATGACTCAAGTATGAAAGTACCGCACAGCCAGGAACAGCTCCAGTGAACAGCTTTGAAAGGCCGCTGAAGAGAAGCTGCTTGTGGGGCCCATGACCACAGTTTGTTCAAACATATCATTTAAAAGAGAGGATGAAGACACGTTACTCCCATGATAGTCCACCACGACACGGAGGCACAGTCAGTAAGGTCGGGAAGTAGGGACCACTAGCTAAGAGCGGAGAGGTCTTGGGCTGGAAGAGGCGGGCAGGGCTTTGGAGGCGCCCGTGTCATCCCGGACTTCGGCACGTTCATGTCCGCGGTGGCTCTACCCCCTCGCCCTGCCTCCCTGGCCAGAAACACCATGGTCAGGGGCAGAGCAGGGTAACCGAAGCCATCCACACAGCGTGGTTCAAGGCAATGTGCACTGTGAGGTTCATGGTCTCCAAAAACAATTTAATCTTCTGCTGCTGAGCCCTAAGGACCCCAAGGCCTTTCCACCCATCCTGCCACTGAACCCTCCTCTGTGGGTTGTCTCTGCCTATTAAAATGCCGCTCGCTTTCCCCCATTAAGAGCAGAACTTGTCTCAATTTCCTAGTTGCGTCCCCGGGAGCTAGAACAGTACTTGGCATACAGCAAGTGCTTCCTAAATGTGTTTTCATTCATTCCTTTCAAGTCGGGTTTAGTATGCAGATTTTTTTTTACAGTTTATAGGAGGCAATGGATAAGAATCTCATCTGCCTGAAAAGACACGGATGGGACACAATCTGCCCAGAGGAGGGCTTATCTAGATTAGTGAGATCAAAGGAATATTGGCAAGAAAGTAAAACATTCTTCCTTGTCACCAGAGACAGTTGCCAAATGGGAGGTGGGAATGCTAGGATCAGTCTTTACCACCAGTTGAGTGTTTTCATTAACTAGACTAGAGGCAGTATGGTACAACATCAGTCAGTCAATCAATAAACATTTATTAAGCAGCCATTATGTGCCAAGCACCATGCTAAGGGCTAGAGATACAAAAAGAGGCCCAAGACAGTCCCACCTTTCAAGGACCTTATAATCTGACGGGGGAGTCATTGAATAAACAAATATGTGCAAAATGGCGACATACCCCATAAATAGGAAATAACAGAGAGGTAAGACACTAGAATTAGTAAGGGTCCAGAAAGGTTTCCTTAGGATAAAGATATTAAACTCAAATTGGAATGTAAGGATCTCTGAGGCGATATATGACTTAGAAAACAGTACATCATCATTATCTATGTTCTTCTCTTATTTAAAAAATATTTCCTGATTACATTTCCATTTGGTTCAGGCCACATTCAGGAATGCTGTGGGCAGGGACACCTCTGCCGTGGAAGAGGGACTTTTAACTGGGGCTTAAAGGAAAGAAGGAAAGTAAGAATGCCAAGAAGAAAAGAAGACAGACTCCTGAGTTAGAGGACTTGAGTTCATATTCTGCTTCTACTTGTATGATCTTGAGTAAGTTCCTTAACTGTCCTGCATCTCAGTTTCCTCATTTGTACAATGAAAGGTTGATCTAGATATCTTTTGAGGTTCCTTCCAGTTCCAGACCTATGATTCTATAACCAATTCTAGAAACAATTCTATGTGGTGGAATATTAAATGTTTGTTGGATTGACACCACATTAACTAATAAAAGAAGATGTGAAAATTCTCCAAATGATATAAAAGTCTTGCTTTAATGTATCAGAAATATGACATGCTTCCACTAAAAAAATTTATGTTTTTTTTTTTCACTGCAAAGTTAGGTTACTAAAGAATTTAGCTTCAAACAGTTAAGGAAAGCTTTGGTATCTGGCTTGGCAAATTTATATGGGTAATTTCCCCCTTCCCCTTCCCCTTTCAGCTTAAACTTAAAAATGTTCTTAATTAGATCTATAAACCTCCACACAACTATATTTTTACCAGCATTTATAACATTTTATATTTTATTATATACATATACATATATGTATGTATATACATATAAACATATCTACATATAAGTACATATATGTATATATGTATGTGTATGGATGGATGGATAGAAAGACAGACAGACAGACACAGATATGGAGCTCAATAAGCTCCTTGAGGGGCCTGGGCTTTTTTTTTTCTTTTTGCCACCCCTAGCACAGTGACTGGCACATAACAGCTGCCTAATAAATATTTGTCTATTACTTGATCAGAGGAACTCTCTGCCTGATCGTAAGTTAGCACTCAGAAGTTTGAGTCTGGGCCCCATCTCCTGCGTTGGCTTCTTTGCACTAAAACTCTCCTGTTTTTCTTCTCCTCTCTCTTCTATCTCTAACCCAGGATGATCTGGCCTCTGTACAGGTTATTATAGGCAGGATCCTTGTCCCTAGGGATGCGATTTTACCTTTTCGCTTCATTGCCACCTACATTATGCTGATGATGTTCAAACCTTTATTTCCAACTACCAATAGAGATGTTTCTCTCTCGATGCTTCAGGCTGCTGGCTCAGACTCAACAGATGCCAACCTAGAGGATCAGCACCTTCACTGGGTCCTACCACCAACACACACAGGTTCCTTAACTCCTCCCGTGGTACTGCCAGTCTCCAAGGCAAACCCTGGAATGCTTGAAGAGGCAGAATCTTGCCATCGCTGCTGGGACCTTCTGAAGAACATCTTCGACACCAGCAAACACCATTAACATTCATGTTGCCCAACATATAGGCTGTCACTAATAGCAGGAACAGTCACTAGCATTTACATAGCACTCCAATGTGCTTTCCTCGTATCGTCTCACTTATTATCCCCATCTTGCAGGAAACTGGGGTAGCTAAGTGACTCTCCACGTGTCACACAGCTACTGAAGTTCCACGGCAGGATTTGATTTCAGATCTACCCAAGTCCAACGTTCTATCCATCATACTATGTCAGTGCCTTTTGCTAGGCAGAAAATCACCAAACAACATGATCTCTTTAATTACATCTGTCCTGGCATCCCATGTAATTCTGAGCTACAGGGTGAGAGACATTTTTAACGAAACCAAATTATCTATTAAAATCAATGTACTCCCACAGAATAGCATTTTGTATTTGCCTCCAACACTGACTGGATGTGGGTATTAATGGAAAGAGGCCAAACAGGGATGCCTCCAATGCTGAGTTTGGTTTGTAGAGTGATTCTGATATTATTTATCAGCAATCATGCTGATTCACATCCCACCAATAGATGAGTTAACAAAAACAAATATCACCAGACTAAAATGATAGCATATCTAAATCACCAAAAACCCAACTCACCTAGTGTAATATGTCACAGCCTCCTCATAGTCACCTGAAGTGAAAGCTTCATTCCCTTTTTCTTTTTCACGAGTAGCTAGGAAATCTTTTTCTTTGTCAGTCAGACCTAGAAAATACCATCTTTGCTTGTATGAAATGGCTAAAAATTTAACAAAATTAAAAGCATTTCTCTTAAAAATAGGAAGCTAGAACTTTTTAAAGTCACAGTTTCCTTTAAAACAAATTCTAGCATTCTGGGTGTTTCGTATTGATTATGGAATTCATTTTGAGGCTTTTGGGGTTGTTGTTGACTAAAGTTAACCTTGGGTTCCAAGTGTGCCTTTTAGTTCCTAAAAAAAATGTTACAGCACGCTTAAAACCATTTTGTATGTGAAAGGCAAAAAAAAAAAAAAAGAACTGAGGGGCTTAGAAATTCAGACAGAAAGTGAGAAAATTGGACCCATCTGCAATAATACAACTCTAATATTTAGTAAATCATTATTTAACAATATGTGCCAGAGACAAGTTAGGGTTTGATTTGGAGGGAAGGGGTAGTCGCTTTAGGGTGGGGAAGTTCTCCCATCTTTCAAACAATTTTTAAAAGTGTATTTTTGAACACTTAAAGATTTCTTGCAGCTTATTATCAAAAGATGATATAATATGACAAACGTCAAAACTTACTAATTAACTTCTATGTTACAATTACCTATTGTATCAATAGTCTTCTCAATTTTAAGTAAATGTGACTTGCTGTTTGGTGAAGTATTTTCTTTATAATCATCATCAAGCTTTGCACATTCTTTTTCCACATCAAATCTTATTTGAAAGAGAAAAAAAGACTTCAAAATTGGAACATACAGGAGACTTCAAAGCAACAAAGGGAAGTTTATGTTTCCTTCCCTGCACCCTTGAGAGCCTGCTCAGACAATAAACACACAATGAAATGTGGCACTAATCTAAACCATTGTGATCTTTGAATATTGGCTTATGGTTTTATCCAGCACTTTACACCAATGACATTTCATCTTTTTTTTTTACTGTGCCTTTTTTTTTTGCTTCCATACTCATGTAATAATTAAAATTAAATTATGAGGCTGCTAGTAGCTTTAGTAGCTTTATTACATCAAAGTAGTGATAGTAAAGGGGGGGGAAAGGTAGGAAAAAGATAAGAGTTGCCTAGTGTATCACCCTATGTGCCATTCTGATAGAATGAAGCTCACCACCAAAAGGGGTTCCCCCTTAGGTTCCTATCTCTAGCCAGAAGAGCATGAGAGTGTGTCCAGAGCCTTGGTCTCGTCTTTATAAGCAGTTTTTTCCACCCACTAGCTCTCCCACATCACACCTCAGGAACCAATCATAGTTCCTTAATTTACCTGGCACCACCCAGGAAGCAGTGCCTGTGGGATCAGTTTCCCAACTTGTTGGTTTCAACTACTTTTCTCTGAGATCCTATCTATCCCTGCATATCTCAAAGGTAAAGGCTGATTGATTACATCAAAAGTCACTGATTGATTACATCAACGGTTGCTGATTAATTATGTAAAAACAAAGTGACATAATGAGGGAGGAGTTCCCTTCCCACACTCAAAATGCCCTCCCTCCTTACCACCCAATCTTAGGATCCCCAATTCCCCTCAAGGCTCAGCTTAAATACCACCTCCTTTAGGAGGTCTTTCTTCAGATTTCTCCTCTCTGTCCCTTGACATCACGATGTGTGTCTTTTATGTATATACATATAGATTTATCAAAATTAATAAGTTTTGATGATGGTGCATGGTGTGTCCCATGATAGAATATAAGCTCTCTGAAGGCCATTTTTGTCTTTATATGCCTAGCACGTACTTAGCACAGTCCTTGGCACATAGAAGACACAATGTATACTTACTCATCTTCCTGAGGTCAAATATGGCCTTAGACATTTATTGGCTGTGTGACTCTAAGCAATTCACTTAATCCTGTTTGCCTCAGTTTCCTCGTCTATAAAATGAACTGCAGAAGGAAATGGCAAATCCCTCCAATGTCTTTACCAAGAAAACCCAAACTGGGGACACTGAAGGATCAGACACAACGGAATGACTAAACAAAATGATAAAAGGGAATAGGAAGGTAGGTAATAAGAAGATAAGAACTGCATCTGTGATTTCACTGATGTAAGAATAATGATAACGTTAATGATAAGAATAATGATAATGATAACAGCTAAAGTACATACTATGTACCAGGCACTATACTAAATATTTTATAAAATATGATACTTTGATTTGCAAAACAACCCTGAGGGGTAGGTGCCCTTTTTATCTTCATTTTAGAGATGGGGAAACTGAGGCAGAGGTTGGCTTTGAGTTTGGGTCTTCTTGAATCCAGGTCCAGCACTCAATCAATCCATTGTACTGCTTAGTTTCCTGGTTAGAGTTCTGTATGAGTAGCTGCTTTTCCCAGTGCAGGCTGAGGCTTTCTCTACCACTTTCAGTCTCACAGTGAGAGTGGCACTGCTTCCCAGGATGCTACAAAGGCAGCCCCCCGGGAGATCAGACGATACCATGGATATAAATTGCTTTATATAACATAAAGGGCTAGACAAACTTGAGCGGCCATCTTTCTGGTTATCAGACATCCTTGGGCACAAACTTCAGCTATCTCCCCTTCCTTCTGACTGGAGGCTGGAGGGGAGAGTGCCAAACTCCTCCCACTGTCTTCCTTCTCTCCTCTTTGCATCTGCTGCCCTGCCTCCTTTCATCCCCATGGAAAAAGATGCCTCTGGCCTGGCACCTCCCCGTGGCCCCTTCTGCTGGGTCGCCCCCTTGGGCGGGAGGGAAAGCTTATGGAGGGCACGGGCTTCCTTTCTTTTTGTTAATTGCATCCCCAGTGCTTGCCTGACACATCTTAGGGTCTTAATAAATGTTGATTGGATTGGATATTTAAGAAATTATTTTAGATTAATGTGTTACCTTTCAGAAACAAGCTAAGGAAATAGATGTTTTAATGTAAATATACTTACTTATCCCACTCTGCATAATCTCTTGGTGCTCCTTTCTTTTGAGAGGGTTTAGATTTGTTGTCTTTCTCCTGAAGGAAGAAGAAAGCCAAGTTTTACAAAATAGTTACTGTTTTTCTTAAGAGTGCATTATGGGGGCAGCTGGGTGGCTCAGTGGATTGAGAGCCAGGCCTAGAGACAGGAGGTCCTGGGTTCAAATCTAGCCTCAGACACTTCCCAGCTGTGTGACCCTGGGCAAGTCACTTGACCCCCATTGCCTAGCCCTTACCACTCTTCTGCCTTGGAGCCAATACATAGTATTGATTCCAAGATGGAAGGTAAGAGTTCAAAAAACAATGACAACAAAAAAAGGATATTGTGATTAAGTGGTGGGACATAGGGTTAGAGTAAACACAATTATTGTTATAGGCAAGGTAGCTACGTTCTCCCTAGTGGATGAACATCATCTCCAAGGGCAGACTCTGGAAGACAAAAAGAAGTAAGGGAGGTAGACCACAGGTCTGCTAGCCATTCCACTCATGTTGCTTGCTGACAGAGGGCCTCTGATAGTTGGGCAACACGACCTGCCTGGGGTGAAGGCCAAGAGACTTTACTTTGTTCCAGCAATAAAGGAAAAGTGTTTGACTCTTGCAACTGATTTCAAGTGAGAGACCTCTAGGTTGATGGGGAATTGGTGGGAAGGGAAGAAAACTGCTAGAATCTTGGGGTCAAAAGAAGCAACTCAGCGGCTTCTCCACATTGTAGCAGTGTATGTGGCCGTTGCGAGAAAGATCAGGTGCCATTCCGGCATTCACAGGAGCAGTCCCAGGGATCACCCAGGTTAAGAAAATGAAAAACAAAAACCTTTTGTTCAACCCTGGATGGAAGCTGAGCCAAGAACTGAATTTCCTGATTTTTGCCCCTTTGGGTATGGGATTTGCATGGCAGACTGGGATTTTATATTAATTATGTTTGTGTTCCCAATTGTTTAAACACTCATAAAATAACAGCCTTAGTAAAAGTAAGTCAAGGAGATAAAGCTCAAAGCCTTGAAATAGGAGAAGCTAGAATGGATAAAAAAATTGATTGGCGGATGCCACCACACCCCTGGGCAGCCGGGGTTCCTAGTGCCACCCACGTGCCAC
Organism: Monodelphis domestica; assembly: GCF_027887165.1. NCBI lineage: Eukaryota > Metazoa > Chordata > Mammalia > Didelphimorphia > Didelphidae > Monodelphis > Monodelphis domestica. Next base: position 170,732,519 of record NC_077229.1, read on the forward strand.
CTTCACCAGGCTGCTCTACGGTCCCGAGGCAGAGGGGAGGTGGACTGGCTGATGATGCCCACAGTACCCTCTAGTGTTCACTGGTATCCATTACATGAAAAAATAAAATACTCTAGCCTGATAAATGGCTCACGCTCGTTCTAGATACTCTCGGGAGAAGTAACACTTTGCCTGGATAGGCATTTAAGGATGTTGATGATAGTTAAGTTTCCTCTCCCCTTTAACAGACACGCTCAATCAGAAGTTCAGTTAGGCCAAACTGCAACCCAGCAGAATGTTAAAGGAAGGCCTCCGAGTCCCAAGTGACCCTGCCCTGAGTGCGGGATCCTGGGTGACGCCTGCAAACAGCCCCTGCTTTGAACAGGGACTTCAGCTGTGAGAACACTGAGGGGAGCCCCACAGACAATCAATAGGAGGTGCAAACTTAGAGGACTTGGGGGGAGAGGGAGAAAGAGGGGGAAGGAGAGACAGACAGAGACCACAGGTAGCCTTGAGTCATGTCTGATTTCTAAATGTTAGCTATCCTGCCCCACGTCTCCAGGAGTGGAAAGCTGAGGCAGGCCAGGGGCATTCAGAATGGATGCAACACCTACTACTAACCTCACTGTGCTTCCTGCTTGGATAAAGGAAAAAGGAATAGAAGAGGGCCAGAGGGGAGACTCTTGGACACAACGAAAGAGACCAGAGTTCCTCCGGTCGGCCCCTTGCATTGCGAGTCTCTCATTATAAAGACTATCCCGTGGGAAGATCCTTGTCTGAGGAGATTCATGCCACGTCATTAAGGGTAGAGCTTTGAGAAAAAATGAGGATCCTTTTTGAAAGAAAGTAAATCCTCCTCTGCTCAGATCAGGCCGACCTCCAAGAGAGAGGAGCAAAAGGCTGTGCTGATATCATGCCCCGAGGGGAGTTCAAGCTCTCTCACAAACAGGAGAGAGGCTTTTATATCCACAGTGTCCTGGACCTCACTGAGGCATAGGGCAGGTGCGTCGTGTTCACTCTCGGTGAGCTGGGGCTGCCCATCCCACCCTTTCCAGGTGGGATGCCCTGTTCTTGGTCACACATGATTATGCCATATGGTGGGCCACCATTATTGCAGGAATTGGACGCAGCCAAACCCTGCCAACAGAATTTCCTCTCACCTGGTACAAAATGGATAATATTTTCTCTCCTGGCATTCTTATTCCCAGAAGTCTCCAAAGCCAACTTCGAAAAGATGTCACTAAAATGGTGAAGTATCAGTGATTGTCAGTTTCCAGAGTCTGGTTATCTCCATAACAACTCTATCCGGGCAGAGCGCCCCAGAGCCACAGCTATATCCATTAGAAAAGTCTTAAGTTTTCCCAATAGATGGTAAAAAGATAAGAACACGCTTTTTTTTCACCTGCCCTTCTACTCCAACAGTTCTTTCTCTAGACGTGGGGAAAATTCTTTTTCAGAAGTCCCTCAAAATTGTCCCGGATCATTGTGCTGCTGTTATTTGCAAAGTCTTATCACATTTGATCATTGTACAATATTGCAGTCACCATGTAGAATGTTCTCCTGGTTCTGTTAATTTCATTCTGCATCACAAACTTTTTTAAAAAAGATTTTCCATCTTCTAGGTAAAAGGATATTCTAATAAGAGAATTTAATTACTCAGAGGGATTTAGGAATTTATTGATTTGAAAGTTTCCTCCAAAAATACAAATACTAACCCAACCATGCCAGCACATCCTATGCAACTCTTGTTTATGTTCTCCCATAAATGCAACATAGGAGATTCACCCAATATAAATGGGATCCTTCTTTGCTTTTCCTGACATTAAGGGGATGCCAGTGGATCACTTTGGCTCTTTATCTGTTACCCACTGACCTCCCCACATAACTGGCTCATTTTTATCTTCCTATATTATATAATTATTTGACTCCTGCTTTTCAGAGGTCCTAATCAGTTATATCTTGTAGCTAGCTCACAGCACTCCCCTTCTCCACTGAGGCTCTCCTCACACTTTCAGTTCTTCAGAGGTTGCCATGTTGGGTGTCTTGCTGACATATAGCAGAAAATGTGGCATTAAAAAGATGAGTGTTTGCTTTCATGAGAAGCAATATAGGACCTGTAAAATTGCTTTACAAGTTTTTCAGAGTAATTCAGTATATTCTTTTCCTCCTATTTGTCTTCAGACTTGACTTCATCTGTCTTTTCTGTCCTAGATTTTACATGCTGATGGAAAAGCTCTGTTAAGTCGCTCATCTGAATATAGGTTATTTTCTGGGCAAAAGACTTTTTTTTTAACCTTTCTGTCTTAGAATTGAAGGTAGAAGAGTGGTAAGGTTTAGATAATTGGGGTTATCTGACTTGCCCAGCATCATACAGCTAGGAAGTATCAGAGCCCAGATGTGAAACCAGGTCCTCCTGACTTCAGGCCTGATGCCATATCCACTGTGTTACCTTGTTCCTGATATAGGGATTAAAATTAATGGTTTGGCTAAATATATGAAAATTATAAATAATAATGTGGTCGTAGATTCAAAGTATTATTGCTCAAAGTTGAAATGACTTTAATAACTTTTATTTACAAAAGAGGTGAAAAGAGTGAAAGCAGAGAAGTACAAAAGGGTAGAGAAGACATTAGCCTAACTAAATATTGCTCTGGTGCTCACTCAGCCAAGACTTGTTGACCTTCAACTGGAATTAAACTCTCTCCAGAAGACAGGAAGGGAAAGCCAGCTATCCAGTCACCCAAGTTCCCTCCAAGAGGCAGGTCAAGATGATGACTGAAGCTGAAGGTGACTCCTGAGGCAGACTTTCTTCCTTGAGCCAACCTTCTTCCTTAAACTGACTTCTGTCTTGAAATTGAACTCCTCTTGAAGCTAGCCTCTCTAGCCCCAGAAATTCGGAGCCTTTTATAGTGACTTCTTGTTCATTTCCTTCTTCATAAGGGCCAATCACAGACTCTAAATTGCCCTGGGCAGTGTTTGTGGGAACCAGTTCTAACCTTCTGGAGAGATGAATATTCATTAAAAGGTGGGAGATTGAGGTGTGAGTTCTCATTTCCTTTTTGATTGAGTTGAAAGGGTGGAGAGCTCCTCCACCTAATGCTAAGTAGGGTGTTTAAGCTTTTGTTGATTCAATTCAAAAGTAGGCAAAGGAGAGTTAATCCTGTCTTCACAATCTGGTGAGGTACTAAGTAGGGGTATTTAAGTTATTGTTAACCAAAGTGTTAACTCCAACTAGGAAAAGAGAATAAAGGATATCCTTTTCACAAGTGTAAACTCAGAATAAACAAAGAGAACCAAGAATTTCCTTTCACACTAGGCAATAGGTATTTATCATCTTCTTGCTTTTCTGTGGGGATCATCAGGCCAAAATACATTGAGTAATTACAAGTAAGAGAAATGTAAATTAAAACAACTCCAACTTTTTTTTCATACCCAACCATGTTGCTAAAAATAGAAATAATTACCAGATCATAGGTTTTGAGCCAGAAGGGACCTTAGAAAGGAAAAAATTCAATAGTCCAATTTTACAGATGAAGAAACTGAGACATTAAGGGACTAAATGATTTGTCCAGGGTCACAAGTCTAATACAGTCTGAGACACAAATCTGTTTGTTATCTCCCCCATTAGAAAGGAAGATCCTTGAGAGTAAGGCTTATTTCATCCTTAGATTTGCCAACCCAGAGCCTGTGTGGCTGGCACATAATAGACAGGTGTTTAAAGGATATTCACTAATTGACTGAAGTAACTTGATGCCAAAAAATCTTTCATTGTATTCCTATAACCTATCATAGAGCTTTGTATACAGCAGATACTTCAAATGGCAATAGGGAACACCATAGAGGAGAGTATTTTAAGTTTTAAGTCTGTGTCAAACCAAGTAACAAGAGGCTATACCTGTAATTTCCCTCAGTTGTGTATAGCTTGTACCATAAAATCCACACATACTCTCTGAGGATGCCTGCACACATACACTGGATTCTGGTCAAATTGGAAGAAGTAATAGGCAGGTGAAGAGAAAGTAGCAAAAAACTCTGGATTTAGGAGTTCCATTCACAGAGGAAAAACTTTCCCCTTTTGACTTTTTGGTGACAGAACATCAACTGGAAGAGGGTAATAGGAAACGGACAACTGGAAAAAGTCGCCCACAAGTACCGTTCCACTAGAGAACCTCCGGCCAAAGCTATTTAAAAATCTGTTTAAAAAGAAATACAAATACCTTGCCAGCTTGAAGAGAGCCATCTGAACCACGGACTGGAGGCAAGTGGTCTTCCACTTCTTGAAATGTGTCCATTTCATGAAAATGAATCTTAGAGTCTTCCTTTTTTATTTCCGATACCCAACTCTAAGGAAGCAAAAACAATTACTGGAAAGCAGAGCTTAAAATATTCAGCCAATTGGTTGAATATATGTTTATGGTTCAAGGTATCATGTGGTTAATTCAGTTACTCAGGGATTAATAATCATTTGCATTCTTATTTACTGTCAAATTAAAACCAAGAAAACATTATAAAAAAGAAATTACATTTATGATGGCAACACAAAATTAAATATATACAGTTTAACTTACCTAGACAAAAGCACAGCCATTAAAATAAATGTGCAGAAACAGATACTTGAAGGGGAAGTTCAGAATAATGAATGTACCTATTCCATAAAAGCCAATGACCTAGGGCTTAACACAGTGCTTGGCACATTTTAAGTGTTAAATAAATGCCTGTTAACTTGAAATGACTATAGTCTCTAAATTGATGTAAAACACCAATCAAAATATCAATGATACCAAAGAGTTTCTTTAAAGATACAGAATGCATAAAAGCATACCAAAATATATATGAAAAATCAAAGAGGCAAGAATATCAAGAGCTAATGTGAGAGGGTGGTGGCAGAGCTAAAGAAAGCAGATTTGCCATTTTTAAGTATGTTATTAAAGCAGTTATGACCAAAGTTGTTCCTGAGGGAGTGGAAATAAAAGAATATTAATCTGTCAATGACCTATGATTTTGAAGGCACAGGAATTTAGTCCAACAAAGCAAGTCACATCTATCCAGAGTTTAGATAGTCTTCAAGTATTCCTTGAGACTCGGAAAGGATTAGTGACTTGGCCATGAGAGTCACAGCTAGGGAATGTCAAAGACAGGATGCAATCCCAAACTGCCTGCAAAACTTTGGGCACAGAAATTCTACCCATTATATGACACTGCCTCTCAGAACAGAATATATTTATCACAAAAAAGAAACAAACATATACAAAATAGTAGTGTTTGATAAAAACTATAGGAAATAAACCCAGAGAGAGGGTTTATTTAAAAATGTTGGGAAAACTGAATTGCAACATTACAAAAAAAAAATCTATCTTCACCTCACACTATGTATCAGAATAAATTCCAACTGAATTACAAGCAAATTTTTTTAAATTATTAAAAATGTATAAGAAAAGAGAATACTCAGACTAATTGTATTCTATTAAACAGAAGAACTTATTCCAGACAAGATGGATTTAGTTTCACAAAAATAAAACTTTTACCACTACCATAACAACAATAAAACTTAATCAAGATAAAAAGAAAAATAATCTGTTGGGGAAAAAAACATGTGAGGCAAATATAAAAGCTTAATATCTCCAATTTATAAAGAACCAGTACAAATAATCAAGAACATTCAGCTCCAATTTGATCAATGGCCAAAAAATATAAACAAATTACAAAGGTTATACACATTGTCAACAATCACTTCAAAATATTCGACACCATTATTCAACGAAAGATCAATTAAAGCAATAATGAAACCCCTTTAAAATTGAAAAAAAAATAGGGGGCAGCTGGGTGGCTCAGTGAATTGAGAGCCAGGCCTAGAGATGGGAGGTCCTAGGTTTATATCTGTCCTCAGACACTTACTGTGTGACCCTGGGCAACTCATTTAACCTACATTGCTTAGCCTTTATTGCTCTTTTCTGCCTTGGAATCAATACACAGAATTAATTCTAAAACCAAAGGTAAGGGCTTTTAAAAATACTAATAATAACAAATTATAACATTGACAAAAATGAGATTTAAAAATAGTCAGTATTGTTGACAATTAGGTACATCTACATGTAAATGGTAGAATTTCAAAATGGTGGAATATTTTTAGAGTATAATTTGGCAGCTCTTTAACTTAGTAAACCTGTTATTGGTACTACCTCCTAAAACTGCTATAATTAAAAAAAAAAAAAACAACCTACCAACTGATATCAGCATCTGGCAAAATAGAGCAACAGAAAGATCATTATTTCTAAGTGAAAAAAGATCAAATTGATCTAAATATCCAAAAGTGGTAATGGCTATACCAACTATGATACATCAATGTAATAGAATACTATAATGCTATTTAAAATAAATATGGAGAATATAAAGAAAATCAGAAGGACTTATGGGAAACAAAGAAAGTATATTCAGAAAAATAGTATGCTTAGTATCTATTTTCGTGTAAAAAGAAATAAAGGAATAAAGGCACCACTAATACAAAAGTTAATGGACATGGGACAGCTAGGTAGCATAGTTGATAGAAAATCAGACCTGGAGTTGGGATTAAAATCTGTCCTCAGTCACTTCCTAGCTGTATGACCCTGGGCAAGTCATTTAACCTCAATTGCCTAGCCCTTACCATTCTTTTGCCTTAGAACCAATACATAGTATTGTTTTAGAATGGATATTAAGATAGAAGGTAAAGGGGGCAACTGGGTAACTCAGTGGATTGAGAGCCAGACCTAGAGATGGGAGGTCCTAGGTTCAAATCTGGCCTCAAGACACTTCCCAGCTGTGTGACCCTGGGCAAGTCACTTGACCCCCATTGCCTAGCCCTTACCACTCATCTGCCTTGGAGCCAATACACAATATTGACTCCAAGACGGAAGGTAAGGGTTAAAAAAAAAAAAAAATATATATATATATATATATATATATAAGGTAAGGATTTTTTAAAGTGAATGAACACACTCAAAGAACAAAATGAGATGAAGAGGATAAATGCTAATATTTATTTTTAATACACATAATTATGTATGTATATTTAATTTTGTGGTTTAAAGTTGATCATATAATAAATTATTTAGACAATATATTGATCTTGTAGGTTACTAGCCAAAAAGTAAATGACAAATCTTTGAGCACTGAAGGAATAACGACCTTTAAAAGGACAAAAAAAAATGGGTTTTTAAAAAACCTTTGAGTTAAAAGATACACATTTCAAAATGATTCCTAAATTTACCTCATATTCAGTACAAATGTATAGAAAAAATAGACCAGAGTACAACAGAATTTCTTCCTTTGTATAATAAAGTAATTACGTGTTGTTCTAAGATTAAGATAATGTTATAGGTATCCTTTGTCTATTGTTGTTTGGAGTTAAAACATTTGCCTCCTAAAGGCAGGAGTTGATAGAAGGAATTTGTTTTTGGAACCTACTTTTCCCAATCTGTTAGAAATAACTGGATAAGGGAGAACATGATAGTAGAAAAGCAATCATTTGGATTGAATGAATCAAATTTATTTTCAAAAACTGATCTTTATGACCAAGCTGGAAAGAACTGTTTTGAGAAGAGTATGGTTCTGGCAACAAAGTGTGTCTACTGACTAAGGCCCAATCTAGCAAAATATGGTCTTGTGTTAAGGGTAAATTTTAGGGTTGAGACTGAGTATAATTTTAGTGGTTGCCAGGGATTTAATTCTAAATCCCAAAGAAATGTTCAAGTCAGAACAGAATTTTATGGTGGTTTATTTTCAATAGAAGGAAGAAATTAAGAATGAGGGAGAAAGAGGAAAAAAAGGAATTAGATCTACTCCAGCCTAGTCTGAGCCAGGGGAAGTTCAGAGGCCTCTCAGCCAAGGGGCCTTCCCAGGAGATTCGATCTAGCTCAGCTTCCAGCCATAAGGCCTCCTCCAAGATGAGAGGCCTCCTTGGAGGCTGGTGCCTTCTGAAAGGTCAAGGGAAAGGGGAGCCAGCCTTATCACTCACCACATGGTCCCTTAAGGGAAGCAGTCTGAGGTCCCACACACCACCAAGTCAAGTTCCATCTCCAAGGTCCACAAAAAGGTCCTCTCACAGGAAATGACACAAAATATAAAGGCAGTTCTTTACATCACTTCCTGTGACTCACATGCACCAATGGTAGCTTAAACTTGACTTAGGAGAGCCCAGGGGGTCAGTCGGTTGTCTCTGATTTGTCACTTGCTAGCACACGCAGGTCACAGACCATCCTTTCCCACACTTCATCCTTAAGTGGGGGGTTTACATTCCTGGTCGCTAAAATTCTAAAGCCTAAGCAGGGTGGAGTAAATCTAAAATTCACATTCCCCCCTGATGATTATGAGACTAGTCTCCCCAATTGATCACTAAACATAATCATCTTGTACCTCTATATCTTCTAACTACAGGTGCATACAAAATGTCACCTTCTAAGAGGAAACTACAATAGTTAGAGATAAGAGGGGAATAGAAGAGAGAGAGAGACATCAAAACCAATGTTTTTTCTGGGCAAATTGACAAAAACCAATTAGGGGACAGTCCCCTTTTGGCATAAGAGTATACATTCAAACTAAATGTTCAATCAACCTTCAGTTCAATCAACCATACCCCAAAGTTCATTCTGAATCTTCTTGATGTAGTGTAGGTTTTTCAGGCATCTTTCTGCAAATAGTACATTCTCTGGATTTTAGGAGTTAGCAAGTTTCTTTCCTTAAAGATCTTTCTTGAACAAATATTTTAAATCTTGGATTTTTATGGAAATACAATACCTCACCCCCAAAAGTGGACGTTGAGAAACACTCAGTTCAGCTCAGGATGCATGGTTGAGTTATGGGGGTGTATGAGTCAATTATCAAAAGTGGGGAAAAAAGCCAAAAACATATATTAAAAAATGGAAGAAAGTTAAACTTTTGGGAGAAAGAGAAAAAAAATTCAAAATCAGAATCAAAATATCAAAAATCTATGTACATAAAATTTCTGAGTAAATAAGAATAAATTCACAATAGGCCCTTGTATTAGGGTCCAATTAAAGTAATTTTTATCCCACAAGTCTGTAGGACAAAATGCAACAATGTTTCACTTGCCCATTTGCAGCCAAGACTACAGGAAGTTGCCATACTATAAGAGAGAAAAAGGACTAGATTTTTGTGTGATAGGGAAGTGTCATTCCCTGGTCTCATTTTTTGTCATTCTCAGGGATGGGGGAGCCAGGATGATAGCCAAACTTTGGTACTTGTCTGTGAGTATTTCACAAAGAGTATGGATACAAGTAAGTTCTACATCTTAACATATGTCAAGCGTCACAACCTAGAGTCTCACACTAGGTTCAAGTCCTTTTGTATTGGCTTAGAAGTTCATCAATCCTACCTGGATTGGTTTCTTTTGACCTGTGTGCTCTTTTTGTCACTATTCAGGTTAAGTCTGTGCTCCTTTTTTGATCCCATTTCCTAGAATCAGACCCAAACTTTAATCACAGTCCCATAACATTTATCAATAAGTGGCAGGTTCCCACAGTCTAAAGCTTTTGGGTATGCATTAATATTATAGCAAGTATATATATTTTAAGTAGTATTACTGCAGAATAAAAATAATATTGACGGTATGTACCTTAAGTATAAGAAATGAAGTACCTAGGAATCTATCTCCCGAGACAAACACAGGAACTCTATGAACACAACTACAAAACACTTTCCACACAACTAAAACTAGACTTGAACAATTGGAAAAACATTAACTGCTCATGGATAGGACGAGCCAATATAATAAAAATGAACATCCTACCCAAACTTATCTATTTAGTGCCATACCCATTGAACTCCCAAAAAATTTCTTTACTGATTTAGAAAAAACCATAACAAAGTTTATTTGGAATAACAAAGGATCAAGGATATCCAGAGGAATAATGAAAAAAACCACAAATGATGGGGGCCTTGCAGTCTCAGACCTCAAACTATATTACAAAGCAGCAGTCATCAAAACAATTTGGTACTGGCTAAGAGAAAGAAAGGAGGATCAGTGGAACAGACTGGGGGCAAGCAACCTCAGCAAGACAGTATACGATAAACCCAAAGATCCCAGCTTTTGGGACAAAAATCCACTATTCGATAAAAACTGCTGGGAAAAATGGAAGGCAGTGTGGGAGAGATTAGGAATTGATCAACACCTCACACCCTACACCAAGATAAATTCAAAATGGGCAAATGACTTAAACATAAAGAAGGAAACCATAAGTGAATTGGATAAACACAGAATAGTATACATGTCAGACCTTTGGGAGGGGAAAGACTTTAAAACCAAGCAAGACATAGAAAGAATCACAAAATGTAAAATAAATAATTTCGACTACATCAAATTAAAAAGCTGTTGTACAAACAAAACCAATGTAACTAAAATCAGAAGGGAAATAACAAATTAGGAAAAAAATCTTCATAGAAACCTCTGACAAAGGTTTAATTACCCAAATTTATAAAGAACTAAATCAATTGTACAAAAAATCAAGCCATTATCCAATTGATAAATGGGCAAAGGACATGGATAGGCAGTTCTCAGATAAAGAAATCAAAACTATTAATAAGCACATGAAGAAGTGTTCTAAATCTCTTATAATCAGAGAGATGCAAATCAAAACAACTCTGAGGTACCACCTCACACCTAGCAGATTGGCTAATATGACAGCAGAGGAAAGCAGTGAATGCTGGAGGGGATGTGGCAAAGTAGGGACATTAATTCATTGCTGGTGGAGTTGTGAACTGATCCAACCATTCTGGAGGGCAATTTGGAACTATGCCCAAAGGACGATAAAAGAATGTCTACCCTTTGATCCAGCCATAGCACTGCTGGGTTTGTACCCCAAAGAGATAATGGACAAAAAGACTTGTACAAAAATATTCATAGCTGCGCTCTTTGTGGTGGCCAAAAACTGGAAAACGAGGGGATGCCCTTAAATTGGGGAATGGCTGAACAAATTGTGGTATATGTTGGTGATGGAATACTATTGTGCAAAAAGGAATAATAAAGTGGAGGAATTCCATGGAGACTGGAACAACCTCCAGGAAGTGATGCCGAGCGAGAGGAGCAGAACCAGGAGAACATTGTATCGAACGTAATGGAATTCTCCATTAGTGTCAATGCAAAGTCCCAGAACCATCTGCAAGGATCTAGGAGAAAAACACTATCCATAAGCAGAGGACAAACTGTGGGAGTAGAAACACCGAGGAAAAGCAACTGCCTGACTACAGTGGTTGAGGGGACAGGTCAAAGGAGAGACTCTGAACGAACACTCTAATGCAAATACTAACAACATGGCAATGGGTTGGAATCAAGAACACATGTGATACCCAGTGGAATCACGCGTCAGCTATGGGGGAAGGGGAGGAAAAGAAAATGATCTTTGTCTCTAATGAATAATGCTTGGAAATGATCAAATAAAATATTACTTAAAGAAAAAAGTATAAGAAATGAGAAAAAATCAAATATTCTAATCAAAATAAAAGAAAAGCAATAATAAAATAAAATTCAAGAATGCAATGTATTCCCAAAAATGGTATCCACTTGTCTATGGATTATTATCTCTAATGCATGTGATGGGATACAGCCAATCAGTCTCAAAAGAAGATGCTCTCTTTACATATGAGTAATGAATCCAAGAGTCCTTCTCTCCAATTTTTATAGATATTGGAGTAGTTAGCAATATTTGGAACAGCCCTTCCCAGGAAGGCTGAGTTGCTCCAATATGCTGGAAGTTCTTCATATACACCTTGTCTCTGGGGTTCAGGTCATGAAGCGAAAAGCCTAGTGGACCTGCTTGTACTGCAGCTCCAGATTCATGGAATTTCATACAGCACACAGCTTGTGCTGTAATTTCTGTATATAGGAAGCAATAGAAGTATCTCTCCCTAATAGTGATGTATATATGCAGGAGAGAAAGGCTTAGCCTGTATAGGTGGATGTCCAAAAAGGATCTCAAATGGTGAGACGTGTAGGTCTCCTCTGGGACTGCTTCTTAGATAAAATAGGACCAGACAGAGAATTTCAGGCCATATTAAATGTGTCTCAGTGCATAATTTACCAATCATAGTTTTAAGTTCTCTGGTTCATTCTTTCAACTTGGCCTGAGCTCTGGGGGCGATATGGCACATGAAATTCGGGAATTATCCCCAAGCAAGAATATATCTGATTTAGAACAGAATCAGTAAAATGAATTCCCCTATCTGAATCAATATGTGCTGGCAGGCCAAAGTGAGGAATAATCTCTTTTTAAAGCACTTTAGCAACAAAACCTCTGTGGCTCAGGCTGTAGGAAATTCTTCTGGATATCTGGTCAGTTGATCTACTATGACTAGACAAAATTTATATCGTCCAGTCTTTGGTATTGTTACAAAATCTATCTGCAGGTGCTCAAAAGGTGTGTAAGCCAGAGGACGCCCACCAAAAGCTTTGACATGAAAGGCATGTTGGTTATATGCTTGCCAGGTAGAGTAGGCAATACACACTCTAGAGTTCTAGAGGCTATAGTAGCTCTTTTAACAGAGTCCACGATGCCCTGGGTACCAAAGTGACCATTCTTATGAACAGACTGGCAAATTTGGTGATAGAAACTTCTAGGGAGCAGGGGTTTTCCTTCATATGGCACCCATACTCCATTAATGTGTTTTGCTTTAAAATTTTGCTTCTGGGGGGCAGCTGGGTAGCTCAGTGGATTGAGAGCTAGCCATAGAGACGGGAGGTCCTAGGTTCAAATCTGACCTCAGATACTTCCCAGTTGTGTGACCCTGGGCAAGTCAATTGACCCCCATTGCCTAGCCCTTACCACTCTTCTGCCTTGGAGCCAATACACAGTATTGACTCCAGGACTGAAGGTAAGGGTTAAAAAAAATTTTTTTTTGCTTCTGTTTTCCCACTTCTTTTTCATAGGATAGGATAGGAAAGTGATAAATTTAAGTCATCAGTGGTTGTTAATGTTAAAATTAACTCAGGCCCTTCTATGGCTCCTAATTTTGTAGCAGTATCTGCCTGGTCATTTCCCGTAGAGACAAGGTCAGTGCCATCTGTATGGGCAGAGCAATGAACCACAGCTAGGGCTTTGGGCAGCTGGAAAGCAGAAAGAACTTCATTAATAATTTCTGCATTAGCTATAGATTTTCCAGCTGAGGTTAAAAATCCTCTCTGGAGCCATAGCATCCTGACTGAGTGACAAATGCCAAAAACATGCCTAGAATCTGTATAAATTGTTGTCTTATTATCCTTGGCAATTATACAGATGTGTTTCAGGGCTATGAGTTCTGCACCTTAAGCACTAATATTTAAGGGTAGTGAAGCTGACCACTCAGTGGAAAATTCTGTGACTACAGGAGCCCCAGTGTAGTGTATGCCATCCCTCATAAAAGAAGAACCATCTGTAAATAAGACTAGATCTGGGTTGTCTAAGGGAGTATCCAAGAGATTATCTCGAGGTTTTTTGCAATGGACACTAGTGTTTCACAACTATGTAATGGTTCTCCTGAAGTTGGTAAATCTGGAAGCAAGGTGGCAGGGTTAAGAGTTATAGAGCATTATAAAGTAATATTTTCATTGTTTTAACAGAGCTATTTCCTACCTTGTAATTCACTGTAATTCACTCATAGAAAATGCCTGTGATCTATACCTTAGCAACAATGCTTCTACCTCATGTGGGCACATAATTGTCAATGGGCATTGACAATTAGATCAATAGTTTTTATCACTAGTAAAGCTGTGGCAGCTACACCTCTAAGACATGGTGGTGCTCTGTAAAATTGAGATTTGAACTCTGGACTCCATTCCCCAGGAGTCCTTGCTAGCTCTCAGAATGCCCTCTAATCTCACTGAATTCTCACCTGGGATGAGAACAAAATTTTATTTAAAGGGTCTTCCCCATAGGCGGGGCTCTTCTCTCTTTTTGGACTTCCATTTTGGAGCAGATGTGGCTCTTTCCATAATGTAGGTGAGGTCTTGTCTAGGCCTCTGGCTTAGGCACATTTTCCTTATCCTATATTTTCTTTAATCCTTAATCCTTAATAAACCTCTAAAAAAATATAATACTCCTTGCAGAGAGAAACTAATTTCTACCTGCCTCAGTCTCCCCTAAATTTTAATCTTTACAGATCCTGAAATTATTGGGTCCAATTGGGCTGAATAATAAGCAATTGGGCGCTGAGAAAGTCCCAAAGTTTGAGTTAAAACTCCTGAAGCAACCCCTCTCCACTCACATACATACAAAGTAAATGGCTTATTGTAATCCGAGATGCCTAGAGCAGGGGAAGCCTGGTACAGTGGAACCATATATATTAACTAAGAACCAGATGGATGAAAGTGATCAAATTAAATGCTCATAAATACAAGGAGAAAAAGGCCTAATATTATATTGTTAAAATAGCTGTGAATTTTTTTTCTTTTTAGGAAACAAGGTGGAAATATACATTAAGAATTGTAAAACTGTTCATACTCATTGACCTGGAGATCTCATTACTAGGGTTAAGCCCTATGGGCATTATTGATAAAAAGCTGTGTTTGTATGAAAATATTCGGGAAGCTTTGTTTGTTATGACAAAATAACAGGAAATAACACAAATGCAATGAATAGGAGAAATGACTGAATAGTGATATCTAAATGTAAAAAATAATAATAAATAAGTTAATTTCCTTACCCCACCCTATCCCCCAAAAGCTGACTTTCCTGGTGTAGTGCAAAGGAAAGAGGGCTCCCCTCATTGTCAGGTCCCCTGTTTTCAAGTCTTATACTTACTGGCTGTATGATCATATGTGAAGTCACATAATTTATCTCTTAATATTGAGTTACCCACCTCTAAAATGGGCATAATAATGCCTTTCCTACTTCATAGAATTATGATGTGTGAGTCCTAAGGTGCTCCAGAAATGTGATATTGTCCCCATCTCAGTTTCTAATCTAAGTGGGAGAACTAATGATAAACTACCTACCCATCTACCTTGGAGAAGTTTCATGTCTGCTAGTGAATAGAAACATTGTTCTTTTGGGACAGTCATTCATTCTTTTCAGTCACAGAGTTCCAACTGATTTTAACAACGAAAAGTGATTACACTTGTTACTAGTCTAAAAGAAGTTAAACTGTTTACCTGCATTGTAAACAATGAGTCCAGGGATTCTTGCAATTTGTTGACAAAATTAAATTAATCCTGAAAATTCTATGAGAATCATCTTTGCCATCATTTTTAGAAGGCCTTTTTCAAAATAAAGATAGGAGAAATCAAGAGCAAAACACTGACCAAATTGTTTAGTCATTTCAGTTGTGTACTACTCTTCATTGGACTGATCTGCCATTTCCTTCTGCAGCTTATCTTACAGATGGGGAAACCTGCAAACAGGGTTAAGTGACTTCCCCAGGGTCACACAGCTGATAAGTATCTGAGGTTAGACTGAATTAAAAAAGATGGATCTTGCTGACTCCGGGCCCAGCACTATCCATTGTACCACCTAGCTGCCTGAAGGCTGGAACAAGTCTTGGATATTAGATAGCATAGCTCTATGGAATTTTAGTGAAGAGAAAACCAAAATCAAGCCATTTATGAAATGTCAAAGGTCATATAGCCAGAATTCAAACTCTGATCCAAATGGCCAATAGAAGAATAGCTTTCCTTTACTATGTGTACATATTACAAAGATTTTGATTTCTGATTCCTGTCCCCACCCAGGGAAGATGTGGGAGAGAGTAAAAAATAAATGTTTGATGATTGAAAAAAAGATATTTTAATGAAAAAATAAAAGCCTGGCTTAGTCCAAGTTCTTCCTTTCACTTCCTAAACAAAAGGCAATACCAAAGCATATCAGAACACGGGATAAATGAAACTAAAAGGGTTTTCCATCTCCTCAAAAGCTATTATATACACTGGGCTACTCCAGTGCTTGTAACATTCCTGTACTGTATTCAATTTAGCCAGGGATGGACTCCCACAGAGGCATTTCCTCCCTCCCCTTCTGGATTAGCCAGTATTTACTTTACTGTGGAGTTTGCTCAGCTGACTGTGTTGCCTTAACAAAGGTATCACACAAGTATGGCAGGAACTGTCAACAAAAATGTAAAGCTCACCCCCGAAAGGGCCCATGGATATCTCTGTCCAGGAGGACCACAAGAACTCTACAAAAACCCAACAAAGGAATGTGGCAGAATTTTGCCCTTGAAACCTGACCAATGACAAGGTGCCTGAACCTCCAGTCAGGCGGCCTGAAGTGGTTGCCCTCAAGGAACCTGTGGTTCAGAGGCGAGGGTTCTCCTCATCCCCACCCCACCCCACTCCATTTCTTAGAAGGCCTTATTCATGATATCCCTCCATTAGCTTTTCAATACCACACGAAAGGTCTGACAATCTGCAGCGCCATGGGGGAAGCATTACTTATTGCACAACGACAATAACTATTCTTATAGTCATAGATCTGTGCATGTTTGTGAGACAGACAGACACACAGAGAGATACAGAGACAGAGAACTAAAGTGGGAGAAATCAAAGGCGACATTATTTCCAATATCAGAAACCTAAATAAGAGTTACGACCAATTGAGGAATTCCCAAAGAAGACAAGACATACTTGAGGGATTGCCTCGCATTGTACACCACAAACCCTTCTGGGGAGGGCTACAGAGAGAGTTCAAGGGGCTGTTGCTAAATGAACGTGGCTGAAGTGAATCCTTCCAAATATTACGTTTCCACGTCTCTAAACATTCAAGTGCTTGATCCTAGCCTTTCATTGCATGCTCTCACCAGGGTGATTTTATTATGCATATCCCTGAGAGTGAGTGCCAGAACACCGTCTTTTTTATTTTATTCATCTGATAATTCACATCCCTTGTATTTTAGGCCACCCCCATTCAGTGGCGTCCGACATCACCTTCGTGATGCTGGTTAAATACAAGAAAGAGTGTTGACAATGCTGTGGACTCGAATCTAGTCAAACATTCCCATACAACATACAAAAACGGATGCTCCACGCATACCTTTATGTCCCCATCGATTTTCTCCCACTCTTCCCGCGTAAAGCTGGACGCTGTGGCTGCAGGTTTCTCTTTTCGCAGGATCCTACTTTCCGGACACAGGCTGTGCAGGCGTTTCTCACAGCATTCTACCAGGTCAGGGTAATAGCCTTCCTCACCGGACCTGCAAACACAGCAGCCACAGGAGTTAAAAAGGGACTCCGAGGTCACAGGCACCGTGTCTACAGGGAGCGTACAGCCTGGATCCTCTGGAACGGGACCGGTTTCAAGGGGCTGGGGAGGACATTTGAGTATTCAACAGAACAGATATTCTCTCTTTCTTGGTTTAGAAAAATGTGATCACCATAACCTGCTTAATCCTCATTTAATGAATGGCTCATAGGGTGCACTGCACACCCTAGCCATAGGCAGAGTAAGGGAAACTGGAGCGCTCAGACAAATATAGAGATTCTATGACCGAGTATGCAACAAGAAATTTGGGAGGGGAAAACCCACAAACAACTCACAGATAGCGGAATAGTAGCATACTCATTCCTCAGTTAAACTAGGTCATCTGCTTTTTTTTTTTTGAACCCTTAGCTTCCACCTTAGAATCACTACTCTATATTGGTTCCAAGGCAGAAGAGTGGTAAGGACTAGGCAATGGGGGTTAAGAGACTTGCCCAGGGTCACCCAGCTAGGAAGTGTCCAAGTCCAGAATTGCACTCTGGTCCCTCTAATCTCTAGGCTTGGCTCTCAATCCATTGGGCCACCAACTTCCCCAATCAGGTTAATTTTTTAAAAAACTGAAAAGGCCTCCATGAAATAATGAAGAGTGGAACAAGTAGAACCAAGAGAACTTTACATACAGCCACAGAATTAGTATTTGAAGAATAACTTGTAAATGTCCACCTCTGGAAAATGAACCAACAAATAGAAAAACAAAAGACATAATTTATATACACATATTTTTCATCAGATGATGCCTTTTGTGGGAGGGGAGGGGCCAAGGGGGTGAGATACCTGCACATTTTTATGTAACCAACAAACAAATTTTAAAAAAATTTTAAGTTCATCTTTCTGGGTACTGTACAACAAAAGAATTTTAAAAATCAAATTACTCCAAAATGCAATATCAAAACAAGGACAAAACTTAATAATCTTAGAATTTTCATAACATTTCTTATGTAGTGACTGTAAACCTCAAAATTCCTTAGACTTATAATTGTTGGAAATTTCACCATTGGGATATTTCATACTTGGAAAATTTCTTACTGATAGTCTATTGGAATGGGAACTCCATTGGCATGGGAGGTTCCTTCTCTTCCCTTCTTAAGATTACTTTAGGACAGAAACCCTTTGCTGAACAATGGAAAGGACTTTGACCTATGCTTAAGCATAGAACAGGAATTTCTTTGAGTCTTGATTGATTTAGAATTGATACAATGGAGATACTTGGAATAAATCTCCACCCTATTCAGTCCTAATAGGATTGAGTAAGGGCTGCAGCCTAGATCAAAATTTAATTATTCCAATCTCTACCATACTCAAGTTAACAGGATTTAGAAAGGGCTGTAACAAAGGAGTATAGATTTAATCATTTGAAAATATGACCTTCAACAGACATGTGCAAAAAGCCAGAAACCTCTGGGCGGTCCTGGGTTAAGCGAGAGCCTCCATTAACAGGCAAATTGATGAAGAGTGATTGGTAGATGTGAGGACTGAGGGGAGGCAACTTGGATGGTTTCCTTAAAGATAGGAGGGTCTGGAGACTCGAGGGTGGTGGTTGTTGAGTTTTTGGGTCGGTGTGGTTCCTGGGCTCTGAGGAAGCTTGCTCTGAAGGAAGCTGAAGGTGGGGGCCTCTGAGACTGTTTCTCCATTTTGGACACGTGAGTAATAGGGACTGATCTCTTTTCTTTGCCCCAGCTATCTAAGGGCTTGGGCCTTTTGGCCCAGCCTAAACAGAAGGGGTATTTAAGCCCTATTCCCTTCTCTCCCCTTTCTCTCTCTATATATATCTCTAATTCCTTTCTTGCTCCTATTGTAATTAAACCCCAAAAAAGGCTGACGGCTGACTTGAGTTTTTCATTTAGGAATTACATAGCTGATTCCTTGGCGACCTTAAATTAATATATATCAGTCTTTTAAAGTGATTCCCTTGTAACATTGTGGCTGACCACACGGGAGTCTAAAGAATCCTCTCAATAAAACTTTTTCCTTGCCTTTTTACTATACTGTTTCACCACTTAGTCCTTTTAAAAAAAAAAAAAAAAAACTTGGCTTAAAGACACAGCTGCTAGAACACGTGAGTATAAAAAACTTTTTCTCTTTTCTCCTTAAGTTAAATTGGAATCAGCAGTTTTTTCTTTTTCTTCCCTTTAATCTTAAGGGACAGCTGGGTAGCTCAGCGGATTGAGAGCCAGCCCTAGAGGCAGAAGGTCCTGGGTTCAAATTGGACCTCAGATACTTCCCAGCTGTGTGACTCTGATAGACAGAAAACAGCTGTTTTTAAATCTCAGCAACAGGACTCTAAAGTCCTGGCTGGAACTGTTTCTAAATATCCTTTCCCTTAAGGAACAACTTCCTGGATTAAAAAAAAAAAAAAACCCTGTGGAAAGTTTGTTGCTTTGCCCTGCTCCCCACGTGTTTTGTGAAATTACAAAATATACATATAAAAATGAGTACTACATTCTTTGACAATTATATGGCAGCTGAAGAAGTAGGGGCATTGAGGAATGAAGGATACCTCCAAATTTTTATATTAATAGGTACTGTCATTTTTGTACTCCTCAATACTATATTTAGAGATGAAAAAATAAAAAATATTGAGGATAAAATAAAACAAAATGAGGATAAAATAAAACAAAATGAGGATAAAATAGAAAATATTGAGGATAAAATAGAAAATGTTGAGGATAAAATAGAAAAAAATGAGGATAAAATAGAAAATATTGAGGATAAAATAGAAAATATTGAGGATAAAATAGAAAAAATTGAGGATACAATAGAAAAAATTGAGGATACAATAGAAAAAATTGAGGATAAAATAGGAAATATTGAGAATAAAATAGAAAAACTTGAGGATAAAATAGGAAATATTGAGAATAAAATAGGAAATATTGAGGATAAAATGGGAGATATGGAAGATAAAATAGGAAAAATTGAGGAAAAAATGCAAGCCCAATTAGAAGATCTAAAATGTTTCTTACAGGATCAATGGGCAAACACCCACTCTACCAGAAACAGACCTGTTTCTGAACCTTTGAATGAGGAAATTTCCTTCCCTGATATAGAGATGGACAACACCTTCCCTATAGCCCAGTTAACAGATTGCTTCTCTCGTGCAGTGCAAATCTTGTCTGACTTTAATCCCCAAAACCCTTCCCCTGCAATCCCAGCTTCTCATGTTCCTTCTCCTACAGAAAACCAAATTCCAATGCAAGGGAGATCTTGTCCTCCTAGAGAAACCTGTCCTTGTCAAACTGACCCACAGGTGCAAAATTCAACTAGAGGCCTGTTTCCTCTAAGAGAAGTACCTGAAATAGGACGAAATGGGGATGTGGTGACTTTAAGACATAGGATACCGTTTACTCCCCAAGAAATAAATGAATTTACACGAAATATCCCCACATATGAACAAGATCCTTTTCTAGTAACAAAAAAGATGGGAGACATATTTTTTCAATATAATCCGTCTTACAAGGACGTTGAGAGCTTACTACAGGCTTTTTTAAGTGAACGTGAAAAAAATAAAATAATTGCTCATGTCAACAAAACCCGGGGGCGTAATGCAGCACATTGGCCATCTCAGGATCCCGAATGGGACTATAATAATCCTGAGGACTATCTACAACTATACCGTTGTAGAGAGGCCATCCTCACAGCCATGAAGGAATGTGCGGACAGTACAGATAAGTGGATGGAACTGGAAAAAATTAAGCAAAAGGAAAACGAAACACCCTCCAGATTTATGGACAGAATTATCGAGTTTGGGGACAGATACTTAGATTGGGACTTAAATAAAGAGAATAGTTTAAGACAAGTTAGAAGAATCTTTGTAAATAATTCATGCAAAGTAATTAAAAATTATTTTAAAACACAATGCCCAAGATGGTCTGATATGGACCTTGAAGAATTGCGAAAAACAGCTATATATGTTTTTAAGGGAAACGAAGAAAAGGAGAAAGAGAATAATGATGACATGGAGGAAATGAAGAAAAAAATGAGATGTGTAATAGATAGGATAACTAAATTAGAAAGTGGGCATGATAATGAACCAACGACAATTGCCCCTCTCCAGAAATCCAATTATCAATCCATTACTTGCCACTTCTGTGAGAAGAAGGGCCACAAAATGATGGAATGTAGAACCTTTCTTAAGATGTTTGGAAGGAATACACAGTTTAATAATGGTTTTAGAAATAATAACTATAGAAATTATGATAATGGTTATAGAAACCAGAATTCTAGAAATTATAATAATGACTATGGAAATAACTATAATGAATATAGAAATAAGAACTTTAGAAACCAGAATTATAGAAATAGGAATTGGGAATTTAATGACAATGCTCAAATTGAAGAAAATTTTAATGATAATACTCAACAATATATGAGAAATGGCGCTCGTCCAAAAATTACTCGAGGTACTAATGACCCTCAGAGAGGTGCCCTTCAGGGGGGTGCCCAAGGAATATCCCAAACACAATGATGGTGCCCGGGGGGGGCTGGGGCACAGGAATCAGAGGATACAACCTTTGATTTCCCAGACCCTGATGTCCTACTACCCGTTGTCCCTATCCACTGCCCTCCCCATACTAATGAACCCCATGTTACCTTAAAAGTGGGTAACACCTATTATGATTGTCTATTAGACACCGGAGCTTCCTGGTCTGTATTAAAGAGAACGCCTGATTTACAATGTTATTCTATTGGCTCAGAGAATGTAATGGGAGTATCAGGAATAACCCAAAGAGTTAAAAGACTTCCTCCTAGAATGGTGTCTGTAGGACCCCTAGAGGTACAACACTCCTTCCTTTTGATGCCTGACTCCCCTTTAAATTTGCTGGGGAGGGACCTTCTATGCAAACTCAGAGCCACAATAACCTGCTCCCCAGATGGCTCATTATCATTAGAAGTACCAGAGGAATCTTTAAATTTACTCCCTGTACTTCTCTCGGAAAACCAGGAGGCAAAAGAACCTTCCATTTTTGAAATACCTAAAGATATACCGGAGT
Source organism: Monodelphis domestica (assembly GCF_027887165.1). Taxonomy (NCBI): domain Eukaryota; kingdom Metazoa; phylum Chordata; class Mammalia; order Didelphimorphia; family Didelphidae; genus Monodelphis; species Monodelphis domestica. The sequence continues at coordinate 170,754,699 of NC_077229.1, forward strand.
CTCTTTGGGCCACATCTTCTTCTGACGTAGGCTTACTCAAATCTGCTGTTCCTGTGCAGATAAAAACTAAATCTAGCCCACCTCCTTCTATCCCTCAGTATCCCCTCTCAAAGGAGGCAATTGAGGGTATTACACCAGTTATTAACTCATTAATAGAACAGGGAATAATAATCCCTTGCAAATCTGAATACAACACGCCCATCCTGCCAATTAAAAAACCAAAAAAAGGACCCGATGGCAAACACATCTATAGATTCGTACAGGATCTAAGGGCAGTGAATAATCACGTTATAAAGAGACACTCCGTAGTTTCTAACATACATACTATTATTTCATCTATTCCTAGCACAGCTACATACTTTACAGTAGTAGACTTGTGTTCAGCTTTCTTTTCCATACCAATACATGAAAACTCCAGGCATATTTTTGCTTTCACCTGGAAGGGCTCACAATATACCTGGTGTCGGCTGCCACAGGGTTATGTCGAAAGTCCGAGCTTATTTGAGCAAATTTTGAGCCAAGACACAGACAATATAACATTTAAAAATAGCAAATTAATCAAATATGTAGATGATCTACTCTTGGCTTCAACAGATGCAGAAACATGTCAAGAAGATAGCAAACACCTTCTTTTGGAATTGCACAAAAGAGGACATAAAATCTCTAAGGATAAAGTTCAATGGTGTCTCCAAAAAGTAGAATATTTGGGATTCATCTTGACTGCGGGTGCTCGTTATATTTCTCCAAAACGAATTGAGAACATTCAAAAATTGAGTGCTCCTACCACTAAGAAACAGCTGAGAGCAATTTTAGGAGCAACAGGGTTTTGTAGACAATGGATTCCATGCTATGGGGAAATCACTAAACCCCTTATAGCATTAACAAAGGATTCGGTTCCTGAACCCCTCAAATTAGAGCCTGAACACTTGTCAGCTCTAACAGATCTGAAAAAGGCTATCATGTCTGCCCCTGCTCTAGGCATCCCAGATTACAACAAGCCATTTACTTTATATGTGCATGAGCGAAGAGGAGTAGCCTCTGGTGTGTTAACTCAGACTTTGGGACCTTCTCAGCGCCCAATTGCTTATTATTCTGCCCAACTAGACCCAGTAGCAGCAGGAGCACCACCATGCCTTAGAGGAGTAGCTGCTACAGCCTTACTAGTAACAAAAACCGTTGATTTAGTATTGGGATGTCCATTAACAATAATGTGCCCACATGAGATTGAAGCATTATTGGTAAAACATAGAACACAGGCATTCTCGGATCAGAGAATTACAAGGTATGAAATAACCTTATTAAATAGTGAAAATATTACCTTGAAACGCTGTTCAACTCTTAACCCTGCCACCTTGCTTCCAGATTTACCCACTTCAGGAGAACCACTACATAACTGTGAAACATTAGTGTCCATGGCAGAAAAGCCTCGAGATAATCTCTTGGACACTCCCTTAGACAATGCAGATCTGATTTTATTTACCGATGGTTCCTCTTTTATGAGGGATGGTATACGTTACACTGGAGCTGCCGTAGTCTCAGAATTTGCCACTGAATGGTCAGCTTCACTACCTTCTAACATTAGCGCTCAAGGAGCAGAACTCATAGCTCTAAAACAAGCTTGTATAATTGCCAAGGATAAAAAGGCAACTATTTATACAGATTCTAGATATGCTTTCGGCATTTGTCACTCAGTCGGGATGCTATGGCTCCAAAGAGGATTTTTAACCTCAGCTGGAAAATCCATAGCTAATGCAGAAATTATTAATGAAGTTCTTTCTGCTCTCAAACTGCCTAAAGCCCTAGCTGTAGTTCATTGCTCTGCCCATACAGGTGGCTCTGACCCTGTCTCTAGAGGAAATGACCGAGCAGATGCCGCTGCAAAACTAGCAGCCATAGAAGGACCTGGATTAATTTTAACATTAACAACCACTGATAATTTAAATTTATCACTCTCCTATAATGAAAAGGAAGTGGAAAAATGGAAACAAAAATTTAAAGCAAAACAAATTAATGGAGTATGGGTGTCATCTGAAGGAAAACCCCTGCTCCCTAGAAGTTTCTATAACCAAATTTGCCAATCTATTCATAAAAATGGTCATTTTGGCACCCAGGGCATTGTGGACTCTGTCAAGAGAGTATGGATAGCCCCTGGTATAACTACTGTAGCCTCTAAAGTATGTTCAGCCTGCCCTATTTGCCAGGCATATAACCAACATGCATATCGTGGAAAAGCCTTTGGGGGACGTCCTCTGGCTTACACACCTTTTGAACATCTACAGATAGATTTCATTACAATGCCAAAAGCTGGACGTTATAAATTTTGTCTAGTAATTGTAGATCAACTAACCAGATGGCCGGAAGCATTTCCTACGACCCGAGCCACAGCAGATTTTGTTGCAAAGATACTTTTAAAAGAAATTATTCCTCGTTTTGGCCTACCAGCACGTATTGACTCCGATAGAGGGAGTCATTTTACCGATTCTGTCTTAAATCAAATATATTCTTGCTTGGGGATAACTCCAAAATTCCATGTTCCATATCACCCCCAGAGCTCAGGCCAAGTGGAGAGGATGAATAAAGAACTTAAGACTATGATTGGCAAATTATGCACTGAGACCCATTTAAAATGGCCTGAAATTCTCCCTCTGGCCCTATTTTATCTTAGAAGCAGGCCTAGAGGAGACTTACATATTTCACCATTTGAGATGCTTTTTGGACATCCGCCTATACAGGCTAAGCCTTTCTCCCCGGCTTATACATCGCTATTAGGGGGAGATATTACTATTGCTTCCTATATACAGGAGTTACAGCACAAACTACGTGAACTTCATGAATCCGGAGCTGCAGTACAAGCTGGACCATTAGACTTTTCTCTGCATGACCTGAACCCAGGAGATAAAGTTTATATCAAGAATTTCAAGCGAACTGGAGCAACTGAACCTTCATGGGAAGGACCATTCCAAATATTATTAACTACTCCAACATCTATAAAGATTGGAGAAAGAGACTCTTGGATTCACTGCTCACATGTGAAGAAAGCATCTTCTGCTGAGACTGATTGACTCTATCCTATCATATGAATTGTGACTCTATCTTATCATATGAATTGGAGATAATAATCCATAGACAAATGGATGTTTTTTTTTTCAAGAATATATTGAATTACTGATTTTTTTCCTTATTTTTTCTTATTTCTTTTTATTTTTTGATCAGAATATTTGATTTTTTTCTCATTTTTTTTGTACTGAAGGTACACATAATTAATATTAATATTTTTTTTCCCTGCAGTAATACAAGTTAATATATATACTCTTGCTATAATATCAATATATGCCTAAAAGCTTTAAACTATGGGAACCTGCCATTTATTGATAAAATATTATAGGACTGTGATTAATGTTTGTGTCTGATTCCAGGAAAAGGGATAAAAACAAGGAGCACAGACTAAACCTGAATAGTGCCAATAGAGCACACATGAAATATTAAAGTGAGACTCAAGGTTGCGACGCTTAACTTATGTTTAAGTCGTAGGACTTCCTTGTATCTACACTCGTTTTGAAGTACTCAAACAAGTACAAAGCTTGACTATCATGCTGGCTCCCTATATCTCTGAAGAAAAAAAAAATCAGACAAGGGAATGACATTTCCCCATCAAAATAGAATTCTAATTCTTTTCTTCTTATATTATGGCAACTTCCTGTAGTCTTGGCTACAAATGGCTAAGTGAAATATTACTGCATTCTGTCCTACATACTTGTGAGATAGAAATTACTTTAAACTGGACCTATACAAGGTCTATTTTGAATTTTTCTTATGTTTTTGATTATTTTTCTATTCTTTTGATAATTGACACATACACCCCCATAACTGAACATTGCATTCTGAGCTAAACTTGATATATTTTTTTTTTAAATACTTACTTCAGGGGGGATTGTATTTTAATTTAAAATCTAAGAATTTTTGAATTTTTTTTGTTTGAGATTTTATTTTTATAAAAATCCAAGACTTTTGTTTAAAATTTTACTTTTATAAAAAATTCAAAGATTTTGATTTTGTTCAAGAAAAGATCTTCAAGAAAGAAGCTTGAAACTTTTATATCCAGAGAATGAACTGTTGCAGAAAGATGCCAAAAACCTACACTTCATCAAGAAGATCAAGAATGAACTTTGGATGTGATTGATTGGACTGAACTTTTGATTGAACATTTATTGTAACATTTATGCCAAAAGGGACTGCCCCTAATTTGGCTTTCTGTCAATGCACCTAGCAAACATTGGTTTTGCTTTCTTTTCTTTTCTATTTCCTCTCTCACTATTCTAATTTCTCCTAGAAAATTGAATATTGTATATATCTTTAGTTAGAAGTGAATTTAGAACTACAAAATGATTATGTTAAATGATCAATGGGGAGACTAGTCTCCCAATGATCATCAGGGGGGATTGTAAACCTCAAAATTCCTTAGACTTATAATTGTTGGAAATTTCACCATTGGGATATTTCATACTTGGAAAATTTCTTACTGATAGTCTATTGGAATGGGAACTCCATTGGCATGGGAGGTTCCTTCTCTTCCCTTCTTAAGATTACTTTAGGACAGAAACCCTTTGCTGAACAATGGAAAGGACTTTGACCTATGCTTAAGCATAGAACAGGAATTTCTTTGAGTCTTGATTGATTTAGAATTGATACAATGGAGATACTTGGAATAAATCTCCACCCTATTCAGTCCTAATAGGATTGAGTAAGGGCTGCAGCCTAGATCAAAATTTAATTATTCCAATCTCTACCATACTCAAGTTAACAGGATTTAGAAAGGGCTGTAACAAAGGAGTATAGATTTAATCATTTGAAAATATGACCTTCAACAGACATGTGCAAAAAGCCAGAAACCTCTGGGCGGTCCTGGGTTAAGCGAGAGCCTCCATTAACAGGCAAATTGATGAAGAGTGATTGGTAGATGTGAGGACTGAGGGGAGGCAACTTGGATGGTTTCCTTAAAGATAGGAGGGTCTGGAGACTCGAGGGTGGTGGTTGTTGAGTTTTTGGGTCGGTGTGGTTCCTGGGCTCTGAGGAAGCTTGCTCTGAAGGAAGCTGAAGGTGGGGGCCTCTGAGACTGTTTCTCCATTTTGGACACGTGAGTAATAGGGACTGATCTCTTTTCTTTGCCCCAGCTATCTAAGGGCTTGGGCCTTTTGGCCCAGCCTAAACAGAAGGGGTATTTAAGCCCTATTCCCTTCTCTCCCCTTTCTCTCTCTATATATATCTCTAATTCCTTTCTTGCTCCTATTGTAATTAAACCCCAAAAAAGGCTGACGGCTGACTTGAGTTTTTCATTTAGGAATTACATAGCTGATTCCTTGGCGACCTTAAATTAATATATATCAGTCTTTTAAAGTGATTCCCTTGTAACATTTAAGGAATTCTAGGGCAGATGAAATTTGTAGGAAAAGACTGAAATATTAAGTATCTTCTGTGTCTATGCTGGAAAGGGATAATTTCCTTTCCCTTTACCCTAAAGTAGAAGGAAGTATTGAAATGTCCAGGAAGTGAGGGGCTGAGCTGATAGGGAGTATGTGATGCCCTCTGAGACACCACCAAGCAAGGGAGAGGGGATGGGAGCACATCTACACTGGGAAGCTAGTCTATGGCTACCCTGAGCAAGAAGGAGGAATGACTACAGGCAGAGTAAGGAGAAGCCACACTGAGAAGGATGAGGAATGGTTGTAAATATTTCTGTTCACTGAAAATGAAACTGGTGATGTTCCCTGTTGCTCTTAACTTGTCATGGTTCTCATGCTCAGCCTATTCTTTTAACAGCACACAGACTAAATGTATGCATTGATATAAGAATTGTAAAATGTTGATTTTACTGTAATTTACCATCTGTGAAAATGAACTTTAAATACAAGGAATTACAAAGAGATAGAATTTTATTTTGAAATAAAAATGCCCTTCCTACTATCTGTATTTTCTTTACATTCTAGATTTAAAAAATGCAATGTAATTGACAGATTGGTCCTTCAATATATTCTTTTTTAAGTTTATTTATTTAACTTATTCAGAATAATTTTCTATGGTTACATGATTCATATTCTTTCCCTCCCCTCCTCCCACCCCTCTACCAGAGCTGACAAGCAATTCCACTGGGTTTTACATGTATCATTAATGGATCAAGACCTATTATTTATTCATAAGCCAATTTTTCTGCACCGAGCAGAGTACCTGCCACCTCAGTCAGTATTTTTTTGGTTTGCTGCCCTGCTGGCCCCTCACCATCAGCCCCCCACCCCCTCCTCCTGCTCCCTCTTGGTTTCTTGGTTCTCAGATGCTGATGGTTTTGCTTACACCAGTCTCAATGAGAGGCTGGCCTATTCTCACTTGTGCAGAAAACATTGTTCCAGATTCAATCTCCTGGACTCAATTCCTTCCATATAGTTTTTAAGGTTATTTATTTAAAATGTCTAATGTATTTTCTTGTAACAGACATTGTTTTGCCAATGTTGCCCACTTCAGTGGCACTTCATCTAGTTTTAAAGGAAATAAATAAAAACTTTTAAATGGAAAAAAAATCATCATTGATATATCATTGATCAAGACCTATTTCCACCTTCAGTGTATTCTTAACTTATGTATTCACTTTATTAGGCATGTGGGTTTTTTGTTTGTTTTCTAATCTGGCTTCTCTAAAATACTGTTTGTTGTGTTAACATGTCCCTAGAGGGATTAAATGCAGAAAAGAAGGTTTGTGTGATTGGTCAGATTCATGAGAGAGAGAAATAGACTCTCTGGCTAACTGCTAGGAACTGAACAAGAGATTTGATTGATATATAGTATAGTTCTCTAAAGGCAGCTAAGAGGTGCAGTGGATAGTGTGTCAGGCCTGGAGTCAAGAAGATTCATTTTTCTGAATTCAAACCTAGCTTGTGTGACCCAGGGCAAGTAATTTAACTCTGTTTGCTTCAGTTTCCTCATCTGTAAATGAGCTGGAGAAAGAAGTGGCAAACCATTCTTTTTTATTTTTACCACGAAAACACCAAAGAAAGTCACAAAGAGTTAGACACAACTGAGCAACAAACAATAATAATAAAGGCAGAGAAGAATAAATTAATCATCACAGACATAGGATGAGACAGCAGTTTTCTTGTAGAACACAGGATGATGGTCATTTTTAAAAAATCCCTTACCTTCCATCTTGGAATCAATACTATGTATTGTTCCAAGGCAGAAGAGTGGTAAGAACTAGGCAATGGGACAGCTATTTTCTGGTGGGGAAGAGAGCAATTTTATGATGGGAGGAGGTTTAGTAAATTGATTGGATCTAGTCCTGTCTCCCCCCCCCCTTCCAGAATGACAGGTGGTCATTTTCTAGCTCATTCCATCCAGCTCCACCAGCCTCTATCATAATCAGTTGGTTAATCACCACTGTATTTTTTTTCTTGGGATGATTGATATGAAGGATTTCTGTGTATCTAGCAAAGTAGACTAACTAAATTCTCATAATGTCCAGCTCTTGAACAATTATATTCTTCCAGTCCTGCAGAAAAATGTAACCCATTCCACTTGCCTAACTCTAAAGTTGTTACTAGGTCATGGGCACCTTCAACAGAACAACAGAGATACACATACAGAGATCACTGGGGAGAGCAAAGATATGTATGAAAACAATCTAAACATTCAAAACAATTGAAATTTTTCTGTTATGTTAAGATTTTTATATCTTAAATCAATATCATTTAAGTGCTACACAAAGTAAATACAAAAGAATCAGCTAAATTAATTAAATTAACATACTGTTTCTAAAGAAATGAAAAATTAAAAATGTTTACCTGAGTACAATAATAATCTTTTCCAAGTGCTTAACATCTGAACAATTTTCAACAAATTTGAAATCCAGATGTTCAATGGGAATTTGAAATGTTTTTGTTGTTCCGAAGCTCCAAAGTGGTGACGATGCTTGATTAGTCATAGCTATAATATTTGATAATAGAGAAAAACTGTTTATTATTCTCCTTAACTATAGGGGAGCATTCATATTGGACTACAATCATTTAACACTTTTCATTCCAAGTTAAGCTGAAAATAGTTTATTAGTAATGAAAGTCAGAAACCTTGAGCTCCATCATTGCTCTGTTGCTAACTAGTCATGTGACCTTAGCTTGAAGTCAAAGGATTCAGGTTTGAAACCTAGCTCTGATACTTTAAAAAATAATAAAACCCTTACCTTCTGTCCTAGAATCAATACGAAGTGTCAGTTCCAAGGGCAGGAAAGGGTTAGACAATGAGGGTTAAGTGATTTGCCCAGGGTTACTCGGCTAGGAGTTATCTGCAGCCACATTTGAACCCAGGTCCTTTTTTAAAAAATTAAGTTTAATTAATAAATAATATTTTCCATGGTTACATGATTCATGTTCTTTCCCTCCCCTCCTTCCAGTCTCCTCCCATAGCCAACAAGCAATACCACTGATGAACCCAGGTTCTTCTGACTCCGGCTCTTATATTTAAAAATTGTGTACCTATATGTAAGTCACTCCCCCTTCCCAGGCCTCAGTTTCTTTACATATAAAATTAGGAAATTGGGTAAGATCTTCTAAGTTCTCTCCCAGTTCTTAATCTGTGAGCCTATGATCCTCTGATTCTAGTCTGCCATGAAATGTTTTGTTTATAGCTCTACCTATAATGCCCAGCACACAATATGAAATGTGGGTCTGGATCTTAGGAGAGTACAGAGACTAAAGCCATAGGTTCTGGTATCATACTTTTAGAAATAATAGTAGAATCCATACAAAGAGATGACTGCCAAAGTAGGCAGTGCTAAGAGAAAAGAAAAAGCAGTATGATCAAAACTTGGGGGAAAGAGGCCCTAAAATATGAGAGAAGGTGGCAATAGAGGTGAAAATTAGGAAATTTTGAAATAGCAATTTGAGGCCATTTACTTCAGATAATCCTTGATCCTCTAGAAAACTTCCAGGCATTGTGAACTGATCCAACCACTCTGGAGGGCAATTTGGAACTATACCCCAAAGGCTATAAAACTGTGTAGACCCTTTGATCCAATAATCCCACTGCTGGGTCTGTATCCCAAAGAGATAATAAAAAAGCGGAAAGGACCTACTAGTACAAAAATATGTTCTTTTGGTGGTGGCAAAGAACTGGGAATTTAGGGGATGCCCATCAATTGAGGAAGGGCTAAACAAGTTGTGGTTCATGTTGGAGATGGAATACTATAAGAGGAGATAAGCAAGATGATTTCAGAAAAAATTGGAAATATCCACGGGAACTGATGCAGAGTGAAATAAGCAGAACTGGGAGAACATTGTACACAGTAACAGCAATATTGTACAATGATTATCTGTGAAAATTGACTACTCTCAACAATGCAATGATCTGGGATAATCCTGAAAGATTTATGACGGGGAATGCTATCTACCTCCAGAGGAAGAACTGCTGGAGTTGTCTTTCACATCAGTGTATTTGTGGTTTTATTTTGGTGTTTTGGTTAAGTATGAGTGTGCTCTTACAGCAAGGACCAAAATGGAAGTGTGTTTTGCATGACAATAAAAGGGGGGGGCACTCCAAGCTTCAGTTTCCTCATCCATAAACTGAAAACTGGAGTAAGTGATCTTAAAGTGCCCTACAGTTCTAAATACTATTGTTTTGTTTAAATGTTTGTTTAATTTCTTGATAATCTTAACTCTAATCTTTTTTTCATGTTGCCCCCCCCCCCTATTAGATTGTGAGCTCTTTGAGAGCCTTTTGCCTTTCTTTATACTCCTGGGGCTCAGCACAGTGCCTAGTACATTTTGGCATTTAATACATATTTATTAACTAATTTCCACCAAAATTATAGAAGAGATTATTTAATGAATGTTTTATCCAGTCTTAAAAAGAAGTGATGATCACTGAGATCCAGCAAGGGTTCAATAAGAATAAGTAATGCCAGTCTAACTTCATTTCAGTTTTGGACAGGATGAATTATCTGGCACAACAGAGAAATGTCACTGCCATGTTTTTACACCTAATTTCCATTAAGGGATGTAACAATATTTCTCATTAAATTCCTGTGGATAAAGAGAAGAGATGTGGGATAGATTCTACATGACATTAATTATTATTCATGGCATAAATTATTTTTCTCTCTGCTGAATCACAGAATCATAGACTTGGAAGAATCTCACAGGAGAACTAATTCAGTCTAAAAACTGAGCAAGAATTTCCCCTTTCCCCCAACAAAATATTAATCCAGCCCTCTGCTGCTTTGCCGTCCTACTGTGATCAGAGATTGACTAGCTTCTAGTATGACCCATTCTGCTTTTAAACTACTATAATTAATAAGGCTTATCTAAAATGGAGCCTTTTCTGTTTTCTCTGCAAATTCTATCCATGAATAAGGTCAACATCTCTTCTATCTGCCAATCTTTAAACTATTGGAAAATAGCTATCATGTTCTCTTTTCTAGGTAAAACATACCCCAGTTCCTTCTATCATGTGGCATGGTCTCTAATCCCCATCATTCTGGTTACCCACTTCTATATGCATTCCAGGTTGGCCAATATCTTTCCTAGTATGGCATCCATAATCAAAGTACTAGAGATATGACCTGATTAGGGCAGAGAACAGAAGGGTTATCAGTCATTCTGATGGCATATTGGGAGCCAAGGCAGGGAGATCTGAGATCAACTCTGGTTTCAGACATGTACTAGCTGTGTGATCCTAGGTAAGTCACTTAACCTCTATCTCCATTTCCTCAAATGCAAAATGGGTATCAAATAGCACCTACCTCACAGGGTTGTTGTAAGGATTAAATGAGCAGATATTATTTTTAAAAGAACAACCTTAACACAGGGCCTGGCACATAGTAGGCATTATGCTTGTTCCCATCTTCCCTCTCCTTCTCTTTTTTAGACCATCCAGGACTGAATTAGCTTTTTTGATTGTCATGTCATTCTGTTGATGCATATTGAGCTTACAATCCACTAAAAGATCTAGGCTATTTTCATACCTACTGTGGTCTAGTTATGTTTTCCCAATCTGGTACTTAGCAAGTTGATTTTTAAAATGTAAATAAGGAACTTTACAGGTATCATAATTAATTTTTTATTTTATTAGATATGCTAGAACATCATTTGGCCTAGATTCTTTTGTATTCTGATTTTGTCATTCATTATGTTAGTTATCCTTCTCAGCTTCACATCTCTTCAATAAACATGCTATTTATGCCTTCATTTAAGTCATCAATAAAAAGATTGAAAGGCAGCAGCCAAGGACAGAGCTGGGCATTCCGGGGATGGCTTGCTTCCAAGGTGACATCAATCCATTAATCATCACTCTTTGGTTCTGGTCCTTCAAGTTCAAGCACTTATGGATCCCCCCAACTGTAATAGGATTCCACCCATGTCACTCTGCCAGCCACATAAATATATCATGAGGACTTTTTCAAATGCCTTGTTGAAATTTTAGTACGTTGTATCTATAGCATTCCCAGGATCTACTAGTTTAACTAGTAACTCTATCAAAGAAGGAAAAGAGGTTGATCTTGACAAAAATATTCTGGTTTCTCCGGACCTTTGTTTCAGTTTCTAAATGCCCACAAATCATCCTTTTGATGACATGTTGTAGAATTTTTCCATAAGTCAAAGCCAAATTCACTGTCCCTAGATTTAAGAATCCACTTTCGCTCCTTCTTTGACCGTTCCTGTGCACCTTTCCCATCTTCTTCAAAGATCACTGATAATTGCCCAACACTCATATCCAAAACAGATTCTTTCAGTATACCAGAGTGGCCCAATGGAGAGACTTCTAGGCCTCTACATCTTTGAGTGTGTGACAAGGTGATAAGTTCTCTTTCCATTCACATTTTTAGGCAATTCCTCATTTTCGTGCTTACTGTGATCATTTGTATTTCTCATGAAAATGTTTATATTGAGAGCATCCAACATTGTCCTCTGGAGTCAGTTTCCCCGTTAAATTTTAGATCATGAGATCAGACTTATCCCTTCTCGGGACTCCTTGAAGTCCCTGCTCCCAACAGCCTCAGTTCAGACGAGGCCCAGATTTTGTCCTGTAAGCTCCTACAGCACTGTCTTTGGGCCTTTTCTATGGCACTCACAACACAGTGCCTTCACTTTTATTGACTTCTGTTGTGCCAAATCCGCTAATCGTTGCCCTAGGCCTTCTGCCCAGCCTCTCTCCCCTTGGGACGAGAAGCGATGCCAGGCCAGCTCCCACCAGTCTCTCGCTTTGAGTGAAGGGGAGAAACACCCTTCTATCAACCCAGGCTCCCTGCTTGGTTTCTGGCCTCCCTCAGGAAGAAGGAGAAATGTCAGACTCCCAGGAAGAAGGCTCCAGCCTGGTCTCCCCAACGCCTCACTCTATCTCCTAATGCCCCCCAATACCCAATCTGTGACAATTCTGTTGTTTTTACCTTCTCTCTTCTGGGCAGCAGCTAGGTGGTGCAATGGATAGAGTAGGTGGGGCCTTTAGTCAAAAAGACCAGAGTTTCAATCCAGTAGCAGACACTTCTGCTGGAGGGCAAGCCACTTAACCATGTTTGCCTCAGTTTCCTCAACTGTAGAATGGGAATGAGAGGAGCATCTCCTTTACAGGATTGTGGTGAGGATCAAACGAGTCAATATTCATAAAGGGCTCCGGCCCAGGGCCAGACGCCTTGTAAGTACTTATTCCTACAGACACTGCCATCACCTGTGCAGGCCCTCAACACCCCACACCTGGACTATGCAATAGCCTCAAGTCTCTCCCCACTCCCGTCCATCACCGCTCTGCAGGTCTACCTGCGTACTGATTATCCTTTAAAGCTTAATGGAATAAAATGAAATTTGTATAAATTGAAACCTTTAAATGGCAAGAAAATAGAACCGCAGGAAAATGCTAATACTCCTATCTCTTGATAGGAATAATATTTTAAATGAAAAAACTTTGGGAGCTCTCAGTTCAGAGATGGTAAGGGGGTCAGACAACTGACCAGAAAGAGACGACAGGAGACCCTTTGCTGGCATTGGGTCCAGCTGGTATTGACTGGCAACTCTTTTACCCATACGCAGTTCTGGATCAAAATTCCATGGCCAAGAGGAGTGCAGGGATCCTGGTTGCAGTTCCAAGGCAAAAAGTATACACATAGGTACAAAAATATTGATAGCAGTTCTTTTTAATGTAGTAAAGAATTGGGAATTGAAGAGATGCTTATCGATTGGGGAATGGGTGAACAAGTTATAGCATATTATTATGCTGAGGAACCATTGTGCTGTGGGAAATGATGGGGGTTGATTTCAGAAAAAAACATGGTAGTATCTATATGAACTGAAGCAGAAGTGAAGTGAGAACCAGGACATCATTGTATACCATAATGGCAAAGTTTAAATAATGATCAGCTGAAATACTTGGCTACTCTGATCAATATGATGATCCAAGAGAATTCCAAAGGACTCATGAGAGAGGAAAAAAGCTAGAGAGAAATGAGGAACTCTGAATGCAAAATGAAGCATAATTTTCTCACTTCTTTTATTTTTCTTGCTTTTTTCAATATAGCTGATATGGAAGTGTTTTATATGATTTCACATATATAACTGATATATTGTTTGCCTATTCAGTAGTTGGGGGAGAAGTAGGCGGGAAAGAATTTGGAACTTAAAATTTCAGAAGAAAATGCTAAAAAATAATTAAACAACAATTTAAAGAAAACAGGTATTTTCCTTTTTATTATCTATCTAGCACCTACTCCAATTTCTTAACACATTAGGCAATTAATAAATAATTGGGAAGAAAAACAAATTCAATACTATATCTTTTATGCTTGACCATTTGATGGAGAGAGAACTAATAATTAAGGGAATTTTGCAAAGCTGCATGCTAAGGATTCTAACAGGCAAAGGTGAGAAGAGGATGCTTTCCACTAAAGAGGGGGACAGTCTGTGCAAAGGCTGGAAACCAAAGATGCAGTGTGACAAGTTTAGGGAATTACTAAGTAGGCCAGTTTGATTTTGGAAGGGAACCAAAATGCTGTAAACCCAGAAGGGTAAGCTAGAGTCCAGGCTATAGATTGTCTTGCACTTTGTCATCTATTGTTTTAACTCATTAAATGCTTATTAAGAACAACTGCCATGTATTCAGTGGCTTGGGTGTTGGACTTGGAAGTGGGAAAACCTGAGTTCAAATCCTTGCCTCAGCCACTTTCTAGCTGTGTAATACTGGGCAAAGTCAATGCACCTTTCTCCATCTGTTTCCTAATCGGTAAAATAAGGATAATAATAGCAGAGTTGGTGAGGATCAAATGAGATCAAATGAAAAGTGCTTCACAAACATTAAAGCCATATAGATCTTACTGCAAGGCAAAGTATTGAATAAATGGATACATTTCTCATGGTAATCATGTACAGGCCATTCTGAATACTCTTTTAAGGCATTATTTTAATTAAAAATTGTTTTCAGTATTTTCATCTGTAAAATGGGAATAATAATAGCAGAGAAGAGAAAATAAATATGGAAAACGCCCCCCAAACTTAAAGCCCTATATAAACGCTAGCTATTGGGCAGTGTTGAATAAATGGATAAATATCACACTGTCATCACATGAACGCCATTCTGAATCCTGTTAAATTGTCATTTTGAATTTAAAACTCCCCCCTCCCCCCCAAGCTTACTTGGTGGAGCTCGCACTCTGGGACTACCACTAGGAAATGCACAAGTTTATCCTTGCTCCCAAGATAAGGTTCTCCCTCCCTTACCTGGTCTGTTCTCTTCTTTGGGGAAACTGGGTTGCAAGCTCTCGCTCGCTTTCACTTCAAGCTTAGAGTGGCTCGGCTTTGCCCCGCAGTGTCCCGTTCGGCCAATTATAGGTGTCCGTCACCCGCCCCGGGAAAGGCAAGCGAGACGCCCGAGCCTCCCTACCAGCCCCGGCAGCGCAGTCTGACCGGAAAGAGACGCGTCCCCCTCTCCTGGCAACTGTTGCTATGTACAATGCAGGGCCCAACTGGGGGCCTCGGGACTTCCTCTTCCCCGTAAATGCTCCCGACTTGGCTTCGGTTAACGGCCCAACTCCGTCTAGGTGTCTTAGGGCAGGAGTCAAGCCCACAAGGCTGTCCCCAGGGGGGATCTCAGGTGCCTTCCCACCTCCCGTCCCAAGAGGGACGGAGGGGCCAATCTCGCTCGGAAGGGGGAGGGTTGGAGGCTCTCGCAGCACCTACGAAGGCCAGCAAGGATGGGTTGACCACTAGCACTAACCTCACTTGGAGGCAGCGACCCTGTAGGACATTCACGAGACAGAAGCGGGTTCAGGGACCAAGAGAGTTAGAAGATGCTCCGGGTGGGGCAGAAGAGTCTGGTTAGCTGGTGCTACGAGGAGGGGCACGGTTCCTCCAGCGGAGCTGATTGGCTAGTCAACATAAGCGTCTCCGCTGATTGGTCTATTCTCTCTTCGCTGAGGTTAACCCCACTCCCTAGGCTCTTGTTTCTTTCTCTCTTCTCCCCAGACACCAAGTCCCTTGTTCTGCAGTTTCTGGGTAGGTAGGAGAAACTGAGAAGACTGCAGGCACAGGTTGTTTAGTAAAATGTTAAACAACCAGGTCTCCTCAAGGCAGAGGGGGAGCGGAAGGGGATTAACAATACACTTTTAAATTTAATCTGCGTTAACATTTTCTTCATCACTGTCTTAAGGTTATGCAATCACAAAACAAATCAAACCCTGATTTGCAGTTTGGTGATTCCAGAGGTGTAAATGTTCACACCAAAACTTTAATGATCAGCTCTCTAGATTCAAGTACACGTACAGTACACCTCTAGCTGAAAGCATGAGCTAGGTTTTTCCCCCTTATTCCCTGGGTCCCACATTTTTTTTTTGAAAAATATATTATCTCTGCTTCAATCATTCACATATTTGCTCAACAACTACTTTTTTTAAACATTATTTTATTTGGTCATTTCCAAACATTATTCATTGGGCACAAAGATCATTTTCTTTTCCTCCCCCCCTCCCATCACCTCTCCCATAGCCGACCCACGATTCCACTGGGTATCACATGTGTTCTTGATTCGAACCCATTTCCATGTTTCAACAACTACTTTTAAAATGCCTATTATACAGAAGGAATTTTTGCTGCCTTTGTCATCAGTTTGCTGGCTAAATGATTTTTATAAAAATTCTATTTAATTTAGAATATTTTTCCAGGGTTACAAGATTCTTGTTCTTTCCCTTCTGTACCCCCACTCCCCTCCCAAAGCTCATGCACAATTCCACTGGGTATTACATGTGTCATTGATCAAGAACTATTTCCATGTTGTTGATGTTTGCACTGCGATATTCATTTAGAGTCTATATCCCCAATCATATACCCATCAACCAATGTGATCAAGCAGTTGTTTTTCCTCTGTGCTTCTACTCCCACAGTTCTTTCTCTGGATGTGGATAGTGTCCTTTCTCATAAGTCCCTCGGAATAGTTCAGGATCGCTGCATTGCCACTAATGGAGAAGTCCATTACATTCCATTGTACCACAGTGTATCACTCTCTGTGTATAATGTCCTCCTGGTTCTGCTACTCTCACTCTACATCACTTCCTGGAAGTTGTTCCAGTCTCCATGGAATTCCTCCACTTTATTATTCCTTTTAGCACAATAGTATTCCATCAACAACATATACCATAATTTGTTCAGCCATTCCCCAATTGAAGGGAATCCCCTCATTTTCCAATTTTTTTGCCACTACAAAGAGCACAGCTATGAATATTCTTGTACAAGTCTTTTTCCTTATTATCTCTTTGGGGTATAAACCCAGCAGTGCTGTGGCTGGATCAAAGGGCAGACAGTCTTTTAGCGCCCTTTGGGCATTGTTCCAAATTGCCTTCCAGAATGCTGCATCCCACATTTAAGTTCATTTTTAATTTGTTTCAGAGTATGAGATTTTTAAAACTGGCATGTAATGAAGTTGTCTTTCCTCTCAAGTAGTTAGTACATTGCTTGGCATGAAGTAGGTGCTTAAATGTTTGGTAACTTGAATTTCAGGGACGATACTTTCAAATTCTGAAGGGACTATTCCAGATGAATTTTGCTGATACTAAGCCATCATCTTGGCTCCCCTTCCCTCCAGATGGATTTTGAAAAGAAATAGTCTTCTTTATTTCAACCACTGCATTAAATAGCAGAAATTCCACTGCTCTGAATTTAAAGGATTAGATATTCCCTAAGAACAAAACCATCACAGATTTCTTTCTCAAATCCCTGATCAGGTAACTAGATTAAAATCTTTTCCCCAAGAATGCCCTAATGATAACTAGATGTTTAAAGAATTAAGTTTTTCACTGAAAATCTTTTGGAAGGTCTCTTCCTTAAGACTCTGTGACTTCCCTGCCCCTCCCTTCATATCACTTTGGCAGGGAAGTAGGAAGCCTTAATCTCCAACTCTTATGAGATTCCCCTCTGAATTTCCCAGATGGAGATTGGTGCAAGCCTCCAGCTCCCCAGGACCCTGGTTTGAAGCCCTATTTCAAGACCAGGATTGGTTCACACCCTCTCCTGAGTGTCCTTCCCTCCCCCCTACAACTCCTTAGCCCAGTGGTTCTCAACCTTTCTAATGCCGTGACCCTGCATGTTGTGGTGACTACAAACCAAAAAATTATTTTGGTGGCTACTTCAAAACTGTAATTTTGCTACAGTTATGATTCAGAATGTAAATACCTGATATGCGTTATATATTCTCATTGCTACAAATCAAACATAATTTAAACATAGTGATTAGTCACAAAAACTATTTAATTATATGTTGAGAAATATTAATCCAGCAGGAGGTAGACTGAGCGCTGGGGCAGGAGGTAAGTCCTGCCTGGGGAGGGGGTCTGCAAACGCTGCCTTCTTCTTCCTGTTGTCTCCCTCCAGCTCGAGATGAAGCTTCACTTTTCTGGGGTTACTCGGCTCAATTATCCACTCCAGGACTCATTCTTAACCCCTCCAGAGCCAGTGACGGGGTGCTCTCTCTTGGTCTCTGTTTGAGTCCAGTCTCCAGGCAACAGGATAAATCCATCGCCCCTAATAGGGGGAGGGCTGCTGATAGATAACTAATATTAGTACAATGTGCGGGCAGCAGGGTCCCCATTCTTTCCAAGATCTTGCTGTAAAGTAGTGCGATCTCTCAGCAGTTAAAGCCATCAGAAATATGTATTTTCTGATGGCTTTAGGTGACCCCTATGTTTTGGTCATTGGACCCCCACTGGGGTCGTGACCCACAGGTTGAGAACCGCTGCTCTAGCCAGCTACCCTTTGGTGGAAATCCATCAAGAGCCTGGGCAGCTTTCCCCTCCTCCATCCTTTCCAAAGCATTTTCTTAAATCTCTAAATCTCCATGCTGCTACATCTGTACCCAGATATCCCATGCTAGAGATTTAGCCACAACTACAAGTGCTTCTCTGTCTTCAGCTCCAAAATCACCTTCATTTGCAAATCACCATCCAGGACTGGGAAATTCCTTCCTCATTGCAAGCTGTGCAGCCCAGAGCTGTGCAAACATTTCAGGAACCTCCTGGTGGGGCTTATTGAAAGAACTTGTCTCTCCTTCAAGTCAGAGACAGCCCACAGGGGATATGGCAGTGGTCAGGCTCCTCCCTAATCTTCCAAAATCATCTGATTGATTCACCCAGGGCAGACCTCCATCTAGTCAGTTTCACACAGTCTAGTCCTGAAGTCATTTAGTTAATTTCACCCAGTCTAGTCCTGAAAGTGATGTAATCAGTTTCACCCACTTTAGTCCTCCAAAGTCATCTAGTTGATTTCACCCAGGCTAGTCTTCCAGAGTAGTTGATTTCATCAGATTAGTCCTCCAAAATCTAGTTATTTCACTCAATCTGGTTTTCCAGCCTAGTCAATTTTACCCACTGTAGTCCTCAAAGTTATCAAATTGATTTTGCCCAACTTAGTCCTCCAAAATCTAATTATTTCACCTGGGTTAGTACTCCAAATCTATCTAATTGATTTCACCCAGCATGGACCCCATGACTTCTCACTCCACTCAGTCTTTCATCTTTCCTACCACTTGCCAAGGCCACCTGTATGTCTCTGATCAGGGGACTGGGAGAGCATGTGCTTTTCCCCCCCCTCTATATTATTGTAAGGATACCAGTTCTTCATTGTATTTGCATTTTATGTCCAGAATCAAATGTAATGATATTTAATATGGGCATCTGGGTCCTTGGAAGCACAGCCATACAGAAGAAACTGAAGCCAGACCCACCTGTGTGAGCCCCACCATCACTACCACCATCATTATCTCAGTGGGCCGACCTAAATGATTGGTGCTATAAACAAGTTCCTGGGTGGGAGGACATTTACAGGGTGCTGCAGGTCATCATGGATGTTTACATATACAAGTGTTTGTTCCCAGAATAAAAGGTTACTATTATGAAAAAAATGCATGTTTATAGGTACAACTTCAAATTTCATCTCAATACCCTTATTATGTTAATTCCCTTCCAAATTCTACATTCAGTCTCCAACAATCAGCAAATTACATGAAGTCACTCTGCCTACTTGAATATGCCTCATCTTCCTAGGAAACCTTCCCCAAAATGTGGCAATTCTTATAGTCCCTACATTTCTCTCTTCAACTATCACTGTTTGCATTCAGGAAATGTGTTTTTAAAATTTTTAATATTTTGGTTTCCCAGTTACATGTAATATATTTTCCAAAATGACAAGATCTAAACTGTTTCCTTCCCTCCATTTTGGAGATGATAAGCTATTTGATCTGGACTGTCCATGTTTGCTCATACAAAACATATCTCCATATTGGCCATTGTTGTGAGAGAATACTCATATAAAACTGAAATACAGATGAACTAAAGTGAAAAATAGAATTCTTTGATCTGCATTCCAACTTCTATGGTTCTTTCTCTGGAGGTAGAGAGCATTCTTTGTCATAAGTCCTTCAGAATTGTCCTGGATCACTGTATTGCTGAGAATAGTTGTCTTTCATAGATGATCATAGCTCAACATTGCTGTTTCTGAGTATAATATTCTCCTGGTTCTGTCTACTTCACTCTGAATCAGTTCAGAGTGGGTCTTCAGGAAATTTTTTGTAATCAAAATAACAACCAAGTGCATGCAGTACTTGGAAGTTTCACCAAGGGTTTTCCTCACAATAACCCTGTAAGTTAGGCAATGCAAGTTTAATTGCCAGTTTTGCTGCTGAGGAAACTGAAGTTCAGAAAATCATCATATACAACCCTATTAAAATTCAGAATGCATTTAGTAAGAACAAAGCACCATGCTAAGCAGTTGTGATGTAAATATGGGCTCTGCTCTCAAGGAGTTCATTCTAATTCATTTTCTAACCAGGGAGAACACAAATGAAGGGTTTAAACTGCTAAAAAAAAAGAGTTTAAACAAATGGAAAAGTTCTATGGTTCTCAGCCTTCAGCAGCAAAAGCTGAGGCAATGTCTCTGATGTCATGTGCTGCATATCTAGATTCCCAGGATGATAGCTATAGGCACTAGGTTGGAAGCAAGATCCATCAGGATCTAAGAGGAGACCTCGGTCAAGGTTGTAGTAGTGGTTTGATGTGCCTGGCACAGGCTTTTTCCTGTTTCCCCTCTGCTACTTCTCAGTTAGGCTGACTTGTCTGCTCTGTGGGTGTCAGTAAAAGCTTATATGTGTATAATGTATTAATGCTTGGAATAAACTTTATACACATCTCATTTAATTCTCGCTTCAGGGTGGGAGGTATTATCCCCATTTTTCTAAATGAAACAGCCTCAAGGTGTGATATGCCTGTGTGGAAGGACTTGAACACAGACTGACCGGCCTCCAAGTCCAGTCTCTTGTCCACACTAGAATGACATATTTCTAATAAATGTGTAAGTTGTTTCTTTAAAATTGGACTTTTAAGAGAAAAAGGTGCTGATTTTCGATAAATTATTAGAAATGATCAGTTCAATTATGTTGAAAACTCAACTAATATGTTTCAGAACATCAATGCATGTGAGTGCTACAGGTATCAAAAGTACCCTTCTGTGTACAGTACACTTTGGATTGCAGGCAAGAGTATGTCAGTTCTGATAATGAATGGAAAAGCACCTGGTATAATCCCAATACAAACAAAAGAATAACAGATGTAGTTTTTGTTATAACTGTGGACTAAATGGGCATAGAAGTGATGTAATAGAGGGGAAATGCAGTGAAAAGTTGACTTTCAAAAAATCAACTTCTGGAAATGGAAATTGTGGCCAGGGATGGAAATCATGTTGGACCCAGAACACAGGAAAAATGATGTCATCTTCAATCGAGTCAACTAAGATCAAGGGAATGGTGTAGATAGTTCACCTTGACTTAGTGAAGGATTTGATAGTCATTCATGCTATTCTTCTGGAACACACGGAAAGATAAGAGTCAACACAAGCATACAGTTGGAATGATTTGAAAGAGGTTGAATGGCTGTTATTATAAATTGTTATTATTGAGTTGATGTCAACTTGGAAGATTTCCAGTGGAACATACACAAAATCTGTGCCTGGTCCTGTGCTGCTTGCCACTTTTATTAATGTCTTGGATAAAGAGATTTCATTGAAATTTGCAGGTAACTGCAACATTGGGATAACTGACCTAATGGATGAGAGTCAGGATCCAAAAAAAAATCTTGCAAGGCTAGCACCATCTCTTTAGTGACCCCATTTTGGAATTTTTTCCAGACTTGAAATCAAACTTTTGAAAATTGAGACATTTGCCCTTCTTCAGTTCTGCAGTAATTCTCCCATTCTCTAGGATGTGGTCATTCAACCAGTCCTGATCCATCTTACTCTTCTGTTATTTAACCTTCAACTTCCTATCTTACCCATAAAGATGGGGACTGCACCAATGATTTTAAGGATATAGAGAACTCCAAAATGTGGAAATATCCCTTCAGGTGTTATTTCCTCTGCAACTTACAGAACAAGCAAATGACCTATACTAGAATAATAAAACATTTAATGAAACCATACTGTAAAAAAAAAAAAAAACCCAGCCTATGTAAAAAATCACATAAGCTAAGAAAATTTACTTTATTTTTTTTAAAGGGGAAAACTCAGATCACTTCATTGTTCTACATGGCAAAGCTTTTAAATTTTTGTGGGCTTAAAGGAAAAATTTCAAGGATGTTATAGCATATGGTTTCTATGTTTATTTATATTCTGACTCCAATATTTGTGTTTTCTATTCTAAAACATTTTGCCTCACAAATGTCCTTCATTTCCCAAGAATGTGCTTGCTATATCATTTCTACATAGTCAGTCTTATTCTTCCTCTTCATTATGTAATACAAAACACATCCCATATAGGAAAATAATTCTTAATCCTTAATTTAAAAGGGGGGAGGGGCAAGCAACCTACCACTGAGGAAAAGGAAACAAATTCCAGGATGTAGCAGAAACAAGGAAATTTTTATGCAATGAAGACGCTAGAGGCTGCCCTGACTTGCTACTTTCAATGTTCTGGTCAGCAAGCTTCTTCATTCTCTGCTGTAACTTGGTGAAGTTTGCTCCTTGGTGAGGCAGTCAGTAACTATACCTCTTGGCTATTAACTGCTTCAGCTCTGTCATAGCTAGTTCCATCTACAAAGCCATCATCCTCAGAATCTCAAAGCTATCATTGCAACCTTATACTTCTTGGCTTAGGCCAAAAGCAAATTCAAATATCTTCCCCATTTTGTACCGTTAAATCTCCCTGCCCAAGCTATTGTATCTTTAGAGGGATGAAATTATCTGGGTCTCCTTCTCTGAGTAGACCATCCAGACCCTAGGGAGTATTGATACTATCCTTTGTCTTACTCCTCTGTCTCACAGTCCCAAAGCTGCTGAAAGGGACTTCTTGGGCACCTGCTATTAAATACTTGTCCCACTCCACCCCCAACTGGAGTTAATTTTTTTTAACCGCTTCCCCACTTGAGAACTGGGGTAGATAATCTATGTTCCTACTATATCTACACCTTACCAAGGAGGATTAGGATAAACACATATACCTCTGTCTTCATTCATTGGTCTAATGTTATTCTGTAACATTCTGCCTTTCATGTTTTCTTGAAATTTTACTAAGTCTCAAGAAGGTACTGGTTGGGGAAGAGACACAAAATAGCAAGTCTTCTGAAGCTATTTTTGCTGCCACAGCAAATTCTTTGTTTCTTTTATAAAACTGCTAACCAAGCATTTATTGAGGGTCTTTTATGTACAGGGCACAATGATAGGTGCTAAAAGGGATAGATATGAAAAATGAGTAAGAACCACAGGGTTTAGTCAAGCATTACTCTTTGGTTGTAAACCTGGGTGGCTGGAAGTACAGCAATATCTGTGATAGAATGAAGAAAACCAAGGAAATAGGTAGAGGGGGAAGAGAAGTTAAGATAAGTAAGATGAATAAATAGGCAGAATACAAAGAAATCTGAACAGACCTTTGTGAAGTAATTCAAAGCCGAAAAAAGCAAAAACAGAAGAATGGTAGTTATTAATAATAACTACAACTACCTAAGAGGAAAACAATAGAGTATGTATGGACAAAGAATTCTGAGGGGATGGGGTTTGGGACACTGAAATTGTCATACTTTACACATTTGAAATTAACTTAAATGTAATCATTAAGCAAGTTCTGTTAATTATACCCATGTTCATTGTCAAGACTTTAACAAAAAAATTTTTTTCAAAAGGGTTATTCCCTTTCTACTCTCATCCTTGTTCCCTTTGAACACAGGATTTAGTAGCACCTAAAACAACTTGAAGAGACTGTTTTGAGCAGGAGCCAAGAAAAAGACTGAGTCTATTAGGGACCTAGTTTGGATAAATTTAGTCTTGTCACTTTTTTCCGTTGAGGCAACCCAATAGTGCTTTTTCCTAAGGTGTAGAAGGCCATAATCTCCATCTCCATCTAGGGAAGGAGGTGCCCACAGTGATGAAATCCCAGGGGAACCATTTACCAAATTTTAATGTATATTATAGACATTTGTATATGCCTCACCAAAGGCAGGGAACCATGAACATTTTTTCATCCTTGTAGTCTTAGCACCTTCCCTAGTATGCTACACAACAATGCATTGTAAAATATATGGATAACTTATAGCTGTGCAAAATTACAAATTTTCCTTTCTTCTTTATATGTAGTTGATTTAATAAAAACAGACTATCTTAGACAGGTTTTCCCTCTACATGTGTATGTATGTATGGAGGTTTATTGTTTGTTTTTTTTTAACCCTTACCTTCCATCTTGGAATCAGTACTGTGTATTGGTTCCAAGGCAGAAGAGTGATAAGGGCTAGGCAATGGGGGTTCACAGCTAGGAAGTGTCTGAGGTCAGATTTGAACCTAGGGCCTCCCATCTCTAGGCCTGGCTCTCAGTCCACTGAGCTACCCGGTTGCCCTCTATATGGAGGTTTTAAAAGCAGTCATACTTACAATATTTTAAAGAGAAAGAATTTTTTAAAGAAAAGAGACTATTTTGTTCATTTATTCTAACATCTTACTTGTTAAAAGATCTTATGTAAGATTTTACTCCTTGTTTATGCTTTTTTTAGTTGATGGTTATCCATTTTAAAATTTTCTTAAAAGCAATAACACAAGTAAACTACATTGATGTCACATTTAGAAATTTTATTTTAAAAATAATTTATACATATAGAATGGAAGAGTATTACAGAGTTTAATCTGTAAAAGAAAAGCAATGACCCTAAACAATACAAGTTGAAAGAGTTGTGTGAAATCCAGAAGAAAGTGAAGTTTTTATTCTGAATTCTTGAGATTTCACCGGGCATCAAAAACCACCACTATGTTAAAATTGTGTTAAGGAAAATGAGAATTTATGCCCGCCATGCAAATCATGTTCTATTACAACTAAATAATAACAGTGTTATAGATCGCTATAAAGTGCTTAATAATAGACACAATAATTGCTTATTTGGAACATAAGTATATATTGTGTAATTAGAATCTGTTACACTGAAAACTACAATCCCTAGCAAAACGACAATTCTCAGAACCCCACTCACTTCCTATCGTTATGTGCTGACATAAATTGGGTGGAGATCCATCTCTCTTTTTTCCTTCCTGTTGCTGCTTTGGTGGAGCAGGCATTTTGAGCAGGTAGAAAACTTAAGTCACATGGTTCGATTTTGTCAGATAATAAATTTTAAAATAATACTTGAAGTATTGGATATTAATTTAAATCTTACATTATATTACCTCTGTGAATTTTAAATATGCAATTATTGGAGATGGTTTAAAAGAAAAATTCTCTAAATTTTATTTTATTAAATCTCCTTTTCCATTTAGAATCAAAGACATGCATGTGATATCATTAAACCCCTTTCTCATACATGTCTGAAATAACAATGAAGGTAATAGCTTTATTTTTTTTTCTTGATCTCTAGCTACCAATATGACCTGTTAGTAAAAGTTTTAGGATCAGGAGTCAGTCTAACTTGAATGTTGAAGCAAAATATGTCAGGTCTGTGTTTATACAAAATACTTAAATTAGGACTTCCGGTTAAGATGGCGGCTTAGAGAAAGCTCAAGTTCAGATCTCCGGAAAAACCTTCCCGACCGATCTCAAACTATAAGCTCCTAAGGCGCCGAAATTCAAAACGATCAACAGCACAGACCCTGGGAACCCTCCTCCTGGACCTGGACCCGGTTCAAAAGGTACGGCTCCCCTCAAAAGCCAGAACCCGAGATCCCTCGGACCTCAGGGGTAGGAGCGCAGAGTCCAAGGCTCCCGGAAGCCGCAGCCCTGCCGGCTGGGCTCAGAGAGCAGAACCCTCAGGGCCTTCTACCGGAGTCCCAGTGAAAGTTACTGCCTGGGGCTCCCGCTCAGAGAGCTGGTCGAAACAACAGCAACCCTCAGGGCGGGCAAGACAGCCTCACGGGCTGGATCCTGCTATCCAAGTCTCAGTGAAAGTCCTTGCTCTCGGAGCTTGGGTTAGCTGCAGCCCATCCCCCCGCAGGCCGACTAAACAGCCTCACGGCCAGCAATTCTGAAGGCAACTTCCTGAAAGCAACGTGGTCCCGACCCTTCCATTCCAGTTCCAGTGAGGCATATTCAGTTTAACCCAGGGAAAGTCATAGAACCATCTGCCCAGGACTAAAGCCTCTGAACACCAGACAGAGACAAGAAAAGCCAATCCTCCACATTCAGAGATGGAAAACTCCACAGAAGCACAGAAGCCCCAAAATACCAAGAAAAATAAGAAGAAAGGGGCGACTTTGGACACATTCTATGGAGCCAAAATACAAAATACAGAGCAGATAGAAGATAATATAAAAGAAAATGCTCCAAAACCTTCCAAAGGAAATGGAAACTCTCCACAAACCTATGAAGAATTTGAATCAGAAATGACCAAAAAGATGGAAGCCTTCTGGGAGGAAAAGTTGGAAATAATGCAAAAGAAATTCACGCATCTACAAAACCAGTTTGACCAAACTGTAAAAGAAAACCAGGCTTTAAAGGCCAGAATCAGGCAGCTGGAAGACAACGATCGTGTAAAAGAGCAAGAATCAATAAAGCAAAGCCAAAATACCAAGAAATTAGAAGAGAACATAAAATATCTCACCGACAAGGTGATAGATCTGGAAAATAGGGGGAGAAGGGATAATTTAAGAATAATTGGACTCCCAGAAAAGCCAGAAATAAACACCAAACTGGACATGGTGATACAAGATATAATCAAAGAAAATTGCCCAGAGATTCTAGAACAAGGGGGCAATACAGCCACTGACAGAGCTCACAGAACACCTTCTACACTAAACCCCCAAAAGACAACTCCCAGGAATGTAATTGCCAAATTCCAAAGCTATCAAACAAAAGAAAAAATCCTACAGGAAGCCAGAAAAAGACAATTTAGATATAAAGGAATGCCAATCAGGGTCACACAAGACCTTGCAAGTTCTACTCTGAATGATCGTAAGGCATGGAACATGATCTTCAGAAAGGCAAGAGAGCTGGGTCTCCAACCAAGAATCAGCTACCCAGCAAAACTGACTATATACTTCCAAGGGAAAGTATGGGCATTCAACAAAATAGAAGACTTCCAACTTTTTGCAAAGAAAAGACCAGAGCTCTGTGGAAAGTTTGATACCGAAAATCAAAGAGCAAGGAATACCTGAAAAGGTAAATATTAAGGAAAGGGGAAAATGTTATCTTCTTCTTTTACTCAAACTCTCTTCTATAAGGACTACATTTATATCAACCTATGTATACTAATATGTGGGGAAAATGGAATGTATAAATAGGGGGTAAAGAAAGACCAAATAGAATAATCATTCTCACACAAAGATTCATATGGGAAGGGGAGGGGAAGAAAACTCCTATAAGAAGGAGAGGAAGAGGGGGGGGGGTTGTATTTACTTAAACCTCAATCTCAGGGAAATCAACTCTGAGAGGGAAAAACATCCAGACCCATTGGGATCTTGAATTCTATCTTACCCAACAAGGGTAAGGAGAAGGGAAAACCAAGGGGGGGAGGGGGAGAGGGAGAACAAAAAGGGAGGGAAAGAGAGGGGGGAAGGGGAGGGA
The DNA here is from genome assembly GCF_027887165.1 of Monodelphis domestica. NCBI lineage: Eukaryota > Metazoa > Chordata > Mammalia > Didelphimorphia > Didelphidae > Monodelphis > Monodelphis domestica. Next base: position 170,782,218 of record NC_077229.1, read on the forward strand.
ACAAAAAGGGAGGGACTAAAAAGGGAAACATCAAGGGAGGGGACAAGGGGGACTGTTTCAAAGTAAATCACTGGACTAAAAGGTAGAGCCGAAGAAGAATAGGTTAGAATTAGGGAAGGCAATCAAAATGCCAGGGAGTCCACAAATGACAATCATAACTTTGAACGTGAATGGGATGAACTCACCCATAAAACGTAGACGAATAGCAGAATGGATTAGAATCCAAAACCCTACCATATGTTGTCTTCAAGAAACACACATGAGGCGGGTTGACACCCACAAGGTCAGAATTAAAGGATGGAGTAAGACCTTCTGGGCTTCAACTGATAGAAAGAAGGCAGGAGTGGTAATCATGATATCCGATAAAGCCAATGCAAAAATAGACCTGATCAAAAGGGATAGGGAAGGTAATTATATTTTGTTAAAAGGGACTATAGACAATGAGGAAATATCATTAATCAATATGTATGCACCAAATAATATAGCACCCAAATTTCTAATGGAGAAACTAGGAGAATTGAAGGAAGAAATAGACAATAAAACCATACTAGTGGGAGACTTAAACCAACCATTATCAAATTTAGATAAATCAAATCAAAAAATAAATAAGAAAGAGGTAAAAGAAGTGAATGAAACCTTAGAAAAATTAGAATTAATAGACATATGGAGAAAAATAAATAGGGATAAAGAGGAATACACCTTCTTCTCAGCACCACATGGCACATTCACAAAAATTGACCATACATTAGGTCACAGAAACATAGCACACAAATGCAGAAAAGCAGAAATAATGAATGCAGCCTTCTCAGATCACAAGGCAATAAAAATAATGATTAGTAATGGTACATGGAAAACCAAATCTAAAACCAATTGGAAATTAAACAATATGATACTCCAAAACCGTTTAGCTAAAGAAGAAATCATAGAAACAATTAATAATTTCATCGAGGAAAATGACAATGGCGAAACATCCTTTCAAACCTTTTGGGATGCAGCCAAAGCAGTAATCAGAGGTAAATTCATATCCCTGAATGCTTATATTAACAAACAAGGGAGAGCAGAGATCAATCAATTGGAAATGCAAATGAAAAAACTGGAAAGTGATCAAATTAAAAACCCCCAGCAGAAAACCAAATTAGAAATCCTAAAAATTAAGGGAGAAATTAATAAAATCGAAAGTGATAGAACTATTGATTTAATAAATGAGACAAGAAGCTGGTACTTTGAAAAAACAAACAAAATAGACAAGGTACTGGTCAATCTAATTAAAAAAAGGAAGGAAGAAAAGCAAATTCACAGCATTAAAGATGAAAAGGGGGACAGCACCTCTGATGAAGAGGAAATTAAGGCAATCATTAGAAATTACTTTGCCCAATTATATGGCAATAAATACACCAATTTAGGAGAAATGGATGAATATATACAAAAATACAAACTGCCTAGACTAACAGAAGAGGAAATAGAATTCCTAAATAATCCCATATCAGAAATTGAAATCCAACAAGCCATCAAAGAACTTCCTAAGAAAAAATCCCCAGGGCCTGATGGATTCACCTGTGAATTCTATCAAACATTCAGAGAACAGTTAATCCCAATACTACACAAACTATTTGACATAATAAGCAAAGAGGGAGTTCTACCAAACTCCTTTTACGACACAAACATGGTACTGATTCCAAAACCAGGCAGGTCAAAAACAGAGAAAGAAAACTATAGGCCAATCTCCCTAATGAATATAGATGCAAAAATCTTAAATAGGATACTAGCAAAAAGACTCCAGCAAGTGATCAGAAGGATCATTCACCATGATCAAGTAGGATTCATACCAGGGATGCAGGGCTGGTTCAACATTAGGAAAACCATCCACATAATTGACCACATCAACAAGCAAACTAGCAAGAACCACATGATTATCTCAATAGATGCAGAAAAAGCCTTTGATAAAATACAACACCCATTCCTATTAAAAACACTAGAAAGCATAGGAATAGAAGGGTCATTCCTAAAAATAATAAACAGTATATATCTAAAACCAACAGCTAATATCATCTGCAATGGGGATAAACTAGATGCATTCCCAATAAGATCAGGAGTGAAACAAGGATGCCCATTATCACCTCTACTATTTGACATTGTACTAGAAACACTAGCAGTAGCAATTAGAGAAGATAAAGGAATTGAAGGCATCAAAATAGGCAAGGAGGAGACCAAGTTATCACTCTTTGCGGATGACATGATGGTCTACTTAAAGAATCCTAGAGATTCAACCAAAAAGCTAATTGAAATAATCAACAACTTTAGCAAAGTTGCAGGATACAAAATAAACCCACATAAATCATCAGCTTTTCTATATATCTCCAACACAGCTCAGCAGCAAGAACTAGAAAGAGAAATCCCATTCAAAATCACCTTAGACAAAATAAAATACCTAGGAATCTATCTCCCAAGACAAACACAGGAACTATATGAACACAACTACAAAACACTCGCCACACAACTAAAACTAGACTTGAACAAATGGAAAAACATTAACTGCTCATGGATAGGACGAGCCAATATAATAAAAATGACCATCCTACCCAAACTTATTTATCTATTTAGTGCCATACCCATTGAACTACCAAAATACTTCTTCACTGATTTAGAAAAAACCATAACAAAGTTCATTTGGAAGAACAAAAGATCAAGGATATCCAGGGAAATAATGAAAAAAAAACACACATGATGCGGGCCTTGCAGTCCCTGACCTAAAACTATATTACAAAGCAGCAGTCATCAAAACAATTTGGTACTGGCTAAGAAACAGAAAGGAAGATCAGTGGAATAGACTGGGGGAAAGCGACCTCAGCAAGACAGTATACGATAAACCCAAAGATCCCAGCTTTTGGGACAAAAATCCACTATTCGATAAAAACTGCTGGGAAAATTGGAAGACAGTGTGGGAGAGACTAGGAATAGATCAACACCTCACACCCTACACCAAGATAAATTCAAAATGGGTGAGTGACTTAAACATAAAGAAGGAAACCATAAGTAAATTGGGTAAACATAGAATAGTATACATGTCAGACCTTTGGGAGGGGAAAGGCTTTAAAACCAAGCAAGATATAGAAAGAATCACAAAATGTAAAATAAATAATTTTGACTACATCAAACTAAAAAGCTTTTGTACAAACAAAACCAATATAACTAAAATCAGAAGGGAAACAACAAATTGGGAAAAAATCTTCATAGAAACCTCTGACAAAGGTTTAATTACTCATATTTATAATGAGCTAAATCAATTGTACAAAAAATCAAGCCATTCTCCAATTGATAAATGGGCAAGGGAAATGGATAGGCAGTTCTCAGATAAAGAAATCAAAACTATTAACAAGCACATGAAGAAGTGCTCTACATCTCTTATAATCAGAGAGATGCAAATCAAAACAACTCTGAGGTATCACCTCACACCTAGCAGATTGGCTAACATAACAGCAAAGGAAAGTAATGAATGCTGGAGGGGATGTGGCAAAGTAGGGACATTAATTCATTGCTGGTGGAGCTGTGAAATGATCCAACCATTCTGGAGGGCAATTTGGAACTATGCCCAAAGAGCAACAAAAGAATATCTACCCTTTGACCCAGCCATAGCACTGCTGGGTCTGTACCCCAAAGAGATAATGGACACAAAGACTTGTAGAAAAATATTCATAGCTGCGCTCTTTGTGGTGGCCCAAAACTGGAAAACGAGGGGATGCCCATCAATTGGGGAATGGCTGAACAAACTGTGGTATATGTTGGTGATGGAGTACTATTGTGCTAAAAGGAATAATAAAGTGGAGAAGTTCCATGGAGACTGGAACAACCTCCAGGAAGTGATGCAGAGCGAGAGGAGCAGAACCAGGAGAACATTGTACACAGAGACTAATACACTGTGGTATAATCGAACGTAATGGACTTCTCCACTAGTGGCGGTGTAATGTCCCTGAACAACTTGCAGGGATCCAGGGGAAAAAAACACCATTCATAAGGAAAGGATAAACTATGGGAGTGGAAACGCCGAGAAAAAGCAACTGCCTGAATACAGAGGTTGAGGGGACATGACAGAGGATGGACTCTAAATGAACACTCTAATGCAAATACTATCAACAAAGCAATGGGTTCAAATCAAGAAAACATCTAATGCCCAGTGGACTTACGCGTTGGCTATGGGGGGTGGGGGGGGAGGAAAAGAAAATTATCTATGTCTTTAACGAATAATGCTTGGAAATGATCAAATAAAATATATTTAAAAAAAAATACTTAAATTACAACTTACATAAATGAACAAGTTTGCCCACTAAGTTAAAAACAATTTAAAAAATTCAGGGAATACTGAAAATCTCCAGGAAGCTTAACATAGTAGTTTTTCATATTATTCTAGGACATAGATTTCTAGTAATTCATAATGGAACAATATAAATGCTAATATTTCTAAAAAGTTATTTCTTCTTAAGTTAAATTATTCCTTCTGTTGGTGAATATCCTTTGATTGCAATTCAAACACTTTTTTACTCACATCTTATTATAATTATAAAGCAAAGGTGAAAAGGATACATCTTTTCGTTCTTTTCTTGTACATTATTCTATATCCGCATTCTCTACATCTGATTGGATCCCTGGATTTTATTTCATTTTCTGTATGACATTCTGAAAAAGTAAAATTTAAAAAAAATTAATGGTCCCCACCACACAGGAATAGTAACATTTTCACTAATTGTTTAATTGCTTTTCTAATTGTTCAAGTATGACTGAGGTAATTTTAGAAATAAATGGAACTTCAAGAATAATCTAGGACAATGCGTTCATTTTCCAGATGAAAATAATAAAGCCTAGAGAAATTAAAGGAGTTGCCTAAACCAGTGATGTCAAACAATAAAAATGGGGGTCACTAAAAAGCATATACAGATCCCTGTGGGGTGCATAACTGACTTAGAAAATCACATATTAGCATTATCTATGTGCTAATGCATTTTTATTTATTTTGTTAAATGTTTCCCAATTACGTTTTAATCTGGATAGGGCAGTATGGAAATGCTGCTAACCACAGAAAGCATGACACTTCTGGCCTAAGCTATCAAATAGATAATTTAACATTGTCTATAAGATAGAATCTAGATGTCCTGACACCTAAAGCCATGCATTTCCATTATATTATCACACACAAATTATCATATGCTCACACGTGAGCAGCTCTTTACACATCTTAATCAATTACAAATTTATATTTAGTGGTTTAAGGTTTATAAATTGCTTTTTTCCCCCTCACACTAACCTAAAAAGTCTCAGTACTTAACACCATCTTAATAAGGATTTGCTCTGAAGTTGTGAGCATTTGCCCAGGAGGAAATTTTAAGTCCAAAGATCAGAGGACCTGTGTTCAAATTATAGCTCCAACTCTGGGTGACCTTGGGCTAAATCTCTTTGGGCCTTAGATTTCTTATCTGTAAAAAGAAGGGGGAGAGCAAGATGACTTCTGAGGTTCCTACCAGCTCTAAAATCTATGATTTGTGAACTTGAAATATACTGCTGAATGTTAAACAATGGTTATCTACCAAGCAGAGTTACAGGAAATGATAGGATTTTACTCCTTAGAGTTAGATGGCTACTTTATGCAGGAGAAAAAATTTAACTCTCTAGATCTGGTTTAAAGGAAAGAACATTGGTCATGAGAGTCAAAAGTTGGGACTTAATCCCAGTCAATGAATTTTAAGTGCTTATTGTATGCAGTTTTATGCTATACTTGAAAGTTTCTTTTAAAAGAATCTTGGCTTGTTAAGGCATTTAACATTCTATGGCACAAAATAACATGTTTGTATATGAATTTATACAATACAAATTCAAGGTATAGGAGGGAGAAAGTTCTAGTCTTTGAAGAATGGGATGAGGAAAGGATTCAGGAGCTGAGTTTTGAAGGGAAAAAGATCTACATGATCGAGGTGAGGAGGTAATAATGCACTCCAGGCAAGAAGTACAAAAAAGTACAAAGGAACAGAGGTAAGAGAGGAATAACCGGGTGAGAAAGGCAAGTATGGCTGAACCATAGGCAACAAGAAGGGAAGTGATGCATAAGACTAGAAAGATAAGTTGTGGCCCATTTGCAAAGGGCTTTAAATGCTAAAATCATTTATATCTGATCCTAGTGGCAAATAGGGGTTGTTCTTACAGTAAAAAGTTATGTCCCCCATCTGTAATAATACCTGGGGATACTAATAGTGTTTGGGAACTCTATGGAGGATGGAATAAAGGAGAGACAAGACTAAACATGAAGCTATTCCAGTAACCCAGGCATGAAGTGATAACCAGGGTGGTGTCCACATGAGTAGAGAAAAGGGAACCAATGTTTTATATATATGGAGGTAGAAATAAGATTTGGCAACTAATGGGGGTAAGGGAGAGTAAATGATTATGAGTAAAGCATAATCTTTGAACCTGGATGAGTGAAAAGGTAATGTGCCCTTGACAGGAATGAAGAAGGGTGTTTTGTTATTTTTGTGGGGGTGAAATCAGGAAGGGAAAAGATAATTCCATTTTAGATGTTTTATTTTCTATCAGAGTTCTCTTTTGGCAGCCTATTCTGCCTATGGGACAACCTATTTTGAAATGCCTAATAATAGTTAGTAGTGGCCTGGAGTTCAGAAGAGAGACTAGGACTAGAGACTAGCTCTGGGAGTCATCTGCATAGAGATGACTACTGAACTGAGAGTTGATGAGAACACCAACCAAGAGAGGAGAAGGCTCAAAACAGAGCCTTGGGATACACTTTTAGGGATTAGGATATGGTTACTGAATCAGTAAAAGAGAAACTGTCAAATAGGAGAACCAAGATAGAACAGTGTCCAAAAAATCCAAAGAAGACAGAGTATACAATAGGATCCAGCATTTAACATACATTGCTTTTATTAACTTTTTATTTGTACTGCATATATATTTTATGTGGAAGGAAAAGGCAGGAGCAAGCAGTAAGCACTATGTGACAAGGGCAGTGCTAGGCACTTAACAAACATCTCATTTTATCCTTGCAACAACCTAGTGAGTTAAGTATTATTATCCCCATTTCAGAGTTGAGGAAAAAGAGGCAGATAAAAGTTAAATATCTTTCCCAGAATTACACAGCTAGTTAAGCAAATCCTGAGGCATGATTTGAATTCAGGTCTTCCTAGCTCCAGGTTCATTGTTTTATCCATTGCACCTAGCTGCTGATATATACTCATCTATTCCATTAGCATACAAGTTCATTGTAGGTATTGTTTCATTCTCTTGTATGCCCAGCACCTAGACAAATGCATGGTATATAGTGGGTGCTTAATGAAAACTTGCTGATGGAAAATCCTAGAAAAAAATCTGTCTATCTCTATCCCTATTTTGTTGCAGGTGAAAAAAAGGTTTTGGAGTCAAATCTCAGACTGTCACATACTATGAGACCTTGGACTTTTGTCTCACTCAAACTAAGAGCTTCAGATTCCTTATCTATACAACAGAGTTAGTTGAAAAGCACTTTCTAAAACTTAAAAAAACTTTATCAATTGCATTCTTTGAAGCTTTTGGATACTAGTTATGCATAAATTTACTATAATTATCAAATGCATATGTTAATTATGCAGTTCATGGTTTATTTTGTTCCCTCAATTCTCCCTGTTGCCATTTTTTCCTGTCTTTAAAACAACTCAGTAAAGCTCAGTGGGCACAGGAGAATGAACACAATTCTTTTTTTTTTTGCTAGTTGCCACAGTGTTTATAATACTGGGCCTGGAGTCAGGGAGACCTGAGTTCAAATCCAAAGGCAGATACTATCTGTGTGACTCTGGGTAAGTCACTTAAATTGTTTGCCTCAGTTTCCTCATCTGTAAAATAGAGATAATAATAGCACCTTCCTTTCAGGGTTGCAGTGAAGATCAAATGTGAAAATATAAGTAACACATTTAATACAGTGCCTGGCACATACTAGGTGATTTATAAATGTTTATTATTATCATCACATATGTGCCTTCTCTAGACCAAACACTGTCATAAGCACTGACCATACAAATAAGAAGAAAGACACTGCTGGTCCTATAAGTACTTTGTAAATTTTGGCTATTATTCATTACTGATACATTTGCTTAAAGTTTAGTTTTGTTTTTTTTTTAAGTTAAAAACTAGTGGTTAGCAGGAAAGCTATTGATTATAGGTAATCTATCTGTAGAGCCTCATAGTCTGAATGTGTAATCTATCCATCACAATTTAAATGAGGAAGGAGAAGGCGTTTTTGAAACACCGAAAGGAGATCTCTTTCAAAGGTGACTCTCACCTCCACAGATATATATCATTGGCTGCTGTTTTGGCGGCTGCACATCCTTCTGGGCATCCATCGTCAAGCACTAAAAATAACAGACGGGAATATTTATCATATCAAAGAGGTTCCCAAACTAAATCAAGAGCCTGAAATGCCCCCTCGCCTCCACATCACGCGAGTCAGGGAAATACGAGTCCTGATTCGACATTTGTAAGTTCTACTGTAGGCAGTTTTTTCTGATCACGCCTGCCCGCCGGGGGCAGACACCACCGAAGGCAGCGCGATTCCAGGCACACAAAAGCAACACCCTGCGGGTCCTCCTGCCGGCAGAGCAGGAGGACGGAAGCCCTCGTAATCCAGCGTCCCCAGCATCCCACCATCTTCCCTCGTTCAAGCCCCGAAGTCCCCAGCTCTAAATTGCTCCTAAAATCGAGAGGAACCATTAACTCCCTCCCGGCCACTCAACCACCTACCTCTCTCACCACAGTCCAGATAGTCGCTTTTACTCTAGTAACCGCAGCGATACCTACTTCCGGCGCTTCTTAATTACGTAACGTCAGACAACCTCAACAACTCCGCCCCTTTCTGCCGTGCGTGGACAGGGACTCCTGATTGGCTGGGATCAAAAGAAGGCGGGGGAAAGCTGGAAAGGGCTTGGGGAGGGATTGAGTTCAAATTGGCTTGAAAAACCCAGCATTTGCGAGGTGGTAGGTGTTGGTTGCTGGACTCTTACCTTTTTTACTATGTAACTTCACTTGCAGAAACCCCTGGCGTGGATAAAACACGGAATATTGAGACAGGAAGGTCCGAGTTAAGATTCTGTCTCGGAAAACTAATTATTTCATTTCTCACAGGACTCGATTTTATCATCTGTAAAATGAAGATGATATGATAAAAGAGACAGGATAAAAATTTGATATTCGTAAAGTGCTTTACAAACTGTAGAGTTCTGTAGGAATACTAGCTCTTTTTATTGATCATGATACTGTAATAAAATGTAGTTAGATATTTTTAACTACCCCTACTTTGTAGTAAGTAAAAGAACAAAGTTTTGGAGTCCGAAGATCTGAGGTCAAATCCCAGCACTGTTAAATACTATAAGACCGTGGTCCCTTGTCTCACTTCACATCTGGAAGCCTCAGGTTCCTTATTTATGAAGTAGTAATAGTTGAAAACCATTTTGTAAAATTTAAAGCTCTTTATTTAATTGCATTATTTTAAGTTTCAATTGGACTGAAAAATAGAAGAAAGTACTACTATTCTATCATCTCTTCCTTTCTCTTTTTACGACTCCCGCCCCTTCCCCATATCTAGTTCAACAAGAACTTACTATTGTTCAAGGCATAGAAAACATTCTCCAGGGTGTACCTTTCAACATTTGCCATAAAATAGAGAACCAGGCTTAAAAAAATGACACAGAAGGAAAACCTAAGGATAATCTCTGCTTTCTCTTCCTCCCACCTGTTTGTTTTTTCTTAGACATTCTCTCCGACCACCTCACCATCTTCGTTTTGGGAGAGGAAGACTTAACAGCTGCTCAGAACAACTTAGATGGGGAAGTTTATTTAAATATAAGCAGAGTTAGTAAAAAAAAAAAAGGGGAGGGGGAGGCTTGTGAACTTGAATGTATTTTACTCATTACACTGCAGCTACAAATGAAAAGAGAAAGGAAGAAAAATACTGAAAATCACTGTGGTCAATAAACATTTCTTAAGTGTTCCCTATGTGCTAAGCATTGACCTATGGAAATAAAGGAAAAGCAGGAAACAGTTTCTGATCTCAAGAAGCTCTCAGTCTAATGGAGAAGACAATTTGCAAATAATTATGTACACACAAGATTTCTGCTGTTCAGCCATATCAGACTTTGTGACCACATGTGGGGTTTTCTTGAGAAAGACGCTGGAGTAGTTTACCATTTCTCCACTTCATTTTTTACAGATGAAGAAACTGAGGCAAACAGGGTTAAGTGACTTGCCCAGGCTCACACAGCTATTAAGGCAACATTTGAACACAGGAAGAATCTTCTATTCACTTTACCATGTAGTTGCCCCACTATACAAGATATATACAGGGGAAATTAGAGATCATCTCAAAGGGAAGACACTAGAACCAAGGCTGGGGGAGGATAGAGGGGAGATGTTAGGAAAGCCTTCCTTTAGAATGTGGGATAGTAGTTGAGATCTGAAGGAAGCTAAGGAAGCCAAAAGGAATAGATGAAGGAGAGCATTTTGGGGAAAGGAGAAAGCCAAAGAAAATTCATAAATTGAAGAGGTGGAATGTCTTTGGTGAGGAACAGCAAAGAGGCCAGTGTCACTGTATCAAAGAATATGTGTATGGGAGGGGGGTTGCAGGAGACTATAAAGTGCAAGAAGACTGGAAAGGTATGTGTACTGGGGAGAGCTGGAAGAGTTGGGGAGGAGGATTAGATTATGAGGGGCTTTGAACACCTAATACTCAATTTTGTTTTTGATACTGGAGGCAAGAAGGAACCATTGAAGTTTAAAGACATTAGAGTGAGACAGTGATATGGTCAGACAGGCAAAGTCTTTTTAGTGACTGAATGAAGGATGGTGTGGAGTGAAGAGAGATTTGAGGTAAACTGACCAACCAGCAGGCCATTGCAATAATCCAGATATGAGGTGATGAGGTCCTACATCAGAGTGCTAGAGGAAAGATATTGCAAAGGTCAGATTAACAAGCAAAAGCTTGAATTTGGAAGAGGTGAGAGATGAGGAATTTAGGTTGGGAAGATGATGGTACCCTCAATAGTAATGAGGGAATTTGGAAGCAGAGAGCTTTTGGGGAGAAAACATAATGGTTAACAGTGAAAATTAATAGAAAGTTAAGTGAAAGAAACATGAATAATATGTGGGTGAGATTTTTATTAATTTTTAAAATGAATTAATTTGTTGGTTACATTAAAATTCACAAATATCTCCCTCTCTCCTTCTCAAACTAGAGAAGGCAACATTTGGCAAAAAAAAAAAAATATATATATATATATATATATATTGTGTGTGTGTTTCTATTTATCAATTTTTTTTCCTTAGGAGGTGGACCTTTGCAAGCTCTTCTTTCTTTATTTTTATTGAATTGAAAATTTTTATTTAGAATATTTTTCCAGAGTTATATGATTCTTTCCCTCCTCTCCTTCCCCATCTCCCCCCATAGCTAATGCTCAATTCCACTGGGTTTTACATGTATCATTGATCAAGAACTATTTCCATATTATTGATATTTTTGCACTAGGGTGATCAGTTAGAGTCTACATCCCCAATCATATCCCTATTGACCCATGTGATCAAGCAGTTGTTTTTCTTCTGTGTTTCTACTTACACAGTTCTTTTTCTGGATGTAGATAGTGTTCTTTCTCATAAATTCCTCAGAATTGTCCTGGATTATTGCATTGCTGCTAGTAGAGAAATCCATTACATTCAGTTGTGCCACAGTGTATCAGTCTCTGTGTATAATGTTCTCCTGGTTCTGCTCCTTTCATTCTGCATCAATTCCTGGAGGTCATTCCAGTTCACATGGAATTCCTCCAGGTGATCATTCCTTTGAGCACAATAGAATTTCATCATTCACAGATACCACAATTTGTTCAGCCATTCCCCCAATTGAAGGGCATCCCCTCATTTTCCAGCTTTTTTGCCACCACAAAGAGCACAGCTATGAATATTTTGGTTCAAGTCTTTTTCTTTATTATCTTTTGGGGGGTACAAACCCAGCAGAGCTATGACTGGGTCAAAGGGCAGGCAGTCTTTTAAAGTCCTTTGGGCATAGTTCCAAATTGCCATCCAGAATGGTTGGATCAATTCACAACTCCACCAGCAATGCATTAATGTCCCAATTTTGCCACATTCTTTCCAACATTCATTACTTTCTTTTGCTGTCATGTTAGCCAATCTGCTAGGTATGATGTGGTACTTCAGCGTTGTTTTGATTTGCATTTATCTAATTATAAGAGATTTAGAACATGTTTTCATTTGCTTATTGATAGTTTTGATTTCTTTATCTGAAAATTGCCTATTCATGTCCCTTGCCCATTTATCAATTGGGGAATGGCTTGCTTTTTTTGTACAATTGATTTAGCTCCTTATAAATTTGAGTAATAAGACCTTTGTCAGAGGTTTTTGTTATGAAGATTTTTTCCCCGTTTGTTGCTTCCCTTCTAATTTTGGTTGCATTGGTTTTGTTTGTACAAAACCTTTTTAATTTAATGTAATCAAAATTATTTATTTTACATTTTGTAATCTTTTCTAATTCTTGCTTGGTCTTAAAATCTTTCCTTTCCCATAGATCTGACAGGTAAACTATTCTGTGTTCACCTAATTTACTTATAGTTTCCTTCTTTATATTCCAGTAATTCACCTATTCTGAATTTATCCTGGTGTAGGGTGTGAGATGCTGATCTAAACCTAATCTCTCCCATACTGTTTTCCAATTTTCCCAGAAGTTTTTGTCAAATAGTGGATTTTTGTCACATAAACTGGAATCTTTGGGTTTATCATACACTAAGTTATTCTTTAAAAATTCATTCTGTCGCTGTATATAGTATTCTCTTGGTTCTACTCATTTTGCTTTTCATAATTTCATGTAGGTCTTTCCATGTATTTCTAACGTTAACCTGCTCATCATTTCTTATAGCTTAGTAGTAGTTAGTCATAATCATATGCCACAACTTGTTCAACCATTCACCAATTGATGGGCATTTCCTCAATTTCCAGTTTGAAATATTTGATTATCTTTTCACTTGTTGTTTCTATAGTATATTTCTGCTACCTTCTAAACTATAAGACTCAATTTTAAGAATCTGGCTCTGGCAATGCCAGTGAGGTCCATGATGTGGGCAAAGTAGTTTAACCCTGACACCAAGTAGCCTGATATCCAGTATAAACTTGAGAGAGAATTCTGTCATTAGTCCACATACCTGTGGTCACTTTATCAGTGAGTTGGAGAGTGATGGTCAAACTGACTTGTGCTTTAGGGAGATTAGTCAGAAAGGGGTGTGTAAAATGAGGAATGAATGTGTTCTCAAAAAATGCATCTAAAGTCTAAATGCATCTTTCACTCACCAACTGTGACTGTCTAAAGAAGTCTGGGTGTTTGTCTTCTAGTCGCTCCTCCGAGTCAGAGAGCTCTTCAATCTCCTCAAATCGAATATATTTTCTTCTGGCCTCTGGTCCTCTTTTTAAAGATCTTTTCCCCTTGTGTTACCTCCCCTAAATTTCACATCTACCAATCACAGCAGATGCTTTTCTCCAGGACTGCCCACTTTTTAGTTCACACCTTCTTTGGTTAGATTATACCTTTTGGGTTACTTAACACCTTTTTTGGTTAGTTTACCTTTTGTAGTTACTTAACACCTTTTTGTAGTTAAAATGGGTAGATCTACTTAAAATACTGAATTATCCCCTTTGGGGGATTAAAATCTAAAAATAGATTGTGGATTATAATTCAATCTTCCCAATAAAGGAAGAGCTAAGTACCTTCATTGTTACAATCAGGAGATAGCTAAATCTAATCTTCACAAAATCAAGCTTCATTTCTTTAAAAAAGTGTTAAGTGAATAACTAGAAATATTTCTATCAGGTAATGGAGGCCAGTCAACATAGTGGGTAGAGAGCATTAGATCTGGAGTCTGGAAGACCTGAATTTTAATTCTGGCTTAGACCCTTACTTACTTTGGCTAAGTCACAACCTTCATGTGACTCATTTTCCTCATCTATTAAATAAAAGGCTTATATTTGATGTCCCCTAAGGTCACTTCTATTTCTTATATAATTTTATGATCTTATGACTAGAGAAAGCCATTTCCTTAGGATTTTGTTTTTTGTCATAATAAATATGCTAATGGTATGTCTCCCCCATTAGGATGTGAGCTCCCTGAAAGGAGGATTTTTCCTGTTTTGTTTTTTTATTTGTATGGCCAACATTTAGCACAGTGCTCTGCAGACAACAAGTACTGGAGAAAAAAAAAAAAGCTTTTTCATTCATTTGATGAAGATAGGAGCAAAACTTGGACCCATCAGATAAAGGCGAATATTCATTGGTGAGGGAAGGGGTTTCATGGCAACCACAGGGCTTGGCATCTGCATGGAAGAAAAGGTTGGGACAAGATGGAAGAATATTTTTTAATAGTCCATAGATTCTTTTGTGTGGTAGTCTTTCTCTGGTTTCTCATCAGTTTTGGGTAGGATGGACATTGAAAAACTATAGCAGTAATTATGTGTATTTGTGATAAGCTGTTTTTCCTTTATAATTTTTTCCTAGTAGGAGTGAATGTGGGAGGGAGAGAAAATAAGTATTTGTTAACTGGGAAAATATCTTAAAAGAAAAAAAGTCACAGAATATCTAGAAAAAGGTAACCAGAACAGAGAACAGCTTGAAATTTTTAGAATATAGATTTCAGGTAAAAGAAATGCAAATGTTGGAAATTGAAGTGAAGTTGGGAAGTGGCTATACAAGTTGTGATATATGATTGTGATGGAATATTACCATGTCATAAGAAATAATGAGCAGGTTAACTAAAAGAACAAGGAAAGGCCTGTGAAATAACATGAAATTATGAAAAGCAAAATGAATAGAAGAAAGAGAATATTTTATACAGCTACAGAATAAATATTCAAAAAATAACTTGTGAAGGTGCATATCCAGAGAAAGAACCAATAAACAGAAATCGCCAGTGTCACATTATTATTATTATTAGGCATGCTATCTTTTAAAGTTCTATAGAAAATGTGAGAATTTAAAGATGTTTTAGAATTTGAAATGTAGCCATAGAAAAAACTTGGTCATTTCTTTTCCTTTCCAGAAATTATTTAGTACCATCATGAGTGCCTGGCACCACCTACATGACCGTCTTTGGTGGGTGAGAATGCAGTTAATAGCATTTGGGATTGTAGGAGGATATAGAAAAAGAAATATAGTATTTTGGCCTTTGTCATTGTTGAGTTGTTTTCAGTATCTAATTCTTGGTGACTCCCTTTGCGATTTTCTCGGCAAAGATACTAGAGTAGTTTGACATTTCTTTCTTCCACTTGTTTTATAGATGAGAAAATTAAGGCAAACAGGGTTAAGTGGCTTGCTGTGGGTCACACAGCTATTAAGTGTATGTGGCTGAATTTGAATTCAGGAAGATGAACATGGTGCTATATCCACTGCAACACCCAGCTGCCCCAACTTGGTCTTAGGAATGGTGAATTATCAAGGTGATAGAAATTAGTATTATTACTTGAGACAGAATGACTTCTACTACATGATACCACCTCCACTGCATTCTTCATGAATGAATATTTCTAAGAGTGAGGCACAACCTGGGAAGAAAGGGTAATAAATATAACTACAATCATACAGAAATAGGATAGAGGAGGGAATTCAGATTTAGTACTCCAGAGACTCCACTGGGGGAATCCAGAAGAAATAAAGAAGAAACAAGGATAACCCTTGATTTATTAGAATTATAATTAAGAATAGAATAGGAGAAAGAAATAAAGAGGACAAAGTAAAGGAAAATTCCTTGAGACTTGCATCAAAATAATGTCAACAAAACTAATCATAGAGAGAAAATTCTGATAGAAGAGAAGGGAGTTAAATTAAACACTAAAAAAAAATTAATGGGATAAAACCTAAGCCATAGGTTTAAAATATGAGTGAATGAAGAAATCCAATGAAACAAAAAGGTGTAGAAAAATAGATATCCCTTTCCCATCTCAATATGCTGCATAAAGGCAACACATTTTAAAAAGATACATGCAGAATGAAATAAAGACTGGAATAAATGTTTAGACCATCTAATAATTTCAAAGCAGTAGTCAAAATCATCTTAGCAGATACAGAAAAAATTCAAAATGTCAAAAATGATAAACAGGGAAACTGCTAAAGAAATTATAGATAATGAAACAATATTAGCTTTAATAAAAGAAATAACATCTAAATTCATATAAAAATTAACTGAATTATAAGAATTATACACAAATGTTAAAGAACTATCAAAATAATTTTAGGAAACTTTAATGTCACTCAGTTTGGTAAATATATCAGAAAACTGAACAAAAAGGAAGATGTAGAACTGAACAAGCTATTGGAGAAACTACATTTGAGAGACAAATGGCATCTGAGTAGGATCTGAATAGGAAATATATATACATATTTCTTAGCACAATATGTGATGCCTTTAAGTGAATGGACTTTTTGCTGGGACACAGAGAAATTGTGAATATTTTTTTAAAATATTAAAAGCATCATTCATACATGATAATACAATTAAACATTAATTAGAGAACACAAGCAAAAGATTTTGTGATTACCCAGAAATGAAACTTGATAAACTACTTTTTTAATGTAGGAGGAAATTTCGCATAAGAAAAAAGAGCTCAGACACCTCACAGAAGTTCAGAACAGATAGTTAACATTGTGCTGGGCCTGAAGAACATGCTTACTTCATGAAAATAAAGTATTATGAAATCTTGATTTAAAAAAAATTAATAATGGCAACCTGAATAATGAGCGAGTTAAAGAACGTACCCTAGGTTCCATACCTATAGGACAGGTATGTGTCATTCCCACTGAAGAACTTCAGTGCGGTTAAGTATGTTTTCTGAAACTTAAAAAGTTGCTAGAGCACCAAGGTATTCAGCAATTAGTCAGTGGTCACACAGTTGGTATGTATGGCCAATAAACATTAAATTACACTGATAAATAACATACTAACTGACATGCTGCTAAGGGAGACCTCAGAGGTAAAAGATATTGCTCTGTGTAAATAAAAAAAAAACATAAACTTTAGTAAAATACAAAATTGATCTGCAAATGCCATTAAAACTAGAAAATCAGCAAGTACAAAAAGAAATCTTGAAAATTAGAAGAATAATATATGAAATGGAAAACAAAAATACTATTGAAACTAAAAACTAATAAATTAATAAATAATAACATTCCGATAAACCCAATGAAAATCAAATTGCCAAAATAAAAAAGAACAAACTAAAATCACAGCAAAGAAGAAATAAAAAATGATCAGAAACTGCTTACACATAATGATATATTAGGAAAATATAGACGAGGAAACTGAGGATCAGAGAGGCTCGATGTCTTGGGTAATGCAGCTTGAATAAGTGTCTGAGATAGGATTTGAATTCAAGTCATTTTAACTCCAAGTTTAGGGCTCTACTTTACCATCTAAGTGCTTTAATAAAAACCTGCTGATTATATAAATTTTCTGAGCTGTCTGTTTTTTAAATTATGAATTATGTTACTGGGTCTGGAGTCAGGAAGACTTTCTTTCTGAGTTCTAATCTAGTCTCAGACACTTACTAGTTATGTGACCCTGGTAAGTTACTTAACTTTGCTTTACTTTCCTCACCTGTAACATGAGCCACAGAAAGAAACGGCAAATTGCTCCGATGACTTTGCTAAGAAAACCCCAACAGGAACTCTGAAGAGTTGGATGTAACTGAAAATGACTGAATAACAGCAAATACTAGTGTAAGGAGAAAAGACTTGGAATAGCTTCTCTGAGGAGTAGATAGAGCAATAATTAGGGAGTTGAAATTAAACAATGTAATTATTTGAGGTAGATCCAATTAGTTCTGTTGTGTGACGTCTTTCAGCTTTGTTTAACAGGGCATAAGTTGAAACAGAGGAGGCCAATGGTGGAAGACAGTATAGAGTGAAACTGGTTAATTATAGGGTTTGAATTGGGAAGGGATGAAAATAAGGTTAGAGCAGAGGAGATATTTGGGGGTTACAGAGTGATGGAATGAAGGAATGGGGAAAGAAGGAATAATAGAAGTTTATGATCTGATAAAGGGACTTTGGAAGTTTAAAAATAATTGGAGAAGTAGAATATTTGAAGATGATGGCAAGATCAAGGATATGAAATCTTGAATTGTGAATGCCATCAAAACTAGAAAATCGGCAAGCACAAAAAAGAAATCTTGAAAATTAGAAGAATAATATATGAAATGGAAAACAAAAATACTATTGAAACTAAAAACTAATAAACTAATAAATAATAACATTCCAATAAACCCAATAAAAATCAAATTGGCAAAATAAAAAAGAACAAACTAAAATCACAACAAAGAAGAAGAATAGGTCCCGGAAATTGAGGGGACTAAGGAATTGGGAGTTTAGTATGTTTGAAAAGATAGCATAGGTATGTTGAAGTGCCTTAATATAAGGACAGGAGTTGAAGTAGATAAAAATACTAGGATCCAGCTACTGAATTCTGTGAGAAAGGAAGGAGACATCTTGGGAACCAATAGCAAACTAATACTAGAATCCAGATTGGGTGACAAATTTGAATAGAGTGAACCTCAAAGGAGGAAAGGATGTGAAAGATGGAGACAAAGGGAGAGGGCAAAAAGTGGCAATGAGGAAAAAGAAATATTCTGACTCGTCTGGTGAATGAAAGTACCACCTGTGCTGTAAATAGGGGTCAGGGATGTTATTCTAAGGGTAAGCCAGGATTCTCTGTGTGTGAATAGCTTTAAGGAGCCCTTCAGGAAGAGACCTAAAATTGAAGCAAAATATGTTAATTCATTATATGAGCAATTAAGGAGTAAAATGATGGAGGTAGGGGCTGGAGTGAGACATAGATAGGTAGATGAATGAGGATGAGAACATATGAAGTAGAGAGGTCAGGGAAGACTGGTTCATCCTTAGGCTGCCAGGAAAAGGGGGGGGGGTGTTAGTAAAAAGGATTCGTTTTGGACAAAAACTCAGTGTTGGAGGTAGGTGTTGTCATGCTCTGCCTTGATTCTTAGGTTCCTCCTCAAGGTGTAGGGGTGGGAGGGAGGAGAAAGATGACTCTTAACAGCTTGGTTCTATTAGTTCTGGGAAGCGAGAGGTGTGGAGAACTCCAAGAAGCCCATTCCTGCTATGCCTTCAGTCTAAAGCTTATTACTCTTATTAAACTTTGCTGACTTGCTGATTTGATCCTGATTGTCAGGCAAACACTTCACAACTGATTAATCTGAGGGGATGTGGGGGGGAAGAACCCAAACACTTCACACAGGTTCTGGTGCCCCAGAAGCATCTGCTTTTATTTGACAGATCATAATAGTTTCCCTAAAGTCTTGATGGAGGCATTATTGGGGATTATGATGTAGCCAGTTTTTAAAGCTCTTACCTCATGCTATACACTGCTAAGCTCTAGGGTTACAAAGACCAAAAAAGAGAAAAAGAACCCCAATCCTTGCTCAAGGAGCTCCCAGTCTAATAGAGGAGACAATGAAAACAACTGTATATAAACAAGATATAGAGAGGATAGATTGGAGATCATTTTAGAGGAAAGGCATTAAGATTAAGGGGAATGGGGAAAGGCTTTTTTTTTTTTTTGGTTTGTTTTTCAGAAGATAAGACTTGAGAAACTTGGAGATGAGGAGGGAGAAAATGCCAGATATGAGGGGAGCCGTATGAAATTTCCCAGAGGCAGGAGATGAAGTGTTCTGTGCCTAAAACAGCCAGGAGGCCAGTGTCACTGGATCTCAGAGGGGAATAATGTCTAAGAAGACTGGAAAGGGAGGGAGGAGTCAGGTTATGATGTGCTTTAAAAGCCAAACAAAGGATTTTGTATTTGATCCTGGAGGTACTAGAGACAGTCAAACTATTGAATAGAGGGGGGATATGGTCAGACCTGTGCTTCAGAAAGATGAATTTGACTTCTGAGTGGAGGATAGATTAGAGTGGAAAAAGCAGGGAAACCAACTAGTTGCCCCGGCATGAGTTGATGAGAGACTACCCTAGAATGGTGGAAGTGTCAGGAGAGAAGGGGGTATGTATGACAGATGCTGCAAAGGTAGAACTAATAGAATTTGACAACTCACTGGCTATAAAGATGAAAGAGAAGAGACATGAGGTTGGAGGCTTGGGTGACAGAGAATGGTTATGCTTTCAGTAGTAATGAGAAGTTCGGAAGAGGGAACAGATTATGTTTTTATTTTTAATTTTTGTTGGGGGCAGGGAGATAATGAGTCCAGTTTTAGATATATTAAGTATAAAAAGTCTTCTGGATATCCAATCTGAGATGTCAAACAGGGAGACAAGACCACAAGATAGGTTAGGTCTAGGTAGCTGGATCTGATAAGCATCTTTGTACAGATGATAATTGAATCTAAGAGAACTGATGAGATGACAAAGTGAAATAGTTTAAAGGGAAAAGAGGGTTTAGGACCAAACCTTGGGAGAGACCCCACAGCCAGTGGTCATGACTTGGATGAAAATCCAGCAAAGGAGTCTAAAGAGAGGTCCATTAAGTAGGAGGAAAACAAAGAAGGGCAGTGTCATGAAAACCCAGAGAGAATAGGGCTGGAGTTAAAAATTAAAGATGCTATAGCAAAAGAATAGGGGGTGCCTCATATAACTCCATTAGGAAGAAGAAAAACCACCACAGGACTCTGGGATCACAGGGGATCTTAATTTTAGATCTGTCAATGATCTGAGAAAGCATCTGGCTCAGCCTCTTCCTTTAGGATCAGAGGATGACAGATACAGATCTAGGAAGGATCTCTAAGGTCATCTAGTCCAAATCCCTCATTTTATAGTCAAGGTAGATGAGGCTCAGAGATCTGAAGTTATTTAGTCAAGGCCATATATGTGATAGTAGTAAAGCCAGGTTTTGAAGCCAGACTCTGCCTCTAAATCCAGCATTCCCAAGGCCCAGAGAAATGACTTACTCTAAATCATACAGGTCATACTAATTGGCAAAATTAGGATTTGAATACAGGACCTTTGACTCCAAATCAGTGTCCTTTCTGGGATATACTTACACCATACTGGGTGTATAATGATAAGAGAAAGAGTAAGGTGGATGGGTCCATTAAAAACTGCTCTTTGGTGAAAATAAATGCACACAATTAACTTCTAAACCCATTCTTGAAACGAAGATGTGAGAAGATGGAAGAGGAAAAAGAAACTCCGGTCCATGAGCTTGCTCCCAACTTCTTGATTCGTGCCCACTAACTCAAGGCTAGGATGGGGGAAGACAATGACCAAAGGGGGGCGGGGGGGGGGTTGGAGAGGGTGTCCATTCCATATTCCTCCCCAAAACGGTCCCTAACGTCTGGAGCGGGGCAGGTTCCTGGGACAGCCGGAGGGCCACGCAGAAAGAAGAGCAGAGTGGGACAGGGCTGGCAGGGCTGGGGCAGGGAAGGAAAAAAGAGAGAAGGGGAGGAAAAGGGAAGGGAAGGGAAGGGAAGGGAAGGGAAAGAAGGAGAGGGGGAGGGGCCAGGGCTAGCGGTTATTCAGGGCGGGCAGTTCAAACCCAAGAGAGGGAAAGCAGTGGCGGCCCCACGCTAACTGGGATTGGGGGTTGCCATAGCCAGAGCATCCCTGGGGCCGAAGCGTGTGGCTCTGTCCCTACCACACCCTTCCCCATCACTCTGCTCCCTCCGCCCCCTTCTCCTTTTCCCTCTTGCCTACTTCCAAGCTCAGCAGCTTCAGCTGCTGCCATTCATCCATCCCAGGGGAGGCAGGAGGAGTCTGCTCTTGGGCTTTGTAGTCTCTAGTTGGCCGGGGGCGGGGGACCCCAGGCTGCTAGGGCTGCTGCAGCAGTAGGGGAGCAGGATTCCTGGGAGTCCCCCCCTCCCCGCCCCCAGTTTGTTTTCTAGGTGCTGGAAAAGGGTGAGATGCGTTGAAGTTACCTGCTGCCTCCTGCCTCCTCTAATCTCCCTCCATTGCAGGTGACTATACCCTCAATAATTGAATATATCTTTCTCCCTCCTTGTGCCTCTCTGGCTTTCAGGATGGGGGGGGGGGGGGATTTAAAAACTACTTCGCCTTGGTAGCTGGAAATCCAATCTTAGCTTTCCAAACTGGGAGAGGAGGGACAGGAGGAGGGAAACAATTAAAATGAGGAAAACTAGAAGAAGCTTGGTTATCACCTTTCCCCACCAATACACACCTGCCTCCAGGGGCAAGTCATTTATAGAACTCAGGCAGCCCTCCTCCTCTTGAGAAACCCAGTTAAGAAGTTTATTCACAACATTCAGCAGTGTAAATGAGATAAAAGAAGGTTAAGGTTCTTGTTGTATGAAAGGGTGAAGAATGTTCCAAAATATTTCGTTTTTAGATGTCATGATTGTAGGTTCATAAATTTAGAGTTGGATCACAGCATTTATATCCACCCCTTTCAGAGTTTAGCACTTGAGATACTTATAGAAGGTTCTTCTAAGCACAGTGTCTAACTCATTGTAATTATGCTCGTTGACTCTGGCAGCTCAGCCCAAACAGGTTTTTTTTCCCCTCACACTTCAACCCCATTGATTCTTAATAGGACAAGATATTTGGTTTTGGTTTAATTTGATATTTTCTAAATTTAAAAAAATTAATATAGTTTAAGTAATTGAAAGTTTTTTTTGATGGTAAGTATAGCAGTTTTACAAAGAGGAAATCTGATTTCAGGATAGTTATTGTATTTCTTCCATTTCAATGAAAATATCTACTTAACACCTCATTAGAATAAAGGACTATGATGTTTATCTCTTCTTTTTTCCTTTACTGAAAGGTCTGGATAATTATTGTAATACTATCAACTAACCTAACAAAGAACCTGTGACTACTTAAACATATAATTTCTTAATTTTATAAATTTTGAAGGAGGGACTTCAGAAGTCATCTTCAAATATTTCAATGTGTTTTCCAGGAAAATAACATTTTCAAATTGTGTTGCAGAAGACCACAGTTAATATACATGAAAATCAAATAGAGTAAAAAGAGTTAGGTAAAAGTATAAATACTAGATGGCAAGAACTCTGAGTTTTTTGGGGTTCATCAACCCCTCCAGCAGTTTAATGAAATCTCTGGACCCTCTCTGTAAAGAAGAATTTAGTAATCCTTGAACTTGGGTAACTTTCAGGCTTTGTGAGAACACCGTCTTTTTCTTAATAGTTTGTTAATCTTTACTCCTTGTTTCTGTTGGCACATTTTCCTTTCAGTAAAAACAAGCATCATTCAATGTATTCTTTTGTCTCATTGCTATTCAACTCTTTAGTTAGAAAAGTTCTTGAGACATCTAGTGGTGAAGTAGCCAAATAATTGTTTCCTAGTCCCATTTTTAATATATGCAGCAGGTGTATATGACTAAATAACTTTAGTAAAAATTGTGACTTAATAGGTACTTTTAAAAGTAGACCCCGGAAAATATTATTTCCTAATGAGATATACTGTAAAGTATAACTTCCCACCAACCACATATGAATTTATCAGCTTCATTAGCCCAATTGATGACTATCATGAAAGATTTACCTAAATGACCTTTCCTGATTAGGCAGCCAGTTAATAAATATTTACAAAATGCCTACTAAGTGCAGGAACTCTGCTAAGTATTGGAGATATGAAAAGAGTCAAAATATAATCCCTGCCTTCAAGGAGTTTATAATCTACATAATTTCTAAAATTTCTAATAATAAAGGAAATAATGAAACATTTGCTTTAGAAAAGACTCAACTTTCTTGTCCAGATACTTCTTTAGAGAAGATGTTTAATTTAGAAAGGAAACTCAGAGAATATCTAAGTCAGAGTTCCTCTCTGAGGGAGCACGATATAGTAAAATGAGTTATAAATTTAAAGTCAGACAATTAGAGTTCAAAACCTTGCTATTTTTCTTACTGCCTATGTAATCGATCATTAATCGTTTATTAAGCAGCTACTATGTACCAGACACTATGCAAAGCACTGGGGATACAAATATGAAAAAAAGAAACAGCTTCTGCCCTCAAAGAGTAGATAATCTAATGGGGGGGGTGACAATACATAAAAGGAAGCTGAAAAGCAGGGTGTGGAAGTGGGAGGGAGGAGAAGGTACCCCACTTGACAGCATAATGAGGTTAATGAGAGGAATCTCAAAGTAGTTTAGACAGGTGAGAAATGAGGAGATAATTGAGCTGAGCTCTTGCTCCTTCATTGGAGGTTTGGAATTCATAACTCCATGATCCAGACAGAGAGGCAGAAGGTAGAGATGAGGTAGAGTACCAAGGCTAATGAGATCTTACAGGACAATGATGTTATCCCCAGCCATAAGCTTACTGGCTTGATAGAGAAGGCAGAGAAGACCCAAAGTAGTTGATCACAGGCAAATCACTCCCTTCTCTGATCCTGAGTTTCCTTATATGTAAAAATGAAGAAATACTGGAGTAGGCGCTTTTTGTAGGTCCCTTCAAGCTCCTAAATCCATGATCTGTAACCCTCATGGAAATCTACTATTCAGTATTCTTGACTTTTGGTCATTAAATCTTAGCTTGAATCCCTCTCATCATGGGGAAATCATGTCCTGCCAGGGCAGTTTGTTTGACACTGAACACCTTTAAATATTAATTATGTCATCTGTTAGATAATGTCATTCACTTGATAATAGAGTTCAGAGATTAGATTTTAGAGATCATCTACCCCAGTTCTTAATCTTTTTTGTATATAATGGCAGTCTTTTTTTTTGGCAGTCTTCTGAGAACAATGCATTCCTTCTAAAAATAATGTATTTAAATATATAAAATAAAATATATAGGATTACAAAGGAAATAAAGTATTTTGAAATATAGTTACCAAAATGTGAAAAAAAGTTTACAGACCCCAGTTTAAGAATTCACAATCTATTTCATCCTTTTCATTTTATAGGTGAAGAAACAGAAGCCCCAAGAACTGAAGTGATTTGCCCAAGATCATACAGGTAGTAAGTATCCGAGGATTTCTGAGTTGAAGGCACCTTTGGAGACCATCTTCTCTAGCCCAGACCTGAAGAAGAATATCCTCTACAGTTTCCCACAAAGTGGTCCTCTAGCCTGCAGAGGGGAGATCTTGCTGCCCATTGAAGCAGCCCATTTCATATCTTGATGGTTCTACTTGTTAAGAAATTTTTCTTCATATCATGTCTAAATGTGCATCTACCATTTAATCTAGTTCTTCCTTTGGGACCCAAGGAGAGCCAGACTAATAATAGTGTTTCCACTAGAGAGCCCTTTATATACCTGAGAATAGCCATTGTGTTATCCCTAAGTTTTCTCTTCCACCTCTAATCCTCCAAACAGTCTTCATATGGCATCATTTCAAGGTTTTTCACCCTCCTGGTTGCCCTCTTCTTCATACTTTCCAATATATCAATGTCCTTCCTCTTTTTTTAAACTCTTGCCTTCTATCTTAGAATCAATGTGAAGTATTGGTTCCAAGACAGAAGAGTGGTAAGGGCTAAGCAATTGGGACTGTGACTTGCCCAGGGTCATACAACTAAGACGTGTCTGATTCTAGATTTGAACCCAGGACCTCCCATCTCCAGACCTGACTCTGATTCATTGAAATATCTAGTTTCCCCTATCAATGTCTTTCCTAAAATGTAGCCTCTAGAATAGAGCACAGTATTGTAGATATAGTCTGACTGTGTGCATCTGTATGTGTGCATGTATGTGTAGATATATATATACATGTATACATTTATATTTGAGTATGATATATATCCATATATATGATAGCATTTAGATAAGATATGAGTCTTTTTTTTTAGACTTTTAAACTCAACACTCAGCACATCGGGCACACAGTAGGTGCTTTAAAATGTTTATTAATTATTGACTGTTGAACTTAGTATTAGACTGAACTCAATATTCTAGCCTTTGAGATTTTTTTAACGTCTAGTGTATTGTCTGTTCCTGACAGTTTCATAACATCAGCACATTTTATTTTATTTTTATGAAGAGAATTGAGATACCAAGTTTATTTTTTAAATTCAAAGATATTTTATTTTCCCAATTACATATAATAATAATTTTCAAAATACATTTTCCAAAATCCAAACCATCTCTTTCCCTCCCTTCTCTCCCCGCCTTGAAGATGGTAAGCAAGTTGATCTGGGCCATACATATATTATGCAAAACATACTTCCATACTGGTATTTATGGTAAGAGAATACCAATACCCATATAACCCCTTCCCCCCAAAAAACCCCCCACAAACTAAAGTGAAAAATATTATGCTTAATCTGCATTTCAAATCCAACAGTTCTTTCTCTGGAGGAGGAAAGCATTCCTGGTCATAAGTCTTTCAGAATTGTCCCAGATCATTGCATTACATTCATGAGCACATTTTATAAGCAAGCCCTCTATACTTTTCTCATCATCATTGATAAAAATATTATTATCTCTCAGACACTTTTCTAGAGCTTTCTTCTCCAAGTGACATCAAGCTGTTAATGGTCACTCTCTGGGTCCTTGGACTCTCATCTAGCCAATCTCTCTTCTTTTTCTAGTATTAGCATGAGGAACTTTGTCAAATGCTTTGCTAAAATCTAAGTAAACTACTAAGCTTGCATTCTCCTGATCTCTACCAGTTTCATAACCCCACATATCTTGTTTGGCTGAAGCTCTTTGCAATCACCGTTTTCTTTTTTAGATGTTTATTCACCATTGTTCTAATACCTCTAGGATTCTGACCTCTGGTTTTCAAATTACACTTTCTTCCCTCTAAAAAATTACAACTACATTTTCCCAAGGACACCTCTCCTATTCTTTCTAATCTTTCTAAAATCACTGAGCACAAGACTCCAGAATAACCTGAGCTAGTTTTTCTAGCATCCAAGGATCTCCCTCTCTGCCAGTTTAGGGGCTCTTTTTTCCAGTCCCCAAATCATGCTCTGTGGCAGAGATAATAGGGATGCAAGAAGAATTGTGTGTCTCTTCCCTCTCCTAGTGTTCTTTTTCATTATCCCATCTTCCAGAGCAGTCATCCAATTTTCTATTGCATTCCCCTGCCCCCATAATATAGCTCAAAAACTCTTTTCTGGTGTCCTTATCTCTTATCTGTGGTCATTCTGGGCTTTAAATGCCTCTGAGATTATTCCAAGAAAATCATGTGACGCTTTTGTAGTCATCCTAGGTCACTTAAGCCCCCCCACCTCCCCCCACACCTGAATCTTGGTTTCCTCATCTATAGAATGAGGATAATAATTCCTGTCCTACTTCATGGGGCTGTTGTGAGGCACCCCTGATCATTCATGCAAAAGTGCTTTATAAAAGTTACAGCACCATCTTCTATATTATTATATCTAATATACCTTTCCTTAAAAAAAAAAAAACATTCAACCAGCAAATGCTTATTCAGTGCCCCCTGTGTGCTAAATAAATATTGCGCTAGGCACCAATGACACAAATGCAAATAGAGAAATATCCTCCTCTTGATGAGCCCATAGTCCATCAAAGGAATTGTGGACATACAGGATATCCCAAAAGTGTTAGTGCAGTTTTTGGTTTTAATAACTTAAAACCATTTTAATAAGTTTAAAATTCTATAGGGAAAGTCAGCACAGGAAGAATGGAAAATTTACAAGAATGTAATTCTGTGAACACAGAGACAAAGAGAAACATTTCAGTGGTGAGGAAAAGGAGAAATTATCACAAGATGTGTGTTTCTTCTTTGCTCTCTTCTCTGTTTGGATCTTATCATTTCTACCATTTCTTCTTTATTGGAGAGTGGCAGTCCCAGAAGAGAAGTTCTTCTTGGTTCTGGCTCTTTGGAAGAATGAAATTATCAAATTTTCATGAAGGCAAGTCAAGAAGTAATTAGCAGTGGGGCAGTTGGTTGCTTAGAGGATAAAGGACCAGACTTAGAGATGGGAGGTCCTGGATTCAAATCTGAACTCAGATATTTCCTACCTGTGAGACCCTGGGCAAGTCACTTAACCCCAATTGCCTAGCCCTTATCACTCTTCTATCTTGGAACTAATATACAGTATTGATTCTAAGATGGAAGGTAAAGATTTAGATAAAATTAATTAGGAGAGAGAGAGAAAGAGAGAGAGAGAGAGAGAGAGAGAGATGAGGTGGGGCAAAAGAGAAAGATAGTGGATATCAAGATGACTGAAACTTCCATCCCTACCATAATCATCTTAACCCTTGCTGGGTTTGGGTTCCATTTTCCAAACTCCTTTATTCTCCATTTCCCCCAAGTTGTCTATAATATACTCTTAATAACAGAGTTTTTGATTCTGCTTACTTTGATTCTTTATTTAAATGTTCTTTCCCACTCTTGTTTCTTGGATTTCCTTCTTTCTTACCCCTATACTATTGATTCTCTGCCTTCTCCCTCCCCCATTTTTAAAAACCTATCTTGATTTTATTTGAATAGCATATACCCTTTTAGAGTCATATTCCATTTATAGGTCCTATCCATCCAAGTCCTTCCAAGCCTCACCTGTGAAGTCATGGAATTTGCCTTCTTGTATTAGAATCTCTAATTTACATTGCTTGTTACCTCTTCTTTATGCATTTGCATAGACATGTGATAGACATTTATTGCTATGTCTGTCCTCATGTTTTCTTTCCCCCAGCAAATTTCTTGACATCTTTACTGTTGTTCTTCCTACATTTTAAATATTCTCTTTGATATATAT
Source organism: Monodelphis domestica (assembly GCF_027887165.1). NCBI lineage: Eukaryota > Metazoa > Chordata > Mammalia > Didelphimorphia > Didelphidae > Monodelphis > Monodelphis domestica. The sequence continues at coordinate 170,810,888 of NC_077229.1, forward strand.
TTTATTAGAAACATATATATGTGTGTGTATATATATATATATATATATATATATATATATATATATATAGTTCCTATTCCTTTCCCCCCTTTCTCTCCCCTGCCTTTTACATTTAAGGTCCCTTTAATTAGTATAAGACTCCAGACAAATAAATTCCTACCATTCTTGATCAAAAGTACTTTATCCCTGGCCAGGACCCCGGCATTTCCTGTATTTTAAGGTATGCTCCCCAAATCAAATCTCATTCTCAGGCTCTGTTTTCTTTATCAGTTGTTCACCTTCTGAATTTGCCTTTTTTCCCTGAAGACCATGCTTTTGATTGAAAATGGTGTTGAAAACACTGTCTGTACCCTTTAGTCTCTTATTTCTTATCTAACCCATTACAATCCTTAGCAAGTAGAACTAAGATTTAAACTCTTCTAGTTCTAGATTAAGTATCTTTGTATTTATGAAAAGAAGTACAAATTAAAAAGAGAGCATACCTTGCCAAATAATAATAGAGAATAGTGGTTCTGAACTCATGAGCAAAGGACTTGTGGAGGGCCATGTAATTATTGTAAGGGGTCCACAAATTCACATCATGTATGCGATCAATCAACAGATACTAAAAATACAATTTTTTTTGAGGTTCTTGGAATTTTTCATTATTCAAAAAGGTGTCTTGGGGTGACTCAGGGCACAGAGAGGCAGAATTGGAGACAGAAGTCCAGGGTTCAAATTTGACTTCAGACTCTTTCCAGCTGTGGAACTCTGGGCAAATCATTTAACCCCAATTACTTATCACTCTTCTGCCTTGGAACCAATACTCAGAAACAATTCTAAGACATAAGGTAAAGGATTGAAAAAAAAAAGATGTTCTCATATTTTATAGGGGGTGAAACAACTGGTATAGAGCTCATTCTTTCAGCAAATATTCATGGATCAGCACACATTGACTAAATGGTTACTATGTGTCAGGCATTCTTCTAAGCACCAGGGATACAAAAAAGAGGCCAAAGACAGTCCCTTCTCTTGAGGAGCTCACACTCTAAAGAGGAAGAAAACAAACACATATGTGCAAACAAGTTATATTCAGGATGAATAGGAAATAAGAAAGGTACAGAACTGGAATGAAGAAGAGTTGGGAAAAGGCTTCTTATATTTGTTAGATACTCTGTATAGAATACAGCACAGAAGGATATCACGAAAGACTTTATAGAACTGTATCACAAAAACTGCAAAAATTTAAGAAGTGAAGGGGAGAAAGGATTTTTCATGCAAAGAAAATAATTCGAATAAAAGCATGAAGGTGAGAAAGCTCAGGGTGTTTATATCATTGTCTTTCTAAATTTAAATTATAATAGTTTACTAGTAGTGTCCCAAATTTCACTTTCTCCCTCATATAGATGACATATATTTACATGTACAGTGTCCCCAAAATCCTAGTGCTTTTAAAGTTTTAAGATTGTACTAAGATTTTTGGGACATCCTATATCTGAATATACCAAAATTAATCTCACCCTAAGGGTTGGAGAGCCGACATCTGGCATTTTTTGTTATCATTAATAGCAGCTTGATTCTTTTACACATTTTCTAAGAAGTGGTTTTCATCTTATAGGAAAGAGTAGTATTTTATCCAAAACTTCTCTCACACTTCAAAAGTATAAGTAAAGAATTCAGTGGATAGAAATCACTAATTGCTCCAGGACAAATATGAGTGAAATATATATGTATATATATTTCACTGTAATCATAATCATTAGAAAAGTAAGAAAATCAACTTTAGTTTTTTTGTTAAAAATCATACCATTGAATTTTATTTTCCATGTACGAGTATTTTCTTTTTTTTTTTAATTTTTGTCATGTAAAACACACTTCCATTTTAGTCATTATTGTAAGAACACACTCATATAAAACCAAAACCCCAAAGCAAATCCAAAAATAGACTGGTGTGAAAGATGAATCCAGCAGTTCTTTGGAGGCGGATAGCATTCCCTATCTTAAGTCTTCAGGATTGTCCTAGATTATTACATTGCTGAGAGTAGCCAAATTTTCACAGTTGATCATCATCCAATATTGCTGTTACTGTGTACAATGTTCTCCCAATTCTTCTTATTTCATTCTACATCAATTCACGTAGGTCTTTCCAGCTCTTTCTGAAATCCTCCAGTTCATCATTCCTTATAGCACACTATTATTCCATCACCATCATACACTACAATTTGTTCAGCCATTCCCCAATTGATGGGCATCCTCTTGTTTTCCAATTCTTTGCCACTACAAAAAGAGCTACTATAAATATTTTTGCACATAGAAGTGTTTTCAAAAAGTATTTGTAACAAGGATTTTAGACCTCTGGATAGGTAGCCTGATTGAGGGAGTTTAAAATCAAAAAAATTTTAGTTCTTAGGTTGTAATTAAAATTTTGAAAGTAATATTTGGACATTGTACACAGCTACAGATTTAATAGTTGAAGAATAACTTGTGAATATTCACCTTCAGAATATGAACTGAGAAGTGGAAACATGAAAGACATAATCTATGTATACATATTTGTTTGATAGATAATGTTTTCTATGGTGTAGGGAGGGGAGGAAGGGGCTGAAATATATAGAAATAAATTATACTAATAATTTGAAAATGAAAGTAATATTTGATGCCCTTTTTGATTAACATGTGCATTTTTTTATTAGATGTTGCAGATAAAGGGTACAGTGGATAGACTCTGGATATGGAGTCAGGAAGACCTGAATTCAAATCTAGCGTCAGATGCTTACTAACCCCACGATTCTGGGCAAGTTACCCACTGTATGCCTCAATTTCCTCATTTGTAAAATGAGGATAATAGTATCTACTTCCCAGGGTTGTTGTGAGGATAAATGAGATACAGTGCTTTGTAAACCTTGAAACATTATATAAATACTAACTATCGTAACCTATAGGTTCTGCTTATTCTAGTACTATGATATATTAAACTCTATTATAAGTACCATTCCATTTAATGAAGTTACTTTATCATAGCATTACAGAGTAATTTCTTATGAATTAGAATCAATAGCCACATGCCAAAGGAAGTATTTGATCAGTCATTTTAAGGTAAAATTTGTACTCTATTCCAATATTTTAAGGTGTGTAGAAATCAAATCCCATTGTCGGGCTCTGTTTTCTTTATCAGTTGTTCACTTTATGAATTTGCTTTTTTTTTGAAGACCATGTTTTTGATTGACAATGGTGATGAAAATACTGCCTGTGCCCTTTGGTTTACAGATTGATTTACAGAAATCAAGATTCTGAAGATGTCAGACAGCCCCTCCATCGAAGCTAGTGGTGCTTTAAGAAATGGGGTGGAATCCCCTAATGTCAGCTTCAAGTTTTCCAGCTTTGGAAGCCTCTCAACCACATCTTCATTCCAGGACAGTGGCTACAGTGACTCCCTGAAGGCTTCTAGTTTTGACTATACGGATGTGGAAAACAGGGGAAAAAATGCAAAAGGCTCATCATCCTCGCAGGAATACTCTGAAAATTCTAGCCTGGGTCTCACCTGTTCTGTGGACTCTCCCATTGAAAAAAAGAACTCTAGCTCTTTTTTTAGGAAGGAGGCGAATGAAGATATAGAACTTGGTGAAACCCCCAAAATCACTAAGAAGAAAACATTTTTCCGTAGAAGGTTAAATATAACAAATATTGTTACAAGAGGGGACACAGAACATTTTGGTACCCAAAATTGTTCTCTAGAAAACTATGCAAAAACACCACCTGTATGCGAACTTCACAGTTTTGAAGATAGAATTTCAAAAAGTGTTTTGGAGTCCCCAAGACAAACCATTTTCTCTCCTGTGGCCACTAGCACTTTAAAAGCAGATGAAGTCACTTCCAGTGTTCAAAAATTGAGACTTTCTTTTTCTCAGCATAAAACTTCCACAATTGATGATTCCAAAAGTGACTGTAGCCTATTTGAAGTTGAGTGTATATCTCCAATTCAGGGAAGCAGCCATACAAATGCTCTCACCAATGACTTTGGGGATAGCATTTTAAGTATTAATGGAGAGAATGCAGGTCCTGAACTGCTGGGATCATCTAGTGAAGCATTCAGCGAGACAAATGAGGATATATTTGTAACCCCAATCAGTAACCTGGTAGCAAACATTAAGTTTGGTGGTTATAACCCAGCTGAGGTGATAGATAATATTTCCACACCGGAAGATAGTGGTTTTAATTCACTGGGTCTGGATAAGTCCCAAGATTCTTTCTCTGACCATGAGGGTTCATTTCAAGAACTATTTCAGAAATCCCAGGGAACTGGGAAAGCTTTGAGCACTAAGAAAAAGCCAAGAAACGTAGGCAGAGTGAGAAGACTGTCCACCCTTCGGGAGCGTAGTTCACAATCTGAAACAGAAGAAGATAAGCCCTTTGTGAATTCTGGCTTTAGAGCAAAAATCACAGCAGCTTCTGGCATTTCTCCAAATGAACAGATTGATAATAATAGTGGAGATTCGATTTTAGGTTTTACGGATTTATCAAAGACACCTGCTTTACAACTGGTCCATGAGATCATCATGAAAAACAAAAGGAAAAAATTTCAGCAAACTAGTGTGCGAAGCCGTCTAAGGGATATACAGGGGGGAGAAGTATCCTTATTGGAATATGTGCTTGCAGGACTTATTGGCAAGAAGATGGGCCTGGAAAAACTGGACATCTTAACAGAATTAAAATTTAGAAACTTAAAACATATTCTTGCTATAATATTAGGTGCCTTGACAGTGGAAAATCTATGCAGGTAAGAAATGAAATAGATGATCACATAAAGTTGCCTTTTTCATTGTTATTATTAGTAAATTTGTGTAAATGAGAAGAGGTTTCTCTTTTTCCATATTTTGCATCATCTCAACTTTTGAGATCATAAACTTGAGCCATCCAAACATTTGGATAAGGTTCTCTTTGGCATTCATTAATAGATTTCCTATTAGGAAAAAGCATTTTTGAAGAAGGATGAAAGAAACTTTACCCAGATGGTAAATATATTTATCTCACCACTATGATCAGGTGGAAAGAGACTTCCTAGCACTTAAACTTGGAATATCCAACTTAACAAATTTTGTCCAGTAGAGTTGCTTAGTTGTTACTTTATTGTTCTTTTCATTGCATATGCTATTATCAAATTATTTTTTCCAACATTCAGTATGACTTTATTTGATCACTATTTATCAAATAATTATCAAATAATGTGAATCAGACTATATGATCATGGAGAGAAGATAACATGATATGGGTAAAATATGAAGTATGTGATAGAAAATAAACTAAACACTTCTTTATTGGTGACATATGTAGGTTGGACTAGTAAGACCTTTAAAGGTCTCTTTGAACTCTCTCTTGTCCTAGATTGGCTTACGTTCTTAATTAAATGTTCACTGACCGAGGAAATACATTTTCTATTGTTCACTCAGTAATTGTATTATTTAATCAGCATCTTAGGATTTTAAAAGAATTGAAGGATAGTGAGGAAAGGGCTATAGTAGCAAAATTAAAATTTCTTGCAAGATTTTGATTCTTAAAAGAATTTCTTACAAGTACACTAGAAAAAAAAACTTTTTTAATCCAGTCTTTCTAAGAAAGAGGGTTCAGTGGTTTTTCCACATCTTCTAACCTCTGCTTACAGAAATACTGGGCTACATAGGCACTAATTATCTGGAGCAGGAACCAGCTCTCCTTTTCAACTCCACAAAGAATTGCCTCTAAGTAAACGAAGTCTTGTTTCTCTTCCCCATAACCTCAGATTTCTCTCATGTATCTTGGTCACAGGAATTCCTAGGGATAGGTGGTACTAACTTTTCTTTATAATGGAATATCAATAGTAGTTCACATTTATATTGTTTTCTTATTTGAGCCACACAACAGCCTCTGTTATCCTTTTTTCATGATTGAGATGAGAGAAGTTAAAATAAAGCCACCTAGCTAATAAATGGCAGAACTAGGACCAGAATACAGATCTCTTAACTACCAGGTAAACTCCCTTTCTTTTAATGATGCTTCCTTTTCAGTCCTGATGGAGTTTTTCCTTGAACTTACACACCAAATAGAATGGGCATTTGCGTATACATTTTATTGTTTAGTTGTGTCTGAGTCCTCATAACCTTGTGATTTTCTAGACACAGATACTGGATTGATTTGATATTTCCTTCTTCAGCTCATTTTACAGATGAGGAAATTGAGGCATATAGGGTTAAGTGACTTTCCTTGGGTCACACAGCTAGTAAGTGTCTGAGACCAAATTTGAACTCACGTCTTCCTGACTCCAGCTTGGTGCTTTATCCACTGTACCACCTAGCTATCCTTGCATATAAATAATAGATAAAAAAAATAGGATTGTACATGAAACTATAGGTCTCTGTTATGTACAGCTTACAGCTTCCCTCCTTTTCAGTCTTAAAACTTAAGAATGGGGATGGTGTAGTAGAGAGAATGCTGGACCTGGAGATAGGTAAGATTTGAACCTAGGTAGATTTGGGTTCAAATCTTACCTCTCAAACCAAGGAGCTGTCTAATTATCATGTAACTCCCCTAAGCCACAATTCCTCATCTATAAAATGGGAATAACAATACCACAGGGTTGTTGTGAGATTCCAGTGAGATGATGTCTGTAAAATGCTTTGCAAACATTAAAGTACTATATGAATGCTAGTTGTAATTATCATTAATAATAAAACTCCTGAGTACCGATTGGATCAGGAAAGGAGAAAAAGGGGATAAATTACTTTGATGGGCAAAGATTTGTTTTTAATTAAGTCTAACCCTGCCTTATTTTCCTATATTTTTAAAGTCACAAAATGTAAAAAGACTAAATTAATTACTGATAAAGATAATTAAAGGAGTAGTTTTTTAAAAAAGCATTCCTATTTTCTCATGCCAGAGTATTTAGGCAAGAGCTAGAAAAGAGCCTGGCATCTACTTTTCTGACTAGTTTCTATTTGTTTCTTTTCCAATGATGTGATTCCTAGTCTGTGACTTATTCCCAGTTGTCTACATTCTGTGATGTGATTTAGAAGTATTTATTTCCCACTGTCACTTAGAACTAAAATTCTCTAAAAGAGAATTGAAAAGTTCAAAATAGCTATGGAAATACTTCTGTTAATCCTTTACCTACTGATGGGCTCATTTCTGTTCCCTTCTTCAAAGAGCCCACTCATGATCCTCATGTTATTTGCTCTGCTGAAATGTAATGCTAAATTCATAGACACATAAAGACCACATAGTTCATGTCTTCATTTTACAGATAAGGAAACTGAGTCATAGAACAAGTTAAGTGACTTATCCAAGGTCATATAGGTAGCAAGTAGCAGAGTTGAGATTTGAACATAAATCTCTCCTTTTACTACATTAACTAAAGATACAGCAACTGAAATAAAAGTAATGATGCCAATTCAAATATCACAAGGAAATGTTTTTGCAAACAGAAAAGACTTTTCTCAGTCAACTCTTTCCTGGACTTCTTACTCCTTTTTAGGTAGGAAGTACCTCCCAGTTTGGAGGGGAGAAAGCTGAAAAAGGATCTGAGTGGGTCCAGTGGGGACTAGTCACAATTATTGGCACAATTCTGACTTTCTCCCTGGCAAATAACATAATCTAAATTATTAAGGAAGCAATTTTTGGTTCTAAAATTATTCTTTTTCCCCCCTTAAATGCAGTCATTCAGGAATGACTGTCAAACTGGCTAATAGTGTTATACCACATGTTTTGGCACATGGTATTCTCAGTTTTCTGAACGTGAAAGATGATGTCTTATTTTCTTTGACTATACAAATGTGTCTTCACTGTATATAAACATACATTGCTTCCTCCTCCTAATCTTTGGAGAGTTACTCAGCAAAAGATTTTGTTGTGTACTTTTTTATGAAACGCAAGCATCACTAATAGGCAAGTCCATTTAAAAAGATGAATGTGTTATTTTTTAATGTTCATCTTTGAAATTTACATCTTTGAAAAAATTCAGCATCAGATATTCTGAAAACCTTCTGACTGATATTACTTTGAAGGTGTTGAAATTTGATATTTTCTAAGTTGAATTCTTTTTTGTTATTAGCTGGACCTGTGGTTTCATTGGTACAAGAATCACACACCATGCAAACTCTTTCCATCAATGCCAATTGGTAGTTCCATGTTGTAATTTTAGAGAGGTAACTGGGGCACTGAAAGGTTAAATGGTTCACCTCTGGTTCCACAATTAGTAATCATCAGAGAACTTAAACCAAGGTCTTCCTGACTCTAAGGCTAGCCCAGTCTGTATACACTATGCTATGCTATCTCTTTTGACACTAGCCAAATTCCCAAAAGACTAATTTACAAAAATTTATTATTTTGCCTTGAGAAATATCTCTGCTGTGGAGAATCTCCTCCAAATTAAGACTAGGATTTTCCTATCAGCTAACTAGGTGACATACTGGATAGCAGAAATATCTCAGTTCAAGTCCTGTTTTTTACTTACTAGTTGTGTGAAACTGGACAAGTCACTCAACCTTGCTCAGCCTCAGTTTCCTCATCTATAAAATGAGGATTATCAGTCAATACTTAAAGAAATTAATTCATACTGTTTTTTGGAAGGACAAACACTGAAATCTGAAGCTTAAAAACTTTGGCCACATAATGAGAAGACAGGACCCACTGAAAAAGACCCTGATGTTGGGAAAGATTGAAGGCAAAAGGAGAAAGGAATGGCAGAGGATGCGATGGATAGACAGTGGCAGGGAAGCTGTGAACATGAGCTTAGACAGACTTGGGAGACAGTGGAGGATAATAGGATGTGCTATTGTGCATGAGGTCACAAAGAGAAAGATGTAACTGAACAACTGAGAAATAGGCAGAGAGACAGAGAGATGAGAGATATATAAACTAACTCCTTTACCCAAGGAGTTAAACTGCAGTTAGACGATCATTTTACCCCTTTTGTAAAACATTTCCACTTTGTTTTTTCTAGAATAAATGTTTTTTACTCAGAAAAAAATAAAAGTGAAAATCATATAACACCTACATTGTGTTATTGATGAGATCATGTATGTAAAGTGCTATATAAATACTACCTATTATGAAGAAGAAAATGTGTTGACCAGACACAAATAAGTGTTCTCTTGGCAGATCCATCCTCATGGTAATTCATAAATTGGAATTCTCTTTCATTAGTCATTCTCTTAGGACAGTGATGGCAAGCCTGTGGCATGTGTGCCAAAAATGGCACACAGTGTGCTCTCTGTGGGCATGTGTACCATTCCACTCACCCAAAGTCCATTACTAGATAGGCAGAGGGACTTGGGCAGAGCTACTCCCCTCCCCATTTCCATGTGCCTGATGACATTTTTTCATATCCTCTGCCCTCTGCCCAGCATCCCAATGGGAATGCGTCTTCCTTCCCCTGTGTGGGGGAAGGGGAAGGGGGCACCTGGCACTCAATAGGGGGAGGGGCACAGCCCCTGGTCTCTGGTGGGGGGGAAGAGGCACAGCACTCAGTCTCTGGGGTGGGGTGGATGGGGCCTGGCACTCCATCTCTAAAAGGCTTGCCATCACTGCCCTATTGAGATCCAGCCTGGAAAACAATGCCTAATGCCATCTTCATTGACCAAATAATATACTTTGTTAGTTCCTTGAAGAATGAATGAGTGAATGAATAAATGAAAAAGCCTTTTTTAAGTGCTATCTGTGAAACACAGTGCAGAGCTTTGTAGATACAAACAGGAAAGCAAAACAGACCCTGCTTTAGGAGCATATAATAATAGCTAATACTTGATGCTATGCCACCGTTATTAACTATTTTGAGCAAAGTATCCAGCTTATAAATAGTCATTGTACTGTCTGGTTTCTATGGGACTACTATACTATTTTCACAATGGATACCTTCACATGGCAGTGGTATAATAAAAAGTATGGCAACCTTTGAGAAGAGGTCTCCTCTGATACTTAACAGTTGGGTGACCCTTGGCAAGTCACTTAGCTTCCCTGAGACTCAGTTTCTTCCTTTGTAAAATGTTGATAAAAATCTCTAGTATGTCATAAGGTTGTGAGGATCATAAGACAGTATGTGTAAAGAACTTTGTAAATCATGAAATATATACTATCAGCTGTTGTTATGGCGATACACAATTTTATGAAACAGAATTCTTTTTTCATATAAAATTTGCATTATGTATTATAGAAGACTAAAAACATAAAATATTGATCTGAGAATAGCTTTAAGCTAAACTTTAATTCCGTGAACTTCTTATAATTTAAGGATTTCTCTTTTTGTTATAGTGTTTGGAGAGTAAGCAAAAATTGGCGTGAAATTGTTGTGCAAGATAGAAAAGCAAATCAAAGGAGGAAATTTTATATGCAACAACTGAAGGCAGATTCCAGGGTAATGCGTTTTTTTGTTTTTCCTAAAGTGGCTTTTTTTGTAAACATTTAATTCACAAATTCTTAAATTGTATGTGGTATTCAGGCTTTATATATATATATATATACATATATATATACACATATATATATGAATTTTTTCCTTTATAACCTTAATTTTTGTGATTTATCCAGCATTAGATTTTATACTTATTTTGCCTAATAACATCAACCAGGTCCATGGGTAGAAGAGACACCACCATAACACTGATTTTTGTTCACTCATTTTCAGTCATGTTTGACTCTTTGTGACCTTATTTGGGGTTTTCTTGGCAAAGATGCTGCAGTGGTTTGCCATTTAGTTTCCCAGCTCATTTAACAGAACAGGAAACTCAAGCAAAAAGGATCAGACAGCTAGTAAGTGCCTGAGGCTGGATTTGAACTCTGAGTCTTCTTGACTCCAAGCTTGGCACTTTATCTGCTTCAGACACCTTGTTGCCTGATAACATCAATACCTTTATTTCCAAAAAAAATTTGTGTGTGCTTTTACAGTTATTTAGCCTTTATGTGCTGATGATGTCCTAGTTGGGTGTCTTTTTATTGGGTTCACCAGCCAATGAACCAATTAATATGCATTTATTGAAAATATAAATAAATGAATACAAATAGAAAAGTGAAATAGTCCCTGCCCTGAAGAAACTTGCAATCTGTTTGCTGGAAACAAATGTATCTGTGTAAGTATGAGAAAAATTGACATGAGGGAGCAGCTGGGTGGCTCAGTGGATTGAGAGTCAGACCTAGAGATGGGAAATCCTAGGTTCAAATCTGGCCTCAGACACTTTCCAGCTGTGTGACCCTGAGCAAGTCACTTAACCCCTATTGCCTAGCTCTTACCACTCTTCTGCCTTGGAGCCAATACACAGTATTGACTCCAAGAGGGAAGGTAAGGGTTTAAAAAAAATAGACATGACAGAATTTTGAAGCAAAGGTACTAGCAACCTGGGGGTATCAGCAATGACTTCATGTAGAAATGAGCTAATTAGAGAGGGGTAGGGACTCTTAAGAGGCAGAGGTAAGGAAAGAGCCTATTGCAGGTTTAAAGAGTAACCACTCAAAACCAGTGAAAATGGGAGATAGAATGCTATGTATAAGCAATAGTAAGAAAGCCAGATGTTGTGAAGGTAGAAATGTCAAGACTCAGCAGTCAAATGAATATGTAGGATAAAGATAAGTTGAGTAGGACACTATGATTGTGAACTAGGGTGCCTGGAAAGCTAGAGAGAACAGAGAAGTTTGGAATAGGGATGAGCTTAGGGGAGAGGATGTAATGAGTTCTGCATTAGACCCATTTGGCTTGAGATGCCAACATCAGGTTCAAAATGTCCAATGGGCAGTTGGAGATGGGCAACTAGAGCTCAGGAATTATATGAGTATATGGATCTCCGAGTCACCAGCATAAAGATGTGACCACTTGTATGAACTGATCAGGAAACCAATGAATATAAATGAATGAAGAAGAATATAGGTCCTTACTCTGTGATAAACATTGCACTCGGGATTCAGATCAAAAAAGGAAATCGTCCCTGTTTTCAAGGAGCTCCCATTCTAAAGGAGAAGATGGTACATATCAGAATATCTAGCCACTGGGTGATTGGAATACAGCCACAGGGAAGAATTCAAGGGTGAAGAGATAGTATAGAAGAGGGGGAAGATAGCCCAAGACAGAGCTTTGGGGTTCACTCATAGTTAGATTGTATGATATGGATGATAACCCAGCAAGAGACAGAGAATGAGTGATCAGGCAAAGAAGAGAAAAATAGATTATTGCCGTGAAAACCTAGAGAGGAAAGTGCAGTTGGAGAAAGTGGCTAGTGGTATGTGGTCAAGAGTATCACATGATACAGAGAGTTTATAAAAGATAAAGATTGAAAAAGATGATTCAGATGTTTGTAATGATGGTGATACAAGAAAGGTCTAACCAAAAGTCACCTTACCTAAGGAATAAAGCAGCAAACATTCTTTTAAAAAGGGAAAAAAGAGCACCAGACAAAACAAAGATTCAATAAGTTAGCTCTTCCATCCAGTATGGGACCCTTGAGGTCTGTCCAGCAGCCTCTCTGAGGATTCAGGGTGTGTCTGCCCAAGTGTGGCATCATGGTCAGATAAATGAGATGAGACACACCGTGCATTCAGCCCATGTACACAGGCATCAAACACAGTGCTCTGCCATGCTATCATGGTATGTTTATTATATAGGATTTTGGTACACACACATAATCAATTCTCTATGTATGTGACATTCTACAGTTTGATTGGATATTATCAAATCACCTAAACAACACTCTTGTGATGTTTCTACAATAAAGAATTCTGTGATCATTTACTAGGTTTCTATAACACTCGGTGATAGATATGATTAATGTGAATAAAGCCATTTATAGGTTAGTACCCCTTGACCTGCTGAGAGGATCATTGTGCTTTTGGTCAGCTTTCACTATCACTCATAATTGCTTGGGAGATGAACAACAAAATATATTCATATCTAGGTATAAGGGCTTTCGGCAGGCCAATTTTGGGGTTTTCCTCAATTTACAAGTTATGTTTTTCTTTTGTTACTTTGAGATGCCTAGGGACACAGCTTGGCTTCTGTTCCAACAAATTCATTCAAGTGTGGTAACTGTAGGGCAAAATTCATTATGTTGTTGGGCCTTGGAGCATATCTTGTGCTTGGGAAAGAAGGGGTCATGGGCAGTAGTCTTTGGGCTTTTATTCTATAATTGCAATCTTTTGGGGGTAATAACCTAGGGGGCTTAAAGTAGGGTATATATTTATTGATCCTATAAGTATTTGCTCTCATGTTATTTCTCCTGTATTGGGGAGAGAATAATAATTCTAACAAGTTCACTAGTGGGGAAAATTTGGGGAGTGCTGGACATGGAATCAGGATGATTCAACTTCCTGAGTTCAAATCTGATCTGAGACATACTTATGACCATGGGCAAATCACTCAACCCTATTTGTGACTCAGGTTCCTCATCTGTAAAATGAGCTGGAAAAGGGAATGGCAAACCACTCCAGTGTCTTTACCAAGAAAACTCCAAATAGGGTCATGAAGAGTCATACACCACTGAGACAACTGAACAACAACAACAAAACAATTAGACCAAACTCTTTTGAATAATTATGTATTTCATTTAAGAGCTCTTTAATCTTCTGGGACTTAGTAAAAATCACAAGTGGGAGTGCCTGGATGACTTTAATTAATTTGTTATTTAATTAATTAATAATTTAGTTAAATTAGTTAATTTAGTTAAATTAGTTAAAAATAAGCTATATTTATATATATATTTATATAAAATAATTTAAAAATTAGTTAAAAATAAGTTAATTAATAAATTGTATAGGGAAGGCCTCTTTCATTTGAACTTTATGCCAGACATTTTTTAAACTGGTGGCAAACACCTTTGGTGAGAAAACATTTCCTTGTTTTATCTCCTTGATATTGATAGGATTGTTGAACACTATGTTAACTGTTAAGTATTTCAAATGGCCTTTAAAGGATATGTTTTACTCCACTGAATCAACAAATGAAACAGTGCCATTTTGCATTTTCTGTGTCTCCTAGTCAATTGTGTCTATGAAGATGTGGTCTGGATAACATAAAGGGGAAAAGGGTTTTATTTTTTAAAAGGGTTGGACTGGATTATTTAATAAGTAATTTATCTCTGCTCTCCCCCCTCCCCCTCCCTCCAGGTCAGGGAGAGTTAGTTTCAACCAGATAGGCCTTGGCTCTTGTAGCCCAGGACCTGGGGAAGTCTCTTCAGAAAAATCCAGCAGTTAAGAGCCAGCTTTTCACTCACCAGGTATCAGTCTAAGGAACAGGGTCTCAGGTCCAGTCAGCAGATCCTTCTACCCCTCTTCACCAGCCTCAACTCAAAAGTGTGAAGAATTGAATTCTTCAGGCAGTTGTCAATCCCTTTTAAAGACATTTTCTCTTGTGCCACTTCCTGTATTTTCCCCTAATTTTGCATCTACCAATCACAGTTGAGGCTTTGCTCTAGTACTGCCCAGAAGGTAATCAGTCAATTCTGATTCATCACCCACCATCACACACATAGGTCACAGAACTCCTACTCAGTGATTAAGTGGGATGTTTATACTTTTAGTGATTAGATCTAAAAATGGGCAGATTTCCATATTCAACTTTTAAGTAGGGTGTTCTAAAAAAGATAGTTAAGGGTTACAATTTAATCTTCACAATCAGGAAAGATTTAATTAATTTCATTGTTATAATCAGGGAAGAGTTAAATTTAATCTTCACAATAGAATTTTGTCAAAGTCTACCTGTTCTTGTAAATTCATTAAGAGTGACTTCAATATATGTGTAGATCAATCTCACAAACATTTCTTAGAGATGAGAACATGAACATTTGAATTAGTGATTATTTCCTCAATTTCCATTTGGGGGGGTGGATAGTAACAAAGTTTGTAATTTTTTTCAAGCACTTTTTATTTTCTCTTCCTTTTCAAATATAATGAGGAAAACCCTTAAATGCCCTCAAAGTTTATCAGGGCCCACATGGATTTCAACCATAATTCACTCTTCCTATTTTGTTTTGAGTGAAATTTCTACTTCATTATTCCTTCATAATGAACTGTGATACTTAAGTGAAAAAATAATGACTCCATTGCCAATGATGGCAAAAAGAGTTTGTTATGGTAATCATGACTTATCTATTCCTTTTTTATTCTGTTTCTTGTCTTCCTTCCAGGTTCACCCCTGAGTTATATTTTCTACAATATTTGTTACTGCTTCCCCCATACTTGTGATTACTTTCTGCCTTAAAGTCATTGAATATTGGCATTTTTATTTCATTTGAAGGAACTTAATGAATTCATCATTGAATTTCAATATGTACAACAACAGGTGTTGATGTGTTTGTTGAAATTATCTTTTCAGGACTCTTTTTTTCCCCATTGCTTTTCATAAACACTTCATTATGAGATGCTTATTGCCTTTTGCTACATGATGAAACCAAGTCTCCCCACTCCCTTGACATTCCAAGAAACACTTGTGAGCCATCCTTCCAATTACTGCCCCTTCAGATTCAGGTTTTGTTTATAGCCAGAATATTAGCATTTTTGAGTCAGGTCTTCTAGTGGTATGTTCATTCAAACATTGGTTAAGGATCTGATTCTTGGAGTTTTAACATTTAAAGTTATTGCCTAAATCGTTATGATCTAAAAACCTCTGTGATTCTTAGAAATAGAAAATATAAATTAGAATGAAAGATAGAGTTTTTCCTTTCATGATTCATTATATTATGTATGTGGAATGGCATGAAAAGTGTTAAACCATGGTGTGTGGGCATATATTTAATTATTTTGGTGCAGCATCTGAGTCATACAGCTCTTTCATCACATCCTTGACGATGAAGTAGATATAATTTATTTAGACGGGCTAGTAATTTATTAAGACAATAGATCAAGAATGTTAACTTGTAAAAAGTTTGCTAATATTTCCCATACAATTGACAGTTCTGTAGATCCATAAAAATTACTTCCTTCAGTTTTCCTCATCAGTATATTTAACTCTTGAAATGAGTTCAGATAAAAGTCTTTTTTCCCCCTCTTACATTATCAAAGCTTTTAAAAACTTGACAGTAGCTATAAAAATGAACTAGCACCAGGTATTGGCAAAGGCTGTTCTAAGCTATTGAGTTTTATAGTCTCACTAGGACTATTATTCTCATGACTTGTTGCTAAATGAGATGTCTTCAAAGAATTCCGAAGAATTTGGTAGCAAGCTTCATAAAGATTTATTACTTCTTAAGCTTTCAGTTCAAATGGATAGAAGATTACACATTATGCTTAGAGTTCTCATAGAGCAATATGTTGGATTTTTGACCTTAGCTTTAAAAATCAGGACATTAATTGCAAAAAATAAATACACAAGAAATAGTTGGGGGGGTGGCATACAAAGGAGAAACTTAATGCCAAGAAAATTGCACTTTCTGAAAAAGACAAATCTGCTTTGCAGCAGAGAGCTACTCTCCTGGGATTCTATAGGTATTAACTATTGTATTAGCCCATCTTCTCTTCTTCCAACAGGGGAATATATTATGTGTTGAGGATGCTGCAACAAGGCTCAATCTTTTAAACAGATCAGCTCTGAAATCTGTGCAAGCTCAAGCTAGGACACCTGGTTCTCAAAAAGAGGAAGTTTCCACACCATCTCCCTGGGGACAAGTTTTAACACCCAAAGAATGCAGCTCTGTGACTCTGTTACCTAGCAAACAGGAAGAATATGTGAAGGTGAGTATCTATAACCCATTATTAAAAGGAAATATTTGTAGAACTGGAGATAGATTGATTCTTGACTCAGAACCGTAGGATTCAGTGTGTCTGCTTCTACTACAGGTTGCCAAAACACTTTTTATTGATGAAGCATTAAAACCTTGTCCAAGGTGCCAGTCCCCAGCTAAATACCAACCAATTAAGAAACGGGGACTGTGCAGTCGAGAAGCCTGTGGTTTTGACTTTTGTGTGTTATGTCTGTGTACATACCACGGGGCAGAAGAATGTAGTAGTAGATCTGCAAAGCCACGAAATAAAAGAGATGCTCTTCCAGGAAGCGCTCAGAGCAAGCGCAACTTAAAAAGACTTTAAAAGAAGCATTCCTCCCTCTCCTCTTCCACCCCCATTTTGGTATTTTGGCTTTGTCTAACTTGTAATTATGAACATTTTGAAAGTTCCCAGATCTTCTCCCTAATGACAGTTGATGATTTCTTTTCCCTCTTGTGTACATAGAGTCTCATTCTTTGTATGATTTTAGTAAGGTTGTAAAAACTATGAAAGAACGCATTTCTTTTCATGTAATCTTTTATCCATTTACTTTTAATAATTCAGTGTTTTTAATAATAAAGCATTTAATGCTCTTTCATATATGTGTATTTTAATGTTGAAAATGAGATCTTACATGTCAAATGGCCTCTTCAAATCATATTTTTTAAAATAGTTCCCAAATGATAAATGAATTTTTATCTTGTACAGATTAATTCTATAGATTTGGGTAATGGACATGTAAATAAAATGAAATATAAATAAAATGTTTTGAGAAATTATTTTGAATTTATCCCATTATAACTTTCATCTTTTTTTCTGAATCATCTAGTAGGTAGCATACTTGCTAGGAGTCATCTGTATGAAGGGAAATTTCTATTACTATTGATATAATTAAGTGATAAAAGCAAAAAAACCCTAATTTTGCCTAGAATGGTAGTTGGTGAGAAATCTTAGTTCAGCAAAAAGAAAAATGTATAAGTTGTGAATTTTAAATGTTTGAACAAAACCCAAAGTATTTGAGATTTTGCTTATATAATGTGACTTGATTTTTAATAATCAGAATACCCTTATTAGTTTGAAAAATATGAAAGGTTTCAGGTATAAAACCACTCTCAGGAATATTAAACTTTAATCCAGAACAGTTTACAAGTAGGAAAATACTTGAAGATAATTTTATAATTCTTTGACAACTGAGACAACCAAATTATAAAGAATTTTTAAATAACTGATCTTGTCTGGAATGATTCAAAATGTAGCAGTTTTGGTACTTAGCAACCTGGCACATAATAGACATTTAATAAATATTAGTTGACTGACTAGTAGATTGAATTGAAAAAACCTTATAGTGTGAGATAAAGTTGTCTAGAACATAGAATATAAAATTTTTCTCTTATATTTCAACCTGTAGCTTTAAGAAATTCCTATGAAATTTTGTTTGCAAAATATTAATATATTTAAATATATGTATATATTAATTTAATTTTAATTTACTTTAGAAAACTTTAGAAATTTATTTATTTAGAAATTAATTTACTTTAGACAACTTTAGAAAATGAAAATGAATATAAAATAAAAACTTAAGTATATAAACTTTAGAAAATACTCAATGCCCCCATGTTCTTATCACACTTTAAGGTTGATTTGATACAACTCATTTCTTAAGTTCTTTTATCAGGATTGGTGAGATTCTAGTCAACTTACCTTTGTTCATCAAGTTCTGGTGTTTGTTTCTGAATAAATAATTTGTGTGTTCATGGAAGACATTCCAGACTTGATTCTCTTAATTTAAGAATCTGAGTTGTTGTTTTAAAAATCCTAACTCTTGCCAACAAACCTTTTGCCTCCTTTTCTGTAGATAAGAGCCACTTGTTAGTGCAACAGGCATTAGGTTTTCCAATAAGTGATTACAATTCTGTATTATTGATTTGTGGCTTTCCTTTGTTGTTGTTCAGTCCTGTTCAACTCTTTGTGACTCTGTGGACCATTCTGCCTGTGGGGGTTTTCTTGGCAAAGCTACTGGAGTAGTTTGCATTTCTTCTCCAGGGTATTAAGGCAAATAGAGGGTAAGTGTTTTGTCAAGGGTCACACAGCTAAATAAAGTATCTGAGGCTGGATTTGAACTTAGGTCTTTCTGACTTCAGACCTAGTGCTCGATCCAGTGAACTATCTGGGTTCCTGTGGCTTTCTTTAAGCCACATTTTTTTTTCTTTAATACCATTCTTTCTTTAATACCATTCAACATATAACCATTCATTTCTTAGAATCAAAGAAACATTGTCACTTGATTATTATTTTTTTAAAAACAAGCTCTCAGAGTTATGTATAGCAATTGTCAGTAATGTTTAAAAATGTGGTTATATTCATGAATAATTTCTTGTTTTTCTTTAGTGTTTTTATTATTTGATGAAGGTTACTTATTTATAGAAATGTGAGAAGGGAAATAAGGTTTATATTTTCCTTTTTTTTTTCCTCTCCAAATGAGGTTTGTTGAACACCATAGAGTCCATTTGGAACTTTATTTCTAGTTCACCAGGAAGTACTTCACTTTCTAGCACTACCTAATATGCTTTCAATGTAGCTCTCTCACAATTGCCATCTGGTGGCCAAAAATACTAAAAATTCTGTATTTCATTCATTTCACCAGTTTATTTAGTATGTCATATATTAGTTTATCCTGGCAATCAGTTGCCTGATTTTGTCAATTACATTTCTAAAAAACAATAACTGCTGCTGCATGCTTTCCTCCCTGCTGCACAGCACTACTCTACATAGGCAATTTCTCCTTGACCTCTAGACAGAATGATGGAACAGTGACAGATAATCCTGGGCCTGGTAGCCATAATTGTAAGCTTAAAAATTAATATACAATAACTCCAAATATTATATTTTGTGAGATTTATTAATAATAACTAAAATAAAAAGCTAGGGCAAAAAGGGAACTAATAGCCTTGGTCACGAGAGAAGAGAGAGAAAAGGATGGAGTTACTGAACTTAAAAATAATATGCACAAACAAGGATGCTATGTGGATGAAGGGAAAAGGATTCTGGGATATGAAGTCCAAGAGTTCAAGATTTTCTAATTGCACAATTTCCAGCAAGGGAGGGGGAGTTCCTGGTGAGGAACTTCTAGTCAAACTTTCTATCAATGCAAGTCAGCATCTTCTCAGCAATTTCTCCTTTAAAATAGTTGCCTCCGTGCCCTGAGAAGTTCTGACCAACTCCGGGTCACCCAGCCAGCCTGTGCCAGGGCCCAGAAGGCAGTGGAAGAGTAGATAAATCAAAATAAGATCAATGGATCATATCTTTAGAGCTGGAAGGGACCTTAAAGGTTCTTGTGTCCAAGCTGTCTCATTTTACAAAAAAATTGGAGCAAAGGCACCAATGAGTTAAATGAGTTGCCCAGGATCACATAGCTAGTAAGGGGTCTAAGGTGGAATTTGAACCCATATCTTCCTGAATCCAAATCTAGTGCCCTATCCAATATGCCATGCTGCTTTTCAAGAAGATGCTGGGTAGATTTACTTCAAAAGATTTGACTTTTACTTAGGATTTAATTATTGTGTTGGGCAAACAACATAATGAAATAACATTAGTTTGGTCTGGGGTCATAGAGGGGCTCCTAGGAACAGCTAGGTGGTGCAGTGGATAGAGCTGAACCTGGAGTGAGGAAGACTCATTTTCCTGAATTTGAATTCAGCCTCAGACACTTATTAGCTGTATGACCTTGGGCAAGTCACTTAATCCAGTTGGCTTCAGTTTTCTCATCTGTCAAATGAGCTGCAAAAACAAATGGCAGACCATTCCAGTATCTTTCCCAGTAAAACCCCAAATAGGGTCACAAAGAGTTGGACACAACTGAAATGAGTGAATAATAACAATAAAGAGACAGTCATGGAGACAAGAAGAACTTGGGGTCAAGCCACACACTAGCAAGGCTAAGTTGCCTAACCTCTGGGTGACTCATGCAGCCTTCTTACAATTCTAAGTTACAGTCAAGTTTGCTGTTGAATCCGCATTGTTGAAGGGAGTTTCCATGGCAGCAATTCTATAGACACATAAAATCATAGATCTAGACTTTCTTCTGTCCTTTCTCTACTCATCTGACCAAAACTGAGAGGCTCAAGTCTGGGAATATCTGAGAACAAATCAACAATTTTTTTTTTTGATAAAAAAGAAACAAAACAATTATTAGAGGAAGAGAAGATGGGAAGGAATAAGAAATTATACAATGTCTACTATGTACCAGGCACTTTGCTGAGTACTTTTTAGAAATATTATCTCGTTTGATCCTTACAGCAACCTGGCTAGGTAGGTGCTGTTATTATCTCTACTTTGTAGTTAAGAAAATTGAGATAGAGAGAGGTTAAGTGACTTGCCTAGCATTACACAGCTAGTGTCAGAGGCTGGATTTGAACTTAAGTCTGACTCATTCCAGGGCCAGAGTTCTATCCACTAGTTAATAGGTTAACTAGAATCTTATCAATTAAAAAAAAAACTTACAATATTAAAACAAATAGAAGAATCAAGTTCTAAGTTGGGATTCAAAATGCAATCAACCTTAATTATATTTTGCTTAAAGAGGTTTGATGTTGGAGTGAATGATTGGAAGATATTGTTTAACAATGGAATGTTTGTTAGGAAACATAGGGCTCTGACCTACTCAGCAAGTATTTAAGCAGATAATTGATGATTATTGCAATATTCCTAGAGAGTGGCATTGTGTATCAGTAATTTATACACACACACACACACACACACACACACACATATCCTGGAGGTAACATAAGAATTCAAGTGAATTTAAAGACTAAAAAATAGTACATTTACTGAAATATTTTACCTTTAAATGGTTGATCTATTTAATTATGTTAGCAATTCCTAGATTGTAAAATTAAACGCTATATTAAAGAGAGTTGTCTTAACATTTGAGTATGGCAATATAATAATATTAAATTGAATAACAGATGCTTACTATTAGCCAGGCATTGATCAAAGCATTGGGGTCGCAAATACCAGCAAGCAAAACAGTCCCTGCCCTCAAGGAGCTTACACTCTATTTGGAGACACATAAAGGATCACTGGAAAGCAAAGGTTAAGGAGACGGGAATATTTGTCCCAGAAATATAAGGCCAATATGGACCCATCAGAGCCCGGGCACCCAGGGGCACAGTCCAGGTAACAGGAGTGGGAGGTGGACATGATGGTCCAGAGAGGGGCAGCCTAGTGTGGAGAGGTGAAGTCCATCTTTTTTCTGGAAATAGAAGTGGGTTTGTTTGATTCAATCAGGCTCATGGAACCAGTTGTGTATTTGGGAAACTGGAATGGATCTTGAGACAAAATGATGCAAAATGGCATATATGGGGATAGATCATATGACTCAGATTAACACCGTAGTTCTAAACAGTTGAACTCAGAGAGGAAAAAGCAATCCCTGTCCTAGTGCCTCTCCCCAGCGAACGAATGTCAAATTATTATGTATTCTGAAGGTATCTCTACAACCAACAGCTTTGCAAAGCATATTATATATGTCAGAAAAAAAAGCTAGGACTAAAGTTAAGGCTAGGCAGATAGAGGATTCAGAGGGACACTATTATTTCTTAGAAGTACACATATTATTAAGGTCAGAGAATTAATTCTGCCCTCTCCAGAAGGGTTTACTTTGTAATAAAACAAGTGACATATTATAGTAAAAGCTCAAAGCCTGGTGGACAGTTAACACAAAGGAAGAACAAATTTTAAGCCTTGCCTAGGACACACATAATGACTTGACTCTGTTCTATTGGCCAACAGTTTGCACAGTGTGACCACATTTCAAAAATGAAAGAACATGTTGCAATTTGGGGGGAAAAAATTCTTGGTACATTCAGGAAGGGGAAAATTACAGGGTAGTCCTATTAAAAGTTGGGAGAGCAATTTAGCTCTGAGGTAGATCATACAAAAGGTACATTTTGATAAAAATAAATGTGTACTGAGATTTGGATGTGATGCTCAGTATAAAAGAAGACAACTAACTGTTCCTGTCCTTGGGGACTTTACAGTCTCAGTGACGGGGCACACTGTCAAGGATTTAAAATAGCACTAACAATAAAGATCCTTTCTACTTTTGCTGTTTTCTCTCCTATATTAATTTTTGGCTTTTGTATAAAGAAAAAGAATGGAATTGTTGAAACATGATGAAAACCAAAGTTTTGTTTGTTTACTTCCAAGGGGGAACATGGGCAGCATGAGTAGCAGTTTGGTCTTTGAGTTAGGGACCTGGGTTTTGGGCATATTAGCTATGTGACCATAGATGAGCAGATTATCTTACAAGAACCCCAGGCAATTCTCCAAGACCCTAGGAAACATAAGAGTTAGCTGCATTTTTGCATTATTGCTCACACTAATGACATTTTAATTCTGAATAACAACAAAAAAGTTGGGATATAAGAAAGAAAAAGAACAAGCCTTAAATCTGGAGTAGTCAATGTTTCACTTTCTTCCCATGATCAGTACTGAATTCTTCCAAACAAATTTTCCCCCTTCACCTTGACAGTACTATGAGCCAATAGGCAAAGAATATTTTTCTTACACTAACTCATTTGTGTCCCAGGAGAGAAAAGTTATTACTTCTATTTGTTTTTAAACCCTTACCTTACACCGTGTATTGGTTCCAAGGTAGGAGAGGGAAGGGCTATGCCATTTGGGGTTAAGTGACTTGCCCAGGGTCAGCCAGCTAGGAAGTATGAACCTAGGACCTCCCATCTCAAGTTGCCCCCTAGGTATTACTTCTTTTTTTGTTTCCAAAAAAATTTATTAGTTCAATAGTTTTCTTACTTTCAATTTTATTAATCTCTCCTTTGATTTTTAGTATTTTCACTTTGATGTTTACTTGGGGATTTTTTATTTGTTCTTTTTATTTTTTTAGTTTTATTAATTGCATGCCCAATTCATTGATCTGTTTTATTTTTAATTTATCTTTATTTTATTCTAGTAATGAATTTACACATTTTTTCCAAGGTTACATGATTCATGTTGCCACCCTCCCCTTTTTCTCCCCTCTCCCAGAGTGGACAAGCATTTCCACTGAGTTATGCATGTATTATCACTCAAAACCTGATATTACTTCTTGCTGACTCTTGACTCTGATTTCCACAGTTGGAAAAACTTCAGTTTGGGGAATCTGAAAGAATTCCCATAGCAATATTAAAAAAAAAAAGAAAAACAGCAAACAATGAAAATCCCTGGAACTGGGATTTAGCACTTTTGAACATAGAGAGAAGCTTTAAAAATTTGTCCTGGTACTAGAAAGGCTATTTATGAAACTATCATTTATTATTCAAAATTAATCCAAATAAGGTCCTTAAGAGATATTCTAGAAGGTATTTAAAGTTTTGGTTTCTGCCTGAATAAAAAAAAAAGAAGGAAAATTGGTTCCTGACGATCCATGGAAAATTAAATTTTGTTATTTTCTTCTTGTTATATCATAAATAATTAAACTCTTCCCACAAACCTGTATACGATACATTCTTTATTGTGGCATTGGTTTTGAATTAATAAGAGAAATGGTTAGTTCTATGGTTTAACTTTAAAATTTCTCTTGAAAACTTAAAATAGGTGGAATATGGAGTCACAGATAGAAATGTCATTTCTTTTGAAGAAATATTTAAGTTGTTACTAGCAATGTTACCACACGAGGGAAGCAGAGATTCATAAATGGTAGAATTACACTTCTGTGGATGTCTGACTAATACCCTATTTCAAAAGATTTGACTTTTGTATAATTATTTATTTGGCATGGCAAGGGGAGTAAATATGTCAAATGAATTTTAAAGCCGAATTTCTAAAAGCTAGATTATCAGATTATGGGGTGATCATAATTTTTTGGTTGACAAGAAAAAGAGAACTTTGAAGTTTGCCCTTTTGGGGGTGGTCACGTGCCCCAATAACCCAGGGTTCTTGACTCATGGTTTCTGAGAGCTAAGAAAATGGCGATAGTAACAGCAATGTGATTGTTGAAACTGGTTCCTGGGAGACTGGGGGGTGGGGTGGGGATGGCCACCAATTGTTTCCTTTTGGCCTTCTTCCTGCTGAGCAGTAGCCTTGGTGATAATGTTTAGTCATCATTCAAATTCTGTTTTTCCTAAGCAGTTTAAAACTTTAGCTAACTAAGTAATAAAAAAAAAATTACCAGTTACAAAACTAAAGGAAAATACCATTTAAAATAATTTGTTGATTCCCCAACTGAGTGAAATGGGACATCTCTTGCAATAAACATCTAGTACATTTTATCATGCTTATAGAATAGAACACTCTGAGATTCAGTTCAGTATTGTCCCTGACTCCTACGATATTAAAAGGCCTTTTTTATTCATTTGTTTTATTTCCTCATTTTCTGGCCGAAGCCAGGAAATTCCAAGTATAGAGTATTATCGATATCTCTGAAATTTGTGACTTATTTCAATAGACTTGGATTATTTGTGTAGCAGCAATTACATTGAACTCTGTGGGGGGGAAAACAAGAGCCAACTTCTCAGGTTAATTGCTCTATTTTGCTCTAGCCAAAATGGCATTGTCAGAGGCTTGTGGGAAGGATAACAATAAATTCTAAATTACCCAGAGCAATTGGAAGCCTCCCTCCCCCCCCCTTACTGAGCCACATCACCAACTGGAAGTTAATCTAGTCCAAACCCAGAGGGGAGGAAATGCTAGTGTTTCCATGTGGGGTGGTGAAAATATTCAAAGCCAAATGTGAATTATTTTTCAAATCATCTATACATTTCTTAGTCTTGCTACTGAAGAACTGATGGTTGAGAAGTAGAGCACCTTAGCTTTCAGAGGTGAAATATTAATAATTTATATATATATATGTTATATGTAAATAATTGTAGTGGAGTGGTATGAGTAGTAGCCTATTCAGAGTGAAATGAATATTTCAAATCAATATTGAATTTTTTTCTGTGCAAAGGGCAAAGGACATAAGAAATCAGTCATATTCTTACAAAGCAGTGTCATGAATGAAATGCATGTTAAAACAATTTTTAGTTCATAGTTATTTCAGACTAAGGACAGGAGAAAGCAATTTATAACTTGGACATGAAGTCATTAAACCCTGTGATAAGTAAATCAACTAATCACCTACTGAAAGGCAGTGAGGTGACTCAGTGGATAGAGATCCCAGCTGCCAAGCCCTTATACATACTCTTCTGCCTTGGGTCTGATATTGATTCAAAGGCAGAAGGTAAGGTTTTAAAAAAATGTACCTACTATGTGCTAATCATTGGGATACAAATATAAAGAATGAATTAGTGCCTCCCCTCAAAGAGTTTACATTCTAACAAAGCTGTACTGCTTATTAATGTTATATATTATTTTATGCACGGTTCACCTAAGGAGAAGATCAACTTAGGACTGGACTGCTATTTCATTTATATAGTAACTTCTAGAGGAGGAAATTCCCTTTATCAGTACAAATTGGTCAACCTTCCTTGATCTCAAAGAGATGCTTAAAGACCTGGAAAGTTAGGTGATGCGCTCATTTTCACACAGGCAGTATGCCCTGTCAGAGGGAGGATTTAAATTGAGCTCATCCTAATTCCAAAGCCAGTTCTTTGTTCCTGGTACTATTCTCCCTTCCATTGCTAACTTCCCAGAGGAAAAATATTATTGGTAATATAATGGGTTAATGATCAGAAAAAAGTTGACAGCTCCCATACTTTATCAGTATCCATGCACTGTAAAAAAGAATGTGAGCAGCGAGTGGTCTTCCATGTCAGACTTATGTGAAGAGGTGGACAGAAGTCACCCAGAATGGGTTTCAACTGGAGAAATATCTCCACTGATGGGATCATTAATTCCATTCTAATATGGAGTAATGTAATTCAAAGTGTTTGCAAGGAGATCTAATCCTAAATGATTTTATTGAAACCATGCCAATTTTTTCCTTGAGAAGCTCTTTATACTGCTTTTAATTAATGACACTTTCTAGTATGATCAAATTTTTAATTTTAATTGAGTCAGTAACTAAAAATTAAGAGCATTACACTGAATATTGACTACACGAAGATGTATTATTTTATTTAGTTATTGAGATACCAATATTACCTGGCCTAATTTGAGAGCTATTCTGAAAATAGCTCCTTATTTTCATCATTAGAGTTGGCTATCAACCCTCAGTAACCAGTAATAAAATTCTTTTTTGTTTAATTTCCTGATTCTTTTCCTCAAGTTCTATTGATGTCCAGTATAAAGAATTATGTCAGTAATGGTCGAGTAACTACAGAATAAGATACATGCACACAGAATAATAGTTAGCATTTATCTAGCACTTTAACATTTGCAAAACACTTTACATTCATCTCATTTTATTCCCTAAACAACTTTGAGAAAGAGGTGCTTTTATTACCCTCATTTTACAGATGAGGAAACTTGGACAGACAGATATCAAGTGACTTGCCTAGGGCCAACAAACCTAGTAAGTGTCTCAGGTCATATTTGAATTGAAGCCTTCCTTAACTCCAGAAATAAGTGTCCTACCTCTCTGCTCTACTCTCCTATTAAGCAGGCAGAAGTACTAAAGAATGACTTCTCCCTCAACACCCTTAGCTCTGTGCATCCCATGCTCAGTTCTAACATTGGTCTGAGATTTAAGGCCATTTGCAAGTTGCTGAAGTCTAGATTTTGGAGAGTGCCTAGTTTTATTGTCCTTGATGTCCCCTTTCTCCTTGTTCCTGTCACTAAAGATGGGGGGATATTTGTGGTAGATACTACTCCCATACTCCCTTTCCCCCCACCTTTTTCTCCCCTCCTCATGTATCCAGTAAGCATGCCTGTCTAGTGGTGCCACTGTCTGTTCTGTACTTAATGTACCGTTTGTCATTTGTTTCCCTGTGCATGTTGCTTTACAAGCATGCACAAATTCAAGTATATTATGTTCTGTTCCCCAACTAAATGGTGAACTTTTTGGTGGAAGAAGTTAGGACTTCTTTTTCCCCTTCAGGGTTTATAGAATTCTGTTCCTAAAAGGACACAATAAAAATTGTTGTAAAACAGGACTGACTAGGAGCACTAGGAGATCCTGATTTCTCTTTGAATAGTTGTCTTGATTCTACTTGACTATACCAATTAAACCTTTGACCTAGGAGCTCTTTACTTCCACCTATTAACTTGCAATAGTTATAACCTAAGGATTGATGTCTTTTGCTAATTTGACTCAAAAAAAGTAAAGATAGACTAGCACACAAATTCTTTAAAAGGAATTTTTTTCTGCTCCATATTGATGCCTGAAAAAGAATTAAGAATTAGGAGGATGTTTGTTTGTTTTGAATTAATACTTTAATATGGAAATCTTTTATTCTGGTGCCTTTTTACCCTTATTTTAATAGTATAAAATAAAATCTTTTCTACAAAATATGATTTTCTTAATCTAAACTATCTATTTGAGAAAAAACCCAAAAGTTGTAACAAGAAAAAAAATTAATGGATTATCTCATCAGTTTGTGCAAGGAGTGCCGTAATGGAATAAATTGACAGTTTGAGTAAATTTAAACCAGCAGGTCCAGATGGTGGTTTTTCTTGAGTGTTTTAAGAAATTGTCTAATGAATATAATGAATCAATTATTTTTGCAAAAAAAAAAACAAGCTGCTAAGTTAGGAAACATAAAAAAGGTTCTATTTTTTCAGTTAATAAAATATGGATTATAGAAAATTACTGTACATTGTAATCCAAAATATATAATAGTGATAATTCAGCAAACATTAAAGAAGCAAACGTCAAGAAGACAATTCACTCAATAATAAGTAGCATGATGCCAAAAATTGTTTTTGGATCATTTCATTAATGCAAAATGTATAGAGACCCCTGTGATTCTCTAACAGATCTCAGAGTTAGAAGGGACCTCAGAAACTTTCTAGTCTAACCACAACTGACCAAGAATCCCCTGTATCACACCCCAAATAAGTGGCTGAACAATTCCTGCGTTGAAAATGCTCCAATGGGGGGGGGGGCATATCTTCCAAGGTAGACTGTCCTACTTTAAGAGATCCTGAATTTTTAGAAAAAAATTTACTTATATTAAACCTAAAGTTGCCTCTCTGAAATGTTCATCTGTTGTTTCCTAGTTCTGCCTTCTGAGACTAATCAGAACGTCTAATCCCTGTTTCATGTAATAGCCCTCCAGAGTCTTGAAGACAGCTATCCCAATCCTTTGTAAGTCATTTCTTCTCTGGCTTAAACACTCCCATTTCCTTCCATTTATCTTCATATTGCAAGTTGTCCAATGCTCTCACTATCTTGTTCACCCTCTTCAGTTTGTCTATATCTTTTCTAAACTGTAATGTACAGAACCAAAAATTGTATAACTGGTGTGTCTTTGCAGAAGAGCAGAATTATTAGCTTCCTCATTCTGGTCACTGTCTCTTTTTCTAGAACTGGGGCCAATAGTAAATTTTTTTTGACTATGCCACAATGTTGAGTTATATTGAGACTGCAGTTCATTAAACCATGCCTCATAGCTACCCCCAATCTTTTCTCACAGAATTATTGTCTAGCTGTGGCTCTTTAAAAATCGTACATTTGTGAAATTGAATCCAAGAGTATAACTTTACATTGACCTTTTTTTGCATTTCTTCTTATTTGATCTATCATTCTAGCTTGTCAACATCTTTTTGGATACTCTCTCACCCCATCTTTTACTTTACCCCTCGAGTTTCACATCATCTGTAAATTTGACAAGCATGTCATACACATACTTTTCTAAATTATTGTTTAAAATAGTGAATGACACAAGAGCTGAGGACTAAGCCTTAGGTATATTACACAAGAGATCTCTCTCCAAAATGGCGCTGACTTATTAATGATGACTATTTAGATAGTCAATAAAAATTCAAAATCTACCTATTAGTCTCTCTCTCTCTGGCTGTCTCTCTGACTCTCCCTCTTTGACTCTCTCTCTCTCTGTCTCTGTGTCTCTGTCTCTCTCTGTGTGTGTCTCTCTCTTTCTCTCTGTCTCCTCTGTCTCTGTCTCTCTCTGTCTCTCTCTCTCTCTCTTTCTCTCTCTCTCCTCTCTATTAGCATAAGGTGAGGGATATTCATAAATATTTTTCTAAAATGTGAGTACACCAAGTCTACAGTGTTCTCTTGATCTAATAGTCTAGTTACCTTGTTAAATGGGAAAATTTGGTTAATTTGTCTAAAAGCAGCTAGTAAGCACAGTGGATACAATGTTGAATATGGAGTTAGGACGACCTGATTTTCCAATCCTGCCTTAGATACTTAATAGCAGCTGTGAGAGCCTTGGCAAGTCATTTAACCTCTCTTTGCCTCAGTTTAAACATCTGTAAAATGAGCTGGAGACAGAAATGGCAAACTAGTATCTTTGCCAAGAAAAACCCAAATGAGAGCACAAAGAGTTGGATAAAACAGAAATGACTAAACAACAAAAATGCATTTTTATAGCAGCTAAGATAGAGTAGTGAATAGACTACTAAATTTTTTTTAAACCCTTACCTTCCAAAGGTAGAAGAGTGGTAAGGGCTAGGCAGTGGGGGTCAAGTGACTTGCCCAGGGCCACACAGCTAGGAAGTGTCTGAGGCTAAACTTGAACTCAGGACCTCCCATCTGGTTCTCAATCCACTGAGCCACCCAGCTACCCCCACTGCTAGACTTTTGAAAGGAAGATCTGAGGTCATCGAGCCTCAGACACTTAACTAGCTGTGTGACCCTAGGTAAGTACTTAATCTCTGCTTCAGTTTCCTCAGTTGTAAAATGGAAATAATAGCACCCACCTGACAGCTTTGATGAGAAAATCAAATGAGATAATACTGTTAAGCACTTTGCAAATCTTGAAGTGTTATATAAATACTATAAGATGATGAAAGATCTTTTGTCTTCTTTTTTGTTATTCCCTTGTACAACTATTATGCTACATAGTTCTTCATGAAACAGGAGATCTGAGATGTGAATATAATGAGATTCATTTGTCTTTTCCCCAGTTGCAGTTGATCTGCCCTAAATGTGAGCCCTTCTTCTATGATATTAGCTTAGAGTAAATAGTATTATTCCACAAAAGCATCATATAGGTCATCCTGGAGTCAGGAAGCCTGGGTTTGTATTCTGCCTTGTGACTTTTTGCTTATAGAAGCAGAGAGAAGAGGGGCCTTGTATTTGACCTCTTGTCATAAGTAAACTTCATGGAAAGTTAAGGAAACAACCCATTTGAGGCGCCTCCCCGATTATCCTAGTATTTTAAAAGCCTTTCCACTTTTTGTCCTTGCTATAGGATAACATAATAGCCCTTCGTAATAATAATATTCTGCAACAAGACTGAAATACAAGATTTTCCCACTTGTAAGCTAGCTAAAGTTTTGTAGATCCCTTCTACCTTTCCAGGCTTCTCATACCTCATTCCCTAACATGTACTCTTTAATCTAGTGACGACCTTCTGGCTGTTCCACAAATAAAACACATCTCTCAGCTCTGGACATATAACCTTCCTGACTTCCTTTAAGTCCTAGCTAAAATCCCACTTGTACTCTCTAACCACTCTTTAAGAGAGAGAGAGAGAGAGAGAGAGAGAGAGAGAGAGAGAGAGAGAGAGAGAGAGAGAGAGAGAGAGAGAGAGAGAGAGAGAGAGAGAGAGAGAGAGAGAGAGAGAGGGAGGGAGGGAAAGTCTTACTTTCTGTCTTAGAACCAGTACTGAATATTGGTTCCAGGACAGAAGAGTGGTAAGGGCTAGGCAATTAGAGGGTCACAGAGCTAAGAGGTATCAGATTTAAACTCCAAACCTCCTGTCTCCAGGCCTTGCTCTTTATCTACTGAGCCACCTACCTGTTCCCTAATCCCTTTTTATTCCAGTGCCTTCTCTGTTATTTCCTAATTATCTTCTACATAACTTGCTTTGTATAAATTTGTTTGCATGTTCTCTCCCCTATTAGATTGTAAGCTCCTTGAAGTCAAGGACTGTCTTTTGCCTATTTTTGTATACCCAAACCATTAGCAGGGTACCTGGCACATAGTAGGCGCTTAATATTGGGTTATTGATTGGTTTGAAAGAACGTGACTGTTTTCTTAAAGTAGTGCACACAACTGCCTCTTTGTCTTCCCTATTTATTCTCATGTGGTTTGATTTCTTATATATTTGTATGTATGTTGCCTTTCTTCTTTCTGTTACTTTTATCAGGTTCTATAGGCCTATTATGAAAAAGAAGTGATCTTTATGTCACAAGACCACATACAAGCTATACCACTTAATCTTTCTCAACCTCAATTGGTAAAATGTAGATAATAATAGTGCCCATCATAGAGGACCCTTGTGATGATCAAATAAGATAGATAAATGTTCATAAGGTGCCCAGCAAACCTTGAAAGTACTATATAAATGTGAGCATCAGCATTATTGATGTTACTACTGCTTATTGCCAGAGTCACAAACCCAGGGATAACCCCACGTCTGTCTTGGGTATGGGAAGTATTGACTTCTTGTAGATTTGAGTGAATCTAATTAGGAGCAGGCCACTCCACATCAGATGGCTCTGTAACTTTCAGTTCAGAATGAAAAATGCTGGCCAACATTTGTGCCCCCAGGAACACTAAAATGCTGCACTGGAAGTTGGGTGACGCCATCTTATGGTGGACCTCTTGTTCTAGGGCTTGATGAACTGCTGATTTTTGTCCCACAGGGCTCATATTGAATTTCATGACAACTTTCCAGTGCCTTATTATTATGTCATGTAATGGAAGAATCATTTTTAGAGAAATAAATCTTGAAGCTACCCATTTATTGGAGAAAAAAAACTGTGGCCCCTTAATAGGTTAAGACTTGTCCAAGAACCTCTTCATCATCTTGCTGTGGCAGAGAAGTGACACTGGATTCTTTTAGGTTATGCCAGCAGAACCCAAGAAGGTTTGGCAGGTCATATCAAACAAACAAATAAACAAAAGAAGCAACACAAAAGGCTTTGAGTACAGATCTGATGAAAGACTGAAGTAGAATTTGGAAAGATTCATTTAGAGAAGGCTTGTGACAACATGGTTTCATCTATATCTATCAGTCTGCCTCCCTATTATTTGTTCCTTTATTTGCCTATCTGTTTTTCTAATTTGCTGATTTGTTTGTTTACCTACTTCGTCATCTAGCTTCTTATTTATTTGTTTGCTACAGCAGCTCAATGGTCTGCAGAGGCATGGAAGAATTGAGATAAGTATTTATACTCACATTAATGAAGTCATGGACCAACTGAAATATATTTCACCACTTTTCCCTGAAATCATCATAGAACCTCAAACTTAGAAGGGACTTCATAGCAGAACCAGAAGAACACTGTACACAGCAACAGCAATATTGTATGATGAACAACTGTAAATGACTTAGCTATTTATTCTCAGCAATGCAGTGATCCAAGACAATCCCAGAGACTCATGCTGAGAAGTAACCACATGCCTCCAGAGAAAGAATTGGTGGAATCTGAATTTAAACTAAAACATACTTCATTTTTTTAATTTGGGGGGGGGGGGAGTTCTCTTCTTCACGATCTCTTCCACAAAATGACTAGTATGGGAAAATGTTTTTTACATGAAAAAAAAATAAGGGACTTCAGTGGTAAATTGATACCTGAATTATGAATTCCTTCTATAATGTCCTTTCCCATGAGTTGCTGTTGGTTGACTGTTCTTTGACCTACATGTAGTGCTTTGGTTCAAGATAGCTCAGGTGTCCTGGAAAAATCTCAGCTGTACACAGGCTTTGAGCACTGTTTGAAGATATTTCTTCCCCTCATGACTGCCTCACAAAAAAACAAAACAAAACCTATTCCAGTATTGTCTAGAAGATTTTCCTCATATTAAGAGGTATGATTTAATGGAAAAAGCATTGGCCTTAAGAATCAGGAGTTCTGAATTTGAGCTCCAGCTCTTATTCTTATTATCTATGTGACCTTGGACAAGTCACTTAATCTGAGCTTCATCTGTAAATAATCCAGTATTTGAATGGATCTATAAAACGGGCTTTACTATCTTACTAAATCACCTATTATTACACTGGGCTCCAGTTTCCTTATACATAAAATGAGGGATTTAATTTGATGACCTCTAATATGCCTTTAGCTCTAAATCCTATGATCATGTAACTTTAACATTACATATAAATGTCAACAAATTGTTAATGTAATTTAAGGTAAAATTTATCTCTGTGGCTTCTAGCTATTGGTCCCAGTTCTCCAGGGTAAAAAAACCAGAAATGTAATGCTATTCCATTTAATAACCTTTTGGGTGTTTGAGAGCACTGATTATGTCTATCCTCCAAAGTCTTCTCTTTCTCTGGGATAAAAATTTTCAGTCCTGATCAGAGGCATGGGAATGGTCAAGATTTCCCCAACGTGTCTTGCTGAGCTATCTTGAATCTAGGTATTACAGGTTAGGGACTAGTTTTAGCAAGTGGCCAGTCAGAGAAGGGACAGAAAGTGGGACTTGTCTGAAGGGAAAAACATTGATAACATGTTAAATAGGATCCCAAAAGACCAGAAGCAAAGCATTCCAGTGTGAGGCACAGGAGGATCTAAGGAGCAAAGACAAAATCAGAGCAGAAGCCCAAAGTATTAAATCATGGAAACAAAAATAAGGCAGATTGAAAAGTTCTAAGAAATGCAAAGGGGCTATAGTAATTTATTGTGCTCAGTTAGCTGGGCACTTCTGTAAGTAGGTTATATGGGGCTAACCCTACTTGCCAAATTTCCCTTGAGAGCCATTACAATTGATAGTGCCAGATTGCTTACCTGGCTCCAGAGTGCAAGTCATTTATTTGGAAAATGAACAGCTGGTTTGAAAAGCAGTATTTGAGGATGGGATTTGGATTTTTGGACCGTGGCTTAAAATTTAGGAATGATAGACTTCTAGCTGGGGAGGGAATATACCTGATAAGAAATGGTAAAATAGTTTTTGCTTTGAGTCTTACAAAGGGCTTTAAATTGGAAAGGGGTGAGGAGGGAATAAAGCTATTAAACATGTACCAAGCTAAATACCTAAAAAAGTAGCCAGCATGTGCTAAATATAGAAGTAAAGATGGTTAGCTATTCACAGAAAAAAATTCAACAAAGGACACTAATAAAATCTATGGGAAGGGAATAAGCATTTTCATAGACTTATCATGTGGTATACTGTGCTTTTTGCAAATATCTCATTTGATTCTCACAACAATCTTGTGAAGTAAATGCTACTGTTATCCCTGTTTTACTGTTGGGGAAACTGAGGCAAATAGGTTAAGTGACTTGCCTCAGGTTCCATAGCTAGTGAGTATCTAGATTTGAATTTAGGTCTTCCTTACTTCAGGTCCAGCATTATCCTCAGCACTACCAGCTACTTCCATAGCCTCAGAGAATAATGTACAAATATGTAAGGTATAGATAGCAAATAAGGAGGACTAACTATAGATATTCTAGGAGGCAAATTCATCTTTTAGGCATCCTTGAGACCTAATAGGCTATGGCTCTGGAAGACAGCCTCTACCTCACTCATAAGGAACAGGTTAGACAAAAGGGTTTAGAGGATAGAAGATGGAGAAGCATTATATATTAGGAAGATAATTGTATGAGGAAACACAGCTGCGGTTGAGAAAGCATTTAAATGAAGATCAATGGGGGCACAAATAGAAGTGATGTTGCCATTAGCGTATACTACAAGCTGTCAGGGAAGAAAGAGGAAATATATGAGGAGTTTAAGAAAATTATACAAGCCTGTCTTGTAAAAATGGAGATTTGAACCCTAGACTTCAATCCCCAGAAGTCCTTGGTATTTCCTAGAATTCCCTATAATCTCACCTGAGTCACCACCTGGATGAGATTACAATTAGTATTTAACTAGCAGTAACACCTCCCACAGGCTCTCTCTGCTCAGCCATTGCAATGATGTAGTAAGTAAACTTTGAATGGGCTAATCAGCCCTGGGCACAAACGTGATTATTATTTTGTATCCTTTATTCTAATAATCCTTAATAAACCTCATGAAATATAATATTTTTATTACTAGATACTAAATTTAATTTTTACAGTCTTAGGTGTCATGAAGTAAGCTGTGATGGGGAAACTTCAATTATCTCATCATTTACTGGTGCTCCTTTAGCCTAAAACAAAGCAGTTAACTGCTGGGTTTGTTTTTAAGTGCATTTCTACCCATCAAGTGGTAGACAAACCAATGAAAGGTAACTTCTGTTTGAGAACAAATTCTTACCAGTGAGGAGGAATTGGTCATAGGAGTGGAAATGATGGGAAGCTTGAGGAGAAGTGACCATTCCATATGAATATTACATTAACTATTCTGGCCCCCATGGCCTGAAGGCCCTATCACAGTGATGGCAAACCTTTTTAGAGACTGAGTGCCCAAATTGCTGCATGTGAGCTGCCCCCTTACCCCAGATGGGAGGAAGGAAGTACTGCCATTGGGCTGCTGGGCAGAGGGGCAGGTGATAGGAGAAATGTCTTCAGGCATACAGAGAAGGGGAGGGGAGCAGCCCCCTCTGGCACACATGCCATAGGTTTGCCAACATTGCCCTTTCGCATTTCACCCCTCCTCTAGTGTTCTCTAGGGCTGGATGAGGCCTAGTCTTTGCCCTTGGCTCAAAGCCTTCACTGATGGTGTTTCCTCAATTTTCAGCTCCCAGACCTCAGTACCATTTAAGCACTTAATCAGATTAGCTTTTATAAAGGAATATTCACTACAAACATACCTTCTAACACATGAGGATGGAGCATAATCCCTTTTCTCACTTTCTACCCCTCATTCTCTAGGGAAATGAGAGGGATTTAGCTCAATTCCTATAATAGCACAGCCCACCAAGTTCCAAGTCTAAAGCACCCCCCTCCCCCAGGGGCTCACATTTCAGTACCCTAGCTTTTTCAAGGGCTTCCCTGCTGGGCCAGCAGAAACATTTGGTTTGGAATCTTGATTCCAAGATTCTTTTATTCGAAATTCTTTGAACTCTAAGAAGTTCCAGTTCTCTGGTCCAGGACTTCCCTGCCTGTGCCTAGGACTGGAAAGTACAAATGAAACATACTCAAACTCCAAGCCTATTTCTTGGGCTACAGGGCTTAAAGTTTATTTTATGATGCCCATTTCATCCTTTGGAGGCAGCTGAAGAGTGACAGACACAGATACACACACAGAGAGAAACAGAGAAATAGAGAAATAGAAAAGAGAAAGAAGAGAGAGGCAGAAAGAAGACAAAAAGAGGGGAGAGAGAAAAGAGAGGAGAGACAGGAGAAAGAGAGTCTGTTCTAATTGTAAGCCAATGGAAAGAGACTGCTTTCACCCACATGGTATGAGAACAAAGATTACCTTCTTTCAGCAGCAGATTCTTGCTTTTATCCACATGGCTGTCAGACAGGTCTGACTAAAGATCTGAGCATTTCCCAGACTTGAAATTGGGATCACAGAGACTATGTATATCCACTTAATGGTTGGTTAATGCTGTAACTCTCTAAGGATAATTGTCTGAGGTTGCCGTTTGTCCATCTCATGATATAGATTAGGATTATCACCTATAATCAGGCAAAATAAAACCCCCATAAAATAAAAGAGACATC
The DNA here is from genome assembly GCF_027887165.1 of Monodelphis domestica. Lineage (NCBI taxonomy): Eukaryota > Metazoa > Chordata > Mammalia > Didelphimorphia > Didelphidae > Monodelphis > Monodelphis domestica. Next base: position 170,848,118 of record NC_077229.1, read on the forward strand.
CAGAGGCCTAGGCTTGGACATTTGCCTTCCACCCCCAGCTGCCATGGGGGAACAGTTGCCATGCTGTAGCGGTAAGGAGAAGTATAGCAGCCTTCTTCCCCTGCCTTCACATATTCCTGAACTAGTCCAAGGATGAGAAGAGATTGGCAGATCATTCCCCTTTTAAAGATTTGTTGCTAATAAAGGGTTTTAAAGAACTCAAGTCCTTCAGTACTGGGTCACACATAGCCAGCCAGAAATAGCCAGGGGCTTTGTTATCCCCCAATGTCCAAGTAGTGAGCTAGGACACTTTCTGTACATGCCAGTGCATTAAAAAATTAGCATAGTCTATGGGAAGTAGCTGTTAATCTTAAGACGTCTTCCCTTGGCATCAGTTAATTTTTTTTTAACCTTTACTTTCTGTCCTAGTAACTTTTTAGGACAGAAGGACAAGGGCTAGGCAAATATACTTGCCCAGGGTCACCTAGCCAGTAAGTGTCTGAGGCCAGATTTGAACCCACATAATTTATCTTCAGAATTTTAGTATATTACTGGCTTTCCCATACTTTATGGTTCACCCAAACTGGCTTCTCTCTATTCCTCACATATGGTATTCTATCTCTGGTCCCTATCCCTAGAATTCACTGACCTTACCTCCTTGGGAAAGGCCTCAATTTCAGAATCATACAATGCTAAAGCTGAATTAAGGACCTTACAGATTATCTAGTCTAATTTTCTTTGCTCTGCCATTTTAGAGATGAGAAAAATCAGCTTCCAAAAAGAGAAATGATTTGTCCCAAATCACCACACTAATAAATAGTTGAGCTGAGATTTTATTCCAATTTACCTGACTCCTAATTAGGGAGGGGTTTTTTTTTGCTACCCATATTTTCTTCCTTTTGGGATACAATAGAAAGCTTGCTGGGTCTGGAGTCAGAGGGCTCAAGTTCAAGTTCTGTTTCTGTTGCTTCTCTCTATTACTTTAGGTAAACTGCCTAACCTCTCTGGGTCCTAGTTTCTGCATACAAAATGAATGGATTGGACTCCATGATCTAAATTCTATTTCAGCTCAAAATCTATACACTTATGATTAATCCTACAGTTGTGAATGGGGAAATTGTATGTCTGCTGACTTCCTTGGATGTCCGAGTTTTAACTGCTGCATTTATGCTTGTAATAACATTCCCAACACATGGTTATTCAGTGTCTGCCTGAAACACCTCTAATGACAAGTAGTCAATAGATCTGATTTTAAATACAGTATTCCTTTCTCTACATCATGCTTCCTCTCTATCAATGGGAATGGACTGAAGTTATAGCTTGACAGCTTTCCTTTTGCTCTATCCACTGGGTCATTGACTCAAGAGATTACAGAGCTGAAGAATCTAAAGCCTCCCTTGCACTGATTCTCTTTTACCTAAGCTTTCTTCCATCTGTACATTTCTTTAAAAAAAAATCTTAAGTTGGTAACAATTCCTTGGGCATCCCTATCCATATCCACTTCTTCAGACAGATTCCATTTTTCTTCCTCATTAGATCTGTTCTTCTCTACTTTTTTTTTTCATCCCAGAAACCCCAACTGCCTCCAAGGCTTAGCTCAAGTGCTACTATTAATCTGAAGCATTTCCTGATTGCTCCCAGTTTAGTTCTTTCCCCATCTTCTCCAATTATTTTGTATTTATTAATGAGAACTCGAGCTTTTATATAAGGAATGTTTCATTTTTGTCTTTGTATTCCTAACTCCTATTGTATAGTAGGCACTCAAAAATTCTTATTGAATTAACACTATTTGAAAAATGAAGATAGGAGATAATCTCCTCAGGTGATCCCTTTCTTGGGCCAGCTCACATCTCTTACAAATGTTTAAATTGTGTGTGTTATCTCTATCATATCAAACTCTTCAAAATTTGATATTTTTCAACCCTAACTTGCAAGTGTCTCAAGACATAGAAAAACTTGGAATCCTAAGGAAATAAGTACCTCCTGAAGATCCTGAGAGACATTTAAAGCTCCCTCACTTATAGGTAAAGCAGCTGGTGGTACAACGAATGGATAAAGCTGGATTCAGAAAGACCTGAGGTTAAATCTGTTCTCAACCACTTACTAGCTGCATGACTACTAGGCAACTCATTTAATCTCTGACTACCTCAATTTTCTCACTGGTAAAATAAAGATCATCACAGTATCTACCTCAGAGGGTTATTGTGAGGATCAAATGTGATAATATTTGTAAAGCATTTAGAGATGTGCCTGGCACAAAGGAGGTGCTTAATAAATGCCTGTTTCCTTCTCCCTCCTTCATGGGTAACAGTAGTATGAAGCAAAAATATGAGTTACTTTTCTGCCCTCTTCAATGATTCTTTAATTAATTAATTAAAAACGAAATCTCTCTTCAAACTGCCTCTGACAACTTCATGTGTGCTCTTAGGTAAGTTGCTTAACCTCTCTGAATCTGATGTATAAATGAGACTGCATTAGATGACCTCTCACATACTTTCCAACTAGAATTGTGATTCTGAGTATTTATAATTATTAAAAATTAAATATTGACTTTTTAAAGGAAGTTTTTGGATTTATCATTTTTTATTAATAGAATTTGTTTCCAAGTATCTCAGCCATTCTTTCCTCTCTCCACAATATAGAAGACATCATCCAGCAAACAGATATATATCTATGGATTCTGCCTTTTCTATTTTTATTTTTCAGTTCATTCCCTGGAAGTGAACATTCACAAGTTATTCTTCAAGTATTAAATCTGTAACTGTTTATAATGTACTCTTGGTTTTGCTCATTTCTCTATTCATTATCTAATGTTCTTTCCCAGTTTAAAAAAAAAATTGTCCTTTGAGGCCCTTAAGCAGAAGCTAGATGACTACCTGTGCATGTTATGATGGAGACTCTTTTCATGCATAAGTTGGAATTTGTGGCCTCTGAGACTCACAACTCTCAAATTCTGTGATTGTTATTCTAAGAGCATTCCAGGGATGAGGGACAGTCTGAAATGTCAGCAAGGAGGACAGTTTGGCCCAATTCAGAAGGGATGTTGACCAGGTGCCAATGGGATCAGAGGCCTTCTAATGTCCCAAGCAATGTGGGCTGTAAAAGAGATTTTTTTTAATTAAAAAAAAAAAGCTCTTCCTTTTATTGGACCAAATCTACTGCATATGATTTCAACCCCTTTGTTTCTAGTTTCTCTCTGGAAACAAAGAATAAAGCTAATTTACACATTTTATAATACCACTCAATCTTCCAAAAAAAAAAAAGGGTCCATTTTTTTTTTCCTGGACCCAAAGTTATAAATGGAATTTTTTTTTTCTTTCTAAGTTTCCATTTTTAAAAATCGGTGTGGGTGGGAAACTTTGATGAGCCCATTAATGAGTTAGGTCAAAACCAAGGCAGGTGAATGTAGGAAACTGGAGGGATGCAGTTGCTGAAAATCCAGCCGTCACAAGAAGCTGTGGCATCTTCGGTCTCGTCACAATTGAGCACTTTGGCAGACCATGTCCAACCTTCAGGTGCCAATGTAACATTGAACATTTTTCTTTAGTGTACAAAGGAGGGAGCCTGCTTACCAGCCAGGTCCAGTCCCCAGTGGTATCTGGGGGGACGGGATAAGTGAACCAAACCCTTTTCTTCTCTGATTAACTGAGGTAGCAATAGGAAAGGTGGAAGGCGGTGGGCAAGGCTGGATTTCCAGAAGCTCTGCAACTTCTGGACCCTCAGTGCATGCAGGCTCTCAAATTTTCCTAATACCACCACCTCTCAGCTCCCCTTTTGTTGAGCTGCTGGTTTCCAAGGAGCTAAAAGCGTCCTTTTCACGCTTTGCATGTGGAGAGAGGTTGCTAGGCTAGCTTAGGAATCCGGGAGCGGCACGCCACCGAAGCTCCAGTGTTTTGACGCGTTCCAAGCAGTGGAGCCTTGGGAAAAGGTTCAGAAGTCCGCGAAGTCCCAGGGAGTCCTTGCTCCCAGATTCGAGTGGTTACACCACTCCAGCATATCGCTTGGCTTGCTAAGGAGCGGTGTGCGTCCTCCGCCTCCAGTAGAAGCAGCAGTAACTACAGCAGCTCCTCTGGACCCCGGGGCCCCGGGTGCGAGGACAGACCCGCACACAGCACGCACTCAGCGCAGCCCGGGGCGGGCTCGCGCGAAAACCTCAAGAAATTCTTATCACTCCACTCTACCCCCAGCTCCATCAACAGCAGCAGCAACCTCCCATCTCCCCAAGCGGAGGAATCGGCAGGGCAGAGACCCTCTTAACAGGCCCCCGGATAATGGAGCACTGACCATCACGGGAGGGAGGAAGGAGCCTCCCTGAAAGAGGAGAGGGGCACAGCCCACCATACAGCGCCGCCCGCGGAGCGCTGACTCCCCAAGACGACCATGCGGGAGAAACGGCTCACCACCGGTAGGTAGTGTAGGCCCGGCTGGGGGCAGGGGAGAGTTCCAGAGGACGAGGGGGAGGAGCCTTCGGCTTCGCCGCCATTGGCTCGCCCCGACACAGGTCCCGCCCCCAAGAGGCCCAGCGCCATTGGGGCGGTGAGTTAGAGTCCTGCCCCAAAAGACGAAGCCTGTCTTCCTTCCCTCACTGGGGACAGCGGAAGGAAACCCTTATTTTTACAAGGCTCCGCCTCCTCCACCCAGAAACCAGAAAGAGGACTGATAGTTTGTCTCACCTCAGAATACTAACCGTGAGATCCTGTTTGCCTCAGTTTCCTTAACTGTAAAATGAGCTAGAGAAGGAAATGGCAAATTACTCCAATATCTTTACCAAGAATACTTCAAATGGAGTTACGAAGAATTGGACGCCATCGAACAATTGAACCCCCCCCCCCATATATTTGGGTATATATGAGGCAAATTATATATATAGTAATATGTAGGTCCATACACATATACATTGTATGTGTATGTATAGTGTATTATGCATTATATATAGTGCTTTAACGTTGGCAAAGTGCTTTAAAAAATCTCATTCTATAGCTATCATTTGAAGTCTCCAGGTTTTCCTCACTGCTCTGTATATCTGTACACATATATGTGTGAATCAAATGATATATTTGTACTTTGTAAATTTTAAAGGACTATCACACACACACATATACTAGATATCAGTATCCTGAGTCTACACATCCACGCTCTTATTGCTTTCTCACTCCTCACTGAACCACTTTGGGCATTACTTCTTAATTAATGAAGAAAGGGAGAAAAAGGGCAGCTAGGTGGTTCAAAGGATAGAGAGCCAGGCCTAGAGATGGGAGATCCTAGGTCACTCTGGGTGCCATTGGTTTGCCATCACTGACCTAGGTTAAATCTGGCCTCAGACACTTCCTAGCTGGGTGACCCTGGGCAAGTCACTTAACCCTTATTTGCTTAGCCCTTACTGCTCTTCTGCCTGGGAACCAATACACAATACTGATTCTAGGACTGTAGGCAAGGATTTAAAAAAAGAAAGAAAGGGAGAACTTTTCCCTTCTTTCAATCCCACTGGGTTTTGGCAGAGGTCTATCTTTGGTGTTTATTTATATTTATAATAATAGATATGTACATTGCCCCCAAGCCCTCTTTGGCCTATAAGTTTTTTCAGCAATCTCTGGTTGACATTGACATTTACTTTTAGGTTCATGTATATGACATGGGTCTGTCCAATGGGTTATGTATTTTTATTTTTTCTTTTTTTTTTATGTTTTCAATTTATTTATTTTTCAGTTTTTATTTATTTATTTAGTTAAGTTAGAGTATTTTCCCTTGGTTACATGATTCATGTTCTTTCCCTCCCTGTCTCCCTTCCCTCTTCTGAAGCCAATGAACAACTCCACTGGGTTTTACATGTATCCTTGATCAAAACCTATTTCCACATTATTAATATTTATGTATTTCTTTTATCTTGGTGCTACTCATTTTTTATATAGAACAATTGAAGCCCAGAAAAATGGTTAAAACCAAAGGGACAGTAAAATTAAATTAATGGATGATGCCTATAAAAGCCCATTTTCCAACTTTAGTCAAAGGACATTATGGCTAAGGGTTGATGAGAGAGGGCAGCATGGTGGAGTAGACAGACCAACCATGAAGTCAGGAAGAAGTTGGCTTCAGATTCCTAATGTGACACACTTGTTGTGTGTGATCTGAGCAGGTCACTTCATTCCAAGCAGCTCCTGAGCACTCTGAATTGCAGTGAAGAGCCAGTCTGCCCAGGTAGAAGGGAGTTTCCTCACCTTCGCGCTCGCCATACTAATGAAATCATTGGGTCAACCTTTTCCCTATTATCCCGATTATGATGATTATTCAGGCTGTTCAGTCATTCCAGTTGTGTCAGACTCTTCACAGCCTCATTTGAAGCTTTCTTGGCATAGATATTAGACTGGTTTGCCATTTTCTTCTCTAGCTCAGTTTACAGATGAGTTAACAGAGGTAAACAGGGAAATGACTTGCCTGGGGTCACATCACTAATACATCCTCTGAGCCTAGATTTGAACTCAGGAAGATGAGTCTCCCTGACTCCAGGCCGTGCACCCTATCTACTGCACCACCCTTCTGCCCTCAGAGTGACCAATCCAGATTTACTGTCCATTAATTGTCCACTGTGAATTAATTGAAATCTGTCTCATTTTGCCTTTGGAAGAACATGGCTTCTTATGGTAACGTTTGATGGCTGTAAAGATGAATCAATTGATAAAATTCTTGGTTTTATTTTGTTTCAGAGCCGCCAATTATAACAGAAGAGGGGTTGGTAAGTACATTTTAAAAGACCAAAATGTTCTTTCTGCTGTTTTTTGTTGTTGTTGTTAGGAGTAGTGTGGAGTATAGAGAAAAAAAGCTATTATTATATTTTCTTTGTTGCTACAAGTGATAAGCATGTTCTTTTCTGTTAATAATGGCAACAGATGGGCATAAACACTTGTAATTTAAAAAAAATTCTTTTTCAATTGGTTTGCTTAAACAAAGTGGAATGTTTAATATAAATTTTCAAAGGGAAGAACTGTTTTATTGTGGAGTGCATTCTGTATCCCCTGAATGCTGAGAAATTATAATTAGATAAAGTGTTAACTTGGGATTGGTTAATTTGTATTTCATTTTTGTTTTAATTTTGTTCTGTTTAGGCTTCCGATTCAAAATTAGAGACCTTTTGTTTGCATTTGACTTATTTTGTTAGCTAAGTTTTTACTCTTTTCCATTTCAGCTTACTGAAATTCATGCTTTCTTGTTAGAGTAACTGATTTTGGGTTGATGACTAAAATAAGTATTTGTAGGAAAAAATACTTCTATATTTTAAACTTAAGTTATACATTTAAATAAAGAATTTCTCACTTTTTTTCTTTGACATTTCTGGAGTAGGTGACACTATTAGCCAGTCCTTCCCAAAGCCCTCTTCTTCTTTGGCTTCTTGATATTAAAATACTCTTGTTCTCTTATATTCTCTTACTGGCTTCTCTTTCTCTATCTGTCCTTTAACTGGAATTTTGACCAAGATTAAATCTTTAGCCCTTTTTACTTTTCTTTATATAGTCTCTTTCTCTGGAATCTCATCTGCCCTCACACATATATCCCCTTGGCTTCCATTATTATTTTATTTTTATATTATTATTATTTCATTAGTTCTTTGAAGATGACTATATCTTTCTTAACCTTTCCCATACTCCAGATTTGCATTTCCAGTTGCCTGTAGGACATTTTTATTTGAGTTGTCCTTCTGACACCTCAAATTCAACAGATCTAAAACTGAACTCATCTCTTCCTCTTCAAACAATATCATTGTAGGCTATGTTTACTACTTTGGTTCATATAGTCATATTGTCATTTATCATTGTAGTACTATTACTTTTGCATTATTATTTTTACATGTCTTGTTAACAATAATTAGACTATTTAAACTTCTAGTTTAGGAAGCATTTTATATGATTAATTCTCTCCTCTCTTCAAATCTATTTAACACAATCCTACAGATTAATTTTCCTCAAAAGGTTAATGATATTTTTCTAATCCTGTTGATATTTGAATATAGTTAGGTAAGCAGATGTTAAAAATTTATATATTTTGTTAATCATTCAAGACTTTTTGTAGGGTCTTCTATTACAAAACATTTACATTTTATTCTTTAGCTTTGGATGCATGTTAATTCTGCATTCACTTAAAATAACTTATTAAGATTACATTATTTTTTAATATCTATATTACATTTTTAAAAATTGGCCAACACCAGAAAAAAAATTCCAGGAGTATGGAAATAATGGAATTAAGTCATATTGTTAGCTTTTAATTGTTTGTGGAATTGAAATGTAATTCTCATTGACAAAATAAATACAAGTTATATGACAGCATGCCATAATGCTTTTTTGACATAATGGAAACAATTACTAATGAAATAAGAGGTTTATTATTTATAAAAGATACTTTGTTCTTGCCAGTTGCTTTTCAACTATTCAAGTTTTTAAAAATTCTTAGAATAAGCCATGTTGGTGAATAAAACCTCTATGGTAAATACACACAATTTTCTATGCATTTAGAAAATTCACATTTTCTAAGTTTCTATATATACTGACACATTAAAGCAAAGAAGGAATTGTATCCCCATAATACCTCTTCTCTTGCAGAGAAAAAAAAAAGCAACACTTTCTTACCCCTAAACCTTATATTCAGACTCTTGATATACATTGACCTTCTTTAAAACTTACCTTTTCCCACTTTTTCTTCTGTAATAAGATTTATTTCTACATAATCCTATATTTTTTTCCTCCAAGAAATCAGTGCAGAAAATACTTCAGCACCTTTATAGTGAAAAGTGAGTATTTGGCAACAGGAAAAAAAAAAGTTAAAAAAAAACTAACAAGTTTTTTACTTGTGTTCTAATTAAATTTTAAGTTTTTAAAGATAAACTCTTGGTTTCCTTGTATTTTCTTTGCATAAGTTAGCTTACAAAATACTGATTGACTTAAAAGGATTAAAAGATCTATTCTTGGAAATTTATAGTATATAAACAATGAGATAGTCATAGATTTTTACATTTAACAATATAAACATTTGTTTTCATATCACAGGAAGATTCTTTAGCAACTGATGATTTACTTGTGGACTACTTCAATGAATTTTTAAGTCTTCCAGTAAGTATATCATTATGTCATGGTATGGTTATCTTTACACATCAAAGCAATTCAATGATGTTATGATATAAAATAAATGTATTTAAGGAAATATTAATGAAAAGAAAAGAATCCACTGACTTTTCTAGGTGGTTCATGTAAAATTTTACATCTTCACAGAGTTAATTACTTAAATTTTACTTTTGTCACAGTTAAAATTATCTTGAGACTGATTTTGGTGAAAGATTATAAGTGTATGGATTATATCAGGTTTATTGGTTAGGCATCATTATCAATAAAGAGATATAGGTTTCCATGTCTTTCTTACAACCAGGGAAAACTTGAGCTATGTCAGGCAGCTTAAAAAAATTTAATAAATAGATTTTTAGTTCATTTTTCAGCTCCCCTCTCTTCAATATCCCAAGACTTCTTTAATTGGTGATAGCTAATTAAGATGTGGTCCATTAACCTATCCATTCCTTCCTATGCTCACAAGTGGATAGGTCACATACACAGGAAAAGAACCCTTGACCCATTGATTTATTAACCAAATTATGTTTAAAAAGGAAGATATTCCTTGGGATTCCCAAGGACAAAGCAAATGTGAAAAGCAGCAGACTAGATGTTGTATCTTTGATCCAAATTCTAGACATGGAAACACATAGTAATTCTCTATGATATATAGGAATTAATACAGTATATGAAAAAATTTCTCACACTTTCATATCATTTTTAGTTAAGTTACTAGAATCCCCCATTTTTTCCTTTGTCATCCTTACAGTGTATATATTATGAAGTATGTGCTTGGCATTATGTTAAAGCTTCATACAGAAAATAATATAGAATGTGAAACCTTTGAGACTCTTGTTCTTTCCTAAAATATAAGAAAAGAGTATTCAAATGGAAATAAATGTTTAAGTTGGCAGGCTAAATGGTGTAGTGCATTTGTTTTAATTTGTAGTCATTTGTTTTAAGCTCTTATTATTCTATTGCTTAGACTTTCCCATGTCTTAGCTTCTAAATAACTACCATATAATTTGAGGCAAATTGTGGCTCCTTTTTGTATCTTGATTTCCTCACCCGCCAAATGAAAGAGTTGGGCTAGATAGTTTTAAAAATCCTTCTCAAAGCTAACATACTTTTTCTTTTAAAATCCTTACTTGTATTTTAGTAATCAATTTTAAGACAGAAGAGTGGCAAGGGTTAGCCATTCTGCTTGCCCAGGTTTACACAGTGAGGAAGCATCATACCAATATTTTTAATAAATGTGAGCATAGAATGTTTACAAATGTTTATTGGATGAATGAAAGAAGGAAGAAGTATGCAGAAGAGGATAATTGAGATAGTAAGAGTTCTCAAAACTGTGCCATATGAAGAATGTTTGAAAGAACTTGAAAGATTTAGACTTAAGAAAAGAAGGCTAAAAGAAATCTAATTGCTATCTTCTGTATAATTGAAAATCTGTTACCCTAAAAAAGAACTACATTTCCCCAGAGTCCACCAACTTCCTGTTATTACATATTTTCTGTAGATAGGGGATATTAGGTGGGAAGGTGGAGGGTCCCACCTATTTACTTCCTGTCCTGAGCTTGGTAGTAAGGCAGGCATTTGAACTGGCTGATCAGCCATGGGCATGTGGTCTTTATTTTGTATTCTCTTTATTCCTTGATTTCTAGTGATCATTAATAAACCTCTTAAAATATAATATTTTATTATTTGAGATTTAATTTTAATTTTTACATTTATGGCAACCAGAAGATGGAGAAAAAACTCTCAATTTGTTTTTAAACCCTTACCTTCTGTCTTAGAATCAGTACTATGTATTGGTTCTAAGGCAGAAGAGTGGTAAGGACTAGGCAATGGGGGTCAAGTGACTTGCCCAGGGTCACACAGATAGGAAGTGTGTGAGGCCAGATTTGAACCCAGGACCTCCCGTCTCTGGGCCTGACTCTCAATCCAATGAGCCACCTTGCTGCCCCCAACTCTCAGTTTTTTTAAGAGAACCTAGATAAATTTTGTAAGCCACATTTTTCCTGCCAAGGCTTTTTTCCTATTCTACCCACTCTCGCAAACCCCGAACTCTCTTTGGAACTGCTGCCTTTTTCTTTCTCTACTTTTTGCCTGGTTGTTCTCCCTCCCAGCTCCACTGTTTTAGTTTGAGGAACTTAGCCCGGGACTCTTGGTGGAGAAGAAATAAGCCTCTTCTCTCACCCATCTGCTTGAGCCCGCATTCCTCATTCCTTGCTGCTGCCTATCCTGCTTGCTCCTAGTCCTGGTCCTGCTTCGGCTTTGGCCCCAGCCCTGACTTCATTCCTACTGGTAGCTGCTGATGTGTCTTTGGAACTCACAAACTTAGAGCAGATCTCCAGACAACTGGTAGAAACTGGGGTGTATTTTCCTTAGGCAACAATTAGCCTCCTAACTCCCTCTCTACATGGCTGGGGAAAGTAGAATTTTACCTCAGGGGGGAAGGGAAGAAGGAAGTTACTTTTCCAAACAGGAAGAAAATTACAAGCAAGGCATACTCTTTGAAAGAGCAGTACCGTGCCTATTTCAAATAGCTTCTACCATTCATGAGTACACTGATCTTTTCACTTATCTTGCCTGAGATTCAGGGGAGAAATTAATCTCCCTACAACTGTTTGTTACTTGGGTCTGGCCAGTCTCCAAGATTCATCCAGTTTGAGATTCTTCAAACTCATGTTCTCCCTCACTATGGCAGATACCACGGTTCTGACAAAAGGAATCTGAATGGATAGAGAAAGGAACTTTAAAGAGACTGGAAGTGAAAATTTTAAATCTCTTCAGACTCTATTATTTTGTGAAAGTCTCTGCATTTTATTGTATTTTGCTAATCGTTGGCTTTAAGATTTAATTTGGTTGGTTTTAAGTTCATATATTAATGTATTCAATACTATTCTGTTACACTGAATCAGTTTAAACTACTGTATTTTAACTATTATATATATTCTGTTACCTTTTCCCTATAACTATACTGAACAAAATACTGTAAAGCCCATAAAGAGCTTTTTCTTCCATTTTGCATTTGTTAAGTGTCACATAGATGATGGGTGAACTCAACCTGGCTAACAACCTTTGTAGAATTCAATTAACTAAGAAACTAAATGGTAATTCTTTTTTTTTAAACATTATTTTATTTGCTCATTTCCGAACATTATTCATTAGAAACAAAAATCATTTTCTTTTCTCCCCCACCCCCTCCCACCACCTCTCCCATAGCTGACGCATGATTGCACTGGGTATTACATGTGTTCTTGACTCGAACCCATTTTTGTGTTCTTAGCATTTGCATTAGAGTGTTCATTTAGAGTCTCTCCTCAGTCATATCCCCTCCACCCCTGTAGTCAAGCAGTTGGTTTTCCTTGGTGTTTTTACTCCCACAGTTTATCCTCTGCTTGTGGATAGTGTTTTTTAGATCCCTGCAGATTGTTCAGGGATATTGCATTGTCCCTAATGGAGGTGTCCATTACCTTTGATTGTACCACAGTGTATCAGTCTCTGTGTATAATGATTTCCTAGTTCTGCTCCTTTCGCTCTGCATCACTTCCTGGAGGTTGTTCCAGACTCCATGGAATTCCTTCACTTTATTATTCCTTTGAGCACAATAGTATTCCATCACCAACATATAGCACAATTGGCTCAGCCATTCCCCAATTGAAGGGCATCCCCTCATTTTCCAATTTTTGGCCACCACAAAGAATGAAGCTATGAATATTCTTGTATAAGTCTTTTTCCTTATTATCTCTTTGGGGTACAAACCCAGCATTGCTATGGCTGGATTAAAGGGCAGACAGTCTTTTATCGCCCTTTGGGCATAGTTCCAAATTGCCCTCCAGAATGGTTGGATCAATTCACAACTCCACCAGCAATGAATTAGTGTCCCTACTTTGCCGCATCCCCTCTAGCATTCATTACTTTCCATAGCAGTCATGTTAGCCAATCTGCTAGGTGTGAGGTGATACCTCAGAGTTGTTTTGATTTGCATCTCTCTGATTATAAGAGATGTAGAGTACTTTTTCATGTGCTTATTAATAGTTTTGATTTCTTTGGCTGAGAACTGCCTGTTCATGTCCCTTGCCCATTTTTAAATTGGAGAATGGCTTGATTTTTTGTACAATTGATTTAGCTCTTTGTAAATTTAAGTAATTAAACCTTTGTCAGAGGTTTTTATGAAGATTGCTTCCCAATTTGTTGCTTCCCTTCTGATTTTAGTTACATTGGTTTTGTTTGTACAAAAACTTTTTAATTTGATGTATTCCAAATTATTTATTTGGCATTTTGTGACTCTTTCTAAGTCTTGCTTGGTTTTAAAATCTTTCCCTTCCCAAAGGTCTGACATGTATACTATTCTGTGTTCGCCTAATTTTCTTATAGTTTCTTTCTTTATGTTCAAGTCATTCACCCATTTTGAATTTATCTTCGTGTAGGGTGTGAGGTGTTGATCTAAACCTAATCTTTCCCACACTGTCCTCCAATTTTCCCAGCAGTTTTTATGAAATAGTGTATTTTTATCCCAAAATCTGGGTTCTCTGGGTTTGTTGTATACTGTCCTGCTGAGGTCACTTACCCCAAGTCTATTCCACTGATCCTCCTTTCTGTCTCTTAGCCAGTACCAAATTGTTTTGATGACTGATGCTTTATAATATAGTCTGAGATCTGGGACTGCAAGGTCCCCTTCCTTTGTATTTTTTTTTCATTGTTTCCCTGGATATCCCTGATCCTTTGTTCTTCCAAATGAACTTTGTTATGGTTTTTTCTAAATCAGTAAAAAAAAAATTTGGAAGTTCAATGGGTACGGCACTAAATAGATAAATGAGTTTGGGTAGGATGGTAATTTTTATATTGGCTCGTCCTACCCATGAGCAGTTAATGTTTTTCCGATTGCTCAAGTCTAGTTTTAGTTGTGTGGAGTGTGTTTTGTAGTTGTGTTCATATAGTTCCTGTGTTTGTCTCGGGAGATAGATTCCTAAGTATTTTATTTTGTCTAAGGTGATTTTGAATGGGATTTCTCTTTCTAATTCTTGCTGCTGAGCTGTGTTGGAAATATATAGAAATGTTGATGACTTGTGCGGGGTTATTTTGTATCCTACAACTTTGCTAATGTTGATTATTTTGACTAGCTTTTTGGTTGATTCTCTAGGATTTTTTAAGTAGACCATCATATCCGCAAAGAGTGATAACTTGGTCTCCTCCTTGCCTATTTTACTGCCTTCAATTTCTTTTTCTTCTCTAATTGCTACTGCTAGTGTTTCTAGCACAATGTTAAATAATAGAGGTGATAATGGGCATCCTTGTTTCACTCCTGATCTTATTGGGAATGCTTCTAGTTTATCCCCATTGCAGATGATATTAGTTGATGGTTTTAGATATATACTGTTTATTATTTTTAGAAACGACCCTTCTATTCCTATGCTTTCTAGTGTTTTTAATAGGAATGGGTGTTGTATTTTATCAAAGGCTTTTTCTGCATGTATTGAAATAAACATGTGATTCTTGCTGGTTTGCTTGTTGATGTGGTCAATTATGTGGATAGTTTTCCTAATATTGAACCAGCCCTGCATCCCTGGTATAAATCCTACTTGATCATGGTGAATGACTCTTCTGATCACTTGCTGGAGTCTTTTTGCTAGTATCCTATTTAAGATTTTTGCATCTATATTCATTAGGGAGATTGGTCTATAATTTTCTTTCTCTGTTTTTGGCCTGCCTGGCTTTGGGATCAGTACTATGTTTGTGTCATAAAAGGAATTTGGTAGAACTCCCTCTTTGCTTATTATGTCAAATAGTTTGTATAGTATTGGGGATAGCTGTTCTTTGAATGTTTGATAGAATTCACTGGTGAATCCATCAGGCCCTGGGGATTTTTTCTTAGGAAGTTCTTTGATGGCCTGTTGGATTTCTGTTTCTGATATGGGATTATTTAAGAAATCTATTTCTTCTTCTGTTAGTCTAGGCAATTTATATTTTTGTAAATATTGATCCATATCACCTAGGTTGGTATATTTATTGCCATATAGTTGGGCAAAGTAGTTTTTAATGATTGCCTTAATTTCCTCTTCATTGGAGGTGAGGTCCCCCTTTTCATCCTTGATGCTGTTAATTTGCCTTTCTTCTTTCCTTTTTTTAATTAGATCGACCAGTACTTTGTCTATTTTGTCTGTTTTTCAAAGTACCAGCTTCCATTCTTGTTTATTAGTGCAATAGTTCTATCACATTCGATTTTATTAATTTCTCCCTTAATTTTTAGGATCTCTAGTTTGGTTTTCTTCTGGGGGGTTTTAATTTATTCTTTCTCAATTTTTTTGATTTGCATTTCCAATTCATTGATCTCTGCCCTCCCTAATTTGTTAATATATGCACTCATGGATATGAATTTTCCTCTAAGTACTGCTTTGGCTGCATCCCATAAGGTTTGAAAAGATGTCTCACCATTGTCTTTTTCCTCAATGAAATTATTAATTGTTTCTATGATTTCTTCTCTAACTAACCGATTTTGAAGTATCATATTATTTGATTTCCAATTAATTTTTTATTTGGCTCTCCATATACCCTTACTGATCAATATTTTTATTGCTTTATGATCTGAAAAGGTTGCATTTTTATTTCTGCTTTTCTGCATTTGAGTGCCATGTTTCTGTGACCTAGTGTATGATCTATTTTTGTGAATGTGCCATGTGGTGCTGAGAAGAAGGTGTATTCCTTTTTGTCCCTATTTATTTTTCTCCATATGTCTATTACCTCTAATTTTTCTAAGATTTCTTTCACCTCTTTTACCTCTTTCTTTTTATTTTTTGGTTTGATTTATCTAAATTTGATAGTGGTTGGTTCAAGTCTCCGACTAATATGGTTTTACTGTCTATTTCCTCCTTTAAATCTCCTAGTTTCTCCATTAGAAATTTGGATGCTATACCATTTGGTGCATACATGTTGATTAGTGATATTTCCTCATTGTCTATACTCCCTTTTAACAGAATATAATTACCTTCCCTATCCCTTTTGATCAGGTCTATTTGTGCTTTGGCTTTGTTGGATATCATGATTGCAACTCCTGCCTTCTTTCTATCAGTTGAGGTCCAAAAGGTCTTACTCCATCCTTTAATTCTAACCTTGTAAGTATCAACCCACCTCATATGTGTTTCTTGAAGACAACATATGGTAGGGTTTTGGGTTCTAATCCAATTGGGTGAGTTCATCCCATTCACATTCAAAGTTATGATTGTTACTTGTGGATTCCCTGGCATTTTGATATCTTCCCCTAGTTCTGACCTTTCTTCTTTAGCTATATCCTTTTGAACCAGTGATTTTCTTTAGGTTAGTCTCCCTAGTCCCCTCTCTTGGTATGCTTCCCTTTCTAGCCCCTCCCTTTTTTATGCTCCCTTCTCCTCCCCCTCTCCTTCCCTCCCTTTTTATACTCCCATTCCCCCTTCCCCCTCCTTAATTTCCCTTTCTTTCTTACCCTGTTGGATAAGATAAAATTCAGTATCCCACTGGATCTAGATGTTCTTCCCTCTCAGAGTTGGTTTCACTGAGAGTAAGGTTTAAGTAATACAACTTCATGCTCTCTTCCTCTCCTTCTCATATGAGAGATCTTCCCTTCCCTTTCCCATGTGTATCTTTGTATGGGAAAGATTATTCTGTTTAGTCCTCCCCCCATTTCTTTAAGTAAATCTTAGTATTGTTGATGCTTCCCCCCCTCCCTTTTCCTTTCTTTGCCCCCCCTTTCACCAAATCTTCTCGATGCCCCAATCTTTCCCTATGCATGATTCTTCTAACTACTCTTATGGTGCATACAATTTTTGAGAGTTACACA
Source organism: Monodelphis domestica (assembly GCF_027887165.1). Lineage (NCBI taxonomy): Eukaryota > Metazoa > Chordata > Mammalia > Didelphimorphia > Didelphidae > Monodelphis > Monodelphis domestica. Next base: position 170,865,005 of record NC_077229.1, read on the forward strand.
TTATATTTTCCCACATATTAATATATATGATTTGATGTAAATGTAGTCCTTATAGAAGAGAGTTTGACTTAATAAAAAGATAAGATTTATCTCCTTTTCCCTTTCTTTCATATTTACCTTTTCATGTTTCTCTTGCTTTCTGTGATTGGATATCAAATTTTCCACTAAGTTCTGGTCTTTTCTTAGGAAATGCTTGGAAATCTTCTATTTTGTTGAATGCCCATACTTTCCCCTGGAAGTATATAGTCAGTTTTGCTGGGTAGTTGATTCTTGGTTGGAGAGGCCCAGCTCTCTTGCCTTTCTAAATATCGTGTTCCATGGTTTGCGGTCTCTTAGTGTGTTAGCCACTAATTCATGTGTGATCCTTATGGGAGCCCCCCTATATCTGAAGCTCCTCTTCTTGACTTCTTGTAGGATTTTCTCCTTTTCTTGGAAGCTCTTGAATTTGGCAATTGCATTCCTGGGGGGTTGTCTTTTGGGGATTTAGTATCGAAGGTGTTCTATGAACCCTTTCTATTTCTATTTTGCCCCCTTGCTCCAGAACATGTGGGCAATTTTCTTCTATAATCTCCTGTGGTATAGCATCAAGGTTTTTGTTTATCTCTGGTTTTTTGGGGAGACCAATAATTCTCAGGTTGTCTCTTCTTCCTCTGTTTTCCAGGTCTGTGACCTTTTCAGTGAGATATTTTATGTTTTCTTCTAATTCTATATTTTTTTGGATTTGCTTTATTAATTCTTGCTGTTTTGCATGCTCACTGTCTTCCATTTGCTTCCAGCTCTTTCTCCAATTGTGAAGTCTTGTCTATCAGACTGCTGATCTCTTTCTCCCATTTTTCTTTCCGGAAGGTTTCAATCTTTTGGGTAAGCTCCAATTTGAGATCTTCCAGAGGTGGTGGATAATTTCCATTTTGGGAGGCATGTTTTGGTTTTGTTTGGGTTTCATCCTCTTTCTCTTCTTTTCCTTGGGTACTCCCGCCATAAAAGTTTTAAATAGTCACCTTTTCCCCTTTCTTCCTGGAGGCTTGATTTTGGGCCATGTGAGCCATCCCTTTGGTGGTTTTACTCCCCTTTCCTTATTGGTCTGGGGTCTGGGTGATATGGACGGGTTTTCTGTGAATTTAGGTTGCCTCAGACTAGTTCTTCCCAGCCTCTGAGGTTTCTTAGAGCGCAGGCCCCTGTTCTCAGCACAACCATCCCTGTGTTCAGTGCGGCCGCCCCTTTGCTCTGCGCGGCCACCCCTGTGCTCAGCACAATCTCTCCTGTGTTCATCGCGGCCACCCCTTTACTTAGTGCAGGATTCTCCCATGAAACCTCCCTGAGAGGTCGTTTTCTTGCCGTCTTTAGATCCCAAAGACCCTGGTGTGCTCCCCCAGACAGAGACATTCCTCATTCACTCGCTGTTCCAGTCAGCACTCTGATACCTTACTCTGGTTTGGTGGGGGGGTTAGGGGGGGTAAGGGTGGCTCAGTTCATGTTTTTGTGCAAGCTTTTCCTCCTTCTTCTTATTGTGTGGATATGTTCAAGGCCCACGTACCTTTGTTTCTGTGGGGTACTGGAGAGTCCTTCCGTTCTTCCAAAGGCGATTTTCATGCTCTTTTGAGTTAGTCTATTTCGTTAGGTGCTGGGGAGAGGAAGCGATTCGTGTCTAGATTGCAGCCATGTTAACCAGGAAGCTTAAATGGTAATTCTTAAGGGGTCTTCAGAAATAATTATAATTAACTAGTGGTTTTTGAATGGATGATTTTTTCATATTTATATTATAAAGAATGTTGTATTAATGTTGTACCTCTCCTTGGCTAACACAGTGTGTCACTGATTATAAGCTATATAATTTTGATTTTTAAAACTCTTTTTTATTACTGTTTTTCCTTGCATGTGCAATATAGTTCTGAGTTTTATTTTTCTCTCCTTTTTGTATTTAAAGCACATGTCAACAGTATTGAGAAGATTTTTCTTTAATTTTTTTATTTTGCAGTAATATGTTTAAAATACATTTGTTCTAATATTAATGCATACCCAAAAAGCTTTAGACTATAAAAATGATGCCATTGGTTGTTTAAAAAATTATGGGACTTTGCTTAATGGTTCTGTCTGATTCCAGAAGAAGGGCATACAAAAAGAAAGAAGCACAAAGCTAAACTGCATAGTGTCAGTTGAGCGCAGGTCAAAGAGAACAACCAGTCGCAATGGGATTGATGAAATTTTGAGCCAAGACAAGAGGATTTGAACTTGTTTGGGGTTCGAGGTTGTGGCTGTTTTGACAGATGTCAAAGGCAGGTCATCCTTGTCCCAAATTCTACTAAGTATCTCAAACTTGGCTCCTACCTGGCTCCTATAATCTAGTCCCTATTCTGTCTTTCATTGTGTGGCAAAACTTTCTGTAGTCCTGACTGCTGATTGGGTAAATGCATAATTGCTTAAATCACTTTAATTGGGCCCTGATTCAAGGACCTGTTATAGGTTTATTTTTCCTTTAAGTATTACAACATGCTGTGATGGATCTAGACCTGGGCGTAAGTATTATGACATGCTGTGATGGATCTAGACCTGGGCGTAAGTATTATGACATGCTGTGATGGATCTAGACCTGGGCGTCTACATCAAATACCAACTGGATGGCTCACTATTTGACCTTCACCGCCTGACTGCAAAAACAAAGACAACAGAGAGACTCATCCTGGAAGCTCTCTTTGCAGATGACTGTGCTCTCATGGCCCACCAAGAAAATCATCTCCAAACCATTGTGGACAGGTTCTCCACCGCAACAAAACTGTTTGACCTGACTATCAGCCTTAGCAAAACAGAGGTGCTGTTCCAACCTGCACCAGGGAGGCCAACTAACCAGCCGCACATTACAATCGACGGCACGCAGCTTTCTAACATCAGCACTTTCAAGTACCTGGGCAGCACCATTGCCAACGACAGGTCCCTAGACCATGAGATTAATGCCAGGATCCAAAAGGCCAGCCAGGCACTCGGGCGCTGCGCTGCAAAGTCCTCCAACACAGCGGTGTAAGCACTGCGACGAAGCTCAAAGTGTACGACGCAGTGGTCCTCAGCTCGCTCCTGTACAGTTGTGAGACATGGACACTGTACCGGAAGCACATGAAACAGCTGGAGCAATTCCACCAACGCTCCCTTCAGTCAATCATGAGGATCCGATGGCAGGACCGAATCACCAACCAGGAAGTCCTCGACAGAGCCAACTCCACCAGCATCGAAGTCATGGTCCTCAAAACCCAGCTACGATGGTCTGGGCACGTCATCTGCATGGACCCACAGCGAATACCAAGACAGGTATTCTACGGTGAACTGTCAGCTGGACTCAGGAAACAAGGCCGACCAAAGAAAAGATTCAAGGATCAGCTAAAGTCTAACTTGAAGTGGGCTGGCATTACACCAAAGCAACTAGAACTCGCTGCCTCTGACAGAAGCAGCTGGCGAACCCACATTCACCATGCCGCAGCCACCTTTGGAGATGAGCGACGTCGACGTCTTGCCACTGCGCGTGAACCCCGACACCAGGCCACAACCGCACCTCCCGAAACAACTGGCGTCCCAGGCCCCATGTGCCACAAACTGTGCGCCTCAGCCTTTGGACTCCAAAGCCACATGAGGGTACACTGTAGATGAAACTGCACAAAGACAATAGTCATTCTCGATCCCCGAGAGACTACTATATTATATATTATATATATTATTACTAATTGATTCATATGCCTCATAACTCAGCCATGCATTTCTAAGGATCCCTATGTTTTTCAACACCCTCTTCAGTGGGGAATGTATTATTATTATGAATTTCAAAGTTTAAATTCTTTTTGAGAGTAATTTTAGGTTAAGAAACATGATACTTCTTCAAATCCATAAAGTGAACTGTTTGGAGAAGGTACCATGGAGATGCCTCCCCAAACCATACACTGCACTAGAAGATCCAGAATGAACTTTGGAATGTGATGATTTGAACTGTGTGGGATTGTATGCATTTGTTTTTGTGTGTATACTCTTATGCCAAAGGGTACTGTTCCCTAACTGGCTTTTTGTCAGTGCGCCTAGCAGTCATTGGTTGTGTTCTCTTTTCCTTATATCCCCAAATTATTGTAATTTCAAAGTGGTTATGTTTACAAGATCCATTTGAAAGACTAGTCTTTCATGAATCTCAGGGGGACATGTATAATTGAAAATCTGTTATCCTAAAAAAAGAACTACATTCCCAGGAGCCCACCAACTTCCTGTCATTACATACTTCCTGTGGACAGTGTTACAAGGGAATCACTTTAAAAGACTGATATATATTAATTTAAGGTCGCCAAGGAATTCAGCTATGTAATTCCTAAATGAAAACTTAAGTCAGCAGTCAATCTTTTATGGAGTTTAATTACAATAGGAGGAAGAAAGGAATTAGAGATAGAGAGAGAGAAAAAAGGAGAGAAGGGAATAGGGCTTAAATACCCCTTCTGTTTAGGCTGGGCCAAAAGGCCCAAGCCCTTAGATAGCTGGGGCAAAGAAAAAAAATCAGTCCCTATTACTCACGTGACCAAAATGGAGAAACAGTCTCAGAGGCCCCCACTTTCAGCTTCCTTCAGAGCAAGCTTCTCAGAGCACACACCAACCACACCGACCAACTTCTCAACCACACCCCCAGTCTCCAGATTCCCCTATCCTTAAGGAAACCATCCAAGTTCCCTCCCCTCAGTCCTCACATCTACCAATCACCTGTTCCTCAATTTCCCTGTGCCAATGGAGGTTCTAGCTTAACCCAGGACCGCCCAGAGGTCTCTGGCTTTTGCACATGTCTGTTGAAGTCATATTTTCAAATAATTAAATCTTTGATCCTTTGCTACAGCCCTTTCTAAATCCTGTTAACCTGAGTAGGGTAGAGATTGGAATAATTAAATTTTGATCTAGGCTGCAGCCCTTCCTCAATCCTGTTAGGACTGAATAGGGTGGAGATTGATTCCAAGTATCTCCATTGTATCAATTCTAAAATCAATCCTGACTCAAAGAAATTCCTGTTCTATGCTTAAGCATAGGTCAAAGTCCTTTCCATTGTTCAGCAAAAGGTTTCTGTCCTAAAGTAATCTTAAGAAGGGAAGAGAAGGAACCTCCCATGCCAATGGGGTTCACATTCCAATAGTCAAGACCCACTATCAATAGGAAATTTTTCAAGCATGAAATTTCCCAATGGTGAAATTTCCAACATTTATAAGTCTAAGAAATTTTGAGGTTTACAACAGGGGATATTAGGTGGGGACATGGAAGGTCCTGCCTCTTTATTTCCTGTCCCGAGCTTGGTGGTGGTAACGCAGGTGTTTGAACTGGCTGATCAGCCATGGGCACGTGGTCTTTATTTTGTATCTTCTTTATTCTTTGATTTCTAATGATCATTAATACACCTCCTAAAATATAATATTTTATTTTTTGAGATTTAATTTTAATTTTTACACTTCTCAAGTCCTTGAGATCTGTCACATGAAAGGATTAGTAGACTTGAATGGGAATAGCTAAATGATACAGTAGATAGAATGCTGGCCCTGGAGTCAGGAAGACCTGAGTTCCAATTTGACCTCAGTCAATTACTAGCTGTGTGATCCTGGGCAAGTCACTTAATCCTATATGTTGTACAGGATAATTTTAGCTTTGTGACCTAAACTATATTAATTATTGGTCGCTATGGGATATCCCAAATAAAGTACCCAAGACAGCTGGAAATTAATTAATATAGAGGAAAGAAATTAAGGAGAAGGGAGAGGGAAAAGGTGTAGAATTTCTCCCGCCTGGCCTATGCTAGGAGGAAGATTAGAAACTTCTAGGAAGATAAAGTTTGGAGAGTAAAGGAGGAAGGAATCAGCCTGAACTCCAAGAGGGCTCAGCTAAGATGCTTGAACCTGAATTAGCTCAAGGGCAAAATCACCTCCAAAACCCAGACAAATAGCTGCCACCATGCCAAGATGTCAAAACATTTAGCACGCTGCCAGCAAGAGCCAAATCTCTGGGGAAAGTATGGATGGTTTTACCTCACTTTCCTGCATCTCATTTGTACCAATGTTAGCTTAGCTTGACTTAGGACAGCCCAGGGGTCTGTCAGCTATTTCTGCACATGTCCTTTAAAGGCCATCCTCCTGAATACTTAATCCTTAAATATGGTGTAGACATTCCTGATTTTGTTAGAGTGTCTTCATTGTTACAATCAGGAGATAGCTAAATCCAATCTTCACAATGCCTCAGTTTCCTCATCTTTAAGATAAGCTGGAAAAAGAAATGGTAAACCACTTCAGTATCTTCGTCAAGAAAACTCCAAGTAGGATCACAAAGAATCATATATGAGTAAATGAATGAAGAACAACAAAAGTAGGCTTGTATAGCTTATTAGGAAAGAACTAGGACCAATGGTTGAGAAAATAATAGGCAGATTTTGACACAACAGGTAAAAGAACTAATAGTAATTACAGCTAACAATGGAAAGAACTGTATTCAAAGTAGTATTTTCCTTCTAATTGGAAGTTGGCAACCACAGGCTTCATGACATTATATCAGGGCTGTTGTAGAAGTGATTACCACATTGAGTGGGAATTTATTTTTGTCAGGATCAATGGTCTCCAAACTTTTTTGATCATATTCCTATTAAAAGATTTTTGAGCAGATGCCCTAAGTAGGTAGATGTATATTTTAAAAGTTATATACATATAACTACTACTAACAATTGTTTCTATTATAAAACTTATACAAATATAGAAAATTGGAAAGTATGAGCTAAAATTGAAATGATATTTGGTTCCAGAGTCAATAGAGATCACTGGGGTTTACTGAACAGGAAAGAGATATGGTCAGATCTGTGCTGTAGAAAAACCACTTTGGGCAGGGGCAGTGAGGTAGCTTAATGGATAGAGAGCCAGGCCTGGAGACAAGAGGTGCTAGGTTCAAATCTGGTCTCAGACATTTCCCAGCTGTGTGTGACCCTGGGCAAGACACTTAATGCCAATTGTCTAGCCCTTACCACTCTTCTGCCTTGAACCAATACTTAATATTGATTCTAAGACAGAAGGTAGGGGTTTTTAAAAAAATCACTTTGGTAGCTGTGTGGAAGATGGATTGGAGAGAGGAAATACTTGATCCTAGGGGAGGCCAATTAGGATTTTATAAATAAACTCATGTGAAGCATGATAAGGACCTGAACAATGGGTGGTGGCTGTGTGATTAGAATGAAGAGTAAGATGCAAGAAATGTTGTGAAGAAAGAAATGACAAGATGTAGTAACTGATGATTGGTGAGTATGTGATATGGGGAGTCAAGGATGATACCAAAGTTGGAAAGCTGAGTGATTGTAATGATAGTGGTACCCACAACGGTAATTTCACAAGAGGTAATGGGTTCGAAGGGAAAGGAAATTAGTTTTGGACAGATTGAGTTTGGGACATCAAATCTAAAATGTCCAAAACACAATGGTTGATGTAGAAGTAGAACTCAAGAGAGAGACTAAGGCAGGTTATGTAGATCTGATCCAGTTATACAGAAATAATGAGCTCAGGAGTCACAAGGTTCTGGGGGGGGGGAGGCAGGGAGGAAAGGGTTTAAGGATGTTAAGGAAGGAATAAGGTGGAGATTTTTGCCTGATTTGCCCTTGAATCATGTTAAATTTATAACTGCCCTTACAAAGTCCACATCAGGGACAGTTAGATGAGAGGAGAAAATTGGGGGGGGGGCGGGGACCAGCATGGGAAGAGAGGGAATGAGGGGAGGGGAGGAATGTTGAAAGAAGTGGTATAGCAGTGTGGACATAAGCCATATGATTAGTTATTGGTGGGAGGTGAGGAGGGATACATCTTCCAAATCTCTGATTGCTTATGCAAACAATTTTAAACATTCTTTTAAAATAATTTTGAATGCCAAATTCTCAAGAAAAATGAGGAAAGTAAAAAAAATGTTTTTTTTAATCTTTGATCCAAATTCTTTCTGTGAAGGTGGAAAGCATTTTTTATTATAAGTCCTTTGGAGTTATCTCAGATGATTGTATTGCTGAGAAGAGCTAAATCGTTCACAGTTGATCACTGTTATAATATTGATATTATTATGTACAATGTTTTCCTGTTTCTGAGCATTTCACTTTTCATCAGTTCATGTAAGTCTTCCCAAAAGCATCTGCTTGTCATTTCTTATAGCATAATAGTATTCCATCATGATTACATGCTATAGATTGTTTAGCCATTCCCCAATTGATGGGCATCTCTTCATTTTCCAATACTTTGCCACTCAAAAAGAGCTGCTGTACATATTTTTATACATACAGGTCCTTTTCCTTTTTATAAAAAAAATTCTCTTTGGGATACAGACCTAGTAGTGATATTGCTGTCAAAGGGTATGCTCAGTTTTTCAGTCCTTTTATAGTTTTAGTCCTTTTATAACTGTTCTCTAGAATAGTTGGATTGACTCACAACTCCACCAACAATGAGTGCACGAGTTTCCCAATTTTCCCACATCCCCTCCAATATGTCACTTTTCCTTTTCTGTCTGTCATATTAGGCAATTTGATAGGAGTGAGGTGGTTTGAAAGCTCAGAATTTAAAAATATTAACTTATGCTATTTTGATAACTTTTATTTTTTTATTTATTAAAAAAAACCCTTCCATCTTAGAATTGATACTGTGTATTAGTTCCAAGGCAGAAGAGTGGTAAGGACTAGGCAATAGGGGTTATGTGATTTGTCATGAGTAACACAACTAGAAAGTTTCTGGGATCTGATTTGAACCCAGGACTCCCTGTCTCTAGGCCTGGATCTCAACCCACTGAGCCACCAACCTTCCCTCTTTCATTCCTTTCTTGCAGGATACATGTATAAATTTTCTCTGTACTCTCGTTTCAAAAATAACAACCCTTGCAGTGTGGTTATGAATAGACATAGCTAATTGATAAGCATTTATTAAGCATCTACTATGTGTCAGGCACTGGGCTAAGTACTAGGGATACAAATGAAGCAGAAAGATAGTCTTTGCTTTCAAAGAACTTATATTTTAATAGAAGACAACCCTCAAAAATAAGCTGAAAAGGTTATTAGGGATTACTCTATCCTTTCATATTACAGATGAGGCAACATAGACTCAGATTAAATTACTTGCCTGAAGTTGTATAGTTGTTAATGGCAGAGTTAGGAATTAGGACCCAGATCTTTTGATTCTATTCTACTACTTCCCTTGGGATATATCACATGATCCAAGAATTGATGTCTAGTAACTGCCCTCCCCTAAGTTATTTTTTGATGAGGGGAATCAAGGACATTTGCCACTATTATAAATGATTATGACACTTTCCAAATTCTAGCTTTCATAACTTCATTCTTTTTGTTCATATGCCAAGCTCACATTCAGATATTGTTTTCATTTGGTGTCTGGGAGGTTTCTTTGCTGTCAACTGTTTATGAACAAGTGTTTGCTTTTTAAGAATTCTTCTATATTTGAGTGTGAAACACTTCTTTTTGCTTTGTGTATTTTATGTGCAGTAAGTGTCGTGGGGTTGAGTCGATGGGCTCACATTGAGATTTAAATTGGTCCTTTGTGGGTGGTTTTGAATGTCTGTGACACTTATGGTTTGCAGAAGCTGGAGGGGTGGCCTGGTTATACCCCTGCAAGGATAGGTATGTCATATGTCTGCCAGACCATGCTCAGCTATGTGACTTTGGAATTTTACCATAACTTTTTTTGACTGATCTTAGGCATATTTTTGAACTATAAACTATTATAATTTATTACAGCTTTTCTAAAGAGTTTTGTGGATTGTTGGGGAGCAGGAAGGATTATTTTAGTAATTTTTTCATTTTTGTTAGGAGAGGATAAAGAAAGAGTAGGACAATAAAGGTTGTAAGTGACTGTGGCATGAGTTCCACCCCACCCCCCAAAGTGTCAAGGTTCTAAGGTTAAAAGGTGTTGGCAACATTCTAGGTATAGAAGTCTTTAGATTTAGTGGCAAACCTAAGTGTTCTTTTGTTCTTCTTCATATTTGGAAGTGGGACATAAAGGGTTCTGTTTAAATAGCCCTGGGCTAAAAGGTAAAAATGGGTATTATTTCCATCTCATTATTTAATGGACCTACTAGATACATTTAGGATTAGACATCTGCAGTGACTAAATTTAAATGAAAAGAAATTGTCATTTGGCAATTAACTTGTCATATTTAAATAGTCAGCTGTTTTTTATTCACTGATGAGTGTGCATTAAAAAATACAGCTCTGGAGCTCTGGAGTTGGAACAGAGATAAACATGTACTAAATTAATCTAGTCATTAGTTTTTAATTTAAATACTGTTCAGCTAAATAATTTGGCACCTAGAAAGTTTCACTGGTTAGCTGTTTAAGTAAATCGGTAATTATTCACAGGCTTTTTGTCTCCTTTTAAAAGAAATTTGAAAACAACAATTTATTATGGTAAATATATTTTCATGCATTTGATTTTTCTGTGAAAATATTTTTCTCACATGAATGACTAGTACTAATAGTGAATTTTCATCACCTTCAGGTCAGTTCATCTTAGAACATTTGGAATAAAATAGATATTCTTAAAGTACATTTGGTCAAAGAAAATCTGCCCAATTAGTAGCAGCCTTTGGAGAAATTTAGGTGATATTTAAACTGAAGATGTTGCTGTTGGTTAACCAAGAGAAAAAATGGTTGCCATCTGAAGTCTTGCCTATTCAGCCTTTTGATGTGAAGACTCCTGATATTTGTTCCTTCTCACTGCTCAAGCTGACTTTGGGAATAATGTTCTTAAGATTTAGAAGGCTCTCAAATCAACATATAGTGGGTAAAGGAATATCTCTATCTATCTATCTATCTATCTATCTATCTATCTATCTATCTATCTATCCACACACACACACACACATACATGAAGGTCATTTGTAAAAGTGAGAGACAAGGCTTTGTCTTTCTTAGGATCAAAGACATATGTGTTCCATGCCTCTTGCCTCATTGCTTCTTGCTTCATTACCCTAAAAGCATAAGTGTTTGCAAAGACCCTGGCAGGTCAGCTAGATGAGGGTGACCAATATGGGTTTGGAGGACCTGGCTTTGTTTAGCCTGGGCAAGAAAAGAACAAGCAGAGAGAAGAGGTCTAAGGGACTGTCAAATAGAAAAAATAACACATTTGTTCTGTGTTTCTTAAAAAGTCAAAGTATAACCAATGAGTGAAATTTATAAAGAGACTTAGGCTCAAAATAAAGATCTTTTTAATACATAGTCTGTCCTCCAGTGGAATAGGCTGCCCTTTTGGGGGAAGATAGATAATGAGATTCTTTTCTTTAGAGGGTATTTAAATAGAGACTGAATGATCCTCTGTCAGAAATGATGTAGAAAAGATTCACTTTGGGGGACTTTGTGCTATAGATTGTGTGAATTTAGGTTAATTATCTTTTAAAAGTTCTTAGGTGTTTTGTTTTTTTTAATAAAGTAGGGGTAGGAGGGGCTTAGAGATTTAGAACTAGAAAAGAAGTTTGTGGAGATCTAGTTCACCCTTCTGATTTTCCAGAGGAGGAAACAGTCTCAGAGAAAGGAGGGGACTTACCAAGGTTAAACAGTTAGGTTTTCCTGAATTCACATTTAGAATTCTCTCTGTTATGCCAGAGTCTTTAACTTGGGGTTTGTGAACTTTTTTTTAAATCCTTTCCTTCTGTCTTAGATTCAATACTGTGTATTAGTTTCAAGGCTGAAGGATGGTAAGTACTAGCAATGAGGGGTCAAGAGACTTGCCCCAGGATTACACAGCTAAAAGTATCTGAGGTCACATTTGAACCCAAGACCTCCCATCTCTAGGCCTATCTCTTAATCTACTGAGCCACCTGGCTAGGCCATCTGAACTTGTTTTTTTTTTTTTAATATTTTCATAAGTATTTTAATATGTTTAGTTTTCTTTGTAATCCTATGTATTTTATGAGAAGGGGTCTGTAGGCATCAGCAGACTGTCATAAAGGATCCATGACATAAAGAAATAAAGAATCTCTAAATTCCTCTCAATCATCTTAAATGTGTATGCTCTATGATCTCTTCCTCTAGAAATGATATGAATTGAATGAATAGAAAAATCTTAGAATCCTAGACAAGAAGAGATTTCAAGAAATCATCTAGTCTAGTATCCAGCTTTTAAGGTAGACAGATATTTTAAGTCATTCAGGACAGATAAATAGACATACATACAGGCATTCTTTCCACATTGTGACTTATCTTCAACATGGCTTTGACATATCATAGGTCTGCATATGAAATTAAATGGGATTTTTGGAGAGTTTTGCTGAAGCCCCAGATGACACACAAAGGTCAGAAGATGACATAGAAAAAGTTTAGAAACTATATAGGCTATGACCAAATACTTAACCGAGATTTAATTTTATTATTTTTTTCTTTCTTTTATTCCAATAACAGATGTACATACAAGTTTTCCAAATTTACACAATTCATGTTTTCTCTCTTCCCTCTTTCCTCCTTCCTCCTAGAGCTGATACACAATTTCACTGGGGTTATACAGGTATTATTACTCAAAACATTTCCATATTATTCATTTTTGTAAGAGAATAATCTCATAAAACCAAAATCCCAAATCATATACCCAAATAAACAAGTGATAAAATCATGTTTTCATCTTCATTTCTACTCCAACAGTTCTTTCTTTAGAGGTGGATAGTGTTCTTTTTCATAAGTCCTTCAGGATTGTCCTTGGATCATTGTATTTTTTACATTTATGATTTATAGCAGTCTATCACATTTGATTGTTCCACAATATTGCAGTTACTGTGTATAGTGTTCTCCTGGTTCTGCTTATTTCACTCTGCATCAGTTCATGTAGGTCTTTCCAGCCCTTTCTGGAGTCATTCCATTCATCATTCCTTATAGCACAATAGTATTCCATCACTATTATATACCACAGTTTATTCAGCCATTCTCTAATTGAGGGACATACCTTTAGTTTCCAATTGTTTGCCACCACAAAAAGCACAGATATAAATATTTTTGTACAAACAGCCCCTTTCCCATCTTTTCAATCTCTTTGGGATACATAGCTAGTAGTGGTATTGCTAGATTAAAGGGTTTGCATTCTTTTTGAAGCCCTTTGGGCATAATTCCAAAATACCTTCCAGAATGGTTAGATCAGTTCACAACTCCACCATCAGTGTTCCAATTTTGCCACATCCCCTCCTACATTTATTTTCCTTTACTGTCATATTGGCTAATCTACTAGGTGTAAGGTGGTACCTCAGAGTTGTTTGGATTTACATTTCTCTTATCAAGAGTGATTTAGAACATTTTTTCATATGATTATTGATAGCTTTGATTTATTCATCTGAGAGCTGCCTATTCATATCCTTGATCATTTATCAATTGGGGAATGGCTTGGTTTCTTATAAATTTGACTTAGTTCTTTATATATTTGAGAAATTAGAACTTTCTCAAGAGAAATTTGTCATAAAAATATTTTTCTAATTTGTTGCTTCCCTTCAAATCTTGTTGCATTAGTTTTGTTTGTACAAAACCTTTTTAATTTAATATAATTAAAATTATTCATTTTACATCTTATAATGTTCTCTAGTTTTGTTTGGTCTGAAATTCTTCCCTTCTCCATAGATCTGATAGGTAAAATATTCTACATTCACCTTATTTACTTGTATTACTCTTTATGTTTAAATCATATATCTATTTTGAATTTATTGGTTTGAACTCTTGGTATAGGGCTTGTGAAGGTTAAACTAAATCTCTCCGCTAATTGTGAAGATTAAATTAACTCCCCTGCCCGTTTTTAGATTTAATTACCAAAAGTGTAAATACCCCATTCACACTTGAGTGGGGGAGATCTATGACCCACATGTGTGATAGTGGGTGATGAATCAGAATCAAACTGACTGCGTCCTAGGCAATCCTAAGCAAAGCTTCAATCGTAATTGGTAGATGTAAAAGTGGAAGAAGGCATAGGAAGTGATGCAAAAGAAAGTGTCTTTAAAAGGGAATTACAACTTCCTGGGACAACTTTGACTTCTTCTTCGGAGAGTTCTCGAGTTCTTTGTGCTTGGGACTTCTGACTGCTCTCATTCTTCAGAGTTCTGAGTTCAAGTTGGAGGCTGGTGAAGAATCTGCTGACTAGGTCTGAGACCCTGTACTTGGTGAGACTGTTCTTCAGTCTTTCCCTTTGGATTGACAAATGGTGAGTGAAAGAACTGACTCCTTTCCTGGATTTTCTGTAGAGACTAGCCTCAGGAGAGACCTACTTCTTTAGAGAGAATCCCTGCAACCCCAGGTCCTCAGCTCAAAGACTAAACTCCCTTACCTGTTTTTGAGCCAGATGTCAGAGCAAAATACTTAGTGTTTAGGCTAGATATCTTACCCCATCCTCTCTCTCATTTTCTTACTTTTACTCTTTCTATATTTTGTAAATAAATTATTAAATAAATCTCTGGAATTAATTAAATTCTTGGCAACCCTAATTTTAAATAATCCAGTCCAACTTTTTTATAAAAATCTCTTTTTTCCCCATTACAGGTGGTTATAATCAACCTGTGGTGCACACACTAAGATGGCACACAGAGTGCTCACTCTCTGTGGGTGCATGTGCTGCCCTTCCTCCACCAGAGTTCATTACTAGAAAGGCAGAAGGGACTTGGGCAGAGCTGCTCATCTCCCCATTTCCACCGTGTCTGATGACATTTCTTCATATCCCCTCACCTCTGCCCAGGAGCCAATGGGAATGCACAGGGGATAAGGTGGGCCACTCATAGGCAGCAGAACTGGAAGGAAGCAGAGTACTTGGGTTACTCCCCTCCCCCTCTCTACACGTACTCCTCACTTTACCTGCCCCTCTGCCCAGCAGCCCAATGGGAGTGCTTTCTTCCTTCTGTGTGGTGTAAAGGGGGGGGGCACACCTGGCACTTGGTGGGGGGGAAGGGCACAGTACACAGGCTCTAGGGTGGGGTCAGGCATGGCATTCAGTCTGAGAGGTGGGGTGGGGTTGGGATATTGATCTAAACCTAATTTTCACCATACTATTTTCTAATTTTTTCCAGCAGTTTTTGTCAAACACTGAGTTCTTATCCCCAATGATGGGATTTTTGGGTTTATCAAACACTAGATTGCTTAGGTCATTTATCTCTCATCTATGCCATTGATCCACTCTTCTATTTCTTAGCCACTACCAGATTGTTTTGATGCCCACTGCTTTATAAGTATGGTTAAACCACTGCTAGGCCACCATCCTTCACATTTTTTTTATTAGTTCCCTTCATATGATTTTTTGTTCTTCTGGATGAAATTTTTGTAATATTTTTTAGTTCTATAAAATAGTTTTTTGGAAGTTTGATAGGTATGGGACTGAGTAAATAAATTTAATTTAGGTAGGATTCTCATTTCTGTTATATTAGCTTGGTCTACCCATGAGCATATTAATGTTTTTACAATTATTTAGATCTACTTCTATTTGTGTGAAAAATGTTATGTAATTGTGTTCATATAATTCCTGTGTTTGTCTTGGCAGATAGATTCCCAAATATTTTATATTGTTTAGAGTGATTTTAAATGGAGTTTCTCTTTCTAATTCTTGCTACTGGTTTTTTGTTGGAAATATATAGAAATGCTGATGATTTATGTGGTTAAGCCAGATTTTAAAATAAGGTACTGTAAACACCCTAGAAAAGAAAAATTTCAGACTTCTTTTCTAGTATGAAGAGATGACCAAAAATTTTTGTAGAAATTTTCCAAATCACAAGGAGGTGCCCAATCCCTGAGATGTAGAAGAGCTATGAGGTGCCCAATCCCTGGGATGTAGAAGGGCTATGTATATATATATATATACACATATATACACTAACTTTCTTCTCTACTAACTTTAAATATGCTCAAATCTCTACCATCTTTAAAAATATGACCCTACCAATTCTCAAGCTATTTGCCTGTATCCTCCCTCTTTCTTAGCCAAACTAGAAAAAAGTTACATAAGCAATATTGCCTTTTGATTGTAACCTCATCAATCAGCTGAAACTTTTCTCTCAAAAAATTCTGATTACTTATCAAATAATGCTTTAATTTTTCTTCTAGTTCTTATCTTTCTTGACATCTCTACTGTATTGGACACTGTTGACCACTTGCTTTTCTTAGACTTTCTCTTCTCTCTTGGTTTTAGTAATTATTTCTCTCTTGTTTCTCTGCCTACCTATCTGAATTCTTCTTCTCTGTCTCCTTTGAGGGTTGATCATCTGCATCATGTCTCTTAACTGTGGATGTGTCAGGCTTCTGCCCTGAGTCCTCTTTTATCTCTCTGTGCTTTCACTTGTTTTGACCTCATCAGTCATTTCTGTGCAGTTGACTCACAGATCTAAATACCCAAGTCAAGTCTCTTAAACCTATACTTGTACTTCATCAACTGCCTATTTAGACAATTCAAATTAGATTCCTCAAAGACAAATTCAGCATTCCCAAAACACAATACATTGTCTTTACCCCCAAACCTATTCCCTTACAAAATTTTCTATGTTTGTTGAGAGTACTACCATTCTTCTAGTCTCCCAGTTTTTTAACCTAGGCATTTTTTTTAAGATTTGAAAATTTTTATTTAATTAATTTAGAATACTTTTCCATGGTTATATAATTCATGTTCCTTCCCTCTCCGCCTCCCTCCTCTCCCCACGTAGCCAACACTCAATTCCACTGGGTTTTACATGTGTCATTGATCAAGACCTATTTCCATATTATCAATATTTGCACTGAGGGTGATCGCTGAAGAGTCTACATCCCCAATCATATCCCCATCGACCCATGTGATCAAGCAGTTGTTTTTCTTCTATGTTTCTACTCCCACAGTTCTTTCTCTGGATGTGGATAGTGTTCTTCCTTATAACTCCCTCAGAATTGTCCTGGATCATTGCATTGCTGCTAGTAGAGAAGTCCATTATGTTCCATTGTACCATAGTGTATTCTGGTTCTGCTCCTTTCATTCTGCATCAATTCCTGGAGGTCATTCCAGTTCACATGGAATTTCTCCAGTTCATTTTTCCTTTGAGCACAATAGTATTCAGCCATTCCCCAATTTTTTGCCACCACAAAGAGCACAGCTATGAATATTCTTGTACAAGTCTTTTTTCCATATTACCTCTTTGGGGTATAAACACAGCAGTGCTATGGCTGGATCAAAGGGCAAATAGTCTTTTAAAGTCCTTTGGGCATAGTTCCAAATTGCCTTTTAGAATGGTTAGATCAATTCACAACTCCACCAGCAATGCATTAATGTCCCAATTTTGCCTTGGCATTATTCTTGATTCCTCATTTTTTTCTCAATTCATATATATAGTTTGTTGCCAGACCATGCTATTTCTGCCTTCATGTCCCTTATATCCTACCCCTTCTCTCTCTACTGGCACAACTATTACATTAGTTCAGGAGACTTTATCCAACACCTTTCAGCTTTTCCTCCAAACTGCAGTCCGTATCTGCAATTACTTTTTCTGAATTTACCATCATTTTTAATATTACCTAGATTTACAACTTTGGTATATAATCTTTTACTCTTCACCCTATACTCCTAATCAGTTGCCAGCTCTTGATGTCCACCATATCTCTTGTATCTAAGCCTTCTTCTTTGCTCTCAGAGCTATCCCCTTAAGTCAGGACCTTATAATCTATTTCCTAGACCAAGAGTTTTCTTTTTAAAAATTTTTCTTCATTTCATATATTTTTCCAGATTGCATGGAGATACAATTTTACTAATTATTTTCTGACATTTTGAGATTCATGTTCTGTCCCTCCTTTCCAACCCTTCCTCCTCCTCAAGATAGCAGGTAATATAATAAATATTGGCTGTACTTGTGCTATCATGCAATACATATTTCCATGTTTGTTATAAAAGAAGACACATATTGCTTATCCTGGAGAAAAATTCATGAAAGAAATAAAGTAAAGAATGGTATGTTTCCTTCTGCATTCAGACTCCATCAGTTCCTTCTATGGTGGTAGAAAGCCCTTTTCATCATGAGTCCCTTGGAGTTGTCTTGGATCTCTGCATTGCTGACATAGTTAAGTTATTCACATCTGATCATCTTAAATTACTGCTGTTACTGTGTACAATGTTCTGGTTCTGTTCACTTTAATTTACACCACTTCATATAAGTTGTTCCAGGTGTTGTTTTTTTTGGTGTGTGATTATATGGCACGATAGTATTCTTTTATAATCATATACCACAACTTGTTCAGTAGTTCCTTTATTGATGGACATCCCTTCATTTTTTAATTCTTCACCACCACAAAAAGAGTTGCTGCAAATATTTTTATACATAGGACATTTTCCCCTATCTTTGATCTTTCTCTTTGGGATACAGACCTGTAGTGTTATTGCTTGGTCAAAGGGTATATATAGTTTTCTGACCCTTTGGGCATAGTTCCAAATTGCTCTCTAGAATGATTGCAGCAGTTCACAACTATATTATAGAGCAGAGTTTTCAAATGGTATTTGACAGATTCCTGGTGGGTCTCCAGAACTCTTTTAGGGTCCCACAAGGTCAAAATTGGTTTTATAATAATACCAAGATATTATTTTCTTATTTAAATATTCCTCCTTTTTCCAACTATATATCTCTGTGATACCAGATTGTTTTTATATATAATATATCACAACAGATTAAATGCAGAATTAGACATGAGAATCCAGCTGTCTTCTATTAAACCAGATATGGGAGATTTGCAAAAATATGTAGAACAATGCCACTGTTCTCACTAAATTTTTTTTTTGTTTTGGAAAGTGTTTTTCACAAAGATGTTACTTATGCTAACATATAATGTAGTTATTGTTATTTTGAATGAATAAATATTAAAATTTTATCAGTTTGAATTTCTAATATGCTCAATATTGATACATATACCCCATTTAAACAAAAACTCTTTGGTCCTCAATGACTTTTAAAAAGTATAAAGGGATTCTAAAGCCAAAATGTTTGAGAACCACTGATTTAGACTTTTGTAATGGCTTCTTAATTATTCTTTCCCTTTAAAGGCTTTCTCTAATCTACTATTCACAGAGATGCCAAAATAGTTTTCCTTAGAATATAACCATGTCATTCTCCTTATTGATAAACTATAGTACTTCCCTGTTGTTTTTAGGATAAAATATAAACTCTATTTGGCTTTTTCAAAGCCTTTTACAACTTGGCCCCAATTAATCTTTTCAAATTCATTATAACTTACTCCTCACTTTAATACACTGTACTTTGCAGTTCATTGAAAATATGCCGTTCTCTCTCTGTCCCCCACCTCTCCATCTCTCCTTAGTCCCTCTCCCTTTCTCTTCACTCTTCCCACCCCAAATTCCTGGAATGAACTTTCTCTTTATTCTGCTGCTTCACGGAATCCCTCACTTGCTTCAAAACATAGCTCAATATACCACCTTCTGAATAATGACTTTACATACATGCTGTCTCCCTTTATTAAATGTGAACATTTTTAATGCAAAGGACTTATCATTTTTTATTTTTATCCTAGCACACAACCCAGATCTAGGTGCCTAATGAATACTTTTAATGATTGTTAACTGAATTGATCCCCAAGCATGTTCTTTTCTAAGTTTAATTTTCTTTGTAATTAACTTATCCCTTTGATCATTTTTTTCAATTTCTGTGGGTCAAATCTCAGTGAGATATTTCATATTTTCTTCCATTTTTTCATTCTTTTGATTTTGTTTTATTGTTTCTTGATGTCTTATGAAATTATTAGTTTCTATTTGCCCAATTCTAATTTTTAAAGTCTGAGTTTCTTCCATGACCTGTTGAACCTCCTTTTTCCATTTGGTCCATTCTACTTTTCATTCCATGCTTTTCAATTTTTTTGGTCTCTTTTTCCAGTAAGTCCATTTTGAATTTTAATATTCTTATTTCTTCATGGGCTATTTGTGCCTCTTTTTCCATTTAACCAATTTTGCCTTTTAAACATATTTTCTTTTTGCATTACTTTCATTTCTTTTTCCCATTTTTCTTCAATTTGACTTATTTGCTTTTTAAATTCCTTTTTTGAGTTCTTCCAGTTCCAATTCCCATTTTTAGGGGGATTTTGCATGTATTTGCTTGAATCTCACCATCTCCTGTTGCTTGCTTCTGCTCTTTGCTCTTTTACCCATAGACATTTTCAAAGGTTGAGTTTTTTTTGTCTGTTTGTTTGTCTTGCTAATGTTTGCCATTTTCCCAACAATGGACTGGGACCTTTGCATGTTGTTGGCCATTTCTGTCTTAGCTTCTGGTTCACAGCTGCCAAGGAGACTTTAGAGTGCCCAGTGATATGGACCCAAGGAATGGGTCTGAGGTATTCTTTTGTTGATGTAGCCCTTGACCTGGGATCCCAAAGTTGCTTATACCCTGGTTCTGAGTTTGGCATGGTAGGTGGGGGAGTGGTCAGCCTGCCCTTTTCTGTTTGCAGTTTTGCTTCTGGTTCCCCCTTGTATTGTGGAAAATCCATTCTCTCTGCCTAACTTTCACATCATGTTCAGTGGAAGAGTCCCCTCACTCATCCTGTGTTGATTCCTGTCCTTTGGAGGCATTTTTAAATTTGGTTTGGAAGGATATTCAGAGCAGTTTCAGGCTTTCACAGCTACTGACCTGCCACCTTGGCTCTACCTCCTCTATGGGTCAAATCTCTCCACATCCTTTTTTTTTGTGATCAAGATTGTACTGGATTCTCTAATAAAGATTTGACTCATTCAATCTAATTCAATAGAAAGAATACCCTTCAGCTTTTGCATATTTTATCTATTTGAATATAGCCTAGCATCCTCTGGCTCATTTCACAGTAGCCCAAAGTAGCAGAGACATGATCCTATGCTTGGATCATTTAGTTCCATTCTAGAATTGATAAGAATTTTAAAAGATCATTTGTGGTATTCTCTTTTGTCAGAAATCTACATTATCTTAGAGTATAATGTATCTTAAAATTCAACAAGCATTTATTAAGCTCTTAACTATTTGCAATGATTCCTTATGATTCAGAGAGAAATTCTATCCATTGCTTTAAGTATAAAGGACCTACATCTATTATATACATTCAGTTTTCATTTCTTGCCATAGAAACAACAAAATTTTCCTCTCAATACTAAACCACATATTAGTTTCTTGTAAATACAATAAGTGAAACATTTCCTTATTTTTTCCTTTTTAATATTATGATTTGAGGGGTGGTATTTCTAGCCAGTTGCATTCCTAATTATTTTATTCATTTATACATTTCAGAAATTAACTCCTTTAGTAACTCATTCTAGTGTCAAACAAGAATCAGCTTCATTCTGTCTAACCTAAATCCTTCAGGCTTTAGTTGAAATCTGTTGTCCAAACTCAAGTATCTCAGAGGATAGCTGGTTTTCATCACCTTTGTAAGAGGTCCTTCTCTTCACTTCAATTCACTAAGTATTCATTGTCCTGTGGAGGAAGTACCACTTTGGGCACTTTGAATCTTTAGGGTTCAAAGATCAGGGGGGAAAAGTACTTGCCTTTAAGGAGGATTACATTCTACTTGAGTCAATATAATAAGAAGGCATATAAAAAAAAATAAAAAATTAGGGGGCAGCTAGGTGGCTCAGTAGATTGGGAGCCAGGCCTAGAGACAGGAGGTCCCAAGTTCAGATTTGGCTTCAGATACGTCCTAGCTGTGTGACCCTGGGAAAGTCACTGAACCCCCATTGCCTAGCTTTTACTCATCTTCTGCCTTAGAACCAATACACGATATTGATTCTAAAACAGAAGGTAGGGGTTTTAATAAATAAAAACAAAAAATTATTTAAAGGGAGAAAAGATATTAACAATACTAAAACACATATTCATGTATATATACATATCAATGCATATATATGTATGTATACATATGCATGCATACACATGCTTGTAAATATATATGTATATGTGGATAGATATAGCTATATAATTATTAAAATGTACCCTTAGAGTTGTCTCCTACAAGAAGAATGTCTAGTTCTAGTTAACCTTGTCTATAAATCTTACATTCCAGTTTTTCCAATCCTTTATAAAATTTTTCCAGATTTTTCATGTCCATATTTAATTATGGAGATAAAAGTAGGGCAATTGTTTGATAGAGGAGATAGCAGTAAATCTGCTTCTAATATGCCATTCTCTTCCATAGTATTTTGCAAATGATTGTAGTATAATAAATTGTAGTATAAACTAGTGTTGACCCTTTGCTTCCATGTCTCACTGCTTGTCAAGAAGTTCACATATTTATTGGCTAAGATGTTTTCTTGGCTATTTTTGGTTTCTTCAAGGTGACATTTCACATCAGTAAACTTCTCTAAGGAATGATGATAATCTAGAGGAAAGGTATCAATCTCAGCTGCAAATCTCCAGTGTGGCCAGAACCAGATAGAAATGTAATTGGGAATTGCTTAGCAAAGTAAAAATGTAATATACATAATGATAATTTGGGTTTTCTAAGGTAATACATAACCCTGTAGGGATATGAATGATACCACACTTCTATAGTAAAGGTTTCTATTTTTCAAAAGTAATATCATAGTTAAGTGGGCATAAGATGATTGTCATAACACAGTATAGATTTGAAGCCAAAAAGGATCACATGTTTCATATGTTCCAATATCCTGATTTCACAGAAGAGGAAACTGATACACCCAGCAAAGAAAATGACTTAGTCACAGAAATAGCATAATGGCAAAGGTGACAACTGAATTCAAGTGATGACCCTAATCTATTGCTTTTTCCACTGGGTCACACTTTGTTCCTATGAATCAAAAATAATTCAACATATAAAAGTAGATCTAGATGGATATGTGTCAACTTCTCACTTTTATTCTTTTATAATAGATTTGGTGTTGGTTTTTACCTTTGTTTCAATCATTCAATGATCTGGCTGCACTTAGGTCACTGATTTAGAACTGACTTCAACATCAATAACTAGTTATTTCTTATGTGTTAAGATTGTGAAGATTGGATTTAATTATCTCCTGAGTGTAACAATGAAGGTACTTAGCTCTTCCGTTATTGGGAAGATTAAATTGTAATCCCCTATCTATTTTTAGATTTTAATCCCCAAAAGTATTAACCTAATATTTAAAGTAGATCTACCCGTTTTAACCACAAAAGGTGCGAACTAACTACAAAAAAGTGAGAACTAACCACTAAAGGTGTGAACACCCATCTCATACACTGAGTGGGAGGTCTGTGACCCATGTGTGAAAGAATGGGCAGTCCTGGGGAGGAGTGTCTGCTGTGATTGGTAGATGTAAAATTTTAGGGGAGGTTACACAAGAGAAAAAGGTCTTTAAATAGAGGAAACAGGGATACACAAGATGAATCAAAGAATTGAGAGATCTTCAGTCACTCAGAGTTGGACTGGATAGAACAATCACTCGGGCTCGGAGTGAAAAGATCAGTCACTCAGACTGGAAGATGGACACTTGAGGAGAGACTGGAAAGTAGACACTCAGACTTAGAGTGAAGACACTTGGCTGTGGAATTGGACCCCTGGAGGAGCTCGAGCAGGAGAGCTCAGACTGCTTTCCTTTTAGACAGTCACCATGGTGAGTGAAAGGCTGACTTGTTTTCTTGCCTCTCTGGAGGTGTGAAACCTCCGAGGAAGGCCCATCCTCTTGAGACTCCTTTCCCCTGACTGGGGCTTAGAATTTCTACCTGGCTGTGAGGAAGCAGAACTCTCTCTCTCTCTCCCCTTTTATCCTTTCCTTAATATCTTCCTTCTATTGTAAAATAAACTACCATAATCCCATTTACTTGAGTAATTCATTTTGGGATTTAGAAATTAAATCCCTGGCAACCACCAATTAAATATTCAAATCCAATCCAACCATAAATTTTAACAAGATATAGTAACTTTTATTTTATGGTTATGATTGTTTGTTGTTTGCTGTTATCCCATTCGTTTAGCTCTTCTGAGCTGTGTACAAATTCGTGGCCTTGTTCATATTTTGATGCTGAACCATATTTTCCAATATACTATTTTTAAGATTTGTCATTATGTAATGTTTAATAACCTTAAGGACATGTGCTTTTCCAAGAAAACAAATTCCTCTGTAAAAAAATGGCTGAGGCAGACTAATTGTTCATTTTTCTTAAACAAGATCTTAATTACATAGAAAGGAGAAAGCTATACCTAATGTTTGTCTATTTGTATTTTTATTGAATAGCTCTAAATTATCTTAAAATAAGTAAGTGCCTTTTATTCTTTTTATTCATGAATGCATGAATATATCAATTTACCAACTATTTATAGTATCTATTCATTAATATTGTGTTGGGCACAGTTGGGGAATACCAAAGAGCTTTGGGACATTGTCCCTTGTATAATGTAATGTAATTGAAATATTCCCAACTTATTATATTTAAGCCATGTCCACAACAACCAACTTTTTTCCTTTAAATAAAACTCTTTGACTTCATAGCATATATGTAAAGCCAAACTTTTTTCTCTTGAACTTTTTTGTGACAAAGGAATTATAAGACTGACTTCATGTCCCAACCTGCCTTCTTAGTCCTTTCCCATATCCAAAACATTTTTGTTTTCCATCACGTAGCCCAGGTTTTTCTTAAATCATCATTCTTATAGTTTCTTATAGCATAGTAATAATCCATTATAATCACATATCACATCTTGTTCAGCCAATCCCAAATTGATGGACATCCCCTCAGTTCCAATTCTTTGCCACCACAAATTATGCTATAAATATTTTTCTGCAAACAAGTCCCTTTTCCCCTTTAAAAAATCTCTTTGGGATACAGACACCAAGTAGCGGTATTGGTGGGTCAAGGGGTATGCACAATTGTAAAGCTGTTCAGGCATAGTTCCAAATTACTTTTCAGAATGTTGGATGAGTTCACAAATCCAACAGCAGAATATTAGTGTCCCAATTTTCCCACATCTCCAACATTTGCTATTTTTCTTTTCTGTCATATTAGCCAATCTGATAGGTGTTGAGATTGTTTTAATTTTCATTTCTCTAATTTAGAGCATTTTTATGTGATTATATATCTTCTTAATTTCTTCATCTTGAAAAGTGCCTACTCATGTCCTTTGGCCATTTATCAGTTGGGGAATAATTTGTATTCTTATAAATTTTAATCAGTTCTATCTCTGATAATCAGAGAGATGCAAATCAAAACAACTCTGAGGTATCACCTCACACCTAGCAGAGTGGCTAACATGACTGCTATGGAAAGTAATGAATGCTGGAGGGGATGCGGCAAAGTTGGGACATTAATTCATTGCTGGTGATGTTGTGATCCAACCATTCTGGAGGGCAATTTGGAACTATGCCCAAAGGGTGATAAAAGACTGTCTGCTGTCTGCCCTTTAATCCAGCCATAGCATTGCTGGGTTTGTACCCCAAAGAGATAATAAGGAAAAAGACTTGTACATGAATATTCATAGCTGCACTCTTTGTGGTGGCCAAAAATTGGAAAATGAGGGGATGCCCTTCAATGGGGGAATGGCTGAGCCAATTGTGGTATATGTTGGTGATGGAATACTATTGTGCTCAAAGGAATAATAAAGTGGAGGAATTCCATGGAGTCTGGAACAACCTCCAGGAAGTGATGCAGAGTGAAAGGAGCAGAACCAGGAAATCATTGTACACAGAGACTGATACACTGTGGTCCTATCGAATGTAATGGACTTCTCTGTTAGTGGCCATGCAGTGATCCTGAACAACTTAGAGGGATCTATGAGAAAAAACACTATACACATGCAGAGGAAAAACTGTGGGAGTAAAAACACCGAAGAAAAACAACTGCTTGATTACATGGTCGAGGGGATATGGTTGGGGATGTAGACTCTAAATGAACATCCTAATGCAAATACCAACAACATGGAAATGGGTTCTGATCAAGGACACATGCAATACCCAGTGGAATTGCACATCGGCTATTGGAGGGTTGGGGGAGGGGATGGAGGAATAAAAAATGATTTTTGTAACCAAGGAATAATGTTTGAAATTGGCCAAATTAAAAAAATGTCAAAGAAAAATTTTTAATCAGTTCTCTATATTTGAGAAATAAGACCTTTATCAGAGATACTTGCTATAAAAATTTTTCCCCAGCTTTTTCTAATCTTGTTTGCATTGGTTTTATTTGTGCAAAATCCTTTTAGTAATCAAAGTTATCCATTTTACACCATTTAATGCTTTCTATCTTTTCTTTGGGCATACATTCTTCCTCTTTCCATAAATTTGAAAGGTAGACTATTCTGTGTTCCTCTAATTTGGTAATAGTGTAGTTCCCTTTATGTCTTGATAATGCATCCATTTTGGCTTTATCTTGTATGGGGCATGAGATTATAACAGTTGCTGCCATAACTTTTTCCAGTTTTACCAGTGTTTTTTTGTTAGTGATTTCTTGTCCCAAAAGCTTGGATCTTTGGATGTATCAAACATAAAACAATCATGGCCATTTACTACTATGTATTGTGTAGCAAATCTACTCTGTTGATATGCTGCTTTATTTATAAGCCAACACCAGGTTATTTTGATGATTATAGCTTTGTAATACATTTTGATATCTAGTATTGCCAGACTACCTTTCACATTTTTTCACTGATTCCATTATATTCTTGGTCTTTTGTTCTTCTGTATGAATTTTATTATTTTTATAGTTCTATAAAATAATTTTTGAGTAATCTGATTGGTATGGTACTGAAAAAATAGAGATTAATTTCATTGTGTTGCCATTGGCTCCAGGAGCCATCCTTGAACAATTAACATATTTTTAATTGTCAAAATTTTTGTGAAAGTGTTTTATAATTGTATTTATAGAATTCTTGGATTAGTTTTAGCAGGTAAACCCCCAAATAGTTTATATTATCTATAGTTAATTTAAATGGAATTTCTTTTTCTATCTCTTATTGCTGGACTTTGTTGGTAATATAAAGAAATGCTGATGATTTATGTGGACTTATTTATATCAGACAGTTTTGCTAAAGTTATTAATTATTTCAACTAGTTTTAGTTGACTCTTTAGGGACTCTAAGTATATCATGAGATCCTCTACACAGACTGAAAGTTTTATTTCTTCAATGCCTATTATAATTCCTTTATTTCCTTTTTCTTCTCCTGTTACCATATCTAGTATTTTTAGTATATTATTGAATAATAATGGTGATAATGGACATACTTGCTTCACCCCCTGATCTTATTGGGAAGGCATCTAGTTTCTCTTCATTACAGATAATGCTTACTGATGGTTTTAGATATATATTATTTATTATTTTAAGGAATGTTCCATTTATTCCTATCCTCTCTAGTGTTTTTTTAACAGGAATAATAGATGTTTAATTTTGCCAGAAGCTTTTTCTGCATCTTTTGAGATAATCATATAATTTCTATTGGCTTTGTTATTGATTGAGTCAATTTGCTAATGATTTCGCTAATATTGAACCATCCCTGCCTTCCTGGTGTATAGTTAGAAATTCTTGAACCCCTAAACAAAACCACATTACCCAAAGTTCTTTTCTGTATTGCTAGAATCCTTTTTCCTTTTCCTGTGTCCCCACATTTTGCGTGATTATATTTAAGTGACTGTAACTCCTCCCTCTTCCTCTTTTGCACCTGCGACTGTGCTGAAGTCAGGTAGTTCTTTTGCTTTAGTTATTATTAATAAAACTTTATAAGATATAATATTTAGTTATTGATTATTAATTTTAGAACCCACACTGGTATAAATTCCATCTGTATAGTGTATGATCTTCATGATATATTGCTGTGATCTCCTTGCTAGTATTTTATTTAAAAGTTTTGCATCAATATTCATTAGCAAGATCATTCTGTAATTTTCTTTCTTTGTTTTTGCTCTTCCTGGTTTAGATATCAGTACTATCCGTACCATATTTGTATTGTGAAAAGAGTTTGTTAGAATACCTTCTTCAGCTCTTTTTTCAAGTAGTTTGTATAGTATTGGAATTAATTCATTTGTGAATACATCTGACCCTGGGGGGTTTTTCTTAGGAAGTTCATTGATGGCTTGTTCAATCACATCTTATTTGAAAAATATGATGAGAGCTCAGTTTTTTTTTCCTTTCTGGCTAGAGCATAATGAAAGGGATAGAAAACTTTTAAGGTCTCCTTTCTTTTCTCATCCTTTCTCAGTGATTCATCCTTCCATTAAGATTGAATTTTGTACCATTGAGAACAAATTTTGCAAATTTATGAGATACACATAGCTTAGTTGAAGTGGCCAGACAGGAGAATCACCTAATTTTATTTGGTGCCTAATTTATGACATTATAATGATACCTTAGTCTCAGTCCAATAACTTTTCAGATTTTCCATATGCCTTTCAAATAGGGGTTTGAAGTGCTGGGAATTTTTAAAAGTCTTTTATGATTATTTTATTTGTGTGTAGGTTTTCTTAGCTTTTATTTAAAAAAAATTATAACATTTAAAACATTTCTTTTTCAGACTTTTTCAGAGGCAATTAGATTTAATGTGGATTATGGAGTTTTTGAAGTAGTTAGTGATGCCCCTCACATTCTAGAAAAGGAACTAAAAAGAATTCTGCATGAACAGAAACCTCAAAATCCTATTTATGATGTTGTAAGAAAAGAAAAAGAAAGATGTAGCATATCAGTTCCTGAGAAACCAAATGGCTCTACTAAAGATGATACTATAAGGATCAACTATAACATTATGGTAAGAAACTGCATTTGAATTAAAATTAAGTGATTAAATGAAGTATCAGTTAGAATTAAGTTCTGGGCCTTGATGATTCCCTTTCCATGAAAAGAAACAGTGCACTTGATTAAATTGTACTTTACTGATGCTTAAGTAGTTACTCATTGATTTCTCAGTTGTTTATACATATCTGAGTTCCAAATAAATCTTGATAATGGATTTTGGCCCTGCAAAAGCTTTGTTTACTTTAAATGTGTAAAAATGTCCCATTAGCATTGATTAACACAGTATTTATATCACTTGATTGATAGAATAGCTATTACTAGTAAAGTCCTCCAAAGAGTGAATTGTGTAAATTGATTCCCTTTGCCCCACTGACCTTTGTCATAAAACCAGAGTTGTATTCTCAAAGGAAAAAAAAACAAACAAAGAAAGCTGGAAACTTTTGACAGTTCTGGGCATTATTGTACATCAAACTTGCTCTATTTACTGGGAGTTGTAGTTTATTTCTAGAAGTTTACTCTTCCATACCAAAGAATGAAGAAATGAATGAGCACTTACTAAGCATTCCAGGTACTATACAAAGCTTTGAGGATATAGATATAAAAATGATATAATCTCTGACCCTGAGAGAAGCCTATTCTAACAAGGAATAATAATTAGAGAAAGTTTTGATAGCCAGGCAGGGGAATTTGGTTGGGGAGGAATCGAGGTGAATCACTGTGTAAGATGGTCAGTTCATCTGTCTGTTCTAAAAGTAATGGTACTTATTGATTTGAATGCTATGATAACAGAAAAAAGTGGGAAAAAATTGTGATTGAGAGTTTATGAGCTTGGTAGAGGCAGAGCATGGCCTGCATGGACAACAAGATAGCTGGATGGGATGTGAAGGCGAAGCATGGTTTAGAGCAATGATGGGAATCTTTTAGAGACCAGTACAATACCCCCTCCCAGAGTTACCCCCCTCCCCAGACAATGGATCCTGGATAGAGGACGATCTGCTTTTAAGATGATGTTGCTCACCTTAAGCAGCAATCTTCAGGAAAATCCAGGTGGGAGAGAGTCCTGGGGCCAGCAAGCCCTGCCACCATTCAATTGGGGGGAGGAGAGGTAGCTTAAACAAGGTTCTAGAATAAGATGAGATTCCCTTTTTTAAAAAACAAAATCATCCTTTGGGGCAGCTAATCCTGATGGATCTGGGTTTAGGTCAAGTCTGGGCTTGCAAGAATTGCCTTACCAATGATTCTGGTGTGGTTGCAAGTCGGCCTGACCTGAAGTCTCCTAGGTGAGGGCCGTCTGCCAGGGGGCCTAGTGGCCCTCCCTGGGAATCGGAATGGGCTCCTTCTGGGAAGGTTTGGATCTTAAAAGCAAAGGAGGAGGCCCAGGGAGGGGCAGGGGAGGCTCTGCAGGCTCAGAAGTTGGATAGGGGTGGGGTATTTGGCATGAGCCTCCACTGCCATTTCCTTCCTTCCTACCACACAGGGCAGCTGCAGCAGGGGCTTGGCCTGCTCCTCCTTGAAGGCTCAGACACCTAGTCTCCCCTTCAGTCTCAGCCTCCTCTCCTGAGGGAGGAGGGTTATGGTAGCCCTGGGGTCAGACAGGGGAGGGGAAAAAGGAGGGGAGTGGTGGTCTCAGTGCTCTGCTCAGGGGAGAAGGCAGTAGACACAGAGAGTGGAGGAGGGGGAAGGCACAGTGGAAGAGGGAAGGGAGTAGCAATGCCTATGCCCATGGAGAGTTCTCTGTGTGCCATCTTTGGCACATGGGCCATAGTTTGCTATCATGGTTTTAGAGCCTAGGTCACTTAAGTAGATAAAGTAAACACATTGGACCACTTTGTATTCTGATTCAACCTCTGCCCCAGCACAAACTGCCCGACAAATCATATAACCCCCAAAACAATATAAAAGACAAATCAAACACAACACCCTCACAAAAGATGTCCTTGAGTTACAATTTACAAGTTTATAAACTTTTTCCTGTGCTAAAAAGGACCCAAAAGAAAACTATTTGATGAAAACTTGAAAGAACTTTGGGATTAAGAAAATGCATTTCTGGCTACTTGACATAAAGCCAAATAATCAGTGATATACAAATAGTTTAAGTGTGAAGGCAGTCAGTTGAATTGACATTCTTTGCTAATGCAGCACTTGAATGACTACTAAACTAAATTCTTTCAATAGCCAATCAGAAAAGCACTGGGATGTTAAAAGGCAAAATTCAGTTTGTCTCATTATTTAAAATATATCATAGTGCATGGCCTAAATCAAACTTTCTTTTTTTTTTTTTTAAACCCTTACCTTCTGTCTTGGAGTCAATACTGTGTATTGGCTCCAAGGCAGAAGAGTGGTAAGGGCTAGGCAATAGGGGTCAAGTGACTTGCCCAGGGTCACACAGCTAGGAAGTGGCTGAGATCGGATTTGAACCTAGGACTTCCCGTCTCTAGGCCTGGTTCTCAATCCACTGAGCTACCCAGCTGCCCCCCTAAATCAAACTTTCAAAGAGATATAGGCTGCCCTTTCAAACAACATTTCCCCTCCCCCCAGCATTTAAAGGATCATCCCTCCCCCCCCTTTTTAAAGTGTATTTAATTAATTAATTAATTTAGAATATTTTCCCATGGTTATGTGATTCATGTTCTTTCCTTCCCCTCCTCCCAGTTCCCTCCTGTGGCCAGCGTGCAATTCTACTGGGCTTTACATGTATCATTGATCAAGACCTATTTCCATATTATTAATATCTGCAATAGGGTGATCACTTAAGAGTCTACATCCCCAATCATATCCCCATCAACCCATGTGATCAAGTAGTTGTTTTTCTTCTGTGTTTCTCCTCCCACAGTTCTTTCTCTGGATGTGGATAGTGTTCTTCCTTATAAGTCCCTCAGAATTGTCCTGGATCATTGCATTGCCACTAATGGAGACCATTACATTCAATTGTACCACAGTGTATCAGTCTCTGTGTACGATGTTCTGGTTCTGCTCCTCTCACTCTGCATCAATTCCTGGAGGTCGTTCCAGTTCCCATGGAATTCCTCCAGTTCATTATTCCCTTTAGCACAATAGTATTCCATCACCAACAGATACCACCTTTGTTCAGCCATTCCCCAGTTGAAGGGCATCCCCTCATTTTCCAATTTTTTGCCACCACAAAGAGTGCAGCTATGAATATTCTTGTACAGGTCTTTTTCATTATTATCTCTTTGGGGTATAAATCTAGCAGTACTATGGCTGGATGAAAGGGCAAGCAGTCTTATAAAGCCCTTTGGGCAGTTTCAAATTGCCTTCCAGAATGGTTGGATCAATTCACAACTCCACCAGCAATGCATTAATGTCCCAATTTTGCCACATCCCTTCCAACATTTATTACTTTTCTTTGCTGTCATTAGCCAATCTTCTAGGTGTGAGGGTGGTACCTCAGAATTATTTTGATTTGGATTTCTCTAATTATAAGAGATTTATAACACTTTTTTCATGTGCTTATTGATAGTTTTGATTTCTTTATCTGAAAACTGCCTATTCATGTCCCTTGCCCATTTATCAATTGGGGAATGACTTGGGTTTCATACAATTGATTTCACTCCTTATAAATTTGAGTAATTAGACTGTTGTCAGAGATTTTTGTTACATTTTTCCCCAAATTTATTGCTTCCCTTCTGATTTTGGTTGCATTGGTTTGGTTTGTACAAACCCTTTTTAATTTAATGTAATCAAAATTGTTTATTTACATTTTGTAATATTTTCTCTCTCTTACTTGGTCTTAAAATCTTTCCTTTCCCATAGATCTGACAGGTATACAATCTATATTCTTCTAATTTACTTATAGTTTCCTTCTTTATAGTTAAGTCATAACCCTAACCCCTAATCCTTTAAATAAGATGTTTGCTCAAAAAAATCAAATCTTGTACTGTAGTAAAAATATTTCAGTTACAGGCTGATATAAATGAAGAATAATATGCAGTAATAAAGTTGCTTACTGTCCTTCTGCTTGTGTTTTACTTGGGTTCCTCAATTGTCTCCTTGCCAAGGTCTGTCATTTTGGGGTATTTTACTTTTTTCTGGTTCAAGCTGAGCTGGATCCTAGGGCAGGAGCTCCAAAGATGAATCTCCAGGGAACATGGAAGTCCAGACCGGGACAGGTGCTTTTTTAGGTGGGAGAAGTGGTAGAGCCTTGGGAGACTTCAGATGGCAAGAGAACCTGGGTGGATGGATTGAATGATGTTTCTTTCCAGGCATAGGGTGAGGGCAACCTATTCAAAGAGTCAGAAGAAGGGGGATGAAATGTTATATATAAGGAACAGGAAATTTGGCTGGATTGTAGAGTGTATGCAGAGTAATTAATCAGCCTAGAAAGACAGTTTGTAAAAGGCTTCAAACAGAGGTTCATGTTTTATTTTAGATTAAATAGGGAGCCACTTAGATTTTTTGAAACAGGAAAGTGACAATGACCATCTACTGTCCTTTAGGAATATCAATTTGGAAACAGCCCAGAGGATGAATTTTGGGGAGGGAGAAATTGGACATTGATCAATGAAAGATTATTGTGATGATGAGAGGTGATAAAGACCCAGGGTAGTGGGCATGTGAGTAGAGAGAAGAGGACAGATGGGGGAGATCTTAGGGAAATAGCATGGGTAACACTTGGCAACTGATAGGTTTGCAGAGGTGCGTGACAAGTAAGCATCAGCAGTGCTTTTGAACAGGGAAAGAGAACTTAGAAGGATAGGTTTCATGGGAAAGACAAGGATTCTGTCTTGGACACTGATTTTGAGATGTTAATAAGACAAGTAAGGTGGAGATATCCAGCAGGTAGCTGGGGAGGCAGGACTGGAACAAAGGAGAAAGGGGAGACCAGTTCAACTTTACATTATCAGTCCTCTTCTTTCAAGTCTTTTGCTCTCTTATTATGTTGCTGATTGTGTCTAGCCAACCCTCAACTTTCGATTGCTACCACTGTTCATGGCCTTCTCTCCTACTCATGTGCCTGCTATATAAATACTTTATAAAGAGTACTAAAGAAAAAACTGGAAAAGAAATGAAAATTATAGAAGAAAGAGTTAGAAAAGAGAATTAGCAGCTTGGCCCAAGAAATAAAAAACTTATCTTAAATAATAGACTTCCTGAAATTAGGATGGACTAGTAGAAGCCAATAACACTAGAAGCAACAAACAGAATTATTATTTAAATGCAGATGATTCTTAGATTTATTTGTACACTTCTAACCTCTTTCCTGATCCTTCAGTCTCACATCTTCAGCTGCCTGTTGGATTTTTAAAACCTGATATGTCATATAGATATTTTAAATGCAACATGTCCAAAACTCAAACTCATCTTTCCTCCTCCTTTTCCCCTTCCTCCTTCCTAAGTTCCCTATTGCTGTGGGAATTACCATTATTTTCCTAGTCATCCATGCTCATAATGTAATATCGTCCTCAATTCCTCACTTTCTCTCACCTCCCTTGTCTAATTAGTTGCTAAGCACCTTTGTTTTTTGCCTTCTTAGCATTTCTTATATAAACTGATAATGCTGCCCCTGCCACCCTCTCCTCAGGGCAGACCCTCACCACTTTACTCCTTCACTATTGCATTCGTCTGCTGAATGGTCTCCCTACATTAAATCTTTCTTCATAGCAGTTCTCAAATTGATCTTCTTAAAGTGTAGGTCTGAAGGGTAGAACTTCCTCAACACAGGAAGCAAGACAGATCATGAACTAGCAAAGGAGACTGAGGAGAAGCAGTCAAACAGAAGGAGAACCATGTCGCTAAAACCAAGGAAAAGGGAGTAGCTGGCTGGCTCAGTCGGCTAAGAGCCAGACCTAGCGACGGAAGGTCCTAGGTTCAAATTTGGCCTCAGACACTTCCTTCCTAGCTGTGTAACCCTGGGCAAGTCACTTAAGACTCTGCTCGCCATCAGTGGATTTAGCAGTTAAGAAAATGCTAGTAGAGAACAGTTTCACAACTGTGTTAGAAGCCAGATGGCAAAATATTGAAAAGAGACTGGAATGTGAGACATTACTGACAAAATATATAGATAGCATTTTTCTAGGAATAGTCAGTGAAAGAGAAGAGATAGGAAATAATTGCTTTAAGGGCTATAGGGCCAAACATAAAAGTTTTGTTTTGTTTTGTTTTTTAAGAATGGGGAAAATATATTTGTAGATAGTTGTGGAAAATATATAGGTAGTAGGGAATGAGCCAGTGGATAAAAAGAACAAAGGTTTGAAAGAGAAGGGATGATTAAACAAGTAACTATTGGAAAGAGGATGCTCCAAGGTGTGAGTAGAGGAGTTTGCCTTGATGAAGAGAGGGGCTACATCTTCCTCTTGAGGGGCCTGGCAGTAGTATCGAGGAGCCAAGGGTGGGCTTCTGCTTCTCTCTTGGCCCAGTGTATTGGGGACCAGGAGAGAAGATGCCTCTAGCTCTAGAGAGGCTGGCCAGGGAATCCTTTTCTTCCCGAGGTAGTCAGGTTTCCTTGAATACAAACTCATGGCAGGAATGTGAAAGGAACAGGTCTTATGGGAAAGGCAGTTTGTTACAATAGAGTGGCATTCTGTGGAAGTGGAGGGTCACTGAGTTAGATGGATAAGGTGTAGTGAGCAGGGATGGCAACAGGGAAAAGAAGTTATGACTTAGGCAGCCTGCAACTCTTGGATCATTGGGGTTCTAGCCATGGGATAGGAGACTGGCAACCTTTTCTAGTAGGAGAGGGATCTGTGCATAAGGTCTGAGCCAGGATGGCTATTTGATTTTCTCTCCTAGGTGGGTTTGGGATGGAAGGAGGCTCTTAAGTGGTGTCGATCCAGTCCTGGTGGCTAGATAAGAATAGCTAACAATAGTTAACATGTTTATAATGCGTACTATGTGCCTTTACAATTATTACCTCATTTGATCCTCACAACAACCCTGGAATATTGATGCTATTATTATGCCCTTTTTACAGATGAGGAACTCGAGCAAACTGAGGTTAAATAGTCACACAGGTAGTGTCTGAGGCTGGATTTGAATTCAGGTCTTCCTGACTCCAGGCCTAGGGCTCTATCTAGTGAGCCATCTTACTAGCCCACTAGATAGCCTAGCATCTAAGCCTCTTGCTGATAAATGATTATTTTGGAAACTATGTGGATTGGGTGATGGGGCTTTGGGATGGGATATGCAAGCACTCTTATTCCATTTAGAAGGTCTTTAGAAGGGATGAAGGTGTCTTACCCAAGAGAATGTTATCTTCTTGAGAACAGACTTCTGTTTTTGTCTTTGTATACCCAGCACCTCGACTAGCACTAGTTAGGTAGTTAAGGGATGTTTATGGAATTGAATTGAATGGAGTTAAGAGGTGGAAGTAAGGGTTAGAGGTTCACCTGGTATAGTCCTCCTGGGTACCTAGACAGCTATGACTAAGCAGCTTAAAGATGGATGACTCAATGTCTGCTCCTGCTCAAATGTAATATTCGATTAATAAAGTAAATTAATATGGTCAGTCATTGGCCTATCATGGATTAAAAAAAATCATTTTAATGCTCTGTTTGCATCTCTCCAATAGTCTCTTGACCGTGAACAAGGTATTCGGTGGATTAAGAAAGCGAGACTTCCAGCATTTTTAGAAAGCGATTGTTATTTTGAATACAGGTATGTTATTTTCATTTATAAATGTTTAAAAATTCTTAAAATTTTCTTTTTTTAACATAACTTTTGCTCTACTTTTCCAAGATATTTAAGTGTCCAGCTTTTAGCTTAGAGTGGGGGGGGGGGAAATGGGGGTGGCTTCTGAGCTGTTTTTTTTTAATTTTGATAAATGTATTTTTCAGTATCATTCCTTTCCTTTATGATACTATATATTTGACTTGATGCATTTTTAAAACATTCTAATAAGGGGATCATTGGTTCAACCTCTTCTTTAACCCATATAAGTTTTAGTGATTCTATAGGTTACATTTATTAGCTATTTTCTCATAAGAACATTAACATTTTACTTTTACTTTTTTGTCTTAGTAGGTTTCAGAATTTTTAATGTTATTTAATATTGATCCCTGCTCCAAGTGCCCCCCCCAATGAAAAAAAATACATGGCTATCAAAGCCACAGAAAATATGTGACTGATAGGGTTGAGTTATTCTGGAATTTTGCATTCTGTCTGTTGTCAGAAAAATGAGTCTTTATGTTGGAAATTTTACATTTTTCTTAAAGAATTGAAAACTAAATAGCTCAGGGGAACACTAGGAAAATGGTTTTAATTTTGGCACTAGTCAAGCAAACATTTCAGAAATTTTAAAATTTGTGTATCTTAAGAGGATATAAATGAGATATGAGTATAAACTTATTGAGCATTTGGCCATTTCTGAACATATAATCATATCTATCTGTTTTGTGTATGTTCGTAAAATCTTATTGAATAAGATACTAGATGGGGAATGTATCAAAATCAGTGATGAATTTTGGCTACCAGCAATATCCAGGGAAATTTCTACATTGGCTTCTTTTAGTTCTAATTATATCAGAGAGAGGTGTTTTGATGAGGGGAGAATTGGATTTGAATATATAAAGTTGAATTCTTTACTTTCTTTTAAGATTTTTTATATCTCATTTATAATGACATTTCTTTTTTTAATTAATTAATTAACTTTTAGAATATTTTTTCATGGCTACATGATGACTCATTTCTGAAATGCAGGTTAGCTAAACTGATATCACAAGTGAGATGGAGCAGATCAGGAATGAATATGAAAGTAGATTCTTTTTATAAACCCTGGGCTCCTAAAAAAACAGCAACTCCACCACCTTCTATAATTGAAGATGAAGATGAGTTAATTATGAAAAAATACTACATTTCACTTGGCCAGGTAAAGAAAAAGTGCATGTTTTTAATTTTACTGAGGTTAATCTTTTTATGTATATGCTACTTTCATTTCTGTTATTTGACCAGGAAAGGTAAATATAAAAATTCTTAAAGTAATACTTTTTTCTTTTTAAAATTTTAATATTAACTGACAAAAATCACATGGTTATCTCAATAGATGCAGAAAAAGCCTTTGATAAAATAAAATTTTAATATTTTATTTTCCTCAATTACATGTGAAAAATTTGAGACAAATTCTCTCCCTCCTTTTCCTACTCCCTCCCTGAGATATGTTAAACAATCTGATATAGATTTTTATAATAAATAATGTAAAATGTTTTCTGCATTAATTTTGTCAAAGAGAATGCAAATAAAAAACAAGAAGAAATACTTTTATAATATATACAATATATAATATAGACATAACATATAATGATACTTTACTAATACTTTTGTGAGATCATTTTTCTTCCTTTTATGTGGAGCACAGCCAGTTGCTTTATTCCTGTTGTACACATAAAGAATACATGGGATCTTATTCAGACAATGAGAACATGGCACAATAGATATAATGCTATGTTAGAAGTCAGAAAAATATGGTTTCCAATGTTGTTTCAGACATTTTCTAGCTGTGTGACCTTGAGAAAGTCGGTTAACCTTTCTCAGCCACAGTTTTCCTCATCTGTAAAATGGGACAACAACAGCAACTTTACAACATTATTGTGAGGATTCATAAAACAATTAAAAGACCTTAATAGTGCTATATAAATGTAATCTATTTTGCACTTATTGTAAAGGATCAGCCTTGTTGTGCCCTGGTCCAGATGACTTACCATGAGGTGATGATTTTTTTTGTGACTACAGTAAGTCTTGAAATTTATCAGAATGTTCATAAAATGATTTCCTTAGCTATGGGGAGAGGGTTGGGATCAGTATCAGCCGATCACCCACACAGATGAGTATGAGTTCACAAATCTCTGATGTAAATAAAAATAACTTGTTTTCTAAAATATTGTCATCTCTAATATTCATGATTTTTAAAATTCAGTTTAGCTAAACTAGTGTTACAAGTTAGGTGAAATACATGAACACACATAAGTATATGCAGAGTGTAAATCTACATATGTATGTGGTTTATAATCTCTGTTATTAAAAATGTATTGGACCTTACCATGAAGTAACATAGACATGGTGAGTTATAAAGGAAGCTATATCACATAACAGAAGGAATACTGGACTTGGAGACAGAGTACCTGCTTTCAAGTTCCAATTCTACTACTATTCTACAATATTGGGCAAATCACTTACCCTCCTTGATCTTCATCCTTGAAATAAGAGCATCAGACCAGGCAATTTTTTAAATTTTTTATTTATTGTTAAAATTTTTTAAATCTTTTTTGCTTCTAATATTTTGTAACTGGTAATTGCTTATATTTTATAGAACATATAATATAAAATACATATTTTATACTTTATAAATTACTTAAAATTTAGAATTTTAAGTATTATAAATTACTTATAAAATATATTTATATTTTAACTTAACTTTAACTTTACATGCTTTTCATGTTTAATCAGTATACAAAACTATTTTCTCCAATAATAATTTCCTCCAATAACCTCCAATATAGGTTAAGTGATAAAGTATTATTACCCCTATTATGCTGAGGAATCTTAAGTCTGAAAATCACCAAATAGTAACAAGCGGCATGGACTCCAGAAGGAGCCCATCTTTTACAGCCTGAACCAGAATAGGAAGTCCCTCATGCATCTCTGTCAAATGGTCAACTCAGCCTTTGGAGATTTCCAAAGTCTTCTCCCAGTTATCAAGTTCCTAACATATATCAAGTGCTTAAGAAATATTTCTTGTGGAGATTTAAGACTGTGAACATCCTCTTTATCTAATATCTTTAACTGAGCTGCTCTCATTTCTTATTATCTCTATGACTATGAAATCCCACTGTGTATAACTCCTAATTCCTATGGTACTAAATCACCAGCTACCCAAATGTAAACTCCAACCTCACCCTTTGTCCCAAATTCTGTTCTTTCATCTTTTTCCTCCTTAGCTCTTCCATTCTGCTCACCTCTTCTATTTTGCCCTAAGGAATTCCTATTCCACATCTAACAACTTTCCTTTCATTTTGCTCCTCTTCTTGTGTTCATTCCATTTTCTGGCATTTCAAAACACCTGCAACCCTCAGAGGAGAGAACCTTACTATTGTGCCACCATCTCCTGTTTGGTTTCCATAAGCCTGGACTCTAACCACCATTGGAAGAGAAGCATCATTCCAATATGTCAGCCTCCTACTGCTCAGATGAGGGGAGAATGGATTATTCTACCATGTTTCTAGACTGGTCCTCTGCATTGGGGCAAGGAGACACACTTGCTTCAAGTTCTTGCTTTTCCTCACTTGAACTGCCGAAGGCTCTGAAAGGACTCCATTCTGAGATCTTGACATTGAAAATCTAAAACTTTCTCTTACTGACTATAAACTACTTCTTTTTCCATACCTTCCCCATCCAAGTGATTCTGAATCTCTCATAGGTCATTCTTCATACTCCATTCCACATCCCCCACTGCATCATTCCTTATTCTCATTCCCCTCAAACTACCTTCCCCAATGTCCCACCCTAAAGTTTTCTACCCTTTCCCACTGTGCCTTCTGGAATGCCTGCACCATAGGCAACAGACTTGCTTGCTTTTACCTTAAATCTTCTTTTCTTTCTCCTTCTATCTTTTGGCTCTCACTGAGATCTGACTCCTCATTTCTCCACAGACCTCCTACACTACTCCCTCCTCCCACTCTTTCAGTTGAGGGCCTTATCTCTTTGACACCATTCACTTAATGTACTAGTGGGGTAAAAATGTGACTGAGTTTCTGGGAAGCAATTAGGAGCTAGACAGAAAAAGTCACTAGCACGTGTATTTTTTGACTCAGATATCATTAATGGCATATAACCCAAAGAGCTTGAGTTAGTAGTGAGAAGATCAGATATGAGAAGTATTTTTAACAAATATTTTATTTTTTTATTTAAAAAATTTTTTGCATGGTTTACATGATTCATGTTTTCTTTCTTTCTCTTCTTTCCTTCCCTCTCCTGAAGCTGACAAGCAATTCCAATGGGTTATATGTGCATTATCATTCAAAATCAGATATAAGAAGTATTAATGGAGTACATTATTAC
The DNA here is from genome assembly GCF_027887165.1 of Monodelphis domestica. Lineage (NCBI taxonomy): Eukaryota > Metazoa > Chordata > Mammalia > Didelphimorphia > Didelphidae > Monodelphis > Monodelphis domestica. Next base: position 170,905,647 of record NC_077229.1, read on the forward strand.
TCCTTACCATAGCTTCCTTCATTGTATAAAAATTAAAATTAATATGCAATGATTTAAAATATTATATTTTAAGAGATTTATTAATGATCATTAGAAATAAAGGAATACAAAGGAAAAAATAAAAAAAAACACGTGCCTATGGCTAATCAATCTGTTCAAAACTCCCATTTACCACCACAGTCATGACCCAGAAAACAAAGAGAGCCTAGGACCAGCAGCCCCACTACATAATATCCCCTATCTACAGGAAGTATGTAACAGCAGGAAGTCAGTAGGCTCCCGGGAAATGTGTTTTTTAGGGGTAACAGATTTCTAATTATACATACCCCCTGATGATCATTTGGGAGACTAGTCTCTTTAATTGATCATTTAATATAGTCAACTTTTAAATTACAATAATTTGGGGATAAAAGGGAAAAAGAACAAACCAATATTGCTAGGCACATTGACAAAAAGCCAATTAGGGGTCAGTCCCCTTTGGCATAAAAGTATACATACAAAAACAAATGCATTCAACTCCACATAGTTTAAATCACAACATCCCAAAGTTCACTTTGGATCTTCTGGTGCAGCATGTGATCTGTGCAGTCATCTTCATGACATCTTCTCCAAATAGTTCACTTTCTGGATTTGGAGAGGTAGCAAGTTTCTTATCCTAAAATTTCTCTCAAAATAATTTAAACTTTGTATTATAGGATAATCATACATTCCCCCTGAGGAGGATATTGAAAAACACAGGGATCGCTTAGGGATACATGGCTGAGTTATGAGTGAATCAATTAGCAAAAGAAATAAAAAACATAAATCAAAATATCAAAAATCTGTGTATATAAAAATTGCCGAGTAAACAAGAATAAATTTATAATAGACCCTTGTATTAGGGTTCAATTTAATAAATTCATAATAGGCCCTTGTATTAGGGCCCAATTAAAGTAATTTCTATCCCCCAAGTCTGTAAGACAAAATGCAGTAATATTTCACTTACCCATTGGCAGCCAAGACTACAGGAAGTTGTCATACTATAAGAGAGAAAAAAAGGACTTGATTTTTTGTGATAGGGAAGTGTCATTCCCTGGTCTGATTTTACCTTCACTTTCAGGGATAGGGGGTGCCAAGGATAAGAATGAAACTTCAATATTTGTCTGTTAGTATTTCACAAGGAGTGTGTACAAGGCATCCTGTGTCTTAACATATGTCAAGTGCTGCAACGTCTCGTCTCATACTAGGTTCAAGTCCTTTTGTTTTGGCTTAGAAGTTCATCGATCCTAAATGGATTAGTTTGTTCCTTTTGATCTTGTGCTCCTAGGCACTGTGCAGATTCTCCATCAACCCCATTGGGATTGGTTGGTCTCCTTGACCTTGTGCTTCTTGGCACTGCATAATGGCTCTTTTATTCCCCTCTCCTGGAGTCAAACACAATCATTAATCACAGTCCCATAACATTTACCAATAAATGGCAGGTTTCCATAGTCTAAAGCTTTTGGGTATGCTTATGACAAATATATATTTTAGCTTATATTACTATACAATAAAAATGTTAAAGAAAATCTCAATACTAATGACATGTACCTCAAATATAAAAAGGAGAGAAAAAATAAAACTCAAATACTATATTGCAAATGCAAGGATAAACAATAATAATGAAATATTTTTTAAAATAAAAAATATATAGCTTACAATTAGTGACACACTGAGTCAGCCAAGGGGAAGTAAAATACAAAGGTTTCTCACCAAAAAATGAGATCCGTTTCCTTTTTTTAACTTGGCCATGATCCACAGTATGAGTGCAAATGATTTTCACAAAATAGCAGTTTTTATAAAGCAATAGTACAGTAGATAATGCAGGAGGATCAGGAGATCAGGAGCATGAGCAGGAGTAGGAGCATGAGCTTTGAAGAGAGTTTGGGGTTCTCTCTGAGTTAGAGATGGTGGGGGAGAAGGAGAGGGCAGAAAAACCATGACAGGAGAAATGTGACTTTAAAAATTTATCTAGGCTATCTTTAAAAAAATGAGAATTCCTTCTCCAACTTCAGTCATTGCCACTATTGTAAAAATTAAAATTAATCTCAATAATTAAAATATTATATTTTAAGAGATTTATTAATGATCATTAGAAATAAAGGAATACAAAGGAAACAAAATAAAAAACCACATGCCCATGGCTAATCAACATATTCAAAACCCCTGCTTACCATCATAGTCATGACCCAGGAAGTAAAGAGAGCCTGGGACCAGCAACTCCTCTGCATAATATCCCCTGTTTACAGGAAGTACATAATGACAGGAAGTCAGTGAATTACTGATTTCTAATTATACAATTGGAAATAATACAGAGGGGAATGACTCATAGGTAGGAAATATTTATTTTGTTTTAAAAATATTTTATTTTTTCTCAATTCCAAATAAAAACAAAGTTTTAGTATTTATTGTTTTTATTTGAATTCAAATTTTCTCCCTTTTCCCTTTCCCTCCCTCAGTTCCTTCTACCTCTTCCTCTCCTTGAGATATTAAGTATTCTGGTATAGATGTGCAATCTATAAAATTTACATGTGCAATCATGTAAAATATTTTTCTATATTAGACATTTTGTGGAAGATCTCAAACAAAAAAGAAGAAAATTGAAATATGGTATCTTTTGGTCTGCATTCAGACTCTATTAATTCTTTCTCTGAAGGTAGATGGCATTTTTCATCATGAGTCTCTGGGGTTTTTTTGGATTACTTTATTGCTGAGAATAACTAGGTCATTCACATTCATCAAAAATATGTCTGTTACTGTGTATAGTCTTATTTTGGTTCTGTACACTTCACTTTGCATTGATTTGTGTAAATCTTTCAAGGTTTTTCTGAAATCAATAGTCTTCATCATTTCTTATAATCCAACAGTATTTCATTATAATCCTATATTACAACTTGTTCAGCCATTCCTTAATTGATGGACAATGCCTTAATTTCTGATTCTTTGCTACCACAAAAAGAACTACAACAAATATTTTTGTACAGATATGTCCTTTTTCCTTTTATTAAAAAAATCTTTGAGATATAGACCTAGTAGTGGCATTGCTGAATCAAAGGGTATGTATATTTTTAGAGTCCTTTGGGCATAGTTCCAAATTGCTTTCCAGAATGGTTGGATCAGATCACAACTCCACCAACAGTGCATTAGTGCCCTAATTTTCCCACAGCAGAATGGAATATTTTCTTTTGATGATCACAACAATGTAAATAAAAACAACTTAGAAATACTTCAGAACTCTTATCAAAGCAGTGATCAATCTTGACTTCAGAGGAATGAGGATGAATCATACCTTTTCACTCTTGGCAAAGAGGTGATCAACCAGATCAAGGGAGAGATAAACTATAGTCTGAGAGCCAAATTTCATGTTCTACATGTTTTTAAACAGGGGTGAGCTAAGGATGGCTTTTACATTTTTAAATAAAGTTTTATTGTGCTTAAATGTGTCGGAAACATTTTTTGCCTCTCTAAAAGGAGGCTGTGGTCTATATTTGGCCTCTAAGCTACTGTAGTTTCTGACCCCTGAATTATGTAGAATGAGATAAATATTTTTGGATAATTGACAATTTGTTTATTGTTTTTCTTGACTATACTTAATTTTCTTTTTTATGGTCAATGGGAAAGGGAATTTGGGTAGTGAAGATTTGGGTAATGAAGATATGCAAAAAAGAACAGGGATAAAAAGAGCATCGATGAAATACTTAAAACATAGAAGAGAGAAGAATGTTAAGAGGATAGAGAGTAGTTTTGTTACTGTATACTAAATTTAACATACATTTAAAAACAAATTATGTAGCAAAGCTTAGGAATTGGGAATTTAGAGAGTTTGAGGAATTTCATATGAAGGCAGGAGTCAGGGAGAAGAGGAATAAAGTTAGCCAGGACAAGGTTAATGAATGCCAAGTTTGTAAACCTAGCTGTCTAGCTGTCTAGAAGGATATGATTTCCTTGACAGAAATAGGGATATTTGGTAAAGGGGATGAGTGGAGTGTGGATTTGGGGAGAAAGAAAATTATTTCTTGTGGACACGCTCAATATATGGAATGACCAGTTTTAATGTCTCTTCACACAGTGAATGGCTTTTACATTTTTAAATAAAGGATATTATCAGCTCTTGCTTGGACTATAGCAATAATTCCCCAATTAGCCTCCTTTCCTCAGGCATCTCCCCCATTCTAATCTCTTCTCTACACAATTTCCAGAGTGATTTTTTCCCCTCAAGATCATGTTCCTCCTTTGACTATTATTTGTAGGATAAATATAAATTCTGTCCAGCCTATAAAACCCTTTAAAACTTACTGCCCCCACTTAGCTTTATATAAACATTCCCATTCTTTGTACTCTGTGGTCCAGTCAAAAGTGGCCTTATTGTTCCTCATACAACCTGCCATCTCTTACCTCTCTTTCCATAGGCTGTCTCCCATAAGAAGGCACTCCCTCCTCATTGCCACCTTCTTAGAATCCCTTCATTCAAGATTCAGCTCAAGAACCACCTTCTACATAAAACAGTTTCCAACTCCCCTAATTGCCAGTGTCCTCCATCTCAAAACTTCTTGTTTTTCAGTTGTTTCAGTCATGTCTGACTCTGTGACCCCATTTGGGATTTTCTTGGAAAAAGTATTGGAGTAATTTGCCATTTTCTTCTCCAGATCTTTTTATAGATGAGGAAACTGAGGCAAACAGGGTTAAGTGACTTACCCTGGTCACACAGTAAAGTTTCTGAGGCCACTTTTGAATTTGGGAAGATGTGTCTTCTTGACTCCAGGCCCTAGTACTCTTATTCCACTACTACCCAGAATTACCTTGTATTTACTTGGCAAATTTTCAATATATGTGAACATATCTCCTCTGACAAGAATGTAAGGTTCTCGACAGTAGAGATTATATCACTTTAGTGTTTGTGTGTTTCCAATGTCTAGTACATAGTAAATCCTTAATAAATGCTTGGTGGTTTACTGTTTGATAATAGGCATGATATATGATAATAGGCAGTTTGGTGGTACAGTAGCTAGAGTGTGGGATTGGGATACAGTGATTTTTAATTTTGTGTTATCTCCAGGGCTCAATATAGTGCCTTACACATAGTAGGCATTTAATCAATGCTTGTTGAATTTAATTCATTGGATTAGCTAGTATGTTGGGAGGAAACATTTTTCTTGAATTCTCTATTACTGGAGGCCTTCAAATAAAGGGAGAGCTGCTGTTTGTCCAGGATTTCCTTGTGAGAATTCATTATTCACACAGGGGTTGGACTTGGTTGATCTCTAAGATCCTTTCTAAATCTTTAAGATTTTGCCTTTGTTAAAAGCCACACTGCCCTATGATGGGAAGGAAAGAATAACATATTAAACGTTTGTGCTTTTCACTTTCTAGGCTACTGTTACTCAGACACTGGATTGGTTTACAATGGCAAAACAAAGCCAGCACACAGTGACAACTTTCTCAACACCTAGTTGTGTGCTCAGCACTGGGATTCAAAGTAAGCAGAAGTGGCAGATTTCAAAACAATGAAAATGTTGAAGTTTGAGCTATTCTTTAATCTTATCTAATCTCTTATTCTAGTGTTATAGCATGGCATTTTGTGATTTTTTTTTTGAAGATAAAAAGGGGAAAGTCTTCCTTCTCTCCATATTATTATAACATATTTCTTTATCTCCTCAATCAGTCAACTCCTGCTCTTAATGTGAGATTTCTAGGAGACTGGACACATCTTCACTGGGTAGAGGTTCTAAAGAAGGGGTCACTAATCTGGGACCCATGAACTTCTTTTTAAAAGAACTATTTTAATATAATTGGGGTTTTATGCATTTTTAAAAACCTCTTCTGAGAAGGGGCCCATGGGAGATGTATGGCCCCAAAAAGATTAAGAACCCTGATCCTGAGGGAGGGACAACAGTCATGGAAGAGAAGTATAGTATTATTAAAGGTTCAGGTCTAGAAATAATAATATGGGTAGATCTCAACCATTAACCCTATCTCTTTTAATCCCTCTGAGAGAACATAGACTGTACTATAGGCAACTCCACAGCTGTCCAGTACTGTTTATTCCCTTTTGGATTCTTTGCCCTACAACTAACCTGACACCTATTTTTAAGGGAAAACTGATTCTCCTAGCTCATGAGATATGTGATTCCATGAATTCTTTATGCCAGCTTCTAGGACTCTTGAATAAACAAGGTATTCTTTATTACTTAAACCCCACCCCAACCCTCAAAGAAATTTGGGATTATGAGGGGGGGAGAAGGACAAAGAAAACTAGTCGGTAGCAGAGACTGTTTTGTTTGTATCTTTCTATCTCTGCTACTTATGAGTAGTAAGTACTTATATGTTTGTTGAAAGGGTGATAAGAAAGCAGAAGTATCAATGTTACTCCTTACTACAACTTCTATAGTTCTAGTTTGTACTTGGTTTTTACAGAAAAGTGTTTTAAAACTAATGTATAAAAAGCTGTTGTACGAGATGTGAATGCATTCTTGAAAGGAGAAAGCCACATTAATGAGCTCACTGACCTGTTGATCTGTATAGGGAGTTTGTGGATAGGCCTTGTGCTATTCAAAAAGTTTTAAACTTTAAAAACTTAGATTATAAAAGTTATTTTAAAAATCATCTTTCTGGTAAAGGTGACTAAATTTTCTTCTCTTAGCTTGCCATATGAAGAGGCCATGGAGGCCAAATTGATGCCCAGAGAGGTAATCTGTCCCATATATCACCCAATGAAGACTTATCTATCTCCAGAATCAATACTTTTCCCATATTGTCTTTCCAATTATGAAATGGTCATATGTGAACTTAAATTAATATTAAAAAAATTAAATGGGACATGAAATTATATATTGACTTTAGTTGTTGTAATTTAGTTGTCATAAACATAAATATGGTATGTTAAACATTTTGATATATTGTTTCTGTCATATCTACAACAGCCTAAGCTCCTTAAATTTAAAGATTCTTAAGGAATTATATGAAAAAAAAACCTCTCCACATCATCTATATTAAAGCAATTTGAACTAATGGTCTTTTTAATAATTTAATCCAATAGGTAATGAAATGCTTGATGGACATAAGAAGAAAGACAGTGCTGTTCCTGATTCATCATTAGAAGTTTTGGATGAAGGGTCTTTGTCTATTAGAGACACTGCTTCTCAAGCTCTTTTGAGAATATATTTAGAAAGAAAACAGGAGCCTGCTAAGGATTTGAAAGTATTTTTCTCATCAATAGATCACTTTGTACAGTCTTATATAAGATTTGTTACAAAATCAGCTGTATCAACATATACTCAACGGCCTTATAGAGAAGATGAAGCAGACATAAATTTCAATAATGTTGGACAAATAATAATTCTAGAAAATGAGGAGATTGTAGCTGAAAGGAAAATTTCAGATTTTTCTCCTAAAATCAAACCAAAAGAGTTCGATGAGAATGTAGAGCTAGTGAGTTTATGTTCAAAACCCGAAAGCATTGGATCAGAAACCAGAGCTGATTGGTGTATTTCCCATAATACTTATGACATTGGCACCAGGAAGGAGTTTGAAAGATTCAAGAAATTTATGAAAGGGACACAAGGGGAGAAATATCAGTGGCTGTGGATGGATATTGAAAGGTTAAAGGTTCTTAGGGACCCTGGAAGACAGCAGAGGTATTTTTTCCTTTTATTAAATTATTTTTAAAATTTAAAATGTTTATTTGAGCTGTTTTGCCACTAGCTCAATAAATTTTTTGACCCTAAACTAATTGGTGCTCTGGGAAACAATGTTCATTATTTTAAATTGAAATTATTATTATTATTAATACTATATTTCTCTAGCCTTCTGATTTTCATAGTCCACAGATAATAAAAATAATTCACTGAACTTGTAAAATATTTTGTTATGAAGGCTCAACATGCTTTCACATTTTTTGTTTTTATTCCTATAACATTTCTATTGCATAGAATGGAAAAGGTTGTGTTTTCTTTATTTTATAAGTGAAGAAACTCACAGAAAGATAAATGGTTTGTTCAAGAAATAACCATCATTTTGGCTGATAAGAGAACTCTTCTCTCTGATATTCTTTTTTATGTAGTCTTGAGGAGGCTCCTGTTCAGACTAGGATGTTGTTATTTTTTGTGTGTTATTAGAGATCATCATGGTAACTGGGAGTAGTGGCTAGTACCTTGAAAATTTTGGTCTAGTTTTAAATGGACTGTTAAAGTCTTCACTGGGCTGGATCCATGGTGAAGAAATATGAATATTTGTTTCTAGGTTGCAGCTGACTGAAGAATCCTTAGTCTTAACTTCACTGCTACCCTTGATTTCTAATAACTAACTGAGCCAGACCTTTTAGAAAGTGAAGATCGATTTAGATTATCACTCCTATTAAATAAATCTCTAGCCTGAGCAAAAATATTTACCCCTTCCACTGATATATATATATATACATACATATATATACACATGTAAATATATATATATGTTTGTGTATATATATATGTATATATATATAACTTGCAGTTATTTTTTTCCATAGAATCAGTTATACAATAGTATTTCCAAAATGCTTAATTGTGGATCACCAAAAACAAAAACAAAAACAAAAAAACTCTGCTCTATACCACTAAGCGTTTTTAACATGGAAGAGACATTTCTAGAAATGAAGTGTCTTTTATAGTCTTTTTCCTTCAGTTTCCCAGGAACTTAATTTTCAGTATTATCCTCACTCCAATGATAGACTTCCAAGAAATTTTAAAAAGCCCATACTTCTTCCTGACAAAATATTGAGACTCCTGAAATCAAATTTTGATTTTAATATGATTTCTAGACTGTAGAGAGGTTTGAAAATTTTATGGATTTTTCATTAATCTTGATTGTAATGTTATGTTCTGTTTTTCTTTTTATTCTAGACACCTTGAGAAAATGAGAAAAAACTATCTAGTAACTGGCGGAGATTGCTATCTCACTCCAGAAGTCCTAATAAAACTTAATCTAATAGATGGATCTTTTTGGAATGAACCACATTTGAGATGCATTCAATCCGAAATTGTGAAACCTTTACTTCAATATTGGTAGGAAAAACCGAAGGTTGAATTATGACATATAAACAGTTTCTTTAGATACCTTGGGTTTTTAACCATACTTGGGGCCCCAGAGAAGAGAAATCATACAATATCCCAATATCCTACTTAACTCAGTGTTTATCTCTTTGAATCTAACCCTTTTACTCTATCTCTTCAATTTCTATGGCCCTAATACATTTCCCTGCCCATTCTATTCCAAAATATCTTTTTCAATTATTTTAGCTCCATATAAACCAAGTCAGACATAGCCAGACTAGAATCTCTTCTGCCAGGACTTTTGAGGTTTTATTTTGTCATTATCAACCATTTCCTTACTCATTATAATATCTTTTTCCTGGACGGTCAGTCAATATTTTTGTTGAATAATGTTTGGAGTGTACATTGCTAGAAACTTTTGATAAATTTAAAGGGAATGGGGCAGCTAGAGGGTTCAGGGTTAGAGGCAGGAAGCTCTGGTGTAACTCTGAACTCAGATACCTCCTAGTTGTGTGAGCCTGGACAAGTCACTTAACTCCAGTTGGCTAAGCCTTACTGCTCTTTTGCCTTGGCATCAGTACTTACTATAAATTCTAAGACAAGGTAAGAGTTTAAAAAATTTTTAAAGATTAATAAATTAGGCTGACAGCTTAATTAAAAAGACAATATATATTCATAAAATTACATACCAAAGAAAAACATGGAATGAGATGTAATCAACTAGGAATGACCATCAATCAAACAATAAGCATTTATTTGCTATCTACTATATTTTAGACATTTACTAGCTTCTAGTGATACAAAAGTTAAAAAAATTGACTGTGCATTTAAGGAGCTTACAGATATACTTGGGGAAGACAGCATATTTCAATCACTGAATCAATCAATAAGCATTTATTGGTGCCTGCTATGTTCCAAGCATTGTGGTACATACTAGGAATACAAATCCAAGGAATGAAACAACCTTTCCTCCCAAGGGGCTTACATTCTGCACCAGGAGAGACATTTACATAAATAATTATTGACTGGAATGAGAGTGGGGGATCATTAGAGGAAGGCTTCTGGAAGGGGAGTGATGTTATTGAGTTGAGCTTTCTAGGAATGAAACTACCTCCCTACTGAAAGAAAGGCTATTGAAAGGACTGGCAGATATGACAGCAAAATCACGTGAAAAATCATGCAGAATGGAGAAGGAACACCAGGAGGAGGGTGACTTTTGTCTTGATTTTCTGAAAAAGCCATTGAACTTGACTTTAATTCCTAACAACATTGAACATGTTAGTAAAGTGATAGTTAGTGACTATCTTGAAAAGAACAGTGGTCATAAAGAACCAGGAGTGGCTTCCATAAGAATGGGCCATGCTAATACAAACCCATTCCCTTATAATCTTAGCAGTTTATAAGAATGCTATAGGAAACAGTGTATCTAGATTTTAGCAAAGTATTTGATTATATCTCATGCCATTTTATGGAGAAGAATTAGAACTATCCCAAAGTGGAATGGGCTGTCTTCACAGTCAGTGGATTCCTTGTCACCTGAAAGGTTGTTTGTTTTTTTAACCCTTACCTTCCAGCATAGAATCAATACTGTGTAATGGTTCCAAGGCAGAAGAATGGTAAGGGCTAGGCAATGGAGGTTAAGTGACTTGCCCAGGGTCACACAGCTAGGAAGTGTCTGAGGTCAGATTTGAACTCAGGACATCCCATTGCTGGGCATGACTCTCAATCCACTGAGCCACCACTTAGCTGCACCCCCCAATCCCTTTCATTTTAAAGATGAATTATCCGAGACCTCCTGAGATGAAATAACTTTCCCAATACCATATAGGTAATAGTGACAGAGCTGTATTTGAACCTAGGACCCCTGATTGTAAATCTTTTGCATTTTCCATTGTAGCACGCTACCTTGTAGAAAATAAGGGGTTGAGGGCAGCTTAGATGGCTTAGTGGGCAGAGAACTAGACCTAGAGATGGGAGGTCATGGGTTCAAATATGACCTCAGACACTTTCTAGCTTGGGGGCAAATCACTTAATCTCAATTATCTAGTCCTTAGTACTCTTCCTGCCTTGGAATCCAATACTTAGCATTGATTCTTACATGGAAGGTTAGGATTTGAAAAAAGGTGGGGGGGCAGTTAGGGATGACTTTGGTAATTGGTATATTGGGGCTAATGTAAATTTTGTAGATTTTCAAAAATGTTTTTTGTGACCATAAATATGGAGTCTTTGGTTAAGACCTTCTTAAAGTTGTCTTTCTTCCAACAGGGGACCTAGGTTCTGTGTAACACATTCATATGAATTAAAAAATGCTAGTGCTGTGCTGAAATTCTGGCATTCCCGCCAAGATCAACCAAGGAAAGATATTGATCCTTTCCCACAAATGGTCACACTTTTACCCTTAAGACCTAAGTCTTGCATTCCACTGGTAGGTTGGACTATTGTGCTCATTATTGTGAAGTTTGTGATAAAAATCTATGTTTGGTTTATATATAACTATATTTTTATAAAGAGCTTAATCATAAATAATTATCTTAATAGTGTATATCTTGAAATGATTATTTTAAATTTTTTTCCATGTTTCCATGATTCATTTCATTTCTCTTCCTTTTTTTCTCTCCCCTCCCAGAGCCAACAAGCAATTCCACTGGTTTGTATAAATGCTATCACTTGATACCTATTTTTATTTATTTTTGTGATAGAGCAACTTTTTAAAGCCTAAACCCCAAATCACATACCCATATATACAAGTGATAAGTGATGTCATATTTTGCTTTTGCATTTCTTCTCCCATAGTTCTCTCTCTCAATGTGGATAGCATTCTTTTACATAAGTCCTTCAGAAGTGTCCTGGCTTGTTGCATTGCTACTAGTAGCAAAGTCCATTACATTGGATTGTTCCACAATGTTTTACTTTCTGTGTACAGTATTCTTCTGGTTCTACTCATTTCACTCTGCATCAGTTAATTGAGTTTCTCCCAGTTCATATAGAAAACCTCCATATAATCAATCCTTACAGCACAATAATATTCCATCACCATCATAAACCACAATTTGTTCAGTCATTCCCCAGTTGAAGGGCAATCCCTCATTTTCCAATTTTTTACCACCACAAAAAGCACAGATATAAATATTTTTGTATAAACGGCCATTTCAATTTTTAAAAAATCTTTTTGGGGTACAAACCTAGTAGTGATATATAGTTGGATCAAAAGGCATGTAATCTTTTAAAGCCCTTTGGTCATAATTCCAAATTGCCTTCCAGAATGGTCAGATCAATTCACAACTCCACCAGCAATGTATCAGTGTCCCAATTTTTGCCACATGGTCTCCTCCAACATTTATTATTTTCTTTTACTGTCATATTGGCCAATCTGGTAGGTGTGAGGTGGTATCTCATAGTTGTTTTGATTTTCATTCCTCTAATCAGGAGGAATTTAGAACACTTTTTCATGTGATTATTGATAGTTTTAATATCTTTATCTGAAAACTGCCTATTCATATCCCTTGATCATTTGTCAATTGGGGAATGGCTTGATTTCTTGCAATTTTGACTTAGTTGTTTGTATATTTGAGAAATTCAACCTTTGTCAGAGAATTTTGTTATAATTTCTTTTTCAGTTTCTTGCTTCCTTTTTAAATTTTGGTTGCATTTGGTTTTGTTTATACAAAAGTGTTTTAATTTAATATAATTAAAATTATTCACTTTACATTTTGTAATGTTCTCTATCTCTTGTTTGGGCTTAAATTCTTACCTTTCCCATAGATCTGACAGGTTTACTATTCCTATGTTCATCTAATTTATTTATAATTTCACTCTTTATTTAAGTCATTTACCCATTTTGAATTTATCTCGGTATAGGGTGTGAGATGTTGATCTAAACCTAATTTTTCCCATGCTGTTTTTCAATTTTTCCAGCAGTTTTTTGTCACATAGTGAGTTATTATCCCAAAATCTAGGATCAGGAATTTATTGAATATAGCTTACTGAGGTCATTTATCTCTAGTCGATACCATTGATCTCCACCCCCCTTTCTATCTCTTAGCCAGTACCATATTGTTTTGATGATCACTGTTTTATAGCACAGTATTGCTAGGCCACTATCCTTCACATTTTTTTCATTAGTTCCCTTGATATTCTTGATCTTTTATTCTTCCAGCTGAATTTAGTTATATTTTTTTCTAATTTTATAAAAAGATGTTTTTGGTAGTTTGGTAGGTCTGGCACTGAATAAGTAAATTAATATAGGTAGGATTGTCATTGTCAATTATATTAGGTCCTTCCCATGAGCAAATAAAATTTTTTCAATTATTTAGATCTAGTTTTAATTGTGTGAAAAAGTATTTCATAATTATGTTCATAAAATTCCTGTGTTTGTCTTGGCAGATAGATTCCCAAATATTTTAGATTGTCTAAAATGATTTTAAATGGAGTTTCTCTTTCTAACTCCTGCTGCTGAGTTTCATTGGAAATATATAGAAATACTAATGATTGATATGGGTTTATTTTGTAGCCTGCAACTTTGCCAAAGTTATTATTTCCACTAGCTTTTTAGTTGATCTTCTAGGATTCTTTAAGTATATCATCATGTCATCTACTAAGAGTGATAGTTTAGTTCTCTCATTGACTACTTTAATCCCTTCAATTTTTTTTTCTTCTCTAATTGCTACCACCAGCATTTCTAGTACAATATTAAATAATGGTGATAATGGGCATCCTTGATTCACTCCTGATCTCACTGGAAAGACTTCTAACTTATTCCCATTGAAGATATTTGCTGATGGTTTTAAATAAATACTGCTTATTATTTTAAGGAAAGACTATTTTATTCCTGTCATGCTTTTTATGCAACTATTGAGTTAATCAGGTGTTAGTTTGGTTGTTATGGTCAATTATATTGACGGTCTTCCTATTATTGAACTAGCCTTACATTTCTGATATAAATCTGGCCTGATCATAGTTATTAGTCCTTGTGATAACTTGCTGTAGTCTCATTGCTAATATTTTTATAAGATTTTTGCATCTATGTTCATTAAGGAGATTGGTCTCTAGTTTTTTTTCTCTGTTTTTGGTCTGCCTGGCTTAGGTACAGGTACCATATTTGTGTCACAAAAAGATTGGTAAGTCTCCTTTGCTTATTTTGTCAAATAGTTTGTATAGTGTTGGAATTAATTATTCTTTAAATATTTGATAGATTTCACTTGTGAATCCATCTGCCTCTGAGGATTTTTTCTTAAGGATTTTTTCTTCGGGAAGTTCTTAATGGTGTGTTCATTTTCTTTCTCTGAGAAGGGATTATTTAAGTATTCTATTTCCTCTTTTGTCAATCTAGGCAGTTTATATTTTTGTCACTATTCATCCATTTCACCTAGATTGTCACTTATTGTCATATAATTGGGCAAAATAGTTCTTAATGATTAATTTCCAGTGAGTTCATTCTTTTCATTTCTGATACTGTTAATTTGATTCTCTTTCTTTTTTAAAATTAGATTAACCAGTACTTTATTTTATGTTCTTTTTCAAAGAACCAGCTCCTTGTCTTATTTATTAGTTCAACAGTTCTTTTACTTTGCATTTTATTAATTTCTCCTTTAATTTTTAGGATTTCCAATTTAGTTTTTATCTGGGGATTTTTAATTGGTTCTTTTTATAGTTTTTTTTTCTTACCTTGCATGCCCTATTTATTGATCTCCTCCCTCTCACTTTTATTGATATAGGTACTTAGGGATATAAATTGTCCTAAGTACTGCTTTGGCTGTATCCCATAGAGTTTAATATGTTGTGTCTTCATTGTAATTGTCTTTAATGAAATCAGTAATTGTTTCTTTAATTTGTTTTTTGACCCACAAGTTTTGAAGAATTAAATTATTTTGTTTCTAATTAATTTTAAATTTGCCTCTCAATGAGCCTTTATTAATTATAATTTTTATTGCATTTTGATTTAGAAAAGTTTCATTTATTATTTCTGTTTTTCTGCATTTGTTTGTGATGTTTTTAGTAGTGTAATGGTAGTCTCTCAGTGACCAAGAATGACTATTGTCTTTGTGCATTATCATCTACGGTGTACCCTCATGTGGCTTTGAAGTCCAAAGGCTGAGGCGTAAAGTTTGTGGCTCATGGGGCATGGGACGCCAATTGTTACGGGAGGTGCAGTTGTGGCCTGGTGTCTGCGTTCATGTGCAGCGGCAAGACGTCGACGTCGTTCATCTTCAAAGGTGGCAGCGGCATGGTTAATGTGGGTTCACCAGCTGCTTCTGACAGAGGCAGCAAGTTCTAGTTGCTTTGGTGTAATGCCAGCCCACTTCAAGTTTGACTTTAGCTGATCCTTGTATCTTTTCTTTGGTCGGCCTTGTTTCCTGAGTTCAGCTAACAGTTCACCATAGAATACCTGCCTTGGTATTCGCTGTGGGTCCATGCAGATGATGTGTCCAGACCATCGTAGCTGGGTTTTGAGGACCATTACTTCGATGCTGATGGAGTTGGCTCTGTTGAGTACTTCCTGGTTGGTGATACGGTCCTGCCATCGGATCCTCATGATTGACCGGACAGAGCGTTGGTGGAATTGCTCCAGCTGTTTCATGTGTTTCCGGTACAGTGTCCATGTCTTACAACTGTACAGGAGCGAGCTGAGGACCACTGCGTTGTACGCTTTGAGCTTCATTGTAGTGCTTACACCTCTGTGTTGGAGGACTTTGGAGCGCAGCCACCCGAGTGTCTGGCTGGCCCTTTGGATCCTGGCATTAATCTCGTGGTCTAGGGACCCGTCGTTGGCGATGGTGCTGCCCAGGTACTTGAAAGTGTTGATGTTAGAAAGCTGCGTGCCATCGATTGTAATGCACAGCTGGTTAGTTGGCCTCCCTGGTGCAGGTTAGAACCACACCTCTGTTTTGCTGAGGCTGATAGTCAAGCCAAACAGTTTTGTTGCGGTAGAGAACCTGTCCACAATGGTTTGGAGATGATTTTCTTGGTGGGCCATGAGAGCACAGTCATTTGGGAAGAGAGCTTCCAGGATGAGTCTCTCTGTTGTCTTTGTTTTTGCAGTCAGGCGGCAAAGGTCGAATAGTGAGCCATCCAGTGGGTATTTGATGTAGACGCCCAGGTCTAGATCCATCACAGCATGTCGTAATACTTGGGTGAAAAATAGGTTGAATAGTACCAGAGCAAGGATACAGCCTTGTTTCACGCCATTGGAGATGTTAAAGCGATCGGAAGTCTCTCCACCAAATAGGACATCCCCTGTCATGTCGACATGAAAGAGCTGGATCGGTTTGACAAATTTTGCTGAGCAGCCGAGCTTGCTAAGGATCACCCAAAATGAGTTCCTGTTCACTGTGTTGAACGCCTTTGTCATGTCTATGAAGACAATGTAGAGGCTCAGGTTCTGCTCAAGGCATTTTTCCTGCATCTGCCTCACCATGAAGACCATGTCGATGGTGCTACGATCTGGTCGGAAGCCACATTGTGATTCAGGCAGGTTCTGCTCTGAAACAGATGACAGGAGTCTGTTGAGTATAACATGGGCGAGGATCTTTCCAGCAGTGGAGAGTAGTGAGATGCCTCTGTAGTTGTCACAGGCTGCTCATGCACCTTTGTTCTCGGTCAGTCTTTTTATATGTACCATATACTGTTCCCTATTCAATTTTCTCCAGATACCTATTAACTCTAATTTTTCTAACATTTCATTCACTTAACTTATTTATTTTTTTGGGTTAGATTTATCTAGTTCTGAAAGGGGAAGATTAAGGTCACTCATTTAGTATAGTTTTACTATCTATTTCTTTCTTAAACACTTTTAGTTTCTCCTTTAAAATTCTGGATACTGGGGGCAGCTGGGTAGTTCAGTGGATTGAGAGCCAGGCCTAAAGACGGAAGGTCCTAGGTTCAAATTTGACCTCAGACACTTCCCAACTGTGTGACCTTGGGCAAGTCACTTGAACCCCCATTGCCTAGCCCTTACCACTCTTCTGCCTTGGAGTCAATACACAGTATTGACTCCAAGACAGAAGGTAAGGGTTTTAAAAAATAAAATTAAATTAAAAAAATAAAATTTTGGATACTATACCATGTGGTACATATATGTTAAGTACTGATATTTCTTCATTATTTATGCTGCCTTTTATCAAGATGTAATTACCTGCCTTATCTTTTTTAATCAGATCTATTTTTGCTTTAGCTTTATCTGAGATCATGAGTGTTACTCCTGCCTTCTTCATTTGGGTTGCAGCCCAATAGCTTCTGCTGCAGCCTCTTACCTTTACCCTTCGTGTGTCCACTTACCTCAAATGTATTTCGTGTAAACAAAATATGGTAGGATTCTGATTTTTAATCCATTCTGCCATCCACTTCCATTTTTGGGGTGAGTTCATCCCATTTATATTCACAGTTATGATTACCGTCTGTGTATTCCCCTCCATTTTGATTTCCTCCTTTAATACTGACCCTTCTCCTTTCACTCTTTCCCTCCCCTCCAGCATTTTGTTTTTAGTCAGTCTCCCTCCTTTCCCCTCCCTTATTACTCCCCTTTCCTCCTCCTCCCCCCTTCTTATTCCCCTCTCACTATAGATCCTTTCCCCTCCCTTATTACTCCCCTTTCCTCCTTCTCCCTTCTTATTCCCCTCTCACTATAGATCCTTTTGATCTACCCCCCCAACCTCTCCCTCCCATGTATTATTCCCCTCCTCACCACCCTATTTCTTATTCCCCTTCTACTTCTCTACAGGGTAAGTTACAATTATATAACCCAATAAATCTGGCTGTTCTTCCTTCTCTGAGCCAATTCCAATGAGAGTATGGTTTAAGTGTTACCCATCACCCAATCTCTTCCTCTCCGTTCCATTGTATTGGTCTTCTTCCCTCCACCCCCTTGCTTCTTTATGTGATATATTTTACCTCATTTTACATCACTTTTCCCATTTCTCTTTTTATTGTCCTCTTTTTCACCACTAATTTTATTTTTTTACATCATCCTAAACAGCTTACTACCACAACCTCTGTGTAGAGTTCTACTATGATAATGATAAAAATTTTTCAGAATTACAGGTATCATCTTTCCATATAAGAATATAAGCCATCTGACCTTATTGAAGCCCTTAATTTTTTTCCCTTTCTTATGAATTTTGTATTTTGGCATCAAATTTTCAATTTAAGTCTGGTCTTTTCTTTAGGAATGCTTGAAAATCTATTATATTAAATAATCATACTTTTCTTGAAAAAATATAGTCAGTTTTTCTGGGGGTAGTTGATTCTTGTTTTTATAATCCCAGCTCTCTTGCTTTCCAGAATATCATA
Organism: Monodelphis domestica; assembly: GCF_027887165.1. Lineage (NCBI taxonomy): Eukaryota > Metazoa > Chordata > Mammalia > Didelphimorphia > Didelphidae > Monodelphis > Monodelphis domestica. The sequence goes on from NC_077229.1 coordinate 170,923,976, forward strand.
TTCCAAGTCTTTCAATCCTTCAATGTGGGAACTGCTAGATCCTGTGTAATCCTAACTCAGAGCTTCATGATATCTGAATTGTTTCTTTCTAGCTGCTTGTAATATTTTCTCCTTGGCCTGAAAGCACTTGGACTTGGCTATAAATGTTCCTGGGAATTGTCATTTAGGGATTAAATGCAGAAGGTTACCTGTGAATTCTTTCATATCTCTATTTTACCCTCTTGTTCAAGAATATCATGGAAGTTTTCTTGGATAATATCCTGTAATGTGATGGCTAGGCTTTTTTTTTGTCATGACTTTTGGTTATCCCAATAATTCTTATATTGTCTCTCCTGAATCTATTTTCTAGTTCAGTTGTTTTTTTTAATGAGGTATTTCTCACTTTCTTCTATTTTTTCATTCTTTTGATTTTGTATTAGTGTTTCTTGATGTTGCATGAAACTATTAGCTTTTATTTGCCCTGCTCTAATTTTTAAAGACTGAATTTCTTCCATAACATTTTCATACTCCTTTTCCATTTGGTCCATTTTTCTTTTCAAGCAATTTTTTTCTTCCTTTGACTTTTTTGCCTCATTTTCCATTGGTCAATTCTGGCTTTTAAAACATTGTTTTCTTGTCTTAATTCATGTGCCTCTATTTCCAAATGACCAATTTTGTTTTTTAAGGTGTTGTTTTCCTTTTCCCATTTTTCTTAAACCTGTCTTTCTTAATTTTTAAATTTCTTTTTGAGCTCTTCCAGAGCCTGAGTCCAATTACTTGGGTTTTTTTGAGATTTTGCTTGAAGTTCCTTTGATCCTGTCATCTCCTATTGCTTCTATTCTTTGGTCTTTATCCCCATAGAAATTTTCAATCATTACCTTCTTTTTTCCTGTTGTTTACTAATCCCCCACCCATTGTGGACTGTAAACTAGCCCCTCCCTTGGTTTACAGGACCAGGGTTTTTGAGCTGCTCTGCCCTGGAGTAGAATTTTCAATCTTCTCTCTTCTTTGCTGGTATACTGGATTAGACTGATTGTGCTAACCTGCAGAGCTAATTTGCCCTGGGGCCAAATCTTTTTCCATAGCCAGCCACTTGGGAAGGCCAAGAGTACCCAGCCAGATAGATCCCCTAAATTCCTCCCTGCCAACTGCAGTCAGAGTATTGGACCTCACATGGTGGATCTGAGGAGCTCCTTCACGGTTGCATTTCCTGCCCTATGATCCCATAATCAGCCTGCATCTAATCACAGGTCTTAGTGTGGTAGGTGGTGGGAGGGATAGTTCAGCAAGCCCAGTCTTATTCCTGGTTTTTCCTATACATCATGCCTACCTTTCAAGTTAGATTCAGCAGGAGAGTCCTGTGACTCTGTCTTGTTTTGTTTTTTTTTTAAACCCTTACCTTTTGTCTTGGAATCAGTACTATGTACTAGTTCTAAGGCAGAAGAGAGGTAAGGGCTAAGCAATGGGGGTTGTGACGTTCCCAGGGTCACACAGTTAAGAAGTCTCTAAGGCCAGATTTGAACCTAGGACTTCCCAACTCTAGGCCTTGTTCTCAATCCACTGCACCACCTTCCTGCCTCCAACTCTGTCTTATTATTGGGTTTAAATTTCTGTCTTTTTCTGAAGCACTTTTTAAAGATTGGTATGGAAGTATAGTCAGAGAGGTTTAAGCTTTTGCTGCTCCTAAACTGCCATCTTGACTCTCCCCAAAATGTAACCTTAAAAAAATGACTTGCTTCTCTGTGATTTTTTCATTTCATCACAAGAAGAACTAGGTCTCAGGAGTACACCAACATACCCTTTCTTCCTTACCCTGTGGCTGCTTAGCATACTTTTCCTCTCTTCTTTTTTCTGTACTGTTTCTCTTGGAGATATCAGTTCTAATCATTTCAATCATCATCTTTTTGCAGATGATTTCCAAATTTATTTAACTAGTCCTAACCTTATTTCCAGCTGCCTATTCCTAAACTGTGTGTCTCTTATATGTCATAAACTTTAGCAAATTCTGATCTCATTATCTTTCTTTCCCCACATCTGAACCTTTTAATTTTCTTCACTTGCCTGCTATTGTGGAGGGCATCACCATTTTCCCAAATACCCAAGCCTATACCCCAAGTATCATTATTGAACTCTCTCTGTCCCCTGTCATATCCAAACATATTCTAAGTCCATCATTTCTCTCCCCTCAACATTTCTCACACTCTGGTGCAGGCTCTCCTCACCTTATACTTGGACTATTGCAATGACCATCTGATTGGTCTCCTGCCTCAAGTCTTCCAACTCCAAGTCCATCTTCTACACTATTGTCAAATTAATAATCCCAAAGTACAGGGTTGACCATGACATCTCCTCTATTTGATCATCTCCAATGTTGCCTTTTGCCTCCAGGTTCCAATAGAAAATCCTCTGTTTGACATTTAAAACCTTCTGTTACCTGGTCCCTTTTACATTTCTGGTCTTCTTACACTTTATATACCTTCCTCATGCACTCTCTGGCCTAGTGAAACTGACCTCCTCCTTGCTGTTTCTCACACAAGAGACTCTACTTCCTAAGTCTGAGCATTTCCCCCTAAATCTGGAATGGGCTCTCCCGTCTCCTTATTTATCTCTCCTTCAAGTTACAGCTAAAAATCCCACCTTCTATAAGAAATCTTATATTAATTCCCCAAATGGCAGTGCCTTGTTAATGTTGATGATTTCAAATTTGTCCTGTATATATCTAGTTTGTACATAGTTTTTAGTATACTGTTTCCCCAATTAGCCTATCAATTCCTTGAGAAACTGAGATTATCTTTTGCCTTTCTTTTAAATTTTTTTATTTTATTTTATTTTGGGTTAAACATGTATTATCGTGCAAAACATCTCATATTATTCATTTTTGAAATAATCTTATAAAACCAAAACAAATAAGCAAGTGTTAAATCATATGTTTTCATCTGTATTCCTACTCCAACAGTTCTTTTTCTGGAGATAGATAACATTCTTTTCATAAATCTCTTCAGAATTTTTCTGGATCATTATTTTGCTGATAGTAGCTAAGTCTATCATCTGATCATTCCAAAATTCAGTCATCCCTCTTTATATGAAGGTTGATTTGTTAGGGCTTCACTGTATCATGGTTTTTTTTTTTTTTAAGTATCTAATTCTGTAATGTGGAGTTACACTTAATTGTGGCACACTATTAGCTGATGGAATGAAAGAATCACAGCTCTGTGTTCTGTATTCTGGGTGCTGATTGGTTCAGTGACTGTAGATTAATAAGAATGTGGAAAAGGTTTATAGTAGAGTGGAAAGTGTTTATAAAGCCTTAAAATATATATAAATGATAAAATATAATGCCACTACTTCGTGGATTTTTACTTATTTATCATGGGGGTCTCTGGAATGTAATTCCCATGTTAGGTTGAGGGATCACTGTATTGCTGTCACTGTGTACAATGTTCTCCTCATTCTGCTTGATTTACTCTATATTAGTTCATATAGATCTTTCCAGCTTTTTTCTGAAATAATCCTATTCATCATTCCTTATACCATAATTCGTTTACCCATTCCCCAATTGAGGGACATCTCTTTAGTTTCCAATTCTTTGCCGTCACAAAAAGAACAGCAACTATAAATATTTTTGTACAAGCAAGTCCTTTCCCATTTATAAAAAAATCTCTTTGGGATACAGACCTAGTAATGGTATTTCTGGATCAAAGGATATACATTTTTTTATAATCCTTTGAGCATAATTCCAAATTGCCCTCCAGAATGGTTGGATCAGTTCACAACTCTACCAGCAATGCATTTATCCCAATTTTTCCACATCCCCTCCAACATTTATCACTTTCCTTTACTGTCATATTGGCCAATCTATGATGGCACCTCAAAGTTGTTTTAATTTGCATTTCTCTAATCAAGAGTGATTTAGAACATTTTTTCATATGATTATTAATAGCTTTGATTTTTTTTCACCTTAAAATTGCCTATTCATATCCTTTGAACATTTGTCAATTGGTGAATGACTTGTATTCTTATGAATTTGTCTTAGTTTTTTATTTTTTGAGAAATAATATCTTTATCAGAGAAATTTGTTGTAAAATTTTCCCCAGTTTATTCTTTCCCTTCTAATCTTGGTTGCATTGGTTTTGTTTGTATAAAACCTTTCTAATTTAATATAGTAATTTTACATCTTATAATCTTCTCTATCTTTTGTATGGGCATAAATTTTTCCCTTCTCCATAGATCTAACAGGTAAAATATTTCATGTTCCCCAAATTACTATATTTAAATCATATGCCCATTTTGACCCTATCTTGATTTAGGATGTGAGATATTGATCTAAAACTAATTTTTGCCATACCGGTTTCTAATTTACCCAGCAGTTTTTGTCCGAATGTGAGGTCTTCTCTCCAAAACTGGGGTCTTGGGGTTTATCAAACACTAGATTGCTGAGGTCATTTACCCCTAATCTATTCCATTGAACCACCCCTCTATTTCTTAGCCAGTACCCGATTGTTTTGATTATTACTGCTTTGTGATACAGTTTAAGATCTGGTACTGCTAGGCCACCATCCTTCACAATTTTTTCATCACTTCCCTTGATATTCTTGGTCTTTTGTTCTTCCACGTGAATTTGTCGTTATTTTTTCTAGTTCTATAAAATAGTATTGTGGTAGTTTGGCTGGTATGGCACTGAATAAGTAAATTCATTTAAATAGGATTGTCATTTTTATTATTATATTAGCTCAGCCTATCCATAGGTAATTTGTTTTTCCAATTGCCTAGATCCATCTTTGGGTGAAAAGTGGTTTGTAATTATGTTCATATAATTCTTGCCTTTGTCTTGGCAAATAGATTCCCAAATATTTTATATTGAATAGTGATTTTAAATGGAGTTTTTCTTTTTGCTTCTGGATTTTGTTGGAAATATATAGAAATGCTGATGATTTATGTGGATTTATTTTGTATCCTGCAACTTTGTTAAAGTTATTAATTATTTTAACTAGTTTTTAGTTGATTTTCTTAGATTCTCTACGTATATCAGCATATCATCTGCTAAGAGAGATAGTTTACTTTCCTTTTTGCCTACTTTAATTTCTTCAATTTCTTTTTCTTCTCCTATTGCTAAAGCTAGCATTTCTAGTACAGTATTAAATAATAGTGGTGATAATGGGCATCCTTGCTTCATTCCTGATCTTATTGGGAAGACTTCTAACTTATTCCCATTCCAGATGATATTTGCTAATGGTTTTAAATAAATACTGCTTATAATTTTAAGGAAATGCCCTTTAATTCCTATGTTTTCTAATGTTTTTTAATAAGAATAGGTATATAATTTTATCAAAGGCTTTTTCTGTGTCTATTGAGATAGCTATGTGATTTCTGTTCATTTGTTTATTGATATTGTCAAGTATGTAAATGGTTTTCTTAATATTAAAGCAGTCTTACATTCCTGGTATAAATCCTACCTGGTCATAGTGAATAATCCTTATGATATATTACTGTAGTCTCTTTGCTAATATTTTATTTAAGCTTTTTGCATCAATATTCATTAAGGGAATTGTTTTATAATTTTCTTTCTCTATTTTTAGTCTGCCTAGCTTGGGTATTAGGCACCATATTTGTGTCATAAAAGGAATTCGTTAGGATTCCTTTGCTTATTTTGCCAAAGAGTTTATATAATATTGAGATTAGTTGTTCTTTAAATGTTTGATATAATTCACTTCTGAATCCCTTTTTAGACTTAGGGAGGTCATTGATGGCTTGTTCAATTTCTTTTTTATGCGAAGGTATTATTTAAGTATTCTGTTTCCTCCTTTGTTAATTGAGGCAATTTATATTTTTGTAAATATTGATCCATTTCACTAGCTTAAAAGATTTACTGTTATTATTGGCAAAATAGCTCCTAATGATTGCTTTAATTTTCTCTTCAATGAAAATGAAATCAGTTTTCATTTTTCATACTGGTAATTTGATTCTCTTATTATTTCCTTTTTATCAAATTAAGCAAATGCTCTATTTTATTTGTTTTTTTTAATAGAACCAACTCCTGGTTTTATTTATTAGTTCAATAGTTCTTTTACTTTCAATTTTATTAATTTCTCCTGCTTTTTTATCTCAGTTACAGTCGAACACATTTCTATCCCCTTACCTTTACTCTGTGTGTGTCTACCTGCCTCAAATGTGTTTCTTATAAACAACATATGGTTAGGATTCTGGTTTTTAATCCACTCTATCTATTTCCATTTTATGAGTGAGTTCATCTCATTTATATTCCCAGTTATGATTGCCATCTGTGTATTCCCCTCCATCTTGTTTTCCTTTTTTAAATATTGCACTTTCCCCTTTCACTCTTTCCCTTCCACACTAATGTTTTGCTTTTAAACATTCCCCTCATTTCTCCTCCTTATAATATCCCTTTCAACCACCACCCTTCTTATTCCCCTCTGATGGGGTCTTTTAATCACTCCCTCCCCAACTTCTCCCTCCCTTATATTACTCCCCTCCCCACCACCCTTTTCTTCTTCCTCTTCTACTTTTCTATAGGGAAAGAAAGGATTCTGTTACTCAGTGATTCTGGCTATTATTCCCTCTTTAAGCCAGTTCCAATGAGAATAAGGTTTAAGTATTAACCCATCACCATCCTCATCCTCCACTTCACTGTAATAGTTTTTTCCCTCCCTGCATTTATGTAATATAATTTATCCCATGTTACTTTTCTCTTCTCATTTCTCTTAGTGCAGTCCTCTTTTCCATTGATTTTTTTGCACATAATTCTAAACAGATACCACAACCTCTGTCTATGGATACTTCTTCTAACTACTATGATAATGATAACAATTTTAAAGTTACTCTTATCATCTTTGCATATAGGAATATAAACAATTTGACCATTATTGAGGCCCTTAATTTTTTTTCTCTTTCTTAGTTACATTTTCATGCTTCTCTTGATTTTTGTAATTGGATATCACATTTTCTGTTTAAGTATGGTCTTTTCTTCAGGAATGCTTGGAAATCTTCTATTTTATTAAATGACCATACTTTTCGCTGAAAGTATATAGTAAGTTTTGTGATGGGCGGGTGATTCTTGGTTATAAATCCAATTCCTTTGCCTTCCAGAATATCATATTCCAAGCCTTCTGATCCTTGAATGTGGAATCCACCAGATCCTGTGTAATTCTGACTGGGGCTCCATGATGTATGAATTGTTTTTTTCTGGCTGCTTACGGTATTTTTAGTGGCCATTTTCATTAGGAATACTTGAAAGCCCTTTATTCCATCAAAGATATATTTTTTTTCCATCACTCCTGGATTATTCTCAGCTTTGTAGGATAAAATTTATTCTTGGTTGCAAGTCTATCGCTTTTGTCTTTTGGAATATTACGTTCTAAAATCCCCTGTGGTTTTCAGAAAAACTTACAGATCATGGATAGTCCTGAATATATGACTTCTTAGTATTTGAACTGCTTCTTTCTGAATGATTTAAATGCTTTTTCTTAGAAGTGGAAACTAGATTTTAGCAACAAATACTGGGATTTTCCTTTTAAAGTTCATTTCAGGAGATGATTGGTGGATTCTTTTTATCTTCACTTTGCACTCTGGTTCTAATATAACTGAGCAGTTTTTATTTATTACTTTTATTTATAATTGATATATTTCATTATAAAATATTGTATCCATGCCTTTAAATTTTAAAAAAAATATTCCAAATGTTAGCAAAACCAACCAAATATTTTAATATGCGAAGAAAAAAAGTAGTACACAAATGAAATTCCAAATCTTCTATATGTTTAACTTACTTTTATTCATATTTACATAATAAAGATGATAAAGCCCATCCACAAGTGTCCCAGCTCCTCCCCCACTCTCCCTGAATCACAAAGAGTACCATCAGGGAGGCCAACATGTTCATATACATTAAATCTTTCATATTTTATCTTTTACTTTCTGGATGTAACATTCACAGTTTATTATTCCAGTAAAAGTTCTGTGGTTGTGTATAATGTTCTCCTAGTTCTATTCATTTCACTGTTCCTTATCTTGTATATTCCTTTCCAAGTTTTTTTTAAATCAGTGTTTTCATCATTTCTTATGACACAGTAGTATTCCATCACAATATATATACACATACATATACCATAATTTATTCAGTCATTCCCCAACCTATGAGCATCCCCTCACTTTCTAATTCTTTGCCACCACAAAGAGAGCTGCTATAGATATTTTGGAATATAAGAGTTCCTTTCCTCTTTCTCTGATTTCCTTGGGAAACAGACCACCAATAATAGTATTTATTATTGGGTATACACAGTTTTCTAATTCTGTGGATGTAATTCCAAATGTTTTCCAAAATGGCTGTATCACATCACAGTTTCACCAATAGTGAATTAGTATCCACATTTTCCCATATCCTATTAATTTATCACTTTACTCTTTTGTCATTTTAGTCAATCTGATTGAGTGTGAGGTAATAACTCGGAGTTGTTTTGGTTTGCATTTCTCTAGTCAGTAGTGACTTAGACCATTTTTTCATATATCTATATATGGCTTTGATTTTCTCATCCAGAAATTCTCTTCATGTCTTTTGGCCATTTATTAATTGGGAGATGGCTACTATTCTTATTAATTTAACAAAGTACACTATATATTTTAGATGAGATCTCTATCTAAGAGGCTGCCTATCAAACTTTTCTCCAATTTTCTGCTTTCTTTCTAATCTTAGCAGTGTTTATTTTATTTATATAAAACCTTTTCAATTTAATGTATTTAAATTTATCCATTTTACATTTCACAATGCTCTCTATCTCTTGTTATATTCCTCTCCTACTGATAAATCTGATAGGTAGTATACTCTCTGTATCTCCCTTTATGTCTAGATCATGTATCCATTTTGATCTTATGTTAGCGAATGGTATGATATTGATCTATACCTAGTTTCCTGCCAAGCTAGTTTCTAGTTATCCCAGCAATTTTTACCAAATAATGATTTCTTATCCCCCCAAACCTGGATCTATGGTTTTGTCAAGTACAAGATTACTATAATCTTTTACTTATGTTTGTTGTTATGTCTGTTCTGTTTCACTGGTTTACTTTTCTATTTCTTAGTCAGTACCAAATAGTTTTGATAATTACTACTTTATAACAGGCCTTTGGGAAAAAATTGTGATTTTCAAATAGTTACAGTGATCCTTAAACTTTCTCTCCTTGATTTGTTTTCCTGTCAGTTGTTTTTCATATCAGATATGTCATGTTTTTTCAATTTTTTGTTTTAATTTTTCTTGCTGTTTCATGAAGTTATTGACTTCTGTTTGTATGGTTTTCCCCCTACTTATCAGCGTCTTTTACTTTGGTAAGATTTACTACTTTTTCTTCTAGGCTATTCTTATTTTTAATAATATTTTCCCAATTACATATAAAAACAATTTTTAAACATTTGATTAAAAAATTTTGAGTTCCAAATTCTTTCCCTTATTCTTACATGTTCTTTCTCTGCCACTCTTTCAAACTCCTACCCATCTCTGAGACAGTAGTGGTTTTGCTGGATCAAAGGGTATGTATAGTTTTAGAGCCTTTGGGACATAGTTCCAAATTGCTTTCCAGAATAGTTAGATCAGATCACAAGTCCACCAGCAGTGCATTAGTGTCCCAGATTAGCTACAATCCCTTCCAACATTTATCACTTAACTTTTCTGTTATATTGGCTAATCTGATAAGTATAAGGTGATACCTCCAAGTTGTTTGCATTTCTCAAATCAAAAATGATTTAGAGCTAAAAGGAATAATGAACTGGAGAAATTCCATGTGAACTGGAATGACTTCCAGGAAGTGATGCAGACTGAAAGGAGCAGAGCCAGGAGAACGTTGTGCACAGAGACTGATACATTATGGCACAATCAAATGTAATGAACTTCTCTACTAGCAGCAATGCAATGACCCACGACAATTCTGAAGGATTTTTGAGAAAGAACACTATCCACACCCAGAGAAAGAACTGTGGGAGCCAAAATGCAGAAGAAAAACAACTGCTTGATCACATGGTTTGATGGGGATATGATTGGGAATGTAGACACTTAAGCAATCACCCTAGTGCAAATATCAATAAAAGGGAAATAGGTCTTTTTCAATGACACATGTAAAACCCAGTGGAATTGCTCTTTGACTATGGGAGGGGGTAGGAGGAGGGGAGGGAAAGAACATGATTCATGTAACCATGGAAATGTATTCTAAATAAAATAAATAAATAAACTTTTAAAAAAGAATGATTTATAGCATTTTTTCATCTAACTATAGTAGACTTGGATTTCTTCATCTGAAAACTGCCTTTCACACCCTTTAACCAAATGAAGAATGGCTTATATATTTATAAATCTGAATTAGTTCTTTTATATTTGAGAAATTAGTCCTTTATCAGAGATACTTGCTATAAAAATCTTTTCCTGGGGGTAGCTGGGTGGCTCAGTAGATGGAGAGCCAGGCCCGGAGATATGGCCTCCAACACTTCCTAGTTGTGTGACTCTGGAAAGTCACTTAACCCCCATTTCCTAGCTCTCACCACTCTTCTGCCTTAGAATCAATACACAATATTAATTTTAAGACAAAAAGTAAGAGGGGTTTTTTTTTTATTCCCCTAAGGCAGAAGAGTGGTAAGGGCTAGGCAATGGAGCTTAAGTGACTTGCCCAGGATCACATGGCTAGGAAGTATCTGAGATCAGATTTGAACCCAGGACCACCCATCTCCCAGCCTGGCTCTCAATCCACTGAGCCATTCAGCTGCCCCGCCCCCCGCCCCCGGGGGGGTTTTGTTTGTTTGTTTATATTTTCCTAGCTTTCTGCTTGCCTTCTAATCTTCATTATTTTGGTTTTGATTGCACAAAAATGTTTTAATTTAATATAATCATCACTAAACATTTTACATTCTATAATGGTCTCTATCTCTTGTTTGGTCATAACTTCTTACCTTATCCATAGATCTAACAGGTCAGCCATTCAATGCACCCTTAATTTGCTTATGGTATCACCTTTTATGTCTAAATCATGTACTCAATGTTGACCATATTATCTTGGCTTACAAGACTTTGGCCTGTCCCCTGTCTCTGCCAGGCCATTTTCCAATTTTCCCAGCAGTTTTTGTCAAATAGTGAATTCTTGTCCCAAAAAGCTTGAATCTTTTAATTTATCAAACACTAAATTACTGTGGGTCACTTTTTACTAGATATTGAGTACCTAATCTATTACATTGATCCAATACTATTTCTTAGCCAGTACAAGATTGTGTTTTAATGATTATTGCCCCAGCCTTAGCTATATAATAGATATGGATAGAGAGAAAACTTTAACAGTATTGTTGAAAGGAAGTGGACAAGTAGATGATTTATGAATCCTCAAGTAATCTAACACAAATCAAAGGATTAGGGTTCAGAGCTGGGCTATTTTTTTGTTCATATATTCTTTAATGTTAATGTCCATCCTCCTGTCACTTTTTAGAAGGATGAGGTCATCCATCAACAACTTTTGAAACCTCCCAGAAAATCTTCTAGAAAATACACCAGAAAAAGCATAACAACTAAAAAATTGGCCAAGAAGAATGTGTTTCTCAATGAAACAGTAGAGCCAGAAGTCACTGGGAAGAGGTGGGTACAATTACAAAGGAAATTACTGTTCTGTTTTTACCACTTTGACATTATTGGAATTGAAAAAATTGTGTTTTCATTATCCATAAATCTCACTGGTTTGAAGGATTTTCATATTCAATAGAAACTTAGAATTAATTGGGTGGTGCTAGATGTGGGCATATTAATGAAGAGTAAGTAGTGTAAAAAATAGACTCGAATACAGGACTACAATCCCCACGAGCCTTTGCTCCACTTCCCCAGAATGCCTTGTAATCTCACCTGGGCCGAGATCGAGAAGGTATTTAAGCTGATTCAAAGGCTTTTGAGGGTCTCTCTTGGCTCTTTTTGGACTTCCATTTTGGAGCAGGCGCGTCTCTTGCGTGATGTGAGGTTATTTTGTCTAGGCCTCTGGCCTAGGCACATGTTTCTTACTTGTATATTCTTTAATCTTTAACCTTTAATAAACCTCTAAAAAATATAATACTTCTTGCAGAGAGAAATTTCTACCTGCCTCAGATGCCTCAGTCTCCCCGTCTCCCCTAAATTTTAATCTTTACAGTTGGTCCAGATATTACTATTGTTAAAGAAGAGTTCTTTTGAATTCTAGAGTACTATGTCTTACTAAAGGTTGAAGAATTCTCAGAGAATCAATCTTGCTCTTAAATACATTTTTTGTTTGTTTTTTGTTTACTCAGTGTCTGGCATAAAACAGGCAAGTAATAAATGCTTATGGATTTTACTTTAATTGAATTTAGGTGAAACATTTAGATGAGTATGTGAAATATTATAGTATTCAATAAAAGAAAAATTGATTAAAAGATAGATGGTAGTCACATTTTGGAGGACCTTATATGCCAGGATTTAAGAATAGGAATTTCTGTTTTTTGCTAGGGGCAATAGGTAGTGATGAATGTATTTGAATAGTGAAGTAACATAGTCAGACCTGGGCCTTAGTAAGATTTTTTTTGATGATTATGCAGTGGATGGATAGGAGGAAAGACTAGAAGCAGGGAGAACATTTAGAAGGTTTAAGACTGGGCAAAAAGTGATCATGGCCTTTACTGGGTAATGGATGTAGAAAGGAGACCAATATGAGAGATTGTGTTGAGATAGACTTGACAGTATCCTTGTAAGGGCAAGTCCAACAGGGAACCAAAATCTCACAAATAGAGTCCTTGGTAATGTAATAGCGAGGGGAATTTAAAAGATAATGGAATCAGAGAGCAGCTGTTTTTTAGGACTGAGTTCCATGTGACACTTCCTCTTCCTCCACTAAGCTGAGCAGCTTTAATGGAATCAGTCAGCCCAGACCAAAAGGGTAAGTCTACACAGCTTTCTTCTTTTGATGAATTGAAAATACCCCCTCCTATTAAATAGATTCTGAATCAACTTTGTTATAATTCAAAGTATCTAATTTATTTTGAAAAGGAAGAGAGAGGAAAGAAGGAGGTCACTGCTATCTCTTTCCTATGGCAACTTTTGAGGGCTTGACCAAAACTCTCTTCAAGGAATATAGCCCTGAATTCTTCTAAGGGAAAAATATAATCCAAGGGTTGTCTTCAGTTGGGCAAGAAACTTCATTCAGTTCAGTCAGGCAAAAGGGTTTGAGAAGAGTATCTCTCCTATCCAGCTCTCTCAGAGTCTTAGATAAGAAGACCAGAAATCTCTCTGGCTCCAACAGCTTTTTTTGATCTTCCTGGAACTCTCCCATCCCCTGCAGGTCCTGAATGTTCCATTTGCCTTTCCAGAAGCATCTTCTTCAATTTCAGGTTTCCCTAGCTTTTGGCCATTTCCTTGTTCACAGTAAGTCAGATACTGAAGTCCCAGGTGTGATGTCCACAGATGGTCTCATCAAAGTAGGAAGGTCAGCTCTCCAGTCCTTGTCCAGCAGATGACTGAAGATAACTTCTCACCCCAGCCAGTAAATATTCAAAAGCCCAGTAGCTTGATTGATGAGTTTCAAGATGTCTCCTCCACACACCTTTTCCAACTTCTCCTCCCAAGTTCAGAGTGATAGTTGGGGAACTGTTCCTAGGAGTTCTGATTGTAAAAATAAAAAAATAATAATAATGGCGAACTACACAAAATAGATGTTATCAAAACTGTTCAGATACTTTAACTTACCAATCAGGTTCAAACTGCTCAGATACTTTTGATAGATTTAATCAAAAGTATCTTCAGTGACAAAATGAAGCTCAAATGTGAACTTCCCTTCAGGGCCAGGTGCAAGGATGCTAAAGAGACCCTTATATAAACATAAAATATTTATTGAAATATATAAGGATAATAATGAATTTCTAATTCTAAGGGATTCTAAATCCACCCAAATAAACTCCCAGCTTCTGCAAGGAACGGCTTCTCCTGTGTTTCACAGGCTACACTAATCCTCCCTGATCTGACTAACCCAAATTTATACTATCTGTAATAATTAAAAGGAATTGTAGGGAGATTGAAGAAGTATAGGGAATAAAGAAGGTTTTGTAATAGGGAATGGAGAAGTTGAAGGGAGAGAGAATATGGTGAAGTAAAAGGAGAGAGATATCCCATGCTGCGAGGCTATCTTTGAAAATTGGGGTTCCTGAGAAATGGGTCACCTCTGAGAGCCTGAGAGGGGACGTCTTCTCTATTGATTGATGTTGAAGATGCCCCAGAGCATGTAAGCACAGACCCCTCTGAGGGACAAGCCTCCCCACCCAGACCAACGTCTCCCATCAGAGGTCCAGCAATATGCTGTCCTTAGGTTTAGCTCCCTCTATGTCCCCCTGAAATGATGGTCCTCTTATCTGACAACAGGTTATTTAAATAAAGATGAATTTCAATAACAAGTTTGGATTGGGGAGGTATCAGGGAAGAGGGAAGAAGGATTTCCCTAGATATGGTTTGAGTCTCTCTCAGCTTTTGAGCTGAGGCCAGGCCTCACAGGCTGGTGGAGGGTTTCTTTTATTTCTGTCTATGCTAATCTATGCTAGCTTTCTTAAATTCAAAGTCTTTAGCAGTAGACAGCAAGAGGAAAAAAAGGTTTTGACCTTCAGAGCTGGTTGGGTCTGTCTCTCCAGGCTGATGCCCCTAAAGACTGGGCTTACAGTTCAAACCTCATTTCCTCATTAGTGCTTCTATTTGATGTGAACAATATACAGTCAATGGACATCCCAAAACTAAATCAGCTGGCTTCTGGACTAACACAGCTGCTACACCCCTTAGACAAGGAACTGTACTAGCAGCTATTGGATCAAGCTGACAACTATAATATCCAATTGTACAATAGCGTTGTCCTAAAGTCTGTGTCAGTACACCAGAAGCAATACCTTTTGTTTCATTGAGAAATAGTTGAAATGGGCACATAAAATGGCTTCTTTAAGATTACTTAAGGTAAAATTGGCAGTGAGGAGACCAAGCTGTCACTCTTTGCGGATGATATGATGATTTACTTAAAGAATCCCAGGGAATCAACCAAAAAGCTAATCGAAATAATCAACAACTTTAGAAAAGTTGAAGGATACAAAATAAACCCACATAAGTAATCAGCATTTCTATATATCTCCAACCCAGTTCAGCAGCAAGAATTAGAAAGAGAAATTCCATTTAAAGTCACCCAAGACAATATAAAATATTTAGGAATCTATCTGCCGAGACAAACACAGGAACTATATGAACACAACTACAAAACACTCTCCACACAATTAAAACTAGATCTAAACATTTGGAAAAACATTGATTGCTCATGGGTGGGACAAGCTAACATAATAAAAATGACCATCCTACCCAAACTTATCTATCTATTTAGTGCCATACCCATTGAACTACCAAAAAACGATTTTACTGAATTAGAGAAAACCATAACAAAGTTCATTTGGAAGAATAAAGGATCAAGGATATCCAGGGAAATAATGAAAAAAAAATACAAAGGAAGGTGGCCTTGCAGTCCCAGATCTCAAACTATATTACAAAGCAACGGTCATCAAAACAATTTGGTACTGGCTAAGAGACAGAAAGGAGGATCAGTGGAATAGACTTGGGGTAAATGACCTCAGTAAGACAGTCTTTGACAAACCCAAAGACCCCAGCTTTTGGGACAAAAATCCAGTATTTGATAAAAACTGCTGGGAAAATTGGAAGACAGTGTGGGAGAGATTAGGTTTGGATCAACACCTCACACCCTACACCAAGATAAACTCAGAATGAGTGAATGACTTGAATATAAAGGAGGAAACTATAATAAGTAAATTAGGTGAACACAGAATACTATACATGTTAGACCTTTGAGAAGGGAAAGATTTTAAAACCAAGCAAGACTTAGAGTCACAAAATGCAAAATAAATAATTTTGACTACATCAAATTAAAAAGGTTTTGTACAAACAAAACCAATGTAACTAAAATTAGAAGGGAAGCAACAAATTGGGAAACAATCTTCATAACAAAAACCTCTGACAAAGGTCTAATTACTCAAATCTATAAAGAGCTAAACCAGTTGTACAAAAAATCAAGCCATTCTCCAATTGAAAAATGGGCAAGGGACATGAATAGACAATTTTCAGTTAAAGAAATCAAGACTATTAATAAGCACATGAAAAAGTACTCTACATCTCTTATAATCAGAGAGATGCAAATCAAAACAACTTTGAGGTATCACCTCACACCTAGCAGATTGTTCAACATGACAGCAAAGGAAAGTAATGAATGCTGGAAGGGATGTGGCAAAGTAGGGACATTAATGCGTTGCTGGTGGAATTGTGAATTGGTCCGACCATTCTGGAGGGCAATTTGGAACTATGCCCAAAGGGCGATAAAAGACTGTCTGCCCTTTGATCCAGCCATAGCACTACTGGGTTTGTACCCCAAAGAGATAATAAGGAAAAAGACTTGTACAGGAATATTCATAGCTGTGCTCTTTGTGGTGGCCAAAAATTGGAAAATGAGGGGATGCCCTTCAATTGGAGAATGACTGACCAAATTGTGGTATATGTTGGTGATGGAATACTATTGTGCTAAAAGGAATAATAAAATGGAGGAATTCCATGGAGACTGGAACAACCTCCAAGAAGTGATGTAGAGTGAATGGAGCAGAACCAGGAGAACATTGTACACAGAGACTGATACATTGTGTTACAAGAGAATGTAATGGACTTCTCCAGTAATGGCTTTACAATGTCCCTGAACAACCTGCAGCAATCTACGAGAAAAAAAAACAAACTATCCTCAAGCAGAGGACAAACTGAGGGAGTAAAAACACCAAGGAAAAGCAACTGCTTGACTACAGAGGCTGAGGGGACATGATTGAGGAGAGATGCTAAATGAGCGCCCTAATGCAAATACCAACAACAAGGAAATGGGTTCAGAGCAAGGACACATGTGATACCCAGAAGAATCATGTGTTGGCTAGGGAAGGGGTGATGGGGGTTTTGGGGGGGGGGAGGAAAAGAAAATGATCTGTTTCCAATGAACAATGTATGAAAATGACAAAATAAAATAATGTTTAAAAAATAAAGAAAGAAAAAAAGATTACTTAAGGCTTGTAGATGTTCAGGTTTTAGTTTCAGAGATTCTGGTTCTGTATTCCTGGTTAAGTCTGTTAGACACTGTTAATTCACTATATCCAGGTATCCATTGCCTACAGAAACCAGTTGTTCCAAGAACAGCTCTGAGTTGCTTTTTGGTCTTAGGAGCACTCATTTTCTGGATGTCTGTTATTCTTTTCTATGTGATACTTCTGGAATCCTCTGATAACACAAATCCAAGATATTGTACTCGAGGAAAAACCAACTGTAATTTTGCCTTGGCAATTTTATGCCCACATTTATATAATTTTATCAAAAGAACCTTGCTATCTCTGAGACACACTTTAGCACTTGGGGATGCAAGGAGGATATCATCAACAAAATGCACTATTTTACTTTCCTTGAATGTTATGGTTTTTAGATCTCTATTTAAAATTTGTGAGAATTGGCTCAGTGAATTGGTATATCCCAGGGAAGATGAGTCCAAGTCCACTGGGTTTTTTTCCCCCATGTAAAAGCAAAGATCTTTTGAGAATCCTCATGAATCAATATTAAGAAAAATGCTGAGCATCAATCTACCACAGTGAAATATCTTGCCTGACTTGGAATGGAAGAAATTATAGCAGCTGTACTTGGTACAATAGGATGTGTCTTTACCACATGATCATTTACAGCTCTTAAATCCTGTATGAAGCTATATATAACTTTGCCATTTTGATCTAGCTTTGGCTTTTTGATTGGAAGTATAGGTGTATTATATTCTGAGAAGCAAGGTATTATAATCCCTTATTAGATTAAGGATTCAGTGATTGGCCTTATACCCTCTATTGCTTCTTTACTTAAGGGATATTAAGGTACACAAGGAACTGGTCCTTCCTTAGTCCTCACCCTTACAGGAGTAGCTAATTTCAGTACACCTACATCTGTGGGAGATTTTGACCATAAATCTTCAGGGATATCCTTAGGTATAGGATAGATTGAATCCAAGTCATTCTCTGTACTGACTGAATCTAAGAACAGCAATGGAAAAGCTTTCAGAGATTCTTCTGATAGATGTAATGAGATATCACCTGTATCAGTACATTGGATTGTTGCCCATAATTTACATAATAAATCCCTACATAGAAGATTCATGGGACAATCTGGCATACAAAGAAATGCATGCTCCACAGATAAAGGACCTAAAGTAATCATTTTAGGTTGTAATTTTGCTACTCTCTCTGGTTTTCCAGTTGCTCCTATTACTTCCATTGTACGCACAGCTCTACAATTCTTAGGAAGACTTTGCAAACTGATTTACTGGCTCCAGTATCAACCAAAAGATCATAAATTTGATCACCTATAGTCATAGATACATATGGTTCTGTTCTGTTTGAAGGTTGAAATGTTTCTAATACTGGTACTAGCACAGTAACATCAGAACAAAGCTCAATCATTTCCTGTCCATCCAAGTTTACATCTGCTTAAACTACATAATATTCCTAGGATTTTGCATCTTTAACTCCATCATCAGCTTTTTCATTACTCTCTTTGGTCCTTATACTCCCCATCTTGGTATCATTGTTCTCATTTACTTACAATCTCATTATCATTATTCAATTTACATTCTTCACTATTTTCCCTTATTTTACATTCATTAGAATTTTCTGCTAATTTTATATTACAATTTTCTTTTTCCTTACAATTATTAACACTAATTATATTATCATTTGATTCAATCAATTCATCCATATCTTAATTAATCTTAGTACCATTACACTCATTTTCATTTACTCTCAAATCATTATCCCTTGATTTAGTTACAGAAGTACATTGGGGAAACCTTTATAAGGAACATGCACCTTTGCTCTGATCACCCTTAACCACCTGACTATATTTGAACCTTGCTCCCGACTTAACCCATACTTGCATAGTGTTGAGGTCTGGTGCTTGTGGTGCTTGGCAACAGGCATTTTGACACACATTTCCATTATTTTTCCTTGAGTTTTTATTATTCCATCCATTATTGTTATTGTTATTATAGTTATTATTCCAATTATTATTCCTATTAAATCCTCCATATCTTTTCATTTGCCTTGCAAACTGGCCTCTATAACAACATTCTTTTACAAAATGGCCAACCCTATTGCAGAGGAAACAACGTTGGGGACCTGATCTTCTATCTCTTGACATAATAATTATTATTATTAGGCTCCATTGATCTTAATGCAGCTACTGCCTTAACCTCTTTTATCTCACTTTCTTTAGCTTTAATTTCTGCTTTCCTAAGCTTTCTTTTAAGATCTTCCACTACAGTATCTATATCCTCATATTTTTCTTCATTATCTGTGGCCAAGTATATTGCCTTTTGTCTAATGTCTTCCAGCTCCATTTCCTCCCAATCAGGATAATTGTTTTTGAAAAATAATTTTATTTTGGGAATTGCATTTTTTACAAAGACCATTTTTATATATGATATTGTCTCCTCTTCAAGGACATCCATATTCAGATATGTCTTGGCAGTCTCAGTGATTCGGTCTAGAAATGATGTAGGTGATTCAATGAGTTTTTGTTTTATAGATTCAAATTTGGACCAAGCATTTGGTCTTTTTATATATTGACCCATGCCCCCAGTTATTGCTTGTCTACATTCCTTCATTACATCATATTGAGCCTTATTGTTCATATCCATGTCGTATTGTTCTGGCCAGGGTGTTAAAAGACAATCTGTTTTTGTCTCCTCTATGAATTTATTACATTCCCTTTTTGTTAATAGCTCATTAACAGGGCAAAATCATTATAATCGGGGTCAAATATATCTATAATCTCTTTGTCTCCTTAATTATATATGATTGGATTCCACAAAGGCAGGGGTTCTTTTCTTTATGGATTCCAAGTTCTCTGGGGTGAATCTTCTGTGTGTCTTTACCTGGAAGATTTCATCCCTTGAGACTATAGGAAGATCTCTTAGGGGCAATAAAGTAACCATCCCTCCAGCCTCTTCTTATTGTAACCTGTTTAAATTCTCCTTTACACACCAGTATCAACTTTTTCCCCATACTCATTCTGCATTAACAAACTTTTAATCTTATATATATACATATATATGTATATATATATATATATAGTTCCATCTGGTCCAGCTGTTGTTACATATGTATTACCATTAGTTTGAGCTCTGAATCCTTTATCAACAATATGATGTCAAATCATAATTGCTTTAAACCATTTGCCGATAAGAAAGAATGCCAGTCTACACTTATACAGGACACAAAGGCAGATACACATTACAGGGATATGAGACAGGACAGTTTGCATCGTAAGTTCCATAAACGGCTTCATCCACTTATAATTAACATACATTAGGGAAAAGCACAAATAAAATATAAGGGCTATGCAGATTGCACTCCTATGACACAATCGAAACATCCATTACCATGTTTACATTTAAAGATAACACTGTATACACAAGTGGATTAGAGTTGTTATAACCCACTTTTAACTTTTTAACAAACAATTAGTAAAGAGAAAAATTTCTTTTAAAATTTTGAAAGAAAAAAATTCCAATATGGCCACCAATATGGCCACCTAGATCATGTGGCAAAAGATATTTAATGATTAAAATACCTTACCAGCTTAGCTAGAGTCTCAGAATTCTGCTGGCCCCCACCTTTGGAATGTATTACTCTCTGAGTGGAGATGGAATCTTCCAACCTTAACCAACTGGTTCTCTATATCAACTTAAGTAAATAAATATGAAAACATAAAATTTAGGTTTTTCAACCTAGCTGACTCTATTAACTATTAAAAAATGTATATAATTTGGAAAGGGGGAAGGAAAGTAATACGGGGGAAACTACATATAAAATTATTGAATTTATTTAACAGTTGGGAGAGAGAAGTTTCGGTTAAGTGATGAAATAAGAGGTCAAAGTCAGAGTGCAAAGGTTGAGAAGTAAGTGAAAACAGCAGAAACAGAAGGAAAGAGTGGGAACAGCCTTTCCTAGGAGTTTGATTATTATATGGAGAAGTGATAATAGGAAGATAGCTTGAGGATATGGTGAAGACAAATGCTAGGCTTTGTTGTTTTTTAGAATAGGAAAACCTGCTCATGTTTGAAGATAGCAGTGAGGGAACCAGTAAGTGAAGAGAAATTGAAGATTAGAGACAGCGTTTGATGGTAGGAGTAATCCTCTGGAACACTAAGGAGCAGATGGCATCAAGGACATTTGTAGAGGAGAGGTGTCTTTGGGGAAAAGGGCCACCTCTTCATCAGTGACTGGAGTAAGAGCAGAGATGCTGATGCTGCAAGATAATGTCAAGAGATTGGGAAATGAAAAGGGAAGAAGAGATGTACATTATAGTAAATTCCCCCTATTTTGTTAGTAAAATTACAAGACCTTCCACTGAGAAGGTGGGAAGAGGTGAAGATGTGGGAGATGTTTGAGGACAGAAGAGAAGATCTGAAATAGTCTCTGGGGAGTGGGAGAATGAATCAAGTAGAGAGGAGTGAAAGCATTGAATTGTTTCAGTGGAATTCTTGACAAGGAAGTAAAGCATCATCAGCCTGGAAGGAGAGACTAGATCTAGATTGATAATTTAAATGTCACATTTCAAGATCATAGACCAAGAAAGAGAAAAGAATGAAACTGAAAGATTCTTAGATTAATCTCATTTATTAGAAATGAATGACTTCCCTTGTGTTTTTATAGCCTTGTGATTATTAATAAGGCTAATCTAGTTTAAAAATGGTAGAGGTAAGTGTTTTTATCTAAGCAGAAATTTAAAAAACATTTGACCTAATTAAATTTTGGCAATAGGGTTGGATACATTATATTATTGATTGTGAAAAAAAGTTTTAATAATGACTTTCTTGTATGTTATGGTAATATTTCCAAGTCTAATCTCTCCCCTAAGCATAGAACTTTCTCTTTTAAAGAAAAACAGTCAAGCAAAACTCCATTTGAACAGTATAAGTAATATTCTGTACCCATAGGCCCTTACCTTCTGCTGGGAGGAGTAAGATCTGTTTTACTTTTTGTTCTCTAATATCAAGACTGATTATTACATTTATTTATAATATTATTATTATTGTAATTACCCATTATATATTATTGTTATAAAAATGAAATATTATCTTAGTTTCCACCATACTGTTTTAGAAAAGATAGTCATTGGATAATAGTGTTATATAATGCTTTACTTGGTGTTAGCAAGTCTTGTGTTTATATTCTGTCTCTGATGCTTACAACTGTGTGACCAGCTAATCACCTCTCTGATCTTCAGAACATTCTCTAAGACTGTAATTTATAAACAGTTTGTGATATTAGTAAGAGAATGAAGTTCCCATAGTAACAAAATCACCAACAGATTACTTGATGAAGGTAAAAAAGATAGTGAAATACAATTTCTTAGAATTTGGTTTTATCATAGAATCCTAGGATTTAGAGCTGGAAAGATGCTTCTTAGGTCATCTTACAGTCATTTTACAGACTAAGAAAATGAGAATCAATTTCCACAGTACGACTTTGCCTTCAATTAGTGATCACCAACTTCTATTGATAGTACACCTCATCAGCAAAATGATTTTGACCATGTACTTCCAATATTTGTATATTTTTATTTATAAATTATATACATATACTATACTAATAATTATGTACATCATAAAACATACACAAAACCAGAAATTTAAAAGTGAATTATAGATGAAATGAGTCATTAAAGAGCCAATAGTGTTTATTGAGTAGGGCCAAATTTGGGGGGAATATTATATTGATGATTATGTGGAGAATGTATTAGAGAGAGAAGAGATAAGAGAAAGTCAAAGTAGTGAGGAGGCTATTGAAATCATAGTAGGAGAGTTGATGAAGTCTTGAAATAAGGTGATGGCACTGTGAGAAAAGAAGATAATTTTCATGTGGTTGAGATGGAAATAATGTTTGCCAACTAATTGTATATATGGTGAGGAGACTTTCTCACATTCATATCATATCCAAGCTCTTGTTTCATATCTCCAGTGTTCCCATTTGGATATTTCAATGTTACCTTAAATTGAGCATATCTAAAACAATCCATCTTTTACACCCAAACCAGCTTCCCTCCCAGTTTCCTATGTTTAATGCCTCAAAGTATAAAATCTTGGAATTATTTAAATTTTTTTTCTCTCCACATACCCAATTTTTCCTTCACAATTTTCTCAAATCCATCCCTCACCCCTTTTCTGTTGCTATCAGCTTAGTTCAGGCCCTTATCATCACACACCTAGACTATTACAATATCCTTATTTAGAAATTTACTTGGTTTCTTTGTGTCCAGTCTTTTGCTGTTAACACAGATCTGTTTTGCATACTACACCAGGTAAGTACTCCCAAAACATTGATTGGACTATATATCACCCCCTTGATCAGAAAATTACATTTTTAGATGAGATGGTGGAATTGAAAGATTCAAAGAGAATTAAGTTTTCTCTGAGGGTTTATTCTGTACAGTGCCAAGATTTCCATTTACTTATCTTTTGTTTTCTTTTGTGAGCTTTCCATCTTAGTATTAACACCAAGTGTCCATTCCAAGACAGAAGAATGGTAAGGGCTGAGCAATGTGGCCCAGGGCCACACAGCTAAGATAAATCTGAACCCTGATTTAAACCCAGGACCTCTCATCTCTAGGCCTGGCTCTCAATTTACTAAACCACCTAGCTGCCCCTTTTATATATATACTTTTTAAAGAAAAAAGAACACAGGGAAACAGTAAAGAGAAGAAAAGTTTTCTGAAAAAAATATATAAGAAAATAATAAACCAAAACAGAAAAAAATGAAGAACTAGTGCTAAAGAACCCCTGAATTATTTAATATTTCTAAAGCATCAAGAGTTATGCAACTAAAAAAAAAAGAGTTATGCAACTAAAGAAATTAACAACTCACTAATATTCCAAGGGACCTCTTTTAATAGATGAATGACACAGAAATTAAACAAGTAAATTTAAGAAAATTACATAATTATTAACTTGAGCAGAAGGAAATTTCTTAGTGTTTTTTTAAGTATGGGTTAATAACAAAAAAATAATTTTAAGAAAGTATCTATTCCCTTCCTAAATAGAATGTCTAAGGAAAGCAACTTTAACAATTGTTAACACTAAATGTAAATATACTAAAATCTTTAGTAGGATGAAAAAGTCACAGAATAGTTATAATCTAATAATATTGTTTATCCAAAAAATACATTTAATCTAAAAATGTTTGAATAGATTAGAAATTAAAAAGTAGACTAACATTTATCATGAATTATGAAAAGTAGAAATGACACTAATACTATCAAAGTTGAATTTAAACCAGAAGACATTAGAAGAGATAAAGCCGAGGATATTACATAATGCTAAATGGTTACATTTAAAACAGTATATTAGTTTCATGTGCAGTATGGATAAACATATATATCTACACATGCAATGCTTGATTTTGCCATAAAATAATTTTTAAAAACCTTCTAGTCTTATGCCATATAACATAATAATTCTTAATTTTATCAGATATTATAATATATTTTTAGAACCACTCCAAAAAAACTTGAAAGAAAAGGGAATATTAAATTTTTCTTAAATAGGAAAAAGAACATTTTAAAGTTTAAAAAAGATGCAATTACTAGAGATGATTAGTATGTTTGATTATGCAAAAATAAAGGAATTTTTCCATAAAAAAATTATCTCAAAAGAAAAGTATTGGTGAAAAAATATTTGTAGTAAATAATAATACTGGTAAAAGGCTTGTATTCAGAATCCATGATAAATACTCCTCAGTGAAACAGTGATTAAAGAGAGATGATTTGGGGGGGGGGAGAAACACTTAAGAAGCTGTAAAGATTAAAATTTAGGGGAGATGGGGAGACTGAGGCAGGTAGAAATTAGTTTCTCTCTGCAAGGAGTATTATATTTTTTAGAGGTTTATTAAAAGTTAAAGATTAAAGAATATACAAGTAAGAAACATGTGCCTAGGCCAGAGGCCTAGACAAAATAATCTCACATCACGCAAGAGACCGCCTGCTCCAAAACGGAAGTCCAAAAAAAGCCAAGCCCCTCAAAAGCCTTTGAATCAGCTTAAATACCTTCTCGATCTCAGCCCAGGTGAGATTACAAGGCATTCTGGGGAAGTGGAGCAAAGGCTCATGGGGATTGTAGTCCTGTATTCGAGTCTATTTTTTACATTCCCCCGTTGATCATTTGCAAAAAAATTAATTTTTTTCCAAAGGATCATGAAAACATAATCAATTTAAAGATTACAATAATTTGAGGATAAGAGAAAGAAAAGAATAAAACCAATAATTACTGGACGTATTGACAGAAAGCCGTTAGGGGGCAGTCCCCTTTGGCATAAAAGTATACATACAAATAAATGTTCAATCAACCACACCCAAAGTTCAATTTTGTGCAACTTGTGGTCTGGAGGCTTCTTCATGGTGGCTTCTCCAACAGTTCAGTTCTGGATTCAGAGAGATAGCATCTTCTTTACCTAAAATTCTTCTCAAAAGGAATTTAAACTTTGCAATTTAAATAATGATTTTTTTTTTTACAAAGCCAAGTGAAAAGTCATTCAAGTTGCCTAATCAGAGAAGTGAAAATTGAGACAATATCAGGATACCACCTAATTCCAACTAAAATAGCAAAAATCCCATAAAATTAAACTAAGTTTGTGGAAAAAGCCCCTATATACATTAGTTACTAATGGCTTTGCATACTGGTGCAAATATTTGGAAAGCAATATGTTAGTACATTATGTGAGTCACAAAACTGATAATATTTTTGATCCAGTGATTCCATTACTGAAATTATATACCTGAAAACATTAAAAATGAAAAAGACCTACTTGTACAAAAATATTCATAATTTTTTGTAGTAGCAAAGAATGAAAAACAACCTATGTGTCTAACAGAAAATGTATACATAAATCTAAATTTTAAATGTAATGAATTTTTTTCATTCCTGTGATTCCACTGACATACACAACTAAAACACTTCCTTACCGTTAGATTCACAGTTATCTCTAACTTACAGTCATATTAGAATTTTTAGGATCATTGAGGTTTTTTTAGTTTTTAGTTTTTACCTATGATTATTACAACCAATAATATGAATCAGAGGCAGGACAAAAGCCAGAACAATTGTATTCTGCATCAGGTGAATCTAAAAAAGTGTGAGTTGCAGATATTCCATCTGACAAAGTAAAAATAAACATTAACATTTGAAAAATAAATGGGATTCCAAATGGGAAAATGTATTATGGTGAAAAGAACCATAGATAAAAACCAATATCAATTAAACTTATGTGCTCCAAATACTTTAGCATCCAAGCTTATAACAGAAATATTAGCATAAGTTATAAGACATCAACAGTAACAGGGAAGTGACAGAAGCTGTCAGTGCCTCTCACTCAGTTTTAGATAAATCTAACTTTTCCAGGGTCATGTAGCTAGTAAGGGTTGAGGTCAGACTTGAACTCAAGTTTTCCTAACTCCATGCCTAGTGCTTTATCCACTGTACCACCTAACTGCCCTTTTTCTTTAAAAATACCATTTGTTATAGGAAATAGCTCTAAGCAGAATGAGAGGGAACCTGGGTTAAATTATAGCAATGCCAAAAAAAAACCCAAAGTGATAGAATCTATTTTTTTATTTAAATTTTTTTTAAAACAGAAAGCATAGAAATAAGTGTCTTTCCTTAATAGTATAAGTAGCTAAATGCCTGGGATGCAAAGAAGGCAAAAAATCACCCCTGTTCTCAAGGAGCTCACAGTCCAATGGAGGAAATGGCTTGGAAATAATTTTGTACTAACACGATATGTAGAGAATAAACTATAAATGATCAATAGAGGAAAGATCCTAGAGTTATTTGTTTCCATTAATGATTATGTTTATAATAAAAACCATTTAAAAGAAACTTCTAGTAGTTCCTCACTACCTGGAGAATAGAGTGTAAATTCCTTAGCCTGACTTAGTGCTTCCATAATTTGAACCGAGAAAGGTTTCTTATTTACCAGTTCTCCTCTATGTAATCTCACCACTCATGCCAAACTGAACAATTGTTTCGTGAATAAACTTCTTATTTCCCTACCTCCTTGACTTTGACCTTACGGTAGCCTCTGCTTTGTCCTGTCTTTCTCCTTCTGCATATCCAGATTTTACTTCTTCTTAAAGTCCCAGCTCTAATCCCATCTTTCTACTCTGAGCTCCTAAGATCCTCTCACAGCCACAGATTTGTTGTCTCCACCACTTATTAAGCACTTACCTCGTAGTATTATTTTTCTTTTTGTTCTAGGTTAACTTTTTCCTTAACTAGATTACCAGTACTATAACTTTTTTATATATGATACCATCCTTATATCCTTCATGGTTCTAAGGATAATACCTTTCATATATAATAGGTCCTCAAAATCAATTATTTAACTTGTTTTGTTGGGTTCCTTATCTCATTTTTATTCTAGTTCAAAGTGCTTGACATTAAGAAGCAAAGTTATTCGTTTAACATCTTTTACTGACATTTCTGAGTGTCTGAAGCCTCAGTTAGAAAGAAGATCCACCTATACTGAAGAATTTCCTGTAAGTACTCTGAATAATGGGCAGGTACAGGATTCTATAATGCCATGATTCTTTACTTAATAACATAAAGGATCAGAGTATCTCTGGTTTTTTGAAAATGTTTGTTAAAAGTAATATATACTTTTCCTTTTATAAAATATTTCTCTACATTTTCTTCTTGAAATGAAAATATCATATTTATTGCACTTTAGTACAAACGTTGATAAATCCAGATCAGCACAGAGTACCAAAGTACCAACAAAGTTGGCATTTTTATATATTAACTATTATTTCCTTGAACTAGCTGTGTTTTCTGTTATTTCAGTGTGGCACTTAAAACAAAATCTTTTTATTCTAAGATAGAAGAGAGTGGTGAGGGCTAGGCAATAGGGGTCAAGTGACTTGCCCAGGGTCACACAGCTAGGAAGTATGTGAGGTCAAATTGGAACCCAGGACCTCCCATCTCTGGGCCTGGCTTTCAATCCACTGTGAGCCACCTAGCTGCCCCATCCCAGTGTGGCACTTTAAATACAAGACTTTATGAAATTTTGGAGATAAATATAAAAATAGCATAACATTTGAAAACATCCTTTGGGAATTTATTTTCCAAAAGGTAAAGACATTTTATTTCAAGATTAGTACTCTGTAATTTACGGGAATCTAATGTCCTTGTTCTGTGTGTCATTCTCATATTCCATAGGTGTGTCATGCTCTTTTATAAAAGCTTCACGGGCTTGGTATAGACTAAAAGTGTAGGTATAATCTTGTGCAGTTATTATTTTTGGAAATTTCCTCTCATTAGGACCATTCTACTTTTATTGAATCTATTACTATTTTGTTTATGATGCTGATAGGATTTACTAAAGCAGGGAGAGATAACAAGAGCCTTACTTAAATCATCATGTTATACATCCCAGATGGCAAAGACGATGTTGAGATTTTGTGAAGCAGACAACAAAGTTTTGCATTCTTCTTAGATCTCTTTATTATGAGTGCCGGACATGCACATCAGCTCAGAGAAGGAAGGAAGCAGAGCCAGTTATTTCATGTTTCTAGGGTGACATAAGGATCGCCAGTTTCGTTGGCAGAGAAATGCATAAGCAAAGTTTTTATGAGGGCTTACATGACCATGTGGCTGCAGGCCACAGCCTAGTGTGGAACTCTTAAGAGAGTCTCCTCAGGCCAATTAATAGTTCTGAACATGGTTTCTTTATTACCTTCTCATGGCCATAATAGCAGCACCTCAAGGCAAAAAGAATAGTAATTCTGCAGGCCACCAACAGAAATTTGGAAGACTTCCTAGGAAAAAAAAAATACATCATGGTACCTGAAATGCAAATACTTACGGTTCGACATGAAGTTTGCAATCATATTGTTTAACAATAAAGGCTGCTGCCATTGTTAGTGTGAGCTACGTACTAACTATATCGGTTACTATAAATGGTACAAAAATAAAGTAAAATGGGGGCTAGAGAAAAATGACAGTTTAGTGCATCTGCTGAAATCCTATTGATCTATATATACCTCCCTTCTAAGAAAACTGGAACTAATGTTTTCAGAGGCAACTAAGCAAAGTAGAGGATAGAAAACTGGACTTGGCATAAGAAAAACCTGTGTGTAAATCCTGATCCAGATGCTGTCTAGTTGAGGAAACTTATCAGTAAAGGGGAAAATAATAGTACCTACCTCTCAGGATGGTTGTAAGGATCAGCCCTTTGCTTTGCAAATCATACAGTGCTATATAATCTCTAAATATTATTATTGGGTAGATAATAGACTTATGCTTTGTTGTATAGGTTAAAAAATCTGCACCTCAGGATGCCTTGTTTGGATCTGATATGCAAAATTTGCTGCAATCTTTGTTTGTGGAAAATAGAGCTGGATACTTCTTCACCAAGTTCTGTGAACAGTCAGGGAATGAGGTAGAAAATGACCATATATTTTACTTTTGAGGATTGAACCATAATTCATTCCATGTGTAAAGTTGGGAGAAAAGGGGGAGGCGGGATCTCATCAGGGAAGTTGTCTTTGGTGTCAAAACCTCTCTCTGTTGTAGGAAGTTCTGTAATATTACTTGGCTAAAATTCAAAAATATATGTTATAATTTTTCATTGTCTGATGTTTCTTACATCAAAAGCATAACAAATAACTAAAATGTATTTAGGGGACTGACTTGCAATTATGTAACTAATTGCCAGTAGAAACTTTTAGTTGCTAGAAATTTTAGAATATTGGTCTGATGTTACTTGCACTTAAATTTTCTGAGATTTTACCTTAAACAATGGCTTCTTGACAGTTTTATACCTTTTCAGGATAGTAAGTAGTTTTAGTAGTATAATTTATATTCAAATCATTGAATTTTACATGTCCTATAATTATAATAAATTCTTTTAAATATTAACTCAAATTTACAAAAAATAATTACAAGCTTCAAGTTTATCTTTTGCCCCAAAACTTTTCATGAAATATAATTTTGCCTAAGTGAAAAGCATTTAACTGCCTAAATTGTTAGAATAGAATTCGGTTTCAACATGATGTAACCTGACACATAAAGTATTAAAATACATTTAGTTTTTTACTTTATTACATAAAAATGTGGTTGTTCTTCAAATGTTAATTAGGATTTTTACTATTTTAATGGCCAATTTGTACAAGAAGGATACATTTTACAAAGAAAACATTCCAGTGGATATTTTGTCCTATTGCCATTATCTGATAAAAGATTAAAACCATCTTAAATTGAATCTGATTTATGATAACCTCAAAGATATAAACAATTATTTGCATTGGAAATTAGAGCTTTTTAGAGACCTAATAATTGGGTGGTAATGTTTTATGTACTTTTTGCATCTATAGATTTGGAAGAACAGTACATACTTTTGGTTTGACCTGCAGAATTATCATCAACTATTCTACCAAGAAACACTTCAGCCTTTTAAAGTATGCAAGCAGGCACAAGTAAGTCGAAAATAATATTTGTTCAGGATCCTGAAAATGGAAATATCTGCCCAACTTCATTAATGAGAAATCTAGGAGTATAAGCATAAATTCAGTACTTAAATTGTTGTGATGAGATTATTTAAATAACAGTCTATTGTCCTATAACTGGATGTGCTGTTTCTTAATTTTATCTTTTTTTTTTTGGTATGTTTTATATTCTCTGATGCCAATCAGTTGACCTTCTCTCATCTGTTCCACTTTTCTAATTCATTCCACTTTTCTCTAAATTACATTTTTTTTCTAACTATGTGACCATGATGCAGGCTAAAACAGGCTTCTTTTAAGGAATCATTAATAAGATTAGTGGTGAACTTTATTGAGTTTGTAGAAGAAACTAATTGCTGGGATTTCTTGGTCTGTTGACATAAAAAGGAAGGTGATTACTATTTCCTGATATGTTAATAATTTTGCCTACATGCAAAACTGACATTGATATAATATGGATCAGAGACTTTTAAAAAAAATGTCTTATGGATAACTCAGAGACTTGAGGGGAGATGAGATGGTGAACAAGGCATGCTCCAGAAAAAAAGAGAGAGAAACGTGTCTTTTTTTTTTTTAAACCCTTACCTTCTGTCTTAGAGTCAATACTGTGTATTGGTTCCAAGGCAGAAGAGTGGTGAGGGCTAGGCAATGGGGGTTAAGTGACTTGCCCAGGGTCACACAGCTAGGAAGTATCTAAGGACATATTTGAACCTAGGACTTCCTATCTCTAGGGATGGCTCTCAATCCACTGAGCCACCCGGCTGCCCCCACATGTCTCCTTTTCAAACAAAAAGGGAGACAAATTATGACTAGAATAAATTATGCTTGTCTTTATGCCATTTTATGTTCCTTCATAGGGTTTTTAAACCTAGAATATTATTCATCGGTTCTATATGCCAACTGATAGCCTAAGTAATTTTGTATATTCAGTAATAGCCCCATTCACAGGAGGCTCTCCATGAAAATTGAGCTAAAGAGGAGGGATAGCATTTGTCATAATGTTACTCAATTTTTGTAGAGATTTCCACCAACCTAGTGTTGGCCTTAAACAACTATACTTTGTAAACTAACTGACAACCCACCATATGTGTTTCCCACCATAAGATTAAGGGAGATGGCCTTAACTTCAAGAACTTGAAACAGTGGTTTTTATCATAAAATTGATCCCTCGTTTGGTAGGAGAGCTTCCTGATATCACATAGCTTCTATTTTTTTTGCTTGCCAGGCTTTAACATGTAATTCTCTGCTTCCTTTCTTTTCCTTACTAACTCTTTAATCTTTCTGCCTTTGTATCATTTGCTGTTACCAGCCTCTTTTTTTTTAATTAAAAAACTTTATTGAGATCTTTTCTTTTTACATTTTGTTCATTTTTTAATAAATCTTTCCCTCATCCTTCACCTAGCAAGCTATCCCTTGTAAAAGAGAAAAAGGAAAGGATTTAAAAAAAAGAAAAAAAAACAGTTTAGCAAAACTAATCAATCTGTCTCTTGAGTCTGACAGTATATATATATTTATGTTCAGCTCCCATAGCAGTCCCAACCATGCAAATAAGTGTATTTTTCCATCCCTTCTTCAAGGTTCTTGTAGTAAAAGGAGTACCATTCACATATCATTTGGGTAAAGGACAGTGGAGAAGCTTTTTTGTTATTATATTTATTTCATATAATAAGTATAAACATATAAATAATATATAAATATAAATAATATAAATATGAAAAATATAAACATATTACATTTATTATAACAAGCAATGGAAGGAGGGATCATTTCATTGATGACATTCCTCCATCAACCACTGGAGCTCAGAACACAATTGCCTACCTGTGTATAGTGTAGAATGCAGAAAAATGGAATAGAGTCAGTTTAGGGCTGCAGTTAACAATGGAGGCTAGGTATTTGCTTACTAATCAATTGTTAACCTCAAGGGAAATAGAGCAAAACAAACTGGTTTTTCTCTGTCTTTGACACAGCACAGGAACTAGGGAAGAGTTGTGGGTTAGATGTAATTGCTCATTTTACACTGAAACGAAGGCTAGTTTAAAGATGGAGTAGGCACTCCTGATAGGATAGGGAAGAGAACAGTAGGATAGCTCTTTTTTTCCTCCTCAATACATTAATCTGTAAGTATTAAGTAACTTCTCTTTCCCAAATGGTGTTCTAGAGGCTGGGGATACAAAGATAAAAGCAAATATTGCTTCTGCCCTCATGAATCCTACAGTATATCCACTAAGATAAGATAAGATAAGTAATTTGGGGGGGATGGCACTAGCAATGGGAGGATCAGTCAAGATCACATGTAGAGGAGTGCACTTGCACAGAGCCTTGAAGGATCCTTGGGATTCTAAGAGATGGAAGGGTAATGTAGCTCAGTTGAGGGAGGCTGGGCAACCAATTCAGAGATACACAGGTGGGACATGGAACACCATGACCAGGAACAGCAAGAAGGTCAGTTTACTTGAACTTCTCTGAAGCTTTCCCAGCTTTCCCAGCTTTATTTAGTAATATCTATCACCATCAGCTCTGATTTAGCCCTCTAGATCCTCTGAACATGAGGTAGGCAGAACAGCTGGATAATGTTCCCAGCTTTGGGATGACACTAAATCTTAAAAGTTTGGATTTGGACTATAATATTGCTGAGAATTTTCATTTTGGAGTTTATTTCAGGAAGTAATTAGTGAATTTCTCTAAACTTTACCCTCTGGTTCTAAAATCTGGTCAGTTTTCTTTCATGATTTCTTTGATGTTTTTCAGGTTGTCCAATGATTCTAAATTTCTTCTTGATCTATTTTCTAGGTCAATTGATTTTCCTATGAGATAGTTCATATTCACTACCTTTTTAAATCTTGACTTTAAAAAATTATTTTTCAATATCTCATGGAATCATTAATTTCCATTTGACCAGTTCTAATTTTCAAGGAGTTCCTTTCTTCAGTAAAGTTTTTTATTTCTTATACCAAGCTATTAATTCTCCTTTCATAACTTTTTAGTATCCTTTTCATTTATTTTTCCATTTTTTCCCTTACTACTCATTTAGTTATTTAAATCATTTTTTGGCCTTTTGAAAAAAAATCTTTAATTTTCCTAGGAATTCTTAAAGGGATTGTATTCCATCTGCCTCCCTTCCCACACTTGAGGCTTTAATTTTAGATGTTTTCAAGTCATTGTCTTCTTCTGAGTTTGTGTCTTTACTTCTGTGTCACTATAGTAAGTCTTTACAGATTTTTTAAAAATTTGCTCATTCTTCCAGTATTTCTTTTTCTTAATAAAAAAAAAAATTCCCATGGTTACATGATTCATGTTCTTGCCCTCCCTTCTTCCTCCCCCCTCCCAGGGTTGACAAGCAATTCCACTGGATCATACATATATTATCCCAGTGTACTTCTTGATTAAAGACTTTATGTTAGTGTTGGGTTATTTGCACTTCTGGATGTGATGTCTGACCTTCATTTCTGTCCTTTTACATTCTGATGCCTTTGCTTTCACAGCTCAATCAGATCTGATCTGAGTTCTGCAAGCTTCTGACATAGATTTGGGGCTTTGGGCTCCTATATAATTGACTGAACTCACTCTCTGTTAGTCCACTGCGAGGTTCTGCAGATTCAGAGTGACTGAGCTGTTGGCTCCCCTTTGGTCTGAGACTCTTGCCCTAGTTGTTCCTCTTTAGGCGTGTGTGCGGGGCTAAAAGTTAGAACTGAGTTGTCAATCTGCTCCTGGGCTCAGAGCTACACAGTTAATTCTAGAACTTGTTCCTTGCTCAGTATGCAGCTAGAGCCCTACTCATGACCATTCTTCTCTGCCCTGAACTGTGATTCAGAACTGGGCATAAGGCATCAGAGCTGGCAGATGGTACTCATTCTTGCACCCAGCACTAGGTTAAGCATCTCTTGGAAGATCTTTATCCCCCAGGGCCTGCTGCTCTGGTGCTCTGACTTGGCTGCCTTTCCATTCCTGGGTGCTGAAAGGCCCCCTCCTCTACTGCTACCACTGCCACCAAGCCCACACCCCACTCCTAGCAAGCCTCTACAGACCTGTCTGTCTCCCTAAGCTGCCTTGGACTGGAAAAATTACTCACTATGACTTATTCTTGCCTTTCCCAGTCAAAATTTGACCTGGCACATTTTCTAGGTTGTTGTGGCGATTGTTTTTATCACTCCACCATCTTCCCCTGAAATCTTTCCATAGATCATAAGCCCCAATTTCAGAACCTTTGCTTTAATGGATTCTACTGATCTATTGGAATTCAGTATTCTACACTTGGGTCTTGGACCCTACGACAGTTAAGTGGTGCATTTGATAAGAGTACCAGGCTTGGAATCAAGATATGAATTTTAAAATGGCCTTAGACATTAGCTCTTTGACTCTGGGCAAATCAGTTAATCCTGTTTGCTTCAGTTTCCTTATCTCTAGATGATCTAGAGAAGGAAATGGCAAACCATTCTAGTCTCTCTGCCAAGAAAACTCCAAATGAAATCATGAAGAGCTTTAGACACAACTAGGGGGAAGTTGGGTAGCTCAATGGATAGAGAGCCAGCCCTAGAGATAGGAAGTCCTAGGTTCAAATATGTCTTTAGATACTTCCAAGCTGTGTGACCCTGGGCAAGTCACTTAACCCCCATTGCCTAGCCCTTACCACTCTTCTGCCTTGGAACCAATACACAGTATTGACTCTTAAGATGGAAAGTAGGGTTTAAAATAAAAAGAGTTAAACACAACTAAAAATGAATAAACAACAACAAATCTTGGGCCTTACATTTTGCTTCAGGAACAGAATCTCGAAGATCCTGTTTTTACAGTGGTTGTTTGTTACCTATCATTTTTTCATTTCAATTCAAACTTTGGACATGTGCCTATCTGTGCAAGTACAAGAAATGAAATAGTCTCTGCCTTTAAGGAGATTACATTCTATTGGAAGATGCACCATCACACTGTAATTCCAGGATAATTGGTAGTTCAAAAGAGCACTGACAAATAGGGTAATCGAGGAAAGGTTTCAGCAGGAGGTTGTACTTGAGCTGATCCTTGAAGGATTCTATAAGTCAGAGAGGTGAGGAAGAGGCCTATTTGAAGCATGTAGAATGTCCTTGGTGAAGGCATGAAGATGAGTACTGTTTATGAATAGCTGATGGGCCATTTGGATTGAAATATAAAGTGTGTGAAGGGAAAAATACCGAGGAAGATCGATTGCCTAAGAATGTAGCTTTAATGGGAAGCTGACAAGTGGTGGGGAGCCACTGAAGATTTTTAATTCAAAGCATGTCACAATCAGACCTTTTCCTTAGAAGTATTATTTTGTTGCTTTCCATCTCTGGGAAGCAAGAGGGAAGTGAAGGAGAAAATTTGGATCTTAACATTTCAGAAAATGAGTGTTGAAAATTATTACATATGATTGGGGAAATGAAGTTTTGTTTTGTTTTTAAAGGATTAATTTGGTACTTTTGTAGAGAATGGATTGAGAGGGAGAGAAAATGGAATCTGAGAAACCAATTAGTTGGCTATTTCAGTAGTTTGAAGTGAGGGATGACAAGGGCCAGAAAGTAAGAAGGAAGCCTTGTGATATGATATAAAGGAGGATGATGGATGTAAGAGATGTAGAGGTAGAATCAAAAAGAATCTGGTAAAATGATTGACTAGGAGAGGAGAGGCAGAGAGAAGGAGGATGCTGGAGTTCTCTATCTTGGTTCTTGGAAAGATACCGTCCCAGCAGAAACAGAGTGAAGCTTAGGGGATGGATTTAGGTGGAAAAGTAATTATTTCAATTTTGCCCATTAAGGATAGCAGATAAGATTAGCAATGAATAACAAATACAGCTGATTAAGTAATCCAGTTTATAAAAATACATTGAAATTCATATCAACTTCATATTTAGCATTACCATTCTGAAATAGAATGTGGCCTAGTAAAAAAATTCTGTTGTCACACTACAGGCCTCAGATTTACTCACTATATAGCTTCAGTCAGATCATCTAGTTCAGTCAAAACCTAGGCGTCTCCATAATCCTCAGCTTCCCCATCCATACAACATTTATATTTGTTCTACCAATATCACTGGTGTGTTCGAGTAAATTGCTTTAGAAATGAGAGTAGTCATGTTAGACACTGGAATCACTGATTCTATACTGATATGGCCCAAGTCCCTTAACTAAACTGAATGGGACTGATTAAATGGAACATTTAATTTCATCCTTTGGTTTTCAATTCAGGAGAGATGTCCAGACCTTATTTATGCCTAGTTCATACATCTGATACAATACAGTTAAATTCTCACCAGAAGAAGGTATTAGAGCTAAGTGAGATATTGTGTGATTCACTGATTGATTCAATAGGCACCAACATCTACACTAAGATAAATAAGTAAATATTCATGGTCCCTGCCCTTAGAGAATTTAAAATGTAGTAGGGCATACTCCAACCAATTTTATCCCAAAATTCCAATATATCTATGCCAGGTTTAACAAATCCCCAGGGAAGATATTTTCAGATAATATTCATCATCATAAGTATATAAAAGTTCACTATACTTTAAATGTGTATCTTTCCTTTTCCTTTTCCTTCATGAAGCAAAGTTTTAGCGTTACCTTTTACTTAAATAATTTTGGGCTCATCAGTATTGACTGGCTTTCCTCCTTATGCTTTTCACTTTCATGACATTTACTACCTCATATCTTCAATCAGAAATAATAATAATATAAATTCATATGTCTTAGCTATTCAGTCTATTTGTTCTTTTGAGCTTTTCTTTTTATTTCTTCTTGAACCTCAGACAATCTACCTTCCCCATATTCATAAAGTTTACTGAGTCTTATTTTTAATTCTCTCCAACATGATTCAAGCTTAATTTTCTTTCCATCTTATTGGTGTTCTTTTGGATTCTCTTTTGTACTCTGTTCTGCATTTCCCAGGCGTTTTGGTTTAGTTGTCATCACCTTGCCTTTTTTATGCAATTCCATTTTGTACTGATTCTCTGTCGTAGTTTCCACACCCTGCCCCCCCCCATATCAAGATGTTGCAATTCTTAGATTCCATCTTTTAGATTATTAATTGGAAAATTGGAGGACATTTTCATGAAAATTTGCTTGTGGAAAGCCCCATCTGTAATTTATTCCCTTTCGGCATCGTTCCTTAGTCATGTCTTTGAGCTCTTAGAGGAAGATGAGAGGTCATTAAAAATCATCATTTTTTCCTGCTTTGTAGGGGAAAAAAGTTGGATTATTTAAATATTCTTGTTATTTTCTTTTACTGACTTATGTTGCTTTAATAGTAATGTAATCTTGTTAGGGGCTATAAAAGTTAGATATTTGTCAATTTTTTGGTATATATTTTTGTCATCTCTTAGAAAATCTTTCACCTAGATATTGTAATCCGATTTACACTTTCCATTTTGATGAGCAATTTGGGCATAATTTTACCTAGAATTGTAATTTACAAACTGTCTAGAGCAGGATTTTTAGTTAAGTGTGTGAACTTTTTCAAAAGACATTTTGATAACTATTTCAATAGAATTTATTTCCTTTGTAACCTTATGTATTTTATTTTATGGATTTAAAGTCCTCATTCTGAGAAAGGGTCATAAATTTCACATACTAAAAAAGAGGTGACACCAAAAAAAAGAGATATAACTATTGGTATTGAGGAGGGTTATCATTTAAGATCACAGATCACTTTCAAATATATCAATCAACTTAACTGTCGTTTTTATATTTCTTCTGCTGTCTTTGAATTTATGACATTTTTCACATAACTTGTCTCTGTCACTGAGTATAGATCAATTAAGACTGATTTATGTGTCCCTATGCAAACTTCATTCTAATTTTTACTTCCATTTTCCCAGAAAAACAAATGAGCAAATTTCTTTTCGGTAAAATACTTAGTACAGCTAATTTGTTTGCTTAACTGAGCAATGTTTAAATCTAACATTTTAAATTAAAAAAACTTAAATTCATAAACTTAAATTATTTTTAGATACATCATTTCTGTTATTCCAGATATAAATCAAATCATTTCAAAGAAGCTTTCTTTTATCCTTTTCCCCTTTATATATTAGGGCATGTTTTCTCTGAAAAGAGTTTTCAATCAGATGCCGAAAAGCTGAATTTTTCAGTTAAATTGCCATTGTAATTGCTAAGGCATGCAATCTGGGGCATGCAATCTATTATACACTTTGTAGTAAAAGTTGGTATACTATGAATGGACTTTGCCTCATCAAGTATTGTAATTGCCAGCAGGGTCCTACTCTTTTGCCTCCTCTAATGTGAGGACTTCCTGGGTAACACCTTCAGGCGCCTCCCCAGCGAGCCCCAAAGGGAAGGAAGTTCCTTTTACAAGGGTCCAGCCATTCCCAGACAAATCCGATCCACCGAGCCCTGTGCCGCAGTTGGCTCCACTCAGGATGATGGCTCTAGCTGTTGGGCTGCTCGGGCAGTCGCTTATTGTGAAGGTAGATTTCCCTAGGGCAGGGGAGCCACCTCCCCCTCCGCCTCCGCCTCCTCTCCCCCTTCCCCTCTTCCTCCCAGGAATGATCCCAGGCCCGAGACCTGCCATCGGCTCTTTAGGCTTTTCTGCTCCGAGGAGGTAGCTGGGCCCTGGGAGGCCCTTAGCCACAAAGGAGCAGTTCCTGATGGCGCTGCCGGGGGAGATTCAGACTTGGGTACGAGAACAGCATCCAGAGAGCCCGTGAGGAGCTAGTAGTCCCAGTCGAGGACCTGAGAGAGAGCCCAAGAAAGAGACAACAGGAGCGGCGCAGCACGAGGCGGATGGCCCAAGAGGAGGGAATACAGAACCCTTGCCTGGGACCGGGAGCAGCCGGATCCGAGATCTAAAAAGAATCCCCAGCTGGGACCAAAGAGAGGCTCTCCTGCTTCCCGGGTTTGTGCACTCTGCAGGGAAGAGCCCCTGCATCCATCTCTGCTGGCAGCTGCCAGTGACCCCGGAGGGCCGGGCCATGTATCTCTCCCACGACTGGGGCCGGTCCTGGAGCGGAGAGAGCGCCATAGGGCTGTGCTGCAGGAGAATTGCGGTTACACGGTTAGGCCAGGGAAGCTTGTTTTTCTTTTGGTTTAAAACTTCTGAGGTCTGACTACAAGACCGGGGTCTTGCTGTTTCGAGAGATGTCATTCTTATGGATTCTCTTTTTTCTTCCCGCCTTCATCCCCGTGTCTATGGTTCAATAAACATTTAATGGATACACTAAAAAACCTGTTGTTTTGAAAGGAAAGTATAAGTTTTTGCTTTGGAAAAAAAGAGGAGGAGAAGCAGTGGCTTAAGGGGAAGAGCAGTGTGGCTTAAAAACCTCTTAAGTCTAAGCATTGCAGTTTAGGTCTCCTTTAAAAAATTTTTTTTTAATTCATCAGCACTTAAATTTTTTTTTCTTCTTCCCACTTCATGCAAACACTGAAAAAAGTAAAGAGAAACAAAACTTTTGTAAAAAAAAAAATGAGCATAGTCAAACAAAACAGACTTCCACATTGACCATGTCCAAAAATCTGTCTGTATATTAGTCTGTCTCTTCATTCAAGAGGTGGGTAGTATGCATCATCATGATGTTCTGACAGTACTTATTCCTTACTGAAATAGGTATTTTAGTCTTATGATTTAGAATTTTAAGTTGAAATTTCCCACTTCCAGCCCTGGCCAGATGGTGACAGCAAAACATCATACATATAATTGTGATACTAGGCAATTATAAAAAGTACACACACGATTTATATATCAAAACAAAATATGTAAAACTTCCATTAACATAACTAATGAGTGAAATGTAACATCACATATCAACATATATGCTGCAACATTTGTTATTTTTCTTGGTTTTGCTACAAATTTTATTCTTATTTTCATTGGAACACAGTTGAGTGTGAAGCTGTATCTATTGAAATGACCCCTACTAACGTAAAAGATGCTTTTCTAAATTCTTTGCTTATCTTTGGCACAGCAGAAGTACTAGGCTTACTTGTAATGCAATGACAATAAAAACTTAATCTCAGGGGATTAATGGGAATCATGTAATTTGTCATATAAATAAATTTAAAATACTGTGAATAAAAAGTATACAAAAATAATCTACTGACACGTGTCGTCCTTTACTCTTTAGGATTGAGGGAAATGCAAAATGGAAATTTGAAGAAACTTTCATTTATTCTCTTCCCTTGCTTCTGTTAAAAAGAATAAATTTAATAACCTACATTCCTCTCAGTTCTTTGTTGTATTTGCGTGGGCTTTTTTTTTTTTTTACTAAGAAAGCATTGATGCATTCCAAAGTGTATAGTGGAATACATAACGTAAGAAAAACTAATTATAGGATGAATTGTGTTGCATCTGAATGAAGGTGGAAGCCAGCTACATTGAAGAATGTGTGTTCTTCTTTATATACAATATACTATAACATATGCACATAATAAAACCAAAATAATGTTCTAAAATCTCATGTGAAAAATAGTACTTCAGGACTAAAAAGATATTTAAACTGGGGTGGGAATTCTATTATATTTTTATGCCCAAAGCCACATAACTGGTCATCATTTATAGAATCTGTCTTGGAGATTTTCTTGAAAAGGTAATGATTGAAAACGTGCTATTTTGAAATTATTTCCATAGTCCCAAACATGCTAATAAGATGTGCACAAATATTTTGAATCCAATGTCTTTCTATATTAAAAGATCAAGTTGAAAGAGCAACGGCAATAGGGGGTAGATGGAAAGAAGATGATTGAGATTGTGGGAAGGTAGGTTATGGTTTAAAGGAGCTCAGATCTCCCCACCCCCCAAATATCCTGGTAACACAGTAAAAATGCATAAGAAGGAAAAATTTCAAAGAAAACCAAGAAGAATTTTCTGTAAAGTCTTCTTTTCAGTATAGGACTGCACAAAAAGACAGTCAGATTCATGCAGTAGTAGCATAGTATTTGACAATCTAAACTACTGGGATGAGGACTCATTATTTGACACAAACTTGCATACCAATCTGGTAGAAATCAGAATTAGACCAATACTCATACCATATTCTAAAGCTAGCTCCAAATAAATACATGACCGAGAAAGAAAGGGTAAGTAACTTAATAAAAGGAGCAAAGAAGACCTTACCTTTTGAATCTATGGATGGGAAAAGAATTCAGGACCAAATAAGAAATAGAGAGGATCCACAGAAGATAAAATCTAAAAATTTAACAATTTTTGCATAAGTAAAGCCAA
Source organism: Monodelphis domestica (assembly GCF_027887165.1). Taxonomy (NCBI): domain Eukaryota; kingdom Metazoa; phylum Chordata; class Mammalia; order Didelphimorphia; family Didelphidae; genus Monodelphis; species Monodelphis domestica. The sequence continues at coordinate 170,965,762 of NC_077229.1, forward strand.
TATAGTTGTTAAAATTTAGAAAGGAAACAAGGAAAACTATTTTGTAGTCACTTTCTCTGTTAAAGAGCTCACAGCCAAGATATATATGGAATTCATCCAAATTTATGAAAATAAGAGTCATTCTCAGCAGACAAATGGTCAGAAGATTTTGACCGAGGCAGTAACCCAAGCTTTTAAGAAACATGAAAAAAATTATTCAAATGACTATAATCAGAAAGGCAAATTAAAACAATGCTGAAGTTCTACCTAATGCTAAGTAGATAGAGAAATATCACCCAAAAAAGGTAATGACATATTTGAGGAACTACAGGAAAATGGATTCATTAGTACATTTTTGGAGCCATGAATTGGTCTATCCATTCTTGAAAGCAATTTGGAACTGTTTTCCCAGTGTGCATACTCTTTGAATGAATAATACTACTATTAGACCTATATCCCTAAAGAGATCAAGGAAAGAGGGAAAGGACTCATAAGTATGAAATTATTTGGAGCAATTCTTATTGTAGGAAACAAAGAACTGAAGGGATGATTGTCATTGTATATGGATATGATAAAATACTATTATGCTTTTTAAGAAATGTTGAAAGGGATTAACTCATAATTCAGTGAGTCTTATATGGATTGATGCAGGGATAACTGCTGCAGTCACTCTTCACTGTTCAACGAGTTTCTCTAGAGCAATTATGGGCAACTTTTTGAGCTCAATGTGTCAAAATTCGCCAAAAAAACAAGCATAACTCAGGTGGTGTGTTACTTTGAGAAAAAAAAAACACCATAATTTCATGATAGTTTAAATAACAAAAATGTATGATTGTAATATATAAATGTATTTAATAAACCAAAAACTAATTATTGAACTTACCCGCTTAGTGACTTCTTTGTTCATCTGTCAGTCGGTTTCTTTTGTTGGCCTTAATATTATTTAACTTGTGTGGGGTGCCATGAACTAAGATAAAGGGGGTGGGGATTCTTTAACTAACCTGCCTATTAGTGACTTTTTTGTTGCTGAATTGCATTGGCTAAATCTTCAATTGAAGGTTGGTATTTTGTACACTTCAAGCCCAAGCAAGCGCTACTAACTTCATCTGTCAATCTGTTTCTTTTGTTGGTTTTGATATTATTTAACGCTGAGAATAAGGTCCCATATCCTTTGTGCTCAAAGAGAATCAAAATGGCACTTGATGTCTTTTGACTCATGCATAAATTAGATTTAAGTGAGGTAGAGCTGCACAAAGTTATCAGTCTTACTATTCTAGTCATTAAAATTCAGTGACAAGACAAAATCAAGATGACTGATGATGGCTGTAAGAATGATATTAGAAAATAAGTGTAGTTTTATTAGTTTAGGGATAAAAAGTAGAGTGCTGGCTTGAGAAAGAAATGGAGTTTGAAGCAGAGCTGAGAGAGTGTGTTGATTTCAGATGTGACAGTTATAACTCTTTTTCTGTGTCAATTACTCTCTCTGGCAATTGGCAGAGACACACTCTCAGAGACTCTCAGGGCTGGAGGAGGTAACATCTTTGCCTCTCTCTCTGTCTGAGGGAAAGATCTAAAGGAGCTCAGTGTTTTCCTTTCCCAACTTGGGAAACACTATTGAATATCTATTGTGGTTTTTATAGATTGTTTAAATCTGAGAAGACCAAAGAAAATCTGGTCTTTGATTTGGACACTGAATTGTTAAGACTCAGAGTCCTAACTTGATTCTTGTTGAGACTCAACCAGTAGCCTTTGCTATTTTATAATTTGAGGACAAAGATAAGAATTCTAGGGATAATAGTAGTCGTTTTTATTTAGATAGTATAAATTTGAGTTCGTCAGGTTAGGGAGGATTAGTATAGCCTATGAAACGCAGGAGAAGCGGTTCCTTGTGGAACCAAGGAGTTTATTTGGGTAGATTTAGAATTCCTTAGAATTAGAAATCCTTTATTATCCTTATATATTTCAATAAATATTTTATTTTTATAATAAGAGTCTCTATAGTGTCTCTATAGTTGCACCTGGCCCTGAAGGGAAGTTCACATTTGAGCTTCACTTCATCACTGAAGATACTTTTATTACATCTATCAAAAGTATCCAAACAATTTTGAACCAGTATTGGTAAGTTTCCCATCTATATTTATGTAGCTCACCATATATTATTTTTTTATATGACCCAGGATGACCTTGGCTTCTTTGATGTCTAAGCAAGCCCTAAGTATTCTACTGTGCCTGCTTCAGCTGCCTTCATGGCCACTGGAACAAACTGTTCTCAACTCCAAAATCTGTTGGGGGAAATTTTCACATGCCTGAAGCAGACACTCCCCTAGCTCATTGTCAGGTTTGAGGCTGGCTATAGTTAGCCTCAAGTTGTTTTAGCCTGCCTGCCAGAGTTTGCCTCTGTGCATACTAATAGTTTCTTACTTGAGGCAGGTGAACCTCAAAAGAGGAAAGCAGCCCTGAAAAGGGCTCAGCAAGTCCTCACACCATAGTTCCTAGTCTTCTTTGAGCACCCTATACACCCCAAACACAAGCATAATACAAAAGTTCTCAAAAATTATAAAAATTATTCAGGAGAAATACAAAGTGTTAAGGGTGATCTGTTGATACTTTTTGTATAGCACTTTGTTTTAAAATGTCCTTTCCTTTATATTTGAAGGTATTTCTCGTAATTACTTGCAGATTTTGTTTATCATTAGATTTGTTCAATTTAATCATTGTGTTTTGAAGTTTGTAGCCCATAATTTTTCTCTTGAGGTAGTATATGGATTATTTTGATTGGTACTTTATTTTCTGTGTTCATAAATTCTGGACAATTACTGCATTGTGGTATCCAGTTTTTATGCCTTGGTGTTTTCTTCTGGGAGATCCATGGTTCTTAAATTGCCTCTATACATCCTTTCTTCAATATAGTCTGCTTATGTAACCATCATATTTTAACATGATTACTTTTTGCTTCTTGTTTCCATATTTTCCTTCACTTCTGCATATTTAACTTCTTAATCAGTTTTCAATTCATATAGATTCAAATTTTTCTATTTTGCCAATTATTTTTGCTATGTAAGCTATAAATTCCACTTTTATGATTCTTATTTCTCTCTTGAGCCACTATTAACTATCCTACTATGGTTTCTTGTTTTCTTGGAAATCCATAGAGTCTTCTGCTTCATCAGGTGTTGACTTATTTTCCTCTTTCTTAATATATTCAGTCAGAGATATTGTGGCAGAGATTGCAACAGCAAGAGAATTGCTGAGTGGATCTCAGGGCACAGGCCATGAGTTCCTGATATGAGCTCCTGTCAAAGTTGGTGGGGATGGAGGAGAGCCTTATGAGGAAGGAGTAGTGAGTGAGCTTATTAAGGAATAGATATCTGCCTTCTCTGCTGTTAAGCCATTGGACTAGAAATTCACTAAACTCTCTGGTGTCTTAACCTATAGAGACAGCTGCAATTAACATCTGATTCCAGAATCAGTACTCTATCTATTATGCAGCCTACCTGCCGCTAGGGAGCAACTTTCCCTTGGACTTTGGATCAGATTTTGTCTTGCTCCTTGCTCATGAATTTATCATATAATATTATACATTGCAATTACCTATTTGTATTATTCTCCTTCCAGAAGGTAACTCCTTGAGGGCATAGTCTGGGACTTAATCAGTTTTGTATACATTAAACTAACTCTGTGACAGTCCTCTGAAAATAGAAGCCACTTCATGTTTTTTCCACTCAACGTTCCTCACTTTTCTATAGATAACACTTTTTGTAGTAAATAGGTGAACTTTATTTTAAATAACATTTCTACTGAACCTGGGAATGTAACATAATGCTATATTAGATTCATCATTTTGCCATTTAACTTTAAAGGTTAGATAAGATTTAAATTTTAATTTCAGCTTTATCTATTTGACTGAAACTCTTCTGTCCTGGGAGAATCAACCACTATGCTTTGCTTACTGGAGGCAAAATCATATGAACCTTTAGAAGATAATGAAAGGAGGAAATCTTCTCTCTGCCCCTAGATTGGGGATAATGCCTCTGAATGACTTTCTCAGAGAGAAGACTTTTTCTTTTAGATCCATTTATAGCCAAGTTGGGTTAGCATGGACTTAGATGAGTGATAGAGTTCAGTATTTGCTAGACTTTATTAGTCACTAAACTCTTACATTACTAGTTACAGAACCTTAAAAAGTTACAGCACTGGCTTTCTTTTACAGGAAAGGAAACTGAGGTTTATAGTGATGAAGTGCTTTGTTCAAGTGTGCAGAGTGATTTAAGGGATGGCTCAGGAACTTCATGTTCTTGACTTAAGGCCCAATCTTCTTGCCAGTAGATAAAACTTACTCCCACAGGAAGACAGATTGGTACCATGTGGAGAATTATTTGGCTGTTGTCACTTGAGAGCAAGTATTTCCTCAATCCCAATTAAAAAATCAACTGGAAAAAAAAATCAACCTAACTAACCAGTGTTTGCCACTTTGAGGCAGATTCCTTTATCAGCCACAGGACCAAGCCAAGTTATAATTTTTTCCTACTCTATTTATACTATGAAACATCTGGTTTTTTTTTAAATCATTATTTCATTACTATTGGATTCTTTCCAAATTGTAGGATTACTACTCACAGCCACCATATTCTGTTTTCCTTACATTTCCTGCTTATAAATAGCTCAATGAGGTAAGAAAAGCAATATTGGTTGCTTCAGATTTATGCCATACAACCACAGAATATTAGACCTGGAAGAGGTTTCTATTTTGATACTTTACTTAATAAAGTATTTTGAAATCTTTGAATAGAAGAGCAATGTAAAAGGACAAATGTTGTGATTAGACTTAACTGTAGCCATCTTAAGCGTCTAATTATAGACAAATATTATGTGAACACTTTTTGTCTCATATATTTAATAATATTTCTTTTTCTGTAACTGTAATTTATGCCTAGAATTTTAAACTTTTGAAGGTCAGAGTCTTCTAACTTTGCATAGTATTATTCACATGTGTCACTTTAATATTTATTTTAAAATAATTTCACCAAATAATTTTATCATGGAAGTGCTTCTTTTTTTCAAAATTTATTTAGAATATTTTTCCATGGTTACATGATTCATGATTTTTCCTACCCCCTTTTCTTTCCCCTCTCCCAGAGCTGACAAGCAATTCCACTGGGTTATACTTGTATCATTGTTCAAAACCTATGTCTATGTTATTCATATTTGCAATAGAGTGATCTTTTAAAGCCTATATCCCCATTCATATCCTAATCAAACCATGTGATTGATCATATTTTTTCTTCTGCATTTCTGTTCCCACAGTTCTTTCTCTGGTTCTGGATAGCATCTTTCTTATAAGATGCTCTGGATTGTCCTGGATCATTGAAATTGCTACTAGTAGAGAAGTCCATTACATTCTATTGTACCACAGTGTATCAGTCTCTGTGTACAATGTTCTCCTGGTTCTGCTCCTCTCGCTCTGCATCACTTCCTGGAGGTCGTTCCAGTCTCCATGGGATTCCTCCACTTTATTATTCCTTTTAGCACAGTAGTATTCCATCACCAACATATACCACAATTTGCTCAGCCATTCCCCAATTGATGGGCATCCCCTCGTTTTCCAGTTTTTGGCCACCACAAAGAGCGCAGCTATGAATATTCTTGTTACAAGTCTTTTTCCTTATTATCTCTTTGGGGTACAAACCCAGCAGTGCTATGGCTGGATCAAAGGGCAGGCAGTCTTTTATCGTCCTTTGGGCATAGTTCCAAATTTCCCTCCAGAATGGTTGGACCAATTCACAACTCCACCAGCAGGGTATTAGTGTCCTCCCCTCCAAGGCATTTATCACTTTCCTTTGCTGCCATGTTGGCCAGTCTGCTAGGTGTGGGGTGGTACCTTCATGGAAGTGCTTCTTCTTTTTTTTTTTTTAAATAAACCCTTACCTTCTGTCTTGGAATCAATACTATGTATTCCTTCAAGGCAGAGGAGTGGTAAAGGCTAGGCAATAGGATTAAGTGACTTGCCCAGGGTCACACAGCTGGGAAGTGTCTGAGGCCAGAGTTGAGCCTAGGACCTCCCATCTCTAGGCCTGGCTCTCAATCCACTGAGCTACCTAGCTGCCCTGGAAGTGCTTCTTTTAAAAATATATGAAAATGGCATATATGTTGATTAATATCAATCTGCATAAAAAACTTTCTAATTCACTCAAAAGTAATTATTATCTAAGTATATAATTATATACAATGTGATATACAGTAGAAATCATAGATCTAGTCCATCCAAAGTTATTATATAATTGTATTACTATATACTAATTCCATTCAATAAACATTCATTAAGAACCTACAGAGTATAAGGTATTATGCTAGATGTGGAAAAACAAGAGCAAAAATGGAACAATCCTTAGTCTTAAGCAGCTTGTTCCACTGGGGGTATACAACATTTATGAAGGCTTGTATGTACAGGGTATAGAAAAAGTTCCTGCATTCAAGGATCCTACATTTAAATGAAGAAGAAAGCATGTATAGTATAAGACAAATTCAGAGAAAATGGAAGGTAGCTAAATTAAAGTGAGGGGCACTCAGTGCTGAAAGCATTAGGAAAAGCTTCCTTGAGAGGAGAGGGGTTAGCTAGGGATAATTGAAAAAGGGAACATAAGGTCAAGGGGATTAAAGAAGGTTTACCAGAGAAGATGGCACCTACAATTGAGCTTTGAAGTAATGCAGGAATTCTAAAATGGTAGAGATAAGGAGGGATTGTACTCCAGGCCTGGAGAAATGTTTGTGCAAATACTCAGAAGCAAGATAGAGTACTGCATTGGGGGAACTTAAGCTATAACATGGAATTTTTGAAAGAGAATAGCATGGAATAAGACTGAGTCAGAGAGCTTTGTCCCACATATAACCCTCATCCTGTCACTCCAGCCTCAAAGTTTATACAAAACAATAAGATAGCCAATAAACACTAATATTAAATAATAAATATTGAGGATGCAGAGAACAACAAAAGACAGTCTCTACCCATAGGGACCTCACAATCTAATGAGGGAAACAACATATAAACAACCATGTACAAACAAGCTATAGACAGGATAAATAGAAAAAGAGCACTAGTATTAAGAAAGATTGGGAATAGTTTCCTATAGAAGGTGAGGTTTTTGACTGCTACTTGAAGTAAACCAGGAGGGAGAACATTCTGAGCATGAGGGACAGCCAGAGAATGCCCAAAGTGAAGAGAGAGAGTGTCTTAGTTGAGAAATACCAAGATGGCCATTGGATGGAAGAGTACATACTGGGGGTATTAGAAGCCTGGAGGAGGGTATGTAGAGTGGGTGAAGGCTGGATTATGAACATGGACTATGAATGCCAGAAATACAGTAGTGGCAGTATCAGAAGAGAGAAGGGGGTAGATTTGAGAGATGTTATTACAAAGGCAAAATTAAGGGGATGATGGGGGAGAGAAAGAAGGATGAGAGAGAGTGAAGAGTTGAGGACAACAGTAAGACTGATTGTAAGCCTAGGAGACTGAGAGCTTGGTGAGGTACACTTAGCAATAAACAGGAAGTTTGAGAGTTGGGAAGGGAGATATTACATTAGTTTCCCTTTAATAGAATATGCTCCTTGTTAAGAGGGACTATTTTATCCCCGTTATGTAGCACAGTCCAAAGTAGATGCTTAATAAACATTTGTTGATTTATTGATGTGTTGAAGCCTACCTTAGTAAAATCTGTGCTGTAGGATTTTACATAATCTTTGGGAAAATATCCAAAAAAGAATAGAATGGTCCAAATTATGAGCTTTCTTAATTTTATTAGGGTTTTTTTTTTGCTGTTTTACCTTGATTCCTTAAGAATATATACCTACCAATTTTTCAAATTGTCTCACATCTTTCTCTGCCTGTATAGTTTTCCTTCTTTAAAATAAAAACTGAACAAAATAGGATAATTTTATTCCCTTTGAAATAAATTTCACCAGTTATTCCTTCTATTCAAAGTAACAGACAAGCTTAATAAAACATATTGTTTCATGTTTAAAAATCAAAATAAAAAAACACATTGTTTCCCAGTACTTTAAAAAAAACTATCAATGTATATTAGTTTTTTTATCATTGTATTATAGAAAATTAACACTTTTTATTATTGGTTGGCACATAAAATAAAATAAAATCCACACTTTCAAGCATCCAAAATTTGCAAGTTCCCTGGTGTAAGTCGTTGTATTAAATTGCCAATGATTAATTAACATATTAATTGTCAAAATAAATTGTCATATTACTTGGAATAGATTTGCCTAATAGAGATTAAAAGGTTCTAAATCTGTGGATAAAAAGAAATATAAGTAATTAGTACAATGCACTATGTGTTAAAACCTGATATTCAGGTGATAAGAACTATTCTATACCACAGATGTAACAGACCAAGTTTGTTTAAGTGCAGCAGAGATCAAAAGAGGCAACAATATATTAAAAGCAAGAATACCAAGAGAGAGATTCAGGAAGTTGGACATTTCATATCTTTCTTCTCATCTTACCTTTCATAGCATTGGTCTTCAGATATAAGTATCTGAAACCAAGGGCAATTTTAGAGTAGTAGTCTTTAGGAACTTTGCTAAACATTAATTACTATGCATGAACTTTTGTAACTGGTAAGGCTGTAAGGTAGCCTTTAAGTTCTCTGAACCAGTAGAATAAAGGCCTGCTCTAGACTTCACTGCATCCTTTCCCCATTACTTCCAATGTATCATTTCAAATTACTGGTCATAATACATATGTTAAAATATTATACAAAGAAGGAAAAATGAAAATCTGATCAATCAAGGTAGCATAGAGTATGTGCTGAGAAACTTTTGAAATCTTAGAAAGTTTAATATCCAAATCACATAATCTTCCTAGCACTAAATTAATTATCATCCCGAGGGTGAGTGACTGGTAGCAAAGGCAGAAGTAAGAAGAGAAATAAAAGATTTATGACTGAATCAAGGAACCCTAAATAGTTTTACAGTATTTTTTTCAAGAAATATTCTCTCACCACTTATTTTTTTTTTTGAGAGGAGAATGTCTGGAAATGCATATTTGTAAAGAATTAATGCTAACCATCACGGTTTCTATCCCTTTTGCTTTAGTATCTTTATGCCATGTATATCGCTCCTTCGGCTACTTTGGATATTGGATTAGAGCATAAGAGGAAAAAGGAGATTTATATGAAAATAGACCCACCATTTGAAGATCTTTTTGATGTAGCAGAAGAATATATCCTTCTCCTCCTTCTTGAACCCTGGTTAGAAATGGTGAAATCGGATCAAAATAATTATGGACAGGTATTGTGATACTCTTTACTTTTGATTGGGCTGTCTTAGGGATTTCCTTTTTACTTGTTTCTTGCAAAATCGATAATAAGCACTGTCATTAGCATCTCAGTAACGAAATAACTGAAACATGTCTCTTAACAATAGTACCTTTGTTTCATACATGTACTGGGACTTCAAGTCAAGATGAGACTTAAATTGGGGAGACAAAAGTCAAGATAAGGCAAAACTGGAGAGGGGGGTGATAATTGGTGATAGCAGAGAAACATAGTTACCAAATTATATGCCTGCAAAACCTTGTTTCTACATTGGTTATTATATAGCTTATGTCACAAGAAACTATTTAATTCTGAGCTATTTTCTGTTTTCTTTAAAACACCATCAGAAGGCAGAGATCTGAGTTTTGGTTTCCTATAAACAAGTAAGGTGTATATATTTATTGTTTTGAAGCCATATTCTCAATTTGTATTAATTGATTAATGCCACTCAGTTTTATGTTATATGAGTTATAATACATATAACAATCAAGGAAAATATCCATTTTCCACATGTACCTTAAAAAGTAGATCCAATGTTTGCCATGCTTCCATTTTAAAGCACAGAAGGAGATTTATCTAGTCAAAATGCTTGATTTGGATACATGTTATACATGTTTTACTTAATCGTATTGCTTTCCCTCTGAGATTAACTACAGTTTATTCTGCATATATTTTATTTGTATATAACTGTTTGCATGTTTCCTCCCATTGACTTTGTGGTACCAGGGGCAGCTAAGTAGCACAGTAGATAGAGTGCCAGACCTAGAGTCAGAAAGTCAACTTCATGAGTTCAAATCCAGCCTCAAGAGATTAGTTGTGTGACCTGGGCAAGTCACTCAATCCTATTTACCTTAGTTCCTCCTCATTCCAGCATCTTTACCAAGAAAACTCCAAATGAGGTCATGGAGAGTCAGACATAACTGAAAAACAACTGAACCAAGAATCCCACCTGAGAAATGTGAACTCCTTGACATCAGGAACTGTCTTTTTGCCTTTTGTGTATCCTCAATGCACAGTGTCTAACACTTAGTAAACACTCAATAAATGCTAGTCAATAGATACTCAATAAATGCTAGTTAGTTAAGTGGCTGACCTCTTTTGTCATAAGATCATTTGAGTCTTAGTATTTAAATTTATTATTACTGATGGATGGAGTCAGTACTTTTTTGTATCTATTTTGAATTATGAACCATAACCACTTGTGAATGTTTTCTATTAAACTAATGAATGTACCTTATATATTATATTCCTTTAGGGGTTAACAGATAGTGCCATAATTTCAGTTCAAGTGGAACTCCTCTTTGTTTTTACATTTTTTTTTATGAATACCTAAAAGTTTCTCAAATAACGATTTATTGTGGAGGCAGCATTGCCTAGTGGAAAAAGAACTGCCTCAGGAACAAGAAATAGGAAGTCAAATAGTCCAAGCTCAGAAAAATTAAAGTGAAAAGGCCATAAATAAACTCTCAAATAAAAAAATCCTGGTGCCAATATAGATTTACAAGGGAATTCTATCAAACATTCAAAGAAAAATTCCAACATTATATGAAGTATTTGGACAAAAAGGAAAAGAAGTCATCCTATGAAGAAATTCTTTCTATGATACAAATAGTATCTTGCTACCTAAACCAGGAAAACAGAGGAAACAGAGGAAAAAAACTGTAGGTCAGTATCTCCAATGAATATCAATGCTAATTTAAAAAAAAATAAAATATAAGCAAAGAGCCTAAAGCAACATATCAAAAAGATCATATGCTGTGACCATGTTGGATTTATGCCAGGAATTCAGGCTTGGTTCAAGATTAGGAAAACTATAAACTTAATAGACCATGTTAAATAGAACATCATTCTATCAAAAATGCAGAAAAGGCATTTGACAAGATATAATACTAAAAAACAGCAATAAGTTGACTTTTTTTCTTAATGTAGCAAGTAGTATCTATCTAAATACAAGAGCCATCATTACATGAAGGGAAGGAATAAACTAAAATGTCATTTTGGAAATATCAGGAGTAAAACAAGGTATTCATTATTTCCAATACTTTTTGATATAATGCTAGAAATGCTATCATAAAAGAAAAAGAAATCAGGGGAATAAGCAGAAGTAAAGAGCAAACAAAATAATTGCTTTTTGCAAATGATATTTTGGTTAACTTAGAGAATCCAAGACAATTGTCTAAAAATTTATACAATAAATTTAGTAAAATGTCCAGTGATTAAAAAATTCAACCTAAAAATGCAGCATTTCTACAAACTACTAACAAAACAGAAGAGAGAAATTCCATTTAAAATAACTATGGATTATACCTAGCTAGGCATATACAGTAATTATATGATTACAATTACAAAATATTTTATGGAAATAAAGACAGACCTAAATAATTGTAGAAATATTAATTGCTCACAAGTATGATGAATGTAATTAAAATTACAATACTACTTAAATAAATTTACATATTCAGTATTATACCAATCAAACCAAGGTTTTTTTTTAATGCCTAGAAAAAAGAAAAAAAGAAAAGAGATGATGTGAGTAACAAAAGGTCAAGAATTTCAAAGGAAATAATAACAATAAAATACATTAATCATCAAAACAATTTTGTACTGGTGAAAAGATTAGGTCCCAACTCCCACTCACTTGGGTTCCTAGAATGAGGATAGCTTCATCTTCCTTTCAGAATTCTAGGGTTATCCCTTAGGAGTGGAGTCATTCTGGAATGCGACTGGATTGAGCCCTCACCAGTGTGTTTCCCCTAAGATTAGTGTGGGGTTATCAAGAAGTTTCCCTTAAGAATGGTGAATTTGTATTCAATTTATCCTTGGCTTCTGATGATTCAGGGATGCCATTTAGGACACTGATGGAAAGACGGAAGTCAAATATCCTCTTGACCCTTCAAATTTGGAAATTCCTCTTCTGGTCATGAAGATTGAAGGGAGTCAGACCTAGAGGAGAAGGGAAGGCCTCACTTTCCCCCCAAGCATCCCCTCCATATCACTGTGTTGCTGGAAAGCTCCACACTCCAGTTTCCTGAAAAGCTGCTCATTCAATCTAATGCAGTGCAGGACCCACAAGGCACTGAAATCTTAGAACCAATTAGAAACAGACTTCTTCTCTGACATGATTTTACTTCATCAAATGGCATTCAAAGACATTTCCTACTTAGCCCAAGTTCTTTGATTGATTGATTATTTAAGATGGCACAGAATGCTGAGTCTGGAGTCAGAAATACCTAAGTTCAAATTTGGCCTCAGACACTTTAAAAGCTATTTGACTCTGGACAACCCTTAACCCTATTTAACTCAGTAACCCTATTTGACTCACTTTCCTCATCTATAAAATGAACTAGAGAAGGAAATGGAAAACCACTCCACTATCTTTGCCCAGAAAAGCCCATAAGGGTCAAACACAACTCAACAATAACAACATGTCATATTATAGAAGTACTTAAAGGAAAGGCTAATCAAAGTTCAAATTAATCTAAATTCTTGGACTTTAACATACCCTTCTCAGATTTATAGAAATCAGATTATTTTAAAAAGTAAGACATTACAGATTATTGACTATTGAATGGGAACTTTTTTCAGTTTTGTGTAATTCTTTTGTAAAAAAAAGATTTCATTCTATGGTTTTAAAAACTCCAAAAAATACAGAAAGGCAGGAATATTAAATACATCCTTATCAGATACAAGACAATAAACATTATGAGAAATTTTAAGAAAGCATAATAGACCTAAAGAATAAAGTCAAAGAACAAAGCATATTAAAAAAAAAAGTTTATTATATGGATTAAGCTGGTAACAATGAGGTAGTATGCCAAAATTTGTGAGGAAAATTGTTATCTTTAGTATTTACATCAACATAAGAGGAGGTTAATGGATTGGGCATGCAGCTTCAACAAAAGAACTCCCAAATGAAAATATGTAGTACTTCTGAAAATCAAAGATGAATAAATTAAAACAAATTACTAAAATGTTAAACTAATAATAATAATACCTAGTATTTATATAACACTTACTTTGTGCTAGGAATTGTGTGAAGTGCTTTGCAATTATTGCTCATTTGATCCTTACAGCAATTCTGGGAGATAGGTGCTATTATCCTCATTTTACAGATAATGAAACTGAGGAAAACAGAGGTTAAGTTGACTTGCCCAGTTTCACACAAATAAGTGACTGAGGTTGCATCTGAACTTGTAGTTTCCTGATTCCAGATCCAATATTCTACCCACTGTGCCACCCAGCTAATTAAGGTACTTTAAAAATATCAATAAAATGAATTAATGAGAGAGAATAAGATAGATTGCCAACATCAAAATGGAAAAAGTTAATTTGCGACAAATGAAAAAGAAATAAGGAAATTGTCTTAAGTAGTAATTCTCCAAAAAAGACCAATTATGTACCAACAAAATTGAAAATGTATGAGTTTTGTTTTGCTTTGTTTTTTCAGTGGAGATGGGGAGATAGTTAAGAGAAATGGCAGATTTTTATTTATTGAAAAATAATTTAATTTAAAAAGTCTATGCAAGAGGCAATGAAGGCCCAAACTTAAGTTAATGACTGGATGAGAAGAAGCTGGAAAGAAAGGCTGTGTAAAGGTAGAAATGACAAGATTTAGCAAATGATTGATCAGTGTGCAGTTTGAGAGAACGAGGACTGGAGGAAAAGGCTGAGATTGCAAAACTAAGTCCCTAGAAGACTGGTACCTATGACAGAAATAGGGAAGTTCAGAAAGGGAGGGGGGAGGTTTGGAGGAAAAGACAAGAAGTTCAGTTTTGGAATGTTGATTTGAAAGACAAAATTCTGTTGATTTGGAATGTTGATTTGAAAAACATAACTTGAATCATGTAGTCACTGATTTCAGCTCAAAAGAACTGATGCTTCTCTTAACAAAGACATCATGATGGAGAATAGGAATGGGATCAGGCATTCTGGAAGTGTTTGTTTTGCTAATAACTATATTTCTTTGTTACTATGGAAGATTTTACTGGGGCTGGCAGAGGCCAGTGGGCAGTGAGAGTTTGAAGTAGGAAATGAATTAACTGATAATTCTGGTATTCATATGCCACTTTCATCTTTGAAATAATGACTTTGGGGACACCCTACATAATGGATGATCTATTGGTGACATACACCTTTTTTTTTTTTAATTAGGTGGAGCAGGTGAAACAAGACCGACAGCTGGACTCCTTATACTTTAGACAACTACAGGCTCTGCATAAAGAAACTGTTCCCAAGAAAGATGATGAAGTAAGACAAGTTCTTCCTTATATAAACAGACTTTTTTATCTTGAAAATAGAGTTAGCACTTTGCATACAAATGAAAAAAATAGAAAGGAAGCTTTGCTAAAACAAGAGCATGAATTTTGATTCATTACTCTTGATTTCCCAGTCACAGGGCTATTGAGAGCTGTTAACATTTTGCAGACATATTTAATCCCACAGCAGGAAAATCAGAGACTGATTTATTCTGGATCTCTCCACAGCTCTTCTTCCCTTGGAGGAAAGGCTGAGATTTGTATCTAGAAATGGTTTCATTTTAATGCTGTTGGCCAGTCTTTAAGAGAGCTATACTTTCCACCTACTTGAAGGTTAGGAAAGAGTTAAGAATTCTTCTATTTGGAAAGGGAAGTGTTTGGTTGACGACAATAAACCAAAAAAAGTGACAAAGAATTAACAATGTCCATTTGAAAAAATTATTGAATTAGATATTTTTATTTTGTTCATTATTTTGTTACTTGTTATTGTGTTTTTAAAAATTCACAATAGTCATCTTAATAAGCCCTGGATTTAAAACATTACATAATAAAAGCTAATATTCATAAAGTTTGAAAAGTGGGCTACCTACATTATCTTCACAACACCCCTGTGAGGTTTTATAATGCTTTTATAATCTCTACTCGACAAATGAGAAGAATTGAACTCATTTCTTCCTAAGACCAACACTCTATCCATTGTGCCACCTGGCTGCCTCTAATTAATTATGTTAATTAATATGTTAGAAAATGTTGCATCAAACTATTAACAACAATGTCATGAAGGCATATGTTATGTTAAGCTTCAAACCAATAATATGAATTTAAAGTATTTCTCTTAAAATTCTTCCTACTAAGGGAAAGCTGGGTTTAAAACTTAGCTGATATTTTTTATCTTATGCTCAAGGTATTACTTTTCTTTAGGTGAAGGAGTGGGAGGAGTTCAAGGGGTAACAGACTTCCAGAAAACTTCTTTGTCCCTACTTTCCTGTATATGCTATTGTAAATTGTTAATTGAAGCTTTCCGCTGTGATCTGGTTTGCTTTCAAACAATAATACTCAGTTTATCTAGCATTGTTTACTGAATTGCTCTGAGAAAATAATTACCTTTATAAAAATGACCTGTTCTCTTAGAATTGATACCAAGTATCAAGTTCCAAAGCAGAAGAATGCATTGTAGGGGCTAGGCAATTATAAGACTTACCCAGGGTCACATAGCTAGGAGGTATCTGAAGAAAGATTTGAACCCAGGGCCTCCCGGTCTCTAGGCCTGGCTATTGTACTGGCTGTCCCTAATAATTAACTTTTGACTCTTTCTTCACTAAGAGTAGAGATTATTTCTATTTTTTTCCATTTGTATTCATAACTTCTCGCACCAGGCCTGACACATAACAAGCACTAAATTAATTTCTTGTTTTTCTGACACATTGCTTAACTGTGAAAATGGGAAGAATACATCTGCACTCTGAGATAGATATTTGTAAAAATGCAGGTTTTTTGATAGCAAATGTTCCTATTTATGTTACAAAAAATCCCTTTGTACTACATTAGGAAGACACATCTGATTTGCCAGACTCTTCTATTCCCAAACAAACACAACTTTGGGATAAAGTTCCTGAGGAATTTAGACATCTTGACTTTAATTATCTGGTTAACAACAAGTTGGAGTTTGAACATTTCCGCCAGTTTCTTGCTTCTCATTCTGCTAGGTATGTAATGGTTACCATTTATACATTTATTTAACTTGCAAGGTAAAGTGGCCCAGCATTCTTGTCTAATCTGTTTCTAATTGAATGAATATATTTCAGGGATCCTTTGATACTGAATTTTGCCTTTGTCAGAATCCAAAACATCATTCTAAATGCCCAAGAACTCTTAAACATAATTATTAGAAAAGCTTCTATATACATTTTAGGTTTCAGATTTGGGTTTAACATTTTTTTAAAATGAAGATATTGTTTAAAATCTGTTTTGAGCAAAAGTACAATAATGAAGTCATTTGGGCATTGACTTTTAAAAAATAATGCATTTCTCTCCTTTCTCAGTTTTCCTTCTTTTATGCTCTGTTGTTTCTGGGAAGATAAGGTTACTTGGTCACAAAAGTATACCTATTCCAACATTTCAATAATACATTTTTTTCTTAAAGAATAAAAATTATCTTAATATTCCATATAGTGAGGCACATTTCATACATGTGATACAATATTAGTGTCTACAACTAAATAACAAAAAGAAATATTAAAATTTTCTGATATATTTTAATGTAAACTCAGCCATTGTCACTTGTTGGTGAATCCATTCAAAGTTTAGTAGAAGGTGACTTCTGAGTGTAGAATTTGGCCTTAAAAGTCAGTGATAGTACCTGATGCTCATTCTTATGCATATATTTGATCAAACTATTCCTTTGTTATGGTAGAATTTTTCTGGATTTGTAGTTAGAATTGCCCATAATCTAGCGCAAAGATGAAATGTAACATGCATTGTTTCATTGAAATCTAATTTGTTTGAATTATATTTATTTGGCCCAGTAAAAAAATCATCATTTATTAATAACTTATCATTTGTGAGTTTTTACTAATAAGCTGATAACTAATAATTATTTTTACATGAAATTGTAAAATTACATTTTAAATGAAGATGCTCTTATCAAGCTACTACCAGTAGCAGTGTTTGGGATATCTTTTCCAATATGATGGTATTAAAGTGGCTAGATTTGTCATTGTCATATATTTACAAAATAAATAACTATTTTAAGGTAAAGGAAGCTAGAGTATAGTGTGTAATCAAACAGTTATTGATCAAATTAAACAATTCTGACCTTATCATTAGCATAATTTATGTTAATTAGTCATGGTCATCTACCTTCTAAATGCTTTCAAAACAATAATTTGTTCAGCAGAAATGGAATAAGTAATGAATGTTTAATAATTGCCTTTTTCAGACATTCACTTGTGTTTTATATGTCTTTTTATAGTATAGATTTCATGTGCTGGATCGATATTGAACAGTTCAGAAGAATACTTCATCAAGATAAAAAACTAAGAGAGGCAAAATCTACAGATATTAAAAACAAATACCTCAACAAAAAATACTTCTTTGGACCTAATAGTCCAGCCACAAAAGAACAGCAAGATGAGGTATCAGTATTTCAAAATAGAAGTATCAGAGCTAACTTTTTTTATTCCTATTTGGACGCAAAGATTAAGAGATTTTCTATAATATGCTCACTTTTCTTATTTACCTGGTAGACATTGTTATATTTTATTTCTTATGGCTCTTAATTCATCTTAATTAAGTTCCCTCCATAATTTTTTATAAAAAAGTTCTTATTTAAAGAAGTATTGTCATTATAGGAGAAAGTAAAATTTCATACATGTTAAGACAATGACAGGGGCATTTACCCAAGGCTTGTTAGATAACTTGAATTTTTCAAAGGACAGGAACATACTGACTTAGTCAACTAGGAAGCTTGACCTCCATTCCATTAATATATAATATTTCCCAGGATATTCCATGTCACAGAAAATCCTTTTTTCCCAAATTTTCTGTTTTCATAAGCTATACTCAGTGATACATCCTTACAATTTCAAAATACTTTTGGAAAGTATTCTCCTAGCTTTGCACTCTTGCAATAAACTCAACATTATCATTTTTATAAGAACATGTGTTTCTCTTATACATATTCCAAGAGTATAGTGAATTTAGCATCTTTTGGCTTTAGGAATAGTTTATCTGGAAGCATTTTACTGAACACCTCATGTTCACATGGGTTCATCTTTTCAAACAGTAGTCTAAATTTCCCAAACACAGAATTAAAATATACATTTATCACTTCAGGAGAAAATCAAAATGTTCAAAAACAAACATTCAAATCATTACTCATAAAAATGGGAAATTACATCCATCATATGACTACTTTGTATCAGGAACTTAGTCTTAATAACTTCTTAAATTAAGAAACAGTGTAACAGTATCAAGAATGATAAACTCGGAGTCATAGGAACAGAATTCAAATTTTTCACTTAATCATTACTATCTGTGTGATTTCCTCAAATCCAAATCTTTTCTTTTTCTTCTCATTGCATCAATTTATATGTTCAAAAGCTTTCTGATTTGATTTAACCAAAATTATTTTTATATTTTATTATAGTCTCTAACCTGAGACACAGACAAGACAACATGTCCTGGTAAATAGAGAGCTGGCCTCAGAGCCAGAAATATGTGGGAGTTCAAGCCTCATCTCTGATTTATACTGGCTTTGTGGCCCTGAGCAATTCACTTATCATCTTGGATCATGGCTTGGACTCTGCAGTATTTGTCCAGTAGAGTTATTTCCCTTATGCCTTAGAAGTTTTCCCTTGGTTAATAACATGGACTGTGAATGGGGCACACTACTAGAAAATTCTTTTCAAAGATGACATTAATTAATTAGTGGCACAGAGCCTGATTTTCCAGCCACATTTACTTTCAGAAATGTGTTTACATTAACAACCAATAAGAGATAGTGCTCTGTGCCCCTACACCCCCCCCCCCCCGCCACACACACAAAAAGAAAGGTCGACCCTTTCAATTCTGTAACAGAAACAGGTTTGTAATAAAAAAAAAATTTTTTTAAATGAATGTTCCAGTAATGTTTATATTTGCTTTGGTCTGTGTCGTTTTAAAGATTTTTAAAATTCATACAGAGGGTAGCTAACAAATATGTCACATTTCATAAATGTAAATAAGATACCAATAGAAAGCCAGGAATATATGTAAATAGTGAAGAAATCATTTTTTCATACCATGTTGGAAAAGCAAGCTAACCTAAAAATACATTAACATTCACTGAATTTTATATGAGGTAAGGGAAAAAACTTTCAACCACAGTAAAGATTTCCTTACTGATGTTTCCTTTTTTTTTTTAAGATAATGCAGTTAGCTGGTGGCTGGGGAATGATTCTTCATGAGCAGCTGGCATCATCTGTTCTGCTGGAAATTCAAAAATGTGTCCGAAGAAGGTTAGAAAACATGTGGTTGCCCTTGTTCCTTACAAGTGAACAGTTTGCAGCACGACAAAAAACAAAGGTAACAAAAGGGGCAGAAACTCATTTTGATCTTTGGTGCAATGATGACTACATCCAGATGATATATATCATCATACTCAGTATTCAATGGTAGGAACTTCAAAGGACCATCCCATTTACCGAACTGACCAAACATTTTGGAGCCAGATCACCAGGAAATGCTACTAGCCTTCTGAGTAAATTAAGGAAATAAAGTAGAGAAGAGAAATTAGAATTTGAAATTACAGAGCCTTAAAGCTGCTTGATGTTAAAAAGGGAATCTGTGCTAAATAGCTTGGGTTGGAAGTAATGCTGTTTCCTTTCTGGCTATTTCAATTCACAATCCAGAGAAGAAATTATTCCCCCAACCACCTAACCTCACTTTATGCCTCTCTTATCTATACATATCACCCATAGACCCATTTTCTCATCTCTAGAAAATTTTTTGTGTGATGAAAATGTAAGAATAGGGAAAACTTCTGTTGAGTTTTCTACAGCAGACCACATCTTCATAATGACACAATTGACTGAGGTGTATATAGAATATAAAGTCTCGCTGTCTGTTTTTCTGTTAAGTCAACAAGTCAAGAAAATTAAGTGCCTACTATGTACCAGGCACTATGCCCAGGTGCACACAAGATCCCATGACAGTTGCAACCACAATGTTAGTTTTCTTCAATAATCTGTTGAGTAGTAACAGTAAGAGAGGCATTAAGGAGGAGATACTTGTTTAGTAGAGTTGTTTATAATTATAATCAAGAATCACCTGCATAAAATTCCAATCAAAGAGGAATTCTTTGTCAACAATGAGATTCTCCAAATGTTCCTGTGATTTTGAAACCCTGAACACTGTAAGACCTTCAAAATGAGTTCTAGCCACTTAAAAGAAATCAGCCATGACGTTTACATCAGAAAAAAGTGACAATGAATGTTATGCAGATTATGGCATATAGTTGGATGGGAAGTCTGTTGAGTTAATTCAGCTATACATCTATCTTGGAATGACACTCCAGATGGTCAGTGAACTGGGCCCAGAACTGACTCCGAGAAGACTGGGCATTAAGCTTAGTCAATTGTACAGTGCTTTCAGTGATATCCAGCTTCTTGTTGCTACTAACAATACACACGCAGCTAACTACACTATTCTCTACTAAAAAAAGAAGCTATTTTCCTAGGAATTCTCTATAGAACATGACAGCTTCTGAAGAATCAAATTACAAGTGATTCAAGGGGAAAAATGCATGATAGGTATAAGAAAATTGAAGTCTGTTACGTATAAGAGGCAGCATAGTATAGTGGATGGAGCACTGTCCTTGAAATCAGGAAGACCTTGGTTGAAACCTCACCTCAGACAGCTGTGCCTCGGTTTCTCTTCTTTAAAATGAGAGAATTAGAAGGAAATAGCTTCTGAGAGCTTTTTACCTCTATATCAATGATCTTAAGATTTGCATGTTAAAAGTGGTATAAAAATCATTAAGGACTTTAATTACCAGAACAGCAGATACTTCTGTCATGTAGTGAGGGGGATGACAGCTTGTAATAAGGGCTGCACTGACATCCACAGGGTATTAAAAGAACCATAGGAAAATCTCCAGCACATTTGCTAGATTCTTTGTGAAGGAAAATTATTCACAAGAATCTATAAGAATTAAAATCACAAGATGAGAATCTTCAACCACAGAAAGAATGTTCCCATGCCACAGATATATTGAGTAAAGTGATGGATTTGGTCAAGACGTCCCAGGGCTGAATCCTGCCTCTGATATTTACTGGTGGCAACCATTGGCAAGTCATATGCTCTCTCTAGAAACAAGACCTATACACCTTCTTCCCTGGGTTGTGAGCTTCAAACAAGATAACATATATAAAGCACTTTGTAAGCTTTAAAACACTATTTAAATAAACATTAGCTATTATTGTCTGTTTCTTTTCTATTACTCTGCACCCTATTTTATTTTTTCTTATAATTTTCATGAAAAATCCCTTTTAAATTCCTAAGAGGTGAATATGCTATCATCAGGTATAGGAAGGATCACATAAAAGAAACTGAGAAAACATAGAAAAAGAAGATCCAGGTCTTCCTCCCTAAAGGGAACCTGGGTTTGGGAGGTCTTGTTAAACAAAGAGATAGCATCTTGAAACCTAAAGAAGCCAGAACTAAGATAAATATCACTTTGAAAATGATTAAAATTACAATGTGATACTTCATTTAAGATGTGCCAATTTTACATTTTAAAGAATGTGAAAAAAATCAGACTTGTTGCCATCACGCAAATTTGTTCAGTTATCCATTTTTTTTTCTAAAACCAAGTGAAAACAGTAAAACGTTGTATGAAAAAAAGCAGCAACTACCACCAGTAGCTGGAGTGAAGGCATTAGCCCCTCTACCATTCAGAGTCTACTTGTAAGGCAGAAGCCAAATATCTAGGTTGATATTGTTGCCTTACACTGTGATCATTGACCTTATATATTGAAAGATGAGAACAAGCTGAGATGTCTTGGTAGGTGAGTAAAAAATCAAGTTGTGATAAGGCACAGGAAATTTGTTGCATCCCATGGCACTACTGTATCTATAATGAATGAACTGATTCTATGTTTAGTCTATATTTAGTTACAGATGGCAAATATAGCTGAAGATGTTACGCTCAAGCGACAAGGAGAGAAAATTGGAGTCTGGAAGGCAAGTAACATAAGTTTTTTTCCTGAAGATCCACATTTTCTGTCAGAATGTTATTTTTCTGTATCCTTATGCTTTGAAGACTTACTGGAAACTCTTAGCCACAAAGACCAAAGTTGGGAACATCTATCCTTAATTGGTTAGACATAGTAAACTATTAGTCCCAGTATAGGTTATTGAGCACATATGATTACAGGTAGTTTTCGTTTTAAACACAAAAGAAAAAATAGAATACAGAGCCAAATCAAGAGGTTCAATTTATCTCACAAAATCATTTTTATTTAGGATTGCATTGTAGCATCAGAGCTAAGATAAATCGTAATGATTAAAATCACAATGTGATATCTCATTTGAGACGTGCCAATTCTGCATCTTAAAGAACATGAAAAAATCAGTCTTATTGCTAATATCCACATTTGTGCATGGTTATCCATTTTCTTAATAAAAACTAGTGAAACAGTAGGACATTGTATGAAGGAGAGCAGCAACTTCCACCAATAGCTGGAGGGAGGGCCACTCAGAGACTGCTTGTAAGAGAGAAACCAAGTATCTAGGTTGATATTGCTGCCTTTCAGTGCAATTGTTGAGTGTTGAAAGAAGAGAGCAAGAGAGTAAGATGGAACTTTATTATGGTAGAGCCACTTGGCCTTGGAGAATTGTGGTATTTCCTGTGTCTCCACAGTGAGTGTTTTCCCTACATGTTGTGTGTGTGTGTGTGCCTGAGAAAGTGTTATTTGTACAAGAGGCTATTCAGCAAGCTACCTGAGATTCTAGGTATAAAGTACACCAAAGGCTTGGACTCAGTGACAACTCTGTGACCCAAAGTCAAGCAACAGCTACATCTTGACAACATCTTCTGAGATTTTTTCTGTCCATAGGTGTGCTTGTGTCCAAGGTCATGGAACCCTAACATATTCTACGTTCTGTTGGTTTCACCACAGTAATTCAAGCTAGAACCAAGTGACTCACTGATGGGAAACTGCTCCACTGCTTAAAGCCCCTTAAGATAAGGACATCTCTTTGGTTATCTGGTCTCTAATCCCTTTCTTGAACTAATCAATGAGATCCAAACCTCATGAAGAGATCAGAGGCCATAAAATATCTTCTTCACAATTTAAATCATCATAGCATGACCAATCTTACCTTTAAGATCTTGCCATTCAAAAAAAAAATGATCTTGTCATTCATTAATTGAGGAGGAGATGGAGCTTCATCCTTTGAGAAAGACTTCAAATAGATCCTCACCACAGCATGGTCATATGACACAAACCACAAAAAAAGGATTATCTTGGAACTCCAATGTATGCTTTCTTTTAAAATTTTAAGATCCCCTTAACAAAATAGCATTTTCTTAAAATTTTAAAAGACTTTTGTTTTAAATACTGAGTTATTTGAAATTGTTGCTCATTGGTCAAGGACTTGACATGTTACTGGATAAACAACCACATAATCCCTTCTTGAACTAATCAAAGAGATCCAAACCTCATGAAGAGATCAGAGGCCATAAAATATGTTCTTCACAATTTAAATCATCATAGCATGACCAATCTTACCTTTAAGATCTTATAATTCCATCAGTTGAGGAGGAGATGGAAAACTTCATCCTTACATTGAGAAAGACTTCAAATAGATCCTCACTATAGCATGGTAGTATGACATAAGCCACACACACACACAAAAAAAGAATTATCTTGGAACTTTAATATGTTTTTTTTTTTAATTTTAAGATTCCCTTAACAAGATAGCATTTTCTTACAATTTTAAAAAACTTTTGTTTTAAATACTGAGTTACTTGAAATTGTTGCCCAATGATCAAGAACTTGACATTACTGGATAAACAACCTCATCAATTTTGGCATTTTTCCAATAAATGAAAAAGGAAGTCAAAGTTATATGGAGGAATTGCTCCAGGTTCTCCTTGGAGAGATAAATAAAAACTTTGTCAGAGTTGGCTTCATCTGTTGCTGAAGAACAGGAAACATTTAAGAGGAAACTCATTTTACCTTGAAGTTTTCATGACAAATATAAGTTAAAAAACCACTATGAAAATAATTCAACTTAATCATCTAAGTTTGTTTTAGAGGATGAAGAAGTTGATATCTAGTTCAATGAAGAACTTAAGGATGTACCAAGCCAACTCAACATATATTTTGAATGTTCTCTGGGTTCAGTGAAAATATGAGCACAATTTAATGGGGAAAAATAGGTTGGAAAAAATGTTTCAAATTTAAGTAATAAAAGAGAACAAGGCTTATTGATGGCTTGGAAGACTCATGCTTCTATATTATGATTACTTTCCTCAAGAAGAGAAACTTATAATTAAATAGATTAATAATAATTTCAATATATTATATAATATAGATGATATAAATAAATTATAACATGATAATATGTATGTAATTATAATTTCTAGAATGCAATAATATAATTATTAATAATTATATTAATAATAAAAATTAAAATGACATCAATAGCTGCTGGGAAAGCCTTTGACAAAATATTACTTTTATTTCTGTTTAAAACACTGGAAAGCATAGGTATAAATGATTTTTTTCTTAAAATGATATGAAACATTTATCTAAAGCCATCAGCAATACTATTTGCAATAGGGATAGCCTAGAAGCCTTCTCAATAAGATCAATAGTGAACCAAGAATGCCCATCATCACCAATATTGTTTAATATTATATTAGAAATGATGGCAATAGCAATAAGAGAAGAAAAGGAAATTGAAGGAATAAGAATAGGCAAAGAGTTAATAAACATCTTTTTTTGCAGACAATATTTTAAAAATGCTAAAGATTCACTTAAAAAGTTAGTCAAGGGGGTAGCTGGGTAGCTCAGTGGATTGAGAGCCAGGCCTAGAGACGTGAGGTCCTAGGTTCAAATCTGGCCTCAGATACTTCCCAGCTGTGTGATCCTGGGCAAGTCACTTGACCCCCATTGCCTAGCCCTTACCACTCTTCTGCCTTGGAGCCAACTCCAAGATGGAAGGTAAGGCTTAAAAAAAAAAGTTAGTCAAAACTATCAATTAGTTTTAGCAAAATAGCAGGATATAAAATAAACCCACATAAGTCATCCACATTTTTATATATCACTAACAAAGCAAGAGGAGATAGAGATACCCCATTTAAAATAATTATAGATAGAATAAAATACCTGGGGATATACCTGCCAGAACAAATACAGAAACTACATGAACATAATTGTAAAACATTTTTATACAAATAAAGTCAGATTTAAATAAATGGAGAAATTTTAATTATTTATGGGTGGTTTGACAATTCTGCCCAAATCAATCTATTTATTCAATGCCATCCCAATTGTTAACAAAAAAATTACTTTATTGGGCTAAAAAAATGAAATTCATTTGGAAGAACAAAAAGTCAAGAATATAAATTAAATTGAGGGGGGAAAAGTTAAGAAAAGTGGTCTTAGCAGTACCATATTTTAAACTGTATTATAAAATAGTAATTATCAAAACTATCAGGTACTGGCTAAGAAATAGAAAGATAGATCAATGGAACAGAACAAGACATAGAACAAACAGTAGTAAAAGATGGTACTAACATGGTATTTGTCAAAAGTATAGACCTAAGTTTTGGGGATGAGAATTCACTATTTGGTAAAAATTGCTGGGACACCATTCACTAAGATGAGATCAAAATAGATGCACATAGACATAAAGAGAGATATAAGCAAATTAGAAGAACAGGGAATATGTTACCTATTAGATCTATGGATAGGAAAGAAAATTTACGAATAAACAAGATATTGAGTATTATAAGATGTAAAATGGATAATTTTGATTACATTAAACTAGAAAGGTTTTGTACAAACAAAACAAATGTAGCCAAGATTAGAAGAAAAATACAAAATTATGGGGGGAGGATTTTGTAGACAGTTTCTCAGATAGAGGTCTTATAACTAAAATATAAGAAGAACTTGGTCAAATTTATAAGAATAAGAGTCATTCCCCAATTGATAATTGATGGACAAATGTTATGAATAGATAGTTTTGGTTGAAGAGATGAAAGTCATAGACAGGCACATGAAAAAATGTTCTAAATTATTACTGATTAGAGGAGAGCAAATCAAATAAATTCTGAGATATCTCACATCTATCAGATTGGCTAAAATGATAAAAGGGCAAAATGAAAAATATTAGAGGGAATGTGGAAAAATGGAGACACTAATTCACTGTTGGTGGAACTGTGAACTGATCCAGCCATTTTGGAGAGCAATTTAGAATTGTTCCCAGAGAACTATAAAATTGTGTATATCCTTAACTTAGCAATACCCCTGTTAGATCTGCATCTCAAGGAGATCAGGGGAAAAGGAAAAGAACCTATATGTTCCAAAATATTTATAGCAGCTGTCTTTGTGGCAGCAAAGACCTGGAAATTTAGGAGATGTCCATCAATTGAGGAATGGATGAACAAGTTGTATATGTGGTTTATGATTATAATAGAATACTGTTGCACCATAAGAAATGATGAGCAGGTTAATTTTTTTTAACTTGGAAAGACCTTCACGAAATTATGAAGAGTGATACCAGTGGAACCAAGAGTATAGTGTGTACATCTACAGAATTAATACTTGAAGAATAATTACTCATTAATTAATGTCCCCCTCCAGAGAAAGAACCAATAAAATAAAAAGACAAAAGACATAACTTATTTATACACATTTTTTGTTTGGATGATGCTTTCTGGGGAGAAGAGATGCCTAAGAATTTTAATATAGCCAACAAATTAATTAAAAATTTTTAAAGAACAAAAAAAGAATCTGAAGGCATTAGACATGGCAAGCATTGAACAAAATCACATGCACAAAAGAGCTATAGATTATATCTTAAGAAGCAGCAAATTACAGTTTATTGATGGAGTCATGTCAGAATCATCTGTCTCTCAGTAGTTATGTTATCAGCTAGTTACAGCAGAGATCAGAATCAATACTAAATTATAAGAATTATAAGGCACTGCATACAGTTACATTAGCTAGAACTTGAATTATTAAAATAAGTTGTTGATGTCCAAAAGATCAGAGGTGATAAAAGGTAAAGATATTGATCATTATGCCTATTTCTTATAAAGGTTTAACCAATATAAAGCAGTCACCAATGTAGACATTCACATTAGGATCATTCTGATTATAAAGGATAACATAAATTTTGGAGAAATAAAGTATTTTTAAAAAATGTCTCCATAAAGAAGCTTTGAGTAAAAAGATAATACTTTTGAAATTTAGTATAAAATGCCATTTGGATGAAAGGCAGCATAGTGTAGTAAATAGAAGGCTGACCTTGGAATTCAGATTGCTGAAGTTTAAGTTTGCTCCTGGCATGTTCTAGCTTTAGGCAAGTCATTTAAACTCTTAGTCTCCCAGTCAAATATCTAAAAGAAGTACATATTACCTGATAATCTGTATTGAAAAGAAGAGTTTTCATAGTAGGAATTTCCCTATATTGAGGAAATTATAAATTCAGATTAAAATATCTCATTAAATAACTTAGACATTGTCACTAATTTGAGTTTTTCTATGTCTTAACCTGAATATACCCAAAATAACCATTTTGGTATCAGAATGTTGACTAAGATATTTTAAAATTATTTTTCCTAATGTAGAATTATCTTAGAATTTAATATTTTAAAAGGTTCCTTAATCTTTCCTCTTGTCTTTAAGAATCATTAAAATTAAACGGTCCTAGAGTAAGTTTCTTTTAAAAATTAACTCATTTATTTTTCAATTTTGAGCTCCATATTCTCTCCCTCCCTCTCACACCTTTCCCTCCCACTAAGAAGGCAAAAGAATAGGATAGGATATCAGTTTTACATGTGAAATCACATTATACATATTGCAAAAAAAGAAAATTGAAAAAGTATACTTTGATTTGCACACAGTTCTCTGAAGGTAGATAGCATTTTTTCATCATGAATCTTTTAGAATTGTCTTCAATCTTTGTATTGATCAGAGTAGTCAAGTTTTTCACAGTTGATCATTATTACATTACTGTTACTGTGCACAATGATATCTTGGTTCTTCTTATTTCATTTTGCATTCAGGTGGTGATGTCATTTTTTTTCTGAAACCATCCCCCTCAATATTTCTTATAACACAATAGTACTCCATCACAGTCTAGTGTCACAATTTGTTCAGCCATTCCCCAATTGATGGGCACCCCCCCAATTTCCAATTCTTTGCCAACATATATATGTATAGACATTTTATTTTATATATTTATATATTTTATAAATATAGGTCCATATCTCTTTTCTCTCGTCTCTTTGGTCTATGCACCTAGTAATTATATTGCTGGATCAAAGGGCATGCACATTTTCATGGCCCTTTGGGCATAGTTTCAGATCATTCTCCAGAATGGTTGGACCAGTTCACTACTCCTCCAGTAGTTCACTAATGTCCCCTCATCATCTCCAGCATTTGTCATTTCTGTTAGTTGTGAAGTTGTTTTAATTTACCTTTCCCTAATCACCCTTACATATATACTCAATATCCCCTTCTCTTTCTATCTCTCTTTTGGGTAAGATAGACTTTTATACCTAACAGAGTGTGTATTGATATTCTTTCTTCTTTGAACCAATTCCATTGAGAATGAAATTCAAGCATTGCCTAGCCCCACCTGCGTTTTACCCTCCATTATAAAAACTTTTCCTTGTCTACCTCCTTGATGTGAAAAAATTTGCCCCATTCTGTGGTTCCTTTACCCCTTCCCCTCCAGCATATCTCTCTCATCCTTAATTTATTTTTTTGGAGATCATCCCAACATAATCTACTTTACCCATGTCCTCTGCCTATGCAGACTCCTTTTAACTGTGCTAATAATGATAAAGTTCTTAAAAGTTATATGTGTCCTCTTCACATGTAAACAGTTTAATTCTATTGAGTGATTACTGTTATAAATAAAAATTGATCTTGGAGGCTTATTACTAGGTTTATAAGCATTTATTAGTTTAAAAAAAGAGAAAGATTTTCAGCTTTTCTAATTTAAAATAAAAATATCCCCTCCCCTTTTAGCTAGCACTCTGAGCTACAGTTTGCCAGAAATTAAGAGATAAAATAAAATTCCACCAGGATAGTTAGAGAGATCAATTGGCTGTAGAGATGGGAGTAAAAAAGACCCCACTCCCTTACTGCTTTCTGGTTTTTCAAACCTAAGCTCCTCCCTCGCATCTCAATCTTTTCCTTGGCCAATGGCTTTCAAACGTCCTGCCTCCAGGGCTATGTTAAGTCAGGATACAATCACCAGGACCCAGCATCAGACCATCAGCAGATATGTGACTGATTCCTAGTCCCCGGGGTGCTCAGGATCAAAGCTGGGATGACAATCCCCTAAATATTTATCTCACACAATCCTGCACCTCTGATTCTTTGAGAGGCCAGCATGTTAGCTAGTCTTCCTACTCTTGGTTCTCCAGGAGATTAACATGTTGGTCTCCCCACTGAATCATTTCATGGAGGGAGGTACTACAAAAGAAAGAGGAGAGAAAGAAAAATGATTGATAGGCACATTGCCAAAGAGCCATTAGGGAGCATTCCCCTTTTGGCATAAGTGTTTACAATCAGGAAAATAGAGGACTCAACTCCATTCAGCTCAGGTCATTATATCTAAAGGTTCACTCGGAATCTCCTAATATAATGTTTGATTTCTGCAAACATCCTTACAGCACCTTCTCCAGAAGATCTGCTTTCCTGATCCAGGGTATAAAAGATCATAGACTTTGGACTTTTAAGATAACTACACATTACTCTTTCATGCTTACCTTTTTATACTTCTCTTAAGTCTTCTGTTTGAATGTCAGATTTTCTATTCAGTTCTGGTTTTTTCATGAGAAGTAATTAGAAGTTCTCTATTTCATTAAATATCTTTTTATGCTGAAAAATTATACTCAGTTTTGCTGAGTAGGTAGGTTATTATTGTTTGTAATTCTAGCTCCTTTGTCCTCTCTTTCCCTCCCTTGGCCCTCCCACCAAATATTATATTCCAGGCCTTATGTACCTTTAATGTGGAAGTTGCTAATTCAGTGATGGCGAACCTTTTAGAGACCAAACACCCAAACTGCACCCTCACACCACATGTGAGCTGCTTCCTTACCACAGACAGGGGAAGGAGAATTGGACTACTGGGCAGAGGGGTGGGTGATGTGAAAAAATGTCCTCAGGCACAGTGGAGAGGGGGAAAGGAGAAGCCCCCTCCATAGCTTTGCCAATATAGTGCTAAATCATTTCATTTTGGCTGCTTGCAATATTTTCTTTTTGACCTGAGAGCTCTGGAATTTGTAATATTCCTGGGAGTTTTCATTTTGGGATCTCTTTTAGAAAGTGATTAGTGAATTCCTTTAATTTGTATTTTACTCTCTATATCTAAGATATCAGGGCAGTTTTCCTGTGTAATTTCTTGAAATATGATGTCTAGACTTTTTTTTAATCATGGCTGTCAGGTAGTCCAATAATTTTAAAAGTATCTTTTCTCAATCTATTTCCAGATCCATTATTTTTCAAAAATCATATTTCACATTTTCTATTTTTGTCATTTCTTTGACTTTGCTTTATTGTTTCTTAAAGTCATATGGAGTTATTAGCTTCTATCTGCCTAATTCTTATTTTTAAGAAATTATTTTTAAGTGAATTTTTAAAACTTTTTTTTTTCCTTCTGGCCAATTCTGCTTTTACAGAAGTTCTTTTCTTCAGTGAATTTTTGTTCATCTTTTACCAAGCTGTTGATTATTTTTTCATAATTTTCTTGTATCACTTATTTTTTCCCCAATTTTGCTTCTATCACTCACCTCTTTAACTTTTTTTTTCTTGTTAAGCTTGGGTACAATTAGCATTTTTCTTTGAGACTTAGTTTATAGTTGTCTTCTAAGTATATATCTTGGTCTACCCTGCCACCATAGTAACTTTTTATGATCAAGCTCTTTTTGTTGTTGTTCATTCATTTTTCCACCCTCTTTCTTCTCTTTGAACTTTACGTTAAAGTTGGGCTCTGTTCACATGGATATGGGGACACACAGTGCCAAGCTTGAGGCTTTTTCTTACTACTGTTTTCAAAGGCATTTCTAGGGGTCTTCAAGTTTTCAGTACTTCCAAGGTGGTAGTGTCCTGGGAGAGGTATTGTTACTGTTCTCTTGATTTGTGCTCTGTTCTCTACCTAAAAAGGGCCTTTACTCCCTTGTAGCAACAAACACTAGTGTTCCTCTTGGCCCTAGAGCTATGACCAGGACTCTTGCTCCCTTGTGACCAATTGTAGTACACTTCTCTGCTCTGGAACTATGATCCAGAATTGCAACAGTACCAGCTGCATCCAGTGCCAGAAAAGGGTCTATTGTATGTAATCTCTTCTGACAGTTTGTCTGATACCCTTACCATCTCTGTGCCTATACCCACCCCAATGTTTCAGACCTCTCCTTTAGACCTCTTAAGTTGTTTTAAATTGGAAAAATGTCTCCCTCTGACCTTCTGTTGGCTCTGCTACTCCAAAATGTGATGTGAGGCATTATTTTAAGGTTATTTAAAGGGAAATATTGGGGTGAATTCATCTGGTCCTAGCCTGTACTCCCGTCTTGGTTCTATAAGTATTTTTTTTAAGTTCCCAAAGCTGTTATTTAGTATTCCACAGAAATCTCTGCCAATGACTAATGACCCTTGTCATCAAGAATACTTTCTTAAAATCTGATAAATATTGCCATTGTAGTGGCAACATTTTTTCCCTTCTGTTTTGGTAAATATCAGATCACAATTGTGCATTTACTTTTCATGTATATTTAATTTTATGGAGACAATCACAGTAACAACTTTACCACTTTTATGCAATGGTTATGAGTAAAATGAGTAATAATAATGTAACATAATATTACAATAAAATATAAAAACATCTTTTATGATTGTACTCAAGCATGCTATTTCTAAACATTTTTTTAATGGAGTATTGCAGAATTTCTTTCAGAGAAACCTTCAAGCAATATAATCTCTCTTGTATGAAGTTGTATGTCAAAATCTGCCCTTATCCCTAGCCCCCAGGCTAGGCACATGAATTAATATCCCCTAACAAGTTTGCTTGTTCCACCCTGCAGGCCTCAGGCAGGCCATCTCTTGGAATTGGCTCCCGTTCCAGCAAGAAGTATGCAACAGGCATCTGGTCTGAGGTAGGAGTTGCCTCAATTTCAGGATCTTCTTATTGATGATGATTCATTTCTGCTATTCTGATTGCTTGTCATTTCTAACTTCTTAAAAATCTTTCTTTGCTCTAATTAGTCCTTGGCTCATTCCTGGGTTCTTGACTCTGCTCTGTCTTGACTGTCATACATGTGCATGTTCCTTTAGCTGACTTCTAAAGGTCCAACGATGTTTTTACCATCAGTTTCCAGGCGCACCCTATTGCTGGCATTTTCTCTCCTTTGACTCTATATTTCATTCCTAGGCTACTTTTGACTAGTTTTCCTTTTTTATTCTTTGGCTCCCTCAGATACTGGTTGCTCTTTAAAAGCCTGTTGCTGTGTGTCTACTTTTTAACCTCATAAACTCCATAATAATTTGTCAAAGTTGAATCATCAGAACTGATTTTCTCCATCACATCCACTTCCTTGTTACTTTCACTTTCCATATATCAACAGCTTCTTATGCTTGCCTTGTAATTTCCATCAGTATGAGCTTAAAGTGTTGCTTTAAATTCTCTTACTTGGAACTAGACCACTCCACCTCCCTATAAAGTGATTCCTGTACTGACTCATAATTCGTCTTGGAGAGATTCATAGAATCTCAAAGTTAAAAGGAATTGAAGCCATCTAGCCCAGCCTTTTCCTGAAAAAGAATCCCCTTGACAACAATATGCCCTGAGTGGTCATGCAATTTTTGCTAAAGATATCTAGTAAAAAGGGAATCCATTATCTTTCCAAGTAGTCTGTTCCTAGATTGCTTTAATTGTTAGGAAGTCATCCCTTGCCTCAGGACCAAACCTTGGTCTTAGAAATGTTCACCCATTTCTTCCTAGTTCTTCCCTCTCCAGGCTAACAGAACAAGTTTAATCCTTCTTCCCCGCAAATACTCATGTCCCTATCCCAATTTTTTCTCTTCTCCCCAGTAACCAAACCCATTTCTTCCAACCAAACTTAATGTAGCCATGGTGGTTACTCTCCTCCAGAAACTCTCAAACTTATCTCAATTGGTTTTTTAAACCAGATCTATTGATTCTGCCAAGTGAGCTTTCTCTAGTGATGCAGATTGGCAACTTCTCTGAAATTTATAGTCTTAAAGAGTAACTTAAAGGGTAGCAAGGTAGCAAAGTGGATAAAGTGCTAGGCTTGGAGTCAAGCAGACCTGTGACCTCATACACTTCCCAGATACGTGACTTGGGCAGGACTTTAATCCTGATTGCCTAGCCCTTGCAGCTCTTCTGTCTTAGAATTGATGCTAAAACAGAAGGTAAGAGTTTGGTTTTTTTAAGCAGCATAAGGCAAGAAGTGAAGGGACTTGGTCATGATCACATACCCAGTAGGTAATAGATGCAAAATTTGAACTTCCTAGATCAAATCTTCCTGACTCTAATGCCACTACATCTCCTTACTCTCCTTCCTAAAATGCCAGCCTGAGGAGGAAGGTCTGAACAGAACAGAATAAAAAATGGCTCCATAATCTCAGCAGTTCTGACTCTGCCTTTCAACATCACTGAGGATCTCCAGCTTTGTTGATCATTGTGGCTCCCCTTTGACTTTTAATGAACTTGCAGGTCACTTGGAAAAACTGCTTGTCTTTCCCGTTTCTTTCTACATTGAAAACGTTGCTAAATAAGAGGCAGGGAAACTGAGTTCAAAATCTGGCTCTTCTACTTAATATCTGAGCAATTTGAAGTAAGCCACTTATCTCTGTGCCTCAGTTTCCTCATCTGTGAAACAAAGTTAGACATGATAATGTCCAAAATCCCTTATGGTTTTAAATCTGATTCTTTACTTTTACTTCTAAAGTTGATTTTTTTAAACTCAAATATAAGACTTTACTTTGATGCTTAGTAAATTTTCTCTCATTGGATTCTAGCTTTTCAAGATCCTAAATCTGTTTCTCTTACTTTGGGATCATTGATCAATTTGATGTTTACCCATTTCTCAAACTTCCCTGTCCTTCTCAGGGGAATTACTGTCTTTTAGTAGTCCTCCCAGTTTACAACCTTAGTGTCATGTAGTCTATCATTTGCCCAAAACACTTTCTCTTTTCACAGCATTCTTCACATTCTTCTACACAAATGACCATGCCTCTAGTTCAGGGGCTTATCACTCCTTGCCCAAACTTTAACACCCTTCTCAAGTTTCCCTTAGTTAACACAGTTGCCAAAATGTGATTAAGCATAAGTCCAATCATGTAAATCTATTCAGTAAATTCCACTCACACTCTTAAATTTCAGCCATAGTGGCAGTTATGTACACACTACCCTTTATCTCTCTTCTCTGGGCTTTTGCACATGCCTGAAATGCACTTCCTTTTCCCCTCCACACCCAGGAATCCTTGGTTTCCTTCAAGAATCAGTTCGACACTATAAAATAGTTCACCTACATATAAAAGTCTTTTCTATTATCTATTTCCTGTGAGCATCTTCTCTCCCCAAACTACATTGTATTCATTTTGCATGTATGTTTGTGTATATGTAGATGTGATTCCTTTAAAATCCAACCTCTTATAAGAAGCCTTCTCCAACTCCTCTTAAACATAGTCCTTCCCTCTGTAAATTATTTCCCAATTATTCTATGCATACCTTGTGTTATTTATATTTGAAGGTGTTCCCCCCACCCCATTAGATTGAAAGCTCCTCAAGAGCAGGAACTGTCTTTTGCCTCTTTTTGTATCTTTAGTACTTAGCACAAAGCCTAACATATAATAAGCACTTAATAAATGTTTATTATTTTCTCCTCTATAATGTTAGTTCCTTGAGGCTACATAGAGGCTTTTTTTGGCCTATCTTTGTATCCCCAGCACTTAGCACAGCTCCTGCCACATTGTAAATGCTTAATATTTATTGATTACTCTATTTCCCTATCCAAGGCATTAATAACAAATGTTAAAAATCACAGGACCAAATATAGATCTTTGTGGTACTCCATGGGAGATCTTAACAAAGTTAACATTAAACTGTTAAGTAACTGAAGTTTTGGGGGATTTTATCATTCAACCAGTCCCAATTCCCCCTAAATTTACTATTGTCTTGGGCATATTTCATAATTTTTTCAATCACACATATTATAATAATAGTATTTTTAGATACTTTAGTAAAATTGAAGAAAACTATACTCTAATATTCCCTGATCTATCAATATAGTTACCCTAGCCAAAAAAATAAAAAATAAAACAAAGGCCATTTTGTCATGATCTCTTCTTGGTGAAAACACGTGAGTTCTTCTTTTTATAGATGCCATCCTTTTAATAATTCTATGCCAGGAATCAAAGTCAAGTATATTAGCCTACTATCTTCTCTCTAGTTACCAGTTGTCTCTGAATCCCAAATCTAAGATCTTTCACTTCTCCACCTTCTTGACCACTCTGTAGAATTTGTCATTGTTGACAACCCTTTTCCCTTGGATATTCTCTCCTCCCTGGGTTTTTGTGGCATTGCCTTCCCTTGATTCTCTTCTACCTCTCTGACCACTCGTCAGTCTTCTTTGCAGACTTGTCCATGCCCCCCATAAGGTGAGTAAACAGTAATTCTCTCCAGTGATGACCTTTACAGCTTCCATGGCTTCAGACTTTTCTATACGAATGACTCCCTGGTCTATATGTTTCATTTTCCATCAGCAGTTCTGCTTGGTTTCAACTGTAAGAACACCCTGCCCCCGCACCCAGGACCCCTTGGCCCTTTTAATCTTCCTTTTGTATATTGTGTTAAGCTCCTTGGAGGCAAGAACTATCTTTCTTTTTTCTTAGCACAGTGCCTAGCAGATAGGGGGCACTTAATAAATGTTTACTGAATTTAACCAAAATGTTTATTTCTAGCCCTATACTCTCCTAAGCCCAAACCTACATCAACAAATACCTATTAAATATTTTCAATGGAGTAGTCTCTAGATATTGCAAGTTCAACATGTTTTAAATAGAACTTCTTATTATTCCCCCACCCACCCCATTTGCTACTCACCAAACCTCCCTATTATTCTCAGAGGCAACATCATCTCACAATAACAATTGTTATCCTTGATGCCTCAGTCTCACCTTTCCTACAAATCCAACTGGTTACCAAGTCTCGACATCACTCATGTATATTCTTTTCTTTGCACTCATGCTTGAGTTGAGGCCTTCACTGCCTCTTGCTCCTAGACTATTGCAGTAGCGGCATAATTGCTCTCTCTGCCTCAGTCTACTCCCCACTTCAGTCCATCCTCTACACAGCTACTAAAATTATTTTCCTAAAAAATATGTTTGGGGGGGCAGTGAGGTGACCTGGGGGATTGAGCCATGTGGGAGGTCCTAGGTTCAAATCTGACCTCCAACACTTCCTAGCTGTGTGACCCTGAGCAAATCACTCACCCCCTTACTAACCTAGCGCTTACTGCTCTTCTGCCTTTGAGCCAATACACTGTATTGATTCTAACACGGAAGGTAAGAGGCTAAAAAAAGACCTTTGACCCCAATACTCCCTTACCTAAAGGTAAACTCCATTGGTTCCATATTGCCTCTAGGACAAAGGATAAGCACCACCATTTAAAACCCTTAGCAACATGGTTCCAAACCTGCCTTCCTAGCTTATTATACATTACTAACCCCTCCTGGTCTTTGTTCCTTAGACATGATACTCTATCTCCCACCTCTGTGCCTTTGCTAGGACTGTGCCCTATGCCTGGAATGCCCTTTGGTTAAAGCATTGTGTTCTAAGAAGATTTTCCTGATTTTCATAGCCACTCGTCTCTTTTTCCCCAAAATCACCTTGTATTCATTATAAATATAGTTGTTACGCCCATGTGTATATGTGGTTCCTTCTTCCCTTTAGAATGTAAACTTCTTGGGGGCAGTGAATATTGTATTTTTATCTCTGTATCCCCTATGCTTGATGTGTGGTGTCTGACAGAAATGATTGCTTGACTGATTGATGAGTGATAAGTCATTCTCATGGGAGATCTACAAGCAGAATCTGATCGACCACTCCTCTAGGTTTCCACTAGATTATAAGATCCACGAGGGTAGAAACCCTGTCCCTTCTAAGCATGTGTCTTCCCTAGGATCTTTCAGAGTGTTCTGCCCTTCAGTCCCACATAAGCATTTAGTAAACGTTTGTTGAATTGAATGTTATAATTAAATGTTAGAAAGGTGATTTCATGCCTACGTACCCATAATAGGAGCTGGACTAAATGGTCTTTGAGTCCCTTTTAATTTTAAGATAATGAAATTTCTATGATACATAAAAGAGTGAGTGTGAAGGGATGAACTGAGGTTCCCTTTTAAATATTTTACATTAGAACTGTGTCTGGCTTCCCTCTTCAGGTTTCTCCTTTTTTTTCCCTAGCAATGTATTTCAGTGTTTCACTGATTGCTTGAAAATTTAGCAGATAATTTTTGAGAGTCTCTGTGAATGAAAAATTCATCAACCTGTAGTCAATGTGATCATAAAACTCTCTGAGCTTTCATTGGCCAGTTTTTGGATAGCAAACATGTGTCACCAAGCCTGTATTCAAAACTCTTCATGAGGTGGTCAACATAAAAACCACACCTACTTAACTAAGCTATACTTTTCTATTGGTTCCTTTTTTCTCTAGTCATAAATTTCATAACTTCTGTTTCTTTTATTTTTAACCCTTACCTTCTATCTTGGAACCAATACTGTGTAATAACTGTCTATTGGTTCCAAGGCAGAAGAATGGTAAGGGTTAGGCAATGGGGGTTAAGTGACTTGCCCAGGGTCACACAGCTGGGAAGTGTCTTAGGCCACATTTGAACCTAGGACCTCCCGTCTCTAGGCCTGACTCTCAATCCACTGAGCTACCCAGCTGCCCCCCTGTTTCTATCTTAAAAAAAACAAAACAACCTTTTCCTTCTGTCTTAGAATCAATACTATCAGTTCCAAGGCAGAAGATCAATAAGAGCTAGGCAATTGGGGTTAACTGAATTGCCCAGGGTAACAGAGCTGGGAAGTGTGTGAGATCAAATTTGAACCCAGGAGCTATTTCCAGTCCTGATTCTCTATTCCCTGAGCTACCTAGCTGCCA
Organism: Monodelphis domestica; assembly: GCF_027887165.1. Lineage (NCBI taxonomy): Eukaryota > Metazoa > Chordata > Mammalia > Didelphimorphia > Didelphidae > Monodelphis > Monodelphis domestica. The sequence goes on from NC_077229.1 coordinate 171,004,233, forward strand.
TGGTAGCCATTGGTGACCTCTAAGTGGATTGGATAAATTGATCTTTAAATCAAAAACTGATGTATTTGCAAAGTGATTGGTGTGTTCCTTTGTAGCACAAAGCTTTAATTATTATACAGCATAGTCTTTTAATCTATATAAGACATTTATTTTCTCTACACTCTACTCCCTAAAAAAATGCTGCCACTTCTGTTCTCCACCCTCCTCCCCCAAAAGGGACAAGACGATAGATAGTAGACCTGAAGAGGGAAAATGTCAAGATCTATTGTATTTATGACATAACTTTGAAAAATAAGGGTTAGAAAATAGGGACTGGAAAAATTAACCTAACCAATATCTTTTTTATTAGGAGGTTTGAGAAGTTTTGATATATTTTTTTAAAACAAAACTCATTTATTGTATTCTCTGTTATGAACAGCCTGAAGAGAGTAAATGGCTATCTTCATCTACTGAAATCATTGCTTTCCGTAAGGCATTAATGAATCCTCTAACAGCAAAATTGTTTCAGCGATACCTATCACTAAAAGGAGATTTACTGGGAAATGATGTACTTTTCTGGCAAGAGGTTCAAAAATTTAAGGTACTGTAATAAACTGAAACCATTTGTGTTAAGAAGAAAAATGCATTGAAATTTCAGTTTTTATCTGAGTATAAAATGTGCAGAAGATAGGCATGTTTTTCATGATTTTAATTTTGAAATATTGTTCCTTTCTCCATTCATATGTGTAAACATTAAAGTATGTATTATCAAATGTTGGATAACAAAAATATAATATTCTGGATCCTTTATGCTTAATAATATGAAATCATCATAGTGGACTTTGAAGTAAAATTATCCATTTTAAGGTGAATTTAATTTGACCTATAATAATAGGCCATTACATTAAATATAACTGTATTTAAGACACTTAAAATCTTATGTTGTGCATGTAGTTTATAAATATACCATGCATTTACTCTTCTATAATTTTTTTATGTTTGCTGGTATAGTCAAGTAAACTAAAGGTAAATATCTTCAACTCATATTTGTAGGAACTATAACAAAGATAATGGATTATAAGTAAATCAGTAAAGAAAAAAATTCTATAGGAAAAATAATTAAGATGTATATAGCACTGTAAGAATCACAATATATTTTCTTTATAACATTGCCTTGTAAATTAGGTAATATGAGCATTCTTATGTCTTATAAGCATTATTATATTAATATGATTATATAATGCTCACATATGAGCACTAGCATATTTAATAAACCAAGGAAAATTTTCCATTGTCATCCTCAGCCTTGTAAGTGGCAGAGCTGGAATTTGATCTCTGATCTCCTGAGTCCAAGACTATTGCCCATTTTCTCCTTACCAAAGAGGAAAGGAAGAGTGATTAGATAAAGGCAATTTATTTATTTTCAAATCATTAATTAGAATCAAGGAACTTTACAATTCAAAGGAGGACCTTTACAATTATCTAGTTCAACTTCCCATCACTATCAGGCCTCTGAATACTTTTGGGATAAGAAGATCACCACTTGATCTCTTCACTTTGAATTGGCTAATACTTCTTTGCTGAAGTTTCCTAGCTTCTAAACTGTCTGTCTCATTCCTTATCCTTCTGCTTTTATTTTTAGTCTAGGCCTTTTAACTACTCTTGGAGTCCTTGTGGCCATTTCTTCCTGAGATTCTTGTGCTCCATAGTATTTTGCCTTACTGGGAGCTTTTCTTTGTCCACTGATTTCTTCCATCATATCTACACATCAATAATAATTCATGACAATTGGCTTGCAAAGTGCTTTATACATAGACCATCTCATTTACATACTTAAAGTGATCTCTTTCCAGCTTCTCAGATCCATTACTATAGTATGTCTTTTGATATACTTGAAGTCAAACCTTTATGGTTAAAGTATCTTCATTAAGGAAGCCATTTTCAATTCAGTAACCATTACATGCCTGCTCCGTTCAGGGCACTGTGCTAGAGATTAAGAACAAAAAGATGATATTAGACCCAGCCTCTATCTTTAAGAAGCCTCCATCTGTGAGGAGGCTCACAAATTGCTCTAATCAAGTCAGCTGAGGAAAATCAAGGGCCTGTCCTCTGGATATGCTCTTCCTTCTTGCCACTTAGTTTCCCTGACTTCCTTCAAGGCTCAGCTCAAATCCCACTTGGCTGGAGGCCCTTCCTGCTGCCCCTAGGTGTGAGTGCCTTCCCCTTTGAGAATTCCTTCCAACTCTGGTATGGACAGCTAGCTGAGACACTGCAAAGAGCACTTGACCTAGAGTTAGGAACAGCTGAGGTTAATCTTGCTTCCAACACTTAGTAGCTCTTTGCCCACGGGCAATCCCTTCACCTCTTTCAGCCTCAGTTTCCTCTCCTATACAAGAGGAACATAACAACCACTGCTTCCTAAGCTGCTTGTAAAGATACGATGGTGTGTGTACACTGTGCTTACCCACTAGAGTTCACAGAAAGACAAAAGGCTGCCCCAGCTTTTCCAGGCGTGGAAAATGACCAGAGAAAAATGCCCAGAGCAGAGAAAATGGACTATCTTGTTCTTGGCACAGCAAAAAGGCCAATGCCATGGAGCAAGATGCAAAAAAGACTAGGAAATAGGAGGGGGCTAGGTTATGAAGGACTTTAAATGCCAAAAGGATTTTGCTTTTCCTCATAAAGGTGAAAGGGAGCTTCTGGAGTTTGAGTATGGCCATCCCATGGTTGGACTGTGCTTTAGGAAAATCAGTTTGGCATTTGAATGGAGGATTAACTGGAGTGGGGCTAGAGACTTAGGGCAGGTGGGTTACTGCAATAGTCTGGGGAGGAGGGGTGGGGGGAGGGATAAGGCCCTATACAAGAGTGGTGGCAATACCAAAGAAAAGAAGGGGGTGTATTTGAGAAATAATGCAAAAGTAAATTGACAGGGCCTTGGCAATAGACTAGATATGGCAGTGGGGGGTGAGGGTGGGGTAGGGTGAAAGATAATGAGAAGTTGAGGATGAAACCCAAATTGAGAGCTTGGGGGTCTGAGAAAGGGGATAGTCCCCTCAATAATAACAAGGAAATTTAGAATGGAAAAGATGAGGTCACTTTTGGACATTTGGATTGAAGATGTCTGTTGGACATCCAGTCTGAGGTGTCTGAAAGACAGTTGGAGGTGAGACTGGAGATAAATAGAGATTGGGATTGAATGAGTAGCTCTGAGAATCATCAGCAGAAAGATAATTGTATCCATAAGCACTGATACAATCACCAAGTAAAATAGTATAAAGGGAAAAGTGAAGTGGGCCCAGGATGGAGCCTTGTGGGACACCCATGGTTAGTAGATGTGGCCTGGTTGAAGCTCCATTAAAGAAGACTGAGAAGTTAGCTAAGCAGGAGGAGAAGCAGGAGAGGTGTTCCAAAAACCCAGAGAAAAAGAACGGTATCAAAGGCATGAGAGTGATGGATGGTGCAAAGTCTGCAGAGAGGTCAAGGATTGAGACAATGACATTGGATTTGGCAATTAAAAGGTCTCTCAGCTTTGGAGAGAGGCATTTTAGTAGAACAATGAAGTTGGATTACACAGTAAAGGGAATTAAGAGAAATAGTTGTAAAGCCCTTTGCAAACTTTAAATGCTACCTTTTATTATGATTCCATACCTTGTATATACCTAGAAAAGGACCAGTTGTCTCATTAGAGGGCAAAAATTCCTTGAGGCAGAGACTTTTTTTGGGCCCGACTCCTATCCTTTAGCATGTTGCCTAACTAAAAAAGATGTAACCTGAATAAGGCTTTGATATAAAGAAACTCTACAGGAAGCTTAGAGTCATTTAGTCCAAGCTCCTCATTTGACAGACAGGGAACTTGGGTCCAGAGAAGCTGATTTGCCAAAGGTCATGCTGGTTTAGTCAATAGTTAATAAGGCACATGAAAATTTTACCATTTCTTCTTTCTTCCCTCACTGTACAGGATTTGTGCCATTCTCACTGTGATGATGCCATTATCCAGAATAAGATTACCACTATAATCAACTGCTTTATTAATTCCAGTATCCCACCAACTCTGCAAATTGACCTTCCATTTGATCAAGCTCAGAAGATTATAGAGCACAGGAAAGAGTTAGGACCTTATGTGTTTAGAGAGGCACAGGTAAGAAACCACCAGATATGGCTAAACCTCTTTGAAAACCGGCTAATTAAATCTATGGATAAACATGGATAGACTTATTTGGCAAACAAAAAAAATTGGATTTTCTTGGTTCCAGGATAATTTTTACTTAAATCTAAACTATCTCTGCATGACACTGAGATTCAAGAGTATGATTCACCTTATACAACAAATTAAATATCAGAATTTTTATAATTTTATGTTTCTATTTTACAAACCTCTCTCTACCTCCTCTTCCTTGCCTCTCTTCTTCCCTTATCTCTTTTTCAAATATTTACAACTAAAGCAATAACCTTTTGGGGACAGTTTCCTAACAGTTTTTCTTTGTTTAAAGGAAGAATAAAAGAGGAAACAAGGATATATTAGGAAATTGCTGTTGTAAAACATACATACACTGAGCACATCAATAAGAATATGATAAATATAAACAAAAATATTGGAAAATATAAATCAAACAAAAAAATCAGTGACCACAAAGATGTGTAAAACATGTAGATCCCAAAAGATACATATTTTGGAAGATAGGAAAATTATTATAGTCCACAAAATAAGTGAAGTGAAATTTAAATGCCTCCTTTACATAAAGTATACAGGTTTGGAAAATAGGAAAATGAAATCCTAAATGACTTCTTTAAGATAATGGATACAGGGCTGAGACAGAAGAGAGGTGGAAAGTCAAACATTTGGTCAGCACTTACTGGGTCCAAGACTGTATGTTTGATTCTGGAGACACAAAGGAAAAAAATAATTAGCCTTTTGCTTTAAAGAGATTACTGTATAATGCAGTCTAAGTATCTAGAATTTTCTGCTAAAAGCCAGTGTGTCCCTGAGATCTGGAACATTGTAACTCATTTCCCATTTGCTGAACCTGTGTAGTGTATAAATCAAACCCTCTTTCCAATGTGTGTTCAGTTGTTTGTGTCCAATTCTTCATGACCCCTTGGCCCATACTGTTCATGGGATTTTCTTGGCAAAGATACTGGAGTGGTTTGTCATTTCCTTCTCCAGGGAGATTAAGGCAAAAAGAAGTAAAATGACTTGCCCAGAGCCACACAGTTCAGAACTATCTGAGTCTGGATTTGTACTCTAGACCCAGCACTTTATCCACTGAATTACCTAGCTGCCTCCTTTCCCAATGCTACTAGCCAAAATGCTTAGACTATAAAGCACAGATATGTATGTGTGTGTTTACACACACACACATATATTTATACTTGTAGGAGTTAGAGTTTAAGAGAATCAGGCACATAATTTGGGGGAGATGCCACCAATAAATAAATAAAGAGGATCTCAAGACTAGATGATAGGAGCAGTGACATGGGAAGGGACACAATACATAACAGAAGACTTCTCTATGATTCAGTATGATTGTTATTTATGATTGTTACAGTATTTAACATATGACTTGTGATGATGACCTGTGGAGGGAAGAATAACGCCATTTATAGTATTAATCTAAGTGTGTGGTGGCTTATTAGAGCACTGATTCAAGATAGAAATCTGTTATCAAAGTTCTCCAGAAAACAAGCCACCATAATTTTAGTGATTTTAAAGTCAAGACTTGGAAATTTAGGGACTTAAGAGCAAAAAAAAGGCATTTTCATTCTTCTTTGGAAGGCTCTTATTTTGAAAGAGAAAGAATATGGAAATCAAAAACAGCTGGTTACATGGTAGTAAGGAAAATAGAATTCCCTTTTCTGGACAAAAATTTATGATATCATAATGAGAGGCTCCAGGTAATGAAGAAAGTACATCTCCAGAGGCCTGGGAAGAATGTGTTTGGCAAGAAATGAACTGATTATTGAAAAATTGAAGAGGAGGATAAAGATAAATTCCTACATAAAACTATAAAATTGGTTACTATAAAAAACTGGACGATAGTAGGCATGACATTAAAGAAGAACAGAAGAAGATGTGATAGTAATTTACAGGACACAAAATGACAGATCAAACTTTTAAACCTCACGTGTTTCTAGATATTAGTATATAACACATAAGTAATAAGGCAAACTTGAAATTTTAATAAAAATGCAATTGCATAGTTATCAATAGTGAGTGAGTGAGTCGGACAGCATTTACTTAGTCCTTATTGTGGTAAGCACTAGACATTTAAACAAAGGCTCAAACTCCCCACCCTCAAAGAGCTTACAACATATTAAGGGAGACATGTAAAAAAACAGAGAAATATATAAGGTAAACACCTTATATAATATAGTAGAGTATCCACTTATAGAGTAGACATAAGGTAAATCTCAGAAAAGGAGGCACCAGCAGCTGGGAGAAGACGAGAACTTCTGTAGAAGACAGGATTTGACTTGAATCCTGGAAAAAGCCAGGGTAACTAAAGAGGAGGGAGAACATTCCAGACATATAGAACAGCCAGTGCAAAGGCTTAAAGAGGAGACGTAGAGTGCCACATGTGAAGAACAGCAGGTCACCCAGGGAAGCTGCACGAAGGGTAGCAAGATGTATGAAGACTAAAAATGTAGGAAGGGGGACCATTTATGAAGGATTTTCAAATACCAGACAGAGGAGTTTGTATTTGATTCTGGAAGTAATCGGGAGTTTATTTAATAGGAGGGGGTCATATGGTCATACCTAGATCTTTAGGAAAATCACTTTAGGAGGGGGCAGTTGGGTAGCTCAGTGGATTGAGAGGCAGACCTAGAGATGGGAGGTCCTGGCTTCAAATCTGGCCTTAGACACTTCCTAGCTGTGTGACCCTAGGCAAGTCACTTAACCCCCATTGTCTAGCCCTTACTACTTACATAGTATTGATTCCAAGATGGAAGGTAAGGGTTTAAAAAAAAAAAGAAAGAAAGAAAATCACTTTAGGAGCTAAAAGAAGATGCACTGGAGTTGTGGGAGAGACTGAAAATGTTGGTCCACAGGAGAGGAGAGGTGTTGGCTAGAACTATGCTGGTGGCTTATGGAAATAGAGAGGAGGTGTAGAGAAGAGCTGTTGTAAAGATAGAATTTTCAGGATTTGGCAACGTTTTGAACTGTGGGGGGACTGAGAAGTGTTGAAAATGCAACCTAGGCGATAAAGCGCTCTGTAGTGTCCGGGGCAATCTTAGGAAAGTGTCAAAGCGGGGAAAGTTTTGGGCAAGGAATTCTTTTTTGGATATGCTGAGTTTGAGATGTCTATGGGAAGTCCAGTTTGAGTTGTCTCATATACAGATATTACTGCAGGTCTGTAGCTCAGGAGATTAGGCCTAGATTTATAGATCTAGAAATCATGTGCATAGAGAGATAATGGAATCCTTGGGAGCCAATGAGAGAACCCAAAGAGATAGCGGAGAGGGAAAAGAAAAGAGGAGCCAGTTCATGCTTTCCCTCTGAGATTCTCCAGCAATCCATCCTGTATATGCTGTGTATGGTATGATTATTTGTTTGTCTTCCTTACTAGAAGGTGAACTCCTTGAGGGCATTTCCTGCAGCGGAGAAATAGACAGGAGCATAAAGGGCTAGGCCCCAACACTGGGCAAGAAGTCCTTGGGTAGTGAGTGGCCCTTGATGATCCTGGAAGGAAGAAGGCTATTTTAAGAGGCAGAGGCCAGGAGGGAGCGCATTCCAGGCTCAGGGGACAACTTAGGCAAGGACCTAGAGTGTCCCAAATGGGGAACAGTGAGTCAGTGAAGGAGCTGGAACACTAAATGCTGAAGGAGAGTAATGGGCAGTAGTACAGAAAGACAGGGAATGTCTCACTAGGCAAAGGCGTTTGCATTTTAACCTAAAAGTGTGAAGGAGTCACTGAAGCTTCTTGAGTAGGGGCAGAGGATTGTCAAACTTGTACTTTAGGAATGTCAGTTCTGACAGCTCTGTAGAACATGAATTGGAAAGAGATGAGATAGGTACAGTGAGAAATCTGAGAAAGTCTAGTGGCACCAGATTTTATAGACTGTTCATTAAATTCATTGAAAAGGTGTTTTGTTTTTCATTAAAATTACATCTGACTTCATAGAATTTGCATTAAGTCTAACAGAGGAAGACAATAAGACTCAAACAGATGACTAGAACACAATATTTGTATGCAATTATGTTGGTGTTCAATCATTTCAATTGTGTCCAACTTTTTTTTTTAAACACTTAGCTTCTGTCTTAGAATCAATACAGGACCTCCCGTCTCTGGGCCTGGCTCTCAATTCACTGAGCCATCCAGCTGCCCCCTCCAACTCTTTATGAACCCCGTTTAGGGATTCCTCGGCACAGATACTGGAGTGGTTTGCTATTTTCTTTCTTTTTTTTTTTGACTCCTCACTGTCTGCCATAGAATCAGTACTAAATATTGGTTCCAAGGCAGAAGAATGGCAAGGGCTAGACAGTTGGAACTAAGTAACTTAGTTACTTAGTCACACAGTTAAGACATGTCAGAGGTCAGATTTGAACTCGGGATGATGTCTTCCTGCCTCCAGACCCAGCACTCTATCCACTGTAACACCTGGCTGCTTCATGTGACAGTTAAGTATACATTCAATTATATGTGTGAGGTCCAAGGAAAATTTCGTTGCTGATTGAGGATCCAAGGATAAAGTAGAATTTGAATTGTGCTATAAAGAATATCTTCAGGTACTAGATGTAAGGAGATCTGTTTTAAAAAGGTTAACAATGGGCCAGGTAGATAGCAATGAAGGTATATACTTTAGGGTTATCAATGGAAATAAAGTGGAGGATATAAATACAAGTGATGTTCCAGCAGTTTAAAAAAACTCAAATCTCAGGAACTGGGTATCTAAGAAATTACTTTTTTTTCTTTTCTTTTCAGGTTTTGGACCTTAAGGGCTGGTCAAACTATGTAGAATTAGTGATATTTTTTAAAAATCAAAATTTTTACATGTCAATAACAATTTTTACTTTTGCCATCTATGTTCTCAAATTAATAGTGATTTGGAGCATTTTTTCATATGACTAAAGATATTTTTTGTTTCTTCATCTGAGAACTGCCTGTTCACATCTTTTGACCACTTTGAGGAATGACTTGTACTCTTGTAAATTTGACTCAGTTCTCTATATATTTGAGAAACAAGGCCCTTGTCAGAGACACTTGCTATAAATTATTTCCCTCAGTTTGTTGTTTCTCTTTTAATTTTGGTTACAGTGATTTTGTGCAAAAACTTTTAAATTCAATGTAGCCAAAGCCATTTATTTTACATCTCATAATGTTCTCTGTGTCTGGTTTGGTCATAAATTCTTCCTTTATCCATAGGTCTGAAAGGTACACTATTCTGTATTCCCCTAACTTGTTTATGGTATCACTCTTTATTTCTAAATCATTGTGTCCTTTTTGACATTGGTATATGGCATGAGATGTTTTGTTTGTCTTTGCCTTGTTTCTGCCATACCATTTTCTAGTTTTCCCAGCAGCTCTTGTCAGATCGTTAAGTTCTTCCAAAAGCTTGGAGGCATTAGTGAGTTAAAGCACATGTGTAACCCTTTATCCTGGAGATCTCGAATAGCAAGAGACTAAATGTACTAAGATCTACTTTTAAGTGAATACTACATAAAAAATTCCTAGCAAGGGTTGCTGCTCTTCTGACTTAATGGACTTTTCTGACTACATATGTTGTTATCAATCTGAGTATGTACCCATAAGTATATATCTTTACCAAGTTTGTATTTTGCAAAAACTTAAGTTCAGTATTAGGAAAACCTCAAGCATTATTATAATTATTGGGTCAGACCTGGTTTCACTGGCACGTTGGAGATCAGTGTGAAAATTCCCTGCACTGATGCAGCAGATCAGTAAGGGTGCCCCATGATATTGAGTGGTTAAGTGACTTATCCATAGTTAGTTACAAAATTAGTGCATGTGGGTTCGAGACATGACTTGAACCCAGATATTCTTGGCCCATCTATTCTACTCTTCTGCCACTCAGTGAAGGGTTAGAGCTATCAAAAAAATGAAATGAGCTATCTTGAGAAAGCAGCAGAGGTCTCTAAAGAGAGATGGGATGACCATCTGTCAGGATGATTTCAGAGTAACTGTTTAGGAATAACCTGGATGACTTTTGAGGTCCCTTCCAACTCTGAGACTAGGTGCTAGAGGACTCTCTACATGCTTTCCAATGGAGTGCCTTTTGGATGTTGTTTCCCTGTATTGTAACAGTTAAAATTTAGGAATATGGGGAGACTGAGGCAGGTAGAAATTAGTTTCTCTCTGCAAGGAGTATTATATTTTTTAGAGGTTTATTAAAAGTTAAGGATTAAAGAAAATACAGGATAAGAAAACACGTGTCCAGGCCACAGAGAGGCCTAGACACAACCTCACCTACATTATGAAAAGAGCCACGTCTGCCCCAAAACGGAAGTCCAAGAGAGACACAAAAACCTTTGCCATCAGGTTAAATCCTTTCTCGATCTTGGCCCAGGTGAGATTACAAGGCATTCTGGGGAAGTGGAGCAAGGGCTTGTGGGGATTGAAGTCCAGAGTTCGAGTCTATTTTTTACAGTACTGATGCAGCCAAAGTGCACAGACATTACTTGGGCACTAGGAAGCACAGGGGTTTATGAAGAGTTTACTGAAAAAAAGAATAATTTAGTGTATAAGAAAAAAGGATAAGGAGAACTAGATGGTTCAGTGGATTGAGAACCAGGCCTAGAGATGGGAGGTCCTGGGTTCAAATTTGACCTTGGATACTTCCTAGTTGTGTGACCCTGGGCAAGTCATAACCCCCATTGCCTAGCTCTTACCACTCTTCTGCCTTGGAACTGACACTTAATATCAATTCTAAGATAGAGGGTATAGACAAAGGAAGTTAATGAGTATTTATTTAAAAAGGAAGTCCACATTCAAATTGATTGAGGTTCTTTAGGATTAAAACAAGGGATTACTTAAATAATTATTAGGAAAATATTAGAATGATCAAATACGTATATATATTCTTTGAAGTTACTGACCCCAGGAGGCTACAGATATAAATACTGGAGCTATAAATGCAGTTAATAATTTTAGAATCACTAATAAAATTTGGAGAGGGTAGCATGGCCTAGTGCAGTCAGGACAGATTCAAGTCATGCTTCTGGCCATGTGACCTTGAACAAGTCACTTTAGCTCCTGAAGAAAATTTCCTCATCGTGAAAGTTCCTTCTATCAACAGGTCCAGGAAAAGATAGATAGATAGATAGATAGATAGATAGATAGATAGATAGATAGATAGATAGATAGATAGATAGATAGATAGATAGATAGATAGATAGTTGGGTGGATGGGCAGATGGGTGGATGGGTAGAGGAGTAGATGCATGGGTGCATGGATGGATGGATGGATGGATGGATGGATGGATGGATGGATGGATGGATGAATAGACAAACAGATACAGAGGGAGAGATAGGTGATAGGAGAAAAATAAGTAACATGAAATCATAAATCTGAATAGAAAAAAGTCTGAAATTAGGAAAAATCAAATCTCTTACTTCATAACATAAACTAATCACTGAGCATCTATATATTAAGGAATGATTGTTTTCTTTTGTCTTAATAGTTATCATAATAATAATTATTGGAGCAACCAGGTAGCAGAGTGGATATAGCATGCCAGGCCTGGAATCAGGAGGACCTGGATTCAAATCTGATCTCAGTTACTTCCTAGCTGTATGATCCTTGGCAAGTCACTTAACCCCAATTGCCTACTCCTTGCACTCTTCTGTCTTAGAACTGATATTATAAAATAAGTAAATTAAATACCCCCCAAGCCTCCCACTAATAATTATCAAATGAGAAATATTTAGTATAGCAAATGGCGCACATAGTATACATGTTCAATAAATACTTATTACCTTCTCTAACAGCCAGCTTAAAGCCTAATAAGTTGGTTCATTTTTTTAAAAAAACAACATTAAACAAAAGCCATAGCTAATAAGCAGCAAGATGTAGAATTTCTTAGGATAATAGTCTGATCAGATGTGGCAGTACTAAGTTTTTGCAAGAAATAATACATGTACTTCACAGAACTAATGAAAGAACTTGGCACAGGCTCTCAGGCACAATTCTTATCTAGGTAAATATCACAATCACTTAATGTGGAATATCCTAAGAGAGGGCATTAGTTAAGGGCACCATTCTGTTTTTAAATGTTGCTTTTCTTGCTCTCACATAAAAAGAAAGATTATATCATTTAAAACTTGTCTGAGATTTATTCTTGCATCTGCAGTGTTGTTTAAGGGTTTTTTCCAGAGGCAAAACAGTATTTCCTTTCTCCAAAAGAAAAAAGTGGGGATTTTTTCCCTTGATGAACTAAATGTTTAGAATATTTGGATAAAACAGCAGTGTGTTTAATAATTTTTAAGAGAAACCATAAATTCCTTTTTAAAAAGAAAAACCTTCCCAAAACCTAATGGATGTTTTTATTAATTCAGTCAATTGGTATGGGACATATAAAGAAGAAAATGTCTTTAAATTGCATCTTAAAAAATAAAGACTTCTCATTGCTTAAAAAAAGGATAATTAGCATATGTATAGCTTATATGAAGCTGCCTAGAGACAATAAATTGCAGGAAACATGCTGGATACTAAGCAAAGAATAGTAATCCATGATTATGGTAAATTATATTTTAAATCAGAGTAAGTCTATAAAGTTGTAACCTTAGTATCCTTTTGTTTCTGCCCAGATGACAATTTTTGGGGTTCTTTTTAAATACTGGCCAGGCTTTTGTGAGTTTCAAAGCAATTTAACTGAAGAAAAAGTTTTAAGTGCCTTAGAGAGAAGAAGAGAATCTAAGAAAAGACAGAGCCTTGGCGGTGAAGAGAGCAAATCAAAGGTAAGATGAAGCTCGGGGCTTGTATTCAGAGCTTTAAAAGGCAACCGTGATGACATATATGTGTCAGAGAGTTAGAGGAGGGAAAAGGAGGCAGAGAATTCATTCAGTCACCCAGCAAGCTCTGGGTTGATGAGCCCTCAGCACAGCCTCAGACTGCAGGACTCTCATGGTGTCCCCAGGGAAGACAGCACGCACCTCATCTAGTCTAACCCACCCCCCACCCCCATTCTACAATCACCAGGGCTTAGAGGCAGGCTGAGAGGGACACGAGCAGGAAAAGGCGTACTGGAGAAGCTGAGTCAGAAGAGAATCAGCAGCTCCTGGAAGACCAGAAAAGGAGGACATGCACCCCAAGCATAAGGAGGGGACAAGGGATAGAAGGAAGGACGGGCTCCTGGTATGACAGAGGAGGTGGAAGGGAGGACTAGGGAGTGAAGCTAGGGAGGCAGGGTGCAGGGGCCAGTGAGGTGGCTCAGTGCGTAGTCAGGCCTAGACCAGAGAAGTCCTAGGTTCAAATGTGGCCTCAGACACTTCCCATCTGTGTGACCCTGGGCAAGTCACTTGACCCCCATTGCCTAGCCCTTACCACTCTTCTGCCTTGGAGCCAATACACAGTATTGAATGAGATGGAAGGGAAGGATTAAAAAAAAGAATAGGAGGGGAGAATAGTGCTCAGTATCATGGAGGCTCTGAGGGTGGGTCTGAGCCCCAGCAGCTTTGTAAGCCTGATGGGGCCTTGCAAGAGCACCTGGAGCTGTTCACCAATGAGGCACAGATGACCCCACTCATCACAGAGAGAAGAGTGAGGAGGGTTTGGACATCCCCTGAGAAAGCAATGGAGCAGCCTGAAGGAGAGGGGAAGATGGGCAGTTAACTAGTGCCTGGCCATACTTGGTGCTCAAGGATGTTGGAAGAGACCCAGGCCCAGCCTGCCTGGGTCACAGAGGAGTCAGGCTTGTTTGAACCCTTGTCCAGTCTGAGGGAAAAGGCAAGGGACCCCCATCCAAGTGGCTTTCAAGATTTTTCCGTCAAGAGTGTCAGATATGGCTTATGGAGCTTAAGAACCACTTGTTCTAGTAGAGAAACAAGAATTACAGAGTGAAACCTATAGAAATAAGATCAAGTCAGATCATGCACTCATGTGAAATACTCTCAATTTATTTGAAAATTTCCTTTGCCATACTTTTATAGTAGTTTGCCTACATTAATTTATAATAGAAAACAAATTTTATTTTGGAATCATTTGGGGAACAATTTTTTAAAAGATATGTTTGATTTTAAAAATAAAGCAAACCTTTAGATGGCACACTCATGAAGACTGTCAAAATACAGATTAGGTCAACCTAAAAAAATAGTAGACAAATGCCAGAAAAGTCACAAACCAATTCTATGTAGAATATTCTATTCTATTTAGAATAGGCCAAGATGAAAGATATAATGTATTTGTCCCTTCATAGGACCACAGTTTAGATGCTTTGGGCTCTAACTTGTGCCCTAGATGAGCAGTCTTTCTGCCTCAGGAGAGGATAAGCTATAAACTTTCTGAATTCTCCGGAGCCAACAAATCCGACTATGGATAAAGAAAACTGTTAGAGGAAAATTAGGTAGCGGCTGCAGCTCTACAGCCAGAGAAATGGCTTCTCCTTTGGCGTGGGCAGTGTTGGACCCTTTATCAGAGCCAGGGAAGCTGATGGGGCTAAAGATGAGGCCTGGGAGGCAAGGGTCTGGAGGGACATCAGCCTGTCCATACAGGTCCCTGGTACTTGGCTTTTTTTTTTTTTTTAAGTTAAAATGCGTAAAAACTTAAAGTTTACAAAAAAGAAAGAGAAAGCCAGCAGAGGACACACAAAGTTAATAATACACAGCCTATGACCAAATACTTAATCCACATTTTACACTAAGTAAACACCTCCATAAAAGAAAGGGAGGGCCAAAAAATATTACCCAGACTTTCCAGATCTCAGAGGTGCGGCACACCTTGTCCCCATGATGGGGAAGGAAGGGATACTTGTTTTATGAAAATCAAATGACTTTAGAATAATGAGAAAAGTTTAAGATGAATAATGAAAGGATGGTTCAAAAAAATCACAAGCTACACGTTTGCCTGCTCTTCATGTGGCTATACCCCACCAAGATGGTGTAACATTTTAGAAACACAAGATGGTCCTGATAACCTGCTTTTCTCGCTATTCAACTCTAACAATTGACTGTCCATTTACACTCAAGGCATCGTCGAGAGCCAGTACAGCCTCTGTTTCCGGGAAACCGAGCACCTCGGCACAGACCCCTGCTTATGGCAGCAAGGTAAGGAGGAGGCAGAGCCTTTCCTCTACCGAGACCACCCTGCCTGCCCCTCCCTCCGCACCCCCCACCTCGGCCCGCTGGCTCCCCTTCTCTCTGCCCTGCCCCCCCCCCCCCAGCACCTGGCAGAGGCTCCCCTTCCCTCCGCAGCCTCCTGGCCATCCATCCTAGCACTGGACCCTTCCCCTCTCACCTCCTTCTACAATTAATACTGCCCCGGAACCGGAAAAGGGCTCTTGGCCCCTCCCCCAGTACTCCCCTTCCCCCTACCAGGCATGTTCCCAACCCAGATAGCCCCTCCTTGGCCCCCTCTCTCCCCCAAGACAATGCCTTCACCTTTGTACTTGTATACCTGGGGCCTGGCACAAATTTTTCTATAGATTAACTTAAGAGTAAATAGTAATACATTCTTTTTCGATTCATTTTAGTTTTGTTAAAATATTGTTTTGGCGATTTCTTCAACAGTGAAAACGTTTCCTTCTCTTTTAATAAATGTAGAATGTGGGGTGACCCAGTGGCTCAAAAGCCAGGCCTAAAGAACGGAAGTCCTGGGTTCAAATATGGCCCCAGACACTTCCTAGCTGTGTGACCCTGGCCAAGTCACTTAACCTCCCCTGCCAAGCCCTTACATCTCTTCTGCCACAGAACTGATAATTGATATCGATTCTAGGACAAGATAAGGGTTAAAAAATATAGAATGTGACACAATTTGATAGTATATTCATTTACATTCAACTTTCTCGGTTCTTATTTTCTGTATTTTCAATGGCATGGCTGTCCATCTGGGGCCTTTTGGCAGGTTCCTAGCCCGGGACATAAACACAGGACCTTCCCACCTAGCAGAGAGCTGGGAGAAGACAAGCACACATAAAACACAAAGGGAACAAACAAGGCAGTTAACGTCTGGTCCGGAGAAGGATGGATCTCCTACAGACCTGATCCAGAGCCAGCACTGGCCTGAGCCCTCAGGGCTGCTCGGGATGCCCTCCGCACCCTCCCTATACCCCCCCACCCCAGGTTCCAGAAGTGAGCACCCCACCCCATCCAGGTGGCTGGGCAAAGAGTGCTATGAATTAAGAGAACCTGGGTTCAAATCCAGCCACAAATAACTTAGTAGTTATGGGACCCTGGGTGAGTCACATGACCTCTGCCTCAGCTCCCTCTTCTATAAGATGGGGATCCAAGGGACCCCTACTTCCCAGGGTAATTGTGAGGATGAAATGACATCATCTATTTTTTTTCAGTACAGGTGCTTAATAAATACGTATTCCTTTTTCCCTTCCTTTCTCTTTTTGTTCCCTGGCCTGGATTAGCAGGGCAAGCATAAGAGCAGGGGGGGGCAGATTTCCCACCCAGGGTATATTTCCCAGAGTTTCTCTTCTGAGTTTCCCCACAGCCTCTCAGCAGCTGGGTCATGATGTTGCTCAGTTCTCCAAGACCAGACCAGCAGCACCAGGCCCGGCTCCACGCACATGAGCAACAGAAAGAAAGGCTTCTGGCCAGGAACTGAAGGAAAAGTTTTTCGGGGGCCCTGTTCTCCCTTGACACCTCTACATAGCTAGAAATCCACCCAGTGGATTTTTAAAAAATATTATAGTTGCTAAAAGAAGGGGAAAGGTTGCAGGCCCACATTAAAAAAAAATCCACTAAAGAGACTGAGAAAATGAATAAACTAAGCAAAGAAAATTTGTTAAGATAGTGAAGAAATACCAGAAGGACAAGGCATCCTGGGGAAGAACTTTAGACGTGAATCTTCTAACTAGAAGCCAAGCTAGTTACCAAGAGTTAATTTAGGAAACATTCTCTAGAATTTTGCCAAGAATTGGAAGTCCATCTGATCCGAAGGGTCTTCACTATCCCGATGATCTCATTCATCCTGCAGTGGCTCAGCAGTTTCCCTGCCTCCTCTCTCTCCCAAGCCTAGAGATGTGAGCTCCTCAAGGGCATCTTGTCATCCTCTTACTCACTAGCTTTCTTATATTGGGCTTCACTTCTCTCTTAACCATCCTTATTCTCTCCTTTTAGATCCAAAGTCAATGTTACTTGTCAGGAAAAAAAAATTGAAATGAGAATTGAATAATTCTGCCTTTTCTTCTTCAATGCATTTTCATATTCCATTAACCAAGAACAACATTCTTAATCTCTCTTAGAGGCTCTTTTTTAACCAAGTTTTAAAAAAACAAATCCCTTTGAATTGTCCTTACCTCAGCTTTATTCTCTACTTTTAGTACTTCCAATATTACTCTTATGGGATTGTGTCACCCCTTTAAAACTTTAGCCTTCAATGCCTTTCTTTGCTTTATAAAAATCTCCAGGGGCAGCTGGGTAGCTCAGTGGATTGAGAGCCACGCCTAGAAATGGGAGGTCCTGGGTTCAAATCTGGCCTCAGACACTTCCCAGCTGTGTGACCCTGGGCAAGTCACTTGACCCCCATTGCCTAGCCCTTACCACTCTTCTGCCTTGGAACCAGTACACAGTATTGATTCCAAGACGTATGGTAAGGGTTATAAATGAATTTAAATAAATTAAAATCTCCACTTGCATTTTATTAAAATTCAGTTTTATTTAATTTCATTTCTAATTTCACTCCCTTCCCCAATCCATTATGAAGGTAAGAAAAGTAGGATCCATAGCCAATTTGTCATACAAAACAAGTTTTAGTATTAGCTACATACATGTGTTTTTAAATTTTTAGTTGATTAGGTCTCTAAGAATGGTAATTTTTGATATTCTCAAATGTCTTAAGCAAATTGGATTGACTCTATAACCAGTTTGACTAATGATATAGAAATCAGTTGTTAGCAAGAGAAAAGAAATGATTGATTTGGGGAGAATAAAGACATTATCAGTGGCTTCTTGATTGGTACAATTCAGTTCCAAGTTCATTGGCTTTGACACCTTGCAGCAACTTGTTTCAGATGGAATAAGACCACTTTAAAAAACACTTTCAGGAACATGTTTCATTTACATACACATAGAGCATCAGTGGCACAGAATCTGTCGTGCAGATAAGATACTCTGGGTCTTGTTTTTTAAACTATTTAATGTGAATTTAAATTCTGAATTCACATCTGATCTGTCCAGGTAGATTTTAACACACACACACACACACACACACACACACACACACACACACAACCCCAATGCGATTAATCCATGTATCAACCTAAACCATCTAGAGCCTTCTAACACATGTTAATTAACTAATTACAAATGAAAGCTGATACATACAGACAACCAATAAAGCAGTCAAAATATCTTGATAATCTTGACTACCTCATTCTTTATTAGGGAATTGAAATTTATTGCATGGAAACAGAAACCAAATATGGTTTTTTGTCACAAATGTTGGCAAAGACAAATTAATAAATTAATTTTGATAGCATTTACAAGATAGTACATCTTTTTTATTGATTGAGAGAATAAATGTCTATGGATTTAACTTTGAAAATTGTTTTTTACAGTCTGCCTGGTGCTACTCAAAATACATTGAAGCTCTGGAACAGGAGAGAACCTTGCTTAAAATTCAAGAAGACCTGGAAAAAAAGATAACCATTAGCAACATAGCAGGTCCCTTTTTGTTGTTTTGTTTAAAGGCTGTTTTATTCTAGCTAAAACTTTAATATAGTTGCATAGTAGAGTGCTTCATGAATAATTTGACATTCTAATGGCATTCATTGTTTTCTTCTTCCTTTCCTTATTATTTTTATCCAGGCCCCTCGTTAAATACTCCTTCTAAGACTTTTGTTTTTTCAACATTGAATATGAACGTAACAAAATGCAAGCATTTACAAGACCAGCAGGGGTGAGTGTCTTAACACCAACATTGTCACAGAAACAGAAAGTCTTTTTACTTTGTGTCTTTGCATTCTCAGTTTCTCATTTATCTTGACAGTGATTGATGTAATCAATATGAACTTTTAATTGCTTAAGTTGCTTAAACTCATCCTACTCCAGAAATTATGTAGCATACAACTAATACTTTTCTTTCTATTCATGTTAGTAGTTCATTCCCCTTATTCATTTTTAACCTTTCCATGTGTATTTCTTCTTCTTTTTTAAATTAATAGAATTTACTTCCATGTATCTCAGCCCCTCTTCTCCTGTCCATACCAGAGAAGGCCTCGTTTGGCAAACAGACATGTTTCCCTTTCTCAGTTCATTCTCTAGAAGTGAACATTCAGACCTGTGAAACCTCAAACATTACTTCTGTTGCTGTATATAATGTTCTCTTGATTCTACTTGTTTCCCTCTTCACTATCTCATGGTAGTTCTTTTCAAGTTTTTTTAAATTAATCTGCTCATTGTTTTTTATGGCACAGTATCATTCTGATACCATTACACCCCACAACATATTCAGCCATTCCCCATTTGATGCATCCTCCCGATTTCCTGTTCCCTGCCACGACAAAGAGAGCTGCCATAAATACTTTGGAACATTTAGGTTCTTTTCCTATTTCCCTGAGAAATAAAATGCTGGGTCTAATGATATTTGCAGCCCCATAGCTCTCTGGGCATAATTTAAATTGCTCTCCAAAATTGTTGGGTCAGTTCACAGCTCCACCAAGAGTGTATCCCCTCCAATTTGTCATTTTAGCCAATCTGATGGGTGAAAAGGCATACTTCAGAATTGCTTTGGTTTGCATTTCTCTACTCAGTAGTAATTTAAAGTATTTCTTCATAAACCTATATATATAGCTTTGATTTCTTTATTCATCTCCCTGATTCTTTAGAAATCTGTATTAGGTAAATGTGTTTTCAAGATGCCTCACTCTAGATACAACTACAGATGCTGGAAATAAAAACCTAAATAGAAATTGTAGGTTTGGAATATACACTTTATACAGGGAGAAAGAGATATGCCCTTTAGTGTGATTTATTGTGACACAGGACACAGTTGCTAATAACTACAAGGGGAAATGCAAGTGGATGAAGAGAGTATGAATTAAAAGGAAAAAAGGAGCTTAAAAACAAAACCAGAACTCAATTCAGATTTTCAGAACCTGACTGATAGTTTTCCAGTTGGAGGAAAATTTCTATTCACTTAAGAAATCTATTCTTCATTAGTAATATTTTAAAAATAGTTCCCTATTCTCTCTTCTGATCATTCATATCAAATACTTGGCAATCCTATTCTAGTTAGTCTTGAACTTTCTGGATCTATATTTATTTTCTGTGGTAATAGAGAAGAGAATATTAAAACCAAGAGAAAACTTAAAGATCGTCTACCCAAACTCCCCTTTAGATTCCAGATGAGAAAATTGAGATCCAGAGAGGAAAAATTACTTATTCAAAATGGCATAACTTGTTCAGGGCAGAGCTAGGTCTAGAACACATGTCATTTGATTCCCAAGCTATTGCTTTTTTAAAAATATACTGTTATGGCTATCTTTTACTGATTATAGCTCTTCTTGTGCTTTTGGACATAGTATTACTTCTTATATTTCCTTCTTTACCTTCTCCTTTCTCTTCAAGAGAGAGCTGTCAGATAGCAAAAAGTTTTGTTTGGTTTCCAGATTGTGCTATTTTGGTTCTCTATTGTCCCTGAAAATCAGGTGGTTGCACCATTAGCAACAGCCATTGGTTCCAGTAAAGTCAACCAAAACATGCTAAAAAAATTTTTTTTAACATTTTTCACATTTTCTTTATAGTTACCTAATAGATCTTACTGAACTTTGTAGGAATATCATGCTATTTACTCATCTCCTTTATGTTTAACAATATATTGAGAAAATGGCAATAACAGTATTTTAATTTATGTAAGATCCCTAGAAAAAGCTATACATAAATATAACCATGTATTCTCAAATATTTTAGTCTATTTTTAGAGATACTCAACCCTCATTTTGAATCAGCTTTAATTAGCAGTGACTTAACATTCTAACTTCACTATCCTTGGCTTTCACATCAAATATATTATAATTGAGAATTAAAGATTGGGCTAAAGTTCTGTCTACTCTACTGGCTCATTGTAGCACAGAGGTGACCCTTTATCTCTGAAAGTTCTGTCATTAGATATCAAACTCTGGCAGGACCGACCAATAATAATATTAATAGCTTACATTTTATGAAAGAGGAAAAGGACCCATATGTATGTAAGTATTTATATCCGCTCTTTTTTGTAGTGGTAAAGGATTGGAAATTAAGCGTGAAGCCCTCAATTTGGAAATGGCTAGCTAAATGAATTATAGTATAAGAATGTAATAGATTATTATGCTATAAGAAATGATGGAAGAGATGATATTAGAGAAACCTAAGAAGATTTGTGTGAACTAATGAAGTGAGCAGAACTGGGAATATTTATGTAATGACCATTCAGTCAATAAACATTAAGTGCCTACTCTATATGTCAGGCACTGTGTTAAACATTAGAGATAGTCAGTCTCTGCCAATGAGGAATTTATAATCTAATAAGGGAGACAACTTGCAAACAAATCTACAGAAAGCAAGCTATATATAGAAAAAGGAGGCAATAATTTTAAAGGGGAAAACACTGGAATTAAGAGGGCTTAGGAAGGCTTTTTATCAAAGGTGGATATAAGTTGGGACTTAAAAGAAGCCAGAGAGGTCAGTAAACAGAAAGAATAGCATTCCAAGGATTGTGGGTAACCAAAGAAAAGAGAGAGAGAAAGTGACTGAGACTTTGAGGTAGGCAGACCCACCACCAGGCTATTGCAGTAATCAAGACATGAAGTAATGCTACAGTGGTAGCCGTGTGAGAGGAAAAAAGGTCTGTTCAAGAGAGATGCTGCAAAGGTGTTGCCTTGGCAACAGCTTGGATATGAGTACTGAGCAATAGTGAGGGATTCAGAATGACTTCTAAGTTGTGAGCCTGATGAATGGGGAAGATAGTGTTGCCCTCTGCACTATTAGGGAAAGGGTTGGGAGGAGGTGATGGTTTGGAGGTAAAAATATTGAGTTCTGTGTTACATACATTGGGTTCAGGATTTCCACTGGACATCCAGTTCAGTAAGTCTGAAATAACAATTTCATTGTAAAAACAACTTTTAAAGAGTTAAGAACTCTGATCATTGAATTTAACCATGATTAATTCAGAGCACCATTGATAAAATATGCTACCTACCTCTTTACTGAGACGTAATGGACTAGAAATGTGGAATGAGACATGCTGACATGGCAAATATATATATATATATATTTTTTTTTGTTTGTTTGTTTTAACTATGCTTGTTTCTTTTATTGACTGTGCAAGGATTTTTTTTTCAATGAGGTGTGGGGTGGGAGGGAAACCTAGAAAAGAAATTATTATTAATGGAAAATAAAATAAAAGTCCCTTTCCTCCCCAAAGAAAGATAAATTATTTGAATGCTACAGTGAATCCTAAAGAGGTATGAACACAATAAGAAGAAAGCTTCCATTATGTTATATCTTCTTTGGAAAATTTATTGGAAAACATGACAAAAAGAATTTTCCAAGATGAGAAGAAATGAAAAAGTTATAATTTATGTTGATTAAAGGAATACTCAAACCAATGGAATTATAAACCTGTCAAAGTAGTTGAGTTAATAGAGCTCTACTATTTAAAGAAATCATAAAAGAAGTTTGAATAGTGCTCTCTCATTTTGTAAATAATTTTCTAACCATTTTCTACCTGTTTGGGAAGTCCAAGGCTTTTAAAATCTCATTTTTTACATCATTTCATTTCTTTCTACTTTGGAGAGATGTCATTTTGAATAACCCTTTCTTCTAGCCCTTTTTCATATTGTAAACTTTTCTTTTTTGTAGGGAGACTTGAAATATGAGTATTCTATGAAATGAGGAGCCTGAATGAATGACCATCTTGGAAAGGCCACATTATAAATAAAATATGGTTTCTTTTGCTTTAATGCTTTTCAAATTATAGGTATTCATAAAGGTCAGGTGAGTCATAAGATAAATTACTTTAGATGAGTCCTTTAATTTGCTTAGTAGAATTAAGATATTTTTGCTATTAATACAGTGAGTAAGAGAATATCATTCTCAAACAACAAATATTTGTTAAGTGTGGATTGTATCTTATCAGCAGCCCCCAGGCAAGAGCTAGGGTAGGGAAGGCACCAGAATTCAGTTGTTTTTTTTTACCTCATTTTTTTACCTCAATTTACCTCATTTAGGGAGATCATTTTTCACCTTCATGGGCCAAGTTGTGAAATAAGTAGCGTACAGGAAACTTTTGAACAAAATAAAAATCCTTTGTCAGCTGGATTTCAACTGAAGCCTGTTCCCAAGACTGTAACACGTCTGTTTCAAAATGGAAACATAGGACTCTACAAAGAGGCAGTTTCCATGCCATAGTCTTTTGATCTCACTAAAATTATATTAACAGTTTGCATTCTTAAGTTGTCATTTTAAAAAATTGACAGACTGTGTCTATTCAATTGACAATCATTTCTGCATGATAAATCAATAAAATCCTTCCCATGTATTTATGGCCTTTTCTCCCAGTACCACACATTACAAAAGAATCCTGTCTTCTCTCCCCTGGCCCTTCAACAGCAATTTTTTTTAGGAGGGGACTTGAAAAAGTAAATCCTCTCCTGTTGCTTGTCATTCATTTCCTGCTCCCTGGGGCCTGTAGTGGCCAGTATAGGACGTGGCATATTTTGGAAATTTAAGTGTGCCTCTCGTTAATTACTTTTGTTTTCTTCTATCACATAATTGTTTTACACCAAGGAACTGTGAAAAGTGACTAGGACAATAAACAGCCCTGGGGCTGTTGGGTGTGGTTAGCAGGGCAGCCCGAGGGACTATCGTTCACTTGTTTCCATAAGCACACACACTTGGTAGACACACTCTGTCACACAACATTTTTGCCTTCTGTCTTGCATCAGTATTTGGGGTTTTTTTTTTCAGTTGAACAATGTATAAAACTATAAAGAACTTATTAATTCATCACTCATCTGTGAAAGTTCATGCAAAATGTTTTTTTCCCATTACATCTATGGAAAACATTGTTAACATGAAAGTTATTGATACAGATACATCATTTTTATAATTATGAATAAAAAATAATTTGGTGATTTTTGGCATCTAAAATGTATTCTCTTTGGTCTAACCATTTCATGTTAACCTGGCAACAAGAACAAGATTGGTGCAGAGTCATTTTGTCACTTTGGACCTTTCGTATTTCTGTTTACTTAAGTCTCAGATCAGAACTGAGCCTTTAAGTTCCAATTTTGTTCATAAAATTGCTAAAAATGTAGTCATACTTTTATCAGCAGTTCATTTGTGGATCGTTTGCTTGGTGGATGATCCAAATTTCTTTTTCATTTTTTAATGTCACTTTTTGAAATAGTTTCACATAGTACATAATAAATATTATTTGCATGAATGAATGAAATGGCTTTAAATATTTCATAACTTTTGAATTAAGCCATTTATGTCCATGCTGCTCTTTTGCATCTGTAATGACTTTTGCTTTTTTATACGTCCTCTGGTCTCGTCATTTATAAAGGATTTCATATGGGTCAAAGTGTTATGTAGACATATCACAATCTCAAAAATAACATGGAAATTTATTCAAGATCTGGTTGAATTGCTGTCATATTTGATTTTAAAATCTTTTCTAGTCTGAGGCTGGTAGATTTCTAAGCAAAATATTTGGCTGGTCTAATCAAATCTATAAAGTTTATATAGCCATCTTTGTGAAGAGCTATCAAAATTATTTTAATTTATATAATCTATTTTTAAAATGCCCTCTTTATAGTTTTTATTATTATTATGAGGGCAACCTTCTGCTTTGAAAATGTTTTTCTGAAATGTATAGAGACCCCTGACTGGATATTGGGATATTCTTATCCCTCACACTAATTTTCCCTGGGCTCTACTCCTAATTCTGTGACCTGGGGCAAGTCATTCAAATGGAGTGGATTTCTGTTCCTCTTTCTATAAAATACGATAGCCGAAATAGATGATTATTTCTACCTCTAAAAGTCTACAATTCTATTGCTATTATAACACTGGAAATTTTAACCTGAGCCAAATATCTGCAGAATTTTGTTCTTTTGTTTGGTATGCTATGATTAATATGTACGTGAGTAGATATTTAGTGTCATGAACGACAAATCCAAAGGTGTAACAAAAATGCTCTTTCCTTTATGTTTGCTTTCCTAGAATTAAACTTTTAGGATGTTGTCAATGCAGCAGAAAAATGACAGGTCAGTTGGAGAGTTACCTCTCTGGTTTTCTGCCCACACAGTTAACTTTCCCCTTCATATTCTGCATTATAGGGCTAATGTAAATACTGCCTCTTCTATGCATTTTGATGATATCTATTACCATCTTTACCTAAATGACTCGGTACTATTTTATATACCTATCTGTTAGAGATATTTTATGCCTTTGTTTTCAGTACAATTAATCTTTTCTGGGGTAGACTTTATATAGTATTTGTTTGTCAACAGAAGAAATACAAATAATAATTTGTCACAAAGCAGATTGGTAAAATAGTTTGGGTACTTAATTATTCTGACCAAGGATCTTGTTAAATGTTTCTGTAAGCAAGAAATGTTCACATTTCTTGTGAATCCATTTTGTGAACTATTCATTTTGAAGGCTGTCAGCAGAAAAGAAAAATGCACTTAACGGATTTATGATTTTAATTGGAGAGTTTTTTTATCCACTAAAACTATTATGGGCAAGGTCCTTTTGTGCCATATGTGTTTGAAGTTCGTTTCTTGGCAAGAAAGTGTTTTTTAAATAAGAAAATTATCTCTTCCCAGAAAAGTATCCTTGCACACAGAAAAGCAATCATTTTACTAACAAGAATGTAAGATGAAACAGTGCTTGTGCCAACAAGGAACAAATGTTATTATCATGCAGAAGAAATGCACTGGGGTGCAATATTTTATGCATTATTGCCATTGAGACAATTAGGTTACCATAGACATACTAATAAAAATGAATTTGCTATACAAGTATTAACTGTTAAACATATTGTGGTAGATATTTTGTTGATGTCTTCATTGTTACATTTCAGCTGGAGAATGAAGGTTTTAAATCAAATGTAATTCAGCAAAGACCGCTGGATGGCTGTGTGACCATTGTAACCATCAGCAAACCCGATTCATGTGCGATTAGTCCAAAAGTTACAAAAGCTGTTTCTGAGTTCTTGTTTGTACCCTCCATCATAAGATTACACCAGAATTAAAACATGCAGAACTTGAATTGACTTCAAAGACTGAGCTTACACTTCTAGCTAGTTCGGCCGTTTTTATTGATTCATGTTTTCCATTTGGCTTCCATATCCTGTTCTTACTAGATGCCCCTTCTAGAATTTCATTTACAAATCTTACAGCCCTGGTTAGACACACAAATTAATACAGTGGTGGAGGCTGTGGGTTTTAGCCACTTCATGCCTCCTGCTTAGAAAATATCTGCTGTTTTTCCATCTCAGTCTAGCACCATATTGAAAATGGCTATATGTATCTTAAGCTGTACTTTAAACTTACTTTAGACAAAATATATTTTAGGAAGATTATTTACAACAGCTATCATCGCCAGTCCTATTCATTAACGAAGCTCAAACATTTCCATGCAGAATAAGAGAATCTACTCTTTCCTAACTAGATTCTGCCACTCCCACCCCCCAAACCAATAAAGTAAAAAATAGTCCATTTTATGACCCAAGGAGTTCGGCTAATGCAGCTAAAAAAGCCGGATGATTCCACAGACTTTGTAATTCCCTCACAGATTCAAGAACTAGAATCTCTCAGGGCTCCCAGGCAACTCTAATGCCCCAAGTTTCAGAGAATGAAGGAATTTGCACTGACAGGGGAAGTATGTCTTTAGGAGTTATCTATACTGATGAAATCATAGGTTTGGTAATAAAAATATTCTAATTACCGTTCTTTTCTCCTTTTAAGCCTACATATTGTTTTTGGGTTTTTGTTCTAAAAAATCAATTGGTTCTAAGGCAGAAAAGTGGTAAGGGCTTGGGGGTTGTGACTTGACCAGGGTCACACAGCTAGGAAGTGTTTGAGTTCAAATTTGAACCCAAGACCTCCCATTTCTATGTCTGGCTCTCAATCCACTGAGCCATGTAGCTGCCTCCCCCCATCCACACATAGAGTTTTAAAACAACCTCTTTGGAAGACAAATTTCTATGCCCAAAATGTGTTTCTCTTCAGAATAGAATATTTTATTTTAAATATTCCATTTGATTCACAACCACAATCTGTTTTTTTATCCCATGACACTTTATAAGTCCACATTGAGTAGATGTAGATGGATACACTAGAAATCAACCTCTCTGTGCCTGATGAGCTGCTATGCTGCTGACCCTCCTCCCTTCCCCACTAAAAAATAAAAAATCATTGCTTAGTGACCAACTTTCTGGTGATGACTTAGCCAGGCTAGTCTTCCATAGTCACAGAATCTCAGAATTGGAAGGAGCTTCAGAGTCCATCTAATCTACACAGTACCTCAATGAAAATCCCCTCTGCAATATTCATAGCAAGGAGTTAATCCAGTCTTCTCTTAAAGCCTTCCAGGGAAAGAGAATCCACCTCCTTTTTGAAACAGCATGTTCCACTTTTTGGACAGCTCTCATTGTTAGAATACGCTTCCCTAGTTAAGCCTGACTGACTGCCTGTCCGACTTTTCTGCACATTGTCCTCTATTTTGTTCTTGGATGATGCCCCAAGCTCTGAGCTGATCTCTCCAAAGACTTACCAACTTGGTGCGAAGCCCTTCCAAAGCATAGTTTTCAGGAAACCAAAATAGGGTTTTGTGTTAGGTAAGCTATTAACTTAATAAAAATGTTGGACTGGATTATATTTAAAAATAGGGTCACCAGGAATTTATATTAATTCGAAAGAGATTTATTTACAATTTATTTACAAAATATAGAGTGAAGTAAGAAACTTAGAGAGGTTAGGGTAAGATATCTAGCATAAACACTAAGTAATTTACTCCTGGCCCCAGTCTCAACCTAGGCAGGAAGAGTTAGTCCTTAGACCTTGGCAAAAAGAACTGTGTCTCACAGGAAGTAATTCCTTTTAAAGACACTTTATTTTGTGTCATTTCCTGTGTCTTCCTCCACTTTTTATGTGGACAAATCATAGTCTAAAGTTTTGCTTAGGACTGCCCAGAAGGCAGTCGATTCTGATTCGTCACCCACTATTGCACACGTGGGTCACAGAACTCCCCCACTCAAGTGTGAATGGGGTGTTTACACCTTTGATGATTAGATCTAAAAATGGGCAGATCTCCCCACTCAACTTTTAAGTAGGGTGTTTATACATTTAGTGAGTAAACCTAAAAATGGGCAGGGGTTACAATTTAATCTTCAAAATCAGGAGAGAGTTAATTTCATTTTCACAATCAGGGAAAAGTTAAATTTAATCTTTGCAGTGTAAATGGAAGAAGAAAACCTATACCTGGATAAGAAATCCATGAGCCTAAAATTGGAAGAATGGTAAAGAACACTGAGGTGAAGATTAGGGGGAGCAAAAAAGCAGAAGTTTTGTAGTTGTGGGAGAATATGATAGAATAAGGGTCAGCAAGCTAAGACCTAAAGACCAAATATTGCTCACATCTACTATTATTGTATAGCCAAGGTGTGTAAAAACCAAGAGTGTTTTTTACAAATGGAGTTAGATTTACAAATATAAAAGACCATTCTTAGCTCTTCTTTGAGCCATGAAAAAAACCCACTGAATTCAGTGCTCAGGCCATAGTTGATTCTAGCTATAGAACTAACTACAGAAAAGTTATGAGCAATATTTTCCTAGCATAGATTATAGAACTTCTCAAGAGACAGGAAATAATACATGGTGATAGAGTGGAAAGTGTGGGACATGAAATCAGATCTTCGGGCTCCAAAATTTGCTAGTTGTATGACCATGGACAAACTTAATTTTCCTGAGGCTTAGTCTCCTCATCTATAAAATGTGTAGTACTTGGACTACCTACCTCACATGAATGAATAAATGAGAAAACATTTAGTAGGCACTTCTTATGTGCCAAGTGCTGTTAAAACATCTCCAAAAAATGAAGATAGTGCCTCCTCTTAAGAATTTTAATTTAATTTTAATAGGAGGAGGCAAAATAAATAGAAGAAGCTTGGCGGGGGGGGGGCATATTTTAGTTTGAAAACTTAGAGTAATGATGAATGAATTCCTAAGGGAATAAATTGACATCTTTCCAAGAGCAATGACAGATATGATTTGAGGTGTTTTCCAGAAATTATTGTTGTGAAAGTGCTTTGTAACCTTTAAGGTACTATATAAATGTGACTTATTAATATTATAATATCTCATTACTCTAAAAGTATACAAGATTTGGCTTTTTTTTTAAACCCTTACCTTCCATCTTGGAGTCAATACTGTACATTGGCTCCAAGGCAGAAGAGTGGTAAGGGCTAGGCAATGGGGGTCAAGTGACTTGCCCAGGGTCACACAGCTGGGAAGTGTCTGAGGCCAAATTTGAACTTAGGACCTCCCATCTCTAGGTCTGGCTCTCAATCCACTGAGCTACCCAGCTGCCCCCAAGATTTGGCTTTCTTGACAAAAGCTGCCATCTCAAAAAGATGAACAATGTGTGATACTGCCATTCTGGACTTAATTCTGATGCACTAAGGAAAAACAAATTGATAATATAGAAATGATAGAAACATTAGGATATTATTTCTTTGTTATCTTAGAATTTGAAATAGCAAAGGAAGGGAATGTTGGGAACAGTTCCAATATGTAAACTAGCCTTGAAGAAATCAGTTTTCAAAACAATTTAGAGAAAAAATAGGCACAATCTAATTGTCAGATATTTTAAGGTGCATATAGCCCAAGACAGGTAAAGGGGAGTCTCAAAAAGTTGAATCATGACCGTGAAATGAATACTCACAGTGAAGAAAGAAATCAATGTGTAAGTTGCACTAAACCTAGAGAACCTTCCAGTAAGCTGTGGCTGGCATCAGCAATAGTCTATGGAAACTCATCCACACACAAGCTGACAGACAACAAAATGGGTCAGAAATCTATGAAGTTCAAATGAGAAGGGAAGTGAACAGATCTCTCCCTGGATCACACCACTTTGGAAGCACCCAAAAAACTTAGAGACCTCTATGAAAGCAACAGATAGATATAAAAGACAGAAACTCAGAATGGGCATCTTACTTATACCTAGAAGTTGGCAGGGACCAATCCCAACAAAGTTCAAAGATGAAAGGCAGGCTAGAAAAATTAACAAACAACAAAAAAAGAACCTGACCATAAAAACTTACTATGAAACTAGAGAAGTTCTTGACACAAACATAGAAAACAATATTTTGAAAATATTTATGAGCAAAACTTCAAATAAAAGTACAGATTAGACACAAACGCAAAAAGAATTCCTAGGAGAATTAAGGGGATTTAAAAAGAAAAAGTAAAGATTTTGAAAATCAAATGAGAGCAGCAGAAGACAAAGTAGGGAAATAAGTGAGAGCTATGCAAGGAATTTGTGAAAAGAGGATAGCTTGGTAAGAGAAGTAAAAAAAAATAATGAAGAGGATAACTCCTTAAAAATCAGAATTGAATGCAAAAATCTTAAACAGGATACTAGCAAAAATACTTCAGCAAATGATCAGGAGGGTCATTCACTATGATCAAGTAGGATTTATACCAGGAATGCAGGGCTGGTTCAATATTAGGAAAACCATCCACAAAATTGATCATATCAACAAACAAACCAACAAAAATCACATGATTATCTCAATAGATGCATAAAAAGCCTTTGATAAAAGATAACACCCATTCCTATTAAAAACACTAGAAATCATAGGAATAGAAGGGTCTTTCCTAAAAATAATAAACAGTATATATCTAAAACCATCAGCTAACATCATCTGCAATGGGGATAAACTAGATGCATTCCCAATAAGATCAGGAGTGAAACAAGGATGCCCATTATCACCTCTATTATTTAACATTGTGCTAGAAACACTAGCAGTAGCAAATTGAGAAGAAAAAGAAATTGAAGGCATTAAAATAGGCAAGGAGGAGACCAAGTTATCACTCATTGCGGATATGATGGTCTACTTAAAAAATCCTAGAGAATCAACCAAAAAGCTAGTCGAAATAATCAACAACATTTTGCAAAGTTGTAGGATACAAAATAACCCCACAAAAGTCATCAACATTTCTATATATTTCCAACACAGCTCAGCAGCAAGAATTAGAAAGAGAAATCCCATTCAAAATCACCTTAGACAAAATAAAATACTTAGGAATCTATCTCCCGAGACAAATACAGGAACTATATGAACACAACTACAAAACACACTCCACACAACTAAACCTAGACTTGAGCAATTGGAAAAACATTAACTGCTCATGGGTAGGACGAGCCAATATAATAAAAATTACCATCCTACCCAAACTTATCTATTTAGTGCCATACCCATTGAACTTCCAAAAAAAATTTTTTACTGACTTAGAAAAAACATTAACAAAGTTCATTTGGAAGAACAAAGGATCAAGGATATCCAGGGAAATAATGGAAAAAAAAATACAAAGGAAGGGGGCCTTGCAGTCCCAGATCTCAGACTCTATTATCAATCAGTGGTCATCAAAACAATTTGGTACTGGCTAAGAGACAGAAAGGAGGATCAGTGGAATAGACTGGGGGTAAGTGACCTCAGCAAGACAGTCTATGACAAACCCAAAGACCCCAGATTTTGGGACAAAAATCCACTATTTGACAAAAACTGCTGGGAAAACTGGCAGACAGTATGGGAGAGATTAGGTTTGGATCAATATCTCACACCCTAAACCAAGATAAACTCAGAATGGGTAAATGACTTGAACATAAAGAAGGAAACTATAAGTAAACTAGGTGAACACAGAATAGTATACATGTCAGACCTGTGGGAAGGGAAAAACTTTAAAACCAAGCAAGACATAGAGTCACAAAATGTAAAATAAACAATTTTGATGACATCAAATTAAAAAGGTTTTGTACAAACAGAACCAATATAACCAAAATTAGAAGGGAAGCAACAAACTGGGAAACAATCTTCATAACAAAAACCTCTGACAAAGGTCTAATTACTCAAATTTATAAAGAGCTAAATCAATTGTACAAAAAATCAAGCCATTCTCCAATTGATAAATGGGCAAGGGACATGAATAGGCAGTTTTCAGCCAAAGAAATCAAAACTATCAATAAGCACATGAAAAAGTGCTCTAAATCTCTGATAATCAGAGAGATGCAAATCAAAACAACTCTGAGGTATCACCTCACACCTAGCAGATTGGCTAACATGACAGCAAAGGAAAGTAATGAATGTTGGAGGGGATGTGACAAAGTTGGGACATTAATTCATTGCTGGTGGAGTTGTGAATTGATCCAACCATTCTGGAGGGCAATTTGGAACTATGCCCAATGGACCATAAAAGATTGCCCTTTGATCCAGCCATAGCACTGCTGGGTTTGTACCCCAAAGAAATAATAAGGAAAAAGACATGTACAAGAATATTCATAGCTGCACTATTTGTGGTGGCAAAAAATTGGAAAATGAGCGGATGCCCTTCAATTGGGGAATGGCTGAACAAATTATGGTATATGTTGGTGATGGAATACTATTGTGCGCAAAGGAATACTAAAGTGGAGGAATTCCATGGAGACTGGAACGACCTCCAGGAAGTGATGCAGAGTGAAAGGAGCAGAGCCAGAAGAACATTGTACACAGAGACTGATACACTATGGTACAATCAAACATAATGGACTTCTCCATTAGTGGCAATGCAATGTCCCTGAACAATCCTCAGCGATCAAGGAGAAAAAACACTACCCTCAAGCAGAGGACAAATGGTGGGAGTAAAAACACCAAGGAAAGGCAATAGCTTGACTACAGGGGTGGAGGGGATATGACTGAGGAGAGACTCTAAATGAACACCTTAATGAAAATACCAACAACATGGAAAAGAGTTCGGACTGAGGACACATGTGATACCCAGAGGAATCATGCATCGCCATTGGGAGGGGTTGGGGGGGGGAGAAAAAGAAAATGATCTTTGTTTCTAATGAATAATGTTTGGAAATGACCAAATAAAATAATGTTTAAGAGGGGAAAAAAATCAGAATTGACTAAGCAGGAGCTAAAAACTCCATGAGACATTAAGAAACAGTAAAGCAAGTAAAAATACTGAAAAAATAGAAGATAATATGAAAAACCTCACATTTGATTAAAAGCCTTTTGAGGGCAGGGACTCTTTCTTTTTTATATTTATATCCCCAGTGTTAAGCACACTGACTGGCACATAGTAGCTATTTAATAAGTGTTTTTTAAATGACTCATTTGAACTGATCAAAGGAGAGGGAAATGCATGCACACAGAGTTGGCACTCACACAGAGTTGGGCACAGAAATTTATTTTACTCAACAACCAAATAGATAAGGGTGGGGAGAAGGAAGGGAAAATAAGAGGAAGAATAAATGTGAGTCCAAAGAAAAACTATAAGGGGGTGGAGGGCTCAAAGAGGAGTTTAAAAGAAAAGATATGAACTTTCCATTAAGTTCTTGTTGAGGGGAAAAGAAGCAAGGCAGGGTTGCACAGTCAGATTGCACCAAACCTACATTACTGATGCTGAGCTCACTTACTGTTCCTTGACTCCCTCTTTAGAAAAAAGGAATAGGAAACAAATAGAGGGGAAAATATAAGAGAAGAGAAAAGAGGGAAATATGCTTTTAACAGTAATTGCTATAAATGCCAGTGGAATGAACTCACCCATAAAACATCAGAGGACAGCAAAATGAATTTAAAAGCAGATTACAACCTATGTGGCTTATAAGAAACACACCTGCAACATCAAGTTTCAAACACATTTAAAATAAGGGCCTGGAACAAAATATATTATGGTTCAACTGAAGCAAGAAAGAAAAAAAATCAGGGTGACACTTATGATTTCAGATGAGGCAACAGCAAAAATAAATTAATTTTTAAAAAGATAATTGGGGAAATGACATCTTACCAAAAGGCACCATAGACAATTAACATCAATGCTAAGTATTATTTTGGCATAGTGTCTAAATGCTTAAAGGAAAAGTTAAAAGAATTAAAGGAAGATTTAGCAAAACTATACTAGTAGGGATCCTTTAACACCTAGATACATTTAATTAGAAAATAAGAAAGAAGTCAAGGAATTTTAGAAAAGCTAGTTTTGATAAACCTCAAAAGAACATAAAAATAATAGAAAGGAGAATTCCTATTTCTCAGCTGGGAAGAGCAACTTTATAAAATAACTATGTATTTGGGAATAAAAATTCCACAAACAAAAGCAGAAAAGCAGAAATATTAAACATATATTTTATAGATCATAATACAATAAAAATATTCAGTGAAGAATGGAAGAAAGATGAAAAATTATTTGGAAACTAAATAACTAATCCCAAAGAATGGATGCGTCACATTTTTTTTTAATTTTTAAAAAATTCAGGGGGCAGCTGGCTCAGTGGATTGAGAGCCAGGCCTAGAGACTGGAGGTCATAGGTTCAAATCTGGCCTCAGACACTTCCTAGCTGTGTGACCCCAGGCAAGTCACTTAATCCCCATGGCCCACCCTTACTGCTCTTCTGCCTTAGAACCAATAGAAAGTATTGATTCTAAGATGGAAGGTAAGGTTTTTATTTAATTTATTAAAGATAATGGCAACATTTGGTACAATATGCCAAAATTTGGAGGATTCAAATAAGAAATTTTTAGGGGAAATTTTATATCTCTATAAATATTTTCATCATTAAAGGAAAAAAGAGATTGATGAATTGGATATGCAACTAAAAAAAAAAACAAAACAAAAACCCAATGAGTTTAAAATTTCCAAACACAAAAATATAGATTCTGGGGATCTAGAAATTAATAAAATAGATAATATACTAGTTATGTAAACTTTAAAATTTCTTAGACTTACGAATGTTGGAAATTTCCCCATTGGGAAATTTCATACTTGAAAATTTTCCTACTGATAGTAAGAACTCTATTGGAATGTGAAAACCCTTGGCATGGGAGGGTCCTTCTCCTCCCTACTTAAGACTACTTTGGGACAGAAACCTTTTGCTAAACAATGGAAAGGGCTTTGACCTATGCTTAAGCATAGAACAGGAAGTTCTTTGAGTCATGATTGATTTTGGAATTGATACAATAGAGATACTTGGAATGACAGAACCAGGTCTTGGAACTACAATCTCCACCCTACTCAGAGTAAAAGGATTTAGGAAGGGCTGCAGCAAAGATCAAAATTTAATTATTTGAGAATATGACCTTCAACAGACATGTGCAAAGGGACAGACCTCTGGGCGGTCCTGGGTTAAGCTAGAGCCACCATTGGCACAGGGGAGACATGGACAGTGATTGGTAAATGTGAGAACTGAGGGGAGGGAACTTAGATGGTTTCCTTAAAGATAGCAGGGTCTGAGGACTGAGGAGGTTTTGCTCTGAAGAGGTTTTTTGGCTCTGAGAGGTTTTGCTCTGAGCGAGGTTTTGCTCTGAGGAGAGGTTGCTCTGAAGGTGGCTCTGAAGAGGTGGCTCTGAAGGAGGACTGAGGAGGTTTTGCTCTGAAAAGGTTTTTTGGCTCTGAGAGGTTTTGCTCTGAGAGGTTTTGCTCTGAAGGAGTCTGAGAGGAGAGAGGTCCTGGAGGGAGAGCTCCTGGAGAGGTCTGAGAGGAGGCTTGCTCTGAAGGAGGCTGGAGGTGGAGGCCCCTGAGACTGTTTCTCCATTTTGGTCACGTGAGTGATAGGGACTGATCTCTTTTCTTTGCCTCAGCTATCTAAGGGCTTGGGCCTCTGGCCCAGCCTAAGCAGAGGGGGTATTTAAGCCCTATTCCCTTCTCTCCCCTTTCTCTCTCTCTCTCTCTCTCTCTCTCTCTCTCTCTCTCTCTCTCTCTCTCTCTCTCTCTCTCTCTCTCTCTCTCTCTCTCTCTCTCTCTCTCTCTCTCTCTCTCTCTCTCTCTCTCTCTCTCTCTCTCTCTCTCTCTCTCTCTCTAATATCTTTCTTCCTCCTGTTTGTAATTAAAAACTCCATAAAAGGTTGACTGCTGACTTGAGTTTTCATTTAGGAATGACATAGCTGAATTCCTTGGCGACCTTAAATTAATATATATCAGTCTTTTAAAGTGATTTCCTTGTCACAGTTAACTTGATTTTTTTTTTAAAGAAAGAAGAAACCAAAATTAAAAAGGTGAATTTACAACCAATGAAGAAGTCAAAGAAATTATCAGAAACTATTCTGCCCAGTTATGCACCCCCAAAACTTATCATCTAAATGAAATAGATAAATATTTATAAATGTAACAATGTTGGATGGTCATAAATATCCTTGGAGTTTATAGTTTTTTCCTACAACCAGTGGTAAGGTAGAGGTTGTTCCCCCACAGTGGCTATGGCTATGGGAAAGAGTTTTGGATGACTCAGAGAGAATGAAGAGAAGAGAGGTAGCAACTGTCCCATGTGAGTGACAAGACCAAGGAAGCAGCTAATGTCTGCACTTCCCTTCTGTAAGACCATGAGAGAAGACCTCTATATAAATGGACAAGTGGTAGATGTGACCCTGTGTTTTATTATTAACACTTCAACAGGAGAAAAGATACCAATCAGCTGAGGGAAGTGGGGAGACCTCCCTTCCCCCCGCCTTACTTCCATTGTGTTATTCTTACATTAAAGAACTGTTTTAAAATGTTAAAGAATATATTTGTGAGATTTAAATTACTTCTCATAAACATCCGTGTTAGTATCTCTACTTCTGTTGCTTAGTATCCTTTGCAGTGAGGGTACAGGCAGGAAAAGAGTCTTCCACAGTGCCAGGCTGGGAGCTCACCTCCCACCCAATTTGTGTGAGTTTTGCTTTCTAACTGGGAGTATAAGCATGAGCTTTTCATAGCTGCCCTTTTAAGGGCAGAATTACCTTAATTCAGCCCCTATTTTATAAATCTGCCTCACAGACAGGAGTCAAGGTTACATGAAAATATAAAAAGTTCATTTTTTTTTGTTGAGTATAAATTGAGTAGTTTATTTTTTAATTTAATTGTATTAATTTGGAAAATCTTTATTTAATTAATTAGTTTAGAATTTTTTCCATGATTACAAAATTCATGTTCTTTCCTCCCCTCCCCCCAACTCCCTCCTGCAGCTGATGCATAACACCACTGGGTTTACTTGTATCATTGATCAAGACCTATTTCCATACCATTGATATTTGCACTGGGCTGTGTCAAGATAATTTTAGGGTTGTGACTTAAAATCTAGATTTAATTGGTCACCAGGGAAAATCCCAACTAAAATACCCAAGTCAGTCTGGAAATTTATGGTAATTTAATTAATATATTATAATTATATATGTATATAATAAATATATAATAATTAATATAGAGGGAAGGAATTTAAGGAGAAGGAGGGAAGAGGATATAGGATTTCTCCTGCCTGGCCTGTGCCAGGGAGTTTAAAATTCCCACCTCTAGGACTCTAAAGATTAGAGGCTTCTAAGGGGATACAGTTGGAAAATTAAAGGAGTGAAACTCAACGAGAAACTCACCACCAAACCTCCACCGAGCCTCCTCCATCAATAAACACTTACCAGGCAGCTACTTTATGCTAGACAACTGAGTTAAATTCTGATGATACACAAAGAGGCCAAAGACAGTCCTAGCCTCAAGGAGCTTACGTTCTAAAGGAGTAGCTCACAAGCAAACAAATATCTACAAACAAGCTAGATGCCCAATAAAAAGGAAAGGAGGGAGAGCGGGAAGAGCCAAGCATTCAGAAGTGGGAGAGCCGGCTCTAAAGCCACCTTCACATTCAGGCTGGTTTAAAGAATTCCGACACCATTTGGAATCTGTAAAGCCTTGGTGAGGGGCTTCTGGGTTTGAACCACCGAGTCTCCTGAGTCACCTTAGGTCATGTTGAAACTCCTGAAAAAACAAAATCTTGCAGTGGGGAAAGTTCATGTGGAGAAATCATCTCAATCAGCCCCTCGTGTGATGTCGGAATTCCTCTACAGTACAAGCCGGCTCAGATCTCGTATGGCAAAGATACTCAGATGCCTCTACTTAAATGCACCATAACAAGGGAGCCCATTTCACCATGGGACAGTTCTCCACATTAGAAAATGTTCTATTGAAACTAAATCTGCCTCCTTGTAACTTCCACCCATTGGTTTTGGAACATTTACTTACCCAAAGTGACTTCCTAGGTCTGTTGAAAAATTTTATGATAAACAATTCACAAAGAGAGGAAAGGATGGCTTGAGTCCACTAGTCCCTGCAGATTACCTAGGATCTTAAACTCTGTATCAAATGAAAAAGGCCCCGTGAGCCAAGGTCCGGGATGTTCCCATCTCTGAGGAAGCCCTCAGGGATCAATTTGAAGCCAAAAAACTGTGACTCCTCTTCCCTGGGACTGTGTACCCTTCAGCAGGAAGAATTTTTAAAAATGAATCTTGCTAAATGTTTCTTATTTATTTATGGTCTCTTTCTACAATGACCAGAAAGTCTAGTCACCTTATCTGGATGTAGCTGTTCTTTTTTTATAACTTTGCAAGCTGAAAGAAATTTCTTCTCCATCTCTTAACCCTAACTTACTTCACCAAGATCATGTTCCAACTTCCTAGTACCCATGACTTTAGAGTCAAAGAATCATAGAATTGGAACACCGAAAGGGACTTAATCCAATTTATACTTGAAATCAGTATCTATTCTAACATAACTGGCAGCCCTTCCTTGAAAGCTCCCAAGAAAAAGGAACTCATCACCCATTTAGGTAGTCCACTCCTCTTCTGCTTCAGCTCTAATTATCAGGAAGTTTCCTCTGATCTCAAACCTAAACATGACTGCAATTTCCACCCATCATTCCAGGTTCTGACCCTTGGCCGAGTGATCTATCCATTGTAACTTAGCTGCCATTGTAGATATCCAACAATTAATGACAATTGTATGGAATATATCCATTTTTGTTTATTTATTTATTTATTAAACCCTTACCTTCTGTCTTAGAATAATTACTGGGTATTGGTTCTAAGGCATGAGAGTGGTGAGGACTAGGCAATGGGGGTTAAGTGACTTGCCCAGGGTCACACAACTAGGAAGTGTCTGAGGCCAGATTTGAAGCCAGGACCTCCCATCTCTGGGCCTGGTTCTCAATCTACTGAGATACCCAGCTGCCCCCAGGATATATCCATTTAACCAGTGCTATGCCCACTGTTAAATGTAGTTATCAGAAGAGGTTACTTTGACGTCACTGACCTCATGTTTAAAACAGGTCTTGTGGTTTCTCTGGGAAGGATCCTACTTTGATCATACCTAGAGCCTTTGATTTCATCTGATGTTAGTCATTCCTCTCCTTTGCTGCTCCTTCTGGTCTCCCAACTGAGACTCCTGCACTCTCCTGTGTTGGGTGGTGACCCCAAACTGTAGTCCTTTGCCCTAATCAGAGACCCTTCTTGCTACTTTGGTAGTTCTCTGTATTTTCAGGGGGACACCACCTAACTGTGTCTAGCCCATCTCTCTCTAGCTTGTCCATAAAAATAGAGTGAATGATGGTTAAATGGTTTGCTAAAACTTAAGTAAATTATAGTTATAGTGTTCCCCTGACATACTAGTCTAAAAATATGCCAAGAAAAAAAAAGACAAAAAGACACTAATGCTAAAAGGATTCCAGATCCTCCACAAATACCCCCTCTGGGCTTTAGAGATTCTTTTAAGCAATAATAGTGTTATGATTAACATTATTTCAAGACACTGATTTTGCATAAGAATATCAATTTATCAATTAGGCTGGCATATACCAATAGGGAGACAGGTCAGTGGTCCTGTGGATCACCAAAGAGCCCAAAATGGAGATTTAGGCACTCATTATTCAGTCCTTCCCTTGAACATCCCAAGACCTCTCTAACCAGCAGATAGCTCATCGGGAAGTTATTCATCAAGGAGGGCTCTCATCGCTTCCCCAGATTGACAGGTAATGGTTGTCATGGTTGTCACACACACAGGAAAAGAATCCTGGTCTCCTTTCTATTGAGCACGCTCTGCTAAAAGGGAAGACCTTCATTGGGATTCCTAAGGACAAAGAAAATGCAAAAAGCACTTCTCGGACCCAGAAGCCAGACCCAGGCATACCTGGGAATTTCTCACTGACCCTTATATAGAAATTAACATAGTATACAAAAGATAAATTCTCACCATAGTAAGAATTGTTCAACCCAAGAATCCCTATAGAAGCACTGCGCCACGCTAAGGCCAGGGTTAGACAAAGAGGAGTCTCAGGAAAGGTCAGAGCTAAGTCCAGAGGGAAGAGCACAGATCCTCCCCACTGCCAGACTTTGGGGGAGTTCTAACATGCCCAGTGTGAGCAGCATGAACCTTCCAGCCTGAGTCTTCCTCAAGCCTGTGTCTGGCTGCCTACCTCCACAGGAGAAACCTCAGGCATTCTAGATAGCCCTCTCAGACACTCAGCGTGAGGCTTGTCTAGTCCCCTCAAAGTCTAATCCTGGCGAGGATCAATGTAGAAAACAGTCCCGGTACTTCTAGCTGGGTCTACAGTAGCACCCACCAAGCTTCAAGGGAAAGAACCTAGACAAAATCCAGTCCCAAGAACAGTCCCTGAAACTGCGGGAGGGAAACTGTAGGAGTCCCTGAGCCTGCAACAGTGGGAAAGACCTCTGGAAGAGCAGAATCTGTTATAATAGTTAATAATAGCTAACATTTATCCAGTGCTTACCGTCAAGGGTTAATAGGTTTTTAAAGACTTTTGTGGTGTTTATATCGCCTTGAAGCAGCAAAATGATGTATGCCTTGGAAGAGACTTTGTAATGCTCCAGCACAAGAAAGATCAGCACATCATGAAAGAGTGTCCTCACTTTCCCTTTATCTTATCTAAGTCCCATCCTGAGGGGGCAGAGCCAAGATGGCAGCTTAGTAGCAGTGAAAGCCTAAACACTATCAATTCTTCCATACCAATCTTTAAAAACTTCCTCAAGGGGATCTATGAGGAAGAACACTATCCACATCCAGAGGAAGAACTGTGGGAGTAGAATCACAGAAGAAAAACAACTGCTTGATCACATGGGTTGGTGGAGGTATGATTGGGGATGTAGACTCTAAACGATCACTCTAGTGCAAATATCAATAATATGGAAACAGATCTTGATCAATGATACTTGTAAAACCTAGTGGGATTTTGTGCTGGCTACGTGAGGGGGGTGGGAGTAGGAGAGGGAAAAAACATGATTCGTGTAACCATGGAAAAATATTCTTAATTAATTAAGCTTTTAAAAAACTGCCTCAAAACATTAAGGTCCATACTAAGGGCATTCCAAAGAGTTGATTCCATCTCTTTCATTTATGAAAAAGCATGGTATTATTTTAAAAAAATCCCTACTCTTCCACTTACTAGCTGTGAGACCCTGGGCAAGTCATTTCAGTCATATAACTCCCTAAGGTTCATCTCTAAAATCAGGAGGTTGGCCTAGATAACCTTTAAAATCCCTTCTAGTGATAAATCTATTATTCTGTGATCATATATTAAAATGGTTTGATTTGTAAGAAAATGGGCTCAATATAGTAGGGCTTGAGCCAGAGGTTTCAATATCTGCTGACACAAGAGAACCCCTAACTCAAATATCAAAGGTTCCCAAGTTGTATGAAGGAGGCCCTTGCTACATTTGCAAAAAATAACCTTCTCTTTCAGTCTATGTCCTATAGCAGGTATTTAATCAATCAAGAGTGATAGTATTAGTAAGTAGATCAATCAAGAGTGATAGTATTAGTAAGTAGGCACCACCACATTGACATTGAAAGATGGCAAATCTAAGATTTTTTTGTCTATTATTAAAATTTTTTTAAATATTTTATTTTTCCCAAGTTACCTGTAAAAACAATTTGAAACATTTATTTTCTAAAATTTCTAGTTACAAATTCTCTTCCTCTCTCTTTCCTCTTTCCCTAAGATGGCAAGCAATTTGATCTAGGTTATACACATATGATCACGCAAAATATTTTTATATTAGTCATGTTGTAGAAGATACATATTTTTTAAAAAACCCATGAAGATAAAAAGTGGAAAATGGTATGCTTCCAAATGCATTCAGACTCCATCAGTCTTTTCTATAAAAGCATATGCATTTTTCATGCTGAGTCTTTTAAAGTTGTCTTGGATCATTGTATTGCTGAGAATAGCCAAGTCTCTCACAGTTGATCGTTGTTCAATATTATTGTTACAATATACAATGTT
The DNA here is from genome assembly GCF_027887165.1 of Monodelphis domestica. Classification (NCBI taxonomy): domain Eukaryota; kingdom Metazoa; phylum Chordata; class Mammalia; order Didelphimorphia; family Didelphidae; genus Monodelphis; species Monodelphis domestica. The sequence continues at coordinate 171,046,618 of NC_077229.1, forward strand.
GTCCTGGTTCTGCTCACTTCCCTTTGCATCAGTTCATGGAAGACTTTCCAGGTTTTCAGAAATCTTCCTGCTCCTCATTTCTTATTGCACAATAGTATTTCATTACAATCATACACCAAAACTTGTTCAGCTATCTCCCAATTGATAGACATCCTTTCAGTTTCCAATTCTTTGCTACCACAAAAAACGATGTTATAAAATTTTCTGTACTAATAAATCCTCTTCCCTTTGGGGAAAAAAATCTCTTTGGGATACAGACCTAATAGTGGAATTGCTGGATCAAAGGGCATACACAGTTTTATAAGCACTTTGGGTATAGTTCCAAATTGCTTTCCAAAATAGTTGGATCAGTTCACAATTCCACATTAGTGGAGTGACAAATTTTTAACAGTTTAATAATAATTTATTGTTGTTGTTCAGTTGCATCTGATTCTTCATAATTGTGAATGAGATTTTCTTGGCAAAGATATTAGAGTGGTTTGCCATTTCCTTCTCCAGTTCATTTTACAGATGAGAAAACTAAGGCAAAGAGAGTTTAATGACTTGCCCAGGGTCATACAACTATTAAGTGTCTAAGGTTGGATTTGAATACACATCTTCCTGAGTTCAGATCCAGGTCTCTATCCACTAAGCCATAGCTGCTTCCTACATATTAACATTATTTGTGCTCTAGTGTATTTTTAAAATCAATTTTATTAAAAATTTCCCAATTAAATTTTTATCTGGTTCCTGTCAGTCAATAGGCAGTTTGCAAGTCTCATGTTTGACACCCATGCCCTAAACTCTCAAAATTCTTTTGGATTCTTATATAATGTCATGTCTTAGCTATCCCAGAGATCTCTGGATCTACAGCTTCCTCTACCAAATGAGAGCAATGTCCTTTTTAAGGCGTGAGTATCTTTGAGCATTGTCTGTGTGAAGATTAAATTTAATTCTCCCCTGATTATAACAATGAAAATATTTAACTCTCCCCTGATTGTGAAGATTAAATTGTAACCTCTGACTATTTTTAGATTTAATCCCCATAAATGTCAATTACCCACTTAAAGTTAAGTATGGAGATCTGCCCATTTTTAGATCTAAGCACCAAAAGTGCAAACATCCCACTTAATCATGAAGTGGGAGGTCTGTGACCCACGTGTGCAATAGTGGGTGACGAATCAGAATCGACTGACTGTCTCCTGGGCAGTCCTAGAGCAGGACTTCAACTGTGATTGGTAGACATAAAATTAGGGAAAGACACAGGAAGTAACACAAAGAACACACAGGAAGTGACACAAAAGAAGCATCTTTAAAAGGAGCTGTTACTTCCTGTGAAAAAGAAAAATTCTTCATTCTTTGGAGTACTGACTGAACCTGAGACCCTGCTGACTGGATTTGAGACCCTGTTCCTGACTGGACTGACGTGTTGAGTGAAAAAGCTGACTCAACTGCTGGATTGTCTGGAGAAACTAGCCTCAAGAGAAACCTATACTCTTGAGAGAGGCTCCCTGTATCCCCAGGACCTCAGCTACAAGGGCCTCAGTGCCTCTAAGAACTAACTCTCCCTGCCCAGGGGCCAGGAGTAAATTACTTAGTTATTCTTTCTCCGATTTCTTGTTTCACTCTACATTTTGTAAATAAATTGTAAATAAAATCTCTTTGGAATTAATTAAATTCCTGGTGACCACACTCATAAAATATCAGTCCAACCCTTTTAAAATTAACCCCTTTTCCTCCTTATACCTGTGACGGAAAGGGCAAACCACTCTGATATCTTTGCCAAGAAAACTCTAAATGAGGTCACAAAGAGTCAGACAAAAGTGAAACAACTGAATAGCACAAAACTTACCCCTAATAATTAGTAAATACTACAAGTCAGGGCTTGATTTATTGTACTGTTGATTATCAAGAGTCAGCAACTTATGTCCTATGATAAGCTAAGGATATTTTTTTATATTTTTAAATAAAGTTTTATAGTGTTTAAAAATGTAAAAATCATTTTTAGTTGGGCCATAACAAAATAAACAGAGGGCTGGATTTGGTACTCTGGCTGCAGTTTGTTGATCTCTCCTAAATTTAGACTTTGGACTTAAGAGAATGATAGAGGAAATATTAATAATTCAGATAAAACTTAAAAGGGTGTTATGGAAACTTTCTCCCTGATCCCAAAAACCTATTACTAAACCATTTTGGACAGGACTTTATAAATCAAGTCTAACTTAACCCTTTAATAGGTTAGCAAATTGTTACACAGGAAGCTTGTCCCAGGTCACACAGTTAATATATGAGGTGGGATTTGAAGCTAGGTCTTTTCTGGCTCACTATCCATTTTACCATTTGCTTTTTAGTTATTATTATTATTATTTTTAAAACCCTTACCTTCCATCTTGGAGTCAATACTGTACATTGGCTCCAAGGCAGAAGAGTGGTAAGGGCTAGGCAATGGGGGTCAAGTGACTTGCCCAGGGTCACACAGCTGGGAAGTGTCTGAGGCCAGATTTGAACCTAGGACCTCCCATCTCTAGGCCTGGCTCCCAATCCACTGAGCTACCCAGCTGCCCCCTTTTAGTTATTTTTTTAAAAGTTAAATTTTAGTTTCTTTGGTTTGATGAGCATTTACTAATGAATTTTGAAAACTTCTAATAAATAAAAATGCCACAATTTAAAAAAATATTTTATTTTTCAGTTATTAAAGTTTTCCATAAAATTTCTTTCTTGTTTTATTCAAAGGTATTTTTTCCCAATTACATGTAATAATAATTTTCAGCACATGTTTGCCAAAATTATAAGATCCAAACTGTCTTCTTCCCTCTCCCTACTTGGAGATGGTAAGCAATTTGATCTGGGCCATACATGTATTATCATGCAAAACACATTTCCATATTGGTCATTGTTGCAAAAGCACACTCAAACAAAACCAAAACACTCAAATAAAACCATGAATACGGTTGGTTGTCTCTCGAACTGAGGATGACGATTGTCTTTGTGCGTTTTTGTGCACAAAGACACCTGTGCATGAAGATTTAAGTGGAAAAGTCCATGCACAGAGACAGTCCCACTCTCTCGGCATTGGAAGCCTGGGTCCAGTGGCACGAAAAGTTGTTACACCTGGAGACTTCCTCAGCTGAATTGGATGACCGTGTTGTCCTTTGTGCTCCAACACGCCCTAAGCACTCCACAGTGCCTTGCTGCATTGCCATCTCAGCCGTTGAACCTTCTTGTTGGTTTCTTCAGCCTGTTCCGCTGAAGCAGTCTTCACATGCTGGGTGAGCAAAGCCCTGGTTCACCAGGGGTCGACATTGACCCGATGGCTACCCTCACAAGGTTTAGCCGGCCTGTGAAGCCGTTGCCCGGGGTGTGGCATGCTAGCAGCTACTGGGAGCCACAAGTGAGAGCTAGGTGTCACGTGGGGGTCAGAGGCTGGAGAGCTGCCCTAGAAGGGCACGACAAGCCCTCCATACCAGAGATACTACCCCTCCCTGAGCACCCCATACACCCCTAAGATGCGTGTTCCCTCGAAAGGAACCCAGGCACCCCTGGGATACTATGAATACACTAATGTGAAAGATAGGATGCTTTGATCTACATCCATCCAACTCCAACTGTTCTTTCTCTGGAGGTGGATAAGACTGTCATGAGTCTTTCAGAATTGTTCCAGATCATTGCATTGCTAAAAGTAGTCAAGTTTTCGGTTGTTCAACTTAGAACATTGTTGTAATTGTGTAAAATGTTCTCTTGGTTCTGCTTGTTTTGCTCTGCATCAGTTCATGCAGATCTATCCATCTTTTTCTGAAATCATTATCATTTCATATAGTACAACTGTATTCCATTACCAACATACACCACAATGTGTTCAGCTATTCCCTAATTGATACTCTCTCAATTTCCAATTCATTAAAAAGAGCTGCTATAAATATTTTTGAATAAGTAGGAACTTTCCTCTTTTTTATTAGCTCTTTGGGATACAGACTTAGTAGTGATATTACAAGATCAAAGGATATGCACAGTATAGCCCTGTGGGCATAGTTCCAAATTGCTCTCCAGAAGGGTTTGACTAGTTTACAATCCACCAACAATATATTAAGTGTCCCAATTTTGCGACATTCCCTCCAACATTTATCACTTTATTGTCATGTTGGTCAATCTGATAGGTATGACGTGATACCACAGCATTGTTCTAATTTGCATTTCTCTAATCAAGAGTAATTCAGAACATTTTTTTCATATGATTAGTAATGGCTTTAATTTCTTCATCTGAAAATTGCTTGTTCATGTCCTTTAACCATTCGTCAAATGGGAAATGGCTTATATTTTTTAAAAATTTGACTTAGTTTTCTATAAATTTGAAGAATCAGATTTTTATCAAAGAAATTTGTTACAAAAATTTCCCCAGTTTGTCGTTTCCCTTTTAATCTTGGTTAGATTAGTTTTGTTTGTATGAAAGTTTATAATTCAATATAATCAAAATTAGTCATTTTACATCTTATAATATTCTCTATTTCTTGTTTGGTTATAAATTATTCCTTTCCCCATAAATCTGCCAGACAAACTATTCTATGTTCCCCTAATTTACTTATGGTATCATTCTTTATAAGTAAATCATATACTCATTATGACTTTATATTGGTATCAGATGTGAGATATTGGTCTATGCCTAGTTTCTGTCATACTGTTTTCCAATTTTCCCAGTGGTTTTTGTTAAATAGTGAGTTTTTATCCCAAAAGCTGGGGTCTTTGGGTTTATCAAACACTAAGATGCTAAGGCCATTTGCCTCTGTTTATGGTATATCAAATCTACCTTTGATTTACCATTCTATTTTCTAGTCAGTGCCAGACTGTTGTGATGATTACTGCTTTATAAAATACAGTTTGAGATATGGTACTGGTAGACCACTTTCCTACATTCTTTTTCACTAATTCCTTTGATATTCTTGATCTTTTGTTCTTCCAGATTAATTTTATAATTTTTTCTAGCTCTATAAATGAATTATTTGATAATTTGATTGGTGTGGTACTGAATAAATTCATTTAAGTAGAATTGTCATTTTTATTATATCAGTTCAGCCTACCCATGTGCAATTAATATTTTTCCAATTGTTTAGATCTGAGTTTGTGTGAAAAATGTTTTGTAATTGTGTTCATATAATTCCTGAGTTTGTCTTGGCAAGTAGCCCCTGTATTTTCTATTATCTAGAGTTATTTTAAATAGAATTTCTCTTTCTATCTCTTTCTGCTGAATTTGTTGATAATATTCAGAAATATTGATGATTTATTTGGGTTTATTTTGTATTCTGCAACTTCACTAAAGTTATTTCAACTAGGTTTTTAGTTGATTCTCTAAAACCATCATATCATCTGCAAAGAGTGAGTTTAGTTTCCTTATTGCCTACTTTAATTTCTTCAATTTCTATTTCTTTTCTTATTGCTAAATTTCTAATATACTATTAAATAATAGTGGTGATAATGAGCATCCTTGCTTCACTCCTGATCTTACTGGGAAGGCTTCTAAGTCATCCCCATTGCTGATGGTTTGGGGTAAATTCTACTTAACATTTTATAGAATGGTTCATTAAAAATCCAAATGCTTAATGAAATATAATTCTTCCTGACACCTAATTTGTACCTCCCACATGGAATCTAGAATGCCAGGGCTAAAAGAGACACTGGCTTAGACATTTTCTAGGACCAACCCCCTCATTTTATGAAGGGGGAAACCTGAGCCCAGGAGGTTGGGCAACTGCCCCAAGGTCAAATGGCCAGTCAAATAGCCAGACTGGGGTTTGAATCAAAGAGTTCCGATCAAGATGCACAGGCACCTAAAAGACTGTCTGCCCTTTGATCCAGCCATAGCACTGCTGGATTTGTACCCCAAAGAGATAATAAGGAAAAAGACTTGTACAAGAATATTCATAGATGTGCTCTTTGTGGTGGCAAAAAATTGGAAAATGAGGGGATGCCCATCAATTGGGGAATGGCTGAACAAATTGTGTTATATGATGGTGATGGAATACTATTGTGCTAAAAGGAATAATAAAGTGGAGGAATTCCATGGGGACTGGAACAACCTCCAGGAAGTGATGCAGAGTGAGAGGAGCGGAACCAGGAGAACATTGTACACAGCCTGACACAACTCTGGTACAATCTAATGTAATGGACTTCTCCATTAGTGGAAATGCAATGTCCCTGAACAACTCAGAGGGATCTATGAGAAAAAACCCTGTACCTATTCAGAGGAAAAACTGTGGGAGTAAAAACACCAAAGAAAAACAACTGGTTGATTATATGGATCGAGGGGGGTACGATTGAGGATATAGACCCTAAATGAACATCCTAGGGCAAACATCAACAGGCTGGAAATAGGTCACATGTAATACCCAGTGGAATTGTGCGTGGGCTACGGGAAGGGGGGGGAGGGGAGGGAGGAGTAGAATATGATTGCTGTAACCAAGGAATAATGTTTGAAATTGACCAAATTTTAAAAAAAGAAAAGAAAAAGATGGAGATAGACTAAAAAAAGATGCGCAGGCGCCACAGTTGTCTCAACTCCTCCCTACCCCCTCGCTATTTGCTTTTGTTCTCCGATGGCAGTTTGGAGGGGGCGGGGCCATTCTCGGGATCCGTCTTGGCTTTCTGAGGGTTCCAGGATCCCTTGGCTGAGAAGGGAGGCGGGGAGGAGAAGCTCGAGACAGCCGTACTCTAGAGAAACCTACGGCACATTCCCCGCCTCTTCGCGAACACTGTTTGAGCCCTCCAGGCTCCCGTCCTGTGTTCCGTCTGGCTCTGCGCTTGCGCGGCTCCCCATCGCCCTTCATTTCGCTGTCACCGGGAAAGGACGTTGGTGCTGAGGTGAGTTTCGGGGTCTACTTTTCCTCTCCGCCCTCTCTGGGCCCAGACTGATGTCCAGCAACCTCCCCTCCTTTAAAGACGACCCGTGAGCCTCGAGAACCCTGAGGCTTCGGGCCATCCCTCTACCCTCTCCCGGGGGGAGAGAAAGAGAAAGTAGGTGAAAATCCCCAGCCTTTTAAAAATTAATAGCTAGCACCCACCTAGCGCTTGATGGTTTACAGAGCACTTTACAAAAGTCTCATTTTATTCTCGAGATAATCTTGGTGTCAGGCGCCCTTAGAGGAAGGGGAGAGTTCACCGAGGCCTAGAGGCGGAACGTGAGGTACCCAAGGTCATACATCCAACCAGGGTGCCATTCTAATGGTTAATAATCGCTGGCGCTTTTATACTGACGTAAGCTTATCTCACTGTATCCTCCCCACAACCCTGGGAGTTAAGTGCTGTTATCCCTGTTTTACACATTAGGAAATTGAGGGAGACGGATTAAATAGTGATTTATCCAGGGTCACAGCTGGTGTCCAAGATAGGATTCGAATTCGAGTATTTCCGACTCTCGTATTAATAATAATGTTCAATCATTTCGGTCTTCGTGACCCCATTTGGAGTTTTCTTGCCAAAGATACTGGAGTGGTTTGCCATTTCCTTTTCCTGATGAGTTTATGCTTAAGTTACTTTTCCAGGATCCAGCAGCTAGTAAGTTTGTGAAGCTAGATTTGAATTCAGGATCTTTATCCTGAGGCAGTTTATCTACTTGACACTTCTTTGCCCATATTAATAACAACAGCCCACATTTATTTGAGTGCTTACTATGTGCCAGGCTCCAGCAAAGCACTTTACAGTGGTTATGATTGAATCCTCCCAAATACCAAATGATGCAGTCCTGTTATTACCCCTGTTTGATAGATAATCATTATAATGATAGCCAATATTGATAAAGCTTTTATTGGATGCCAGGCAGTGTGCTAAGCACTTTACTATTTTGTCTCATTGGATCCCCACAACCACATGAGAGAGAGGTAGTATTATACCCATTTTACAGATGAGAAACCTGAGTCAAAGTGATTAAGTGACTTGGCCATGTTGTTGGTAGGATTGGAATTTAGGTTTTCCTGCCTCTAGACCCAGTGCTCTATTCTGTTTGACAATTCTATCCACTTCACCATATTTCAGGGCTTTCTGGCTCTAAGGAAAAGTCTTAACTATTGTCAAGCTATCTCTTCCTGATTGTTGAGAAGTTCTTGTGGAAGGTGGAGGAAGTAGATATAACAATACAAGTATTGGGAGTGTTCAGTGTAGTGCAAAGAGTTCTATACTTAGAGCAGAAAATCTGGGTTTTGTTGCCTTTTTTGAGCCTCAAATTCTTTATCTGTAAGGTGAAACAGTGAGACTTATGCCATCCACCTCACAGCATTGTTGTGAGGGAAATACTTTGCAAATCTTCCTTATTATTAGGTAGTGGCTGGATGGCCTCAGCAATTCATTTCACCTGGGTGAATTGTTAGATTCTGTAAAATACAGATAATATTTGTGCCACTCACCTGAGGGGATTGTTATGAGAAATGAACTGGTAGTTATAAAACAGTTATTCTTGTCCCTGTGCAAATACTTAAATTGTTGGAAAGCCCAGTAGATTGGTGATGTTAGCTCTATGGGCATTCCATTTAGTGATGTAGATTGAACTCCATCCTGTGCACCTCACATTTGCTACAGGAGGGAGGGGCCTCCCTCATTCATTTCACTTTCTGTTATTTTGATGTGTCAGCAATGAGTATTGGAGAATTTGCTGTATGCATTTAGAGTTTACATTTAATATTCTGTCTTTATCAGGAAGAATTGTCAACATGTCTGCTCCCATTTTGGCAAAGCCACAGCTGCGAGGCCTTTTGGCTAGACGCTTGCGAATTCATATCATGGCAGCATTTGTTCTGTCCTTGGGATGTGCTACAATGTATAAGGTATGTCTGTTTCCCTTTGTCACATTGGAAGTATGGGTCATTTCACAGAGACCAGATGTCAAGTACCGAGATGTATAATGTGAAAGTTCCGTGAATTCTATATATTGCATTCTTTACCTATTTTTAGTAGCTTCAATAAGGATAATAGCTTTTCTGTAATCCTCCACCCCACAAGAACATACTATCTTTGCTCATAAACTCTCTTCTTCCCAACTTCTCTCTTTTGACCCCACCACCAAGTTTACATTCAGATAGATTTACAATAAAGAAATGCTTTAGTTGCCAGATTTGCTTGATTCTTTCCCCACATCATATCACATCTGCCCCCTTTCACTTAATGGCCATGGTCCTCAGGTTCAACTCCTGTCATCTGTTACTATTGCAATCACCTAATCATCTCTTTGCCATCAATATTTTACCTTTACAATCCTCTACATAACTGCCAGATTGATCTTCCCAAAGCATAGGGCTTAGCACAGAATTCCTTTGCTCAAGAAGGTTCAGTGCTCCCCTCTTGCTATTATGCTAAAATATGAACTCCTTTGGTTTATAAAGCCCTTTATGGTCTGGCTCCAAACTAGTCTCCCATTCCTTGTACTTTACATTCTGTTTCCTGCTCCATACCTTTGCATAAACTATGTCTCATGCCCAGAATACACTCCTTTTTCATCTCTTCTTGGAAAACAAAACTCAATTTAAGATTGTCTCTTTAGGTTAGTCTTTCCTTATTGTCCTCTTTTCCCCTTAGTTCTCCACTTTCTAAGGATGGTATTAGAAATTAGGTCTTGTTATATTAGTTTAGAGATAAGAAGTAGAGAACTTGGCTTGAGAAAGAATTGGAGTTTCAAACAGAGCTGAGACAGAGTGTCAGTTTCAAGTCCTAACGGTTTTTCAGTGTGTCAGTTTGTCTCTGGCAGTTGGCAGAGTCAGACTCTCTGAGGGCTTGAAGGAGCCAGCATGTTTGCTTCTCTTTCTCCTGTCTGAGATAGAAGGAAAGGAGGGAAAGACCTGAAGGAGCTCAGTGTTTTCTTTTTCCAGCTTGAGAAACACTATTGACTATCCATTACTGTCTTTATAGATTGTTTAACTCTGAGAAGACCAAAGAAAGATCTGGTCTTCGGTGTGGACTCTGAGTCTGCTAAGGCTCAGAGTCCTAACTTGATTCTTGTTGAGACTCAACCAGCTAACCTTTGTTTTTTTTTACAACTTGGAGGCAAAGTTAAGAATTATAAGGATAATAGTGTTAGTCTAAGTGTAAAATAAGGAAAATTTGGGTTAGTAAGATCAGGAAGGATCAGTGTATCCTTTGGACACAGGAAAAGCAGTTCCTTGTGGAACCAGGGCTTTTTATTTAGGTCAAGTTAGAATTCCTTAGAGTTAGAAATCCTTTTATCCTTATATTTTCAATAAATATTTTATTTTTTATAACAAGAGTCTCCTTAGCATCCTTGTGCCTGAAGAGAAGTTCATTTATGAGCTTCACTTCACTTATATAAGCTGAGGATACTTTGTGAGCATAGCAAGCAGAATATCTGAAATCAGTTTAAAATCAATAATCAATCCATTGCTGTATTATTTTTACAGTTTGCCATTTGTTTTTACAGTTTCCTTGTTATTCCTTTGTATTCATTTTTTACTTAAGAGTATGGGCCCACAGGTCCTCAGTATAATTTAAGTTCCATCATCCATTATCATCATCATTAAGGGTAGACCATAGAGACACTTTGGCGAGTTTCTCTTTTGCATAGTATTATTTCACATTTTTCTTTCCTGAGTATTTCTTAAGGAAACATTTTATATAATAGGGCAGATTAATGCAGTGAAGGCTTCTAGATTTGGAATTATGCACCCAAGTTCAGGTGCTAGCTCTACTTCACCACTTCCAACCCTTTTAATCCAGCTTTTGTGGCTCTTAGTTTTGTAATTTATAAAATGAGTAGGTCAGACCAGATGACTTCCAAGATCTCTTCTAACCCTAATTCTGTGATCTTGTGATCCTGAGTTCAGATAAGGAGTATACATTGTAGAAAATTTTACTTCTTCAAGGATATTTATATTTTACTTTCTAAGGGTATGTGGTAAGCTGACTGTGATCTAATCACTGGTATGAAGATTCATATAAAAGAGGTACTTCTTATCATTAATGTTTTAGAAATTAAATTCATTAATTTAGTGAAATCATGATTTTGAAAATATATGAAATTTCTAACTGGAATTTCATATTTTAGTTTGGAGTTGCTGAACCCAGGAAAAAGGCATATCAAGATTTCTATAGAAGGTATGATTCTATGAAAGATTTTGAAGAGATGTATCAAGCTGGTGTCTTTCAATATGGAAAATAATCACAAAATATACAGGTAATAAAAAGTTTTGTAATTTTACATAGATATTATATAATCACAATATCATGGATTGTGGGTGTGTACAAAGGAAGTAACACTTGGTAGTTTTTAGAAATAAGTTTTTTAAAATTGATTTATTACCAGTACAATTACCAGTCAACTCTGGTAGGGGTTAGGAGAGGGGAGACAACATGAATCGTATAACTTTGGAAAACTTAGGTATAAATTTGTTATTGGAATAAAATAAAGATAAAATTTTAAGCAATAAAATTGATTTGTTACTCTGGATCAGTTTCATAACTTTTGATAATATTAGAAAATATATTTCTCACATTTGTGATTAATTTCAATATGGGAACAATAAAACACTAGTCTGGTGTTGATTTTTGGACATTAATTTGGTTACATTTTGACTCCCTGGGGAACCTATAGAAGTTGGTTTCCATTCAGTTGCTTTTTGGGAGTCTTGCATATCTTGGTTTATCTGTTTTTTTGTCTAGAATAGTGAGAAATTATTTGCTCTGTAGTACCATGAGTCTAGATCACTATAGCATGTTCAGATCACTATAGAACAGTGTTGGCAAACCTTTTAGAGATCGTGTGCCCAAACTGCACCTTCAAGCCGCTTATGAGCCCCTGCATTACCTCAGAGAGTAGAGGGAGAAGTACTCGCATTATGGTCTGCTGGACAGCAGGGGCAAGACATGCAAAAAATGTCCTCAGGCGGGGAGGAGAGGGAGGACATAGTCGCTTCCTCCTTCTCCTCCCCCCCAACCCCCCCATGCCACCCCAGTGTCCATGCCATATCTTTGCCAACATGGGTATAGACTCTAGGACAATGGACACCTAGAGAAAGGTGGTAATATGTTTTTCCCTGTATTTATTTTGCAAAATGACAACTATCAAAACCTGTTGTTTTCCTTAAAAATCTCTATTTTCTTCCAATCTTGCCTTATTCATAGACTATCCTCCCTCTTCACCTTTGCATTTTAGAATCCCTAGCTCTATTCAAAGTTGAACTTAAGTGCCACATCCTAAAAGAGGCCTATCCTGATTGCCCCAGCTGCTAGTTTCCTCCCACCAATACCATTCCAAATTCCTTCATATTCACTTTTTATGTATTTAATATTAACTTGAAGAGAAGGACTATTTTGATTTTTGTCTCTGTCCCAATCCTATAAACATGCCTGGCACATAGTATAGGTGTTAAATAAATGTGTATTGATTATAATTGATTTGCTTATGAATAGAGCTAAGTAAACAGGCAATGAGGTGTTATAGTGGATAGAGTGCCTCATCTTCCTGAGTTCAAATCTGACTTCAAATACTGCTAGCTTTGTGACCCTGGACAAGTCACTGAATCTTTGCCTCAGTTTCCTCATATGACAAATGAGCTTGAGAAGGAAATAGTAAACCACTCCAGTATCTTTGCCAAGAAAAGTCCAAATGGTGTCACAAAGAGTTGGACATGACTGAAACAACAACAAAGCTAAAGGGGATTAGGTGGAACTTTATATAGATTTGTCCTTTTAGATTAATAAGCCATGTGGTATCCCCAGTAAAAGTTTAAGTTATATGAGATAAAACAGGTATGGAAGTAGTTCCCCGAGACCCTAACCTTATAGGGAAAGAACAAATAGTACTCTTTGAAAGGCTTTTTAAAATAAAAATAGTAAACAATGTGGAGTTTGTGGTTTTACACATAATTTTTTTTTGACATTTGTTTATTTTAAATAGGTTTTGTTGGTGATGCTTTTTAAAATTGGGAAAAAAAGAAAGGCTACAAGAAGGCTAATTATAAAGCTAATCTGTCGCATTTTATCCTTCTGAAGCCTGGTAATAACATTCTCCTTAAATCTTCCCTCTAGTGCGACTGAGTTGTCAGAGGCTTTTTTTTTTTTTTAAGAGCACAAACTCTAGTAAATCCCAGCAAAATGGCAAGACTTTGTGTAGGGGCAAAATAAAGGAATAAAGGAAGCTGGTCCTCCTAAGGTAAATTCAGAGCTGTTCTTCACTGGATTAGGTACCTAGGGGATTACTTTTCTCACCTAAAACAGCTCATGAAACTGTCTATTAAGATATGCCTCTGGACTGTGGTCTAAATTGATGGAGAGAATATCTGCACTAATGAAATTGTGCCTCCTAAAACTTTTCCTGGAATTTTAACTCCTCTATTAGCTTGTTTTCTCATAGTTTAAAACCTTACAGTTTATTAGAAATAGAAACAGTGGATTGAGAGCCAGGCCTAAAGATGAGAGGCCCTACATTAAAATCTAACCTCAGACACTTCCCAGCTGTGTGACCTAGGGCAAGTCACTTACCCCCCCCCCCCCATTGCCTAGCTCTTACTACTCTTCTGTCTTAGAACTAATACACAGAAAAGGTTTTAAAAAAGAGAGAGAGAGATAGAACAACACTTCAAAAATTATTTTGGATTTGGTGGCATCCGGATCTGAAAAATGTGAAATCAAAGTTTTCACGAGTTGCAGATTTACTATTTTGTGCTAATTTTGTGAGGAAGGAACAGTTGAATGGGATGGGTAAGGAGGGCCTCATTTTCGGATTCCCATATGGTAGTACTAAGGCTGAAATATGGAAATAATAAGGAAATTTTATGAAAAATCAGAGGCTTAGAAAGGGAGATCCAAGATATGTCACTCCAAGTGGAAAGACAGAGACTAATCGCCATAAAAAAGGGAGAGAGCCTTTGACCAAAGAGCCAGTTATTGAAATGAATCTAGCATGCATTGTCTTAACTAATAGCTTTCTTCTTTTTTTTAGGTTTCAAAGGCTTGAGGTCCCTGGATTCTTCTTGACCTGTTTTTCCTTGTGCTGTAACATGTAATACATGCACACTGGCTGTGTTTAACTTGAGAATAAACAGTTGATATGTGGTAACTCAAACTGTGTGTCTTAGTTGTATGTTATTAAATATTTAATGTTTTTGTCCCCTTTCTTCCCATCATAGTCTATTCTCAAATCCTTTATTCACACTAGGGCATAAATAATTGGGACTAGCTTAGAACATAGCCCCAAATTATAGAACCTTTAAGTTAAAAGGAATGAAATTGTAAGGGTAGAATTTCACATCACTCAATGGAGGAATATTTTGGACATTTCATGCACTCCATAGTTTCTTGTCTTGACAAAGGCGCACAGCCCTATTTCTAAAACCTGTGGCAATTCCATATCCTTTTATTCCCATTGGTTATTTGCTAGTTGCATAGCTAGCAAAGGGTCATTTTTGCCCTCTCCATACTAAAGCAAAAAATGTCACCATAGATGATAATAATAGCTCTCTATCCTATCCATTAGGGTACGAAGTACCTTAAAGTAATATTATCTTGTTCTTGACCTGTGAGATGGGTATTGCAAGTACTCTTCCCATTTTGCAGAAGGAAAAAACGGGTTCATAGAAACAGTGTGACCTGTCAACATCCATTGTGACCAACTAATGCATGTCTGGATATTGTCAAGTCCCTGCTTCCTGACAAATTCTACGTCTCTGGTGTAGCACCACAGATTATAAGAAAACAGATTAGAACTGGAAATTGCCTTTGAAATCATGGGATACAAACCCTTTGTTTTATAGCTAAGGAAATAGAACTAAACTCGGCAAAGATCATACAGAAAAGTTTCAGAGTTAGGTTTTGAGGCCAACTTTAATTAAGTCCTGTACCGCATGGTTCTGCAGAAGTGTTCTAGAAGGAGCACAGGCCTTAGCTCAGACACTTGGGTCCAAGCAAGTCAACCTCTGACCTCACCTCTCTTGTCCATACAGGAAGGGAGGTTGGGTTAGAGTAGACGTTGTCCAGCCCTGGAATTCTGAGTTTGATTTTATGGTTTGAACTGAAAGTGTTGTAGCATCTTGAGTATGATGCGAGGATGTTTCCCAGTGATTGTGACCGTGCTTTTTTCATGAATTTTTGTGCATGAATAATTGTTAAAAGCTTTTGTACTAGTGTAAATAGTCCTATTACACATTTCTAATGAAGTCACAACTCGCCATTGTTGGTGGAGCAGGATGGATGAGCTGGTCAGATCTTAGTGAATGGATTAGGGTGGGGACAGACTTAAGGCAAGAAAGCACTTAGGAGAACCCAAACCACAGTGGTAGCTCCGAAAAAGTCATGTGATTAACAAGATGGAAGACTACGTTTTTATTCTTCAATCCTTATGACCCATGAAACTTCTCCAAAATCTGATTGTCCCACAGATAAGCAATTTTAGTTCTCCACAATGCGGGATACGAAGCATCTAAACAGTGTAGAAGCTCAGACTTGGGAAGGCCAATATTCCCTAACCGCTTATGAGCTCATTCAGCACACACTCCTCTAGCTGCTATACAAGCGGACCCATGGGCTTGGTAACAGCTTGTCCCCATGGAGATCCTAGCCAGAATCCTCATGCCCGGGTTCTAGGCCACAGAAGAGCTCTGCAGAAAGTCAGGGGAAGAGAGGAAATGGGGCAAGATGTGTACCTAAGCTTGGAAAGGAGCCCAACTCCACCATCCTCCTCCTAATGCCACAGAAACACAAGACTCCCAGCTGCAGAACTTTGGTCTGGCTAAATCAGCCCTGTGGCAGCATTCTGGGCCACCACAGAGCTTGATCTGAGGGGGGGAACAGAGAAGGCAAGACGCAAGATCAGGCTAACAGAGATGAACTCAACTTCCTGACCTCAGTCCTCCAATTCATCCCAGGAGAGATCTTAACTCCAAAGGGCAGGAACTGGTTTGGGTTCACATAGTGGCCTTTTCTGTCAATTGAACCAGAGAACTGAGGAATAGGGGGAATGGGGCAGAATGTGTCTGGTACTCCACTAAATCTGAGGAAAAGTTCCCAAGATCCAGCTAAGGCTGTTTGGATCCTTCAGGAATCACTTGGGGTCCAGATCTAGGATGGGAAATGGCAAATTGCTTCACAACACAAATGCTTCAACATTTGATTCTCAAGAAAACTACCACCGTAGGGGAGAAAATCAAAATGCACAATGGGGAAGTTAGGTGGGAAAAGCTGAAATTGGTGAAGATTTCAGGAAAAAGAAAACAAGATAAACCTACAGGGAAGAAATTAATAGAAGGAAATATGGCCTTCAGTTCTAGTAAAAGCATCATTGAATAAATACTACCAAACAAAAGAAAATGCTATGGAACCACAGCAAGAGGGATGAGGATTTTGAGAGCAGGATTTATGGCCTGTACAGCAGAAATATCTTGCAGAATAGAAAAACCTGTATCTATGGTGGCAAGGCTCACCATAGAAACAAAGTGCAGGATAAATCAGGAAATGCAAATGCGCTGAAGTGAAGGGAAATCTGGAAGAAGCAAAAAGCAATAATATTAAAAGAAAACATGCTCTGCATAGAAGTCTAAGATTATCTTGAAGACAGGGTATGTAATTTGAGGTTTATAGATCTCCCAGAAAAAACATGACAAGTTAAAAAACCTGAAAAAAATAATGCAAGAAACAATACAAGAGGGTAGCTACATAGCAGAGTGGACAGAATGCCAGCCTGGAATTGGGAGGACTTGGGTTCAAATGTGACTTCAGACACTTCTTAGCTGTGTGATGCTGGGCAAGTCACTTAACCCCAATTGCTAGCCCTTGTCACTTTTCTGTTTTAGAATTGCTGCTAAGACAGAAGGTAAGAGTTAAAAAAAAATAATACAAAAAGTACTGCCCAGAAGTTCTGGATACAGAAAACAATATGCCAAAACAAAAGTGCCCATAGACTACCTCTACCTGAGAAAAAAATAATTCAAGGCTGCGTACTTCCAGACCCCTTGTGGCTAAATTTAGCAATTCCATTGAGAAACAAATTCTGCAAGCAACCACATTAGAGACCTTCCAATAAAAAGGAAAAGAAATTTCAATAATATAAGACTTCTGCACAGTTGTATGATTGAAAATGTTACCCTAAAAAAAGAACTACATATCCTAAGAGCCCACTGACTTCCTGTCATTCCATACTTCCTGTAGACAGAGGATAAAGGGTGTGGGCTTTGGAGGCTCCCTCTCTTTGATGTAGAATCAGCATTGATGGTGGTGAGTGGGGTTGACTAAAAAATGGCTAACCAGCCATGGGCTCTGTCTACAGAAAGTATGTAATGACAGGAAGTCAGTGGGCTCTTGGGATATGTAGTTCTTTTTTAGGGTAACAGATTTTCAATCATTCATTGTACCTCCAGAGAATGTTGAATGCAATGAAATAATATATCCCAAAGAGTAATACAGTTCCAGATGAAGCCCAAGGTGATCTACCCTGCAAATCTGAGTCTAAACAAAAATGATAAAATAGTGTTACAAGGGAATCACTTTAAAAGACTGATATATATTAATTTAAGGTCGCCAAGGAATCAGCTATGTAATTCCTAAATGAAAAACTCAAGTCAGCCGTCAGCCTTTTTTGGAGTTTAATTACAATAGGAGCAAGAAAGGAATTAGAGATATATATAGAGAGAGAAAGGGGAGAGAAGGGAATAGGGCTTAAATACCCCTTCTGTTTAGGCTGGGCCAAAAGGCCCAAGCCCTTAGATAGCTGGGGCAAAGAAAAGAGATCAGTCCCTTTCACTCACGTGTCCAAAATGGAGAAACAGTCTCAGAGGCCCCCACCTTCAGCTTCCTTCAGAGCAAGCTTCCTCAGAGCCCAGGAACCACACCGACCAAAAACTCCATCCTCTTCGAGTCTCCAGACCCTCCTATCTTTAAGGAAACCATCCAAGTTGCCTCCCCTCAGTCCTCACATCTACCAATCACTCTTCATCAATTTCCCTGTCAATGGAGGCTCTCGCTTAACCCAGGACCACCCAGAGGTTTCTGGCTTTTGCACATGTCTGTTGAAGGTCATATTTTTCAAATGATTAAATCTTTACTCCTTTGTTCCAGCCCTTTCTAAATCCTGTTAACTTGAGTATGGTAGAGATTGGAATAATTAAATTTTGATCTAGGCTGCAGCCCTTACTCAATCCTATTAGGACTGAATAGGGTGGAGTATCTCCATTGTATCAATTCTAAAATCAATCAAGACTCAAAGAAATTCCTGTTCTATGCTCAAGCATAGGTCAAAGTCCTTTCCATTGTTCAGCAAAGGGTTTCTGTCCTAAAGTAATCTTAAGAAGGGAAGAGAAAGAACCTCCCATGCCAATGGAGTTCCCATTCCAATAGACTATCAGTAAGAAATTTTCCAAGTATGAAATATCCCAATGGTGAAATTTTCAACAATTATAAGTCTAAGGAAATTTGAGGTTTACAATAGGGATGTCTAATAAGAGGCATTTGAAGCATTCTTAGAAAGAAAATCAGACCTGAAAAGATTATTCATTTCTCAAACACCCCAAAATAACACAAAAAGAATAAACCTATTAAACAAGGAGGGGAAAAAAAAGCAACCATTAAGAGGTACCTAAATGTCTTCCTAAATGGACATGAGGAGACAAGGTTGAAAGCAGAAAGAAAAGTAATGGCAGAGAAACAGGCTGGAAACATGGTGGATTAAACCTCACAAGAGCCCACTTAATGAAGAATCAGTGCTCTCTGTAGGACTGAATTATCAAATGAGAGGGTGCATAATGAGGGAGAAAAGGAGAACATGTGATGTAGCCTAATCGAGTCAAAGACTCCTTAATGAAGAGCAAATAACCTCTCAGGAAGAAGAAAGCCTTCTTCCTGAGGAACTGGCAAGGAGGCAAAGTGCGATGGGAAAGTGGGAGAACCTTGTCCATGGTGAAAGGAAGTGACATTGATGGCAGCACCCAGTGGTTAAAGAGATTCTATTAAGCGAGATAGGAATCTCACAATAACTATTATCTCTGGGGATTTGCTGCTTAGTCCATTCATCTTGCCTCAAAAGAAGGAGAATCAGAACTCCTGGTGGCAATTGATACTCATAGTATGCCTGGGAAGAGATTTTTAAGGCAAATGGGGGGAAATGACCAAAGAGAAGACAGGTCAGGAATGGATTGCATAATCAGAGAATCCTACCATAGGCTAATATCCTCTCTTACCTATTACCTGTAGGAATTGCTATTTTTCTTTCTTTTTGTTTTGGTATCATGCAAAACACACTAACATATTGGCCATTGTTTTAAGAGCACATTTATAACAAAACCAAAACACTAAAATAAACCTATAAATACATGGATGTGAAAGATAGTGTGCTTTGATCCGCATTTCTCTGACTCCAATAGTTCTTTCTCTGGAGCTGATAGCATTCCCCATCAGAAGTCTTTTAGAATTGTGCCTGGTCATTGCATTGCTGAGATAAGCCAAGTTTTTCCTGTTAATCATTGTATAATATTGCAGTTAGTGTGCACAGTGCTCTCCCGGTTCTGCTTATTTCACTCTGCATCAGTTCATGCAGATCTTTCCAGCTCTTTCTGCAATTATCCTACTTATCATTTCTCATAGCACAACAGTATTCCATGACCATCATGAGCCACGATTGGTCCAGACAGTCCGCACTTGACAGACCTCCCTTCGGTTTCTAATTCTTTGCCACCACAAAAAGAGCTGCTATCAATATTGATTAGGTATTGATATTTTTCTAAGCGTGAAGCTCAACAGGCTAGAGGCAAACTCTACAATAAGTAACAGAAATTAAATCTAGAAGAGAGAACCCAAACAGGTAGCTCAAAAGTTTTTAATTCCACCAGGAATACAGAGAACAGAAAGGGACCAAATATGTATATGAGGAATAAGCATTTTTATAGCACCTACACTATACTGTGCCAACTATTGTGCTAAGAGCTTTTTTTTTAACAAATATTTTCTTATTTGATCCTCACAACAACCCTATAAGTAGGTGCTGTTATTATATGTTTTCTAGCTGAGGTAGAGATTAAGTGGCTTGCCCAGAGTAATATAGCTAGTAAATATTTGAACTCAGATCTTTCTTTCTCTAGGTCCAGCACTTTATTTACTTACACCACTAGCTTCAGGGCAAAGAATGGAAAAGTAAGTCAGGAATAGACAGGAAGGCAAATAATAATAATAACAACAAAGAACAGGAGGGAAAGAAATCATTTCTAGGTAAAGGTATAGAAAATGAAATTTTGAAAATTAATGAAAAAAGATGAGAGGAAAAGGAATTTTTTTTGACTAAGAGGAAAAAAGAGGGAAGAACTAAATAATAAGGGGAAAGCAAGCGAGCAAGCAAGAGGAATAAGTAAAACTCCAAAGGCAGAGAAAGGGGCAATAAACAGGAGGCTTGAGGGTAAAGGGAAGAGAGTTGGTGGGAATAAGGCCATCTTAAAAAAGAGAGAGCCAAAATAACTGTAGAGACCTTGTGCCATATTTAGAAATAATAACAGGACCTACCTTGCAGGGTTATTGTGAGGATTGAGTAAGAAAATATTCGTAAAAAGGCTCAGTGCAGTTGTTGGCACATAGTAGGTGCTATAAAAATGCATATTCTCCTTATATTTATTGGGTCCTTCTTTGTTCTCTGTATTCCTGGTGGAATTAAAATGTTTGAGCTCCCTGGTTCCGGTTCTCTCTTCTGGACAGTTTCTTTTATTTAATGTAGAGTTTGCCCCCAGCCTATTGCACTTCACTCTTAGAAACTTAGAGCTCAAAAGGCTAATGGTGGATTTTCAATGAAACGGAAAAGAATAGATCTATTTCTCAGCACCAGGTGGAAGTTTAAAAATGTTGACCATGTATAAAGGCAGAGAGAGGTATGATTGTAAAATGTACAAATATAAGCTGGCATCAATAATAAATACATCCTTTACAGACCATAATGAAATAAAAATAGTCAGTGGTTCAGGGATCACAAACAAGACATTGTAAAAATGAAGATTTTGAACCCTAGATTCAATCCCCAAAAGTCCTTGGTATTTCCCAGAATTCCCTATAATCTCACCTGAGTCTCCACGTAGGTGAGATCACAATTGGTGTTTAACTGGCAGTAACGTGTACCACGCTCTCTTTTCTTCCATTGCAATGATGTAGCAAATAAGTTAAGTGCAAGGATTTGGAATGGGCTAATCAGCCACGGGCACGTGGTTTTTATTTTGTATCCTTGATTTCTAATAATCCTTAATAAACCTCATAAAATATAATACTTTTATTAGTAGAGATATAATTTAATTTTACAACATGAGCTCAAATGGAGACAGCCAAGCAATCCCAGTCACTTGGTTCCTTTATGAGATTTCATGAATTTTCTGCTCCCTATCCCCAATCTTTCAATTTTGTTTTATTTATTTTTTTGATGATTCATAGAGTCATTAGCTAATAGTTTGTTGTTCATTCGTTTCAATTGTGTGACTCTTTGGGTTTTTTTTGGCAAAGATACTGGAATGGTTTGCCGTTTCCTTATTCAGCTTATTTTACAAATAAGGAAACTGAGGCAAAGAGTGTTAAATGGCTTGCCCAGGATCACACAGGGAATGTCCAATGTTGAATTTGAACTCAGGTCCTCCTGACTCCAAGGCCAGCACATTGTCCACTTGGCCAGCACATTGTCCACCTGGCCACCTCACTATCTGCTCTTGATCCATTGTCTTTATTTTTTTACTCTTTTCTTTGTTTTGATCACCATGGCTCCTTTTTCAGTGCTTTCAAGCCTCCAGGGCAGTCTATTGTGACTTCTATTGACTTACTTCCCGGTAGATTCTCTCCTATCCCCTTTTTAGATTCTGACTTTTTGTTGGCGTTTTGCTTGATGGATGGAGCTTCCGTCCTTACTATTTTTCTGGATTGTGTGAAGGAGAGCCGAGTTCCTCAGGTCCTTCCACCTCTTCTTCTCTTTATGCTGCCATCTTCACAGTCTGAGAGATGAAGGAGTTGGAAGTGGGCCAGGCAGCTCCAGTTGCATCAGCTGCAGGTGCTGGGGTTAAAGGATAATTAGGAATCTTTGAGGACATTTTCCGACTCTCCTTGCTCCTATTCTTTACTCAGAGGTGTACAAATTAAAATTAACATATAACTTCAAATATTATGTTAAATAAGATTTATTAGTAATCACTAGAAGTAACAAAATAAGAAAGTAACAAAATAAAACCACATGCCCATGGCCAATCTACCTGTTAAAACAGCTCACTCTACCAATGTCCTGACCCAGCAAGGAAAGAGAGAGAGATCAAGAACCCGACCCAATTTATTTCCTATGTCAGCAGGTAATGATAGGAAGTCAGTGGGCTCCTGGGAAATGCAGGTCAAAGGCACAAGATTTCTAACTACACAGAGGGGATAGGGCAGTAAGTGGTTCGTTGTTGGAACTGAATATACTGCTTGATTCCATTTCAAGACTTCTTTCTGGAGCTCGCTCCACTCTCTCTCTTCAATTCTGGGTCTGGTCCAAATCGTGCCTTGTGGGAAAACTTTATTCAGTGACAGAAATTGGGAGAAAAAAAACAACCACCTTTTTGCATTGTTTGAATCCAGCCCCCTGTGGCTGGTGTAATTGAAAATGTTACCCTTAAAAAAAAACAACTACATTTCCTGGGAGCCCACTGACTTCCTGTCCTTATGTACTTCCTGTAGACAAGGGATAAATTCATTGTGTGTGCCTGCTCTGGTGTCTTTGGCTTCCTGTCCTGAGCATGGTGGTGTTAAAGCATGGGAGTTTTAACAGGCTGATTAGCCATGGGCATGTGGTTTTATTTTGTATGCCTTTTATTCCTTTATTTCTAATGATCACTAATAAATCTCTTAAAATATAGTAATTATTGAACATTAAATTTAATTTTTACACTGGGAAACCGGACCCTTTGTACCTGCTGTTTCCAGACCTTTAAACTGGGACCTGGGTTACTGTTGACCAGAAGTATAGTCAGATCCTAAGACTGATGTGAGGAGCTACTTATTGCATAATCTGATGCAAAAAACAAATTGCTTAGCACAACTCCTACTGCTCAGTCCGTTAGTGTTTCCATTTTCCTTGGTGTACAGATCCTGGGGGGAGCCGGACACCCCCATTTCTGAATTCAGGGGATTGTATCTATTCACTCTCCTCCTTCCAATTTGGGAAGCCCCTGCTTCCTACAGGTGGGATTTGAGTTTTTTTTTTATTATTTTTATTTTTTAACCCTTACCTTCTGTCTTTGAATGGATACTAAGTGTTGGTTCCAAAGCAGAGACTTGCCCAGAGTCACACAGCTATGAAGTGTCTGAGGGAAGATTTGAACCCAGGACCTCCCCTCTCCAGACCTGGCTCTTTATCCACAGAGTCCCCTCACTGCCCCTGTGTTGGGTCTTAACAGAAGCCGGAAAAACAAAATGATGGAGGAAGGGAAGCTTTCAGGTGCAGGAGGCAGCCTGTGAAGATGCTGTCCCAGCTAAGCGGGGGAGCTGGAGTTTAAGGCCTCTGCATGTGATCCTGGGGGTAAGGGAGAGCCACTGGTGCTCTCTGAGAGAGTATGACATGGCTGCCCAAGGGAAGATAGATGGGAAGGGGGGACCCAGGAGGCTGGTGGGAAGGAGAGGAGGGGACACAAGGCAGCGATGCTGGGAAGCTGGGGAGAGCTGGGTCTGGACTCTCTTTGGGGCTTAATTGGGTAGGTCCTCCCCAGCTAGGGATGGAGGTTCAGGAGAGGGGAGGCTTTGTAGGAAGAGTTGGAGATGGCCAGGAGGGGGGAGACACATGGCTGGCTCTGCGGAGAGATGCTGGCAGGAACCATTGGAGCTGGTGAGATCACCAACTTACATTGTGTGGAGCAAAAAGGAAGCGAGTGGGGCAGAGGCTGGGGGGTCCCTTCTGGGTAGCGAGTGAGGCGGGGCATTTAAGCTCACTAGTTGTCAGGGCCCACCCCAGTGAGCCAATGGTAGGATCTGGTTATCATGGGCATTTTGTTGGTGAATGTTTTTCTGTAATACAGATCATCAAAAGGCTTCAGAGCAGGGGTGCCCAAACGTTTTACACAGGGGGCCAGTTCACTGTCCCTCAGACTGTTGGAGGGCCAGACTATAAAAACCTAACCCTAATCCTAACCCCAACCCTAACCTTAACCCTAACCCAACCCTAACCTCAACCCTAATTCCAACCCTAACTGGGCAGCAGTATACACAGTGTGGAATTCCCTCCCCCAGATTGCTGCTCACCATGCTGACATCTTTCCATTGTGCAGCCCCATAATCCTTTGCGCGGTGCCTCGTTCTTGTTCAGTTACTCTCAAAACAAGGCGCCATGCAAAGGATTATGTCCCCGGAAGTAATACTGTACGTGAGCAACGCCGTGCTTCGCAGCAATGCCACATCCAATACTCCAGGACCACATGTGGATGCATCCTGTGCTCCTCTCACTGACCACCAATGAAAGAGGTGCCCCTTCCAGAAGTGTGGTGGGGGCCGGATACATGACCTCAGGGGCCCACATGTGGCCCTCAGGCCGTAGTTGGAGGACCCCTAGATGGTCATTCGGTTTAGCCCCAATAGAATAAGTAATTGGAGGGTCTTAACACCGGCCTATCTGAGGTTGGAGGCGCCCTAATGTGGTGATATGTTTTTCACATGCATGAAGTCACCGAATCATCTAGGAATACTTTTATTTTAAACAATCTTATATTACAATTTATGGAAGCAATTTGTAAAATGAGTGGTACTAAACTGTGTGCCATGAAATATTCAGGAATGGATACATATTTACATCTTTTTAACAGTTACCCTTCAGGTCAAATGACAACTGTCACATGGCAGACGAGTCATTTTCATAAATGGATGGACCATTTCACATTCAGCACATATTATTTCAGCTTTGAAGCTCAACATTTCTTTGAAAAAACTATACATACAATCTTGGTTTTCCGAAACAGCTGTTCTTGAAAAGTCCAATGACTGTAGCATTTAGATGGAGACTCTGAGGCACATTTTCAGTGTTTACGAGTTGCAGGTAATAAGTTATGGTCTCCCAGGCTTGCAAGTAATCACCAAACTTTGAATGCTACACAGCCTAGAATCCAGGCTCCCCAATTTCAAGTCTAAGGTAATCAAAGCCACTATTTAGAAATGAAAATAGAAATTCTGGAAACTGGGCTAAAAAACAAATCAATGGGAACATGCCTGATGGGAATGTTTTTATACTTTCATTCTTGACTCCTCAGCAAAGGGGCTCTCTGGATTTAGGTCGTTTTTAGAATTAATGACAGGCCTTCTAACTCCTCAACCTCAACATGGAATTAGAAATCCCTCCATTACTTCCTTTGGCAAGGGCTTTACAGAGAGAGTTCCAGATCTAGAAATGTGGTTTATGGTGACAAAGAAGCCTACCTGAACCCTGCTGATTTGTAAAACCATTGTTTCTTCCAACAAAGATTAACAGTTCATCTATTTGGGCAAAGCTGAGGCTATTCGGATGAAGGGGAAAATGGTCATGACAACCATTTATAGATACTTAAAACACAAACATAGAGGGTTCCAACTCTTTTTTCCAAAACACACAGAGTCACTAATCAACTAAAATACCCTACAAAGCTGCAATTAAATGGGGCCATTTTGAAGTTGGCGAGGTGCTAAACAGCAGCTGTCATTAAGGAAGCCACATCAACTGTTTCAAATTCAATGGGTGAAACACCACTAAGCCCTGAGCAACTTATTAGAGCACTTGTGCTGGTATCCCGCTTCATTTCAGGGGCTAAGTAGCTCCACAAATCATTCTGGCCTAGCTTGGACAGACGGGCACGGAGGCATGGACAGGCCTCAGCAGTGCTGGGGCTGGGAATGGAGTGCTGAGCCACTGGCTCTCCAGGCTGACCGCATTCTGTCTTAGAGGGAACAGTTATAAATCTCGAATGACTATGGAAACTTTTGCAAATGGAGTTGGAGGGCAGAAATAATAATGTTTGACAATACTTCTATGTACAGGACTCCTGCTGTTGTTCCTTTAAGGGAAAGGGGGAGCTCTGTCCAAAGCTGGCACTTCCGTTGTTTTTGGTGGTGGTGTGGTGTGTGCACGCGCGTGTGTATGTGTGTGTGCATGCACACGTGCGTGTGGGGAGAAGGACCTGGCCACAGGTGGTGGGGGAGGGGGGGAAAGGGGGGGACAGAGCCAATTGGAGGGGCTTCTTGGAGCGCTTTGAGAAGAACTCCCAGAGGACGGGCCTCCCATGAACATCCTGGCTCTGTAGTGTTTGGTGACAAGCCAGGCTTGATTTCTTTCTAAAACCTGTAGCTGGCTGCTGGGTGTCCTTCCCTCCAGAGGGCTCAGGGGAAGCCTTTCCTCAGGGCTTTGTTCTTCACCAGAGTGAACTTGCTGATAAAGACGTGAGCAAAGCTCGGGTCCACCAGGTAATGGTACGTTTTCACTGTGGAAGGAAGGGGCTCCACCGCCACGATGGGGCACGGCGTCTGCATGGAAGAAGAGTTTGGGGCAAGATGGCACGACGTCTTCGTGATGTAGTCCACCAGCCTGTTGTACTGCTGTTCAGACAGCCTTTCTCTGGCACCGTCCACCTAGAACAAAAATGGAGAACCGTCAGTGGCGAGCCTCGGCCAGGAAAGGGCAGCGCAGGCCTGCCAGCCTTGGTCTGAGGCTCCTCCCCCCTATCTGAAGCGGGGACCACAGAGACACGGTCCCCCTTCTAAGAGGGAAAGCCCTATGTGGGGAACAGTCGCCAGTCTTAATGGGAGCGGCTGAAGTTGTGTAAAGCTTCTCATGTTTGCATCTGACAGTTTGCTCACATTTTCCTCATTAACTGTATTAAAACATCTGCTGCTGCTTTCACCAGCAAGCCCACGGACAATGGAGAAAGACGTCTTCACTCTGCTTATTTCATTCAAGATTGATTGGTTTTATTAACTCATGACTCCACTTGTACAAAATTATTCTAGTCTGACAGAAGATGCAGGGAAATCTCGACCATTTTCAAACCAGTTGCTTTGGAGAGAAACTTTAAAAATAAATACTGAACTCTAACATTTTCTGTTTTTTATAAATATTAGCCTTTAAAGCCAGAAAAAATAGTAATACTGGGCAGAGCAAGAGGAAATTTTTATGAAAAAGGGGGGGGGAATGCAAAGTACATTTATGGTTCATAAAAGTCTGGCCCATCTTCAAAGTGGTTCACGTTGAGGAACTACAATGCTACCTGGGCTAATTCTATTCGATTTTCTGGGAAAATAAGTAGGGCCATAAATGATTTTTCCCACCCCAATACATTGGGCACAGTGTGTAGTTGTGCCGCCTGGGACACTTCCAGGGTAGACCATTGGGGTAATTATCTTTGTTACCATGATTCTAAGTACGGAAGATCAAACCAGCCAAGGAATGATGACGATGGCCTTGCAGCTTCTTTTTTAAAAAGTGCCCCATGGAACTCATCTTGTAGAAACACACAGGAGAAAAGAAAACAGTGACTTGTGAGAGGTGAATAAACAGTGCAGGGAGGTGAAAGGGGAAGCATCTCGCCAGGGCCCTCCGGGTCGTTGGCTGCCACCAAGGACCCCAGGCTTCGGAATGCAATCCTGTCCCTCTTTACGGCTGGTAGAAAACAACGAGGAAGGCACCAGAAGGCCTCCCCTGACTGCCCCTGAGGACGGCTTTTGCTCATCGCCTGGAATGGGGTCTGCCTTCAGCTGGGGAGCACAGCAGGGTGTATGCAAGGCTTAATTGCTTCTCCTGAACAGCAGCACAGGAAAACCTGGTGTTGTGAAAAGAACTGAGCCAATGAATAAACTGCCCCTCCTGACTCATTTGGCGTCTTTTGTAAGGGATGTCAGCAGTGTGCCAGGCACATTAAGCAATTATTACCCTAAAAATGGCACCTCTGACCAAGAAAGGCCAAGGCTGCTTTGAAAAAAAATCTTGTTCCATATTTGAATATGCTAGATGATGTCATCTGCAAATGAACTCCTTCCAAAATCCAAGGAAGCCTGGTTTTGTAGCATCTAAGTAAAAAGCGAAGAGCAGAGGAAGCTGCCCTGAACAGGTCTGAGATGAGAGTTCTTTTTTTCCTGGAAGCTGGAAGAAGAGGGAAGTGGGGCTTGTGGCCCTGGGACCTGCCGCGGCCAGGCTGCTGAGTAAGACAAGGCAGAGGCAGGAGGGCAAGAGCTGCAGCCTTCTGCCTTGGGCTCCTCCAGAAAAACGAGCCTTTTATTCACTGCTTAGGATTCTTCTCCACAGGGGAACGAGGCTGACTTGTGGGCACAGATGCAAGGAAAATAGAGATAACTTGGTTAAAGGCATCAAAGAAGGAAACAGCTTCATGCCTGAAGTAACGTGCTGGCTCTGCTCCTTTCCTGGGGGCTCCTGAGTGAGGGAAGGTAGAACCAGAAACAAGAGGGGGTGCCTTCACCACACCTTCATCTATTTCTGTGCCAGGAAAGAAACCACCTCCCTTGGTCAGCCTGATTGTGCCCGAGCATTCCTCCATTTGGGTCACTTAGGCCTTCTTCTTGCCTCTCTCCAGACAGGAAGATCCCCCTCACCACTGTGACCCTGCCATCTCCTGGTCCTTCTCCTATTCTGGCCCTCATGCACGGGGGCCCCTCAAGTCTCTGTCCTGGCCCTCTTCTCTTGGCTCTTCATTTCCTCTTTGGGGGTCCTGCCAGTCCTAAGGGGCTCCATTCCCTTGACCTCTCCAGCCCCGTCCGTAACAAGTGCGCCTGGACGAGATGGTCTCAAGCCTTCTCTCCCGCTCCCCTCTTGCCCCAAATTTTCTCTTTCTCCTTCTCGAATCTGACTGGTTGCCAAGTTCTATTGATTCTATCTTCACAACGGCTCTTGCCCGTCTTCTTCTTTCACTCGCACGGCCACCACTGCCATCCTGCAGGTCCACATCCTCTGTGGCCTAGGCAGCGTGTGCCTCCTCGAGTCTCTCGCCTTTTCCTGTCCGCTCTCCTGTCCATTTCTTGGTGCCACTCCCAATGCAGGTTAAACTACAAACTGCTTGGGGTGGAATTCAAAGTCCTTGCTAAGGTGAGGCTAAGTCTAGTCCTCGAGCTCATTTGTATAATCCTGCCCTTCTCTGAGCTCACTACTTCATTTGCAGGGGCCTGGAGAATGCCCGGGACTAAGCTACATGCTCTGGGAAGGTGGCCTGAGCAGCAGTCCGGGAACAGGCTAATGTGGTAGCGACGCCCTCTTTTTGCAGCCTTGCCAGGGGGTGAACAAGGGCATCTCCTGCATTGCAGCCTTTTCAGAGGCCATCCTCTACTCCTGGAATGTTCTAAGTTCCTGGTTCCCTTCAAGGTTCCACTCGAGTGCTTCCTCCTAGATGAGACCCATCTTCCTCCTTCTCTTCCTCCTCCTCCCCACAGTGGCTGATACATTCTCTGTGCCCAGTCATTTGTTTATATTTCTTGTATTTCTATTTTTCATGCACATATTGTTTCCCCACAAGAGAATGCATCTCTGAGGACAGGGGCTTCATTGTTGCCCCCAGCCCCCACTTCTCACAGATGAGGAAAGAGACCCAGAGAAGGGAAGGACTTGTTCAGCCTTCCAAGAGCAGGAAGGGCTGAGGCAAGAGTCAAAGTCAGGCCCGGGACTCCAGACTCCATCGCCAGGAAGTCAAACATTTCTGAAAGGAGTAGGGCCTGCGCCCCCTCTCCTCACTCCCAGGGGTGGTAGAACCAGACCCTTCCTTGGCCCGATTCTCCTCTCGTCGTGGCGGCTCCCCAAGGCCCTCCATCCTCTAGATCCCAGGTGAGGAGCGCAGGGAGAGCTCAGTCAGTGGAGCCCGTGCCGCAGCCTGAGCGCACGCCTTCCGGACCAAGGAGAACAGTCCCAATCCCGCAGCGGGCCCTCGGAGACTGAAGACCATGCTTCCCCGCCAAGCCCCGAAGCCGCAGCAGCCCTCCTTTATTGTCAACTCCATCCAGCGGTTTTGGCAGACGGAATAAAGTCAGCTTGGACGTGTGACCTCTGTTTATCCCCAGAAAGTCATCGGCTCAAAGCAGCCATGCACTCTGGGTGCCCAGCCACGGCTCCGAGCCTGACTGGTTGTGATCCAGCAAACTACGGAAATCTAGACGTTGCTGTCCTTGGCTCGCTGCCATCTTCTCAGATAACGACCCCCAAAGAATGGTAGGAGGGAAGCAGCCCTTAATACTAGCACTATTATCAAATGATTTCCAGAAGACCGGACCGTGTGGTCGTCTCTGGAGACATAGGAAAGCAGGTGGCCGCCGGCCATTGAGAGCACCTACTTGGGGCTGCCTGGGAGACCGGGGGAGGCCGAGCTCGAGCCGTGGAGGATGCCTGGGTGTTCAGAGGGTCGAGCTGGGGCGGTGTGCCGATGCTCTCTAAAGAGAGCAGAGAATGAGCCGCGAGGGGCACAGGGCCATGTTCTGGGGGAGGCCCTTGTTCGTCCCAGGGCAAGGCTGCAGGAAGAGCCTGGGAAAGCCCGTCCTCAGGCTGCTCTCCTCTTCCCAAAGCACGCAGTGCCCTGCATCCGATAACGGTTACCCAGGGACCGGCAGGCAGGCAAAGGGCACGCGCTCCTTGGCACCTATGTTTGTTTTTTTGACCCCTGGAATTTGATGGAGGGGAAAGAAAAGGGGCTCCCTGGCCTCAGCACCCTGGGCCCCACGCTCGGAACCTACTTTATGCTCTTCCCTGGGCTCAAGGTGGGCCCCCACAATGCTTTTACCATCCCCACCCAGCCTCCTTCCTGTCCACATCTGCTGCCAGGCGAGAGCCTCCATCACAGAGCAGGGCCCAGGCCGGGGCCTCAGTGTCAGCCGCCCCTCGTCCTGCCCAGCCACGCAGGACGGAGCTCACCTCAGGATCGCAGGGCACTCTGGGCTGCTTGAGCTGCACCTTGAGCAGGTTCCTCTGCTGGCCGTCTTGGACACAGTCGACCTCGGTGATGGGGAAGGCTTGCTGCTGCGTGTCTTCACTCACGCTGACGACAAAGAGCACTTCCGACGTTAAAAGCAAGCATCCTTCGTGTTCCTGGCCTGAGCCACTCACCAGAACCACGTCTAAAGCCATGTGGACCTCGGGCCTGCCCAGTGATTGCAGCATTTTCCTGATTAGAAAGGACAAAAATGATATTTAAGCACACGATTAAACGAGGAAGTGGCCTAAGCCCCGGGCCTCCCAGCTTTCAGGACTTGACCCTTTCCGCTCTCATAGAAATGGCCATCCATTCTGAAGGCGGATTTCTGGCCGCTCTAACCCCTTGTTGGGAAGTTCATGAGCAGAGAGGGATCCCCCTGACTTCTCCTGGGCAGATTCCTGCCCTGCTGGTCAGTCATTTTCTCTTCTGCCTGCAGAAACGTCCCTTGGGAAGCTGGGTTAGATCCGAGTTCAAGGGAAAGGGCTTCTCAAAGGCATATTCTTCCTTCACCCAATGGTGAAAGGGACGGACGAGCTTTACGGCCGGGCCCGGAGAGGCCCAGAGGCCCGAGAACCCCGCTCTCCCTTCTCCCCAGAAGAAGCGGCCGGTGAGTCGAACAGCAGGCGAACGTAAAAGTGAGCAAGCGTCTAAATCATCTTACCAGACGTATTTGACGTGGCTATTTGGAGCCCGGTCAGCATGCTCATCTCTTGGATAATAGCGCTGCTGGGGAAGCTGAGAAAGGCCAGCTCCGTGTAAAATACCTGCGGTGGGAGAAATGAGAGTCTGACGGGCTGTTTTCTGGAAAACAGTTACATGTTATAGTGATGTCATCTGTTTAGAGTAGGCCATAAAACAGTACAGATCCAAAATGATGTCACATCTTTGGAGACGAGGGTATAGATAATCCATTAAACATTACAATGCACTTAACCCTCGTGATCTTGCATTAGCTACAAACTAAAATATGAATGTCCTAAAATCCAGACACATACTAGCAATTAGAGGAAGGACAATGCTCTCGAGAGTGATCATTCCTGAAGAGAATCATACACATCATTTACAATTTATGTACAAACATCAAGACTGTTAACTTTCTTGCTTAATATTAAAATACTTCCATATCTGTGTCATGGTTGGTAAAATAATAATAAAAAAAACACAATACACACAGTTTGCCTAGATACTGTATTTAAATGTTAAGTTACTTAATCCAGCTGTTAAACATGGCTCCGTATACATTTATGAGACCACTTGGGGCATCTGGTTTATTATGAGCTCTTCTTAGTGCCAGGACTCAAGGAAGGCTACAAGAAGTAGCTCCACAGGTCTCCAAATAAGCTTTTCAAGACTGAAGATGGTACAGCATGTGTGCTTTCTGATGGCTTGTAAATGTTTATAAATGAGGCTTAGTCATTAGGCTGAGAGTTAGTGGTTTGTAAAAACTTCAGAGCTATAATAAAAATTTTACAAGAATGATGGAAGCCCAGAAAGGCCATGTGATGCTCTTGGAGATGATCTTCTGTAAGGTAGACTGGAGAAATACCCAGCAGGGCCCAGAAGTGTCAAAACAAAGGCAGTGGATGAAGCTCCACATCACGAGGATTTGGGGGAAGTCTCCATACTGAAAAGAAAGCTATTTATTTTAAAGCACAAGCACACGAAAACAGGGTTTAACTTTTAATGTCTATGCTGCTGGCAATCCTTAAGAGCAGGGTTCTAGTTGCAAGTCTTATTCACAGAGTTTTTCCTGTTGTTGTGTGAATGAAAGTGTCATTTACAGATGGAGAGAATGAGAGAAAAAGAAAACGGAGGGAGTGGAGAAGAAAGAAGGTGGGGGGATGCCTAGAAGAGACCGTGTGCTGATTTCTGTGTGGTCCCCCTCAAGGGATTCTCTCAAGAGACATAATCCTAATTCTGAGAGTTCATTTAATTGTTGTCCTTTCATTTCTTGCTCATCGCATATCAGGGTTTCGGATTTTTATGTTTGATTGGCGAGAGTCAAATCTCCTTGAGATAGATGATGAGTTGGGGTAAAATGTGTTCTGTGTTTTTTATAACCTGATACCGTCTGTGGGGAATATCTATACCTGAAGGAACAGCAGACAAGTAGAAGATTCCCACAGTCTAGAAATATTTCTTAAATCGTGGTTGACCTCATTATCAATAGGGTTTAAGTAATTAAGGTGAAAAGTCACAATTAATTTTAAAAAACCACCTTAAAATATTATATCGAGAATTTTATTCAAGACTTAAGACAGTAACTTTAGGGTGGGGATATCTTTTCGTCTAGAAAAATCCCTATAATCAGCATGCTTTTAGAACCAGAGGCTGCAGCAAGCAAGCGGTCTGGGCTGGACATTTGCCCTCTCACCGGGAGTTCTCAGGTTATAGTATCTGCTAAAACCCGAGTCCACGTAGACTGGGCCCATTCCCTCTCAGGAAACCCCGTCCTTCTAAGGGGTCCTGCTGCCTTCCCATAACCCACTTTTAATTTCAAATTTCACAATGGAAGTTAGCCTCCTTTTTCTTGCTCTAACATGTCTCTTCAACCCCAAGCACCAATCCCCCTCACCCCAATACACAGGCTGGGGGTTTGCGGGCAGTGTCGCAGGCACACGCCTCTTACTGGTTGCTTCTGATAAATGACCAGTTCATCAAATGGATCATACAATGCTTCAGCCGCTGCATGTAATCACTAATTGATTGTTAGGATCTACAAAAGGATTTTACCGCGAGTGCAATTCTACTTCTTTAGTATTTTTGTTGTCTTTGTTCAGTCTTGTCCCACTCCTCATGACTGCGCTGGGGTTTTCTTGGCAGACATTGGAGTGGAGTGGTTTGCCATTTCGTTCTCCAGATCATTTTATAGATGAGGAAACTGAGATAATACAGGGTTGAGTGTCTTGCCCAGCATCACCCAGCTAGTAAGTGTCTGAGATCAGACTTGGACTTGGGAAGAGAAGTCTTCCTAACTCCAGGCCCAGAGCTCTCTCCACTGAGCCCCTTAGCCACCCCTTTGGTATTCCATGAAATTAAAATATCTTCAAACAAGGCAGTGTGATGAGGTGAAACAGAAAGGCAGCCGCTCTGCATGCATCTGTTACTCATAACTCTTCTGCATTTGAATGACTTCAAGTCAACTGGAACTTCCCATTTCAGGATAAAATCTATCCTGATGCTAGGGGGCTCATCTATTACAATCCCCTCAGGTTACAGAGAAGGAAACTGAGGTCCCCCGGGGTAAAAGTCCTATAGTTCTTAGGGAGAAGAATCAGGATTTGCACCAGGGCCTTGCAACTTCAAGTCCTGTGCTTGCCTCACAGCACCAATAATTCTCCCCTTCAAGGTGCAGTCATGCAAATCGCCTAAAGTGTCTGGGTGGCCCAGACTGGCTTGGTACAGAACTTACCGTAGCCGGTCTGTGACACGAGCTCTGCTGCTCCCCCAATGGGCTTAGTGAACACCCCCATAATTCCTTTCCCCACACCGGAGATAACGCCTTTGGCCTTGTGGCCCGCTGATGCCTGGGCCTCGGATGTTTTCTGAAAGTTCTGCATTGGCTGGTCTACAATACCAGCAATTGCACCTGGAACAACAAAAATCACCAATAATTAATGAGGATTTAAATCCCTGGACCAGAAGAAAACCTTAAATCTGGAACATAGTTTTATTTGGATTGAAAACAGAACTCCACCCTCATTGTAAGTCCTTCACTATACCAATGATCTGAGCACAATTTTGGCTTTGTTTAAGTTAAACTTTTACTGTCTCCTTCACAATGATCTAACTCTCAGAGAGGGTTTAGCCCACAGCAATGTAACGCACTGGAGCTCAGTTCCCAGTCCAACAAAAAGGATAGCGGTCCCCACTGACAAGCCCCTCTGTCAAACACATCCCACCCCTTCCACGCAATTAGGCTCCTCTGTTTTGGAAGCAGAGTGAAGAAGATGCCTATTAGGATGGTTTGTTCTTTCCAGTAATGACTCACATCTATGCAGAGCTTTAAGGCAAACACAACCACTCTGGGAGGCAGGGACTGCAAGCATTACTCATCAGTCCCACTTTACAGATGAGGAAACTAAGCCCTAGAGAGATGAAGTGACTGGCCCACTGTCACAGGACTGCGGCGTGGGTAGGGAGGGTCAGGGCCAAGAGGCCCTGCCTCCCGACTCTCTCTCCTTTAAATACTTGACAGCCCTACTGGATGGAGAAGCGTTGGGTACCACTCGCTCTATTGCTGAGCAGAATACCATTGTGAATACATGCTTGGATCTCATTACAAAGAGAAGGTATTTCCTGATCTTGTTTTTTAAGGTTAATGAAATGTCTCCAAGCTCATGTTTTCCTTTAGTTCCATTTCCAGAAAATCTTTCCTTGATACTCACTTTAGGTAAGAAAACAGTCTCCTAATAATTTCTGACAGTTTCCTATTGTCAACAGGAATCTGCTTAGACTAATAGGAATAGAAAACATCCCTGGAGGGAACTTTACTGTGTGGAACGCCTCAGGATAATAAGCAGGAGAGAACCACCCAGCCTCCGTGGGTGCCTCGTCTTCCCCAGACTTCTTCCCAGCCCTGCCCCTCGTAGCCCTCGCCCCCGGCCCGATGGAAAGTGCCCTTCACGGGCCTTCTCTTTTCTCCTCCCCGGCCCTGTATGTAGAAAGCTCTCTTCGTCCGATTTCTCTTTTTATGTGTCAAGCGCCCGCCAAAGAAACTGCTCCTTGCCCTTGTTTTGTCAAATCACAGCCATCTCCATGTGGTCACAGTCTCCTACGGGCCCAACTCCAGCAGAGAAATTCCTGGAGCACAGCACAAGTCTTTTGGAATCGGTTTTTATTTCTTATTATTTTAGAGAGGAGTGTGAGTATATAAAAGCAAAGTAAATAACTTGCTGCTTGAGGATTGAACTAGATGATGCTTCATAGCTGAGGAACATCTGTATGTTCTCCTAAGAGGCTAACTCTTTCCTGGGCATGGTGGTGCCAGGCTTGGTGTGTGAGGTACCCGCGGGGCCCTCAACTCGTTTAGCCTGTCATGCCCATGATAGTGCTGAGGAAAAGGGGAACACTGCGCGGGCATCAGGAAGGAGGCAGGGGCTGTGAGGATGCCACCTTTACTCTCACAAACTCTCTCTCTTTATGCTAACCAGAAGGCATGTGCTTCGGCAGCTTTCTCTTGCATGGAGAGCATCTGAGTTATGTCTTGCCATAATTTGGAGTCTTTCTACTTTTCTGGATATTGAAGTGGTTTATTGAAACTATGGTAACTACAGCCTTCGCTGTAGTCAGTGGTTGAAGAAAATGGAAGATCAAAGCAAAGTTCCACTCTGAATACCTGTTTGCATTTAAGAAAATAGACACTGGAGCCCTACTCTGAGGATAACCAAAGCTTTAAACAGTTCCTGTGCCACTGGAATGAGTTAAGTCTGGCGCATTAAAGAGCTATGGCTGTTTTTGACAGAGAATAACCAAGATAAAAATTTATGTTTAATTTACTCATAAAATGATATAATAAAATCTATAATAATAACCGTTGAGAATTCTAGATGAATGATTCCAGAGTTGCCACAGACCCCAGAAAGGACAGGCCACTTGCCTAAAGTCCTATAGCTTTCATAGAATGGGGCTCACACTAGAACCTGGAACTTGACATTTCAGGCCAAATGTACCCTTCCTATTTTTAAAGCCCCTCTATAGGTTTGTATGTCTGCTTAACCCATGCAAACTTCCTTCTTCCTTCCACACAAGTCTTCTTCTATTTATGGGATGTTGTTTCCTGCATGATGGCATCTGCCAGAAAAGGAATGGGCATCCCATAGCGAGAGATGATGGCATGTGGGCTGGGCAGCATTATTAGCTGTGGTTCCCTCTAGGCCCTGGCTTGAATCCTCTGAATCACTGAGCCATACTGTATATAGAGATCCAGAGGACTCCCAGACAGGTTTATTGGCCCCTCAGGGGCTGCTAAATAGGAGCTGGTCTGGACCAAATCAGGATCTTTTCATAAACGGACTAGAATCCGGGACTAATAGAAGTAGACTAATAATGGCAACAATAACTTCTATGTAGCACCTCGGGCTCTGCAAAACATTTTGAAAGTTTGATCTTGCTTGATTCTCATGACAGCCCTGAAGTATTCAGGTTTTTATAGGTAAGTAGCAGGCTCAGAGAGTCAATTTGTTCATCACCTCAACTAGTTAGTGTTAAAACCATGATTGAAACTTAGATTAAAAAAAAAAATCACCTCTTATTGGTTCCAAGGCAGAATTGTAAAGACTAAGGAATTGGGGTCAAGAGACTCACCCAGGGTCACCCAGCTAGGATTTGAGCCAGCATCTCCCATCTCTAGGCCCAGCTTGCCATCTACTGAGTCACTCAGCTGCCCCTAAACTCAGGTTTTTTTGACTTTAGGTTAAGTTTTCTTTGTACCACGCCAAATCACTAGGTTACAGCTATGAAAATGGCTGTGGATCAGACCACGCTCACTGGTCCTTGGTCTAGACACACTCTCTAGGGACCATGAGAACTCCAGAAATGCCCCTGGCATTAGGACTCAGGGGCCCAACTAGCATTCCTAGGAGAGTGGTGGTAGGGAACCTGCTGGTACTGAGGAGGTGGCAGGAGGAGAGGGGGACTCAGGATGCCCACTTTTCTTATCAATGCCATGGCTGTAGGACCAGTTTTCTGAGAATACAGGGGAAACCTAAGAATGAGCAAGATGGCATGTTCTTGGATGCTCAGGGGTATGGAACAACAGGAAACACAGACTAAAGTAGGAAAGATTTCATAGACTCTTTATACCAGCCAAGAAGACTGCTTGATTCACTTTGAGTTTTCTTAACTAAAGTGGAATTAAATATGTTTTTAGTGGCTGGTTCACTGTACACCATCACCCAACTGCTCTGAAGAGAGCTCTTATTTCTAACAGGTGGCAGGACACTATGCATTTCAAATTAGGTGGTGCATTCAACTTGTACCTGAGAGCCAGCAACTCCAATCTGATCCAGACCTGGTCCTTACCATAGCTTTGGGGAGTCGGAGCTGATCTGGGCTTCCATTTGCTGATAAAGTTGGAGTCACTGGTCTAATGGCATGAGCAAATGGGTATTCATGCCACTGGCACATAGTAGGCACTTAATAGATGTTTGACTATATGAGTGGAGGATGAAAATCAGCACCAAATGCTTTGAAAACACAATGTTTTAGCTTTATTATCACTCCTGTAAGCCATGGATATGTAATCTGGTAGGACACAAATGAAAACATTCACCCCTTCCTTAAGATGGGTTCCTCATCAATGGGCCATCCTAAGCCTCTGATCCTCTGCACAACGGCCACGACCACTTGCCACAGGATGGCCAATTTACCAAGAAGACACTGCCATTCCCTTTATATAAGGTTTTTATCCTTCCCAGTATCCAGCATTATCAAATGACAGTGGCCCACACCATTGAATGTTATTGCTTAAATAATTTCCAGTAACTTAACCTGAACTTGTAATGTTTTACCACTTCCTCTTGGGGCCCCTTCTGGGCTGTGGTTGCAAAACTGTGGAGCTGTGCTGAGTGCTGAAGATGAGGAAGGGAATCAGTGCTCTCAGGCTCATCTTTTCTAACCTCTGGCTCTGGGCTGCTTTGGACCACTTTGATCTCTGTCAGCCACATACTCCTTCAGATACTCCGAGGCTGCTTGCCAAGCAATACAGTTTTAAATTCCTTTGCTGGGGCGACAAACAAAAATACTCTTGAAAACCCTGTTCCACAGAATTTCAGCTCAGAAGCTTCCTTTTCATAGATTTTTCCAAAGCAAAGCCTTTTCAAACATTTGTAATATTTTGAAATATCCATAGCAATCTTCACCTCTGACCATACCATCTGGCTGCTTAACAAACAATAATTACACTGAGTCAGGCTGATCGGACTCTCTTTAGAAAAGTAGGCTCCTCATTGAAGTTTACATGACATTTGCACTTTGTTTAAGTGGTTTTCAAACAAAAACAAGCATCTACAATATCTATGGTACAGAAGGAGCAATGGGTTTTATAAGGTTTTCCTATAACTCACTTGCCACTCAACGGTCATATGTAGTGTCCTTGGGCTGACTCTTTTACCCTTAGGGTGCCTGGACATGTTTTGTACTAGTGGAAAAAGAATACAAGCTTTTGTACTTTCAAATAACCCCCAGGAAGAAAGAAAGGGCTCACTTAAGCACATGCTGATCCCTGGCTGTTACAGTCTAATAGTCACAGGAAGACATAGGAAACAGGGTGTTAAGGGTCCTGTTCCAACCTTCCCAGGGACTTACTGTGTGACCTGGAACAAATCTTGGGTCTGTTTTATTTGCAGAAAGGACAGTAATAGAACATCGTTATCTTTTGGAAGAATCTGGGCTGACAACGTGGTTGGAGTCTCTACAGTTGATTCTTAGTGGTAAAAGCATAGTTGAAAGTGTCTGGAGAGGGCATGAGTGCAGCGTGTGTGTGTGTGTGTGTGTGTGTGTGTGTGTGTGTGTGTGTGTGTGTGTGTGTGTGACAGGGCACAAATGGCCAAGGCATTCAATCACAGTTGTTAGCACATTACCCAGGAGGCTGAGGCCCAGTCTGGACAGACCCTGCCGGAGCCCTTCTCCCAAGTTCTCGGGAAGCTGACGCCGCCATTCCTCCTGCCGGTTGTAGTGCTCCTCATCCAAGGAGAGCCGGTCCATGTTCCGGGCCAGGCTTGTGGCCAAGTTGGTGATGGATGTCAGGGTACCTGTGGACATAATGACATGTTAGCGCAGGGCACTGCGGTGAGAATGAACACAATAAATGCCTTATTTCCCGGGCTAAAGAGCTTAAAGGGCAGGATGGAAAATCAGACCAACAGTCAACAAGTGACAGTTGCTTATTCTTTGGCTAACCAGTGTATATAGTTTACAAAAATAGAGCTATAAATAAAGGTATTAAAAAGAAAATGATTACAGCTATGCCTCGAAGGCAGTTTTTCAGTATTTGGTTGTGTGGGAGGAGTGGAAGAGAAAAAGAAGGGGGGAAAGGAGAGGTTAGTTTAGGAATCATTTGTACAAGAACAATCCTAGGAAAGTTATTTAATAGGATTGAGTATCCTCCATGGTTTGGATTGGCAGAGTTTGGCTGAAAGCAATTAGTTCTGAAGGCCTCATTTAGGTCCAGTTCCAAAGGGCAAAACCTGTCCACTTTGATCTGAAAGGTCTCTAGCTCAGTGCTGTGCTGCTGGAACACGCAGGCTGCAAAGAGATGGTTCCACTTTCCCAATGAACGAGAGATTTTCTTCCTGATTGCTTTAGTCATAATAAAGGGAGACACTAAACGGCATCATTTGACAAGCTAAGGAAATCCTGATTGTGCCACTGAGAATGCAGGATGTTAACTGAAAAGAATGTGAAGAAAATCAAGGGAACAAAATCATGGAAAAGTCACGATTCTTTTTGCTCCCCAGAAAGGCCATTCCTGTTTCTTTCTGGAAAAGCCAGAGTCCCCCTGAGGAAATGTGCATACATCTCAATGAACAAAACTTAATGCTTCAGTAAACATCACAGGAAAACTATCCCTTCCCTTGGAGGGCCTGGCTCTATGTCATCCTGCAGCTGCACCTTTGCTAGCAATTGGGAAAAAAAAAAAATCTTTGCTAAAGGAAGGAGAGAGTCAGTGGAGCAAGCTCATCCTTACAAAATAAAGACCTGGGACGCTAATGTTCCTCTTGTGGTTAGAAGGACTCTGGGAGGTGGGGGTAGCTTTATTTTGAAGCAGCAACAATACAAACACTAACTACTGGAGCTTTGGAAGTTTTGAAAAATCCACCAGTGAATCATCTGGCGAGGTCCTCCAGCACCCGGTGGACTGTAGGCTGGCTCTGGCTGGGTCTTTCCTGCTCCCCTCTTCCTCCTCTTTTCCTTCCCCGGAGCAGTCTGTGCCCACTCTGGAGACGCTCTACAGCCTTGCCTACCTCAGAATGGGGGAGTCCCAGCCTTTCCTTATCCCTCTCTGCAGCGCTTTCCAAATCAAAATGACTTTTATGGGGTGAAAAGCCTTTTGTTCTGTTTGGCCTAGCTCCTGCTGAGGAGGAAGGAGGACGAGGTTCGTGCTCCGATGTCCTTCGCTGGAACCCAAGTCATTCTGGGCCTGACCTCAGCATCCCAGAAGGGGTGAGCCAGGGCCGTGATCCCACCGCCCCCCAGCCCCTCCTCCCGCTGTGGGCATCTGTATCCCTGGCCGGCACCAGGGCTGGCCGCTGGGCGGGCAGCAGAGGCAGGCTTTGTTCCTGGGAGCACTGACCGCAAGATGGCACTGTTTCTGTGTCCTGCTTAGGAAAAGCTGGCCATGTTTGACATCCCAATCTGCTTTCACGTCAAAATGTATCCACATACTTACAAAAGTTATGACAACTGTATCTACATTGAAAAAAATAATAAATAGGATGAGGCAACAGAGTGTAGGGTTTCTGATGCTTCGCAGCGGTCCTGAACACCTTTACTATTTCTGTATTTATCACGTGGCCTAACAGCAGAGCCAACCTTGGTTTCCCCAGTGGGAGGTTTAACGTTCTGAAGCCTCCTAGCACACTCTCCAGGCAGGACGTGCTCTGCTGAATACATAAGACATTATAGACCGGCTCAGTTACCAATCCAACATTTTGATGAGAGCTCACAAGCCAAGCCAAGCTAGAGGCCACCTGAGTGCCGTTCAGAATTTAACACATTCTTGAAAAAAAATTTTTAAGCCACCCTCCCCCGCCCCAACCAAACCCAGAGAGAAAGGAATGAAAAGGAGGCAAAGGCATAACCAAGAGCTACCTTTGGAAATATGCTTTACGAAGGATGTTGTCCCTCTGGAAACTCCGCTGACAAATGCCCCAGGGCCTCGGGTGAGCCCTTCGTAGGGAAGTCTAAAGAAGTCGTCAATGCCATTCCCAATGCTTCTGACCAGTCCGGCCGGGCTGCCGAGGATCTCCAGGGAGCCCACCACCCAGCCTGTGAGGAGCAAAAAGAGCGGGGTCATCCACAGGCGGCCCCGCAGCACGTACACACTGGAGACCAAAGCGGCCCGTTCAGTTTTCACACTGGGAATCATAGCCTACTGAGCGTCTAGGGAGAACAATGCGGGCAATAACTCATTTGCTTGTGAATTCATAAATGGCAAATCTTTCATACTTTATAAATCAAAGAAATCCCTCTGGCAACCTCACAAATAGCTTTAATATGACTTCCTTGCAGGAGCCTCCCGTATTCCTGCTAGGAGCCTAGTGCGTGTCCTCCTGGGCAGGTGGGGCCCTCGCAGCCAGCCAGGGTGAGGGCATCTCCCCTGCTCTGAGAAGCCCAGGCGGTCGTGCCACCGGGGAGCCGGGATCCAGGGAACCATCCTACCGAGGGAGGAGGCTGATTGCTTAATGGGGTGTTACAAAAGGGGATGCAAACTCTTGACAAGGATGGAAGAGTATTTTTAATCTCCCCCAATCCCGACCAAGCTGAGTGCTTTGCTTTGGAACTGAGCTCTGGCCAGACAAATGAATCCCCTTCAACCCCCCAGCTTCGCTTGTATAAACATCAGTGACATCTACATACTGATTAGGTTAGTCAGAGGGGAGTATTCCCTGAGAATATCCCAAGAGGGGTATCCTTGGATCTGGTTTCCTATTTAAACACAGGCCTGCCAGGGTTTGGCCTGCAGGCTGGGCTAAGTGGACTTGTGGGAAAGCTGGTTTGGAGAATCGACCCTGAACCTCCCCCTCCCCCTGGAAGATGGGGATTCAGGGCTGGAAGCCTGGAAGGCGCAGAAAGAGGTACTCCACTTGTAGTTCTGACAGCAATGGGAAGATTCAGGAGTGATACTGCAAATGCCTCAGTTCTACTGACTTCCAAGTCCCAGAAGGAGAGCTCCTCACTGGGGCTGCCAGCGGGACCAGACCTCTGACCCAGACTCCTGTGACAGACTTCCTGGCCTCCCTCTCCCCCTGCCTCCTGGGCCAGAGAGAGGGGGGAAGGAAAGGAACATGAGGCTGCCAAGAGCTCTGACCCCAGGCTGCTCACTTCTTCCTTGCTGAAGCTCACACAAAAGCAAATGGCTCCTAGCTTCCTCTTTGGGGCATTTCTGCCCCAGCAGGCCTCGGGGCTCCTTTGAGCTAAGAAATGAGCAGCTAAAAATTGTTCTGTGGGAGACGCTGAGGATGGACTGTTTAACCAGCAATCCCTACTGCCTTTGAAATGAGTGCCTAGCCCAGTGCTATCTGAGTGGCAATTCAAAGACTACAGCATGGAAGGCCAAGCAGAAATCGGCATCCCCAAAAGCTGAGCCCCTAGCCCAAATGCTTTTCTTTTAAAGAACAAAAATTTTAAGACTTAGTCAATGTGGGAAGAGATTTCCTCAAGTTTGGTTTATAAAGACCCTGAAGGGGAATAGCTGAGGCAGACCTGAGAATCTCCTTCCCTGAAGGTATTTAAGAAAGGTCCCTTCCACCTTGGAATCCCCATGATGCTAGTAGACATGAGACACTGATATCTATCTGGCATCATTTAGGTGTGTTA
Organism: Monodelphis domestica; assembly: GCF_027887165.1. Lineage (NCBI taxonomy): Eukaryota > Metazoa > Chordata > Mammalia > Didelphimorphia > Didelphidae > Monodelphis > Monodelphis domestica. Next base: position 171,090,006 of record NC_077229.1, read on the forward strand.
AGGGGATTTAATAGAAATCTGTCAACAGTCTCCATTCCTCTGATTCAAACATTCAGTTCTGGGGCGCAGATGTATTCTAAGACTATGACCACTCCTTGGTGGGGCCTAGTCTTTTTTCAGCCTGGTGGAGATGGGAGAGAGGGCAGCAGCAGCTTGGCTATACTGTGATCCTTCCCCAATTATGATGTTGATAGGAAAAGAACATGGAACTTTAGATCAGAAGGCATGGGTTTGAATGGGAGCAGGAGTAAGGTGTCAGGATCCAATTTTAGCCTTGCAGTCAGGAAGGTCCACATCTCACCTAGGATCATTACCTGTCTGATCCTCAAGCTGGGCAAATTGTTTACTAAATATTTGAGTCTGAATTATGTCAACTGTAAGAATAATGCCTATACAACTGACCTCAAAGGGCTGTGGTGAGGATCAAATGAGATGATGTATATGTGCTTTGCACACCTCAAAGTGATGCATAAATGTCAGCTATCATTATTTTTGAACCTTTACCTTTCATTTTAGAATCAATACTAAGTATTGGTGTCAAGTCAGACAATCAATAAGGGCTGGGCAACTGGAGTTAATTGACTTGCTTCAGGGTCACCCAGATAGGAAATATCTGTGGCCACATTTGAACCCAGGTCTTCCTGTCTCCAGGCCTGGTTTTCTTATTCACTGAGCCACCTAGCTGCCCCTATTATTTTTTATTAAATCCTGGTTCTGCAACTTTACTGCCAGATGACTCTAGGCAGGCCATTTATCCTTTCTAGGCCTCAGTTTTCTCTGCCAAATGATAGCCTGAACTAGCTGAGCTATAAAATGCCTCCTAGATCCAATCTCAGGACCTTGTGATTGAAGATCTTCCTCTTACAGCTGTACCCATGGCCAAGTAGGCTGTCTGTTGCTCTCTTAAGTTCCTCAGAATTATACTCAGTAAAAAAGAGGTCCAGGTCTGAATTCTTCCTCCAACAATTACTTATTTGTGTGACCATAGGGAAGGCACATAAATTCAATTACCCTAAATTTCCCCTGCCATAAAAAGTAGATGAATACATATGTAGTACCTGACTCACAAGGCTGTTGTTCAGCTCAAATGAGAAATTATTTATAAAGCACTTTATAAACTCTAAAGGTCTACATAACTATTATTATTACTGAGTTATTATTACTAAAATTGCCTGGATATTTGACCTGGTGAATAGATAGTTCAATGAATAACTGGGCTGGAGGTTTTTAAAAAGACAAGAAATTAATTGCCTGGTATACTTCAATGGCTTCATGGTGGAAAACTGATGTAGGCAGAATGTACCTGAGTAGGAAAAAGCTTATTTTCTCTGCCCTGTGTCATTTCCTTAATCATTTTCCTCAAAGAGTAAACATTTCTTTTACTCACACTACTGGGAATTCTGTTAAGAAATGGCATAAGAATGTAGTATGTTGCCAGGAGACTTCCCACAGAACTGAATCACAGCATGGAAAGGGACCTTAGGAGGTCAATTGGTTCACTCTCTTTCCTTCACTACGGACCACACCTAAACCATCCCAGAAAAAATCATAGGCCCATAGGTGAGAGTTAGAGGGATACCAGAGGACATTTAGTTCAAATCCCTCATTTTTATGGATGCAGAAATAGATTAAATAAGTAGAAGTTAATGGACTCCACTTCCTTAAAAGATCATCACCATGGAATTTTAGACCTTGAGATACAACTATAACCACTGACAGCTCCTTCAATGACACTAACTATATCAAATGCCATCTGGAGTCAAAGGCAAGAGGAGTAATCCAAAAAATCATTGCAAACTCCCTATGAAGATTATCTTCAACTAGGGAGTTTCCCTAGATTATTGGAAGTTTGTCACCCTCCCCCCCAACCCCCCCCCCAAAAAAAAGGAAATGTGCTGAGCATAATAGAGAAAAGCCCTAGATTTGGAGCCAGAAGATCTAGTTCAGAATATGGGCTCTTCTGCTCATCACCTTGATCAATGCCTGTTTAATTCTCTTGCTAGTGTTATTATTTTTTTAAAAATTAATCAAATTTTTAAAAAAAGGCCTATATCTATCATAATCTCCCTAACTGAGAATAAAAGACAAACAAAATCTCTGCTATAAACATGTGTAGCCAGAGTCAGATACTCATTCTTTGTCCCCCCAAAAAGGGCTATACAGATATTTATATACCTTTACTTAAGAGTCCCCCTTACCCCTCTAGGACTAATCTATCCCCATTCTAACAATGTCTTCTTTCTTTTCCTTCCTATTTCCTGTTGAGTGGAATGTATTTTTGTATACTGTGTATAATTCCCTCCTTTGACCAGTTCTGATAAGAATGAGATTCAAGGGTTAGTCTCTCCTCTCCTTCCTCCTTGTTTGTATATACTTTTATTTGTATACTCTATGTTGAGAAACTTTTCTTAAACTTTCTTTTCTCTTCCCCCTCCAGTCTATTATTCCTCTCTTCTGTTTCCATTCATCTTTAAGATCATCAAAATACAACAGAACCACTCTCAGGTCTTCTGTCTCTTTAGATTCCCCTATGACCGCTAATGATGAAAAAGTTCAGAAGGGACATATGTATCATCTCCCCATGTTGTGTGTAATCAGCTTATCCTTGTTTAGTCTCTAATGGTTATTCCTTTGTATTTATGCTTCTTTTAATGCCTGTATTTGAAATTCAAAATTTCTACATAGCTCTGGTTTTTTCATCAGGGATGCTTGGAAGGAATATTTCATTAAAGATGCATCCTCCCTACCATCCCCCAGTGGGATTATACTCAGTTTTGCTGGGTAAGTTATTCTTGGCTATAAGCCTATATCCTTTGCCTTCTGGAACATTGTAGTCCAAGCTTTCCGCTTCTTTATTGTTGAGGCTACTAAACTACATATAATGTTGACTGTGGCTTCTCAGTACTTGAATGCTTTCTTTCAAGGTTTGCTTACTACATTTTTTCTTTGATTTGGAAGCTCTGGGTTTTGGTAATAATATTCCTGGACATGCACTCTCTTTCCTTCCTTTTTTCTTTCTTCCTTTTTCTTTCATTCCTTCTTTCCTTATTCCTTCCTTCCTTCCTTTCTTCTTTTCTAGCCTTTGTTTTTACTTAGGAGGTGACTAGTGGATTGTTTCCACTATGTCCTCTAGTTCTAAGAAATGTGGGTTGTTTTCTTTTAAGATTTCTTGAAGTAAAATATCCAGGCTCTTTTGTGATCATAACATTCAGGGATATCAATGATTCTTACATTTTTTTTTTCAACAAAATCTATGGTCAGTTGTTTTTTGCTATGATATATCTTATATTTTCTTTTTTTCTTCAGTCTTTGGAGTTTATTTTAATAATCCTTATTGTTTCATGGAGTTACTTGCTTCTGTTTGATCCTTTTTAATTTTCAGAAAGTTTGTTGCTTGGGCAAGTTGTATCTCCAATGCCAATTTGTTAATTTCCTTTCCAGTTCTTCCTTCCATAGATTCCATTTATTTTCTTTTTTTTCCTCTAGAACTCTCTTTTCATTAAAAAAAAAAAAAGACACTTTAAAATTTTTGGTTCATCTCTTTTAGTAATTCTGGTTGAACTTGTACCAAGTTGTGTTGTGCTTTGAGTCTTTGCTTATAGATGTTTAGAGTCATCCTCTTCTACTGGGGTTATTATCTTGAATATCCCAATTACATATTAGCTTTGAATGGGTGAGATTCTCTTATTTACTCACTCTTTCATCTTACTTTTGGACTTCAGACTTGATGTTCTGTGAATTCTGGAAGAAGGTCAGAGCTATTCCTGGTGCTGCTTTCTTGGAGTATTGAATATTATGTTATTATAGGATCTCAGGGACATCTCAGCCTGGGGACCTGTAAGCTATCTGTGCTTCCAAAGTGCTCTGATCTAAAGTCTGATTGCTATTCCTTGGATTTAGCTTTGTAAGTTCCTGACCAAGGTTTGGGTCTAAGCAACAGCAGACTGCTTCTGGACTCAGCTGGATTAGAAGTTCTGCTGGTTCAGAGTGACATAATTGTGGGCTTCCCTCGGGTCTGGGGTTCCTGCCCTGGTTATTTTTCTGTAGGCTTTGGATTGGGCTAGAAGATCTTGATCTTGATCTTGATCTATTCCTGTGGTATGAGCCATACAGCTGCTACTTGCTTCTGAACTTCCTGCTCCCAGTACACAGGTTAGGATCTGTGACTACTCTTTACCCTGGAATGCTACCCTGGGACAGCTGGTAGTACACTGGATAGGGTGCTGGTCCTGGAGTCAGGGAGATCTGAGTTCAAAACTAGATTCACTTACTTGAGTGGTCTTGGGTAAGTCACTTAGTCTAAATGGGGATAATGAAAGCACCTACCTAGCTGGGTTGTTGTGAGGCTCAAATGAGACAATATTTGTGCCTGGCACACAGTTGGCACTACTTGATGCTTATTCCCCTTTTTTCCCCAAGGCATAAGCTTCCTTCCTCAATCCTCCCTAAATCTGAGGTCAAGAGTTGGTTAGTGAGCTACAGAGCTGCCAATTGGTGCTTGTTCCTGCAACTTATGTGTGCTGGCTCTTGGACCCCTTCTTACACGGGTGTGTAGGATTTGCCTATACTGGAATGCTCTGGTATGATGACTCCAGATCTCATCCTCAGTGTCCATAGATCTCTCTGTCTATCCCTCTTTGCTGACCTGGCCTGAAATAATGACTCCTGATTTTTTCTTAGCTTTCTCCATCAGTATTTAGTCTGATACATTATCAAGATCCATTTGGAAGAGCTGTGGGATGGGGAACTTATTCCACTTCTCTGTCCTTCTCTATCATCTTGGTTCTGCCAGTCTCCTTCAGGAATCTACAGCAATGTCTGATAACCATCTCAGCTAATTCTGCTATAATTGGGGCCCCAGTCCCTCTTCACCTGGTAGTATGGAAGGGACTACCTGCTTGCATCCACCTATTAATCAGCTTTTTAGCCCTTCACCTATTTTTTTGAGTTGTGTGGTTTTAAGTCTCTTATCTTTAGCCATTTCTACATGATAGTCCAAAAACTGCCTTTATTTTGTCTATTTCCTACTCCTTTATTCACTGCTTTCTTCTGGAACTCTTCCAAATCTTACACAGGTTTTCACTGATAACACGTCCAATGTAACCAAACAAACTGGCCCCCTAGCAACATTAGAGTTGCTAGTCTCTGTGAGGGATGAGGTTGGGGCAGCAATAGTTCAGGGTATTTGGAGAGGATTAAAAGACAACTCAACAGAATATCAGCATTAAAAACAAATTAAGAAAACCAACACACATGACCAAACACCCAAAGGAAATTCTCTTTCAGCATGTGGCTGATGGTATAATATTACTGAATACTGCAAGTTAGTGTTTCTAAAGGCCACATTTAGGCCAGATCCCTACAGAGACATGTACTTCCGCGTGGCATTTACCTGATTTGATCTGAATAGTACACTTTCAGAGAACATTAGTCCGAGTTGATTCTTCCACCTTTTTTACTCCAGTGTTCCAATAACAAGGTGCCTGAAAGAGTTTCTGCACTAGCTTAAGACCTCCTTAGTCTTTTAAATCTATGGTGTCAGTTGCTTACTTATACATTTCTACATTATACAGAATAAAATGCTTTCCTTACTGTTTTTGTATAAGTCACCAAAGCATCAGGCCTAGAGGGAATCTCCCATGATCTTGTTGTTTTCCATTTCAATGTTTTAGACAGAACTAACTAAATGAGAAAAAGGTCATCTTAACAATACGGTAGCCACTTTCTGGCCTCTTTATTTCCTAATTGTGAGAAAATATTTACACTTAGAATATTGGAGAAAACTGGAGAAGGATATAGCAAGAATATTTTATCTGTCTCACATATATATGCATATATGTGTCAGGTAAGATATTTATATGAACATGTATATAGTACAGATAATTCTCATTTTATGTAAATCCACATTATGCAAATTCAACTTTATGGGAAGAATTCTGAAAGAAACCTACATTCCCAAAAAGCAATTATGTTAAATGTATGTTATAGTACCATGCTGAAAAACGCAAACCCTCCAAGTGTAAGCAAAAGAAGGGATGAATGGTGGGAAGAGATCTTTGCCTTGTCATCCACGTGTAGAGGGCCATTCCCGCTGGGGCACTGAGTATCTGTCCCTGGCCCTCGTGTGTTGCCTGTCCTCTCCAGGATGTGCCTGTGTCTGGCCCCAATGTATCTGTCCCCTTCACCCCCCCCCCCCCCCCAGATATTCTTCCTCTCTTCTGGCGGGGCCTCTGTGTGTGGAACTAGCTGTGCGCCCCTGGGCAAGCCACTTAACTTCTGTTTGCCTTCACCCGCTGGAGAAGAGAATGGCAAACCACTCCAGTATCTTTGTAAAGAAAACTCCACAAACAGTCTGGCTCATGGAGCCCTAAAGAGTCGGCCATGACTCAACAACTGAGCACAACAACAAACACAATGGGCACTCGGTCCTGGGAAAATAGACACTGTTCTCAATGGTCCCTGCTTTCAAAGAGCTTGCACTCCGCTGGGCAAAGCGGGGAGCAGAGAAGGAACACTTGGGAACGGGCTGGCCCAGGTCGCTTCGGTTTCTCCCTCCTTCAGCCTGGGCAGCCCCCCAAGCCCCCCCAGCAGCACTCACCTGCTCTGAAAAGCGCCCCCGCGGCGTAGTGCATGGCCAGGGTGTGGGCGAGCTGCCGGGCCGTCGTGAAGATGGGTCCTCGCTCGAACACGGAGAACGAGAGAGGGGTGTGATCGGAAGCGATGTAGAGCTTCAGGGACGCGTGGATACTGACCGAGAGGTGCACCGGCTGGATGGCCAGCTTCCTCAACTTCACGGGATTCACTAAGGCTTTGGCGTGCTGTCTCACTTGCTCGGGCACCAGCGCTGGGAGGCCTGAAAGTCTCTTTGAGTGACTAGCCACTTGGCTGTTGGGAAGATAAGTATCAAAGAGAGTTTTGATGTAATAAACAAATGTGTCTTCCACATATAATCTGGCTGGTTTCATTTCAAAACTAAACTCATTCATATCAAAAAGGAAGTTTTGTTTCTCAGACAAGGTGATGCAAAGCTTGATGAAGCAATTTTCTTTATAGTCTTCCAAATCTTTGCTAGATATGAGGAGATTGTGCATTTTGGACCACTGGAGAGTTTCCATTTTTTCTCCCTGGCAGACCAGGACAGGGAAGTGGAAGTTGGACTTATTATAGAGTTGATTGTCCAGCTGGAAATCCCCACAGAAGACCTCGAGGCTGTAGAGCTGTGGGAGTCCTGCAGTAGTCCCTTCGAGAGGTAGGGCTCGGAGGTAGCTGGCCACTGGTTCCATGTTCAGAAAAATGTTATCCAGCGTGAGCCGCAGAAGCTCCGATGACGTTTTGTGGTGGGTGAGATCATCAAAGACTGCGAGGCTTGACTGAGTGATGAACACTTTTAGTCTAACACTCTTCCCCAGAATTCTAGATGAAAAAAAAAAAGATCATTATCCCATTTTATGACAGTTCTTCACCCAACACCTCCTGATGGGACACAAGATTGCATATGAAACAAATAAGAGCACAAATGTCAGTACATCGTGTCTAGATTGATCCAGTCACACCCCAACAGCAATGGGAAATATTCCCAATGGGACTATAATCAGTTCCTGTTGTGACTTTCTGTGCAATCTTTTTATCAACACCATGTTTTTACTCGGATGTCCTTCTAGCTCTACTCTTCACCACTACAGTCATCAGAGAGCACAAAGCTGGGGACACAAAGCATGTGACAACACACAAATCCCAACGCTCCCTCCAAGCCGTATTCCTCTTTCTATTTCATCTGAGGCAGCAGGAGCTGTTACTATTTACAACTTTCCTATTTTGAACCCACAAGTCTCTAGTAACCAAGGCCATTTTGTAAACGAAAGCATATTTTTTCATGACTGGCCTGCTCAGCTACCAGGTGATCTATTTAATGGCAAATTGGTCAACTTTCTAGGGGATTGGCACAGCTACAGCACTAACTCAGGCCTACAAACAGGCATTTTTACATGATCCCTTGAAAACAGTTTTAAGCATTAAAAACAAGTACTTCTATGGGGGGGATCATTAAAGATATGTCAGTCTATTTTTTCCCATTGAAAAATGTAGGATTCTATTTATAATAACAAATAAAAATGAAAAAATTTGAAAATTAGTGAATTAGTGAAAATTTTATTCTTTATTAAAAACATAGTTGTGTTACATTTTCCCTTCTAAGGCCCAAATTTCTATCAAAAGAGAAGATGGGCTAGATGATAAAGCACTAAGTAAAGGCTTGCAATTAGTATTGTTATTGTTATCTTTAATATTTCTTCTAAATCTCTTCCTAGCTGTGTGACCCTGGGCAAGTCATTTAACCCCCATTGCCTAGCCCTTACCACTCTTCTGCCTTGGAACCAATACACAATATTGATTCTAAGATGGAAGGTAAGGGTTTAAAAAAAAAAAGATTTCTTCCAAATCTATGAGACTACGATCACAGATATACATATAATCTTGGACATATATACGCACTTAAGCTGGATTAATACATTTTTGTCTGATAGGTACATCTAGGGAATGGCTTTTAAAAAAAGATCTAAGACATTTAAGATGAGCTTATTAAAGTTACCATATGTAGAAATAATTTTAAAATGCTTATATTTTAAATTTTATTTTCTTAGGTAATTTAGCATTTATAGTCCAACAGAGTTTATGTGAATGTTCTTTCTACTTCCTTTCTTTATAAGAAGTGCAAAGGTCAAATTCACCTCTGTCTGAATGATACAAAATCTGTACTAGGAGATTAAAAATTGATGATATGATATTCTTGAAGAAAAGCAAGGTACTTTATATGTTATTACAACTATTCAATATTCATATTTTGTATCTTTAAAACATGTTCTTTTGGTAGCAAAAAATGGCTCAGGAAGAGAACATATCCTATTATATTTGCTGGTAAATACTTGTATTTCTGTTGTGTCTCTCATATCTATGGAATCTTATAATTCCACACTGTCATATAGACACATGGTTAAACAAAGGTTAATTTGTACCTTGTGCTAAAGTATATATATAATGTGAGGATGTAAGCTCTATTTGTTAAGTAGCTGGTGAAACTCATCACAGATGAATTTTACTTGGTACACAAGAAAGTGTACCAAGATTTAATGTAATCAATTATAAGTGCTGTCCATTTAGCAATGATATTTTACTCTCCTACAAATTATATAACCTTTAACCAAAAGCCACTTGAGGAGTGGGCTGTGAAGGATGGAAGAGAGGTCTGGACCTGTGATGCCATAAATATAAAGAACTCTTGGGTAGAAACTCCCTCCATATTACAATGAGAAGCTCATCTGCAGCTTACAGTTCAATCGACAGAGATAATATGTGTCTGAGGTAAGACTTAAACACAGGTCTTCCCGCCTCTAAGGCCAGGCCTTTATTTGCTATAATATGATGTGTTAAATACATATGGGGGCAACAAATAAAAATAAAATACTACTTGTAAATTGCTTTATAATTAAAATGCATGCTCTTTGATGACTAAAAAACTATACATACCTGTTGGCATTGGTTAAGATTGGTCCCGCTTTTCCTTCTGGGGCCATTGTTATGATTATTGTGCCACACTCATGAGTGATGTCCACATACACACAGCCAAAACCAGTCAAGAACAAAACCTAAAAAGGAATATTCAAATTTTAATGTAAAAGATAAGAAATGCTACTGAAACGGATAATTTTCAACATCTCACATCCTGATTTAATACCATGGGCACTTCCTGCTTATATTTCCTTATATCCATGCAGACATGCTATTCAGCTGACTTGCAAATGAAAAAATATCAAATCCAGATTTTTATTATTCAGCTGTAAGGTTCACAGTGGAAAAATGATGGATGAGGGGGCATGAGCTTCTTCATCCCTTGCTTCTCTGGGACTGGCAAATACATTTTGATTGGGGTGGAGCTTGGCACTACAACTTTTTGTGAGCATATGAATCTTTCTGGAAGAAAAACAAACTTAGAGCTTGAAACTTAACTACATAATGTTTCAGGGTTCTTTGAGTGCTGACAAACCAGCTCGGGGCCGCCCTTCTATTCTGAAAGGCGCCAAAAACTGAAATGAAAACCTTCATGAAATGAAAAGACTTCATTAGCCTCCCCAATAACAATGACACGGTATAGGAAGGTCATATGAGTGCTAAGCTTTATTTTCCTTGAGTCAAACATTTAGTGATCTTTTAGTGAGAGTCCATGAGAGAAAGGCCCAAGTGCTTTAAAAAAAAAGTTGTATGAAGTCAGATTCCAACAGAACAGATGTCCTTTCAACATTAAATACTAATGCTGTAAAATGGATGTTTGAAATTAGTACCGGATAATCTGAAAAATAATTCCCGAGATACTATGTTCCCAATCAGGTTACCTAAGGCCAAGGAAAAGGACTGCTGCAAGAAGGGTTTAAAGAATTATTTTTGAAGATTTGCAATATGACTTTTGTTCAAGTTTTTCTTTTTTTTTTTATCATAAATAAGGCTAATCGCATTGATCTGAGTTACTGTCCTAATACCAAATAAAGGAAGCAGTATGGGGAATCACACCAGAAGAGTCAAAGAACCAAGAAAGAATGCCACTACTAGACCATTAAATGACATAGATTATACATGATTTTGAAATGCCGTCTCTTTGAATTGACCACTCTGTATTTTATGTTGCTATTCTACATCACTGGACTCTTAGAAGTTGACTAATTTTTTAAAACTTTGGTACTAAATAGTTGACATATATTCATATAAATTTCTATCTTGAAACAAAATGGCAGCCAATTAAGTTCAAATGGATATATTTTATGCCCTAAAAAAATACAGCCAGCACCATTCTCTGTGCTCAAAAGATACTCATTAAATACTTTTTTTTTTTTAAACCCTTACCTTCCATCTTGGAGTCAATACTGTGTATTGGCTCCAAGGCAGAAGAGTGGTAAGGCTAGGCAATGGGGGTCAAGTGACTTGCCCAGGGTCACACAGCTGGGAAGTGTCTGAGGTCACATTTGAACCTAGGACCTCCCATCTCTAGGCCTGGCTCTCAATCCACTGAGCTACCCAGCTACCCCCTCATTAAATACTTTTTAATTAGTCAACTTCAATGAAATTTGTTACATGGATTTTGGTAAGAGAAACAAATGTCTCTGAAAAAAGAGTTTATTCTGCCATCTTAAAACAAAATGTGAATGTATTATCACAGAAGGTGCTTAATAAATATTTTCTCCCTTCTCCTTCCCCCCCATGATGTCAGGAATAGGAAGGGAGGCCTCTAGTAGGTTGGTTGGACTCTCGTAGTGAAATTATGGGCAGACATGAACAAGAAACTCACAGGATGGGCAGGCCTTCTTGTATAGGTTGTGATTTACACCTTTGGTGGGAATATTCAAATTGTTTAGTTAATTTGAGGTAATCTGTCACAAAACTACTAGTGATTTTTCTCCCATTTCAGGCAAAAGTGACACATGTAGGAAGACAGTAAAGTTACATAAGACTTTACATAATCTGTGTTCTCAGGAGAATACAATGGATTTTTGAGGTAGAAAAGTCCCCATAGAATACTCTGAGAATACAAGTCGCAGGCTGGTTCTTGGGTTTGGAGTGAGAGTAAGGGGAAAGCTCAGGATCCTGGCTTAAATGTTGACTAGAAATGTAATTTTCAAGAGAAGCCATCAATTTGGGGAAAAAAACAACAACTTTGTATCAAATATCACTGATAAAGGCTTGCTTTTGAGGTTCTCTAGGGAATTAACATAAATATATATGACCTAGAGTCATTCCCGAAACGGATCAATGGTTGAAGAAAAAAAGCAGATATTTCTAAAAGGAAACATTGCAAAATATTAACAATTGAATGAAAGACTCCTGCAAATCACTATTAATAAGAAAAATACAAATCAACACAATGCTGAGGTTTTACCTCATCCCTAGCAAATTGGTAATGATAAGAAAAGATGAGAATAAATCAGTGGGCTTTGTGAAGATAGCATTCTAATGTACTATTGGCGAAGTTGGGAAATCATTCTGGAATGTAGTATGAAATAAAGCTAAGAGGATGACCAATATATCATGCCCTTTGATTCAGAGAGCCCATTGCTCAGGGTATAATCAAGAGGTCAAAGAAAAAACAAAGACTTTCTATACAACAAAATTTTTATAATGGCCAAGGTCTGGGCAAAAAGTAGGTGCCCATTGCTTGAGGAAAGTCAAAGGAAACTGTGATCCATAAATGTAATGGAATATTACTGTGTAGTGAGAAATTATTATTATAAAGAATAACAGAGAACCACTGAAAGACATGAATTGCTACAATGTGAAGTAAGGAAAATAAAATATACAATGGTTGTAACAAGCAAAAAGAAAAGGGAAAAATACTCTTTCCCTACTCTGTAAAACCAGGGAAAATGAGAACATAGCTGTGGAAAATAGAATATACTCTCAAATTCTATTGATATATTTATTAGTTTTGCTGACCTGTTATTTTTTCCTTAAAAAAAAAAAACAAAACTGTTCTAGGAGGTGATTCATTATTTGGGTAGGATCAGGGGGTGAGATTTGTTTAGAAATGAAGGCAATGTGAAAACAAAAGATTAAAAAATTTTGTTAAAAAGAAAACTAACCTTAAAATCTTGTGGAATAAGCAACTCAAACAAAAATAAGGTAAGTGTCAATCTCCCCCCATCCCCAAAAGTTCTTTTGATAAACTAATAAATAGGTACCTCGGACTACATAAGTGATTTTTTGGAGGCAGCATCCAAAAGGATTGCTGTTTCTTTCCCTATAACTGGTGTGGGAGCAATAGACACCCTGATTTTCCTTTTCAGTAGCTCTAAGCAATTCATTTCCATTTTTTTTATGAAGTACTAGTAAGGTTCCATTTGATTCCATTAACGGATGAAGGGAAAAAACCAAGGTGGGATGATTCAGTTTTGTGTGGCTTGTGTAAACCAATTTTTTCCCCCCATTTTAAAGTAGTATTTAATTTTTTCCCATTTATATGTAAAAACAATTTTAAAAACATTTTTAAAAAAGTTTAGAATTCTAAATTCTCCCCTCTCTCCCCTTCCTTCCCTCCTCTTTCTCCTCCCACCCCAGAAATGTTGAGCAATCTAGAGATTTGTAAATGTAGATTTTCATTCCCTTATTGTCACAACTCCTAAATTAAAGTTCTTCCCTATCATATTTCCTGTCCCTGCCATATTTTTAGATACTACATTTCTTATAAAGCTGGTGTAAATACTGTTGTAAATACTAACATTCTTTGTCTCAGTTGTGTTGCCCTGTATGAAAGTATAAACAAGCATTCTGTCAACCATTGTGAATGTTTGATTCTTGTCCAAGTGTTCGTTCTGTATCCGGCCAGTGACTAAATGCCAGTCTGCTGTTTGGAAGGCTAAGCCCAAATCGTACATATTTCCCCAACACATGGCTTTGCCTTCCTCTGCTGAGCAAAGAGAACGTAGCTTGGGCATCAAAGTCCTACTTCTGGGCTCTTTCGTGGCTGCTGTGGGGTTTTGAGAGCCAGTACATGCTCCTTTTTGCCACTTAATGTGCCTTAAGAAGCAGAGCCGGATCTTTTTCATTTCTTTGCCCAGGAGAATTGGGCTGAATCATGGTCATGTTTCCCCTGGTGGGGAACCTCCCATTTCACTAACATGTATTACCATCTTTAGTTGATGGACAGAAAAAAATCAGGAACAGAAGTTACATACCTACAGCCAGGACCCCCAGAAGGCTTGTGGTAGTCAGAAATAGAACGACTCCTACCTCTTAGCTGTCTAATCACCACCCCCACCCATCAGGAGGGAAGCCAGGTTCCACCATCTTTCTAAATGGAAATCACTGGCACCACCTACTCAGAGCATTTTTTTCCATAAAGAAGTTATCGATCACTGAGAAAAGCAAAAAAGACACTTGATTATGAAAAACCAACTGTTTTTGGATGGCTATGAGGACTGTTAGACAAATCAGATAAAATAGAAATAATTAATGTTGATGGCCTGAATGGTCACAATCTAAGTTTGGCTATTTGTGTTTTGTTCATTTGGAAGTATCTTATCCACTTACCAACTGATGGGACTATTATGTACCCTTACTGGAAACTAATATAAGCTTCTTAAAGGGTATGTAAAGAGCATTTGGCAAACATTCTTTTTATTTTTATTTTTTTTAGTCTCTTAGGTCATTAAATCCTTTTTTTTTAAGATTATGATCAGATCAGGCAGGAACTCCACCCTTTTCTCTGTGTAGCCCAATGGCTACTAGACCGCTTGAGTCCTCCTCTCATGCCTCAAGGCAGCACAGAGAGGGTCTTAGATCCTCAAAGATATGTTGGTGGACCAAAATGTCTGGCAGGCCCAGGCCTATAAAGGAAAGCTCCAATTCCAGATCAGCAATGGATTCTGCATGGGCAATCTGAGGATAACACTAGGTTAAAGTAGACAAACTCATTATCACCAGGTCACATGCTAAATGATTTGGGTCATGCAAACTCATAAAATATCTTTCTTAGGCCTGGAGAGGTTGCCACATATGTCAGAGAAGGGAGTTTACTGATTAAATGATAGGTCTTTGGAAGTTTGAAGCAGCTGGCTTATTAACTATAGATTTAGAGCTAGAAAGAGACCTTGTAGATCATCTAGACCAATGATGTTGAACCTTTTAGAGACCGAGTGCCCAAATGGCAACCTTCACATTCCATGGACCCCCGCCTTACTCTAGACAGAGTAGGAAATGCTCAAATTAGGCTGCTGGGAAGAGGGGTGGGTCATGTGAGAAATGTCCTCAGGCACAAGGGGAGGAGGAGGGGAGCAGCCCCATTCTGGCATGCTTCAGCACATGTGCCATAGGTTCACCAACATGGATCTAAACTAACCTGATTTAAGAGATGAGGAAAACCCAGGCTGAGAGATTCAATTCTTTATCCAAAGTCATAAGTGGCAAAAGCTTAGATTTGAACCCGGTTCTGATTCCAGTCCTTAGCAAATTTTGTCACAGCATAGATGATGAATAAACACCTGTTGCTTTGAACTTGATTCCAAATCTATTACTCTTTCCATTTAACCACTCTGCTCTATCAATGGGATTAGTTTTAATAACTTTTTAAGAGATTATGGATTTATATATATATATATATATAATTATATTTATATAAATTTATACCTGATAATTAAAAAAAAAACAATAACCTTACCTTCTGTCTTAGAATTGATAATAAGTATCAATTCTAAGGCAGAAGAACAATAAGAGTTAGGTAACTGGGGTTAAGTGGTCACACAGCTAGTTAGTATCTGTGGCCAGATCTGAATACCCAGGACATCTTCTCTTCAGGCATGGTGCTCTGTCCACTAGCTGCCTCTACAATTTTTTAAAAAAAGTATAAATATCACATTTTGGTACAAATTGAAGATGACTTAAGTAGTGATACATAATCCTCTCTGAATATTCTCATCAGCACCAAGTGTCATAGATGCTTTCTGAAGGTATGCTAAGTTTAGGAGGCAATACTTTCCTAGATGAGTAAGCTTTTCCTAAAGTTTCTAAAATAATGCATTGAAGGAAAAGCATTGGATAATTACTTCTAGACTTCCCAAGCAGTTTTCCTAATGTAAAAAGAATACACTCAATGAATTGATTATTGATATAAAATGATTAGATACTCTGCTTGTTGTGCTTACAAAGTATCTTCAGTTTACGTAAGTGAAGTGAAGCTCCTAAGTGAACTCTTCAGGGTAAGACACTAGGATGCTAAGGAGACTCTTGCTATACAAAAATAAATTATTTATTGAGAATATAAGGATATTCTATAACAGGATTTCTAACTCTAAGGGATTCTAACTCCATCCAAATAAACTCCCTGGTTCTGCAATGACCTGCTTCTCCTATTTCCACAGGCTACAATTGGTCCTTCCTGATGTGACTAACCCAAATCTTCCCTATTCTAAAATAAACTAACACTATTATCCTTATATGAAGTTTATAATTCTTAACTGTCTCCAAGTTACAAAAATAACAAAGGCTAGCTGACTGAACCTCAGCAAAAACCAAGTTAGGATTCTGAACCTTAGCAGACTCAGAGTCCAAACCAAAGACCAGGTTTTTCTTTGGTCTTCTCAGAGATAAAACAATTTATGAAACAGCAATAGACAGTCACAAGTTGGAAAAGGAAATTACAGCTTCTTCAGGTTTTCCCCTTTTTTCCTTTTCCCTCAGACAGTGAGGAGAGAAAAGAAGATGTCACCTGCTTCCAGAACTCTGAGAGAGCACAAATGCCAATTCCCTGAGAGTAAATGCCACCCGCAGAGAGAGTAACTGCCACAGAAAAACTGTTATACTTCCCACACACACTGTCAGCATTTGAAACTGACACTTGAACTCAGATCTGTTTCAAACTCCAATTCTTTCTCAAGCCAGCTTCTCTACTTCTTATCTCTAAATATAATAAGACTTAATTTCTAATATCATCCTCATACTAGAGAGGAAAAAGATTTTAGGGATTTCCAAGTGACAAAGGCTACCTTTCTAAGGCAAAAAGATATATACTTTTGCGAGGCTTGGGCCAATTCCCCCACCCCCAGATCACTCCTGAGTGAGACTCGACTAGCTTATATGAAATTCTTTTCTTTCAAAGAGCCCCAAACTACATATATTAAGATTTTGAAGGTGTCATATTAATTGCTCCCAGACTTCTAGAGTCTTCCCAGGGGAGCAGAGATGTTTACAGAGGTCTAGAAAAATGCTCATATGAAGGTACTCAATATTTGTTGAATTAAGGGCCAGCTAGATAGCACAGGGGATAGAATACCTGTCCTGGAATTGGGAGGAGCTGGGTTCAAATTTGACCTTAAATGCTTCTTAACTGTGTGACCCTGGGCAAGCCGTTTAACTTCAAGTACGTAGTCCTTGCTGCTATTCTGTTTTAGAACTGATACTAAGACAAAAGGTAAGGATTTAAAAAAAATTGTTGAATCTAATTGGAAAATTTAACTGGGCTTAGAGTTCTTTAGGATTACCTTCAATTTGATATGAGTAGAGGTTTAGGCACAATCAGAGATGAACTTGCCTTCTGCTGACACCATGTCAGAAAGATTCCAATCTGAATTTTGCCTCAGATACTTACTACCAGTGTGATCCTGAGCAAGTCACTTACCATCTACTTGCCTCAGTTTCCTTATCTGTAAAAGGGGGATGATAACACCATTTAATTCATAGGTTTATTGTGAAGATCACATGAGGTAACATATGTAAAATACTTTGTAAATCTTAAACCACTCTTCAAATGTTAATAATTATAATTATCATTGTACAGCTGACTATTTGTGATATGTGGCACTCTCTATATCACACTAGTTGTGAGCTCCCTGAAAGCAGTGGCTATGATAAGATGACATCTGAGTTTCCTTAAAGGTTCTAAATTAGATAATCTCAGTCTTGTTCAAGTCTCCAGTAACCATGGGCCCTGTCATAATTCCAACTGGATAATATAGCCTAATGGAAAGAGCACTGGATTTGAAGTCAAGAAGACCTGGTCTCAAACATTTTCTAGTTGTGCGGCCTTGGGCACAGCCTTAGAATCTGTTTTTCATCTGTAAAATGGAAATAACAACAGTACCTACCTCATAGGGCTGTTGTCAGGTTCAAATGAAATAATGTATGGGCTTTTACAAACTTTAAAGTTCTATATAAGTGAAATACTTTTATCACTACCTTGCATAAAACAAGTAATCAATAATGATAATAAACTTAAAATTGAGTTGTTTAACTTGACAAGGTTGCTCTTATATAGCTGGAGATTATTGGTTTTCTGTAATAGTTGGAGTTCTGGATATATAACTGTACTTGGAACAATTGGAATTCTTGTCCTATGAATGGTGAACTCTTGCTTTTACTGCTACCCTGGTTTGGGTTACTCTTACTCTTCTACCTGGAGTCAGAGCCACACTGGAATGGGAGCTGAACCTCTTCTACACAAAGGGAATGGCTGAGGATTGGGAAGTCCACAAAGTATATAGCAGGCATACAACAGAAATTCAGGAGACTGAGAAATAAATTCTTTGAAAACTTATAATATCAAATGATAAAAAGAAGGGGTTCTTAAAATATACTAAAGGCAGGAAGCAAGCTAGAACACTGACAGGATGACTTGATGAATTATAGAATAAGAGAATTAGAAGGAACTTTAGGGGTAATCTAGGCCAGTAATCCAAATTCAGAGGCCTCCTTTTTGGTGATGCTTTCATTCCCCGATTCCTAAAGCTAAAAAGCATTGTCTACCTCCTCAGATTTTCCTACAGTACATGTCTGGATCTTGCCTGTGTTTCTATAATACACTAGTTTGTGAACAGTTCATATTCTCCCAGTAGAACAGAATCAGCTCCTTAAATTATTGTTCAAGCTATTGTCATTTCTCAGTTTTGTATTCTCAATATCTAGCACAGTGCCTTAAATATATTGAGTACTTAATAGATGTTTGTTGAATTTAACTGAACTCAAAGTACAATCAAGGTGCCGATCTTCCCTCAGGTGCACCCCAACTCTCCTATCCCCCAGGGATGAATAGAAGATAGTAGATAGTGATTTTTTCCACCCTTTGCTTTTTACCAAAAAAATCTTTTCAGGGTCATGATCTTGGAACAGGAAAAGACTTTAGGGTTCATTTGGCAAAACCTATTTTAAGCAGGAATCCCTTCTACATAAATAGTATAGATAATCTCTCCCCCACCCTCACCACATGATCAACTAGTTCCTATTCAGATACTTCCACTGACAGGAAAGTCATTACTTAACAAGAAAGGTCATTTTTAGAAATTTTGATTGGTGGACAGTTCTATTGGTTTAGATATAAATGTAAAATCCTGCCTTTAGATTTAAAAAAATTGAGATAAATAAAGGGTAGGGAAGATCTGGCTTGAATATTGTTTATGTGAAAAAGACCCGGAAGTTTTAGTCACAAGCTTACCATGAGCCAATGGTCTGACAAAACTACTAACTACTTAATGTGGTCTTGGATGGCATTAACAGAAGTATGGCACTCGCAGAGAAAGGTAATTGTCTGAGTCAGACAACATTTGGAGTGCTGTGTTCAGATCTGGGCTCCACCTTTTAAAAGGGACATTTTTACCTGGGGCACTTTGAGAGGTAAGGGCAGGGGTGTGAGGGGTCTGGGAACCATATCAAGTGAGCAATGGTTAAGGATGGGTGTTGTTTAGCCTGGAAAAGAGAAGATATGATAGCAGTCTTTGAATATTTGAAGAGCTTTTTTTTGGAAAAGGCATTAAATTTATTCCAACTAGCTTCATGTGGCAGAATGAGAACTGGTAGTTGGAAGTAACAGGGAAAATAATCTTGGCATGTTGCAAGGAAGGGTCTAATCACGAGAAATGGAATAATGGAAGGAACTGCCTTATGAGGTGGCAAGTTGCTAGTTACTGTAATTGTTCAAGCAAATCAACAATCAATCAACGAGCATTTTAAGTACCTATAATTATATGCCAGGTATGTTGCGAGGTGCTGGAGACAAAATGCAAAAGCCAAAACAAACAAGAAGACCACTCTGCCTCACGATCTGTCAGGAGCCATCCAACTCATCCTATATTGAAGATAATTCAATTGAATATAATTCAAACTGTAGCAAGAGGATGGAGGCAGGAGATGGAACATTGTAGAAGGGGAACAGCAAGGAAGGCCACTTGACTAGGATGGGGAGGGTGTGAATAGGAGTGATATGAAGTTAGGTTGGATACAGATTGTGGAGAGCTTTAAAAACTAAACAAGAATTTGTAGTTTATCCTAAGACAGTGAGAAGTCTTCAGAGATGGGGTTTGGGTGGTCAGATGTATTGTTGAGGAATATCCATTTGGCAGTAGTGTAGAGGATGGATTGGAAAGGGAAGAGACTAGAGTCAGGGAAACTAATTAGGAGGCTACCACAAATAAATAGCCCAGAAGTGTGTTGATGAGGAAATGAAAAATGGGAGTCAGTGCTTATGTTTCTTAAAACACCCTTCCCTTCTGCTTAGAATCAATACTGTGTATTGGTTCCAAAGCAGAAGAGTGGTAAGGGCTAGGTAACGGTAGTTAAGTGACTTGTCCAGGGTCACACAGCTGGGAAGTGTCTTAGTGATGCCTATGCTAATGCTACCACTAGTATTTCTAGTATAGTATTAAATAATAGAGGTGATAATGGGCATCTTTGTTTTACTCCTGATCTTATTTAGGAAGGTCTCTAACTTATCCCCATTGTAGAGGATACCAGCTGATGGTTTTAAATAAATCCTACTTCTGAATAATTCTTGTTTAGAATGACTTCATAGCTATTTAAATTGGGTCATTTAAAAGTCTCCATTGTTTCAGATGATAAGATACCCAATATATGCAATATCTCTCTCTATATGTATACATACTACATTTTAATAAATAAGTTGATAGAATAAAAGCCCTCTGAGGGCAGAGGCTATCATTCTTGTCTTTGTGTTCCCAGGGTCTATCACAGTATCTATCATATAGGCAGTAATTAATAAATGTTTGTTGATTGACCAGGGATGCCACCATGGAGACAAGAAATGTGGGGAACTGTGCTCAAGTGAATCAATGCTGCTCTCTTTATTGTATATCCTTTCCATGCTATTATTAAATGACCTTTTATTTTTTTAAGTCAAATGTTAGATACTCTGTGGAGGGTCTCATTTCATTCTAACTTTGAGGAAGAACCACTGAACCATCACACATCAAGTCTGGCCCAAAGAAGAGCAGGTCAAAGGAGTTAAGATCAAGGACTTGGGAGGCTGCAGAGCTTGAGAACATATCACCACGTCTATTAAGTCCCCTAGTATAAAAGCAGGGGCTTGGAGGTAGAGGAAGGCTCTCAGCCCTTGAGATAGGAGGGGTAGAAGATAAGTGCGACACTCAGCTGGATGGGATGAAATTTAAACTTGAAACGAACTATAAAGGGAGAAAAGCTGCTTAGTGATGACAACAGAGAGACGGTCTGGCAGTGTAAATAGGGAGTGAGGAGCGCGCTTATTCCTTCCACACAAGAACATACAAGGGGGTGTGAAAGAAGGGCCACCGATGTAGGGTCTCTAGGACTACAAGGCAGAAATAACGAGGAAAGAAGACGATGCAGGCATGCTAGGCTCTCTTGATTTCATAAACACTTCAAATTTAGAGTCAAAGCATGTAAGAGTTGGCGGGTATCTCAGAGACCATCTAATCCAGGCCTCCCCCCAACCACGTTGCGTATAAGGACTGAGTTACATGAAGCATGTGGCAGAGCCAGGATGGTGAGGCACCTGGAGACAACGGCATGCTAGGACCAGCTGAAATGCCCGCGGATGCTTCTTCTAGAAAGATTTAGTCTTAGGAGGCCATGAAATCTGTTTATGAGTAACACAGAGGCTATGTGCAAGAGACATTAGTCCCCAGAGGGTGAACAGGGAGCAATAGGTGGAAGTCAGCCGCCATGGAGGAGGGAGGAAAGTTTTGTTTTAATGTAAAAGGGAAAACTTTGCGACTCTTAGAACTCTCCTAAAGTGGCCTGGGTTGCCTTGAGAGTGAGCAGGCTCTCTCACTGGCAGCCTTCAAAAGGAGGCTGAATGGCTCCTGGCTGGACAGACTGTGTTAGGAATCCTTCTTCAGGGAAGAGTGGCCTCAGAGGCACCTCGGAGTTTTGAAACTCTATGACTAGACCCCGGGCCCCCGGCCTCTAGGCCAGTGCATTTTCTGTAACACTCTATTTTCTTCTTCAAATGTGCATTCCTGAAAGATGGCATCACTCGAACTGTTGTCATGCTACTAACTGACAAGCATTTGGCCTTTCAAACCTAAAGCACGACTAAGAAGTAGTATAACTGGAGTAGCAGCAACATCTGTTCCACAGAGGAGAGGGGAAAGGTCTTTTCCTTAAGAAGACGAGCTCATTGGTCCAGAGGACTCTAACTGCTGATGTGGCCTCCTGGCTGCCAAAGGCCTAGAGCAGCACTGCATGGAGTCAGCATTCCTCAGGATTGATGACTGTCCCGCTGCTGTGTGAATCTACAGCTTCTTCTGACTGGGCACAACACTGTGTCAAAAGGAGAGATGTGGGGAGCTAAGCTAATACTCTTTCTGAGCAGTTGATAGGAAGACTTCTTTTGACCCCAGAACTTGTCTGAGTTGGATCTGCACTATAACAACAATAATACTTCCATTATTTAAAAAAAAATATAAAAATTAATGAAATAATACTTCCATTAAAAAACAAACAAAAACACTTAGGTTCTAATAGTCGTCTTCATTTTCAGAAACTTTATTGCCAGAGGTAGAAAGAATATGAATATAAGAGGCATAGGGAAGAATTCCAAGATGTACATTCCATTCTTCCTTCTGCACTGACAATCTTCCCTATCTTCACTCTAGAAAAGAGGCAAAATACTCCGAGTCTCAAAGGTCCCTAAAATCAGTGATACTGTTTGTGAGATTCTTTGAAACCTTCTTTATAAATGTCTAGGGAATTCGTTGAGCATCAGGATCAGGTCTGGCAAGCCTTATTTTGGTTGTTTCTTTTCCCTCTGGATTTCCCCAATCCTTTGTAGTCAGGGATGCTTCAAAGCTAAGAGAAGGTGCTCATTCCTGCACCCTTACTGACAGTGGTCTTTGGACCCCAACAAAGTCTCAGGTTCCCATTAATCTTTGAGGAGCTGTGTGCCATATGCCCACCAGATCATCATTTTCTTCATATTGTGAAAGAAGAATTGTTTCAGATTCTCTCAGACAACTCTTCTGTGATACACCAGGGCATATAAATCACTAGAGAGAGAAAGGAGCTGCTTCTCTGATGAAAGGAAGCAGCCCTTGTGTAATAGGGAGTCTGTCTTCGAGGGGCTTTCCCTTGGCCCTTGATCTAGGGAGATGTGAAATTCAAAGACAGCCTAGGCAAAGTAGAATTAAAGTGCCATAAAATCTCAAGTCAGTACAATGATAGAGACGATCTCCTCAACTTTTGTCACTCCAAATAGCCTTTAGTTCTAAAGACAAATCAGGGCAATTATCTTCATTGAATTTAGATATATGACGTAGAAATTGGAGCACATGCCACTTCAATGAGGCCTCCAAATTTTCCACTGAATTTGATTAAATAAAATTCAGAAGGAATATAAAGTCTTAACACTTGGGTTCAAAGAATCAGATTCACAAAGTGGGGAGTTTTCTTTAAAAAGCTACAAGTATTTTGGGAGTTACAAATTCATAGGAGTCCATAATGTGACATGACTGCTAGAAAAGTGAATGCAGTCCTAAGTTGCCTTTAACAGAGGTGTGTGCCCAGGATAAGGAAGGTGAGAGCACTACTATACTCTATCCTGGTCTTCTAAAGGTTTCAGTGGGATCTATTTAAATAAACAGAAATGAAATAGTTTGTAATTGGCTTATCTCAAGAAAGTTGGAAATTTGGTAACTGCACTTCAATCAAAGCATTTGAATGTGATATTTTAAAATAAATATTGTGATTTATTAAGTATAGCCAAAGATATACATTTTTATTTGGATCTAATTATCATTATGTAGTACCTTTTTAGCTATGACAGTCATGAAGATCAGGTACTGAACTGAATTAAATTTAGAACTAGACCTTTCAATTGTTCCATTGCAAAGTGTTAAAAGGTTTAAAAAAAAATAAAGCATATTCAATCATGTTACTTCTCACTAAAATAATATTATTAATAATTTTAAGAAGAAAAACATTTATACTGTTATTAAACAGAATAAAAATATTTTAAAATATAGTCTTTCATTTTTATCTCATTCTTTTAAGGTTTTTTTCATTCATTTTAGAGTGTATAGAATATTTTAGTTTAGCAGTACACATATGTAATTTATAATTTAATAAATATAAATGGAATGGGCACTAATTCTTTTTATTAACTAATAGAGGTGTAAGATCAAAAATGTTGGTAGATCCTTACACAAGACTGTCTATAATGTACATGTCTTCTAATGGAGATTCTGGGACTCTGGTTCCAGTCCTAATAGTCTATGGTTCTAAGACACACTGGCATTTCCAATTAGCTTTACCTTTAAGGTCCATGCTGTTATGGTGCCTTTCATGTTGTAGGTACTTTGTAATGTCATCCCTTTGGTATGTCTGTCAATGAATTTCCATAGATGGATGGGGTCCACAGTTGACTTTTACCAAATTCCTATCACTAAGCAATAGTATAGCAAAGTTGGAGAGCACATTTTTTCTTTAGGAATGAAGAGTCTCATGAATTATAGACAGATACATATATACAATTCTCAAATAAGGACAAGGAGATTCATTCCAATTAGACAAATATATTAAAAAACCATATATGCGAAGATAAAGCCAGGCAATCCTTTGGTACAACAAACAGGAATACATCTGACATACTAACCTGGGTTCCCTGATTGTTAATGTCAATGAAATCACTCCATTCGGTTGTTATGTCATCCAATGGCACAACTTTCAGCAGAAGGCTAGGAAGTAAATCTTTAGTCCTACAGTCGGGATAGCTAGAGATCTGATGATACAATTCATGATGAATAGAGCATTCAGCTGGAATTTTTCTGCAAAAGACTTGAAACTTTGGAGTATCTGAAATGTTCAAAAAGACTTTCATTATACTTCTAAAACTGATCAAGTGGCCTTATAACTGAAAGGCATAGCCACATCA
This sequence comes from Monodelphis domestica, assembly GCF_027887165.1. Classification (NCBI taxonomy): domain Eukaryota; kingdom Metazoa; phylum Chordata; class Mammalia; order Didelphimorphia; family Didelphidae; genus Monodelphis; species Monodelphis domestica. The sequence continues at coordinate 171,114,673 of NC_077229.1, forward strand.
GACTTCAGTATCATGTACCTGACACCATTTGCAAAGAGAGAAAGTTTCACACACCCACTGGAAAAAAATTTATATATTCTATACAGGCTCAAAAGATGCAGTTGCTATATAACTTAATGTCTACAGCAAATATAAAGAAATACCTTTTATATTTTCCCTCATCAGCATTGTAACTGGACATTTGTTGTGGAGAATGATTCGAGGAGTAGGATCTTCTGTGAGGGTTAAGTAAGTGACTCCAAAATATTGCTGATGAGTCAGTGCTATGGCCCTAAAAGAAAAAAAGAAGAAATAATTTGGAATATTTGGGGTTTGTGGTATTCTGCCATAAGATATAAGTAGTGAACAAGAGTCAGGAATACCAGACCCATCCTGTCTTAGACGTGAATCATTTAACCTCTCATTGCCCCAGACATCTCTCTCAAAGACTGTAAGAACAAAAGACCGCAGAACAAAGTTTGTTCTTACATCTATAGAGGGAATTTTCTCTAGGAGAGTTTCCTAACCAGATGAAATTATAGATATTGACATCCCAATCTATAGTTACCCCACCACCTAAAAACAATGTCCATCTATAGACTTATTTATTTGACAAAATAATTTTTCTGGAAAGTAAAAGTGACAGTAGTGATAGCTGCTTTCCCCCCCCTGATCCCCAAGAAGGGAGAAACATGATATTATTAGTTCTTAAGTTATTTCTGTATTTTCCCGCTGTTGTGACCAGCCATCACAAAGCATTACAGTTTGTGACCAGAATGTACCTGTAAAGAAACATTGTGTATTTTGTTGCTATCTCTGAAGACGGGGACTGTGTCTTCTCTAAACATGTATACATTAGCTGTTTGAACAAATGTTTGTTGTTTCCATACAGTCATCATGGGTTAAGGATCAGGATTTTTCTTCAGAAAACTCACTGACTCTGACATAACAATGATGATGACAATATACATCCCCTGTATTTAATTTAATAAACCTTTATGGGCTCCTACTATGTGTCAGGTCCTGCACTAAATGTTGAGGATAGGAAGACAAAATGAAGCTGTTTCAACATCCTAGGGGCTTCCAGGGAGAAGAGATATGACTGGAATATAGATAAAAATAATGCAAGTTTGGGAACCAAGGAAAGCTCAAAGAAGGTATTCTTGGAGTGTCTGAATAGCCACTAAGGAAGGCTTCGTAAAAGAAGTGGCGCCTGAACTGTGCCTGGAAGGAAAAGAAAGATCTTGACATTGTGGAGGGAGAATATTCCATGAGGGAAGCTCCTGCAAATTTGTGCAATTAGGGGATGATATATTAAGTTCAGGGCTTAAGAAATCAAGTAGTTAAATCTGGCCACAAAGCTCTGCGTCTTACCTTCTACACAAGGTTTTCCAGGTTTCTCCCACTGCTAGTGTCTTCTCTCTGAGATTACCTTCCACTTACAATGTGTATCTATTATATATACGCAGGATTCTATGTTAGTCTCCCCCATTAGAATGTGAGCTACGAGAGGGAGGGCAAGATTTGTTTTGACTTTCTTTGCACAATATCTGGCACAAAATGAGAGCTTAGAAATGATGAGGGCTTGTACCAGGCACATTTGTAGAGTACTTTACATTTGAGAAAGTATTTATTACTTCTCAGGCACATGTGTAGCATGAAGAAAGAGTCCTGAACTTGAAGTCAGAAGATCTAGGCTCCAAACCTGGCTCTGCTACTTATATAATCTGTGGATTGGGCAAATGATCGAACCACTGTAGGTCTCATTTTCCTCATTTATAAAATGAGGGGTTTGTGCCTGATGATTTTGGAAAGGTTTCCTCTTTCTCTAATATTATGATCTTTACATATGACTTTATGGTTTCTACATTAATCCTCTCAACAACCCAGTTAGGTAGGAAAGGCAATTATTATAATATCCATTTTACAGAGACTTGCCTAAAATTCAATTGGTAAATGGCAAATCTAATACCCTTATCTTCTTCAACATTCTTTCTAAACAATGCCAAGTTGCCTCTCTCAGAACTTATTCATACCTTTTTGGACTGATAACTCTTCCAACCCAACTTTGGGAGGAAGTCCTGATGCTTCCTCTCAGCCTGACTCTCCAGAGCTCTCTAATTGGTCTTTTCCTCCTGGAACTTCTCTACGCCTTCATTTCTTTTTAAGGTGTGTGTGTGTGTGTGTGTGTGTGTGTGTGTGTGTGTGTGTGTGTGTGTGTGTGTGTGTGTGTGTGTATTATTCCCATTAAAATATAACATAATATTCTTCCAGGGAAATGACTACCTTTTTACAGATAGTTGTATCCTCAGAACTTAGCACAGGTTCTGGCATACAGCAGGTGCTCGATAAATGTTTATTCTACCCTGTCCTCATCTCCCCTGCAGTTTTCATACCATTCAACAAGAGTAAAGTTACCCAGAGGGCTCTTTGGAGTTAGATAACTGCTGAATGATTAGGCCACCCACTAGTATGTAGGGGAGAGTTAACACGTTTAAATGTATAGATTCTTAAGGCATGTCTTTTAAGTGTTCCTCTACAAACTCAAAAAAACACACATGATCTAAATTACTTAAATTGGTTGTGTACAAATGAACCAGATAACTGCAATATTTTCACTTTAATCTGTATTATGTAAAATTCAGTTGAAAGTTCATTAGAAAATTCCTCTCTCTTTAATCCAAGGGCATTAGTTATTGTATAATTATGAACTCTTTCTATTCTTCCTAAAGACTAGGATGGTGAAGGGCTATGAAATCCTGCCAACTGAAGACTGGCTGAAGAACTGGGGATGCTTAGCCTGGAGGAGAAAAGACTCGGGTTGGCTATGATGCTTACTTTCAAGCATGTGAGCTCATTTGAGGGATAAAATAGAAGAAGGGCTGGGCTTGCTGGAGCTAGACATAATGAATGGAAATTACCAAGAGGCAATCAGATTTAAGGCTTAATGGAGGTTTGACTCCCAACAGTTAGTGGTACAATTCAGAATATAATGACTTTCTCCTTTCCTGAAGATTTTGAGTGAGTGCTGGATGCCCATTTGGTAGGAACCTTTTACAGAGATTCTCGTTCAGGTGTTGGTTGGGCTGAATATTCTCTGAGGTCTCTTTCAACTTTGTGATTCTGTGATAGAATGCCAAGGTAAACTGCCAATTTAGCATTTGGGGAAAACACATTACTGATACTACCAAATGGTGTTGAATCAATCTGGATTGTAGTAGGAAGGCTAATTCACTTTCAGAGTACAGTGCCTGGATCAACCCCAATGTTATTTCCCTGGCCTAATTTCAAATGGGCTGGAAAAGCCAAGTTGAGAGAATTTCCCCTCTTTTGGCCAAGGAAGCTGGGGGCCACGACCAGGAAAGAGCTCTTATAATCTAAGAAAAAGCTCACTATGTATCTTATTTGGGAAGCTGCACTGTAGGACTGTACTGACAGGTTGCAAACCTTATTTTAATTTCAAAATCAAGTTTTGTTTCAATGACTTCATAATTTTTAATATCATGTTTTAGAACGTTCAAATTGATGTCATTTTAAAAGATGCTTCACCAAAGTATCCATTAGGATCCCTAATTGAGTTGGGGAGTGGCCACTTATCCACAGTGCTGAAGATTAGAAATGCTTGAGGAAGGGTGCAGGGGAAGGGAGGATGTGAACAATTTCACTGGATCTGGTGGGAGGGAGAATAGGAGCTGGGGAACATGATTTTGGCTAACATGGGTAAAACAGTCTGGACTATTGTCTTTTTAAAAAATTACCACAGAACATCTGTATACATCAAAAAGTTGAGAAGGCTAAAATCCCAAATAAAGTCAAGCCTATAAATTCAGAATTATAAGAATAAGGTGCTTCTCTCATAAGGTCACAATATGCTTTCTTTTGTAGTTGTTACATATACTGTACATAAGTTATCCCTGACAGCTGCCGAAAGGATTCAGAGTATGCAAAACAACCGCAAAATAGAAGTCCAGCATGAACTAACCATCCCACATCCTTTGTTTGATCTTATGGCTATTTACATAACTGGTCATCAGTAATTGCAGTAACTTGCACACAGTGAAAACCAGAGAGGCATCTTCTGCACATGGTAGTTAGCATGTTATTGCGTCTCTTTTAATGACTTCTAAAGAGACCTTCAGTTTGAAGAAAAATAGGAATACAAGGAAATGTTTCTCAGTTCTCCTTTCTTATCACTCTGACCATAAGTGCTCAGTGTCTCATGGAAACGAAGCAGTTCTGCTCTGTGAGCCGACATTATATGGTAGGAGGACTGGCATTGTTGTTTCAGCCTGTCAATAATAAACTTGCTCACTTGGTATGTGATCATAACATTTGACCAGTTACAAAAGTGCCTCAGACTTAAAACAAAAAGTCACACAAAAAAAAAAGTCCACCAAAAAAAAATCCCAACCTCCTTTACCCCTTCCAATTGAAACAACACATGGTGAACACGTGTAACTTAGCTTCTCTATTTTTCTGGCTTATTTCTTGATGAACTGCTACACTGACAAGCAAAGAAAAGAAGGAGGTCATTCCCCAAGCTTTAAAATACCTGGTAGAGAATCCATTTCTACTGCAGTTCCCAATGGGTACTGCCACACTCTGTCTGGGGAATTCTGGTCTAACCACAGCTGGCAGGCTCCAGCACTGGGCACCATCAACGCCTACAGCAGGGCAAAAACTCAGCAAAATCTGTTTCTGGAGAAGGGACATTTCCAGTGTGGATGGACCAATGTCAGGCATCAAGTCCCAGCAAGGAAGGGAACTGGTTTCCATAGCAGGCTGAGGTCTGCCTGGGCTCAGGCTAAAAGTTGCACTGTCTGGAACATGCAAAAACTGCAATGAGAAAATGGTGCAAAGGAGGATTATTATTAGAATACAGTTTTATTTAAAAATTAATATGTGTGTGTGTGTGTGTGTGTGTGTGTGACTATACTTAGAAAAGCATGGAAAGAACACTAGACAGAGTCAGAAAGACTTGGGTTTGGGGTTTTAGTTCTGACCCTTGCTAGGCTTCCCTAAAGCTCTCGGTTTTCTTATCTGTAAAATGGGAATAAAAGTAATCATACTACCTACATCAGGACTATTGAGAAAAGCATTTTGTTTATAAAGCATGGTGGGTGTGAAAAAGTGATGGACTTGGAGCCAAAGGAAGGCCAGCTCCAATCCTACCTCTGGCACTTGCTGGAAATGTGACTTGATTTCTCAGTCTCGGTTTCCTCATTTTTAAAATCATAGTTATGAAGGTACTATATTAATAGTAGTTAATCATCATCATACATTTTAGCTATGATGATGATGATGTTAAAATATGATGGATACAGGATGACAAAGAGGCTCCCCTTGCTTTAAAGGCCACTAATGATGTCAACAAGATCCAAACTGAGGAGGGGGGAACGGAAAGGGCACATGTGAGATGAAGTTAGAGTCAGCCTCATGTGCAAGGTGTATATGGTTTCATACTTAGTTTGCTATTATAGAATCCCATTGTTTGAGAATTGGAAGTGGATTTCAGTGGTCTTATCTTTGGGTTCCTGCTTAAAGACCTTCAAGAGGGGGAACCTAACACCTCTCAAAGTGGCCTATCCTGCTCTGGGATAGCTCTAACTGTTTGGGAAAATTTTCCTGACATATGTAAAGTGCTCTGGGATAGGTTTTTTCCTAGAATTATTAGCCCCATCCAGGTGCCCCAGTGACTGGCATTCTACCATTTAACCATCATTCTTGAAGTTAAATACAGGCCCACGTATGGACTAAGTACTTTTTTTAAAGGACAAGCATATAATATATCAGATTTTGCCTGTGTGAATAAATTTCACATAGATTGCTTGAGAATGTCTACCTCAGTTTCAAAACCCCTGCCCTTGTGTACATCCACAAAACTCCTGGCAGGGAACTAAGTCAAAATATAATTGGGAAAAGTTTAATTAAATAAATAAACAGCAAAGATAATGATAAGTGGTTTTCTAAGTCAAAGTATGGCTGGTAGGGATTTATTTCTATTTGAGTTTGACACCCTAGGTCAATGAGAATGGGAAGATAATTTGCTAAAAATGGGAAAGGAGGGAAAAATGAGTAGGAAAAATGCAAAATGCCTGGGGCATAGTGGGCACTTAATAAATGCTTGCTGAAAGACAAACTTGAACTCCCCCCCTTCAAGATTTTGCCTTGAGGGCAAGAGCCCTGGGACAAAGGAGGGCCCTTTATCTTAATTTTTAGATGGAAATCTACTGGGTCCATAACCTAGTTGATAAAGTTGGAAGACTTGGATTCCAGTTCTGGTTCTGTCATTTCCTGGCTGCGTTGTCATTTCCTGGTCTGTAAAAGGAGTTTAGTAATAAACTTGACTGACCAACCTCACAGGACTGTTATGAAACCTAAATGGATAATATATTCTAAGTGAGAGTATTTTGAGTTAAACAGATATATATTATTATGAGGGAGTGCTATGTGGCAAAAAATATCCACTGTTCTGCACAGGATCCCAGAGGAGAGTTAGAACTCTTTCCAGCTCTAGGAAAGAAACAGAGGTAAAAGTGAAGATTCTCTGCAGTGGGGAAATATCTGACCATTAAATCTCTAAGGAAACTTTGGGGAATTATAAACTGGGCAGAAATGGGGAAATGATGAGATCCCATGACTTTCTTATCTTCATTCCTCTCACCCCAACAAAGGAGACACTACTACTTTCTCATGTTCTTAGAAGCACAATTAATTGAGACACTTCTTTCAGGACATCCCAGCATCTTTTTGTCACATTTCAAAGAAGCAAGATTAAATCATATTGTAATGAAATTTTCATGAACTTTATTTCAATATTTATAATTAAAATGAACGTTTTACATTTTTACCCTTTATGGTTGCTTTAAAGCCAATTTTAAGGGACAAAGATAATGAAATGATAAGTTGGACTATAAATTTGCTGAGGGTCTTATTTGTCTTTTTCTTTCATTTCATTTCATCTTACATTTCACACATCATGTATTTAAGAAATATCTTCCGAATGCAACCACATTTTAATACTCCAGTTCTGCAAACTGGGAACTGGACATTTCATTTCCCCAAAGTCTGAAAAAGAAGGGATTTTCATAAAAGAAAGTGTGCTTTACAGCAATTTGAATAGCATACAGCTTAATTTGTATCTGACATCACCAAATAGGAACGTTCTTATTAATTGTAAAAGTGGTTGCCTCAAAATCTCTCTGAACATTCTTGGACTCTGCCTTCTGTATGTTTATTTCCTGCACATACTATTCTGTCACCAGGACTCTAATATAAACGCGTTGATGCATTTTCATGGCTAACCTTTTCAACTGCACACAGTTTCAGTGTTTCCAGATCCATGGCTTTTGTTCAGGTATTGGAGCTCCGTCCAAACTGCTACCTCAAACATTTCAGCCTTTGAGGCAGATGTACTTCTCCATGAGAACCTTGAGCAAATTCTCAGAACTGCTTCCACAGCTATTATGGATTATAGCAAGCATATTAAAGGACTGTTCTGCAGCCCCTGAACAGATGTACATCAGCCAGAGCTAATCCTGCATTGTGTCAGAATCGCTTTGGGAGGGTTCTGATGGGAGCTAATTACCTTAGAAGCACTGGCCATGACTTCTGTCAGTGTTTGTAATTAAAGAAAAAGCAATGGATTTATCAACACCCATTTTTAACGGGAGAGGGTTTTCCTTCTAGTTTTTTAGAGTCTCATTGAGCCCTGTGTTTGAATGTCAGTTTTTCTCAATGGCAGGAGTTAGTCTTAAAACCACTCTCGGGATCCCTTACCTCCTCTTCTCCATAACAGGGACTTGGAACAGTTAACTGTGGCTTACAAAATATTTGGTATGGAGTGTCATTGGTGATTATGGTCTCATCTTCAATCTGAAGAATCTGTATACCTTGACGAACCATCGAAGAAATGCAGAACTGGCATAGCTGTGAGAGAAGTGACAAAAAAAGAACGGCTTTCATACCATGATACATTAAGTAGAAAATTTTTCAGTTACTCTGAAAAGGGAGCTTTTCCTGAACATAGCTTCTCACTGGTCACCACAGGTCACCATTACTGCACATACTCCAGGGAATTTTCTATTTATTTTTTAAAGATTTATTTATTTATTTATAATATTTTTCCATGGTTACATGATTCATGATCCCCACCACTTCCTTCCCCCCCTCCCAGAGCTGACCAGCAATTCCACTGGGTTATACATGTACCACCGTTCAAAACGTACTTCCATGTTATTTATATTTGCAATAATAGTGATCATTTAGACTGGGGGCAAGCAACCTCAGCAAGACAGTATATGACAAACCCAAAGATCCCAGCTTTTGGGACAAAAATCCACTATTTCATAAAAACTGTTGGGAAAATTGGAGGACAGTGTGGGAAAGATTAGGCTTAGATCAACACCTCACACCCTACACCAAGATAAATTCAAAATGGATGAATGACTTGAACATAAAGAAGGAAACTATAAGAAAATTAGGCGAACACAGAATAGTATACATGTCAGACCTTTGGGAAGGGAAATACTTCAAAACCAAGCAAGAATTAGAAAGAATTACAAAATGCAAAATAAATAATCTGGATTACATCAAATTAAAAAGTTTTTGTACAAACAAAACCAATGTAACCAAAATCAGAAGGGTAGCAACAAATTGGGAAACAATCTTCATAAAAACCTCTGACAAGGGTTTAATTACTAAAATTTATAAAGAACTAAATCAATTGTACAAAAAATCAAGCCATTCTCCAATTGACAAATGGGCAAGGGACATGAACAGGCAATTCTCAGCCAAAGAAATCAAAACTATTAATAAGCACATGAAAAAGTGCTCTACATCTCTTATAATCAGAGAGATGCAAATCAAAACAACTCTGAGGTATCATCTCACACCTAGCAGATTGGCTAACATGACAGCAAAGGAAAGTAGTGAATGCTGGAGGGGATGTGGCAAAGTGGGGACATTAATTCATTGCTGGTGGAGTTGTGAATTGATCCAACCATTCTGGAGGGCAATTTGGAACTATGCCCAAAGGGCGATAAAAGACTGTCTGCCCTTTGATCCAGCCATAGCACTGCTGGGTTTGTACCCCAAAGAGATAATGGACAAAAAGACTTGTAGAAAAATATTCATAGCTGCGCTCTTTGTGGTGGCCAAAAATTGGAAAATGAGGGGATGCCCCTCAATTGGGGAATGGCTGAACAAATTGTGGTATATGTTGGTGATGGAATACTATTGTGCTAAAAGGAATAATAAAGTGGAAAAGTTCCATGGAGACTGGAACAACCTCCAGGAAGTAATGCAGAGCGAGAGGAGCAGAACCAGGAGAACATTGTACACAGAGACTGATACATTGTGGTACAATCGAAGGTGATGGACTTCTCCATTAGTATCAATGCAATCCCTGAACAATCTGCAGGGATCTAAAAAAAATACTACCCACAAGCAGAGGATAAACTGTGGGAATAAAAACATCGCTGAAAAGCAACTGCTTGACTACAGGGTTGGAGGAGATAAGACTGAGGAGAGACTCTAAATGAACACTATAATGCAAACTCCAACAACAGGGAAATGGGTTCGAGTCAAGAACACATGTGATAACCAGTGGAATCAGGAGGAAAAGAAAACGATCTTTGTTTCCAGTGAATAATGTATGAAAACGACCAAATAAAATAATATTAAAATTAAAAAAAAAGACAAAAAAAATAATAGTGATCATTTAAAGTCAACATCTCCAATCCTCTCCCCATCAAACCACATGATCAATCCTATGTTTTTCTTCTGTGTTTCTGCTCTCACAGTTCTCTCTGGATGTGGATAGTGTTCTTTCTCAAAAGTCCCTCAGAATTGTCCTGGATCATTGCCTTGCTGCTAGTAGAGAAGTCCACTACATTAGATTGTGCCACAGCATATCAGCCTCTGTGTGCAATATTCTTCTGGTTCTGCTCCTTTCACTCTGCATCAATTTCCAGGCAGTCTTTTAGCTTCAGTAGATTTCCTAACCTTAGGCCTAGTCAGAGATCCACAAAGTTTGTCTTTAGTTTATCATAGCAACTACCTTGCACAAGAGTTCATTTCTTAAGGATTATAAATAGATGGACATACGAGGATTTTCTAAATCCAGGGAATTTTTATTCTTCAGTGCTTGTCACAGATCATCAAGAATCCAATCATTCTCAAGATGAGAAGAATTCCACTATATTGTTCCTTTTAAGTCCTCTGTTATTCTAGAAACTCCAGTCAAGCAGTAGGGGGAAAAAATAAAAACTTTCTTTCCCAGACCTTTTCTAGAAAACTAATGAATACTGTTGCTTTGAAGAGAATTTCTTGGTGGAATTGCTAAGAGATCATTCTCTATCTCCTCCTGAGATTGGCTGTATCAAAGTATTATTAAATGTCAGTCTTTTAAAGCATCACAATGACATCTGTCCTCATTCCACCTGGTTTCAAGATTGTGTCTATCCATTTATCAGTTGGCAGGAATTGCAACTAGCAACAATGGAAGCATTATTGTAAGGACAGGGTGAGATATAGCTTTAAAAACCTGTTATGGCCTCAGATATTTCCTAGCCCTGTGACCCTGGGAAAATCACTTAACCCCCATTGCCTAGCCCTTACCACTTTTCTGCCTTGGAACCAATACTTAGTATGGATTCTGAGAGGAAGGTAAGGATTTTAAAAAGTGATTTATTGTCTTCTTTTCCCAATAATTGCCTTTTTAATGCACCCAAAAGCCTTTGACATATTCTTTTTATGTACTTGTAGAAAGGGTTGAACTTCTGAGATGGATAGAAATCTCCATTTTCTCTGTTTGGCTCTTAGGCAGGTGGCTTGAGCTCACTTTTGCAGGCTCACTCTTTGCCTTTCCTCTTCAGGCACTCCTCTTCCCATCCAAGTGGCCTGCTTGTATTTTGCAGATATCCCATCTCTCTGCCTGCATTCCTTCCTCACTGCTACCTTGTAGAAGAAGCTCGAGCTCCCTTAAAACTTCCTCACCTCAAATGGCTGAAACCGAGTCAGTGAAGCAAGTGTGTCATTGAATCAGTCTGAAAAGTAAGGCCTGGAGCCAGCTTGTGAAGAGTGTCGACTGACAAACACAGCAGTTTATATTGTATCCTAGGAGAACAGAACACCGCCGGAGCCTCCCTCACTGGGGAGGTACATTTGAGGAATATCAATTTGGCAGCTGTGAGGTGGCTGAACTGGAGAGGGCAGTGAATGGAGGCAGAGAGATAGGATGAAGCCTGGACGAGGGAGCTTGTGGGCTGTATGAGTAGAGAGAAGGGAGGAGGACAGCAAGAATTGGCAGCTGATTGGGTACCACACTTGTGGGTGCAAATCATTGCTGGTAATTTGCTGCTGATTTTTCCATTTGATTGTGGAACCTCTACTAAAAAGTTGGGCATCAGTCTGTTTGTCAGGCCAAAGTTCCCTATTAAATATTATTTCTATGGCAAAATCAGATGAAAATCATATTGCCTTTCTTAGGAACAGGGTCTGACATCATTTCAAAGATTGCCCTATGATTCTTTCTTAATATTTGCAAGAAAAGTTAATTCTATTTCCTGTCTTAAAGAAAAGAGTCCAAATACTATGTGGAAATGTTGGAAAATGTCTTTTTTCCCCCCTCATACTCTAAATCAAGTGACTGCTGAGTGTTCTGAAACAGAACAGGTCCTGGATAAATTATGTCACCTAACTTTTATCACTGGTCAGGGAAAAATAAATCCCTGCAAACCATAGCTCTACAAACCTAAGAATCTACTATTTCCTTATTCTAAATTAATGCTTTAAGGCAAATTAAAGCAAAGAAGAGTAAATTGATATTAAATTATAAAAATATCTAAGTATATATGGGTATATATGTATGTATATATGTATACATAGGTTTGTATGAGAGTGTGTATGTGTGTGTGTGTGTCTACAGTCACACATTTTTCCTTTAGTCACACAGACTTTGATCCTACCTTCTGATGGCCTGGGAAGGCACCGAGTCTTATTTCGAGTCCTATATACCCTTCTTCATCCAATATCACAACTTCTCCACTGCCACCATCTTTCCATTTGGGAGATGTCAGGTTGTGGACCAATTTAATTGCCACTGATTTATGCACAGTATTCGTATTTGCCCAGTATATTCCAACTTGAAAGGCTTCCTGGAAGATTAATTATTTAATTAGAAAAGTTTTTTCTACCTTAATGAAAATATTGCATAGGGACTTCTTAAATTATAGAATGTTTGTTAATTAATGTAGTGGTCCTTGTGCCAGCAGTTCCCTCCTTATTCCCTCATTTGCTAGTTCTTTGCCCCTCTACCACTCAATTACTTTATATTTATCCTATAATGACTTCTCTGTAAACATGTTGTAATCTTCAAATAGCACATAAACTCCTTGAAGGCAGAAACTACTTCACTTTCCAGTGTATTGTGGCTTCAAGTGCTTACAAAATGCTTGATGACTGACTGACTGAATTAGGTTTTTCTGGAAATTCATCCTTTTATCTTATTTGTGATTAAAGCTATTTATGAGTCCTAGAGGAATTCAGTTATTAAAAAACCAGCCCTGTTTATTTCAAAAGGTTTAATAACTTAGAGTCTAAACCAAATTTATCTGGGAACATTTTTTTATTTCCACTTGCTACAGAGGCCCATCATCTGAAAACTCATAGAAGAGTAAGGATTCATATGTATATAGCTCAGGGTGAGATGGTGGCTCTGAAATTCTTCCTGACCCACAAACCACAAAATTTGGGCATTCTATCATAATCTTGCACAGCTAGAAAGATCATTGTACTTTTGATCCCTAATCGGCCACTAACATAATACCTCCTGTGTGACTCTGAGTAAGTCAATTAACTCTTTGGGCTTTAGTTTTCCCATTTGTAAAGTGAAGGGATTGGAAAAATAACAGCCAACATTTACATAATGCTTTAAGTCTAAAAAGTATTTTATATAATTATTCTACTATGTAACAACAATCCTACGAGGTAGGTACTATCTTCATACTCATTTTACGGATGAAGAAACAAAGGTTGGGAGAGGCTAGTGACCTGCCCAGGGGCACAAATGTCTAAAGCAAGATTCAAAAAATAAGGTTCTTCTGACTCCAAATCCTGAACTCTATTCACTATGTCACCTAGATGCCATATTAGATAATCACTAAAGCTTCTGGCAACTCTAGATTTATGAGCCTAAATACCAAACTTATTTGTTGTCATCATTAGCAAATAAGTCACATAATATTTATGATTACATAGTAGACCCCGAAGAGAAGACTTCGGTAACTTTATTCAGAACCTCCAGCTTCAGTTCTTCTCTAACACCCATCCGGAAGTCTGCAAGCACGTGCCCCTAATTCTAGCTAACCCAGCAGGGCGGAGGCTGGCAGGTGTCTGAGGCTGCCGCGGGCTACATTCAGTGAGTGTCTGCACAACGCCTGACATCACTAAGGTGAGCCTCAGGGAGCTGGGGGACACCTGGATGCTTGAGGAAGCAGGGAACAGGCCACTTAGGAAGTCGTGTGGGTCAAAGTCCCCATTCCAGCCCACATACTTCCAGCCGGAGCAAGGTATAGAAATCCAGTTTTAGGGCACAGGAGAGACAGCGATAGTTAAAATGTTTGGTTTTTTGATAGGATGACAAAGATCCTACCTATTATACACACTGTGGAAATGACGAGTAGATTTTGAAATTAGCACAAGTTATGTTTTAAATCAGCTCAAGTGCTAAATGCAAAACAAAGAAAATTTGTTATTAGCATTTTCGTCTTTGAGTACCAAATTATATTTCATCTTCTAGAGTTAAGCATCAGAAGGTGGAGTGTTATTTCCTACAAAGAATCTAGATGGGCAAGAATGTGAGCAACACACTACAATAAATGCAAGTTATCGAGGAGACACAATGTGTCTTAGCTTGAAAAGAGAGGGTACCTGAAAATTAGGAGGGATGATAATTTTGCCAGCTGGAACCTGAAGAACGATTTTCTCTCCTTCAAAAAGCCATAGGTCCCACTTGGACTGATTGATAAGTAGGGCCCAAGGCAGAAGTTCTACCAGCAGGGTCTTAACATACGGCTTCCAGACAGACAGCTTCACTTGCATTGGGCTATCCCACTGACTCAGTTGTTCATTACTGCTCCAAATGGCACATCCAAGAAAAGAATGGAATAAGTTTGGTATTACCAAAATGGGTTTAATGATTTCAGACACATAACACTTTTCTTTAACATCTCTTCACACCAAATATTTTTACAACAGAACTTACTGCCAGAAGAAAACAATAACTGTTGCCTAGTTTAGCTTTTGTAGATGGTCTAAGCTTTCAGTTAAGTTTCCAAAAACTTACTCATGAGAAAATGAAATCTACAAATTTGATGAACAAATGAAAAAGACTTGTATTTATCTTTACTATAACAACAAACTTTGTAAATAAATAAAACGTCAACTCTTTCCTACGTGGTGATGTATTATTCAAGATGAAAGATGGCTGGAGAACATTACCTGTCAGCATCCTTTTTATTATAAGGCCACACAGGCTGGGGAGCATTCTCTGGGCCATAGAACTCTGAGAGAATCTGATTCACTGGGCCTTCAGGGTGAGTCTTAGTAGCTATTTGCTTGATGAGTGCTGTTGAGATGGGGACAGCGCAATCTGAAGGATCCTCTTCTTCCCTGTGAAATGGAAAGAGAAAATAAGAGCAATTACATGATTCTTCTAAAACAGTTTCTCAGGACATTACAATTACAAATTTGCTTAGGAACAAAAATAACAATGGTGACAACTTAATAGAAAGCATCAGGCTTACAAAGTAATTACACAGTTAGTTGTCAACCCCCAAAGGAAGAAAGGACAAGGATTGTTGTTCTCATTTTCCAGATGAGGAAACTGAGGATTGATGAGAGGAAATGCTTTGCTCAGGCTCATAGCTAGGAAGTAGCTAAGTTGGATTTGAACTCAGAGCTTCTGACACCAAGTTCAGTGCTTTCTCATCCACTCTGCTAACTCTTATTTGATCTGAGAATGAGTCAGCTCCTGATCATTCTAGGACTGATTATAATAGTTGTGTATTATCTGGTCCCTTGGGTTATTTTCTTCTTCCTTTGCCCAGCTCTTTGTCCACTAAAGAGTTCTGGTTTATTCCTGGATTTCACTTAATTCACGTTACCTGTCTGCTCTATTTCTATGATGAACTGATTTGTTTGGCTGGATTTTCATCTGGAGGCTGGTGAGAGAACTTTTAAGATTGTATTACCATGAAAAACAAGACATTTTAACAGTGACTTTTATATAATTCCTTTCCTATTTGAACAGAGAAGGTTAATTTCTTGTTGAGTTCATTTAGGAAGATAAAGACTCGTTTCCAGTACCTTGCTTGAAATGTTAGGTGATGCACAAGATCTGGTTCTATGTTTTGCAGTGATTTCTCTTGCCCTTGTCCTGGAATGATTTGTGTTTCACTCAATCCCAGACTCCTTTTCTCCAAATGTATGATAATGGGGTCTGGAAGATGACTCCGCATGATAAAAAGAGGGCTGAACACAATCTATAAAAATGAAAGGACAGAACAACTTTCATATTTGCTTTGTTGCAGTATTCCAGCTGCTTGATGCTGAAACAAACTTGCAATAAATCTTAGCTCTGGGTCACTCTGCCCTTAATTTATTTCAGAACATGAAAGGTCAGGGCCATGTACAATTTTCAGGATGGAGAAAGCACTCACCATTCGTTGTTCCACTTGAGAATTGGGTTCTAAAGTCAGAACTGTACACCAAACATAGATAATAGAACCGTTTGAAGATGGCACCTGTATATACAAAGACACAAAGGTCCCAGTAAGGACAATTTTTCTAACTGTGAACATCAACATTTTTTACTTAAAAAAGGAAGCCATGTAGATAAAATGCAATCTAGAAGGAATCTAAAAGTCCACAACACAAACAAACTGAAAAAGCCTGTTTAAAAGTTACAGAAAAACTAAACTTTTTTTTATGAGATATAAAAGTAAATCCATTGACCCAGTAAGAACCAGGCAGATTTCCTCATTTCATAGATACCGTCCACCCATTTTCACAGGGACGAAGAGTGACATAACACTAAAATAATGATGGAAACTAAAATAGGGGGGCGTGTGGTGCCAGGGAAGGAACATGGCAGGACTTATCTGGAGAATCTTTCAACTGATGCTGGTGACTGACTCTGCCTTACCTCTTCCTGGATTTCATTTAATCCAAACCACCTGTCTGCTCTATTTCTATAAGAAATTGATTTGTTTGGCTGGATTTTCATCTGAATGATGGAAGAATAATCAGGAGGGGACCGACCAGAGAACTTTTAAGATAGCATTCCCATGAAAGACAAGGCATTTCAACAGTGGATGTTAGTGACAAAAGATACTAAGAAATAGGAATGACTTACTTTTACTTATAATATTCTCAATAAAACAATAAGGGCAAGCAACACTACAAGAAGGTCTCACTCTAACAAAATCCTCTGTTCCAAAATGCTTTCCCTCTCCTACCTGGATAACCATGCTGTAATCAGTGGATTTGTCTTCTAAGCACATGTCTCGTGACCAGGCTTCATCTCCTTTAGCCTTCACACACAGCTCTGTGAGTTCATTGTTTTCCAGAATGTAGGATGGTAATTTGTGTTTGCCTGTGAGGATGTCTAAATGCTCCCTGACCACAGCCTGCCCATCAGGCCCCATCAGGTGCTGGACCACTTTGAGTTCAATGTTCTGGTCTAAGTAGCTACAGATGATCTGTCTCCCACAGATGATAATCTACAAGACATAAAAACGAGTAACATTATTTATAAGAGATGGTATATAGAGGTTGACTATGTACAGAGACACAGTTTTCCAATGAAAATTTTTCATTAATTCAGATTTCATTATTTAGAAAGTTGTGAAAATTTGGACAGAAGTAATGCTTACATTTTTACATAGAATAATTCATTGAGCATATAATTTAATCCTCTATACCTTTGCTTTGTATAAAATAGAATTACTAAACAAATTAATAGAAGTATGATAACAAAGGCCATATTTAACCTATAAAAAACAAACTGCTTCCAAGCATTTCAGAAGCAGTCATTTATAAGTAAACTCAAAATTCTACTTATTATAATTTTACAAATTGCTAAATTTGTAAATTTACTAATTACTAGATTTGTTATTTCCAACAAATAATCTATATGGGCAAGAATGTGAGCACCATACTACAGCATTATTAAACTACTAAAAAACCAAAGGTCTTTATTTGTTAAGACTTGTTAGTTTAATGGAGGTATGTATGTATGTGTGTGTGTGTGAACATATATATATGTTCATGTGTGTGTACATGGCAAACAGGATTAAATTACTTTGCCCAGGCTTACATAACATAGTAAATGTATGAGGCTGGATTTGAACTCAGGTCTTCTTGACTCCATGACCATTGCTCTATTCACTGTGCCATTTAGCTGCTCCCACCATAATTTTTTTTTTAATCCTTACCTTCCATCTTGGAATCAATACTGTGTATTGGTTCCAAGGCAGAAGAGTGGTAAGGGCTAGGCAATGGGGATTAAGTGACTTGCCCAGGGTCACACAGCTAGGAAGTGGCTAAGGCCAGATTTGAATCTAGGACCTCCTATCTCTAGATCTGGCTCTCAATTCATTGAGCCATGCCCCCTCCACCATACATTTTTGAAAGAAATAAAAATAAGTTTTTCCTTTAAAGTTAATCTATACCTTGATTTATCTATTAATTCAAAATTTTTCTTAAAAATTTCTCTTAATTAACTTGAATTACTGAGGCTTGGCATTATTGTTTGTCTGAAACAAATGTTCCTTAAACCTATTCACTATTAGTACCTAGATCTAGAGTCAGAAATCTAGGTTCAAATTCTGTCTCTGTTATTTATTTCCTGAATGACAAGTTGGGTAAGTTGTTTCTTGCTGAGTTTCTTCATTCACAAAATGAGGAGATTGGGTTAGATGACTTCTAAGGTTCTTTCCAGTTCTAAGTCTAAAAGATGATAAAATATGATAAAGAAAACTCATATTAAATATGTTAGTAAAGCAAATTATCTTTAGTGATGTAAATATTTACTTCTGCTTTGTTTGGGAAACTTGTATTTCCCTACTTGCACATATATATTTTTCCATATTTATATGTTTGCGTATGTATATATGATAATGGGCATATCAATATAATCTGATTAAATGCCATTCTTTGCTCTCACCCCTCTTTAATTTTAAAATTCTTTTGGACAATTTCCAATAAAAATCTAAAGGGTAGGCAGCGAGGATGAGGGGAGAAAGAGTAATAACTAGAATTTTGAAGTCTTTTTCACAGTAATACGCAGAGGCGCCAGCTGTACTATGGAGTGCTAGATTGGGGGGTAAATTCTCCTTCTGTGTAGGATAAACACTTTAGATAACTGTTCCATGTAGATTTTTAAGAAAGTTACATAAAAGTAATGGCTGAAATAAATTTCAGAAAGTTCAGAGGCAATGCTATAACTCTCTTCTTACTTTAGACATGCCTAGGACCTGGCAGCTTATACATAGTGCTATTGCTTCAGAAACCTTGGGCCCCATGAGATTAAGAACAGAATTTTGCTGTCTCTCTCAGCAACCATGGAGTATCTGCAGTCATCTGGGACTCTCTTTATTTAAAGACAAAAATCCCCATTTGTGGGTTTTTAGAACTTCATTTCCAACTAAAAAAGCCTGTCAGGCTGACTTTCAAATTTGATTAAAAAAAAAGAAAAAAGAAAGAAAGAAAACCTTTAAAACTAGCCATAGAGACGTGGCTACTTAGAAGAAGAAAATCTAAAATGGTTGCCCCCCATCTAGGCGGCGGTGTCTCATGGCTCCTACCATGCAGGGTTCAGAGACAGGCAAGAGTCTGCTTTTCTTCAAAGTGGCAATATTCACTAAGCCTTCATTTCACAAATTGTGGGTAAAATTTCAGGATTATTTCATCAGTTGAAGACAGATACTTAAGTTAAAAAACAAAACAAAACAGTGCTTCTATTTAACATGTATTTCTAGGTTTTATCCTAATTCCCCTCCTTTTCCCCCTCCCCACAACCTCACAGAGATGTGCACGGAAGATTTCTACATATGATTTTACTTAACAAGTTTTGAAACTCTTATAAGATCAGAGCCAAAAAGATATTGAAGAATGGCTCCTGAACCCCATACGCAATGGAAGATTCTATCTTTAAAATGATTAAAAGAATATGGATATACACCCAGTGAGATTTTCAGAGTCAGTAAAAGCTGCCTCCTTGAAGAGCTGCAAAACGTTTCTCTGTAAGCACTGACCATGTGTGGCCATGGGAAGAGGCACTGAAATTTGACACGCACATTGTTGTCATCTGAATGTGACAGCTAACGGGTGTGGTGTGAGTGTGTGTGTGTGTGTGTGTGTGTGTGTGTGTGTGTGTGCGCGCAGGCAGAGCCCCGGCGGGGGGACCGGCAGCCTTCTGGGCACCAACTCTATGTATGGATTGGGCTCTGGTTTGCTGTTACAGATGTGGTTTGCTGGGCTTCTCATTGTGTGCAGCTCCACCTCTGGCTTTGCTCAAAGTAAACCACCTTCTGACTGTTCCATTTTTGGCCGGCCTGCCCACTGCTGCTGTTTCCCGGCATTCCACAGAATTGCTTTGTTTAGAAGAACTAGCTCTACTCCCCAGCCCTGTTACTCTGCTGCTGACAAGAATTCTGAAACTTGAAGCACAAGGGGTGTGTGCGTGTGTGTGCGTGTGCGTGTGTGTGAGTGTGTGTGTGTGTGTGTGTGTGTGAGCATGCCCACCCATGTGCTTGTTCTAGGAGGGTGGGGGTAGAAAATGTGCTTAAAAAACTAGGCAAGAATTCAGTTCCTTCTTACTTCCTGTGTAAGAAAAGACCTAGGAGTGTATAGATAAACATATGAGCTCAGTCCCATTTACACATTTAGATATGTAAAGATACAACTACTCTGGGAGCCTCTAGTGCTTATTAATGCCTTGGTACTTCCTTTCAAAGGTAAGTGTGATAGGAGTGCTGCTAACATTTCACTAAAGTCGCCAAAAAAAGGTCTTTTCCTGGTTGGCTGATTTCTCTTTACCTTCTGAAAGCACATTCATTAGACAGAGGTGGATAGAGCAGGTCAAAGGCAAGACTGAAGAAAAGAGTGAGGTAGTTCCCAGAGGGAAGCATTACTAATACTTAATGCTGCAAATAAAATTTGGAAAAAACTGGGAATGTTTTTGAACTGGCACCAGATGCCTTTAAAATATATGGCTTAGTCACTAGGAGAGAAGGTGACTTAAAGGATATATGTAGATGGGTATAAGGAAGTTCAAATTTTTTTTAAATCCCACCTTTAGAAAGTTCTTTTGCTTGGTCCTGTTTCAAGTCAATATTTATATTGAGGTTTTTAAAAAGAATATGATTTTAAAGCAAGAAACTGAGGCAATCTGAAGGGAGCAAGTTTACATTTAGTTATTTAAAAAGTAAGCATAGGAGAGATTTCAAAAATATAGTCTTTACCTAACCACCTATAGTTGACTTCTGCCGTATTATCACACAATTTGCAATGAGGAATCTCGGCATAAATTAAACTGTCACTGAAATTTACTAGCCTCATTGAAAATACATAATTTCCAGCCACATAAGAGAATATGTTCTTGTATTCCTATAAAATCCAATTGGCCACAACCATCCCTAAGAGAGTTATTATGGCCAGGGTGGGTGCTAATAATCACTACGCAGAAAGGAGTCAGCAGCCACTTAACTGACTGGTGAGGATTCTGTAATGTATAAATATACATATGTGTGTACATACATGTGTACACATATCAGCATGCATCTATATACAATTTATCTATATGTATATACATGAATACGAACATAAATAGTGGATGCTACTACTTTGACAATCTGTGACTTCATACAATTATTTCTATTTCTCTGTCTACTTGAAAGTTTGCTGAACATTGTCTTCAAAACATCTGAGGCTACAGATGGTCAAAGTATTAGTCCCCACATTTTACAGGTGAAGAGGTATTCTGAGATGAGCTGATTTGAAGAAATCCAAGAAGATAAGCAGCAGGTAACAGGAAGTGAGGTGAGCAGTTTTAAACCAGGGGTGCTTACTTTTTTGTGTCATTCACCCCTCTGACAGTCTAGCCAAGTCTATGGACCCCTGGTTAAAAGAATACTTTTAAATGCATAAAATAAATCACACAGGATTACAAAGGAAGCCAATTATGTTGAAATAGATAAAAAGCCAAGTTCTGATGCCCCAGGTTAAAAAGCTCTTTCTTAGATGAGTGTATAGAAGTTATTAACTTTTTTAAACTTCTTTTTGGGGGCATGAAGAATGATTCTAGCCCTTGAGAAGGTATCAATCTTTGTCTTTATCCCATAGAAGAAATGTCTCTTTCCTCCCCATCAGCCAAGGCATCCTACAATGGAGCTACTGCTTACTAGGAAGCCCTGAGCCCACTGCCACAGCAGAGGAGACAGGAGACAGTTCTTAGGAGTGTGATCTCTGAGGGCAGAGAGGAGAATCATCTCTGGCTACTGAAATGTGAACTTTGGAGGAGAACAGGCCTGGGAAGCAGCGCTAAGAGCCTTGCCTTGCACAGACGCTGCCTCGAGAAGGGAAGGGTCACTGAAGCCCTGGAGCTGCTGGAGGTGTGATTATCTGGACCAAATGTGTTCTATACTAGCATTCCTCTAGGGCTGTGCTCTCAGAAAATGCCTGCTTTCCCCACTGATGCTGTGTATATTTGTGGGAGGGGGTGCCCCACAAGTATTTGCTAGGGGAGAATCTAGCTGACAATAAAGATCATGCTATAATAGTTTGGGGAGCGTGGATTCACAGAATAGGTACTCTTCTCTTAACTTGCAAATGTGAATTTGAAGGTATCCCAGAGGTAGATGCTACAGAGAAATGGAGTCTTTGAGAGACTGTGGCTAGTCAAGTCACGTAAGTAGCAAGAGTATGAGGCAGGATTTGAATCTAGGTCTCTTGACTCAAAGACCAGCAGAGTAGTGACATGACCAAATCTATGTACAAGGAAAAATAATCTGTTTGTGGTATGAACAAGAGAGTAGAAAGGAACAAGATTGGAGAGAAAATACTAGTTAGAATACTATTACAAAAACCTACAAGGGAGATTATTAGGGTAGTATTAGTGATAGTAATAGGAATGGAAAAGAGCCACAGCCTCGGTAGCTATTTGCAGATGAATTTCAAATACAGGAAATCAGGTAAACAGTGGTACCATTGGTAGAAAAATAAAGGCAGGAGGGCCAATAGATTTGGGACAAAATATACTAAATTCAGTTTTAGACATATTGAATATCTGAGTCATATGTTGAATATTCTGCCATTAACTAGATGATGGGCAACTAACATTTCTTTCCATTAATTTTTTTTGTATTACAAGCATTTATTTTTTTCTCTTACTGCCATCCCTGTTGGAAAACAAAAACAAAATAAATATGGATAGTCAAGCAAAGCAAAATAAACTTCTTCAATAACCCTATTCAGAATTTTATGTCTCATTCAGCATCTTAAGTCCCTCATCTCTGTGGCAGAAGGTGGGTAGCTGCTTCAGTCTCAGTCCTCTGGAATAGTGATTAGTCATTTTATTGATCAGAGTTCTTAAGTCTTTCTAAATTGTGTGTCTTTACAATGTTATTATACAAATAGATGCAGAAAAAGCCTTTGACAAAATACAACACCCATTCCTATTAAAAACACTAGAAAGCATAGGAATAGAAGGGTCATTCCTAAAAATAATAAACAGTATTTAGCTAAAACTATCAGCAAACATCATCTGCAATGGGGATAAACTCGAAGCCTTCCCAATAAGATCAGGAGTGAAACAAGGATGCCCATTATCACCTTTATTATTCAACATTGTACTAGAAACACTAGCAGTAGCAATTAGAGAAGAAAAAGAAATTGAGGGTATTAAAATTGGCAATGAGGAGAGCTCATTGAGAGCTCATCAATGAGGAGAGCTATCACTCTTTGCGGATGACATGATGGTCTACTTAACAAATCCTAGAGAATAACCAAAAAGCTAGTGGAAATAATCAACAATTTTAGCAAAGTTGCAGGATACAAAATAAACCCACACAAGTCATCAGCATTTCTGTATATCTCTAACACATCTCAGCAACAGGAATTAGAAAGAGAAATTCCATTTAAAATCACCTTAGACAATATAAAATACTTAGGAATCTATCTCCTGAGACAAACACAGGAACTATATGAACACAACTACAAAACACTTTCCACACAATTAAAACTAGATTTGAGTAATTGGAAAAACAGTACCTGCTCATGGGTAGGACAAGCCAATATAATAAAAATGACCATCCTACCCAAACTTATCTATCTATTTAGTGCCATACCCACTGAACTTCCAAAAAACTTTTTTACTGAACTAGAAAAAACCATAACAAAGTTTACTTGGAAGAACAAAGGATCAAGGATATCCAGGGAAATAATGAAAAGAAAAATACAAAGGAAGGGGGCCTTGCAGTCCCAGATCTCAAACTATATTACAAAGCAGCGGCCATCAAAACAATTTGAAACTGGCTAAGAGACAGAAAGGAGGTTCAATGGAGTAGACTTGGGGTAAATGACCTCAGCAAGACAGTCTGTAACAAGCCCAAAGAACCCAGCTTTTGGGACAAAAATCTACTATTTAATAAAAACTGCTGGGAAAACTGGCAGACAGTGTGGGAGAGATTAGGTCTGGATCAACACCTCACACCCTACATCAAGATAAACTCAGAATGGGTGAATGACCTGAACATAAAGAAGGAAACTATAAGTAAATTAGGTGAACATAGAATAATATACATGTCAGACCTTTGGGAAGGGAAAGATTTTAAAACCAAGCAAGACTTAGAAAGAGTCACAAAATGTAAAATAATTTTGACTACATCAAATTAAAAAGTTTTTGTACAAACCAATATAACTAAAATCAGAAGGGAAGCAACAAATTGGGAAACAATCTTCATAACAAAAATCTCTGACAAAGGTCTAATTACTCAAATTTACAAAGAGCTAAATCAGTTGTACAAAAAATCAAGCCATTCTCCAATTGAAAAATGGGCAAGGGACATGAACAGACAGTTCTCAGATAAAGAAATAAAAACTATTAATAAGCACATGAAGAAGTGTTCTAAATCTCTTATAATCAGAGAGATGCAAATCAAAACAACTCTGAGGTATCACCTCACACCTAGCAGATTGACTAACATGACAGCAAAGGAAAGTAGTGAATGCTGGAGGGGATGTGGCAAAGTGGGGACATTAATTCATTGCTGGTGGAGTTGTGAATTGATCCAACCATTCTGGAGGGCAATTTGGAACTATGCCCAAAGGGCGATAAAAGACTGTCTGCCCTTTGATCCAGCCATAGCACTGCTGGGTTTGTACTCCAAAGAGATAATAAGGAAAAAGACTTGTACAAGAATATTCATAGCTGCGCTCTTTGTGGTGGCAAAAAATTGGAAAATAAGAGGATGCCCTTCAATTGGGGAATGGCTGAACAAATTGTGGTATATATTGGTGATGGAATACTATTGTGCTAAAAGGAATAATAAAGTAGAGGAATTCCATGAAGACTGGAACAGAACCAGGAAAACACTATACACAGAGACTGATACACTGTGGTACAATCGAACGTAATGGACTTCTCCATTAGTGTCAATGCAATGTCCCTGAACAATCTGCAGGGATCTAGGAGAAAAAACACTATCCACAAGCAGAGGACAAACTATGGGAGTTAAAACACCGAGGAAATGCTTGACTACAGGGGTTGAGGGAACATGATTGAGGAGAGACTCTAAATGATCACCTTAATGCAAATACCAACTACATGGAAAAGGGTTCAGATCAAGGACACATGTAATACCCAGAAGAATCGTGCGTCGGCTATGGGAGAGGTGGTGGGAGGGGGGAAGGAAAAGAAAATGATCTTTGTTTCCAATGAATAATGTTTGAAAATGACCAAATAAAAATGTTTAAAGCAAAAATAAATAAACAAACAAATAAATAAACAAAATGATGTTATTATACAAATTGTTCCCCTGGGTCTAGTCACTGAACCTTGCATTATTTCATAAAAGTCTTCCCAGGTTTCTCTGAAACTGTCTCTTCCATCATTTCAGGAACAATCTTTTTGACTCTCAGTTTGCTCAGGAGTAAAATGAGAGTGGGGATGATCATATATAAGATGTCTTTCACCATTAAAATGAACAATTCACAGCATTATGTTGTTGTGGAATCATTTCAGTCCTGTCTTTGTGACCCCATTTGGGGTTTTCTTGGCAAGGATACTAGAGTGATTTGCCATTTCCTTCTCCATTTCATTTGACAGATGAGGAAACAGAGGCAAATAGGGTTAAGTGACTCGCCCAAGGTCACACTGCTAGTAACTGTCTGAGGCTCGATTTGAATTCATGTTCTCTTGACTTCAGGGCCGGAGCTCGAGCATGTCCTACACAACAAGTGGATAATAACTGGGAAAGGTAGATGCCAAGCTCTACCTCCCACTATGGTCATGGTATGTGATAACTGGTTGAAGAAACTGGGGATTATTTAGCTTGGAGAAAAGGAGACACAGGTACCACAACAGCCGTCTTCAAGTTACCTGAAGGACAGTTACGGATTAGGCTTGTTTTCCTGGTCTTAGCTGGCCGAGTGGGAACAATGGGAACAGGTAGAAAGTGCAAAAGGAAAAATGTGGGCTCAGTGTAAGAAGGAAAGCCCCCCAACCAATTAGAGATATTCTGAAATGGAGCACGCTACCTCCGAGGGAGGGGGATCCTCCTGGGAATGATGGAACGAGGCTTTTTAAAAACCTGATTCTTGGACAAGATAGCCTTTGGGGTTCCTTCTCACTCTGGTGTTTGGTGATTCTGCCCCCGAAGCCTCCACGGCAGCAACACTGGCTGGTTTCCCCTTCTCCAGAGTACTGCACATCCCTCTAATCTCTCAGTGCTATTCCTGGAACACCCCACTCATTTCTTCTCTGCCTGTCCCCATCCTCTCCACCTCGCCTTGCCCAGTGTGGCAGAATGGCAAACACAGCAGCCTTGGGATCAGAAAGCCAAAGGCCGACGCTCTAATTCTCTGCCTTAGAAGTTGTGTGACCTTGGGCAAACCCTGAAAGCCCCCTGAGCCTCGGGGCCCGCTGATGAGGTATAAAATAGGGAGAATGATATTTTTACAACTGACCTCCCAGAGCATCGTGTGAAATAACGCCCATGAAAATGCCTCGTTATCTACGTGCTGCTTGCTGCGGTGGCTGGGAATGCTCAGCTCCCATCCTAAGGCAATGCGTTCCCTCTCACAGGAGGGATTCAGAAAGATGCTGGATGGTCATCTTTCAAAGTCTCAGAGGAAGAGATGAATGCATGAATGGGAAGGGAGTTGTCTAAATGGCTTCTCAGGTCCATACCAATTCTGAAAGTCTGTGATTTACTACAGCTAGCCTCCTCCAAGAAGCCTTCCCTGACCTCTCCAACAATGATCTCTTCCTTGGAACTCAGTTAATTCAATAAGCCTTTTTCAAGGGCCTAGTATATGGAAAGGGCTGTGCCAGAAGAAGAATACAAAAATAAAAACCAGGCGCTGTGTTCAAGGAGCTACATTCTCCTGGAGGGTTTCACTACCTACGTATAAAAGTAAATACAAATAGGACATAAAGACTTCATGCATCAGGTGGAAGCTGGGCTGAGCCTTGAAGGAAGAATAGAAGTGAGGACCAAGGCAGGGGGACAGGAGAGAGCACATGTCGAGATCAGTCCAGGCTACCAGCCCTGGAGGGGAGACCAGATGGGTGTTTTAGTAGAAAGGGCATTCGATTTGCAGTCCAAGGATCTGGGTTCAAATCCTCACGCCTGTCACTTACCATCTATATGACTTTGGAAAAGTTATTTAACTCCTCCAGGCTCTAGTTTTCTCATTTAGAAACAAAGAGTCCTGGCCTGTCCAGAGTTCTTAGTCTATGAAGATGGGATCTTCACTGAGCACTATAATGAGGTTTTAAAAAAATGTGACTGACAGCAAGTCAGGAGGGTCCGTGCCCTACCCTTTGTGTCTTCCTTAGTCCCTCCCAGACACTCATGAATGCCTGACGATTGGTGCGGGGCGACTGCACAGCTTCTTCTCGGTCCTTTTGCTGAGTAGATGCAAAGTTCCACTCTGACGATCAGGTGCAAACCAGGCACGTATCCTTCGTACTGCTCATCTTACTCACTGTTTCCTGTTTAACTACTGGCATATGGCAATGGAAAAACCATCGCTGAGCTCTAAGAAAGATTCCCCTTATTTCCAGAGATGGGGCGCTGGTCGTCATGGGCCTCACTCTCCCCAGCCTGACATCCCAGTAGGGATGCAGATGGACATGGTAACGTGCTCATGGCAAATCCAGTTATTGCGCAAGTCCTGGAGCCAGTTTTCAGATTTTAATACTTCCTATCCTTTCCTTTATGTCTTGTCATAGGCCCAATGCTTGGAAAACATTTTTAAAAAACCACATTTTCAGATCTTTAGGATGCAAAAAAGTATCAGATATTGCCCTCCCCTCCTCTTACACTTTAGAGCTTAAAATTTCATGGCCAAAAGGAAGTTTTATAAAATACATAAAATATGTGCTGAGAGTGGAGGCTTTATATGCCAAGAGTCAGATGGGGAATGGATTTTTACTATAGTTAGTAGGAACCTCTGGAAAGGAAAATGGCTTCTGGAGTCCCGTATCTAGGCTGCCCTAAGGGGGGACTCCTTCCTCCCCCCCCCATATTCCCAACAGCCTTTGTTTTTCTCTCACTAAACAGGCCTCTGGGCCCCTCGCAGAAGGAGACAGAAGGAGAGGAGGAAGCCCTGTCATGGCTCGGCTGCTCCTTCGCAGCTCTGGGAGTGATGAGGTGGCCAGAGGGCTAAGGCCACTCTCCTCCTTAGCATCACTTCGCAGGTAGGGCCAGGGTCCTCAGGAGGGGCTGGGGGAGTCCTAAGGGACAGGGAGCTGTCCTGGCTCACGCCCCACACTCTGCAGGGCACTTACCTGTCTCTGGACTCCTCCGAGGGGCTGGACCTTGATGATGAGGGATGCGGTGCGGCCCTTGTACTGGATTGTTCTGATAAAAGTCCCGGCACTGTCCACACTGAATGGCTCTGACCAGCGCCAATTCCCCCAACCTTCAATACAGATGTGTAACAGCTGGAGAGAAAAAACAATAATCGTCTTAATGCCAAGCTGCCAACAAAAATCTAGCACTGAGCTGAAAGTCTTATTGCTGGGAAACCTTCCTATTTGTAATATTTAGCATCTGTTTTCTTTCGAATCTGTATTATTCATCCACTCTCAGCTTATTCAACCCTACTAAGAATAGCAAACATAGCCCATAGAACCAATATGGCTTTCCAGATCCCTTTTTAAAACTTGTAAATAATTGTGCTATCAAATTGTAAAGGGTCTGTTGAGCTTTGGAGAAAAGGCCATTTCATTAATCCGGAGGGCAAGAAGGTTCAATTGTGAGATCAAAGGATTTTGGTCTTGGCCTACAGTGTAGTCTTCTAATAGCTCGAAAGTAATTAGAGCTAAATTTAGTATCTAGTTATTTTTTACCGTAACTTGCCATTTTCCCTTATTTTCCCCTCAGAATAGACAAATAAGTTTGGGATATAGCTCATCTATATGCCTATGTAATGTGTCAAATCAGAAATTCTGCAGGCTTCCCAAGAAAATGAAATGAGAATATCTTTGCTCCTTTATTGAAAAAAAAATACCTTTTTACCTGTTATTCCATACATTCTATTCTTTCATTCTACATGTGATGGAACAGAGTCCTGGAGAAGGGCAGGGACTGTTCCAAAGTCACAAGATAATAATAATAACAATGACAACAACTTACACTTTGAGTTTATAGAACGCTTTCTATACCCCAACAATCCTGTGAGGTAATTACTGCAAGTAGCAACAGCAGTAATAGACTCTTACATTGCATTAAGCCAGTTTGCAAAGAGCTTCCTGCACGTCACCGACTGTGAGGGTAGGGCGATCATTCTCCCAGTTTTACGAATGAGGAAACAGTCTGAATGAACCCTTCTTGGGGGGAGGCTGATGAGGGGATTTGGGTTCACGTAGCAGTTGGACTTAGATGGCCTTTGAGGGTCCCTTCCCCTTCAAGGCCATGCGACAAGTAGGTGATCAAGAGGGGTTTATGAAAAGAGATCTTTCTGACTCTACAATACTCCACTCTGCCAGACTGTCGCTATCTCTATTCCTATTTTATAGATAAGGAAACGGAGGCTCAGAAAAAACAAACAATTCATGATTGTTTCTAGCAATGTCTGAGTGATGGAGCCTTGGGTGTGTTCACTTCTAAAAATTCTCCACTGTAGCAATGATACCTAAAGGAGCCTCTACTGTAATGTAGGGGCAAAGGAAAGCGAGAGGAAATCTACAGAAGAAAAGAACAAGCCAGTAAGAATGACCATGCCTTGGTGGGTGGGTTGCTTAATTTTGCTGAAATGCTTTTTTTTATCTTTTCCCTTTTCATCCTTTGTTTTGAGGGACAGCTCTCTGGGTAGGGAAAGAGGAAGGGATATATTTGACAAAAAAGGATGATATAAAAAATCAAAGATGTTAATTTAAAAAATGTAAATAAAAGCTAGTCTCCCTCTTTCAACTCCTTTAACAGACAAAGAGATATACATACATGGAAGGATGGAATTGAAAGCCTGCATGGCCAAGTCTGAGACCCGTGTCTCACTTCTCACCTTCTGGTCATGCAGGTTCACAACTTTTGTTTCATTCTTTACTTTTCACTCAATTGTGTCACATAGCCAAAATCCTCATCAAGTCTTGTCAATTGTGTTTCCACAACATTTCTTACATCTGTGTCCTCTCCCAGGGACATGGCCGCTCTCCTTTGGCACCTTGTGACCTCATTCATGCAAGCGCTCCCGTTTACCTTACCTCAAGTGTTTCTTTTCTAGAGCCCATCTTCTACCCAGCTGTCAAAGTGATGTTCCTAGAGCAGAGTTCTGACCATGTTCTCCCCTGCTGAGTAACTTTCAGTGGTCCCTGACTAAAATATGGAGTCCTCTAAAGTCAAGTCAACCATCAGTTATTAAATGTTGTCCTAAGTTCTGGGGATACAAATATGCCAAAAACGGATGGGTGGTTCCTGCCTTCAAGGAGTTTACATTCTAATGGGAGACAACAACACATAAAATAAAAAAGCAGTATATCATGTCTGATTTTCATAACTTGTCAGCAGGTTCTAGAACCTGCTCAAATGGATCTATGATTTCATTGGTCTGGATAGTCCCCCCAGTAGTGGAGTACACAATCTATCCATGCTTCCCCATCCTGTATGTCTTTTCTGTGTGTACCAAAGAGTTCGCCACAGGGAATCTACCCAGTGTTCTGTAAGCCTTCCCTTTTACCTGACAATATGAAGATACCAATGGAACACTGTGTGACAGGTGACAAGTCCATCTTTTCTTCCTATCAAAACTTTCCCTGATATCCATAATGTAAAATATAGGGCATAACGCAGTAAAATTATGATAAAAAATATGAATACATGATAAAGACCTAAATGGAAAATGAATAAACAACATCCTCAATAATTAGTGAGTAAAAAGTTAAATCATGGAAAAATAACAAATTTTGTGAATGAGAATTATAGAGGATGAAGTTACAATAGAGTAAAACCTATATCTCCAAACTATCTGTAAAATGGTGGAAGACTGAATTAAAAAAAATGAAAATGGGGAAAGATTCAGAATATGTAAAGTGAAATAAACAAAATCTTCAGAAACAATGATTCTGAAACACAAAACTACAAACTTTAAACATGAAAAATGGGCATGAACAAAACAATAAAACACCAAAATTAACAAAAATAGCCAACCTAACTAACCTGACCTCAGAAAAAGAAACTAAATCTCTTAATGAGGAGAAAAAACTTAACTTAAAACAAACCAACCTTCAGGTTTAGATGGATTCACAAGTATTTTTATCAGTCATTTTAAAAATTAATAAACATTATATTATAAAAAATGTTTTGAAAAAATAGATAAAGAAAGCACACAACTCAATTCAATGAGGCAAACTTAGTTCTGGATCTTGATTTCCAAGGTGGGGGAGAAATAAAGTAAATATCAATAACAATAGGAAGATAATTAGGAAAATAAATCAAATTAAGTCATCAGATTTATTATTTAAACTCATGGCATGCTGATAGACACTGAAAATAAATTATTTATTAAAATTTATAACTCATTCATAGTCAAAATACTAATAAGCACAAGAATAGTAAGTTATTCAGTTAACAGATATTTATTAAGCATTTTTTATTAGGCATTGTGCTAAGTTCTGGAGATACAAAGAGAAAAAACCAACAGTTCTTGCTTTAAAGAAACTTAAATTCAAATAGGGGAAATAACCATAATTAGGCATGTAAAATATTATATAAAAAGTAACTAGAAGATCATCTCATAGAAGAACTAAAGGATCTTTCCAGGTTATAAAATAATAGCATTTGTATAGCAGTTTTAAAGTTTACAAAGTTATATGTGTTAACTCATTTGATCTGATTAAAAGTATTTTCCCCAAACCAAGAATTAGCATAATTTTTTCCCCAAACCATCACCTTCCTTGTATACTTAGTATTGTTTCCAAGGCAGAAGTACAGGAAGGGCTAGGCAAATGGGATTAAGTCACTTGGCCAGGATCACATAGCTAAGAAGTGTCTGATATCCCAGTTGAAACTAGAGCCTCCAGTTTTCTAGGCCTGATACTCAATCTAATGAGCTAGTCTCCAAAAGAAAAATGGTCAAAGCATATAAGTACTCATTAGAAGTGTAAATTATAAAAAAGTATAAGTGCTAAAAATCACTAATAACCTGAGCAATGGTCATTAAAACAACTCTGATAAAAATTTCATATCCATCAAATTGGCAAAAAGAGCACAAGATGGAAAAATTCAATGTTGGCAAGGACAAGGAAAAATAAACACTAATTCTGGACTGCTGGGGCAGTTGTGAATTGGTCCAACTGTTCTGAGAGGCAATTTAGAATTATGTAAGAATAGAGATAAAACTATTCACATCTTCTGATTTGGAAAAATCACTATTGGATTAGGAGGTTATTGCCCTGAAGAAAAGATTGATTTGTATAAAAACATTTACAGCAATACTATTTGTAAAAGGAACATGCTGGATACAAAGTGTGTGCCCAGTGGGAGATGGCCAAGTCAATTGTGATATAGAAAGTTAATGAATTTTTATTGTTCCCTAGGGAATAAGGAATAGAAAGAATTCAAAGAAATGTGGAAAGACCTAAGGAAATGATGATGAATAAAGGCGAACCAGGCCTAGAAAACTGGAGGCTCTGGGTTCAAATGGGAAATCAGGTACTTCTTAGCTATGTGATCCTGGCCAAGTCACTTAATCCCATTTGCCTAGCCCTTCCTGCCCTTTACTGACTGATGTAAAAACTACATAAATGAAAACAATCTTAACAGGCAACAAAACTCAGTAGATGATGTCAGTAGTGACCAACCACCTGATCCTTTTTCAAATGTTTAAAAAATATTAAATTCTTTTTCTTTTAACCATTACCTTCTATCTTAGAGTCAATACTGTGTATTGGCTCCAAGGCAGAAGAGTGGTAAGAGCTGGGCAATGGGGGTTAAGGGTCTTGCTCAGGGTCACACAGCTGGGAAGTGTCTGAGGCCAGATTTGAACCCAGGACCTCCCATCTCTGGGCCTGGCTCTCAGTCCACTGAGCTACCCAGCTGTCCCAAAATATTAGGTTCTTACAGTGTAAGGTAGGCAATACTACAAAACTGAAATGACTCTTTTCTGCGGCTCTATTTTCAGGCACTGGATAGTGTGGGATTTTGGATTGTGAACGTACTAGAATACTGTATGATGTGTTAAGTCAAAATTTGTTAACAAAAAAGTGGAAAAAACCAAAAAGGGAACATGGTGTCTTTAGTCACAATTTGATAGCCACTAGTTTTCCTTCAAGGCTATCTTTCAGATATTTACATCCACCACCCTGTTTTGCTTATAAAACACAAGAAAATTAGTACAATTGGATATGGGTAGAGAAAGCAAGACAAAATAATTGTTCCTTTAAAAAGTGTATTTAAGTTAAAATATATAATATCATGTATATCATGAATAAAATTTTTTAAAAAGCAATGGTATAATGGGGAGAGTCAGAAGTCTTGGGTTTGAGTCTTCACTTTCCCAATTAGCTGTGTGACTTTGGGTATAGTACTGTATTTCTCTGAACTTCAGATTCCTTATCTGTAAAATTTGTTTTATAGATAATGTGCTGTTTACAAAGTTACTCACTATAGAGTGGATGTTTTAAAATGCACTAGTAGTAGTAGTAGTAGTAGTAGTAGAGCATTTGTAGAAATAGTAGAATATAAGCCTTTTGATTATAGAGAACTATTTATTTTTGTCTGTATCACTAGTGCAAACTGCCTTCTACGTGGTAGATACTCCCAATAAAGTTTTGTTCAATTGAATTGTTAGTGCAACAGTCCTGAAGTTGTTTTCTTTCACTTCAAATGTCTACAGTGGCTCAAATGGGCAGTATTCTCTTAAATGCTTTGCTTCATTTATGTTCAAAAGAGCAATTCTTCCTGAAAGCATTATAAAAGTATTGTCACAATGTACTAAAAAATAATGAGATTAAGAAAGAGGAAACTGAAGATCAATTATAATACCTGGGAATTAACTATAATAAAAATGTCAGTTGAAAATTTAAAAATGTATATCTAGTTTTAAGACAAAGAAAAAAGTCTTCATAAGTGCTATGATAAAGGTCATTGGTTGTCACAATGATGATTTTTTCCAGAGGGGTGGTGGGGGTGGTGTCAGTGCAAAATTGAATATGAATCCCCAGCAGTAGGTGTTTTTTTGGAGCCCTTGAGGAAAGATAGTTAAGATTTGAAATGACTATTCAATGCAGGCTCACCAGCTACAAAAATATCTAGGAAAGCAAATACCTTTAGGGAAAATATGGTTCTATATACATATTCCATGACATAAAAGTGCCCAGACTATCTTTGATGTTTAAATATTAGTTACATTAAATGGGAAAAAAATTGCCATGGTTGGAACCATTTCAATTTTTTATGGTGGCAACTGGGAATAGAGCTCAGAGCACACACAAAACTAAAAGCAACAAGAAAGCTGTTTACTTTGGAGAGACTAGTAGCTGGAAATGACAAAGAAATAATGAGGCAAGGTACTCAAGGGTCAACTCCAGCTATATTTTGGTGAGAATTCCGTGTGCTCCAAAGACAGATTGAGTCTTCAGGGCAGAGATGGACCCGAGGACTGGTAGGATTTGCATAGGAACTTAGTTTTCAATAGCCCCCATGTGGGAGCAACTCACTGGATGACTGAATGTCACCGAGGAATAAATATACTGTCAGCTCTCGTTTGGCAGCTACTCATTATCAGAATGTTGGCACAGCAATGACTCTTCTTTGAATTATGAAAATTCAGATGCTTTTGGAATCAGTTCCCACAGAAAAGGAACAAAGTGAAGAAAACATATTTGTCACACGCCTTCCCTAATGTGCCATTAGGAGGGTATTTGCAGTGCTCAGGCTCCTCATAAAAGCATCTAAATCCTACTGCAATTAGACTTTCACAAGTGCTTAAGGAATCTCATATGTTCTTAGGAGAGGAAACCCTCCAAAAAAAATTCTGAAGAGGTCAGGAAAAGACTTACCCAGGCCATCCCCGTGAACCGCAGCAACAGCAACGTTAACCACTGCAGTCTAACAATGAAACGTTAACAGTCTAACAACGATGTGCATTTGGGGTCTACACTGGACCCACTAAAGTGCAGGTGAAGGGTAGGGGAGGAAGAGAAGATGGGGGAGCTTTGCTTTTACTTCTGTTGAGGTTTCAGCAAGGCTGTGGAATTAATTCTGTTGTTGCTGGACATAAGCCCTGAATTGACTGCAACCAAATCTCCTAAGTTTATCAATTGAAATGTCTTCAAAACAAATACTTCTTCATTTCCCTCCCAACCCATCTTTTGAAAATCATAGCATCAAGATTAAAATTCTTAGAACTTGTGCTCAACTCATTGGTTCAAGGAAAAGTTCATTCACTCATTCACAAACCTCATTCATTCATTCATTCATTCATTCATTCACTGGATATTAATTGAGGGCCATCAAAAGACTCTGAGAAAGAGAAAGATTACCAATTACCTATTCTCAAGGAGCTTAGTAAAAGAGCTGTATCCAGGTAACACTAGATAGTAACAATAATAGCTAACATTTAAATGGTACTCACCCTGTGCCAGAAACTGTGCTAAGTACTTTACAATTATTATTCATTTGGTCCTCATAACAACTCTGGGAGGTAGGTACTATTATTATTATCCCCATTTTACAGATGAGGTAATGGAGACCCAGGTTAAGTGATTTGCCCAGGGTCATACATAAGTAAGTTTCTTTTTTTTTAAATTTTATTTAATTGATTAATTAAGAAAAATTTTCTATGGTTACATGATTCATGTTCTTTCCCTCCTCTCCTCCCACCCTACTCCTTAGCCAATGTGAAATTCCACTGGGTTTTACATGTGTCATTGAACAAGACCCATTTTCATATTATTGATAATAATTGCACTAGGGTGATCTCCCCATCAACCCATGTGATCAAGCCGTTGTTTTTCTTTTGTGTTTCTACTCCCACGGTTCTTTCTCTGCATGTGGATAGTGTTCTTTCTCATAAGTCCCTCAGAATTGTCCTGGATCATTGCATTGCTGCTAGTAGAGAAGTTCATTACATTGGATTGTATCACAGTGTTTCAGTCTCTGTGTACAATGTTCTCTGGGTTCTCTGCTCCTTTCACTCTGTATCAATTCCTGGAGGTTGTTCCAGTTCATATGCGATTCCTCCAGTCATTATTCCTTTGAGAATAGTATTCTATCACTAACAGATACCACAACATAAGTAAGTTTCTGAGACTGGATTTGAGTTTAGGTCTTTCTGACTCAAAGCCTAACCCTCTATCCACTTTACCAAGTAACGAAAAAAAAAAGGAAGCATGAAGTTAATGACAAAAGAGAGAAGTATAAGCCAGGGGTTAGCGCAGTTCAAAGAAGAGAGAAATCAATTCTGACTGCAGTGGTAGTTCTTAATTTTTTTGTGTGTATTATGGATTCTTGTGGCAGTTTGATAAAACCTATGGGCTCAATCTCAGAATAATGTTTCTAAATGCAAAATATATATTATTTTTATATTTATTTATATTTTATATTTATTAAAGTTATATATTTATATTTGTAACATATATTTTACAAAAGGATTGTAAAGAAAACTAATTACATTGTAATGATGCTATCAAAAATTATTTTTAAAAGTTAAGGCCAACTTAAGAGTCCTTGGACTATAGTAATCAGTGAAATTACATAAAAATATGTGAACAGGATCTTAAAGGATGGATAGCATTTCTACCTATATGTATGTGGGAAAGAAAGGCTTTCTAGGTAAAGGGAATAATGTGGAAAATTGTATGGAGGTGGGAAAGGCAGAAGGTGTTTTGGGGAAGTAGTTCGGTTTGGCTGTCAAATAGAGTAAGAATTGTGTGAGATAGTGTAGAAATGATGGAAGGTTTTTAATGTCAGGGGAAGAAATGTGTATACTTTATTAAATATGCAGTGGGAAGCCAATGAAGAGTTCTGAGCTTCTTCATAGTGTGTGACATAATAAAAAAATGACCTGAAGAAGATTAATCTGGAATTGGTATGCAGGGTATGTTGGGAAGGAGAAAAGACTCACTGCATGGGGACCAGCTAAGAGTATTCAAGAAAAAAACATAGGTATGAGCTAAGGAAGAGGCAGTGGGAATTGAAGAGATAAACATTAGAGATTTAAGGAAGCTGTTTCCTTTCTTTTCCAATGTACTTTTTGTGTATCCTTAATGATTAATATATATTCTTTTTTTTCCTTCTTTTTTCTTAAGGATTTTTCTTTTCCATTTCTTATCCATTCTACAACTACTTTTTCTAGGCAGGATTTTTCTTCTTTTTGGTCTACTAAAGTGATGTGTTAAATTTTCCATTACAAAAAATAGTCAAGTGAGAGATACTCTTGTTTGAACTTTTCAATGGGAACCAAAAAGCAATAAGTCAGGTTTACAGTGGCCACACTAGTTGGAAGGTCCCAAGTGGCTATTTTTTTTTTCCTCTAACAGGCCCCCCAGTGCTCCTCTGGCAGCCTGACCAAACTTGTAGTTTTTCCATTGAAATACTCAAGTGGGAGCATAGGCAACTTTCAACTCAGTTTTTCAATACAAAATAAAACTCAACTGCTGATCATGGGCCTGGGGATAATAGCAGTGAGGACCACCCACAGTCATATCCAAGGGGAGAATTCCTGAGTGGTTAGAATAAGGAGAAAAGAAAAACAAAACTAAAAACTATGAAAATAGGGGACATTAAGGAAGGGGATAGAAGAAGGTACAGTAAGTAAATATTTTTTAAAATTGTTCTTTATAATAGAAACTGATCAACATACTAGATAAGTTTCTATAAACCCTAATATGTTTCTAGTCTTTTAAAATATATCTGTAAAAATTGCCCTTGCCTCAGTTTTGTTTTTATAATCACAATGAGAAATTTGGCTTCATTTCCACCCTCATTTTGCCCATTAATTTATTATTGTACTCTCCACTAACTTTCCATAACTTTAAAATCAGAACAATCTAAAATACTTCACTCATATTCCTTAATCTCAACCTTTAGGGAAAATATGATCCTATCCACACGTGTAGTAGATATTGTTAAGAACAGAAAATCTTAGAAAACAATAGTTATGTAAAACAATTGTCAGAAACAACTCAGATTCAATAAGCAAGGAAAATCTTGGGACTTAACTGGATCAGTTTTCTGAGTTTCCAAAGATTAAACATTGGGAGCTTTTTTAGGGGAGAGGGTCCAGCTGAGTGACTTAATCTTCATAAAGAATTCCCCAAGAGGAAATTTTCTCTCCCAAGGCAAAGGAGCAATTGTTCTGCACTTAATAGCCTTAGAGAACTTCCCAGGGCCACTGAGAGGTTAAAAGATTTCCCAGAGCAGCAAAGGTCTAATGTGTCAGTGGCTGGATTGGAACTGAGCTCTTTCTGACCCAAAGCTGTCCCACTCTCTGAAATTCTACACAGGGTTTTTCTTATCAACTACTAATGCAAAATAAGGCAACTCTAAAAGACAATATTTTCCTGATGTTTTATACTAATGCTTGTGGATAATAAGCTGGGATCTTGGGTATTAAACCAAGGATCACTTGGGGAAAAGCTCCAAATATTTTGCAAAGATTCACATTTCTAATATCTTTCTAATACATTGATGTGTTTTACATGTGTAAGGATATTTTGGATTAGGTTGTAAGTTAATATGTTCCCTGCAGGCCACAATTCAGTCATTCTGATGTTCAAGCAGAAGCATCAAGGAGACTTCCAGCAAAACATAATAGATGAGCATTCCCAGTGAAAATTAAGTTACAATGTTTCAAAAGCAATATAAAGCCTTATCTTCTGCAAGATAATATCTGGAAAGTAAATTAAGTAGATTTAAGTGAAGTCATGTGTTTGGAATGTGGAATCCCAAGTGAAAACGACAGTATGTTTCACACCGATAGATTAGCATAAAAATAAAATAAAAAATTTATCTTGCTCGTTATTGTTTTTTAAGTGGTCCTGAGTGGCTTAGTTAAATTTCAAAGATTGTCCGGAGAATATGAAACATCTTTAAAAAAATTAAACTGGAATCTTTCCAGAAAATGGCTGATGCTTGATGTTGCCGTGTCTCAAAGCTAGAAGCCAAAAGCCCTAAATATCCTTTTACACTTATGGAACATAAACTAATATAAACAAATGATAATTTAGTAATGAATAGTGATGAATTATTTTTCAGTTACATAGCTTAGACTTTCCTGTAGTTTGTTATGGCAAGGTATTGGAAGAGAAAAAATAAACAGCATTTTGAAGTAAAGTTTAGTGAGATGGAAATGCTCTTTCTTTAGGGATCTAATAAAATATGTAAGTTTTTGTCCATACTATGCAACGTTATAGGGATGCTCATCTTTCAGTAAAATGTATAATTTCATGATATTTTAGTCCATAAGAATTACTGTGCAGAGTTATGATAATAACAACAGTTCATTTTTAACATGGGAAAGCCCTTTTTTTCATAATAACCCATTAGGACAGTATTTCATTCTTTTTTACAAATTTTACAAATGAGGAAACTAAGGCTCCATCCAGGTGAAGTAACCTATTGATGATTATATAGCTAATAAGTTGCTTCACCCAGTAAATCGGTAGCTAGGCTAGAAGCTGAATTCAAGAGTTCTCACTCCCTGTTCTGTCCATTTCATTTTGCTGCCTTTGCCCTGCCACAAGGCTGCCATCTAAAATAATCACAAAGGCCACAAGATAAGGTAGTGCCAAGAGGCCTGCAACAAAGCACTGCCCTGGGCACAGCAGGAAAAAGAGTTTGTGATGACTACAAAGTCCTACTCTCAAAATGACTTTCATGAGAAAAAGGTATTAAAAACTCAAACAAATGTAAATATGAAAATTGTTGCTAGAAATGGCATTAATATGCAATAGGACTGTGACAAAACATCGGGGCCTCCTGGTTAAGTCATCCTGGAGGAGAAAGATCTTTGCAGTCCCTTTGGATGCTCAAAGGTAACAATGCTACTCAGAAGGGGAGTCCACTCCAAATGCGCGGGCATTGCCATTAGCATCCAACCTTCCTTCTGGGATTCCCTGAGAGTCTTGGTGAGTAGCCTAGAAAATGTCCCATGGCTCAAGAGCTATTTTCTTATGAGGACAATCACTATTCTGTATGAGGATCATCAATTGCCCTTTTTATTTTGGTTCCTTTTTAGGCCTTACAAAATCTTAACCCAATGCATTAAACACATTATAAAGACCACCTTGTTAACTGCTGGGAAAGTGATAAGGACTAGCTACAATACAATTCCTGCCCTCATGGAGCTTCCAGTCTAGGAAGGACCAGTTTAGAACTGCAGTTAAGAAAAGGTTAGAAGCCATTCACCTAGACTTTCGTTTAGAATAGATTCACTAATGGCCACATTATTAGTACAGACTTAGTGGCTAGGATCAACAATGACAAAGAGAAGGTCCTAATGTTCAATAAGCTAATCTTCATAGGGAATTTCAATGATATGAGGATAGTTTTGCCAAAGCGCAGATGAAAACCAATGAGCCTTGGTAATGATGATAGCAAGCATTTCCATAATTTAATGTTTTACGGTTTGCAAAGTACTTTGCATGTTATCTCCTTTGATCCTTAGAACAACCAGAGAGGGAGATGTTGCTCTTTTCTCCATTTTGTAGAAAGGGAATCTGAGGCACAGAGAAGTTGGGCTTCTTGCCCAGGATCATAACACTAGGGAGTATCTCAGGCAGGATTTGAACTCGGGTCTTTCTGACTCTGAGTACAGCACTCTATTCAGTCAGATGACGAGTCTGATCACACCACTAGACAACGCAGGTTTTGAAATCAAGGTTCTGACTCTAAGTCCAGCGTGCTGGCTCCCAGTCAATGCTGCTCTGGTCAGGTCATAGCACAGAGACTCGCTGACGACATGTCTGTGACATTGAGACTCTTCAGTTGTTGAAGCCACAAGGTCTATTATTACAATAACTCAGGTTAAAGAAGTGCTTATGATACTGCCAATGATTTGGAGCCCTGTAAGGGATGGGCACAGCATAGCATTTTGTACATGCTCCTATAGGCCTTTGATTTGAGCTTAAAGGTACAGACAGCATTGGTGAACCTATGGCACATGTGCTGGAGCGTGCCAGAGGGGTTGCTCCTCTCCCCCTCTCCACATGCCTGAGGATGTTTCTCCCATCTCCTGCCCCTCTGCCCAGCAGCCCAATAGGGAGCCCATACTCCCCTTCCCTGTCTGGGGTAAGACAGAGGGCTCCATGTGGCATAAGAGTGTCATTTGGGCACTTGGTCTCTAAATGTTTGCCATCACTGGTCTAGGAAATAAAGTTAACTTTATACATTATCTCATTTGATCTTCACATCCACCTGTTCAGTGGGCAGGACAAGTATTATATACTAAACAGGTTCTGGCTGATTAAGTGTCCTAGATCACATGACCAAGATCACAACTGCAAAACGTAAGGTAAAGGCTGGTCTTCTATTCCCAAATCTAGGATTCCTCCTCTATGCCACATCACAATCTGATTTTGTATTATAGTTATCTGTTATTTTTATTTCTCCAACTGGTCTATAAATTCCTTTAGACTAGGAGTAATGCCTTATTAATCTCTCATTCTAGACTCAAGCTTCCTTGTATATATATTAAGTGCTTAATCAATGTATGTTGACTTTAATGGAAATGAAAAGAGATGGATATAGAACCAGCCTGGGAGTGTGTGTTGACCTTTTCTTTCAGTGTGGGTGGCAAATGGCATAGAAATACATTTTAAAGTGTTCTAGTTCTGGATTCCCTCAGGGCCACAACTACAGAAAAGATGGGTGTCCAAAGCTACAACATGTCCTAATCAAATGAGATGATAATTTTAAAGCACTTAGCATACTGCCTGGCACTTTAGTAAACACTATACAAATGTTAGCTATTATTATTACTATCAATGGAAATAGCACAGGATTTGGAAGTAACGAGGGGGAAAGGCCTATCTTTATTTCTCCCTACCTGGATGACTCTTGGTAAGTTGCTTTATCCTGCTGGGGTTCAAATTCCTCAGATGTAAAATTAGAAGTTTTCATTAAAGTAAAAAAAATGATAAAAGACAGAAACAGTCAATGTTGGAAATCAATGCCATGAGATTTTGTTGGTTGAATTGTGAATTTGCCTAACCATTCTGGAAAACAAATGTAATTATGCGAGAAATAATTAAGCTATTAATATTCGTTGGATCAGCAATCTCACCTTTTGGCATATATACCAAGGAGGTAAAAGATAGGAATGTAGGCCACATATACATATATACAAAAGTTTTTGTAGCTGCACTTTTAGTGGCAAGAAAAAATCAGAAATGAAGTATCATTGGCAATGTCTGAGCAAATTGTGATAAATAAATATCAGAGAACATTA
Organism: Monodelphis domestica; assembly: GCF_027887165.1. Lineage (NCBI taxonomy): Eukaryota > Metazoa > Chordata > Mammalia > Didelphimorphia > Didelphidae > Monodelphis > Monodelphis domestica. The sequence goes on from NC_077229.1 coordinate 171,156,832, forward strand.
TTGCAATGTAAGAAATGACATCTTTGAGGAATTCAAAGAAACATAGACTTGTATGATTTGATACAGAGCAAAACTATCAAAACCAGGAGAATATGCTTAGTGACTACAATATTATAACAGAAAATAACACTAAAAGAACTCTCATTAAATTTATGATTTTTAGCACCATAGTAGAGATAATGAAATATACATCTCTGCTTGGAGGAGTAGAAAGAGGCAGTAACACCGAAAACAATAACAATGGAAAACATTTATATAGGTTTTTTAAGTTTACAAAATAAAAATATCATTTATCTGATTCTCACAACAATCTTGTAAAGTAGGAACTCTAATAATCACCATTTTAGAGATGAGGGAACTGAGGCTCAGAGAGATTAGATGACTTGCCCCCATATGATTTAACTAATTAAATATCTCAAGTAGAATCCAAACCCAGGTCTTCCTAATTCCAAGACCAGCTCTTTATCGGCATGCTGAGTATTTTGGTTGGGTGTGCTTAATCAATTTTTGGTTGCTTTAAGAGATGGTGTTCAGGGGGCAGCTGGGTAGCTCAGTGGATTGAGAGCTAGCTTAGAGACAGGAGGTCCTAGGTTCAAATCTGACCTCAGACACTTCTCAGCTGTGTAACCCTGGGCAAGTCACTTGACCCCCATTGCTTAGCCCTTACTGCTCTTCTGCCTTGGAGCCAATACACAGTATTGACTCCAAGACAGAAGGTAAGGTTTAAAAAAAAAAAGAGATGGGGTTCATCTGTGGTGGTAACAGGAGAGATATATTAGGAAATGATTGTTTTGTAAAAAATAAAGGTCACCAATACACCAAGAAAGGAAACAAATAGGAATAAAAAATGAACACAATCCTATTTAGGTACATATCTTTGCTCCATTCTGGAATACAAGCTCTCTGAGGACAGAGATATTGTCTTATTAGGTAGGAATATGTCCTATTAATCCTTCAGTCTTCTTAGTGTCTGGAAAAATTTCTTATACATAGGAGATACTCAATAAGTATTTGCTGAATGAATGAATGAGTAAATGAATGAATGCATCCATTTGAACTTCCACAGTAAGGTTAGAATTTCACATCTTTTATTTTCATAAGGGACTGGGACTCAACCAATATTTTTACATAATAATAACTAAAATAATGGAACAGAGTCTTTCTCAAAATAAGAATGTTTATCCTTCAAGAGAGAACTAATAAACAACTCTAATTCAAGAATTTTCTAATGATTCCTTCCTGCTGCAGACATCAACCTCTGTTCACTCTGGCTAGAACACATAGACCAAGCCAAAATAACACTAATTGCGGTTAGCCAAAGAAATCATAAGAAAGTGCAATGAATTAACACTGGTTCTTTTGGATTGCATTTTGTACATGATAATGCGATACATACAGGAACTTTTTTTTTAAAGCAAATCTAATATAGAAAAATCCAAATTTACACAAAAGATAAATTAAAGGCAGATAAACAAAGAGATTCACAATTGGATTACTTTAAATGGCAAGCTACACTTAGAATGTTTAAAATAGGATTTTATTTTTTAATTTATGCACAAGTTTTTGGGAATTCACATACTGTGAAATCAGGTATGAAGGTTTTCCTAAAATTCTCTTTTTACATAGAGGGAAAATATTAAGGGAATAAAGATCTAAAGAGAAATGGGTTGATCCAAGATTATATAATTACTTCAGAATGATAAGAATTTAATGTTTTCCTATTTTGTATATGTAGTAGACTTCCCTGGGGTAGAACAATTTTTAAATTGCCAATGAAGACACTGAGTAGCTTAATTCTAGAAATGACATTTTCAATTACTGTCTTTTATAATACAAACATAAGTTAAAAAAAAATGAAAAATTTAGCCATGGCTGATTGTTTGACTGAACTGGCAGGCTATTTTGTTTACTTATTGATATATCCAGTAGGTCAGTGGTGGGAAGACTTAAAATTGTTATGCGGAGAAAGATAAGAGGAAAGGTTATAGTGTACTGGAAAGAAAGGTGAATACATAGGTTAATTTGAGAGATGATAAGGGAAGAAAATACAATTCTAAGGCAAGCTGATGGAATTTGGGAGAAAGGTTGCATTACTCAGAGTTAGAATGAAATCCTATCATTCCTGTCCTATCACCACCCTTGTCTCAGAATGATAATATCTTTTCAAGATTGGATCTTCCATTCTCCAGCTGAGTATTTGAGTATTAGAAGACAGCCTTAAACTGGTTAGAAAGAGGGGAAGGAAACATAAGGAAATTGGATAGTAGGGTTGTAACCTCTTTGGGAATGGGAAGAGTTTAGTAGATAAAAAGAGGCAATCTTGGGATTTATAATCCATGTGAGCCTGAGGGGGATCAGAGATAGCTTTGCTACTTGTATGAACAAAAGAGCTACAAGGTTAGGGTGAAGAAAACATGTACTCTAGATACATATGCCCTGTTTCTGGCTCTTCATCACTCAGCCTTCTACTGGAACAGGGGCACAAACAAAGGGTATGTACCAAATAGCCCTAGTAGACACTGATCTCCTGTGATAATGAGGTACCTTTATAAAAACTATTTATAAAAGCCATCAAAATTAAGTAAAATATAATATCCCCTTTGAAAAAACAGCTTCCTCATATTCCAAGACTTATGGTATTTGCTATTAATTTTAGAGAACTTGGTGCTGCTCTATTTCCCCACTCTTAAGGCTTCCCAAGGGAGTGGTTCTGATTGTGCATTAAACCTAATTTAACTCTGTTGACACCAATGGGATTTCATTATTTCATTTACCATTAGTCTACTCACATCCACAGAAACATTCCATCATCTTTTTTCCCCCTGTCTATGACCTCTTCTCTTTCATTCACAAAACCTTCCCTCACCCCTCAATCATTCATTAACTTTGTGTGTCCACCTCTAGTTCTGGAAATTTCCTACAGCAGGAGGTTTTTAGAATTCTTTGCTCATTAGTATCTTGAAAAATCCAGAGCTCATCAGTATTATTTTATAATAGTTCATATCCTTCTTTGTATGAGTATATGGTGGGGGTGGTAGAGAATGTTCCCATTAAAATTCCCAGGGTACCTGGTGAGCCCCTGTAACCCCAAACCCATTCCAACAATCTAATTACACAAATCATGGATGGTATGTATCATTGAAATCTATAGCTAATTTCAAAAAAACTGTTTTAATGAATTGTTTTAGTAACTATTCTTATTGAGTTTTTATTTATGCTATTAATGAGCAGACACCAAAACAGGCAGATAAGAGTTTTGTCTTTGTCCTTTTCTATTGAATGGGCTAATGAACAGCAAACCTTAATCATAGTCCATATGAAAGCTAGGCAAAATGGGGTTTATACTGCGGGTACTTATTTACAAGGCAGACTGACAGTTTGGTTTCCCAGGGGTTCTTAGCTGGTCTTATATAGCATACATGTGAGAGTAAGGCCTCGATGGGTTAGTATGGCATAGTGGAAAAGAACACTGTGGGTAGAGTCAGTTGACTTGGGTTCCAATCTGAAGACCTCGTGGGGCCATATATATATAATGAGGGAGCTGGAACAGATGATCTTTAAGCCACCTTTCAATTCTAAATCCCAACACCTAAGAGAGTGAAATTTTCTGAGTTTAAGATCTTGAAACTCAGAAATTTTAGGGTTTTTTTGAAAGGTCCAGTAAATGATCACACAAATGAGAAAGCCACATCCCCAATGGTTTGAACATTGTATGCCAATTAAATTGTTTTCTAGTATAATTTTTCTTCATGCTGTAAAATATAATTTAATGTACAATAAAGGACTTTTGAAAATGTACCCTAAGATTAAATCAAGTCTTTTTGTGGGCTTCTTTTAATTTTTTTCCCCATTCAACATTTTGATTAGAATAATTATAATAATTTTCTCTAATTTTTAATTAGCAGAAGAAAATCAAGACCTTAATAGATATGTGTAAAAGAAATCCAAGCTTCTTAGAGTTATTTATTTTTATTTAACTGAACTGCCTTGCCATACTAAGAAAACATTTTTGTAAAGGTTAAATAAAGTATTTCATGGCAACCGCTGCTTCTTAGTGCCTGTGTAACAAGAAACATGAGCCAGCCTAAGTTGTGCAAGTTGGCTTTCTTTCCCAGTAAGAGAATGTGGTATCTAAGACCTTGTCCTAACTCATTTTATCCCCAAGTGTAAGTCAGACAAGTCAAGTATGAAATAATGCCTGGAGGGAAGTCCCTGACTCCAAAAGTATGGATTATTTCACATTTATCTTCAAATCTGCTCTCATAGTTCTTAAAATTCACTAACTTGGCAAGTTGGGAATTATCATGAGAAATGAAATAATTTCATAACTATGAAGTCATCTAGCATTCCATGAATCTGACACTTCCAGGCCTTGTCAATGGCTTGGGCACTATTCTGACCTTTAGATAATAAGCTGTTAAATATTGACTTCAGCCTGGAAACAATTAAAAAGTGCCCCAGCACTCCTAATAAATAGGACACTATCTTCATTGAATTGGTTCTATCACTATCCCCATTTATGATAAGAGCTGATAATTCAAGACAACTGCATCCTGTGAACTCTATAATTCTCTATAGCATTCTTAATCCAAACTTCTCATATTTCCTAAAAATGGCAAGCAAAAAAAAAAGAAAGAAAAATCATGTTTTAAATATCCAGCTGCATTCTTTGTATTCAAACCAATGATATTAAGAATCACAGTTAAAATTATTCCAGTCAACTAACTTTGGGCTTGGAGGTCAATAGTCAGCATTTGTCAAATAAGCTGGTTTATGAAAAGCTTTTGAGTGGCTTCTAAAAAGCTTGAGGAATCTTCAGTACACTTTCTTTCAAAGCAGTATTTCAAGACTGAAAAGAAGGGACAGAGGAAGCATTTGTGGTAAGGCAGTTATGCCTCAGGGTGTTCTGCTGTGGAAATCATCCACAACCATTTACATCATTTGGCCTCACAGGGAATTACAGATACTGGGAGTAATTATCTAGTTTATTTAGGACAAAATTTCCCACCCAGAACTTTCTTAAAAAAAAAAAACCCAAAACTTTTGGGGTCTTTAATACATCAAATGGCAATTAATTTCCATAGAGAAATAGTGATGCTTATTTTAAACTGAAAACAGAGAGGGGGAAAAGGTATTAAACTCACAGGCTTTAAGAGCTGGAAGGTACCCCTATCTTCTCTTAACTCTTATTAGCAGCCAGAAATCACCCATTGCACTTTTGAACAGTTCTGATTGTTGGTCAATTTCTTCTTTTATTCAATCAAAATAAACTTTCTGCTATATTCTACCCAATAGTGAAAGTTCTATCATCCCCTTCCTGGTCTCCCAACCTTCAATGGGACTGTTAGTCTTATTAACAATTTTAACACCAAACATTTATTATTTATCATACTTTTTCAGGAGCTGTGTAATCCTTGCAAGTTCTCAAAAAGAAAGCAGAAGCAAAACAGGAGCTATGTAGGTCTACTAATTGATTATCTCTAATTTATCCTATTTATATCTTCTTTGTCCATAGCTGTCTGCCTGTTGTCTTTTCCATTAGGCTGTGAGATACTTAAGAACAAGGACTATCTTTTGTCTTTCTTTGAATTCCTGGTGTTTAGCTCAGGGGCTGACACATTAATAGTGATGTAATAAATGCTTATTGACTTAATTCCCTTTTTTTGTTATTATTTTCCCATTTCTCAAGAAGAGATTGCCTCAAGCTGCCCCTCTGTTTCACCTTCTTGCCCTAAACACAGCTAAAAAAAATCTTTTTGTTTCCCTTTCATGTGAATCACAATCAAAGGTCATTCTAGGTCTTGGCATATACAACATTATTCTTATAGGACTATGCTATTTTGTAATCATTCTGCTACCTGCCCTTGCTCTCATACTTTAAAAATTTGCCTTTAAAATCTGAGGTAATTGTTGGCTTTCTTGTGTAGCCATATTTGTCACTTAAATAACTTTTCTTCCTTATTCTCAGTAACTGTGTTGCTAAATTTCATTCTTGAGAGTTTTCTATAGTTACAGTGTTATAGTATACTACTTTGTAAACATTTGGAAAATGACATGTGAAAAGTCTATGCCCAGCATTTCCCTCATTATTTTTAATGGCCTTTAAGATGGCAGGGTCATTTCCTCCCAAGTGTCCTGTTGTTTCCTAGATGACCTTACAATCGATGAGGTACTCTGGGAATAGTGCTGGATCTTGAATTGAGAGACTTGGATTTGAATCCTGGCTAGAATATTTATTATAGGATCATGAGATTTGAGAACTGAAATGGACTTTAGAGACAATCGACTGAAAGGGTCACTGGAGGCCATTGATTCAAATCTCTACATTTTAGAAATTATAAAAAAAAAAACTGATGCTTCATAGGATTTGTCTGGGCTCCCCCAGAATCTGTTTCCCCATCTGTAAATTGAAGATATCATCTATACTCTCTCAGGGTTGTTGTGAGGAAGGTGTTAAAGAAATGTAAGCTCATCTGATTTCACTTCACCAAGTATTTCTTCTTGGTGAGCCAGAGCCTAGATTAGCTACAATGCCAGGCTTGCGCCTTAGCTCCTCTAACTTTTGGGAAACAAAGGCAGACCAAGAGAAAGACTGCTGCCAGGGATCTGGAGACCTGAAGTCCCATATTTCAGCTATCTTGTGCCTGCATGATAGCCTTGTGCGTTGCACTGTGATGCCCATCTGTCCCTTTTCCTCCCTTCTGGCTGGTCTGCTGACATTAAAAAATGCTAGATTTGGATGTAAAGAACCTGGGCTTAAATACCAACTTTGTTGTTCTTGTTTTAGAATCTGTATTGGTTCCAAGGCATAAGAGCAGTAAGGGTCAGGTAACTGGGGTTAAGTGATTTGCCTAGGCTCACACAGTTAGGAAGGGTTTGTGGATGGATTTGAACTCAGGACCTCCTGTCTCCAAGCCTGACTTCACTGAACCACCTACCCCCGTTCCCCCAAATCTTACACTTCTAAAATTGATTTTTTGGGTACATTTGGCACTTTGCATTTATTCCTATTGAATTTCACCTTCTTATCAGATTCAGTCTTATGTTTTGTCCTGTCAAGACGCTTCTGAATACTGATTATCATCCTTTCCTGGGCTTTTGTGTCATCTGCAAATTTGATAAGCATATTACTTGCTTTTATGCAAGTGCCTGATAAAGATGTTAAACAGCATAGGCCAAGCACAAATTCCTGGGTTATGACCTTGGAGTTCTTCTTCCATGAATGCAATGATTATTGGAATCTTTCCAGTCAACTAGTTTTGAATCCATCAGATTATATTACTGTCTACATTTCCAGAAGAACAGTATGAGATACTTTATCAAAGACTTTGCCAAAATCTAGGTAAACTACATAATGCAGCATTTTCCTCCCTTACTAGTCTAGCATTCTGTCAAAAAAGAAATGCAGGTGAGTCTCTCATGACCTATTCTTGATGAAGCCACAGTAGTTTTTAATAATCACTTCTATAACTATATGTTTGACAATAATCTTTTTATCATCTATTTTAGAATTATTTCAGGAATTACATTCAGGGCCTGAAACTTATATTGGTCTCTCTCCTTTTGATAATTGGAACATCTGCCCTTCTTCACTCCTATGGTACCTTTCCATTTTCCATTAAATACCAATGACAGGGGCTCTCTGTCGCCACCCTATTCTCCCCACCCAGTCCAGTTTTGAGGATTGAGTTTATCTGGGTAAGGTGACTTGAATTCATCAAGATATTCTCTTAATGTCTCCTTACTTATCTTGGTTATTAATTCCCATTAGTCATTTTTGTTCCTTTCATTTCTGGGATAAAAGGCATTCTACTTTGCAGAAAAAAATAGATAAAAAATTGAGCAGTTCTTTTTCCTGTCTATCAGTTATTAACATTCCATTCACCTTAAACAAAGGCCTTATCCTATCTCTGATCCTCATTTTCCTCCAAATACAGCTTAAAAAATGAAATAAAAAAATAAAACCAACACTATTTCTATTTTCTTTAGTTTACCTTGCCAGTTTTAGGAGCATTAAGATTCCTCATTATTTTTAAAGGGCATGCCCTACTCTCATATTCATCTTTTGTTACCTGCCGATGCTTCCATCTTCTGAACATTTTTTAAAAATTTAAATTGGTTAATGAGTTCTTTGTAAATCCACATTGACATCTTCTGATAAATTCTATTTTTTTCTCTCATTTTTCCCCATCTTCAGAATTTCATTTTTGAGCTCTCCCATCTTTCTTGAGATAACTATAAAATATTTTACTTTATGTAATCCTACCTATCCTTCCTCTAAACTATTTTGAAACATTCTCTCCCAAAGCTTAGATTACATATTAGACTATGCCCAGGTTTCCTCTTCTCCATCATGAACTATAAAACAAAATGGTCACTTTCCCCAATCACCAATTCCAGCAACTAGTTCATCCTTAGTATTAAGAATCATACTCAGAAGAGAATTTCCCTCTTGCTTCCTCTACCTTTTGAAGGATGAAACTTAACTAAGGCAAGCCAAGGAGCTTTTAGTTGCTATGTTTTTGGCAGAGAGAAAACTCTAGCAGATGTCTGGATAATTGAAGTCCCCCAGCACCACTGAATCATGCTTCTGTACCAGATTTGTAATCTATTTTCTCAACTCCTCATCTATTTCCTCTTTCTGTCTAGGTGGACTGCAATATAATTCAGTGACAAAATCACTTCTGTTTCTCTCTTCTTTGACCTTCAACCAAGTACTCTCCATCATATTTCTCCTTCTGCTTCATGGCTTTATTCTCATGAGTATACTTTCTTAATAGACAGTATTACCTTCCCACAAAAGCCTCCTTAGCCTGGAAGTTCATTTCATCCCTAGATTTCTCATGCTGGAAAAATTCCCTGCCCCTGTGGTCCCTCCTGCTGATTACCTGGTCACTCTAAGAACCATCATTCAAAAGAAAAAAACCCAGTCTTGACATGCCTTTATTCATTTCCTGGTTCTACTCCTCTCTGAACTTTCTCCATCTGAGGGCAAAAGCAAGGGATCCTTCCCTCCCTCCCTCCCTCCTTGCCTCTCTTCCTTCTTTCTTTTTTTTTTCCAGTGTTTAGTGCATTGTCTGGTGTTTTATTGTTGTTCAGTTATTTCAGTTCAGTTATTAACTCCATTTGGAGTTTTCTTGGTGAAGATACTAGTCCAGTTTGCCATTTCCATCTCCAGCTCATTTGTCTGATCAGGAAACTGAGGTAAAAAGGGTTAAATGACTTGCTTAGGGTCACAGGGCTATCTAAGTATCTGTGAAGGGATTTGAATCCAGGAAGATAAGTCTTCCTAACTACAGGCCCAGCAATTTATCCACTCTGCCACCTAGCTGCTCAGTCTAGTATATAGTGGTAGGAAGTTCTTAAGATGCATATTGACTTGAGTATAGACACTTGATACCTCTGGTTTTATTACTGAATCTTTTCTTTGATGTGTTTCCAGTAAATTTGTAGGTGTATCAAATGCTATTCTTTCCCCTTCTTTGTGGCTACACTTAATGGTAATCTATTTTGGGGGATATTGGAGAGGCAGGCTTCTTTCCTCATTCCTTTTAGCTTAAAGCTCTTTGGATTAGATTTGCAAGTCACCTGGTAAATGCATTCTTACCAACCTATGTTAAATGTACTACATCTCTTGCCAAGAATCTGTCAACTTTAAGCGATTATAAGCTGATACAGAAATACAAATCCTGCTCTCAGATAACACCTTCTTAGCCAGCTGTTCACTTCCCAAATTAATTTTTACCTTTTTTTATCCCTTGTTTCAATGGAAAAAACTGAGGAAAGCATAACCCATGCCCTTGTATCTTCTGTTATTTGCCCAAGACTTCCTAATCTTTGGCAGTACTTCTTAGGTTCCTTCTGGAATATTATTTGTCCTCATATGAATCACCAGAAGTCAAGAGTTGTCATCAGTTTTGATAAACCTTAGGAGTTTCTCTCTCAGTTTTGTTTTGGATACACACCCCCAAGACCTCTCTATTATCATCAGGTCAAAAAATAATTGCCTCAGTAGCCATAAGCAATGAATCACCAATACCAGGACTCTCCTCTTCTTCCTCCGCCCCTCACTTGATGACCTCCTACCTGATGACCCCCTGTGGCTTTACAACATTATTCTGGAGAGTACAAGCAAGTTATTCTTCCTGTCTTTAGAAAAAGCTTTAAAGCTCTTTTAAAGCACTTAATTGTACTGGTGCCTTTTCCCTTCCCTTCTCCCTCTGTGCAAACCCCTTCTACTGTCCATCACCCTGCTAATGTTTCCTTCTTTCAATATCAGAACTCTTTTTTTCCCCATTGAAACTTCCCATGTGTTTCTTGTAGGCACCTTTTATCCTCCCTAAGAGTCCATAGTTCTGGGAAGGCCTTCTTCTAATCCTTTCACCTTCCCCTCCTGGAGATAAAACAGCTTACATTTGGAACACAGATAACATCTCTGAGATTTTTCATCCTGTTAATGGACGTAAAACCCTTGAGCTGGGTGGGATATTGCATTATACAATGTCATCACTTACCAGTGTAAAATACAAATAGGCAGTACTAAAATGTTGAGCTGAGATAAAAAGGAATAACAAGTAAGAAAAAGAATCAGAATCACAGATTCACAACTTTTTGAGGCCTCAGCTTCCTCACCTTTAAAATAATAAAGGCATTGCAATCCATGGTTTCTATGGTTTCTTGTGGCACGCAATTTCTAACCCTGAAGTTGTGAATGAGACTTTACCTCTCTCCTTGAAGACTGTTTTCTAAATCAAACTTTTAACTCAGACCTCCGAGGTTGCTGTTACATGTTAGAATGGCAAGAGGAGGGATTGCTTTAGACTTTGTATTTGGGACACCAGGGCTAATATAGCATCCGGAATGTAACAGGCTCTTTGTAAATCCTAGCTGACTGAGTAACTGATAGACAGTCAAGAACCAACCAAAACTATTAGGAAAACAAATTTCCCTTTTGAGCTTCACAGGTAACCTAAAGAAATCAGAGTGAATTCAAATAATTCCAAGAATCCCCCTGATGCTAATTATGACACATTAAGGAGAGAGGCAAAGTGCATGGGCTTATGCATTGCATTAAAAAACAAAAAGACCCAAATCCCATAACGCTTCCTACCCACCTCCCCACCACCAATTACTAACTAATGGAAGATAGCTCGGCAGCAGTTCAACAGAGATTCCATCTACAGAATATTTTAGATTAAAATCCTTGCCAGATGGTCTGAAGAAGTGTTTGCCTCATTGCTGATTTTGGCCATCTTAATGTCAGTAACAATAAAAAGAAGCCTGTTACTGCCACTGGGGAGCAAAGGCATAAATTCCTTTTTCCACAACTGAATTACTGGTTGCGGACAGCTGTGACCTATACAATAATAAGGATGATACTATAGCTTTCTGGGAAAATATTTCCATAATTTTGAGAAGAAAATATTTAGGGTAAACTTTACATATAATAAAGTTGTGTTTTTTTAAAGTACAGGTTACATAATGTTACCAATTGTGCTATAAATCTATAGTCTATGATAAAAAATCATAAACTTTGTAAATAGTTCAGCAGCTGAACACTAAGTATTCCTAAAGCCTGTTTCTCATTTAAAGTATATTTCTAGTGCCCTCCTAAGGCACATCATTATTTTATGATGGCTTAATTAGTGCAAGGCTTGGCTAAAATCAATAAAAATTCTCTCTATATATGCACACATAAACACATATATAGGTATATACATATAAAAGATATACATGCATGAACATGTACATATATGCCATAGCCAACACATATTATCTGGGTGCCCCCAAAGTCTTAATATATTTTTAAGCTATTAAAGACTTTGGGGACACCCCATAAAAGAATATGATAGAGGGCTGAACTTGGCCTCAAGAAGATCTGGCGGGTTAAGTCTTGGCTCTGACACATACTAGTTGCTGTGTCACTAATGTGACCATAGAAAAGTCCCTTAACCTTTCAGTGCCTGAGGCAATGGTCCAAAATTATATGTTACAGAGGAGCTGCTCATTTGCATAGTACAGGGAAAGTTCATCCACAGGAATACCCCACACAGATTAAATCAAAGGTCCAGATCAATAGAACCCTTAAACTAGGATTTCCTTTGACTAAGCAAAATGCTGACAAAACTCTTAAAATGCATTCATATATCAGCTCTGAGACTTTCAACCCATGTGACCTTGGGCAAAATCGTGCTTCTCTGGGTTCTGGTGCATCTTCTGTGGAAGTAACAAGTTGGAGGCAGCTACGTAACACTGTGGAAATTCTGAACTCAAATTCTACCTCAGCCACTCTGTGCTTATGTGGCCTTTGTTACTTAATCTCTCTCAGAATGCATTTCTTTATAAGTAGAAGGGCTTTGATGATCCTTTTCAGCTCTCCATGTTTGATCCTTTGATCCTTATATGACTTCTAAGGTTAATTTTAGCTCTAAATATATGAGAATAGGATCTCTTTTCAATGCTCTGTCAAATGATTAAGGAATGGTACTCTATATACAGAATCACATGGCGTGAAGACAAAGATAATTCAACTTAATTTTTAACACTAAAATATATATTTTTGGCTATGTTTATGGCAATATGGGTATAAGTATTGGAGAATGTATAGGAATTTTGAATCCTGAGGGCTTCAGATTATGGCCTTTAAGAAATTCCAAATGAGTTTGAGTTTCAGTATTAGGATATAGAATTGAGGGCTAATAGTTTTCCAGACAATCTAATCTATCCATCTCATTTAATAGTTCTTTTATAAAGAGAAGTTCCACTAAGTAAGATTTGGGAGTGGGGGTCTTAAAAAAACAGTTAGCAGGTTACTGCAATAGTACAGAAACAAAGTGACAAAGATAATCAATTTTGGACTTTTGGCCCATCTGCCATTGCTACCTTTAGCACAAAAAAATTCCAACATTAATTTTTTATGAATAAACTACAGAAGCCTTGGTTCTTTTTCCATTATTCTTAGCAATATGCTCCTCCATGTACCAGTACTATAGAGAGTTATGTGTGTGGGAACATATATCTTAGAAATGCAAATTTTTGATTTGATCTTTATGTATCTTCTTTTTTTGAACCATGTCCACTCCTGTTCTGACTTCCCCATCCTTCTTTCATAATCTTATAGTAAGTCATTTCAATACTAGTAATTTCTAAACTAGGCCTTCTAATCTCTTATCCTCTCTTTCTTCACATATGCAAATATACCATTGTAACTGGATTGTAGAGTGAAAGGAAGTTAAGTATAAAAGAGTAGAAAGCAGGAAAGGGCCAAATTATGCAGAGCTTTAAATGACAAACACAAGACTTTAGATTTGCATCTAGGGGTGATAGAAAAACATTGGGAGACAGTCAGACATGAACTTTAGGAATTTCACTTTGATCTCTGAGAATTAGAATGAGTCTGAGTGGGGAAACCTGAGCCAAGGACTCCAAGTAGAAGGTTACTGCAATAGTTCAGGCATGAGATGATGAGGGGTTGAACTAGGGTTGTGGCTATATGAGTGGGAGAAGGAGACAAATAAATGAGTAATAGTGTAGGTAGTGTAGGTAGAAATAATAAGATCTGGACACTGACTAGCTCTGTGAGGTAAAAGTAAGGAGACACTAATGAATTGAGGTGACTGGGAAGATGTCCCTCCGGTACCCCAGGGATGATACTCTTGGCAATAAAAGGGAAATGCAGAAGAGAAGGTCATAGAGGAAAGATAGCTCCAGTTGCCTATAGGACATCTAGTTCAAGATGTTTAAAAGGAGATAGGTGATGTATGACTGCAGATCAGGAGAAAGATTATTAGATCTGGGAATTTACTGCATAGGTAGGATCACTGAACCATGTGAGTGAAGGAGAGCACTAAGAGAGAGAGAGAAGAAAATGAGTTTTCTTCTAGGAGTTACTGAAAGCCAATGAGCATGGTATAGACCAAGACTAAGTGAAGACTAAGGAGCACTCAAGGTATGAGAAGAAACTGGGGAGAGCAACATCTCAAAAACCTAGAGTTGAGAGTATCCAGGAGGACAGGGTGATCTACAATGTCAAAGACTGCAGAGATATTAAGAAGGCTGAGGATTGAGAACAAGTTACAAGATTTGTCAAAGACATAATTTTTAACTTTGGAGAGGGTAATTTCAATTAGATAATAGTGTCAGAAGTCAGACTGCATAGGGTTTAGAAGACAGTGAGTGAAAAGGAAATAGAAACATCTAATGCAGATAGCAGTAGCACTTTAGGGACATCAGGAAAGGCTTCCTGTAGAAGGTGGTGTTTAAGATGAGTCTTAAATGATTATCTAATTTCTGGATCAAATGGTTTTTTCTCAGTCCTCATATTCTTTGATCTTTTAGTAGTATTTAATGCTACTTGACACCCTTCCACTATTCCCCACTCTCCTTAGTAACCTCTGGCTTTCCATGACACTCACTGTTCATTCTTATTTCTCTTATGATTACTTTTTGGTCTCCTTCATTTGTCACTCTCTCATTTTGCCCCGAAAGTGTTGGTATTACCAGAACCTTGTCTTTGACTGTCCCCCTGCCCCCTTACCTCTCTATACAACTTTCCCTTATCTAATTCACTCTTCCCTTCCATGCTCTCAAAGCTAGAGCTGAGTATTTTGAGTCCCAACAATAAAGTCCTTGGGCTTTATTTCCACCAACCAGTTAGTTGTCTGTTGGTATCACAAACTCAATATGTATAAAACAAACTCATTATATTTCTACCAAAACTTTTCCTTTCTAAATTTCCTACTTCTATTCTCCTAGTTTCTTTGGTTTGAATCCAGTTATCTTTGCTACACCTTCTTACACAAAAAATTTAGGTTGTTTCTTTCTTTTTGAAATATTTCTTGCATTACCCCTTCCTTTCTACTCCTACTTCTCCAAGAACTATTCAGTTACTCATTACTTTTTGACTGGACTATTAAGCAGACTCCATTACTATATTCTTTTCAAATTTTAAAACCATCACACAGCTGTGAAAATTTTAGTGACACATAGGTCTGACCACATTACTACTCTGTTTAAAAATGTTCTATGGTTTCCCACAACTTAGTGAATTAAATATAAACTCAGGCTAGGTTTCAAAGCCCTCTATAATCTAGCTCCAGTCTACCTTTTCAACTTTATTTTGATTTATTTTGTCCTCTGGCTTTCATGCCTAGTAGGAAGCTCCTTCTCGCCCTGTATTTCTCTGATAAATAAATTACCTTCTCTTCCCTTAAGGCTCAGCTCAGGTATACCTTTCTTTAAAATGTTGTCTGTGTACATGGCTCACTAATACTTAGACTCTCCCTCTGTATTTCTTCCTTGCTAACTTATTACTCTTGAGAGCTATCTGCCCTGAGGTCCTCCTCTACTGACTCCATCCCCAAGACTACCATTTGGGAATGAAGGCAAGCCTTATTTCATAATCTTCCTCCTCCTAACTCCCCCCCTCCCCTTTATGTCTGATTTCCAGGACACCTTTGTGAGTCATCTTCCCCATTAGAATGTAAGCTCTTTAGATATAAAGTCTGTCTTGCTTACTTTTATGTGAAATCTCTGCACTTAACACAGTACCTGGTATAGAGTAAGCATTTAACAAATGCTTTCTCTGTCTCTCTCTCTCTTTCTTTCATTTAATAAATGTTTTCTGAAACAAACTGATGATGGCAAGGAAGAATGTTTGTATCATACAGATGTATACTGAGAATAGCTTTGAATTATAGCTAACACATCGGTCACTGACAATGACAACTGGAGCCCTGGCTAGAAGTCCTACAGCAGCAGATATTTTAAAATCATCTATCTGAAGCTTTGACAAAAAGGAAAAAGAAAAGATTCTTAAGTCAGTAGGAAAGAATTTTGGCCACAGACCAGGCAGGAACAAAGGTTAGATGCTTTCTAAAAATTCTCAAAATGTCCTACCCCTGTGCTTTCAGACTACAGAAACTCTAGATCTAATCTTGAAGGAAACTGATAAAAGTCTAATCTAGGTAGTCTGTGTTGAAAGACTTGATAGATCTAAAGAGATCCAAAATCAACTTGAAATTTATATTCTTATCATTATCTACCTCCTTAAACTGATTACTTCATAGAACCAGAATAAGAGAATTTGAGTGTTGAATTGGAAAGAACCTCAGCACCATTTAGTTCAATTCATATGCAAATAATGCCTTAATAGCATATCTGACAAGCAGTCATACTGTCTGAAGTTCTCCAATGAAAGGGAACTCACTACTTTCCAAGGCAGTCCATTCCACTCTTGGATAGTTCTAACTATAACAAAATTTTCCCTTTCACTGAATTTAAATTTGCCTCTTTCCAACTTCCCTCTATTACTCCTGGCTCTTTTCTTTGAGGTAGAAACAAAACAAGTCTAGGTCCCTCTCCTCAAAGAAACCCTTCCAATATGTAAATATAGCTTTGATGAATTTGAGTCTTCTCTGCTCCATACTACACATCCAGACTAGAGAACATTCCTAATATTGTTTAATCCCAAGGTTCTATGAACTACAAGGAAATTTGAAGACGGAAAGACCATTAGTAATTAGGATGATCAAAAAAAAAAAGACTTTACCAAGGTTACATCTGAGCTAAGCCTAGAAGGAAGTTCAGGATTCTGTCAGGCAAAGAGAAGACAGTGCACTTCAGACACGGGGCAGAGTTGGAATGAAAGCATACTGACAGGTAACAGAACTCCAAATTTGGGAAATGCTTAGTAGTTAAGTTTGGCTATGATGCAGTTTGCAGGGTAAGACAAAACTGGAAAGGTAGTTTATAGCGAGGCTGTGTAAACACCTGGCAGAGGGATCTCCCTATTTTATCCCAGAGGCAACAAGGATCTAGCTCTGGGGAGCTGCTGAATAAGTTACAGAGCAGTTTGTGATCTCTTGTCAGCAGAGGTGAGGTGCTAACATGACAGACACATCTTTGAAGTCCTGAAGTATAAATTAGGCAGGCCTATAAATTCAGGAAACTCCAGGTTATAACAGGATGTCAGTGCCACAGCCAGATTTTTTTGCAACAATGGGTTGAGGCACCATAAACCAGAAAAATGTATTAACTTGAATCTTGGGCAAGTTGCTTACTTTCTCCCAGCTTGCAACACTGTCAGTTTCTTCTTCAGTAAAAAACTCACTCTGGGATTTCTAAGGCCCCTTTCAGTTCTAACATTCTAATTCTATGACTCTTGGCCAATTTTTTCTGTCGTCTAATAAAGAACCTTTGATACAGAAGGATGTGATGTGATTGGGCATTGGCTTTGTCCAGCTGAATATTTTCATGACTTCTCTAAAAAACATTTTTGTTTTGTTCACCCTTGTTTGTTTAGGCAAGAAATAGTTGTGCATTATCCAGCATTCTAAGTGTTTTTTTTTTTTCTCAGAGCATGTGCGAGAAGCTACAAGGAGAGTTTCATGGCTCCTTGATTGTGAAAGGTTTTTCTTTCTGGCTGCTCAGCTCACATTTCTAAATCACTTGTGTCCATGTGTGTCTTCTTCCCATCCCTGTTGGGCCTACACAGTTGTTAGCAACTAAGATATCCTAACCCTTCTGAAACCGTTCCAGGTGTCATCAATGCTTTCTTGATGCTTTGGAAGAAAAACAAAACACCTCAGGAATATAAGCTTCATTGCTAAGTGGAGTTAAGTACCCTCGCCCAGATTTTGAATGGACTAATAACCAAGGAATTCTTTTTTTTTTCCTTCTCTATTTTTCTCCCCACACCTTAGTGTGATCTCTCATTGGGATGAGGCACAGGGGTCCTTAACCTGAGGTTCATGTATGCCTAGTGGATTTCTGGAAAGATTTCTAGGAGTCTATGAATTTGGATAGAGGGGGGGAAATCACCTAGATTTCAATACAATTAACAAACATCTTTGGTTTGCTTTATAATCCTAGGTCTTTTATTCTATGTACTTAAAAATATTATTTTGAGAAGGGGTCCTTAGGTTTCACCAGAGTGCCAAAGGGGTGTATGGTGGACACACAGAAGAAAGGTAAAGAACTCCTGATGTAGCAGAATGTGAGGCAAGAAATTCTACCAGTAGTTATTGCAGCCTCTTAGCTTCCAGGGTTTATACAGCATAGGGCCTGGGCCTCAGTTCTCTCATTTGTAAAATGAGTTTGTACTAGATGGCCTCTAAGGTCTCCTCCACCTTTAAATCTGTGTTCTAAAGCTTGCCTTCCATAACACAGATGTTAGGAAGCTCTTGATTTTCCACAATTCTGATTCATAGTAGAATCCATTCATTACACTCACTACAAAACATCTTGAAACACAGGGCAGTGAATCTGTAGGGTATGGCTACAGATATTTTTTTTTAAAAAGGATGAATTGTGGGCTCTCTCTCATTTCAGTGTCAGTGCTGACTGAATATGTTCTTAGGTGCTTTTGGTAAAACCATTGAGTCTTCAAAAGGCTTCATACTTTCACTGAACTTAGTAAATGTTTCATACTTAGCTTTTGAAGCCTTCCTCTCAAAATTTGACTTCAGCCTACCTGAAAAAGCAAGATTAGATAACAGAAAGAAGTGAGTGGAGGAGTGGTGAAGAGAATTCTGAGAATCAGAATACCTTGGTTCTAGATCCACCTCCATCACCATCTGGGTGATTTAGTTTGGACACAACTTTTTTGTAATTTACTTTGGCCACTCAACTTTTCTGTGTCTCAATTACTTTATCTATAAAATTGGAATAATACCCATCTACTTCATAGAGATTTTGTGATGATAAAATGAGATAAGACATAAAAGTCTATTTTAAGCCCACTGCATTAGGAATAGTGTAGAATGGTAATCATAATAACACTTTTTTCTTGCTAACTTCCTATAACACTGTTCTCTTCATTAGTTTGGAGTCATTCTGTCACAGCTCTTCATTCTTTGTTTGCTCCTCCTTTTTGGTTGCCATAGATGATTTGGGACTGTAGAAAGATATTTAAACTTATCTTTTTCATCCTCCAAATGACTGAAGGTGGAATCAATCTTCTTCCACTTGACTTTTCACTGGCTCATGGCCTGAAATTTGCTAAGTACTTGTGCTGCGCAGCAATATTAAACAACCGAAGACACAGCATGGAGGCTCTCTATATGTCCATCAATACCCCATCACCACAAACATCAAATATTTATGTGAAGACCTTCTTTGACAGGAGGCAAATTGTTTAAAAACATCACATAGAGGAAACTATAAATTAAAGACCTATAGATGTGGAAAAATGCAAGTATATTATCAAATCATATAGGAAAACTTTGTAGGCAGGCACTTTGCAAACAAAAAAAAAGATTTATTTTAGTTTAATGTCCTATTAAGTCAATTTGAATTAAACAGGTCTTTTTCATAAAAAGTCAGAAGGCAGGGCTTACAAATCTTCCTACACATGGCTCTATCAGATTCGAGATGGGAACATGACTGTCTTCTTCACAATGGACAGCGACCTTTTTGTAAAGTCCCTGATGACCCAGATCAGCAAACAGTATCCTGTTGCACTGAAAATAAGAGCATGATATAGTCTGAAGCTGCCCTCTTCCTCATCTTTCTTGGATTGAAAGGGAAGGTTCGTTCATCCCTTGAAGAAATCATGCTTGGCACACATAGTTTTCCTTCTAACTGGAGTTCTAAAGAGAACGGCATGCTTCGAGGTCTTCCTGAGAGTTCTTTTACTTCAAGTCACAACACTGAGTACTGGCTTAATTGAAGCCAATAGGCTTTGGGATCTAGACATGGGATTTCACTGGTGTGGAAACTTCCTGCAGGGATTCAGATCAGCAGCTCATTTGTAACTTAGAGCCTCGGAGAGTTTCCTGGGGAGCCCTAAGAGGTGAGTGCTTTGCCCATTTTCATAGAAGAAGGAGTCAGAGGTAGAATTTGAATGCAGCATTCCTGACACTAGGGCTAGTCCTTTCCTCGGCTGCATAAACTTCAGGTCCTAGCCATGCACAGTCCCAAACACTGCCACAGAATCAGTCTTCCCTAGAGACAAGAAAACAAGCTCCCAGGAATCCCTGGTTTGAGGTGAGTGCCACTTCCGGGTCTGTGGCTTATTTGCTTATTATCCCTCTTGTTGGCTGGCTTTTCTTAGAGTAATTAAGGTTCCATTTCGACCTCTGAATTTCTATGGTCTTTTATGTGCACCTCATTTTATTCCTTTAATTTTACTGGGATTTTTTCTTTAACATTTGTGTCTGATATTGCTATACCATGTGGTTTCCAGGGAGATTTAAAAAGAAATAGCTGGACACAGGCATAAAAACACAGAATACATGAACAGCCGGCTTTAACAATCACCGTGTTTGTGAGACTTTCTGAAATACCTGTGGGGACTTGTGAGAACGCCAGCTGTACTGGTGACTGTGGAGACTGGCCAGCAGAATATTTTCATCAGTATCCACCTGGCCAAACCGCAGTGTCTCCTGTGTGTCATTACAGATCACAAAATGGCTGAAGACCAACTCCTCTACCTCAGGGCATTGGTTCTGAAAGAAAAAGAAGAGGAAAGCCAACGTGCATCAGATTAATTGCAAGATGTTTGGCAGCTGTCTGCCCAGTGGCGATAGTTACAACGCAAAAAACATGAAAAGATCTGTTGTCATTAGCTCTGGTATACAAAATATTCTATATTCCCAAGCATAAGCGTGAGTGTGTGGTATACAGGGCCCCCCTTTCCCCACAGACCTCCCCCCACCACACCTTAAGGAGATCCAAAATGTTCCAAGAATATGTTTTGATTTATACTCCTGCAAAATAAATCATACACTACAGAAAAATAAAAAAGAACAATGAGATCTCTTGAACTTTTGAGGTTTCTTCAAGTGAATTAACATGCTACAAAAAAAAAAGGCAAGGAAAAAAAGCTCTGTGGGCCAGTATTCTTCAAACAGTGCACTAGAAGTAAGGATGAGTAGGTCCGCATTCTTCATCAGATCCCCCACCAAAGTGGCCGTGTGTACTCTTTCAAAAGCAGGGCTTGTTTGGGTAACAAAGCCCTCCAATCCTTTATGAAGGGAGTGTGAACGTGTGAATGTAATTCCTCTGAGAGACAAATGGAGAGAAAGCTACAGATTTCCGGTGCTGCTCAGGGGCTGAGTTTGCAAGACTATTCAGGTCTAGGGGCATTTTTTTTCAAGAGTGGCCAGTCTTACCGAGTGACATTCCTTTGAATAACCATGCTTCAGCTAACATCCATTAACTGATGGACAACAGTTATTAGCAAATCAGTGGATTTTAGCAAAGTGTTGAGCTGTTTTGAGGAACTAACAGCCCCTCCCTATGAAGTGAACTAAATCAGAGAATTTCAGAGTTGGAAAGGACCTCCAAACGTATCTAGTACACTATATAATGAAAGGGAAAAAAGAAAACAATCTTCTTTAAAGTGTACCAGACGCTAGTTTTTGCTTGAAGATCTCCAGTGAGGGAAGAAGACTCTTGAGGAAACTTCATCCAATTTTGGATAGGTCTAATTATTACTAAGTTTTCATTCATATCAAGCCTAAATTTATCTCTTTATACTATCACCCACTGCTCTAGGTTCTGCTCTCTGTGGCCAAGCAGGATACTTCCAGCTTTTTTTCTTCCCAAGAGCCCTTTCACTACTGGCTCTTCTATCTGACATTGGATTTTCTCATCTTTAAGCTAAACATATTTAGCTCCTTCAAGCAAGCCTCAGGTTGTCTGTCCTTGGGATGCTTCACCATCCTGGTGATCCTCTTCTAGATTTCCTCCAGATTATCTAAATTCTTTCTAAAAAATGGTGCTTACAAATGAGATCTGACCAGAGCAAAGCACTGTCTCTCAGTGTGAAGACTGCATTAGTATTTGACAGCCCCAGGACTGAGCATGTGGTCCACTATAACACATATGTCCTTTTCCACACGCAAACAATTGGGTGAAGAACACAGATGTCAAACAAGCCACATACCATTAAAATACTAATCACTGAAATGTAATGGCTATCTATGGAGAAGGGTCCTCCATTCCTACCTACTTTACCATCTTGCCACCATTGGGAAGACAAGCTCAATCCTTTGCATGCTATAAATGCTTTTTCATTCACTACAATCACTCATCTAACTGATCTTGACAAAGCTATTTCCAATTTTTCTCTAGTTTTGTTTTTTTTTTTGCTGAAAACCTAAATTACTGTCAAGATATTGCTATGCCAGTTAGCCTGAAACTTTATTGACACTCTCTTCCTTTTCCCTCCCTCAGTTCCACGAAATAGGAATGGGATAGCAGATGTTGGGCCACTTGGCCCACTTCAAGATCTCACATTCCAGAAGTCTAGAGGGATGGAATTCAGAAAAAAGCTGAGACTAAGATTAATCCAAGGAATCCAATTTCATACAACCCATCAAGGAACTCTCAGAAGAGTCAATTTGTGCCTAATGATCTGAGGGTGAGTCATAATCTAGATCTGCAACCTCAGTGGGAAAGGGATTCTAGAAATGGCTCAATTTTTTTCTTCATTGGCCATTGTGTCCACTGGAAATGTCCCCTGCCATTGAGTATTATAAGTAACATTATTCTTTAGAGGGTACTAGTGACCACCTGGAGATGAAAATGATGAGAAAAAGTCTCAACAGAAAATTCTCTCTACTATAATCTTTTCATCAGTAGCTATAGTTTCAGAATCCAGTTGTCCTTTTCCAATGCTCCAATAGATGTATGATCTCACTGATGTAAGGGTCCCTCCAAGGATGCTGAGGACAATCCATCCATGCTTGTATACACTATGAAACTCTTACTCAAGTTCTCCTATAAGCTCACCACAAAGATTTTCCCACTGTGGTAGAGGAGGGCATGTTGATCTCTCCTGATATTGTGAAGATGTTAATAAGGCTATACATTAGTTATTCTAAGCTCTCATCATTTCATCATGTGATCAGTCACTTTGTTTTTTCAAGCATACATTTCTTATGAACTTGTTAATCAAACTCTTGCTATTAAACATTTGTCTTTTCCCTCAAGTCTTGAAAACTAACATGAGAAAATAAATGTGACTCTATGTCTTGGCTTTCTTAGAAGTCCTGGGATTCAAAACTTCATTTTAGTAATGATTAGTGTTCTATCTATTGGTAACTCTGAGCTTCCAGATGGGCTATGAAAAAAAGAAGAAAGAAAAAAATCTCATTGCTTTCCTTATCTTTACAACTGACCTTTTAATAAATGATGAGGGATTTTGGAAAAAATGTAAATTAAAGAGCACAAGGGGATTATTTACATTTTTCTAAAAAATACAAAAAGTCTTTAGGGAACTGTTTCACTGTACTGACTCTTCATCTGTGGAGTTCATTGTAAGTGTAACATTTTAAAACACTTCTTGGAATGCTGGATATAGGATACAATTTTTTTGAGCATTTTATGTGATATCATATACTCTGAATGAACCTGAGGGTGCTTACTTTAATTTGATAATTAAAAGTTCATTTATTTACAGTACCAATACTCATGGTAGAGTTTAGAATGTCAGAGACTAATTTGTAACCAAGTGGGACAGAGCATTATATAAAATAAATAGATGGACACATTTTTGATCTTTTTAAAAATACCCTTTGAGTGTTAATCTGCTCAAGTTTGACCTGAAGATGCAAAGTGAATTGTATTTGATATTTTGGGAGTTTAATCTTGTTTCACAAATAATACATCAAAAGAGAGAAAAAGAAAAGGAATGCATAGCTAGGAAAACCAGACCTTGGTGATAGCTTCTGTTAATCTTGAACTACTGAAGGTGCAAGGCTAAACAGCTTCACACTTCAATTGTCTGGCCCATCTGCATCATCTAAAAAATTAGTTATCTCAGCTATCAATTCAGTACAAATATGCAGAAACTCAGATCATGTATTCTGCTTATTAAATTCATGTTTCTGGTTGACAGCAGTCACACATGGCTATATAATAGCCCTGTGATTGGGAAACTGCACTTCCCCTCTAATGCAGATAAAGCATATACAAAACATCTCAGAAAGAATGACTTTAAGAACTTTTCATGAGTCTATTTCCATGTCAAATGACTTGTGATTTCAAAATAGTACATTTTAAATTTACTTAAAATACATAAGGTTAGATGCCCACCATATTAGAACATGGTGGCAAGTACCCTTGACATGGGAGGAAACGAGAAAATTACAGCAACAATTACAGAAGTATATCCTCTTGTGGCTCATGTTAACATTGCCAAATCCCTGTATAAATCAGAACCAACTATTCATAGAATGTACCTGTCAGCAATATACTACATGACATATGGCTCTACTTAATCAAATATACAATTCAATTTTTTTCCAACTCAGAATACTCCTTCAAGGCACCATGTTAGTCAGTCAGTCATTCACACTCTGATGTGGTTTAAAACATTTAAATATTTATGCACCATATTTTATTTATATGTATAGCTGTGTCTAAGAGAATTCTTTTCCCTGGGAGGAAACCAATATTTCTGAAGGCCATTTTGCAGTAGTTGCCACACATGGGCCTTCTTATAACAGGCACTGATGCTAAGCAAAAAATATCCTGGGTTTAAATGCCCTATCAATGACTCTTTTATATTTTCTATGTTTGTTTTTTATTAAATGCATTGTTCAGAATATGACAAAAAAACAGAAATTGGAGCTACAAAGATTTTTTTCACATTGCTATTTGAACCAGCTGTAAAGATTTAGATCACACTAGCTCTTGTTTTACGCATGTCCTCTGCAACAAGAAAACCATGGAATGCCCTTAAAAAAGAAATTTTAATATAAAGCAGATGCTTTATCTTCTTTTACTTTGCTATTGTAGTGCCATTTAGATAATTAATTCCTCAGCCTTGTATAGGTCTTCATGCATATAAATAGAATGATTTGCTCCCATGACAATTTGGATGTTAGAGAATTGAAGGGCTTCCTCAGATCAGTGCTGAACAGAAGGACCTTATATTTGGGGAATGAAACCTCAAATGCTGCATACAAAAATATTAGGGAAGTAATTGCCTGGTCTCAAAACCAAGGGGGAAAAAACTTTATATTAAAAATTACATTAAAATGAGTAAAGGACACAAAAATACTCTGAAATCTGAGTTACTGTCACATGAAACAGTTAAATCAGTTACATGCTACTGGGAGCTGAAGGTGCCCTATTTCCATTAAAATCTAAATGTGATAGGAAAAAAAAATCATAAAGAAGCAATGGGGTATACTATTTGGTTAATACAAGTCAGCCCTGCCACGGTACATTGGGGGAATGGACAGTTAACAGACACAAGAGAGCACGCCACGCTGTATCCTCACCCTGTGTGCATCTCTGAAAACCCAAAGTGCTCAACATCTTTAAGACCCAAACTAGCTTTTCATTCCGCTAGCAGTCCCTGAGATTACACTAAGTAGTCTGATTGGAACTTTGGCAAGCTGAAACTATAAAGTAATTGGAAAAATTCTGGAGAATAGGGTACTTTATACACAGATGTGGCACATTAGTCACAAAAATGTGGGCATAATATCCGATGCATGTGTAGAGGACCCATATTCTCTAGAGTTTTCAAAAACCATGTGGGTTGCTTTGCCAGTGTGGAAGCAGGCGCCAAATATTCCACTGCCCATCCGCTTCATTCTGTCACATTGGAGTTTGGTTTTGACTCATCTGACATAGCATCCAATTGAAAATTAAACACGGTCACTTTGGAAACGGCGATGGAACGCGCGTACCTGTTGCCAAGCTTGTACTGCCGTGTTTAGAGAATGAACTGCATGCTGCCCCAAGTTTACAAATATCGAATCAACAATCACTGTACAGTCCAGGAGCTGTTCTGCTGCCTCGCTAGAAACGGCAATCTGTCCATAGATACTGAAGGGCTTCACCACACTCTGCATGGTAACATTTCTGCACTCCAGAAGTTTACAGTCAGCTTGAGTGGAGAACTGGAACTCTTGACAGACTGACCCATCATTCCACTGCCTGAGATAAATGCGTGGTTCTCTGAAGGAGAGAATCATGTATTCTAGCTCAGCTGGCACATTCTTATCAGAGATGAATGGCTGTAGGTACTGTGGTGAAACTATGAAGAAAACAGACAAGCAAGGGAAACAACACATTTAGAAGAGGCAGTTATATATTGTGGGGAAATATATATGAACTTTCAGTTTATAAAACAAACGTTTTACTCTGGGAAAGGAAAAGAGTAGGATAAAAAGAATTCAATGATCGTTAAGAGGGGGCAGCTAGGTGACTCAGTGGCTGGAGAGTTAGGCCTAGAGATAGGAGGTCTTAGGTTCAAATCTGACTTCTGATACTTCTTAGTTGTGTGACCCTGGGCAAGTCATTTGACCCCCATTGCCTAGCCCATACCTCTCTTCTGCCTTGGAACTCATACATAATATTGCCTCTAAGACAGAAGGTAAGGGTTTTTTAAAAATGACAGTTAAGAAAGTTGAATTTTCAATTTTTCTAAATTAGAACAAAAGCCTACTGTTTAAGATAACATATTCCCTTTTTAGAAAGTATATTTTATATCTGAATTTTAAAGGAAAGCTGAATTTTAAAGGAATGCCTTTTGTAATCAAGGAAAAATATTCTAAATTGGCTAATTAAATAAAATAAAAAAAAAAGAAAGCCTTGCTGAATCTTCAGGAAGCAGACTCTCTTCTCCTATCAGTGCCAATCAATGATTCCCTTACTGTCTACAAGAGGAAAACTGACTCATCAATGCAAAAAATCCTTAAAAGGTAAGAATAGTCCTATAGAATTGCACTATACTTTTCAACCAACTCTCATCAACAGGGGTTTCTTTAAGAAAGCTTAAAAAAAAAAAGCAGCTGACACCCCTCCCTGCCCCCCTTTTCTTGGTTGAAAAGGCAATATGCTTACTAGCAGCTGTGTTTGGTTTTAATCTGATTTTTGCTTTTTCCATTGTGCCTAAATTGAAAGTTCTAACACCTGGTATCAGAACACATTAGCTAGAAAGCTAGCGTACAGTCAAAAATAATTTACAAGTAACTATCTGATTGTGAAAACTAACATTAGTTTGTCAGATGCTATTCTTGGATTGTAGAAAAATTTTAATCAAAGTTTGTAAAACTGTTCAAGTTATCTGAGGTATTTGTCCATCTCCTACAGACAGTGTTCCTGCATTTGAAATCAGGCAATATGCTGAAGTCCTTCTGGAATGTCCATGCCATTAATGCAATGACACAGCATACTGAACGAAACCAGATGCATCTCCTTCAACAAAAAGATCATAATTGGAATAACAGTGAAACCTGTAGTTCTTGCAGATTTTTCAAAAATCCTCATTACAGAAGCTCCAAAGTCTTAAAGCATTTCAAGAGTACTGTAAAATGTACTAAGTTCAGTAGTATTGGTGGGAAACATAAAAGATCTATAGGCTTTTTGAAAAGAGAGGGAACACCTGCTGGACCTGGCCTATTGCCTCATGTGGTGGCAGCCATTGCTGCTGGACAGACTTGGCAATGCTCCTTACTGTTCTGGGGAAAATGAATGGCACTTCTAAAAATATTCAGTCCCATGGGGAAGGCAATCGGCAACCACAGCACTCTGGGCCTTGAAGGCTCCTAACACCGGCAACAGAAGGCATCAATTTGAAATTGAAACCCTTTTCTTTTGCACTTCCTGGAAGTAAGTTTCCAGGACCACTGTTAATGAACAATGTGATTCAGAACCAGCAACACCAAGGAAGAAGGATAAAAAGGTTTGCATTCTATCTCAGAGTAAAGAGTACCTGTGCCCAACTGATCGAGGTGATGACAGAAATGGAATTCAAGGTGAGCAAACTGGAGAGAGACAGCGAGGGATGGCACAAACCACGGAGTAAAGCAGGAGTCCACTCGTGTGCAGGCAGCTAGGGCTGTTGGTGTTACAAGCTGATCACAAGCACTCTGTGAGCCAGATTCACTTTCAGAGCTGTGGGAAATAAAATAAAATTAAAAAAAAAAAGTTCTGTGTCTATATTGTTTTATAATAAAATGACCACTTTTTTTCTGTTTTTTTTTTTGTTTTGTTTTTAAAACAGCATCAAGAAGCTAAAATTATGGTTATTTTACAGTGGCAAAAAATAATTTATATTTATTATTTTGAATGATTATGAATGTATTGATTATCCTCTGAATTACCGGCAGTAAATTTCTATTCCTAGGTGAGCTGCCCACTCCAATAGACTGAGGCCATCGTAATGAATGTGTGTTCTGGGAATGAAAATTAATTTTCTCATCAGCTTTAGCTAAACATAATTTAGAAGATAAATCTTCTGAGAGTAACACACAACCTCCCAATATCAACTAATGAATTTTTGCTAATGCTTTGTTCCTGATTATCTACGTCTGCATCACACTCACTACACCCCACTTTCCCCCCTTAGTCAGTAAGTTGGTCTGCAATATTTTTGTTGAGTTTTGGTCTGAGTTTCCTGGGAAATAGGACCAAGGCTGGGAGGATGAGGGGCTACACTATCAAGTTGCTTAAAAATAGATAAAATCATATTGTAATCAATATTATATGTAATAGTAGACTGAGAAGGTGTTGGAAGGGAGCTGCTATAGCAAGAAGTTAGAAGTGGAATGGGAGTACAATACATGTTCACATTAATTTTATTTGGTCATTGTACTTCATTGTTGCGCTTCCCTCTCCCTAGTCTGGGTTATCATCTTTTTTATTTAATCTGGATCAGATGAGGATGACTTTGATGACCCTTTCAACTCTGCAATCCCTTTTCCATGGCTATAACTCCAACCACACCAACTTGCTCTGAAACTAGCTGATGAATCCCCAAAGTAGAGTGATACTTCATATTTTCTATACATTCCATTCCAGCAGAGTTTTAATGAAAGATCAAAGGTTTAGAAGGGAAAGTTCCTGTCCTTAAGGAGTTTATAGTCTAGCTGGAGATATGTAACATATATCACAAAGATTTGAGAACATTACAAAGAAAAAAATAAATGACTAAAAATTAATATTTTGAATCCATAAATACTAGGGAGACATGGAACAATGGACTGATTAGAATGAGATAGGCAGGAATAATCAGTGAGTGTTTATTGAGAGATGTGAATTTTGAATCAGGCTCTTAAAAGATGGGAGTGAACAGAATGGATAAAAAGGCATAGGGAGCTCTTTCCAACAAATATTGAATGAGTGCCTACCCTCAGAGAACATACAGTGAGAGTTATTCCTATTGGGATTCTGTATTCTAGTGTAAGTTCCCTATATAAAATATATATTTCAGAGTAATAAAACACAAACACACAGGCTTGTATATATTTTGTGTACATATAGTCATAAAAGCACATATATCACTGAATAATAAGCTTGAGAACTAGAAGGGACTTTGTGGCTTTTTGAGTCTAATTCATACCTAAAAGGAATTTTCATTATAGCTAGATATCTCTCTAATCATATATGGATATTGATAGATATCCATAATTATCTAGATAAAGCTATTGTTTTAGCAGGCATATACATATACATCATAGCAACCTATCCTTCCCCTTCTCCTAAAAATACATCAATCCCAAAATAAAGTTGCTAATAATTTACTTACACTATCTCATATAAAACTCATTTTAGCAAAACAAAATCATTGTTTTTATATTATTAAAAAATGGATGTTTTAGGTACTTTCACTTTTGAATCACTAAATACTATTTAAAGTTTATCTCCTACCTTAAAGGATTATTGTAAAGTTCAGATGAAATAATTTATGTAAATCATTTGCAATTTAAAGGAATATACATATTGATATTACTACTATAGGTTTTCTTAGAAACAGTGTGCCAGATTGAAATAAATATATATAGAGATATATATGTAGGAATATATGTGTGTACATATATACATATACATAGGTCTAGACATTTTGTAGATGTCAGTGAGACCAGTCACAAAATAGTAATATGAAATATGCTTTGGATGGATTTTCCCCTTACAACTGCAATCTCTGCTATGGTAAATTTTTCTAAGGTCTATCCTGGCATCTCATGTGAGCAATGAATACAGGAATGTATAGTATAAAAGACTGATAAAGCAGCACAAGGCAACGCTAGCCAAGAAATTCACTTATACTAAATTATAAAAGTAGAGGAAATATGGCATAATGCAACAGTGTTGGGCTCAGAGTCAGGATAACTTTGGCTCAGATTTCATCACTGACACTTACTAGCCAGGTGACCCTGGGTTAAGTCACTTAACTCATATGCCTAGGATTTACTTTCTTAGTCAAAGTTCCCTTGCATTCTGCATCAGTGGGGTGTGGGGAAGGAAAGTTTCTCACTGGAGTTTCCTATGTTGACAAAAAACACAGACATCTTTTTCAGGGTTCTTAGAAGTTGGTGGATAGAAATTCAGTGCCAGAAAAAAAACAAACCCTACCACTAATCAATAATGCTACAATAACTTTAAACTCCTAAGTTAAATGTTGCCATCCTAAATTCAAACAGTTAGCCCAAAATACACACACTAGTATCATATCCAGAAGAACAATTAAACAAAAAAAAGAAATACATATACTGTGTTCTGGCCTCAATTTAAATATGTTTAGGGTATATAATTCTACAGGTTTTCAAATGTTTCTTCAATTTGCTCATCACCACAGTGAACTATAAAAAGGAGCCTATACCTATTTACTTTTAACATGAGTGTCCATAAATGTGAGCTGATGTATGTCCTAGAGTTAGTTATAGCTGCTCTATTTTTGTAAATGTTCTTATATGGATAGAGATATGTATAGATTTCAATCTAATCTAGGCACCAAAAGGAAGAAGCGGAATTTATGGGATATTGTAGCAGGAAGGCATAGAAAGATTAAAAAAAAAAAAACCTCCAAATTTTGAACATCTATATTTTAACACTCCTCCTTTTCCCACCAGACTGCCAAAACAGGTCAGATTCATGGGCCATTGCCAATGTTCACAGTATTCTCTGGTGCTGCTGGTTTCTAACATGCTGAATGATGGCTCTTGGAAGCATGCAAGACCTCTTGACTTATAATAAATGGATCTCATAAGATTCAGTAGTTAGTTCAAACATCCAGAAGTTCAGATGCAAAGCTAAACTTCTTGGACCCCTTTATACCTAATTCAAATAATATAATAATCCCACAAGGTTCCTAAGCAGGAGGAAATATATAACAGAGAATCTGAATTCCTCTGCAACCCATAACTACTTTAAGAATCTTAAGGTGGCTGCTGAGCAGTATTTAGTCTTTTGGGAAAATAAGGATGAGCTAATATCAATTTATTAGACTGGAATTTACTCTTTATATTGTCTAGAGCATTTAGCAGAGCACCTTCCATATAGTACGCATTCAATAAATATTTGCTGGGTCAATTATCTAATGAGTAGAGAGACAAAAAAGGTAACAAGAGAAAAAACAATAGAGTTCTAATATATTTTTTAAAGTACATATTTAAGTTGCAAAAAGTTGCTGAATGTTAAACCATAAGTAAAGCATAAAAGGCAAAGCCTTTGAAGGGTTTTTCACTGTCAAAGGGAAAAGAAAAAACAACAACAAAACCATGTAAGAAAATTCCTCCTTCAATGGGTATAGGGAAAGCAAACATTCATGTGGGAAAAACTTTTCCAGGATAAAACTTTGAATTATTATATTAAGAAGTCAAGATGACAAAGCTGTTAAAGGAACAAGAATTTTGTTCAACAAATCCCCAGCCTGTAGCTAGCAGAGTGAACATGAAGAAGCCCAACGAGGGGAAGCAATATTTGGAGACAACCCTAATCTTCCCCATGAAAAATGAGCATGTGACTCAGAGAGTAAGTCTATGAACAGAGGCCAGTAGAAAACAAGGCCCCAAATGACCATGCCCTGTTGTTATTAGAATCACAGGTTTATTCCTTTTTATGTGTGACTATCACCTAGGCATTATTTTAAAAAAATTTTTATTTAGAATATTTTGCCATGGTAACATGATCAATGATACCCCCTTACTCTCCCCTCCCAAAGCCAACAAACAGTTCCACTGGGTTATACATATATCATTGTTCAAAACCTATTTCCATGTTATTCATATCTGCAGTAGAGTAATCCTTTAACATTAAAACCTTAATCATATCCCTAGCACACTATGTGATCGAGCATATATTTTTCTAATGCATTTCTGGTTCCCATAGTTCTTTGGATAGTGTTCTTTCTTATAAATCCCTCTGGATTGTCCTGGATTATTGCATTGCTGCTAGTAGAGAAGTCCATTACATTCAATTGTGCCACAGTGTATCAGCCTCTGTGTACAATGTTCTCCTGCTTCTGCTCCTCTCGCTCTGCATCACTTCCTGGAGGTTGTTCCAGTCTCCATGGAATTCCTCCACTTTATTATTCCTTTTTGCACAATAGTATTCCATCACAAACATACACCACAATTTGTTCAGCCATTCCCCAATTGAAGGGCATCCCCTCATTTTCCAATTTTTTGCCACCACAAAGAGTGCAGCTATGAATATTCTTGTACAAGTCTTTTTCCTTATTATCTCTTTGGGGTACAAACCCAGCAGTGCTATGGCTGGATCGAAGGGCAGACAGTCTTTTATCGCCCTTTGAGCATAGTTCAAATTGCCCTCCAGAATGGCTGGATCAATTCACAACTCCACCAGCAATATCACCTAAGCATTATAAGATAGGGAGGAAACCCCATCTCCTCCATGAAGCTTTCTGTCTGCTACTGTCTATTTTGATCTCCATTTTCTCCTCACTGCTATATTAACTTCTCTATAATACTCATTTCAGCATTTATCTTAGATAACTATTTCATATGTATTGATCTTGTCTCCTCAACAAATATGCATACTCCTCAAGATAGACAGAACATAAGCTCCTTGAAGGTAGTGCTTTCCCTTTACCAGCTCTAAAAAAGAACTCGCCATACACACTAGTAGTTGGGATTCTTGGTCAGGTATGAGACAGACTAGACAGTTTCTGATTGAGTTTCTGTGATAAACCCTTTTGGCTTTGGCTTTATATTTATAGCACCTAGAATTGTGCCTTAAATAAAGTAGGCACTTAATGTTTGTTAAATTACCAAATGAGAGAATACATCCTATATTTCTTTTGAAGAATAAGGCACTGTGAAAGATTAAAAATAAGTGGTCAAAGAAAGCACCACCAATGCCTTTAACATCCATTACTTTATGTTTTGTTTTTGTGTATATGTATCATATGTTTCTACTAGAATGGAGATGATAGAGAAATACAGAAGATTTCTTTAAGGGAATGAAATGACTAGATCTGTGCATAAGTAAGATGGATTTTTCCTAGGAGAGAGATCATAGGATTATAAGATTTAGAATGGGAATGAATTTTAGTGATTATTAAGTCCAAACTCCTTATTTTGCGAAGAAGGGGCTCCTCAGTCCCTCCTGGTAATAGGTAAAGCCTGGATGAAGTATGAGATGGGGGTCTAGGGCTCAGAAAAGAGTTCAGTTTAGGAGTGATGACTAGGGCTATGGGAGAAATTAGCTTGATAAGGGAAAGAGTGGAGAAAGGGAAAAGGAAAAGCTGGCAGCAGAATCTTGGAAAGGGTTGAAAAGAAGAACCAGAAAAGGAAACAGAGAAAGGTAAATCATAAAGGAAAGAAGTAAATCAAGATTATTTTTTGGTATCTTTGAAGCCATGACAGAAGTAATAGTCAAAAGGAAGGGTAGCCAAGAGTGTCATTCAAAAAAATTCATTTCAACAAATATTTATTAAAGGACTACTATGTGTGAGGCACTGTTATAAACAACTAATATTTATATAGCACCTACTATGTATTTTACACTTTACAAAGCATTTTACAAATATTATCTCATTTGAGCCTCACAACAACCCTAGCAAGGAGTCAGGTGCAATTATTTGTCCCCACTTTACAGTTGAGAAAACTGAGACACACATAAGTTAACTGACTTGTTTGACCAAGATCACTGTTGTTGTTTCAGTCTTGTCCGGCTCTTTGTGACCTCATTTGGTATTTTGTTGGCAAAGATATTGGAGTGACTGCCATTTCCATTTCCAACTTATTTTATAGATGAGGAAACAGAGGCAGATAGGGTCAGGATCAAATAGCTAGTAAATGTTTGAGGTTGGATGTGAATTCAGGCCTTTCTGACACTCTAGAGCTATCAAATAGTTAAACACAAGGAAGTTTGGAATCAAAAGCAAGGAGGGGATCAGGGAGTTTTCTAAAAAAGGCAGTGCTAGAGCTGAAGGAAGAGAAGGATTCTTTGAGGTGGGGTGAGGGCAGTGCCCTCTGAGCACTGGCACACACAGGCAAAGGGATGGGGGATGTTGAGCTGCATGTTAGGAAAAGGAGAAGACCAGCAATAGTAACTTCAAAAGGTACTGTTAAATTGGCTACCAGTTAATAGTAGCAAATGGAAAGGCTACATGGTTTCCTCCAGAGACTCCCTAAAATGATGAAAACCATGACCCTCAAAGTTAAATGTTTTGAAGGAAAAAGAAATAAGTAGACGCAGGAAACATCTCTCTATATAAAGGCTTGAAAAAGTCATAAAGTTAATTGCTAGACAAATTTCTTACTCTCTAACTATATGAGATGTAGTTGTTTTTTCAGGTACCCATAGGAGTAGAGAACTTCCTTCCTTCCTCATATATCTCTATTGTTAAAAATTAGCCTGAAATGTCATCAGATCCAGCCACCTGCTTCAGGTTTGGCTTATCCACCTAAAAGTGGTATGTTCAAGGTCTATTTTTTAGCTCGTTAATGATGAGAGCATGTCAAACATTTCATTGAAATTGAGAGAGATATCTTTTGAAAGAAAAAGAAATCAATGTGGCATTCCTTCGGGCTTGGATGAAAGGAACTAGTGTTGCTACTAGATGATATGGAAAAGGTGGAATATCTCAAGGAGAGGAAGCTTAATCGGAAAAAGACCCTCTCACCTTGAAAAGATGAGGCATTAGAGGTATTATGGTCTCTTCCAGTAATAAATGTAGAGTGTCAACAATATATGACCCTGCAGATTCAGAGTGTAGTCGTCAGGCCTGGGGAAGAGAATTTGGGCCAATGAAAGGGGAAGTGGAGGAGAGGAGCCAAAGGGAAAGGAAAGGATTATTTCAAGATACTGAAGACTCAGAGAAAACAATTCCCTATTAATTTCAAGCACTAACATATTCAGGAATTTAAAAATTCCAGGAATAAAGTATAGCACTTGGTGCAGCCAAGCTGATTAAAAATGGACACAGGCATTTATATTTGGAATATCAGAACTAAGTGGAATTAATAAGGATATTTGGCTTCTCTTTTATTCTATATTTGTACTTGTTTTACTTTTCAGAAGTCATCTTGTGAAATGTTTTAAGCCCAGATTAGGTTTTACCTCACAAAACAGCTGAGTGAGAAAGAACAATGAAGCCATGGAACAGAAAAACAATTGGAAAAAAAATTTGGTTAAGCCCAAACTACTCCTATATAATATGAGGGACTTTGGAGGGGCCATTAATTTCGGAGACCAGACCCAGTCTAGGAAAGAAAGTTTTATATCAGAGCCCAAGTCTGCTTCTTGCATCCATTTGTTGTTCCCCTCAGTGATGAGTGCTAGCCTAGTATTGGGCTGCAGGGATTAAATCCTGAGGTGATGCGTTTCATGAGCATTTGCTATAATAGGATTTGCGTGCTTCAGGAACAAAATGATACAGACAAAATGATGCTGTCTGCTGAAAGCTGCCTTTTTCTACATAGCATTTGTTATGGTTCTAAGGAATCATTGTAGCCTTCCCTTTAAATAACCATCTTTATCTGCATATTTCACAATTCTAAATATTGACCATGTACCTAACCAACCCTTCTTGCCAATATAGATGTACAATCTAGAACATAACTGTTAGCATGTGGCAGTTTGGGTTTTGGATTAAAGGCTTTCCTCTACCTTACACAGGAATCTCTGACTCATTCTATGCACAGGGCTGCCTAAAATCCTAAAAAACAAGCCAAAAAAAAGTCATCACAGGATAGTCAAGCAATTCTCATCCTCAATAGCTCAAACATGTTATTTAGCTGTTCACAGTAACTGGTAAAGTTTAATTTTGAAGCCTGATTCAAAGCTCATTGATAGCTTAGCAATGTCTTTTGGATACACTGATAGATTAGCCTGAAGTTCTTAACAAGGGTCATGAAATCATGAAGAACCTTAATATTGCCTAAAATGCTGTTTCTGGTGATAAAACACAAGTAGCTTACTTACTTTGGTGCCTTGCTCAATTCTAACCATTGTCTGAAAGCTAACCCATTGAAGTATATATAATTCTAACATGTTTTATGACAGTGAAAAGACTTTGAGAACAGGCTTAACAAAAGACTGTCTGCTGTCTTATGACGCCCTGCTAAGTTCAGAGATGCTCATCAAAAGAAGGTCAGCTCTCAAGTATTGACATTTACAGGCTACATTGATCCATGAACTTGTTAACAATACAAAACAGACCTCAGTCCTATAAAGCCCCTTTTCTGCTTCCATGCTGAGAGTGGCAAAATAGAGCCAAGGGGTGCTAAAAATCTGAAAGCTCTTAGGGAGAATGTTTATAGAAGCATTAATTTAATGGTTGGCACCAAGTTTGAAATCTTTGTTTAGTGACTGATGCATTGACATATTAATAGAGGACACAGTATTGGCATTCTAGCTACAAATGAAACCTGAGTTCACAAAGTTCATAAAGCCCAGGATCACAAAATTAGCAATAATGATGATTATAACAATAATAACAATGACAACTAGTATTTATATCACACTGTTGAAACATGAATGCCAAGAGCCTAATCAAAGCATTCATATTTTCCTCTATAGGCCTTTACTAAAATCTAGTTTTATCTCTGTGGATTTTTGCTATCCCATTTAATATATCTCTTGGCAGTGATTTATGGTACTGACTTTGTAAACTAGTTATTCTCACTGAATTCATCAACACCAATTTCAAACTAAAAATCTATTTGTCTTAAATCATCTTAACAAAGCTGAATGTGTGAAATATTAGTTACACTTGCAAATCCCATTTGAGTACAAAATGATGCCTGGGACTACAATGTCAAGCACTTTGATGAAAAGAGTGCACTGAATGTCATTCTCTACAGTTCTGGTTCCCAGAGCTCACATTTCCAGGGGCTAAGCTGACCACAGAGGTAATCGGTGAAGGTTCCCCATTCAGAGGAATTAACCTTGTCTAAAACACTTAACTTCTCAATGATGAAAATGCATTCCTTCACAATTAGTATCAAGAAATCATTTCCAACTTGATACTATTAATCGAAACCAGATGTTTACTTCTTTTTTTATTGATTGAGGTATTCATGTTCCTACTTTGTGACTCCTCCTGACTTCTAGAACATTTTACACTCCTGCGTCTAGTGCTATGAGGCAAATCCCTCTGCGAATCCATCAATACCCAATAGGAAGTGAGGCTTTTTTGGCATTTCATTACTTAAAGATGGAAAAACAGGCAACCTCTATCCAGTGTTATTCAATCTCCATGGCTGGGAAACCGATTTTTTAAAAAATGCTCAAGTGATCTAGAAACAAGAACTTCTTTCTAGACTGAATCTCAAAATTTCAGCCAGTCATCTCAACTCTAACTATGCTGTAGGAAGTAAATTGCAGTGGAAAAAAAAGCACTGAATTCGGAGTCTCATGTGACTCTAGAGCTTCTGGGATTTAATTTCCTGCCATGGCAAATGAAGACAACACCCTGCCTCCCTCAAAGGGTTATTGTGAGGGTCACACTGCTATCATGGCTATGAAAGTGCTTTGAAAAGATAATGTACTTATTATAATACACAATAGCTAGTCTTTATATACCATTTCAAGGTTTGCAAAGCACTTTACATATTTCACATCATTTGAACTTTGAGAGTAGGTACTATTATTGTTCTTATATGATGAGAAAATTGAGAATAAGAGACATTAAGGGAATTGCTGCGGGTCACAAAGCTAGTAAATGTTTAAGGAAAGATCATTGTTATTTTTCAAGTCATCCAAAGTTATTTTTAATAAGACAATTTATACTACACAGGAATGGCAATCACATATGTGGACGTGGAATCGAGAAGCCCCCAAACTTGTAGCCTAGAAGATTGAATGACCCCCAGTTTACTTAGCTTAAAGGGGAAAGCCTCAGGTTTGACCTTGTCACATGAGAGTTCCTCTGGGAGGGAAAATATAACTTTCTGACTAACAATAGACTTTAAAGTAGGTTAGGTGGGAATAGCTAATCCCATCAGGTGTTAAGTATCTCTTTTGTCCCAACAGTTTCTCCCCTTAGGCCAAACTCCTTTAACCCAGTGGCCCAGCCCGAGGCTGGGTCTTTCCCTTTTGTGTCCATAGTAAAACACCAGCCCCTCGGTTATACCTATCTGGGACTCCTCATTTTCCTTTGTTACCATTATTAGGTCAATCAACTATCCCTCTCATCCTTAGTCTCCACTTTCTCCTAGAAAGGTATTTAAGCTTGCCCACTTTAGTGGCTACTTGGAATTGTCCAATCCAGCAGAATTGGCCTTGTGTAGGTGTGTGGCGTGCAGCTCTGTGTAGAGGTCTAACTCAGCACTGTATCTCTTTCCTTAATTAAAGAGTAGCTTTTCTGAGTATTTAATAGTTCTGTTTTTTTCCCAGTCAACACATACAATAGTTATACAAAAGGAAAATCAAAGCTTGGAGATTTACAGTAAATGATGCCTATAATCAAACCTAGAATCCAGTTTCTTATTTTGAGGCCTCAAATCTCAGAATGTGAGAAGAGAAGCAGCCACCTAACCCAGCTAGTACACAGAAGGCACCCCTTCCTGCACCTGCCAACCCCCATTCAACAAGTGGTCACTTACCCTGGGCTAATGGCTCCTTTTTGTTGTCTAGCCCTAGGGGTTTAATTTGGATTTAAAAAGGTCAGTTAGGCCTTGGTTATCAAATATTCATTATTAACATTAATTTTTTAAAAAGTATCAGTGACAATTATTCGTTTAGAACACAGAATGTTTTGGCTAATTTGTACATCGGTTAAATGTCTAAAAAGATGACTGAAATTTTTCATTCTGTTCAGTCCTAGCAACACTCCTTAGGACACAATTCAAACACCAAGCACTCTATGAGGCATTTCCTGATTCTCCCAGTCTTTAATGGTCTTTCCCCAGTGTGGTCCTCACATCCATAGTACTTTGTGTTATATACTTCTATGCTTCTTTGTAATTACTTAAGTAAGTATATTGCTTGGCTTGATTCTAAGCTTTCTCAGGACAAGGATTATGATTTATCAAAACTGAATGTGTCCTAACAGCTGACACTGGGATCTGCTCACAACAGATGCTTACTAAAGGTTTATTGAATGGAATTTCAATATTTTTCAAGCCACAGACCAGGCGTGGAAAAGGTATAATATAAAAAAGGGGGGAAATGTCACAAATATGGGAATGGCTAAACAAGTTATGGCATATGAATGCAATGGGGTTTATTATTATTGCAAGAAATGAAGAAGGAAAACCTGGAAACACTTTTTTGAACATTGATGCAGAGTAAAGTGACAAGAACCAGGAGGACAATTTATACAGTAAGAGCAATATTTTAGAGAGAGAGATTAGCAACTCTGATCAACACAATGACTAACCATAATTCTAAGACTCATGCTGAAACATACTCTCCAATTCCAGAATGAGATCTGTGTCTGGATATTTCTTTTCAAATCTCCCTGGAAACCACATTGTAGTATTCTGTGTCTCATGAAGACTCTCTTTCTTATCTTTAATTAATTTGAAAGGTGAGAGTTGGATTACAAAGGAAATTCAGCCATCAAATTATTTTTATAAATTCAGAGAGTCCAGGTTAAGAATCCCTGTCCTCATTGTCAAGTCTGGTCATTTCCACCTTTGTAACACCTCTCCTCCAAGCCCCCTTTCCTCTTCTGGCATAGGCCCTTCCATGGTACAAGTCCTCATCACCTCACACTTGAAGATGGCCTTTTGGTTGGTCTCGCTTCAAGTTTCCCTTGATTTAGTACTCACCTGTCAAACTGTTACTCCTAAAGCACAAATCTGACCATGTTTCCTATGCATTCAATCAATTATGTAACTTCCTATTACATCCAGGACCAAATATTGTTTGGTAATCAGAGCCCACTGTAAACTGCCCCCTTCTCTATTTTTCCTCTTTTTTCCCCACCTTATCTCCCCTACAAATTTTGCAATCCAGTGACACAGGTCTCCTTGTCTTTCCTTGAACTAGATTTTGCCAACTCCAGGCATTTTTATGATCTGTCCCCCAAGCTTGGAATGCTCTCCCTACTCATCTCCACCTCTTGGTTTTCTCTACTTTCTTCAAACCTTAACTAAAATCTTTTCCTGTTATTGGAAGCCTTAACCAATTTCCTTTAATTCTAGTGTCTTCTTTCTGCTGACTATTTCTAATTCATCCTATAGATGTATGGATGTAATTGTTTACATCATGTTATTCTCAATAGACTACATTTTATCTTCTCAATAGACTCCTCAATGAGCTCCCCAATGGTGGGACATTTTTTTTTGCCTTTCTTTATAACCCCAGTATTTAGCACAGTGCTTGGCAAACAGTAGGCACTTAATACTTGACTGACAACCCTAGGGCCTAGGAGAAGCAAAGAGGATAGTAGAGAAAAAGAGAAAAGCAAACTTGATTTTTTTCCCTGGCACCAGAACTTGAGAGGAAACATGATCCTGGAAGATGAAAGACCTGGAAGGTAATTTTAATGATTATCTTGTCCAGTTCTCCTACTTTACATATGAAGAGAGTGAGATCTAGAGGATATAATTTACCTAAGGATCCATAGTTATAGTAAGGAGCAGAGTAGAGGTCTAAAACACAGCCCTAGTCCCTTGAATTCAGGGCTCATTCCTCAGTACCAAGTTGCCTCTGAGGCTGGGAAGATGCTTCAGAAGCCATGGAGCTGGTGGTTTTAGAGTAGGGTTTTAGAGACTACAAAGATCTCACATAAGTTAAAGACAACATAACTCAAGTTGATTTAGGGAATGAATCATTCTTGGGAGCAAAGTTTTTACTTCTTTTTAATTATTAGCTTAAAAGTTTTAAAAATTATTTTAGAAAGAAAATGTTCTTTTTCAAGTCATCAGTTGAAAAAAATGGCTATTAATATAAGACATCCTTTATTACCATCAGTTAACTAATATTTTAACAAACATGCAATTATATTTCCAACTCAAATTCCCAATTTTAAATCATCTACATATAAAGCAGATATAAAGAACAAAATATACTATATCTTAACAAAATTTTAAAATGCTATCATTTATACAAGTTTTTTTTTTAAATAAAATCCAACTAATAAAAACCTACCTTTGGATCCCTTTGCAAATATCCCTATGTATTTACAAAGCTCCATTAATTTTGTTTTTATTTTCTTATTTATATTTCTACAAATATCACATACATGCTTGTGTATGTACATTATTGTCAACATGGAATCTAGAAGCCCCCAAACTTGTAGCCTAGAAAGAGTTAGTGATTCCCCAGTTTTATTTAGCTCAGAGGTGAAAGCCTCAGGCTTGAGCCTGTTCCTGTGAGAATCCACAATCCACTTCAAAAGGGGGCTAAACCCAAGCTGGAAGTCCGGTGACTCTTCTAGTCTCCAGAAGCCTCTCTCAATATATCTCACCCTCCCTTCAGAGGATCAAACTCCAGACATTCAGCTTGTGAGTCTGACGCAAAAAACCCAGAACTATTAAATAGTCAAAAATCACTCTTTAAACAAGGGGAAGGGGTTCAATGCAACAGTAGGCCTCAACATAGAGCTGCGGGTCACAGGATTGCAGAGTCCAAGGAGTGAACTCTGGCCGCTCTGGACACTGACCCCTGGAAATCCCAAACTTGAGAGAATGACAGTTCCCAGGAGCCAATAAAGTTAGGGAGCTTAAATACTTTTCTAGGTGGAACAGGCGGGGCTGAGGATGAGAGGGACAGTAGATTAAATTTATAATGTTGACAAAGGAAAAGGAAGAGTTCCAGACAGGAATAACAGTGAGGGGCTGATGCTCTACAATGGACACAAAGGGGAAAGACCCAGCCTAGGGCTGGGCCACCAAGGTAAAGGACTTTGGCCAAAAGGGAGAATCCTTTGGGACAAAAGAGGAACTCAACATCTTAAAGTCTACTGTACTGGGGGCCATCAGTCCACGCCTTGACAGAGTCAGGAGTGGTAGCTGGGGAGACCACAGAGTGGTCCTTGGCAAGATGTGACTGCCCACGCTATCCCCCTTGCATGACCTC
Source organism: Monodelphis domestica (assembly GCF_027887165.1). Taxonomy (NCBI): domain Eukaryota; kingdom Metazoa; phylum Chordata; class Mammalia; order Didelphimorphia; family Didelphidae; genus Monodelphis; species Monodelphis domestica. The sequence continues at coordinate 171,199,018 of NC_077229.1, forward strand.
TTTCATCAATGCCCCTACCTATGAATTGACATGATTATTATTCCACCTAGTCTCAAAAGAAATAATGCAAGAGCAAAACACCTGTACCCTAATTCCCCAAAACATCACCAAAAGATCAGACCCTCAAACCCAATCCCAAAAATTATCATGGGTTAACTTTTATTTAGGTACATGATTCCCAGCAAAACTGTAGCTACAGGCCAAGCCCAAAACTTTCTCATGAAGCCAGCACACAGATCAATCATCGAGGCCCATACAATATATACAGGTACAGTACAGGTACACTAAGCTTCAATATGCCTCAGTGACTCAATTACACAAATCAGTAACTCAAACTCCCTAGTAAGCCACCTGTGATGAAATCATTTATCTTGTATTCTGTCTGTAATCACAATACACAAATATAGAATGTGAATTAAGTGATTTGTTAAAAGTTAATGTATCACTTTTCTAATTATCTCTCTTTGATTTTGTGTATCTGCATGCCAAGAGAATGGGCATAAAAATAAAGATCAGACATTGGAAAGCGGAGCAGCTGAGATGCAAAGCAATCCCATGGCGGTTATGATTAAGCTATCTTCCGTTTGTTATTTTTGTTGACTGAGCGTTCGCCACCTGCCAGGAACCCTGGAATCAGGAGTGAGGTTGGACCCTGCCCGTGACACTACTGTTAGTCTTAGAGGCCATGAAGGACCTTCCCTCTGCTCTTTTGACAAGATCAAACCAGGAGTCTTTGCCCTTAAGCTAGGTAAACTGGGGTTCACAATCTTTCTAGGCTACAAGTTTGGGGGCTTCTAGATTCCATGTTGACATTATATAGATATAAGTTCAGTTGTAATCACAGGCATACTTTTCCGGTTCTATTGTCTTTGCTTTGTTTGCATCCCTTCAAACACAGTGACAGGCAGCATAGAATAACTGGTTTAGGGAGTCACGAAGCTTGGAGCTCAAATATTGCCTAATACACTTAAAAGCTGTATCATCCTTGGAAAATTATTTAACTTCTTGTGGTCTCAGATTCCTCAACTGTAAAATGAGGGAGGTGGAGTAGATGGCCTGTGGGAGCTCTACTAGCTCTAAAACTATGATCTCATGATAGGATATAGTACATGATTGCTTATTTTGAAGAGTAGACTAAATAAGTTTAGTCTTTTCTGGAAAATTCGGGTCATTACTATGAAAATCAAATTAGAAAATTAAAGAATATTAGGGCTAAGAGGAATCTTATAGATTATATAGTAAAGGCCCTCATTTTCTAGAGAGCATTATCCTCTCTCTAGAGCACCTACATGCCCTTGAGAACTATTAAGGAATGAATAGGGCAGTTTGCCTTAACATTAAATGGATGCAGGTTGCTATGCCTGTTTAGGGTTTCTGACTTAACCTTTGCTGACAGATCCTAAAAGTTATTATTTCTTGCTACTATCAGTGTGTAACAAGAATACTAGATTTGGAGTGGAAAGGACTTTAGTTAGAATTCTTCATAGAAAAAGCCAGAAGAAGGAATCTGCTTTGAGAAGGATCTGGGCATCTGTTCAATATCTGAAGTTCGTAGCCATCAGAAAGTGTGAGAGAGAGTGTGTTTGTGTGTGTGCGTGCATGTGCGTGTGCATTGCCTATCTATTGCTGCTCTTCCAGCTGCCCAGCAGGAATTTTGAGAACCTGATTCTTGGTTTACATTTCAGATTGGTAAGGTAGAATGAAGTTGGAATGGACTAGATGTTGTTACTCTGCTAGCAAAGATAGTTTTTAACTTATCATCACACTGGATCATTTTCACTGAGTTACCTTTGGTCATCAGCTCCATTTTGGTTGCTGTTCAGGACAATTCTCCAAAGGTCTGAGGCTACCAATTTCTTCTGGTCATTCACAAGGTTGATATCAGGCAACTGCAGCTCATAAACCTTGCTTTCAGAAAGACTGAATTCTCGAAAAGCGACAAAAGTTTTCTGGAGTTCATCCCAGTATTCCAAACTACAAGGAACCTTAAATTAAGATGAAAAGAATGTTAGAAATTAGATTCAAGTCAACAAGCATTTGTTGAACACCTTCTAAGGGTACTCAGGAAAACATGGTCTCTTTTCTCAAATGGGAACGTTAGAAGGATAAGATATGTACAAATAACGACACATCACAAAATAGAATATAGTATACAAAAATGGTGCTTGAAAATTGAGAGAAAGGAGAGGCTATTTTGCAGTCAATCAATCAATATTTATTGAATGCCTTCTATGCACTAGGTGCTGTAGTGGGTGCTGGGGATACAAGGAAAGGCAAAAGTTAGTGCCTAGAGAGAAGAAAAGGTGATCGAGCCACAATAGGAGAAAAGAATTTTGGACAACAATTCATAGGAATGGGTGCATCAAATGAAGGTTTTCTGAGGATGGGAAAGACTTGAGTATCTTTGTAGGCAGTGGGGAAGTTGCTATGAAATAAGGAGAATCTTCTGGAGGGGGGGAATGAAATGGGATCATTGGTGCATGTAGAGGGGTAAACCTTGTCTAGGGGAAGAGCTATTTCATTTTGTGAAATAGTGGCAGAAGGCATATGGGTAACACGAGGTGAGGAAGAGAAGCTGAGAAGAGGGAGCACTTGGGGAAAAAAGCCTCTATTTTTGTCGGTAAAACATGAGGCAAGGTTCTTGGCTGGCGGGGTGGGAAGGAGGATCCATGGAAGGAGAGAAGATGAAAGAAAATTTTTGGAGAAGACACTGTGGTGAGTACAATAGAGTTCATTAGGAAGGTGCAGCAGAGAGGGCCTAGCTGAAGTTATGGAACATAACTGTAGTGGACCCAGCTGTCACTTAAGTCATCTTCTCCAGCTTCTCTTGATGGTACCATGCATAGGAGCAAAGGCAGCAAATGGTGAGAGAGATCTAAGTTGAAGGCTTGGTAGGGCAAGATAGGCAATATGATCAGCAGATCAGATAGGGGATTCAGATAGGAGCAATCTTCTGAGGAATCAGGGAGTCTTCATGGGAAAAGAATTTATTTTTAAACCCTTATCTTCCTTCTTAGAATCAATATCATATATTAGTTTCAAGGCAGAAGAGTGGTAAGGGAGGATAAGGTGACTTACCCAGGGTCACACAGGAAGGGTCTGAGGCCAGAAAGTGACTTGCCCAGGGTCACACAGATTTAAACCCAGAGACCCTTCCATCTCTAAGCCTGACTCTTAATCCACTGAGCTCCTTAGCTGTCCCCAGCCTTAAGTTTTGAAGAATGATTGGAACAATAACCACAAAGGTATTTGGGATGTAGGAAACACAAGCAAAACCAAGAATTCATGGGGATAATTTAAGGAACATAAATTAGAACTATTGGTGGTAACATATATGAGGGAAAGTAGTATAAGATAAAGCTAAAAATGTAGGCTACACCTGGATTGTGAAGAAACTGAATGTCAGGCTAAGGTGTTAGGATTTTAGAAACTTTAGATACATACTATATTGATTAAAAGTGACCCTACTAGACTAAAGAGCACATAGTTGCAATCCTAAATAAGTACTTTGATTTCTAAGTATTGATGCAAAAGGCAGAAAGTATTAACAGCTTGAAACTGAGGAATATCAAACCCCCTTTTGCCAGCTCCCACAAAAGAACAATGTAATAATCACATACCATCTTCGTTTTTGAAATTTATTAACGGCTTATATTTCTTATTTTAATTCACTACATATTTACTGGATATTTACTGTGTGCCTGTTACTGAAAAATATAAAAGTTATACGATACCAGCCTTTATTCTCAAGGATTTCATATTCTTATTGGGGAGATAACTTACACACATTAAATGGGAAACATGTTAATATGACTGACTACATACCAAATTGCATGGCTCTGACAGAATCAGTATTACTTAATGTTATGGAAGGTAGAGGTTAGTTTAGGTTTGCTGAGTTTATTATGCCATTAGAGAGACAGGACTGAGTAGGCTGAGAAAAGAGACAACAGTCTAGGCCAGAAAATAGAATGAATAAAAGTACAGAAGTGAGAATGACATTCTGTGTGCATAAATGTCAATGTGTGGGCAATCAGAAAAAATTGAGCACAAGGTAAGGTGGAATAATACAATTAAGCTATGAGGGGCGTGGGCATTCATGATACAAAAGTGGGGTGAGGGAAGAGTTCAGCCAAAAAGGACAAAGAAGATATTGAAGACAACTTAACTGGATTCACAATTTGGCTTAAGGGCTAGCCCTTTGGCTATATGTTCATTTTGGAACATTCCAGACTATTCAGAAAATTTGTAAAACAATAGAAAGTAACTGCTACAAAAATACACATAAAAATATGTGGGTTATGTGTTTGTTAGTATTTTCCTCTACACACCCTATTTTCCTTGGTTAATCAAGTGGAATGAGTGAATTCACTCCAAATGGAAACTTCGCTGAAAATAAGTTTGAAATGCTTGTTTTGTTTGTGTGACTAAGAATACTTATCCCAAGTCTGTACATTTATTTTGTTCTTTTTGTGTAACATGTCACACTCTTATATAAAAAAAAAATCAATGTCTAAATTAAAGTAAAAAGAAAATCTAGCAAATTACTTTTGGGTAGGATTTGGTATTTTAAAGATATTTTGCAAATTTGCTAGAAATACATGCATACATATGATTCACCCGTTCCATCAGGGTACCATCCTGAAAGGATTCATTATCTCATTCTGGACATACCACTTCCTTCTTTTTGATAAAGATTTCTATAGATATTCATTATAAATATTTCCCTCACCCTTTGGTTACAATCTTCCATTCCAAGAGCTCTTGTTTTACAACATTCCAGTTCTCACCTTTTTAATTATAACCACTAACCACAATTTTTAGAAAATATTCTAAACTTGCACTTGTCATCTCTTTCTGTTATAAGTAGGAATGGAGGACTAGAAAGTCTGTTTCTGTTAATCCACAAAGTCATTAAATGAGAACGGGAACCTTCTAAGTAAAGCAGAAGCAAAGTGGCAATAGAGCAATTTAGAAGATGGTTCAAAGTCCAAAGCAGAGAGAGAAATATAAGGGCTAGGCAGGAAAACAGAGTTAGAGTTCATAAACTAAAGAGTTTATAGGCTGAAAGCCAAACTAGAAGGGAAACAACACAAGAGGCAGCTGGCATATAGAAAAGATTAGCTTCACATAGGGATCAGGATGAGACAGTGTCATTTGATGGCCAAGGATCTACTAGTCATCTTCCAAATGCTTAGCTGAAGCAAATATAGCTGTAGACTCTGACAGTTTTCCATTAAATGCTGACATTACCCAGCTAATCTTAGTTTTAGGTACAACATATTGAAATTACATATCTACTACTTTAATGTTATACTTATAGCTCCATATGTTAGAATTCTCTTAAGAACTCCAAGATCTACTTTATGTTTTCTTTTTAAAAGAATTCTATCATATAATTTTATGTTTGAAATTAGTTATTTAGTATATAGTTCTATGTTTAAAAATCTATACTTATCTTTCCTAAAAGAATTATTATGAATTCCTGTACTGAATAACTTTGAGGAAAGATGGTAATTTTGGTTGCCAAGAGGTAATTTAGAAATGTTGGATATCTAGAACTGAGTCAGAGGAAATAGGAACAAGTAAATTGAATTCACTAGAAAATATTCCACATATTGCACATAGTTCACTTCAAATAACTGTCAAGAATATGCGTATTTTTATGATATTTTATTTTCCTATCCATTATTTGACAGAGTTTTAAAAAATCAGTTAGTAATATAACAATAATAAAATGACCTGAACCCTATACATATGTGAACTTTGCACTAAAAACAATTTAGCCTGTGTAGGAACCACATTTAAAATCTTTTTCCAAAATGTATTTCCGTTCAATGGTTAATTTGGAAAGATTTAAAAAGTCTTGGTACAAAAAAGTATTTGAGAAATGATTTGGTAACATTTTAAGGAATAATACTAGAATTGTGTTGCCCACTCATCTTCATGGACGGTTTCTATTCTTTGGTACAGAGAGGAAAGGGGACATACACATACACACACACAAACTATGTCTTTGAATCTTCATTTCCAACAACTTCCCAAGGGCACATTCTGATACATCCTCAGTTAACTGAACATCTTAATTCTTAAGCATTCTGGCTACTAATAAATTTTATTCTATTGATTTTATCCCTTTATCCTACCCTTATTCATGAGCTGACTGGCTGGCCAGAGATAAAGAGAGAGGGCAGTATTCTGGAATATGGGGATTTTGTCTATAAAATGAAATAGGTATTCAGGCTTGATTCTAACCAATAGAAGGTCACAGAAATCAAATGAAATGGGCTTTATAGGTTGCACAGTTGAAAACAAAGATTAGTTACATTGGTTTCATCCAAATAACAGCTTTATTTTTGGGTAAGATAGTCAAATCCTTGTATCATAAGATGTCATAGCCATCTCTCATTTGGACTCTTACAATACCTTTTTATTGATAAACTTTTACCTTATGGGGCCTGGGACTAAAACATTCTTAGCCATTTCCTGCCCATGGTTCTGCTCTTTTATCTCTTCCATTCCACCCCTCTATTTGATAGGTAAGCTTTCCATTTACATCTCTTGGAAGTAGGCCTTTATGATACTTCTCAGCTGTCTTTTTACCTTGCTCCTCTGCTTAGACAGGTCTGTCTTCCACCCTGACTGTCTCCATTCTCTCAAGGATGCTTGGAAGCACTAAATTGTTTAACATGTTTAAAGAAGATCTGAATATATGAAAAAAATGAGGATTAATCTAAATCTAATCCATGACCATAACTTATAGGCAACACTTGGAAATGTGAGAACCTTTGTTAATAAGACTGATTCTATAAATCATATCCTCTCATTTTCTCAGAATTGAAAGAAGATGTTACAAAGACAATACCCTGCTTTACCATTGACATTTTATAGGTGAGACAAAGAAAGCTTGGAGAAAATAAACTATAAGACTTATTAACAGGATGGTACAAATGGAATTCTTCTAACCACATAAACATTCTTTATAAAGAATAAAAGAATAAGAAGATTGCTCAGTTTTCTGGAAATGATCTTTATCCTTGACAGTCTTAAGGATTAACTGTGGCCAATGTGAGCTCACTTGGGATTACCACCTGTTGTAGCCCTAGTCCTGTGCTGGCAAACCTATGGCATATTTGCCAGATGGAGCATGCTGAAGAGGGCAGCTCCCCTCCTCCTCTCCTTGTGCCTGAGGACATTTCTCACATGATCCACTCCTCTACTCAGCAGCCCAATGGAAATACTTTTCCCCTCCCCTGTCTGGGGCAAGTGGAGGGGGGCTCACATGTGGCAGGAAAGTTGCAGTTTGGATACTTGGTTTTAAGGTCTAAAAAAGGTTCACCACCACTGCCCTACTCCATATTAAAATTCCTGGAATTACCTCAGGAATCTTGTCACTCTAGAAATCTCCCTGCCTTCGTGAAGAAAAGAGGGGGATGAGAAATAGTGCCTCCTGAAACAGAAGCTACTCTTCCCTTCTTTTTCAGGATGTAACGATGTCACATTAGCATTAACCTCATGGTTCCCTACCCTAAGGCCATGGTAGCTCGCTACAGATTAGGATCTAAGAAAAATCAATTGCTCTTACTTTACTCAAAATGAAACCAAACAGTTCAAGAAATCGACACAGCAAGGAGAAACAGTCTTCCAACATCATCAACAAAAAGCCTCTTCTAATCTTACAATAAGGAACCAAAGCACAAACACAAAGAATAGGGCTAGCATATACTCATCTGTTTAACACATCCAGTTTCCACCACCTGCTAGAAGGTTAAGGAGAACAGGATGCGTCTAGAAAAATTGTGAGGAAGACAAAGGCACAAGCAGCTGGGGTAGAGTGTAATGTGTTCAGGGTTGCCCCCAGAGCTACATTCTTGTTTTCTTAGTTCTCTGTTTTATTTCATTTCATTTTGGGAAGCAAAAAACAACACAAAAAGCCTTTTTTGCTTTTTTAGATGCAATACGGGATTCTTGAAGTTCCCTTTCTCACATGGTGGGCGCTTCCCCTTGGAGATCAAGTCACTCTTGTTCCAGAAACAACTACCTAACCCCCTGCATTCAGAATCCAGGAAACACGTGTGTTTTATCATCTCTTAACAAGGCCACCTAAGTGAAAGAAAGGCAGAATACAATATAAACTCATATTGTGTGTCAGACGCCAACCCATGCTGGGATTTTAAATTTAGTTTCCTGAACATGAATAAACTACTGGCTTTATGATTATACTATGTTGCTATGTGGATGATATTCTGTTCAAGAGTCCATTCTCTCAGAAAAGGATTTTCCTTATAGATGAACTAGGAGTATTGTATTTAGAGCTGAACGTTCATAATTCAGGTCTATAAAGTATTTCTTTTTTTACACTGATTTTTAAAATCATCAAACACTTATTTCATTCATGCTGAAATAATATGAAAAAATTTCTCGTGTGTCACAGAGCAAAGCAGAATGAAAATTAAATGCATTTGCTTGCAATCCAAGTCTAATACAAATCGATTCTATGGAACCTGCCAGGCAATGGCCTTCACTATTCACAAGTCTCAGTGATAGGTATCAAGCAAAATTCATATGAAAAAGCTGAATATAAGGGACACAGATCAATCCCATCTGCAGAAACTTTAAATTTCCTTTTTCCAGGGTCAAAGATAATCTTTTCTTATCAATTCATAAATGTGACTTTGGGATACTTTCAGAAGTTAGAAAATAATTCTGAATAGTCTTTGATAATAACCAGTCACCAAGTCAAAGGCAGTATTGGCCCTGGCAACTTCCTTAAAATGAGAAGCTAAGCAAATGGCAATCTTTATTGCTGGAAGAAGTTCCCTGCTTGGGAGTGAGTTCTCTATACCAATGACATGCCAGGAAGGGTTAAAATGATTACTGTGGGGCAGTTAGGTGACCCAGTACAGAGAGTGCCAGACCTGGAGTCAGGAGGCCCTGCGTTCAAATCTGGATTCAGACACTTCCAAGCTGTGTGTCTCTGACCAAGTCACTTATCCCCCCACTGCTGGGTCCTCACCAGTCTTCTGCTTTAGAACTGATACTTAGTGTTGATTCTAAGAGAAGGTGAGGGTTTAAAAAAAATTACCTAATAATTATGCTGGTATGCCAAGAATCTGTAAGGTATAGGGACTCTAGCAGGAAACAACTCACTTCTAACTTATAAGGAAGCTGATTGAGATTCAGAGAGGTTTAAGCCACTAATTGATTGGGCTAGTATGAGTCAGAGGTGGGATTCGAACCCAGGTCCTCCTGACTGTGGCTAGTTTTCCATCCACTATCTGGTGATCCTAGGCAAATTCTAAGTTGATGATTTTGCCCTTTAGTTGTTTTCAATTGCGTCCAACTCTTTGTGACCCTGTTTGGGTTTTTCTTGGCAGAGATACTGGAGTGGTTTGCTCTTTCCTTCTCCAGCTCATTTTATAGATGGGGAAACTGAGGGCAACAGGGTTAAATGACTTGCCCAGGATCACATGGCTAGTAAGTGTGTGAGGCCAGACTGAATTTAGGAAGAAGAGTCCTCCTGACTCCAGGCTGGTGCTCTATTCACTGCACCACCTAGCAACACAACAACAAAAAAGAGGCCAGAGCACTGGCTCTATTGTAAAAGGATCTGGGTTCAGATTCTGCGCGACCTCAGGCAAGTGCCTAATCTGGGACTCATTTTCCTCATCAGTAACATGAAAGGGTTGGACTAAATGACTCGGGAGCTCCCTCATTGTGCCAATCTCGTATCCAAGAATTAGGATCCCAGACCCACACGGGTGAGCATTTAGGGGCTGGAGAGAACTCTGCGTAGGTGATCACAAGTGGCGCCCGAATGGGCTGCACAGGAATAGTGTAGTGATGACAAAGAGGGTAAGGAGGACGCGGGAGGAAAGATCGGTGTCCAGGAAGAAAGATCCTGAAAAGTGTCATGTCTATTCAGGAAAAAGGAAAAGAGGATTCCATAGCCCCATCTTAGACAGTTTTCTGGTAATGATTTTTGCCTGAGTTTCTTTGTAAAACTCGAAATGTTTCTAAGTACACACACACACACACACACACAGACGCACACACACACTCACATGCACACACACACACACGTGCACACACGTGCACACACATGCACACACACTCACACACAGACGCACACACACGCACACACTCACACGCACACACGCACACACACTCACACTCACACACGCACACTCACACACACACTCACACACCCACACACACGCACACACACGCACACAGACTAGTGCATATCTGGCAGCGACACATGCCAAGACCCAGCATTTAGACGTTCGCTATCTCCACAGCGGGTGGTGAAAGAGCTGGCTTACTCTAACTTACACATACCCCTCAGTGTAAAAACCAATTACTAAACAATAAAATAAAAGGCAAACATGCTTGAAATCAGAATGTTTTCCTTTAAAATGTTTTCTTTTTACGTGCATCTGCCTTTCAGTTGATTTTGTGAGAGGGGAAAAAAGAAAGCTTCTCTACATCTTCAACTAATAGAAGCCATAAAACCCCCTTTGTAATATTGGAACCAGTGGAGAAACCACAAGTATTCAAATGCAGGAAATCATGATTTTATAACATTTTAATGCGATCTACTCTTGGGAAACAAAGTTAACCAAACCCTATTTCTGTACAGGAAATATTCCAGTGTACAGTTGTACGACATTGTGGTGAGGGGTACAGCTGCACAGTTTTCACCTGTAATGCCCCACTGGTATTGCGGCTTACTGCATTGCATCAAGATTGCCTTCCTGTCCGGAAAGCCCTCTAAGTACAAACAAGAGTCTGAGCCCAGGTTTCATTTTCCCTTGGTATCAGAATATGGTAATTTAAGAGCCCTGAGAAATACTTTTTAACCTTTTAAAGGAAATACATGACATTCTTTTATTAGGACCCATATTTTGTTTTGTTTTTTTAAACATGTGACCAAGTTATCTTATCAATTTATCAGGCTACCAGGTTTAGAGCAAATACAGGTGGGTAATAGGTAATCCTAAAAGAGATTGAAATCCCCTCAAGAAATAATGCAAATACACAAAGAACTTTCTGTCAAAATTAAAGTGAAGAAAAGGAGATCTTTTGTAAAATATATTTCTAAGAAATGACAAGTTCTAACATCAATTTGAACTCTGTGTTATGCCTACTAGGGAAGGTTTTATACAGCTGTGGCACAAATACACGTTATATAGTAGAAAGAATGGCGGCTAGGTGGCGCCGTTGATTGAGTGTCAGGCTTATAGTCAGGAAAACATCTTACTGAGTTCAAGTCTAGCCTTGGACATTATTTACTAACTGTGTGACCCTGGGCAAGTCACTTAACCCTATTTGCTTTAATTTTTCATTTGTAAAATAAGCTGGAGAAGGAAATGGCAGACCACTCCAGTATCTTTGCCAAGAAAGTCCGGACTGGAGTTACCAAGAATCAGACATGACTGAAAACAAATGAACAAAAACAAAGTAAAAAGAAGTCTGGGCTGGATTTTAGGAGATGCAACTATCTTTGTGAATATAGGCAAATCACTTAGTTGTCCTGGGCCTGTTTGACATCTGTTAAAAATAAGAGGGTTGAGCTATCAGATGATCTTTTAAGTTTTTGAGATTTAAAGTTTATCATTTATGACATCGGCTACTTAGGGTTTATTTTTTTTACAAATTAAAAAGGTTAAAAGGATCTTTGGTACTTCAATTTAAGCAACTGGATTTGGAAGTAGAGATCAAAAGAATCCATTTTTGCCTCTGCCACCTTACCAGGTGTGAGAGAGTGGGAAAATAATTTAATTTCTCTGGCTCTCTGGGTTTCTTTATCTGCAAAATGAGAAAGTTGTTTTATATGGCCTCTCAGGTCCCCCAAGCTCTAGTTCAATGATTTTGAATATCTAAGGCAATTATCAGCTCTAAATTTATAACCTTTTGATTGGTAAACGGGAAAAATACATACATTGAACTTCTTGGACTGTGGCAACTTATGACACAATAGCTATCCCCTAAAAATTCTAATATGTATAGTTCAATGAGTTGATTCTTAATTGTTCATGACAAGAAAAAACAGATAATATGGATGCAGTGAGTTTCACTAATTAGTATTAACAGGAAAGGTCAATTTCAACTCAGTACAAATTAGAGCTAAAATTACAGAATATTTTAAAAAGTGGATAAATAAGCTTAATGCTTTATAAGAACATGAAATAAAAAGGCCAGATCACTTCAGAATGGTTACCTTTTAGGGGGCTTGCTTTCAAATATATTTAAAACTCCAATTTCTTTAGTGAGTACCAGGCCATCATTTTTCTGTGAGCAGCACCATCTAATCTCCTATATTCAAAAACTTTGGTGTTATTTCTGATTCTTCTCTCTCACACTCACGTTTCCCGGCCAAATAAAGAATTTCGGAATTTTAGAGATAACATCTTGAGGTTCATCTAGTTCTATGTATACCTGAAAAAGAATTCCTACCAGAATACACTAGACATCTCATTTTTACACAAAGATTTCTAAAAAGAGGAAACTCAACACAACCCCCAGTAAGCCTCATATCTTAAGTCCTCTTTTAAGGCTAAAAAGTTTCTTCAACCAAGACTTCTCAATTCTAATGATGCAAAAATCTCTTGGATTCAGTCTCTCCTTTTTATTTCCACCTTAGCCACCCTGGTTATAAGCCCTTGATTGTCATACACTTGAGTACTGAAACAGAGTATCTTGCTTTTAATCTATTATCTGTTCCACATCTTTAAATCTATCCTTCAAAATGTTGCCAGACTGATCTTTATGCTTAGCAGTACTTATGGCTTTCACCTGCTCAAAAACCCTTTGTGTTGGGGGGGTAAGGGGGGGGTAGCTGGGTGGCTCAGTAGATTGAGAGCCAGGCCTAGAGATGGGAGGTCCTGGGTTCAAATCTGGCCTCAGACACTTCCCAGCTGTGTGACCCTGGGCAAGTCATTTGACCCCCATTGCCTAGCCCTTACCACTCTTCTGCCTTGGAGCCAATACACGATAGTGATTCCAAGACAGAAGGTAAGGATTTAAAAAAAACAACAAACCTTTGGTGGTCATTTCTTTCCAAATAAAGTTCCAATTCCTTTGTCTGCCAAAGGAAAAACTTTATAAAAGTGAGAAAAATTTGGTGTCCCAGTCTTTTCTCATATATTTCTTCACTATTTTTTAAATTAAAAATTTTTTATTATGAACTTAACTATTATCAATAAACAAACATTTCCGTATATGAAAAGGAGTTTGTTCAGGAAACTATGGCTAATCATTTCCTACTTTTCATGACCCCATTTGGGGTTTTCTTGGCAGGAATACTGGAGTGGGCTGCCATTTCCTTCTCCAGCTCAATCTACAGATGAGGACAATAAGGCAAACAGGGTTAAGTGACTTGCCCAGGGTCACACAGCTAGCAAGTATTTGAGGCAAAATTTGAATTCAGGAAGATGAGTCTTCCTGACACCAGACCCAGTACCCTGTTATCCAGCTGCAGATAAATTAAAAAAAATATATATATATTTAACATAGCCTTCATGCCTGCACTCACACAAAGTACTGAGTATTTTTCTTTTGTACTTCAGGTGTTGAATTCTTACCTGTCTTTTAATGCTTAACTCAAATGCCACCTCCTCCTAGAAGCATTCCCCAAATGCTAATGGTTGTGAACCAAAGAACTTTGTTTTCTGCTCTGCAAGCAATGCACATACTATGAGGCAGCCGGGGGTGTAATAGATAGAGCACTGGCCAGGAATCTGGAAGACCTGAGTACAAATCTAGAAACTTACTAGCCCTGTGACCCTGGGCAAGTCACTTAACCCTATTTGCCTCAGGTTTCTCAGCTACAAAATGGGGATAATAACATCACTTATCCCACTCAGTTGTGAGGACCAAATGAGATAATATTTGTAAAGCTTTTAGCATAGTACTTGGAACAGAATTGTTATTATATAAATGCTTATTCCCTCCCCAATGCATTATTTTGTATCATCGATATTCCATTACCCTGATGGGCTGTAAGTTCCACAAAGGGAAAAACATCCAATCTTAATATTTTTCATCTCCCTCAGTGACAAACATTCCGCCTAGCACAACACATATCAGGCATTTAATAAATGTTGGTTGAATTGAATAATGATGAACAAATTTGAAGCAAGCAAGCATACCAATTATTTATAGATACATAAGTCCTCCTAAAGTGCCTGAGGATGCTTTAAGTAATTTATCTTTTCTCAGAAATGTAACTCCTATTATTAATTTTATTAACATGCCTTTTCAGTCAAAGAAAATGCAAAGACAACTCCAACCCTCCAGATAAACATTTTCAAATTAGTCTTAAAGTGTTTCTACAAATGGAAGAAGGAGCTAATTCCTTAAACTCATAAGACAATACTTTAACTCTTCTTTCTTTGAATCTTTTACTAGAGCTACTAGACTAATATGTTTGACCCAAACCTTCCAAGAAGAAAAACTGTGAGTAGACAGACATTAAGGAAGAGGAAGTGGTAAGAATGGTGAGGGGTATGAAAAATCTGAAAATTGAACTGGTATAATTACAACGATTAAGTGAAGTGATTGTAGAGTATAAAGTTATCATCAATCTAGGTAATTAAACATAATAAATTTTAGCATGGGAAAAGTAAAATTGTGTGCCATTTCTATGGACAACTCTTAAGGAATTGTGTCCATGTTCTGGCCCCTATGCATTTCTCTATCTTTATCTTTTAGTACTTCCTTCCTGGGACTCCTTGCTCAAGTCGCAGGAGTGCAGTCCCAAACAAACCTTTGCATTCCCCTCCTTTAAGCCATTCCCTCTCCTGGGGAACAAGTATTTCTTTTGACTCCTCTGAGAAGCCTTCCAGATCAGTGTCCTTTGAACAACTAGGGAATTTCATGTAGGAACTGCTCATTTGTGTCAAAATGTCACATAGACTTTTAAGATCGCTACTTATCGTCCCTTCTAGAATTTAAATTCTCATAGGGCACAGAATATCAGCTGTCCAGAAAGACAGGAGAATATAATGCAGAGCTCACTAGGCTGACTACTGAAGGTTCTGTGACTTTAGGAAAATGACCTTACTTCTCTGGATCTCAGATTCCTCATCTGTAAAATGAGTTAGATGAGATGATTTCTGAAGTCTCAGTTCTAAAATTCTATAATATTTTGTTCTCTGTATTTCCTACTGAGCCTAGACTAGTACAGGAATGGAAAGGATGATCATTAATAATTTGTTAAATAAATGGATCTTTAAGTGATCATTCAACATGGAGAATTAAAATTTAATAAATGATATGATACAAAAGCAAAGTCTGTACAGGTGATGTGTTGGGGATGTTCAAAGCGTGATTAGATCTCACACATTTCTCCTTCTCTCTCTTTTTTGCTTAATTAATTCTAAATGGTAAATACCTTTGGCCAGCAGAAACCCTTGCCTTGATGTTAATAATCAGAGAGTTACAAAACAAAGTTACTTATGTTCTTTAAAATTTCAAGGAATCTTTTTTGATTTTTATATGTGTCATAGACACTTGGCTAGAAAAGAGGTTTTATGGCAGTATTTCAATCTATGGAATCATCTTTTTTTATAATAAAACCATAAGCATAGTAGTGGTCCATTTTTTATTCAGTTGTATGATGGTAAAGATAGGATCTTCTGTAGACTATTCTTTTATTTTTTTTTAAAATCCTTCCCTTCTGTCTTGGAATCAATACCAGGTATTGATTCCAAAGCAGAAGAGTGGAAAGGGGTAGGCAATGGGGGTTAAGTGACTTGCCCAGGGTCACACAGGTAGGAAATATCTGAGGCCAGGTTTGAACCCAGGACCTCCTGCCTCTGGACATGGCTCTCAATCCACTGAGCCACCTAGCTGCCCCTGTAGAATATTCTTTATGAGAGTCTTCCTTTTTCTAAAGGTGTTTACCATTATTAGAGAGGAAGTCCAGTACAGAGATCAAATGGAAGAAGAGGTCCCAATAAATGGTAAAGATTTTAGATGCCTCTATTTGTCAATGACATTGTCTGACTGTATCAAGGTGACCTTCCTAAATGAGATTAATCAAAAAAGCCATACAAGGAAAAGCAAGTGGAGGAAGATTGCCTATTGTCTATGATATGAAGGTGGACAGAAAAACCACAGAATTGTTCTATCAATCCCTATATCTTGCATAGATACTACAGACAGGCCAAGAAATAAATATGAGAAGAACATTGTCTTTGGGAAAATGTGTAGTGCTTTTAATGACCCCAAGCTCCTCTCTCGTTCTTTTTCTTTTCTTTTTTTTCCAGATCACACATGGGCACAATTTTCAGTAATAGTTTTCTGACATTCTGCAATTCATGTTCTCTCCCTTCCTCCCACTCCTCCCTTCCCCAAGATGGCAGGTTATATGATATAGGTTTATATGTGTTATCACAGTCCATATCTCTATGTTCTTCATACTGTGAAAGGAGACTTACATTATGTGGCTTACATTAGAGAAAAATTCATGGAGGAAATAAAGTGAAGAGCAGCTTGCGTTAATCCGCAGCGGGCAGCCTTTCCTTTCACAAGTCCCTTTGGGCTGTCTTGAATCCTTGCCTCGCCGATAACCGTTAAGTCATTCACAATTGATTATCCTACGTTGTTGCTGCTACTGCATGTGGCCTTCTCCTGTTCTGCTCACTTCACTTTGCATCACTCTATATAAGGTCTTTGCAGGGCCAAGCTTCCCTTTACACTTCGCAGTGACAATATTCTTTGAGAAAAGCACTGTCTCTAAGGAACTAAAGCTGTAGGGTTTTCAGAAGAGAAGAGAGCAGCCTGTGACCTATCATCAATGAAAAACTAGATAGGGAAGTGGCAAATCATCAGCGTTATCCAGCCGGCGGAGGGGGTTGGCTGCTTGCTTGGCAATCCCTCATTTGACAATAGGGGTCTGTTGATTAGCTTAACAGAACCTAGCCACTTCACCATGTCGGGAAGTCTAGAGGAATTTGTTGGCCTCCATCCACTTGGGGATCTTGGTGCTTGTGCTCACGGCGTCCAGTAAGAGACAATGCCATACGGAAGAGGCCTACGGTTCCTGAGGCCACGTGGTTGTGGCTCCACATAAACGGGCCTTGGTTTTGTTCTTTTACCTTTTAGGTGAAAGGATTATAGATTCAGATTGTGGGGACTTCAAAAGTTGAGATGGCAAGCCACAGGAATCTGGGAGGCAGAATCCAGTCTGGGTTTTGGAACCAGTGAATCACTGATACCTTGAGGAGGAAGGAATGATTTTGGGGAGAGATCTTCAAGGCCCCAACCCAGCAGCAGGACTAATTTTCTAGTCAGGCTGCATCAAGACAGGAACTTGATAGGAGCATTGCTATGAAGGAAATAATTAAATTAAGTTTTGAACCTTGTTTCCTAGAAACTGAAGTGGTGTAGAGAAAAGGCCCTTGAAGTTTTGGGAGAGGAGGGCATTATGTATGTTTCTTCTTGCTGTATCTGGAATGATATTTCTTTGAATAATCTTAAAAGAGAGAGAGAGAGAGGGCAGCTGGGTAGCTCAGTGGATTGAGAGCCAGGCCTAGAGACGGGAGGTCCTAGGTTCAAATCTGGCCTCAGCCACTTCCTAGCTGTGTGACGCTGAGCAAATCACTTAACTCCCATTGCCTAGCTCTTCCCACTCTTCTGTCTTGGAGCCAATACACAGTACTGACTCCAAGACAGAAGGTAAGGGTTTAAAAAGAGAGAGAGAGAGAGAGAGAGAGAGAGAGAGAGAGAGAGAGAGAGAGAGAGAGAGAGAGAGAGAGAGAGAGAGAGAGAGAGAGGAAGGTCTTCAGTCTATAGTCAGTCACATAGTCATGGCATGGACCTCCTATGAAGGACATCAACCGTACAGGTACACCAATGGTACCTTCATGTTTGTTTCTCAAGGAATATAAGCAATTTCCTCCCTGCTTTTCATTTCTATTTTCTCTTTATTTATCTGCATAATAGAGAACCATAATGAAAAATTTTAACAATATAGCCATTTGTCTATGTGAGTCTTCCAAAACTATGTTCAATTACAAATTGCATTACAAAGAATGAGGGAAGGAAGTACTGAGATTTACTAAGTTCTCATCAATTAGGGGTAGCCTCTTAGTGTTATGTAGCTCTGGGGCCTTACTTGTTCTTAATCTCTTCCTAAAAACCACAGTTCACTTGATGGTCTGACCAGAAGAAGGTACATAAATAGGCAGACTATGGTGAATGAACGGTCAGAATTTCACTTCCACTTATTGCAATATTTTAAGACATTTTCTTCAAGAATATATTGCATTGAAAGCAAAGCAGAGCAAAACAAAAGAATATATTGCATTGGAATTGCATTGAAAAGCAGGTCTAACTGGATAACTTTGACTTAGTTAAAAAGTTTCATGTATTCATTCATAGTATTCATGCTAGTGTTAATATTGTTGTTATTGCTATTATATAGCTATCTTAACAATAAAGGTATTAACAACAAATACAATTTATCTTGCATTGTCTTATATTGATATGCTTAAAACTGAGTCAGATATTAATGCATAAATTTGACTCCAGGGTGTAAAAAAACAAACATTTACTTTTTGGTTGCTATGAACATGTCAGACAAGCAATAACCTAAACTTAGTTCACAAAACTTTGCAAATTACTTGGATATTTAAAACACTTGCTTCTGAAATGTGAGAAATAAATCTGAACATGAGCAAAAAATGTGGTTTCTCCAAAAGACCATTTCCCCAATTCTCAAATGCCTAATTCAACATTGTAGCCTCAAAGGAGAACACAAAACAGAAAGGAGACGGTCAGCCAAATATGAGATATTCACTATTAAAAGGAAAAAATGAATGCCTTTGACATTGATCATAATTCTTTTCCTGTTGACTGTCAGATCAAATCTTCCTTGAAATAATGAACTACAGTAGTTTAATATGAATGACTCCAAACATACTTCCTGAGCACCACTGAGAAGCCAACAAGGTGCTAGAAAATACATCTGTTTATAGACTCAATAATTCAACAGGCATTAAGTGCCTACTATGTGAAATATTTGGAAAATATCAAACCTAAGCTGTATTTCTCTCCAAGTGGTTCATTTTCTACTTTACAGTAACTAAGGTAACCTAGGATGACTTCCTTAGATATCAAACTTTTAAAAACACTCATAAACAACTATAATTGCTTTAAAAAACTTTAAACAAAATGGAGAATTTATGGAGAGGAAACTAGAGAGAGCTTTATTGATGGCCCTTCTTTCAAGTTCTATATACTACTTATGGCTCAGAAAGCATTTCCTATAGATTAGGGACCTTTTACCTTTTTACCTGTGGACTCCTTCTAAAGCAATGTTTTGAAATGCATTCAATAAAATACATAGGATTATAATGGAAGACAATCGCATTGAAATACAGCTATCAAAATGATTTTTTAAAAATCAGATTGTATAGGCAGAACACTTATTTAATTTCCACCAAAAAACACTTAGTGACTACTAGGAAGGCATTGGGCTAGGCAGAGGTGATGCAAAGACAAAAGCCATTCCTACCATGAAGAACTTACGTTCTACTGCTTATTTTGAAGATGAGGAAACAAAGACTTCCAAAGGCAGGTCGTGAAGGAAGGGTAGAACTGGGACTAACATTCAGTTCTCCCTGGCTCTTTCCAGGACAGAATGCTGTGGGTTCATTGGGCTTAAGTTTTCTAAAGAATAATATATGATATTAAAGTTAAAAACTTTATGCTCTGGGAATAAATCTGTCCAAGAGTAAAATATCCTCTAGGAACAGAGCTGAGCAGCTTGTATTGAATAAATATTTATCAAATGTCAACTATGTGCATAGCACTGTACAAAGGTAAATTATTGTTTATTTTATAAAAAAAAAAAAAAGCAGTAGTGGTGAGACCTTTTTGGAGCAATACATTTGCTTAGTAATTTTTTTCCCCACAGGGTAAGGAAGACACTACTTGGAGAATATCCAGAGATAACTCAAGAATCCCAAGATAAAATAAAAAAAAAATAATAAAAAGAATAATTTCTGACAAAAATGAGAGGTTCTGAAGAAATCTTTAGGTAGTTAAGGTGTCTGAGAATTATTTTATGAAATACAGTGCCTGTGGCTGTAAAATGGAGATAATAATAGCACCCATGTCACAGGGTGGTTGTAAGTATCATAAGAATATGTGGAAAATGTTTTGTAAACTTTAAAGAATTATATAAATGTCAGATTTTATTATTATATTCTTACAAATAACAGAAGGAACATCTGCAAATTTAAAAATTTCAAAAATCATACTGTAAAATTTCAGAAATTATACTGTTACAGTAAAAACCTGACCTTACTGAGTGGTCCACCCCGAGAGACACCATCTACACAACCCATCAGTGAGTCCCGCTGCTGATGGTGACCGCCTTAAACATGTCTCATCTCCCTGTAGCCAGCCTGGGCCAGGGGAGAGACAGACATGTTTCCTACCATGGGGGGCCCTTTCTCCTCCTTTTTATCTTTTTCTCAGGGGCACATAATCAAATGAACATTATCTGGATTGGGGAGGAAAACATCACAATCTCCCCTGCCTTGTAGGGCTCTCTTTAGAGTCCTGGGATTTGGCTTAGTTTGAAGCTCCCTGTCCTGCTCCCTCATTCCATCCCTCTGCTGTCCCTGTCACATTTGCCCCTATCTTACTGCTGTGCTTTCTGTAGTCTTTGTTCTAGAGTTAGTGAATTACTCTTCATATCATACCTGTGGCTTTGTATATATTTTGACCACCACCCACATCTGTCCACTTTCCCCCAAAAGGGCATAATCTTCTGGAGGGAGGAGATCTGTGTAACTTTGGTAAAAAATGCCTTGTACATAGTAATCAATAGTTACATGACAAATTGAAATGGATTAATTCTTTTTTTAAACCCTTATTTTCTGTCTTGGAACTAATATTGAGTATTGGTTCCAAGACGGAAGAGGGATAAGGACTAGGCAACTGGGGTTAAGTGAAGTTGCCCAGCTAGGAAGTGTCTAAGGTCAAATTTGAACCCAGGATCTCCTCTCTCTAGTCTTGGTGCTTTATCCATTGAGCCATCTAGCTGCCCCTAAAATGAATTAATTCTTATTAAACTCACTCAATTACAAAATTTTCAAAGTTCTTTATTTTTACGTAATGAATTAAATGAATACTGGAAATTTCCAAGAGCATTAGAGTTTTAGTCACTTCTGAAGTATGGGACAGGTCTCCAATTCTGAAAAATTGAAAGCTAAGTTCTGTTCCCTTGACTATAATTAATCACGTGTTAAAAAAAAACAAAAACAACTATGTATATCCTCATTCACCACAAGACCTTCCTCTACCTTCACCAAATGCTATGATTTAAGAATTTCATTCAAGTCTTAAAAAATCTGGCTAAGAGCCAGTTATGTTAACAATTACTTTTTGGTTTAATAATGCATTTATTTATTTATTTATTTATTTATTTATTTATTTATTCATTTATTCATTCATTTATTTATTTATTTATTTATATATTTATTCATTCATTCATTCATTCATTCATTCATTCATTTGTTTGTTTATTTGTTTATTTATTTATTTATTGGCTCTATTTTCCCTTGGGAGCTCACCCTGACAGACATCTGTATTTTGTAACTTTCCCCATATTTTGGTCATAAAGAAGACACATACATATATATATATATACACATATCTTGCCCATACCCTTTTCCCATCTGATAAAATCAAATACAAATATAAAGCAAGACAAAAAAGGACCCTGACCTGTCATTTGGGTATCACTCTGCAGTGACAATAGTACTTTTAAGAATGTGGCATTTTCCTTTGATCCAACCATAGCACTGCTGGGTTTGTACCCCAAAGAGATAATAAGGTAAAAGCCTTGTACAGGAATATTCATAGCTGCGCTCTTTGTGGTGGCCAAAAATTGGAAAATGAGGGGATGCTCTCAATTGGGGAATGGCTGAACAAATTGTGGTATATTCTGGTGATGGAATACTATTGTGCTCAAAGGAATGATGAACTGGAGGAATTCCATGGAGACTGGAACAACTTCCAGGAAGTGATGCAGAGTGAGAGGAGCAGAACCAGGAGAACATTGTACACAGAGACTGACACATTGTGGTACAAGAGAACGTAATGGACTTCTCCATTAGTGGCAATGCAGTGATCCTGAACAATCTGCAGGGATCTATGAGAAAAAACACTATCCACAAGCAGAGGACAAACTGTGGGAGTAAAAACACTGAGGAAAAGCAACTGCTTGACTACAGGGGTTGAGGGGATATGACTGAGGAGAGACTCTGAATGATCACCTTAATGCAAATACCAACAACATGGGAATGAGTTCGAATCAAGAACACATGCGAAACCCAGTGGAATCGCACGTCAGCTATGGGGGGTGGCGGGAGAAGAAAATTATCTTTGTCTCCAATGAATAATGTTTGGAAATGATCAAATAAAAAAAAAGAATGTAGCATTTTATTCTTTCACATATATTCTCTCATTTGATTCTCCCTACAAATTTATGAAGTAGGCAGGTTATAAATAAGCTCCATCTTACAAATAAGGAAACTAAGGCTCTAGAAAGTACAGTGACTAACCCAAGGTCAGACAGTTCATCATCATGGATAGTTACATTTTGTAAAGTGCTTTACCTACATAATTCATATTTGAAGTTTTAGACAATCTTGTGATGCCATTCCTTTAGGTATTATTATAATGATTTTACTGATGAGGAAACTGGGGCTCAGAAGTAGTAGGTTTGTGTGATAATATTCAGTCTGATATTGAATATATTTGTGGATACTAGCCTAGTCCATACTTCATTGGCTTGGTAAGCATCTGGCCTTAGTAATTCTGTAGTTCAGATTTGGACTATGGTCTGCCTATTGGTAAGGCCTATATCAGGCAGGCTATATCTCTTTTACACATATTAACTTTTACAAGTTTTTGTTGAATAATGTGGTACCATTGTTTTTTCCATTACAGAGATTTTGCATCTTAGACAAACCCATTTACTTTCTCGTACAAACAAGGCATAATATTTATAGAGCCAATTTTGCCATTATTTATACATGAATAATTTCTACTAAAATTAATGAGAGTATAACTCTGCCTTAGGGTACTGTGTCACTTATGGCATTGGATTTACTTCTTTGGTTATGGGAAATTACTGCTAAAATATCACATGAAATTCTTTTTCCACAAGTGATAATACTTAATTTCTTTTCTTTTAAAGAATAGTTAGGGTTCTTAAAAAGAGACTTCTTGTATTTTTATTCAAAATTACCTTTTTTATTAGGAGGGAAGACAGCTTAAAAAAATTTGCCTTACTCATATGTCTTTCAAATTACTCAATGATATTGCAAAAAGATGGGCAGCTAGGTGGCACAGTGGATAGAACTCTATGCCTGAAGTTGCTTAGACCTGAGTTCAAGTCACCTCAAATTTGATTTACTAGTTGTGGGACCCATAGCAAGTTACTTAACTCTGTTTGCCTCAGTTTCCTCACCTGTAAAAAGGCAAACCACTCCAGTATGTCTGCTAAAAAAAACTCCAAATGGGAGCATGAAGAGTTGGGACATGTCTGAAATGACTAACCATCGAAAATGCAAAAAAAAAAAATTTGAACAAAGAATCTGTGGCTTCGTGTTTGCCACCTGTTAAATAAGAATAAGACTATCTTTGTATTTTGACATGTTTTAACCTGTACAATCACTAAAGGCCACTGGCAGCCTCATATTTCAGTTTCAGGCTCTTCCACTCACCTATATGATCCACCTCAACTCTTCACGACAGTTAGCTACTGACTTCCTGAGGATACTTCCCTTTCCTTACACTTAATTGAACATCTGGACGCTTTCTTCCCTTTCTCTCCTTTCAAATCCTTATTAACCTCATGCTGAATAAAAATCCACAGGGGCAATTCTAAGGACATTTTGGACAACTGGCTCCCAATCTTCCTAAATTCCACACTTCAGCCCCGGACTCACACCTCTGTGGTGCCTTTTGCCCTCTGATGGCAGGATGGAGGGCTCTTCTGAAATCTCCTGGGGAAAGAGGGTTCCCAAGCCAGCCAAAGCACAAGATATGTATAATGAGTTTGATGTGTCAAGCATGTTAATGAGGTATTTTTGGAGTCTTGCTCTCTACGTTTAGCACAGCTTTGATGAGGATTAAGGGATTATCAAAGCCTTCAAGAATGAGGTTGACAGGCTTAAGGTCATCCTGTGGACAATCATTTGGTTTCATTAAAAAAAGACAAAGAAGTCAGTAGTCTTAAAAGGAAAGTTCCAATGGTGATGCTTGCTGTTTGAAAAATCTGTGGCTGTAAAACATCTTTTAAGTATCACATGTCTTACAGACAATACGAACGGCTCTAGAATTCAAAGACAGATGCTTAGTTATGTGAGAGAGTTTTCTGGAAGGGAGAGAAAGGGATATAGGAGGAAATATGGGCAACAAAAAACAACGGATATAAAATAATTATTTAAAAAATATTGAATAAAAATAATTTGGAGGAGGGACAGAATATAGAGAAAGTGGTGTTTAAGCTATGCCTTAGGATAGGCTGTAGATGGAATTTATTTTCAAGAATAAGCTGAACAATACTGCGTCTGTGGTCACATTTAACTCTAAAATTCTGTGACTGTATAATAACAGATGGATGAGATATTGATAAGTAGGATAATGAGGAAAGGTATTTTAGGTACAGGGAACAGAATAAACAAAGGCATAGAAATTACAAAGTGTATAGCATAATTCAGGGAAAAATGAATATTCCAGTTTGATTTGAGGGAACTAGGTAGAACAATTTGTAGCAAAAATGTAGCTCAACTGGATATGGCAGGGGCTTAATAATGCTAAAAGGTCAGCTGGAGTGTGGATCCTGGACTCAAGACACCTCTTCCTGAGTTCAAATCTGGCCTCAGTCACTTACTAGCTGAATGATATTGGGCAAGCCACTTAACCCTGTTTGCCTTAGTTTCCTCAGCTGTAAAATGAGCTTCAGATGGAAATGGCAGACCACTCTAGTAATTCTGCCAAGAAAACCCCAAATGGGCTCACAAAGAGTTGGACAAGACTAAAAATGACTGAATAATAACAACAAATAATGCCCTGCACGAATCATTTTATTGGGAGGCAGCGTAGTGCAGATTTGCAAGTATAAAGATCAAAATAAGGCCACTTACAAGGAGCTTACATTCTAACACGGGAGGCAACAAAATATATATGGCATAAATACAAACTTAATAAAGATATGCATATTATATATATATATATATGTATGTACATATACAAAGAAATTAAATAGAAATAAAAATAATTTGGGTGAGAGGGCTCTAGCAGTTGTAGGTATCAGGAAAGGCTCTAGGCAGGAGATGGTGCTTGAAATGCATTTTAAAAGAAGAGTCCCTCTCTGAGACAGAGGTAAAGAAGGGGAAAGCATTGCAGGCATGAGGTATGGCTAAGGCAAAGATCCAGAGGTGGGAGGAGTAGGGTTGAGTGAGGAACAAAGAAAAAAATGAGTTTGGCTGAGTTGCAGAGCATAGGAAGGAGAGAAAAAGGTTGTAAAGAGAGGATAGAGCAATGTCATATAGGGCTTTAAAAGCTAAAGAGGAGACTCCTTCATTTAAAAGGTAACAGGAAGCCAACAGAAATGACTAATTAGGGGAATTTATGGTCAGATCTGCACTTGGTAGCAGTTGTAGGATGGATTTGAAGGGGGAGAGACTAGAAACAGAGAGATCTATTAAAAATGGGACAACCTTGCAGTCTGGACCTGGGAACTCTTCTCAGACGTTTTTATTTAAATGCTTAAAATATATGAATGGATACAAAGTAAAGTGAGCAAAACCAGGAAAACACTACACTGTTAACAGCAATAGTGTGTGATGATCAACTGTGAAAGACTTTATTGTCCGCACTGCAAGGATCCAAAATCACTCCAAGGGACTCATGATAAAAAAGCTATCCAGCATCAGAGAAGGAAATGATTGAGTCTGAATGCAGATTGTGGCATATTTCTTTCATGATTTTTTTTCCTTATATATATAACTTATTAGGTTTGTTTTCTGAGGTGATCAGGGAAAAAGGAAACAAACGTCTATGTTCTAAAATACTTACAGCAGCTCTCTTTGTGGTGGCAAAGAACTGGAAACTGAGGAGATACTGATCAACTGGGAAATGCCACAAGTTGTGGCATATGATTGCATTGGAATAATACTGGGCCATAAGAAATGATGAGCAGGTTTATTTTGGAAAAATATATAAAGACCTACATTAAATTATGAAGAGTGAAATGATAACCAAGACACAGCAATAGAAATAGTTTGAAGACTGATTGTATTTATCCACTTCCAGATAAAGAACTCATAAATAGAAACAAGCAAGAGATAGCTTTATATATACATACATATCTTTTTGTTAAATAATCCCCTCTCTAGTGCACAGAGGGGAGGAAGGGTGGAAGGTACCTGGGAATTTTAATGCAACAAACAAATTAATTAATTAAAAAAGTGATATTGTATTCTTTCACAACATAATGAATATGGAAATGTGTATTTCATGATAGTACATATGTAATCCATATTAGATTGCTAGCTGTCTTAGGAAAGAGAGAGGAGAGGGAGCAAGAAAAAGAATTTGGATTCTAAAATGTCAGAAAACATGATAAAAATTGCCTCTACATGTAATTGGGAAAAAAATAAAATACTAATGGAGAATAAAAAAATAAATGCCTAAAATAAAATGTATGAGATTACAAAGAAAATCAATTATAGTGAAATATTTTCAAAATATTAAAAAAACCCTACATTCATAGATCCTATGTTGAGAACCCTTGTATTCAGAAGAGGAACCAAGATAGAAGAGCAAGAAGAAGCATAGGAAGCTCCCATGATCCCCAAATTCCTCCAAAGAGATCTAGAAATATGCATGAGGCTGAATCCTATTAGGAAATTCAATAAAAAGTCACAGAGAGATAGTTTGTCTTGCCCAGGTCTGCACAGAGAAGTGTGTGGGCACTGAGATCAGATCTAGCTAGGAGCATTCTGGATGAAGCACTTTTGTACTCAAGGAGAATCTGTGCATCAAGGCAAGAGAAGGTCCCAGATCTCCTCTAGGTGACTGTGGGGAAAAGTGTCAAATGGCAAAAAAAAAAAAGAGAGAGAGAGAGAGAGAACGACTCCAAAATATTTATAAGCAAAACTCCAAAGACAGGTTAGTGGAGGAGAGGGAACAAAGTACTTACTAGGTGGCAGGCGCTTTGGTAAGTGATTTACAAATATGAAATTATTTGATCTTTGCAACAATTCTGTGAGGTAGATACCATTATTTTCATCCTCATTTTACATTTGGGAAAACTGAGGCAGTTAAGTGATTTACACATTGTTAATAAGTGTCTAAACCTGGATTTGAACTTTTGTCCTTCTGAGTTCAGGCTCAGGGTACTATTCACACTTGGGCATAAATTCAATTAGAACTCAGAAATAGATGAAATAATGCTTTTTAAAAAGTTAACAATAACTTAATAAATGAGAGCATCAGAGGGAAGAATCTGGAAAAGGAATGAGAGCTCCAGAAGAAATAATTAAAAAGGTGCTTTACAGCTCAGAAGAAGAGGTACAAAACAATGCTTCAGCAAGAAATTCCCAGCAAATGAGAGTGGACCAAATATAAACCAATGACTCTATGAGCAAGCAATATTAAAACAAAGTCAAAAGACTTAAAAATTGGAAGAAAATGTAAGATGTCTCATTGCAAAAACAACTGAACTGCAAAAAAGACGAAGGAAAAAAATAAAAATTACTGGAGTACTGAGAACTATGATGAAAAAAAAAAAGCCTGGATATCTTATTTTAAGAAATCTTGTGAAAATAAACAAACAAAAATCCCCAACAACTTCCAAGACCTCTTAGAACCAGAGAGAAAGTGGAGATAGAAAAGTATCTACCTCCTGAAAAAATTTTCAAAAAATGAAAACCTTTAGGAATAGTTTTATTTTATAAAATCTAGAGTTATGAGGTTCAAGAAAAATTACTCCAAGCAGTCAGGACTTGAAGTACAGCAAAGCTATGGTCAGTATCACATGTAATTTAGCAGCCACAACTATAAGAGGGTGAAGAACTATTGAAGGCAATGGATACATAGGTTTTCAGCCAAAAGTAACTTATTCAACAAAATTGAGTATAATTCTATCAGGGAAGAAATGGTCCTTTATAGAAACAGCAGATTTCTAAACATATTTGAATGAATGACCAGATGAAAAGACTTGAGCTATGGAGAAACTCTAAAATTGAAACACTGAGCTCAAGAAAACTATAAAAAGTAGATACAAATGAATAATCATTAGAAACTAAACAAGAATAAACTGCTTACTGAAAAACATATGTGCCCCACTTTGAACTCTGGCATCACAAGGGGTCACAGATCATAGAAAGAATATAATGAGACAGAAGGTCTAGAAGTGGTCTCTTAGAATGGAAAAAAGAAAAGAAGAATAATGAGTAGGAGTTTGGGGTGAGTAAGGGAAAGAAAAGGTAGGGAAAGTTAACCCATATAATTGTAATGCACAAATAGACATATATATGGAGGAGAGAGGGGAAGATGGGGCTGACACTTGAACTGCATTCTCATCTGAGTTGGTCAAAATGGTAATATATTACACATAGTTATAGATATAAAAATAGATTTTATTCAATAGAGAAATAAGACAATGGAAGAAGGGAGAAGAGGGAATTATGGGAAAGAGAAATTAAGGCAGAGATTGGTCCTAAGCAAAACCCAAACCTCTAAAGACATAAAAGTATTTAGGTTGTTTTTTTTTTCCCCCAGGAGATGAGGAATGGGAATCTGAAGGAAGGTTCTTGAGGAAAGGAGGCCAGAAAATAGCCAAGGTGAAGATGATGATGAATGGTTCCAGGGAGGGTAGAGTAAAGCTGCCTAATTCTTCCAGACCATGACTACTATCAGTCTTTATCATTAAGCATTTATTTTTTTCCAAGCACTGTGCTAAGCCTTGGAGAATCAAACAAAAGATTATGCCTGCCCTCAAGGAGCTCACAACAAAATAAATATGTACAAACAAACTATAGATGGGAAATAACTGAGGGAAGGCGCTAGCATTAAGGAAGACTGGAAAAGCTTCCTGTAGAAGGTGGAATTTCACTTGGGTTTTGAAGGAAGAGGCAGAGTTGAGGAGGAAGAGCATTCCAGATGAGAAACAGCCAGAAAAAAATACCCAGAATCAAGATATGCAATGTCTTGTTTGAGGAACACCAAATAGGGCAGTGTCACTGGCACAGAGTACAAGGCAATGTTGTAAGAAAAGTGGGGGGTGCCTGGGGGTGGTAGGTTATAAAGGGGTTTAAACACCAAATAGAAGGTTTTATATTTTCATCTGGAAGGGACAGGGAAGCACTGGAATTTACTGGTGAGGGGAGTGACACGTCATACCCATGCTTTAGGGGAATCACTTTGGCAATTGAATGGAGGATGAACAGGCATAGAGAGACTTGTGGCAGGCAAGTCAACCCATGGCACTGGCAGGGTGGGGGAAGAGTTTTTGAGGAAAGATAATGAGCTCCATTTTGGCCATGTTGAATTCAAGATGTCTATAGGCTGGCCAGTCTTGAAGATTGATTGTAGTATCTTCTATGCAGCTGGAGATGGGAGACAGGAGGTCAGCAGAGAGGTTAAGACAGGCCAGTAAATCTGAGAATCTTCAGCAGATATAGTAATTGAATCCAAAATGCCCACCATCGAGCCCTGTGGGGCACTAGAAAGCTCTTTGAGGAGGAGGGGAGAAGAAGGAGCTCTCAGTGAATGGTCACAATTTTTTCAGGAAAATATGAGGTCAGGATCTCAGCTAGTAAGGTGGGCTCTAGGAGAGGGAAAGCTATTAGAGGTTTGAAGAGGGATATGAAAAAGTTTGGAAAGCTACTTTAGAAAGTGGGATAGTAAATGATACAGGGTTGAAGCCTGGCAGGGCTTAATCAGCAAAATAGTGGGGTGGGGGGCAGTAAGGATTCAAGAAAGGAGGAAAGTGTACAGCTGAAATGGTTCATTAAGGGGTTAAAAAAGGGAAGAGTGGGTAGTTCAGATTTAGTTTGGGGGAGAAAGTCAGATATAGAGGGTGGAACAGCAGTAGCAGCAGAAACTATCATAAGCCCATCTGTACTTGTAGTTGTAAATCATCTTTTCTGACCTGATTACCCTTAACCCCTAATATAATTGCTAACATTTACACAGTGCTTTAAAGTTTGCAAAGTGCTATGGAAATGTGTCTCATTTTATACTCACAACAACCCTAAGGTGCTATTTATTATCTTCAATTTCCAGATGAGGAAACTTTAGCAGACACAAGTTAAGTAAATTGAATAAGCTCACACAGTTATTAAGAATCTGAGGCTGGATTTGAATTCTAGTCTTTCTGATTCCAGGTACACTGTTGTATCCAGTGCACCATCTAGCCACTTCCTATATTCATGTTTGTGCTTACCTTTATCATTAATTTCTTTCATAGGTCTTACTCATTTTCTATCAACTTTTTTTTTTGGCCCAAACATCACTACTAATGACCATTCCATTTTACTTCTCTCCAATCAAGTTCCTCAAATAGGTCACACATTCCTTTCCATCATGCCCTATCCTCCATTTTTTCCTTCTCCATTTCTAGTTTAGTTTTCACTTGTATTATTATATTTTCAAATTTATAAATTTCTACTTTATCCTATATTCATTCTACATGTATGTACTCAATACTTGCTATCTGCCAGAATTAAATTGGTTAAATTTGGAGAATATAAAAGAAATAGACATATGGTCTTGGTCCTGAATGAATATATGATTTCATTCTTTATTGCCATCTTCTCTGCCTTGACATTCTTTCTGACCTTCTTACACACTTGGATACTTCAGGGATCCATAATTTCAGTTATATTTGACAAACGTACTTTCTCCTAATGTCAGACTCTTTCTACCCTCAAGTGATCTTGTATTTGCTTATCTGTGTGTTTGTGGAATCAAATCAAGGAAAGTCAACTATTTATTTACTGCCTACGCTGTGGCAGACACTGGTAAGAGCTAGAGATAAATAGCTTCTGCCTTCAAGAAGCTCACAATCTTTTTTTTTTTTAATAATATATTATTTGATCATTTCCAAGCATTATTCATTAAAGACAAAGATCATTTTCTTTTCCATCCCCCCACCCCCATAGCTGACGCGTGATTCCACTGGGTGTCACATGTGAAGAAGCTCACAATCTTAACAACTATGCACACATAAAATTCCGACTAGATGAAGTGGAAATAATAGCCTAATAATAGGACCTAAACTCCTAGAGGGCAGGGGGTGTTTTTCGTTTTGTCTTTTTATTTCTAATGTGGAACACAGCATATTACACAGCATATGTATCAGTGCTTGCTGATTGAAGACCTTGTCCCTGGTCTCTTAAGTCAAGGTGATGCTTGGATCCCATTCATGGCTTAAAACTGGGATTATGCTGAACTATTTTACAGCTGGGTAGGACATGCCAGAGCTTATAGTCTAGTGTGCTGGCATTGCTTTGGAGAACCTAGGATTGCCACTACGCTTGGGTGAGTTCTTGCTTCCAGGGTACTGTTAAATTTTAGTTCTTTTTCTCACTTTCTAGAATCATCTTCCCCATTTCTTTCACTATTTCCTTAATGTGCAAGTCCCCTATCCCTTTGTTTTGGATTCTTTATTCCTCTCTTCCTAAGTCTAATCCAGCTTTTACATTTATGCCTGTTAAATTTCATCTTGCTGGCTGGCCTCATGGAGCAGGAAGAGTATCTTATTTCTCCCCCAGCAGTAACCGGCACAGAGATTTGCACATAGTAAGTGCATAATAAATGATTGTTGAATTGCTAAATGGATCCTAATTCTGTCATCTGATACATTAGTTATCCTGCCCAGCTTTCCTCCACCTTCAAATTGTATAAATAAGCTTCATTCTGCATGCAAGTTACTGATAAAAATGTTGACCCAAACAGGGCTGAGGACAGAGTACTGTAGCATACCATTAGTTAGAGGCCTCCCTGCTGGCTGAACACAATCCATTAATCAATATTTTTTTGGGACTGTTGTTTAACAAATCCATCTGGCAATAATCTTTTCTCGTTCATATCTCTGCATTTTTCTACATGTATTGAATGAGAGATTTAGTCAAATGAATTGTGGAAATCCAAATAGACTATGTCTATGTAATTTCCCTCATCTGCAAGTCCAATTGATATGTCAAAGATCTATCATTTTATTGGTATGGGAACTCTCTCCAGCACTGGAGATCAAACAGAGCTAGCCCTAAGTAGAGAACTGTGTAAGGCTCAGAGGCCAGTACTTCACAGATAGTTAACTATCAGAATTAGGATTTAAACTTATTTCCTAACTCTAGGTCTATGTCATGCTGCCTTTAATGTAACAAGCCCTATAAAAATGAAATGTGTTAGTATGGCATGATTTGTTTTTCACAGATGAATGTTATTTCTTAGGAATCCCAACTTTGTCTTCCATTAACAGTAGCATTCCATGGATACATGATCACACCTCAATGCAAATGCAGATACAAACCATCCACACCTTCTTTGTGTTAAGAAATCATGTGTTTAATAATCAATTCTGGAAACTGGCAAATGTCTTTAATTTTCAGATTCCACAACCAATTTCTTTTTTGAAAATATGAGCATAATTGAACAAAAGTGTCCTATGTGATTGCTCAGAGAGAAAGGGCTCATAGTGTAGCAGCTGATAGTTCAATACTGAAATGGCAGGAAGTTTCTAATGGAATGTCTCAAGGACCTATGTTTGGCTTTGTTATTTAATGTTTTTATCAATTAGCTGGCATGGAAGGCATACTCATAAAATCTGTAGATCACACAAAGTTGAAAGAAATAGGTAAAATACTGGATGACAGAGTCAGGATTCAGAGATCTTGACAGGCTTGAGCATTGGAGTTAATCTAAGGAGATGAAATCAGTAAAGATAAATGTTAAGTATTATATGCTTGGGTACAAAAAATCAGCTTTATGAGTACAATATGGGAGAGGCATATTTAGGATGTAGTTCTGAAAAGGATTTCGGAGTTTTAGGAGACCAAAAGCTCAATCGGAGTCAGTCGTGTGATATGGTAGCCAAAAAAGCTAATGCAATCTTGGGTTGCTTTGAGTGGCACAACTTCTAAGAACACAGAAGTGATAGTCTATGGTACTCAGTCCTCACAAGACTCACTTCAAGCATTCTGTTCAGTTCTGAGTGCCACAACTTAAGAAGGATCTGTATAAGCTGAGAGCATCTAGAGGAAAGTGATCAAGATAGCAACAAGTCTTCAGTTTTTGTCATATGGCAATAGGCTGAAGGAACTTAGGGATGGTTAATTATAGAAGGGTCAAGGAAGACCTGATAGCTGTCTTCTCTTAAAGTATTTGAAGGGCTGTCATGTAAAGAAGGGATTAACCTTATTCTTTTTGGTCACAAGATAGAACAACAGCAAACAAAGAATAAAAGTTGAAAAGAACAAAATGTAGGGTTGATTTCAGGAATAACTTCCTAACCATTAAAGCTATCCAAAATAGAATGGGCTGCCTTGAGAGGTGGTAGGTTCCTCCTCTTTGGAGGGCTCCAAGCAGAGGAAGGATAGCCATTTGTCATGTCTGCTGTTGCAGGGATTATTTTTTTACATACTACATTGGACTAGATGGCTGGTGAGGTTCCTGTTGGCTCAAAATGAGTGTCAGCTTAAATTCAGTGACTCTGTGACATTATTGTGGCCTGGAAGGGGTTTAGCAAAGTTTAATGGAGGACAGACATGAATTTGGAGTTGGGGAATTCAGCTAGTTATTTAAGTGTGAAATAATAAAGGCTTAATTTAAAAGAGAGCAGTGGGAATTAAATGGAAGTGATACGTGAGAAAGATTTTGAAGAAAGAATTACAGGACTCAATAACTTATTAGATCTGGTAAATGAGGGAGAAGGAGTAGTCAAGCATAAGTTTGATGTTTTAAGTATAGGTGACTGGGAAAATGATAGAGTTTAACAATAGATGTTTTTCAAAGACTTCTATGCAGAGCATTAAACTACATGCTAGGATATGAAGTTTAGATGTCATGATCCTTCATGCTTTTAGCATTCATGGTTATCACTGACAGAAAGAGGGAATTTAGAAGGAACAGTTAGTTTTATGGGAAAGGTAATTTGTATTATTTTAAACATGTTACATTTGAGATGATAGCAGGTCATCCAATGAAAACAGTCAATAGGCCTTTGAATATGTGGGATTAGAGCTAAGGAAGTCAGGACTGAATATTTTTATTTGGGAGTTAACTTAATAAAGATTATACTTTAAGTTGTGGTAATATATGAGTTAAGAGGAAAAAAAATATATATATATGAAAAAAAACAAAACAGAAGCCAAAGATTGAGTTCTGAGGAAAAGTCCATATTTAGAGGGAAAAGAAAAAGGAAATAGTAAGGAAGACTGAGGAACAGTAAGAAAACTCTTAAATCAGAAATTCTATTCTCTTTTTCTATTCTTACTTTTGTTCCTCTATCTAAGTGGGATCTATTGCTGTATGTAGATGACTTAAAAAGGTTGCTCAGTACCCCCAAGCTCAATATATTAAAAGACAATTTATCTTCTCTGAGGGCAGTCACTATTTTACTTACCTTTCATCTATTTTTTTAATCCTAAAAATTTCTCAAATTTAGCTGTTTAATTTACAACAGTACATAGATATAGCCTTTCGGGTATATATTTTTGCTCACTTGTGATCCATACTTCGGCTAACTCATGTTGAGGCTACTGTAACTTTCCTCTTATTGGACTCTCTGCCTCTAAATTTCCATTAGTATTTGAATAGATGTGTCATTTCATTCAATATCAACAAACTCCCATTGCTCTTTAAATCAAATGTAAACTTGCAAATGGGACTAGCTACATAATCATCTCATCTTTCAATAAGAGGTGAACCAAATTCTATGTGACAGATGTATTCCTGGAAAAAAAATTGCCTGTACACCAAATTTCTATAGATTGAACCGTATTTTCCTTTTAACTGACACCAT
The DNA here is from genome assembly GCF_027887165.1 of Monodelphis domestica. Taxonomy (NCBI): domain Eukaryota; kingdom Metazoa; phylum Chordata; class Mammalia; order Didelphimorphia; family Didelphidae; genus Monodelphis; species Monodelphis domestica. Next base: position 171,234,086 of record NC_077229.1, read on the forward strand.
TTCTGAGATGCATTCCCAAGAAAACATTTGGTCCCCAGATGTAACAACAACAACAAAAAATCACCATTAAGAATGCAGCAAACCATATCCTTGATTCAGTGAAAAGAATTCTGGATTTGGAGTCAGAGGCATTAGGAACCCAGTCAAAAGATTTGGGTTCCTAATGCCCATGTAACCGCAGGCAGGTCCCTTTATCTCCTACTCTGGGCCTCATTTTTCTTATGTTTAAAATGAGCGGGTGGGGCTAAATAATCTCTAAGGTCCCCTCTGGCTCCAAATCAATGATGTGTTTAAAAGCAGGAATTTAAAGGAGAAAAGATAACTTCCTAACAATGTTTAAAATAGTCTAAAACCGAATTAAAATAAAATCACAGAACTGTGTACTGGAATGGCCTAAAGACATTGTCAAGATCAAGCCCCCTATTTTACAAATTAGGAAACTGAGTTTCAAAGAAAGAAAAAAGCTTGATAGTGTCAGAATTAGGACTGAGTCTCAGGTCTTCTCTGCACTCAGAGAGTAGCCTTTTCATGTTCCCAATAGAATGGGGAAGTTATCTGAAAGGCTTAAGGCATCCTAACTCTTTTTCCTCTGGAGTTCTTGCTCTTTAAAAGGTGGAATAGCATGTCATCACTCATCTGTAGCTATTAAAAAAGGGTTACATTTTTTCATTTAAATTTATAGTCATCTCTGTTCCTTAAAACTCTTTCCCTAAAACTTCTTAGGTGTGTATGTCCTTTACAGAATAGACTGAAACATTTTTATAAAATGACCCCCACTCATTAGAATGATAAATTTTATCTATGTGATAAGTGGATGAAAAGAACTGCTTTAGAACAAGTGATCTCAACTATTTGTCATCAGGAATTAAAGATACATGCAACTCTTATTTATTTGATTTCAGGTTAATCTTCTGTTGATTTCCATAAGTCTGAGAGAGGAACCCCAGACAGGCCCCATCCAATGGCAGTAGCTTCTAAACAATGTAACTTTACATGTATCCAACCACCAAATAGTTATAGCTAGATAATTTTTAGGTCTAAATAATTTAATGGAGATGGAACACAATCTTTAAAGAAACCTTAAAGTAAAATCTTGTACAAATCTGAGAATCCTGAAGAAAATTACCCTCTAGTTTATTTCGTGCTTATACATACAGTTAATGATTTCAAATGAAGACTCTGGTAGGAGTGATTAAGTAGCTAAAATGATGAAAATTGTACCTATTTTATAGGGTTGTTGTGAGGCTTAAGTGGTATAGCATATATGAACAGCCATGTAAAACTTAACGCACTATATGACCATGTCAATTATTATTACAATGAATTACATGAAAATGGTAATATTGTTAGAATGGTGTGGTCAAAGTTAAAAATTGTTATGAAAGCTTGGAAGAAAAAACATCACCTGTGGTTGAGAAGAATCAGGGAAAGCTTCAAGGAAGAAGTAACATTTGAGACTTGGAGGACATGGAGGACTTTAAAGGGCAGGAAGGGAGCTAAAAATGTGCCATAGTTGTCAAGGAAAGGAACTAGTTAAAAGAGGATTGATTAACAATGTCAAGTTCTAGAGCTGAAAAGATGATGAAGAGTGCAAAAGGGCCACTGGACTTGTTGGCTAGGTAAGTCTCCGGTGACCTTTGAGAGAAAAATTTCAACTGAATAGTGGGAACAGAAACCACATTGCAAAGAACTAAGGAGAGTGTGGATGGGGATAGAGGAGAAACAGTGAGTGTGAATGATCCTTCCCAAAAGTTTAGTAGTTAAGGGGAAGAGGCAATGGAATAATATCTTAAAGGGGAAATTGGGTCATGAAAGGTTTGGGGAATACCTATAGGAAGAAAGGAAGAGTCAAGTCAGAAAACATTAAGTCAATAAGTATTTATTAAGCATCTACTATATGCCAGGCACTGTACTAAGGGTAAAGAAAGTAAAGAAAGGCAAAAGAGTCCTTCTCTTGAGGACTTCACAGTCCAATGGTGGAGTCAACATACAAACAGATATGTACGAACAAGCTATAGACAGGATAAAAAGGAAATAATTAATAGAGGGAGGGCAGTAGGGATTAGAAAGAAGTGGGAAAAGCTTCCTATAGAAAGTGGGATTTCAGTAGGGGCTTGAAAGAAACCAGAGAAGTCAGGAGGTACAGATGAGGATAATTGATGGTTTAATCACAAAGATATAGGTAGAAAGGGATTAGCTCTGGCAAGAAGGAAACTACTGATTTTTCTGAGAATACAGAGGAAGAAAGGAGGTAACGTTATAGAAAAGCTTTTAAGTATAGAGAAGAGTTGCTGGGGGATAGCTTCCTTTTTCTTTTACAATACTATGTTCTTTCCTCTTCTTTGTTTTATAGGACTGAACTATTATTTCTGTTTGTCAACTCTTTGAGCTAATTCTACAAAAGATATGCATCTACTCAGGAAAACAGAAAACTATTCCATAATTGAAAGTCATTTCAAATTTATCATCCCCTCTAAAAAATATTTTCTGTGCTGAGCAGCAGGTACTGATGTAGTCTTTAGCACTCCTCAGTCAGGTATGAGCAAAGTCATTCATGAAAAGATGGAATGAATGTTTTATGCAAGAGTATTTGGTAGGAAAAGAGAAATAAGCTAATAAAATATCTACCACCAAATAAAGCCACAGGATAAAAATGACTTTGGGATTCTTTCAGTTTGCAAATGTTTTTCATTTATTTTAAAAGCACATCTTATTGACAGATTCCTTCCCCGCCTCCTCCTTTTTTGAAAGGCAAGGAATGCTAGCGTTTCAAACTATTTATTGGTTTTTGATTTGAAAAATCTCATTTGCTATCTAAGCTTTCTCAAAAAAAAAAAAAAACAGCCTCCCAAAAAACCAAAACCAGCAACAATACCCTCCTCCCCCTGACCAAACTATACAACGTCCAAATTTTTCTCATGCAGGGAGCCAAACATTTCTTCACACATCACAGACTAAACTGTCAAAGAACACAAGTCAAAAAGGTGGAAAAGAAGCATGGTTAGGATGCCACTTTATTCTATAGTGGGTATAGAAACAAGGTTGATAGGATTGAATTCTGACACGGTACAACACCCATGATGCTCTTTGGGGTTGAGGAACTTCTGACAGAACTTGGTCTAAACTCTGAAGAACTTCTGCATACTAAGGGAAGTCAAGACAGATCAGTAAACATTATGAGCTTTCAATGTACCAGGAACTGTGCTAAATTCTGGGGACATGAAGATAAACAAAAAGCCCCTGTTCTCAAGAAGCTTACATTCTAATGAGGGAAGACAACAAATAAAAGGGAAGCAGAAAAGCGGAAGGTAGGGGATGAGAATGTGGTGGCCAAGACTGGAGAATGAAGGGCCTTGCTAAAAATGGAGGTTCCAAAAAGAACTTAACAATGATGGGCACCTAATTGGCTCAGTGGATAAAGAGCCAGGCCTGGAGATGGGAGGTCAGGGGTTCAAATCTAGCCTCAGACACTTCTTAGCTGTGTGATCCTGGGTAAGTTACTTAACCCCCACTGCTTAGCCCTTACCACTCTTCTGCCTTGGAACCAGTAGTTAGTATCAATTCTAAGACAGAAGGTAAGTAAAGTTAAAAAAAAAAAGCACTTACCAATGAGTATAGGTGGTAGCAAAAAAGAATGGTGGTAGTAAGGTATAAAAATTAAACATAACAAATATTTATCTACATTTATCCTTATTTTCCATCAGCTCCTCTGTTTGGTTTTCATTCCATGAATAACACATCTCCCTACCCCCCCACCCCCCGCTGGGTACCCTCTAGTCACTCAGTCCCCCACCCTTTGGGCTTTCCTTTGTGTCATGTCTTCCTTCCTTTGACTGTAAGTTCTTTGAGGGCAGGAACTGTCTTTCTTTTTTTCTGCTTTGTATCCCTGGCACTTAGCACAGTGGTTGGCACATAGTAGGTCCTTAATAAATATTCATTGACTATGTCCAAAGTGCTATGAATTCAAAGTTAAAAAATCCAAACAATCCTTACCTTTAAGAATCTTACATTTCATCGGAGGACAAGGCATATAAACAGGTAAGTAATGCAAAATTATTTACAGGAGAGAATGTGAACAATTAGGAAAGACTTCTTGTGGGAGTCAAGTCAAATCCTAAGGGAAAACCAGACTCCTAAGAGAAGAAACTGAGGAGGGAAGGCATTTCATACGTGGAGGCAAGAATTAAAATAATGAATTTGGGGAAGACTAAGTCAATTTAGATGGAATATTGTGTTTGAAGGGGAATAATGTGAAATTAGTCTGAAAAAATAAGCGAAAGCCATAGTACAAATTCTTTAAATGCTAAGCTGAGGGATCTATATTTTATCCTAGAGGCAAAAGGAAACCAGTGAATACTCTTGAGCAGGGGAATAATCTCTTCTTTAGCAGGCATATGTGCATTGTATTGGAGAGAGAAGACCAGAAACAAGGAAGCCAGTAGAAAGGATGTGACAAGAGTTCAGGTGAGAAGTGATGAGGGCCAGAACCAAGGTGATAGGCAGGGCCTATATCACTTGTTTTTGTCTTTTGCTTCCTTTTGGGGGATAGACCTAGGCTGGCCATATTTCATTTCCTTCCTACTCATGTTTCTGATCCTCTTTACTTCAGAATCATTGCCCCTCTCCATCTCTTTAACCTTCCCTCTCCCTGCTTTTCAGTCTCTTTTATGCCCTTCATATGTTCTCTTCCCCAGTTAGGATGTAAGCTTTTTGGAGGAGCCATTTTTCTTTTTGCTTATATTTAGATTTCTCACACCTTGCCTGGTATCTGGCACAAAGAAGTGCTTAATAAGTGCTTACTGATTGCCTGCTTGCCAGTGTCTATTGGTCTAATTGGCTACAAAGCACTGTAGGAACTTTACTAGCTCCCATTCCCATCTTCATTTCCTAAGATCATGTCTCTACTACTTGACTCCATAAATCCCCAGGACTAAATTTTTTTCTTCTCCCTCTCTCCCTCCCTCCCTTCTTTCTCTCTTTTTCTCCTTCTTTCTTTCTCCCCATCTCTCTCCCTTTCCTTCCTTCCTTCCTTCCTTCCTTCCTTCCTTCCTTCCTTCCTTCCTTCCTTCCTTCCTTCCTTCCTTCCTTCCTTCCTTCCTTCCTTCCTTCCTTCCTTCCTTCCTCCCTCCCTCCCTCCCCCTCTTTTTCTTTCTTTCTTCCTTCCTCCCTCCCTCCCTCCCCCTCTTTTTCTTTCTTTCTTTCTTTCTTTCTTTCTTTCTTTCTTTCTTTCTTTCTTTCTTTCTTTCTTTCTTTCTTTCTTTCTTTCTTTCTTTCTTTCTTTCTTTCTTTCTTTCTTTCTCTCTCTCTCTCTCTCTCTCTCTCTCTCTCTCTCTCTCTCTCTCTTTCTTTCTTTCTTTCTTTCTTTCTTTCTTTCTTTCTTTCTTTCTTTCTTTCTTTCTTTCTTTCTTTCTTTCTTTCTTTCTTTCTTTCTTTCTTTCTTTCTTTCTTTCTTTCTTTCCAACAACAATGAATCCCATATCTGGCTTTAAGTAGTACTCCTAAACATGATGGATAGGAGTAAAACCCTCTGAGACACATTAGTACAACTGCCAATGGGCAGGAGGTGCACATAAAATAAATAGACTTGGTAATTCTAGGAACATATGCGGAGCTATAAGTAAACAGCCTAACCCAGCTGAAAAGAAATACCCAAGAATGCTTCCTCTTACTCTTTTTAAGCTCCACACAGTTCAGTCATGTTAGTACTCTGAGCAACTCTTTGAAGGATTCTCCTTTTGTGTCTGTAGCATCTGTTTAATACAACATATTTTTTTTCTCTCTCAAATCCATAAGTTTTAGTGCCTTCACCAAATACTTACTTTGTGCCAGGCCCTGGTACAAGTTCTGGGAATCCATAGACAGACAAAAACAGTCCCTACTCACAAGGAGCTTGCAGTCTAACAGATGACATGTAAATAACTAAGGATATATGTGACAGATTCAGAATTGATGGAAGGTAAACTGAGAGGGGAAGGTACTAGTAGTTGGGTGGAAGAAGGTAGAACTTGAACAGAGCTAGGAGCACACTGTAGGTATAGATGAGGGTTTTACTTGAGGAACTGTTGCTCAAACACAGAACAAAAAAAGGAGAGAAAAGTACAGGTTATCCTTTCTACCTCACAGCTTCCTCCAGTCTGGTTTTGATTTATTACAAGTTGGCATAAGAATTTAAATAGGGATTTTTTTGGGGAAGTTTTTTAGAAGCTGCTGACAACAAGCAAAGACCAGCAGATGACATGGAAAAAATTTAGAAACTCAGACATGCATTAAATATGTATACAGTAAAACATCAACATGCTTTATCTTTTAATAACAAAAATATACAAACCTTTTTTAAAAGTTAAAATAAGTATAAAAAGTTAAAGTATGTGAAAAGGTGAAAGACAACAGATGACACACAAAAGGCTAGAAATGTTAACATTGACCTACATATAGTGTATGATCAAATACTTATTCCAAATTTCACAATAAGGTACTATTAACACCCCATACAAGAAAAAGTAAAAATTCAGATTTCTTTGGGATGAAGGAAGGGCAAAAAATGTTTACACTCATGGAGGTGTCTCATCCCTAATTCCCACAGTGTGGAAGCAATACCTTTATAAAATGATGGGAAAGATAAGAGAGGGAAGGCTATGAAGGGCTTTAAATACTAAACAGAAATTTGCATTTGATCCTAGAGGTAGCAGGCAGCCAATAGAGCTTATTAAGCAGGGGAAGAGTAACATGGAAAGACCACTGCTTCAGGAAAATCACTTTGGCAGCTGAGTAGAGGATAGATTGAAGTGGGGAGAGATTTGAGGCTGGAAGACCAATTAGAATGTGACTCTAGTAGTCCAGAAGAGAGGAGAGAACAGCCTCAACTATGGTTATGGCTATATGAATGGAGACAAGGGGACGTATAAGAGATTTTGGAGGTAGAAATGGTTATGTGGAATGAATACAAGAAAGGAGAAAGGATGACACCAAGGTTTTGGGCTTGGCTAATTAGAAGGACTCATGCTGCCCTAGACAGCAATTAGGAAGTCTGGAACAGAGGAAGATTTTTGGGGAAAGGAAAATATCTTCTGTTTTCTATATGTTGAATTTAAGATGCATATGGGAGATCCAGTTCAAGATGCCTAAGAGGCAGCTGGTGATGTGAGACTGTACTCAGGAGAGAGGTTAGGGATGGATACATGAATTTCTGAAGAATCTGCACAATGATGATAAATAAACCCACTGGAGCAAATTAGATGGTTAGACAATGTGGTGATGACACAGGCATGACCCTCCCCATCCCCATCTCCCAATCCCTTTTATCTTCAGGACCAAATATGAAATCTTCAGTTCGGATTTTCAAGATGTTCCTAACCTTGCTCTTTCCTAATTTTTCAGTATTTTTATGCCATAGTCATTTCCAGGTACTATGATCCATGATATTGGTATACTTGCTGTCTTTCATACAAGAAACATTCCACAAAATTGATCTTAGCTTGTGCTCACCTAAACTGTCTCATTCTTGAATTGTCTGATTGTCTTTTAAGAACTACTCAGGGGAGTAGTCAATTCTTTTTCCAGCTAAGGGTCAGGTTCCCCTTCTACCTCAATCAAAGAACTTTGTTTATATTTCCGAAATGATCACTGGATGTGTTATAGTTAGTTTAAACAATCAATCAATCAATATTTATTAAAAGTCTAAGTGCTGGGGAGCTAAAGACAGTCCCTACCTTTTAGAAGGAGGGGAAAGATCTGCAAAAAATATATATATAGGATAAATATGAAATAATTAATACTTTATTATCTATCTATTCTTTATTTTTGGTGATTGCATTCTGTGTTTCCAGAATTGGATGGTAGGGATGGGTGTGAGGTATTAGTCAAAGATCAGTATCCCAAATAGAAACCTTCCCTTTAATAATGTATTTCAGGTTTTTTTCAGGAATAGAAATCAAGTTCATAAATCAGAACTCAGAGAGTCTATTTTCTTCACTTTTTGGAAAAATTAAATATTTATCTAATTTGTACAAAGTTGGCCATCAGCTAATGAATTTGGGGGGGCACTACTGACTATAATGTATTAAGGTATTATAGGGTCTTTATATATTGACCGAAGTTATACCTAAAGCAATCAAATTAAAGATACTTACAATGCTGATTTAATGAGAGAATATAGTAAGTTAGTAATATTAAGGTTAATGCAGTGATATGTAGAGTTCTAGATTTCTTGGATAATGAAAATCATCTATATCTGATAGATAATTATGAAAGATAGAAAAAGAAATTTATTAACTTAAGAGGTTTGATAAGATACAGTTCAACTTGTGGATAAATGTGAAGGTTAACTAATCTTGGATACCAAACATGCTAGAATCATTACAGACATACAAATTATTATAATGGTTTTAGTAACTGTATGCCCATAATATTGTAAATTCAGCATCAATTTCATCATATGTAAAATATGATAATTGCATCATATGTAAACCTCTCAAAGTCTAAAAACTGGGATAATAGTTGTAGATGCAAAAAAATTTTCAATGTAATATGTAGTCATATCAATGAAAAGGATATATGCCTCCAAAATAAAGGCCTCAGTTACAAAATCATTTACTGTATTCTCTACTTTGCCTTTCACATAATAGGAACTCAATAAATATCTGATGAATAAATGAAGAAAATGAATAGGAATGAAGGAAAAAATAATAGCCGAAGAAAAACAACTATTTAATCTAAGGTAGTTTCAGTGTATTAAATACAAAGAACGCCATGAATGCACCTTGGAACAAAGATTGCATAGACGAGCATGTGGTCTCCTGTGGGCTTACAAATATGCAAGTCATTTTTTTTTTGTTCTTTGTTCTTCCAATTTAGTTTTGTGGTGCTTTTATAATTATAGTACTATTACTTTAAAAAGTCATTTCCCTGACTTTTAAATGTGATAAACAAAAGTGAATTGTGCACAAATGCATTGATTTCTTTGGCTTACAGCACTACTTCTTTCCACTAGAAATAAACAAATTACACAGCTTGCTTTTGTATCCTCTCTTCCTGTTACCCTTGTGAACACTTCTTTTAAGGATTCGAGTTCTTATTTTTCCCATTTTGAAATTCTGCACTAAATTCTGAAGCCAAGAAACTGCCTTGCCAATAAGGGAAGATTATGAAATTATGCTCCGCCAAAATAAATTTCCTTCCTCTTTCTCTCATCAAGTACATTTTCTTCCTTAGGATTCCGAACTTTTAAACATCTACATGAACCTCTGTAGCCACATATATAATTTCACGTGGAAATATAGTTACAGATGCTGCCTTTTGCCATTATTTATCTTTTTACATGCATATATTTTCTCCCTCACTAAATTACAAGCCCTGTGGGGGCAAAGATGCATTTTACACCTTTTTGCATCCCAGTACTTCCACATGGAAATGTTTGTTTAAGATATTTAATATAAGGCAGGAATCATAATAATATTTCAAAACTAAAAGGACTTATGATTTCATAAGCATAGGTGTACCTTCCACCAGAAAAGATCTCTCAGCCTTTCCCCTGTGTTATGATGATAACTTATATAGCTGTTTGAAATTTGAAAAATGTTTTGTCTACATTATTTCATTTAATTCTCACTCCAACTCTGTTAAGTATGATTAGGCTAATTTTACAGATGATGAAAATGTTGGAGAAGTTTAAGTGACTCCTGGAACTAGGAAGTCTCAGAGGTGGGATTTGAACTCAGGTCTTCCTGATTCTGGATCCAGCCATCTATACATTATGCCATGATTAAAAAGAAACCAACCAACCCATTACCCTCTCATTACACAGGTGATAAGACTCTTTAAACTGGTTCTTAGATGACAGGAAATATAGTATTGCACCTACGCTACAAATCTATTCAATCTAGGAGGAACTGCCAGCAAGTACTGTTGGCATAGGCTTTGTGAACTTCTGACCCACAGGAACATATTGAGGATGAATCAAGGTAGGACTTCCGAGGAGGAACACAAGTAATAAAGGCTCATATAATTCATTTTTCAATACCATTGTGAAAGTTGCTATCATTTTCATGTTGAGGAATACTTTCATCCTGGGAATAATTTATAATACCTTTTAAAAAATCTAGCAAATTTTCATTCTGGTTCTTCCTATAATACTTTTAGAAAATGCCTTTCATCTCTCTTAACTCTACTGGCAGGAATCTCATATATATCTATTCTGGTTATTCCCTATTTCAAAAATTGTTCTCCTGCTTATAGGTCTTTTTAAAAATTTGCACAATATACTACTGATGTCAGACTTACCTTCCTTCACACTTAACTGGGCTTCCCAACTGCTTTATCTCTTCAGTGACCCTAAATCCACTTTTGTCTTAAGTTGTGCTGTTGCTGCCTTACATTTTAAGATCCTTGGGGAAGGCAGATATTTGGTTGGCCCACTGTCACATACTAAGTGGAACCATCACAAATGTAGGGTACCACATCCATGAAAATAAATATGGATGCAGGAAAACATACTGTTGAGGAGGGGGAAACATAGCTTAAACGGATGTAAAAAAACTAGTCTTTACATAAGTTGAGGAAAGGAGAGCACAACTAATTTTAATACAAATAAGGGGTTAAGAAAAGGAAATTCTGTCCAAAGTGGGAGTTTCATAATAACTGGATATTAAACAGGAGGAACATGTGAAACTAGTATCTATATCTAAATCATGCCATGACACAGTGGCCCTCACTAAGCAATCACAAATGAAGATAAGTTATTAGTCTCACAAATCAGCAATAATAGGTAGAGATGCTGAGCTGTTTGATGAATAAAATACAGTTACAGAATTTGCCTCTGTCTGAATTTCTCTAAGAGAGAAAAGAACTTCATGCTAACATTGCTCATTATTATACACATTTTGGATATCCAAAATCTGGAAAAATTAGCTTCAAAGACACAATTATGCAGAGTGAATGATTGACATAATATTTTTGATTGACATAACACACTTCCGCACATTTTTCTCATGATAATTCCTTTGTCTTGAAGACCCTTCTTCCTTCCATCTGGATCTATCAAGAGTCTACATGTTCTTAAAATTCTACTATCTTGATGAAATCTCTACCGGTCACACTAGTCAGATGTAACCTCTCTATCCACAGAACTACTACGTCACTCCCATAACCACTTTTGAGGCATTTACATATACTAATATGTTATGATAATTAGTATATCTATATCTATATTTTGTCTCTAATTAGATTATAAATTCCTAGAATCTGGTGGTAGTAGTCTCTCGGTAACTGAGGATGACGATTGTCTTTGTGCGTTTTCATCTATGGATAAATAAGTGTGCACAAAGACACTTGTGCGTGAAGGAGATTTAAGTGGAAAAGTCAGTGGACAGAGACAGTCCCACTCTCTCAGCGTTGGCCTGGGTCTGTGGCACGAAAAGTCGTTACACCTGGAGACTTCCTCAGCTGCATTGGATGGCCGTGTTGTCTTTTGTGCTCCAACACGCCCTAAGCTCTCCACAGTGCTTTGCTGCGTCGCCCTCTCAGCTGTTCCAATTCCTAGAATATAAGGACTATATTCTTCTTTATATCAGCACAATAACTTCCACATAGTGGGAACACTGAAAAGTTGATGAACAAATAGATATATCGATGACTTAATCAATCCATAAATGAATCTGAATAAATGACTACTTTTACCTCACACTAACCAGAATGAGTTTATGATTTTAAATAAAAATATGATGTGCTCAAAAGACTCTTCCATACCGTACCAGAATAAATTCCTTTTTTCCTCATTTATTTTCATTTATACAGTCCATAAATGTAAATACCTCCATTTTGTATGTTGCACTAAGCTGAAATTAGGTATCAGATGACTACCAAATGTAAAAAGGCTAAACTGAAAAGTTTTTAGATTTATTATTTTAAGAATCTTTTCAGTTTTAAAATTCAATGACTTTGAAAGTTGATGAAATTTGATATCTAATCAGTGCTATTTCTTTAGCATGAAAATATATTTATTTATAAAATCTAAGTTTTGCCCAAGTTTAGTCATGTTTAAAATCATTTATGTTTTCTAAATGATGTTCCTAATTTTTCTTTTAGAAATTTCCTGTCATACTAACTACAGCTAACTATATCATACTATATTTAACTTGGAAAAAAAAGATAAGGAAAATTACAAAGTGGCTAACATAAGCTCTCCTACCTTTCCTTTGGACAAATATATTTAATCCAATATTAGTCATATTTTTTAACATTTTCCATATTATTTTACAACTTAATTCCTAAAGTAATATGCAGTTCCTCCACAAATCCTATTAATAAATCCTAATAGTAACTAATTTATATAGATAAATTTTTGGTCGTTGGTGTTATAAGGAAGTTGATCTAATCACAGAAAAGGAGCCAGATAATGAGGTGTTAAACTAACTGTAAAAATGTGGTCATGCCAGGTGATCCTTTTATGAAGTGCGAATGAGTCCCCTGAGTGAATTAAAAGGAAGGAACACCATAGGATGAAGAATGACAGGCCATGCCTTTGAGTGACCTTTATAGAGCTATATAAGAGGAAGCTATAAGAAGTCATATTGATATGAAAAAGCAAGAATGTGGGTAGAGGCAACTGTCACAATGAGACCTAGACTCTGGGATCAAAGCTGCTTGGGCCAAGTGGGCACAAGGAGTATTTGAACAGATGGTATGATGTTAACCCCTTCAGATAATAGACTCTGTGGTTGAAATCTTGTATTTTCTCCCCTTGAAAGCTCTTATGGAAGCTTGAACCTTTCAACCTATTGACTAAGGAAATCAGTTTATTTTTCTTTATTTTGGACATTTGTTTTATTTTTATAAAGAGTGTTAACCATAAGCTTTTGGTAATCTGGGGAATTTACTGCAAATGTAACTGGGAGGAGGAAACCATGATAGAAACATTCTCAGAGAAGAGATAGAGAACTCTCACACTGGTATATGTTCTGTCAAAAGTCTTGTCTCTGGCTGAGGGCTCAGAGTCCCCTTTGCCCCCCCAAAGATTCTTTTATTCTATTTTCCAGACTGTAGAGGCAATTTTTACACAGGGAAACCCACCTGGACAATGAGTCAGGAAACAGGAGGAACAATCTTGATTGTATTGCTATTTCCTACAGGGACTGGGCATCAATCATGGGCACTTTGTCTTTAACTTTAATCTCTCCTTAATCAAAGTTCCTGACACACACAGTAGCAGCCAAACAAATGCTTATGACTGAATGGTTTGTCTAATGGCTCTTCCCTGACACCTACAAATATTCTCATGTCTCCTTAGTCCTCAAAAAAACTTTCCCTTGATCCTACCATCACCTTAAGCTATAGTCATTTTTTCCCTTTTCTTTGTTGTGACCAGATTCCTAGAAAAGGTTTCTTGTCTCTATTTCATTACTTCTCACTCACTTTTCAATCCATTGTAATCCATTGCTCTCCTCACTTGACTAAACAACTCATTCCAGACTAGCTATGATACCCTGATTGCAAAACCCAGTGTCCTTTTTTACAGTCTTCTACCTTGATAATTCTGATACTACTTACCATCCATCTCCTCTTCCTAGATACTCTTCTCCTTGGACTTCTTAGGACTTTTGCTGAATCATTTCATTTCGTATTCCCCAAACAGAAGTAAGCCTATAAGACTATGTCCTAAGCCCTCTTACTTCCTCTCTAAATTTTCTCCCTTAGCAATCTCATTAGCTATCATACAGATGTGGTATATGTAGATAATGCTAAGGTTTTTATATACTGGCTTCATCTCTCTCCTGAACTCCAGGCTTGCATTGTTTACTGCCTGTTGAACATGGATACCCACTGAATATCCTATTGAATATCCCACTGGCATCTCATATGAAATATTTAAAACAGAACTCATTATTTTTTCCCTTCAAGCCTATCCATTATCTAAATTTGCTGGTGTCCACTGATGGCACTGCTGTACTATTCATTTCTGACTCTTCTCTTACCTTCAGCCATCACCTCTAGTCAGTTGCCCAATCTTGTTCATTTCACCTCCAGAATATTTTTCACACGTCTCCCTATCTCTCCACTCACACAATCTTTATTCCAGTTTAAAGTTTCAGCATCAGTGGCGTAGGTTATTTGCAACATCTGACTGATCTCAGATGCTGCTGAATTGACATTTTTAAATCACAGAGCTGACTGCTTCATCTCTACTCAAAAATCTACATTGGTGCCTATTCTCTCTAATATAGAACAAAATCCCCAGACTAGCATTTAAAGTCCTCCATAATCTGATTCCCACCTACCTTTCCAATTTTATTTTGAGTCATCTCTAGGTTATTTCCTGTACATGACAATCTATCTCCTGCACTTGGGTCTTTGCATAAATAATCCCCTAGGCTTGGGATGCAATCCTGACTTCCTGCTGACTCCTAGAACCCCTCACTTACTTCAAAGAAGTCACAAAGAAGTCCTGCCTTTCTGGATCCCCCTAATTGTCTGTGTATCCACCCTCTTGAAATAACCTTGCATTACTTCATATGTACATTCACACATACTTTGTATTTACTTATATTGGTAATTGTTGCTGCTCTTAGGAGAATTATAGTTCCTTGAGCACAGGGATTCTTTGGATTTTTGTGTTGCATTCTAATGCCCTGCACACAGTATATTGTTGAGTTTAACCCAAACTAGATCAAATATACCCATAACAATATGCTTAATGAATGCTTGTTGAATTGAATTGTAAGTGAAACCTGTGAGGTCTTCATTGACTGGTTTTCATGGGAAACTACTATAGATCCACAGGAGAAAAGCATCCTGGTATAATTCTGATTTCCAATGCAGGATAAAAGCCAAAGGCATTTCTGTATCTCTTTACTTAATTCTCAGGCTTCAAGTAACTGAAGGGAGCTAAAAGACAGCTATGTGTAGAGGGCAAGGAACTTGGCAAGAAGTGTGAAATGTCACTGCATTAGACTATCCTCTGGAAGATTATCCCCCTGACACAAAACAATGCATGCTGATCTCCCAAATTCAAATAACTGAGGACATTCATCAGAATTATAGGAACAGTGAGAGAAAATGCTATGCCACTTACAGAATATGATACTTTTTACACATATTCAGCATAATATTTACAGAATACTCACTAAAGGGGCTATGGGGCAAATACATAAATGAATAAGTCAAGGTCTCTGCTTTGAAGGACAGGTGACAAGGTCCTACATATGTTAATTATTATATGATGTAAAATGATACTGACTTGCCATATATTTTTCTACTAATTTTTACTGACATTTTCATCAAACAATAGGCTAGTCACTATCTCCATTACTTTCTTCTTTCTATAAACCCTTATAATGTGGTTTATGCCTCAAAACACTCTTGAGGAAAGGAAGGAAAGAAACAAGCATTGATTAAATGCCTACCAGGTGCCAGGCACTGTGCTTCTCCAGATTCATACTGCTAGTAGGTGTCAGAGGTCAAATCTGAACTCGGGTGCTCTAGGTGCCTCAAGTCTTGTGAAAACTACTCTAGTGATTTCAGAGGAGAGATCAGTGGAATATTATCTGGGATATTCAGGGAAGAATGGAGAAGCCAGGATTTGATCTGAGCCTTAGGATTGTGCTTTATAGAATGAAAGTTAAGAATCTGACAGAAATTCTAGGATGAAGTAATGGAGTAGGCAAGAGCAGAAAAGAAAGTACACAGAAGCAAACCCAGCAACTATATGAATTCTTTACACCAATAAAGTCAGACCAAAACAACCAGAAAAACATTAATTGTTAATAGACAGGTCGAGCTCATAGTGAAAAGGACAGTTGTACTGAAATTAATTTACCTTAGTGCCATACCCAACAAACTACCCAAAAATTATTTCATAGAAATAGAAAAAAATTATAACAAAGTTCATCTGGAAGAACAAAAGGCCAAGAATATCCAGGAAATTAAAGGGAAAAAATTAAAACTATCCATAACCATTTGAAAAAATGCTCTAAATTACTATTGATTAGAGAAATGCAAATTAAAACAACTCTTGCATATCACTTTACACTTATCAGATTGACTAACATGACTACAAAGGAAAATGATAAATGTTGAAGGAGATGTGGAAAAGTTGGGACACTAATATACTGTTGGTGGAACTGTGAATGGCTACAACTTTTCTGGAGAGCAAAACTGAACCAAGTTCAAAGGGTCACAAAACTATGCAATATTTTGACCTAGCAATATCATTACTGGGTCTGTATCCTAAAGAGATGAGATAAGGGAAAAGGATCTACTTGTACAAAAATATTTTTAGGAGCTCTTTGTGTAGTGGCAAAGAATTGGAAATTGAGTGGGGGTTGTCCACCACTCAGGGAATGGATGAACAATGGTATATGATTATAATGGAATGCTATTGTGCCCTAAGAAACAATGACCGGGACAAATTCAGAAAAACCTGGAAAGATTGATATACACTGATGCAAAGTGAAGGGAGTAGAACCAGGAGAACAATGTATACAGTAATAGAAATACTATAGGATGATCAACTGTGAGGGACTAAACTATTATCAGCAAAGCAAGTTTCCGTGATAACTACAAGGGACTCATGATGAAAATGCTATCCACAACCAAAGAAGGAAGTGTGGTGGAGTCTAAGTGTGGATCAAAGCAGGCCATCTTCCACTTTATTTCCTTCGTGAGATTTTAATTGTATGTGTGATATGTGTCTTTTGTCACAGCATGAGCAATATGGAAATATGTATTGCATAAAAGAATGTGTATAATCTATAGGCTATTTACTGCTCATGGAGTAGAGGGAGATTAAGAAGGGAGAAAATCTGAATTCTAAAATTGTAAGAAAACAATCTTCAAAAAATGTTTCTAGATGTTAACTAAAAAATAGAAAGAAAGAAAAAAAGAAAAAAGAAAATATATCTGGGGAACCAGAAGTGATGGAGTTTGGCTATAGCATAGAAGTATAGGAGATTAATGAGAGGTAAGATGGGAAAGGTAAGGTGGGGCTAGACAATGAAAGCTCTTAAATGCCAGGCAAGGAACATGATTTTATTCCACAGGGAATAGAGAATCATTGAAAGTTCTAAGCAAGGAAATAACATGATTAAAGTAGTGCTTAAATAAAATAACTCCAGAAGCCATCCACAGAATGAATGAATTGAGAGAAGACTAGTATGGGGGAGGGAGATTACTATAATAGTTCAGATGTGAGATGACAAGGTCTATAATAGGGTGATGGCAGTGGAGAATGGAAAGGAAAGGATAGAAGTGAAAGACATCATGAAGGAAGAACAAATAGGAATGGCAAATGGTTATGAGGGACAAAAGGGAAGGAGTCAAAGATAATCTCGAAGCCTTAAGCCTAGGCATCTGCAAGAATGAAGACATCTCAGCCAGAAATAAGAATAGGGAGGAGGAAAAGCTGATTTAGGGGAGAGAAGAGATTACTCCAGGATAAGTAATTACTCAAGTTCCTTAGCATTCAGTACTGCTGACTGGCCTTTTCAGTGTACAAAAAGTAAACAGTTGGGATGTGTTGGTTTTTCCCAATAAATCTTCCATAAACTCCATTTAATTATCAAAATGTGAAGGAAAAGAGATTTATAATAAAAGTATAAAAAACAAGTATTATAAACAAATTGAATAAAATATGCAAAATAATCATTAAATGCCAGAAATAATATTAAGCAATCCAAATGATATGTTAGGATAATCTGTGCTTGGATTTGAGTGGGATGATTCTCAAAAATGAAATGACAGAAAAGATAGGGGTATAGAATCATAGAATTTGAAAGCTGGGAGGGATCTCAAAAGCCCTCTAGTTCAATCAATAACATAAAAGCAGTCTCCACTATGATATAACCCAAGAAGGCATCAGTCAGTCTTTGCTTGAAGATCTTCAATGAGGAGGAACCCAAAGTTTCAAGACAATCTATTCTACTTCTGAAGAACTCTAAATGTTAGCATAATTTTCCCCTGACATTATCCCTAACTTGATCTCTGTGCAACCTCTACCCATTGTCCTTGTTTCTGTCCCCCAGGGACAAGCAGAATAAATTTAGTCACTGCTTCGTGTAATAGTTCTTCAAATGTTGAACATGGTTGATAACAACCATAGCCTTACCCTGCTTTAAGTTAAATACCTTCAGCCTCTTCAATCTATCCTAATATGATAGGAAATTAAGGCCCTTCTCCATCATGGCTATTATGGTTTGTACTTCTCTGGATACTATCCAACTTATCCAGGGCTTCTTAAGTTGTGACCCCATAATTGAACATAATATTCCAGATGTGATCTTGACTAAGATAAGAATACAGAAGGTTGGTATCCCCCTATTTTGGAAGCTCTTCCTCTCTTAAAACACATCGATAATATACAATTTTGTGGGGGCTGCCACCACACTGCTAAAGTCATATTGGCACTGTTCACTAAAACTCCCAGATCTTTTTCACAACTGCTTTCTAACCATGCACTCTCATCTGATATTTGTGAAGATGATTTTTTAATCCAAGTGTAAGACTTCATAATTATTCCTACTGAATGTTATTTTTATTAGATTTAGCCTAATGCTTTAGCCTATCTGTCAAGATCTTTTTATTTTTTTTAACCCTTACCTTCTATCTTAGAATCAATACTATGTATTGGTTCCAAGGCAGAAGAGTGGTAAGGGCTAGGCAATGGGGGTTAAGTGACTTGCCCAGGGTCACACAGCTAGGAAGTATCTGAAGCCAAATTTGAACCCAGGACCTCCGGTCTCTAGGCCTGGCTCTCAATCTGATGAGCTGTCCAGCTGCTCCTTCAAGATTTTTTGGAACTCAGCTCCATTATTGGCAATCTGCTATATCCAAATATCCATCACAGTTTTGCATCATTAGCAAATATGGAAAGCATGTCAGTTTTACCTTTATTCAGGTAATTGATAAAATGTTAAAATAGGACATGGGCCAGGAACAGATTTCTGGGGTGTTCTACTGTAGATCTTCTTCTAAGATGTCATAGAACCATTAATGATTATTCCTTAAGTTTTGGCCATCTAAACAATTCAGCCTCTCCATCTTATTTTTAGTACTCTACACTTAGCCTCAAAACATGCTCAAACTTCTTCTATCCTAAAAATAATGTTCTTTTAAAAAAATTAATTTATTTAGTCAATTTAGAACATTATTCCTTGCTTACAAGAATCATATTATTTACCTCTCTCCCCTCCCCCACCCTTCCCATAGCTGATGTGCAATTTCATTGGGTATTACATGTGTCCTTGATCAAAACCTAGAGGTGATAATGTTGTTTCACTCCTGATCTTATTGGGAATGCATCTAGTTTATCCCCATTGCAGATGATGTTTGCTGATGGTTTTAGATATATACTGTTTATTATTTTTAGGAATTTTTATTTTTAGGAATATTTATTCCTAAAAATAATAAACAGTATATATCTAAAACTGTTCCTATACTTTCTAGTTCCTATACTTTCTGTTCCTATACTTTCTAGTTTTTTTCAATAGGAATGAGTGTTATATTTTGTCAAAGGCTTTTTCTGCATCTATTGAGATAATCATGTGATTTTTGTCGGTTTGCTTGTTAATATGGTCAATTATGTGGATGGTTTTCCTAATAGTGAACCATCCTTGCATTCCTGGTATGAATCCTACCTGGTCATAGTGAATAACCCTCATGATCACTTGCTGGAGTCTTTTTGCTAGTATCCTATTTAAGATTTTTGCATCTATATTTATTAAGGAGATTGGTCTGTAGTTTTCTGTCTCTGTTTTTGACCTGCCTGGCTTTGGAACCAGTACCATATTTGTGTTATAAAAGGAATTTGGTAGAGCTCCTTCTTTGTTTATTCTGTCAAATAGTTTGTATAATACTGGGATTAGTTGTTCTTTGAATGTTTGATAGAATTCATTTGTGAATCCATCTGGACCTGGGGATTTTTTTCTTAGGTAGATCTTTGATGGCTTGTTCAATTTCTTTTTCTGATATGGGATTGTTTAGGTAGTCTATTTCTTCCTCTGTTAGTCTAGGCAATTTATATTCTTGTAAATATTCATCCATATCACCTAGATTGTCATATTTATTGCCATATGATTGGGCATAATAGTTTTTAATTTACTTTAATTTACTCTTCATTAGAGGTGGTCTCCCTTTTCATCTTGGATACTATCAATTTGATTTTCTTCTTTCCTTTTTAAAATTAGATTGACCAGTACTTTGTCTATTTTATTTGTTTTTTCAAAGTACCAGCTTCTAGCCTTATTTCTTAAATCAATAGTTCTTTGACTTCCAATTTTATTAATTTCCCCTTTGATTTTTAAGATCTCAAATTTAGTCTTCATCTGAGGATTTTTAATTTCCTCACTTTCTAGTTTTTTAATTTGCATACCCAATTCATTTACCTCTGCCTTTTTAAATTTGTTAATATATGAACTCAAGGATATACATTTTCCCCTGAGTATTGCTTTGGCTGCATCTCACAGATTTTGAAAGGATGTCTCATCATTGTCATTTTCCTCAATGAAATTATTAATTTTTTCTATAAATTTTTCTTTAACTTAAAATCGTTTGATTTTGGAGAATTGTATTATTTAATGTCCAATTAATTTTTTATTTACCTCTCCATGTACCTTTGCTAATTATTATTTTCATTGCATTGTGATCTGAGAAGGTTGCATTTATTATTTTTGCTCTTTTGTACTTGTTTGCAATGTTTTTATGCCCCAGTACATGGTCAATCTTTGTGAAGGTACCCATGTGCTGCTGAAAAGAAGGTGTATTCCTTTTTGTCCCTATTTATTTTTCTCCACATATCTACTAACCCCTACTTTTCTAAGATTTCATTCACTTCTCTTACTGTTTCTTATTTATTTTTTGGTTTGATTTATCTAATTCTGATAGAGGAAGGTTCAGGTCTCCTCCTAGTATAGTTTTTCTATCTATTTCATCCTTGAGCTTTACTAGTTTCTCCTTTAGAAATTTGGATGCTATGCCATTTGGTGCATACATATTGAGTATTGATATTTCCTCATTGTCTATACTGCCTTTTATCAGGATGTAATTACCTTTCCTATAAAATGTTCTTTTGATTCTATCTCATCTTCCCAACCTATCATTCTCTCCTTCTACTCTTCAACGCCTTAATTTGAGAAACTCTTATATTTACTGTCCTCCCTTTCTTACTAGTTGTTTATTCCCTAACCCTTTATAATCTGACTTATCCTTCCATGAAATATTTGTTATCTAATAACTAAAACATTCCTAATTGCTAACTAAAATTAACTTTTTCTCTCCTCATTTTCCTTGAGGTTTCTGAAGCATTTGAAACTGTGGATCACCCATTTTTTTTCTTGGTACATTCTTCCCTCTTGGTTTCTAGGATTCTCTACTTTCCAGGTAAGTTAGTGCATGTTATGTTTCTTTTTTTCCCATTTTTGTTGCTCTCATCTCTGTGCTATCACTCACATATTCTCCCTTGCCTGGATTAGACCCTATCTCTGGCTTTTAAAAAGTCATCTTGGATTTCCATCAGTTGGGGAATAGCTGAACAAGTTGTGGGATATGATGAGCAATAGAATACTATTGTGCTATAAGAAATGATAAAAAGGATGATTTTAGAAAGAGCTGGAAAGACCTTCATGAACTGATGCAAAGTGAAATAAGCAGAACCAGGAGAACATTGTACATGGTAACAGCAATATTGTGGAATGGTCTACTGTGACAGACTTAGCTACTATTAGCAATGCAATGATTCAGGACAATTCTGATGAACGTATGACAAAGAATGCTATCCACCTTCAGAGAAAGAACTGTTGGGAGTTGGACACAAATCAAAGCATGTGATTTTTCACTTTATTTGGGTTTTTATTTTATATGATTATTTTCTTATAAAAATTTATTCATTTTTTAATGATAATACATGAATAACCCATATCCAATTGCTTGCCACTTCTTGGAGTAGGGAAGGAAGAGAAAGGGATAATTTGGATCTTATAACTTCAGAAAACTTCATGGAAATTTGTTATTACATGTAATTGGTAAAATAAAATGTTTTTATAATTAAAAAAAGTCATTTCCAAATTCAAGACCTTGTTCAGCAGCTACCCCCTTTATGAATGAATGAAAAGCATTTTTTATTTTACTATATACTAAGTACTCTACTAGCTGTGTGTGTAAAGATATGAATACAAAAGTAAAATAGTTCTTGGCCACAAAGATATTCTTATAGGGGAGATAATACATAAGAGGAGTGATGGCTAGGGAAGGGTGTTTTGGTCTGGGAAGTAACATGGATTATCTCAACAATCCCTATCAGTCTCCTCTCTGTGAAACTGCTCTCTCCCTCCTCAAACGTCCCAGAGCTCTTAGTTGGGACCTTTCATTTGCACTTATCTCATTCTCTTTTGTATGACAATTAATTGTATATAGGACGGATTTTTACTTCAACTGGACAATGTGCTCTATGTTGGAAGGGTCTATATTATAATTAATCTTTGTATTCTTAGTGTCTAACACAATGCCTCACATATGAGGCACTTAATTTTTTCTCTGAAAGAATGCCCTTCTCCTTTTGTACCTGTAGCAAAGTTTAGAACCTCTGAAGGCCTTCTATAGTGCAGGAACTGCTGGGGCAATACACATATTTATGCCTCTAAAAAGGTCACAGGATCATTATTTTAGAATTGAAGGGGACTCTAAAGGCCATCTAGTCTAACTCCATTTTATTTTTGAATAATTAAATTATATATTTTCTTCAATCTGCAAAAATTTCCTTTCACCCTAGGGCTCCCTCAACCCTCCCCACTGAGAATGAGAGAAAAGAAAAGTCCTTTTATGGTTAAACAAAACAATTTTCTGCATTGATTATATCCAAAGAAAAATATTTATCATTCTGCATTCAGTCCTTTATTTATTTAATAGGAGGTAAGTAGAATGTTTTATCATTAGTCTTCTCAAATTATGTTTAGTCATTACACTGATAAGACTTTCTAATTCTTCTTAAATTGTTGGTCTTCACCACATTGTTGTCATCGTATAAGTTGTTCTTCTCCTTCCATTCTCATTTCTTCTTGCTACTCTGACATCTTGGCTCTGCCTCCAATTCTTTCAAGTAAACTAACGTGCCCCAAATTGCTTCTAACAGTTATAACACAACCTAAGAACTGTACTAAAACCAAAAACAAACAACAACAAAAAACCCACATATAATCCGAGAGCCACGAATGAAAGGATCACTCTCCCCCAGAGATACTTGCCAGATTGGATTAGATTTAGGGTCTTTCTAGATCAGTATTTCTGTTGCCAGTGTAGGCCCCAATTATAAAGAGCATTTACCATTAATACCTGGTATTCCTCCCATGATACAAAGCTAAAGGACTACTTTTATGGAAAGTTTGGCGTGTATAACCCATAAAAACTGGTCAGTAAGATGTTACTGTTTTTTTCTCCATAAAGCTTGGAAAGAAGAGTATAACAATCAGTTTGGCAAAGCTCAAGGAGCTACAATTATGTTTGGCTTATGGCTAAAGCAAGCATTCATCACTGGCACAGTCATTATTGGCAACTGTGGCAGATAACAATCTTGGCATGGAATTCAATCAATCAATCAACAAACATTTATTTCTACTATATGCCAGGCACTGTACTAGGTACTGGAGGATGCAGATATAAGAAATAAAACAGTCTCCCAGTTTTAAAAGGACATTTATGATACTGTGGAAAGTGTTCAGGGGAGGGAAACTAGGATGGTAAAAAGACTAGAGTCTGTGCCATAAGATGATCACTTGAAGGAACTGGCCATGTTTAGTTTGGAGCAGAGGAGACTGGTCTCAAGTACTTGAAGAGCTATCACATGGAAGAGAGACTACATTTGTTCCATTTGATCCTAAGATATAAAACCAGGAGTAATAGGGGAGAGCTGCAGGGAGCAAAATTTAGGCTTAATGTAAGTAATTGTAGTTGTGCAACATTGGAATAGGCTGTCTCAAGAGGAGGTGGCTTCCCTCGCCTTGCCTTTCAAACCCACTTGTCAGTACTGTTAGAATAAAAATTACATTAGCATGTAGGTTGGACTAGATGGTCTCTGAGGTCCTTTTTCAGACATAATAGTGATGCCAGATGAGTAAATCCTAGTAATAAACTGAGATATTCTCCTTTGAAGAAGGTCTAATAAAACAGTAAAACTCCAACACTTCAGAGAATCAAAATTACATGTAAGTTAAGAAGCAATTGAAAGAGAGTCTACAACATGTTACCAACAATGGCTATGCTGTCAGGAATAACATCCATGCCTGGAAAATGAAGTGGACTAGCCATGTATTAGTAATAACAATCAACATGTGGATAGTTCACATACTATACTGGTAGTCTCCCAATATTATTAGAGTAAGAGAGATTTTTAAGACAGATCCTTTATGGAAAAAAAGATAAGAATCACAAAGGATTGAAATATGGAGATTGAAAGGAGAACTATGGAAGGAAAGCAAACTGCATGGGTGAAGGGAATGCCACATCATTAAAATTATAGATGTACAAAAATGCCAATAATGATAGTGTTGTCTCACTGTATATAAATATTTCCAAAACAGAACAAATGGGTTTGCTGACTGCTGGAGAGAAAGGAACAAATTTGCAATTAGAAAGTACTAATGTATAAATTGTTCAATTTATGTTCACTACAATCATTCTGTATGTTTTCATTACCACAACTTGAGAAACTGGTGATTCACTACAGAGCGGTATTAAATTGGAAGGTGAAACTTGGGGCTATCTCTCATAATATTGTTATTAAATATTAACAATTAAAAATTACCAATAGTTATCACCATAGAGTAAGATCAAACTAATTTTAAAATAAAGAATTTTTATTAAGAATAATGATAATAACAAATACTTTGGTATGAATAAAAATTATTAAAAAAGCTCAGAGAATTTGATAGGAAGCAGTAGTTTATGTTATGTTAGTTAACATAGGATGCCTAATGTATCATAAGCTAGTGATTTCCCTGACTATCAAACTCTAGAAAGAGTCTTTTGGTAGTCTACAATAATGAGGGTAGAGATTAAACAGGTAAAATGGTAGAGTAGAAATAATACTCAATTTGGAGCCTGAAGGCCTAAGTTCAAGTCCTGCCCACCACTAATTAATTAGCTTCCTGATGAAGTCACTTGCACTTGACCTCACCTTTAAAGTGAAGTCACTATTTTACTACTTTCTCTAAAGGTCTGGCATTAGGGTCCAATGGTGATGATGTCTGTAAAGTGTTTTGTAATCATAAAAATGCAACAGTAATATATCTAAACATCCACGTCATTCTAGCCAGAGATCAAATAATACATTATTGTGATAATGACAAAACAGAAAAAAGAAGCAGGCCTCATAAAATAAAAATCATGTATTGTCTATTCTGAATAACATTTCCCTGAAATACAACCTTTAAAAAAAAAAACACATGCCCTATCCATTATAAAAATGAGAATAACGTCTAAAGGAACTGGCTTAATATGAAGAGGAAGTTTTTCTTAAATCATTGATAAATTCTTTCCCACTAAATTTGTGCTTTGTGTAGATATCACTACTTACCTGCAGTACATCCCCAAGATCAGCTGTACTAATATCGGGATCTTCTGTGGTATTGAAAGGAACAGGGGTTATTCGTACAAGGGTAAGCACTCTAGGTTCTGGATATCTCCATAACATCATGCCTGGATTGTCCTCGGTTTCATTGTAAAACACAACTTCATAGACACCAGGCAGTTTCAAGGACTCTGTTGAAAGGAAGTAAGCTCTAATTAGTTCTGTCTTTTTAATGGGGTACATGCTGATTTAGATAGAAAATAAACTAGAAGAATAAAAGAAGAGAACATGAAGGAGTAATTTCATCAGTTTTATAAAGCTTCAGATCAAAATAAGTAAAGAAATTCCTCCCTGCTGGAAATTTAATGGTGATTTACTATTTTAGTATTGGAAGTATTAGTAACAAACTTCTGAAATGAAGCTTTGTGTATACATAATTGATCCATTCTGCCTAAAATCCACTACCAACCACGCAGTAATCCCAAAGTGATAGTGCAGTAACATTTTCTTACCAGCATCCTGTATGTATTGAAAGAGCCCTGTTCTCAAGTCATCTGAACTTTGTTCCGTTTTAAAGGTCTGGTTCTTTTCAACAGGATATGGCATTGACAGGATTTGATCAGGAGTTGGTATCTCTGATTTGCCCTCATTGTTTAGGTATTCATAAAGTAGTTCATGTAGCAGAACTAAACAATTCAAATGTTCTTGACCCCAAAAGACCTTTAAAAGCACATGATAAAAGGTTAGACATTTAAAAAAAATTTAAGAAGAAATTAGATAAAATAATATGACAAGAGAGTGAAATGCTATGCAGTCTTAACTAACAGCCAAGTTCTATAGAATTTCTGAGAACCCGGCTATAGGATAAATTTTACAAGCTCAAGACATATACACAAAAGACAAATAATCATTCCTATATTGTACTTTAAATGAAATCATAAATGTTCAAACCAGTGATATAATCATAAAAGTATAATGTTATTCTAGAGAAGTAGCATGTTGTGTCAAATTGGGTATCTGATGCAGGAGTCAGGAAGACCTATATTCAAATTCCACCTCAGACATCTACCAGCTCTCTGTGACCTAGGCCAAGTTGTCTATAAAATAAGGGGGTTGGACTTGGGCTTTAATGACCCTATACCTCTTTTGATCAAGGGCAAGGACCTTTACTATGACCTAAACAGTTATTTCCCATACCTCTTAGCTCAGGGTTCTATAAACTAGTAGATACTTAAGAACTGGTTGGCCACTGGGATGCTTGTTGCCTCCAGGAGAGGGGAAGGAAAGAAAATGAATCATGTATAGATGGAAAAATGTTTTAAAATAATAAAAAAGAGGAACTTGTTGGCTGAATACATGAATAAACTTGCAGAGATCTTTATTTCAATTAACTAAAAAGGAAGAAAAGATTGGCTAAGGTAAAAAACAAGACAAGGAATATTCAAATTTTAAAAGTCCTACTGAATAGCTTCCTATTTTTTTGGGAGCTTAAATAAAGAAAATATGATAGTAGTTTTCTTTGAAGCAGAGAGGAGGGAGGAGTACTATAGATGAATCCAAAGTAAAAAAAAAAACAAAATAAAACAAAACAAAACAACAAACCACAAAGACTTCAAAACTCTTAGTAAGAATTGGTTCAGGCATTGGATTTTGAAAGCCTCAAAAAAATTCAAATCAGTTCCACAATCCTTTAATGAGCACCTCTTATGGAAGTGCTATACAAGGTGCTGACACTATGGTACACAGGCAGTGTGAAGTCTGTGGAGTTGCAGAACAAAGGGGTCTTGGCATTTCTTATGAAGGAGAATTCTAGATCAAGTCCCCTAGAGCTGCGTTGGTGAACCTATGGCACGTGTGCTGGAGGGGGTTGCTCTCCTCCCCCTCTCCATGAGCCTGAGGACATTTCTCACATCACCTGCCCCTTTGCCCAATAGCCCAATAGAAGTACTTCCTTCATCCCTGTCTGGGGTAAAGGGGTGGCTCACATGCAGTGTGAGGGTTGCATTTTGGGTACTTGGGCTTTAAAAGGTTTGCCATCACTGTCCTAGAGGATAAAGAAAATTTGTTCATAGAAAATCACAGAATGTTAAAATTCAAAAGGACTTTAGAGGGTACCTACTCCAATCCCTTCAGTTTTAGAAAAGATGGAATAAGAAATATTACCAATGTCAAGTGATTTATTTCATAGGATTAGGGATTTTATCATAATAAAACATTTGCAAATATTCTGTAAAATAAAAATGCTAAGTAGAACTATTACTACACTAGAGTCAATATTAAAGGAAAGATCAAAAGTATATAGAGACATGACAAAGAATATGAGAGAGAGTCAGCTAGCCTTACAGCCAGGAAAATTTGAGTTCAAGTCTTCTCCCTGATACATTCTGACTTTGTTGGCTTGGGTAAGTCTCAATCTCTCAGTGCTTTGGACAACCTGAAGGTTATAAATTGAAGAGAAGGTGCTGACTTGCATTAGTGGGGGGCATTTTCACACCTAGAGTTCTCTATACTAATGAAATCATAGGTCTGATCCCTATCTTATAGGGGTCTATATATCTTCGACAAACACAGGAGGCTTTCCAAACATAAAATTATTCATTTGGAATAAGGATCAGGAAATAGCAAGAAGCAATAGCAAGGAAAGATGTGGCATGAATCCACTTCTCTTTTCTTCTGATTTTTATTGTAGGAGAGAAAACAGAGACAGGTGAAGGGTCAAGCTGGGGAAGAGAACAGGATGCTCTAGCCTTCAAGCTGTAGAGACAGCCAATGCCCTTAAGATGCAATGTTAGAGGACTATCCCTTCCCCCCTCCCTTGTTTCTAAGGGGAGAATTTCTGCTGGCATGAAATTATTATTTCTATTTAAAGGAACCATGATAGAAAGATAGCTGGATTTTTGCGAAACCAACAGAAATTGACATTGATTACAACTGACTATGTGGGGATTTCTCTCAATCATTGGTTAATGAAAATCCCCAAAGTCTCAGGGAATATTAAAGAGATAAGTTAGATGCATTAAAGTAGGACTTTGTAGCTTTAAAAATATTTATATTGTCAAAGAGCTGTGACAATGCACACACATTTGGAGTTTCTGAGACTCAAAATAATTCTTGAGAACTAGAAAATTAACTATCTTTTATAATTACTAATGTTTAAGGTAAACAGTTCAATTTCTGAGATTTGCTTCACCTTTACATATCCGAAAGAGGTGCCAATTTGCCCAAATGATAGATCACCAACACATACATCAATTTCTTTAAAATTTTCTTACTGTGCATTAAAGGTAAATATACTAAAGAGCATAGTGTAACATTTTATGTTAAGGGCTTAATAATCCATTTTTAAGTAACCCAGATATACTTGGCAAAGTGAAATAGTCTTATCAGTTATTAATAATAACTTGTGCTTAGGTCAAGCTGACAGCTAAGCAATTAAATTAGGACCACACTGATAAAAAATAATGAAAGAGCAATCTGATAATTCTTTCCCCCATCAAACCAAAGTTTAAAATTTAATACCAGTTTAAAAAAGTAACTAAATATGTTAATTAAGAAATTACTGGAATATGAGAACTCTGTACAATTATCACAGACCTGTATTAGCCCTCCTCTTAAATCAATGAATACTTTTGGAATGGACTGTTCTGGGCCAGGATTACCACTATGTTTACACCATTTAGCTTCCAGATTGACAGTACTGCAACAGGGCCCTATTAGAACTCGATTTTTTTCTTTGAGGCTTGTTTTCAGGAGAAAGTCATTTATGTTGAGTAGTAATGATGATCCAAGAATTACACCTGAAAAATAAGAAAAAAGGAACATGTATATCTCATTCATTTTGTACTTACTATGAAAGTATGTTTTTTGATGAAAATATATTCTTTTTTTCAAAAGCTTTTATCCCATTCCTTTGTTCATCCTGTATTCTTTTTCAGCTGACTTAACAGATTTTGATGGAATTTATATAGAATCCTAGTTATGAAGCAGGTATACTTCATGCACATTCCTTACAAAGCACTGTTTGCCAAAACATTATGACTTTTTCCATGTGTGATCATTTTAAGGTTTATGAGTAGAGACAAACTTTTCAGATGATTATATGAAGGACAAGAACAGCAGCTTCATTAGACAATCATTACACTAACAGGAAACAGCAATTTTCTAGAATTTCTTTTTTATTTTAGTCCACTTTTTCACTGTACCACAGTATGGTATATTGCCTTGCTAAAGCCCAGAGTTCTTCACTGAACATTTATGTTAAAATTCTACCATTTGAAACAATCAAAATAACTCAAAATTTATAACATATGTTTTCCAAAAATTTCAGTTCCAAACTTCACACATCATAACCACTTGGAGTTTACAAAGCCTTAAAAACAGATAGTGGCAGGTTAGATTTATTGGAGAAACTATATGCTGTAGTTCAAAGTAAACATACTCAGAGAAGGAATACACTTAAAAATATAAGCTCTCTTTTGAACTTAAATTTAGGAGGGCAGATCAAAACCATTTCATAAAACCAATGGTGCTCTTTAAGATATTTAGATGTGAAGTTGAGAGGGGGAGGTTTAGCTTTTTCCCTTTATGGAATTCATATTCTGAATTGTCATTGTGGATATTAAATTTCACTAGTCTGAGTTTGTAATGCGTATGGCTTATTTTTCTAATGAAATTTGATCCTCAACAAAGATGAAAGATTAAAAAACACCTAAGGCCCACAGCATACAGATGGTTCATGGCACTTACTATTTTGAATTTTCTAACTTGTGGTAGAATTAGAATTTTCTCCTGTATATGTTGACTATATATATGTATATACACAATATTTGAAAAAAACAGAGGGAAGGTTATTAAAAAATAGGTTAGGATGAACAATTTTCTCTTCTGTTATGATGTTTTATAAAAATCAATAGGAGAGACAGTGAGATATAATATAAAGAACTATAGAAAGGAACATGGAGAGACACCTAGGTTCAAGTTCTACATCTGACAGTAATATAAGAACAGTAATATAAGAATTAACTTTTCAGTTTCTTTTCTAGGGCTATTGTAAGAATTGAATGAGCATATATGTAAAGTACTTTAAACCTAAAAGTTCTGTGTGTATATATATATATATATAATATAAAATTTGACTCATCAAATTATATTCATTCATTATAATTCTATTTTCTTCCTTATTATTTTCTAAAGTAAAATTGTTTTAAGGTTCTCACATATCTTAAAAGAAAAAAAAAGAAAAAGTAGATGAAAAAGGAGGAAAATGAGAAAAAGAAGAAAGAGTAAAGGAATCATAACTTGCCCCAAGAAATAGATGACATGGTATAAAAACCCTGGTAAAGTATCGGCAAACAGCATGCTAATAGGCCGAGATTTGTTTTCTTTTAATGTACAATGAGATAAACTCAGAAAATATGCTCTAATGGAATTGCAAAATGATGTAGTGAATGCTATCCCTGCCCAGAGGACCAGGATTAAATTCACTTTCATGAATGTGTACCCAACGAGTTCTCTGGCTATTTGCATTGTACCAAACCCTCAGTGAAACACAAATATCAGGAAGAAAGTGACAGAAGCATGTTTAGCTACTTCTGCCTTCTCTTCTATCTGTCATTGACACTCAGTACATTTGTATGATATATGCTGAAAAAAGATATCTAGAGAGAATTGGAATGACATGTGAGTCTAAAGTTTTCTGTAGGTGCACATATCTGCAACTATAATGAAGTGAATGAGAAACCATGGTTTGATTTATAGATATTTGCTTTATAGCTGCCAGTTGTATTCCATAAAGTAAAGTACATACAGGCCAGCACATCTGGCCCATGTTCTATACACGCCTGTGGAGATTCACTTAAATTCCCAAACCTCAAAATACAAAATTCTAACTATATTTTAGCGTTAAATGCATAATACATTTATAATTTGTACATCTAAGATGGATTAAAAATATTAATTGGACTAAAACAAGTAAACATGTAATGTACAATAATAGTCATGACATTTTTTATCAACTAATCAAAAATGACCTTGCATATATGGTCTTAAATTAGATGAGCTAAGGTCTATAGATTAACTATGTATGTGTTTGTGTGTGCATGTATATAAATATATATCGTGTATATATGTGTGTGTGTGTGCATGTATGTGTGTGTGTATATATATATATAAAACCCATTGTCCAAGGACTGGTTTAACTCAGTTTGGAGAAATTGACCTATCTGAAGGTTGTCTTTCCACCCAGTGATGTCTCTCCCTTCCCCTCAGATACGGCAACTCCTGAAACAGTCACTAAAGGGAAGAGAGTCTGTGATTGGCATCATTGAAGGTGGCATTGATATTGTTAAAATAAGCACCTCATTAATAGACAATTTTATAAGTACTATAGCAGCAGGATCATTATTGATCGTCTATTCCACCATGCTACCACCCACAGTGGCTATTCCAAACCCTCCCTTCTTTCCTGAAACCTCTATCACCATCTCACCAAGTCCCTCAGGGAGAACCTATTTTGTGGAGAATCTAGAAGCCACTAGCTGTGAGCATCCTCTTTTCTCTTTCTTCATCTCTCAAGCCTTTGACAGCATCTCTCATTCTCTCATTCATTATTCCAGATTGATGAAGAGGTAGCCTTTCTCCTTGTAGAAGCCAAACTTTCAATATTTATCCTGATCCCTTCCATCTTCTACAAAGTACCTCTGTTTCATCCCTAAGTTCTTTAACCATCAGTCTCTGCTTATATATTGGTTCCTTCCTTTCTACCTATATATACAGATGTATCTTCCCATCCTGAAAATACTTTTTCTAATGCTTACCTTCTCTCTAGCTACTGCGATATATTAAATATACTTCTCTTTTCTTATCAGATTAATTCCTTGAAAAACCTATTTACCCTTTATAGGCAATTACTCTCTTAACTAAACCTTATGAAATTTGGTTTCTGACATTATTCAATTGAAACTGTTCTCTTCAGTTGTAATAGACAAATGTAGTGACCTTTTCTTAATTCTCACCCTTCTGCACCTCTCTTCAGTACTCCTTTCTCTCTGGGTTTTCCTGACTATTTTCTCCTGGTTCTTCTACTGTTTTGTATACTCTTCAGTCTTTTTTGCTGAATCTTGATCCACATTTTGGCTACTAACTGTAGGTTGCCTTTAAGGCTCTGTCTGAGGTTCCTCTCCTCCTTTCTCTCTAGATTCTCACTTGGTGATTTCAACAACTCCTAGATGTGCAACTGTGATTACTATGCAGATAATTCTAAGATCAATTTATCTAACCCCAGTCTCTCTCCTAAGCTCCAACTCAATACCACCAACTGCCTATCATTACACGTTGTGAACTGGATGTCCCATAGGCATTACAAGTTCAATATGTCCAAAACAGAATTCACTCTCTTTTTCTCCTAAACTCACGATTAAAAAACTTCCCTATTACTGTCAAGAGTATCATCATTCTTCTGGTCATTTTGTATTTCAATGCATCACTCTCACTCGCCTCATATTTCTAATTAGTTGCCAGGTTTATCTTCATAGTTCTCATATAATTGCTCTCCTCCACCCCCCCAACCCCCCCATACTCACACAGATGCCACTCTATTTCAAGGCCTCAGTACTTCTCATTTGGGCTATTTTGATAGCCTTCTAATTGAACCCCCCACTTCTCTTTTCTATTTATCCTCCACATAGCTATCAATTTTCTTAAGGCATCAACCTGATCATGTCACCCCACCCCCATATCTACCCATATTCTTAATAAATTCTATTGTTTCCCTATTATCTCCAGGACCAAAAATAGACTTTTCTGTTTGGCATTTAAAGCCCTTTACAACCTGGTCCCAATCTACTTTTTCATATTTAATGCACCTTATCATACGGATAGATATAGACATATACTATTGTCTAGACAAACTGGCCTTCTTTATATATATATATATATATATATATATATATATATATATATATATATATATATATGGCACTCTATCTTCATACCTTTGCACTTGCTCCTCATGCTTGGAAAACATTCCCCCCCATACCTTTGTCATTCAGAAGTCTTTGTTTTCTTCAGAGGTACAGCTCTAGTACCACATCCTATATAAGGCCTTTCTTATTCTCTCAACCCCCAAAACACTCTGTATTTGTAGTTTCTATACATACATACATATATATATATATATATATACACACACACACACACACACACACACACACAGATTGTCCCCTGTGCTGGACTATAATCTACTGTTTTTTGCTTCTGTCTTTGTATCTGCACTGCTTAGATAATGCATGGTGGTAAATAGTAAGAGCTGAATAAATGTTTGTTGATTCATCCAGTTGATAACACCATTTATGGCCCAAAGAATTATAAATATGTATTGAATTCTTTCTGTTGATTCCTTTTGCTATTGATCATTTTAAAAAACAACACCGTTAACCCAAATTATCTTAAAAAAACACTTAATGATATGGATAGTTTGTGTATTACTATCACATTCTGCTTATGGATAGCAAATCATGAAGACAGGTCTTGTTAGGAAAGATCAGAAGAGGCAAGGGATTGCAATATGGCAACATGCTGAGTAGATAATCTGGATCCAGAAAGCAAGAAGTTAGGATGCAGTAGTGATTTAGTGTCAGGCAAATAATCAGAGTATACAAAAATGTAAGTTCAAGATAAGGCAATGGGGTCAAGAACAGAGTGGAGACAAAGATACCTGGAAACAGTCCTGGTTGGACTCATGTTTTCTAATGCAGCAGGATCCAAAGACTGACTTTCTAAAATGTGACCTACTTTGGATGGAAGCATTTCTAATTGTTATCCTGGAGCAATGTGGCTGACCTTGGCACAGTGTACTCTATGTTCTTTGTTTACAATTTTAACTACTCTATTTCTTCACTCATTCGTTTATTATTTTTTTATGTCTCCTAAAACACCCAAGGGTTGCTCCTCTGCCTTCTGCTTTCCCAGTTTCTCTCTCAATCCGTTTTTTCATTCTTGTGACCACAATTTTGATTGATAACTCCCAAATCTAGGTCTTCAGGCATAACCTCTCATTCAGGCATCAGTCCAATAGTTCTTATGGACCAAAGGACTTCTCTGCTCCTGTATCTTGTCATTCTCACTGAAGAAAATGCTAGAAACTGAATTTATATTCCCAAATACATAGCTGGGTTATATTTATCAAGTAAATTTCAAACTTTTTGCCCATCACTCAAGGTCTTCCACAATTTCTGCCTTTTCTCATTTTCTTTTCTGCCTTATGCCATATTATTCCCCTTTCGAGGGAAAGGTCCCAGACAGACTGAACATCTGCTCTTCCTATCTCCATGCCTTTGCTCATGCTGTGCTCAGAATGGCTATACTCACCCTCTTCGCCTGCTGAATTTTGAACCTTTAAAACCTAGCTCAAAGGCCACCTCCTCAATACGGTATTGTCTCTCCTTCCTGCTGTCCATAGTGAACTTCTCCCTCGGACCTCACATAGAATTTTGTTTGGCATCTCTCTAAAGCACTCAGCAACAATAATGCTTATTATAACGATCTCTCTTTGTGCCTCGGGAGCCCAGGGCTCTTTCTGTACAATCTCTACTTTTCATCTCCACCATGGCTATGCACTCCAGAGTCATCTTCTGCTTCATACAGAGTAAACACTTAATAAGTAGTTGTTGAATAAATGAATTCTAAAGAAAAGGCATTCACTGAAACATCAAACTCTGAGGTATTAACAAGAGGAATCAGGGCCTTTGGGCCCTGTGCCTGCCTAGAGCCCTGGCTATGGGGGTGGGGAGGACACACACAAAATCATATTTGAAATCGTGAATTGTGAAACCTTGGACTAAGACTATAAATTGTTGTCTTCTTATCACAGAAAATCATGACTCCAGAGCTTGAAGGGACCAAGAGGAAATCTAGTCCCCCTCCCTTCATGGTATAAAAGAGTAAACTGAAACCCAAGGGGGTGAAGAGAGCTTCAGAGGATCTCAGGCAACCCTGTGCAAAAAACAGGTATTTAATAAATGACTGTTGAACTGAACTAAATCCCTGTTAAGCTCATTCAGATCAACACTTCTAATATATGAACCTTTTCCTTTGGTTTTCATTCTTCTCTAGTCATTCTTTCTTATGACAGTCTGCTCTCCTTCACACTTTAACCCCAGCAGAATGTCAGCTCCTTGAGAGGAGGCACTATTGTGTTTTGTCCTCCTGCCCTACTCTGACATATTTTGGGGTTTTCTCCTCTCATTCTTTCTCCCCCCCCTTCTTTACCCAACTATGGGCCTGCTCAATCCCTAAGGCAGGGTTCAAGGTTTGAGGGTTGCTCAAATAAGTAGCATAATGACTACTAGAGATACTCAGAACCACTGATGTTAGGATATCACTTCATTTCCTTCTTTCTTTTCCCCTAAATACCATTCTCCTTATAATAACTACATATTTACTTGCAAGTCAAGATTTAAATGACATATTTCATTTATTCTACCATGATTACTTCTTACATATCTAAACTTCCTATATCTAAGTTTTCCAAAGAGATACCTAGTATACTCAAAACTCTGAGGAGACATACTAAATAAATTGCAGATGGAACGGTACTTGTTTTAGTAGAGTATCTGTGGAAAATCTCCCTCCTGATGAAATTACAGATCCAGACTTAAACCTTCCCAAATTCTAAAAACCACCACCACCACCAACAACAACTGTATTCCATATTTCTGTTACAAAAAGCGTAAAAATAATGAAAATAATCTTTGGTACTCATGTTGGATTTATTAATATTTTCTTACAATTTACTACTTGACTCATGACAAGTTGATCTATAAAGGTATTTTTTTTATTAGAAAACATCTTGAAAAATTTTTTTTAGAATGAAATGTATCTTCTTATAAACATTAATGCAAACAAAGGGCTGCATGGAATATTTAGAATTCATCCAATTAGTATGTCTTTGCATGTTAAAACAAGTATCCCTCCCATCCCCATTCCTAGAATGTGCTTTTAATGCTTCATTTTTGTCTTAGTATTGCCAGTGCCTTGCAAATAGTGGGTATTAAATAAATGTTTGCTGAATTTTAGTAGTTAATTACTCCTGCTAAAAATGGCCTGAGTAGTGAAATTAGGGCAGAATATTTTTTAGTAAGGATAATAAAAAGCTGACCTCTTTAATATATATGTGGCCTTGGGAACAGGCACAAAAATATATCTCCCCCAAAACACCCCAAAACTTTGCACAAAAAGGTTTGATGGCAATATTTTCAATCACTTTGTGGAATTATAGAACATGAATACATACTAAGAAGTTTTTTTTTCCTTATCACTGTATATAGGTCATCTCAACTGTTCAAACAACTAACTCCTTCCTTCACTTCTTCCTACCAATACATGCCTTTTTGCCAGATCTTTTCATTAACTTTCTCAAAAATCTGTAATAGAATTTGCAATCCAGGTTTCCCAAACTAATGATTAAATTATACCTGTTGTTAAAACATATGTAATACATTTTCTAAATCAATGGGTGTGATAAACAGAATAATCTTGCTCTGTTTGGATTATTTCTGCATTTGACATGCTTTTCACTGAGTGCAACAATTTAGTTTGAGAACAAATAGTTTCATGACTTTTAAAATACTCCTTCAGGAGACTAATAAATGTGAACCACTTGTTTTGGACAATGTTTACAAAATGGTGCCAGCCCGACATTGTCAGGCTCCACTTAGATCCTTAGTAACGTTCCTATTCTCTGCATGCTGACTGAGCAAAATGCAATTTTGATCAAGCTTCTGTATATCATTAGAAAGATTATACTATGATGACATGTGCTAGCAAGGCATATCCAGGTACTTTTTTATGCAGCTGGAAGTAATCTAAGATTACTAGAAAATCTTCAGGCATGTGTTAGATACTATCCAGAAGTTAATTTGCATGAGTTAAATATCAGAATACTTCAAAAGTAAGCTATGTGTGCCATAAAGAAACAGCATATTTTAAAAAAATCCATATAGCTCAAGACTCTTGAAATGAAGTATGCAAGAATGAAAGTTTAATACTTGAACTTGAAGCAGAGAGAATATACTGTTTTCAGGATCAGAACTGGGATGGCAGTACAGGTTGTGAAAAGGCCTGACAGTGGAAAACACCTCCTTCCTGTCCATCATCATAGCAGATGCTAACTAGATAATAGTTTATTCTAATATATGCAACATAAGCAACAAAAAGATGGAGGCTTCTGGAATGCTAAGGCTATCAAAGAATAATACTGTCATATGGAAAGGCCTTCGGAAATTTTCTACCTGAGAACTCTTGTAACACTTTGTTGATGGTGTTTATTGATTTCCATAATGATCAACTCTTCCTGACTCCATTTGAGGTTTTCTTGACAAAGATGGTGGAATGGTTTGCTATTTCTTTCTCTAGCTCATTTTATAGCAAATGAGGCAAACTGAGGGTTAAGTGACTTTCCCAGGGTGACACAGCTAGTGTTTAAGGCTGTATTTGAAGTCACAGAGATTCGTCTTCCTGACTCCAGGTCTAGCAATCTATTCACTTGCTTAACAAAACTTTAGTTCTATCTGTTTCAAACATTTATCAAATTCTATAAATTTTTAACATGATTTGTGAAGTCAGGCACACTGTTTTATTTATTTTTTGAATCTCTTTCTAATAACTGGTGAACATAATATAAGTATGAATTCATCAAGAATATGCCAGACTTAAAAAAAAACAAAACATGCCAGACTAACCTAATTTCCTTTTTTTGGGGGGATAGTTACTAAGCTGGTAGGTCAGTGTAATATAATTTTAGCAAAGTGGTTAAACAAAATTTCACATGCTAATTCTTATATAAAAAATGAGAAAATATGAATTAAACCAGCAGTTCTCAGACTTTTTGATCTCAAGACTCCAATATATTCTTTAAAGTTTTTGAGGATCCCAAAGAGTTTTTATGTGGGTTATATCTATTGATAATTGCTACATTAAAAATCAATATGGATACATTTTAAAGTGTTCATTCACTTGAAATAATGATAAACCCATTATATGTTAACATGACATTTAAAATGTGAATAATTTTATTTTCCAAAACAAAAGTTTAGCAAGAATGACATCATTTTACATTTTTGCAAATCTCTTTAATATATAAATTAATAGAAGATAGCTAGATTCTGATATCTTCTATATTTAATCTGTTTGATATGTGGTTTTGATTGAAGTATATTAAGAAAATCTGACCTTGGTACAGGTAGGTAGCTGGTGAAGGAAGTATTTTAATAGCTTTTTCAGATAATTATAGATATTCTTCTTGGACATTACATCAAAACTGGACAAGTGGTAGTTTCTTTCCTTTATTTTTAAAAAAATCCTTACTTTCTCTCTTAGAACAGATATTGAGTATTGGTTCCAAGGCAGAAGAGCAGTAAGGGCTAGGCAATTGGGATTAAGTGACTTGCCCAGTGGGGTCACACATCTAAAAAAGTGTCTGAGGCCAAATTTGAACCCAAGAACTCTTGTCTCCAGGCCTGGCAAGTGGCATTCTTTTAAAGGTTATTTGCAAAGTGGAATTTGAAACTGTAACAATGAACTTTTCATACTCTGATACATCAAAATTCACTGGTTTATCTTACACTTTTAAGTGGATATTTTATTTATGCATAATTTTATAACATCATGTATTGGTCATTTGGAAAATAATGATTCATTGAGTTGTACAAATGTTCCAAAGCTGACACATTTCCTTATACAATACCAAACAGTATATCTGTTAATATCACCATTGCTCTTACAAAAAGTCTTTAAGTAATGGGGAGCTGTCAGGCTCATTGTGGCATATACAGATTTCCCAAAATTGCAGTTTTTGTTGTGATTATAACTGGCAACAAATACGGTCAGTTGTTTTCCTTGAAAAGACAAGCTCACTTCATTCATTTTCAATAAAATGTTTGCCAAATATGCAAGGCTGAATAACCATGGTTTGCCAGTTATACTTTCAAGTAAAAATGGTGTTCCATGAAAAAAGCAAATAGTGAGAACTTCTGGAGAAAACCATCAGATGTGGTTGGTAGCAGAATTGCTTCAGGCATTACTTCCCACCTTGTCCCATGAAATTCTAAAAAGGTGTGTACTAAAGGGTAAAGATTTAATATAATTAATAATTTGTGTTGCTTCATGAAGGGCATTTTAAAGTGCAACTGGCTTAAAAAAAACCCACTCTAAAAAAATACTTCAAGTGTGAGCCACTGAAAAATACAATGACCACTACATGGTTTGGATGCCACTTGCCTTGATTCATGCTAAGATGCCCAGTGCTTTTATTTATTTTTGCTTTTCTACCATTAGCACAAATGTTGATTAGTTGTTCTAGGAAAAATGAGATTCAAAAAAGTCATTCAACAATGAATATTTTGTTACTACTTATGTTTGTTGCTAAACATTCAACTAAAAGAAGTTTATCTTCATTGATTAGTTGGTGCTGGTACTAGACAAATTTAGGCAAAATACAAAGTCCAGCCACATATGTAGATCTGTTTGTTTGATGGCAAATGAAATATTAACTGAATTTTCATGTTTGTAACTAAAATTTTAATTCACAGGCCTCTGGAAAATTTCACTGTTCACTCATGAAAGAATGAGAGTAAAAATGGCAAATAATATCATAATACTATTATGAAAATAGCTTTGACCTTGTAGACCCCCTGAAAAAAATCTTGATTTCTGCAAAACACTTTGAGAACTTCTGTACAAAATGGTAATGCACTTAGATGGAATTGAAATTTAGCTGAAGGGTCAGACCCCAAAAGAAGTCATAAATAGCTCTGGCTCAGTGTCAAACTTGGAAAAGGTCTCTAGTGGAGTGCTACAGGGGTTTATCTTTGGCTCTGTGTTGACTGACATTTTAATCCATGTCTTGAATGAAATAATGGATGGTATGTTTATCAGATTTGTGCATGACCCAAAACTCAGAGGCACATTTAGCAAAATGGGTGATAGAATCAGAAACCAGAAAGATCTTGACAGGATTAGAATACTATGTAATCTAAAAAGTTCATATTTAATAAGACTAAATATAAAGTCTTATGTGTAAGATGACTTTGCCAGGATAAAATGTGGGAGACAGGGTTAGATGGAAAGGCATGTGAAAAAGATATATGGGTTTTACTTACCATAATGTGAACTTGGTCTACATTTAAATGCAGGGTAGCATTTAGGACCAGGGAGATGATTGTCCCATTACTTGGTCCTTTATACCTGGAATAACATAATCCTAGTTCTTCCTGCTGAAATCCTTCTCTTCTTTCAGCTCCCACTCCAGGTGCTACTTTCTCTATGACTCTTCCCCTTGTCTACTCTGTCCTGGCCATACCACATCTAGAATATTATATTAAATACTGTGTGCCAAATTTTGGGGAGGACATTGATACAAGTATTGCCAATGGTGAAGGGACTCCAGCTAATGAAGTGATAGGATAAGTTGAAGGAATTAGAATGATGTGTCCTATAGAAGGAAAGATTTAGAGAGTATGCCACTGGTCTTCAAATATTTTTGAAAGGCTTCCATATAAAAGAGAGATTAGACCAGCTCTGTCCTGTTCTGTTGGGAAGAACTAGGAAGAGTGAGTGGATATTGCAGAGATGTAGCTTTTGGCTAGATGTTTAAAAGAATTACTGATAATCAGGATTATCCAAAGGTAGAATGGTTTCTTCTCTGGGGGTGCGGGGTGAG
This sequence comes from Monodelphis domestica, assembly GCF_027887165.1. Classification (NCBI taxonomy): domain Eukaryota; kingdom Metazoa; phylum Chordata; class Mammalia; order Didelphimorphia; family Didelphidae; genus Monodelphis; species Monodelphis domestica. Next base: position 171,275,344 of record NC_077229.1, read on the forward strand.
GCAGGGGGTTCTTCCTCAGTACAGGGCTTTAAGCTTTGGCTGGACACATGACTTTGAAGTTGACTTCTACTCCATGATTCTGCAATTCTCCTTTATTTTGAGTTCTTTGAACAAAAGAATGAATAACATAGTTGGAGGCTCCCAAACAGAGCATCATAATTAACTCATTTGCCAGGAACTCAAGGACTTTCTCCAATCTAATTTTTCAGACTTACTGCTGCATGTTACTGACCTCCATGCTTTTTCTAGTTCAATATTATTGACAGGACTTTCCCCTAATCTCCTCCTATCCTTTCCTATGTCCATGTTTTGGTGCATGCTGTCCCTCATGTTCAGGATAACACATTCCCATTTTTGCCTTTGGAGCCACGTGCAGAAATCTTTTCCTTCCTTCAAGGCTTACACCCCACGTGCTACTTCCTTCATGACCCTTTCCCTTATACCTTGGATTTATCATGATGTTCTACTGGGACCTTTCCTGTGCCCTTATGATGCAACTTGTATTACAATTTTCTGTATATCTGTCTCAGCTTCCACCCATAAGGTTCTTGGCTAGGCTAGGACCATTCATTGTTTCATATTTGTATTCTCAAAGGCTAGTAAGTGCACTGACTATTCAGTATGCCCTTTACAGCAGATACACAGTAGGAATTTAATAGATGTTTGCTGATTTGAATCAATCTTGAAAACACACTTGAAAACAGAGTTGGCCACATTTCTCACCCTGTGGCTTATGGATATTTCTAACAGAAAGTATCAGAGACTGAAGCTGCTATGGTGTCTCCTCACCCATAATTGTTACCTTATAGAATTCTTTACTGACTTATAAGTACTGAACCTCATTCTATCTCTGAACCTCAGTGATCTTAAGCCTTTAGGAAAATGAAAATCAGATACTTCTCTGGAAAAGGATGCATATTCTTGTACTGAGGGATTATAGGAGAAGCTGCTCCCTTCAACCTCACTTCCTCTGCTCTCCATGGAACATTACTCATGAAACACAGAATATCCACCAAGTTAGTTATTGATGTTTAATCCTTAAAAGGCATTTTTTTTGTGATAGCTGTTAAAACTCTAGTACATTGGAAAAAGTGAAAATAAAAATACCAAAGGGTGATGGTGGTTGGTTGTTTTTTTAGTCTGTCACCATGCTCACTGTTTTTACAGTTGTGTCAGTTTATTAGAAAAATAAAACCTGATTGGCTCATATTCCTAGGTCGAAAAATAATTTTGACTGGCAGTTCTGAGTGTGTGCATTGAAAAGTGTATGGCAACTACTTGTAGGAACAAAGAGAAAAACTACAAACACATTAAGTAAGTCCTATTTTCTTAACCTTTTCTTCCTTAGTTAATTGAATCATAAGAGGAAACTGCTATTTGGTTAGTTATGTTTTTAATTGCAATGAAGATGGAAGGAAGAATTAGTATACAACTACTTAAACAACATTGAAAATAAGATTATCAGTGAAGTAATTTCATATTTCCTTGAATCACATTTGCTTTAAAAGCTAGTATGGATGAAGGAACACTGGGAGCAATGTCCAAAAGGACAAGTAAGAGGAGACTATGATTCTATTCTTTGTACTGTCATTAACTGTGTGTCCTGGAACAAGTCACTTTCCTCTTCAGGACCACAGAGTACTCATATGTAAAAGGAGTGGACTAGATGATATCTAAGGTCTCTTTCATCTCTGTAGCAGAGTTTTAAAAAATACAGTCAATAGCTTGATCTTTAATTTTGTGAGTTTTATTTTTCAGGCTGGCAACAGAGACATGGAATGGATTTCATTTTTTTCATATCATTTTCCAGATTCCTCTTCCATGGCCTCATGGCTATATATACCACCAACACAACCAAAGGACCAAGGAGGCACTGCCAAGCAAGGTCATTTGGCTGATTCTCAGCAAGAGAGGCAGACATTCTGTTACCTGTTAGCTGTTGGGAGTAGGAGCATGCATGTATCTAGCTCTGCACAGTAGGTCTATTAATTAGATTTGTTGTAGCATGTCATAGACACTGGGTTAGTGGCAGAAATTATAGTAAGGGGTCTGCTCCATCCCATATCAATTCCTGGGAACTGAAGTTAGGGAACAAGGGAAAGCAATTCAACTCAGGTCAACAAACATCTATTAAGTATTCGCTATGTGCCAGGCATTGAGGTAAGTAGTATGGATACAAAGAGAGGCAGAAAGAAAGTTGTCCTCCTACCCCCACAGAGTGTTTATCTTTGAATTGAGGAGACACTTAGGATTATATCTATAGCTATGCTACACTATTGATCACTATCTAGTTCTCTGTCTCTCTCTCTAATGGAAGTGCTCAGAGAGAAAAAAACACAGAGGCACTTAAGAACAAAGTAGAATTATGTTGTTTTTGGTGTGACAGAATTTTTTCCCCCCCTGAGATTCATTCACACTAGTAATTATTGTTCTTGTTAAAGCATTCTTTTTTCTCACAAGCAAGTGAAACTGGCAGATTTTCAAATTTGAGTACAATATGTAAAATTTTCAGAAGTCATTATGTATATTCTTTAGACTACTAAAATCTAAAAAAAAAAAAAATAGTTCTTTTATTGGCCTTTTGGTAAACTAGGAGAACTTTAAAGCACTGATTTTTCTACAGGATATGGAGAGCATAGCACCATGCACCATTACTTTCAAATTTATAACAAGGCTCTTCCAGTAAGTAGTGTAGCTTTGAGAGCTGAATCTAGTGATCCGTGGTGGTGTTTGTAACAAATTAACTAGATTAGTAAAGACAAGATTCTAAGGCAAATTTAGTTGCAAAGCATAATAACTGTACTGTCTTTCTCATTAGAAAAGAACAGAATCCTAAGAAGCTTCATACTCCCCTAGAGAACCATATTTACACAATTAACAATTCTTTTGCTGAAAAGCTTTTCATTATTGCATGTAGACACATGTGGGCAGTGTAAAAATACAAGAGATGTGTAACACACGGTAAACAGAAAGTAATGATCTTAAACAGGCCAAATCCTTGAACTCGTCATTAATAAATGTCCCTCCTGCATTCTGCTACCCGGGCTGCTGGGAGCCTGTTTTCTTCAAGTACTTCAAACACTGAAATCCAGGAACATTTATTATTTTAATCCATTACAGGCAGTGCTTGATTTAACTTTATTGGTTGTGGTGGTGGTAGTGGTTAGAGTGGGGGTAGAGCAATGTTCTTTTACACATCATTTCAAAAGGGCTTAATTATATTTTATAGCTTGGGCCAGGAATCCTGCTTGTTTTGTGTCTAACAAGGTTCAAATGGAGTTCAGGTCAGTGATGAATCAGAAGAAAAGTCAGAGATGGTTATCTATCTGAAATGAGCTCATCTCCCTCAACGAAAGGCTGGGCAGGTACACCATGTTCACAACACTACAACAAGTAGATTGTCCTGATAATCAAATGTTTGTTTATTAGGAAATTCCCATTCCCCCCCCCCCCCCATTTTGGAAATAAATGTCAGCAGTTTGAATTAACAAGTGCATTCTCCCTCATTTTGGAATAGCTACTGTTCTATGAATTTAGAGACCTTTCATTTATAAGGAAATAAAGTCTAATAACTACACTGCCCTAAAAAGATGCATTTGAGGACTAAAGATCACGCATTGGAGTAAAACTAGAAAAATCTATGTATGTGCTTTTATAAACACACATACCAACATAATGACTGGACATTTTAAGAAATACATCGAAAAATTGCTTCTCTGTTGTACATTATTAAAGGTTTTAGATTATCATTCCCCAAAGATGCAAAAAACTGAAGGAGAGCAGCAGTTCATCTATAAAGTTTGCAAAGCATGTCAATAATTAGATCAACTAAAGGTTCAGTTATAGCATACTGTTTCTTCCTGTATTATAGACAAGCCTGGGGCAGTATCATTAATACTGATGAGTATTATCCATGGTTCTATATAACTATTCATGATTTCATATAATTATAGTAATTAAGTGAGTCTCTATAGCTAGAATGCCAATATTTTCAGAGATGTTTATATGTATGTATGCATGTATGATTCCACAGTCATGAGACTATCTCTACAACATAGGTATATCTCAAATATACGGATGTATGTGTATATATATATATATGTATAAACACATTCTATAATGGAACACATAATCGATATAATGTAACACCTATACATTACAAAAGGTTGAGGTAGAGACCACTTTGAACAAATTTTAAGATCATCTCTCATCAATGTATTTGGTTTTGGGGAAACTTTTAGGAGTTCTTACTTAAGCAAGCTTTTGGAAACCACATAAACAGCCTCATTGAGCCTGCCCATGTTTTCTTTCTTCAATCAGCAAAGCATAGGTAATATGTAATTTAAGGGGGAAAATAGACATGCCAGTTCATCAGTAGCAACTCTGAACCCTGTTATAAAGTAACAGTAGGGAATCTGACCAGGATTAATAGTGGTACTCAGTCCTGGGATTAGGTGGTGTCTTGTTTCATGGACTCTAGGCCATCTGTTCTTCCCTCCTACATTTTACTTCTGCAAAACTATAAACGCACCTCCACCTCAGGGACTATAGAAAGGCATTAGAAGTCTTCTGCTTTTCATTATCACAAGATTCAGTAACTCATTTCATTGTCAAGATAATCCCCTTTTACTCTTTCTTTTGCGCTTGCAGAGTATGCCAAAATGACAAATAAAATCCCAGATGTTACAGACCTGATGAGGTCTCCACCTTTTCTTGAGTGTTGGGTTTAAGCTACTTGGGACACAGCGTCAAAACTGACAGGACCCTGATGCCCACACCCAATATTCATTAAGGTTTGTTGGTGATTTGTATAGCTGTCTACAAGCTGTACTTCCACCTCAATCCTCAGTGGCCATTTAAATGTGAAGTTTGTCCTCTGGCTTTTACTGACAAAGAATTCATTTCCTATTGTTCAAGTGTTGGAAAGAGTTGATATTTCTTTCTAAAAGTAACAGAGGTCTTCTGGGTGCAGTAAATGGCTTGTTACTGCTACATATTATTTTAGGTAGTCATATCTAATTTAATGTTTTATTTCCCTTCAGGCTAACTCGCATCTCTGCAGCATCCAAAGGCTATGACAAAGCCTTAGCAGAGTTTCCTCAAGAGGTCCAGTTAACTCTGGAATGAGCAGCTTGGTCTCTATCTTGCACCAATTAATGGCCAGATTTTATTTTTCAATATAGGAAAGGAATTTTAAGTCCTTTAGATTTTATTGGTCCTGCATTCAGTTATCATGATAAAGGATTTTTCTGCAATGGAGAAATGATGTGGTTAAACATTTTTTTTGTTTGTTTATATGCAAAGATAAGTACATCTGGACAACAGGATGGGGTAGTGAAAGTTATTTAAACCACAACTCTTTAACTATGAATAACTCAACTTACTATTTTGTGCTTGGATGAAAGGTCCCCTTTGCACAGGCACACAGTGGACTGTTCCAACTTTTCCCTAGTCTGATTTGAATCCAACCCCAGATGAAAATATTCAGGATTTGCCCCAAACCTTTCATGCCAAATGACTTGCTCATCTTTCTTTTCTTTATTCTTATCTCTGGGGCTATCACCCACCTCAAATATGCATTTGAAATAGCAAAGTGGGCCATGATAGCCTTGGCCATAATCTTGTATCTATTCTTATAAATCTAAGGATTACTGCCTTACTAACAAAATAATTTCCTAGGACAAGGGGAAATAAGCCTTAGGCTGTCTCCCTACACTGGCAGCATAACATGCCACTTATTATGTCAGGCCCCAATTTGTAATCAGACATCTCTTTAAAGAGGGTCTTCCTGAAACACTCAGAATGTTAAAGTTGTTTTTAAAAAAAATTTAATCATCAAAATATATCTGCTGATAAAACAGTTTGGATTCAACTGGCAGCAAGTGAAATGTTAACTATTCTCCTACTATAGTTTAGAAAATGATGGTAATGTTTTCTAAAAACTAGATTTTATTACTAATAACATGATCACAGGAATTTCTGCAGTACTGTAAGTCAACTTTTAAAATATGATCATTACATCAAGTAAAACCAGATCACTAGAGCCACTACACCAAAGGCACAGAGGAGACTCTAAGTATTATAGCAGAAATACGAATCAGGTTATTAGAAGTCATTGTTGCACTACAACCTGGAGAGTTAACAACAAAAAAAGGGGGGGGGGGGAGAATCATATCCCTTGAATTGAGGTTGCAAAACAGCCCAGTAAATATGCTGAGAATGGTGGAGTTGTCTCCAGAAAGCAGAAAATATTTAGCTGTAGAACCAATTATTCCATTTCATTTTGCTCAAAATAGTAAAAATAATAAAACTAAACACTCACAAACACTATTTTTTAAGGTTTTGGCTAAGAAAGAAGATAAAATGGAAGAAAATGTCTTGTGGGGAAAAAAATATCTCTTACTCTTCCAAACTTTTATTTCCCCCTACTCCTTTCCAGTCCCCGTCCTCCCCAAAGTTGATGTTAATTTAAAGGATAAAAAATAAAGTCATTAGGTAAGGTCAGAAGATTTTGTTGTACCTCTTGCAAGTGAGGAAACATGCTTACAACACGTTCTCAATTGTGTTTTTCCAAATAATACTTAGCACACAAGATTCCTCTAGCATTACAAATCCATTTCAGTTCTAAATTAAAACTCATCTGGAAAAGGGCCGTTTACACTGTTTATATAACATTGTCACATAAAATGTGTAAAAAAACATATTTCCCTAAAAATAGCTTGCGTAAGTAAGGGATTAGAGTAGTTTCTGCTGCTATAATTGTTCCTTTGTAGTTTTTTCCATGATGTTTTTGCACAGTGTTTTTGACTGTGTTTATTAAAGTCAGCACATCAAAAAGGATCAAAGAGAAAGCGAGTGAGAACCAAAGAAACCCCAAGTGTGTTGTCTCATTGGGGAGTTATGCAGATTCACGTAAACAAGTGCAAATTGTTGAGGTTTTAATGAAAATTTTCTACAATTATTTTATCTTAAGTCATTCTATACAATAACATCTGTACAACAGATGGCCATACTATACCAAAGTAATACTTCTTTTTCTTTTTCTGTTTTAACAGTACATCTGAGATGACTACTTTTGTCACTGTGCTCAATTTGGTTCAGCAAATAATTCGGAAAGCACAGCTGCTGCAGATGGTCACAACAGTTATATGACTGTAAAATCAAAGACACAGTCAAGTATTTGTGTATTAGATTGAAACTATAAAAATCTGACATCAACTCAGTTGAGTACAGAGGTATAGCTATAAAAGTTTGGGGAAACAAATATGGAGAACTATGTTTAAAAAATATTTTAAGTCCTTAAAATTCTCTTTGTAATAAAGCTACTGTATTTTCCCCCTTCAAATATTTTGCCAAAACTACCTTTTTGGTATAACTAATAATTTTTCATTTAAATCAGTTTTATTGGGAATATAAAATATTAATTTACAAAACACTCTATGGCATACTGGAATCGATATTCAAATGTTATTTTAATGCTTAATTAAAAAAACACCATTAGTTAGTGAAAACTCTCTCAATTATGATTTTCCAGAACTTGGTTTTAAGTAGTAATTAGACCATATCTCTGCTACTGAATTATAATTGATAATATTTTCCCTGGATGTTTCTTTTTTCCTTCTCTTAAAAAAAAATCCTAAGCATGCTGTAAACATAAAGAATAAATGTAGAAAACAAATCTGGTGTTCTTTAGTGCCTCACAGGAATGTTCTTCATAACAAATGACTATTTCCCATTGGGATGCGTTTTGACATTGTAATCACTTTATTTTAAAATGTTTGTGGGGGCATACATACACATTAAAGAGCTGTTTGTAAAATTTGTTCAGGAGGACTTGTTCTCCATTTTGTAGTTAGCTATATTAAGAAATCTAAATAGAAGAGCAATACAGGTTTTGAGAGTTCTTAGAACCTCCAGGGATATTAACATCTTTTCTCTAGTTGAAGAAGAAAATCTGAAGGTAAAAGATAGAATGAATCTACTGACTTGTTTTCCACAGTACCAAGAAAGAATGAATTTAGTTTTGTTTTCAGCCTCTCTGCTGACACATACTACTGATGGCTGATAATATGAAAGTTTAACAAAGGGGATGGGAATGAAGGGAAGATGGAAAAAGAAAAAGCACCTGGGTCTCTGAACATAATCCTTAAACTCCTCTTTAACACTGTTTGATTTCTGAACTTTTCTGACTGTGATTAAGATACAACTAGAAAAGCGTGGGAATGGGCCCAGTTTTCCTGTCTGTATTCCAATTTATTTATGGACAAATCAGGAATTTTAGCCTCCAGCATTTTACAGTCTTTCATATTCCATGAACCTTACATTTTTCATTTCTAACTTTTGAAACAATAAAAAAAATTCACTGTGTTTAGCTGGCTTGGTCACAAATATTTCTGATGAGAGGGAAATAAATCACCTTTCTTGGCCTAGAATTCATATTTCTCAACTACAGGCCATTTTCGTTATCTCTTACTGTACTGTGCCAACTGGCTATATATATGGCTTACTTCCAGCTAGTGTTAATATGCCACTTAATTAATTTGGTCATCAATTGATCTAATGTTACAAAAAAGTATAAAGCTTTGCTTCCAAATTCTTCCATGAAAAATAAAGTGAAAAAAAAATGCTTCCTTTTTGCTGCTTTTGATTTTAGAGTGAATTTCCTGGCATTTTGCCCTAAGCTTTTACAGTAGCAAAGTTAGTGTGATTGAAAACTGTATTTCCCACCTGTGCTCTGCCTCTCACCCTCCCCTCCCTTTGTACACTACCCTTTTGCTTTCCTTTCACTAAGTGAAAAAAAAAATTGCATAAAATCTCAGTCCTGGCAGTAGGGGAAGAAGCCTGAGCTCTTTAATGAGAGATAATTTCTTACTTCCCTATATTCCAATTGAATTTATTTTATAGCATTTCAAATCCTCTGCTATTATATTGTGGTAGATGATCATATGATCACATCCTTTTTGATAGGCTTTACTCTGCCATTGCGATGCAACAACTACTCAAAGGAGAGCAAAGAGATATGAACCTGAGAAAATGATGGCTGAACTTTTTGTGGTAGTAAAAAACTGGAAGCAAAATAGGTGGTCATTGATGGGGAGTTGCTGAATGACCTGAGATAGATTAACTTAATGAAATACTATTGCACTGTAAAAATAATGAAACATGAGGAATTCAAAGAAACATAGGGAAACATGCATGTATGAAGTGAGAGTAAGTAAAACAATATACACAATGAATATTATATAAAAATGAAAAAAACATTAAAATTAAGCAAAAATGTGTCTAACTCTAATAACCAGTCTTTCTGGCTAAGAGGTCAGGGAGTATAATGCTTCCTTTTCTTGAAGAGATTGGGGATAATGGCTGCTGCATAAGATGCCAGTCATAGTGCCTGTGTTGACTTATTTTGCTAAATTACTTTCTTCGATATAAGTGAAGAATCATTGGGTGGGGATAGGGAGAATATTTGGAAATGACTGAAGTAAAAATAAGACATCAATAAACCTTAAAAGAAAAAATGTCTGTTGAACTTGGAATGGCCTATTTTTCATCTAGTACACCTGTCATCACCACAATTCTTATCTAAAACCACTATTCCAATGGAATGAAAAGAATATCATTATATACCTAAAAAGGCAACTGGAAAAGAGAAGTTTCAGAATTAAGTAACCCCGAATAGAGTTTTCAAAAATATTTTTGTGATTTGCTTTCAAGACATGGATCTTGAAAGGTCCAATATGTAGGGTTAGGACCTAAGGGCCCAAGTAATTTACTACCAAATTATCTTTTAGATATTTAAGACCCAAAGCAGAAATTGGCCATGGAACTAATACTCTTAAATTTTAAAATAAGATTATCTTCAAAATTATGTAACTTTAGTAGTTAAAGACCACACACACACACACACACACACACACACTCACACACACACCAAGTGACTCACCAGGTGTCCTCTGTCCTGCCTTGACATTCAGGCTTCCACTGAGGCTTGATAAAGATGCTAAGAGGCATGGCTTCTTAGGATGGGGTATAGTTTCCATGGAAACCACTATCTGGGCAGTATGGACAGAAATTTTCTGAAAGTAGGAAACAGCTCTCCACATGTTTTCTTGAACTGGAACCTTTTGTACTCCATCAGCATGTCCTACAGGAACAGATGACTTTCCATGGGAACATTTGGATGCTAATAGCTCATCCTTGTTCAGGACGGTGTCTGACAGAGCTGAAGTCTCTGTGCTGCCCTCAGAGCCATTAGCATTTGTGATCTTCTTCAGAAAATGGTTTATTTGATCTAGTTTGACAAAACTCAGGTTTGCCTTCAAAGGTTTTGATATATCCAAATTTACATCCGCTGTAAAATATAAAGAGACAAGAAAATCACTGAAGCTAGCTAACTGAATGAAAACTTTTTCTTGCATGTCACAATGCTATGAATGCATCCTAAGATCACATTAGATTTTGTAATAATGACACAATTAAAAATAAATATTTATTAAGGAATACTGCCATTCCAAAGTCCAATAGAATTCCCAGTTCCTTATCTTTCATATGTTTAATCAGTCTTTTCCCATATTTTATATGAGTAATTCCTTTATGAAGCATTTTCCTGAGGATGTATAGTCTGTCCTCTTTTCTTCTCTCTCTAGCCTCTTGCTTGGCAATCTCAATCATTCTTCAAGGATCCAACTATCATTTCTATGCAGATGATTCCCAGACCTCTATCTTTAGACCTGACCTCTCCCCTTTGAGTTCTAGATCTTTATCTTCAACTGTGCTTAAGGGGAATCTTTACTAATAAGACTCTTGGAACCTGAGAGTTTGAAGGGACTTTGGGGGGTGTGATTTAATGTAATACATATCCTAAAAAGGATGACCCCTAGAACATACCTTGTACTAAGTGATCATCCAGCATCTGCTTGAAGCTCCTCAGTGAGAGGGAACCCAAGGTCTCCTGGGGCAGCCCATTTCACTGTTGGATAATTCTAATTGTTAGGAAGATAATAGCTTTCGGGTCATGGCCACTTGGGTATGATGCTAACATCTCAAACTGACTATGCCCCAAACTGACCTAATCATCCTTTTCCATAAATCTCCTATAACTTTGGACTTTATTCTTTTCTTTGTAGCAACACTATTCATCTTGTTTTCCTGGGATTGTAATATTGAGATTATATTTGGCTATTCCTTTCTCTTACCTCTCATATACATATACTGAGTCCTGTTGAATATTCTTTCGCAAAAGATTGCTAGATAGTAAGTTTCCCTACTTCTCCTGCCCTTACCCTGGTACAAGCACTCATGGCCACCTGCATAGACTGTTGCATCAGTAGAATCTTCTCACTCTCATTCTTCATATCATTACCAGAAAAAATAATTCTTAGTGATATATTTGGATCACTAAAGCCATCTTACAACAGATCTACTATTTCTTACATATTGCAAACATATTGATATTTCCAAAGATCTTGTAAGAATTTGCAACAAGAGCATATTATTCAATTCAGAAAATATATATCAAAGGCCATGGCTGTCTGAGGTTCCATTTCCATGTTCCTTATTTTTCATACTTAGATTTAACTCCTTAAATCTTTTCCCATATTTTATATATGTAGCTTCTTTATAAAACATTTTTCTAAGGTTTACTCTTGGGCTCAACTGTCTTTAATGCTTCTCCATTGCCTATCAAATAAAATCCGAACTCTTCTGCCTGGCATTCAAAGGTTCCTACAACTTCTTGATGCCCTTAATTCCCAGTTTTTTCTAATCCATACTGTGCCTACACAGAGAATTCTACCTATTTCCCTAGTAGGTCACTCTCTCCAATAGCCAAAGCAGATAACTTTCTGCCCTGGCTATTCACTCAACTCCAATAACATTCTTTTTCAAGCAGTTCTTTATGCTTGGAAAATCATCCCTTCTCCACTTATTTTTTCTGTCAAATTCCTCCCTATATCTCCTAAAGTTCTATTCAAATGTTACCTCCTTTAGAAGGTTTTTCTCCTACTGATTCCCTCAGGTTAATGGCTTCCTTCTAAACTCATACACATAACTTTGTTGGGTGAGTTATCATATAATACCCCATTAATACACTATATGTGAGTTGAGGGCAGGAAACATACTTTATCTAAGATTTTCATCTCTCTTGTGACCTAGGGCAGTGCTCTGTCCATAGGAGGCATTTGATATATATCTGTCCTTGCTTGAGTATGGGACTCTTTCAAAAATATGCAGGAGTTAAAAAAGCAAATGTAAACTGATGATAAAGGATGGCAATAAATAACCATGGTCAATCAGTAGGATACACATTTCTTAAGATATCTCCTTTGTTCCAGGAACTGTGCTCAGCACTTGGGATATAAAAAAACTCACTATAGTTCCTGAAGAGCTCACATACAAACAACTTCATACAACATTCAAACAGTTATTACAAATAAGAAGCATGGAGGATTATAAGCTTTAGATATAGAAGGGTTTGTAGGGATCATCCAGTCCAACTCATACTCTTTTATAAACAAAGAAATTAAATCTCAAAGAAGCTACATTACTTGCCCAAGGTCACATAGTAAATAGTAGACCCAAGATTCAAACTTAAGCCTGCTAATGTCAAATTCAGGTCTCTTGACACTAGCCCTCAATTCAGCCTGCTTTCACCCACCACCACTAAAGGAAACAGCTGAAAGAAAATGCAATTTCTCCTCTCTCTGTCTCTGTCTCTCAACTGCTATCACCTACTTGGGAACATGAAGAAAATCCAGCACTTTCCCCAAGCTCAGCTCCTTATAAGGGAGGGAGATGACTGGCTTCTGAAGCAAGGCACAATTCATCCTATTGCCCTCTCTCCCTTCTCTGTGGAAAAGCTATCTTGAGCATACTTCTTATTGGACCTATTTGATTTCTACCTCTCTTCTCACTTCCTCTTCCTTGGCGTAGTACCTTGACTTTATTCTTCTTGAACTTGGCTCTATTTCAGGCTATTGAATAATATTCCAATGTGTTAGTAACCCTCTTCTCATTAACTCTAATTGTTATATAACTGTTATCTAATAATTCAACAAGAATATTATGAGAATATAATTCTATTCAGCAATCAAGTATTAAATACAGGAACTCCACTAAATGTCACCCTAGGCTGGAATAGACTTCTCCAGTTTGTCACATATCCATGTAGTAGCAATGATATGGTCTTGGCAAACGATTCAATATTATAGAAGTGAAACCTCAGAGGGGGAAAAAATTGGTCTTTAGAAAATTGCCAAGAGAAACCTCTACTAGCATATGGAAACATTTCCAGGCTGCAAGTTATTCTGGGAGGTGAAGCAGTTGGGAGGGGAGAGGGCTGAAGAACAGAAAAAAACAACAACTATGTGATCTTCAAATACTGTCAAATAAAATGCACTTTCAAATGTTGCTAGGGATAGCCAAACACATTTTTGCTAGTAAGAAATATTCTGCACATATTAAAAAAAACACACCAAAAACCAAAACACGTTCCTGGGTGACAGGATGACCACAACAATGAAAGTGCAGAGAACTTCTTCTAGAATTCCCATATCAGGACTTCTCTTCTACCTTCTGGCTGCTTGTGGGGGTTATCAATAAAATGCCCACCTTCAATTGTCTATTCTATTCTTTAGTTTTCAAATACTCAATTTAATGCAAAGATTATTAGCATGTCAATGCTAATTATTAGTAGATAATTATTATATGCTAATCGTGATTAGCATGTTAATGCTGACAATAATTATTATTACTTGAAACCCTCAAAAAAGGAGTCCAAAGCTCTCACTGCCTGAACCTATAGAAAAGATAAAGTGGGGAGCCCTGAGAAAACTGGTCAAAGTCTTACTAAAACCGTCTGTGCTATTATTGTCATTGTCATCATCATAATCATTACTGCGTGATCCAAACACTTAAACTTCAGTTAACAGATTACAATGATAACTGATAGTTATATGGTTTTTAAAGTCTGCAAAATGTTTAACACACATGATATCAACCGATCCTCATAAAAGTCACCTAAGGTACATATTAAGCATTATTATTATCCCCATTTTAGAGTAGAGGAAACTAAGGCTCAAAGTGATGAAATGCTTTCAAAGATTAGATGTAAACACAAGTGTTTCTGACTCCAGGTGTAGTTCTCTATCCACTATGCCAGAACATTTCTCAGAAACCTTAGGTCCCCAAAAAGGTAAGGGTTTTTCTGGGCATCATGTAGTCCAGAAGGTTAAGAGTGGGGTCTGAGGCCCAGCTCTTCAGACTCCAAGACTAGTGTTCTTCCATCTCTGCCAGGCTAGGATGGAAATGACTACTTACCACATCATGTATTCATGCTTTAAAATTTTATTTTGCTTTATATTTTAATGATGAAAAATGCCTTAGCAAATTTGAACCAAAGTTTTAATGTTGGAATTTCTGGCATAATGACAAGCTATCAAGGAAAATATTTTTGGAAAGAGGCAGAGTGTTCTGAAAGATTCTCAAATTACATCAAATGGTCACCTCCTCTGCTTAAGAAGGCATAAAGCTGTATTTTAAGCCCCTTGACTTTAAAATATGAGGTAAGTATCAGCAAATGGTGTTTCAAGAGCCACAGACAGTTCTTTAAGTACATATTTATGAAGACATCTGAAACTATGTGCTGACATTTCATTAATTTTCAAAAGCACTATATACTATACTATGAGCAACAAATCTATAGTCTTGGAAACAAGTAGAAGTAATAGCTCTCAGTTTCTCCTCTTTGCTAACTGCTTGAAATGTAGAACCTCCAGGGAAATACTACACTTGGTCCTCTTCTTAGCTGATATTCCATTTCTCCTAGGACTTGCTGCACCTATGCTTTTCCCCACCCCAAACTCTGTCTACTTTTGTTCCTTCCCATCTTATACCCATAATTTGGTTCCTGAGAGTTAGTTTTCCTCCCTCAGCCTCATTTCCAAGATGACTTCTGTAATGAAACTCATTGGATCAATGTGCTAATAATTTGTTGTCTTTCATTCATGTCCATCTCTTTGTAGCCCCATTTGGGATTTTCTTGGCAAAGATACTAGAGTGATTTACCATTTCCTTCTCTAGTTCATAATGAACTGAGGCAAATAGAGATAAGTGACTTATCATACATACAGGAAAAGTCTGAGGTTGGATTTGAACTCATCTTTTTGGTTCTAACCCTAGTGCTCTACCCACTGTGTCACTACTAGAGACTGCTATAAGGAGTTCCTTGTGTATAATTGGAAATCTGTTGCCCTAAAAAACTACATTTCCCAGGAGCCCACTGAATTCCTGTCATTATATATTTCCTGTAGACAGGGGATATTAGGCAGTGCCACAGGTCCCAGGTCTCTTTGGCTTCCTGTCATGAGTGTGGTGGTGGTAAGCAGGGATTTTGAACAGGTTGATTAGCCATGGGCATGTGGTTTATTTTTAATTTTGTATCCCTTTTATTTCTTTACTTCTAATGATCATTAATAAATCTCTTAAATTATAATATTTTTATTATTGAACATTAAATTTAAAATTTAAATTTTTGGTGACCAGAAGTTGGAGAAAAGAATTCTCAATTTTTAAACATACATTAGATAAAATTTTTTAAGCCACATTTCTCCTGTCATGACTTTTTGCCCCCAAACTCCCCCCCCAACCCCACAAACTCTGAGAGAACTCCAAACTCTCTTTGGAAGTGCTGCCTTACTTCTGAAGTCCCTACTTTTTGTGGTCACCCACCCTACCAGCCCGGCTGTTTTAGTTTGAGGAAATTGGCAGACAGGATAAGTCGCTTCTCTCACCCATCTGCTTGAGTAGCATCCCTTCCTGCTACTTCTGGCATTACTGTTGCCAATCTAGTCCTGGGTTGTCCCAGCCATCCACTCATGATCCCACCTGATCCTAACTCCTAGTAGCCTGCTTCTGTTCCTGATACTGCTTGCTCCTGCTCCTGCTTTGGCCCGGGTCCCAGCCCTGGCTGCTATTGCTGATCCTCTTGTGGGACTGGTAGCTGCTGCTGTATCTTTGGAACTCACAAACTGGGAGTCCTTGGAGCTGCTCTCCAGGCAGCTGGTAAAAAGCAGGGTGTGTTTTCCTTAGGCAACAATTAGCCTTCAAACTCCTTGTCCAAGTGGCAGAGGAAGCAACCTGCTCCCTAGTGTTTTACCTCTAGGTAAAGGGGAAGGAAGGTTACTCTTTGAAACAGGAAGTAAAATTGCAAGCATGGCACACATTATGAATGAGCAGTGCATTACCAATCTCAAATAGCTCCCAGTTTTAGGAGGATTTTTGTTCCTACCATTCCTGGGTGCACTTGTCTTTTCAATTATTTTACCTGAGATTCAGGGAAGAAATTCATTTCCCTATACTCCTTTTCCTTTTGGGCCTGCCCAACCTCTACAATACATCCAATTTGAGATTTCTCCACACTATGCTCAGCAAGGAATTCTCCCTCACTATGGGAGATCCCAGCAGTGTCACAAAAGGAATCCAAATGGATATAGAAGGAGCTTTAAAGAGTTTGGAGGTGAAAATTTTAAGCCTTTTCAGACTCCCTTATTTTATGACAGGCTCTGTATTTTGTTGATTGTCTACTTTAAGGTTTAATTTTGTTGTTTTAAGTTCATACATTAATCTGGTCAATGCTATTCTGTTACACTGAATCATTTTAATCTACTGTATTTTAACTATTAGATATATTCTGTTACCTTTCCCCTATAACTATACTGAACAAAACATTGTAAAAGCCCATAAACAGTCTTTTCTTCCTTGCTGAGCATAGTGTGGAGAAATCTCAAATTGGATGTATTGTAGAGGTTGGGCAGGCCCAAAAGGAAAAGGAGTATAGGGAAATGAATTTCTTCCCTGAATCTCAGGTAAAATAATTGAAAAGACAAGTGCACCCAGGAATGGTAGGAACAAAAATCCTCCTAAAACTGGGAGCTATTTGAGATTGGTAATGCACTGCTCATTCATAATGTGTGCCATGCTTGCAATTTTACTTTGTTAAATTGTCACATAGATGATGGATACACTGTGTCAACCTCATATACATTTGGAGAATTTAATGAGCTAAATATATGAAATTTATTTTAAGGGGTCTTCAGATATGATTTTTAGATTTTTTTTCAATAGCTCTGACTGATCATTTTGCCTGCCTCTGAGTTATTTGTAACAAGAGGCAAAGGGTCCATTTTAGTAGCTGAAGTGAAGTCCAATTATATTCCCACCTCCATAATTATAAAAATGTAAATGGAAGGGACATATCACAGTCTCATACCAGAGGAGATGGGAAGTTTTTCCTAGGGCGTGGTACCCCTAGATGGCTCCCAAGAGGGAGGATTTCTCATTTGTAACTCTTCAGCTTACTCTACTGTTCAACAAGAATTATCTATATTCTTGGTGACATTTTTAGACCCAACATCTATAGTACAGAGGTTTGAGTTTCTACTAGACTCCTCTGCCACATTTTTGCAATAATGGCAGTAATAAAATAAAAAAAAAATCTCAGCCAAGGTTGAAAGATTGCTATACCTGAAAAACTTGTGACAAGTATCCATTAGCTTCTAAGGTTTTTTAAAAATGTCACAAAGTAGACTTATGTGAATTCTAATGATAGTGGGTTTGTTTGCTATTGTCATTAAATGGGCTATTATAATTTTGGGGATTTTGAGACTCCTTGAATATGCATTACCTTTTATACTATTGTTCTTTATAAAAACTGTTACTTTGTAAAAAATCATTTGCACTCACACACTTGGTTCATAGCTAAGTTGAAGGAGGAAGTGGATCTCATTTTTGGTGAGAAACCTTTGCATTCTACCTCTCCTTGGCTGACACAGCGTGTCACTGGTTGTAAGCTATATATTTTTTTATTTTTAAAAGTTTTTTATTATTGCTTTTGCTTGCATGTGCAATAGAGCATTTCAGTTTATTTTTTCTCTCCTTTTTGTATTTGAATTACATGTCAACAGTACTGAGATTTTCTTTAAATTTTTTGATCTTGCAGTAATATAAGTTTAAAATACATTTGCCCTAATGTACAATGCATACCCCAAAAGCTTTAGACTATAAAAATGATGCCATTGATTGTTTTTAAAAAATTATGGGTTTTTGCTTAATTATTCTGATTGATTAAAGAAGAAGGGAATACAAAAAGAGCATTTGCACAGTGCCAAAGAAGCACAAAGCTAAACTGCATAGTGCCTACTGAGCACAAAGTCAAAGAGACCAATCCCAGTGGGATTGATGAAATTTTGAGCCAAGACGAGAGGACTTGAACTTGTTTGGGGTTTGAGGTTGTAGCTGTTTTGACATATGTCAAAGGCAGGAGGTCTTCCTTGTCCACATTCTGCCAAGTGTCTCAATTCTGACTCCATCATGGCTCCCATTTGCTGCTAAAATCTAGTCCCTTTTCTGTCTTTCATAGTGTGGCAAACTTTATGTAGTCCTGGGTATTGACTAGGTAAGTGCATAATTGTTTAAATCACTTTAATTTGGCCCTGATTCAAGGACCTTCTATATAAGTTTATTTTTCCTTTACTTAGAATTTTCTATACATAAGACGTGGATACTTTATGTTTAATCCATAAGTTATTTTTCTCTTTTATTTGGATTTTTTTATGCTTTTTTATTTCTTTTGCCAATTGATTCATATACCTCATAACTCAGCCATGCATCTCTAAGTGATCTCTGTGTTTTTCAACATTCTCTTCAGGGGGGAATGTATTATTATTCTAAAATGCAAAGTTTAAATTCTTTTGAGATTAATTTTAGGATACGAAACATGCTACCTCACCGAATCGAGAAAGTGAACTGTTTGTTGAAGGCACCATGAAGATGCTTGCACAGACCACACACTGCACCAGAAGATCCAGAGTGAAATTTGGGATGTGGTGATTAGAAGTGTGTAGAGTTGAAATGCATTTGTTTTGTACGTATACTCTTATGCTGAAGGGGACTGCCTCCAACTGACTTTATGTCAATGTGCCTAGCAATCATTGGTTTTGTTCTTTTTCCTTTTTATCCCCAAATTATTGTAACTTAAAAGTTGATTATGTTTATAAGATCCATTGGAGAGACAAGTCTTCCATGGATCTCAGGGGGATATGTGTAATTGAAAATCTGTTACCCTAAAAAACTACATTTCCTGGGAGCCCACTGACTTCTTATTACCTACTTCCTGTAGACAGAGGATATTAGGCAGTGGTGTTATGGGTCCTAGGTCTCTTTGACTTTCTGTCACAAGCATGGTATTAGTAAGCAGGGATTTTGAACAGGCTGATTAGTCATGGGCATGTGGTTGGTTTTTAATTTTGTATCCCTTTTATTACTTTACTTCTAATGATCATTAATAAATCTCTTAAATAATGTTTAAATAATGTTAAATAATGTTTTTATTATTGCACATTAAATTTAAATTTTATACTTGGGAACTCTTCCTTCTACTTTCTAGACTACAACAATATATGATAACAAGGAACAATATAATAGGTTATAATGCAATGTAGTATACTATGGTAGTATATAATATATGTATGATGATAAAAATATGATATAGTAATGATTGGCAGCATGGTACAATTGTTATGAAGTAGACTTGTGCTCAAGTCCTCCTTCTGATATACACTATCATAAGACCCTAGCATCCCTAGGTTTATCATCTCTTTCTCAGTGGCATAAGCAACTTTCTAAACATAGTTTCCTTATCTGGGAGTTCTACACAACAATGAAATCACAGGTCCAATCCCAAAATGTGTGTGTGCATGTGCACATATATGTGTATGTCTTTAAAAGTTATATTAAAAAAGTATCATAAAAAAGAACGGTTTCCTCTACTGGGCTATTTACCATGTAATAGTTTAACAGTAATAAAAAGTGAAGCCAGTGTAATGAACCAAATACCACAACTTTCTGGAAAGATATATAAATACCAAATAAAGAATTATCTATGTTAGTAGTAAGTGTATCTGTGCTTTTATTGCATAGTGAAGATAGCCTAGAATGGTAATAGGAAAAGGAACAAATTTCATATAAGTAACAGGAAAAACAGAAAAATAAAATGGTCTGTAGTAGGAAGATAACAGTAATATTAGTGTAGTGATGTTCCTTTTTATTCTATTTTTCAGGTCACTTTTTTAGGACTGTTTTCCTCTGGAAAGTTATTCAGTTTCATATCACAGAGGAAAACTTATGAAAACTCTGTATCAATTGGAACAGAGCTCTTTTATGGTGGTGTGTTGAAAATAGGAAGAAAAACTTTTAGGAGCCCTGCTGAGGCTCTTTCATCAAGGAGATCTTAGAAGACTGGCTGTTAGTTCCTGACGCTATTAACAAATAATCATATTATATAAAAACATGGATCCTAGACTAGATCCTAGAAAATGACTATTCTGGAACATTTAAAAACTATTATTATTTTTAAAAGATCAGAAAACAAGTGATGGGGTATAAAAATTAAGTTTGGTGAGAACAAATAAACTTTGGTAACAGGGAAGAATCTGTTAGACTTAATTTTTTTACTTTTTCATGTGATGTTATAAAATGAACAGTTGACTATTAAATAGAGAAAAAGGAAAGATTTCTTATTAATGACCAGTATGATATAAAAATACTAGTTTCACTTGAAGAATTGAATTTAAGTCCTATTTAATAAAAAAATAGAAATAAGATGTATATTTTTGTATTTCACCAGATTACAAAACCAAGTTGTATTTAAAAGATTTCTATGACAGAGGTTGCATCTTGAGTTCAAAATGTTACACAATACAAAGCTAAAATGGAAATTGCCAAATTAATACAGTCTACCTTGTCCTCATCCTAGTATCTACATTTGTTTGTGGGGTTCACTTTCACTCCTGGGGCTATACTTTATAACATCTGTACACAAATGTTGACAAAGTGGGACTCTTGGAATTCCGACACAGAAGACCCCCTTGGAAAGTGTTGACATGTATACTATATGTAGAATCATTGTAAACACGGGCTGGTGTGGTCCTATTTGAGTGAGCCAGTTCACATGGAAGGCCAAGAACCAGATTAGTAGAATTGGACTAGAGGGGTTGTATTGTACTAAAAAGTATTTTGTTCATAAGCACCAAAGTCACCCAGAGACAGCAAGCAAGTATGTGCTAAAAATAGAAGCAATACAAATTAAATAGATCACTTCTCTATTTTAAAAACTACATCAATATGTGTATGTCCTTCAACAAAATCATGAAGTCACTGTCATATGTGATAACTCTAAAAATTTATACTGTTATTATTACCACCTACTTAAACTTAGAAGTAGGATTTCTCTGTCTCTCTCTTCCTCCTTTTTCTCTTCCCCCTCCTTTTTTCAGAAACCAGAGCTCTTACTGCAAATATTTTAGCAGTCTCATAATGACAGGAAGATTATTTTTACAACTGGGAAAAGATTATGCAACATGAAAATTTGACATTTTGAGACATAAAAAATAAAAATAAAAGTTGAACAAGTCATTTTTGTTTTATTTTATACTTTGGCTTTTTAATTGATTAAAAATTAGTATTAAAATAAAAAGTGGACTAGAAAATAACTATGCAAGTGAAGCATTAGGAGCAACATATGGTCTTACCTTAGGAAAGAATTTTCTTGTGACTTGCTATTTCTGAATAAAAAGTGTTGAAATATAACTGGCTAGCAAGTTATGCAGATAGCTAAAGTGGATTAGGTTTCCAATGATTAGCAGATCACTATGCTTTGGATTTTAGAAATTAATTTTTTCCCTCCAAACCACTTCAATTTCACTAAATGGATTGTTTTTAAAGTTTAGATTTGGGGAATTTATTGTAATAAAGAATCTCCCACCTGAGTCATCTACTTTTCTGCCAGTTCTGTTTTCTCACCATACCCAGAACAGACTCTTTATCTTTAGGTTACCAAGAAAATCCATGCCTGTCAATTATTAGTTTCTAATTACCCTTCAAAACTTTCTGAACAGCTACCAGGACACATACTGGCAAAATAACTATTGAATTAAAAGAAGATTAGAAAAATAGAGATAAATTACACTTATTTTATGTTCCCATCACACCAGGAGATGACTTAACAGTGAAAGAGGAAAAATCATATTGTAATAATGAAATCAGAGAGGGAATTCAAGACCCAGAGGTGATTCCACTAAGTTTATGTTAATGCACACCTTGTGGGGGACCAAAAATCAACTGGAAAAGTTTCCTGAAAACTGTTTCCAGCAATTTTCTCATTTAAAATGTTCCAACTTCACTTGACCCATTAGTCATCATATTACTTAAACTTATGATGTATTTTGAAACCCATTACAAAAAACCCAATGGATTCAATATGGTTTGTTATAACCAAATCATAATACTTGCAAAGGAAACCTATGTAAAGTATTTCTTGCTTTGGAATTTTATTAGCAAAAGATAAGATAAAAATATTTCAGACAAGTAAAGTTTCTTAAGAACACAATCACTTCCTATGTGGATGGGTGGGTATGTCACTAAAATATTACAGTAAAAAAAAAGTGGTTTTTTTCTCCTATGCAAGTTTTTTGAAATTATAATCTAGAGATGGGAAATCTGAGCAAATCTTTCTTTATGAAATCCATTGAATCTAACATCTCACATTCACACAGTGCTTTGAAGTACTTTTTTCACACTAGCCATGTGAGGGAGGTGGTGCCAGGATTACCTCTGTTTCACAGGTAAGGAAAGAGAGGGCCATAGATGCTAAATATCTTAGATCATAGAGCGATTCATAGTGAAAATGGGATTAGAAGGGAGATCTTCTAATTTCAAGCCAGGGCCATTTTCACTATACCCTGCTGCTTCTAGAACTGGTGCACCTTCAAAAGTCACTTCATGGTAGAGTTCCTGCTTTTCTGACTTTCTTGTAGCCCCAGAATACAGCTTCATGCCCAACACACAGTAAGCATTTAAATTCATATTGAATGACTATGATTTAGGTAGCACTACAACTAAACCATATAGAGCAGAGAATTGAGCATTCATTGTTTTTTTTTTAATTAAATTTCATTTGATTTTTGTGAAAATCTCTTAACATCCTAACATTCCCACTGCCTTTCCATTCTAATGTTTAGAAAACACTGCTCCTGGAAATTCTTTCCTTATCTCTAATTTAAGCCCTTTACATAATGAGTCCATTCTGTCTTAAGAGTAGCTAAGAGATACAATTCCTTATATATCATCATATAAACACATATATACACATATATATCATATTTTCCAAATCTGTTTAGCTATTTAAATCAGCATTTTTGAAACACTGTTCAAAAAACAAGTTGTTCCTATTGCTAGTAGAAACTGAGTATTAATATCTGATATAATTTAGAAATGGAAAAGCTGTCCAATAATATCAGGATGCTTTCACCAAAGGTGTAGAGTGCAAGACAACCATTTGTACTATAGATAGGAGTCTACACTGAATGATGTAGTATGAAGTGGATGAGGCAGCAACAGATGAAGACACCCAAGGAAACTGCCTGGGACCACCAAACATAATCCCTAACTTGGCTAGCCCCATTGTGGGAAGTGCTATTTCATGAACTAATGGTCAAAAGATACTGGGACTGTGATAGATCAAGTCATCACTATGACTACACATTTCCTGCTGTTGGCCAAGTTACACTCAAAAGTACGGCAGGAAAAAAAAGTGACCACAAAGTAATATGATTATCATCAACAGTAAACAGACAAGAAATGATTGGAAGAATAAGAAGGACCCTGGTGTCTTCTGTAGCTCCTTTATAGAGAATATATGGAAAACTATGGGCAAGAATCAGAGGATAAGATGATGTAGATGAGTTTCAAAATGTATTATTGGTAGCCAATAGCAAAGACACAGTCACTCTTCAATGACACTGGCATTGGGAACTTGAAGGTTAGAAAAATGTCCTAATATAGGTTGGCACGTTTTCTGAAACCTAAACTTAGAGAGGTGCTTAAGGTACTGAAAGGTTAAGTGCTTTGCCAGGGTCAGATAGTATATGCAAAAGGTGGGACTCAAACCCAAGTCTTCCTGCCTTTGAGGCCAGTTCTCTATCCACTTTTTTTTTTCATTTTATTTTTTTCAATCAACATTAGGCACTTATCAAAATATAGTAGAAATAATACATAGAACTGATTGTTGTTCCCTTCAAAGAGTTTTGCTTTTGGAAGCTAGGACATATTCTTAGGATCACAAGAGTTCAAACTGTACTTACTTAGATTTTTACAAATCAGGAAACTGGGGCCCAGGGAAGTTCTATTTGATATGTAGAAGAGTATTCAGGAAGCATGAGAGAGGATTTAAACTTCAGCCTTAAGAATATAAGTTCAGTGCTTCTTTCTAACTGCCACAACCTGGCCTACTCTTATCTTTCCCATCTTCTTATATATAACTCCTATCCAAGTACTTTGCAGTTCAGTGACATTGCTCTCCTAGCTGTTCCTTGTAAACAACATTGTCTTTTAGCATTTTCCCTGTCTGTCCTCTATACTTTGAATGCTTTCCATCCTGATCTCTGCTTATATTTCCCAAATCTTAGCTGAAATCAACTAGTCTTTCTAAACAGTTTCTTTCAGCTGATGTTTATCACTCATTTATCCTAAATAGATATTGTTTCCCCCTAGATATGTGTGCATGCTGGCTCTTCCATTTGATTGTGAGATCCTTGAAAAGAGGAAATGGATTTTTTGCCTTTCTCTGTATCTCTAGCACTTAGCAAGTATATGGCACAAGGTAGGTAATTAATAGTAGGTACTTAATTGCTGCCTTGATGTGCTTTATACTATAGTATAACTTTTGATTTTCTTCAATGTCAGAAAATCTTCTTTTTTAAGATTTAAAAACATTTGGGAGGCATATCTATAAATTATTTGGAGTCAAGTCTGGTGAATACAGTGAGTGATAAAGTTGGAAAAATACTAAATTTGGTAAAAATAAATAAACAAGTGTTGCTATTCAGTAAAAGAGACAAAATTTTTTGAGTGGCTTAAAATGTCTTAAGCAATGGCAGCATAGTTGGAATAAGACTACAGTCTAACAAGCTCCTTATAAGGGAGGGAGATGACTGGCTTCTGAAGCAAGGCACAATTCATCCTATTGCCCTCTCTCCCTTCTCTGTGGAAAAGCTATCTTGAGCATACTTCTTATTGGACCTATTTGATTTCTACCTCTCTTCTCACTTCCTCTTCCTTGGCGTAGTACCTTGACTTTATTCTTCTTGAACTTGGTTCTGTTTCAGGCTATTGAATAATATTCCAATGTGTTAGTAACCCTCTTCTACTTTCCTAGTCTCCTAAGAGACTAGCTTCCAACTTGGAGGAGGTCACATGGTTACTTACCACCAGCCTTCCTGGTTGAGATAGGATAGATAACTTCTCTATCCCACTCACATTTCTCTTCTCAATTGTTTCCTCTCTATAAATACTTGTAAATAAATTTCTGACTTGAAATATAATAAATATTGGCTACCACATAATTTCATAAAATTATTGTCCAATCATTAATTTTCACCTTTACAGAGGGGAAGACTGAACTATGTTTGGGAAATTACAATGTTTCATTTCTGACTTCTAAGAGTTCCATTGGAAATAAAGCTCTATTTAAAAAAAAATCAACAATTTACTGGTGTTGCTATTATGACAATAAACATGGAAAATGAAAGTCTCTGTTTTTAAAAAATGAAAATCATGCAGAGGGAGTGAGGAACATGGTGAGTTTGGGCAAGAAGAAATATACAACTAATAAGGGATCTCAAGGGAAAACAAGAGTAAAGAATGTCACTAATGAAATGTAAGAAAGATGGGAAGAGTGGGTTATTCATAGTTTGAGGCTGTCAGATGCATCATTGGAGGGAATTCCCTAAAAGGTGACAAATTGTTCTTTCACTTGGGCAAAAGCAGTTAAGGAGGGGGCAGCTGGGTGGCTCAGTGGATTTAGAGTCAGGCCTAGAGACTGAAGGTCCTAGATTCAAATTTGGCCTCAGACACTTCCCAGCTGTGTGACCCTGGGCAAGTCACTTAACCCCCATTGCCTAGCCCTTCCCACTCTTCTGCCTTGGAGCCAATACACAGTATTGACTCCAGGACGGAAGGTAAGGGTTTAATTAAAAAAAAAAAAAAAAGAGTCCCTGAAGAGAGATGCCACAAGGACAAGAGCTTAGGGGAAGTGGACTAGGAAAGGGAATGATAGGTTTCTACAATGCACTGAGACTAGAATGGGACACATTGTTAGGGAGACCAATCTCTAGATTGCCCTGTACCCGGAAGTTAAAGCCCTTATGGTTCTATCCTTGTTATAATTCTGACCATTAATTCAAAATCAAAGTCTTGATGAGAAAGAACACCATCCACATTCAGAGGAAGAACTGTGGGAATAGAAACACAGAAGAAAAACAACTCCTTGATCACATGGGTTGATGGGGATATAATTGAGGATATAGACTCTAAATGATCATGCTAGTGCAAATATCAATAATATGGAAATAGTTTTTGATCAATGACATATGTAAAACCCACTGGAATTGTGTGTCGGCTATGGGAGGGATGTGGGGGTAGAGGAGGGAAAGAACAAGAGTCTTGTAAGCATGGAAAAATATTCTAAATTAATTACTTTTAAATAAAAATTTCCAAAACTTTATAAAAATGAAATAAAATCAGTTTGTCTCCATATAATGTGTGTTTTAAAATGGATCTATACCCTGAGAGACTACATCTCCCAGGACTCTCTACCCCAACTTCCTCAGACACCTACCTCCCACATCCTTTGTGGGAGGTGTCTAAGAAAGTAAAAAAGAAGAGAGAAGTGTGGGTTTCTGGCACCTTTTCCAGGGAAGCATCTTTTCCTGAGAAAAAGCCTTTGGTCTCTGCATAGCTGCCAGGGATCAAATTTTCTGTAGCTTTCCCAAACCTTTCTTTTTCTGGCCTAAATAAACCTATCTAACTATCCCTAGGGTCTGGCTTAATTTAATTTAGTTCCCTAGCCTAGTTATAGTTAAGAAAGAAAATCTGGTCAATTTCCCTACTGGGGCTGGGGTGACCCGGCTACCTTCTTTCCCTTCCTTTCCCTACAATCTTCCCTTCAACAATAACCTATATAAAATAGATATGCTATTTTATGATGTATGCTCCTGAGAAATATCCAGAGTTTCCCTTTGAAACACTAGTAGGTAAAATATATCTATATAGCTTGGTATAGTTTGCTTAAAAATTCAGAAATTTCTAAAATCCTGCAATTATATTTTTAATAAGTCTTTTGGAATCCTTTGTTTTGTATATTTGTATATATTTGTATATATTTGTATAAAAGAAATAAGAATTTGCATTATATACAATCATATTTGGTAATATTTTTTAAAGTTAAAAATTTTTTTTTCTATATAAACATTTTGCTTTATGTTAGAAATGCTCATGATGATTTCTCTGTACACCTCTTTAAAGTCTCAGAATTGTGAAAACTAGCAATAAAATTAATAAATGTATAAAATAAGTAAACTATAAGAAAAAAGAGGGGGAACCATATGTAGAAGATTATAACTAATTAAAAAGGAAAATAAGTACAAGAAAAATGGAAAAGTAAAAAGTCAACATAAAGTCAGATTGAAATCACAAACATTAACAAATGATACAAATAAATAAGCTAATCAATAGGATTACAGTTCCTGAATGAGACATTAGTTTAGAGGCCACCTAATCCAATTCCTTCATTTTACACGAGGAAACTGAGTGAAATAAAGAATACACTTGTAAGACAAAATATATTCCTAGCACTCATCATGGTACCAGCACATTAGAAATATTTAATAAATGCTTGTTGATTGACTTGCTACCAATGAAGTCCAACAGCAAAAGACAAAAAGAGAAACCCCATTTAAAATAATGGTAGACAATATAAAATACCTGGAAGTCCATTTGCCAAGACAAACCCAGAAACTACAAGATCACAACAAAACACTTTTCATAGAAATAAAGTCAGATCTAAACCATTGGAAAAAAACCCCATTAATTACTCATAGATAGACTGAGCCAATATGATAAAAATGACAATTCTACCTAAATTAATTTACCTGTTCAGTGCCATACCAATCAAACTACCCAAAAATTATTTCATAGAGCTAGAAAAACAACAATAAAATTAATCTTGAAGAATATCAAGAGAAAAACAAATTATGAAGGAAGATGGCTTAGGTGTATCAGAATGCCAGATCTCAAACTGTACTATAGAGTGGCATCTATCAAAACAATATAGTACTGTGTAAGATATAGAGTTGTGCATGAATGGAATAGATTAGGCACTCAATACACAGGAGTAAATGACCACAGTAACTTAAGTGTTTGACAAGCTCAAAGATCCAAGTTTTTGGAAGAAGAAATGACTATTTGAGTGACTTGCTGATTGATTAGGCAATTTGCCCTTATACATACAGGTAGTAAAGGCAAAGTTGGAATCAGTGCTCTGAAATTGTGGAGATTTTTCCATTGTTCTATATTGCTTGGCTGTGCCATTCTGGGAAAGAACCACTGATGGTGAAATAAGTACTTTTAAAGAATGTAAAAGGTAGTTGGTTCCCAAAGTTATGTGAGCAATTGGGAAATTGAATTTTGTAATTTATGTATCTATATGCTTATTACTAAAGTTAAATAACACATATTCAAACAATAAATAGTAGTTAGGAATAGTCTACAAAAATATGGTTATATGTTAAATAAATTAAAATACTATAAAATTAATGACAGGCATTTACTACTCCTCAAATCTAATGAATTTTTAAGGCACTCATTTAAATGCCATTTCATGGCTACAAGTGTCAATGGTTCAAAAACTTGCTTGCAAAAGAACAATGAAAAAATTACCAGAAAGCTCAAATGCTTTCGCAAATGACCCTGAGTTAATTAGAAAAGTCTGCACTCCTCCCCATTCCCCTTCTCACGTGTCAGTTTTCATTAAATCAAAAAAAAATCTCATTTCAAAGCTAACAAACACCATGGTTAACTAAACTGTTAAACTGGGATCAAGTGGGCACATTCCTAGGGTTCTTTATGATGTCATATTGAGCAGCCTACAGCTGAACTTGTAAGAAGTACGGATGATTGTCCAATATAAGAAGTATGTGATCTAATGCTAATTTTTTCTCTCTAGGCTAACTGTGCTGGGAACAGGTGGCCCTGCTTTCAATTATGGAGGGCTAGCATGCCAGTGTGAGGCCTGGATTAGTTCACCTTCTCACGGGGAATTTGCCTCGGTTGGGAATGGATTTATTATGGCTTCACACATGGAATGGAGCTCATGTCAGCTGAGGGCAGTGACACATCATATGATTCAAATTAACCTGCTGTGGACTGTTCCACAGTGCTGCGATTGGGTATTAAAATGACGACATTTTAAAAACAGCTTGAAAGAAACCAGGATTGCTGAAGTACAATGGTTCCAATTTGTTCCAAATAATCTATCACCTGCTGGAGATGATTCTAGGGGGTTCTGGTAGCTGCTGTTTTTGAGGTTTCTCCCAACCACTGACCTCGCTAATGGAGACATGTTGCCTTTAGAGGGGACTTTTAAGATTTTTTTTGATGTACAAGTTGGTGTCTGCAAACAAGCAGCCAAAAAAAAAATGAAGGCAAAGAAAAGGAAAGATCTTGAACTCTGTTTCCTTCCTACTATAATGAATGGTAAGAGTAGCTTTCTTGTTACTCAGAAAACAAATCCAAATTTTGCAGGGACATTTTAAAGTTAAGAAATATTGGCAAAGGAAAATTACATTTCTCTTACTTTAAAAGCATTTTATGGTAAAAGACATTGTACTTTGTCAATTATCTGGATATTTTGTAGTAATGGCAGATTTATATTTTTAAGATCCTTCTTTAAAAAAAATCTTTAAAAAAATATTTGTTTTTAAAGGAAAATTATAAAGGCTGTATATAACTGTTAATGCCAGTTAGTTACCTTTATTTATTTATTTGTTTATTTATTTATTTTTTAGAAACCTTTACCTTCTGTCTTGGAATCAATACTGTGTATTGGTTCCAAGGCAGAAGAGTGGTAAGGGCTAGGCAATGGGGGTTAAGTGACTTGTCCAGAGTCACACAGATGGGAAGTGTCTGAGGCCAGATTGGAACCTAGGACCTCCCGTCTCTAGGCCTAGCTCTCAATCCACTGAGCTACCCAGTTGCCCCAGTTACCTTTATTCTTAAAATTTAAGGCAAAACAAAATTTTTAGGGGTGTGTTATGATACAATTATAGATTCTTCATTCATCTTGGATTCCTAATTTTTATGAATCTAAAAATTAATTTAATAGCAAGAGCTTTAAAATTTGAAAAGTGCTTTATATATATTAACCAATGATTATTTTAATAACTCTACAATTATAAGTGCCATTATTACCTCAATTACATATCTGAAGAAATGGGGAAAGAAATTAAGTGACCTGTTCAGGGTTATGTCGCTAGTAATTTTCTATGGCAGGACTGGAACTCGAGTTTTCCTTACTCCAAATCTCACACTATCAACTATATCACCTAGCTATTTAATAATTTCAAAAAATATATTTAATATTATGTGTTAAATGGTAATGAATAGTTTTAACATAAAACAGAGACATTAATTTTACTTTCCTGGGAGTGTGTGTATGTGTGGTGGTGGGGTCATTACTGTTAAAGTTTAGGTCTCTTCTTATAATTTCAGTAATGAGCAATTATTCTTTTTAGGATTCTATTACCTAAAATCTGGAAAAAATATCACTAATTTTTTAGTTGTCAACAGTGTATAAAATAGACGATTCATGTGGCAAGAAATATATTATTGTATCCTGTTCCTTTTCATTGTTGTTGAGTCATTTTCAGTCACGTTCAATTCTTCATGACCACATTTGGGATTTTCTTGTAAAATAATACCGGAGTAGTTTGCTTTTTCCTTTTCCAGCTCATTTCACAGATAAGGAACTGAGGCAAAGAAAATTAAATGACTTGACTTATCCAAGGTCACACAGCTGGTAAGTGTCTAGAGGCCACATTTGAACTCATGACGATGAGTCTTCCTGATTCCAAGTCCTCTGCTCTATGCACTGTACCACCTAGCTGCCCCTCCATTTAATAAGTGATTTTTCAAGTCTTGCAATTTGTTATGGCTTTTTGATCTCTTAAATTAACAGAAGGACAACCTGGTTTCCTCTTCACTGGGAGAATACAATTTTTCTGTGGTATAGCATCTACTTATCACCTTTAGCTGACAATTTTTTTTACAATAAGATCGTTTTTGTAATAAGACAGGAAATACCAGAGCTTTCCAGACTTTCTCCTTAGGGATGCACATCCCACACTGCACACAACTGACACATCTTTCAAATAACTAATACAAGGAAAAAACATCATGGTTTAATAGATCTGAATTTTAACAAATGTTATTCACTAAATGCTATGGTTGATTCTTAACAAAAGCCTTGTAGAAAAAGTGATTCACCTTTGTATGAGTGGTGCTACATCCTATCTGGTCCCTCTTTTCATTTGACCTTCTTGAATAACCTTAAATTTACTGCTGTATATGTTGTATCCTCTAAATAGAATGTAAATTCCTTGAAGTCAAAAACTGTTGTGGTTTTCTCTATTTATCCTTCCTGGCTAGTTGAGTGTGGACTCATAGTAGACTCTTAATAGTCAAACATGTTCATAGCAAGAATAGTCTCTAATGATTTAACAAGCTTCTTATGTTGACTATGTACCCACCACCACAAACAGATTTAGAGCAAAGTGTTTCTTTTAATCAAAATTATTCAATTGCTATACCAATCTAGTATGTAACTTATCCATACCTAATAAAGTCACTGATAAAAAGATCCCTATAGTATGCTATCAGAGATCTACTTTAAGAGCAGTATTGCTCAATTAATTAATAATTCCTGGTTAAGGTAGCTGAACCAGTTATGAATTCACATGCTTTTACTAAAATTTAATACATATTTCTCTATTTTGCCCACAAAGATTACATGGGAGATTTTGTTAAACAAATATCTTGCTTAAACTTAAATATATGAACACCTGAAGTCTTGCACTCCACCTATAGTAGTTTAGAAAGACCTTGTTTTTATTCCTATCTCTCATACTTACTAGCTCTGTGATGCTGGGCAAGTGACTATATGTCTCTGTGCCTCAATTTTCCTCATCTTTCAAATGAGTGGCCACATTTGAGGCCCTTGAAGGCCCCATTCAGCTCCAAATCTATGATCCTACAAAACTATCCAAAAAGTCAAAACTGACAAAAAGTCAGTTCAGTGACAGCCCATTCCTTCCTTAGGAATAGGCACAGCATGCTCGGCCTACTATAACCTGTAAATCTTGAAATCTCACAGACTTGTGAATGATAAAAATTTCCGCATCGGGGAATTCTTAATTGGAACAAATTCCCTACTGAGAAACATTCCCCATTTTGATGTGAGAACTCGCCAGGATCAGAAATGGGAGGACCTCTATTCCACCTGTACTTAAGACTGCTTTAGGAGAGAAAACTCCTTGCTAAACAATGAAAGTACTTGGACCCATGCTTATAATAAGGCAAGGAGTTCTTTGAGCCAGGCCTGTTTTTAGAATTGATACAATGGGATGCTGGGTACCTAGAAGGGTCGGGCAAGTTTTCTCTTGATGAGATTAGTTGACTCAGCTGTGTTTTCACTGGTTCAGACTTACTGAGGAGATTGGTCGACTTAGCAGGAATTCAGATGGGCAGTCCTTTGGAAAGCATCTATAGTGATTGGTAGATGTAGGGACTTAGGGGAGGTGACATGGGAGAAAAACCCCTATATAAGAAAAAGCAGAATCTCTTGAGGATAGATTCTTTTGGAGAAATCCTTTTGGAGGATCTCTGATGAGGATCGCTTGGGAAGAATCTCTTGAGAGAGGCTCTGGAGAAAGGCCCTTTGGAACAGTCTCTAGCTGGAAGGCTCTCTGGTGAAGTCAGCTGAGATGGAGCTGGCCTGGTGTCACTAGAATCCTTGTTTAGTCAGACCTTGTGGTGAGTGTTAAAAGACTGACTGACTGATTCTCTCTCTTAAGACTCAGGTCTAGGTCATATTGGCTTGAGGCCCTTCATAATTATTCCTTTCCTACTCTTTCTCTTTTTCTCTAATTCCTCATTATATTATTAATTAAAAATCTCTATAAAACCCAGTTGACTTGGGTATTTGAATAATTGGGAATATTTCCCTGGCGACCACCTTATATTTGATTTAAAAACCAAGACACTGTAGTGAAACATATTTTCTGTGGTCAAATTTACTCACCCTCTCTTATATCTATCACAATTTATATCTTCCACTATTTTAATCACTACAGTTTAAGACCTCAACCATTTTAAATATCACAAACCCCTGTGTGGACTATGGAGCACATATGTTGTTTATGGTCTCCTTACTATGGGAAGAAATCTTTCAGTTGGCGGCTGAGGCAGAATGGAGAATGCTTCCTTTAAAAAGGGCAGTCACTTTAGGCTCTCTTTCTAACCTGGATGAGTTCTGTGAGGAGTGCTGTGAGCCTCTGCGTGAGGAGATTATACAACTTCCATGTGACCATTGAGCCCCTGGCACTGATACTGCTTCTGTTTCTATTGTGTCTATGCTTTCAATCTCATAAGCTTTGAAAAGCTGGAAAAGGAGAAAGGATATCAATAGCTAATTCTCAAAATAAGATATTCAAGTCATTAATATCCATATTAAAAAATAACAAAACTAAGGTTTTATCTCACACTAACAAGATGGTATACACCCAAGTAGCACAGTGGATATTCATTTTTCTGAGTTCAAATTTGAATTCAGACCATAGTTGTGTAACTCTGGGCAAGTAACTTAATCCTGTTTGCCTTAGTTTCTTCATCTGTAAATGAGCTGGAGAGGGAAAAAACAAACCACTCTAGTGTCTTTATGAAGAAAACCCCAAATGGGATCACAAGGAGTTGGACATTATTGAAAAATAACTGAAAAATAAGAATGGTAAAGATGTAAAAGGAAAAACTGTATGGAGAGGCAGTGAAAAACCAGGACATTAAAGTACTGTTGGTGTGTCTGGGAATTAGTACAGATATTCTGAAAAACAATTTGGAACTTTGCTTCCAAAGTCATCAAAAGTTGCATACTCTTTGACTCAATAATACCTC
Organism: Monodelphis domestica; assembly: GCF_027887165.1. Taxonomy (NCBI): domain Eukaryota; kingdom Metazoa; phylum Chordata; class Mammalia; order Didelphimorphia; family Didelphidae; genus Monodelphis; species Monodelphis domestica. Next base: position 171,309,457 of record NC_077229.1, read on the forward strand.
TACTAATACCCCATACCCAACAATACCTCTAATCACATCCCCAAGAGATCGAAGAAATAGGGGAAAAACAACCCATAAGAAGAACAATATTTATAGCAGCTCTTTTAATAGTGGCAAAGAACTGGAAACTGTAAAAGGGAAACTTGTCCCTGGATATTGATCACTTCTATAGCTGTAACTAGTGATTGACTCTTGAAGGAAACTACGGTATTTGCTTTTAAGAAATTGTTAGAGAGATCAGTTATAGTAAAAGCTGTTCTTATTTATTAAACTAATCAAAGTAAAAGATATGAAAGGAAATAGTAATATTTAGTTGAGGTATCTATAATTTTTCCTAATCTAATAAAATCTAAATATAACCCAAATCCCAATTTCTTTCCCACAAGGGAACTCTTCATCCTTGTAGACCAAGACTAGCTTCTCTCCCTCTCTTATCTATTTAAAATAATCTAATTAATCTATTCTAAATATATCTTAATAATATAGTCTCCATCAATCTTCCTCTAGTTGTACAGTGAAAGTTTTCTTCTCTCACATCCGGGAGTCCCACACAGCAGGGGATACGCTTCCCTGTCGGATGATCAGCTCCACTTTCCATTTGCTTCTCTTCCTCTACTGGCAACTCTCTCACATGAACAGACTTTCTTCTCTTCAGGCTGTTGATTTTCCCAATCTGGTTTTCCAAACTTTCCCAAAAGGATCAGAGGGCAATCACAATGCTCCTCTCTGAGTTTCCACCTTCCAGAGTGAAGACCCCAAGAGATTCCAGAGCAACTGGTAAATTTCCAACTGCTTCTTCCTTACAGGTTCTCTTAAGAGTTTCATCCCTCTCTGACCTTTTTAGAATTCCACACTTAAGGGCTCCTCAAGTACCTTTCCAACTCTCTATGCTGAAACCTTTACTTTTTGACTAACCATCTATTGTTAATTAACCACATTACTTAATTATCTCTTAATGATCTATTTCATTCTCCCTTGAGATTCTTTTGGAGGACAGAGTCTTTCCAAATGGATCTAAGTAAACCAAACTATTCTTATTCTATACCTAAACCAATATTTTATTCCCCAAATATAGTTCTTATCTTACACATATTCTATTCTATTACTACACAGATTTAGTCTAAAGTAAACTATGTTAAAGACAGAAAGAGAATTTCAAGAAAAAGAAAAAAGAAATTAAGGAAAATCCTTGCAAAACTGCAAGTCAAAGCATTACAATGACAAAAATTCAAAATGCAAATATTTGCTTAACACAATAACAAACTAACACAGTGTAACCTATACTCTTACAGAAAACAAAATCCTATCTAAAAACAATAATTCAAACTGCACCTTACAAATACCATGGAACAAAAAAATCAAACAAAACCTTTAATTATTCTATTACAGGAAAAACAAAACTATCTAAAGATAAAAAAATTCAAAATCAACTTGCAATACTAAGAAAACCAAAACTTATAAGAAATCTATTATACACAAATATATGTAAATATACATAATTAAAATATGCATACTATTTACACACTATGTACACATCCCCTTAAATTCACTTGTTATACCATGAAGGTTTCCTTTAATAAGGATATAAATTTTCCTATGATGTTACCTCAAAGGAATATATAAAAGCTTCCCTTGAGATAAGAATTTACCCTAAAATGTAATTTTATGCCTATTGTAATATTTCTACTATATTTTGATTATCCTCTATTTATTTATATTACTATGAATTCTAATTACTGAATTATGTAGTGTTGCAAATTGTTATAAATTACTTCTATACATGAGTAATCCTCTTTGCATTAGAAAATTTTCCTTATTCTATATACTTACCACATCTCTCCTTATACAAACCTCTCTGTTACTTAAGTCCATCTGTCATTTAAATGCAAAGTAATATCTTCAGTCTTCTTTCTCCTTGCAAAAATCTTTGTTGTCAGTGTTCATTGTTGATTGTAGCAATGTGTGTTTAGTGTGTAGTTGTGTAGTAGTTCTTAGACCGTTGTCTTTGTCTTTGTGCCATTGCTGTTGTCCAGTCATTGTTGTTGTGTGGTCCTCCTCCTGTTGTATTGATCTTTGTCTCCTCATCCTTGATTACCCTCTTCACCTACAGCCATCTTCAACTGTTGTCATGTTCTTCACCTGCTGTTACTTTCTTGACATGTGAACAATGCAGCCACGAATTTTTTTCTGCAACTTCTATAACAGTGGGTGTTGCTAGCAACATGTTATACAGTCTTTCCCAAGCTGGCTGTTGGTCCTGTTCTGCCAAATTTCTTTATGTGTGTGTGTGTGTGTGTGCGTGTGTGTGTGTATATATATATATATGTGTGGATATATATATATATATATATATATATATATATATATATCTCCAAGGATTTATTTTGGGTAGTGTATAATTTATTGTTCCTGTTTGCACAATTATGCCCATTTCTTATAATTCTTTGATCCTGTTTTGCAATTCCCTTATATACTCTGCTATATTTGTATCTCTTCCCTTTGATTTTTAGATTTTCTCCATCTTGCTTGGTCTAGTACCCAGGAATATGCACACATATTACATGGGCATGTTCTAGCAAATGACAAATCAGAAACAGTGGACAGTCCTCTGGGCTGTCCAAAGTCAAGCTAAGCTATCATTGGTACAGATGAGACACAGGAAAGTGGCGTAAAACTGTCTATATATGGCACATCACTTCCTCTCTCTCCCTCTTTCTCCAGAGACGCGACTCTGGCTGTCAGCATGCTAAGCATTCAGACACCTTGGCGTGGTGGCAGCTATTTGTCTGGGTTTCGTGGTGAGTTTGCCCTTGAGCTGATTCAGGCTCAGGCATCTTGGCTGAGCCCTTTTGGAGTTCAGGCTGATTCCTTCCTCTTTCACACTCCAAAACCTTACTTTCTAGATCCCCTAATCTGCCCACCTGATACAAGCCAGGCGGGAGAAATTCTTCACCCTTTCCTTTTCCCTTCTACTTAGTTTCTTTCCACTATATCAATTAAATCACCATAAATTTCCAGCTGACCTGGGTATTTTATTATTTGGGATTTTCTGTGGTGACCAATTAAATTCAGATTTTAAGTCACAATGCTAAAATTATCTTTACATCCCACCATAGATGTATACATAGAAGTGAATGGTTTTGCCTGCATAGGAGCATGTCCAAACAACATTTCATAAGGTGAAATGTGTGAGCCACTTCTGGGCCTAATTCTTAGATAGAATAAAGCTAATGGCAGCACATCAGGCCATTTTAAGTGAATTTCTGCAAACAGTTGTCCAGTCATCAATTTAATTTCTCAGTTCATTCTTTCTACCTGGCCAGAACTCTGTGGATGGTAGGGTACATGAAACTTGGGCATTATTCTCAGATTTTCATAGATTTGTTTTAATACTGAGTCTGTAAAATGTGTACCTCTATCTGAATCTATTCTTCTAGGTATTCCAAACCCAAGTATTTCTCTTAACAATACCTTTGCTACAAAGATGGATGTGTTTTTATTGAATGGAAAAACCTCTGGCCATCTTGTCAGCTGATCTACAATCACCAAGCAGTATTTATAATTCCCTGCCTTTGGCATATTAAAATCATCTATCTATAAATGTTAAACGGGTGTAAATGCTACTGGCTTCCTAGCAAAAGCTCTTCGTTTAAATGTATTGGTTATATTGTTGGCAAACTTGACAAGATGAGCAAACCTTTGAAGCAATGTTGGTAATATCAGGTGCCACCCATGTTTTATTTACTGTATCCACTATACCTTGTGTGCCAAAGTGACCCTTTCTGTGTATTGCTTGGCAGATGTGATTATAGAATATTCTTTGGACTTTGGGCTTTCCTACTGAGGATATCCATATACTGTTGTTCTGATAAGCTTTAAAATTTTGTTCCACTTCTATACTTCTTTCTCTGTGTATACCTTTGCTAAATATGTTTCCTTAAAGACTGTTAGATTTAATATAACTGCAGGACCTTCTACTACAGCATGTTTAGCTGTGATATCCACTCTATGGTTCCCCCTAGCTACAAAATCATTATTGTGAGTGTGAGCTTCAAAATGGACTATAGCCAGATGTTTTGGAAGGTGTAGAGTTTGCAAAAGTTTGAGATTATATTTGCATTTGTAATTGTTCTTCCAGATGACGTTTAGAACCTATGCTGTAGCCGCAAAAATCCAATTGAGTGGCATATGCCAAATGCATATTTTGAGTCTGTGTATATTGTTGAAGCCTTATCTTTTGAAATTACAAAAGCTTGTTTTAGGGCAATTAGTTCTGCTGCTTGGGCACTCAAATTTCTATGTAGTAAGGCAAACCACAGGGTCTCAAACTTAGTCACTATGAAGCACTGGTATACCTTAATCTGTCTCTCATAAAGGATGAGCCATCAATAAACAGAATCAAATCAGGGTTGTCTAGAGATGCATCAGAGAGATGTTCCCAAGGCCTTTCTGCTAGCTGAACCATTTTCTCACAGTCATGCAATGGCTCCCCTTGTGTTGGCAAATCAGGTAACAAAATTGAAGGATTCAGGTTGTTACAACTTCTTAGTGTGATGTTGTCATTCTCCAGCAAGGTGATCTCATACATTGTTAATCGCTGATATGAAAAAGCTTGGGCTCTGTGTCTCAGCATTAATGCTTCAACTTCATTTGGACACATAATAGTTAAAAGGATATCCTAACACAAGGTCTATTGCTTTTGTCACTAACAGGGCTGTGACTGCCATACCCTGGAGACATGGGGGGGATGCGCCTGGAGCAATGGGATACAGTTGGGCAGATTAATAGGTCTTTGTGCTAGACGCAAAGCTCCAGTTAGTACTCCAGATGCTACACCTCTCCTTTCATGGACATGGAGGACAAAAGGTTTATTGTAGTCTGGGATTCCTAGTGTAGGTGCTGACAGGATAACTTCTTTCAATTTAGTGATTGCTCATAAGTGTTCTGTTGTTAGCTTTAGTGGCTCTTTAACACTATCTCTTGTGAGTTCTATAAGTGGCTTATAATTTCACCATAGACCAGAATCCATTGCCTACAAAATCCTGTGGTACCCAATATTGCTCTCAGTTGTTTCTTTGTCTTTGGGGCACTGAGTTTTTGTATATCTGCAATTCTCTTTTGTGATATATATCTGGACCCTTCAGATAACACAAATTCCAGATATTCTACTTTAGGTAGACACCATTGTACTTTGGTCTTTGAGATTTTGTGTCCCCTTTTAAGCAATTCAAGCAGCAGATGTTTGCTGTCTCTCTGATATGCCTTAGCTGTTGGTGAGGCTAGAAGTAAGTCATCCACAAAATGGATCAGTCTGATCTCCCTAAAATGAATGTTGGCAAAGTCTTCTGTCAATATTTGGGAGAAGATTGTTAGGCTTTCTGCGTAATCTCGTGGCAGATGACACCATAAATATTGTTTACTTTTCCATGTGAATGCAAATATCTTTTGTGAGTCTTCATGAATGGGAATTGAAAAAAATGCAGAGCACAAATCTACAATGGTGAAATACTTTGCTTAGCTGGGAATTGCTAAAATTATTGTTGCAGGGCTTGGGACAACAGGATGCCTTTTAACAACATGATTATTAGTTGCTTTGAGATCTTGGAAAATGTAATACACAACTTTCCCAATTGCATCCAATTATGCCTTCTTTACTGGCAATATTGAGGTATTGTACTCTGATCTGCATGATATTATGATCTTATTATGAGGTGTTATTCCCTCAATGGCTTTTCTGCTTAATGGGTATTGTGGGATAGATGGGGTGAACCTTACTTGGTGGTAATCTTCAGAGGTACTACTGATTTTAACAACCCCACATCTGTTGAACTTGTTGTCCATAATGCTTCAGGGATATCTGCAAGGATCTCATATATGTTGTTCTCTTCTTTATCTACATCTAAGCTTTCTAAAAACAGTACTGGGAATAGTTATAAAGACTCTTCTGGTAATTCTAGGGATATGTCACCATTTGGGGTACACACAATTGTTGCCCTTAGTTTACAAAAGATTTATTGGGGATCTGGACATTAAGAGAAATGAATATTCCACACTTAGGAGACCTAGGAATATCATCGTAGGTGGTAACTTCTTGACCTCAAATGGTGTCCCTGAGATTCCTACAACCTGCATTGATCCCACAGTATCACATTCCCCATCAGATGATTCCTTTAGCTGCCCCAGTGTCAAGCATACAATCATAAAAATTTTTTTCCACTTCCAGAGTACATGGTTTCATTGCTATTTCTTGGAGAGTAGACTGGAATAACAGGTGTTAGTAACTCAGGACCAGGAAAACTATATTCTTCTTCCTGTTCTTCACTCTCTACATTCCTTACTTCACTTTCTCCATTTTCCAAACTCTCTGTGCCTAAAATGCTGTAACCTTTACTTTTTAATTAACTATGTATTCCTAATTAACCAGATTATATAATGATCTCTTAATTATTTATTTCAAAACTAAGGGAATACCTATCAATTGAAGAATGGTCGAACAAATTATAGCTTATGTCAGAAGAAATGATGAAAGGCCTGAATTTAGAAAAATCTAGGAAGGTTTACATGAACAAATGATGTGATCCATACTAGGAGAACATTTTATATGATAATAATATTGCAAAGATAACCAATTTTGACAGAAGTTCTCTGATCATGACTAACTAGATCCTAGGGAACTAATGGTCAATGCTATCACAGAGAAGAGAATGCAGAATGAGACAAACATTTTTTGGAAAAGGACCATGTGGGAATTTAATTTGTTTGACTAGGCATATTTGCTGCAAAGATTTACTTAGTTTCCCTTTTAAAATGAGAGAGGTGAGAGGAAGAGATAATAATGATTGTTAATTAAAAAATAAAATGAAACAGAAAAATGTTGAGAAAGCTTTATTGGAGGATTAGGAACTAAATTCCATGCCAGAATTTGTGGACAAGAGAGAGAGACAGTGACTTATCATCAGCTCTGTGATATTTAGGAGTAAACATGATGAGGCAAATGCTATGTTAGAAATTGCTTAAAGTTTGAGCCTACTTCCCCCCAGGGATGAAGGTGGTATAAGGGAAAGTGGTATCTTTAAGTATTCAAGGGAAATGTTTTTACTTTTTTTCTGGCTATATCTTCTTAGTAAATATTCTTTAGTAAAAGTTAAATGAAACTGGAGTGCTAATGACTAGCAGTTAACAATGCAAAGAACACATCAGAATGGGCTACCCCTAAAAGCCTGATGGGGAGAGGTGGCTAGCCATGCTCCTTGGTTTTACATTATCAGTATGAATATAAATTGGGAGAAGAATTCTCAGAACTTAAAAATAATAGAAAAGGAACTAAATTTAGTTATCCCTCAATATTCTTGCCTGTTTGCCTTTTTTCTCCCCATACGGGAGTTCTAATTTTATCAATTCTATCATGTATCCTATTCATATTTTAATATAGCTTTAAACCTACAAAATCATTAGGAAAATAAATACTCATATTTTTAATCTATTCGCTTGACCTTGCCAAGTGTACAGTTCCCCGTTTCTCTATTTCCTAGAATGGCCTTATAATTCTCTGTGGCTTTCTCAGCAATTGCTTATTTGCAGTACTTGCTTTCCATGGTGCTGGCTCCCTTTTGTACCACTACTGGTAATCCTCCCAGACTGCAATCATATCTGGGAAATTCACATTTGTGAAGATCTTCTAGCTCCTATGCCATTTATCACTGTTTTCCCTATTATAAATAAGAAACACTGAGGATATGAGACCTTTGAAGGTTCTAACACCAACATTTTATTTAGAAACATGCGACTAAATTCTGCAAGCTCCAACACACGGTATATCCCCATCCTATAATTAAAGCACTCTAATGTTTTAAATGTTTTCTCACAGTTGCCAAAGGGATGCTATACAAAATTTGTTGAAATAATCATGGAATTCATTTGGAGAAACAAAAGATATTGAATATCAAAGGAAATATTTTTAAAAGGTAGGAATGAAGCAGGAATTAACATTTGTAGACCTCAGATTATGTTCTCAAACTGCAGTCATCTAAAAGATTTGGGCATTGATTAAAAAAGAGAAATGTAGATGGGTTGATGGGGATATAACTGGAGATATAGACTGCAAATATCAATATGGAAATAGGTCTTGATCAATGACACATGTAAAACCCAGAGGAATTGTGCATAGGCTATAGGAGGGGATTTGAGGGAGGGCAGGGAAAGAATATGAATCTTGAAAACATGGAAAAATATTCTAAATTAATTAATTAAATAAAATTTTCCAAAAAAGAAAAAAGAAATGTAGATCAATGGACCATGTATCCGAAGGGCTACCATGTGAAAGGGAGAATAGATTTATTTTCCTGATCACAGAAGAAAGAAGCAGAGGTGAAAGTTGCAAAGAGACAAATGTAGCCTTGAAGGAAGGAAAAAAATCCTAACAATTAGATCTCTCCAAAAGTGGAATGGGCTGCCTTGGGAAGTCTTTTACTAAAGGCTATATCATCACATGTGGGCTAGAAGTTTGATTTTTTTTTCCCTCCAGGCATAAAATGAATGGGCATTAAATCATAGAGGTCCCTTTAGACTTTTAAATTTTGTAATTCTGTACTGCATATAAATGCATTTAACTTAAAAACAAATATAGCTATATATAAACACAATATCCTACCTGGTCCATTAAGAAAGTCTTTAATTTGAAGAACAATAAGAGAAGGTGGAATTCCACTTTTGGTATCTATTTCTCCAGCAACTGTTTGTAACCAGATTTTGGAGTAATCCAGAGCTTCTGGTAGTGTCTTCCCAGGATCTGAAGTGAGAAGATTAAAACCAAACCATTAATAACATTTCAAGATTATAAACTGGGTCTTTTAAGAAATCAAGGAAATAAGCAAATACTTTAAAATTTCAGCAATGAAACACAGAACATGCATAACTAGAAACATATATTTACATATAAAAAGTGTGCATAGACATATAAAGATATAAAAATATTTTTAAAATAAGATTGAAACACTAATAATAGCACATATAAAATAGCTATTGATGCAATATGATAACAAATATTAGCTTAAATTTTACTGCTTTCATTTTTCGTTAGAATCTATATCATGCCTATTGCTGACTCTTAAATGACTGCTGGAGATTTTTTCACATGATACCAGAAACAAATTAACGAATAAAAGAGTATATTATACAGAAACTTAAAATCATAGAATCCACTTAAAGATGCCATGATGATTTCAGAAAAACCTACATGAACTGATACAGAGTAGAATAAGCAGAACCAGAAGAACATTGTACACAGCATCAGCAATATTGTACAATGATCAACTGTGAAAGACTTTTTCAGCAATACAATGATCCAGGAGAATTCTGAAGGACTAAAGACAAAGAATGCTATCCACCTCCAGGGAAAGAACTGTTGGAGTCCAAATGCTGATCAAAGCATGCAACTTTTCACTTTAGTTTATTTGTAATATCAGTTTATTTGGGGTTTTGGTTTCTTGTGAGTATTCTCTTACAACAATGACCAACATGGAAGGAAGTTTTGTTTGATAATACATGTATAATCCAGATCAGATTGTTTACCATCTCTGGGAAGGGAAAGAATGAGACAGTTTGGATCTTATGATTTCAGAAAATATATGGTGAAAATTGTTGTTATGTGTGAGTTGGAAAATAAAACATTTTTAAGAAAGATGATGTGAATTAGTATTGCTTAAAGGTTATTTGATCTACTTAGGAGTTTCACTGACATTGTAATCATTTTTTATTGTAAGACTTCTGAAATCTACTTCAGTAGCTTTTTCTAATTAATCTAAATGACAAAAAAGTGGGAGTAGTTCCTTAATATCCACAATAAAAAATAAAACTTGAGGTATTCAACTTTATGTGCATAATACTATATATTTTTTATTTATCATTTTTGGCCATTGATTATGGAAAATAACAGCAAATTTACTTTTAAATTCTTGACAATGTTATTTTTACAGAAATAAAACTTTAAAAATGACTCCTGTATCTTGGCATATAAATTTTTTCTGTAGTTTATTTTAACCTTCTAAATATTCAGTTTTCCTTTGGTTCCAAGATTTTTGTGTGTGTGTATGTGTGTTTTAATGGCTTCAGAATGTAAATTTTATAGGGATGTTCTTGCCATAGAGTCCATCTATTCCATTTTCAGTTAATTTGAAAAGTCTTAGTAAAGTATTATTTACTTTAGGTTTTATTGATTGGATTACATTCAAGAATGGAATTTACATATTATATTCAACATATGGTCTCTTACACTAACACTGTCATATGTGAAATGGCATATAAATTCTACCTCAGAGTTTGTATCTCTTTGCCTTTTCATGTATTCTGATGAAATTTGGCACTTATGCACTCTTATATGATTTCAAGAATACTGAAACTAAATGATAATCATGTTAGACCTATATGGTAAGGATCAAATGCTGTCAGTGAATTCTCTTTTACATAATGCATGATTTTTAAAGCAATGAGTACATAAAGTAGATCCATTACTAATTAATACTATCCCTATTCTTGCTCTTAAACAGAGTAAGGTCTTATATATCACAAAGGCTGTTGCTTGTAAGAGATGCAAACCTCCACCTTAAATTATTCTTCTTACCATCTTCCTCCTTTACTCTTATTCATGTATTACTAAATGGAGCTGGAGAAAATCATGAAATTGTACTGACTTGGGTACCGTATAAATTTATGTTACATGATCTTAACTGGGCTCTTCCTGTAGAAAGGTAATTCTTTTATTTTTCCTTTATCAATTCCTTCTCACATGTACAATAGCAGCTATTCTAAACCTTTCCATTCTTCCTTACTCCTCCTATGGAATTTTCTCCCTCAAGTTTATCATTTTACCACAAACTATTTATAATTGCCAGATTACATATTGATATAATTTTTAATATTTGCCTGACATTTTGTAATCCATGTTCTCTCCATCCCTTCTACTTCCCCAAGAAGGAAGTTAGCATGATATAGGTTGTACATATATTGCCATATTATACATATTTCCATGTTTATCAAGTTATGAAGCAAGACACACATTGTCTATATTAGAGAAAAATTCATGAAGTAAAATGAAGAATGGTACTTTTCAATCTGTATTTGGACTCTATTTCTTTTATAGTGGTAGATACTCTTTTTATCATGAGTCCCTTGGAGTTGTCCTGGATTCTTGCCTTGTTGATAATAGTTGTCATTCACAGTTGATCATCATACATTATTTTTGTTACTATCTACAACGTTCTCCTGGTTCTGTTCGCTTTGCATCACTTCATATAAGTCTTTCCATTTTTTTTTTTGTGATCATTTTGTTTGTCATTTCTTATGACAATGCATTCCATTACAAGCCTATGCCACAACTTGTTCAAGCATTCCCCAATTGATGGATATCCCTTCAGTTTCCTTTCTGCCACCACAAAAACAGCTGCTATAAATAATTTAATACAACTATGTTATTTTCCCCTTTCTTTAATCTTTTTGAGATTCAGATCTAGTATTACAGTTTTATAGGCCTTTCATGGTTCCAGACTGCTCTCTAGGATATTTGTATCAATTCACAGCTCCACCAAAATGTATTGGTGTTCCAATTTTTCTGTATCCCTTCCAACATTTATCATATTTATTTTTTGTCATGTTAGCCAGTCTGGTAGGTATAAGGTGGTACCTCAGAGTTATATTAATTTGGATTTCTTTAATAGTGATTTGGAGCATTTTTTCATATGACTAAAGATAGTTTTAACTTCTTCATATGAGAATTGTCTATTCATATTCTTTGACTATTTGTCAATTGAGGAGTGCTTTGTATTCTTGTAAATTGATTCAGTGCTCTATTTTTTGAGAAATGAAGTCTTTATCAGAGAGACTTGCTACATAGATTCCTCCCCCACCCCCTAGCTTGTTGTTTGGTTTTCAATCTTGGTTGCACTGATTTTGTTTGTGCAGAAATCTTTTAAATTAATGTCATCAAAGTTATTTATTTCACATGTCATACTATTCTCTACTTCTTGTTTTTGCCCAAATTCTTCCCTTACCCATAGGTCTTTATAGGGCTACTATTTTGTGCTTCATTAATTTGTTTAGGATATCACCCTTTACTTCTAAATCATGTATCCATTTTAATTTTATTTTGGCATATGGCATGAATTACCACATACTTCTGAAAAAAAATTGAAGCTATTCACTAAGAGGTCCCTTTTCAGTCACTCCTCATTTCTCATTATTCTGATGTCTTCTTTACTTTTGTTTCACACAAAGAAGTGTTCCTTTTCCTTGCCAAGGCAAACTTCTTTACATGTAACATTAATTTCATTCCATCCCAACTTCAAGGAATTTCCTCTTTTACATTCCCACTCTATTACTAATCTTTAAACTCTCCCTGGGTACTGGCTGGGCCTGGTACCTACAAACATACCCCTACTATCTGATAATCCTTACTCTCTTACCATATCTTTCCTCCTCTTCTTGCATAAATGCCTTGAGATACCTCAAAAGCTAGGATTTACATAGTTTTTTTAAAGTTTGCAAAAGGGCTTACAAAAATTTTCTCATTTTGTCCTCAGAACAACTTGGGGAACGTCACTATTATTTTTATACCCATTTCACAAATAGGGCAACTGACAGAGAGGATATGTGTCTTGTCCAGAGTCACAGTGCTAGTAAGTATCTGAAGTAAGATTAAAACTTGAGTCTTCCTCACTCTAGGAAGCAATTCATGGCTCAGTGCATTGTTGAAATCTGGTCTCAGACACTCGCTGTGTGACTGTGAGCAAGTCACTTACTTTCTGTTTGCCTTAATCCACCACCAGAGAAGGAAAGGGCAAATCACTTTAGTATCTTTGTCAAGAAAACCCCATGAATAGTATGACTCACAGGTCACAGAGAGTCACGTTGGACATGAATACATGACTAATCAACAACACCATGAGAAAGCAGCGGGTGGGTAGATTCTCTCTACCATAAAGATGAGATAGTAGCAGAAGTTCAAACCAAGCCAGGACTTCCTGATTATGGCTCCAGAGTGTGTGGTCCAATAGAGCCGGTTCTGTACAGCCCTTAGCTTTAGATTTCCAAGGCCTGGGGAAACTCTCTGAGGAACTCTTTTTACAGAGCCAAATAAATTTGTTAGTCTCTAGAAGGAGTTTCTTCTTGGTCCTGTTTTGGGCAGCTCAGATGGGAAGTTAATTGCACCTGGCCTTGTAAAGATGAATTTCCACTGCAACCAGATCACAGGCTGGGGGAAGAGATGTACTTCATAAAGGAAAATTGTTTGATAGTTCAGCATTACCTCTCTCCACTCCTAAGGCTTGCCAAACATATACCCACTCAGTCTTGGCGCAATTAGATCCTACCTGCAGACTTTAGCTATAGCGCTCCTCCATTATATAATTATACTGGTGTTCAGGAATCAACTGGTGAAATATATGTAGGAAGTTGAGATAGTTGTAGTTTGGGCAAATAGTGCTTTCAGTGCAAAAAGACCCTCTGGGAAGGATAAAATATACTTCTAAAGTGCTCAGAAAACCAGGGCTGAAAGGACTTGTATGTTTAAATTTAATGGCAGGTAAAGATAACTATTTTATGTAGCAAGATCCTACAAAGGGAGGATATTCTGCCAGCTATATAAGACATATTAGAAATTTAGCAAAAATCCCCAACTAAATCTCCTTGACAAAAGAACCCTTTTAATGTCCTATCCCAAAATACTATTATTAGGTATAAGAGGTTTGTTCAGAAAAATACTGATACATGTGGTCTCTCTGCCAGGAATAAGAAGCTGGTCTCAAACAAAAACCAAGAGAGGAAAGAATATCCAAGAGAAGGTGCCAAAAGATGTCAAGAATGAGAACTAAGAAAAAGCCATTAGACTTAGCACTTAAGGTATAGATCACTTTGGAGATAGTACTTTCAGTTGAATGATGGATCTTGGTTTTTTTTTTATTTTTATAAAAACCCTTACCTTCCGTCTTGGAGTCAATACTGTGTATTGGCTCCAAGGCAGAAGAGTGGTAAGGGCTAGGCAATGGGGGTCAAGTGACTTGCCCAGGGTCACACAGCTGGGAAGTGGCTGAGGCCGGATTTGAACCTAGGACCTCCCATCTCTAGGGCTAGCTCTCAATCCACTGAGCTACCCAGCTGCCCCCTGGATCTTGGTTTTTAACAAATATATTTTAAACAAATTTAATTTAATAAATATATTTTAAAGTTTTTCCTCTTCAACTTAGACCTGGTCTTTAAAAGAAAACATTTCCTTACTTTCAAATGTGTAAAGTACTCAGACTAACAGAACACCAAATAGATTTTAAATAATTCATTCTTAGAAAGGGAAATAGAACTATTTGTAAAGAAACTATCAAAGAAAAACATCTCAGTCTGAATGGATTTACAGGAAAAGGATCTTTTAATCAACTAATCTAAATGCCTCTCTTTTTTGACGTCTCAACACTAATGATTACTCTTCTCCTACAGGCATTTTCTCCTTGTACTTTCTTCTTTCTAAGTTTTCATGACAATGTTCTCTCCTGTTTCTCCTTGGCCACCAGGCCTTCTCTGTCTGCTTTGGTGCACCTTCAGGTCATGCTGGCACGAGTAATGCTTCCTCAGGGTACTTACTTTCTTGGGCCCTCTCTTTAACTCTATCCTATCTTCCCTGCTATATTACTTCACTTGGTGGTCTCATCAGCTCCCATGGTTTCAATGATCATATTTTTTGCAAATGACTCAGATCTATTTGTTCAGTCATAAGGTCTCCCTATCTCCAATCTTCAACTGTCTTTTAGACATCTTAAACTGGGTTCCTTAAACCCATTTGTTCAAAACTGAACTTCTTTTCTTTTCCCTAAACCAGGGGTCCCCACACTTTTTACACAGGGGGCCAGTTCCCTGTCCCTCAGACTGTTCGAGGGCTAGACTATAAAAAAACTATGAACAAATCTGTATAACGCTGTCTAGGATAGCAGAAGCTGCAGTGCTGGCTGGGATGGGCCTGTCATACCTTGCACAGGCCCATCACTGCCACCCCTGCACCTGGCAGCAGTATACATAATGTGGAATCCCTTCCCATAGATTGCCACTCACCATGCTGACATATTCCATTGTGCAGCCACATAATCCTTTGTACAGCGCCTTGTTCTCCTTCAGTTACTCTCAGAACAAGGCACCACACAAAGGATTATGTCACCGGAATTGGTACTGTATGTGAGCGATGCTGTGCTCTGTGGCACTGCCCCATACAGTGCTCCTCTCACTGACCACCAATGAAAGAGGTGCCCCTTCTGGAAGTGTGGTGGAGGGCCAGATAAATGGCCTCAGGGGGCCACATGTGGCTCACAGGTCATAGTTTGGGGGCCTCTGCTCTAACACCCCCCCTTTGAATTTCCCCACTACTGTCAAAGGTGCTACCATCTTCCCAGTCCCCCAGGCTTACAATTTAGGTGTTTTTTTTTTTTGACTCCTCACTATCTCTCAAATCCTTTATTTAATTAGTGATCAAATCCTACTGTTTCCACTTTTGTACTGTCTCCTGTATATATTCCCTTCTCTCCTTTTACAAAAAGGACAAAACTTGGTATAGAATCTTACCATTTTATGCCTGGACTATTGCAATAGCTGGATATTTGTCTTCCTGACTGAAGTCTCTCCTCATTCCCATTCATTCTCTCTTCAGATATCAACAAAATCTTTCTAAAAAGCCTGTGAGACCATATCACATGCCCACTCTAAAGCAATAAACTCTAGTAATTCCCTATCACTTACAGGATCAAATATAAAATCTTCCGCTTGGCTTTCAAATGCTTTCATAACCTGTTCTCTTCTTATGTTTTTATAAATAAAATTAATCTGGAGGCGTATTGCCAGGTTTCTAAGCAGTTTATTGAGAGAGAGACAGAGACAGAGACAGATAGACAGAGAGAGAGATCTCAGCCTTTTAGAGATAGGTCTGATTCTCCACTTAGCTGACTCAGGCTCTGCTTACCAAAGATGGCCAAATGAGATAAAGAGCAGAGAGCAAAACCCCAGGACCATTTCTTCAAAGGCAGAAGCAAAAAGGCCACCCTCCTTCCTTCACTGGCCTCAGACCTTCAGGTCAACACACAACACGTGATTCTGTGACTCCTTTGCCCTGCTAGCCTGCTGGATCAAAGTTGGAAAGGAACTCTTCTGGATATCTTCACACACTTTCTAGTCTTTTAATAGTTTCCTCTCTCCCTCTAGGTACTTAAATCCAACGATACTGGACTCTTTTTTTTTTCATCACACAAATCATATTACCATATTATTCATTTTTGTAAGTGAATAATTTTATATAACCAACCCCCCCCAAACACATACCCAAATAAACCAGTGATAAATCATGTTTTCATCTGCATTTCTACTCTAACAGCTGGCCTCCTTGATGTTCCATGAACATGACAGTCTCTCATATTTCTACGTTTCTCCTGATTGTCCCCATGCTTGGAATGCTATTCTTTCTCCCTCCTGGCTTTTAAGTCTCAGCTGGAATCCTACCTTCTCCAAGAAAACTACTGTGGTCCCTTCTTAATGATAATTCCTTTTCTCTCTTTGGTATTTCCAATTTATCTTGTATATATCTTGTCTGAGACTCCTTTTTTGGATTTTTCTTTATATTCCAGTGTGCCTAGCACCTCTCATATAGAAGTTGCTTAATAAAAGCTTGTTGACTGGATGAAATTTTTAAAGTATAATTAAAGTACTATACAAATTATACGGAAACATTAAGATCAATAATATTCTATTAAATACCTCTAGGAAAAAATATATTCCTAATACCTAAGCTAGGCACAATAATGGCAATCAAGCCAAAAATTTTAAATAAACTTTGGTCAAATAAATTATGGCAATCATCTAAGAAATTATTTATTTTGACCCAGTTAGGTTTATGCAAAGGATACAAGGATGCTTCAACATTTGGAAAACAATATAATTATCATGTTAAAAAACAAAACATTCAAAATCACATGGGTATCTCATGCATGCAGAAAGTCTTTTACAAAGTAGAATATCTGCGTGTTAAAACTTTTTAAAATACAGGCATCAGATTCTTTTAAGACTACAATAAAAATATTAATATAAAATCAGAAGAAACCATTGTATGCAATAAGGATACATTAGACGCTTTTCAAGAAAATAAAGGAGTGTTCCCTTTTCTCTACTATTATCTTATATTATTTTAGAATTGCTAGCAATGGGACAAGACAAGAAAAAAGAAACTAAAGACATTAAAATAGATAAAAAGGAGATAAAAACATTTCTATTTGCTAATAACACAATGGTTTACTTACAGAATCCTAGGAGACTTAATGAGACAATAGTTTTGGCAAAGATACAGGTCTCAAAATAAATTTTTTTAAAAATCAGCAATTGGCCAATATGACAGTAAAGGAAAATGATAAATGTTGGAGGGAATATGGCAAAATTGGGACATTAATGCATTTCTGGTGGAGCTGAGAACTGTTCCAGTCATTCTGGAGGGCAATTTGTATTCCAAAGGGCTATAAAAGAATGCATATCCTTTGATCTGGCAATACCACTACTAAGTTTGTATCAAAAAAAAAAATGGGAAAGGACTGTTGGTACAAAAACATTTATAGCTGCTCTTTCTGTGGTGACTGAACAAATTGTGGAATATGATGGTGATGGAATACTATGGTGCTGTAAGAAATGATGAACAGGATGATTTCAGAAAGAGCTGGAAGGCCTACATGAATTAATTCAGAGTGAAATGAGCAGAACTAGGAAAACATTGTACACAGAAACACTAATATTGTGTAATGATCAAATGTGATAGACTTTGCTACTGCTACTAACAGCAATGCTATGATCTAGTACAATTCTGAGGGACTTTTGAAAAAGAATCCTATTTACTTCCAGAGAAAGAACTGTTACAGTAAGAATGCAGATTAAACATATGATTTATTAATGTACTTGTTTTTTTGAGTAAATGTTTTGGGGTTTTGGTTTTATAAGATTATTCACTTGCAATATCCTCCAAAATAACTACAAAAAGCACTAAATATTAAAGAGATAATCTTATCAATCAATAAATACTTAAATAACATGCTATGTGCCAAGAATGATGGTAAGAGCTAGAAATTAAAAAAAAAAGACTGTCCAAGCTCTCAAGAATCTCACATTAAAATGGAGATAGCCACAAGTAAATGATGATGCATATAAAAGAGATATTCATTTTATTTATTTTTATTTTATTTTATTTTATTTTTTTAAAACCCTTACCTTCCATCTTGGAGTCAATACTGAGTATTGGCCCCAAGGCAGAAGAGTGGTAAGGGCTAGGCAATGGGGGTCAAGTGACTTGCCCAGGGTCACAGAGCTGGGGAGTGTCTGAGGTCATATTTGAACCTAGGATCTCCTTTCTGTAGGCCTGATTCTCAATCCACTGAGCCACCAAGCTGCCCCTGAGATATTCATTTTAAATGGGAGGTAATTCTAGAGAACATTGGAAAAGTCCCTTGTAAAAAGCAGGATTTGAGTTGAAGCTTCAAGAAAGCCAAGAGGTAGAAAGGATGAAAACAAGCATATTCAATACTTTTATAGATTCAATTATAAAATGCTTGTTAAAGAAAAAAATAACAACTTAAATATCTGGCAGAATATTCAGGATTCATGGCTTGGCTGTACTAATATAATGAGAATGACAATTCTATCAAAATTATTTATAGTTTTAATATAATACCAGTCAAATTACCAAATGAACATTTACAGAGCTATATAAAATAATAAAAAACATTTACCTGTAAGGAAAAAAAAATACTTAGAATGAAAAAGGAATAATGAAAAAAAGGCAAGAATGAAGAAAAGTTAGATAATTCAAGACATCAAACAATATCAAATATTCAAAACCATTTGGCATTGGTTAAAAAATAAAAAGTTGACCAATGGGCCATATTTGACCAGGGAGAATCAGAGATAATGGAAACCAATAACCAATTGTTCAGTAAAACCAGAACCACAAATTACTTAGAAAGGAACTCATTATTTGATAAAAATTAATGGAGAAAGTGGAAAGCAGTCTGGAAAAAATTAGGATCATATCAACATCTTATGCCATATTACACAAACATTCAAAATGGACATGAAACTTGAATATTAAAGATAATATGAGGAATTAAAAATGGATGACCATTCTCACCAATATTACTTATTATTGTATTAGAAATGCTATCAATAACAATAACAGAAGAAAAAGAAATCTAAAGGTTCAGGGATAGGATAGTGTTAGTTATTAATAATATATCTATGGGAAATTATTAATTTTCCTTAAGCCCCAAGGCTTTCCAAGGTCTGGCTGAACTAGTCCAGGCCTCAGGGCAAGTATATTGGGCTGGGACTTTTCAAAGCCCTTATCAGTAAACAAGGCCATTCACTAAAGCATTTGAAAGTAGGGTAGATCAGCATATCCCTAATTTGGTAAAGATCTTTAAAGTAAGGGAGGAGGAGCTGAGATCTCTAAGTCTTCCTTTGTTGAAATATCATTCACCTATGGGGAATGCTAAGTGGGGTCCATGGGATAACATTATCAGGTCAATCAGAAAGAGGAAGTAATTCCCTATAAAAGTAACTCAGAGCTTACTAAGGATCTTTTGCTTGAGAAGTGGAAGCATGGACAGCATACCCCATTAATAAGTTATTTCTCAGGGAAGTGGCCTCATCTCATTAACTGGTTAAAATTCTGGGCACTGCAGATATTTGTGGAAAACCCTAGAAATACAACTAAAAATTAGTTGAAACCATCAATAACAAAGCAGCAGGATCTAAAATAAACTCACATAAACCATTAGCATTTTAATTTATCATTAACAAAATCCTGCAAGAAAAGATACAGCTACCCCATTTAAAATTAGGGTAGATAGGGGGCAGCCAGGTCTAGAGGTGGAAGGTCCTGGGTTCAAATATGATCTTAGATACATTCTAGCTGTGTGACCCTGGACAAGTCACTTAGCCCCCATTGCCTAGTCTTTACTGCTCTTCTGTCTTGGAACCAATAAGGATTTTTAAAAAATAAATTAAAATAAAAAAATTAATAAGCACAGACAGAATAAAACATCTGAGGGTATATCTTTCAAAACAAACCCAGGAACTACATGAACATAATTATAAAATACTTTTTATATAAAAAATCAGATTAAATAATTAGAAAAATATTGATTGTTCATGGGTGGGGAAAGGCCAATATAATCACTATGACCATCCTACCTAAACTAATCTACTTATTCAATGATATCTCAATTAAATCACTAAAAAAATATTTCATTGTATTAGAAAAAATAATAACAAAGTTCATTTAGAAGAACAAAAGGTCAAGAAATGTCAAAGGAATTACCCAAAAATGTAAAGGAAGGAGGTCTAGCAGTAGTAGATTTCACACTGTATCTGATACTGGCTAAAAAATAAAAAGGTAGGTCGGTGGAACAGAAAGACATGTAACACAGTAGTAAAAGATTACATTGTCAGTCTGGAAAAACAGAATCACTAAAGTAGTCAGCAAAACTAAGTCTTAAATCAGGAAAGAGGCAGGTCCTTAATAATTGGCTGGCACAGAGCCAAGCACTAAACACACTAAACACACAGAGTAGAACCCTGGAAGTTCTGGGGACAGTCTCTGAGAGGATCACTCCACTTAGATGGTTCTCCAAAGAACAATAGAGATCTTATATACCTTTTGGGGAACTAAGAACAGGGAAGTAAGAATGGCTTTACAATGGCTACAAGGAAAGGAGAAATCCAAGACAGGATTATTAGGGAGAGAGGCTGAAGTTTTACAATGGATATTAAAGTAAGAGTCTAGCCAAGGGCTGGGCTTCCAGGGAGAGGACTTCAATACAATGGGAGAAACTTCTAAGGCAAAAAAGGGTATTTAATATTTGATTATGTCTAGTAGTCCCACCTAAACTAGGATCATTAAGTACTTTAAGATCTATTGTTCAGTCTGAAACAAGGTTAGTCTGGGACTCCCCAAAGGACAGGGGTAAATTTGTGGTTCCCAAAAAAAGTTGAAAATAGCAACCTCATATTTGACAAAGGTATAAAGCCAAGTTTTGGGGATAAAAATTGTTTGGAAAGTTGGAAAGCAGTTTGTTAGAAATTAAATGTGGACCATTATCTTTCACTAGTTACAAATATAAAATCAAAATGGATACATGATTTTAGACATTAAAGGAGCTATCAGAATCAAATTAGAAGAACAGAGAACATATTATTTATTACCTATCAGATTTATGGATAGAAAAGGAATTTTTGAACAAGAATTAGAGAGCATTGTGACATGTAAAATGGGTAACTCTGATTACATTAAATTGGATTTTTTTTTTGTACAAATAAAACTAATGTAGCCAAAGCTGAAAAGGAAAGCAGAAAAAAATTTCCCCCAAACTGGGAAATTTTCTTTTTTATAGTTTCTCAGATTGAGGTCTCATATCTAAAACATACAGAGAACATTATCAAGTTTATAATACAAGTCATTCCTCAATTGGTAAATGGTCGAAAGATATGCACAGTTTTTGGATGAAGAAATCAAAGCTAGGGGCAGCTGGTTGGTAGAATCAATTGGTTCTAAGACAGAAGGTAAGGGTTTAAAAAAAGAAAAGAAATGAAAGCCATATATAGGTGTATGAAAAAATGCTCTAAGTCCTTACTGTTTAGAGAAATGCAAATCACAACAAATTTGAGATATCATTTCATACCCATCAGAATGGCTAAAGTCATAAAAGGGCAAAATAATTACTGGAGGGAATATGGAAAAATGGGGACATTGTGTGAAATGATTCATTCATTATGAAGAGCAATCTGGAATTATTCCCAAAGCAATATAAAACTCTGACCCTTAGACCCAGCAATACCACTGTTGGGGTCTATTTCCCAAGAAGATCAGAGAAAAAGTGATGGCAAACAACTGGAAATTGAGGGGATATCCATTAATTAGGGAATGGCTGAACAAGTTTTGGTACAATATTGTGATAGAATACTATCATACTGTAAGAAATGATGAAAGACTAATTAAGATCTTCATGAAATTATGAAAAACGAAAACAAGTATATCCAAGAGTAATGTTAGAAGAGTAAATTGTGAAGGTCCACCTCCAGAGAGAGAACTAATAAACAGAAACATGAAAGACATTTTTTTTTTGGTCAAATGAGGCCTACTCTAGAATGGAGAGGGTAGAGAGGGATACTTGGAAATTTTAATATAATCAAAAAATAAATCAATAAAATGTTTTTTTAAAAAGATCACACCATAAACAAATTTGCCATATACCTTTCAGAACTATAAGTAAAGGATAATTTTTAAACTAAAAATTAGTAAAAAAAAAGGTTAGATAATTCTGATTTTATGAAATTGAAAAACTTTTGCACAGACAAAATTATGATTTCTAAAGGTAAGAAGGAAAAAAATCTTTGTATCAATTATTTCAGACATGGGTTTGAGATCCAAGAAGCTTGCTTGGACAACTAAGAGAAACATGTAAGACCAAAATCTATTTCTGAATAGATAAATGGCCAAAGGATAGGAACAAAACTTTTTTAAAAGAATTATTTTCCAAACAATTAACCATATGAAACAATTATCCAAGTTTCTAATAAAGGGAAAAAAAATTAAAAAAAACCAATGCTGACATTTCAGTTCATACCCAGAAATTGTCAAAAGTATAAAAGATGGGAGTAGTCAATGTTGAGAAGTTGTAGAAAAAAATGCACTAATGCATTCTAGGTGGATCTGTTTATTAGTATAACCATTCTGGGAAACAATTTGGGATTATGTAAATTAAGTAGCTAAAATGTCCTTATCTTTTGATCTGGAGATTTCATAGCTAGACAAATGCCCTCAATGAAGTCACTGATAAAACAAGCTATCTACATATCAAAGTAGTAGTACATTTTTGGGGAAAAAAGGAGATGCTTATTGATTGAGGAATGATTAAAAAAACTGTACACGAAATTAACAGAATATTAAGAAATTATATAGATATACTCATATATATGAAGAATGGGAAGTATACATATATAGAGAGAAGTATGGGAAGGCTTTTACAAATTGATACAAAATAAAGGGGAGTCAAGAAAACAACAAACACAATGACTAGAAAAGAATAAAAAAAAAGAACAATAATCACAAAATAGTAAAAAATGAATGATGGAAAATTATAGAGAACAAGCTTAGCTTCAAAGAGGAGATAGGGGAGGATGCATCTTTCCATGGCTTTGCAGAGGTCCATGGGAGTGAAATATTGTATATAATTATCAGTATTTTTTTTAATGTATGAATTGGTTTTGCTGAATTTTTTTCTCTTAAAATTTTTTCCTGTTATAGAGGATGGTGAGTAGAGAGGGAGGATTATAGGAGGAAATCAAGATAATTTAAAAAGAAAAGAGAACAATAATAGTTGAGCTAAAGGTGTCAAACTCAAATAGAAGAATACTAAGCTTTATGGATTTTTGTGGGCCCCATATTGACTTTGAAAAGTGTAAGTGTGAGCCCCCTTTTGGGAGGTAGAACCTGGTCCCCGGTAAAGGTGAGGGAAAATAATAGAGGAATACAAAGGTTGAAGTTAGAAGGGCCTTGTCTTTGGGTAAGGGCAAGGGGAAAAGATAAAAATCAAAAGATACATATATAGTTGGGGTCAGAATGATCTCACCTTGCTGGTAGCAGATGAGTACAAGTTTACTTCAAGCTGGTTACATCTTTTAAAGGTACAGATCACAGAAAGTGAAAGCAATCCTCTGAGAAAAGTCCTTGGGAAAGTGTAACAAGAATTGTAGATATGGCACATGAGGTAGGATAAAGATTCCAGGAATTGGGGTAAGATAATGGTTCCAAAAATTGTGGATATAGAAACGAGGGTAGGATAATGATTCCAAGCACCATCCAGGTTCATGGAATGGTCAGTAACAACATGTTTTGCCAGCAAAAACATGTATTGTTATATTAAACACAAAGAAGGTAGAGGGGAGGGCACTTGGACCCATTCTCAGACAGACTGTGAGATCTCAACCTCTGATGAGGACACTCAGATCTTTATCTTAGATAGACCCAGAATTATCAACCTGACAGAAAAATACATATTAACATTATCTATGTTCTACTGTATTTATTCTGTTAGATATTTCCCAGTTACATTTGGATCTGATTCAGGTATCTTTTTTAACAGGTCTGAGTCAGAGGATTGACAGAGACTGGAGCTAAATTCAAAATTTTCATTGATGTGGGTTCTAGTAAGCTTCCATATTATTTGTTTAGATTTTCACTCTTATTTACTAGAGAACAGTAACATAAAATTTTATGGAAATAAGTAAAAGTAAAGAAATAAGAAGATGATAAAATGGAATCAGGAATCTTTTTGGAGAAAGAAATGAATATTTAAGTGAGGAGTTAGTGATCTATGAATGGTTCAATAGAGCAAAATAAATTTGGGGGGAAATATTAATTTATTTGGAGTAGATATGCAACCATTGCAATCTTATAAAATGGGGATATATATCATTGTGAGGAATTACTGGAATAAATATATAAAAAGTGGTTTGCAAAGCTAAAGAAGTCCTATATAAATATTCATTACTATTACCTTGGCAAAGAAGTATTAATAGACACTACTTATATTGAACTATTCTGGTTTATTTGTAAAAGGAGTACACAAAAAGTAATTTTAAAGTGATTTCCCTTTTCATTTGGTTTTGAGTTTGAGATTTGGTCGCCCTTTGTATTAGTAGAGGAAGATGTAGAATTTATCATTAAAGAGAATGTTGAGGAAAACTGGGGAGGTACAAAATCAGGGAGAGGAGTTATCTGGGTGCTGACTGAACTGATCTTCCTTTGTCCCATCCAACTCTACAGACAGGGAGCTGCTTGCCTAGACTTTTAATTTAACCCTTCTGTGTATGCCCTGGGTAGGAAAAAAACAACAACACATTTTCGTTGACATACAAGGCGGCCTTTAAATGAGAGTTCTGAGCTGTGCTGAAAACAAAATATTCTGAATGAGGACCTGCTGTATTAGGTCACTCCATTTCCATCTGTGACACCCCCATGAAGTCACTACTAGCAGCTAGGCTTGTGTTTAGCTTTAGCGATGTTAAATGACAAGTAAAATTTTCCAGCTTTGGAAGGAACCTAGGAGATAGGGAAACCAGCTGAATCTCCCTTTCAACTCCCCCAAATGTGAAAGGTATAAGACTTGTTAGGCCCCTTTCTATTCTAAAATCCTCTGATACTTTCCCTCACTACAGAATAAACTTGGGTGATTTTCTCCTCTATTTTTTTTTTATCATAGGAGCAAATTTTTCTTAAGTGGTTCTTGTTATGTTTCATAGCAGGAGTTTAATAAATGTATGTTGACTGGCTGTTGACTAATTATTTAAGAGTTTGGGTTGTAATCCACGAGTCCTAGCAGCCTATATCACTATCAGGGAAAAGAAAAGCGAACCAAGAAATGGGCTCCGAAGTTACTGTACCCTGAGCCTTCATATAGAACACACATTGTGTCACAAGGTAGATCTAGCAATCCTTCACAACATCAGCAGCCCTTCCTGTAGCCAACCCCTGAGCTTGGTGACCTGGAAAGAGCACTGGAATTGGAGTCAGAAGAGGTGGGTCCCACTATCGTTTAATGTCCCTTCATGCCTGTGTGAAGCATGGCAAATCACTTGCTCTCTGGGGATTTTAGTATTCTCATCTATGAAATGGAGGGGTTTACACCCTCTAACCTATAAGGTCTTATGACCACACTTCTTCCAAGAATGTCTGGATTAGAGTTGGTAAGCTTTGGTAATACCTGTTTTTGTTTATTTTTAAAAACATTCCATTGGAAGGATGTGAAGAACAAATGGAGGAGGGGATTGATTGGAAGATGATTTATCGTTTATAATGATGCAAAATTCCTAGCTTTTTAGATATAGTTTACATGTCTTTCCTTTGTTTATTTTATATTCTAGCCTTCCAGTTATTTTTATGTAAATCTTCCATTCCAGTGCCTCTGCATAGGATGTAATCCTAAAACTCTTTTCAGTTCCACTTCTTAGAATTTCTTTATCACTGAGAAAGAGCATAGAAATAAAGAATGAATAAAAGAAATATCCAAGACTATCTTAGGAGATATCAGTATGGAGCCAGGGCAGGAAAGGGCCGGTCTTCAAAGAAGATAAGAGCATAGATGATGATCCAGAAAAGTAGAATAAGGAGTACAAGGAGGAAGCCTAACAGAAACCTAGGTAGGGAAAGAAATATCCAGGAGGAGAGTGGGAGTGCTAGACTGTGTGTACTAAAGTCATTGGAGAGTCAAGGGAATCAGGCTAAAGTATCATATTTCAAACAATATTACAAAGCAGTAATTTTCAAAACAATATTATGGTACTGGTTAATAAAGTGTGTTGAATCAGTGGAATAGATAAGGTACACAATAAATAAGAGTAAATATAATGACTATAGTACTCTAGTGTATGATAAGCTTTGGGAACAAGAACTCACCATTTGACAAAAATTGCTGGGAAAGGAAAACAATGTGGAAAAAATTAGACATTGATCAACTTCTAACACCATATACAAGATAATGTCAAAATGAAGAAATGATTTAGACATTGAGGCTGATATAAATAATTTAGGGGTCATGGGAAAATGTACCTGTTAGATCTATAGGCAAGGAAAGTGTTTATAAATAATTACAAGATTACAAGAAATAGAAAGGATCATGTGAAATAAACTGGATTTTGATTACATGAAATTAAAATGTTTTTGCACAAACAAAATGAATACAGCCAAATTAGAAGGAAAACAAGAAACTGAAAAAAAATTATAGTAAGTTTCTCTAATAAAGGCCTCATTTCTCAAATATATAAGGAAATGAGTGAAATTTATAAATAAAAATATTTTCCAATTGATAAATGATCAAAGGATCTGAAAAGGCAGTTTTCAGAAGAGGAATCAAAGCTAAAAATGCTCTAAATCACTACTGATAAGGAAATGCAAATTTAAACAAATTTGAGTTACCAACTGACAGTTATTAGAGTAGCTAACATAACAGAAAAAGAAAATGACAAATACAGGAGTAGATGGATACTAATGCACTATTGGTGGAGTTATGAACTAGTCCAACCATTTTGGAGAACAATTTGGAACTATGGCAAAAGGTTCTATAAAACGGTGCATACTCTTTGACCTAGCAATACAACTACTAGGCATATATCCCAAAGAGATTAAAGAAAAGAGAAATGAACTTATTTGTACAAAAATATAGATAGCAGCTCTTTTTGTGGCACTATAGGTTTGAAAACTGAGATGATCCTCATCAATAGGGGAATGTCTAAATAAGCTCTGCTATATGATTGTATGGAATACCAAGATGCTATAAGAAATGATGACCAAAACCAGGAGAGCTTTGTACACAGTAACAATAATATTGTAATGATGATCAGCTGTGAAAGACTTAGCTACTCTGATCAAATTAATGATCTAAGACATTTCCTATGGACCCATGATGAAAACTTCTAACTACAGAGAGAGAACAGATGAACTTTGAGTATAGAGTGAAACATACTTCTTTTTAACCTTACTTTTCGTGTGTGTGTGACTGGAAAAGTTTTAGAAATGAGGCTGGGTAGTTCTGATCATTTTTAGTCTATAAATGAAGAAGCTCAAGGATCAGATCAAACAGGCTGCTGATAATGGATCTGGATCTAGACACAGGTCCTGACAGCTCTAAGCTCCTTCCCTCCCATGTCAAAGCCCCTCCTGCTCCAACCTTTCTCCATACAGTCCTCTCTAAGTGATCAAGTGGTTAGGCCTCTCCAAAGACTCCATTTCTTTGGTACTTCTCATCAAAGTAATAATGGTAGTCAATCAATCAACAAACATTAATTAGAGTTGCATTACTTTTTGGGGGGAAGAATGGAACAAAAATGTGTGCATGTATTTGTATATAAACATACAGTACTTGTATTACATATTTATGGACTATATAAATGAATACAAGTTGGTCATGGGACGGCACCAATTTTATACACATATGTTCAAGTCCTCATCTTTATGGCATTCAACACAGAGGTTAATTCTAAGTCCTTCCAGGCATATTAGTAAAACCTTCAGTTCCAAAAAAAGTGTAATTCAATCCTTTTTTTAATAGCTACAATTTCTAAATGAAATCAAGTTATGATTTATGAAGTGTAAGAAGCCAGTTTTTGATTGTTCAATTGTGCGTTTACTGAAATGTTTGGCACCTTTTCTGTAGTCCTGTTCCTAACAGGAATGAAGAAGCCAACTACTGCAATTGCACATGTTCAAACTGGGCCATGAATGAATGATTTTACTCAGGTCATGACTGCCTTAGTCAATCACATGCATATATTTGAAAACATTTTATCTAAGTAAAAGAATAAAAAGTTATATCTACAAACATGTAGCATCTTAATATGTATAAAGAGGGTACACAACCTAGATACTGGATCTTGGGACTCCAGATATCTTATGCAAAGAAAACTGCTCTCACCATCAGGTGTTATTTCACCTGAACATTGGTTTATTTCTGTAGTTGATAATGAAGAGGAGAATAAAGGGGGGGGAAGAGGGGAAAGAGGGAAGCAAGAGGATAGAATCAAACATTTAGAAATGAAATTTCCTCAGTGTTTATCAGTATATACGAATAAGTTGGTGGTTATAAGATCCTGGACTAATTCTTTGTGTATAAGCAGAGGGAATGTGGGGGTTAGAAACACACCCTAAGGACGGTTCAACTCCTTCAAAATTGACCAGATGGCACAGTCACCTCTTTGAAAACAAACAAAACCCCCAAACAAACAAGAAGAAAAATGATTTTTTGAGGCAGCCTTGGGCAGCATATTCAAGAAATGAGGCAACTACAAATCTGGACTACATTACCTTAAACAAAACAAATACCGATTTAAAAATATTTATAAACACAACTAATAAGATTATGTTAAAAAACAACTGCATACATCTTTATTTAAATGAGGATGGCCAATAATCCAGCTGCTACATATAAAGATACTGGCAGAAAACATCATTTTTGTTAGAGTGTTCCAGATAGGAGGAGCATCAAGAGAAAAAGACTGGTTTAAAAAAAATATTTTAATGTTGGGTTGTTTTTCTTTTGTAAATAATCTATGTTAATCCACTGATTATATTCATTCAAGTTTGATAGAAAAGCAATAAAGATTATATTTATGTAATGGGCATAAAAAGGCAATCAAAAGTGATCATTTGTATTTAAAATACATTATAGTTTTTAAACAATTGTTAATAAAAACTTGCCACTTATCTACATATCACACATGGGACATACTTGTACAAAATTATTCATAGCAGTTCTTTTTTTCTGATATCAAAGAACTGGGAAATTAGAGAATGATCCATCATTGAAGAATGGCTGACCGAATTATGGTATACAAATGTAATGGAATATTATTGTAAAAATGATGAAATAATTTTAAAGAAACTTGGGAAGATCTGTATGAACTTATAAAGGAAAAAGTAAGCAGAATGAAGGAGAACAATTTATAAACAACAAAGATATTTTAAAGAAAAACAACTCTGAAGGACCTGAGAACTCAGATTAAAGGTAATAAATGACCAGTTACATTTACAGAGGAATGATTATGAAATATGCTACTTACTTCTTTACAGACAGAAGATGAGGGGATGAATTCTAGATGCACAATATGACACATTTTTGGACACTATGAATGTGGGAATTTGTTTTGCTATGCAAATTTATTATAAAGGCTTAGCTTTTCCTTTTCTTTTTTTTCCTCAGTGAGGAAGAAGAAGGTTGTGAGAAAATAGAGAATAGCAAAAAGGGAAGGAATGGAGGAAAGAAATTTTAGGAAAAAGAGTCATTGAGACTTCTTTGGTAAATGCAGAGAACAGAAAGAAGCAAAGACAGGTAGGATAATTATGAAAGCTACAGGTTGAATTTATTACATAGTTTAAAAAAGCTGGTAAAAGATTTACAGTTATGTTCTTTTTACTATTTTATTATGGAAATGGAAATGCTGATTTAAAGTGGTATTTATTTGTTAAGGTCAGAATAAAAAAAAAAGATTGGTTATGATAAAAAAAAAAATTTATCAACCTACAGCCAACTTGGTGATAAGTCTACCTGATTTAGCCAAGATGTTCACCAACAACGAGCATGGATTGGTACTTGGAAGTCTTTTCAGCTTTGTAGGTCCTCCAGACCTACATTTTACTGGCAATGCCTTTTAGAACCCAGATTACCTGTCATAATAATCTACTCTTCAGAACACTCAACCTATAGAAATTATAAGGGTGACTTAATTTACTCAACTTTGGAACTCTTGCCTTGGAGTCTGTGCTGATATAGCTGATGAATATATGAGCTACAAAGTCATAATGGCCCAACTCTATCTAGATGCCTCTTATAATGCTTCATATTCCACCCCTGTCATTCAGTCATTTGTCCTGCCACCGCACATATGCCCTCAAACTCCACCTTAGGCTTTCAATCTCTTTCTTTAGAAACTAATCAAATCAATAATATAAGAAATAGAATGCTAATTAACTCTTCCAAGGTTCCACTCACCATCCCAATGACTTCCTAAACCCAAACTTACCTGGTCCCCCTACATTAGAATATAAGTTCCTTGAAGGAAAGGATTGTGTGGCTTTTGAATTTATATCAAAAATGCTTAGAACAGTGCTAACAAAATAAAAGGCACTTAATAAATGTCTGTTAATTGATTCACGATGGAGTTCCATCATCAATGCGTTTATTAGTAAGGGTTACAAGGGAAAGAGTCATGAAGATTATAAATCAGAGGATGTTAAAGGATGAGAAAGACTTTGAAAGGCAGAGGTTGTGAATTAGGAGATATTTAACATTCATGCAATACAGAATATTTTAAAAGTTACAACTGAAAGACCATTTCCAGTAATTGCATATTTAAGATAAATAAGGACATATGTTAGCATTCATTTTCCCTTTTGATTAAAAAATGCAACCTAAGATTTGTTTATTATTTGTTATATTATTTTTCTGTGAGGATGCTCTTGTGTGATCCATTCTGTAATATAAAAATCTTGTTGAAGTATCTTTACAGGCTACAGCATATGGACTGAATGTAATGATAAAATTCAATAGAGATATATGTAAAGTCTTGAACTTGGGTAGAAAAAAGTGATTCCATGAAACATAAGACAGGGGAACATTATGGATAAGGCAACAGTTGTTTTAAGAAGGATTTGGGGTTTTTGTGAACTACAAGCTCAATATGAATCAGTAGTACAAAATGGCAGCCCAGATAGCTAAAGCAATCTTAAACTGTATTAGGAAGTGCACAGATCCTAGGTATAGGAGGGTGGTAACCCCATTCTATTCCTAGCCTTGTCAGACCTCAACTGGAATATTGTATTTTGTTCTAGATAACACCGTTTAAGAAAGAAACTGATGAACTGGAAACTTCAGAGAAGATGGAGAAGAGTGTTGAGTTCATGACATATGAGGCTAAGCTGGAGGTACTAGAAATGTTTAGCCAAGAGAAAGAAGAGTTAAATATAGCTGTATTAATGAAATTGAAAAACTATCACATAGAAGAGGATTTAGTTTTATTTTATTTGACCCCAGATGGCAAGAGCAATGGAAGGAAGGAAGGAGAAATGGAGGAAGGAAGGAAAGAAAGGGAGATAAAAGAGCATGCTACTATTAATCCCCATTTTACAGCTGAGGAACTTGAGACAGACAAGGATTAAGTGATTTGCCCAAGGAGATATAGCAAGTAGGTATCTGAGGGGGAATTTGAATTCAGGTACCCATGATGTCAAATCTAGTGCTCTTGCCACAGAGCCACTTACCTGTCTCTAATAGATGGATGTTGCAAAGAAGTAAATTTAGGCTTGATGTCAGTAAGAGTTACTTAACAAAATCTATCTAAAAGCAGAACAGGTGGCCCGAGATAGCGACATCTCCTTCTTTGAAATTCTTCATACTGAGCCTAGGGATGATCACCCGTTTGTCTTGGATTGTGGAGATTACTTTGTCTGTGGGTTGGACTGGATGTTCTTGAGTTCCCTTCTGTGATTTTATGAAAGCCATGTGATAGCACTATGACAGGTGCTTTTAAAAAAAGCTGCTGATCTGACACATTTCACCATGGCTATATTTTTTACTACTTTTTCACTAGGATCAGCTATGTACTCAGTATTAAAAACCTAAAGAAATGATGTACAAATAGGAGGTTGTGTTTTCAATTTTCAATTAAGTGGTTACTTGTTTAAAGGTGTACATTTAAGAGCTGGCTCTTTGGATCTGGCTAAATTTGAGGCTTCAAGACTGTAACTGTTACATAGACATTAATAATAACTTGCATAAGTTACAAAGAGAAAAGACTTAGTAAGGTGATCAAATTTGCCATTTTTGGTTTAGAACTGGAGTCTTCACAAGGCAACAAGTCCTCTAAAGTTTATGTTTGAATAGGAAAAGGTTATTGTGCTTGACTAGACACTTTCAGCTGTTTGATGAAGATTGGGATTCACTATCACAGTAGTCTCAGAATCCCAATTTTTCACTGTGACTTTTCTGGGTAAGATGGCTCACAAGAGGCAAGTTACTTCAATATTCCTGTGATTCAACTTTTTCCTTTATAAAATCAAGGTTAGTTTATTATAAAATTCTTAGAAATTTCTGTAAAAAAGATGAACTCAATATAATGGTCAATAGCCTCTTTTAAGATTATATAGTCTTTTAAAAAAGAATGAAACAAAATTGTATGTTTAATTTTTCTTGCCATATGATTTCCATATAAAAGAATATGAGCAAATGCAATAATAATTTATGACTTGCATAGAAAACAATCTTCAAAATATTACAAGTCACATTGTATTACTATTTTTGAAAAACAATTTCATCTCTCCATTCCCATCCTTCTCAAAAAGGAAATGCCATTATCCTCATTATAACTTTAGTAGTGTCTTAAATAGGACCATCACACATCCCCATGTGTATGTGCTAAAATTGCTACTGGCCTACTGCCACAGAGGTAGAGAAAAAAGTGTTTTTTT
This sequence comes from Monodelphis domestica, assembly GCF_027887165.1. Taxonomy (NCBI): domain Eukaryota; kingdom Metazoa; phylum Chordata; class Mammalia; order Didelphimorphia; family Didelphidae; genus Monodelphis; species Monodelphis domestica. The sequence goes on from NC_077229.1 coordinate 171,342,524, forward strand.
TTGTTTTTTTTTGTACTTAATGTTTCTGAAATCTCTTTCTGTTTCATGGTAACCAGGAAAACAAAAGTCAACCACTAGTATCACATTTAAGGGCCCTTTTGTTTATTGTGCCAGATGACATATCTATGTGGTAGACTGCTATTTTGCTTAACTGAAAGATAACTGCAGTGAGTCAGTAAGTAATACATTTGATACATAATTTTGTTCAATGGTTGCAGGTATTTTATACTTGGCTAGAACACAGCTCTTTGTGAAGCCACATTAAATAGTAAAACATTGATTACATTAACTGATTAGGAGAAAAGTGATTGATAAGAACTTTAACAAGGAAAAAATCAAGTAACAGGAAATGAAGACTGCAAACCCATTCTGTCTAGTTTGAGATACAAATTAGTAAAGTTTTATCAGTTTATCACACAAGGGGGGGGGTCAATTTATGAATCAAAGCATAGTTATTGTCAACATGGAACCTAGAAACCCCAAACTTCACTGCATGAAGTAGGACTTTCCCTCTGGAGGAACTCTCATGTGACAGGGTCAAAACCTGGGGTTCCTAGATCCCACTAGGCCACAAGTTTGGGGTTTCTAGATTCTATGTTGACATTATCTATTATGAATCGGAAATTTGTCAAGATTACATTTTAGGAAGAATGATGAATTTTCTTCATAAACCCTTTATTGTCTTTGCTGTTTTTCCCCCTTATATAACAGTATATATTCTTGGAATAAAAAGCATTATTACAGTCTGTTACTATAAAACTCGTAGGGGATGTTTACATTTGGAGATTAAAAATTTTTTGATTATGGAATTTCAGTATCTTAGAACTCGAAGGGACCTCACAGATTACTTAGGCCCCATCCCCCTCATTTGATGGTTTAAGAAATAATCCCAAGAGGTTAAGGGACTTTATGCAGATAAAATAGCTAAAAGGGCAGAGAATGATGACAAGAACCCAGCATTCTGATTCTCATTCCTGGGCTTGGTTTCTGCTAACATGTGGCCTTTTCAAAGGTCTTCCAAAATTAAATAACTGACTTTCCTTCTCAAAAAACCCAATAACATGTGTTGATGTCTATTTGAATATTCAGGAAATAAAGATGTCAGCAAGCAGATGCATTTGTGGTTAGAAAGGGGAATGCCATAAAATGACTGTGAAAAGAAACCCAGTGAAAGGTAAATAGAACTGAATCAGCACTATCCAAGACATTAAAAATACAAGGGACCTTTGAAGTTATCTAGTCACACCCCTTCACATTATAGGAGACTGAGGCTCCAAATGGCAAAATGACTTATCTAAGGTCACACAGCAGCACACAGAACTCTAATTTCAAGTCTGTTGTAGCAAAGAGTTTACCACTCTGGCTATTAATAGGCAAAATAGACAATGTGTTAAAGTTCACACATGGTCCTAAAGAATGGGGTCTAATGTACTAGAGATGTTCTTGTTGATTGGGTGATCTCTCTTTATCTCTTCTAAATCCTAATATTCTTTGACTTTGGATTTAGGAATATATCTAAAATCATTACTATTTCAGATACAAAAATATTCATTTCCTCATGCTTAAGCTAAAAATCTTTCTATTCTTATAGTTTACAGTAGTAGAATAAGAAATAATTAAAAAAAGAATTTATTAACTTATTTTTCTAAGAAAATGAGTTGGAATAGATGATTTCTGGGATTCCTTTTAAACTATAACATTTTATGATTCTCTGAATATACTTACTGCCTTAAGGACACTGTTTCATATAATCTAGGGCCAGGCTCCAGAATTTCAGCTTACTCCTTGTTATTAAAGAGGATATTTAGGCAAGAGTCAGTTTAGAAGTGGGCAAAGAGCACAAGGCCTTGGTGTTCTTTGTGCTTATATCAGTTCAAGCTAAGGCAGGGTTCTGCAGAAATTAAGAGTATTCTCTTCACTGCAATTCTAGGATCAAATTTTAAGTTATATTGAACTTGAAGTAGTGTTGTATACTGGAAAAAACCCCTTAGAACCAAGAGTCAGGAGAACTAAATTTGAATTGAGACTCTGAAATTTATTACCCATGGGACAAGAGAGCCAATGGGCATTTAAGAGCCATGTATACAAGATTTCAGTGCTCCCAAGGTAGCCTGATGCAGATCAGAGTCTAATTTTCACTTTTTGGGTTTGAGTGTTGCAAGTTTCTGATTCAGGTTTGGGGCAGCACATCTGTGAACTTGCCCCAGATGGAGCTTCAATACCTTGCTGCTCAACTTACTATCAGAGAGCTGAAAAGCTCTACTGGTTCAGAAGGAGGACACTACAGGTTCGTTATGGTTTGGAATTCCTGCCCCAGTTCTGTTCTGTTGCTGGACTGCTGGTAAGAACTGAGACCCCAGTATGCTCCTGGAGTCAGAACTCTGGCACCCAAGTGCTTGATGCTTCTGACCTTGCTCCTTGCTGGGTACACATCCTGAGGCCTCCAAGTGTTCCTCTCCTTAGAATGCCATATCTAGAGGCCGTTCCTTTGTCACTCTGCCCTGGAGCCATCACTTGGAGCTGGGTAGTGAGGAGCAAAGCTGCCAACTGACATCTATTCCTGCTCTATGTACAGGCTTGGAACCCTGTTGGCTAGATTTGGGATTCTTCTTGCCCTGCTTCACAGCCTCTCTGCTATTGTTCTTGGGTAGACTTATTTCTAGTGTCCGCAGACCTTTCTCTCTGTCTCCTTGTGCTCACCTGGGCTGGAAAAATGACTGTGCTTTTTTTCCCTTAGATTTCCTAATCTTGTTAGGGGCACTTTCCATATCTACATGGAGGTGCTATATGTGTGGAGGAACTGAGCTATATTTCTCCCAGATACTCTACCATCTTGGCTCTGCCTCTATACACATCTTTTAATGCCTCATTCAAATGCCAGCTCTTTCATGAAGTCTTCTAGACCTTTTCAGTCAATAATCCTACTATCTCTGATCTTAATAGCATTTGATATTATCACTCTTAAGGACTTTTCATGTATTATGATTCTTTTTGCTATATTATGTCAACTTATGATATTATGAGTGCAATAATCAGACTTCCACTCCCCATTTTCTCATTGTACTGTATATAGAAGGTGCTTAATCAATATAAAAGCTAGATGTTAAAAAAAAGTGCTCTTTAGCTATAGGAAAATTGTAGTTATTTAGTCAATAGGCATTTATTTAGCACCTCTTCTATGCCAGGCACTGTGCTAAGTGCACAAAGAAAGGCAAAGGACAGTCTGGTCTTTAGGAGCTCACAATGGAGGAAATGGCATTAAAACAGCTATGTATGAACACACTCTATAAAACATAAATAGGAAATGCTCTCCCCTGATTGTAACAATGAAGGCATTTAGCTCTTCCCTAATTGTGAAGATTTAAATTTTAACTCATGTCTATTTTTAGATTTTAATCCCCATAAATATAAACACCCTACTTAAAAGTTAAGTATGGAAACATGCCTATATGCCTATTTTTTGATTTAATCACAAAAAGTGCAAAGATGATACTTAAAGTAGAGTAGGAAGATCTGTCCATGTTAGATCTAATCACTAAAGGTATAAACATCCCACTTAATCATTTAGTGGGAGGTCGGTGACCCACGTGTGAAATAGTGGGTAACAAATCAGAATCGTCTAACTGTCTTCTGGGCAGTCCTAGAGCAGAGCATCAACTATGATTGGTAGATGTGGAATTAGGGGAAGTGATGCAAGAGAAAATGTCTTTAAAAGGGGCTGTCACTTCTGGTGAGGGGGCGGTTCTTAATTTTTGGAAGTGGAGATGGGAGTCTTGGAGTGGAACTTCCTGTGAGAATTCAATTCTTCAGGCTTTTGAGTTGAGGCTGGTGAAGAGAGGCAGAAGAATCTGCTGACTGGACTGACATGTGGTGAGTGAAAAAGCTGGCTCTTTCCTGGATATTTTCTGAAGAGACCAGCCTCAGGAGAGACTTCCCCAGGTCCTTGGCATTGCAGAGACCAGCTAAGGACCAACTATCCTGGTCCTGGTTTTGAGCCAGGGACCAAGAGTAAATTACTTATTATCCTCTCTCTGATTTCTTACTTTACTCTTTCTACATTTTGTAATGAAATTGTAAAGAATATCTCTTTGGAATTAATTAAATTCCTGGTGACCAAACTCTTAAATAATCAAGTCAAACCCTTTTTCTCTTTACATTAATAAGCAACAGAGTAATGGTATTAGAATTAAGAAGTATTGGGTCAGGCTTCTGAAGTAAGGTGGGAACTTGTAAGAAAGCCTGAAGGCAGAGATGAGGAGGAAGAGCATTCCTTAGATACAAGACCATGGGTGAACATAGCCAGAGATGGCTTTTTTTTATGGAACAATGTTACTGGATATAAGAATGTAATGATGATAAAGATGGTGTGTGTGTGTGTGTGTGTGTGTGTGTGTGTGTGTGTGTGTGTGATAAGAAGATTGGAAAGGTAGTAAGGTAGATCATAAAAGGCTTTTGAATACCAAAGAAAGGATTCTGTATTTGAAACTGGAAATGACAATCAGTGGCCTATTGCGTGTATGTTGGTGAAGGGGTAGGGGAGAGGGAGATAACATAGTTGAACCTACCCTTTAGGAAAATCACTTTGCTGAATGGAAGATGCTTTAGAGTGGAGTGGGGGAGATACTTGTAGATAGTGGGGCAGTCAGCTGGCTATTGCAAGAGTTTAAGTTTAAGGAAGTAAGGACATGAACAAGGGTTGGCAATACCAAAGGAGAGAAAGAGACACATTTAACATATGTTGCTAAAATGAAATCAAAGCATCTTGGCAACCTTTTTTGGTTATTGGGAGGGAAGGGGAAAGAAATAGTGAGGAATCAAGACTGACACCTAGGTTGTGAATCTGGGGTACTTGGAAGCTGATATGCCCTCTAGAGTTACAGTGAAATTTTTGGGGAAAGAAAATGAGTTCCTTTTTAGGTGTATTGAATTTAAGATATTTATGGGACATCCAGTTCAAGATGTCTGATAGACAGCTGTAGAAGTTAGAATAGAGATCAGCAGAAGGGTTAGGGCTAGATAAATAGATTTGAGAAGCATCAGCATAGAGATAATTAAATCCATAGGAAATAAGAGTTCAGGGAAGGAAGATTCAGTATTTAAACAGTATTTAAGCTGTGGCAGAACGGCTTAAGGTGAAACAAATAGGAGGTTAAGGACTTCATCCTTAAGAAGTTTAAATTTTAGTAAGAGATTAACACATGACATTCATATGAAAAAGATGCCTTTGTATACAAATGTGGTGAGGGAAACAAGCTCGGAATGACTTCTGTATTCCCCACAATGTTGACAGAATAGAGGACTTTAAAATAGTGTACTGAGGATATACTAGAAATCCTATTAACACTTCTTGGAGAGTCACAAGACCCAATAAAATGATTTGATAATGCAGGGTCATTTTAAAGTAGTTTAATTTTTTCCATTGTTTTAAAATCTGAAATACTTATTGGGATTTTTAGATCGTCTAAATTAGAGCTCTCCCTGATTCTTTTATAATAATAAGTAAATAGGAAATGAGAATATCACAGAATTATCACTTCTCTTGAGGTTTTTCTTTAATTTGACAAGCTATATTTATTTTAAAAAATGTGTTTTTAGATGTGAAATAGCTTTATGAGCTAACTTAATGGGGATCTGCTAAGATTCTCTTTTTCTATTTAAACACTGGAACAATACAGCTCTTGGTTTTTCTGGTCCTGAAAATATAATGTCTAGTTTTATAGCAAGAACTTAGGACCCCAAGGTCAAATGTTAATATATTTCAACTATTCTGTATTCTTAAACTTGATTCAGCTGTGAGACATGAATTTAATAGGGAGGGAGAGAAGGGAGGAATGCTTTCTGGTCTACTAGCTATTTTTGTTTGTTTGATCAATCCTAAATTTTTGGAAATTAAAAGTAATTTCATTGTAGTAGTCATTAAAGCATTGGAAATGTGAAAGCTCTTACCTGTACACCTGTAGCTGGAGGCTACCCCTTTAAGCACAGCATCAAAAATAGACATTTCTACCCTCTGCTTTCGGTGGTGACAGCTAAGCAGCAAAGAAGGTTGGGATACCACGAGATACACAAATGGGTCTAATTGTAAATCTCCAGCTCCTCTTCGTCCAGGTTGTCGCACAATCGTGATGCCAAGGGCTTGTCTAGCCGAAGACCTTGTGGATGAATGAAGATTTTCTAATGAAAGAAGTCCCATTTTTCTTCCAGAAGGGAAAGAAATGCTGTTGCTTACAAGGTCATCTGCGGTCACCTTAGAAATGCAAGTGTGGCTGGGCCGAGGAACGTCTTCTGACTCTGTTGTTGGTAGGTTGAATGAATTCTTGCTGACTTTTTCACTATCATTCTGGTCTTGTGCTTTTACTTTAGGTAAAGCTGTACAAGAGTAGGTCATCAGAGAGATTCGGCTTGCAGTAACAAATATGTCAAAGGGAATAAAATTCAGATTTTTCACAATTGATGACTGGTGGGAAGGACGGGCAATTCGATGCTGACTGGCACCACTACGTTGCTCTATCTGAACAATTCTAATTTTGACACTGTCACTACCAATGCCACTGTCTTGTGCTCCACTATAACGGGAAGACGTTTCTGCCATACCCCCATCAGATGGATCCATATTTTTCTGTTCTTGTTTGGAGATCTATAAAGGAAAATATTAAGATCATTCTATAAGTTATTTTCAAAAAAGTATTTCTACTTGACTGGCAAACAATTATACTAAGCATGGTGGGGAAAAGGGAATTATAAAATAATCTGCCAAATGCAACTTCTAATGCCATCATCCCTCATGAAAACACAGTAGATGTCTGTTAGAGGGTCAAAAAAAATACATAAAGGGAAATGAGGAAATATAGGTTTCTGGTCTCTAAAGTACAATTTGGAATTTAAATCCCTCATCCTCTGAATTGAAAGAAAACAGTATCCAGGAGAAGCTGTACTACTTAAGAAGAATAAACTATTTGACAAAAGTAGCTTATGTTAAGTTGTGAGCAACAGTATATTAAAGTATTTTATAACATAAAACTGTCCTATAAGGTGAGTTGGAAGCGTGTGTGTGAAAATTCATTTTCCCACATTATAAACATACTGAAAGAATATTAAGTATCAAGTATAAATAGTATATATCAATACCTAGAAATATTCTTTAAATTAGTATAGGTACTTAAAACAATTATCAAAGGAAAATTTAGTATTTAAAGTTGAATTTTTCCTTATTCAGTGCTGTCAGTTCTCAAATTTTCTCTTTCCATGACTTTTCTATCCCTCTACACATTTCTAACACTTCTACTCTAAACAAGCCCTCACATAACTATGAGAGGAAAGGAAGCAGGGCTGGGCTGGGCATGACCTGTGAACATCTGTAATGCAGGAAGCAATATGCCAATACACCTCACTGACAAGGGTGCTTTTAGACACCACCTTCTAGGGGTTTCCAAGTCCCAACTTGAGAAGCATTGTTCAAGTTCCAGAATTTCACTATTTTTTCCCTCACCTCAAATTAGTTTATTTATTTTGTGTCTTTTCTGTAATAATTATCTGTGAATATGCTGCATCTCCTTAAAAGAATGTAAGCTTCCTGGAGGGCAGGAGTGCTGCTCACTTTTTTATCTGTAATCTAAATGCCTTGCTCAAGTGTTTGTGGTTAATAAGAGCTTAATAAATGTTTGTTGACTGACTCACATGCTGTCTCTCAAAATTATAAACAACTTGCTTTTTGAGGGCTTAAATATGAAACAGCTTTTAGGCCATAAAGGAGAAGTGTAATAGTAGTATAAGAAAAGTTAAATAAGTTAAATCTCCTATGCTTAACTGGTTTAGGAAGAAATACTTCTAAGGAAAGGCATTTTGTTTTCAAGTTAGAAGACTAAGGATTTTTTGTATTTTAACAAAAAGAAAAATATTTTAAAATAACCTTAAAAACAAAACAAAAGTAAAAATAAGAAAATCAGTCATGATAAGTCACTGATTTTTTAAGCTTTCAAAACCGACATTATGTATTTCCTTATATAATATTAGCCCTTAATTCTCAAGTAAGTATTATGTAAAGAACAATAGCTATGGCTCAAGAGATAAAGGTTTAGATGTCTGTATTTGAAGAGACTAAAACTTTGTATTCTTCACTAATAACCTAAAGCCTGGTTTCACTGTGGTAGGCAAGCGAACCCGAGTTTTCAGAGACTACACCTCTGGGAAGGAACAATAAGTCTTATCATCAATCTGGAGTACCTGTAGTTGTGTTTGTGGTCCAGGTGATAAATTGTTTTTTAGACCTGACCATTCACAAGTTATTAGAGAGGGTGTATAAGCTACATCAATAGAAGTATTTATAGAACCCTGAATTATAGAAATATTCTTCACACTAAAAGATCCTTTTGGGTTATATGTTATAGCAAACCCCAGTTAGTCAAATCTTGTGATCTTCTGAGGCATATAAAATGAAAATTGCTTCATTAATTGAAAAACAAGAATATATAATGGTTTTAAAAAAGATACAACTAGCTGTCAGTATTAAATATTCTCCTGCTGGTTAAGGCAGCATAGAACAATGAATAGAGAACCAGCTTCTTAGGGCACATTTGAGTTCAACTCATTTTGTTCATTGGTGCCTCATACTTCTAAGATTATATAAATTAGTGAGCAGGTGCAGATCTGAGAGATCGCTACTGCAATAAAATCACAGGTTTAGTTACAAAACTAAAAAAATTGATAATCCTAGACTGTCCTTACTTGGAGTCCATGAACTTAGAAAACTTAAAAAATATTCTGATAACAATTTAAATATAATTCGTATCCTTGGCAATCCTATGCTTTTTCTTTTATGTATTAAAAAAGCAAAACAAAACATTACTCTGAGAAGGGGTCCATGGGTTTAATTAGACTTCCAGGGAGGTCCATGATATAAAAAATGTTCAGAACTCCTGATATAATCTCTTTCTTACCTAAAGTGAATTGAGAGCTCCCTAAAATGGTTAACATGGAAGGACCAATCATCTGTAGATAAAATAGTGCCCATTTCAATTGACTAAGCATTTTTTTTTTTAACATCAGCTACGGTAGATCACTATTAAAAACTTATTAAAATGTTATGGCCATGTTACTAATTTCTAGCTGCTATTAAGTGAATTAATTGGTAGCATGAAATAAATAAGTAGCAAAAGCAATGTGGAGACTACCTCAGATTGCATATTATTTACTGAACAGAAGTCAGATGGCAACATATCAAAGTCAAATTCCAAGCAATATAGAATTTGACCGTCATCTGGAAATGAATGGCTGTGATTTTCATTTTTTTTAAATCAAGGTATACCCAGGCTTAACAACCCGATTTCTAAAAATGTTTGCTCAAAGCTGAGATTTCTATCATTTTTCCTTGTTGCAGAAATAATATTTTCATAATTTAAATAAATAAGCCACCAACTTTCAAGACACTGCAGGTACTGAAAATCTGCTGATGTGTTACTAGTGCACTGCAGATATATCTGTTACACTGAGGAGTACTCAACCAGCTATTGAGTAAAGTTTTACAGTTAATTAAATGTGCCTGGCCATAAACTTGGGCATCAATTTACCATTCTTTTGTGGAAAAAGAAAACTTCACAATGAAAGAGCTTTAAAACGACCCTTTGCTTTACTATAGGCTAAAGGGACTAATAATTTAAGTTGTCAAAAACAGCAATATTTGCTTTCTGTTAGTGACTATAACAGAAACATTTATCATTGGGCAGTATTTGTTATATCAGTTTTACTCTTTACATAACCCATTTAAAATGAACAATAAAAGTTTTCTTTAATTAGCTACTGGTGTGCATTAACATGATCATGATTAAACCATAAAAACCAACTGTACATTACTCTGGTCCCCTCTCCCATATGTTTTAAATTATTCTAGTTGAAAATGTACTTTGAGTCCCTTTTAAAAGTTCGACCTTCTGCTTTCAGAGAATTAAATGCATATTACTGTAGTGGAGAAGATAATGTTTCAGACCTCCAGGCATATATTAAACACACTGGCAGCACATTAGACAAAATGCTTGACTTATTAGATACTTCCTATTCTAAACAGTGTCATCAAAGGCTAAAAACAAAATCCATATAAAAGCTGCACAATGCTTCCACACAGAACCTGTGCCAAAATCGCTGTACTTTCCAACTAATGAGGAAAGGATGTGTACTCTTAACATATGAATGTAAGATTTTCCAAGCATTCACTTTAGGAAACTGGGCTATTGATTCCATATGGCTTATGTTAAATGAAACTGTATTGGTAAAATAACCTTTAAGATATCTGGCATGATAACTGTAATTAAACAGTATTCAAAGGGCTAAAACAAAGGAGAATTTGGTTCCACAATAGCTAATTAAAATAAAATGAAAAAACACAGCATGTCATCTATCAAGATAAATTGTTATTGTTTAAGAACTATTTAGATACTGTTAAAATATACTTTTAGATAAAATCTAAAAGGCCTGGAAAAATATTTGTGGCTTAAAAATGGATAGTTTGGCGAAGAAAAAAGTATAAGACTCTGAAATTTTATGCGGAGATAACAGCTTTAAGGCTTTGAGCATAACCAGATGGTCCTTAAACTGCAGGAATTCTACAGTTTCCCTGTCAATGGGCTTCAATAGGAGGAGGTTTTCAATAGCTAGGAAAACATGTCAAGCTGATAGTTTACTTCTTAGATCATTTCAGTGCATTTTCCCATCCTTTCCTGGGTTAGGAAGCCTACAGATACTAGCCACCATGGAAAAGGTGCTGAAAGCTCCCCTAGTAACTAGGGAACTATGGCTAATTTTTCCTTTTCATGTACTATGATAGGTGAGTTTACCAGTTTAACCTTTGGACTTTGGAGGGTGGGAGTGAGGAATGGGGAAGGGCATGGGCAGTTGGTACATTATATGTCTAAAAGGGAAGGCTGGGATGGTACTTGTATATTCTGACAATGAACAGAAATATAGGAGAAAAATCCCCAATAAAACTAATTAAATGTTTTTCCAAGATATGTCTATCCTCAGTTAAGTAGTCTCAGAGTAGAGGAAAAGAGAAATCTGATGACTGTTTACTAACCAATTCTCATTAATCAATAAAAATTTCAAATAAAAGGATTGAGTTTTTAAAGAAAAATGGATAATGTATTAGGGGTTGCCAAAAATTAATCTTATTAATATAATTATTTTACTGCAGCTGACAAAATATTTAAGTGTCCTATAGCAATACTTTGTTCATATTCTTTTCCATTTATTTGCTAAAAACTTAATTATATACACTAAACATAACTCCATCTGCATACTTTTTCCAACTTCTAATTATAATTATGGTTATATAATGGTAACACTGAAGTAATATTTCCACTGCAATAGTTACTCTAATGCTGATCAAAATATCTTCAGCCAATCATGAGATCATTTTCAACATTACATAAATTATGGAAAAAGTCACAAGTGTGAAACCACAGAATCAAAGTGCCAATCACATCTGGTCCATCACTATGACATTTGACCTAATTTTATTGCTCTTGCTTAAAATATAATATTTTCATGGACATAGGCATCATGTTCACTTACAAATCAACTGTCATAAGAGAATAAAGCCAAGGACTTTTAAGGATGACAAAGATGATGCTTTCCAATTTTGAAGAAGCTTATGTGATCCATTATCAAAACATCTAAAGTCAAAACACTAGCAAACAAAGCTCCATTATTATCCTTCAAAAGGGTCTTTTACTGTCTTTTGTTGTCTTCCATTAACATGGGCAAATTCTATACTGTTAACACAACATAAACCCAAAGTCTTTCTGACAATTAGAAATACCTTCCTCTAATTTAATAAGTTACCTTTGTTAAGCAAAGAAACCAGATATATTTTTCTTGGTGTCAATGTTAAAATGATGTAATCATCACAGTACAAACTTTTATCCCTTCATTCTCCCACCTTCTTTTTCAGCAATTATGAATTTGTCATATACTAGGAGAGGATAGTCTTAATAGCATGCAAGTATCCAAACTGAAATAAAAAGGAATCGTGAGGGGAGAACAAATATACTTTAAATTGAATTGTCTATTTTATTGTTACAGGCTCAACTTTGTAACTGAAGAAAGAGGCTTTATTCTATATACAGAGACACTCTGAATGTTAGAAAGTAAAGGCTGTATTTCTTATTGTATTTCTCTCAGCTGAATATTACATATGATCTCATATACCATAATTATTCCCAGTTGGTTGTAAAAGAGAATTTTCACAATAATATAGTAATTATGCAAAAGAGCAGAACTAATGATACCCATCACTGCCTAACAGATAGGATGGTAAAAAGGACTACCACAGTTTCAAATTCCCCCTTTCATAAGCTAACTTTTCTGGCTCTTTGAAGTCCCATTAAGAGGCTACTTACTACTACCTACTAACTATCAGTTCAAATATTCACATATTGGATCAGTGCTAACAGCACTAATAGAAACAATAGGCCATCTCACAGTCTATTCTGTGTTTTATTGTAGTCTGTGTTTGGTCTGTTTTACTAATTTCAGTGGTAAATCAACCAACCAGGAAAGTCTACTATTTTGTACAGCACCTTACAAAGTATTGGTACCTAATTCACTTTCATATAGTGAAATAACCTGGATTGATTAATATCTGTACATGTAATGTATAAACATACATACTCTAAAAATATAGGATAAAAAGTTTTCTAATTTTTAAAAAATTTGAATATATAATTCTGTAGTCCAAGCATGTTCTTGTTCTCTTTTTGGTTACATAGTTCTATTTTTGGGGTATTTTGATGGGGAAAAAATAACATTGGAATGAAACAGTATAGAGGGCCTTACATCAGAAGCAACTTCTTTTTAAAAATGAAAGGGAAACAAATTGTTCAGTTTGGAGGCAAAATCTGAATGATATTTACAGATTTTTGGTTTAGTTTTGGTTTGACTAATTTAATAAACAATTTAGTTTACATATATTTGACTTTTCATCATAAGAAATGCCTTTACAGTAGAAACTAACGATGATCAACTTTAAAATTGTCATGTTGTTAACTATTTAAAAACAAAGTAGCTACTGTGTGTTAAAGGTAACTTCACTAAAATTCAAGGTTCATTCCATTTCTGTCAATGCGGAAAGCATTTTGTTGCCCTGTGGCTGCTTAAAATTTTTCAATGGGATTAAATCAGCTGCAAGTCCTCATTATACCAGGGTTTACAATTGTGTCTAAATTCCGTGTCTGTTTCTCATAGAATTCTACTCAGTGACTTGGATTGGCTCCTTCAGAGCTCCTCTGAATTTACTAGAAACAACTGTATCGTATCAGCCTCTCTCATAAACTTCCTCTGAGATGGGATCAGCTCTGAACCTGAAGCACATGAAAGTTTGCTATGCCTGTGCTGGCTGCACAAATCACCAAAAAGAGTTTGAATTGAGCCTTTGCAGAAAAGCTGAGCTAGAATATGTTCATTAAATATTCCAGTGACCCTTTGCCTAGGTCCACATTATCTGAAAGCTTCCCACTGGCAATTATAAACTTACAAGTATGAATCTTTGATAGGAAAATTCTAGTTGAATTGCAGAGGTAACTCCTGTGGATAAAAAGTAAACAAGTCCCTATCTGAAAAATCCCTACTGAAACCCATAAATATGTATCCATATAACATTGAGGGAATTGTGAGGTAAACCATACAGGTGAACCTTGATGTAGAGTTCTTGGAAATTTTTAAAAATCAAGTTTGCTTTTTAAACAAAATCAGTTTTTCCAAAGTACATGATAAATTATTTTTTTTGTGTGTGAATTTATCCTTAAGATGGCTTAAGAGTAGGCTTACAAGAACTTTTGATTCATCCAAGTATTTGCTTTAATAATGTTAAAAGTTAGCAATTTAACAGCATTACACAAATTGACTTCTATTATATTCCTTTGGTTAAATAGACTAATAGTTCTTGAACTTCAAACTTCTTTCAGTTCAAATAGATACCTTTTCCTAAATGATATTTCAGTAAAAATTTGAGATGATAGTCTTTGGTGAACTTTTGGCACCACAGGACTTAAATGATGTACAGATGCCACTTATCTACCAAGTTTCACCAGCTATTTTAAAACTTACATGAATAGGCAGGCAGAGGAATGCAAAGTGACCAATGGCAAGATGAATCAGAGAAGCATCTTTTGCACAAACTTCTTTTGTATTGTAGTAGTAACTGTTTCTTCTCCTCACTTTAGTCACTAGGCCATACATATAATAGCTCCACACATGTCATTATACATTTTTGATTACTGAAGACTGTCAGTTTCTGAAGCAGGGAAAAACTTGTGGGGTGAATTTCAAGGGCACCCCAAGAGATAATCACAGAACACCAGAAAAATTGTTTCATTTCCTACAAGTAAGTCTTTACTACGTGAGCAAAATAGCCTTCCTTCTGTCACTGAATAGAACCTTTCCTCTCAGTCTCTGTTCAAATGGTCCCATATGCATGTTTCCTTAGGTCATTTCCATGCATGTGGAACAAGGAGAAAAAAGACATTCAATTTGGCTACCCTTCTTCAAATGACCAAATCTCATCACTATGCTATACGACTTAGCACACTAAAGTCTCATTCCCTAAGTAGTCTCTCAAGTAACTCAAATCTAGATACAAAAGAATAAAACCTAAAAATGCAACAGTGACATTATAAATTTAATCATAAAAACCACATATAGCTTATATTTAAATTTTAAATTTCTTTTTATCATGTATTTAGCAAATACCAAAACCCACAAACATCTTGATTTATAAACTAGAGAAATAAGGAATACATATGGAATTGTGAAGTCTGTCACATAGATTTTTTTAAAAAAAGCTATGTAATAAATTGAATACAATGACAACAAAAGTCCTCTACCAAGTATTGCCCCCATGCCTCACTGTGGCACACAGGTGATCCTAGACTCCAAAATGTTTTTCCAGTGAAGTGTAAACTGGCAGGCTCAGCATGCTAGAAAGACTTTGATCTGTTTCTGAGGCCCAACCTACCTAACTATGGCCACCTGGTATGATTTTTTTTTTGTCTATGGAAAATCATGAAACCAAGAAATAGAAAAAATGGATCTTTTGCATCTCTGCAGTGACAATGGCAGAGTAGTGGGAAAGGGGGCAAGAGGTACAAAGAACCACGAAATTTTAGACTGTCAAGAAATTCAGTTGACTGGTAGTACTCTAAATGTGGTGGATATATATATTGCTGGAGAAGTCAAATCTGTTTGGTCTTGACATTCTTGCTATAAACAAAACCAGAAGAAAGAAAGAAGGTGCTGCTAAATGGTAGGATGGCTCCCTGTAACTCCTTGGAGAGGTATAAAGAAAGGTGAAACTAGAATAGGTTTTATCATTAGCCCAAAGGCCACAAAAAACATTCCATGGACCATATGGTCATCATATATTACAGTCCTAATGATGAGTATTTGTAAAAGCCATGAAAAGAACTGCTGCAGATGAACTTAAGAGAAATTATTAGAATTTTGATAAGATCTTCCAGGTTGAATTATACAAATACTGACAGTTGATTACTTTAATGCAAAGGTGATGATGGGGAGAAATATATGGAAAAGGAATGTTTGATAAAAAAGAAGTGAATGAGCCCCCAAATTTGTAGATTATATAAAAACCTCATGTCTTTCAGTCATAAACACTAGGAAAAAAAAAGAATTGGTTAGGTGCAGGACTTAGTAAGTACCAAGTAACACTATGAAGAACAGAGGATATCTTAACATGCAGGGGAAAAAATAATGCCAGTCAAGTGGCATTACCTACAGTATGCCAGGTACTGGGCTAAATAAACTCTGGCATTTGGGGGCTATCCCCAAATCAGCATTTTTGATATATAGTTATACCACTGGTTCAGCAGAGATAAAGATTTGTAAAAAACCAGAAGAAAGGATGTTTAGAACATTTAGTGGATGTATAAGGAATTAATCTATAAGTGGAAAAGCCTTTATTTTTAATTGTTACTATATCAAACACTGGGAAGACAAATAGAAGAACAAGAAAGTCCTTATTCTCAGGGAGCTCACTTTCTAATGGAGGAAGTAATCCAAGAGGAGGTTTAAGCTTCAAGTTATAGGTGGTCCCCAGTTTACAGTGGCAAAAGAGATGGATGGCATCATTTAAACTCTAATTCCTATGAGAAAAACCTCTGTTTTTGTCATTAAGCCATTTGATAGCACTAAAGGCCTATGGCGCTGAAAGTTTTCTGGCTCTTCATTAGCTGTGGCTATGGAAGGGGCTTCACACTCTTTAGAGCAAGTTGCTAGCTTACAAGCTGGATGGCTCAGCAGATAAGTTGGGTCTGGAATCAGGAAGACCTGAAGTGAAATCCAGCCTCTAACACTTCTAGCTGGGTGACCCTGGGTAAGTGACTTACCTCTGTCTACCTCAATTTCCTCATCTGTACAAAGGGTCTACTTCCCACAGTGATTGTGAGCATTGAGTGAGAGAATAACAGCAAAGTGTTTCTTACAGTGCCTGGTACAAAGAAAGAGGTATATAAAGGTTTGTTCTTATGATCATCACGACCTCTTCAGAGCTGCTTCCTCGGATGAAGGCTGTGGGAGGTGGGCTGGCAGCCTGGGAGGGCAGTGCTATTCACAGGGTTCTGGGCTATCCCCTCTGGGATTTGGGGGGGGGGGGAAGGCGGTGCTTTGACCAAGCCTCGCTGGACTCCATGTCTTTCTCCTTTGCTATTACAGATTGGCTCACCAGACCTATTTGTGGCAGTTGGTTGGCAGTTGTCAGCATGAAAGAGATGGCAGGGCCTTGTCTCCAGAAGCAAGGAATGCTCCCCTTTTAATGATGGCTGTGGAATTCATGCTAGAAGCAGGGTCTACTCTCAAGGCTAACGGTCAGAGAAATCCAAGGCAGAGTCTAGATTAAAGATAAAAATTCCCTGCAGTTGATGAGATCCCCCAGGTGCTCTCATTTGGGGGTGACTTTGTACTGATTGCATCAAGTTCTAGAATACTGTCAAGTTTCATTTTAAAGCATCTGGTCTGTCTATATAGGAAAGACCAAATGGATGAAGAATGCCACTTGCTCAGACTTCAAAATACATTTGTAGGGACACTCTAAATAGCTTGTCCAACTATCTCCACCTTTGAGGCAGACACCAGAGATGGTCACGTGGGGCCCAGTGTTGAACAGGATGAAGAGAGGATTAAAACTATGAAGCTCCTTACTGACCCCTAATCTTCCCACAAAAGCAAAATCCTACATTTTCAATATTTAAATTCTTCCAGTGTTGCTACATAACAGTTAGATAGAAAATCAGTGCCTCTGAAGAACTGAAAAAGATCATCCTGCAGAAGTTAACAACTACAAGGCATAATCAATGAGAACTCTGAAAGCAGGAGACTAGGATGTCATTAAATAATGATGACATGGAGAGAAGCTGTGCTGGTCACATGGCAAGTCACATATGCCATGAAGACAGCCAGAGTGGTTCCCTAGCACCCTGCCAATGTTTAGCACACTGAACAAACCCCTAATGGTGAGCTCTGGTAAATATATCAACAAGAGTCACACAAGACGGGCAGGCATTGATTGGCTATACTCTGCATCACTGGAGAGAACACCTGGATCAGTGAGATCACAGATCCTTTTGAATAGAACTAACAGGATTGTATCCTCTCCTGAGATTCTTTATATTTGTAGGGTTTTTTAAAACTAATTCATTGAAACTTTCTTTTCTTTGTTTTTCCTGCATCACTATTGCTACCCATAACCTTCCAAAGAAGCTTCACTTTGTATAATAAATAAAACTAGTTGAGCAAAACAGATCAAGGCATTGGCTTTATCAGAAAATGTCTTAATTTTCAGCTATAATTCCTGTTTTATCATAAGTTTTCTAAAGTCATGATGTGTCACTGAATTTTTTCCGAGTTCTAATACTTTACATTATTATACAACATTATTCTCCTGGTATTGCTTGGTTCACTCTGAATTAATTCATAAAAGTCTGCTATGGATCCATAATTATCAAAATTTATATGGCATAATAATATTAGAATACATTCAAATATGGTCATTTGTTCAGCCACACCCAAAATAAAAGGCCCACACTTTTGTTTGCAGTTCTTTGTTAAAATAAAAAGTGCCATTATAAATAATTTTGTACATATGAACCTTCTCTCTCCATCTTTGATCTCTTTGGGGTATACAATGATCAAAAGCCATTATCATTATTATTAGAGGTAACAGGTAAAAATAACTTTACAAATCTTAAGGTGCTATGTAAACAGTAATCATTATTATTGTGCACAAAAAAAAGTTTTATTCAGTCTAGGGTATCCACAGTTTTTGATGACTTTTAAAATTGTTTTCAAAATAGCTTGGGACAATATATTTTTGAAGGACAAATATGTTCATAACATTACAGCACTATTAAAGATAAAAATTACATTATTACTTTAAATCTAGGGAGAGATTTCTGTTACCCTGTCACCCTTACTAATTATTGTCATTTCAAAATTCTTTTGTTAGTTTTCAAGATTTTATATCAACCCATTGCTCTAAATAATGAATTTTATTTGTCACTGTTTATATTAATTAAAGAACTTCAATTTTAAAGTTCCTTAAGTAGTAAGCACTTTGTGGGTACTGTTACCATTCTACCTCCATAAAACTTACAATCAAGGATTATTTTATTTCAGAAATCACATTACTTTTAGTCAGGCTGTGCTATGAGTTTATGAAACTTAAAGGATGCTATTTCTGATTTGTTAGCAACTGCCTAACATAAGTTTATTCTTTTTTTGCTTGTCTCTTTTACTCTAATAATGATGTAATTAAAAAAAAAACCCTTGCCTTTGCTTAAGGCAGAAGAGTGGTACAGGCTATGTAATGGGGGTTAAGTGACTTGCCCAGGGTCATACAGCTAGGAAGTGTATGAGACCAGGCTTAAGCCCAGGACCTGCAGTCTCTAGGCTTGCCTCTCAATCCACTGAACCACTCAGCTGCCCCCTGTAATGTTATTTATGAAGGAATATGGTACTGTTTCTTAATGTTCTTTAGAGTTTTTGAAGTTATAAGCTGATAACCTGACAAAGCAACAAACTATGAGGACTGGGCATATGCAAATAGTGTTTACGGTAGTGATTTGGGGAATCTGTGTCAATAATTTAGTACTTCTAAGCTCACTGTAACTTCTAAAAGGCAAACCTCTGTCAAGTGGGACCCTTTTAGGGTAGGGCTATGGCTGGGTTTCCCAGGATTGGCTACTATGGGAAGGTCCAGGACCTTTGAGCTTAACAATAAAAGGGTTTTCCAAATTTCCCCCTTTCTGTGAAAACTATCATCTCCCAAATACACAAGTTTGCAATCATGGTTATCATTGAATCTCCTCTCTCCTTCACCTCCTCTTTTCAATCAGTTGCCGAGTTCTGTCTCCATAGTACCTCTTGCATCATCAGTCTCATTTCCTGCACTCACAATACCACCACTCTAAGCCTCTGATTACCACTTCTCTAGATGTTGCATTAGTGCCTCAATTGCTCTCTCTGGTTCTAATCTTCTCCTCTCCAAAACACCCTTCATATAACTGCCAAAATAATATGCCAGTTGGAATATGTCTCTTCTTTGCTTAAAAATGTTTAGTAACTTCCACTGTTTGTAGCATGAAATATAAACTCCCCAGCTTGGCATTACACGAACTTTCAGAATCTGGCTATAGCTTAAATCTAGAGTGTTATTTTAAATTATATCCCATCACACATTCTCTCTCATAGCCAAATTGAACCATTATTTTCTGCTCAATATGTCAACTGTTGCTTCTATGAATTCTGGTCAGCAGAACAGCACTCTCCACTTTTCTTCTCTACTTTTCTGAATCCCAAGTTTCCCTTGAGATTCTATTCTGAGGCTACCTCCCTTTGTTTAGTTGTTTCTAATCCCTCTCTTCCTTCTCAAATGTTCCCAGAGAAACTCACTTAGCCTCTTTTCTTTCCTCTTCACTTCATTCTTTATATTATGCTCCATCTGGAAACACATTGTAGAGTATAAATTCCTTGAGTGCTGAGTCTATGTTTTGTTTTATCTCCTTTGTTTTATATCTATATTGTTCATAGGATCATCAATTTTAGCTAAGAAGAGACCTTAGAAGTCCTCCAGCCTCATTTTCCAATTGCAGAAACTGAAGGCTGGAGAAGGGAACTGATTTTCCCAAGGCTAAATAAGTCCTAAGAAGTAGAACCATAATTAAAATCAAGATCCTGTGACTCAAAATCCAAAATTCTCTCCCTTGTTACCAGGAAGATATGACGAAGGAGAAGGGGGGTAAAAAAAACATCCACGGATCATCAAAAAGCATTTATGAAGCCCCTGCACTGTGCTCAGCTCTAGAAATACAAAGGAAAAAGTTAAAGAAGTTTCTACTCTTGGAAAGTTTACATTTTTGTGTAGAAAACAACATGTACAAACAAAAGCATACAAAATGAATATAAAGTAGTTTAGAAAGGAAGTGTATGAGTAGCTGGGAGTTCAGGAAAGGCAAATTTGAGGTCTACCAGAAGACTTTTAAATCCTTATAGAACATATTTAGCTAGTAGATATTTTCACTTAGATGTCCTACTTCATGCCAAACATGTTTATAATTGAACTCAGCACCTTTACTTTCAGTCCAGCTCTATTTTTTAAAATGGAAATATCATTCTATCTCTATGGAAGTCTTTTTCCAATGCCTCATCTTGGCATGAAGTTGACTCTCAGTTCTTGACGGCTTTGCCAGTGGACTACAGGCTCTGGCAGGTTCTACCATGATGGAAAGACTTCAAGTAGGGCCCAGGAATATTTTTCCTACATCAGTCTAGATACTCATGAAAAAATAATGAGACTAACTTGATTATTTGCTAAGAAAAAATTTTTTTTGACCATAGAAAATCATGAAATGGGAGAAAAAATTGCCCTTGTTCCTACTTCTGCAGTAATGGTAGCAGAGGAGTAGGAAATGTAACAGAAGATGATTGATAATCAGAGAGTTTTCAGATTATCACTAAATTTTAATTTGACTATTACTATTCAAAATTTTAAATATTTGTCCAGTGTCCAGTAAGTAGACATAGTAAGAGAGAAGATGAATTATTCCAATCTTGATAGTCTTTCTTTAAATGAAATCATTAGAAAGAGGGAAGTTATAACTAAGTAGAAGGATGTTTTTAAGCACTTATTGAAAAGGAAAAGAAAAGTACTGGTAGAGAAGATTTTATAATGCATGGGAAAGCAATAAGAAACAGTTATTTCATAGGTTATTTGGTCTCCACACATTGCAGTAATAATGCTGAGTGTTTGTAAAAGGTTCACCATGAAAATAATTGAAGATTCTATGTGAGTATCAATTGCAGAGGATGAAGGGGTAGAGAAATTCCATGATGAACTCAACCAAATCAATTTCACTCCAAAACTTGGTGACTTTAACTCAAAGGTGGGAATAAAGAGAAATCTATGGAAAAATGTGGTTCAATAGAAATAAATGAGAATGACCCCAAACTTGTATATTTTATAGAAGTCTTGTGTTTTTATATCATTAACATTCTTTGTTTTTTATTAAAAGATATTTTATTTTTCCAATTACATGTAATAACAATTTTTAATTTATTTTGAAAACATGTTTTCCAAAATTACAAGATTCAAATTGTCTCCCTTCTTACATTCCCTCCCCCCTCTTAGAGATGATAAATAATCTAATCTAGATTATATGTGTACTCTAACATTTTCTTTAAAAAAGCAAATTATTGGTAGGTGCTCGGCATTACAAGCACCAAACAACATCACAAAGAATGAAACTGACTACATTTTAATAGATTTTAAAAAAAGACATTATAGACCTGAGTCATCCAATAGCTGCCTGTGAACAAACTAGGAACAGAATTTACAATAAACAAGAATATAATTGAGAAACGAATATAAAATATAATTGAGAATTAATCCTGAATTGTTTAAATAAGCCATTGAAAGTAAAAAATGGGAAATGGATAATAGAAATAATATTGAAACTGACTATAATAGTTTCATAAAGAAATTCAACCAATATAAATTAATTGCTACAAGGAGCTCCACTCTAGAAAGCTACTTAGTTAGCAAATAATTTACTTACTTGCTAAATGAAGAGAGCTGATCACCAAAGGCAACAACAGGTTGGGATATAAATTAATCTGTGAAATCTTATGAAAAAGGATGAGGCTTGATTATGTGTAATCTTGTCCCATAAAGAAAAAGTGAAAGTTTGGCAAGATAAGCAATGCCATACTAAGGATACTATATAAAGTAACAACAATAATATATGAAGGTCTACTGTGAATGCCTTAACATTCAACAACTCCAAGGGACTCACAAAGAAAAAGGCTATCCACTATCATAGAAGGAACAAATGAAGGGCAAATGTAGATTGAAACATACCATTTTTTACTTTATTTCCTCCATGAATTTTTGTCTAATACAAGCGTTATGTGTCTTGCTTCATAATATAACAAACTTGAAAATACTTACTGTATGATATCATATGTAAATACTCCTGAAATATGTAAACATCTCTTAATCAGCCTTTAAAATTATCTGATAAATCTTTTGAAATAATTCACTCAAACTTAAAAACACTACCTAATGAAGTAAGCTCAGATCATTTAGCTTGATAGTCAAGATTTCTATGGGGTGATCTCAAATTACTTCTTCATTCACACTTCTCATTAGTCCCTGTTTAAACCTTTATTGCTATAAATGCTTCAAGCATGCTAGGCCAAACATTCCTCCATGTCTTCTTCACACAATTAAAATGCTTCTTATTTCCCTTTCAACTTATTGACCTTTCACATATTCCTCAAGGTAAGACTATAAAATTAGTGAATTATGTCCTCTCTATCCTACTTCATTAAAGTAGGCTGTTCAGACTAGAGTTGGTGACCACCTGCCACCCAGCTCTCACCTGTGGCTCTAAGAGCCTCTAAACACAGCCTGGCAAACCATCTCACCAGATGGGCTAAACTTAGCATAGAGCAATTGTTAGGCAGTGAGTTAGAAGATAGCTATTTCAGGAATGTGAAGACTTCCAGTCTTCCAGTGGGGAAGGTGAGAATAAGTTTGTTCCAATGGCCATGAAGGCAGCGGAGGCACTTATGAGGTCTTGAAGTTTGGTTAGACATCAAAGAAGCCAAGGTCATCCACAGCATCCCAAGCTACCAGCTGTCCTGCTTTGTACTTTGTCTTAATTTGTATTATACTTTGACGACTCTGGAAGAGAGATGAAGGTTGAATACTATGTACAACTCTTTACTTGTATCCAATTTATGTGTGAGTCAAAAGATGTCACCCAATGATGTCATTTTGATCCTCTTCAAGTGTAAAGGACAACAACCAACCAAACCTCATAAGAGACAAAAGCATATGGTGTTCTCAAGTATTTTCACAAAAGACCATATCTTTATCATCATACTGCTTATTACTAGAAAGAAGAATTCAAGAGTACACTCTCTATGTGCCCCCTGGGCAAAGTCACTTAACCTTTCTGACTGAGTTTCTTCAGTTATAAAGTAGGGATAATATAACCCCACCATCTTGGTATCAAATGAGATATTTGTTAAGTACTTAGCACAGAGCCTGGCACACGGTGGGTACTTAATGTTTCCTCCTTCCCTTTCTCCCTTCCTTCAATGTAGTGAATCAATAGGTGGATAGTCCAAGTACTTCACTGGTGTCCTTATATTTACAAATAGAATTAGAAGAAAAGTCTCAGGTGCCTGTTGCAGGGTACAGGAGATACATTGAACAAGAGTGAGTCACTGTTGCTTCAAAGGCCAGAACCCTTTGCACCATTTTTATATTGCATGGATTTAACCAAATTTCTGAGGTTTCAAGAATCTCAACTGGTACAGTGTTACTATGCATAGGAATTTACTGATGACCAAAAGATTATCCCTTTGGCAGATACTTTCTCAGGTCAGATGTATGCTCTTTATATCTCTGGAGATCCAGATGATATGTCTAAAGAGAAACAAGAGTATCTTATTTTTGCTTGTTACTATTTGTTAATCAGAAGGGAGAACTCACCTAGTGACTATCTTCCTAACCCCTCAATAGAATAGCATTAGGAACAGACGCCTGGGCAAACCAAGGAGAAATGTTTCAGGATGATCTTGGAACTGTATCCCACTAGTTTTACTTAATATATGTTAAAAAAGGGAGACTAGTTAAAAATAACTGGAAGCTAAGTGTTGCTCCAACAGGGCAAACTGTAAACACAATAGAATTTTGCATTGTCTTCTTAAGTCAACTATGTCTATAATAAATGTGATCTCCTATAGAAAGTAATCTGTAAAAGCTAGCCATCCCTTTCTCCCCCTTTACATTTCTACCTAAGATATCACTGATGGGAAATGGATGTTAGACTTGGAGTGAAGGAAAGTCATGTTGGAATCCCACGTCTCCAGCACCTGCTAACTGTTCATGAACAGACACACACAAGTTATGCCACAGATTGATTCTAATAGAATATCACATAATACACATTGATAAATATTTTGTTCCCCCTGCCCACTGTCAAAAAAGGTAGAATAATCGTGCATGGGTAGTTTGAAATCTACATCTTTGAAAAAGACTGTCCAAATCAATGAGCTCACAAGATCCATTTGTACATATAAGTTATTTATATATAAGTATTTTGGGGGTATAATGATTTAAAAGGTGATGTCTTCAGGGCAGCCCTGTGAGTTAGTGAAAATACTACCATACCTATTTCAAAGATAAGCATACCACAGAGAAGTTAAGTGATTTGCACATAGTCACATAGTGGCTGGTAAATAGTACAACTAGGATCTGAACTCAGGTCTTCCAATCCCAAATCAAGTGCTTCAAAAACATTTTATTTTCACTATGATGCTATTCTCTTAGGTTTGCTCTAGTAAGAATTTGTTTTGGAGGGGGCACTTGGACTTGAACAAAATTCAATTTTTTAGCTTTTATTTTCTAATCTTGACCCTATAATATATATTTGCTTTCTCATTTCAGATACTCTTTATAAGATGTCTCCTGGCTATATACCTATATACAATATACTTCGTTACCATTTAGCATATATGCATACATACATATAAAAACATTATTTATGTAAGATTCTACAAATCTCAAACACAAATTTGAAAGTCTTCTGTTTTAGACTGCCATGTTTATTTTGCAGGAATATGGAAAGAATGACTTGATTTTACAATATATTGATTTCTTTTTGATGGCCCATGCCCAGACATCAGATCCTCTTATTCTCTTATATAACTGTGAATCTGCACATGCAAACAAAATATATGCTTCATTCAAACTGTGAATGTACATTCTGAAGTGAATTAAAAAGCTGATAAACCAAATCCTTTAAAATCCAAATTCTTCAAAAGTACCTTCTACCAATCAATGAAAGCTCAACTTATATTAATATGTTATATTTGGATTTGGACACTTTTCTTTGTTGTTTTCTTCATCTGTAAATATGATGTGTGGTATGGCTTTGATTATTCCAACTTGTTTACATAATCCACTTTTATTATACTTCTCTACCCTGAATTCCACAATGTATTTTGGCCTTAACTTTGAAAATATTTTGTTAAAGGCTAAAATTTAACAACTCTTTATACAACTATTAACAAAGAATGTGAAGTAAAAATCATAATTTAATAATTTACTATGTTAAAAATTGTCATTGGAACAAGGAGACTTGCCTAGAAAATACATCTTAAAATAGCACTCAGAAATATAATTTCTGTTCCTTTTGGCAAAGAAAGCAGTGATGTAACAAATTTTTTTTTTAACAATGGAAAGACAGTAGGACAGTGACTCAAAATATTGGCATATATTTTGTTTTGATAGTTAAAGCAATTCACAGAACATTAATTTATTTCATTCTTAAGAATACTTATAAGAATGGCAGTGGTGAATTTTTAGTACTGGTTACACCTACCAGGAAAATGAGGCAACTATTATAGTCATAGTTTTATAGACATTTTCTGTGAGTTACACTTTTGGCACTCCTCTCAGTGTCATCAAACTACAAACTTAAGCTAAGTCAAAAATCTTACAAGCAAAACAATCCAGGGCTAAGAAATGACCCAAGTTAGAAAGATCTAATGCTGTTTCCGCTCCAAGAAATGAACTATTTTATAGGGGAGAAAATGCTTACTACATTAAAAAGAAAATCATGCTTTAACCCAGGAGACATTAAGAATTAGGTTGGCCAGAGCATTAAAAAAACATACTGTTAAGCACAAACCTGCATGGGCCACCAAGTGACAGACACGACCTAATCATGACCTTGTGCAATCTCTCTATCCCACGAGTCTATATGAAATATTTTCTGGGCAAATGAGCTCAGTTGATTACAGCAGAGTACTAATGAATCCAAGATTTTGAGTTCAAACTCCTTTTGGGCCAGTTAAGTTAGTATCATACAGAGAAAAACTGTTTTATAGTCATCGGCTGTATTCCTACTTCGTGCCAACAGTTTTTTAATGAATGCCACTGGTCACACCATTTGTGGAAAACATGGACAGCATAAGTCCTACTGAGGGTACATAGCATCACCCTTATATATGAAAATTAGTATCTTCATAAGAGAATCTACCAAATACCACTGTAATGGGTTACTAGCAAAGGACTGGTTATACTTTTGTTATAGTGACTTATTTGTTAATGCTTCTCACTTAAGATGTTGGATCTACATAAGAGGAGTCACTAACTCAGTTATTGCCTGATTGTGCTTTGCAAGGTTTGGGGATTGGAGACTTTAATCAATCAAAAAGCATTTATTAAGCATCTACTGTGTTTAATAAGAGTATCCCAAGAGCCTGCAAAGGGAAGATGAGTTGAATTTAATTAAGCAACATTTATTAAATGTGAACTATGTACAAAGCACTATGCTAGCCACTGGGGTTACAAAGGCAAAAAGGAAGCAGTTTCCACTGTTCAAAAGCTTACATTATTCTGGGATTACTGGACATTTACTGTTAGTAAATATATTTATATAAGATAATTTTTTGAGATAAGGATGTTAATAACTGAGGAGATGAGGAAAGGCTAGGTAGGTGGGGCCTAAGCTGTGGTTTGAAGGAAGTTAGGTGTTTTAGGAAGCAAAGATGAATCAGTCAATTAACAAATTTTGCTGGAGAGCAATCCAGACCTGAGAAACCACTTCTGAAAAGGCAGAAGACAAGGAAGAGTCATTTATGAGAGGGAGCAGGCTGCTCTGTTTGAAATGAAGAATACTGGCTGGAAAGTAACATTAAATAAGACTGAAAAGGTAGATGATAGGTAAAAGGAATGAAGAAGGCTTTAATTGCCAGATGTTTGTATTTTATACCAGAAGCTAGAATCAATGAAGATTTCTAGTAGGGGCCAGGGACTCCTAAACATGTGATTTAGGAATATCAAATTTGGAGGATGGATTGGCAGGAAGACCAATTAGGATATTAGAAGTTACTCAATCTGTGGTGTATGGGCTTATTTAAAACAATATTTTGACAAATGTATTTCATTATGAGTGATTTCCTTTGTAATCCTAAGTGTTTTATTTTAAGCATTTAAAAACATTATTCTGAGGAGTGGTTCTTAAATTTCACCAGATTAACAAAACACAAAAAAAGGTTAAGAACCTCTGACTTGGGAGTCTGCTAATCAAACAAAGACATGCACTACATAATGATCTTTATATAAAACAATGTTTGTTGTTGTTGAGTCATTTCAGTCACATCTTTGTGACCCCATTTAGGGTTTTCTTGGAAAAGACTCTGGACTAGTTTGCTATTCTCTTCTCCAGCTCATTTTACAGATGAGGAACAGGGTTAAGTGACCTTGCCCAGGGTTACACAGCTAGTAAATTTCTGAGGTTATATTTCATCTCAGGAAGATGAGTCTTCCTGACTTCAGACCTAGTGTTCTATTCACTGGGTCACTTAAATGCCCATCATTAGGAATTAGAAGACCTGGTTTGTAGTCCTGTCTCTACCCTACTAGCTATGCAACCTGGAAAAAGTAACTTGAACTCTAGCAACTTAAGATTTCTTCATTTTTAAAAAAATTTCAATAATATTGATACTATTGGTCTCAGAGAATTGCTCTGAATATCAAATTTTAAAAAGTATATGAAAATGCTTATAAAATAGCAAAGCATGATATAACACCTATTTTCATTATATCATTATCAAAATATATGTGCTCTACTACAAACAATTCAGTACAAGTAATTTCTCCTAGAGTCTGTCCATTTTCTCAAATGACTCAATCATACAAAAGAGAAAAGAGCCTGTTTGACATTTTTTTCTTCTCATCTATTCTCTTGGTTCTTCATTATCCACTGTAGGATGGCAACATAGGAATAACTAGAAGGACAATAGCATGGCAGCCTGATCTTAGAGGACTGCTGGTGATAACTATAGTTCTAATAAAATTTGTTAGAAGAAGGCAGGGAAAGAAAAATGAGGAGAAACTGAGGTCAGAAGAAAGTGACAGATGGGGAAAAATGAGAGATGGGGACTTGGCCTGGAAAGCATCTCTGTTATTGTACAGTAGGACTGTGGCAATGTTAGAGCTGAAAGGGGCTTTAGAAATTGCCAAGCTAACTAAACAATAACTTACTATGAGTCAGGAAGCATGTTAAGTTCTGGAAATACAAAGACAAAAATGAAAGTCCCTATCCTCAAGGAGTTCACATGCTAGCAAGGGAAACAAAGTTCACATGTAAATACATATAAAATATGGACAAAATATATCTGATGGGAATTGGAATTTCATTGTTAGAGGGAACTCCCAAGAAAGGAAATTCCTTGTCCTAATGAAGATTATTAACTTTCCTATAATTTATAGACTTAAAAAATTGTGTGGAGCCCAGAGAGGGCAAATGATTGCTAAAGGTCACATAGCTAGTCTGTCAGAGGTGGACATTGATTTTAAGTTCCTGTGGCAATCAGAGCAGCTTTTTATCCATTCTCCATATAGCCTCTCCAAAGTAATATTAAGTGATCTTGGAGGAAAGCACCCATAGCTACTGGGAGGAAGAAAGCCCTTATAAAGGAAGTGGTGATTGATCTGAGTTTTAAAAGGAAGCTAGTAATTTTGATATCTCTTCTACACTTTGGGGCTAAACTCCTTGAAAAGGTCATTTACAATAATTTCCTCCACTTCTACTCCTCTCAATCTCTTCTTAACTCTAAAAAACCTGGCTTCCTACCTCCTCATTCAATTGATCTGTTCCAAAGTAACTACTGTAGTTTCTTATTTGCCAAATCCAAAAGCCTTTCCTCAATCCTCATTCTTCTTGAAACTTTCTGTAGCCTCTTTTAAAAAAAATATTTAGAATAATTTTCCATGGTTACATGATTCATAATCCTCCCTCCCCCTCTCAAAGCCAATAAGCAGTTTTACTGGGTTATACATGTATCATTGTTCAAAACATTTCTATGTTATTCAACTTTGCAGTAGAGTGATCCTTTAACATCAAAACCCTAATCACATCCTTATTGCACTAAGTGATTGAGCATATATTTTTCTTCTGCATTTCTACTCCCACAATTCTTTCTCTGGATGTGGATAGGGCTTTTCTCATAAGACCCTCAGAATTGTGCTGGATTATTGCATTGCTGCTAGTAGAGAAGTCCATTACATTGAACTGTACCACAGTGTATTAGTCTCTGTGTAGAATGTTCTCCTGGTTCTGTTCCTTTCACCCTGCATCAATTCCTGGAGGTCGTTACAGTTCACATGGAATTCCTCCACTTTATTATTCCTTTCAGCGTAATAATATTCCATCACCAACATATATCATAATTTATTCATCCATTCCCCAATCAATGGACATCTCCTAATTTTCCAATTTTTTGCCATCTGTAGCTTCTTAACACTGTGTTGATCACCCTTTTCTCCTTGATAGTCTAATCTCTTTAGGTTTTTGGGACACCATTCTCTCAGGGTTCCTCTTCTACTTATCTGACCACTCCTTCTCTGCCTCCTTTGCTGAATCTTTATCCAGTTCATAAACAATATCCATGAGTGCCCCACACGATTCTATACTGAGCCCACTTCTTATCTCTCCTTATGATATATTACTTGGTGCTCTCATCAGCTCCCATGGAATTAAACACTTCTTTGCTGATGATACTTAAATCTGCTTACCCAATTCTAACTTCTCTGCTGACCTCTAGTTTCACATCTCTAAATGCTCATCAAACATCCAAACTGAATATCCAGTTTGAACATATCTTAAAACTCACCATGTGCAAAACAGAATTCATTATCTTTCTCTCCAAATGGTCTCCCTTTCTAAAAATTTTTAAATGTCTCAAAGGTATCACTATCCTCTCAGTCCCCTTGGATCATGACCTACATGTCATCCTCAACTCTTCATTATTTCTCACCTCCAAATCACATCTACAATCAAGGTCTATTGATTTCATCTTTGAAACATCTCTTGCATATTCCTCCTTTCCTCTGATACTACTTGGTGCGGGCCCTCTTCTCTTCAAACAGAGGCCACTAAAAGGTTGGCCTACTTGCCCCAAGTCTTCATCTTTCATTCAACTGCCAAAATAATTTTCTTAAAACACAGGCTCTATCATATCACTCCCCTTCCTTATTCTGGCTCCCCTATCCCCAAGAAATGACAAAAGATCAGACTAGGGAATGACACTTCCCTTTTACACAACAATCTAGTCCTTTTTTTTCCTCTTATAGTATGGCAACTTCCTGTAGCCCTAGCTTATTATGGGTAAATAAAATATTACTGCATTTTTTCCCCCTACAGATTTATAGGACAGAAATTTACTTTAATTGGACCCTAATAACAAGGGCCTGTTATGAATTTATTCTTTTTTAATTCAGACATTTTATATATATAGTTTTTGATATTTTGATTCTGAATTTTGAATTTTTTTCTCTCAAAGTTTAATTTTTTCTTCTATCATGTTTTTGGGTTTTCTTTTGATAATTCACTCATACACCCATAACTCAACCACTTTGAGTTGATCCGGGTGTTGATAAACACTCTCTTCAGGGGGAATTGTATTGTATTTTTATAAAAAAAATCCAAGATTTAAAATTTTGTTTAAGAAGAATTTCAGGAAAAGAAGTTTGCTAATTCCTTGAATCCAGAGAATGAACTCTGAAAAAAGATGCTTGCAGAAAGCTACACAGCATCAAGAAGATCCAGAATGAACTTTCGGGTGCAATCAATTGAACAGAAGGGAACTGAATGTTTATTGTAAATGTACACTTTTATGTCAAAGGGGATTGCCTCCTAATTTGGCTTTTTGTCAATGTGCCTAGCAAAATATTGGTTTTGCTTTCTCTCTTTTCTATTTCCCTCTTATCTCTAACTATTGTAATTTACTCTTAGAAAGCTTAATATTGTATTCATCTGTAGTTAGAAGTTTTGAGGGCTACAAGATGATTATGTTAAATGATCAATGGGGAGACTAGTCTCCCAATGATCATCGGGGGGATTGTGAAGATTGAATTTGGCTCTCTCCTGATTGTAACAATGAAGGTACTTAGCTCTTCCTTGATTGGGAAGATTAGATTGTAATCCCCTGTCTATTTTTAGATTTTAATCCCCAAAGTGTAAAGCATAGTACTTAGAGTTGAGTGTGGAGATCTACCCATTTTGGATTTTAAACACAGAAAGGTATGAACACCCATTTCATACATTGAGTGGGAGGTCTGTGACCCACCTGTGAAAGAGTGGGCAGTCCTGGAGTGGAGTGTCAGCTGTAATTGGTAGATGTAAAAATTTAGGGGAAGTGACACAAGAGAAAAAGGTCTTTAAAAGTGGAAACAGAGACACACAGAGGCTCTTGTAGTGAAGAGAGAGACTTGGAGTGAAGAGAGACTTGGAGTGAGGAGGGACTCTTGGAGTTTGAAGGAGACACACTTGGAGTGAAGCCTGCTGGAGCTGAGGCTGATGAAGAATTTGCTAACTGAACTGACAACGTGGTGAGTGTAAAGGCTGACTTCCTTTTTCACGCCTTCAAAAAAGGCCCATTGTCTCGAGACTCCTTTCCCCTTACAACTTATATTCATATCTCTCTCTCTCTCTCTCTCTCTCTCTCTCTCTCTCTCTCTCTCTCTCTCTCTCTCTCTCTCTCTCTCTCTCTCTCTCTCTCTCTCTCTCCCTCTCTCCCTTAATATCTTCCCTCTATTATAAAATAAACTACCATAAATTACATTTAACTTTAATAATTCATTTTTGGGATTTATAAATTAAATTCCTGGCAACCAATTAAATATTCAGTCAAACCATTAAATTAACAAAACTCCATTAGCTCTCTATTTCCTAAAGGATCAATTACAAAATCCTCTGCTTGGTATTCAAAGCCCCTCATAACCTAGCTCCCTTCTTGCTGCCTTTCTTAAATTTACACATCCCTCCACACCCCGATAAAGATTGCCATGGATCTAGTTACTTTGTTTTTCCATGAAGAAGAAACTCCATATCTCAGCTCTGGGCATTTTTTTTTCTGCTGGGCTTTCATGCCTGGAACACTCTCCTTCCTCATCTCTGCTTCTTGGCTTCCTTTAAGTATCAGGTAAAATCCAACCATCTATAGGAGACCTTTCCCAGTCCCTCTTAATTTGAGTACATTCCCTTTTTTAGTTATTTCCTTCTTACTCTGAAAATAGCTTGTTTGTACTTTTTTTTTTTGTATATTGTTTCTTGAATTAGAATGTTAACTTCTTGAGGGCAGGATGTGATGTGTATTTTGCACATAGTAGGAATTTTAAAAAATGCTCACTGACTAGAAGGCCAGGTTAGCCAAATCAAAAAATGTATCAAGGTAGGTTTGGGCTAGTTTGTGAAAAGGTTTAAACACTAGATAGAGAGTGATATGGTTTCTCCTGAGCTTTTTCTAGACTAAATATTCCCAGTAACTTTAACTGTTCTTCACATGACAGGAATTTGAGGCTCTTCATCTTCCTGGCTTCCCTCCTCTAAACATTCTCCAGCTTAACAATATCTATCTTATAATATCACCTAGAATTGAAATGAATATTCCATATTTGGTTTTAATGGGGCAGGGTACAGAGGAGGTATCACTTCCTAGTAGTTCCAAATTTTGGAGGAAGTATGTATAGTGAAGTGATTCTTAAATTTTGGTCTCAGGATTCCTTCACACTCTTAGAAGTTATTCAGAACACCAAAGAGTTTTGCTTATATGGATTATAATGGATTAATACTTACCATATTTGAAATAAAAACTCAAAATTTAAAAATATTAAACTAATAGTAATAAACTCAAGTAAGCATGTTAGTATAAATGACATCTTATGAAAATGACTATTTTCAAGAATAAATTTAGGCAAGAATAGGATTATTTTACAAATTTTTGCAGATGTCTTTAATAATTGACCTAGAAGATTGTTAAATTTTTATATCTGCTTCAGTACTCATTCTGTCGTATTATATTGTTTTGATTGAAGAATATGAAGAAAATTCAACTTCATTCAGATATGTAGTTGGAAAGGGAAGAACATTTTAAAATGCATATTATAATATCTTAGTATTCTAAAACATTTATTATAATTACTTCAAAATAATTACATTATTACAAAATGTTTTAATGTTATTACAAAAAGATTTGTAATGGTAGGCCCTCTAAAAGGGTCCCAGGGATCCCCAGGAATTTGCTGAACACACAGTGAATGGCTGACAAGATCTGTTTCAAGTACCAACCTTGGATCTAATGGTTGTGTGCTTTTGAGGAAGTTACTTATAATGCCCAGGCAACTCACTCAGGCTTTAAGTTACAGGGCCAATGTAGAGAATTTCCTCACTGAGTTTCCTATACCAGTAAAATCACAAGTCTGGTCCTATTTCTGAAAGTTTTGCCTCTCAGTGAAGATTTCAGTGGTTCTGTTGGATGTCACATCACATTATTGACTCATTCTAAGGTTGAAGTCTATCAAAAGGTCCACATCTTTTTCAGATACCACATCTTGTACTTGTGAAGCTGATTTTTTAAACTCGTGTGTAAGTTGTTATTTTTTTTAAATCTTTATTGAATTTTTAAAAATTTGATTTGGTCTCCGTGTTTTAACTTGTCAAGAATTTTTTGGATACTAAATCTGTGAGTGTAGAACTACCCATTCCAGTTTTGCCTTATCTTTAAATTTGATTAACATGCCATCTGTACCTTTATCAAAATTAATGATAAAATGCTTAACAGCCCAGGGTCAAACCTAGACTCCTAAGGTACTCTATTTGAAAGTTCCTTCCAAGTTTATAGGATCATAGAGTTAGAGTTTGAAAGAGCTTTACAGGTCATCAAACATCACTTGCTGCCTTCATTTTGTAGCCAAGGAAATTGAAGCCCTGAAATGTAATGAAAGTCGCCCAAGAATACACTGGTCATAAGTAATGAAACCAGAAATTTGAAATTAAGTCTTCTGGTTCCTAATCCATACTTTTTCTAATTATGATACTGTTTTTAATTGCCAATAACCTTAATGAACCTAGTTTGGATCTGATCATTCAATTAGCTTCAGAGTAGTTTAACTGCATTATTGTTTGTCCCACAACTTTCTGTTTTGTTTTCCTCAAAAATGACATGAGGATTTATTTTAAAATTTTTGCTGAAAATATTATACATCATTTTATTGATTTTCAGTTTAGTTTGACCCTGTCAAAGATCAATGAAGATTTATTAAGTACCAGCTACATATCAGGTGTTGTGTTCTGCATTGGAGATACACAAGTGAAGATAAAAATCTTCCCTCACCTTAAGGAGTTTATATTTTATTAGGGGAAACAGATACATATATTACTATATGCAGAATGAATGTTAGATAGGGACTGATGGTAGTAACAATTGGGAGAATCAAGAAAGGCTTAGTGTAGAAGGTGGTTATTGACTTGAGTGCTGAGTGATTCTGTGAGGCAGAGTTAAGAATGGAGTCCATTCTAAGCATATGGAATAGCCAGTTCAAAGTTACAGATATAGAAGATGGAGTAGTGAGTGTGAGGAAGAGGGTAAAGGTCAGTTTGGCAGGACTGTAGAATGCAAGAAGGGAAGTAATATATAACAAGGTAAGAAAGATAGCTGAGGAAGGAAGGAAATAAGGTTAGTCTGGCATGATGTGTTCTTGATGAAGCCATTTTGGCATTTTAATGTTACTGTTTTCCTTTTCTAAGTGTTCACCAGACAACTGTAGACCTAAAATTCTGCCAGAATTCCAAGTCAAGATTTCTGGTCTGTTGTTTGTGGATTCTCTTTTTGACTTATATAAAAACAGCATTGCTTCCCTGCTGTTTTGAAAAGAAAAAAGATACTTTTTAAATTGGCCAAAATAGAATATCATTCTGTGTACTATATCCTATGATCAGAAGATTACAGATGGAGAACTAGAAGGCCCTCAGAGACCTTTTAGAAAAATTCTCTCTCTTTTAAAGAAAAGGAAATTCAAGACTGAAAACCAAAGCCACAAAAACCCAATTCAAATCTTGGTCCCTTGGCTTCAAACCTAGCATGATGCATTGTACCATCTCCCTTCTTCCCTCTCTATACCCCCACCAAGATGATTCCTAAGACTCTTTACATAAGAGAAATAAGAGGATTTTTAAAAAAGGATTACATTAGTGCAGATATTATATCTACTTATTACTTTCACTTGGATCAATTTTCAGTATAGTATAATTAATTCATAGTATAATTAAAATCATAGTATAATTAAAAAAAATTCGTTCATAGATCTCCCTCTGGAAAGTATTAAATCTTTCCCACATTTTACAATTTTATTTCAAGTGAAAAACATTTGCTTTTCTCTAAATTTAGCCTTGGTTACTCTTATGCAAGTAATTTTGCAAAGATGACATGCAAAGATCACACCCTCAAAGGACATATTCTTATTGTGATGAGGGACTCTGGTCAAAAGATTATGTGATTTTGGAGTGATAATGAATTTCCTATCTTTGTAAAAACCATAAAAAGGGAAGGCTTTTGACCTAGCTAACTGGAAAAAAAAAATAGGATTTTCACACAAGAGAGAGGCAAGGCTTGTAATAATGTGAAGAAAGCTGCCAAATATTAGAGTAACTCTTCTTAAATCAAGGCAAATTAGCTAAAACCTTAATTTACATAATAAATATTAGGAAATAATTATTTGCTTTATAAAAAAATTCTCCTAGATACAAAAGGATTCATCATTGTTGTATAAAGTCAACCCAGTGTATTTAAAATATAATAAAAATTAAATGTAAACCTACTTTTTTATGTTTTAGAATGTCAATATGTTGACAAAATGTGATACTTTAAAAAGGACACAGGTATAAGTGTTAAAGCTATTCAAAACTTGGGACGCTTCTTGCCTTCATATAAACTCACAGGATCATTGGGCCAAGGGAAAATTGCATTGCCTCCAAACAACATAGCTCTTATGGGATTTCTTTGATAATTCCTCCTTTATTCATTGCCTTTGACTTTTGCCCTTCTCTTTTACATAAGAGAAGGATTGGAGGCACAGGATTCTCATAAAGGGTTAAACAAGAGTTTTAAGGAATTTCTAATTCTAAGTCACTTAGAAGCTTGGGACATATATCTTATAAAGGGCAAAGCTTGATAAATTAGGGAAAAAGATTAAAAAGACAGTTTAAAGTCTGTATGTGCTATTTAGCTGTTAGATATTTCGTTCTCTAAAAGAGCTTGGCTCCTTGAGTCCTGCTTCTCTTTTTGAAGGGAAATGTTATATGCAATTAAGACTGAATACTGATAGATTTCTCTCCTTTTGTGAGGGGGGAAAAAAGATAACAGCTGTGGGTATTTTCCTGAGTTTGAGTGTTGGCTCTGTAAAAGGCCTGTCTCTCAGTAAAAGAATTAAAGCTGAAGTCTCTCTGCTCCAAGATAAAAATGAGATGGCAAAGTCTACTTTTCTTATTGGGCAGAAAATGAGGCCTACAACTGAAGTAAGGAGTTGGAAACAGAGAGAGTTCTTTTCTGGCATATTTAAAGGGATGACATGA
Source organism: Monodelphis domestica (assembly GCF_027887165.1). Taxonomy (NCBI): domain Eukaryota; kingdom Metazoa; phylum Chordata; class Mammalia; order Didelphimorphia; family Didelphidae; genus Monodelphis; species Monodelphis domestica. The sequence continues at coordinate 171,379,510 of NC_077229.1, forward strand.
TAAATAAAAGCTGTCAGGCAAGGCTGGGGTCTAATCTGCATTCAGACTTTTGAGACACCCCATATAACACTACTGTAAAATGTATGAAAATAATTTTCATACATTGTTACTTTAGATTGTCACAATGATTTTTCAAGGCAGGTACTTCATTTTATAAATGCAGAAGCTAAAGGCCCAGAGAAGTTAATTTGGTTTTTCTATTGTCAAAAAGATAGTAAGTGCATTTGTAGATACTGTACATACAGTATAGTATGTAAGTAAAGTACTTATAGATAGAAAGAAATAGTATTAAGACTCTGATCTCTCTAATTCCAAGTTCAGGATGAGGACTACCACATCCTTACTAATGTCTTCAAACAAGTTCCTTAGAGAAAAAGCCTATAAAAAATAGGATGAGTAATTGTTCTTATTTCAGAATATATGCTCCATAAGATTACACATAATGCTATTGGCATATTGTATATACTGAATATAGTGACCATGAAAATAAAAAAACAACCTCTGTAACTAGGATCCAGAAGAAAATAAAATATAACGAGGAAACAAGGATGGGTCCCAATGAAAAACATTTTATAGTCTAACTTTTTCCCCTTTTCAAGCGGTCTTCCTGGAGATCTTTACTATTATGAATATATTATCTTTAGAGAGATACATTGTATTAAACTTTATAAAGTAGAAACTCATTTCAAGAAACAGAAATATATGTTAAGAACTAATGATATTTAGCAGGTGGGTTCAAATTTTCATGGTCAAATGACTTGAGAAAAATACTTGTAAGACTGTTATATAACTAATCTTGCATAATATGATCCTATTATGAATTACCTTCACTGACAGACATGGAAATATGTATTGCAAGATGGCACATGTATAACCTAGATCACATTACTTGCCATCTTGGGGAAGGGGGAGAGGAGGAAGAGCGAGAGAGAACATGAATTGCAAAATATCTGAAAATGATCATTAAGAATTGTATCTATATGTAGTTGGGAAAAATATAAAAATAAAAAACCCATCTTTACAGTTTTGGTTATATTATGAAAATTAATCAGGAATCTAAGGAGAGATATAAAAATTCAGGCTACCTCATGACATCTACTACCACAGTTACTTATTTAATATGGAGTTGGTTCATCAATGGTGATAGTAAAGCCGGACCCTTTGCATCAAAGTTACATTTCTTAAACCAAGATCAAGTCTACAATCTTGGTCTCATTGCTATCATACTTTATGCACAGGTTAAGGAAAAAGGATGCAAGAAGCTGTAAAAATTGTGTTTTTGAAAAATTTTAATAGCCCTGTACAATATTTGATGTTTATACTGATAAGATGTGCAGCAAGGTGAGGAAGAGAGAGATTCCTTAACACAACACCACAAAATCTCTACTAGTAAAGTACTATTCAGTGCCATAATCAGGCAAAAAGAGGATAACTGCTTTTAGAGTGTTGTGATTTCAGTGCTCCATCTGTTTACTAAAATTACTCTTAGCTGCATTGAAATGTCTGATATGACACTGCCAGCAAATAGCAAGAGGTGTAGTTATGCAATAGGGGAAAGGCCTTGGGGTCTAACCCTCTGCAGATAATGGATTCCATGCAGAGACTTCCAGAAAGCTAGTTACAGATTAGGTATTCAGTAAACACTCCTTGAATATAGACATACATCACTTTGATTAGTTAGTCCCAATCTAACCAGAGGGTCAGTATCTGATATTTCTGATGACCTTGGAAGATGAGGAACAGGATCCTTTGAATATGGAAACAGGACAGGGAAATGCTACTTAATCTTAGGAAGAGGATGTGAAGAGAAAAGATATTGCCATAGATCATTTAGTTGGTTATTTGATAAGTATTCCACACTTACTGAGTACCTCCCTAGATGCTAGATACTGAGCAAGAAAGAAGTAAGACTTCATTTTTGTCCTTGTGTACTGTTAGAACACCATCATTTGATTTTAACTTGGATAGAGGTATTATAAGTTTGGAGTATAGTGTAAAGGGAGTGAAAAAAGAATAAATGAGGATAGTCTGGAAGAAAAACTATATAGCTAAATACTTCTTTTTTGGGCTGGTATAATTTATTAAGTTGCTTTTTGAAAACAAAAAATGTTGCAAAAATGAGGTGACATATTCTGTGAAAATCTTCACACATGAAGGATGTCTGAATGCCTGTAAGCTCAAGTCTGCTGGCTGTTTTTCCAAAGACAGAGTTACACCCAACGTTTTATGTCAAGTAATACACTCATAAAAATCTGGAACTTTGTATTTCAAAACAATAGTGCATTTGCAGATGTCTCACACCATTATCCTTCCATTTTAGGCTCATGGAGATGTGATAAATGAGTGAAGAATCATTTTCTGTTAAGTGGAGCGAAATGATTCTCATGCTCAGGACCCTATGCTGGCAGACTTTTTCCTGTTGTCCAGTCTCATGACTTGTCTATTAATCTTAGTGTTTGTATTAAAAATATTTTAGTGCATTCTTTCAATTGTTGAATATGAATTTGGTGAGAGCTGATGGAGAATGTAAGGAAATAAAATTACATCCAGCTTTAAAATTTAAAAAAAGATAGGTTTTTAAGCTTTATATTGAGAAGGTAAGAAATGAATGATAACTGATGAATAGGAAGAGACATAAAGAACAGTACGAGAATATTTTATTTACTTTCTTTAAATAAATTTTCTTGGTGTCTACAGATTGGTACTAAAACATGAGGGATCTTTTGTATGGCTCTAAGTCCTGATGAATCTTTTACTAAAATCTGCTTTCTATGTCAATGACACTAAATCATTCTTTTGGACTCACTTCAGAACCAATCTGGGTCTGATTTTTCATCTTTTCCTTTTTTAAAAGGACTTAGTAAAGGCCACTGACAAATTTTATCCTTCAAGTTCAATTCTGCAGTGTTCAAAAGATATAAAAGTAAAGTTAAGCTAATTTATCTGCCAGTAGGCAGAAGGGTTTTGTAGCACTAAGTTACTTGTAAATGCTTATTTATCAATAAACTCTTTCAGAGTTTTGAGAACTCAGGCCATAAACAAAAGATCTATTCATTCGAAAGCAGAATCTTGATAACAGAGGAGAAAAGGAAAAAATAATAAACCTTAAGTTTCAAAGGAATTTTAACATTTAGTATTTGTGCCATTACATTTTTTGAGAAATCAATGTAGAAGAAATATATAAATACGTGTTCAAATATAAAATGCAAAAACATTTTTAAGTTCTTGGTTCCTTATCACATTTAAATTTGGGCATATGAAAAATGTTTCCTACAATGAACCATTCCTACAATACTACAAATAAACCTAAGATGTCATTAAAATACTTTTTAAGATGAATGATAGTTCTGAGACTTAATTACTGTATTTAAAAAGGGCAAATTTCAACACCCCTGAAAACTTCCTATCAACCATTTCATTAACCATCACTTTAAAAAGCAGTTCAGATAGAACATTAATCATTTTTTAGACCAATCCAATATTTATTATGAGACAAAAGAAATGTAATGTATATTTACTCTAAATAATGGAGACAAGGTCTGTTTTAGATAATCAACTAATGTAGGCTTTTTTTTTCAATACTTGGATCAAGACCAAATTCCCACTTAACACTCAGGTTAAAAATGCCCTCACCCATGAAGCTTTTTAAAAATGCAAAAACACTTAAAAACTGATAAATTGATGATTAAATGATGTTAACCAATGTGGACTAAACTAATCTGCCAGACTACATATTTCCTTCAATGTGTTATTTAGTTATTTCTTGTTTCATTCAATGGGGAAAAATACTGAAGTCAATATCAGAAGGAACCCAGAAGGAACTCAGAAGGCATTGTTGAGGATGATAAGGTCTAAAGAAAGAAACTAAGGACATTAGGGGCGCAGGTGGTGTTTTCATGATTGCTGCAGTTTAAAGACAGAGGCTTCTGACAGAAATCTCTACAACTTTTAACACTGTTGAATATTCTCTTCTCTTTTCTAGGCTTTTTTGATACTGTTTTCTCATGGTTCTCTTCAAATATATTTGACTATTCTTAATATACTTTGATCATCATCCAGGCAATACCCATTAACCATGTGTACTTACCAAGATTTGCTCTGGGAACTCTTCTCTTCTTGTATACTATCTTACTTGTGATCACATCATTGCTAACACATTCAATTTTCCTCCATCTCTAGATAATTTTAGATTTGTTTTTAGGGCACTAACCTCTCCCCTGATCTACAGTCTCATGCAACCAATTGTCTATTGAACATCTCAAAACTGAACTTATTACCTATCCCCCAAAACCCTCACACCCCTTTCCACACTTCTCTATTACTACACCAACCTCTCAGTCACCCAGGCTCACAACCTATGTGTCATCTGTGACTCCTCACTATCTCTCACCATGTCCAGCTCCCTGCATTGTGACCAAGAACTAATGAATTTGCTTTTGTATTATTTATCCTTTATGTGTCCTTTTCTCCTCTGACACTCTCACCAGTCTAGTGTAGGCCCTTCTGAGTTCATGCCTGGATCACTGGTATTTTTCCTCTCTTCCATAAGTCTTTCCCTTCTCTATTCTATCTTCCACTCAGTTGTCAAAGTGATCTTCCTAGTCAGGTAATAATATTCACCTCACCTTTCCATTTCCTACTCATTCAATGAACTTCAGTGGCTCCCTATCACTTCCAGGGTCAAATATAAAACCTTCTATTTGGCATTCAAAACCCTTCAAAAACTGGCTCTCCTCTATTTTTCCAACCTTCCACCCTTTACCTGCTCTGGGATCCAGGGGCACTGGCCTTTTGATTGTTCTCATGAGACACTCCATATCTTGACTGTGCAGATTCTCTTGGCTGACCTTCATGCCTAGAGTACTCTCCTCTATCTCTACACCTTCAGTCTTCCCTGGCTTACTTTAAGTTCCAGCTAACATTTCACCTTCTGCAAATTGCCTCTCTTAAATCGCCTTAATTCTTGATACTTAGCAAAGGGCCTGGCACATAGGTGCTCAATAAATGTTTATCATGATTGACTGATTTTCACCCATTCCCACTGTTGATTATTTTCTATTTGCCCTGTAATTAGCTTTCTACCTATTGCTTTCCTCATTAGGGACTGTCTTTTGCTTTTCTTGTATTCTCAGTGGTTAGCCCAGTGGCTGACACATGGTAAATATTAAATAAGTGCTTGTTGTTTTTGTTGTTGTAGATAAGTTATCTAAATGTTTAAAGAAATGCTAACTTACTTGCAAGCCTATTTTGTTGATTCTAAGAAATGAAACAAAATAAGAGTCTGTGCTAATTTTTTTAACTGATTCTATACTTATTATTATCCACAATAGACTGAAAATACACTCTTTGGTGAAACCAACTACAGCTGGGACTTTGATTAATGAATAACTTTTTTCATTTGTTAAGGTGGAGTCATCAGACAAAACAAATAAAATCTCTTCTGTTTTCTCTTAATGATTTGGAAAACTAATATTAATGTTAAAACTGAAAAACCCTAGGATAGTTTATGATTGAATAATCCACTCTAACAGATTTACTGTTTGTTTGCAAACAGGAGATACATTTCAAATGGGGAGTGAAATATGCACCAAAACAGTCTTTGTTTTGTAGTCAATCATAGTGAATTACTTCCTCTTGGAGAAAAAAACATAATAAATCACAGGATGATAGACAACTATATTTATAAAAGGACACAATCAAAACTCCCCTGGAAATTCTCAGAAACATTTACATACACAACACAAATTGAGATCCTCCATGACAGAACAGCATATGGTACACATTCTCATAACTTAAAGCAAACAACAATTTTCAGAAGCTCCTAAGTTTGAAGTATGTATAGTGTCTTGTCATCCATTCATTCTACTCCCCGAATGATTTTTTCTGGAAGTTTCTCTATAATATTAATTCTTTTTATTTACTTATGTGTGAACTCCCCCACCCCCATCTTACACATCTATTTTGATGTCTCTACATGGCTGAAAAAAATAAATTTTAATGCCTTGGTAAAAATAATGAATCAACATATAAGCTATCACTATGGCTATTTGGAATAATACATTTTCTAATTTGCAACCACCAATAATTTTTAATGACATCATTTGTTGGTGATTAAATTTCCTCTGTTCTTCCATGCTACTAGCTAAAGAGCCAAGTCAACCAGGAATGATATTCCTGATATATGGCAAGAGAACTAACAGATATAAAATACTGTGATTAGGGGTATGATTATGCCATTTTTATGAAAATGCACCAAGAAGCCATCTTAATAGTTTGCTGTATAACAAGTGAAATTGTGGACAGCGCAGAGATTACTAGGGCCATAAACACTATCTCCAATGTTACAACAAATGAAAGAATAAAATTTATTTTCCTTTTGTATAGTAGGTCAATATATGTAATATATTACAACAATTAAAGATTTAAAAATAAGGTTTCTCTTAGGAAAAGGGATTTATCATGTAGTTTTTGGTCTAAAATAATGTTTCTTTCCTCTCTGCTATAAGACTTTTCAAAGGCCTATCAGAAAGAAAGCCAAAAAAAAAAATACTAGATTAGTTATTGACTTTTTTTGATTTTTTGGGTTACTCAAAGCCAAAAATGATGAGGAGGACTGAAAAAGATCCAGAAGAAGACCTTAATTTGTTTCACCATTCTCAAGATATGAAAATGTTTTGCAAGTTTCAGCTATGATATTTAGTAAGTGTTATTTAGTCCAAGCAGTAAAAAGCCATGGATTTTTTAAGGCAAAAAAAAGGTCCAAAATTATACTATTGTTAACTATATTAAAAAAGAGAATTTTTTAATCTAAAGAAAACTATGTCATGTTCTAAATCCCAGGACTTCTAATTACCATTGTGTTCAACCCATAAAACCAAACTTAGTGGATAATCAAGAATTATATGTTGTATCTAAATCTTCTTTAAGCTTTGAAATGAATTTTTCTCACTTTTAAGTATTAACTATGACAGGGAGGGACCTTCACCAATTAGCTATAAAGAAGGTACTTTTCAAGGGAAAGCATTTTAATGCATCTTTTATTTTAAACCCTTACCTTCCATCTCAGAATTGATACTGTGTGTTAGTTCTAAAGCAAAAGCGTGGTAAGGGGCTAGGCAATGGGGGTTAAGTGACTTGCCCAGGGTCACAAAGCTAAGAAGCATCTGAGGCCAGATTTGAACTTAGAACCCCCCCATCTCTTGGTCTGGCTCTCAATCCACTGTGCCACCCAGCCGCACCCTTAATATATCTCTTAAAAAAAAAGAAAATTAACTCTTCATTGGTATTATTTCTACCAATATATATCACTAACTTAACACTGAGATTTAATCTAATTAAAGAAAGATCTAGGCTATTTTAAAAATGTGGTTAATGTAGCGGTTTTTATTATATTCATATCTAAAATAGGGATAATGTTAGCCCTACTTCCCAGGGTTTGGGGAGGATCAAATATTTGTAAAGTTCTTAGTATAGTACCTGGCATATAGTAGGTACATAATAAATGCTTTTCCCCTTCCTTTCTCAATATAGGTAAGTACTGATGCTATTTTCCCCATGTAACAAGTAGGGAAATGGCATCAGTGATTTGTACATATACATATGAATAAAAACTAATACTATACATATTTGCTGACATTATTTGGTTGAGGACCACAGGTATTACCACACCTAAAATTATTTTTTTAAGTTAAGTATTTTTTTGATGAATTCATCTCCCTGAAATGTATTTACAAAGAACAAAAAAGAAAGGGGAGCAAACATTTAAATAGTGTTTACAAAGAGCCAAGGTCTAGCAGAAAAATGCTAGGTGGTGTAGTGGAAAAAATGCTGGACCTGGAGTTAGGAAGACTCATCATCCTGTGTTAAAATCTGGTCTCATTTACTAGTTGTGTGACCCTAGGCAAGTCACTTCATTCTGTTTGCCTCAGTTTCCTCATCTGTCATATGAGCTGGAGAAAGAAATGACAAATCATTCCAGTATATTTGCCAAGAAAACCTATGGGGTCATGAAGAGTTGGACAAGACTGAAAATGCCTAAACAATAATAATAAATGTTCTAGGTGTTATGCTAAGCACATTTTACAAACATTTTATCTCATTTGATCCACATAACAATCCTGCTAGGCTTGTGCTCTTACTATTCTCATTTTACAGTTTGAGAAACTAAATATAAGTTAAGGTACTTGCTGAAGATTACACTGGTAGTAAATGTCTGAGGATGAATTTGAACTCAGATCCTCTTGATTAAAGGGCCCAGTGCTCTCTATCTCTGAGCCACTTAAGAGCCTCTATATCTCTGACCCACCTTTTGTTTGTCTATCTGTCTGTCTGACCACCCTGTCATTATAATTATAAATGTACAAGCAATTTCCTACTCAGTAGTTTTCTAAATTATTATAGATCACCTAAAATGGTGAAGGAGAGGCATGTAGCAGACATATGAAGATTATATGAAATTACAGATAAAAGAATTATTCAGAAGAAGCACTCTAAAGGATATAATTAGAGAAATTTCTGACCAGGAAAAAAAGATTGTCTGGGCATGGAATTGAGTGAGTTATAATTGATAGAAAGACAGTTTACTTGTGCTGTTGCTTTAAATAGATCATCAAGAAAGTACAAAGGAAGTTTCCAAGCTATTGGGTAGCTCCCTGGTGGTAGATGAACAAAGGGCATAGATAAGAATCACAGAGATTTAGGTGGTAATGATAATTTGTGACCTATCCTGTGACCTATAAGTACCAACACTGGTAATCAAAAATATACTAGAAGACTGGCATTATTTATATCTGGAAAGGCATTAAATAAAAAAAAAAACAGTTACTATCAACTAGATTTATAATATAGGCTAAGACAATGATGATTTTTCATGCCATACCATCTGCTCATTAATTTCTAAAGAATGAAGTAAAAGTCAAGAGTCAAAAGGTTTGGTTTTTGTCTAACATACATCTGATTTATTATTTAACTTGGAAAAATAAGTAGCTATTATGTTCCCAAAGTTTTCTCAATATAAAATGGAGATGATTTTTCCCCAACTGAATTCCTTCAGAAAAAGATAATTTCTACAAAGAACTTGTAGTACTTTAGACAATCTTGCTAAATATTTCTAGTTCAGACAAAGGTGAAGGAAAGTAACCCCGACATAAATATTTGATGAGAGAAACATGATAAGAACAATGGCATACTCCTAAATAATTTTTGTTTATGTGATATTTTACTTTAAGCAGTTCAGAGTTCCTAATGAAGCATAATGAATACTGTAACATTCTTATGAAGAAGTGCAACTCTTATCTGAACAGATAGGACAAGAGAGGCAGAGAAAAATTAAGTTGACTCACCAAAGGGTTACATAAGTCCACAGAGGATCCAGGAACAATATCCAGTAACATCAGTAGATTGTTTCAAAAACCATATTGGAATCTAGTTGCCAGCAGTTTTTTGTTTTGTTTTTAACTAGTCAGGCTGCATAAACCTGTCCTCCCCCATTATTTCAGTTTGACTCAAAGCATGTTCTCAGAACCATATTCCACTAGTCTAATAAACAGCAATTTGTTTGACTATGTTTAAAGAGAGCCATAGCTAGAAGAGAGAGGTTGCAACGTGGAGGGTCATAATAGCACTTGTATCACTTTTGTAGTGTGGAAGCAAAATTCCCTTACTACTTAGTTAGCAAAAGAAATTAAAATAGAAAGTACTGCACGGCAGGCTTTTTTCTCTGCCATGATGTCTCATCACCCACCCACATACCCCCACATCAGGTGATCCAAACCAAGCAAAGACTGATGAAAAATAAACATACAAATACTAATCTTCTGCTCAAAAATATGTATCAGCTTCATCTTTTCCCACTATACTAGTTCTACACTGTCTAGCTTTTAAGTCACTACACACATTGTCTGATCTTATTTTCCATCATTCCTCATGATCACTGCCTCACAACCATGCTAAACTTTCTATCTACCCTTTATGGCATCACTCAATTCTGACTATATAGATGGTAACCATAGTTAGAGTAAAAAAGTTTGGGTGAAGACCAGGGTTTAGGTTTAATTCTAGTTCTACCATTAACTAGCCATGTAAGTAGTCACAGGGGTGTCATTTAACCTTTCTTAGAATTTGTTTATTCATCTATAATACTCCAAGGCTAAACAAGAGGATCCCTAAAATTCTATTAATTAATCAATCAGTATTTATTAAATGCCTTCTATGTGCCAGGCAATGTTGTGGGAATTAGAGATATAAATGTAAAAATTAGATAGTTTTTGTTCTCAGGAATTTACATTTTACTAGGGAGATGTAATGTTCACAGTTAAGTATACATATGATACATCCAAGACAAACACAGTTATTTTTTGTACAGGGGCACTAACATTCAGGGAAATCAGAAAAGGTCTCTTAAAGGAGGTTGTATTTGAGCTGAGTCTTGAAGGCAGTTAAGGAGTCTAAGAGGTGAGAAGAAACCTTCCAGGTATGGAGGGACAATCTGAATAAAGAAAATGTAGCTCAAAGATTCTCTATAGGGAAAAACAATCAAGGGAGCTTGTCTTGAACATGGAATGAATGACAGGGAGTAATCTTTTTTAATTCCTATAGAAAAAAACCCCACATTTAATTTGGAAACAGATGACTGGTGGGGGTTTATAATTTATAATCATAATTTACATAATTTACATGCCAGGTCACTTCTTTTTAAACTTTAGTTTCCCAAACTAATTCCCAAACAGATTACTGAACCTCACTCAAGATGGAAGAAAAAAAAATCTAGATTAGTCATGAGATTACCACATCAGGGAAATACAGTATATATATGTATATATATGTAGTTGACCCCTCCCCACTAAATGGCTCAGGTCAAAGAAACCTAAAGTTAATAATCACATTTACATCAATAAATAAATATATAAATGCTTTCACATTTCTGGTGAAAACTGCTTTCAAATGACATATTTATAAGGGAGGCTTCCAAAAGATTATCTTTAGCCAAGGAAAAGTTGCTGTAATACCACAAAACCAACTTTCAACTCCCAAACGTTTACAGTCTAAGCAATAATGAGTAAGTTTCTCTCCTTTATGCCTGAGAAAACATGTTTCCCAAATGGGGAGAGAAGAGTAACACTCTCCTATACCTCTCCCTTTCAATTACTTTCCCCCTCTTGCTCCCAGCTACTCATATGTACATTCTTTCCTTTGCTTTGGTTTATTCCTGGACAAGGGAAAATATGAGTGGCTTATTTATGCAAGCTGAGCTTTTGGCCTACTGAAGACTCTGGGAGATTCTGAATTGAGCTGACTTTCCCAAGTCTTTATTCCAAGGTATTGGAAAATCATGGTGGGGAGGGGTATAAGGATTCTGAGTAGGGAAGTCAGGCAAAAACCTTATAGTTAGAAAAAAGACAAAGTAAATGCAATTTTTAATAATCAAGTCAACTGCCACCTGATGATTATAATATGATTAACTGGATAGGGGTTTGAGCTACATGACTTCTAAGATCTCTTCAGTGCTATGTTGTAGATAGGACATCGGACTTGAAAGCAAGAAAGTGAATTCTTGCCTTAAATAATTATTAGCTATGGGATCCTGGGCAAATTACTTAACCCCCTTGCCTTCGTTTCTCCGTAATTATATGGGGATAACAGTACCTATGTACATATGTGTGTATGTGTATAAAAACACACATATTAACACATATGGCTTTGCAAGCCTTAAAGTGCTATATAAATATTAATATTATTGTTGTTGTTATACTATTTACTCTCTTCTAGATATGGGCAGCCCCAGTTGGTCTAGAACTAGGACTTCTTTCTTCGGCTCATTCCAAATGATCAACCTTTACATTAATTCTAGGATAAGTTGTTCTCTTTCTTCTGAGAGTAAAGAAAAGGGTAATATAGAGGGGAGAGAAAGACAGATGGGATCAGGGAAAAGAGGTAAAGAGGACAAAGAAGAGAGATAAACGAAATGGTTTTAGTCTCTTCTACTATGAATCATAGCGATCTAGCTTTTTCCATCTCTTCTGGTTCCCAGACAATCTTCCTTCCTCTCTTAGATTCCTAATCCTCCACAGAGAGTTGAAAGTCTCCTGTTCACTCTGGCTGTCGGTATTAGACATTACCAGCTTAACCTCTATGCCACTGCTCTCAAGTCTGACCTGCTGGCTTTCATAGTCACTGGCTTAAGTCTATGACTCTTGAGATCCTTAGGATTTCGGGATGGCTTTCAGGGACTTGCCTGTCATACTTGTGGTATGACCTTAAGGCTCTTTGCCATTTTGGAGTCTCTCTTTTAGAAGCTCTCCAGCTTATCAATGTCCTTCCTAACATATGATACCCAGAATTAAACACAGTATTTTAGAAGTGGTTTAAGTAGGAGGGCAGAGTAGAGTGAGATTTTGGCCTTTTTTTTTTTACCTTAGAACAGTACTGAAGTCAGTTGGCAAAGGCTTCTTACTGGCATTATAAATATACTCGAAGCAGTGCCAAAGCTCTATCAGTGGCCACAATGCTGATCACAAGTTTTCTAGTGGGCACACTGGGAAACATAAAAAAGTGCACTGAACAATGAATCAGGAATTCTAGGTTTTAGTTCTAGCTTTGTCACTAATTACTGTGTTGTCTTGGACAGGATATTTGAGCTCAAGTTCCTCAACTAGCAATTGAAGGGACTGGACTATAAGATCTGTCAAGTCCTTTTTAGTACTGATATTTTATGTTCCATTTTCAGTAAAAGAAAAAAAAAGGCTTAGCCTTAAGATAGGTTCCTAGTTAATTTCAAAACGATTAACTCCACAAATGGAAATTCAGCAACTGAAGTTATTTATTCAGTGTTGCAATCTCATGTCATAAATTAAATGTTTTTTTCCCCAGGCACATAACATTTTCCTCATATCAAATAATTTCCCAATTATAAAAATTTATTAGAGATTTTATCCTAACTTTGGTAAATGTTGGAAGAATAAGAACCAAAGATGAGTTGGAAAGAAGAGATTCTGATCTCCTCAGGAAAAAAAAATTGGGGGGAAATTGAAGTTATTATTTAAAAAGTTAATTGGATAAAAGAACTAAGTAAAATAAAAGGTTTACAAAAATGTATTCCTGGAGATTTCATGAATCCTCTATTTTTTCATTCCTAACAGCTGAAAGGAACAAAGAGTGAAGAACTGGAAGGGGGCTCTTCTAGATGGAGTAAATTCTATTTTATACATTCAGATACTCCAGAATGGCAAGAAATATTTCCAAATGATAATTTTTGTGCATAATATATTTGGTAGAATAAAAATCTTTTGCTGAAAGAAAAAAATAAGCTAAAACAAAGTCTATGATTTCAGATCATGTAAGGTTCAGAATGGCTTTTTGAATGGCATATTTTTTTTTTAAAGTAATTTTAGTTGGACATCCCAAGATGCTCTCAGTTCATATATGCAATAGTTCTCTAGAGCTACAATGGGATTAGAGTAAAAAAATATTTAGACTTATTTTTCTTAGGTAATAATGACTCAATGAACGAATGATAAAATGTCCTCATTGCTGGTAGAAGGCTAAACTTTTCCTCAACCATCTTGTTGGTTCACCTTTAGTCACCCAAAAGGCATGCATGTTTCATGAGTGGAAAGTTGATGACCACTGGAGGTCAGTCTTAGCCTTTTCTATTACAGGTCTTCAAAAAGCAAAGAGAACTAGATTGTTGGAGTCAAACTGGAGTTTGTTGCTATGGAAGAGGCATGAAGAGAGAGAGGACTTGCAAGCCAGGTCATGCAAGAAACAAGGCTGGGGACCTGTCTGTCAATCAAGATGAAGATTCCAAATGGAATATTCCCAGGAGTTGACAGTTGGAGGTGGCCAGGAAAGATGAACTGAGGAGACTTTGGCTCTGTGTTACTGACCAAGGGAGGCAAGCCTGGCTGAAAGGGGAAGAAGCTGAACTGATCCTATTAGCTTCTGTTCCAGGCTGAAGGACCCCGGGGTGGGGGTGGGGCTTCTGGAGTTAAGCTGAGAGACCTTGGTGGTTTTGTGAATTGAAAGAAGAAAAGAAGACTTAACAGTTATCCTCCATCTCTCTGACTGTCCCCCTGTCATAGCTGTGACTTCCCAAACCCTCATAATCTTCATTTTAGATTAGGGAAACCCTCATCCCTCTCACCTCAGTTTCCTTGTTCTGTTATCCCAATAAACCCCTTACCTGAGAAAAGAAAGAAAGAAGTTTTTCCTCATAAATAACATAGTCCACTCAGGGGGGGTGGGGCGAAGCCACAAGCTTCAGAAGAAACTGGGAGGGAGAGGGTGGAAGAAGGGAGGGAGTGAAGGGAGGAGGAGGTTAGGAAAAATACTGATCCAGTAGCCATCAAATAGTGATCAGTAGGCAAACCCCAGAGCATTCCCCTATGGTAGCATCTCTCTATCTCTCAGTATCTCTCAAAGTACATCTAGCTCCATTACAAATAGACAGCCCTCACGTGTCCCTCTACTAGCAGCCCTCTAGTAAGCCAGAGTATCCAGTTGTCACAACAAGAAAGAGTATCACACAGATTATCACTTTTATTACATTGCAAGCATCAAAACAAATTGAAGGCTATCTCCAAAAGTTTGTTGAATTATTAATTTCATAAAATTAAAAAGAGGATTTTATAGTCAGTAAAATTTACGTATCATTTATTCTAAAATTGAGGGTAAAGTTTGTGACATCCTGATAAGAGTTAGGCTCTTCTTTCTTCAATGTTATTACCCCTTCTATGAATTGAATACATTCTAATTCATAGTACTGTTGTTCAATAATTTTCTCTTATTCAATAATTCAGTTCAAAAATCATTTATTAAGCATCTGCCATAGGACCAATCCCTATGCTAGGCACTGGTTGGGGAGACACCAAGAAGAAAAATAACATAATCCTTAACATGCAATGGAGGATAATAATAGCAGCTCAAAATTCTATAGCCTTTTAAGGTTTACAAGTGTTTTCTTAACAAAAACTCTTGAAGATGGGTGTTGTTATTTCCTTTTGTAACTGAAGAAAATGAGGTTCAGAAAGTTGACCTTGATACCCTTGGTCATCCAAGATTTGAACCTGTCTTCCTTCTTAGTCTAGCATAATTTCTACTTGAAATATACACTTAAATATGATCCAAAGTAAAATGTGATAGAAATAAAGGAGAGCTTTGAACTCAATATTTCTTGACTCAGTGTCCGGAAAAATGTACTACAGATATCCTTAGAAAGAGAAAATCAAAGCACCTTGGGGGGACTGGAAAAGGCCTCTGTCAGGGCATGGAAGGAAGCCAAAGATTCTAAGACCTGGAGATGAGGAAGGATAGTTCTTTGGGGTCAGACAGTAACAAAGCATGGAGATGTGTTATATACATTGTTGTGGGGGAAAGAATAGCAAATAAGCTGGGATGGTTAGACTAGAAACCATTTGGAGGACAGTGATATGTAAAGATACTGGAATGATAGGAAGGGTCTATATTTGATCTAAGAATCCTAGAGTCAATAGGGAGCCAGTCAATGAGTAAACATTTATTAAGGTTACTATGACCAGGCAGTGGGCTAAGAGCTGAGTATATAAAAAGAAGCAAATGACAGTTTCTACCCTTAAAAAGCTGGTGATCTAATAAGGGGGATAACAAAAATACTTTCAAAAATGATCTTTACAGGGTAAATAAGAAATAATTAACAGAGAGAAGGCACTATAATTAAGAGGAGATGGGAAAGGCTTCCTGAAGGAGATGGAATTTTAGTTGGGTCTTAAAGGAAGCCAGGGTAGCCAATAGGGTGAAATAAGGAGGGGAAAGTCAGCATGACAGGGATGAAAGACATCCAGAGAAAATACCCAATTAAGAAGTAGAATATCTTACTTGTAGAACAGCCAGAAGGCCAGGCATCATTGGATTTAAGAGTATATGTTGGACATTTTGTATTTGATACTAGAAGGGATACAGAACCACTGAAGTAAAATAGGTAGGAGTATGATCTGGATGAATCTATATTTTTAGGAAAATCACTTTAGAGGCTATATGGGGAATATATTAGGGTGGGGAGACACTTGAGGCAGGCAAGTCAACCTAATATATTAGTCCAGACATGAAGTGAAAGCTATAGTGTGATGACTGGTAGGTTGTGATCCTGAGGGAATAGGAATATGGTGTTGCCCTCCTCACAGTAATAATAAGGAAGGTCAGATGGGGGGAAACATTAGAGGGAGGGAATAAGTTCTGTTTTGGACATGTTGGTATAAGATGTGTACTGGATATCGAGTTCAAGATATCTGAAAGGAAGTTGGAGGCCTGAGATTAAAGATCAGAAGAAAGGTTGGGACAGGATAGGTAAATCTGAGAATCATCAGGATAAAGAGATGGTAAATAAATCCATGGGAGCTTATGAGATCACCAAAAGAAGTAGTATAGAGGGAGAAGAGAAGAAGGTTCATCATAGAACCCCAGGTTAGAGAAAGTCATATGGAGGAGAATTCAGCAAAAGAGTCAGGGAAGGAGTGGTCTAGATAGGTAGGGGCAGAATCAGAAGAGTGGTATCCTGAAAAACTAGAAAGAAGAGAGTATCAAGGAAGAGAGGGTGATCAAAAGTATAAAAAGCTTCAGAGAGTTCAGGGAGAAAGAAGACTGAGAAAAGACCATTAGATTTAGCAATTAAGAAGTCACTAGTAACTTTTGGGAGTATTTTTAGTGGAATGATAAGGTAAGAAACTGGATTGTAAAGGGTTAAGAAGAGGTGAGAAAGAGGGGATATCTATCATTGAGGCCTTTTTGAAGAGTTTAGCTACAAAAGGCAGAAGAGATATAGGACAATAGTTGGTAGGAATAAAAGGATCAAGTGAGGATTTTTGTTTCAGGATGGGGGTAGGAGGGTACATGTGCATCCTTGTAGGCAGTAGGAAATGAACCAGTGGTCAGGGGAAGATTAAAAGTGATAGAGTGGGGAAGAGAGAGGGGGCAACCTGTTGGAGGAGAAGGGAAGGAATGAAGACAAAGGGTTAGACTTGGTAAGAAGTAAAGCCACCTCATGATGAAGTAAAGGAGATAATTGAAGAGTGGAGAAGAGGAAATGCAAGGCAAATAGCTACACTTTTTTTCCTGTAAAATATGAGTCAAAGTTCTCAGCTCATAGAGTAGGGGGAGTTGATGAAGACAGGCAATGAGAGGCAGTAATAGAAGTAGGACCCCCATCCTCTGAAATCTTGACACACACCCTAAGGACTCTAGCATTCCAGAAGGATCCCCCAAACCTGCACATGCTTATTTCCTTTCTGGTGTCCCCACATTCACTTATAAAGTGTCCAACACAAAACCACATCTCAGCCTGAATCTAGCCATGCCCATTTTCCAGGGCTTGGGGACTATAACAAGAAAAGGTGGAGATTTCCTTGGAATAGGAGAGGACAAGCTCCCAGACCCTCAATAAATCTGCAGACTCTGATCCACAACTCAGGAGGTGAGCACACCTGGAACTGTTACTCCATTACCTATTGGGCTACTCCATCAGCCCAGGGATCTGGAGCTGTTAATCTACTCCTGGAGAGCTGCTATTCTATCAGCTCCAGAGAGGTTATTCTACTTCTCATTAGCCCCCAGGCTATTCCACAATTATTGGGCTATTCCACCACCTTAAGTCTCTTCTTCAAATAAAAATAATTTTCTTATTTCAAGATTGAATAGAGTTTAAGCCTCCCATTTTTGGGGTGAGACCCTGCTATAGACCTGGGTAAGTTTCTCCCACAAGAATGAGAGAGCTATATGAGGCATGAGGAGAAATGAAAATAACTGCTATGGAGAGTGGGATAGTGAGTTGATAAGATAAATACAGACGGAATATTAAGCAGCAGCAAGGACCCAATTAAGGTTGTTGGGTAACATAAATTTGTAATCGACCCAGTCAAAATGCTTATATAATTTTCTATGGCCTTGTGTAGCAGGTGGCAAATGGTGGGAGACCCAGGGTTGAGGCTTGGCAAGTTATAAATAGCGAAATAATATGAGGATCAGGGGTTCAAGGGAGGAGGACAGTGTTGAGGTGAATTGTTTCAATAAGAGGTCAGATGGGGAGAAGAGGAGATTGGCCTGGGAAGAGAACTAAGGGGTGTGTAAGAGAGGATTTACAAGCCAAGCCAAGCATGCAAAACAAAGTAAAGGACCTCAGCTGTCAATCAAAAAAGAACATTCCAAATAGAATGTTCCCAGGAAAGACAGTTGGAGAGTCAAGCCAAGCTGAAGGGGGAAGAAGCTCTGAACTAGACCCCTGTTAGCTTCTGTCCTAGGCTGAAGGACCCTTGGAGGGGAGGGAGGGGGAGGGACTTCTGGAGCTAGGCTGAGAAGAAATTAACATTTGTTGGTGGCTTAGAGTGTGAAGAACTGATTATATATTTGAGATTTGAGTTTGAAGGAAGAAGAAAGATTAAATAGTTGTCCTTTCATCTCCTTGACAGACTTGTGTCACAGTTGTGACAGAATTGACATTTCCTAAAATCCTCCTAACCCTCCTTATAGATTTGGGAAAACCTCACCCCTCTCACCTCATTTTCCATCCTTGTCCTCTCCAATAAACCTCCTTATTTGAGAAAGAGAATAAGAATATCTTCTCTAAACCTCACAGTTCACCTTTGAATTACTTAGAAGGGGGCTGATTAACAGGAGGTAGGGGAAGGGAGGAAGGAGGGCGTGGGTGGAAAACAGGGAGGTGAAGGGTGGAGGATAGGAAATATCTTGATCTATTAGCCATCAGTAGTGATCAATAGGCAATCCCAGAGTATCCCCTCTAGTAGTATCTCTCTATCTCTCAGAAGTATCTCTATCTCCATTACAACTAGGCACCCTCAGGTTTCCCCTAGTATCCCATTTATTACAACTAGAAATATCTCCTCAGTATCCTTTCTAATACAGGGATCAAGGGATTGAAAGTCACAGTGAGGGACAAATAATGGGATTTTCTAAAAGAAGGCAGAGGGAGGAGGCAAAAAGCCAATAGATTGTGGTTGGATAAGGAGACTTTTGATAAATGGTACATTTTGGGAGATGGCAAGATCAATAGCATGCCCTCCTTTGTGGCTGAGATGAGGTAGAAGAGTAGCTTATGAGAAGCAAATAGGTTGAAGAACTGAGTGGTTAGTGTCCTGGAGGGAGAGGAGAGGGAAAGGAAAGAAAAACTGTGAGTCAGGTACTAGAGGGGCATGAGTGAAGGTAGAAGTACTGGAAAGGGTGTCCAGATTTTAGGAACAGTTAGCAAATGGAAGAAGTGGGATAGGAAAAGATAGAGAATGAAGGGAAGTGTGTTGCCTATAGAACAAGCATTCCATAGGGTACAGTGGAAGGGTTGGGTTGTACATGGTTGAAACTTTGGGGTGAGAGGGTTTGAAGGGATGAGGAATAAGAAAAAGGGATGCAGAAGCAATGAGGGATGAAAACCTGAAAGGGTTCAGAATCATTAGGACATGAAGGGAAATGACCAGGTATGAATGTTTATCACTTGGCAGAGAGTAACACAGCTTCCCAAAGGAGGCCGAAGATGAGGTGCAATATGAGAAGGCAGGCATGTGGCCAGATGGCCAAATAGGAAGTCTAGCTTCACTATTCTTCTTTCTGCTAAGGTCTGGACAGGAAAGGGCATAGCAGGAGATAGAGGTCTTGTTCCTCACCAACTTTTATCATCTTCCTCCTTCTTCCAGGGAAAGGAGCAGCAGGAGATGAAAAACCTGAGGTCATAGAGAAGGTTGCTCTTCTTTGCACTGGAGATACTCCAAAACTCAGTTGGGAGACTGTTAGAAGCCACTGGAGTACATTGAATAGAGGAGTGAAATGACAAATCCTTAACCTTGGGAAAATTATTTTGGTGGCTTTATGAATGAGGGAGAACCTTAAGGTATGGGTACCCAAGAAGTGATATTGCATAGTACAAGAGACAATGAGGTTCTGAACTCAGGTGGTGGGTGTGTGAATGGAGAAAAGTGACCACATGTGAGAGAGATTATGACTATCAAAATGACAAGATTTGGTTAAATGACTGGTATGTGGGGTGGTGGAAGTTTACAAATCTTCATGACCAGGCTGGAGGTACCCTCCATAGAAAAAAGGAAGTTGGGATAAGAATGATTTAGGAGTGGAGAAGATAATCAGTTTCATTTTGGACAGGCTGAGTTTAAAATATCTACAAGACTTCTAATTTAAAATGTCCAATAGGTATAGAGAAAACAGGGCTGGAGAATCTGGGAGTCATTTGCAGAGAGACAATTAACCCTGTGATGGCAGAGATCGTCAAGAAAATATTGCAATGGGAAAAATATGACCAGTACATAATCTTGGCACTAAAATGGCTTGTACAAAGGCATAGAGACAGGAGAGTGCTGAATGAAATTGTCCAATGGCTGGTAGTCCATTTTAATTGGAATGTATGATATGAGAAGAGGGATATTTTAAAGCAAGAGTAGAAATGCAGATCATCAACTTAATCTCTATTTATTAGGCCTGCGTGCATGAGATCATCTCATTGCTTAACACAAATGTTGTGCATATGATAGCCAAGAAATGTTTTGATGTGTTTATTAAATCATATTTATAAGTAAAACAGGTAATTTTCGTTTAGAACATAACTTATGAGTTGCAAATACCTAGTTCACAACAATGGTAAAGTCCACTAGATGCTCTAACTATTTTCAGTTACCACTGTCTATTCTAATCTAACTTCCATTGGAGAGGACATTTTTACTCTTCTGCTCCCAAACTATTTACCATTTAATAATGAGATCGTTAAATACTCTATTTCAGAATACCTAAGAAGTAATAAGCTTATCAAGTTATATTCTTTCATATTAAGGTATAGAAATATTTTCTTTCATAAGAAAGTAGCATGAATAGGTTACTAGTCTCCATAAATATTCACTACTTCCCCTTTCCCTTTATCTACAACCTAATTTACCAGATACCCCTCATACTAAGGATAATCCTATTTCTAATGTCTTATTAGGGGCAAGTATTTTCTCAGCATCCTGAGGTGAACCTTGGAATGGATTATCCCAAAGCAAAACAAACAAACACAAAAAACGACATTAATTATCCTGCAAGAAAAAAGACATTAATTGTGATAAGCTGCAGTTAAGAAAGAAAGTTAATTCAGGGTTAAACAGGTTTCTGTGTGCTGGCTTGGGAGCCCAACCATTGCTAATGATATTGTTTCTATGGAAAATGTGTTCCAGACAAATAGTTTCTAAACTATTGAAGTACAACTTATTCATAAACTGGAGACTGTGTATAGATACAAAACAAACATAACAACACAAAAGGCAAATTCATTTTAAACTCTTCAATATCTTTTAAAATGTTGCAAATTTATTTAAATTTATTTAGTAACTATTCATGAACAAGGTTTTACGTTTTGGGCTTTATGAATAGGATAGAATGGGTAAAACCTAAAGGAAACTTTGGGTCTTAATTGATGTTAGAATCAATGTTGATGGAGAGGTTATGGTAGGGCCAACTTATTGCTTTGGGTCAGATATTCCTATTGAGGACTAAGGCTTTTAAGGGATGAGGCTGGTTATGGAGTTTATGAAGTAAGGAGTACTTAAGGAAGTACCTGATAAACCATTATCAGAAAGCAAACATGTCAAAATGAGGAGAGAAAGGTGCCAAGAACACCAAAGTTGAGATCTGAGCTAGGAAACATTAAGTCAGAGCAAGCATGGATTACACATGAACAAAGACCAAAAGTAAGGTCAGGGTGCCAAGTAGAGAAATTTAATAGTCTACAGCCACATGTTGGCTCTTAAGGGCAAGCAGGGTAAGTTTTTGTGAGGGCTCTGACAGGTAAACAGCTTAGGAATCAGATTGGCTTGGAGATTGCCCAGCTGAGAAAGCAACTTGCAAAAGAACAGCCAGCACTGTAGGTAGAACTACGACTTTTGCTCTGCTAAGTAAGAGAGAATTTGTATATATTAGACCGAGTTGAGCAAAGAAAACCAAAGGGGAGTAAGTTAATTAACTGCACTCTATTATCATTTACAGCTTACCAAGAGGCCTCTGCCTATTAATTCTTTTGATGTAAGTAATGATAATAATTCTCACTGACATGATGCTTTTACAGGGAATTATAAGCACTTTTAATTAATCTGCTCACTATCAAAGAAGCCCATCTTTTTAAACACCAACATCTTCTTCCTGATGCATCAGTTTCATTTCTCCTAAACCGACTCTGCATTCCCATCACAGTTACCAGTCCCTACATTTTTTCAAGTTCTTTCAGGTCATTGCTTCTGCTCTGGTTCTATTTTCTATACTTCACCAGGACTGACCAGTTCAAAGATACCCTCTTCCTCTACTTTTGAAAATCTTATTCTTATACTTTACAAAATCTGTCTTCTAGGCTCCTATTTATGTAAATGAATGAACGAAAAGCTTTTATTAAGCTTTTAATATGGGTCTCATGCTTTGCTAAGAGCTAGGGATATAAATACAAAAGTGAGGCTGTCCCTGTCCTCAAGGAACTTCCTGTGCTAAGGTCTAATAAAATAAATACAAGCAAAAAGAAAAAGGCTTACATGTTTTTCCTCTCCATAATAGTCATTTAATTTTTAAAATTTCACTTTTTTTTAGTTCCTAATTTTTTCCATTCTCCTTTTCCTCTCTTTCCTCATTCTTTGAGAAAAAACACATAATACAACTATGTAGTCAAGTAAAATAAATTCCCACATTAGCCATGTTTTTTAAAAAAAGCTTCAATCTGCACTTTAAATCCATCTCTTCTATATCTGGAGGCAGTTAGCACATTTCATCATGAGTCTTCTGGAGCTATGCTTAGCTCTATTGTGTTAATCAGAGTTTCTAACTATATTAACTAATAATAGCTAGCATTTACGTAGTGTCTACTACATGCCAGGTATCATGCTAAGCACTTTATGAGTATTACTTCATTTAATTCTTACAACCCTGGGAGGTAGGTGTCAATTTACAATTGAGAAAACTGAGATTAAGTAACTTGGCCAAGGTCACACAGCTGGTAAATTTCTGGGACAAGATTTGAAGTTTGACCCAGCAGCTTCATCGACTATGCTACCTAGATGCCAATAGCTAGCTGCTATTATTATTATTGTTATTACCAAATTACATGAAGGGTAGGTATACATGGGGTGCAACTTACATTGCTGGAAGTACTCAAGTAAAGGAGATCATAGATCCATAAAAGCATCAGAAGTTAGTAGGGGATTATGGAACAAGAGTTAGTTGGTTAATTCATTTCAAGTTGTCTTCATGGTATTGTTATTGTATCAATAAATGGTTCAGCTCACTTTACTTTGTATCAGTACATAGAAATCTAAAGAGCTTATATTTTAATATTGAGGGGGCAAAGGGCAACACACAAAAAGGAACTGAGCTGAATAGCAGGAAGAAAGAATGCACCTGACATGGTAGGAAATGATTTTGAATTCCAGAGGAAGTCAGAAATGGGTCAGAAGAATGAAAGGCATATCCTTCCATAAAATAGAGGATACAGAAAGTCAGCCATACCCTTTCTACTCCCTGGTTCAAAAACTATAATTAAATCAATATCATCATTGCCTCTGAAAAAGGCATGTCATCAGCAATCTATTTGTTTCATTCATTATTGCTCTAATTTATCAGATGAAAACACTGGTCCCCTAGTCATTGCTATCTCTATATGTTATTTTCTGTATTAAAATGCACAGGTTTGAATCAACTCTCTCTCTCTCTCTCTCTCTCTCTCTCTCTCTCTCTCTCTCTCTCTCTCTCTCTCTCTCTCTCTCTCTCTCTCTCTCTCTCTCTCTCTCTCTCTCAGCAGTGGCTTCCTATGAGTTCTGGGAGCAAATATATCTTTGAAGTTTCTCCACAGCTTTTACTCAGCAGTGTCTGGAAGTCCTTTATTTAAAAAAAAAATCCTTTTTTCCTCTTGTAGTATAATACTCAGCTTTGCTTGGCTAATTATTTTTTATTTTAAGCCCCATAGCCTTTATATTATAGAATGTTGTATTCCAAGTTCTCCCCTGTTTAAAAGTAGTGGCTGCTAAATCCTGTGTGATCCTGATTGCATCTCCTTTGAACTTGAAATCTTTCTTTTAGGCTGCAGTACTTTTTCTTTGACATAGAAGCACTGGACTTGGCCATGATGTTTCTGGGTATTTTTATTTTGAAATCTTTTTCAGGAGATATAGATTTTTTTTTAAATTTCTACTGTTGCCCTTTTGATTCTAAGAGATTTGGGCAGTTTTCTCTTAAAATTTCTTGAAATGTGCTCTTGAGGCTCTTTTTTTTTTTAATGATGGGGTTCAGCTAATACACTAATTCTTAAACTTTTTCTCCTAGATTTATGACACTACATTTTCTTCCATTTTTCCTTTGTCTTTTTTTTTAAACATTTCTTGTCACCTTATTTAGATATTTCCTTCAATTTGGTTCATTCTAATTTTCAGAGTTTTTTGCTTGGCAAGATTTTGTGTTCCTTGGGCCAATCTTTCTGGTTTTTTCTTCTATGGCTCTCATTTCTTTTCTAATTTTTTTCCTCAAGCACTCTCAATCCATTTATAAAATTATTTTAAAAGTTTTTTTTTAAACTTTTGTTTTATCTCTTCTAGGAATTCTATCTATGTGACCATGTGCCAAGGTTGTTTTTTGCTTATAATAATTTTGGAGTTTTTTTCTTGTGTGTCCTTGATGCCATAATAGCTCATTAAGTTGTGGTTTTTCTTTTGTTTGTCAATTCTTTCAACTTAGTTCTTGACTTTGGGCCTCTCATTAAGGCTAAGCTCAGCACATTTTTGGAGGGAAGGTCTGGGCTGGTCGTGTATGTGTGTGTGTGTGTGTGTGTGTGTGTGTGTGTGTGTGTGTGTGTGTACTGAATGTTGTTTTATTCCTGGATCTGAGGGATAGCTTGGCCTGAGGACCTGCAAGTTTTCAGGGCTCCCAAAGTGAACTGATCTCAGCAAATTGGAAAGCTTTGTAGGGAGCAGCAGAACTGTAGGGTCTTTTTTGGTTTTGGATTTCTGCCCTAACTATTCTTCTGTAGATTGGGCTAGATGCTACAAGGGAGACTTAGGGTCTGACCTACATCACTCTTACTTCCTCAGTATACTGCCAAGGCTACCTTATGCTGTACACAGGTCTCCTTCTCAGTCTGCCTTGGATTTGGTCTTGGGACTGGGTAGTGGGTGACAAAGCTGCCAGTGGGCACTTGACCCCATGACAATGTCCTGGTGGCTCTGGGGTATCCTAGGATGGATCTGGGACTTTCTTTTGTGTTGATGAGCAACTTCTCCCTGGGTATACAGTGTTCTTCTACCTAGCCCTTGCCCCTAGTGTCTAGAGATCTTCCTCTTTATTTCCTTGCCAATTTAGGTTAGGCAAAGGACTCACTGGGATCTTTTCTGGATTTCTCTATCACCTGGTCACCTAAGGGGATCAAAAGTCCCATGTAGGTGGAGTCAGCACTTTTCAGACTTAGGTGCCGGAGAGCAAATGATTCACTATACTGTGTTCCAAGGACCTATTGAACAAACACACATTTCCAAAAACAGTCAAGGGAGATGGTTTCTTCTGAAGCTGAAGAAAAACTGCCACTGTATGGTTTGTTACGGCAAAGCATCTCCTTTTTGTTTATTGTACAATGAGCTATGAGTCCTTCATTTTGTCCTAGAATTGAACTAAAAAAGTACTGATGTTGGGTCTCTTCTAACTACTAAGAGGACTCCTTGTTTTCTGTTCTTTTGTCTCTGATTCACAAAGTTGCTAACATGATGTTCTTAAGGCACAGGTTTGACCATACCACTTTCTGACCTAAAAACTTCAAGTGGCTTTCTACTCCTAGGAAAAAAATAAAACTTCTTTCCTTGGCTTTTAAATGCCACCACAATATTGATCAACTTTATCTTTCTAGATTTATTTCTTACTAATATTCTTCACATAATCTATTTTTTAGGAACACAATGACAGCCTGTTTTCTAAACACAACACTGTATCTCCCATACCTATACTTTTGTGGATAATCTGGAATGTATTCCTTCCTTACCTCTGTGTCTTTAAAACCACTGAGCTTATTTTCAAGCCTCAGTTCAAGTTCCACTTCCAATGCAAACCCTTTTTGATTCAGTTCCATTTGTTGATATTTTCTCTCTCAAATTATTTTGTGTTTACTTAGAACTGTTTTTATTATATGAAGCAGAAAATGAATCTCCATTTCATAGTTTCTGGTGTGTCTATGTTTCCTTTAGTGCCTTAACCATGTAAAAATGGACTTGAATCCAGGACTTCAATCCCCAGAAGTCCTTGCTCCACTTCCCCAGAATGCCCTCTAATCTCACTGAAACCTCACCTGGGCCAAGAGCGCGAGATGGGGTATTTAACCTGGTTGTGAATAGGCTCTGCCCTTTTTTCTACTTCCGTTTCAGAGCACACGCGGCTCTCCACCTAGCAGCCAAAATGTGAGTGGTCGTGAATAGGCTCTCTGGGCCTAGACACGTGCTTTCTTACTTGTGTTTTCTTTATATTTTAATCTTCAATAAACCTCATAAAAATATAATACTCCTTGCAAAGAGAAATTAATTTCTACCTGCCTCAGCTATCCCAAAATTTTAATCTTTACAACCAAAAAAAAAAAGAAACTTCAATGGCCCTATTTTCTTTTGCATCTATAATGTACATCTACATCAAACTCTGTGTGTGTGTGAGTATGAGAGAGTTTTTAAACCTCACTTGAGAAATAGCAAACTCTACTCACTTTCTTCCTTCTTTTTTACTCTAATGTATTTTTTTAATCCTCTTTTCATTTTTATTTAAAAAACCTTCAGAACAGAACCAATTTATCCTTTGGAAGCTCTGTTTTTCTTTTATAACACAGAGAATTTAATGTAGACATCAGTCAAGTGATTCATAAATTTTCATAAATTATTTCTCCATGACCTAGAGTGAAGAACTCTTTAGTTTTAATCTATCCTCAATTACTTACCAGCTGTGTGACCCTGGATAAGTCACTTAATCTCTGTCTGCTTCAATTTCTCAACTATAAAATGAATGTTATAGTAGCCATTATCCCAACAAAGCTATTGTGAGGATCAAATAAGAAGATATTTGTAAAGTAATTAACACAGTGCTTGGCATATAGTAGACACTTAATAAATTCCTATTTCCTTCCCTTCTCTGTTTACTAGGTCAGTTGCTTTTGATAACAGGTATCTTGCATTTTTGTAGTCTTCTGATTTTATTCTAATTTTTTTGATGTCTTTTGGTATCATTAATTTCTGATTACTAAATTCTATTTTTAGAAGTTCCATTTTTTTGGATAAGGTCCCAAACTTCTTTTTCTCAGCTTTTATTCTCCTTGAAGTTCTTTCCTCCAGAGTTTTTATTTCATTTTTTATTATCTAGCTTAATTTCTTCTAGATAATTATGTAGTACTTATGAAAAAATAATTTTTCACTTCTGAGTTCCTACTTTCATTTGTTACACAAGTAACCTCTTTTGGGGGGGAATGGGGTATATATTTGCAATAATTTTTTATACTATTTGGTGTCTTCTTTCATTTAATCATCTCTCCAGATTTTGTGCCTGAATTGGAGCTCTGTAGTTACCTTATCCAACAGAGTGACAGGAAAAGTAGGGAAGAATCATTTTTCAAGAGTGTTTCATGTAACAGGCTAAGTGCTTTACAAATATCTCATTTGATTTGCTGAAGGGAGGAATAGGATGAATATGCTTTCCTTAGTTTCTAAGTCTTTGGTGCTTCTCAGTAATCATGCTGGGCATTTTGGGAATGTGCTTGCTGGCAATATTCCAGTAAATAAAATAAGTATAATAGGTCATGATCTATGAGATTAGTATTTGTTTGAAAAGATAAAAGATTACTGTTCTCCAGATTAGAAAGAAAGTATTATTTTGAATAATAAAATTTTGAAACCCAAAAGGACCAAAGAAATTATATGGTCTAATCCCACCAATTCACAGAATCAAAAACTAAGTTTTAGACAAATGACTTTACCTGAGGTCATAGAGCTTGAAAGTTGTGAAAAACATGGAAGGAGAACATAGGTCTATACTCATAGTCTGTCCATTGGAGCATAAAATCAAGATTTAGACAGTATATAAGACTAGATGATCTATATTATAATAGTGATTTGAGAGTTATAACTGCCTATACTGGGACAGTCCTCTGCTCATGCAAAGACTTTTGCTTTTGGTTAAAAATACACAAATTGTTACAAGTGCTCTGGGACTGAAATAGCTTTGGGTCCCAGAATTAGTCTTCAAATGTAAACAAACAAACAAAAAAACCCCCATATATCTTAAGTGACAGGCAAAAATGTTAAAAGCTTCTAGGAAACCAGAATTATGCCATTGTGCTCACCTCCATCCCATATATATTTAAATATTACAAAAATATAGAATGCAAATTCAGGCAGAATATTATTATCTTTGGCGGTTATATGACAACAGTAAATATTTACATTGCCCTTTCTACTTAAGGCATATTTTTAGAAGTTTTGTATGAAATGAGAGTCAATGAAAAAAGAAATTTTTACTAAAGATTCCAAGCATTCAACACCAATTGATACATGCAATGTTGTTAGCTGTTCCGTTTAGGCATTGTCATTCCTATGAATTCCTAGAGTCCATGTGAAAGATAGGAGTTCATCAAACCACTATGAGTCAGACCATATGCATCTCCTTAAGTCAAAGATTTCCTACTAGTCAGTAGTCAAATAAACTGACAAAAACTGGAGATAAAGTATGCAAATTTCAGATGCTCAAAATAGAAAACAGATAAAAGAGGAAGAAGTGAAGGGTTTTTAAAGCATCAAGTCCTTGATGAGAATCATACATGCTTCTATGTATTAGGATCTAATTCTCTAATTAATAATTAGAGATCTAATATAATAATTGGATGATCACTAATTTAGTCTATATTAACTGAGTTTTACTGTTCCTATAAAAGGTAAGATCTCATAAAACAGTTCACCAAATTATCACTAGACAGATCATACTTACAAGCATAAGCAAAAGTTTATAGGATTGCTGGTATGTACAGTTAAAAGGATTTAGTTAAATTATTATTGAATTCATTTGAATTATGGACCCACAATTATTCTGGAAATGACACTGATCTATTATACCTTTGCACAGAAAGGGCAAGATTAAACAGAATGTAGCTTATTTTTTAAGTGGATAGAGAGATGGCTTGGAATACAGGAAGACCTGGCTTCAAGGCCCATATTTAAGATATTCTGTCTGTGTAATGCTGGAAACTTAACTTCATGGCACTATAGACAACTCTGAGATTATAAATTGTAGAAAAGGTGCTGACCTGCATTGGCAGAGGGTGTTTCCTCACCTAGGAGTTCTCTAGAGCAACAGAATCACAGATCTTGTCCCTATACTTCTTCTCTGCCTTATTCTATAAGTTGCTTGCTGCTAAATAAAAGATATGAGAAATTAAGGCAAAAAAGAGAGAAGAGAGAAGAGAGGGGAGGGGGAGAGAGAGAGAGAGAGAGAGAGAGAGAGAGAGAGAGAGAGAGAGAGAGAGAGAGAGAGAGAGAGAGAGAGAGAGAGAGAGAGAACAGAAAGTTAATATGGGCTATTATAGAATAGGGAAGAGGAAATGAGGACAGAACAGTTGTGGACAGAATACTGGATTAAGTCAAACTTGAGGCAGTAAACAGAATTTGAATAAAACAAATGGATAGAGAAAGAAATTTTAATAGATCCAAGCAGGAGTGTGAGAAAGTGTGTAGAAAAAGCTGGAGGAAAAACATCATTGCTCTATCATATGTATTCTTGCATTTAAAATTTTAAGTCAGGAATTATACTAGATCTTTGAAAGGACTAAATATAATTCAGCAACTGAATTCAACATTTATTGGTAAACTATTCAAAGAACTAGGCAACAAAGAGAAAAAAACAGTTCCTACTCTCAAGAAGTTTATGTTTCTATTTTGAAAGAGCTTAAGAAAGATTTAAGAAAAAAGAGAGCACTAGTAAGTATGGGAAAGCCTTAGCAGAATTAAAAAAAAAAATCTTAAGAAAAAAATCAGACAAAATGATTGCAGTTCAGAACAGTCATTTGAATGTTTGATCTCTATAGGCCCTTAGAGATCATTTAGAATATTGCCTCATTTTACAAGGAAAAGAAACTGGGCCCTAGAGAAGTAGTTTTATGTAGTAGAAAGAATACAGTATCTAGAATCAAAGGAGCTGAGTTTGAGTCCTGGCTATGCTATTTATTACCATTGTGAGATTGGGCAAGTCACTAAACCTTATGCCTTAGTTTCCTCTTGTTTAAAATAGAGGCTGGACTAGGTGAAATCTCCCAGCTCTATGCCCAAGAAACATCCAGAGAAGTTGATCCATTTGGTCCCAGATTACATAGTGAGTTAGTGGCAAAAGCAAAGAACAGTATATAAAACTATTCACAATGTCTAAAATATATATTCGAGAAAGGCAAAAGTGTTTCCTGCAAATGAGTTCTTCCTTGCATCTCCTTTCTCCTCCCCCAACATCAGTTAATACTTTGATGTTGGAGAAAGCACAAGAACATTTATGCAATGAATATATCACTGGACAGATTACCAAGTGATGTATGGATCAGGAAGTGAGAGGAAGGTTATTGTGCCAAAGTGGTTTGTCTAAAGAGGAGGAAGAAGAGGAAAAGGAAGGAATGTTAAATTAATGCTATAAGTGGTATTCTTTCTTCTCCAGGATATATAGTGAATAGATCAAAGGACCCCCACCTTCAGCTCCCCAATGATGTGGTTCTCCACTTTGGCCCCTAAAATATGGTTTTTATTTTGCTAAAAAAAAGTTTAATTTGCTCTAAAACATTGGTTTCAAAAAATCAGCATGTGTTACTCCTTATATACAGTACCTCTGTAAGTAGGTTTAATAGGATGATTACTTGCTATTCATGAATAACAGAATAATTACTAAAACCAAATGCACATACCCTTGGGTGATCTCAGCTCATTCAGTTTTCTGGTCAGTTTTTTAAGGCATGTGTTCATTTTAAAAAAAAAAAAAGAAATGAATTACTGCTTTGGAGTAAAAGGAAAAAGTTTACTGTTCATATTACTCTCAAACTGAGAATTAAATAATTGAGCCTCATAAATGGTTGATGCTCCATAACCAAGAACTGAGCCTGAAAATTCATAATAATATAGATTTAAAGCTGGAAGGTACCATAGAGTCCATCTAGGTTAACCCTTTAATTTTATATGTGAGGAAACTAGGATCCAGAGTAGTTAAAAGACATGGTTATGGGCAAACATATAATAGAAATGGTACTCAAAGGCATATCCTCTGACTGCAAATTTGATCTTTTTCCTATACCACCACACTAGTTATGACATTTGGGCTCTGGGTCTTCATATGATGTAATACAATACATCCTAAGAACCTGACCTCATGAGTTTCTGAGCAAATAAATGTCATTTTCTGTGAGATCCTTCATTTACTCTACTCTATATCTCCAAACACCTTGACATTCTCAGTTCTCTCCTTCTTTACTACAATGGATCCTCTTGCCAGAACCAACCACTTTGCATGTATCTTTGATTATACTGTCCTGTCTTTTCCAGCAGATTTTCCACATAATAGTCTACTGAAAATCTGAAAGTTATGTCATAGATACCTTTAACCAAGTCACTGATAGAAATATTCAATAGTACAGATCTCTGGTATATACTATACAATATACTTGTCACCAAGCTGGTACTGCTTATTAATAACTATTTTTTGAACTCAGTCATTGAAATTAACCTAAACAAAAAATCATGGTGAGCCATTTTTTTTCCTTGTCAAAATTAGTCAAGATAGCTGAGAGAGCTCTGTGGACCCTGGGGATGGGATATGGAGCATGCCCCAAGAACAGGATGCAGGAAGAGGTAGTGTGGTAAGAGGGGGTCCCAGATCTATTCTGGGGCACCACAGACTGTGGGAAAAGGTACCAGTTGTCCACTTTTCCACTCACACCCATGTAATATATCCTGGATAGGCAGAGGAGACTCTTGTTCCCAGGAATAGCATTTCAGAACATGAAGGGGACTGGGACCCTAAGCAGTGTACAGAGAGAGAACAGGTCAGAAGCAAACAAAAGCTATGTGGCTCAGACCACAGGAAAGAAATGGGTTTCAATTGTAGCTTCTGGCCAACCTTGTAGAAGATAAGAAAGGCAGGAATCTCAAACCAAAAAGGAATCTGCAATGTTGTCACTCTGAACCTATAGAGTATCTCACTGGGTTGATAAGGGAATAGTCCAGTAATAGTCTTCTCTTGCTCAGATTCAAACCAAAGTCAGAAAACCACAAAGCTCAGACCAAGGCACAGTGATCATATTTTGCCTGGGATTAAAATGCTTTGAGAGCACTAAAAGCTTGCGCATTCCCAGCCTGAGCTGTCCCCAGGAATCATATAACACCCAAGTCTTCAAGAAAGCAGCAACAGGCCAGCCTAGACGTTTTCTTCAGAAGTACACAGAGCCCCATCATCAAATAATGTCAATAAAGTCAGAAATCAGGTTAGAAGAATGACCAAACAAAAAAGAATCCTACCTAAAAAATTATTGTGGTGACAGGAATGCTAAAGACACAAAGAAAAGAATGACTATAAAACATGTAAAAGAAAGCCTCAAAGAAAAATATAGGGCACAAATTTAACTAGAATTCTTGAGATAAAACAAGAGTTAAAAAAAACCCTAAAGATGTTTTTATAAATGAAATCTCTTTTAGAGGGGATTATAGGAAAAGAAAGGAGAAAAGAAATGAGAATCATGGAAGAAAGAACAAGGAAGGAATTAATAGCTAGATAATGGAAAAACAAAAGCTTGCCTAAATAACAAAACTCCTAGAAAATTAAAATGGATGAAATAGATTAAAAGACTCCATGAAAAACAAGAAATGTTAAATACAAATCAAAAGGCTGAAAAATAGAAAAAAATTCAAGGTATCTCAGAACAAAAACAAGTGATATGGAAAATAGATTTAGGAGGAAAAAAATAAAAATTATTGGACCATCTGAAAACCCTGCCCACCCCCAAAAAGAGTCTAGACTTTATATTTTAAGAAGTCTTGAAAGAAAAATGCTTAGATCTCTTAGTAACTGAGGGCAAAAATGAAAATAGAAAGAACTCACTGAGCATATTTTGGGGAAAAAAAAAAACACAAATCCCCAGTAACATTATAGACAAAATCAGATCTGCCAGGTCAAAGTAAAAGTATTGTAAGCAGTCAGGATTAGACAATTTAGTAGCCAACAATATAAATATGTGAAAAGCTTAGAGGAAAAAAAGATATGGGTTTATATCCAAGAATAACCTACTCATCAAAAATGAATATAATGCTACCGGAAAAAAAAAAAGGATCTTCAATGAGATAGAGGATTTCCAAGAATTCTTGATGAAAAAAAACCAAAGCAACATAGGAACTATGGAATTCAAACACAGTAGTTAAGATTAATATGAAAAAGGTAAACACAAATTAACAATGATAAAGGACTAAATAAGGATAAATTGCTTACATTTTAATTGGAAGATGATATATTTGTCTCCTCTGAACTCTAATCATCATCAAGGTGCATGGAGTCTAATTATAAACGGACTTAAAGAAGTTTTGTTATGTCCTGATGATTCTTATAAGAATGGAAAGAAAGGGGAAAAGCAATATAGTGCTTGTGAAGGATTTGGTCAGGGAGGGGGTGGAGGTAAAAGAACACTAGGGAAAATAATCAGATATATAACCAGTGTACACCTAAATAACTACAAATAAGGAGGAGACATAGGTGAAATAGTTAACAACTGAACCTCACTTTCATCTGAACTGATCAAAGGATTGAATTGGGTAGAGAAATATATTTTACTCAACATGAAACTAGTAGGAAAAAAGGGAAAGACAGAAGGGGGTATTAAGAGAGGGATTAGTCCCAAGACAAAATAACCTCTTAACAAAGAAGGTATGGGAGAGCAGTAGGGCAGCAACTGGACACAGACCAATATCTTTTACCACTTACCAAGATAAGATCAAAATGGATACATGAATCTAGTCATAAAGAGGGTGATAGCATAAGAAAATCAAAACAGGGAACTTAGTATCTATCACACTTAAAAATTGGAGAAGAATTTATGAATAAATGGTAGAAAGCATTATAAGATATAAACTGGATAATTTTGAATACATTAAATTAAAACGGTTTTAAACAAATAAAACTAATGTAGCCAACATTTGAAGAAAAGCAGGAAGTTGGGGAAAACATTTTTATAAACAGTTTGTCAGATGGAGATCTCATACCTAAAATAGAGAACTTAGTCAAATTTATAAGCATATGAGCCATTTCTCAATACATAGTCAAAAGATATGAACAGTATTTGAACAAAGAAATCAAAATTATACAGAACTATTTGAAAAAATGCTCTAAATTATTACTGATTAGAGAAATGGAAAGCAAGACAACTCAGATATTATCTCATACCTCTTAGATTGGTTAAAATGTTGAAAGGGGAAAATGACAAATTTTGGAAGGGATTGGAAAAATGGGGACACTAATACACTTTTGGTAGATGTGAAATGATCTAACAATTTTGGAAAGCAATATGGATTTAAACCCAATGGGTTATAAAACTGTGTATACCTTTTGACCCAGCAATATCACTATTAGGTTTATTTCCTAAGAGCAGTGAAAAATGAAAAGAACCTATATGTTTTAAAATATTTATAGCAGTTCTTTTTGTGGTGCCAATGCATTAGAAATTGAGGGGATGCCTATCAATTGGGGAATGGCTAAAAAAGTTGTGGCATATGATTGTGAGGAAATACAACTGTAGTAGGACATGGCAAGCAGGTTAATTTTGTAAAGATTTTTTTTTTTACCAATTACATGTAATGATAATTTTCCACATAAGTTTTCTGAAGTTATATGATCCAAATTATCTCCCTTCCTCCTCCCAGATATGGTAAGTAATTTGATCTGAGTTATATTTTGTAAAACATATTTTGAAATTGTTCATTTATTATAAGAGAATACTCATATAAAACCAAAATCCTAAAATGAAAATCCAAATAAAGTGAAAAATCATATGCTTTGATCTGCATTCTGACTCTAACAGTTCTTCCTCTGGATGTCGAGAGCATTCTTTGTCAAAAGTCCCTCAGAATTGTCTTGGATCAGTGTATTGCAGAGAGTAGCTAAGTCTTTCACAACTGAGCATCATACAATAATGCTGTTACTACATACAATGTTCTCCTTGTTTTGTTTATTTCACTCTGCATTAGTGCATGTAGGTCCTTCCAATTCTTTCTGAAATCATCCTGTTCATCTTTCCTTACAGCACAAAGGTATTCTATCACCATCACATACCACAATTTGTTCACCCATTCCCCAACTGATGGACATTCTCTCAATTTCTACTTATTTGCTACTATAAAAAAGAGCTGCTATACACATTTTTGTACAAGTAGGTCCCTTTCCCCTTTTTTTGATCTTTTTTGAGATACAGACCTAGTAGTAGTATTACTGGATCAAGGGGTATGCATTGTTTAATAGTCCTTTGGGAATAGTTCCAAATAAGCAGGTTAATTCTGGAAAAAACATGCAAGGACCTACATGAAGTTATGAAGAATGAAATGAGAACCAAGAGTATATTATATACAGCAAAGGAAACACTTTTGTTTGAAGAATTACATATATATCCACCTCCAGGGAAAGAATTAATAAATAGAAATAAGCAAGATATAGTTTTATATATAAATCTCTTTTTGTCAAATTATGTCTTCTCAATGGAGGGAAGAAAGGGGGTTACCTAGGAATTTTAATGAACAAACAAATTTACAATAAAAAGAATGCATAAAAATCTGTATAGCTCTTTTTGAAGTGCCAAAGAATAGGAATCTAAGGGAGTATCCATAAAATGAATTATAGCTGAATAAGTTATGGCATATAAATGTGATGGAATATGATCATAATGTAAGAGATAATGAGAACGTTTCAAAGAAACTTGAGAAGATTTGTATGAACTGATGCAGAGTGCAATGTACAGCAGCACAAGAACAATATAGTAAAGACAAATCACTCTGAAGAGTTAGGAACTATGATCACTAGAATAACTAACCATGATTACAGAAGATGAAATATGATACCTATTTTCTGATACAGAAGTGAATGATTCAGAGTACAGGATGAGATTTTTTTTTTTAAACCCTTACCTTCCGTCTTGGAGTCAATACTGTGTATTGGCTCCAAGGCAGAAGAGTGGTAAGGGCTAGGCAATGGGGGTCAAGTGACTTGCCCAGGGTCAAACAGCTGGGAAGTGGCTGAAGCCAGATTTGAACCTAGGACCTCCCGTCTCTAAGACTGGTTCTCAATCCACTGTGCTACCCAGCTGCCCCCCAGGATGAGATTTTTTAAAAATATAGCTAACAAGGAAATTTATTATGTTTTACTCTCCATATTTGTAGTAGTAGTTTTGTCTTTCTTTCATTTCTCAGTATGGTGGGAGAAACTGGAGTGGGAGAGAAAGAAGGGAGATATTTGCTAACTGAAAAAAAATACAACATGGTTAAAAAAAAAAGGTCATTGGCAACAATTTAGTAATGACATCTATCAATTTTTTGTCTAGTGAACTTAACCTCATTGATGACAGCTCAGAATTACCTAAGGAGTTCTTCATGTATCTGGATTTTTACCATATGCTAATCATTTTTAAAAGTAATTTCCATGAAAAGATGATTCTTGGAAAAAAAAGTAGCAAAATAAGACTTAAGGAGGCATCCTCATTTACTTCTGAATTATGTTGATAAGTAAACAGGGTTAGAAAGATGAGGTGAATTGGTCAAAGTCACACAACTAGTTAATTTAAAGCCCAGATCTCATAAAATCCAAGCCAATTGCTATCCTACCACTATGCCTTTACTTCTAAATTTGAAAAATTAATCACTGATAATGCAATAACACTGATAATAACAATGGATATATAACTACAGTTTAAAATGAAAGCAAATAAAGGCAATAAACTATATTTGCAAGATAGTGGATTATTTCCTAGATTCTTCAAATTATTAATAAATCTGTGAACTCTGAGATGTGGCAACTCTATAATGCTCCGTACTTAAACTCATTCATATCCTCCTAGCCTATGCAATTTTCCTTGTCTTTCTCACATTCTCCAAGTTGAGTCAGGTCAAGTCAAGTTAAGTCAAGTCAAAAAGCATTTATTAAGCACTTTCACAGGGTATTCATCCAATGATGGAATTAATTCTTGAGTTCAGTTGATATTGTATGGGTACCAGGGGAGCATTAGATTACCACTACTATAACAGATTTCTTTCACAGTTATAACAAATGGCTAATTAAAATGCATTGTCTTCATTTCATATTAAAAAAGATTATGGTAAAAAATGTTACTATTTTAAAACTTAAGTTACATCAACACAATAATGAATATTATATCTGATACATAGAGAGAAAACACAAACTTTTATGTCTTAGGAACCTTAGAAGACATTTTTGTCATGATGGTGATGAAGTATTGCTATTTGTTACATAAATGCTTAACTTTATGATCCTATTATACTATTTGGCTATGCTGAGAAGCAGCAGATGGGAAAATCATTTATATTCTGATCCTAGTCATAACTCCTGCAAAAGTGAGTACAGAAATGTATATACTTTACCCAAGGAGAAAGAGGCTTCTACAATGAGTCTTTGGGTCCAAGTCAACAGAATTACCTTGGGTAAAATAAAAGCTGAAAAGCCTCCTAAAGGCCCAATGGTCCAGATGACACCATCTGTGCCAAATATAGAACAGATCCTTCAGTTTCCTAGTTTATGGATTCTACTTTTATCTCATGTTTCCATTCCACTCTTTCTTGTCTAATACATTCCCACATAAAGCATATACCTGGAAGGCAGAAACCCCCATTATATACCTAAAACTAATCTCTGGTTCTGGAGATATTTAAAGTCACGTGCTAAAGGCACCTCCATGTTGTTGAGCCTGAACAGTGATAAGATGGTTTAACAGAGGGCTTTAAAAATTCAAAATTTTCACCAAAATTTCTGTGAAATACTGATATAAATAAAAAATTAAATGGTTTGCTGCCTTTTTGGTGCTTTTCTTCAGCTCTAAAATAACTACAATGTATTACCTTTCTCAATTACAAGATAATATTCACCAGAAAAGTAAACCATCTTTGTCATGAACAGGAACTAACCTAAATTCTGACAGGTGTGAGAGTTCACTGTTTCTAGCCAAGTCTTTTCCCATTTAGGGAAGGAGAGAAGGTAAAATACTTAATTTCTTTTCCAGGTCTCAATCTCAAGGTATTTCTTGCCCATTGTTCATTTAAGGCAATGAATGAGTGCACATTTTATTAGTGACTTCTGTTTATTGCTTGGTTACAAATAATCTATGCAGGTGCCTCTGAAGAGAAACAAAATCCATGTCAAAAATGTGATTTCCATGTTAACCAGTTGCATCAGGCAGCATTCTTCAAAGCATTGTTTTAAGATTATTATAGTCTAGTGTATCAGTATTTGTCAATAGTAAATGAAGCACTTCGAAGTAATCTTAGGGTCAATTTCCATGAGTTCTAAGCTGATAAAAGTCCACATATTCTAAGATGAGAGGCAGTTTGGGATAATGGACAGTCAGGTTTAGAAACTGAGAGAACTGGGTTCAGATCTGTCCTGGAGCTGAATGCCTTTGGGGCAAGTCACATAATCTCTTGGTGGCAAAATCCTAAAATTATAAATTTCAGAACAGTTGCTGATCTATATATCATCTGATTGTATTTCTTCACCAGATACTTCCTATATCAATAAATCAGAGGTTTTGATTAAAAAGAAAACACAACACAAAACTTTGAAGATAAAAATTCACTTCAGTTAACCTCTTTGACCAAATCCTTAACATTCATAAAGAGTAATAATAAGTCTGATACATAAGCAATGACAAGAACCAAAGACAAACTGCTGACATTCAAATATGGGGAAGTAATAAGTGGCCCCATGACCCTGACATCATTAGAGTTCACAGAACAAGTCCAGTTAGACAAGCCATGAGAGCAGTTCTGTTATGTTTTGATGAAGGATTAGAGGAATACACTGGGGGTTGGTGGAAGGAGAAGTATAGTTGAGGAAAATTATCTTATAATCAGAGGGCACAAGCAGACATCTATACAGGCAACGGGGAAGGGATTTGGGAGAATAGCTAACATTTGAACATCTCTTTCATCTGAACTTGTCAAAGGACAGAATAATATATACATAGAGTTGGGTATAAAAATATATTTGACTCAATGGGAAAAGAGTAGGATGGAAGGGGAGAAGGGAGAAAGGAATATGAGAAGGAGGACAGGTAAAAAATGTAGGATAATTCCTTAAGAAAAACTAACAAATGGATGTTCAAAACTATAGCTCTTTTTGAGGTGGAAAAGAATGGAAATCTGAGAAGGGACATATAAATTAGTGAATAGATGACCAAGTTATGATATATATATATATGTATATATAAATGGTATGGTATATGGTACACGAAAAATGGTATATAAGTATGAACAAATACTATTGTGCTGAACCCTTAAAAGCATAATGACCAACTAGGATTCCAGAGGACTAATGATGAAACCAGCTACCCAGTACCTGATAGAAAAATGAAAGGATCAGAATACAGAAAAATAATTTAAGAAATAGTTAATGTGGAAATCCGTTTCAATTAATTATACATGTGTGTCATGAGTTTTGTTCTTGTGTTCTCAAATGATGAGAATAGTGCATGGGGGGTTGATTGACAAGATGTATCTTGGCTAGTTCAAACAAAAAAAAAATTAAAAAAACCATTCTGACTTGTGAAATTTAAAGCCACTTTATGTACATAAAATGTCAGTGTATTCATAGGCTAAGGGATAAGTGTGAATTCTGGTCCACAAGGGGTGCAATTTATTTTCAGTGTGTAGAGATACCTTAAAAAACCATGGAATATTAACCATCTTTACTGATCTTTTAGGATTTACAACTGAAGTACCAGAAACACAAAAGATCTACTATTAGCCAAAATCATCCACATCAGGTCTAAACATGACTTTTTGTTCTTCTGAAGTATAGGTGGAAAATGAAATGAAAAAAAACGAAAGAGGCTGTGGAATACAGAGTGTGATATTTGGAGATGAGGTGGAAGGGAAAGACATGTTGAAAAGTTGCCTCCTAATGACTTGAATTAACATTCTTAGTTTGGGGTCTAGTATTAGCCTACATAAAAGGTGGCAATCCTTTAACAGTTTCCAGATTGTGTCCTATAATTACAAAAACAGTCTTTGTGGTATCCTAGAATTTAATTTTATTTAACCTATTTTAAAATTTTATGAGCACTTTCATCTAGGATTTTCCCCACAGTTTTAGAATTACTAGGTTGTATTTAGGGACCATTTTGGGAAATATTTTGAAAATGGTTAACAATTTAGAAATCAAATAATGGAATCAGAAAAATAACAGTGAAGCCATAGAAGATGAAATTATGACACAGCTGAACACAACTATACAGAAAACAATATCTCATCAATCTTCTGAACGCAAAGAAAATCGAATTAGCTCATTAATCTGAGGTTCTGATTTTTCAGCCCATTTTTTATAACTTTAGAAAGAAATTCTTATGTCCAAGTTTTCCTTACCTACCTTACACAGATGGAGGAGAAAACCCTTCCAACATATTTAAATTATGCTTAGATATGCTATAAAATACCCAGCAGGCACAGGCATGAGAAGAAAAGTGTTTTCTCCTAGCAGACAGCATGACATACCTAGACAAATAAAAAGCCCCAAACATCTTTCTCTTCTGTATTCTCATGTTATACCATGTACTTTTCCCCATCTCATTAACTCATTCTTCCATGTCACTGGTAATTCTTTTTTAAAGGTCACCTCCTGAGTACATGGAACCACTTAAAAATGAACCTACTATAAGAAAGCTCTCACAACAAGGATGGGACTTAGTTGTACACAAAAGGTACAGTCTGAGGTTCCTTGTAGGGTCAGAGAAATGGTATTCCATATTAGCTTAGCTAGCTAAAACTACTGTAATTCACCATTTAGCCTGCAAAGGGCATCAGCAGTAATTTAAAAATAAAACAATATAAACCTGTATTTAAGGCAGAAAATTGTATAATTCTTAAATGCTGCTAGAAAAAATTGAAGATCAAGTTAGCTGTTTGCATATTAGAAATCAATGAATTAATCTTAAACTGGTCTGAATGTTCATTTTTTCAGATGGAAAAAGTAAATTAAGGTCACTAAAGGCTTGCATCGGTCAATTCTCAGGTCGACAGGGCATCAAGTTTACTTTAGTTTTCCTATGGACTAAGTTAGACCCTCCACACCCAACCCCTACGTATTCCTAATAGGAAAGTCAGTTAGATTTCGATTATAGTATGTGATTTGCATCAATCTTGATGGGGTTGGGAAAAATTAAAGAGTGTGCTGATCTCCCTCCTAATTTTGTTTTTTTAAAAATATATATTCTATACTTTAAAAAAAGTTATTCTTTTCCCTATGGGAATTTTATCCTTTCCCCCAGGTTGGGATTATCTTCCTCTTTAAAATTATTTTGCATATATTTTGAATCTAATTTTCTAATTACAGCTTATTTTTTTCACAATAGAATATAAGCTCCTGGAAGGCAGGAACTGCTTTATGATTTCATATCACTATTTCCCAGGATATAACTGATACTAAATAATTGCTTTTTGAATGAATGTACTGGGTCTAAGAGGGTGATAGACTCCAAATAGAATGGTTACATTGGGATAAAGAAATCACTTTAGTTTCTAGGCCTGCAGAGATAACTGGAAGTCACAAATGACCTGTATAATTCACTCATATCTGAAGTGGACAGGAAAATAATCAATTACACATTTTGAAAACTTTATAGTTGCCCTAAAAACACTAGAAAACTATGAGTTAAATTTCCCATTACACATACACACAAAGGGTAAAAAGAAAATAGAGTAGGTAAAATACTATTTTTTTTTGGAATATAATATGCTGAGTAGAGTCTACTGAAAATATAATGGAGAAGCTATTTAACCCCACTTATTTTTAATGTCAGATAATTGCAATTCTCAAATGCCTAATGTATACTGAAAAAGTCAAAGTATTTTGAAGTCTATGTAGTTCTATTGTTTCCTTATGTATTTTTAAAAGTATATTGTTCAAAACGAAACCATAGACTAACAAAGATGATAGAGTTGCAGAATCTATTCTCCACATAAACTTTTAAAAATTGGCTTTATTCTTCACAATATTGGTTTCACAAAATCCAAGACAAAAGAAGAAAAAATTGCTGAAATGAACAATGAAATAGCTAAAGCACACCATTTAAAGTAAAGAAGTCAAGGATAGTGGCAGGTTACATGCAAAATCAACATCTTAACATAATTTTATTTAAATGCATTTTATGGGAGACTTTCTATGTGATTAATGGAATAAGAAAGACAATTAGTAAAAGAACCCTCAACTAAAAATATGTAGCTACTTAGCAGTTTTTTTCCCTGTATTTGGACACGCTCTGCAGTTACAATGTAAGACTTCCACACACCAGCTCAAAATTAAAATTCTGGGCAGGCATTCAACTTTCATGATTATGTTCATTCTTTGCTGATCATGGGAAATGAGTGCTTGCAAGTTATTTATTGAAGATATTCCCATAGTACTCTTACAAGTTCATTTCCAAAAGAGGCCCTGTCCCTAAACTATCTAAGTAAAGTCAAAGTTGTACCATGTTTCTTGCATTACATCTCAGAAGTTTTAGCAATGTAACAAAATCATATTTTTAAAAATAAGCTTTTTAAAGGCCAGGCCACAGCAATTTTCCAAAGGTGAATTTTAAGCAATGGAACAATAGGCCAAGCAATTTTCACAAATAAAAACCCCAATCCCAGAATGATTTATGAGCATATTTCAAAAGAAGCTAAATACAAAATAACCATATAGCACTTATTTTAATTATAGTTTTCCAAATGTCTGGCACAAATGATGATAGCCCAACACAAATCAGGTAATATTGGTTACCTCTGTGGTCTTGTTTGAAGGTTCCAATCCAACCATATTTACTACTATTAACTGATGTAGGAGTTGAACTTGAGCCACACTTAGGAAGAAATCCAGACTTGTGGTTATATTCACTTCCAAGGAATGGCCACACACTAAAATCTCCTATGGGAAAAGAAGCCAAATACCAGATAAAATATACATGCAGATAACTTTCATTACAAGATAACAAGATTATCATTATTTCTTATCTGTCATATATTAGCTTTCTGAAAAGTCAACTGAGACTAAAATCTGTTTATTAGGAAGAGAAGTAGAGTCATCTGCATTTAAACATGATGGGAGTTAGAAGGAAGGAAGAAATTCTGGAATGTTAGCCAAAATGTAGATAATATATATTCAGCTAGTAATAAATGATTTTCATATGCCAAATCCCCTTCTGCTTTTTCATATTCAAAACTATTACTGCTAGATTTTTCACCTTATTGATCAGGAAAGAGAATGGGATTCTGTAGCAAACTTTCCTTCAGAGAAAAGACTATATGATTTATAATGAAATGTTGTGCTGAAGCCAAATATAGCTAGGCTAAGTAATTTTATTTTT
Organism: Monodelphis domestica; assembly: GCF_027887165.1. NCBI lineage: Eukaryota > Metazoa > Chordata > Mammalia > Didelphimorphia > Didelphidae > Monodelphis > Monodelphis domestica. The sequence goes on from NC_077229.1 coordinate 171,423,128, forward strand.
CCTTTAAATTACTAAGACCTTGATCAATGCTAGGTAGTCTACTACTTAATTTGTGCAAAACAACATAACTGAGCTTTTGACCATTCACTGTTGGAAAACATGCTGAGATGGAAAACAGAGATGAACAGTTCAGCAGCTCCCCATTATTAAGCCCAAATGTGCTTCTTGTCATGAACTAAAATTGGTAATGTTTAATTGCATGCAAGTACACAGCAGATGAATTGTATTCAAGGATATAAGGATTGGTCAAAGCACCAATAAGAAACTTTAGAGCAGTATGCTTTGTTACCCTAAAGAAATACATAAGTAATATAATTATATTTTTGCTTCTACCCCTTTCAATTCGTTTCTCAAGCGAAATTGTTCTAATCCCTAAAATGTTCTGACAACACTTTATCTTTCCTTTGCTCTAATCATATTCTACCTTATGTCCTATTTAATAAGCACCTTTAGGAATGATGTAATTTTTCATGTTTAAATCCCCAGCACCTTATGCAATGTTTTGCATATAGTAATCACTTAATGTAAAAATGATTAAATGAAAAGAGAGCATAAATATTTCAATGCAATTGAAAGTGTGCAATTATTGCTGTTGCAAGGGCTTAGTAGCCCCTCTTCCCACACTTTTGGTGTTCTTTTACTTCTCATTTATTCCTAGAGAAACAAGTTTGATTTCTCTTTGTACTTTCTTTGTCCTCTTATCTTGTATTATTTTTGTACATGCCATGGTTTTGCAACAGAATTTAAGTTTCTTACAAACAATTTATTTTTTAATCATTATATTCTGATCAACCAGCACAGTGTCTTAGAGAAGAATTTAATAAATGACTGTTGAATTGAATTTATGGAATCAAATATAGAGGAAATACATACTAACAGTTTCAACATGTCACAGCCACTTTAAAAGTCATACAATATAATATAGTAGCTTTTTAAGAGACTCTAGACCTAAATCATAGCATTAGTGCAATAGAAAAAAAAGTTGCATAAGAAGTTGTTAGGTGTGATCATTAATCCTGCCTTGGTGAATAAATTTTAGCTGTCATGTGTCAGGAAATTGACCCTTCCTATGCTTCAATTTTTTCATCTTTAAAAATGGGCATAATGGTTCCTATCTACTCTTCTTTTAATAAGCTTATATAAGAACAAAATGAGACTATGTATTAGAAATGCCTTGATTGTTTTGGAAAAAAACTCCAGTTAACAGTTTTTGTTGTTTATGCATAAATATATTATCTATAACTCTATTTTCTGAAATGCCAATAACAGAAATCAGTTATTATAAGAATGATTAATTTGCGATGCAATGAATAGTTGCAATTGTAAAGATTGGATTTGGCTCTCCCCTGATTGTAACAATGAAGGTACTTAGCTCTTCCTTTATTGTGAAAATTAAATTGTAATCCCCTGTCTATTTTTAGATTCTAATCCCTAAAGTGTAAACCCAGTACTTAAAGTAGATCTACCCATTTTAACCACAAAAAGGTGTGAACTAACCAAAAAAAGGTATGAATACCCATTTAATACATTGAGTGGGAGGTCTGTGACCCATATGTGAAAGAGTGGGCAGTCCTGGAGAGGAGCATCTGCTGTGATTGGTAGACGTAAAAATTAGGGGAGGTGACACAAGAGAAAAAGGTCTTTAAATAGTGGAAACAGAGACACATAGATCATGATCAGTCACTAGGAATTGGACTTGGAGTGAAGAGAGACTCTTGGATGGAGTAAAGAAAGACACTTGAGGAGAGACTGGAAGACAGACATTCAGACTTGAAGTGAAGACACTGGGCTATGGAACTGGAGGAGCTTGTACAGGAGACCTAAGACTGCTTTCCTTTTAGACAATCACTGTGGTGAGTGAAAGGCTGACTTAAGTTCCTTGCCCTTTCTGGAGGTGTGAACCTCCGAGAAAGGCCCATCTTCTTGAGACTCTTCCCCTGACTGGTGCCTTAGAATTTCTACCTTGCTCAGATGAAGCCAGAGCTTTCTCCCTCTCTCCCCTTTTCTCTCTTCCTTAATATCTTCCATCTATTGTAAAATAAACTACCATAATTCTATTTACTTGAGTTATTTATTTTGGGATTTGGAAATTAAATCCCTGGTGACCACCAATTTAAGTTAGTCCAACCAATAAAATTTAACACAATTCAATTTAATTCAACATGCACTTACTAAAATATTTTTAGCCTGTTACCATACTAGGAACTAGAGAGTAGACAAACATTTTAAAAGTTCCTGCTCTTGAGAAGTTTACATTCTATTTTTTTTGGGGGGGGGAAGGGGTTGCGAGAGGATAGGGAGCAATATATACACCGATAAACAAATGCATATAAAAACTAACACAATTTTCATGCAGATTATAATTTTGGGCATATTGGTCAGTTGCTTCAGTCATGTCCAGATTTTCCTGTCCCCATTTGGGGTTTTCCTGACAAAGGTCCTGAAGTGGTTTGTCATTTCTTTCTCCAGCTAGGAAACTGATGCAAAAAGCGGTGAGAGACTTGCTCAATGTCACATAGCTAGTAAGTGTCTAAGGCTAGATTTAAACTCATTAAAATGAATCTTCCTGATTCAAGGCTGCTCAGTGCTCTATCCAATTTAATAACTAGCTGCACCTGCCACCCATTTTTTTGGGGGGATGAACAAAATAGGACAAATTAATTTATTCAATTTTTACTTAGATGAATTAATTTGATACCTGGCAGTCTAAATTGATTCAACTTTGAAGATACTAATTTTTACACCCATGTTCATTGAATTAATGTCATTTAATAAAAATACTAAAGGTATTTCCTACATTCATATTTAAATTAATAAGAATTTCCAACATATATTTTCTGAAATTATAAGATCTAGTATAATATTAATTAAGAGTGGTGATAACAGGAATCTTTGTTTCACCCTAATCTTATTGGGAAGGCTTCTCTCTTATCCCTATTGAAAATTATGTTTGCTGATGGTTTTAATGTCATTTAATTTTAACTGTATACTAACCTCTGTATGCGAGTTTTCTGATGAAATGATTTTGGTGAAAATGATTGCAGGTGCTCCAGTTATTCGAACAGTAAAATCAGTTAAGATTGGAGTTAAAATCGCTCTCCTTTCTTGATGTCGCTGTATGCTGAAACAAAAGTAAATAAAATTAATGTCCATAACACTTTTCTGGAGCTAATTTTCATTAAAGCTATAATTATATACATACACAGTACTGTATATATAGTGACTAAGAAGTTCTATTTCTATTGTAGTTATACCTTGATTTTAGGTTTACAGGGGTAAAAATAAAGAAAAGTCACGGAAAAATCCAAACATAGTTATCAATTTCATACCGATCCTATTTTCTCTACGTGTCTTTCACCTGTCTGTTTCTTTCTTTTTAATGCTTTTGTCTCCAACCAAATTAGTAAAAATGCTCAAGATTACCATCCACACAATTTTCCTTTATGATCATTTTATACTTTCTATTAAATTATTTGCATTTCAATTTATGTTATGTCATTCCTACTAGTAGCTCCCATTTCTATAGTACTTTAAAGTTTAAATAGTACTATTCCTCACAACAAACAAATAAGCAGGTAGTAAAGATTTCACACCTCCATTTTTCAGATGGAGAAACATAAGGCGCCGAGAGTTGAATGGCTTGCCAATGTAATCACCCAGCTAGTAAGTGCAGGAGCTAGAATTTGAAACTGGGTTTTCTGATTGCATGTCTTATTCACCTTTATTATATTGCCCATAGAATATTTCAGTTAATGTAATGAAGTTAGCATACCCTTTATTAAAAAAAACTGTGCATACACCAATGTGCTAGGCATTAGAGAAGACAGTTTGAAATTGAGACATAGTCCTAGGGTGTGGGGAGAATAGTGGAGTAGAGAAGCACTCAGATGAACTCTTCTTACATTCTGCTCCAAATAATAATAAAACAATGTCTCAAATAGAATACTATAGAGCCAGAGCTAACAAAAAGTCACAGTGAGATGTTCTTTCAGACTAAGAAAACATAAGTGGTCAGAAGGAAAGATCTGGGACATGGGGAGGACGCTGGCTCAGAGCCAACCTGGATGAAACACAGCATGAGACAGAAGGAGCAGCATCTTTGGGAGCTCTCAAGTCAGAGATTGTAAGGGGACCTGGCAACTGGTCAGAAAGAAATATCAGGTTATCCTTGTGTTAGCACTGGATGCAGGACCAGACAATGTTTTTTTATCCTTTATCCACCTCTGGGACATAGTTCAAGGGCAGAGAGGAGCATTTTCAGTCAAAAGGAATGGAAGTGGACTTCCGGGTAAGCATGGCAACAGTCTAAATGCGGGTCAATTCCTCTCCCCAGCACACAACAAGGACTACCCGAAAAGACCTTAAGAATCATTTTCAGAGGAGCTGTACAGTAGGGCACAGCATTGAAGGTGTGTGGTATTGGGGCTTTTCCAGTCTATAAGAGGGTAAAAGGATCTTGACCCAAATGCGAACTGATCCACCCTCCCCCACACCCACCTACAGAGCTAGAGCCAGAGCACGCCAGGATGTGCGAGCAAGGGGCACCGCTGGATCCTTGGGAGCTGATTGGGACCGCAGGGGACCCACCCCCGGGGGTGACTACGTGGGAAATCCCAGTGCGTGAGAGAGCACAGACCTTAGGTGCCTGAAGTTAGTGTGCCTGCCGGAACTAGGGAGTGAGGAGTGCTTCTGGAGTGAGCAAGAGGCACTTCTGGGTCCTTGGGAGCTGACAAGGACTTTCAGGGAACTACCCCTGAGGGCAACTAGGCCGGAGACCCAGGCGGGCAGGGGAATACAGACCTTGAGAGCCCCTGGGAAGGTAGCACTGAGAAGAGCTGCAAAGGACTGCGGAGATTCGAGAGCTTGCCACAGATAAAATCCTTGCTCCTTAACTACATACACAGAAAACTTGCCCAGCTGACTCAGATTTCTAACTAAAGAGGGAAGGGAAAACATCCAGGAAAATGGCTAACTGTGCACAGGAACCTCAAAATCCTTCCAAAAACCCCCAAAAGAAGGCTGTGACCCTCAAGAATTTTTATGGAGGAAAAACCCAGGCTACAGAGGAAATACTGGATGAAACTCAAACAAAGGCAAAACCTAAAAAGAACGGAAATTGCCCAAAGCCCTAAAAGAATTTCAATTGGAGCTTATTAAAAAAATGGAAGCCTTCTGGAAAGAGAAGTGGGAAATGGTTAAAAAAATGAAGAAATCATAGCTGAATACCAAGAGGTTAAAGCAGAAAACCAAAAATATCATAACAGAAAACCAGGCCATAAGGACCAGAATTGAGCAACTGGAAACCAATGATCTTGAAAAACAGCAAGAATTAATAAAGCAAAGTCAAAAGACTGACAAAATAGAAGAAAACATGAAACATCTCACTGACAAAGTGACAGATCAGGAAAACAGAGGAAGGAGAGACAATTTGAGAATCATTGGTCTACCTGAAAAGCCAAAAATAAACAGAAACCTTGACATCATACTAGAAGAGATCATCCAAGAAAGCTGCACTGAAGTTCTTGAAAAGGGGGCAAAATAGACATTGAAAGAGTTCATAGAACACCATTTACACTAACCCCCCCCCCCAAAAAAAAAACAACTCCCAGAAATGTAATTGCCAAATTCCAGAGCTTTCAAGCTAAGGAGAAAATCCTATAAGAAGCCAAAATGAAACAATTCAGATATGAATGATGAACTGGAGGAATTCCATGTGAACTGAAATGGCCTCCAGGAATTGATGCAGAGTGAAAGGAGCAGAACCAGGAAAACATTATATACAGAGACATACCCTGTGGCACAATCAAATATACTAGACTTCTCTACTAGCAGCAATGCAATGACCCAGGAGAATTCTGAGGGACATAAGAGAAAGAATGCTGTTCACATCCAGAGAAAGAACTGTGGGAGCAGAAACATAGAAGAAAAACAACTGCTTGATCACATGGGTTGATGAGGATATGATTGGGGACATAGACTCTAAATGATCACCCTAGTGCAAATATCAATAATATGGAAATCGGTCTTGATTAATGACACATGTAAAACCAAGTGGAATTGTGCATCAGCTATGGGACGATGGGGGAGGAGAGGGAAAGACCATGAATCATGTAACCATGAGAAATTATTCTAAATTAATTAATAAAATAAAATAAAAAAAAGAAATACGGTGGGAAACTAAGCAAACAATAAAAAATGAACCTGACAATAAAAATCTAAGCAAACAATAAAAAACGAACCTGACAATAAAAATCTACTCTGGTAACTGGGAAGATAAAAACATCAACTCACAACAAATCTGAGGTATCACCTTACACCCAGCAGATTGGCTAACATGACAGCAAAGGAAAGCAATGAATACTAGAGGGGATGTGACAAAGTTGGGACATTAATTCATTGCTGGTGGAGCTGTGAATTGATCCAACCATTCTGGAGGGCAATCTGGAACTATGCCCAAAGGGCGCTAAAAGACTGTCTGCCCTTTGATCCAGCCATAGCACTGCTGGGTTTTGTACCCCAAAGAGATAATAAGGAAAAAGACTTGTACAAGAATATTCATAGCAACGCTCTTTGTGGTGGCCAAAAATTGGAAAATGAGGGGATGTCCTTCAATTGGGGAATGGCTGAACAAATTGTGTATATGTTGGTGATGGAATACTTTTGTGCTAAAAGGAATAATAAAGTGGAAGAATTCCATGGAGACTGGAACAACCTCCAGGAAGAGATGCAGAGCAAAAGGAGCAGAACCAGGAAACCATTGTACACAGAGACTGATACACTGTGGTATCATCGAACGTAATATACTTCTCCATTAGTGTCAATGCAATGTCCCTGAACAATCTATAAGGATCTAGGAGAAAAAAAAAACACTATCCACAAGCAGAGGACAAACTGTGGGAGTTAAAACACTGAGGAAAAGCAACTGCCTGACTACAGGGGTTGAGGGAACATGATTGAGGAGAGACTAAATGAACACCCGAATGCAAATACCAACAACATGGAAATGGGTTTGAATCAAGGACACAAGTGATACCCAGTGGAATCGTGCGTCGGCTATGGGAGGGGTGGTGGTGGTGGGGGAGGTAAAGAAAATGATCTTGGTTTCCAATGAATAATGTTTGAAAATGACCAAATAAAATAATGTTAAAAAAATCATCTCAGAAGAAGACAACAAAATCAAAATATCTACAAGCAAAGCCTCAAAATTAAAAAATAAACTGTGAATCAGACATAAGCCCTGAAGGAGAAATAGCACTTGTGGTTGCTGGGGAGCTGGGGCCTTGGTCATGGTTCCAATGTGAAGAGGTTTGCTTGTGGTTGCTCATGGGGACTCAATTTCTGATCTAAATTCCTGGGAGAAGTGCTGGCACTAGTGGCTATAGGGTAATAAGGTTCATTCCTGGGCAAAGACCAGAGAAAAGACCAGGAAATCAGGGACCACACATCTGTATGGGTTTAGTATGTACCTATCTACACTGTATCTCTCTTATAAGACTATAAACACACTTTCCTAGTTGGGTGACCCTGGGCAAGTCCCTTAACTCCCATTTCCTAGCCCTTATTGTTCTTTTGCTTTGGAACCAATATACAATATTGATTTTAAGATGGAAGGTAGGGATTTAAAAAATATATGTAAGCACATTGCTGGCAAAGACTTTTCACTTTTCTTTGTAACCCCAGTACTTGGTACAGTATCTGTCTCATGGTAATAATTTAATAAAATATTTATTGCCTGACTTACTATCTAAATAAGTCCTATGTTTAAATGAGACTTTCATTTTTATTTGTGATGGATAATATTATCTTATATGCCATTACTGCAGGATAACTAAGTACTGAATGGTTGAAATGTGTCATGGACATACTACATTGAAACAGGAGCAAGGCATTTGACAGAAATCTCTTGTGATATTCCAATGAAAAGATAAAGAGATAGAGCACAGCTGGAGTAACTCAGATTGCCTGAATAACTTGATTCAAATTGTGGACCTAAAAGGACTAAAAAAAGTCTGTGACAGTCAAAAATTATAGACTGCATGTTTTTATTTACTGTACTTTTGTGTCCCAAGATTACATACTGAAATGGCTAATATTTTTTTTTTAAACCCTTACCTTCCCTCTTGGAATCAATACTATGCATTAGCTCCAAGGCAGAAGAATACTAAGGGCTAGGCAATGAGGGTTAAGTGACTTGCTTAGGGTCACACAGTTGGGAAGTGTCCGAGGCCAAATTTGAACCTAGGACCTCCAGTCTCTAGGCCTGTCTCTCAATCTACTGAGCCACCTAGGTGGCCCCTAGTGACTAATATTTTTAAATGTATGTCTAAAAAGAATAACGTGTGATCAAGAATATCTTCAATATTTCAAACACATAAATATTTTACTTTATTTATAGTTGTATATCACACTCTTCCATACCCAGAATTTTCACATTTCATAAGTTAGAAAATTAAAAATATATTTTATGCATTTTAGAACAATCTTATAATTATGATTGTCTAAATTACAAAACATTCCATAGGCTTGCCTTTTCTCTCCTTTATTTTCAGGAGTTGCATATAAAGTTTGGAAATAAGTATTAAAATTACAGTATTCTACCTGCTAGTAAAATAAATAAAAATTACATTGCTACTAGGCCAGTACAATTATTCTGCTTTTTGAGTAGGATTTACATTTGCTTTGTACACAAATGAACATAGAATTAAAATAATAAAAATGAAATAATTATTAAAATAAAATGATATTTACCTTATATTTTTAGGATTTTAAAGTCTTTAAATACATTATTTAATTTGATTCTTGCAACAGACTGATGAAGTCGGTTGTACTATTAATCTTATTTTATAGGTGAGGAAATAGAAGTTGAGAAAAGTTAGTTAATTAACTCACCTAGGATCATGACGCTAGTATCTAAGGCAGTTTAATATATATTATTAAATAGTCTCTCCATGAGAAACTCATTACAAATGATTTAGAAATGATTTAATGATTTCTAAGCCAAAGCAGCTTGTGAATAAAGGTTAATAAGACACAGAGGGAGTTTGCAATCTCCATTGGTGATGGGAGTGTCCATACAACGAATTTCTGGCTCCTTAAGGTAACTATTTGATAATGAGAGATACTGATAATACACATGAGAATTTTCAAAGGAAATGAATGAGAATTGCATGTGTTGATGGTGAGAACAGGCCCAAAACCTGAAATAGTTTTAGAAAGAAATTTATTAGGTCCTTCAGTAAAATAGAGTAAGCCAGAAAAGAGGGGAGGTTCCCACCCATCTAGGCTCTGGAAAGTTTATATTATATAGGATTTAGTCAAAGATGTCCCCATGCATACAGTTAAGCAATTTTGCCAAGAGGCAATTGAAAGCAAAGTTGATGGAGATGGATATGAGTACTGTAAACATTCCATAAAATTTGGGTGAAACCAAAGCTTAAGGGAATCCAAAACACAAGTTTGGATGGACTCACAAAAGTCCTAGGTGTGAGGACACAAAACAAGAATTTTTTCCTTGGGTGGATATAGGTCCTAGGGGGTACCCAAAATACCTTGTAGCCCTCTCCAGTCTTTCTAGAAATTTATTGTGATCAGGAAAATACTGGGTGTGGACAACCTTTACTCATATATGATTGAATTTATACAGTATAATAATTTTTCTGGATAATATAGTAAAGCATTTTCCCTATATATGCTTTTAAATATTGACTTTTAAAGTTGCTTTTTAAATTAGTTAGAAAAATACACAAGTTATGTTTATATTTTACAAATTAAGTATTTCAGTTAAGTTTAACAAATAGTCAATATTTATATAGTATTTTTACAAAGCCCATCACATATATTATCTCATTTGATCTTCATAAGTACCCTATGAAGTTGGAAGGATCTATTATTACCATTATTTCACAGATAAGACAACAGAGTCCCAAAGAAGCACAGTGATCTTCCCAGGGTTACATAATTTATTCAGTATCTGAGTCAGTATTTGATCTCAGGTCTTCCTAACTCTAAAAGCAGCACTCCAACCACTTGGCTTCTACCAAGCTGCCTAAGGGAAGCTTCCCCCCCAAAACAGGGGTAAGGCATTGTGCATGGGTGCTGAGAATCCAATGACAAAAAAAGTCCATTTATTCTAGGACTTTACATTACTGAGGGCATATCACACATACATAAATAAGTAGAAACAAAACAATACAAAGTAAATTCAAGAGAGAATATATATTAAGGTCTGGAGACCAAAAGAATTTGGAAAGCTCTCACATAGGATGTGGTACTTGGTCTGTGCTTAAAGGAAGCTTGGAAATTTTAACTTCCAGATAGGTAGAATCTTTTATGCAAAGACCTAGAGAGAGAACTGGAATGGCATTTATTTACATCACTGATGTAGTCAGTTTCATTTGAAAAGAATGTGATAAAGGAGTAATATGAAATGAGAATGTGAGTTTATGTTCAAAAGCCAAGCTAAGGATTTTTTTTTAATACCACATGTAACAGGAAACCACTTAAGATTTTTAAGTACTAGGATGATATGATAGCACCTATATTTTAGGAATAACAATAAGGCAGTTATGTAGAAGATGGATCAGAGAGGTAAGAGACAAGAAAGTGAAGAGGTATTCCCCTATAAAAATTTTAGGAAGGAACATTATGGGTTCATGCATTTCTAAAGTAAAAAGGATTATACAGAAATAATGAGACAGCAAACATAAAATGGACAAAGGAACGAGAGAAGTCAAAGACTTATGGACTACAGCATCAGAACCCATTATATCATGAATATTTTCTTTGAGAAAAGATTAGTAAGTACCAAATATAGCTAGCACCAAAAAGAAGCAACAGAAAATGAAAGAGACATTTTAACAGTTATCATTAAGGGAGTTATCCTTGAATTGGGTGTGTACAGTCCAATTACCAATCTGTCAGAGCAAAAATCAGATTTAGTAAAAAGCAAGAAGAAAAAAATTGAGAAAAATGTTTTATAAATGAAAAACAACAAAAACAAAAACAAGACCTCAAGTCTAAATTATGTAATTAATTTGAGCAATGACATGGCATTATACTGAACTGGTGTATAGGTGGGCAGGCAGTGTTGTAGGTCATGCTTGCTCTTTCCCATCTTTTTTGCTGGTTGTACCATTTATATGATTGACTAAAACTTTCTAACCACGTCTGTAACTGTCTCTTGGCTCAAACCAAGGGAGAAAGGGAGAGGGGAGAGAAGAAATTGGTCAATGGACATGTTAAACTGGTTAGTTAGTAGAAGAGTAGTATGTGCTGAGACCGTTTAAAAGAATCTTAATATAAGTATTTTCACTGCCCTGGGGAAGTTGTAAGAATTAGTCAAGAACAATTTCCATAGTTCTGATTTCTTGGATAGAAATTGCACTCTAGCAAAAATACTATGTTTTATAGCTATCCTCTAATTCTAGATATTCCTGATCTTCTCCTGTCCATTCCATTTGGATATACAAAAAATAGCAATGGGGATAGTGTGCAGAGAATTTGAGAGTTGAAAGGGATATCAGCAGCCATCTTGCCCAACCTATACAAAGAAAAGGAATACCTACTAAAAAAATATGTGAGAAGTGCCAACTTGTCTCAGCTTGAAGAATTCCAAGAAGGGAGAACCCATCACCTATAATACTTCTGGATAGCTCTAATTGTTACAAAGTTTCTTTTTGATATTAAGCCTAAATTTGCCTCTTTGCATTTCCAATTATTGTACCCTTTAGGATAAACAGAACAAGTCTGGACTCAGCTACATGGGATAGTTCTTCAAATATCTGAAGAGAGCTTTATCATTTGATGTGGCCTCATATCATTCTGGTATTATGCTTTGGGACACTCTCCTACTTATTAATCGCCTTCTTAAACCATAGTTTCAAGAAATGAACACAATATCTGATTAATTTATAAATTTTCTTTTGTAAACTATTAGTTCATATTCTCTGAAAACTTGCCTTTTGGGAATGGCTCTTAATGGTATATATTTCTGTCAATTAGATATTAAATGGCAGACTTATATGGAGATAATTAAGGCAAAGATTATTTCTCACACTGAATAATCTTTCTTCTGAATCTAGCTCCATAAATGTTTTTTATAAAAATTCTTCTAAAATTTTGTATAATAGATTCTCTATTTCATCTTTTATAATCTTTTCTGATATCTGACAAGTTAAAACAACTACTGTTAATAATTATAAAAGACAAAATCTTATTCTCCTCTAATTTTTATATCATATGGATTTTTACATTTAGATCATTTATAGGATAGAGACTGTTTTCTGCCACCTTACATTCTAGTTTTCCAAGTAGTACATCTAAAATAATGAGGCCTTTCTTCTGCAGTTTGTAATCAAATGCTATATTTATTTGCATCTAGATCATATTCATCATGATTAATTACATTGATTTACTTTTATGGTTTTAATTGAGTATAAGATAGTTTTGATTCTCTATCCTTTTAATTTTTCTATTACATCCTTTGATATTCTTCTTCTCTTATTCCTTTAAATGAATACTGTTATTGCCCAATTCTCTAAAGTACTCCTCTGAAGCACTAAATATGGATAGTATCATCATTTTATTACAATTATGTTGCATAGTGATAATTCTTTCCAATCATTTAGACCTTTTTATTTATATAATTATGAAATGTGTCTTTAAAGTATTTTGTAACTTGAAAAGGAATTTCTTTTCCTTATAGATTTTAACAATATGTTTTTAATTAGGTACAATGCATACCATTGAACTTGGAGCCAAGAAAATCTGACTTCAAATCCTACCTCAGATACTTGGTGTGAGCCCTTGGGTAACTTATTCAACATCACAAGCCTCAGCCTTCTCATCTATAAAATAAGGGTTTATTGCTTCTCGGCCTTTTGACTTGATCAAGTGTAACCTAAAGATTAGAATAGCATCTAATTAACAGGGTTGTTGTGATCAAATGAGCCAATTTATGTTATGATAAAGGATGAAAGGTTTGCAAAAACTGTTGCAAAAACTGAGATGCAAACCTTAAGGAATGATTGACAGGAGCATGTGACTTAGGGTCACATGGGAGCCTGAGCCTTGGGATCTGGCAAAATTCTATTGCCCAATGGTTTCATCTCATAGTCTGCTCTCCTGGAAGGACATAAGGCTTGAAGAGGATGTTTCTGTGACCAACAGAGAAAGGAGGCTTTTCCGGACCTGGCTGCTGGCAGCAATCAGTGAGAAGATCTCTGGACTTACTTGGACATCTATCAACTTAAGATCCTGGCCCTATTTAATTGGACTCCTGGTGTGAGACTTGGATATTGGGAAGTTAATGTTTAGCTTAGTAATACAGTTTAGACAGTTAAAAGATATTAGCTTTTAAATTAAGTACAAGTTACTAAACCCTTATTCCTTCCTACCCTTCCCAAATAATAAATCAGAATTTATTTATATGTTTCGTCTTGTTTTTTTCCTCACCTCAAATCCTACCATAACAATGTAAACCATGCAAATTATAAATTGATACAATGTAAAAACATCATATAATATTTGAATTGAATCAATCCATCAAAATGTTTATTGGCTAACTTTTGTGGGTAGTAGTAACCTACAGTAATGACAAGAGAAGCAGAAATGACTAACATTTACATAGTATAATGTTTGAAATATGCAAAACATGTAATAGATACAAAAGTAGTATAAGAAACATTCCTGAATGCAGTTAAAGTTGAGTGTCTACTGTTTTCTAAAGTCTGTAATAGCCCTTCATAGAAAATATGCAATTCTTTTTGTATAATACTTAAGGCAAGCCTAAGTGAAAAGAAGCATTCAATAAATGTTTTCTGATGATGATGAAAGACTGAGAAGTACTTAACATTTGTCTCAAATAATAATGAAATAATTATGTATGCTAACAGAAGCTATTCTGCTAAGCCATGGGTGGAGCTGATCACAAACAGGAAAAAAAGAACATGTTCACTTTTATATTACTACATCTCTCCTCTTGCTACTAAGTACAATGGTACAGGTGTACACCACATGAGCTCATGAAAATGCACGACTATGAAGGGAGTGATCATCTTCTGTATCCATAGTACATTCACTCCAGGGTTCACTTTTCCATATGTTATATATTTAGCTACAGCTCTTTTGGAGACATTAAAATAGTTAAAGAACTATATTTTTAAAACCATATGTTAAGAAAGGCCAGGAGTAAAAATAAAGGTAACAATGAATAATATGTGGCCACCAAAAAGAAAGAACCAGGAATTCCTCTTGCTATTAGAGATGAATAAATTACTATTCACAAACACATTTATTCCCAATAGTTATTTGTAGACAGGTCAACTACTTGTTATATCCTTAAGATTCTTAATCTTTACTGATTAATGAGATAATAAAGGGCAATCAAAAATTATTTGGGGTAACATTGGGAAGGGGAAACAAGTACTCAAAGTAGTCAGAGGATCTGGTTTCCAGGCCAAGCATTGTTATTCATACTGCCTGTATAACCCATGGACATACACTAAGTAGATGAAAAGATGAGCTTTCCCTGTATCTTTCCTTTGACCTATGAAATATTTTCAAATTCCGACAATCTTTTCATTTTGTCATAAAAATTCTTTAAAATTAAGTCATGTCTTTGGGACTTAAACCCAGATAGCTGACTACTCTTTATTGTGATATTCATAAAAAAGGGTCAAATTAAAATAACCTAAGAGGAGAGATAACAAAAATAAAAGGAAAAAATAAGGTGAATATAGGATATAATAGGTAGTCAGAGCAGCAAACAAAACAAGCCAAAACTATATTACTTCCTGGAAAATAGAGTAATACTTAAGAGTTTCAGATGTACTTAGTAAAAATAGAATTCTCCTTTCATTTGAGGCCTCCCAAAGAATTGACCTTGGAAATCAGGATTAATTTATAACCACATTTATACTACCCTTTGAATTACAGAATAACCTTATGATATAGTACGAGCAACAATTTCAAATGTATACTCTATACAGTGTAGCCAAGTGACATTTCAGCACAAATTTCAGTTGGCAGAATGAAATCACCATATAACTGAATATTCTCACTTGTTAGAAAAAAAATAAATGAGAGAATAGTTGGCTAATATTCTAGTAACAGAAAGCAGAGCCTACTAAATCAGTAGCAACACTTTTTACAGCATCCAAAAGGCATGCTTGTTGGCATATCTACATTCAAATAGTGACCTAGCCCAGTTTCGCTGAACTTGTGAGGCCCAACGGGATCATGACTCAGAGCCTATGTATAGTCCAGGTACCATTATAACGGATACATTTTAATGTTGAACATATATGGAGCTCCTGCATTGACTTGAACTTGAGACCCCTTTCTAAGCTAAAAATTCACAAAGGCCTCTCTCTAAATGACCTCATACAGGATTAGGTCAATATAATATAAAAGAGATCTAACTTAATATTGCCTACTTTTAATACTTATTAAGAAGTTTGGGGTTATCTGTTGTATTGAAAATTAAACTACCAGAGGAGGATTTCAAGACTACAGTACTTACTAAAAAAAACAGATTTTCTATGTTTTTTATAAAAAGCCTCCCAAAGTTAGGTGTATTCTTACATTTAAAACTTTCAAGGCCTTTTAAAGCCCTTTGTTTAGCAATCCTTCCACTTTAGAGGAAGTCCAACATACCTCTGACTTGCTCTTAGAGAGATGCACCTCATTAAGTAGTAGCACAGGCAGGGCTCTCTGGCTGTACCAGTGCCTCATTAAAAGCATCTCTTACAGCTGATTTATTTATCTATTGATTGATTAATTAAGCATTTGTTTTCTTTTTTTCTGTGCCCTAATGGAGAAATAAAAAAAGAAAAAGAAACCCCTTACAATAAATATGTAGTCATAGTTTAATTATTTAGAAGGAACCAGGAGGGGCAGCTGGGTGGTTCAGTGTGAGAACCAGGCCCAGAGATGGGAGGTCCTGGGTTCAAATCTGCCCTCAGACATTTCCCAGCTGTGTAACCCTGGGCAAGTCACTTGACCCCCATTGCCTAGCCCTCACCACTCTTCTGCCTTGGAACCAAAACACAGTACTGATTCCAAGATGGAAGGTAAGGGTCTTAAAAAATAAAATAAAATAAAAGGAACCAGGCAATATTATCAAATTGCTCTGCATAAGAGCAATGGTTTTTAATATAGTTTAGAATAAGAAACTAATGAATTATTTCTACCTTTCTCTTCAATCTGACACACACATATTTACTCAAGGAAAGCTGTCATAAAAAAATTGTGGAGTGTGTTATACTTTGAGGGATCAAAAAAAATAAAAGAGAAAACATGACCTTTAACAGTATAGGAGAGGAAGAAATATACATCCATGTCAAAAACAAAAACTCACAGAAATTTATTTAACTTTTTTGAATTACTTTTTAAAATTTAATGTTGGATTCCAAAATGTCAGAAAATGATTAATGAGAATGATATAAACATGTAATCAAGAAGAAAATAAAAAAAATTTAAAAATTAATCTTAATATGGAAGAGGTGATTCTTTAGGTCTGGTTTTGTGGTCCAAATGTAATTATGCCACAGAGGGGAGCACTGAAATTTGCAAAACAAAATTAAGGTTGTAGTGGATTGGATCTGGACTTGGATTCAAGAATTATGTACACTGCAGTTCAAATCAACCTCCAATAATAAGCAGCTGTATGATCCTAGGTAACTAACCTAAACTCTGTGAACCTCATTTTCTTCTTTTGTAAAACAAGTGGGATGGATTCAGTGGCCAATGCTGTCCCTTAAAGCTCTAAATCTATGATCCTAAAATTGTTTTAAGAGATCAACACAACATGTTCTTTTCACTTTTTTTGCTTTAAAAAAATCAGTATGGCTAATGTGAAAATGTCTAATATAATTTACACATATAACTGATATTATGCTGCTTGATATCTCAATGGAAGGAGGAGTGCCTGGGGGAAGAGAGAATTTGGAACTCAATTTTAAAAAGAATGTTAAAGTAAGTTAAATATATTTTAAAAATATGACATCTGATATAAATCATGTGGGCTTGACTTTGCAAAATGAAACAATGATCATTGTTTTAAAAGAAACAAATTTAGGGGATACCTGGATGAGATACATTGAAAATCACTAAAACTAACAAACATAACAAACTCTATCTCTGTCTCTGTCAGCTAAGGTTTTAACTTGGATGTTGTGTTTTTATAGATGAGTATAATTTTTTTCACTATGGGATTTGCATTGTTTTGGAGTCACAGGATCTGCTACCTTTGTGGCTTTTGCCAACTTTACTTAACATTTCTGGTCTTCTCATCTGCAAAGTGAAGAGGGAGGGCCATGTCTTAGTCACTTTCAGCTCTAAACATCTGATCATATGGTTTGAATTTTTCCTTAAAAACAGGGATAATAAGTGAATAGTTGCTGGTGTTCATTTGGTTTAATCATATCTGACTCTTTATGACCCTAGTTGAGGTTTCCTCAGCAGAGATATTGGGGTGGTTTGCCAATTCCTCCTTCAAGTGTTTTACAGATTAGGAAACTTAGGTAAATGGGGTGAGGTGGCTTGTTTAGGGTCCAAAACAAGTATCTGAGGCAGGATTTAAAATCAGGAAGATAAGTCTTCCTGATGCCATTCTATTAAATTTTTTTGGCTCTTTTTTTTTTTTCAAAGAGAGTTGGATCAATCTGAAGGTTTTGAAAAGATTGGATATAATGATATAATATATTTAAAAGGGAAAAAAGAATACAATTACAGTTCATATTGACTTTAGGGAAATAAGATATTTTAATGGCTATCTAGTTCCAATCCTGGCCACATATACAGGAATTCTTCCTATGAAACATTCTAGAACATTAGTCATCAATCCTCTATTTGAACATTTCCAGAGATAGGAAGTACTTTATCTACCAAAGCAACCCAATCTTTTTCTTATTTAATACTAATTTTATTATTTTAAATATTATAATTCAACTCCTCAGAATTAAAAAAATAATCATATATATAAACCTTTCTATTTTAAAAACTACTTGGTGAGGAATGGGATGAAGTAAGGGAAAAATTATACTACATTCCCTGAGATTTACCATAGATTAAGAAAACAATATCCATAGGTAGTTTTCATTTCTTTATTATTTGTGGACAAGAAAGCTTTAATTAGCAAAATAACATAAAAATGACAGGAATTTAAGTGATAGGATTTGAAAACCCAATTTGGTCTACAATCACTTGAATTACTTGCAAGTGAAGAGAGATGGAAGCCAAAGGATATAATGGTTTTAGAATATAAACTCATTTGTAAATCTTGAAAATAAGGATGATGGGAGATTATGAATAGTTATCACTTCATAAAGTAGAAATAGAGAATGATGAACACAATTTAAAGAAAGTTTGAAGAGAGAGTGAAGTAAATAAAGCCATCCTGGGCAAGAAAGTGTAAGCAAAAAATGAATGAACACAAAAGAGAAATGAAAATATTTACAAAGACTTTTATAAAAAAAAAAACACCTTTTTACAAATAAAAACAACAGAACTACCACATCTGAATGCTAATATCATAATCTTGGATATACTTACTGAGGAAAGAGAAATTATATTAAGAAGAATTGAGATGGAAAAAGCAGCAAGATTAGACATTTTACATAGACATTCATCCTGGAGCTGAAATAAATGAAAGGGTTTTAAGGGAATTATTTAGGAAGAATCCAAAGGACAGGGAGGTGCTAAAAGTACAAAAAACCCTTCAGAATTAATGACTCTCAAAAAAACTTGATAAAAGAATATCCACAATCACCAGCCTATATTATATATATATGTAAATATATACATACATGAAAATGTCTCTATGGATATAATATTTTAAAAGAATCATCTACACATGCAAAAAGGGCATCACTGATGTGACTGTTGGGAACAGGCAGGCTTTCATCATATTTACCATCACATAACTGACTGAAAGGAAGAAATCCTTAACTATGTATTTATAGTTACTTGGGCTGCTCATCATTCACATAAGAAAAACAAAGTAGGTGAAGAATTTCTTAGAGTATACTACCTTATGGATAGTTTTCTTTTCTCTCTCCCCCAAAATGGATGCTGAGTATGGGAAGGGGAAGTTATGTTGAATAAGGCTATGTCTATCATGACCTCATTAAAACTTTTATTCAAAGTCTCTTTACCATTTCTCCCATCCCTACTCCCCTAAAAAAAATCCCTGACACAGGAATATGAGATTATAGATTTAGATGCAGAAGGGGACTTGGATGTCTTCCAATCCTAGCTCTTCACTTTATAGATGAGAAAATTGAACTCTAAGTTGGGGAGACAATGAAAGGTATCGAGTGATTTGCTGAAGGTCACAGATTTGAACTGGGATTTGAAACCAGGTTCTTTTGCTATAAGCTCAATACATTTTCCACTTGATCACATGAAACTACAGTGACATACATGTAGAATTAGAGCTGCTATGCCTGCAATGTACATTATTATTATTTTTAAATGCAGTCTAAATTCTCAGTAGGAACTCAGTAGGGTGCCACAATATACCCTGTACAGTTATGTGGGAAACTGGTCCCAGGAAGGGAAAAAAATCATATTATTCTATCCCCGTGAAACTTATAGAATATTTTTTTAAAAATAATTATGAAAACATGAGGCAAAACATCAAATGAGTTTATGTCAGCTTTGGAAATTAGTCTATTCACTTTTATTACACACTAGTTAGTTTCTTAATGAATGAGGATAAGTTTCAGAGTTTCTTTCTTTTCTCTACTGTAAACAAATAAAACCAACACTGTATAGAAGTTTGAATATGTGGTATGATACTTTATAATGAAGAAATTTAGATACCAATAAATAAGGAATAACTAATCTTTTCAAAATGATGACTATTATTTATTTAAGCTGCTTTAAAATAGGGGTTCCCAAACTTTTTACACAGGGGGCTAGTTCACTGTCCCTCAGACTGTTGGAGGGCTGGACTATTAAAAAAACAACAACCTATGAACAAATCCCTATGCACACTGCACATATCTTATTTTAAAGTAAAAAAAACAAAATGGGAACAAATACAATATTTAAAATAAAGAACAAGTAAATTTAAATCAAGAAACTGACCAGTATTTCAATGGGAACTATGGGACTGCTTTTGGCTAATGGGATGGTCAATGTCTGGTTCCATATTTGTCATTGCTAGCCATAACAAGTGATGCAAGTGTGCATCAGTTAATCTAGATATGGTTGGAGATTTCAGATGTTTCATTCTGGAAAAAGTCTATTCACAGACTTAAGTGCTGCTAATGATGGTTGTCATTTTGAGTGCATGGTTCCTGAGATTAGGATATGTCTCAGAGGGGAGAGATGCATAGAAATTAGGCAAGCTGCTTGACTTGAATGTGTCTTTCAGAGAGTCACAATTCTGCAGTTCAGCCAGTTCCATTTGGTAAATTGTATCCACATTTTCAATGTCAATAGAAAATAGATTACAGAAAAGCTGTATGTCCTGTTCATGGAGATGAAGCTCTTTAAATCTGAATTGGAACTCCTTTTGCAACTTTTCCAGTGAATCCACACATGTTTCTTTTGGGAATGCAATCAAGGGTTTTTACACTAACAGATTCTGAGTTAAGGAGAGATGGCAGAAATTTTCCTCCTCACTTGTTTGATAAGGAAGCCCAATTTTGCTTCAAATGCTTTCACATGTGACTGCATAGCAAAGATGAGCTTCCCTTTTCTTTGAAGTTGTACACTGAAACTGTTGAGTTGCTCTGTTACATCTGTCAGAAAGGCGAGGTGCCATTTCCATTCTGCATCACTGAGCTCTGGTACTTCTTTGTTTTTTGAAAGCATAAAAGCTGTAATCTGTGGAAGTAAGTCATAGAAATGTCTCAAAACTCCCTCGACTCAGTCAATGGACTTCTGTGTAGTATAGAACATCTTCATAGGCAACATTTAGCTCAGACAGAAATTTCTGAAATTGTCTGTGGTTTAGTGCATTAGCTCTAATGAAGTTAACACAAGATAACAAAATTTTCATAATAGAGTCCCACTTCAGTAATTTATTACATAGCAGTGCTGGTTGTTGGATGAGGCAGTGTATGGCTATTGGATGAGAATGGTTGTTTGTCCATCTCTTGGTTAATGCGAGCAATTACTCCTTTCTTAGACCTCACCATGCTAGGAGCACCATCAGTTGTCACACTGGCTAGTTTAGCCAAGTCCAGGTCCAAATCCTTCACAGTTTGGGAAACCTTTTCATAGATATCCTCTCCTGGAGTTGTTCCTTTGATACTTTGCAGTGCAGCAAGCTCTTCTGTGACTTCGAAATTGTCATTCATCCCATGAATAGAAGTATATTATAATAAAAATTAGAACATATATATATATATATATACACACATATATATCCCTATAAAAATAATATACCAACAATAATTTTGCCCACACAGAGGCATACAGACTGCACTATCCATCAATGCAGTCTGATCTGTGTCCATCAATGCAGCCTTCCCAGTCCACATCATTTAAGCCTCACCAGTGGCCATATTGGTGGAATTCCACTTTTACCTCAGGCTCACACTGGTGCGGTGTGAGAACTGGCACAATTACAGAGCCAGTTCCTCCAACACCTTTCCAGTTTATACTACCCTGTGCAAACCGCATTGCAATCTGTGAACTTGCACAGGAATGGGTAAGACCCATGCAATCAGATTTCATGGCAAGAAAAAAGAAGGCATGATACTAGTGTGTGTCCTCTTGCAGTCCATATTTATGGATATGTAATCCTGTAAAAAAAAGACTGTAATATGAAAAACACATGCCTCACTTCCCCCAAATAGTACAATGGTAAACATATTCCCCCAGATGCACAACATAATGGCCCCTATAAAAGGGGCAATATAATATGCAGTCACATAATCCTTTGTGTGGCGCCTCATTCTCGTTCAGTTACTTTCAGAACAAGGTGCCACATAAAGGATTATGTCACCAGAAGTAGTACTGTACGTGAGCAACTTTGCGCTTTGCAGAACCTCCACATACAGTATTCTACATACAGCATTCAAATCTTGTGCTCCTTTCACTGACCACCAATAAAAGAGGTGTCCCTTCTGGAAGTGCGGTGGGGGCCAGATAAATGGCCTCAGGGTACTTCATGTGGCCCGCGGGCAGTAGTTTGAGGACCTCTGCTTTAAAAGATAGGACTATGATGGATAGCAAGGAAGCATAGTGGATAGAATGCTAGGCCTAGAGTTGGGAGGGCCTGAGTTCCCATTTGGACTCACAATTCTTCCCTCTTTAACCCTAGGCAAGTCATTTAACTCTATTTGTGTAACCCTTGCTCTTCTGACTTTGATTAGTTACTAAGACAGAAATTAAGAGTTTAAAAAGAAAAAATAATTAAGAGGATAAATTTAGGAGGTCCTAGCTCATTTATATTAAAGATGAGGAAGCTGAGGCCTCAAGAAGTCAGATGAATTGCTAAAGATAACACTGGCAGTGAGTAGTTGAACTAGCAGTTTGGCTCTTCTCATGGAAATGCTTTGAGGACAAAGATTATTTCATTTCAACCCTCCTCAAGGGTTTTTACATAGTAGGCACTTAAATGTATACCCACCATCTCTGTGCCAAGATCCAGCACATTTTTTCTGCTGTCTCACTGCCTGGTTACCATGACATAGCTATATTTCAACAACTCAAATAAAGGAGTGATCAGAATTACATTTCTGATGGTATGTCTATTAAGCACCAATTATAAATTCTGTCTTCTACATGTTTTATCATTGTATTCCTATTGTCTAGCATGAGGGCACTTAATAGATGCTTGCTGAAATGACTGTTAAATACAAATTTATTAAGTATCTACTATAAACAAGGCAGAAAGTTCTGCCAAAAAAAATGGGAGATAGTTGGAAAGATATGAAAGTATAGTGCACTAGAAAAAGATTATTATAAAAATATGTGGCAAAATCATTCAAATTATATGTGTACAGCTTAAAAATTAGCAAATACTACTAAATCAAAGAACAAAGCTTTAGCTTACACCAAGGAAATCAGAAGCCTGACTTCCCCAGGACATTAAGTACCATGTAAAACACCAAATAGTGACTGATGAAGCATGCTAAAGAGTAATTTAAACATGGCAGGCATGGCAGACATTTTCCAGTTCTAGGCATATCATTTCTACAATTCATAAAAAAAAAAAGAACTCAGATGCAGCAAAAATGGTTGCTAAGTGAAAGAAGAAAAATATGATGAGCCAACAAATGAATTTTAGCACATATGGGGAGAGGGAGAAAGAAAGGGAAGGGAGAAAGAGAGAGAGCGAGAGAGAGCAAGAGAGACACACATACACACACAGAGACAGAGAGAGAGAGAGAGAGAGAGAGAGAGAGAGAGAGAGAGAGAGAGAGAGCACAATGGGATAAGGAAAACTGGAAGGTCCAAGTTCTTGTTGCAGCTTTCTTATTAAAGAAAAAATCTGAAAACAAAGTGTGGAGTGGCAGAGCCCACAAAAGAATGGAGCAAACAATTTTCCATCCTAAGACAGCTTAGATGGTTGAGAGGAAAAGTCTATTGCATAGCGGTGAGATTGGAGTGCAGTCCAGCACAGACTATGGCCTGGCAAGCCAGTAGCAAGCTTCACCCAAACAAGCTGGAAACAGTTTTTGGGGGTAAGTGAATTTGTATTAGAGACTTCTAGTGCTTTCAGCCCACAGAAGGTAAGGGTGTTTACACCCTACAACAACTGGTCAGAAGACTATCATAGGGGTCCCTTTGCTGGCACTGGGTATTGACCATATATAGATTTGGGCAAAGGGGAGCACTAACACATCAAAGGTTGTGGTCACAGGGGAATAGGACCCTGGTCACAGGTAAAAGGAAGAAAGGAGTGCTTATGGTTGCTGAAAGGACAAATAATAGGTTACACAAGTAGTAAATATCCCTCAGATCTTTTCCCTTGGAAGAATTGAAAACTTACCCACATCACAATAGTTGTGAAAATAGCAGCAAAAAAACCTCAAAGCTTTCACAAAACCCTCTCCATCCAAATAACAAAAAAAGAACCTAACCAGAGAATATCATAAAGGTGACAGTGAAGGTCAAACACAAACTCAGAAAAAGACATTAAAGTCAAAACAGCTCCAAGCAAAGTCTCAAAGAAAATTGTGAATTGCGGTGAGGTCCAAAATGTTTCCTGGAAGAGCTCAAAAAAGATATTAAAAATCAGAGAGGTTGGGGGAAAAATAAGTGATGCAAGAAAATCATGAAAAAAGAGTCAATAGTTTGGTAAAGGAGAAAGAAAATAAATATTGCAGAAGATGACACCTTAAAAATTAGAATAGGTCAAATGGTAAAAGAGGCACAAAAAAACTACTGAAGAGAGCTTCTTAAAAAAGCAGAATTTACAGAATGGGAAAAAACACATATGCAAAAATTCATTGAAGATAATTGCTTAAAGAATTGGCCACATGAAAAAAGATGAACAAAAACTCACCAAACTCCACCCCTTCCAATCTTCCAAAAGTAGAAATTGGCCAACTGGGAGAGGAGGTACAAAAGCTTACTGAAAAAAAATCCTTAGGAATTAGAATTGGGCAAGTGAACCCAGTGACTCCATGAGACATCAAGAAATAATAAAACAAAATCAAAAGAATGAAAAATTAGGAAGAAAAGTCCAACATCTCCTTGGAACAAAAGGTGGAAAAGAGGAATATACTGAGTCAAGAGGAGAAAGGAGAGGAAGAATGGGGTAAATTATCTCAGGTAGAAAGAGCTTTTATAATGGAGAGAAAGATGGGGAGCACTTCAACCTTATTTTCGCTGAAATTGGTTCAAAGCTGGGAAGAAATGACCCACTTATTTGGACATAGAGATCTATCTTACAAGGGCAGTTAGGGTAGCAAAGTGGATAGAATGCCAGGCCTGGAGTTGGAAGGATCTGGGTTCAAATATGGTGTCAGATACTTCCTAGTTATGTGACATTACATAAATCACTTAACCTCAATTGACTAGTCCTTACTGCTCTTCTGCCTTGGAAGTGATACTTATTATTGATTCTGAGACAGAAGGTAAGAATTTTTAAAAAAGAAATCTATCTTATTCTACATGAAAGTAGGAGGAAAGGAAATAAGAGAAGGCAGAGTGCTGATAGAAGGGAGGATGGATTAGAAGAGGCAGTATTTGGCAGGAAAACACTTTTGAGGATGGAGAGGGTAAAAGGAGAGAACAGGATAAACAGGGGATAAAATGGAGGGAGATAGTAATCATAACTGTAAGAGTTTTTTTTTTTATAAATTTCTCAAATATATAGAGAACTAGGTTAAACATATAAGAATAAAAATCATTCCTCAATTGATAAATGGTCAAAGGATATGAACAGGCAGTTTTCAGGTGAAATAATCAAAGCTATATAGAGTCATCTGAAAAAATGCTCTAAGTCACTATTTAATGCAAATTAAAACAATTATGAGGGACCATCCCACACCTTTCAGATAGGCAAATGTGACAGAAAAGTAAAAAGACAAATGTTCGAGGGTACATGGGAAAAACTGAGACACTAATACACTGTTGGTGGAATTATAAACTGCTTCAATAATTCTGGAGAGCAATATGGAAAAAAATGCTCAAAGCTGTGCATACCTTTAATGCAGAAATACCACTATTAAAAGTCTGTTGCTCAAAGGGATTTTTTTTTAAATAAAGAAGACCTATTTGTACAAAAATATTTATAGAAACTCTTTTTTCATGTGGTAAAGAATTGGAAATTGAGAGGGTGCCCATCAATTAGGGAATAATCGAATAAGATCTGGTATTTGATCCTAATGGAATAATATTGAGATATAAGAAATGAGTAAGATGCTCTCAGAAAACCTTGGAAAGATTTATGAGAACTGACTCAAAATGTAGTAAGCCAAACCAGGAGAACATTATACATAGTAATAGCAGTACTGTAGGATGACCAACTGTGAATCACATTTATAGCAATATGATGATATAGGAAAAATTTGAAAAACTTATGATGAAAAATGCTACCTATCTCCTGAGGAAGAACTGATGGAGTATAAACGTAGACTGAAGTATATTTTTTTAAACTCCTTTTTTTCTTGTTTGGGATTTTTGGTTTGTGTTTTCTTTTACAACATGAATAATATGAAAATGTTATGTATGACTTCACATATGTAA
The DNA here is from genome assembly GCF_027887165.1 of Monodelphis domestica. NCBI lineage: Eukaryota > Metazoa > Chordata > Mammalia > Didelphimorphia > Didelphidae > Monodelphis > Monodelphis domestica. The sequence continues at coordinate 171,449,285 of NC_077229.1, forward strand.
TCTATAATCATATTGCTTATCATCTCAAGGATAGATAGGAGAGGTAGAGAATCTGGAACCCCAATTTTTATAAAAAATACATGTTAAAATTATTTTTATGTATGATTGGGCAAAATAAAATATTAAACTGAAGAAAAGTCTCAACGAATGCCCTATATTGTATGTTTTTCCCAGTCTTTCTTAATTTTAATGTATTTCCTCTGACATAATCTTTAATTCATCTTGTTTATTTCTTGTCTATACACAGTTGCTTGCATATAGTTTCCTCCATTAGACTGTGACCTCTTTGACAGTAGGGGCTATTTTTTTTTTTTTGGAACATTGGTTCTAAATATACTGCCCTGGTACATAATAGGGAGTAAATGGTAATTGATTTGAGAACACTTTTAATTCTAAAATTCTATTATTCATTCTTTACGTAAAGCTATGTATATGTGAATGAGATATTATGGGCTATGATGTCAAATACCCAAAACAGATTAAAATGTAATTGGAAATTTTTTAACAAAATGAAAATACAACACAAAAGAGTTTATGTTTCTGAGTCAATATGTGGCCTTCAGGGGATATCACTGTTCCAGATACTAGAGTATCATTAATTTTGGAGTGAGTAATTCCTGCCTCTGACAATGACAAAGCCACCATCTCTATGAGTCTTGGGCAGCTTCTTAGAATCTATCTACTAATGGACAAAATCCCAAATTCTTTTTACACAGAAACATAAGGGACACAGATATACATAAAAATAAACATTATACAGCATAGTAAAGTGTCATATAATGTCAAGAGAAAAGCAGAATAAGTCAACCATTAAACAGGGCCTCCCTTATAGTACTTATCAAATTCATATCTCTTTGTTGGGAATCACATTTTCCCATTTTTTTATATCTAATACATTAATGATATGAAGAACTCACATTCTAGCATCAGACCGAAAATGTTCAATAGTCACATGATAATTTTAATCAACACAAAGCATCTCCCACAAACTCACATAAGATTAAAGCTGAAGGGGGTCTCAGCTCATCTAACTCAATCCCCTATATTACCAGGCGAGAAAATTGGGAAGTAAAGTGATTTGTCCATCCATGGTCACACAGAGAGAAAACAACAGGTTTGAAATAAGGTCTTATGATACCAAATCCTGCACACTTCCCACTACCATGCTATTTTAATACAAAAAATCATGATTCATAGTCATTTTAATTAATATAGATATTAGCTTCTGTTAGTTTTTAGCCATGATGTCTACTAAGACATTGATAAAAATAATTCTAAAATTTATTTTTGGGGAAAGTTGAAGGCTGGATAAGTGATTTTATTTTTATAGGGAACATTATGTCAAGTAGTTCTCTCTATCAATGCAGATCAGCCCCTGGAGAGTAATTTATAATTTGAGATAGATACTTAGAGTCTCTGAGGGTTGCCATAACTTCTCCAGAGTTATGCAGCTAATAGTATCAGAAGCAGAACTTGAACCCCAGACTTCCAACTCTCAAGTTGGCCTTCCATCTATAAGGTCATGCTGCCTCTTTTAAAATATATACATGAATAGATGTGTGTATGTGTATAATGTATACATGACTAAAACACAAAAACATCTCCTTGCGAAAATCAAATGCATAAGAAAAGTTAAAAGAAAAGACGTTTTGTATGAGAGGATTAAAGTAACGTTCTAAAATGATGTCCACAACTCAAATACCACAAAAAGTAAGAGATTAAATTTTTTCTCAAGCTACATAAACACATTACTAATATAATTAATATAAAATTCAGGAAAGTGTTATAAATATTAAATTTGTGTGTGTGTTTTGTGAGAGAGGGAGAAAGAGACAGAGATGGTGGGGGAAGGGAGGGAGGGAGAGGAAGAGGGGGCAGGGATAGAAACTGAACTTGTGACTTCATTTATACAGGAATTTCAAAGTGAGGAAATTCCCTAAACCAATGTGGGATAGTCCTTTCTCTGTGTTTCTATATTTAAAGACTTCTTTGCCTAGAACATGGAGAGTCTGTATGACTTTGATGGTTCTAAAGCCAGTATGAATTTAGAGGTGGATCTTGAATCTGGCTCTTGCTGGCTTTAAGGCATCTCTCAAGCCACACTATGTCTGAATAATCCGTGGTGCTTTTTCTTCTGCAATTAAACTTAAATGTACTGAAATAGAATATGTAAACTGATTGGAAACTATCACTTATTGACATAGAAAAGGTAAACTGAGGGAAACTGTTTCTTTTACAATGACTGCTGTTCTCTGGCTTGTGATGAGAGCAGCTGCTACCGGGGAACCTGATGCTGCCACACAAGAGAACTGCTCTGGTGTTTGCCTACTGATCCCTACTGATACACTATATCTTTCTAACTTCCTCCTCCCTTTCACTCCCTCCCTTCTCCAACCCTCTGCTCCCTGCCCCCCTTCACCTCCCAATTCTTCTTTGGCTTCTTCCCTCCCCCCTCTGTGAACTATAAAGATCTTTTCTTTTCTTTTTCAAGTAGGGGTTTATTGGGATAACAGGAAGGGAAACTGAGGAAAGTGGGAGGAGGGTTTCCCTAATCTATAAGGGGAATTTGAGAGGGCTATGGAAATAGTCCAGTAACAAAGGTGAGAAGAGGAACCCTTAGATAAATGGAGGACAACAGCTAAGATCGTCTTTCTTCTTTTACAACACCATCAAGGTCTCTCAGTTTCTCTTGGCCAGCTTAAACTCTCAGAGAGAGACAAGCAACTCAAAAGCCAAGTTTCTCCTTCTTCTCCTCTCTCTGTGGCCAGAAAACCCCAACTCTTGGTCAGTCAAAATCTCAGAGAGCGCAGGGGTCTCTCCTTGATCAGAAAGATCCCCAAAACAAGCCAGCACAATCAGGATCTTCAACCAGCCTCAACTGCGAGTGCGAGAGAGAGAGAGAGAGAGAGAGAGAGAGAGAGAGAGAGAGAGAGAGAGAGAGAGAGAAATTGAGAGAGTGAGAAAGAGAGAGAGAGAGAGAGAGAGAGAGAGAGAGAGAGAGAGAGAGTCCCCAGTCCCCTCCCCCTCATCCACTCAACTGCCACTCCTCCTGGGAACATTCCCTTTTAGAATCTTCCTCTTGATTGACAAGACAGGTCCCCAGCTTAGTCTCTTGCATCTTGGCTTGTCCTTCAAAACCTTTCTCTCTTCATGCCTCTTCCACAATCCCCCCTTTTATTAGAAAAAAATGCGACTTGAATTTTTCAGTGATATTTACCTTAATAATACTGTCATCTATCTATCTTAACTTTGTTCTATTATAAATATACCGTTACCCTCCCCAAAACAACAAAATCCCAACTCATCTTAGCTATTCTATCTATCTAAATGCTAAGCTAAGAATGAGATAGGAAAATGGTTTAGGTAAGGGATTTACATGACAAATTTTTTTTTTAACATCATAACAAATTAAATAACAATTGCCAAATCAATGCAATAATTTCAGTAACTTTCAAAACATGCTATTATCTTATGTCCTACTGTCTATATAATCACTAAGAAAATTTCCCATCACTAACAAATGCCAACCAACAATCATAATGAAATCTGACTTCTATGCTTCAGAACTACTGTCTCTACTTTCTTATGCCTTAAATAAATACACTAGGCTATTACTAATGTTAGTAGTTAGAATATTGATGACTTACTTTAATAAAGGTAGCATGTTAGGTATTAGTATTTACTTATGTACATAGTATCTATATAATTTTACATATGTACATCCATGTATATTTCTGTGCAAACTCAAGCAGAAAAGAAAAATCTTTAGCTGTTTGAATTTCCCACAGAAATCTCATCAATGTGTCTCTTTGTTATGCCTATGCACACTATATACTTACCCAATCCATTAATATCTTCCTATAATGTACTCTATGTAGGATATGCATTCATATATATGTGATGATCACAGGTATGACACATTCTTACATATCTCCACAATCAAAGTCCCAAGATTTCAAAGTTCCAAAAGTCCTTCCATGTCCATAAATGTTGCTTGTAGAACCTCTTCCTTGCTCTCTGGTCAGCACATCATTCTTCAGTCTTCTGTTACTTGATTGAAGACTTGTGTTCTTCAAATCAGGATCCACTGCCACAATCAGGAACCCGGAACATGAACAAACCATGAACATGTGTGCAAGTTAGGTTTTAACGTGTGTGTGAAAGAGTGAAAAATTACTTTTGCATGGAAGTATGATGAAATCTTCTTGCATGTATGTCAGAAATTATCAATCATTCTTCATGCATGCAAGTATGCTGAACATGTGTTTTCTTCATGTATGGAGGTAAGTTTTTGCATTTGTGCTTCTTCGTGCTTGCAGGTAAGGTGTACAGGTGTTTTACATGGATGGGTATGAGCATTATGCATAAGATTTGAGTTTTCAAGTTTGCTAAATCATGTTGTTTCATCTTTCACTAAAATCTATCGTATGGTTACTTTATGTAGTTTTTTCATGGTGCTGTATGTAGTACTTGGAGATAGTTCTGTATCTTGTTTCTTTCTGTTTTGTTATTTTGTCAGGCAGAGATGATTTTTATATATCATTTGAGGCTTTATTTTTGTGGCTGCAAATCTTTCAAATGCAAGGTTTTCCTTTTGTATTACTGTGTTAACGGCTGCATATCTTCAGGAACTGTACTATATACTTCAGCTTTAAAGGTGCTTTGCTATACTTTAATCAATTCAACTTGTGCAGGGCTCTTTTTTCTGTGTTTTGATAGCAAGTATTCTCCAGTGCTCTCCTTTGTTCTCACTAGGCTTACATTCACCAAGCTTCTGTTTTGATTTCTTCTTCTTGGGCTACTTATGTTGCAGTTCATGACTAGGACTTTTTTCTTAGATGTCATCAGTATATGTATTGTCACTGATGACATGATCACATTGTTATGTCTAGGAGATATCTGAAACTATGAAATAATATCTTCATGGTATACCCTCTCTCTCTTCCTTCCCCCGGTATAGACTGTTATAGGATGAAGATTGAGAGATATAGATAACCTTTTTTTCAGTTCTCATCTACAACTTTCTGTTAAAGTCTTGTTATCACAGATTCAACCAATGTGAATCCATGTTTCTACAGCACTCTGGATGTATGTATCTGTCCTAGTTATGAAGTTGGAATTTTGCTACAAGTTTAGGAGTGTTCTTGCTATTGAATTACTTGTTCTTCTTTTGCTGGAATAACTCATTCCCTATGCTACCCCAAGACTAGTCTTCATTCACATAAGGTTTTGTGTAGAATGTTACCCTATGGAACTCCAACTAATCTTGGTTTGACTGTTAAAGCATGAATGGTACTTGTCCTATGTTTGAAGTTAGAGACTAGAAATGAATTTCTATATCTATATATATTCTATATCTATATATAATTTCTATCTATATCTCCTTCTCCACTTCTTTGCTATGTTTCTTAATATTATCCTTCCCATTCAGAATCTGTATCTGCATAAGCCATGTAATTCAACTTTTCCATAAAATTATTTACATTGTCAACTCCTAAGCTTGCATAAATTTCCTCCAATGGTATACAGCTTGTTTTGTGCCCAAAGAATAATTCCTCATCATTGTATTGGTAAGAGTTTGTTTGCACAGGTTCCAGGTATTCTATCTTTTCACTTGTGTCCCACACATCCCCTTCTTCATCTACCTCTTCATAAAGCTTATAAAACGGATAAGGCATTTGTTCTACATCATCTTCAGTCATTATTATTACATCTTCTGGTAACCCTTCAGATTCAGAGTCTGAATCTGAGTCACTAGATGTAATCACTATGATATTTGGAGTTTGCACAATGCCCTTTAAACTCTTGGCAGATGTTGGTAACTCTGGTTTGAAGTTTGATCTAAGCCTTTGTCACCAGCTACTGTGTTACTCAAATCAGTTTCTGGATGTGTCTCACTACTAAGCTTTTGGTTTTCATTTTGAATTGGTAAACTTGATGGTGTGGGGTTAGCTTCTTCTAGATCTTCTCCACTGTTAATAATCACAGATCCTACTCTACCACTAGTTTGAGGTTTATATTTAACTCCATTCAAACTTGACTGTGTAGAGATAGGAATCGTTCCCTCTATTTTATTACTGTCTTCTGGGAATAAGGTTTGTACTTCTGCATTTCCCCCTGCAACAGCAATAATAGGATGTGTGTCTTCATGTTGCCCCCCACAACAACATGTATCTGTTTCTGATTTAGTAGGCAAGGTGTTCATAACTAATGACCCATTGTCTATATCCTTGCTACCCTCTTCTAGGTGCCTATGTAACCCAGTTAATTCTTCTTGATTTGATTCATTCCCAATGAAGTTTTCAATGGAACATGAATCTAAACCATGGGTGCTACTTTGGCCAGATACCCCTTTGCTATTTAGAATGTTGGCACTAACTGAATCCTTAGTTGTTACTAAACCTGCCATTCCATCCTCAGATTCAAATTTAACTGAAATGTCACCTCCATTATTTTGAATATGGTTAAATTTTTCAAAAGTGATTTTAGCTTCATTTCCAGTTAATTTTTCCTCAATTAAATCACTGAATGCTGGATGGAAAGTTTTAGCTTCTGGTTTCAAATCAGATGACTTTTCTAAGAGTACCTCTGCCATAAAGCTATTTTCAGAAACAACTGAGTTTGGTGGGAGTTCATCTGTGAATGGCTTTAAAGCATTGTCATCTTTAGCAACAGTAACCCTTAGGGAATTGAAATTATGTGTCTCTGTACTGGTCACAAACTTTTGTTTGAGTTCTTGAGACTTTTTCTTTCTTTTTCTCTTACATAATTCAAACCCATTACATCCTACTTCCATTTAGGGATAGGGTGAAAAAGTCATCAGGGCCAGAAATCCATTTTTCTTCCTCCTTTAGTTTAAGCATACCTTTACATAAATTTTTTACTGACCCTTTTCTCCTATTATAGGCAGAGATGATAAGTTAAAACATAAGAAAACAAACAAACAAACAAAAACCCATTCTATGGCTGAATTTTATGTGTTCAATTAAAAAATGTTAATGTTTATTTTCAGCCTGATGTGGATGCCTTTCAGAAAAATAGTATGCTGGAGTGAAAGGAGCAGAACCAGGAAAACATTATACACAGAGACCAATACACTGTGATACAATCAAATGTAATGAATGGACTTCTCTACTAGCAGCAATGCAGTGATCTAAGACATTTCTGAGGGACTTATGAGAAAGAATACCATCTATATTCAGAGGAAGAACTGTGGGAGTAGAAACACAGAAGAAAAACAACTGCTTGATCACTTGGTTTGATGGGGATATGATTGAGGATCTAGGCTCTAAATGATTTCCCTAGCGCAATTATTAATAATATGGAAATAGGTCTTGATCAATGACACATGTTGAGTCAAGGAAGTTCATCCCCTCCCCCTCCTGAATAGTTTCACCTGCCCATCAAACATTCCTGAGATAATACAGTTGCATCAGGTTTGCATCCCTCTAAGTACTGTACGTCAATAAAAGTCAAGGCTTTGGGGTTTGTGGAGGGAGAACCGAGAAGAGAAGGAAGAAGGAAGAAGTCGAGAACAGGGCAAGCAGGTGAAAGGGAAGGAGGAAGGGACTTGCAGGCTAGGGACCATGTGGTCAGGTTACTTATAGGAATGATTGTCTACCCTTTCCAATAAACTTGATAAAATATATATCTGTGTAGAAACATTATTTCAATTCTTACAATGTAAAATCCAGTGGAACTGCATGTCAGCTATGAGGGGGTGGGAGGAGGGGAGGGAAAGAACATGAATCATGTAACCATGGGAAAATATTATAAATTAATTAATTAAATAAAATTTTTCAATTAAAAAAAGAAAGAAAATGATATGCTGATCAAAATGCTGACCCAACTTTAAATTTGTGATAATCATAGTGTAACAATGATAGGAATAACAAGTCTCTATATAATAACTTGGGCTCCAATTACAAAAATTTATAAAATTGAGTTTCATGTTTATAATGGAATTTAGAAGAAACATGAAAACATATGGATTGGAAATGCTAATGACTTTCTTACTGCTTGTGGGTTGAGGAGGGGAAAGGCAGAGAAGGTATATGAAATACTAGAGGATAGAGAAAATGTTTCAATTCTTTTCCTACCTGCTAGCCATATTCCATTCAAGGGCTGGATTTTGAGAATTTCTTTCATTCTCTGTCAGCACCCCTCCTTTGATACTTTCTTTCTCTGGTTTTAGCTGCTCCCACTGAGCTGTACCAATATTGATTGACTGTAAGTCTATTTGGTATTGTCTGTCCTCAACTTCTGATCCAGGATCTCGAAGAATTCCTAAATTCAGTGCTCTCCTGTAAAAAGCAAAGGAAAAACATGTGTCAACCAAAGCCAAACATGTCACCCTTCCATGTGTGTTTTTGTATACTAGTAGTGCTATAATATTACTTTGTTTATTAGTGCTCCTATTAAATGAATAACTTTTATGACATTAGTATCAAATACAATTGAGAACTTTTATGATCTAACTAGGCATTTTGCTGGGCCTGAAAATTTTGTATAACAACACTAACATATAATGATGCCTTTTACATATAAGGATAATGTTATTGTTTTATTGTTCTTAGTGCTTTGGATGTTTTAACAATAAGTTTAGTGAGGGATTTTCCCCCTGATATAGAGCTTTAAGAAGATACACTTTGCTTAAATAAAGGAATTAAACTACTTTGCAAACTTTAAAGTGCTATACAATATCAGCTATCAATAATAATTATTATTATTACTACTATTACTACCACCAATAGTTAAAGAGATATGATTAAAGTGAACTTACAAACCAAGCTATTCTAGAACCAGAGTAATATGAGGCTGGAAAAATCAGAGATAAATTCCAAGAAATATTTGAACTCTGAGCAGATTTAGTTTAGATATACTGAGAACAAGAGAATAAGGGAAGACAATGAATATTGTAGGGGTATGTTTCTTTAAATCTTGCTTCCTTATAAGTTCTAAGTTTATTCTTTAAATTTGATTTGAAGTTCATTTATTGGAGTTTTCAATAAGAGACTATATCCCCAACATTATTGATGACTTAGTAAAACTAAAACTACATATCCCTATTCCATAATATGGGTGTATTATTAAGTGGTTTCAGGTAATTACATCACAGAATTTTATATATAAAAATTTTATATATATATATGTATACATATATACACACACACATATATATATACACACACAAATCTGAAAAGATGCATCTGTCATTGTCTTTTAAAATGATCCATGGTATCAGAAACAATTGATCATATCAGTAACCAAACAGATATATCACATGATTATCTCAATAGTTGCAGAAAAAGCCTTTGACAAAATACCATATGTATTCCTATTAAAAACATTAGAAAGCATAGGAATAAAAGGGTCCTTCCTTAAAATAATCAGTATATCTAAAACCATTAGCAAGTATCATCTGCAATGAGGGTAAAATAAAAGCCTTCCCACTAAGTTCAGGAGTGAAGCAAGGATGTCCATTATTACCACTATTATTTAACAGTGTACTAAAAACTATATCTTATGAATAAGAAAAGAAAAAGAAATTGAAGGAGTTAAAGTGGGCAATCAGGAAACTAAACTATTACTCTTTACAAATGATATGATGGTATACTTTCAGAATCCTAGAGAATCAAGCAAAAAACTAGTTGAAATAATGAATAGTTTTAGCAAAGCTGCAGGATACAAAAAAAATTCCACAAAAATTATTAGCATTTCTATATATTTTCAACAAAGTTCAGCAGCGAGTTAGAAAGATAAATTCCATTTAAAATCACTTTAGACAATATAAAACACTTGGGAATCTATTTGCCAAGACAAATGCAGGAATTACATGAACATAATTACAAAATACTTTTTACAAAAATAAAGGTATTTCTAAATAACTGGAAAAACACTAATTGCTTATGGGTAGGCCAAGCTCATATAATAAAAATGACAACCCTACTTACGTTAATTTACTTATTTAGAGCAATACGAATCAATCTACCAAAATACTATTTTATAGAGCTAGAACAAAGAATAACAAAATTCATCTGGAAGAATAAAAGATCAACAATCTCAAAGGACTAATGAAAAAAAAATGAAGGATGGTGGCCTAGCAATACCATATCTTAAACTGTACTATAAAGCAATGATCATCAAAACAATATGGGACTGACTAAGAAATAGAAGGGTAGATCAATGGAATAGATTAGCAGTCAATGACCTCAGCAATCTAGGCTTGTTAAACCCAAGGATTCTAGCTTTTGGGATAAGAGCTCACTATTTGACAAAAATATCTGGGAACATTGGGAAAGTATAGGGCAAAAATGAGGTTTAGATCAGTATTTTATACCCTATATCAACCCTATACCAAGATAAGGTAAAAATGGGTATATGATTTAGTCATAAAGCATGATAGTATAAGTAAATTTGAGGAACATGCAATAATTTACCTGTCAGCTGTATGAGAAGGGAAGAATCTATGTCCAAACACAAGATGTAAAAATGAACAATTTTGATTATATTAAATTAAAAAGTCTTTGTAAAAACAAAACAAAGCAACCAAGATTAGAAGGGATTTAATAAACTGGAAAATTTTTATAACAAATTTCTCTGATAAATGTTTCAATTCTCAAATATATAAAGAACTAAGACAAATTTATGTGAATCAAAGTCATTCCCCAATTGATAAATGGTCAAAGGATATGAATAGGAAGTTTTCAGATGAAGAAATCAAAGATATCAATAATCATATGACAAAGTGCTCTAAATCCCTCTTGATTAGAGAAATTCAAATTAAAACAACTCTGAGGTACTACCTCACACCTCTCAGATTGGCCAATATGACAGTAAAGGGAAATGATAAATGTTGGAGGGGATCTGGCAAAACTGGGACACTAATGAATTGCTGATGGAGTCATGAACTCATCCAACTATTCTGAAGGGCTATTTGGAACTATGTCCAAAGGCTATAAAACAATGCATACCCTCTGATCCTGTAAAGCCATTACTAAGTCTGTATCCCAAAGAGATTTAAAAAACAAGAAAGGACCTACTTATACAAAAATATTTATAGTTGTTCTTTTTGTGGTAGCAAAGAATTGGAAACTAAAGAGATATGCATCAATTGGGAACAGCTGAAAAATTGTGGTATATGATGGTGATGAAATACTATAAGGAATGATGAACAGGATGATTTAAGAAAAAGGTGGAAAGACTTTATGCACTGATGCAGAGTGAAATAAGGAGAACCAGGAAAATATTATACATAGTAATAGCAATATTGTGGAATGATCAAATGTGATAGACTTAGCTAATATGCAATGCAGTGATCCAGGACAATTCTGAGGGACTTATGACAGAGAAAGAATTGTTGGAATAGGAATACATATGATTTTTCATTTGCTTATTTGGATACATGTTTTGCGGTTTTGGTTTTAAAAATTATTCATTTATGTAGAAATATGTTTTGCATGATAATATATGTATAACTCAGACTGAGTTGCTTGCCAGCTCCAGGAGGTGGGAGGGAAGGAAGGAGGAAGATAATTTGTTCATATAACTTCAGAAAACTAATGTGGAAATTTATTTCACGTAATTGGTAAAAAAAATAAATAAAATGATCCATGGTAACTATATTCATAAAAGATTTCTAGAATGTAAGTTTTTGCAAATCTCTGTATTAAAGAAGTCTATGGGCATGTTAACTTTAAAACATTTAAATATTTAAACCAGTTCATTATCAAGAATTTTTAAAAAGTTGGTACATTTATCCTTTTACATTGAACATTTGTGCTTTCCAATGTACTCATGATTGTATAGAAGTTGTTTCTGGTAGATTTTATAGAAGCAGCTAAGGATCAAAAATTTCTTGGTTTAGTGGAAAAGAAAAAAATTGGAAAGACCCTTTAGAATGACATGTGAGCATAAAACACAATCTTTTTATATTTTACGATCAGAAAAAAAAAATTCAACTAAAGATCTGCAATGACAGATACAACATAGAGGAATAAATTTCCATTGCTTAAAAAGTAATTTCAAAATTTAGAAACAAGTGTCAAATAACCTGAGAATTGGAAGGGTTCCCTAAGAGACCCATCTAGTTTAACCCCTTTATTTTACAGAATAGAAACTTGGGCCCATTAAGATTAAGTGACATGAGTCTATTAGGTTTAGAACTTTAAATATGGCTATGTTTGCTCATTTCAGTTTCAAAATCAGCTATTGCTAGATTTATAACCTACATAGAGTTTTGGGGAATATAACTGTGAGCCAGGAGGCCTAGGGCAATAATCACAAAATAATGAAGGGTGCTTTTCAGTAAAAGGCCTGGAATGTGAGTCCTTCCTGCTAGCAATTATGAAAATCAGGCTCTTCTCCATGACATAATTTCAAGTAAAATATATTTTTCTAAATATCTAATAATAAGGAAATGGATTTATTTTAGTACAGAAACTCACTGGAATCATACTATTAAATCAGAATCCGTTTATTTCCCTAAAAGTATGTAAATCTAGAAACATTTGACAAGTAGAGGTCTTCTCTCTATCATTAGAGTATGAGACTCAACAGTCTTTTATATATCAGTTTTTGTCTTCATGTCCTTAGATAAATGTTGAGAATCACCCAATATTCTGGCAGAGGACAGCCTATCTTATTCTCCCAGGACATGTCACCCTATAAAAGTCACATTTATTTATTTTAAACTAATACTCTCTCCATTTTAAATAGATTCTATAAATATATGTTTGTAAGGTGAACTGAAACATTTTGGAAATCCATCTGAAAGAGGAAAAAGTATGTTTGGAAATATAATTAGAGTTATATTAAAAGACAAACAAACCAACTTAGTCTAGCATTAACATCAGACTTTTTATTTCCCTTGGCATATAGAGAGGCTGCATAATCACAAAATTACAACCACAAAAGCACTGAGTTTCCTCAGAGTTTTTTCATTTGGGCTTGAAATTTCCCATGTTTTGTCTCAGTTTAAAATTGAGCCATATTCTTTGCATCATTCAAGTGTGGAAAACTAGATTTCCCACAGATTCTTCCTTCCCATCCAGAAAAGGGCTATATTTCAAGCAGTGGCCATATAATCTTCACATACTAATTTCCAAACTTCAAACTTTCTGAGGGTTGAGTTTTACATTTACTTTTCCAGTCTATTGGCTTTTTAAATTAAATTATATACTATATGAAAAGTAATTGATATAGAGGATGGAAAGCTGGCTTGAAGCTACGGGAAATCTGGGTTTGAGTCTCACCTTTGACATATACTAGCTGTGTGACTCTGGGTAAGTCAGTGATCTAGTCAACACTTTAAGACTATAAATTGTAAAGAAGTAAACTGCTTGAGTTGGTAGGAGAAACTTCTTTTTATAGGAATTCCCTATAAAATGAAATCTCAGGTTTAGGGCCTATCCATTTCATTTTTAAACTTATATTTAAAATGTAAGTAATATTTGTAATTTGCAAATTCAAAGGAAAAGTGACAAAGGCAAAAAATTCAAATAACAGGAAATGGGGTAGTATACATGATGGATATAAACTTTAAAGACATTGCCATTCTCATTAAGAGTATATTGTTTGAGAAATTACAAACTCTTTGAATCAATTAGAAACTCAAAGACTAGAAAGAGAGGCCTCAGAGACTTTAGAATATAAACTTCACTGGAAAACATAAAACACTACTACCATGTCCCAAGACATGGTTAATTAGGTCTGACAAAAGTCTTCTAAATGATAAGGAGCTCATCATCAACCTGGGCAACCTATTTTAATTTTAGACCATAATCGCTTTTGACTTTGTATCCCAAAACTTAGTATATTGACAAGCAAATCAGAATTCTTGCTGAATACTAGATTAAGCTGAAATCTGTCAGTTTGTCTTAGCTATCTGGGTCCAAGGAAATTATGAGATAATAGATTAAATTCACTAAAAATTTTAAAGTGTTATGTTATAGTTGACTATTGTTGTTGGTATTATTATTGTTGTTGTTGTTGATGATGATGATAACAGTCATAACAATGACAACGACAACGACAAAAGATTCTTTTAAAATATAGCACCTGAAATTGGACACAATGCAGAGGAGGACACAGTAGACAATGAATAATGTCATGCTTTTTCAAGAAACTATCATTGCTTAAGATCACATTGAGATGCATGTGGTGCAATGTAGAGACCTGGCTATGGAGTCAGGAAAAGCTGAGTGCATGTCCTGTCTCTGACAATCACTGGCTATGTCTTCCTGGGCAATTCACTAAGTCTCTCAGTGTCTTAGGCATCTCTCTCAGTCTATAAATTCCACAAATATGTGCCAATCTACATTGGTAAAGAGAGTTTACTCATCAGGAGTAATTTATATCAATAAAATCATAGATCTTGTCCTCCCTAAATTACCATTTTGGCTGCCATCTTAAATTACTAGTTTGTTAAAAGTCTCTAGTTCTTGTTCAAATGAACTGCTTTCTAGGCATGTTCCTCTCCCTCCTGTCCTCTATTTGTGCATGTAATTTATTCTTTAACTCCAAAAATGGGGTTTATAGATTTAATCTTGTTAGTTTCAGCTGATAGAGATCTTTTTTTTTGGACTCCAATTTTATTACTAACTCTTTAGGCACTCTTTCCCAGGTTCATATCATGCCAGCTAAGCCTTTACTTGAATCATTTATAAAATTTCAAATAGAACCCAGGTAATAATAGGGAATTATGATATTTCACTAAAGAACTCATTCTAGGGTGACATGAATCTATTAATCTATCAACACTCACTGTGTTTAGTAAGTTGACCAAATCTGAACTTGAGGACACTATCATCTTTATTTAAAAGATTAACAGGAGAAAGGCTGTTAAAAGCCTTCCTAAGATTCTGGCATAGTGGATCTATATAGATTTTTCTCTAATCTCTTAATTTGTAGTCATTATTTTTTAGTTGTTTAGTCTTGTATAACTTGTCATGATCCAATATGGAGTTTTCTTGACTTTAAATGAGTAGTTTGCTAATTCCTTTTCCAGAGGATTAGGCAAACAGAAGTTAAGTGACTTGTCCAGAGTTCCACAGCAAGTGAATGAAGCCAGATTTGAACTCCAGTCTTCTTGACTCTAGGCCAAGAGCTCTATCTATTGAATAATCTAGTTGCCATTACTTTTAATTTAGTAACTTAATAAAAAACAGAAATGTAGGGAATGAGATGACTTGTCTTTTTAAATTTGGCTTGCAGTAATCACTTATATATTCTAAATATTTTGTGTCTCAATTTTGCCAGTACTTCACAGTATATCACAGGAATTAAAGAGAAGGAATATTCAAACTACATATCTCACATAGACATTGTTATACTCCAAATATATATTTTTATAGAATTTAGACTATGAGTTTTCCCTAATCATGAACCTAAAAATATCTTTTAATTCTGTACAGAATTAAAAATAATAAGAATCATATGTCAGACTTCCAAGATAGACGGAACTATGTAAGGAAAAAGAACTGTTCTTCTGAAATCTGTTGAAAACTAAATACTGAATTAAATTATTTTGTTTTCTAGGATATGGATAAATTATAATTATATGTCATGGTTCTTTTTTATTCCCTTTCCCCTTTGGGTGAAATATGGGTACAACTGGCTAATTAGGTGATTACATAAGAATGTGGGTAGAATTTTTTTTTTAAGTTGGTTCAAATGGCTAACCATTTAAGAGAGTAAGAGTAGGAGGGAGAACAAGTAGAACGACAAATCCAGGTGTGAAAGATCTTTCAGGACATAGGAAAGCTAGATGTTATAGAATGGTAGTCCAAGGCTTAGGGGGAACCCCCCCCCCCCACACACTAGATTTTAAGCTTGCACTAGGAAACTTTGTATAAACATTAGAAAAGGAAGTTTAAGTACCACCAAGGCTGTGACTGTGTGCTTTTCAGTCTTAACCTATGAACTTATCTGTGTCAGGAACTTCTGTAAAAGAAACTTTATTAATGTACACTTGAAATGTCTCTGTAATGTATAATTCTAGAGTTGCCTGGGGGACCCGGTGGTTACCCACCCAGTGAGTTAGAGGTGAGATTTGAATCTAGATCTTTCTGTCTCTGACAACAGTTCTTCCTATCCCATCTTTTTATCTACTATCACCTTAGTACATCATTTCTTAGTTTGAATATGCTCATTTCCCTTTCCTTACCCATTGTGAACAAATCCTAAAACAATCCCATTGTTATTCAGCCACTGAAGAAATGAATTTCAGCCATTTCTCTAATTGGACTTAATAGTGAAGGGAGAAAGTCTGTCAATTCAACCAAGATCAGAGTTTACTTTCATTTTTGCGACAACCAAATCAATCTAACAACCAATAAGTTATTATGGTCCTCTTATGTACCAGGTACAATCTAGAGCAGTGATGGTGAACCTATGGAATGTGTGGCAAAGATGGCATGAAGAGCATTCTCTGTTGGGCACTTGGATTCCTACCCCCTCCCTCCGGTTGTTACTAGAAAGGCAAAGGGACTTGGGTGGAGCTGCTCCCCTCCCCCTCTCCACCATGCCTAGAGACATTTTTTCACACCCTGAACCCCTCTGCACAGCAGCCCAATGGGAGCACTTCCTCCCTCCCCTGTCTGGGATAAGGGGGCACAGCACTTGGTCTCTGGGGGGTGAGGTGGTGGTGGGGCCTGGCACTCCATCTCTAAAAGGTTCACCATCACTAATATAGGGCCTTAATTGGGGTAGTCGTGGTATAAAAAGAAAGAAGAGAGCAAATGCAAGAATATGAAGTATCAATAAGACCTGGCAATTAAAATCGATTATGAGGGATGAATGAAAGTGAAGAGTTGAGGATGACTCCTAGGTGCCTAAAAGAATGGTGATATTCTCTAAAAGGGGATAATTTAAGGGGAAGGACAGTTTGTGAGAGATGTTTTGGATGTTTGATTATTACAGGCTTATGAGACACTCAAATGGAGATTTCCAGCAACTGAATGTAAATGTGGGAAGGGGCTTTAGGAGAGAAAAAAGGAGATTTTTTGTTGTTGTTAGACATTTCAGTCATGTCCAACTCTTAGTGACCCCACTTAGGGTTTTTTTTTTTTTTGGCAGAGATACTAGAATGGTTTCGCATTTCCTTTTCTTGTTCATTTGACAGATGAAGAAAATAAAGCCAACAGGATTAAGTGACTTGCACAGGGTCATACAGTTAGTAGGTGAATGAGGCCTGAGCTGACCTCAGGAAAATGAGTTTTCCTGACTGCAGATCCTTGTACTCTTTCCACTTAGCCACCTAGATGCCCTAGGGAACTAGACATGTGCATATGGAAATTATCTGCACATAGTTGAAGCAGAGAAATGCAATAATATAGTTGATAGAGTGCTACAATCATGGTAAGGAAGAAGTGAGTAAGAATCCCAACACAGATATATACCAACTTTGTTCTTTGGATAAATCACTTAACCTTTTTTGTCCCTCAGTTTCTTCATCTACCTACCTCAAAGATTTGGTGTAAAGATTAAATAGCATAATGAATTTAGAGCATTTTGCAAATATTAAAACACTAAATAAAAGTAAACATTATTGCTATTCTTAATGGTTACATAAAATCCTTCCATTCTCCCTTCCAAAGTAATTCTTGGTTAATAGTTTTGGGCAAGACAATATATACTTTCCATAAAAAGGATATTACAAAATTAATATTAATCAGTATATTTTAAATTAATTTAACATCTGCTAGTAAATATTATAAATATTTTATAGTGTGCATCTTTTTATAGAATATTTTATTAAAATTTTATCTTCTTCCTAATTCTTGAAGTAAAATAGAATATCATAAACCTGTCATCTAAAAGATATAGTATATGCTCACTATCAAAATGCCTCATAGGAAAAGAGATTCAAATAAAGGTATTTAAAAATAGCTCATTTTTTCCCAAGGTCATATTCATGCACAAAAATCACAACACAATTCAAATGCCATCCCCTTAATTTTTACTGGGAACTTTTAGAGGGACTTTTTGGATAAGTGGATCAAATCTTGACTTCTAGAAAAGGCTTTTATTGATTATAGTTATTGCATTGGACTTGGATTTTTAAATATAAGTACATAGATATTTGGATTCAATGATTAGAATCAAAGCAATTTTGTTGATGTTATTAAAGGTAGGGAAAAATTTCCCAACTTCTTGAATGTTCCTTGCTACAGGCAAAAAAAGTTAATATTTAAAAATAGGTCAGATGTTAGACTGTAACTGAAAACCCAATGTACAGAAACATTTTATTTAAGATAAAGTGTTTTCATTTCATTTTTAAAGTTTCTACAGCAGAATACAGTATGATTGTAAAATAGCAGTCATTGCAAAATGGCTTCTAGTTGTTTTTTTTTTTTTAATTAGTCTTTAGGGTAAGAACTCTAATGTACCAATTCATGCTGAGGACTGGAATGGCTAATATTGGAAATGTGTACTTCCAAAAAAAAAAAAGAACCAAGTTCAAACATCTTACATGAATGAAGCTTTATATATTACTATTCGTAATAATGATAAATCCTTGTTCAGGAAGCATTTAAAAATTTTAAGTTAGACTCAAATTTTCTTGCTTCAAAGTCACATTATTTCAAGCTTTATGAACCTTGCTCCCTTTTCTGTACTGTGGCCTTTGAAACCCTTCTAGCAATTCAAATCAGGAAGGGGGTAAGCCAAGATGACCATGACTTCCTTACCCTGAGCACAAAAAGCTGCTTTACTTGTTGAAATGTAGGAGTTATAATTGTAATTGCTTTGCCCTTCCGAAAACTTCTCTTCCAAATCATTTGAACTGTTCAGCAGGTGGTGTAGGAGGATCAACCCAAGTCTACAAGAGTTGGTCAAGAATATGATCATAAGCAACCAAAGAAGACTTTAAGTATGTAACAGGAAACAGCTTTAATGTTTTTCTTTTTAAATTGATTTAGTCTGGGTCAGACCATTTGTATGTTTATATAAGAAACAGCTCATGCTGAACCATTTACTACTCACTGCTGAATACGCATAACTTAGGAACTCACTGCAAAGAAGTAAAATCTATTTACTTATAGCTCAATTGAGATCTACAAAACATTAAACAAATCAGAAAATAAGAATTTTTCAAAAACTATTATCTGTCAATGTCTATTAACTCCACTCTCTTATCTTTAATCTCTCCACATCTACTGACTCCTTCCCTGTTCCCTTCAAACAGGAAATATTTATCTCTTTTATCCTTAAAAAAATCTTCACTTGATCCAACCATCTCTCCTGGCTATGTTGCCCTATACTATTTTTCTCCACTCAGATAAATCCCTTGAGAAAGCAATCTACAATTGTTATCTCAACTTCCTCTCCTTTTATTCTCTTCTAAACTCTCAGAAGTCTGGGTTCTGACTTTGCCATTCAACTGAAAGTTCCCTCTACAAAGTTTCCAATGATCTCTTAATTGTCAAATCAGATGGCTTCTCCCCCACCCCCCCAATCCTGATCCTCCTTAGCCTCTCTATAGCATTTGACAATGTTGATCAGTTCTTCTTCAGAACACTTTCTTCTCTCTAAGTTTTCATAATACATCTCCTATTTAGCCAATCACTACAGGTTACTTTGCTTGTCCTCAATAGTATTATAGCCTTTGAACAGTGGATTTTCCCAAGGTTCTAACCTTATCCCCATTCTTTAAAAAAACCCAACAAAAAATCCTTACCTTCCGTCTTAGAATCAATACTTTGTATTGGCTCCAAGGCAGAAGATTGGTAAGGGTTAGGCAATGGGGGTCAAGTGACTTGCCCAGGGTCACACAGCTGGGAAGTGTCTGAGGCCAGAGTTGAACCTAGGACCTCCCGTCTCTAGGCCTGGCTCTCAATGCACTAGTGGAGCTATCTAGCTGTCCCCCTTATCCCAATTCTGTTATCAATCTATACTATGAGCATCTTAATCTCTAAATGTACAAAGCAAAATTCATTATTTTCCTCCCAAACTTCTCCCTTTCTGAAGTTCTCCCAGTAACCCAAGGTCATAAATTCAATGCCATTCTTGACTCCTTGTTCTTAGTCACCCCACACATTCAATCTTTTCCCAAGTCTTATTACTTCAGGTATGCCAATATATTTTGAACTCCTTTCTCTCTACTAATAAAACCAGAAATTCAATTCAGATCTTAATCATCTCTCACCTGGTTTACTGTAATAGCTTTTTATTTGGTCTCTGCCTCAACTCTTTCCACTCTCCACAGCCCAACTCAGCTGCTGAAATAACTTTCCTAAAGTGAAGATACTACCATGTTGCCACTCTATTTAAATAACTCTAGTTATACCCTATTATTTCCAAGGTAAAATATAACATTTTCTGACATTTGAATCTCTTAAGAAATTGGTCTCTTCCAACTGTCTAGACTTATTTCACTTTCCTCTTCTCTAGATACCCTATGATCCTGCTACTTGCAGGTCCTGAAAGCTAATACTCTAACCTCTATCTCCCTTCCTCTGCATTGGGTGTTCCCTATATCTAGAATGCTTTGCTCCTTGCCTTTTCTCAAGACTGAATTCATATCTTTCCTTCTGTAGGAGGCCTTTTCTATTTAGATCACCTCTATCAACTAGACAAATCCTGAATGTACATAATTAGCATGTTGTCTCTCCCACTAAAATGTGAGCTTCTTGGGAGCAAAGACTGTCTTGGCCTTTCTTTGCATCTTTAGTGGTATATGGTGAACACTTAATAGATGCTTTACTAAATAAATGAAATTGATTACATTAAATGGGTCTAACATAATAAGTCAGACACCAGTAACCTTTCATCTCACTGTACTAAGGAAAAGCACAAATGACTAGAGAAGTGCTCTGTGTCATAGCCTCTAGGAACTAATTCCTCATGGTATATCACCCAAATGTACAATGGCTGCCTGGATGGTTAAAGAAAAGGACCAGCAAACGCAGAGCAGTGAGAGTTCTGGGGTAAGAGGAGAGAGCTCTTAGAATGACAAAGATGGAGTAAGAGGAGCTAAGTATTATCCATTCCTGTCTGATCCTGGTTGTTACTGTCAGACAGAATTTCTGTTGTAGGTCACAGACAATGCCACATGGGACTGGAACAAATGTTTTTGTATACCAACTTCATTATTCCATATTTTGAGGGGATAGTCATAATGCTGGAATGATAAACAGAAGACTGAATTTGTTAGTACAAATCTGAAGTTCTGGTCTAAGTTTTAACATGTAGAATCAACCTGACTGTGGCTAAGAAATTACATTTATGGACTTTGGTTACTCAGTGTAAAAGGTGGCAAACTTTTAATGAAGAATAATTTTTGGTAATGGTCAAAATGTAACACTGAGGAATAGTTTATTTATACAATATTTTAACATTAGTCATATATTCGGCTTATAGGATGAGGGTGGTTATCTAGGTTCTGTTCCAATGGGAGGTCTGGCTAAAATGACTGAGTTGAACTCAAACACAGGATTTATGAGTATTACTCAAGGATTGATTTCACTAAGGGTCAATCACTAGGTTAGCTTAGGGAGATTACTTTTTTGACTATTATAAACTTTCCAAGAAATTCTATTAAATTAATATATTATGGCTAAGTTGCTATCTGCATTAATGGAGGGAATACCCACAATGAAACTCCAGGTCATCAATGTATTTAAACATTTACACACACACACACACACACACACACACACACACACACACACACACACACACACCCTTCTAGCTCTCTTTCTAACTCTGTATCTATCTACTTTTGTCTGGCAGTCACTTCCCTTTTCACTCTAAATCTAGACATTTCAAACTTAACAGGTTCAAAATAGAATATCTGTACAGAATCCGTCCACCTACATTAACATGCAAATGTGCAGATTGGGAAGTAGTGGTTGGTGCAGATACAGAACAAACACTGACAATGGAGTCATGTTCTTGCTCTGCTGCTCATGCACTGCCTATATGATCTTAGGGATATCATTTCTCCTCTTCCATTTCTCATTTTCTTCACTGGTAAAATAAAGGAGTTAGATCAGATGAGTCCTAAATTACTTTTGAGTTCTAAATCTAGGATTTCTACTTTTTACAACTTAACTCAAAGATTTTTAAGTGAGTTCATTGGTTTTTAACTTTGACCTTTAATTTCCTCACATATAAAATGGGGTTCATAATACTGGTACAATATCTTATAGGAATGTTGGGAGGAAATATTTTTGCAAAAAGTATTACATACATGTTAGAAATTATTATTGGTTGTTTAAATTTTTATTATATATATAATTTAATATAAACTAGGATGCTAAATATTTTTGTTGTTCCCAGGTGACATTTGCTAAAATGGCTCCAATGGTCTTTTCTCACTTGTATATTAATACTTTAAGTCTAACAAATTAGCTAATTATTACACTTAAAGGCAGACAGAACTAGGTCTTGAAGAGCTGAAATATAGGCAAAAGCAACAGAAGAAAGAGGGACAGAGTAATAGCAAAACCAAGGAAACAAGAAGGAGGAACCTAATGGAGGTAGGGGCTAGTGAGATATTATTCTTTGCAAGGCTGGAGAAATGAATGAAATAGTGATATAAGGATGGGATCTCCAGGTCTGAGCTCTATTCACCCCTAAGATTACTAACTCATGTTTTATTGTATGTTTATATGTTGCATGTTAATACAATAAATGAAAACTAAGTACAAATGCAGTTATTATTCTGGCTAAGAGAAAACCACCCATATAAATGGAAAGGCTAGGTTTCATTTTATTTAAAAAAGCAAAACAAGATAAAACAAAAATTGTGCCTCCTATGTAGAATATATATATATGTATATATATATATATATATATATATATATATACCCTACATCTCAAGGGTCCCTTAAGTGGCAATATATTAAAATTTTTCTTTCACTATCTAGGAATAATGTTCTAATTTAAATACATTAGCCTATCAAGTGACATGTGAAAACAAACAAATCTAAAAAACTGTCAGTGGTTATATTTTATGGTTAATATAATATCCTTTGTAGATGAAGATGATGTTATTGACCTGCCATTAGTAGAACATGCACTTTGAATTATTTTTCCAGTAGTGCTGACAGAGATGCTTGGATTTGCCTATACTTGCTTGCTTAATTCCCCTTTGCGATCAGTGTCAGACATCTGCAAGACAGCTGGCTTGGGATAAGGGTCTGGGGTCAAGGGTGTACTAAATGGTCAAAGAGGAGAGAAAAGTTAACTAACACACTTCAGTACTAAACCTATGACCTTGGCCTCATTAGTATTTTGTTGTATAATCCAAAAGAGGATTGATGATACAGAGAAGTCAGTTTAAATAAGCAGACACTTTAACAAATATTTGAAATTTAAACAGAATTCTTTAAGTGATTTTTCTATGCTTTTTAGTCCAAATGACAAATTTAATGTAAAAAAAATGTCTTTAAACTTTGTTGCCCCAGAGAATCAGAACAAACAGGTGTTTCTGACATCAAAAGGCCAAAATATAGTATATACAATTATTCATTTCTTTTCCAAGGATGTAATTTCATACCGTTTAGAAACTGAAATACATGTGAAATCTGGCTAAGAGTTTCACACTTTAAAATCTAATCTTATGATGAAGAATTCAAAGCACACACATTTATTTCCTCCAAATATGAATATCTCATGAATTCTTAATAGATATACAAATATGTCTACATTTAAACCTTATATTCACACAAATTAAACATTAAAAAGTAGAATGAACTAATTTCTCTTTGATATTTCTCTTTGATAATTCTCTTTGATATAATTTAGATAACTGCAGAATATTCAAAGAATTTCTTTAAACTGAGGAATATATAAATATGAGATTTTTATATCTGGGAATGGATGATAAACTGGGACCAGATCAAATTGGATTCTATGTTTTCTTTGTACCCACATTTCTTAGCTATCCTACTACAAACTCAGCTACCATTCTAGTCAACTTTTGTTATCCAACCTGACCATATTTTCTATACCAATGTGACTAGCTATTTCTCTAAATTTTAATGTTGGCTTTTTATATTCACCTCAACCTTTTGGTCGAGGAGGAACAAAGAAGGTATGCAGAATGTCCATTTTATAGTGCAATAATTATATATAATATTTCAATATTTTTAAATGCTTAGATTTTCCTGTTTTATCTATAAAAGTCATCAACTCAAATTTACTTTGCAAGAGGAGGCTGTGATGGAAGCTGCAACATCAGGGCACAGTTTTTGTAAAGTACAAATTAAGAGAAAAGTTTCAATGGATGGACCTGGCAACAAAAAATAATTGTTACTGTTTCTGGCTAGTTATCTTTGTTGTGGTGATTCTTGTTTGGCCAAAGTCATGCATCAAACAAATAAAAATAAGACAAGTAGATCTTTTCTTACTCCTTACTATCTCTGGACTGACAGTGGCATAGTTATGGTCTTGGATTCCTAGAAGCACACCGTTTTTAGATTATATACACATAATTTAGGTGTTGGAATGCAATATATGACCCATGTCCAATAACCAGTAAATTGTTCTACTTTGGAAAAACTGAACCATATACATAGTGACATTACCACTGTAAGTAAAAACAAAGACATAAATACAATTTGTATGTAAATGGAAGAACAGTTCACAAGTTCTCTAAAGGTGTGTTTGTTTTATGTGGATGTCCAGAGGAAATTAGAGACATTATTTTGTAGGATATTTGATCATTTCCATATAGGAAAGAGTTTACCACATAGATAATTTGCCGTTTCTATGCCAATACCTATGATGGAAGATGGAGACAGAGAATTTCTACAAAGAATAAGATCGTCCAAAGTTAAATCAATATTCAACTTGATAACTTGGTTACTTCAAAAGGAAGGTGAGAAAAAAGTATATAAAATAGTTCATAGTCAAGACATGATATAGAAAAAAGGCTTGTAGACTACTCAGATATCTTACTCATATAACACTGATTTTTTTTTTTTCATGAGGAAAGTCAGAATTGTCAGCTACACTGAACATACGGAGCAACATTAAAAAGAAATGACTATATTTTGATGGTGACTAGATGCCACTTCAGAATGACTAACAACATTCGGTCAATAGTATCAACTAGTTAAATCAAAGGTTAAAGTCAAAATCAAACGGAAAGAAATGTTAAAGATGAAAAGACAGTTAAGAGATTAGAGAGCTAATCCTAATTGAAAACACTATCATAGCAGCAACTGGGAAATGGATAACAAAAAAGATATTGATTGACTTAATCACTCTCATAGAGAAGCTTAATTGATATAAAAGTTTCTACATGAAAGAGGCCAAAAGAACTATGAAACCACTTCAGCTGAAAAACAAAGTGAAAAGATAGGCATGTGAGGACAATATAAACTAAATACAACATATTATAGAGGATGAGAATGTAAACAGTTTTAGGTCATAAGTCAAAAAGAAGTTGCTGAGAAAGAGGCTGCAGAGAGCTTAGAAGGTGGCTAAGCTATGCAAAAATATCCTTAAAATATTTAGAGCTGAAAACAAGACAACAAATAGGACATGAGATACAATGGAACAGATATATATGGATGTTTCCATAATGATCTATTCTTATCAATGACAACAATAAAATCAGTACCTTAGAATGGGACTGTATCACCTTAATGTCTGAATTATTATATGAAATAGTAATGATGACACTCTAGAAGATAAAGTCAGGGTTGAGAAGAGTGGCTGAAGTTGGATAAATACTTAAAGAAGAAATCTATGATGGAGATACCACAGGTTTCAAATCATTTTGAAGATACTTCCAAGACAGCAGGATTCAAAAGAATAGCAAATATTATAGTTAGTAGTACTTTTTAAAAAAAGTGGGGGAATAATAAGATATCAGAAACAATTTGAACTTTTCTCACCAATCATTTTTTTCCCCTCCTGTACATACATTAAGAGCACTTGGGTGAAAATGTTAGGAATTGTTAAGCTTTAAAAAAGAAAAGAAAGAAAAAACTGGTAGGTCTTTAAAAATAATTTCCTATCAAAGACCAGAGTTTCATAGTAAATTAACTGGAAGTTCAGAAAATAGAAGATCTTATAATGTCCACTGTTCGCAGATTTATTAAAAAAAATGGATTTCATGGGGAACAACTAGGTTGTTTATTTATGAGTCAGGCCTAAAGATGAGAGGTTCTGGGTTCCAGTCTGGCTGGAGATAGTAACTTTATGACTCTGGCAAATCACTTAATCCCCAATGCCCAGCACTTACCACTCTTCTGTCTTGGAACCAATACTCAGTATGGATTCTAAGATGTTTAAAAAAAAACAAAGGCATTTGACTAAGAAGCCTACTACTAAAACATGTAGCATTAATGTTCTTTTCAAATAATATATTTTCCATGTTTATGTTAATATCAGAATATTTTTATGAGAGATAACATAGGGAAAACGCTTTTCAGTGTTCAGCTGAATATATATAGTATGCTATAAACTTGTGAGGCATATGCTTGGTTCTATTTGCCAGTGTTACCAAGCATGGTATGGAGAGAAACAAAATAAAAATCAGATCATTATCAAAGGTGTTCTTCAAATGATCATCTATCAAAAATAAACATGCTAATTACATTGAGTTCTATAAAATTATAAAGTCTTTTCAATGAAACTGATAATTATTCAAAGAGATTAATAGCCTGATAAAATCTACATTAAAATAAAGTGGATAAAAAATTAATATTGCCTATATGTTGAACTGTAGTTGGATGGTCAAATGATTGTACACATATTTTGGATGGACAATAAAGATAGGCAATTTAGGTGGCCAGAGAACTGAAGAGAAAGAAGTGAAATGGACCATATTTAAGAAGTTATATATTTTTCCATGTCCCAAGTAATTTGCTATCAGCAAAATTTATCTATGTATCTCATACTATCTATCATATGAAGGGGTTAGAATAGATGACCTGTAAGTTTCCATCATCCTCTAAACTATAATCTTAGGATCCTAGAAATAGGAAATGCTCAAAAATTTGCTGAAAAAAATTTTTATTTTTTAGTACCCCACATGTATTACATTGTGTTGCTCTTGGATGGGCCTAACACAGACCAGTCTCCTGGTGGCTAAGTTTAATATTGTAACTTAATAAAATATTCATAGGTAAGACAATGCTTAACATAAAGGAGATTTACTTAGCTATAATAGTAGGAGATTCAACAATGACATTGAGATGATTTAGCTGAATGAAGTGCTTTTACCTAAGAGCTTCCTAGAGCTGTGATGCTTTGTTTTCAGGTGGCATAAGTGATGTCAAAAAGTTAAGTCAAATTAAGTCTTTATTAAGTACTTACTATGTATTAGGAACTTTTCTGAACTTTTACACACTAGGGATACATAGTTCCTGTCCTCAAGGAATTTGCTTTTAGTTTGATAGGAGTTTATCTTATTTAAAATAAAAATTTTCCCTCAATTACATGTAAAATTTATTAGTATTGATATAAAAAAAGTTGATTTCAAAATCTTTCCTCCTCCCTTTTCCCTGAGATGAAAAGCAATTTGACATAGGTTATACATGTGCAGCCACGTAAAACATTTTCATATTGGTCATGTTTTGAAATTAAAAAAGACTGGACTTCTGGGTAAACATGGCGGCAGTCTAGACCCAAGACTCGTCCTCTCCTCAGCACCCATCGATATAGACTACCTCAAAAGACCAAAAAACCCCAAATTCATGAGAATGAAGGGACTCTATAGTAGGGCACAGCTTCGAAGGCACATGGAATTTTGGCACCTCCACACTATAAGGGAGTGAAAAAGCTCCCATCAGAATGCGAGTTGATCTACCCTCTCCCACCCCACCTACGGAGCCAGAGTCAGAGCGAGAGATCTCCAGAATCAATGAGTGAGCGAGGGGTACCTCTAGAGTGAGTAAGGGGCACCTCTAGGTCCTTGGGAGCTGACTAAGACCACCAAAGACCTGTCCCTGAGAGCAGCTACACCTGAAACCCCAGAAGGCTGAAGAGTGCAGACCATGGGTGTTCGCGGGAAGATAGCACAGAGAAGGGCATCAAATAGCAGAAGCTATGGAGATTTGAGAGCTTGCCTCAGGCAAAATCCGTGCTCCTTAACTCCATACACAGAGAGATTGCCCATCTCACTCAGATTTCTGACTGAAAAGGGAAGGAAAAACCTCCACATTGATGACAAATTGTGCCCAGGAGCAACAACCTCCCTCCACCAAAAAAAAAAAAGTAACAAAAAGAGGGGGTTAACCCTGGAAAATTTTTACAGAGGAAAAACCCAGGCTACAGAGGAAATAGAGAAGGAAATTCAAATAAACCCAAAATATTCCAAAAGATGGAAATTGTACACAAGCTCTTGAAGAATTTAAATTGGATCTTATAAAAAAAAATGGAAGCCATCTGGCAAGAAAAGTGGGAAGTAGTTCAAAGAGAAAATAACAGTTTAAAGGACAAGAACTCCCAATTAGGGAAACAGCTGGAAGCCACGAAAAGCAGAATGGACCAAACTGAAAAGGAAAACCGGGCTTTAAAGACCAGAATTGGGCAACTGGAAGACAATGATCTTGCAAAACAGCAAGAATAAATAAAGCAAAGTCAAAAGACTGACAAAATAGAAGAAAACATAAAATATCTCATTGACAAGATGACGGATCAGGAAAACCGATCACAAAGAAATAGTTTGAGAATCATTGGTCTACCTGAAAATCCAGAAATAAACAGAAATCTTGACATCATTCTACAAAAAATATTCAAGAAAACTTCCCTGATGTTTTTGAACAAGGGGGCAAAATAGACATTGAAAGAGTTCACAGAATGCCCTCTATACTAAATCCTCAAAAGACAACTCCCAGGAAATGTAATTGCCAAATTAAAGAACGTACAACCTAAGGAAAAAGTTCTACAAGAAGCCAAAAAGTGACAATTCAGATACCAAGGAGCACCAATCAGGATCACAGAAGACCTGGCAGATTCCACACTAAAAGATGGCAAGGCTTGGAAAATGATATTCAGAAAAGCAAGAGAATTGGGTCTTCAACCAAGGATCACCTATCTGTCAAAACTGACTATATACTTCCCAGGGGAAAGTATGGGCATTCAACAAAATAGAAGATTTCCAAGTATTTGTAAAGAAAAGACCAGAACTAAGTGGAAATTTTGATAAACAAACACAAAGATCAAGAGAAACATGAAAAGGTAAATAAGAAAGAGAGGGAAAAGGGGAAAATGTTTTTTTCTTCAAACTCTCTTCTTTAAGGGCTACGATTAGATCAAATTATATATATATATATATTAATATATGGGGAAAATATTATTTGTAACTCTCAAAAGTTATATTCACTATTATACTAATTAGAAGAATCATTCACAGGAAGAGATTGGGGTATTAAGTGCTATAAGATGATGTGCAAAAAAAAAAAAGGAAAAGGGAGGGAGGAATCATACTTGAAGAAATAAAATAAATAGGATCATCTTTATCACACAATGATACACATGGGAAGGGGAGGTGAAGAGTACCCTTATAAGAAAGACAGGAAGAGAGTGCTAATAGGTAATACTTAAACCTTACTCTCAGTAAAATCAATTCTGAGAGGGTAGAGCATCTAGGTCCATTGGGGTCTTGAATTTTATCTTATCCTACATGGAAATTGAAAAGGGAAAACTAAGGGGGGGGGAAGAGGGGAGGGAGTACAAAAAGGGAGAGAAAGAGAGGGGGCAGGGAACTTAACAGATCCTAAAAAAACAAGAAGGGAACAAAAAGGGAGGGGCTAGAAAGGGAAGCATATTAAGGGAGGGGATTAGAGGGATTGATTAAAAGTAAACCACTGGTTTAATAGGATATAGCAAAAGAAGAAAGGACAGAATTAGGAGAGGATATCAAAATTCTGGGGAATACACAAGTGACAATCATAACTTTGAATGTGAATGGGATGAACTCACCCAGAAAATGAAAATAAATAGGAGAGTGGATTAGGAACCAAAACCTACCATATGTTGTCTACAAGAAACACACCTGAGGTGGGTAGATACTCACGAGGTTAGAATTAAAGGTTGGAGCAAATCCTATTGGGCCTCAACTGATAGAAAGAAGGCAGGAGTTGCAATCCTGATATCCAACAAAGCCAAAGTAAAAATAGATCTGATTAAAAGGGATAAGGAAGGTAAATACATTCTGATAAAAGGGAGTATAGACAATGAGGAAATATCAGTAATCAACATGAATGCACCAAATGGTATAGCACCTAAATTTCTAATGGAGAAACTAGTAGAATTGAAGGAGGAAATAGATAGTAAAACTACACTAGTGGGAGACCTGAACCTACCACTATCAGATTTAGATAAATCAAATAAAAAATAAATAAGAAAGAGGAAAGAAGATGTGAATGAAATCTTAGAAAAAATTAGAGTTAATAGATATATGGAGAAAAATAAATAGGGGAAAAAAGGAATACACCTTCTTTTCAGAAGCACATGGTACATTCACAAAGATTGACCATGTACTAGGTCATAAAAACATGGTAAACAAATGCAGAAAAGCAGTAATAATGCATGCAACCTTTTCAGATCATAATGCAATAAAAATAATGATCAGTAAGGTTACATACAGAGCCAAATAAAAAATTAATTGGAAATTAAATAATATGATTCTACAAAATCGGTTAGAGAACAAATCATAGAAACAATTAATAATTTCATTGAAGAAAATGACAATGATGAGACATCCTTTCAAAATCTATGGGATGCAGCCAAAGCAATACTCAGGGGAAAATTTATATCCTTGAGGTCATATATTAACAAATTAGGGAGGGCAGAGGTCAATGAATTGAACATGCAAATAAAATAAACTTGACAGTGAACAAATTAAAAATGCCCAGAAGAAAACTAAATTAGAGATCCTAAAAATCAAAGGAGAAATTAATAAAATCAAAAGTGAAAGAACTATTGAACTAATAAATAAGACTAGAAGCTGGTATTTTGAAAAAATAAACAAACAAAATAGACAAAGTACTGGTCAAGCTAATAAAAAAAAAGAAAGAAGAAGACCAAATTAACAGTATCATAGATGAAAAGGGAGACCTCACCTCCAATGAAAAGGAAATTAAGGCAATCATTAAAAACTACTTTGCCCACTTATATAGCAATAAATATGCCAATCTATGTGATATGGATGAATATTTACAAAAATATCAATTGCCTAGATTAACAGAAGAAGAAATAGAATTCTTAAATAATCCCATATCAGAAAAAGAAATTGAACAAGCCAACCAAGAACTCCCTAAGAAAAAATCCCCATGACCAGATGGATTCACAAATGAATTCCAGAAAACATTCAAAGAACAACTAATCCCAATATTATACAAACTATTTGACAGAATATGCAAAGAAGGAATTCTACTAAATTCCTTTTATGACACAAATATGGTACTGATTCCAAAGCTAGGCAGGTCAAAAACAGAGAAAGAAAACTACAGACCAATCTCCTTAATGGACATAGATGCAAAAAATCTTAAATAGGATACTAGCAAAAAGGCTCCAGCAAGTGATCATGAGGGTTATTCATTATGATCAGGTGGGATTTAAACCAGGATTGCAAGGATGGTTCAATATTAGGAAAACCATCCACATAATTGACCTTATCAATAAGCAAACCAACAAAAATCACATGATTATCTCAATAGATGAAAAAGCATTTGAAAAAATAGAACACTCATTCCTATTGAAGAAACATTTTGATTACAATTGATTGTGATTCTAGCTCATTCATCCTCTGAAATATCATATTCTAAGTCCTATGATCCTTTTAAACAGAATCTACTAAATTGTGGTTCTACAATATTTTAATCTCTTTTTTCTTAATGTTTCCAAAATTTTCTCCTTGACTTGGGAGTTTTAGAATTTGGCTATAATATTCGTGTGGAATTTTATTTTAGGATCTCTTTCAGGTGATGATTAGTGAATTCTTTCAATTTCTTCTTTTTTAAATTTTATTTAATTAGTCAATTTGGAACATTTTTCCTTAGTTACATGATTCATGTTCTTTCCCTTCCCTCCTCCAACCTTGCTTCCATATCCAACAAACAGTTCCATTGGGTTTTACATGTGTCATTGATCAAGACTTATTTCCATATTATTGATGTTTGCACTACAGTGATCATTTAGGTCCCCAATCATATCCCCATTGAACCATGTAATCAAGCAGTTGTTTTTCTTCTGTATTTCTACTCCCACAGTTCCTTCTCTGGATGTGGATAGTATTCTATCTCATTAAGTCCCTCAGAATTGTGTTGTGTCCCTATAGTAGAGAAGTCCATTATATTTGATTGTGCCACAGTGTATCAGTCTCTGTGTATAAGATTCCCCTGGTTCTGCTCCTTTCACTCTATATCAATTCTTGGAAGTCATTCCAGTTCACATGGAATTCCTCCAGTTCATTATTCCTTTGAGCACAATACTATTCCATCACCGAAAAATACCACAATTTGTTCAGTCATTTCCCAATCGAAGGGCATTCTCTAATTTTCCATTTTTTTACCACCATGAAGAGCGTGGCTATAAATATTCTTGTACAAGTCTATTTCCTTATTTTCTCTTTGGGGTATAAACCCAACAGTGGTATGGCTGGATCAAAGGGCAGACAGACTTTTAAATTTCTTTGGGCCATAGTTCCAAATGGCCATCCAGAATGGTTGGATCAATTCACAAATCTATTAGGAATGTATTAATGTCCCAATTTTGCCACATCCTCTCCAACATTTATTACTTTCATTTGCTGTCATATCAGTCAATCTTCTAGGTGGTACCTCAGAGTTGTTTCAATTTGCATTTCTCTAATTATAAGAGATTTAGAACACTTTTTCATGTATTTATTGATAGTTATGCTTTCTATATCTGAAAACTGCCTATTCATGTCCCTTGCTCATTTATCAATTGGGGAATGGCTTGGTTTTTTTGTACAATTGATTTAACTCCTTGTAAATTTGAGTAATTAGACCTTTGTCTGAGGTTTTTGTTATAAAGAGTTTTCCCCCCAATCTGTTGCTTCCCTTCTAATTTTGGTTGTATTGGTTTTGTTTGTATGAAACTTTTAAAATATAATCTAAATTATTCATTTTATGTTTTGTAACATTCCTATCTTTTGCTTGTTCTTAAAATCTTTCCTTTTCCATAGAGCTGACAGGTAAACTACTCTATTTTCACCTAATTCATTCACCCATTCTGAATTTAAGGAGGCTAAATTTGAACCTATGACTCTTTTTTTTGTTTGTTTGTTTGGTTCTCAATCCACTAAGCCACCTAGCTGACTCTGATAATTTTGTGAAAGATAACTTCTAAGCTTTTTTTTGATCATGGATTTCAGGTAGTTCAATAATTCATCTCTCTTGTATCTACTTTCCAGATTAGTTGTTTTTTCATTTAAATATTTCACATTTTCTTATATTTTTTGCTTCGTTTGATTTTGTATTATTATTCCTTGTTGTTTCATGGAGTCATTAGCTTCCATTTACTCATTTCAAATGTTTACATATTGTTTTCTTCAGTGAGATTTTGTACCATCTTTTCAACATTGGCTAATTTTACTTCTTTAAGGAGTTCTCTTCAAAAGACCTTCATATGCCTCTTTTCCCTTTCTGTCTATTCCATTTTTAAGATGTAATTTTCTTCAGTATTTTTTTGTACTTCCTTTAATCAGCTATTGATTCTATTTTCATGACTTTCTTGCATCACTCTCATTTCTTTTCATAATTTTTCCTTTCCCCTATGTGTAAAATATGAATCTGTACTCTTATTTTTGGGTTGAAAAAAAAAACCTTTTCATTTTTAAACAAACAAAAATTCCTCTTAAACTAAAGCTCAAATTTTACCTCCTTGAGGTCAAAGAAGTTGTCCTTCCTTTTGTCTACTATGGTGGGAAACACTGCACATATGCATAGGGGCATTCTAAATGTGGGGTGGTTAGTGTTGGCCTCTTGTCCTGTTTGAGATTTGAATCCTCCAATCAGAGAGATGTGGAAACGGAGCATCATAAATATCAAAAACTACAGACCAGAAGTTACTGAAGTTACTCTCTTTTTCATGAAACCAAGGACTCAGAAGGGCATGAGGTTTGGCTCTGAGCTGGTTGAGCCTGATTGAGGAGGAATTGCTGGGCATGTAGCTTGTGCTTTTCTCTTTCTTTCTCTGGCTTACCTTTTCCTATTTAATAATGATTAAATCTCCAGGGAATTTTAGTCACAACATCTCTATTATTTGATTAAAAAAATTAACTTTTTGAATTCTTCCAAAATTATATTTCTTTTGGCCTGAGACAAATTCACATTTTTCTTTGAGGCTTTGGATATAGCAGTTTTGACTTTGTTATCTTCTTTTCAGTTTATGTTCTGATTTTCTCGTTACCATAGTAATTTTCTAGGATCAGATTCTAGTCTTTGCTTGTATTTCCAGGTTGTTTCTTGACTTTTAACTACATTAAAATTAGACTCTGCTCTTGAGGTAGAGGGTGCACTGTGCCAAGCTTAAGGTTTTTAATATTGCTATATTCAGAGTTAGTTCTGTAAGGAATGTAAGTTTTCAGGTTTTCCAAGGTGATATGATCTAAGGAGAGGTGTGTTTACCATTCTCCTATCTGTGCTCTGGTCTTTGAATGACACATTCTATCCTACCCTGAAACTCTGATCACATTTCTGGTTCTCCTGCTGGGGCTTGGCTTCAGGACTGCAACATATGGGCAATTAAGAGATTTCCATTTGGGCAATGTAAAAGAATCCTATCCTTAATGCCAGCAAAGGGACTTATGTAATCTCTTTCTGATCATTTATCTGGCTCACTCACCTTTGATGGGCTGAGAGCTCTAGAAGTTGTTGCTACCAATTTAGTTGTTCCCAAGTTCTGCTGCTGGCATGCTTTACCTTACTTTAAGGCATGAGACCTCGATGCTGACTTGTTGAGGGTACTCCCTGCATTTAACTGTACTCCACTCCTACCTTAGTGCAACATATGGTACCTGACAAAATTTTAAGTCTTCTTGTGCTGGAAAATTGTTTCACCCCATATTTCTGTGGGTTATGCCTCCACAGATTGTGTTTTGAGGTGTTATTTTATAAAATTTTTGGAGGGGAATTTGGGAGAGCTAGCGTAGATCCCTACCTCTACTTTGCCATCTTGGCTTAGCTTCTTGATATGATTCTTTTTCCTCAAGGAGTTCACAATGGCTTTATTTAAAAAAAATTTTTATTATATATTTCATTACCACCACCAAAAATATTTAAATAAATGCATAAAAATTATGCATAAAACCACAAACTCCACAGTTTACAATTTGTTTTAAAATCATTTAAATTATATATGTATGCTAATCTAAACATCCTCTGCTATTGAGTTCCCTTTGGATTTTTCTTAATTCGATATTTTTCCTTTTGATTTTGTGGATATTATTTTTTTAATTAAAAAAATTTAAAAATTACATTGTATTTATTATTTTTATTTTCTTTTGATCTCATCAATTAGTTCCCTTTCTTTATGTTGCCAATATTTATCATTTCTAAGAATATAATACAAACCATTCTATTATAATCACAATCTATTCAGTCATTTTCCCCATTCATTGCATTTGTATTATTTACAGTTATTTGTCATAACAAACAAAGCTTCCATGAATAATTTTATACATATATAATTTATTACCCCCTCAATAATATCTATAGAGTCTGACCCAATTAATGGAATCTAGTTGAATGAGCATGAATAGCTCATAATGTATATTTCCATCGTGTTTTCTTTTTCAAAAAACCACAGCTGCTCTAGCAACTTAATATTTAATATTGCCTATTTCTTCATAGTCCTAATAGTATTTAATTTGATCACTTTAGGCCTCCTGGTTCTCAGTTAACATATATTAACAAGACCATATTTTATTAGATTGGTCATAAAGCAACAGACACAATCTGTTGCCAGGACCATACTTTTTCCAAAACAAGTCTTTCTAGGTTGGTCATACCCAGTGGAAAATTTGTTCCAGTGCCACAACTCCTCAAGGATTCAGGATTACCTCTATAATATGATGAGTGTTAAAGTAATACTTCTGCATAATATTTATGTTCTCTAAGCCATTTTTGTACCACCAAAAACTATGTTTGGATTATGTATATATTCTAGCTTAGATCTATTACTGATCTCATTCAGGTGTGTATGGACTCTGGATTTCTATCATATTTAACTCATCTAAGATTCTATTCATTCAATTTTTTAAAAATTTATCTACTTCTAAGAGGAGAAAATTCAAGTCGACCAAGATTACTATTCTCTTATCTATTTCCATTTGTATCTCATTTAGTTTTTTCTTTAAAAATGTGAGTGCTGTAGCACTTGGCACATATAGATTCAATATTGATAATACTTCATTATCCATAGTAACACTCCCACTTTCATAATAGTTACCCTATTCATCTCTGCCAAATATATCCATGTTAGCACAACATCTATCAGAGATTATGGCTGCTACCCCTGCCTTCTCTGGATTAGCTGAGGCAGAGTATATTCTGCTTCAGTCCCTCACCTGCATTCTGTCTCTCATTTTCAATGTGTTTCTTATAAATAACACATTGTCAGGTCTTGGTTTTTTATCCTTCCTGATATTCATTTTCTTCCCAAATATAAATTCATCTCATCAAACTCAATGTAATAGTTACCAGCTCTGTATTTCCATCGACTCTGTTCCTCTTCACTGTGTTCCTATCTTTCTTTCTTTTAACTGTATTCCTCCTAGATGTCCAATTTCCTTTGATCAATACCTTGTCTATTCATATCCCATCCCCCAAATTCTTTGTCTTCTCCCTTTGCTTCCCTAATTCCAAATTGACTCACCTTTCCACAGTTCCCTCCCTTGTCCTTCCCCCCTTTTTATTCTACCCAAAAGCCCCTTCCTTATCCCTACCACTGTGTGCTCCTACTTTTTTTTTTTAAACCTTACCTTCTGCCTTGGAGCCAATGGAGCTCCAAGGCAGAAGAGCTGTAAGGGCTAGGCAATAGGGGTTAAGTGACTTGCCCAGGGTCACATCGCTGGGAAGTGTCTGAGGCCATATTTGAACTTAGGACCTCCTATCTCTGGGCCTGGCTCTCAATCTACTGAGCTACCCAGCTGCCCCTTGTGCTCCTACTTCTTGATATGAGTTTGATTCTAAAAATCCCTCCCCTATCTTGTTCTAAGAGTCCCTCCCTAATCCCTTACTTTAAACCTCTACTGTGTATGTACTCCCCTCTACTGTATCTCCTTTATCCCATATATATCTGTTTCTCTGTATATTAAGAAAATTTTTTCCTTTTTAACTGTGTAGGTTCTCCCTTTATCCCAGGTCTGATGAAAGTAGATTTCTAGGTCTACCAGCCTCTCTCTCTCTTCTGTATTCTTCTATTCATACTTCTTCCATATGGGATAGCTAATTCACCTTGCCTCTTCCTGCTCTATTTCACAATCATTTTGGCTCATTCTATTATATTCATCTCAACTTTGATTCTTCCTACCATACAAGCCCTTTTAAAATATCCTGTCAATGATGCCATTCCCAGGGGCCACAAACAACATTTTCCTATAAAGGAATTAAGCAATTTGACCTTTTGGGCTATGATTAGTCTTTCATTTCTTTGTTTCATTTCTAATAGACTAAATTTTCTGCTGAGTTCTGGGCTATTTCCCAAGAATAGTTGAAACTTCTTTAGTCTGTTAAGTATCCATTTTTTTTTGCCTTTTATAATTATGTTCAGATTGGCTGGATATGTTATTCTTGGTTGTAAGCCCAGTTCTTTAGCTCTATAAAATGTTGTGTTCTGGAAGGATGATATTAGAAAATAAGTATTGTTTTATTAGTTTAGGGATAAGAAGTAAAGTGGCTGGCTTGAGAAAAGAACTGGAGTTTGAAGCAGAGCTGAGAGAGCATGTTAATTTCAGATGTGACAGTTATAACCATTTTTCTATGTCAATTACTCTCTCTGTTAGTTGGGAGTTGCTCTTTGGCAGTTAGCAGAGACACTCTCAGGGCTGGGAAGGTTACATCTTTGCCTCTCTGAGAGAAATATCTGAAGAAGCTCACTGTTTTCCTTTTCCAACTTGGGAAACACTATCAAATATCTCTTGTGGTTTTTTATAAATTGTTTAACTCTGAGAAGACCAAAGAAAAACCTAGTCTTTGGCTTGGACTCTAAGTCTGTTAAGGCTCAGAGTTCTAATTTGATTCTTGTTGAGGATAACCAGCTAGCCTTTGCTATTTTTTAATTTGAAGGTGAAGTTAAGATTTATAAGGATAATAGAGGCAGTTTTTATTTAGATAGTATAAATTTGGGTTAGTCAGATCAGGGAGGATTAGTGTAGCCTCTGAAACACAGGCGAAGTGGTTAATTGTGGAACCTGGGAGTTTATTTGGGTGGATTTAGAATCCCTTAGAATTAGAAATCCTTCTTTATCCTTATATTGAACTGTTTCAATACATATTTTTATTTTATAACTCACAAATTTATTATTACAGTTCCATGTCCTATTTTCTTTTAATGTTGCAGCTGCTAGACATGCGTAACTCTGCTAGCTGCTTAATATTTAAATTGTTTTTTTTTCCTATTGCCTGTAGTATTTTCTACTTAAACTGCTTGCTATGTAACTTAGCAAATTATGTTCCTGTGCATTTTTGTCTTTGGGTCTCTTAGGTAATGATTGGTAGATTCTTTAAATTTCTATTTTCCTCCTAATTCTAGAATTTTTGGACAGTTTTCCTTGATGATTTCTTGAAGTATAATATAGATTTTTAAAAATTATAACTTTTCATAAGTCCAAAGATTCTTATACTGTTTCCCCCATGATTTAGTTTCTAGATCAGTCATTTTTGTGACCCTTCATATTCTCTTCTATTTGCTCATTCTTTTGATTTTGCTTTACTCTTTCTTTTTTTTAGGAAGTAGTTAATTTTTCCTTGATTAATTCTAGTTCTTAATACATTATTGATGAGTTTCTGGATCTCTTTTTCCATTTGAATGATCTTTCATAATTTTATTGACTTTCTTACATTGCTCTTATTTTCGCCCTATTTCTCAATCTCTCTCTCATTTGGTTTTTGAGCTCCCTCTAAAACTCTTCTAAAAATTCTTTTTGAGCTTGTGCTCATTCATTGTATTCCTTTGCTATTTTTGAAGTAGGTGTTTTTATTTCACTGTCCTTTGAATTTGAGTCTTGATATTCACTGTCCCTATAATAGCTATCCATAATTAGGTTCTTTCTCCTTTGCTTACTTATTTTTATTTATTTATTTTATTTATTTATTTAATTTTATATAAAAATTTTATATATATTTATTATATATATTTATATATATTTTATATAAAAATATTTTATATTTTATATTTATTATTATTAATTAAATTAATAATTAAATTAATAAATTAATAATAAATTAAAATATTATTATTATTATTATTATTATTATATCTTTTAAATTTTATCAGCTATGCCAATAGATTTAATCATTGGCTTTTTACTGGACTCTCAGGGTCCCTATTTTGCAGATATATGTTACCTCAGATTTCAGAATTTGCGTTTGATTTTACCTCAGTTCTATTTAGTTTTCCAGTTTTTATAGTCCAAGGTCTAAAGCAATCCA
Source organism: Monodelphis domestica (assembly GCF_027887165.1). Lineage (NCBI taxonomy): Eukaryota > Metazoa > Chordata > Mammalia > Didelphimorphia > Didelphidae > Monodelphis > Monodelphis domestica. The sequence goes on from NC_077229.1 coordinate 171,488,869, forward strand.
AGGTCTCTGCTTAAGCTTCAGGTCATATGACCTCAGGTGTCTGTGAGCCAGTGGGCAGTTCTGTCTCTGTTACTACAAGTGGACAATCCACCTTTCCCTGTGGCTATAACCAAGGACTCCACTCTCCAGGGAGTGTCCACAGCTGCCACAACTTGGGATCAGGGGTCCATTCCAAATCCCTTGCTGGCTAACCCTCAGGGCCTTAGGCTGGCTGACTGGGCCAACAAGGGTTTCTGGAACAGAGGCTTCAGCCTATACTACTGCTCCTAGGCCCTCAGCTTGAGGATTCCAATGGTTTCCTTGAGGAGGAAGGCTCCCAAACTTCACAATCAAGAAGAGATTGCTAATCCTGCCCTCCAGGTCTATCTTGTTGATTCTAATCCCTTTGTATAGTCCCACCTCTCTCCCCCAGGCCTAATGTTGGACTGGGGCCAAGGAAATTACAAACCTTCCTCCCTAGTAGTTCTCTCTTATTCAGCTTCTCTCAGGAGTCCTCTGTTTTTGCTGCTTTTTGTGTTGATTTTGAGGAGTTATTTTTTATTGTTTGTGGCAAGTATTAGGAGGGCAAGACTTCATACCCTACTCAACCATCTTCCTATCTGACAAACACTTCACATAAAGTAGGATTTTAGCTAAACTTAAAGGAAAGTCAGGAAACAGATGAGAAAGAGAGAGAATTCTTAGCATGGGGGACAGCCAAAGAAAATGCCTGTAGTTGGGAGATGGAATGCCTTGTATGAAACATTAAGGAGGCCAGTTATTGAAAATTTAGAGGCATGAAGAAAATTAATACTATGGCAATTTGAATAAATTGTCTGGAGAATTTAGCAGCTTTAAAACCTCTGGTTCTACTCTTTTCTAATCCTTTAATCTTCGCCAGATCTCTTCTTTTATTCATTCCCTAAATAACCTTTTTATTTTGGGAGTAATCCCTGCTTTTGATCTGGATACCACTTTCTGCATACAACAAAATCATCAGATCTTATATGCTCAACTTTAAATTTTCTGCTTTTTAATGACTATGATGTATCTTCTGTAACTTGATTGAATGAGAACCTTCTGATTTCAGTCTTTCCTTGATTTCTGCCTGGGAAGCTTTATTACTTTGTAGTTGACCATCAGTTGCCCCCCTACCAGCAACATTTCTTTGAATTTCTATTGCTTTTATTTTGTATATACTCATGCACAAACATTGTTTCCTAAAGTGGGATATTAACAGGATGTGAGTTCCTTGAAGACAAGGGGTTTTGTTGTTTCACTTATATTCCCAGCACTTAGTACAATGAGAATCATCACCAGCTCTGGATGGAGTTGGGATAAACAATATACTTTTAAAGTATAATAAGGCATGGAAATAGGCTTTTAACAATGATACATGTATAACCCAGTGGAACTGCTTGTCAGATATAGGAGGGGGAAGAGAAGAAGAGGGGGAAATCATCCATCATGTAATCATGGAAAAATAATATAAATTTTAAAAAAGTATAATAATAGTATTTTCCTTAATTATGGTTCATTTTTCAAAAAGAAAAAGAAACCTTTAAAATTTTGTGGCACTTTGGAGCAGGTATACTTTATATTCTCCAAAAAGTCCTACTTTGATGCCTCATGAGAGCATGGGAGATTCTGGAATTTTGAAGGCTATGAAAGAGAAAGACAAGCACAAACAATTTGAAAATGCTAAGAAGAATTTGAGGATGGCCCTGGAGGTTGAGTGAACATATCTTAGAACCAATTTATCTAATTAAGGAGAGAGGGTAAGGAGAGAGCCTATTTGAAGATTGGCAATGTGGCTATAACTATTGCACTTTCTTTTCTTCATTCTTTTATTGGGGAGGGAAAAAGGGAGGGCACATGGCAGTACATCAATGAAAGACAAAACTAAAAATAGCCTTCAGTCCTGTGTGGCATCCTTGGGTTTATGAAGTAATGGTGGAGTGGAGGATAAAAAAAAAGGAATAAGTGAGACGATTTAAAAAAATCTTAATAGTCTTCAATTTGACATTCAGAGGCAATAAAAATCATATTTCATGGGCCATTTGGTTATTATGTGGCTGAACTAATGATAAACATTTGTAAATGGGTGACTATGAAAAATTACTGCTTATGTGCCAATATCTGATTTTGAAGATGAAGTGGAAGAAAAATTCTGCAAAGAATTTCTAAGACCTTTCAAATAAAGTCAACATACACTACCATACTTGAAGACATCAATGCAAAGACAGGAAAAAGGTAAAGATGGGGAGAAATGTGTAAGAAATTATGGTTTAGGAAAAAGAAGAGAGAAGCCAGAGACCTGTAGAATATATGGAAAATTCTCACCTGAACTATTTAAACATGTGATAAAAAAGAAAAAATAAGAAGAGAACAACAAAAATTGTCTCAATATTGCCTGTAAGTTCATTCAGAAGTTCAACTAATATAAATTAGTTTCTTCAACAAAGGGAAGAAATAAGTCCAGAAAGCATTTTGGTTACCTAACATCTGATTAACAAAAGGAAATTTCTCAAGGCAACACTGAATTAGAATATGAACTTATCTGTAAAGTATTACAAAGAAGAAGTTGTTTGATTGTATGCATAAGAAGCACTAACTTATAATGCAGAGAAGCAATGAAAACTAAGTACCTGTCTGAAGAAAGTTTGCAAAGATATTCATTTCAATAAAATTATCCCAAAGGAAGTCAAGGGTGAAAATGTAAAGACTACAAATATAAAATGAGAAAGATTTTCAAAACTCATTTAAACAAAATGTTTTCTCCATCAAGGACAATGGAATTTTAACATCAATACCAGTCCCCAAAGTACTTCTAATAGGTAGAAATGGTTCCACAGAGAATAATGGGAAAAACAGCTGGAATGGACTTTATCTATAAAGAGGAGATCTGTGTTAGAGGCAATACAACTATGAGGGTACTAAGAGACTGATACACATGGTATCTAAGCAAAAGGAAGATAATAATGGCATGTAAAATAATAACACTTTGAGATTTGGAAGGAATTTTGGCAATCATCTCATTCAAACCAAAGGAATTCTTCTATTAACATACTCAATGAGAGCTTATCCAGTCTCTTCTGCCTGAAGACTTGCAAGGAGAGTAAATTATGGTAGGCAATATATTCCATTTCAGAATCTTATTAACAACAATAAAAAGTTGCTAAGAGAACCCAAGTAATTACTAACCTATTGTACCATATATACAAAATTTTAATGAGAAGTTATTTGTACAGTACATTAATTTGGTATATCTTCTAACATAGAATAAGCTGGATTTTGCAAGCAAAATTCAATAATAGGTCAAATCTTTGATGTTGTTTCTTAGTTGTATTAACACTTTGTGATCTGTTTAGGGTTTTTTGTTTTTTTTTGGCAAAGATAATAGGATGGTTTGTCATTTCCTTCCATAGTTCATTTTATAGATAAAGAAACTGGTTAAATGATTTGCCCAGAGTGACACAGATACTAAGCAGAGGCCAGATTTGAAATCAGGTTTTCTTGATTGTAGACACAGTGTTCTGTCCATGGTGTCATTACATCCTCATCATGTCAAAATTTTATGAAAGATACAGAAACCATAAGATTCTTTTGCCTTCTGGAATATTATATTCCAACGTTTTCTGAATGTGATATCTGGTAAATCATGTGTGTTACTGACTGTGGCTCTATGGTTTTGAATTATTTCTTTTTGGCTGGTAGAAGTGTTTTTTCTTTGCCTGGGAGTTGTAGAATTTGGTTATAATATTTCTGGGAGCTTTTATTTTGGGATCTCCTTTCCGTGGTGATTAGTGGATTCTTTCAATTTCTATTATATCATCTGGTTTAAGGATATTGGGGAAGATTTCCTTTATAATTTCTTAAAATATGACATGTAGGCTCTTTCTTTGATTATGGTGTTCAGGTACTCCATAATTTTCAATGATCTCTTCTTGATCTATTTTCCAGATCAGTTGTTTTTTCTATGAGAGAGTAAACATTTACTTCAATTTTTAATTTTTGACTTTATTGTTTCTTGATATCTTATGAAATTATTGGTTTCCCCTTTAAAATTCTAATTTTTAAGAAATTATTTTCTTCAGTGAGTCATTGTACCTCTTTTTCCATTTAGCAATTCTTTTTTAAGCAGTTACTTTTATCAGTGAATTTTTGTATTACTTTTCCAATTTGACAAAATCTATTTTTAAGGCATTACTTTCTTAATTTTTTGTGTCTCTTTTAACAAGTTGATGTCTTTTCTGAATTTTCTTCATTTGCTTTCATTTCTTTATCTAATTCTTCTTCTACCACTCTTATTTGGTTAATTTTATTTTTTTAGCAATTCCAGTAGTTCCTGTTGGACTTCTTGTCTGGTTCACAGTTTTTTGTTCTTTGGGGCTTTGCTTATAGTTATTTTGATTTAATTATCTTCTTCAAGTCTGTGTCTTGATTTTCCTTGTCACCATAGTACCTTTTTTTTTTTTGACCAGGTTCAATTTTGTTATTTACTCATTTTTCTACCTTATTTCTTGAATTTGAACTTTATGTTAAAGGTAGGCTCTGTTCTGAGCATGAGGTGAGGGAAGGAGCTGTATCAAGTTTCAGGCTTTTTGAATTGTTGTTTTCAGAGTTATTGTTGGGGTTTTGTTAGTTTTTGGTTCTTTCAAGTTGGTTTGATCTAGGGAGAAATATGGTCATTGTTTTCCTGGTCTGCACTCTGGTTCTTGTCCAGTAAGGACCTCTGATCCCTTAGAATTACAATCAATATTTCTACTTAGGGCCCTTCTTCCCTTTAGACCAAAATGTATACTATTCCAAAGGGTTCCTGATCCGCTGGGGCTGGGAGTGATGTTGTTCCATAGGGATTCCACTCCCTCTTGACTGAAAAATGTTCTCTCTGCCCTTAAACTGTGGACCTAGAATTCAGTCTAGACAATGCAGTTACCAAACAGCACCTGGTCCTACATCCAGTGATAGAACAGGATTACCCTGAAATCTCTTTCTTTCCAGTTACCAGACCCTATTACCTTTTCTGGCTCGAGACTTCCCAAAGTTTCTGATGTTTCTGTCATTACTATCTTCTCAAGACTAGTTTTCATCCACATTGGCTGTAGGACAGCTTCTACCATGTCACAGATCTCTAGAGGAAGTTTCATTCTGAACTTTTATTGGCTCTGCCATTCCAGAATTCAGTATGAGACATTACTCTAAAGTCAGCTGGAGGAGAATGTTGGGAGGACTCTTCTGATTGCTTTCTTTACTCTGCCATCTTGGCCCTGACTTATTTTTTCTTATCTGTGGCATATGTTGTACTTTCATAGTAGAACAAAGACTTCTTGTAGGCAAGGACTGCCTTTTTTTTTTTTTGCCTCTGTATCCCCAATGCCTGCTTAGCTAAGCTCTCTTGCATAGAGAAGTCATTTAATCAATGCTGAATTGAATTGAACAGAATATATGGAAAAAGGTCATAGAGGAAGGTTCTGCATTTTGAGTGAGGGGGGTCTAGACTCAAATATTCAATGGACAAGAGCAGAAAGGAAAACTGTATCAAGCTTTTGGCCTTTCTGCCACTGAGGTGGAATCAACAGCAGTTGGAATGTTGGAGTGAAGATACTGATGATGACGGTTGGTAGTGGGAAGGGGACTTGGAGAGTGACAGTTGATCTTGTATTCTCTTTCCTGGCCATCAGACTAGAAGGAGCACTCTCTTTCTGTCTACGGATAGAAGTATCTCCATTCCTGGATTTTTCACAACTGTGTGCTCTACCTGGATTCCTGTATTCCTGTCATCAAACCAAAGGATTTAAGAGGAGCAGTCTTTAGGGTGTTATCCCAAAGAGACAGGCCCAATCAGCTCTTATGGTCAGAACCTTTTCTTCCTCTTGCTGTCTACTGCTTACGACTTTGAATTTAAGGAAGCTAGCATAGATTAGCATAGACAGGAATAAAAGAAACCCTCCACCAGCCTGCAAGGCCTGACCTTAGCTCAAAAGCTAAGAGAGATTCAAACTCTATCTGGGAAAAAGTATAGGGAACCCCTCTTCCCTCTACCCTGATATCTTCCCAAACTAAACTTGTTATTAAATTTATCTTTGTTTAAATAACTCACAGTCAGATAAGAGGAGAACTGTCATTTCAGGGAGACAGAGAGGGAGCAGAACCTAAGGACAGTCATTCAACCATAAATGGTTCTTTTCAGATCCCTGTCAGACGACCTTGGTCGGGGGTGGGGTTGCGGGAGTGAGGTGGGAGGTGGGGCGGGGGAAGGGCAGGGGAGGCTTGTCCCTCATGAGGGTCCATGCCTACCTGCCCTGGAGTATCTTCAACATCAATCAATAGAGAACACATCCCCTCAAGCTATCATAGTTGGCCCATTATTCAGGAACCTCATTTTTCACAGACAGCCTCTCAGCAGGGGGTATGTCTCACCTTTTACCTCACCAGCATCCATATTCCCTCTGTCCCTTCATCTCCTCTATTCTCTGTTACAAAACCTTCCTTATCCCCTTTATTTCTTCAATCCCTCAACAATTCCTTTAATTATTACATAAGTAATAGCTACATTAAGCTAGGAAGGTCATTATATCTCTCTTTTCCTTAAGCAATTGCCTAAAACTAATCTACTAAGTCAAAGATATGTTGTGATTTGTGTTGGTTAAGGGAATACCCATATCTCATACACCTTGTGCTGTCAAAATAATAGATACTTTGCATACCTGTGTTTTATATATATTTTCTTATAAGGTCATATATAAGGTTTATGTCTATTTGTTACAAAGGTATTGATTTTTTCCCAAAGGAGGAGGTGGGAAGAAGATATAAAAAAGTTTGGTGAATTTAGAAAAGAAAATATAAATTTTAAAAGTTATTAAAACATAACAAAAGGTATAGTGCCTTTCCCTTCCTCCTAACAGAAAAAAACCCTAAATCTTATTTTCTTAATATCAGTGATGAACTATGTTAACAAATTTATATATAGACATGCTCTAAGGGAAAAAAAAATACTATTTTGTTGCTGTCGATTGCCAAGTATTAGTGTTCAATAATTTATTGCCTATGCAGGATAAGAGAGATTTTCAAAAATTATGTTTGATATATAATATATTACAGGTGTGTTTTCATAAAACCCTTAAGGATTTATAGATCATGAAAGAATTTGGCACAAGTGCTGGCTTCACATAACTAGGGGAGAATTTAGAATGGTCATACTTTGCGGTGAAATTTATAGGAATTCCCACACAGGTGACCTTCAAAGAAGACTAACTCTAAATCAGAATAAAATCTTGTATTTTAAGAGTTTTTAAACATACAAATAAAATGAGGCTAGATTTATGAGGCCTTATTAAAGATAGTTAGACCTCCTACATACCTCTATTGTCTATACTGCCTCTTCAACAGATCTTTGGCAATATTCCTACCCTGAGCTTCTCTTGTTAAGTTGTCTATGGCTGCAAGACAGCTTTAGATATGAACACATAGACTTGAATCCAACTCTACAGAAATTCTTCCTCTTTCATATTTACTATCTTTTTTATCACTTTAGTGAAACTCTGATAATATTATTCAGCACACAGTATTGTATATTTAGTTTTTACGCGTCACCAGTCTACCAATTTGGTATCTAATTGGTCTAATTCAGAGTTTCTTTTTTGAAAGCGATGAAGTCTAGAGAACGCTTTGGTTTTTTTATTTTAGTTTTTCAAAATTCTATCAGCAGTCTGCTCTATAGATATGACCTCTTACTACAAGATATTTATTAGTTTTCCTAAAGCTTATGTCTGACCAAGCCACTCTCCAACTTATACTACAAGTGGCTCCCTTTTACCTCTAGGGCACTATTTGGCATTTAAAACACTTAAAATGTGGCCCCTTCTTGCCATTCCAGTATTACATTTTGTCCCTGACCATATACTCCTTTTATAAAAATTTTTCCAGATTAAATGTCAATACAATTTTTACTAATCATTTTATAATATTTTGCAATTCAGGTTCTCTCCCTCCTCCACAAGATGGCAGGTAACATGATATGGATTGTATATGTTATCATACAATACATATTTCTATTTTTGTCATGTTATAAAACAAGACACAGATTGCTTATACTACAGAAAAATAATGGAGGAAATAATACGAAGAATGGCATCCCCATATACTCTTTGATTTAATTATTTAGGCCTACTTGCTGTTCCTCACAAAAGACATTCTATCCCACAATTGGGCCAAATCTTGAAGTTATTCAGGACATCTAAGAGAGTTACATAAACAGGGATAATATAGGTATGGGGACAGTAGGAGCAAATACATGGAAAGGGAAAATAAGGGCATCCTTTGAAGAAGCAGCAAGTAGGTCATTAAGATAAGTAACAAAATGTTAATAGGCCATCTTTTTAAAGCTATGAATAATTAATGTAGTAGAATAATTATATTTGAATATTGAAAGGGACCTAGAAGATCATAGAGATGCAATCCTTCAGCAATATCTCCGCTTGATTATCTGAGATGGAGAGAAATGGAAAGTAGTGTGAAGATTGGATTTAGTTATCTCCTGACTGTAACAATGAAGATACTTAGCTCTTCCTTTATTGGGAAGATTGATTTGTAATCCACAATCTATTTTTAGATTTTAATCCCCCAAACGTGATAGCTCAGTATTTTAAGTAGATCTACCCATTTTAACTACAAAAAGGCGTTAAGTAACTACAAAAGGTGAACTAACCAAAAAAAGTGTTAGGTAACCAAAAAAGGTATAATCTAACCAAAGAAGGTGTGAACTAAAGAGTGGACAGTCCTGGAGAAAAGCATCTGCTGTGATTGGTAGATGTGAAATTTAGGGGAAGTGACACAAGGTAAAAAGATCTTTAAAAAGAGGACCAGAGGCCAGAAGAGGAAGATATTCAATTCGAGGAGATCTAAGAGTTCTCTGACTCAGAGGAGAGACTGGAAGACAGTCTTGAGTGACCAGAAGACAGACACCCAAATTTCTTTCCATTTGGATGGTTACCACTGGTAAGTGAAAGGCTGACTTAGTGACCCTGCCTTTCTTAGAGGTTTAAACCTTGAGACTCTTTTCCCTGATTAGGGACTTAGTATTTCTACCTGGCTCAGAGGAAACCAGAGTTTCCTCTCTCTTTCTCATTCCTTAATATCTTTCCTCTATTGTAAATAAACTACCATAAATTCCATTTACTTTAGTAATTCATTTTGGAATTTAGAAATTAAATCCCTGGTGACCACTTAATATATATTCAGAGTCCAACCACAATTAAAATTTAACAGTAGACATATGACTTAGTTGTTATGAAGGTGAATACCTTTTTTCCCTTAATATTATATTGTGATTTCTTCTATCCCCCATCTTCTCCTTTCAGATATCTTGGCAGTTAAACCAGTACCCTGATAATTATTCTTCTTTGCAGTTTCTCTGCACATACTTAATCTGTTATAGTTTTTCTTCCCATATTTGTTTTCTTTAGTGTCCTTTCTCCTTTCTCATGTATCACATATACCAACTGTAGATGGCACCAATTGATTCCCTAGGGCCCTTCCATTCAAGGCCTGATCTAAGCCAATTCTATGTAGTTTGCAGGATCTAGTGCAACCACAACCCTCAAGGAACTGTGGCTACATGCCAAGTGCCAAGTTCAGAACCGGATATAAAACAGATGTCCACTGCATGTCCTTTATAATCCAGTCCTGGACAGTGAATTACAAAGAAGCCTGGAGGGATCATGACATCTGAAAGAGCATATCATATTTAATACAGCAAAGTCTTGGAAAACCAAACTGAATTTGCTTAGTTCTTAGAACAAATCCTAGGTAGGAAGTTCTCATTTACATAATTAGAACATGTTAAAAGCATGAGATATAAAACAAAGTGCTACTCAAAGGAAAGATTTCAATAGATCTGATATAGATGATTGAATATTATTTTGGACATTAACTTATTGTCCACTGCCAACTAGATATTTTCCAATGTGATATACCATTATACTTATTTTTTATCTTCCTTCTTTCCCAAAAGCCTCTTTAAGATAACTCTATCTTCTAATCTACTTTTTCCTCAAAGGTTCAGGGCCTGGTTGGGCATAGCAGGTACCAGCAGAAAAAAAGATTCCTTAAAATATCACTTAGAGGGAAGCTAGGCGACTTAGTGGATTGAGAGCCAGGACCAGAGATAGGGAGACTGGGGTTCAAACATGGCCTCAGATATTTCCTAACTGTGTGATGCTGGGATAGTTACTCGATCCCCATTGCCTAACCTTTACCACTATCTTGGAACAATACAAAATTGATTTGATTCATTTACATTTGCCTCAAAAGACAGGATTGTTATAAGGAATGTATTTTGTTAAATGTAAGTTTTTAAGCACTATCATTATTATCCCACCCATTTAAATATCAATACTGTTAATTATTTAATTATATCATATATAATTACATAATGTATGTATAAACACAATAATTAAATAATTAGTTAAGGGTAAATGCAAAATTGCTTCATACAGATCAGTAAAATCTATGATAGCCATTTGGGGTATCTAAGTTCTGTTCTGTATTTTTCAGAAAATCGATCTGAAATACATATATGAATGATTTTTTCACTCTGCAAACAATCCATGAACTTTTTGTAATACTGCATGATTGTCCTCTTAGACATCTCCAAGATTAAATCTAGTTCATGTAAACCAAGATTTTTGGTTCTGGAGCATGAGTTAGGCTTAGAAAGAAAGGAAGCAGATTATCAGAAATATATCAAGGACAAGTCATTCATGACTATTCACTTCATTTTTTTTTTTTGCTATGAGATCCTAAACCAGCTGTTCCATCAGTGGCATTAGATAGGCAAGAATTAGTCAAACACTGACTCTGATGAATACCATGAATAAGATGGAGAAATTTTGGGTAATAGATGGTAGAATTAGTTTGATATGTAACTGACTGAATGTTTAGATCCAAAGAGGGTTGATAAATTGATCAATGTAAACCTGGAGGAAAACTGTAGTGGGATCCATAGGATTGTCTTTGGCCTTGCTCTGTCAAAATTGTGTAATTAGAATTTTCTCCCCAGAACTCTTTTCCCCAGCTTCCCATTTTTGTTCTCAGGTTACGTGCTAACACTGGGAAGATATATTTTTATGTAACCCCTTGCTCTTCTTCCCAGAAAATGGCTATGGAGGCTGTGGAGGCTATGGGGAGAGCATGGCAGGAAAGTTTACTCACTTGGTTATACTTAAGCTTTGTACTTCTATTTTTTTTTTATTTCTTCCACTTGAAGTGATTACTAATAAATCTTATAAAATATAATACTTAAGACATATTGGAATTAATTTAAATTTAACAAAATGTTTATCAATTTAATTTGAAGCAGCAAATTTACTAAATTCTTTCTATGTGTAAGAACTTGTGCTAGGACCTAGGAATACAAAGACTGAAAAAAAAGTGACAGTCTCAGTCCTCTAGGAACTTAAACTCTTAATAGAAGAGACATGACATGCATAGATGACAGGCTTATCAAGTTTACAGAAAATGCAAACTTGAGAGGATAAATAAAAAACACAATATTATAATCAGGTTACAAAAAAGATTTCAACAGGCTAGGTAGAGGTGCTGATTTAAATGAATATTTTAAAAAATAAATGTAAAATTCTACACTTGGGATAAAAAAAATAAACTACACAATGGCAGGCTGATTGGAAGCTGGGATAAACATTTTATGTGGGGAAAAAAAAAAAGAGACCAAGAATTGTGAGCAGATTATATGCTCAATGAAAGTCAGAAGCCTGACACAGCAGCACCCTTCTCTAACCTCCCTCCCTGTCCAAAGAAGTCGCCTGCATTAACATAATTATAGTGTCAAGAACCAGAGAGTGAGAGGAGACAGACTTGCTCTTCTCTATCCTGGTTACTTCATATATGCATTATGTTGTTCCTTTCTAGTTAATCCTTTTAAGTAATGAAGGATAACTATGAAGTGGTAGACATCCAGGGCACAGTGGCAAGGATGGTGGGTTAACTTTAAATCATACACTAGGAAGATGGATTTAAAGAGTTGGAATTAAAGATGAGAATGTAAATCTTTAAATGCAATAGAAAAGTTGGCTGCTATTATTAATAGGGAGCCATTGGAGTTTACTGACCTTGTTAGGCAGGCACAATTGAAAGCCCTGTGCTTTAGGAATACCACTTTGGCAGCTGTATGGAGGATGGAACATGCAGAAAAGAGCCCTGAAGCAGGCAGGCAGAGGGAGCTAGAAAAAGTTAGCCTGGGGAATCCAAACTTCAGAAAGGAATGTGATAGAGCTATATTTAAGTAGTTAAAGGGCTATCACTTGAAAACAGACTAGACTTGGCTCTGCCAGGCCCTGAGGGTGGGGCTAGAAGTTGCCAAGATGCAGATTCAGGTTTTATGTGAGGAAAGACGAACAATCAGAGATGTCCAAAAAGGGAAAGAAGTTGGTTCAGGATGAGGATATTTTGAGAGAAGCTATACAGGGATTCCTACTCAGGCTTGACTGTGAGTCTGTGATCCTTCAAGGACCCCACTCAAGTCTTCTATGACATCTTTCTGCATTAACTCTAAACTACCATAATTAATTTCTTTTCTTATTCTGGTACTTATAATGTTTACCACTGATTTGGCAGTCAGATTTGCCTGGTACTATGGGCTATCTTTTTAAGCTTTGTACTTTTCCCATCTCTTTGGGTTGATAAACTTATTCCTCTTTGGATCTCTTGAAGCACGTTTGGATTACACTCAGAAATGCTCAATGTATGTGTGTGTGTGTATACATTCTTCATATTCAAAAGACTGAGTTGAAAGCAAAAGGGTCAAGAAGAATGAGCAACTGAAAAATATTAAAATTATTTAGGTGCCAATAAACTAACTTATGAAGTAATTCTTGGTATCTGGCAGTGATACAGGTTAGGACCTTAGCATATGGATACAGTCCCTTGACTTCAAACTGATATATGTAGCCTTGATATGGGATTAGGGTGAAGAAAGAAATATACATTTTTATGAAATATTCATTAGTTGAGATATGATTTACTCGAATTTAGAATCATACATTCTAAGTTTCTAAGGAAATGAAAGCATAGGGGCTAAAATAAAGAATATAATTCTCAAAAATAAATTTAATTGGTATGAAATTTTATTTTCTCAAGTATTTACTGCATCAGCAAAACCTCCTTATAAACTCTTAAAAGACAGTATTAGAAAAATATCTTGGGACAGCTAAATGGCTCATTAAATAAAGCACGAGGCCTGGCGTTGGGAGGTCCTGGATTTAAATCTGACCTCAGACACTTCTTAGCTGTGTGACCCTGAACAAGTCACTTCAACCTGTTTGCCTAGCCCTTGTCTCTCTGTGTTAGATTTGTTAAGACAAAAAGTAAGGATTAAAAAAAACCAAACTAACAATTTTACGATTAGACAATAATATCAGAATTTGCTAGAATGCCTAAAACATTTATAATAGAGAATATTTATAAGTATGTAAAGACTTTGTGAAGCTTTACAGGCACAGTAAATAAGCAAAGAAAATATTTTTCTATACATATAAGTACTAAATTAAGGTGGGTCTCATGAAGAATATTATTTAAAATTTTGCTAGTGTAGTTACATAAATTTATTGATTTTGGTTGCCAATTCATTTAATTTTATAAAATAGTGCTTTGTAACTCTAAAAAAAGTCCAAATAACAAGCAATTATGAAGGCCTACATATCTAAGACAAAATTTTATTAGTATACAATGTAATTTGTAAACAAATTTCTACCAGATTTTTTTCTAAGCTATAATTAAACAACAGAAGCTATAAAGAGCCCCAAGGAGACTTAAAAACAACACATAAACAATTTAACAACACTGAAAAAGTTTAACCTTTAGTACTTTTGTTTCCATACCATAACCCTGAATACTGTAAACAAATTACTCTGTGATAGAAAAGTAAATCCCAAGCAATAAAAAGAAAGCAAACATTTAAGACATTAAATTAAAGTTACTCTAAGTAAGGATTTGAGACCACACACAAAATTCAGGACACTAAATGTTTTGACTCTGATACAAATCAAACCCCAAAGCAAATAGGCTATCTAGATGCCTTAGAAGAAACACACAGACACAGACACACACCACCTCCCCCACCCACACAATAGGTTTAGAAAGTTATTTTCAAAGATAGGTAGGCATTCTTCACCTTGGGTTTAGGCCAGGAGTTTAAAGAAGAAAAGGGCAACTAAAAACTATCTTACTGGTTCAGGTACCTATAAAAATACTCAAATGGAGAGAGGGGTTCATGGAATCTAACAGTGGGAGGTTGTGGGGGTGGTAGAGATTCTTTACACGTTAGCATATGGAATAAGGTCTTTGCCTTCAAATGAAAATCTATGTGTTGAGAAATGAGAATGTCAAATACTTTTTTAAAAGGGACATTGCTATAATTTTTCCTGTTTTAGTTCCTGGGGAATTCCAGGAATTTTTTTCCCTTTCCAATAATACTGGAAGATATTTCCTTGGAAGAAAAGCATTTACAAAGATAAAAGGCTGCCATACTTTTGGGGGGAGATGGCAGAGAGCAGCTGAGGCAAAAAAATATATACATAACTCTATCATATCTATTTTTATGCATTTTTTTCTTTCATCACTTTCCTGAATAACAAGTATGACATTTCTATTACTCCATTTCTTTTTAAAAATGTAATTATTTCATCAGTTTCTTCCCCTACCAATCTAACACTGCTTCCTTGACAGAGAAAAAAGCCAAATAGATCTAAAATGTTTGTTATTCATAATTTTTATTTGTTTTATTAACACATTTATATTAAATTAGGATTAGGGCAAGATATAAGACATACGTTTTATTTTTACATGAAGTTATATATTTTAAAACCTTCTTGCTAACAATGTTACTAAATGAAGCAAAAATGCTATAGTAAATTTAGCTCTAAAGAAACACAGAATGTGGCCTTCAGTAATAATCCTAATAAAGTGCAGTGTCACTTAAAAACTATAATTTCACTTTTCAACTAGCAGTATGTTAATACATTAAAAGTAACATAGTAATGGACTCCTTATTATGGCTATTCGGATATTCAAAATTAATAACATATGTCATGACTTGCCATGTAAGTTAGGCTATGGTGCTGAGAACCAAACTTTCATATTCTGTGAAACACGTTCTTATGAGATGAAACAAAGCAGATGTAATAAATATTGTAAAAATGCAAAGGATATGAATGAATAATCATAAATTTTCCTCTAATATTCCATGATGTAAAGTTTTTTCTTTATAATCAAAACTCTTAAGCACTCTTTTTCTTTAAAAAAAAAAAGCAAATGATGGAAAATGCATTATTTTGCACTCATTTTCTATGATAATGAAAACTGTGCCAGAAAGAAATATAAGCTGCTTAATTTTATTTTAAGTAAAATTCAAAGAATTTGTTCTTATGACTAATGGCAAATATGACTATATAATCATGCTGCTCAATCATTTTAGTTATGTTTGACTCTTCCTGACCCCATTTGTGGATTTTTTGGAAAGATATTAGATGGTGTGCCATTTCCTCTTCCAGATCATCTTACAGATGAGGAAACTGAGGCAAACAGGCTTAAGTGATTTGCCCGTGGTCACACAGATAGTGTCTGAGGCCAGATTTGAATGGAAGCAGTCTTCCTGATTATAGGCATGGTACCCTGTGTATTAGGGGAGTAGTTCTTTAAATATTTTGTGGCCCTTTAAGATTACTAGGCAACTCAATGGACCAATGAAAAATTGAGGACTCAGACTTTGCCTCCCTCCAGCCTCTCCCTTCCACTTTCAGTTAGATTTCAGATGGTGTCCAACTGATATTGAGAAATGAGTAAGTAGCCTGACTTTGCTTGAGATATATAACTCTCTCACTCTGTACTTGTTGGAATAAGGGATTTATTTAAAGAAGGGAAAGAAGGGTATTTGGATGGGAGAGAGGGTTTAGGGTTTCCCTGATCTTATTAGTCTTAGACAGAGAATAACATTATAAAGTCCTAGATGAAAAGACAGGGCTGGCAGGGTTGAGGATCTTTGAGTTCTTTTAAAAGTAAAGTCCTTTCCTTTGGCCAAGGGCCAAAGGAAAAGTCAGTATCTTCCAGGTATCAGGAGAGAAAGGTTCAGCAATCTCTAGGTGCCAAGAGAAAGAGAAACAGAAGAAGTCTTTCCAGGCAGTTTTGAATCTCTCTTCAACTGCTTCTTCCCGGTGACATTCTCTTCTGGAATGCACCTTGACTGACAGCTCTGCAAACTTGCATCCCCTTGCCTCTGTTTGCAGGCTTCCTTCATTTCACTTTTCCATACCTATCTACTGTGCCACCTAACTGACCCAATATAAGTTTAGCTATATTATATTCCAGAAGACATATTACAGTATTCAATGGGTTGACCATGGATTTTTGAAGTACAAAATACAGATGCTATCTTCTAGCTTCAAGCTATGCGATTATGGTTAAATTACTTAATTTCTCAGTGCCACATGCAATTCTTTAAGACTATAATTCCAGATGAGTGCCATTTAGAACAATAAAGGGAATTTACTTATTAGGATATCCAAGAGATGAAATTTCAGATCAAAACCTATACATACATGTGTTTAGCAATAGATATAGAATATGCTATCAATATGTAAAATATTATGTTATAACAAACACATATCATATATACCATTGCATATTCTGTACCAATATTGCAAAGGAAAAATACTCTAATTTCAAAAATCTATATGTATCTTCATAAATTATAAACCAAAGTTAAAAAGTTTCTTTCTCTCATCCAATAAATTAGTTGAGAAGCTTCTCCTCTAGAGTTATCAATGTCAAATTTTAAAAGATTGACAGGCCTGCATAACATCATTTTGAAGATAGAATTCTGAAAAACTTAAAGAAAAAAATGAATAAAAGGATAAGGGAGAGGAAAAATATTTACATAGTACCTACTATGTTTCAGGCACCATGCTGAAGATATTATTTCATTTGATCCTCACAACCACTTTCCAACATCGATGCTAAAGTATAAAGGATATGTAATATTATATTACAAAATACACTATAAAATATATAATTTTAAATCTGGTGAAAGGAAATAACTTTTCAAAGGATAGGAAGATTAAAGGAAGCAAAAAAAGGGAACAGAAGCATGAAGGATATGATTGTTCTAACAGCACTCTTTTCTAAAATCAATGTTTTATAATTGGAAAAAATCTTCTAAATCTCAGCCAGTTATTTCTCACCTTCTTGCAAACTATGATAACAGAAAAGTTACTGAGGAACTAACCCAAAGTTCACATTTTATTCTATAAAAGTTAAGGTATTTTTTTACCTATTATTGCTGACACAAGTTTGTTTCATCAATAATACATTTCCTGCCAAACTCTCACAAGCAGGAATAACTATATATTTCAGATTGAGTCTTTCTACTCAACCTTTAAATTGCCACTGGGGCCTGCAGGCAGGAGATAATATTTCTAGAAACGAGGTGTGCAACATGCAGTGAGGAAAAATGTCCATCTGCTCATAGTGCAGGAAAAAAGCAGCCTCTCACATCTGATGATAACTTCTATGAGTATATCAATGCCATAAAGAAGATCATTTTACTATTATTATTAGTACTAAAAAGAAACGTGAAAGAGGGGGAATTTCAAAGGAAGTTTTATCCCTAATTATATTAGTGCTCCTAGGTATGGTTAATGGCACCAAAGGATGGAAGGTCAGTTTGAATAAACTGGACCACACTATGATGGTCACAATTGGTAGCAGTGTACTGATCATCATATAAAAGCCACTGAACACATGAAAGGAATTACAGTACATCACACATCAAACATTTTGGCCTTGTGCTTCCTTCCTCTAATCCTACTGGCAGGAAATGCTCTACATATCCTGTGAGGTGACCAGATACATTTAAAAGTGGTCCCTTGCTCCACAAGCTCTTGCATACAGAAATAGTTTCAAATTAAGCTGAACCACTTCTACATGGCGCTAATATACTATGTCCTCATTTTCAACAAAGAAATGGTTCTCCAGGCATAAGGTAATGTAACTGCATAATATAAATTTTTGCTGAAATTGTTTTAAAAAAAGAGGATACTGAGAAAACATCTACTGTCAAGTGGTATATATATGATAGCACATGTGGCAGATTTATCTGTGCTTCTAGGGTGATTAAAATCTTATTCATTAACAAATTAATATAAATTAATTAAATTAAAAGGTGCAAGGAAAATATTTAGGGTTAATGGGTCTGAAGAGCCTAATTGAGTTACCATTTAAAAATATATTTATTACATTTACTAGTATCAATGTATAAAAGATGTATCTGCATGAGTTAGAATAAGGTAGGCTGATATTTCTGGCAAGACAAATTGATGTGATAAATATTTAAATAGAGCCCAATAAATTACTTTTTGGGGGCAAGTTCAGAGCAAATGCTAGTTAGGGATTGGTCTCTTTATGAAATTCAATAATGAACTGGAAAAAGATTTAGACTTTCCTCTGTATTAATTGTGTTCTGTCACATACAAATATATATTGTAAATCTTAGATGGTACATCTGCCTTTTTTGTTGAACAGTAGAAACAGTTCGGCATGATTTGGCTAAGTCATCAATTTGATGTTTGGGCATAACTTAAGATATTTACTTTCCAAGATATATCATCTATTGAGCAACCAAACTAAACAAATGTTTCTTCTGTAATTGTTTGGAGTTTTCATTTTTTCCCCTAGTTATTGGAAGATGTACACAGTTCTGTGGTACAATACCTCAGTCTTATCAGGTGTTAATTAAAATCACCTGGAAATGCTGAGGTTGCGTTTCACTGAACTCAGGAGCCTCAAGAGGACAGCGCAACCTTTTAGGCTTCACTGGTAGGAAAGGGCTCAATGAAAAGGACAAACTGTCCAGAGTGTGTTTGATAATCTGACATGGGACAGAGGTTCTTTTCACTGTTGTGTCAGTTTATCAAACCCATACCTGGATACCAGTCAGTACAGTTAAGGAATAGCAGCTCTCTGGGAAATGCATCATCATGGACACATTCTTTATGCTGCACTCCGTCTCATCTGCAGATACATATATATCTGTTATATGATAACTTACCCTGGTATAAACTTAGCCAAGTACTCATGATATAATGAGGAATTCCACATTATAATCTGGATTTGTTTTTCAGAGCATATTGTAAATAAAAAAATATGTAAATATGAAGTTTCTTTTATAGAGAGGTTATCTTTTCCTAAATAATGGCATTGAGAGTTTTACATTGAAAATGCCACATCATAGGACTTAATATGAAGTGGTGACTAATGAATTTATAAATCAACAAGTCTCCTATTGTTGGATGAGAAGTTTGTTAAAAAAAGCAAAACCTTCATCCAAATGATCATATTTTTGTTTTAAAAAAGTTTTAATATTGTCCTAGATAGATACTTCTTAAATTGTAAAATCTGGCCTTAAGTGCAAGATTAACTGACTATCTATACCTGGGAGAAATAAGCTAACGTGATAGAAAAGGAAGATGTTTAGAATTCCTGTATCCTTTGGTGAGAAATTTCACCAAATGAAATATTTTAGAATTTAGCCATGTATTTAAGAGTTACTTCCTATTGATATTTATTAATTGGGTAATCTGAATTAAATATTCTAGAATAAATTTAACATGAATATGAAGGGTGTTTTTACAGGTATTAGGTATATATTTAAAAGCAGTATAACAGAAAGGCTAGTGTGCTTACTGGGCTTGATTTTAGAAAGTTCTGAGTTCTAATAACATAGGTTCTGGCACTTGGAAGCTGTGTGATCATCAACAAGTCACTAAACTCCTCTGAGTCTCAGATTCTTCATCTGGAAAAGAAGAGGGATGAAATGGGTGATTTTTGAGGCTGCTTACAGCTCTAGAGCTATGATGTGATGATACTCCACCAACAGATCTTTGGAATATTCTTTAAAAGTGGGATAAGTAAAATTCAGAAAGAAGTTGTTCTCAAATTTTAGTTTGAGGAATCAGAATATCAACCTGTACTGTAATATCAGATGAATATCATTTTAATTCTGCATTTTTACCTGTAGACATTTTAAATATTTTTCTTTTGTTGCTTATAGAAAGAGAAGTGGTGTGCAGAATATGTGGAAGGAATTCTTTAGATACCTTACATATCTTAATGAAAAACTGTGGAGTGACAAGGTCAGTATATGGACTGTCTGTTAAAGCCTTCAATTTTTAACTTTCCTCAGTATTCACTAGTTGCTGTCACATACAAATAGGTGTTGTAAGTCCATATAAATTGAGGGGAATTTGTTTTCACTCAATGTATTTAAAATGTTTTAATCAATGCATTTCTAATAAGTGATATGACAATGTCATTATGAACTTGGAAACATCTTACTGGTTATTCTTTG
Source organism: Monodelphis domestica (assembly GCF_027887165.1). Taxonomy (NCBI): domain Eukaryota; kingdom Metazoa; phylum Chordata; class Mammalia; order Didelphimorphia; family Didelphidae; genus Monodelphis; species Monodelphis domestica. The sequence continues at coordinate 171,509,267 of NC_077229.1, forward strand.
ACCACTTTTTAATTTCAAACTGGATATAACTAGTGATTTAATAAGTTTACTATTGCTGATGAAAACAGAATCTCCTGCCTTTTCCTGAATCTCAGACTCTTCTCTGTAAAAAGTCTTTTGACTGATTCCATGAATGGTCCAATGTTTCTGGCACAATTTGGATGTCTTCAAGGTTCACAGCTTAATTATGCATACATAAATCTGAGAAGATTTCTGATAATACTCTATTTCTCCTATCACTCTGTTACATTTCTCAAGAAATAATGGAAGTAATAAAGATAATAATAACAAAATTCCCCATGATTACATCTTATTAGTATGTACAATAGTGATTTACTGTATATCAGCTGGCATGACTATACTTGCACAACAAATACAAAATAGTGAGGAAATAAATTTTAAATATGTATAAGATACTTTTCCCCTAGAATTCATTATTGACACAACTTTACTCATCTGCAATATTTTCTAAAGTACTATAGGTTTCTAAAAGAAAATAACAAAAGCATCATTAAAAAGGGTTAAATATAGTTGATAAAACATTCCAAAATCCATGCCAGTAGAACTTAAGAGTCATTTTCAGCACTGTTATTGAGGTAGCTTTTGGCAGCAAATAGAAACATATTCTTAGAAACCTACATCCTGCCACAGGAAGCCACAGAATACACCATAACTCTGTGAGTGCCAAATTTAAACCCAAAGCCTTCACACTAGATCAGCTGAAGAACATGACAGGGACTTGTTCTGCCAACGGTGTTTTCAAATCCAGCTTTCAGGCAAGTTACTCTAAATAACAAATGGGTCTGATACCTCCTTAACTTGCTAAAAAGAGGTTATTTGCAACCAAACACTACACATTACAGGATTAGGACCACAGCATCCCAGACACTAAATATGCCCTGCCAAACACCAAAATGACAGTTATTTAAAGATATATTAATGTTCTCCATTTTTCATATGAAAGGAAAATTCAGGGTGGAATCAAAGATTAAAGTAGTAGAGGGAGAAAGAAGTATAAACAGTTTTGTTGAAGTCTGATAATTTAATTTTCACACTACTTTTGGGAATCGTATACACCCCATATTTCCATCTAACTGTGGTTTAGCATTTAAATACATATGCTTAGCCACAGGAAAAACTACAAAGTGCATTCAGGAGAGAACCCAAGACCGGAAGTTTTAGATGTAATGCCCTGGGAATAAAAGCTATGATTCATTCATATGCTTATAAATTAGATAAGAGTGAATCCTCTATATGTTTTATTGTTTCCACAGATACAAAATTTTGGTTAGTTTTTATTATATTTTACTCATATTGGGAACATTAATTCTACTAAAAGCTACCACACAATCAGATTTTTATATGATACTAGTACATGCTTTGTCACTTTCTGTATTTTAGAAATACATATGTATGTGCATACACCTGCATATGCATATGCATAAGTGCATTGTGTTTGTATGTATATGCGTATGTTGTGATCCCTAAAATGGAATGTAAGCTGCTGAGGGCAGGAACTATTTAATTTTTATCTCCACATACTTAGTACTTTACACAGTGCCTAGTAGGTAGTAGGAACTTTAATTAATGTTCGTGAGCAGTCAACATAGAACTCCGAAGAATTCATGGGTTGTGACTTATGTAACAATTTTGCCTTCTAGTTCAGTGGTGCCAGAAAATCAACCAAAATGCCACACAGAATTATGTTTCTCATGTTAGAACTTTGGCTATGACACTGGAATATTGCTTTCCAAAATGAAATTAATATACTCATTTGTATACATTATGATGAAAAATAATTTTCTTAGTGACTAGGAATTAAAGAATATAGTAACCTTCATGAATTTTATGAGGCTTAAAAAAATGTTCAATTCTAAAGTGCAATGATTAGGATTTGGCTTTGCAGAAACATCATAACGATAAATTATATTGGTACAGTTACAGTTTTCAAAGAGCTTTCACACCTGTGTTTCATTTTCAGGAATTAAATATTCATGAGGAGTCAGTTTTTAAATGAAATTTTGCATAGTAAATTAGATTTCCTCATCAGCTTCCTCTACAATGAAAGATGTATGACCACTTCTGCTGCAACCCTTGCCTAGTAATGATAGCAGGATAACAGAGAACCATTGGGACATGGAAAGCAACAATCATTTGAAAAATTTTACATAGTAGGAGGGAACAGTTAAAAAGCAAATTTTACATGTTCTAGAAAAAGATCCCACTGACAGTTATTTCAGGAGAAAAAATTCAATTAGGTTCTTCTTTCCCAAATTTCAATTGGAAATAAGTTGTCCTATCAGGGACCTATACCTGTTATTAGTATCATCAAAAAAGGTTCAGATTGCCTAAAAGACAGCTTGCTAATCATATTGTATACGTTTGTCTCAAGAAAAGAATTAAAACCTAAAACTTGGTTCTGTCTTGTGCTATTAGCTGGTGGGGCCCTTCAAACACTGTGATTTTACAACAAATTGTATGATTGCACTAAAAAAAGATTTAGAAAATGTCTGAAAAAAAGAAATGACTGAAAAATTTAACAATTGACAGTCTTTCAAGAGCTGTGGTATAAATTGGTCACAGATAAAATCCCAGAAGGGACATCAGAGGACCCACAAATATTTATGGAATGAACCACAAGCTGTATACAGAAGTTCGCAAATGTCCCATTACAAGAAGGCTCTAGTTCTCTCAGTAACAGATGTAGAACATTCACATTATATTCAAGTTAAGAAACTTACTATTTAAAATTTTTACAAAAGAAAAAAATCTGTCTTGAATATCTGAAAATTCTTTTCAATAGCAAAAAGTCTGAGAAAATAAAATATGAATTAAATTATATTTTATATAAAATGTTAAATTTATTAAAAAGTGAATTATTTTTAGAGAAAATGCCATTGCAATGAAGTCAGGTGGCAAAATTTCAAAATATTCTCAAAGCAATTCCAATTTTGTATTAACTAGTAACAAAACCTCACTTCTAGATATAGTGCTTAAGTAGTTAACTCTTAAATTGCACAGATTTAATGAGGAGGATTAACTTATAAACATCCAGATTTTTATCAATGTAAAAAAAAACTCACATCATTAATTTTTGTAAGTAATCAAGAAAATTTCTATACAAAATATCCCAAAATTCCCATGCCTTCAATCAAATTTTCATATTAATTCTATACATTTGTATCAGTGTAATACTTGTAATCAGACAGTAATATGTTAATATTACTAGTGAGGAAAGAGTAAATTGCTTCCTTCTTGGAGGTGTTTAAACTTTCCCTAGTTTGGTAGATTTCTAACTCACCCCCACCCCCGCCCCACGGAAACCATTCACATGATCTGATTGCTGAGAAGCAACCCTGAACTGAGCCTATAGGGTATTGAAATGATTTTGGAATGGAAGCCCCAAAAATTCTATTCTGAATCCATTGTATGGTACGGTATGGTACACATACAGTCAGCCACTGAACTCCACATGCCAGACACCCCAGACAGTTTGAAATAGGCATGTGTAAAATTGTTTCTATATGTGTATTCCCTACTTTAACCTGTCACAACCTTGCTATATGATTTTAATAACTAAAAACTTCAATATGCAAAATGTCATCATATATAAGGAAACTGATGACAGCTTTAGATGTGTTTTTTAATCAATGTTCTCCTCTACTGAGCTTGAAGAGAAATATTTTGCTATTTTAGTTTACTTTGGTAAGGATGGCAATACAATATAATAAAGATGGAATAAAAAATCATGTATTCCTTTTTATAATTTTTGAAGAGAATTGTGCTAGTTAATGGATTTGACAAAAGGAGAGAAGGCAAAGTAATGTCCTTTTAAAGGAATGTGAAGACATATGCAGACATATATATTAGGCATCAAGAATTTATTAGGTGACTTATATTCCAGATACTGTGCAAAGTGTTAAAGGTTCAAAGAAAGGCAAAAACATGGTTGATGTTTCAAGGAGCTCACATGGAGCTAATGAAGAAAACATAAAAATAACTAGGTACATTGAAGTTATATGCAGAGTAGTAAAATATGGTTAGTTATTTTAATTCATTTCTATTCAACAAATATGTTATTAAGCACATACTATGTACAAAGTCTGGTGCTAGTCCCAGAGAATACTACTATAACAATAAAAGTCTTTGCACTTAAAGAGCTGATATTTTACTTTATTTGATATGGAGAATGGGGCTAGTAAAAAGTCAAAGTAAGGAGATACAAAATATGCAAAAATAAGTTAATACAAATTGTTTTGAGGAGGAGGACATGAAGAAAATGGATTTTGTAATTAGATGTGTACTAGAAATTTTTCCAGTTTGGTAGGAGCTAGCTGCCAGAGTTTCTACTCTAGTGACATAAGGAAATTAGAGAATAGATCATTCCTATGTTATACTACAATATATGGTAAGTACCTCATGGGTGATACAGCTAGTAAGTGCAGTAGTTCAAAGGAGACCACATTATGAGAGCATTTTTCATATAGTAAGATTTGAACAAGGTTCAGAGTAATGGGTGTAATTTTGGCTAGCAAAATGGGGGACAGGATGGGATTGAAAGTGTCAAGAAATCAATTAGTGGTCATTTATTAAACACTCACTATGCCATGCATAGAGCTACAAGGTAGTGAGGTCACTCTAGGGAAGAGGAATAACATCAGTAATTACTGTCCAGTCAGTAATTCAATAAGCATTTATTAAGTGCTTCACATGTGCTGGGACAGAGTAAATTCCACCGAGGGAATTGTTGCAGTTATTGGATATGAGCTGAAACAAGGAGTTCATGAAGAGAAAGAGGAGAAGCTAAAGATCTTAGGATGACAGGTCTAGTTTTAGAAGGGGCTTCAGAGATAATCTAGCTTAATTTTCTCATTTTGCAGGTGAGGATGCTGATAGTTTAACCAAAGAGTGACTTCTTAAGAACACGGAGGCAGAGAGTAGACTGGACAAGACTGTGTGAAAGGCACCCTGAATGACAGACTAAAGAGTCTAAACTTTATTCTAGAGGTCCTGGGGAGACATCAAAGATTTCTGAACAGGCCAATGGTAAGATAAAAGTGGTGTTTTCAAAGAAGTAATTACAATTCAATGCAATAAACTTTTAGTTGTCTGCTTTATGAGAGACAGCACCAAAATGAATAACACAACTTAGTTCTTGAGAATAGTTTGGTAAAGCTGGTCTTGGAGGAGGGGACACTTGGGTTCAAGTTCTGCCTTTGATACATGCTCACCTGCAATGACAGAATTTATTTTCTACAGAATTTCCCTGTGAAATCTGAGGCCTTCACCAAAATAACCAAAAGCTTATATTGAATTTTTAGTGATTTTTGCCTTCAGTGTTCATTTTCCATTTCATATTGGTGCTGAGTTTATCATTCAAGGTATCTGCTAAGGGCTAATGAAAGATACTTGAACTTTTTAAAACATATCTAATTTTTTAAACTTACTGTATTTGAAGATATCAATAAAAAATGAACTAAATAGATCTTGGTTCTAAAAAACTATCCAGAATTCTACTGACTCTTGAAGGACAAGAACTGTGTATCTATGTGGAAGCACATTTTAATGACTTAATAATTACTAGATTTATAAAGGAGAGGTTGATCTGATTCCTTTTCAACTGATGTCATCTTAAGTTCTTGTTTAGATTTATGAATAAACAAAATTTGAGATTGAGATTTATAAAGATGTAAAGGAATTTAGCGAATGGCCCTCTAGTCTACCCTGAAAGGAATCCCCAAAAGTGGTTATGTAGACTGTGCTTTAAGAACTTCAGTGACATCCCTTTAGGGTCAGCTCTCATTATTAAAAAAGTTGTTTTTCTATATAAACTTGAAATCCTTCTCTTTTCAACTTCCACTCATTTCATTCACTAAACTTACTTTGGTTTTATATCTGTTACCAAATAGTCCTTCAAATACTTGGAACACACTTATCATGTCTATTTTAATTCTTTTTGTCAGGTTAAGCATCACCTTTAACTCATTCTTATATAACCTGAACTAAGATCCTCTATTATTGTGGTCTCCTTGTCCTTAAAATGTCATGCCAAAAACTCAAAACGATACTCTTAGAGGAGGTCTAATGAGTGTGCAGAATACAGTAAGATTAGAACCTTCTTATTTCTTGATGTTGTACTTCTCAATCTACCCCAGATCACATTAGCTTTTCTTGCAGTCACATTGCGCTTACAGTTTACTAAAACCCTTAGATCTCCCCCCCCCAGAGAAAGTATTATCTAACAATGCCTTCATGATTGTGAAGTTAATTTTCTGAATCCCTAAGAGATTTGACATATACTCTCATTTAACATAATCTTAACTACGTTCATTTCAAAGCCTGTCCAGGTTGCTAAAGATGCTGACTTTATGAGAGCCAGTATTAGCTATCCTTCACAGTTTTATCATCTGAAAATCTGATAAGCGTGCCTTATCTCACTTTATTAATATCACCAATAAAAATGTTAAATAGTTACTTGGCCAATGACAGGTCCCTGGATTGCTCAAGGGGGATCTTCCAAGTAAACAATGAACCATTAACAATTATTCTTTGAATACATACAGCTTTTTAACCAGTTCCAGTTTGTGTTTCCACTTTTCCACAAGAATAAAAAAGGGATTATTTACCAAATGCTTTGCTAAAAGACAAAGTGAAAGGATTCTTCTAAATTAGCTATTTAGCAATCCTTACTAAAAAGAGAAATGTCTGTAATGACCTATCCTTGATAAATCGACCCTGGTTCCTCAAAATCACTTCTTTCTTTGTTAAGATGTTCACTAAACATCATTTGAATGATGTGTTCTAGTATCTTTGTAGAATCAAACTGAAGCTCATGAACCTATAGCTTACATACTCTGTGTCCTCACTCTTTTGAAAACTGAGATATTTGCCCTGTTCCAGTTTAGTGGCATCTCCTCCATTTTCTGTCATTTTTCAAGTATCATTATTCTTCTCTATCACATTAGCCAGTCGTTTAGGTCTATACATACAAGAATGATACTTATCTGAACCAGGAGACTTGAATTTATCAAAGTTAATTAAATACTCTCTTACCATTTCCTTATTTATCTTGGGTAGCTTAGATTATTGTTTTCTTATCCTAGTGCAGAAGTCTTTCTTAAAGGGACACAGATCCTATGTGGTGCCACCTCTTGTGGAAGACTTTCTACTTTCCCCTGTCTCTTGTCTCTGACATAAAATTGCCATGGGCTGTAGGAAAGTCATTCAACCTGTCAGCACCCTGGATAGCTTTCTAAGACAGTGAGTCACCCAGAGGGTGATAATTTGCAGGGATAAAGAAAGGTCCTCACTGGAAACTGCCCTGAAGGAAGCACAGTCCAGACCTCTCTCTCCCTTTGCTCTTACTATCCATAAACTATTGTCCTATCTGGTTAATGTCTGCTCTATGGCACTCCTCAACTACCTCCTCTTTATTTACAAGGATAGTGGCCTCATCTTCAACTTAAACCCTGGCTACAACACTCTCCCCCCTTCGACAGCAGCTCCACACAGTTGCTGATGCCATCTTCCTAAGCACAGGTTTGATCCTATCAGTCCTTCCATCAGGAACATTTGATGGGATGCTCCACTCAACTAGATCTTCACAGTCTGGTCTGAGTCTGTCTGAGACAGCTGGAAGAGAAGGGGACAAAGTGTTGGGTTTCAAATCTAGCCTCAGACACTTACTAGTTCTGTGATCCTGGGCAAGTCACTTAATATCAAGTCTGCTTCAGTTTCTTCAACTCTGAAACAAGGATAATAACAGCACCTACCTCCCAGGGTAAATACAGATAAAATGTGTAAAATGCTTAGCACAGTACCTGGCACACAGTAAGGAGGTGCTTTATGAATGCTTATCCTCTTCCCTTCCCCTCTATCTTTCCAGACTGATTTTGCACTACTCCCTTTAATATACCTACATTGGTCAATTTGGTCCACAGATAGTTTAAAGTCATGAAGCTGATATTTTGGGAGACCAAATGATAATCCCAGAATTTCAGGGTATTAAGAGACCTTAGCAGCCATTTTGCCCTGCTCAAACCCCACAAAGAATCCCTAATAAGATATACCAACAAAGGGAAGAATTATTATTGCTCAGAGAACTAGGAATTTGTAACAGATAAAAAGGTGGTCTGGCCAGAGTTATAATCATTTATTAATAAAATGAGAGAGGGGGAGAAGAAAGAGAGGGAGACAAATTTCCTTTAAGGTAAGTTCAGATCCTAGATTTCAGCCCAGTATGGTCTCCAGTCCAGTGTGGTCTCCTCCATGCTGGTTGGTGCTCACCAAGCATCAATCCAGGGAGTGAGCCCATCCAAGTACAGAAGTAAAGACATCCTTTCTTTCCTGGGCTGGCCTTTTAAACCCTACTAGTTCCTCCTTCTGTGGTGGCATTGCACATTGACACTCATGCTGATGCCAGGGGATGCCAGGACATTAGATGTGACATTATTGAGGTGCTATGGGATGGAGATATTTTCCTCACACAAATTATAAGGATACAATAACAAATTAAGGGGAAGTCTTAAAAGTTATATAAGTCTTATGAAGTAATCTTGATTCTGTATACCTACCACATGGGCTTTTTTGCACTTAACTAATCTTTCTCAGTATTCTTTTTTGTTAATATCTCTTTACATCAGATGGCATCCTTGATATTAGAATAGTTCCAACTTTTTAGCTGTTGCAGTTGATAAGTAGTATTAGTATTTAAGCCTCCAAGAATCTATCCACCCACAGCTACATGCACAGATTCTTAATTCTCAATATGGGATCCTAGATTTCTGACATATATTCTTATCTTAACAGCATGTAAGTCAATTCCTTTCTCCTCAACTTCAGGACTTCAGACAGTAGCTGTTTCATCTCATAGCAATGGACTTTAATAATTCTTCCTGACCAAATACTGAGTTATGGGAACTGTAGTTCTCTACTTCTTTGAAAACAGATCTCTGTACCTGGTAAGTACCAAATAAATATTATTACCTTGATATTTTTCCATGTTTCAAGTATTTTCATTTTATTTCAAAAATAGTTTTTGTAACCAAAATATTCTCTACATAATAGTAAGATAACAAGAAAAACTTAGTTAAAACAATTTACTTCAGGGCTTACTGGAAAAATGATAGAATAGAGCAATGGAAGAAAATAATAAAATAAAATTGGAATACAAAAAAGGAATAAATTTAAAATGATAGGAAAGAAGAAAATGAGGAAAAGAAGCCAATGGGAAGGAAATGGGTAGGAAGAGAAAGAAGTAAAGAGGAAAAAAGGAGGAGGGGAAGGAGTGGAAAAGTGAGAAAAAAGAACAGAGAAAGATGACAAAAAGGATGAAGAAAACACTAAAAACAAAAAGGAAAGGAAACAGGGCAGGCAGAGAGACTAAATTTTTCTTCCCAGTAAATGGTTTTTAAGGTTCAAATGTCTCCTTAGACTCAAAAAAGGTATTTAACAAAAGGCATAAAATTTTTTAAATTACTTGTTTGATTTACATTCTGATATCCTGATTTTTTTTTTTTTTTAAAACCCTTACCTTCCGTCTTGGAGTCAATACTGTGTATTGGCTCCAAAGCAGAAGAGTGGTAAGGGCTAGGCAATGGGGGTCAAGTGACTTGCCCAGGGTCACACAGCTGGGAAGTGGCTGAAGCCAGATTTGAACCTAGGACCTCCCGTCTCTAGGACTGGTTCTCAATCCACTGTGCTACCCAGCTGCCCCCAGTGATATCCTGATTTTTAAAGATAATTTATGTGTAATTTTGTAATAATTGGAATACATTGAAAAGTTTCCCCCTAATATTTTCTTCAAGAATTTTCTTTGTTAAGACTAATCAACTATCACTCCAACAAGCTTTCCTGCTGTCACTCCTGTGTTCACCCTATTGCCAAGTTGTAAATGCCCTTTACATTCTTCTAAGTCACTAAATCTTGCCCAACTTTCAAAGGCCATCACAAATGAGTGTAGCTCCTCAGCCAAGCTTTTCCTGACCACCCTCACTGAACTCCAGGAGTTACTTATTCTTACCATTCACTTGAGTTTGATACAGGTGTTTATCTCATAGAATCATAGGATCAAAAAGCCTGACACTTCAGGTGCCTTCTAGTCCAACTCTACCTGAGTAAGAATTCCCTCTACCACATTCCATTATTGGAACCCACTGCTTGCCCAAGACACTTTGGACAGTTCTAATTCTGTTCTATATTATAAGCTTGTTGGTGGGGAATGGAGGAGGGAGAAAAGATACTGCATTTTATTTTTTCTCTGTTCTCCCTATAAATTCAATAAAATTCAATTAAAAACTTTTGATTGATTCTGCATTAAAATTATACACAACATTCTAGAACTTTATAAATAGAACACAGGCAAGATTATTAAGTAACAGCTGGACACATACATGTGGGGCAGGAACAATGGCTCTGGCCTGGAAATAAAACTTGTATTGTACTTTCTCAGCTTAATATATCCTCATGTGAGTTACACCAGACTTATTAGGGCCTACGTTTTCTCCTTTGAAAATGACAGATGTAGATTTGGAGATATTTAAAAGTTTATTTCAAGTCTAAAATGAAAAAATCCTATAATAATAATAATAATAATTGGTGAAGTCTTAGCACGTGTGCAGCCCCTGGCATGGGGGAGCTGCTCTGTTCCCCCTCTTCCCAGCTCCTGAGGATATTTTTTGCATGCCTCACTCCACTATCCAGTCACCCAAAGCTAGCACTTTCTCCCTCATCTCTCTCAGGTAATGCAAGGAGGTGGGTAGATGGGTGGGGCATGCTCACAGACTGCTTGAATTTGCCCTCTGGGCACTCAAACTTGAAAATCTTCACCAACACTGTTATAGGTAATATCTAGGTAGCACCACACACCATGTGTCACTGGGCTAAGCTCTTTAATTATGGCCTCATTTGTATACCAGGTCTAAGGCAAACATAATATAAGGAAAATAAGAGGAAAAACTTCTTAAGATGGATTAACATCCGTAAGTGGAATGCATTCCCTAAGAAGCAGTTACTACTTTACCACTGGAAATTTTCAAAGAGAAAATGAATTGATTATTTGTCAGACTGTAATATAAAACTCTTTCAGTTCAAGTATGGTTTGGACCAGTCAACTTCTAAGCCTTTATTCCAAATCTAAGATTCCATAATTCCACGATGATGAAAAAAAAATCATTAAAGTGACCAATCTCATCAATTTAATTCAGGAACCAATTATCTGATGGATGCTACAAATGGGAATTATTAAGCCAATGTCTTGATCCATATGTATAGGCATAGAACAATCATCAATGACAAGGAATACTGGCCTGTGGAAAATGGTTACTTTTTACTTGAATTTTTAAAGCCTTTTTATTCATATTAGCAAAAACCAATGAAACATATACAAGGTTAAATAAGGTTAGGCAAGATTTACAGGTATAGAAACAATGCTAAACTGAAAATATGTAACACATTGAAGCAGCCTAAAGAGTGCAAGGGAAACTGTTTCTTTTTTCTTTTCAATTGAAAATGCACACATCCGGAAGGAATAGACAAGTAGCATTCCTCTCATCCTTTTCTGTCATTTCTTTCATTCACTTCTTTTAAATCTTCTTTGCCTTCAATTTCACTAATCTAAGGCTGCCATTTCTCTCCTATACTATAGTTCCTTCCCTTGCTTGTGTTCTTTCTTTCTCCTCTCTCTGATGTTCTTCCATTCTTTTTTATTCACTCGTTTTTTTACATGGCTAACAGCTGAAATAACATGATAATGCTGTTAGTGGAGGTCAGAAGAGACAAGCTTATGGGCCAAGACCATTATATAAATTAGGGTTGGTTTTTTTTAAGTTGTTTTGAGGGATCATGAATTGACAAAGTACATTCAAATATGTGGATTTTCAAGTAATAGATAGAGCAACTTTTCATCATTTGTTGCATGTGGTAAAAATACAAATTTTGCTGTAGTAAAATAAACAAAACAAAAAAGGCAAGCCTTGTATAATTTAAATAAATTTTAAAATAGATACTGCTTACTAGTAGTTTATTGTTAAAGCAGCACAAGAAAGATACAGTGAGTCAAGTCTTAAGAGAAAAAACAATTAAGTCTATGTTAGATTCAGGTTTCAGTATTCTTTCACCAGCAGTGTCAGCATTTGTTTCTTTACCCCTTTAAAGTACTTGATCAGTTAAGTCTTTATTTGTCTACAAAAGTTTTCAATTAAATATTCCCAAAATTAAATTTCAATGGAAAATGAGATTTGGGGAATTTTTATAAAAAATGTGACCACAACAAAGAGAGGATACATGAATTATATCTCATAAGCTACATGCCAAAAGAAAACTCTATTATAAAAAGGAGTGCTATTTCATATATTTGATAAGCCTTAAACTCAATTATGGTCCGTTACACAACTGAATGATTTAAAAAAGCAAAAATATGATGATATACCTAGTTTATATTGTTATTATCTGGCCCACCACTCTCTCTCTCTCTCTTTCCCCCTCCCTATCTATCTATCTATCTATCTATCTATCTATCTATCTATCTATCTATCTATCTCTATATAGTTTTAGCTATGTAGGCAAACTATTAAAAAACAGCTGTAGGGTTTATATGAAAGAGACTTAGATGGTTTATATAATGGCATATATATTGTAAAATCTAAAAGAGGCAAGATTTTACTAATATATGCATAACAAGTGGATTGACTGAATCACTGGATTACTTGAAATAAATAAGTCAAAGCCCAATGGTAATGGTGAATTTCAAATATAGTTAGGACTTGAAAATTTTTAGAATTGAACTTCATATTTCAAACCACATTTGAAAGGCAGAGAAGATTTAAAGCAAGATTTTCTGGTTCCCTTCTTTCTGTAGAAATGTCAAGATAAGCATGAAGAAAAAAAAAAAGGTACCTCTTCACATATGGTTCTTACCCCTACTCCTCAAAACATAAAAATCATCATAAAAGATAATAATTAAGTTACTAAGACAATATATATTTTAAATGTAGTAAAAGTATCCATTTTAAAATAAATCTTCTTAGACTGAAGAGAATAGGAGAAAGGATTCTATTATAATTCATTGTTTAGGGGAAGAAATGAGAAGATATGAAGACAAATCAGTTAAATATTAATTTTCTAAAGTAAAGCTTTTCTTAAATTATAAAACCACATGAGCTAAATTCTTCTCTTGCATTCAATAAACAATGCAATTTATCTGAAATAAAAATCTATGAACTTTCAAGTGGATCTGACACCTGGAACTGAAAGAGCTGAGTTAACAAAGGAATATTTATAATAACCTAGTTTACTATGATACCATTTCCCCCAAGTCTACAGTTAATAGAACTTAGGAACCAAGAGAGGAGATCATGTTCAACTATAACTTTTTCTATAGTAATTCAGGTAGTAATGCCCATTATTGAATTCTGCATTTAAAGGGAAAAAAAATACATATAGATCCCAAATAGGTAAATCAAATGAAGTACTTTGCTTTTAACAAGTTAACTTATAATGGACAATTTAGTTTAACCTTCATACCTTTTAAAAAATTTCCTCCTTATTCTTTTTTGTAGAGTATACAGAGCAATACCTCTTACTGGCTTCATTTCACTAAATTCTGAAATTCACTGGTGTACCAAGTTATATGACGAGTTCTTAATTCTAGTTCATTTATTTTGTGCTTCAGTCTGTCCCAGACAAATTCCTCCTCATCAAGTAAGGGTTTTTGGACAACCTTACTTGCCTACACATTAAATAGTATGACTGCAGTAATTATACTCACTACCTAATTCATTTTGAATTTAATGGAAAATGGATGCTTTATCCAGTTGAACAGCATAATTCAGCAATTATTTTGCCTTTCAGTTTTAGATCATTAAATTTAGTTTATCATGTATGACCTCTACTAATAAGATGAATGTCCTTTGAAACTTCTTGAAATCATAACACTTAGACTTATATTCAATTAAAGTTTAATATTTGTGAAATAAATTAGATTGATGGGGAAGTATACGTTTTAACATCTTAGGATAAACTTAGTTCTTTAGTTCTGAACAAAACATATGCATCCAGACGTAGTTTATCATTTTTGGTCAAATTTGATTCCATTTTAATTTTTCAAAGACTGAGACTGGAAATAGGGCCTGGACTTGTGATTACACCGAGATTTCTAGGTAAGTTGCTAATGCAACTTAGTACCTTCTGCAACTTATCATCTCAGATAGTTGGTGATACCACTGAGAGGTAAAGTGATTTGCAAAGTATCACACAGCTATTATGAGTCACAATTGAACTCAGACCCTCCTGGCTTTGAAACAAGTTAGCTTTCTATTCACTTCAACACAATGACTCTCTGCCTGTTCAAAGGTGAACATGATAAGAGTCAAGCACTCAGGTTGGAAATGGTTAGATTTTGAGAAGAAAGTATTCTTGATATAACAAATGATGACTTTCTGAATATACCATGCACTTGCTAATCTTGACCAGCTATGTTCACTTGGCACAACAACATTAATTACAACCAACTCTCAGAAATAGGATTACTTTATTACTTTTAAGGAAAAAATAACAAGTTTCTTACAACGAGGTTTACTATGGCCAGATGATTTTAATGTAAAAACAATGGAGTTTTTGTTCTATATCAAGTGTCTCTGACCTAATGAGAAAATATTCTCAAGAACTGCTTGTAAGTTTCAAGTGATTATTAAGATTAGACAAATGCTTAAGGCCAACAAAACCAGAATAATAAGCACACCAGATAGCAAGGCAATAGTTTAGTCTCCAAATCGTCATAACACAATGATTCAGATGCCAGCTTGTTTTATTGTCTTCCATTAACAAACAAGGGGAAATAAAGTGTGTGACTGTGAGCCAGGAATGGAAACTCAGATGTGTGGTTCCTTTACTTTGTCAATTTAAACCTTCCTGTAGTGACTAAAACTTAAAACTGTAATACTCTGGTGAAATATGAATTGCTTATATGAAATAAAGTCATGGTTAGATAATCCACTTTAAGAAGATATATGCATTTTAGAGGGGGAAAGTGGGAGATGAGAGATAGAGTACTTACCCAATTGTAAAGAATCCTAGAAAAAATAAAACTGTAATTTACAAATAAAACCTGCTTTAGTCCTTTCACTTAATAATCTTTTCTTATAATCACTCAAATGCACAACACTTTTATAGCTTATTTGCAATTCTTAAGCATATTTTCTTGTTAGGTTGGAGACACTGAGGAATATACTGAAATACTATAGCAGGCACATATAAGGTATAATAAGACAATGAGACTTAAAAAAATAATACTGGAGTATATAAATCCAAAATGATGCAATTAAAATAGAGGAATATGTATACTGGATATTCATTAAAAAGACTTGAGTTCAAAACTCATTTCTGTTCTTTAATACCTATTTGAAAGTATGCAATGTTGCTTAAACTCTTTTGGCCTTGGTTTCCTCATCAAAGGATCATATTGGGAGCTGGGACTGTAGAGGTGACTTAGTCTAAATCCTTCATTTTGCATATGAGAATCAGTAAGACCGCATTATTTAGACCTCACCAAATTAGAGAACTAAATGAAATAATGTACATTAAAAAACAAACAAATGAATAAAAATCAACATTATAAAATGCCATATATCTGTCAGTTATCATTTTCTAAGAGGGTTTTTTTTTCTCTGTTGTAGTTTCTCCTTTGGCTGACTACATATATTTCTTATTTCAGCCATACTGATAGTAATTAAAATGTTACTGCAGCTCCTTTTCTGGAGCTGTATTCAGCTACAGTTTATGACTTATAAGAAAACCAAGTTATTTACTTTATAGCTTTGTGTGGGACCACATGTGGTTGGTTATCTGGCAGCTTGATCTATTGGCATGTTCTCACCTGCAGTGGAAACCAGTCAAAGGATCTGGGATGCTTATCCTATAGAAAAGAAACTTATAGAGGATACAATCTTCATTTCCCAGTACTTAAAGAGAGGTCATATTGAAGAGACTTTTCTGTGGTGCCCCAGAAATAAAACGTAGACTACTATGTTGAAATTGGAGGGATTGACATAAAAATGAACTTTTTTTTTAACCAATCAGAGCTTTCTTTCCCAAATTAAAAGGGGGAATGTTGTAGAGCAGCTCTCCTCTTGATAATCATTAAATTAAAATCCAGAGAGATCAAGTAATTTGCAGCAGAGCTGGAATTTGAATATAGTTACTCTAACTCCAAGCCTAGGGCTCTATCTCTCATAATATATGATTTCTCAACAATTCTGATTATATTATGGGAGACAGCACAGCATAGTGATAAAGAATTTGGTATGGGAGCAGAATAACTGGCATTTGGATTCCACATCTGATATATGTGGCAGTAAGAGGCTAGGCAAGTCACTATCTCACCTCTCAGTGTTCTTGAGCATCTTCCCAAGATAATGGTGGGCATTGTGGAAGAGAGAAAGATTGGAAAAACATGCAAAAAGACTACATCTATTCCTAGTAGCAGACTTTTTAACTCTGCTGTCAATGTTGGCAGGGGGTTCTGGGACTCTCCAGTCTATCCTGCACCTTTATAACCTACCTGCATGGTTCCTAAGCCCCTGACTGAAGACTTCCAAAGAGGGAGAAACAATCACTCCACAGGCAGCTCATTATCAACCAGTTGGCAATTTCTATTTTTTGCAACTTGGTCTGCCCTATAGGCCTAAACAAGATAAATCTAATTACTCTTCCACATGAAAGTCCTTCAAAAACTTGAAGTTTGCTATCATATTGCCTGAGTTTTCTTGTTTTGAGGCTAAACATCACTCCTTCCTTCAACTGATTCTGACAAGACATGTTCTTGCTGTCTAGTTGTCATCACTATCCTGGTCTCCTTAATGCACTCCTGCTTGTTTATATTCTTCTTATATAATGTAGCATTCCAAATGGAGTCTAGTATACTATATGTGGTCTGACTAGCACATTTAAACTACCTTCTCTTTAGAACAGTACATTTTCCTCACTCTTCCCTGATATCAACTTTTCTTATTATCCTTCTCTGTTCTTCCAAACTCCATCCCATTGCCGCCCATTCAAGAGCACCCTTAAATATCTACTTGGTCCAGCCCAACAATGAATAACAAAGGAATATATAAGATAGATAGATAGATAGATAGATAGATAGACACACATATATACACATATGTATATACATATTTAAATTTCCACATTTTACTTGATATAGACACAAACACACATATATAAGGTAAATTAAGTTTACTAATCTGTAGTAAAGACAAACAAAATGTGAACTAAGAATTCTGTATGAGAAAAATGAAAAGAATCAGTGGAAGTAGGAAGTAATTTTCATGTCATTTGCAAACAGGTACATATAGAAAATTCTTATCCTTTAACTACCCCAGCAAAGACTTGCTTCTGGAGAAACCCTGAGATTGATAATATACTTAGTTTCCAAGAAACGGCACAAAAATGTCAGTTTATTATATAATTACACAAAAAGACTCAGGTATGTATGTCACTCACTCCATCAGGACTGTACATCTAATAGAACTTTCAAAATAAGGAGCCAGAGACTGCTAGTATAGATACATTTTTGCTTAACCTTCCATGTGAATAACTTCATTCCAATTCAGTTTCTACTTTTGCCATTCTGCATCCTTTGATGCTGATTATGCATTACTTTAAATAGCATTCAGTGAGATCTTGAAACATTTTTAATATTCTCTTGTGTGAATACCTACTTGTACTTTTTATTCAGAAACTGCTTTGGAATGTAAGTTTTCTAAAAGGAGTCACTGTGTGTTTAGCCCAGCATCAAGCATATTCTATAGTGTGAGATTTTTGTGCATCAGTAAACTAGAGCCACACACAGATCCTTTCCAATAAGGTATTCAATTATAAATGACCAGAGTTAAGCCATTCTTCATTTCACTTATGTTCAAATTTAGGAATCCCACAATCAATCCTGAGTTTACATAAATCTGACCTGTTCCTATACCATTTTATGCTGGCCCCAGTTTCTGAGGGAGCCTCTGGAAATCAAGTTAGTACCACAGTACAAAAGGAAACTAGCTTTGCTTCAGGGAAAGGTTCTGAGCTTTGATGTGGTCCCATAGATCAGTCTTTGAGAAGATTTACAATGATAAAGACAATCCGAAAACTGAGCCACTCTCATTTAGACTAGAACAAATCCTATTCTATGATATACTTTATACTATGATAACTTTCTAGAGATAAGTCCATTTTTAGTAAATCTAGAGGTAAATCTATTGGGATTATGAATACCTAATCAGCTTGTGTAAAATGTTTAATCTGATTAAAGGTATATCAAATGACATTCAACTTAGTAGTCATGTATGGGGGATTACTGTATCTACTCTCCTTGCCACATGCTTATACAATATTTCCCCCACCTCTGTATATGGGAATTAATGAGGCATTCATTCAGGAAAGTGGAGTTATCTGTATCCCAGTTCATGAGTAAGAATAAAGTCCTCCTATTTTGCTAGAGATTGGTCTTCTTTCACCAAAGACAGCACTACTCCCCCCACCCCCTGGAAGAATAACCAATCTTAGAGGGGAAAGGAAGAGAGGGATATAGTAGAAAGCATTTCTAGAAGGCAATTTAAACAAAATATTAAATAATTTAATATACATATTTTTCTCTTTGTTCTTTAAATGCATTTTTCTTGTAGTTCTGCTCCATACTGAGAGAGCAAGAAGACACAGATTATGAAGTGAATATAAGAACCATCTTCAAAATACATAAAAGCTGTCATCAGATGAGTCTTATTCAGATGGCAGAAATAAGAGAAAGAATTTATAGGCAGACATATTTCTTTTCAGTATAAAAAACAACTTTATAACAACTAAAAATAATGGAATTTTCTGAGGGAATTTCCTATCCTTAGAGATGTTCAGACAAAAGAATGGAAGACTATTTGGCAAGGATGTTTTAAAGGGATTTCAATAATTTTTTAGAGGGTTGGAACAAATGAGATTTTATAGTCTGGTTTCAAATGTTCTGTTATTCATTTCACCACTAGCCAGCTTCATGACCATCAGCATCAGTCAATTAGTAAGCATTTATTAAGTGCCTTCTATATGCTAGGCAATGTTTTCAGTGATGGAGATACCAAAAGAGAAGCAAAAAACAATTCTTGTTCTCAAGAAGTTATCAGTATACTGGGAAGGATAGTGAGGAGGCAGGATGGAGGATAACATGTAAAGAACTTTATATGAACTAGCTGTAAATAGAGCAAATGAGAAAAAAATCAAAGGAGGGTAAGCATTAACATTAAGGAAGATTAGGAAAAAAACTTCCTATGGTAGAAGGTGGGATTTTAGTTGGTGAGCTGATTAACATTTATTAAGTATCTACCATGTGCCAGGAATTGTGCTAAGTGCTGGGGATACAAAGAAAGGACAAAAACAGGGGTGCCAGGAGACAGAAATGAGGAAAGAGAGAATTCAGGCACAGGGAAAAAACTGATATGTAGGGGATGTAAAATAAAAGCAGACTGCAAAGTCAGGTAGGAATTAGCTCTATTATATATGATCCTAGAGATAATAAGGAGCTATAAGATTTTATTAAATGCAGATGAGTGATATGGTCAGATGTGTGCTTAAACTTACTCATAATTATCTCATTGGTAAAATGAGGAAATTAGACTATATTATGTGTAAAACCCTTTCCATTCAGAATTTATATGATCCTATAAAAAATTCATAAGGGAGGGGAAGCTTCATGGCTCAATGGATAGAGTGCTAGGCCTGGAGTTAGGAGAATCTGGGTTCAAATCTGGCCTTAAACACTTCCTGGTTGTGTGACCCTGGGCAAGTCACTTCACCCCATTTGCTTATCCCCATACTCTTCTGTCTTAGAGTTGTTACTAAGACAGAAAGTAAGGTTTTTAAAAATTTTATAAGCTGCAAAACAACATGCAACTAGCACATCAGAAGGAAAATTAGAAGAAGGAGAAAATCAAGGAGAAAAAATATTATTTAGATGAGCTTTAAGGTAGAGTTTACCTTCCTAAAATCTTTAGACTAGAAAGGGTAAAATAACTACTCTTTTAGCCATTAATTGCTTCAAAGTAATCAAGAGTCCCTTCTCAGAAATAACTTCTATTGAAGTTTAGAAGGATATTCTTTTATAGAAAAAAGAGACAGCATTTATATATATATGACTTCATGAGTGTGTGTGTATATATATATATATATATATATGAGTGAGAGAGATACTGCCACATCTGAGAAACAGACAAGCAGGAAGTAGAAGACACTTGTTCATCTGTATTTCTGTGACTTTTTTTCACTTGGTATTATTTGCAACTGCACTTTCATGTCTGGGGGTAGTGCCAACTTCAGTAAGAATCATATATTATTTTTATCATACTGATTACATGTGTTCACCAGTTTTGCTGTCCAAAGACGCTTACTATGGTTTACACATGCTTAGTGACAAACTCCAGAGCACGACATTTTCACAGAAAATGTGTTTACTGTGAAATTTCTCCTCAGAAGTGTGCTTTTCTTTACAGCTTTGATCCACATGACATCCATAGTCCTACATTTCAAATAATTGCTTACATTTACATTATGAAAACCTACCCCTAGATACAATTCAACTACAATGGGTAATGGTAGTCCTAGAACATTCTTTATATATTTCTGTGACTGGAGATTTCATCAGATTAGGAAGATACATTAAAACATTTTTAACTGTACTCCTTCAGTTTTATGGTGATTTGATGCTTTGATTCTGTTATTCATCAACACTTCACAGAAAGACTTGATTTGTCTGAATGAATTTTTAAAGCCACAATTGAAGAAAATCAGAAAAACCTGGTTTTGAATATCAAAAGATCCTAAACAAAAAAGTATCTCTAGAGGCCCCATTGCACTGCACTTTTATAGATCAGTGCCTGTCCTCACAAAATGAAATTGTGGCTGGGCGAGACACAAAGAGAACATACTTACTGGTAAATGTCTTTCCTAAGGACAGTTCTGCTAAGAGGGTTGTCAGCCTGAGGAGCCATGGCGACAGAGCCAATCTTCAAAACTAGGGTGTCTTCTTTTGCAGCCTCAGTAACTACAACAAAAGAAAGGCAAGTCAGCCCTATGATGTTGCTTTTATGCAACACAGTATGCAAACAAGGATGTTCTTTGAAAGAGAAATGCAAAATAGATAAATAATATAATGAAGGAAAGTCCTTTATAATGCTAGACAAATCCTAGAATTCAGGCTACTGTGGCACCAAGCAATTATAAGGTAGTGTCTAGTATTTTTATCAAAACTATATTAATGGAATTCATTCTTCCCACTCATAATCATTTGGATTTTATTATGATAACTTGAAAAGAATTCCAATTGTTCAGTACCACTACTGTGGACATCAGTGGGACTGAACATGGAGGTGTTTTGGGCTTCTTCACCATGACTATCATGAGGCTTACCTTTGGTCTTAGGCTTTGTACTTTGGGTTCAAGAAGGAGGAAGGGAAAGGTCCCTTGGGTTCTGACCAGCTAATACAAAGCTCAAGAAGTTTCTAGTCCAGAGAAATTTTTGTAAAGAAAATTTTAAGTTCCTTTTATAAGCTATTTGGTGACATTAATTTGGTTTCCTTTCTTTTGAAATCTTCTGCATTAAGAAATATTATTCAGAGAAGAAGGTCATAGGCTTCATCAAACTATTAAAGGAGTCCATGCTAGAAATAGAGGAAATGTTGCATTAGGCAAACTTAGAAATTATATATAGGTTGAAAAAGAATTATGCCTTTATTTTCTTTGCTTTCAATTTTTTTTGCACATTTCTATAACCTGTAGTTATTATGAATAATGATTTATGGCACTGTGTTAGGAGAAATTTTAATAACATCCTTAAAAAAAAAGACTTCTGTACTGAGTTTTAAACAGGCCAAATCCTGTTACAATTGGAAAGTAGGATAATAATCTGAGGAGACAACACAGAGAAGTAGATCAACCAGCTCCAGTCATCTGTCCATACTAGGGTGTGAACAAGAGATAATTTTAAACCCAAGTCCTTTCCATATGAAGGTTGAGGCATTATCTCTCATTCACTGGTATAATTCAAAAGTTCTTTCTTTTCTGAAGGCTTGGTGGAATGTATGTGGGTTTCTTGGTGGGTCTTTTAATTTTAGTTGAATTTGAGTTTGTTTCCAAAGTTGAGAACAGAAGACATGTTTTCCTTCTGTAGTTACTAAACCATTAATTTAACATAACTATTAATATCTGAGCCTTTAAGATTCTATATAAACATACAAGAATGGTGTAAAATTTATTCTTAAGATCAGAAACCCATCCTTCAAAACAGAACTATAAAGAACTGACAATAAAAGATAAGAGACATCTTAAGTAGTCTATGCCTATATAAGCACATGCTCAATGTTTACCAATTGTGGTACCCAAAGAATGCAGCGATCATTTGATTAATTCCAGCTGTGACTGAAGTCAAGTTAGCAGAGTTTGGCTCTAGTAAATCAGAGGAAGAAACTGGAAGTCAGAGCAGGGGGAGGAAGAGAGAAAAATTACTAAAGAGGGACAAAAGGAAGACAATGAAAAAGAATAGGAAAAGGAAAAGGCAGAACTACTGAGTCAGAAAGAGATAAAAGAGAAGGAAGAACATGGCAGAACCTTATAAGGGTCCTATCTATGAAATGTTAAATTTTTTTCAAGTGAGAAAAAAGGAAGAATTAGTTAATCAAAAAACATTTACTGAATGTTTTCTAGGTGCCAGGTACTGGGTTGAGAAGTAGGGAAACAAAGAATGGTAAAATCCCTATCCTCAAGGAGCTCAACATGTAAATAATTAGGTGCATACAAGATACATGCTCTGCATGTAATCTCAAAAGGGAAGGTGATGCCACCTACAGATGGGTGAAGGGAGTGGCAGTAGGCATGGAGGATTTGATTAAGTCTTCCTAAAGATGAAATTTGAGCTGAGTCTTGGAATGAAGGCAGGGAAAACTAAAAAGAAGTCAACAGGACATTTCTTGATTGTGGGGTAGTCAGCTTGAAGATTTAGGGATGAGAGATGGGGTGTCCTGTAGGAGGCAGGTCAATATAACTTAAGCATAGAAGGCTTGTGGTGAAATAAAGTGTACAAAGCCAAGAAGGGCAGGAAAAGCCTAAGATGCAAAGGGCTTTTAATGGCAGTCGAGTCTGTAACTGATCCTGTAGGTCACAGGGACCCCACTGGAGTTTATTAAGTAGTGGGATGATGTGATCAAATCTATACTCTAGAAAGCTTCCTCTGTCAACTGAATAGATAGGTTGAAATGATTAAAGAATTGAGGTAAAGAATGCAATTATAAGCTATTGCAATGGTCTAGGTAAAAGACAATGAGGGTCTAAGCTTGGACAGAAGTAGATGTCTACAAGAGACGTGACAATAGAAATAATAAAACATGAAAAGAGGCTGGAATGTAATTTTTGTGAAGAGAGAAGAGTAAAGGACAATACAAAAGTTGTAAGTATAGATAAGAGAAAATGCAATACCCCTGGAAATTCAGAAGAGGAGAGGATTTAGATGTAAAGATAATGAGTCCTGTTTTGTAATGTTGAGTTAGAGATCAGCCTGTGAGATGAGATATGAAAGTACATAATAACTCTCACATATATTCAGTATATGTATGTATTTATAACGCATAAATAAAAATCTTCCTCAAATTCAAAATCATCTGTTTAGTGTTCAAAGCCCTTCATAACTTGGCACCCTTTCCCTGTCCCCTTTCTAGTCCTATTGCACCCTACTCCCTGCTATGTACTCTTCAATCCAGTAACACTGTCTTGGCTATTTTACAAACAAACAAATAAAAAACATCTCTTGCCACTGAGCATTTTCTCTAGCTGTCCCCCATGCCTAGAATGCTCTCCTTCCTCATCTCTACCTAAGACCTTCCTTGATTTCCTTTAAGGTGAAAATAAATCCCTATCTTCTACAGGAAGTGTTTCCTAACCCTTCTTAATTATGTTAGCGTCTTCCCTTAACTATTTACTTCCTAATTATTTTGTATATACCTTGTTTGAATTGTAAGTTCTTGAAGAGCTGACTCTTGCCTCTTTTAATATCCTGAGAACTTAGCACAGAATATGGAACATAGCAGACACTTAATAAATGTTTGCTGACTGCTGGTATATATTGTACTTACACATATCATTTAAGATACACACATATGTAATGACATAGATGTATTGATGATATGTATATGTGTACATAAAATATGTACACAGATATGCACATACACACATTTGTATAAAGCCAGATATGTAGAAATCCATGTCACTAATGAAGTAAATCTGGCAGTACTTTAATGAAGTGCAAATTATAACAATATTAAGGTTTTAGTCACATATATCAGATTGCTAAATCACACACACAAAAAAGAAAATGGCAAACTTTTAAGGGTTATGGGAAGGAAGGCATATTAATGAACTCTTGGTGGACCTGTAAATTGGTCCAAACAAACTGTAAAATATTTTGGGAAGCAGAGACTAGATGGCAGAATGATAAGATATCATTTGTCTAGCCCTAATTTAGCATAGGAAAAAAGACAGGGATTCCTATGGATACTAGAGACATGTCAGGCAAGGAGAACGGATGTGTGTAGAGTACTGCAATATCCAAGGAATGGTTTTATACCAGGGCAAAGAAGGAGGTCCTAAACCCAGACCAAGGGTGCCACTAAATCCACTATCCACAGGGTGCCACTATGCTGAGATACTGGGACAGGTGCAAACTGTCAGCTTTGTTATTCAGTATTTAGTTCCAAGTCACAGATCATAACAGACTGAGAAGAGAACTTGTATAGGGGAGTAGAGTTCACAGAGAAGGAGGCTCTTGGCAATGCAGGGAGAAAGGAAGACATTCAGAAGCCAGTAGTAGCAAGTGTGGCTTGGACCTCAGACTCAAAGCAGGGTCTTATTTTCAATGTTTAATCCAGCCTGAAGGGGAATAATCAGAGAAGGAATCCTAGACCAGAGGGAAGCCTACAATTCTGCCTCTTTGAACCACCAGAACTTTCCAATAGGTTTATATGGGCTGAATATAGCAACAGTCTAATATTATAAAACCCAGGTCAGGAAATTGCAGATCTCAGACTAAAGGAGCAGCAATCACACTGCTCTAGAGCAATCCACTTTGGAAACACTGAAATTTGCAGATCCTTAGTTTGTCCCTGAAATCCTAAAATAATATAACACTAATACCAAAAAAAATGCCAACAAAAAAACAGCAATGAGACCAGTCCAAATCTTCCCTGAAGAAGTACTATAGGGTCTTAGCCTTAAAATTCAGTCTGAAGTCAAGGAAGAATGAAAAAAAAAAAAAAGAACTCTAATATAATGGGCTATTGCAGTGGCTCAGGACAAAAATGCAGGAAAAGCAAATGACTCCAAAATATTTATAAGCAATGCCGTTGATAAAAACAAAGCTTAAATACAAACTCAACTAGAATTTTTGGAAGAGATGAAACAAGTTTAAAAACTCAGCAAGAGTTCTTAGAAAAAAAGAAGAGTAAAAAAAAGACATGAAGAAAATTTTAAAATCTTTTATAAAATGAGGTGAGATTGCAAAAAAAATTGAAAAATTAAAGAAATGGAAGGAAGAATTGAAAAGGAATTAAGAGTTTGGCAAAATAGATATAAAACCTTGCCTAAGCAACAAACTTCTTGAAGATCTGGAATGGAACAAATAGAAACCAGTACCTCTATGAGACAAGAAGAAACAATAAAATGAAAACAAAAGGTTGAAAAAAGAATAGGAAAAAAAAGATATCTTCTAGTACAAACAAATGAGCAAGAAAATATATTGAGGACAAAAACAATTAAGAATCATTCAACTAATAAAAACCATGATAATAAAAAGAGTCTAAACATAACTGGAAAAAATCTCACAAGAAAACTTGGTAGGATCTCTTAAAATTTGAGGAAAAAGTAGACATAGAAAGAATCTATTGGTCACTTCCTGAAAGGAACCCTCAAATGAAAAAAAAATACCAGGAATAACATATACAAAATACAAAACTTATATGTCAAAAACAATGTTCTTAAAAGCCCCTAAGACTTCAAGTATGAAGGAGTCATAAGACAGGATCAGACAGGATTTGACAATAACAACTATAAAGGAGTGGAGAACTTGGTACATGATATTTCAGAAGGCAAAGTAGATGAGTTTAGAGCCTAGAAGAATTAGCCACTAAAACTGAATATAATGCTCTAAGGGGGGAAAAAGAAACATTTAAATTTAAATTTAAGCATGGTTCATGAAAAGTCAAAGCTGTGAAGAAACTTTGATATTAAAATACAATAGTGAAGAACAGCAAATAAAAGGTAAACAGGAAATGAATAAAAATGATAAAGGAATAAACAAGGATAAAACTGCTTATGGGGAGATAATATAAGTGTCTCATATGATTTCTAGCAGCAGCAGCATTCATAGAGAGAGTCCAATTAGACAAGGTCTAGGAGTGATGGTCCTGTCTTGATGATCATAAAAGAAAGAAAAGAAAGAGCAAGAGAATTTCATTGGTGGGGAAGAAGGAAGGGAAGGGTAGGGAAAATTATTTCATCTTATCACTTTATTTAAATAGTCATCTATACAAATATAGAGGAGAGAATGGGGTAGGAGTGGCTGAAATAAATCTCATTCTCATCTGAATTGGTCAAAAGAAGGAAGGATATATCCCCTTTCCCCCAAAGAAATACATTTTATTTAACAGAGAAATAGGAGAGGAAGATAAGAAGAGGGAATTAGAGGAAAAGTAAATGCAAGAGATTAGTCCTATGCAAAACAAATTCTAAGGATTTATAAAAATATCTATTGCTTTTTCATAAGTGGTAAACAACGAGAATCTGAGGATATGTCCATAAACTAGGGAATGGATGAACAAATTGTGATATATAAATGCGATAAAATATTATAGTGTGTTGAACTCTCAGTAGCATAATGAACAACCAGGAATCCAGAGAACTAATGATAAAGCATATTACCTACTTCTTGATAGAGAGGTGAAAGACTCAATGTAGAATGAGAATTATGGGTGTGTGACATGGAAAATGTAGAATTTGTTTTGATTGACCATACATTTTCACAATGGGTTTTATTTTTCTCATATTCTCCTAATCTGGGTGTTTTGTGGAAAAGGGAAGAATGTTTAGGGTAGGAAGGTGAGAAAGAAGGTATTAGCTGAATAAAACAAAACATATACATTTTCATATATATATATATATACACACACATGTATAAATGCATATATATACATGGTGTGTTGCTGGTCTTTCATTTTGAAGAAGACCAATGACATCACTGGGTAATATCTTGATTTGTGGCTGAATCATCAAAGACCAGTGGCAAGAAAAAAGCCAGGATGACTAGTAATCTCCCAGAATGCAGTGGATGACTTTGGAGTCTTTGAAGTCTGCCCAAGCTCTCAAGTGCACCACAGTACCTCTACTTTAGGTGCCTTCCTGGCTGTTGGAACAACTATCCTCATCTGCCCATTCCACCAGAGGAAGTCTTCACATGCTTGCAACAGACACCTACCTAACTCATCAATGGGTTTGAGGTCTCAAACTGGGTTGAAGAGACACATATACAGGCAGAAGAAAAAAAGGCATACAGTAGGTGTTTAATAAATTCTTTCCCAGTGATGAATGGACCTTTTTCTTCTGTCTTTGATCATCTTGGGATATATATATACCCAGTAACTGAGGAGAAATGTTTATTTTAGTGACTTTTATACTTTAATTCAAAATTGTTAACTTCTTTTAATGGATTTATTTTATTTTCAGACAAAAATCAACCTCTCCCCACTTTTCTTCCTTGTCCCTACGAGAAAAAGCAACTTTGTCCCTACAAACATATAGTCAAATTCAACAAAACCTTTCATTTTCCATGTCCAGAAAAGTCTCGATCTGTATTCATAGTTTGTTACCTTTATATCAGAAGGTAGACAGCATGTTTTCATGTGAGGGTGTAGGCATGAAGTGTGTGGGTATGGGTGCAGGTGTATGTATATGTGTCCCTGCCTTCAAGAAACTTAGAATGAAAGAAACAGTATCTGCACATATAAGTACAGGCAGAAGAAATATAAATATAACGTAGTTAATACAAGATAATTCGGGAGTGAGAAGTTTAATAGTCTTAAAAGCTCATAAAATCTCAGATTTTATTATGAGAGTCTTAGTGTCTCAGGGAGTGGAAATTTTACTTTGGCCGTAATCTACCCTGTCAGATTACATCTGGAATACTGTATTCAGTTCTGGATTTTAGACACAAATGCTTGTTGACTTAACTTTACTTGTTGACTGGGTGTGATGCTGATAAGTTTGAGAATATCTAGAAAAGGGCATTCAGGCTGATGAAGACCTCTAAATAAGGTCCTTGAGATGAATGGAAGAAGGAACTGAGGATATTTACCCTGGAGACAACACTTTTGGGTACATATTTTAAAATATCTGAAGGGCGGTTTTATGGAAAATACATTTATTCTATTTGGCCCAAGAGGGCAGAAGTGGGAGCAATGTGTGAAACCTTAAAAGAGAAAAAGTAAGGGTTTGTATAAGGAAACAATTCTTCAGAGTTACTTGAGTGGAGTGGGTGGGATCCTCCTTGACCAAGGTCTTTAAGCAAAACCTATATAGTCCCTCTGTTGGGCATGTCGTAGAGGAGTTTCTTGTGCAGGTTGGACTAGATAATTTCTTACAATTCTGAAACTGTGAAAATTTTCTTGTGAAATGTTTTCTTTATTTATAGGGTTTTCTTTTACTAATATTTCTAAGAGTGGATATTTTAAGGTAACAAAGTAGTACAGGTATTTAAGCTATTTTATATTAAAATATCATATTCATTTTTGTCAGAGCAGATGTTCCAAAGTACTACTTCTCTTTTTCTTTTCTTGCATTCTATAATGGTGTGTTTCTGTCATGATTGTTAACCAATACTTAATGAGAAATAGTATTTCTTGTTCTTACAACTTTAAGCAATTTGTAGAAAGCTTTAGGCATTTAAAAAGAATCAAAATTTCTGCCAAAGTTGGTAGTCCAACTATGAAGTGGTTGGAATTTGAATAGGTTTGGAGAACACCTTTTTCTCTTCAGGACAAGTTAACAGTTAAAAGAAAGCTTTGGCATAGCAGAACCTTAAAATCCTATTGAAAGAGGTAAATATGGGATATGATGGTAACTTATAAATGGTCACTATAAAATGCAGACTGACCTCACAAGTTATGTATATGGAGGGGGCAAAATATACATCCTTTTGTCCCCAGATCAATCTCTTAAGAGCTCCACAGACGGCCATATATTTCCTGCCAAGGGGGGTCCCAAAAGATTTTTTGTACAGCTGAGTCACTCAACAAGGAAAATTTGATCCACATGTGAAATAAAGCCTTGGTGCCAAAATTAAGTAGTTGGGCATGTAAATAGCACTTAGTGTGCAATCCCAGAAGCTCTCCAATAACTGCTTGAGAAGCATTCAGGCACCTGAATTTAGGAATTACTTGAAAAGGCTTAAGGAAAGAATAGTTTTTAAAAATAATACAACTAATACCAGGATTTGGTTTTGCAATTAGAATTTATTTTGCTGAGTGATTTTCCTGGTTATTGTAGACAATAGTAAAATGGGAAAAGGACACCAATAATTGTGCAATATAGAACACAAGTAGGTGCTTTTGTAATGATTTTGGTCAAGTAGGACTATATAAATGCCAATGTAAATTAGGAAATGAAGACAATGATATGGATAAAAAAATAAGAAATGCTAATTACTTTAGTCTTCTAATTTAGAACCAAAACAAAATGATGCATCATAACTTAAGACACCATTTGTTTGGTTTGAGAGTAACAATGAAATGTATTAAAGAGTGGATCTCTAATTCCCCTGCATTGCCACAAAAATAGTATCAACACCTGGTAGATTAAGCAAAAACTTAGTGGAGAACATAGTGGAAATGACCAGAATATATCACCATCATGCTGAACTAAAAATTCTTTCATATTCAAGAGTTGAGGTGGTAGTGGTGGGGAATAAACATATGGGACCTACTATGTGCTAAGTACTTTCTATAAAAATTGTCTCATTTGATTTATGACTAGGAAAACGTATGGGCATTTCTGGATCACAGACAAAGCATTCCTTTACTATCTACTAGATGTTATGAAGAATGTCCATCAATGGCTTTTTGGTCAATTTCTGCATGCATTTGTTCACTGAAAAAATATTTATTCCAAACTATGTACAACACATTTTGAGAAGCATTTATGAAATCCTGATCATCTCTTAGCCAATAATTTTCAACTGCCCTCTGTAAGCCACTTGTTCTTCATATTTTCTCCCTTATATTTCAAATCGATTTCCTCTAAAATATTGTTGACAATTTATTCTGCAATGCATTATTTGGAAATTATCTCTGGTGTTGTGAGGACTTATTGGTTACATGCCAGAATATCTGAGAAATCTGAATGTTCTAATATAAAATATAAAATTTTGAAACTTCCTTCTTTTTGCTTTTAGAAATTAAATTTTGCTTTATAATTTGGAGCGTGGATGATTTAAGAATGCTTAATAGAGATAACTTTCTGAAAATGGCTTTTAGATTCATTAAAATCTTAACAAGACATTCTTTTAAAATGTGGCTAGAACAAGGTCTCTTTAATTCTAATTTTCATTCAGATGGTGAATTTCTTGCTTTAGTTTTAATGAAATGCAGGTACAAACACTGTAACATCATGCTATTTCTTGCTTTAATGGGATACTCCTGACTCTTTTCCCCAAAGAACAATAAATCTTCCTTGCCAAAAAAGCCAAACTACTTCTGTTTTCTTACTGTCTTTTCTTTATTCCCAGCTGGAAAACTGTAGAAGTTATTGGCTACAAAGTAAAGTGAATGAATTCTGCCTGTTTGCATCTATCTCCTCTTGGGTTATGAGAAGATGTTTCTATGATTTTAAAATTGTTTCCTTATGGGACTACAATGTATGTTACTGTATATAAAATCTTTACCTTTGTGATTATAGTGTACATTAATGTAGTTTCAACAACTCATTAAGTTTGTACATTCATTTTAGAGAACAACAAATATGAAAAAAATGAGGATAATTGCATCTGTAATGCTCATGATTCACTGATAAATTCTAACAGAAACCTATAACTTCATCTGCACAAAGGCTGTGGGCAATATGAATTTCATCTGACAATGATCTACCTTAACACATGATCTGTGGGAAACCCCTTTTTTTGAAAATAAAGGTTGCGATTTTTTGTAAGTGTCCAAATCTAATGTACAATAGACAACAATCAATCCAAATTTAAGCAATTTTATAATTCAGGAGCTAGAAAGGATTGTATAGATACCAAAGAGCTATGTGTTTTTTTAAATTATCATTTTGAGAAAATCGTTACCATAAACTTCACTACTGTTTTCTGTGGCTGATACAACAGAGAGACACTAAAAACAAAAGGGAAAGGAGAGTGTGTCAGGGACTCCATGACACTTATTTATCTTCAGATAATGCCTAAGAGAGATCTTTTTACTCATTTCAAACTTGCCTTATGACCACACACACCTGTCCTGAAAAACCTTGTTACCCCAAGAAGACTTTTTCAGCTTCATTCTGTCTTTGGGCTGGTGTCTTACAGGAGAATAATAGAACAATATAATTCTCTCATAGTGGAGGGAGATGATAAAGTGATGCAGTAGCAAAAATAGGGGTAGTAGAGTCAGGAAGCCTTGAATTCAAATCTTTCCTCAGAAAAATACTAGAGGTGTGGCCTTGGGTAAATAGCTTAACCTCCATCAGCCTCAGTTTCATCATCTATAACAGCAAGGGAATAAGTTAGATGGCCACTAGGGTTCTTTCTAAATTTGCTCTAATGTTATTATCCTAGGAGGCCATCCAGTTGAATTACCTCATTTAACATATAAACACACTGAAACTCAGAGAGTGTAAGTGACTTGACCCTTGTCAGCTAGCTGGTAATGGTAACAGGACTTGAAGATAGCCCTTTCCCAGAGCTCTTTCCTGTACACCATGGTTCCTTCTATGGTTCTCCCCTGCCTACTGTGATTTCACCTCAGTTATTCGATGTCCTTCCACTGATGAGCTAAAGAGCTAGAAATTAATGATTGGAGATAATGGTGCAGCCAAGTAGTGCAGTAGATAGGGCACAGGCCCTGGAGTTAGGAAGATATGGGCTCAAATTCAGCTTCTGAATCTAACTGTGAAACACTGGACAAGTCACTTAATCTCTAATTGCCTCAGGTTCCTCATTTGTAAAATAAGATTAATAATAGCACCTATCCTGCAGATTATTGTGAAGATCAAATGACATAATATTTGTTAAGCATAGTGCCTAAAACAGAGTAAGTGCTATATAAATGTTAGCTATCATCATCATTATTATTAATGAGAATCATCAATTTAATTTAGCAGATACTTCAGAAAACCAGTGGGAAAGTGTACATTGAAGTGCCCTTGTTCCTTACCACTGTTTTTTACAAGCGGATACTGCTTTGTCAAATGAATGACAAATTACTTAGAATATAAGAATTAAGATATTTTTCTTCTAATTTTTAATACTGCTATTTTGTATTGCCATTTTTGGACAACTCAAATACACACATATGTGTACATGTACATACACGTGTGTGTGTATAAAACAGCCTCTGAAATCAAGGAAAAGGATGTGAGAGGTACATGGTTCTATTAGTATCAGTCAATTGTTTTAAAGAAAATTTAATAGAATGGTATAATTTTTATATTTAATTCCTCTGTACTTATCAACAAAAGTATCCTAGAGGATGAGTTCTGATTTTCTAATTACCTATATGAAAAATTGAGCCTTCTCCTCAGGCTATATTATTCACCTGAATGAAATGAACTCTTACTTCATTTCTCCACAGCTGGTTGCAGAGTGCACCCAGATCATACAATACAATAGGCAAGAAAGTGAAAAGAAAGACAACATGAAAGGTAGCTGTGGAAGGGAAAAGGTTAAAATTCATAAAGGGTATTGAAACTTTGTATACATTTACCTCCAGCGGTAGGCTGCACTTCCTCAGCTTTGGGGAAAAAAACTCTGATTATACTTGTGTTGATATAGATCAAAGGCAGGTTGCGTGAGGTCAGAGTATGAATCCTCATAGGCTGACCTGGAGATTTTCTTTTCACCTGTTGAGTTCTTGGTAGTTTTGCTTGAAAAATACTTGCAATTGCATTAAGTAAAGGAAAACAGAGAACAACATCAAATGCTTGTGCAGAAAGGAGAATTTCATGAAGAAAGTGAGGTGACCCATCTGTTAAGCCTTCACATAACTTATGGAAACTTTTTCGGTCACTTCTTGATGTTAACTTATGCCGGACATTTTTAGTTACTGCTTTTGTATATGTGAGAGAGAGAAATCCATGTTGTTGATGTGAGCCATCTAAAAGTTTTGAAGTTGTCTGTCTCAAAAAAAAAAAAAGAAAATCACAGTGAAAATTTTGTTAGAAAAGCTTGAACATTTTCAAATAGAGAATCATTTTGGTGGTTTTCTGCCCTACCTCATTTTTAAGCCTAATTCACCTCAAACAACCTTCTATTCATTTTCATTATGTTTCACTATAAAAAGTTTCTGGCCATAGTATTATCATCTCACTCAAATATGCCAATGGATCTGAGATTCCTAGGATCACATTTTCTTAAATATCAAGATAAAGTATCTAGAATAAAAAAGAATAGGATCTTCAAGAAAAGAGGCTATCACAGGACTTAGAGTTGGAAGGAATCATGTAGACTGTCTAATTCATCTTTTTCATTTAACAGATGAGGAAAAACTGATGCCCACAGAGGTTTTGTTACTCAGCCAAAGTCACAGAGTTCATATACAGCAGAGTAAGAATTTAAGCCTGTGACTCAGAATTCAGCACTGTTTTCACTACAGTAAGATGTTTCAATAAAAATTAATCAACCATCTATAGTTTATTAGAGATAGGCATTTATGCTTTGAATCATGTGGTAAAGACTGGGTATTGTAAAAAGCAGTATCACTGATGTAAAACAGAGTGAGGTCTCAAAAGACAGAAAAATTTAGAGCTGCTCCTTTACGTCTACTTTTTATGATGAGTAAGAAAATAATGAAACTTTCCTGGCTGCCACATGGAAGAAAATTGTATGCCTTTCTTTCCCTGTGACATTTGAAGTTCTGGATAAGGAATCTTCTCAAAATACCGTATGACAAAATTAAGAAAGCATTTTTGAATTTAAAAATTTTTCCTTAATAACTTTAATTCTGTATTTTAGTATCTATCATATATATTAAATTTGCCAGAGTTGGGTCTCTAAGGCAGGGAAATGTGGTTTCTGATCCCCAGTTATGGTGATGAAATCACATTGAGTCACCTCGTCTTGCTTCCTTTCTGAGAAAAAGCATGCATTTACAAGATGGACAACTGGGCAAAGACTGCTAGGCAAAGAATGCTAGCTGAGTTTAGAGAAAAAATATTTTCCTCTAGGCAAAGCCCAGAGGTTCTATTAAAACAGATAATGAGCCTAGGACTAGAGAGGTCTTAGGATCTCTGTACTCTGTCCTGGTCAGAACAGATCATACCTAAAGTACCCTGTTAAATTCGGACATTTGCAGTGAATGAAAGATATAAATAAACCAAGTGTTATTAAGAACAGGGTGTTCGGAATGTCAATTTCAAGACTATGTTGGATGAGAATCAGGAGGGGGAAATGAGAATATTTAGCCTTCAGAATAAAAAGGGGGCAGACTATAATATTCGTTTTCAAGTATGTGAAGGGCTGTCAGGAGGAAGAGAGATATGGCTTGTTCTTGGGTTAAAAAAAAAGAAGCAGAACAAAAGGTAAAAATTTCAAAGATGTAACTGTGAGGCTGATTCCAGGCTTGACTCAAAAATTAGAGCTCTCCAAAGGGCAGCTAAGTGGCACAGTGGATAGAGTACTACACTGAGCCTGCAGTCAAAAAGATCTAAGTTCAAATCTAACCTCAGATATTTACTAGCTGTGTGACCCTAAAGAAATCACAATCCTGTCTGCCTTAGTTCCTCATCTGTAAAATGAGCTGGAGAAGGAAATGCCAAACCACTCTAATATCTTTGCAAAGAAAACATCATATGGGGCCATGAGGAGTCAAATGTGACTAAAATGACTCGAAACTATCAACAAATACAATGACCTTTGGTGGTAGGTAGAGGGTTTCTCCTTACTAAAGATCTTCAAGCAAAAACTATTACCCATTGATAAGGTATACTGTAAAGCAGAAGTTCTTAAGATGGGGACTTTAAAATTTTTTTCCCTTCAAATATTGTGATAAATGTGTTTCAATATAATTGGTTTCCATTTTATTTTATGTGTTTAAATACATTATTCTGAGAAGGAATTCATACGCTTTATTGGACAAGGGTCCAAAACACACACAAAAAAGCTGAAGAACTTATTATTGTAGAAGGAATTCTTTTTTCAGAAATGGGCTAAATTAAGGCTCCTGAGATCCTGCCCAACTCTGAGATACTGTGAAGCTGTATTTTCTACCGGTGACTCATAAGACAATAGCTACTTGGCACAGTAACAAAACATATACATTTAAAAAATAATTTTCAACAGTGATCATATTGAGAAATATATTAATTTTAATAAAAATATCTTTCTTTAATAAGCTACACATACCTCTGGTATAATAATCATTACCTTCAAATATGCAAAAACTCATTTGGTCCAGAGTGAAAAAGCATGCATTTTAACTACTTTAATATTTCTCACACATAAAAATTCAGATAAATATTTCCAAAATGCACATAATAAATTAGTGCAAAACATAGTTTTACGAATGGTATCAAATTTGAAGTAGTTTATGCTTCAATATATGAAAAAGCTGCTCAAAAAGTTTCCTATGGGTTAATTCCTATATAATGAATACTATTTCTTCAAAACTATGACTTTAAATATAAAATCAGAATAGTAATTTGATTGAAAATATTTTTTTCCTATCAGAAAAAAAATCATGTCATTTGGGTTAGAGGAGGGATATAGAAAGAAAGCAGGAGAAGTAGCAAAGCAGAAAAGGGTCCATACCACTGTCCACACGCCACTGGCAAAACTGTTCTGTGTCCACTTTTTCTCCTACTGTCACCCTGTGACCCAGTAGCAGAGAAGGACATTTAATGCTGTTGCCACTGTCTCTCCTCTTCCTCCTCTACTCTCACTGTCTAAAGGATTCTTTTGGCATGTGGCCAATGTTTTTTTTAATCTTTGAACTAAAAAGTTTGGTGTCATAAATGATGTCATTTAGAAGTTTTGTGAAGAAATGATTGAATAACATCATGAGAATGTCACTTTTGTCTCCAATCTGATCTATCCTCAGAAAATGCTCCTCTTACTTGGGGTTCACCAGCCCTCTTCTATATATCCTTCTTGTGTTGTATCACTAGTTTATTCTATTTTGATCCTATCAGAGAGAGAGTCTGCAGCCAATAACAGACAAGCAGGGAAGCATCAGAACCAGGGTTGATCACAGTACCCTCTCACTAGGTGGCAAGCAGCAAGTGGCTGAAGGAAGAGGCACATGTAGTCAATGTGTGTGTGGTATGAGGACAGACAGAGAAGTTTTTCCATGTGTAGGTATCTCAGAAAAATGTTTCTTTTTAAATTCATTGTGCAGTTTCTAACAGTACAATGTCTGTTAGTATTAGATCAGGATATGGGCCAAAATGGTGTTTCAGGAAAGGAAATTTCAAAATTTCAAAACCAAAATAAGGATCACATATTGAACTGTTTTCTACTTTATAAACAGTATTTGTACAAAATAGTATTTATTGAGTGTTATTGCAAAGTACACCAGGACATTTTTGTTTGGCAAAATTTAGTAGTATCAATTAGATGCCCTTATATAAATGACATAAGCATAGTTAAAGGCAGATTTTGCCTGCTTGAAGTAGAATTAAATGTTCTTTTCACATATGAATATTTTAATTTGGTGAAACTATCTCTTAACCACACTGATTATATGTACTGTGAATGAAAATTTTATGTATTTTATGTATGTATAACAATGTTTCATATGGATAAAGACATGGAAGAAAATAAATCTAAACAGAACTTCCACTAACATGAAAGCCATTTTAATAGCTAATCCATTTTAGAATTAAAGAAAAAAAATTCACACGTAATAATTTTGTGGAATAATGTCAATGTGAAATTACTTTTCTTTACCAATGACCCAGAAGAGCATACTATAAAATCAGGCATCTAGACATTTTAAATAACACTGCATTTTTATGCAAATACATCATTGTTTCTTTGAATCCAAGACTAAGAACAATTTTAAACTTGACTATTTTTAGTAAGTCTATGATGTATTACTTAAAGTTTAGTCATATATATGTGTATATATATATATATACACACTCATATATATTATATATTACTATTATGTATTATACTATTACTGTGATATACATATTATGTATTTCATAATATATTAAATACATTTAAGGAAAATATTTCCATATAAACAATTTATATATAACACCAAAATATTTATGTGTATTCTGTCTTTAACAATGTTAATGAAACCAAATTGCACTTTAAGTCAATCTGCCTTTCTACCTAGCTATGCTGCTATACTGTGTTTCTACCACTCATATAACTGTTCTATCAGCTCCTGGAAGTTATATATCTTTAATCTAGGATAGTCCTATCCATTCAGGAACAATGATATGTGTATATGTCAGGATTAAGAGGGAAATGAGGATGATGGTATTGGATAATGGTTGTAAGGACATAAAGAATAATATAAAGATCAAACAATGTTGGAATCAGGTATGAAAATATTATGTCAAAAATCACTAGAGTCAACTCTTGCTCATTAGTAAATAATTTACATTTGGTACTGGAATGTACCCTACATATATTTTATTGTATAATTATCTTTCTAACTGTGTTTTCTTAAGGCTCAGATTAAAATAAATTTTGTGCTCTCTGAGGACAGACAGCCCAGAACAGAAGCAGGCTGGATTGCAAAGAGAAGTCAATTTGGAATATACAAATTTGTTGCAGATACTTCATAGTACATGACATAACGCAGATTAAAACAGTGAAATAACTATATTTTCCATAGACAGTTAAATCTATTTTATGGGTTACTGTTAATGGAAGTTCTGTAGAATAATTTTTAAACGATATCTTACAGAAGGAAAGAAGCCAGAGAAATTACTGAAAGGGTCCTGCTTGCAGACGGGTCGAACCAACAAGGTGCGTCTGTTCAGCTTGTCAGTACAGGAAAGGAAGACACCTCCATATTGCCCCAGAGACCAACACTCTTCCCCAAGGCTTGAGGTGATGTACAGGAGGAAAGAGGGTGGAGAGACAAAAAGCAATAAAAAGCCATAAGCAAAAAATTCATATAGATTTAAAATTCTGCTTAAGTCTGCATAGCTGCATGCCTCTGTTTGATAGGGCCTCAATCTGGACCATCTTCTGCAGATACACAGTTAATGGAATTAAAAAGAAAAGATTTTAGTATAAATTTCCCACTTGTAGTTGATAGTAAGAAATAATCCAGCATGAGATTAAGCAAATGAAATAATAAGAATAGATAATTCCAAGGAGGCTATATGATAGAAGTCAATAGTATATTAATTAATGGAAGCAACCCTATCTTGAATTTCATCAAATGTTTGCCAAATTTGTTAAATGAAGATGTTTACAAACTTTAAGCAGCTTGAAGCAATATAGGATGGATTTCAAATGCACAAAATTACTTTGAGGAAGGGGTTCTACTTCTTGTTATCATCATTCCTGTTACATTAAAGAACAAATATATAAAGTTTTACAATAGAGCACTATTTTTAAAAAAATTATATTTACTAAATGAGTCTCACCACTGGTTTTTCTTTGCACTGAAGAAATATTCCTTCAAAATGTCCTGACTGCCAGCCTTCGCCTGGCCTGGAAAACAGAGGTTAACCTTATCTATTCTCTGCAATTTTTTTTTCTGAGTTCACATAATTTAGCCATATTAAAACTATATTTCAAGTAGTTATATAACATTAATAACTGCTAACTGATGTGAAAAATCAGACAATGCAATCAACAAAGCAATTATGTAGCATAGCTATTTAAAACTATAAATTTCACAAAGAGAAGATGAACAAACTACCATTAATGTTATACTCAATACTTCAAGGAAAAAAATCCAAGGCCTAGGTATGAAAAACAATGAACTACAATGAAAGGGAATGGGTAAGAATTATTTTAATAAAGATAGAATTGGTTAGGAACGAACTCCAATGCCAAATATCAGAATATAAAAAAGTAAATCATCTATCATAAAATTACCTAAATCTATCATAATATGATATCTACATGCATTTTTTAAAGTTCCTATTAAAATCCTATCACACATTTTAAAGACATGACAGCTTACCCTTAAAATATGAGTGTGTTTAATATGCATTAAGAATAATACAATTCAAATACCTTGCTTGTAGAATCAAATATTTTTAAAACAAAAAGGCTAATATTTTATGGCATGTTAAGTCCTGAAATTCTTAAGTTAAAAACAAGATGCAGGAATATTCAAAAAGATTTGTTTTCATTCATTTAAATAAAGATTGGGTGACAGTGAAGGAGTTTCATTCAAATAGTCAAATGTCACACGCAGACCTGATGTCTTTAATAGAAATATGTAGTTCTCAAAAACAAAGCACTATTGAATTTAGTCACCATTTTGATGGGGCATTTATTATGGAAAACTTAAGTTATTCTTTCAGTGAATAAATATTTATACCATATAGATCCCACCTAAACAGAGAAGGGAAGTTATATTTGGTATTCTGTGGGAAAGCAGGAAGAGAGGAAAAACAGGGTAGGAATTAGAAAAAGGGAAAAGAGAGAAAAAAATTATCTGTCTGAAAGGAAAACTCTGCTCTTGGACAATGTGGAACTCTTAAAGTCAAGGAAACAGAAGAAAGATGGTGTTATAAGCCATGAAATATGGAGCTATAATTCCTGGACATGTGACAGTGATGAATTTCTGACTTGTCAATTCCAAGAGAGCTGCAGTTGCTGTTAGTGCACTATAAATGTTAAGTTCTTTTCAACTGCTAAAGGACAATGAGTGTGATTTTCTTAATTAAGAATTTGTAAATAGCACTGGAGCATGGAGAGAAAGAATGCAAAAAACAAAAAGCAACAATGCAAACTGTGAAAGGGAATTTTTTAATTCCCTTTGTCTATTTTAAGTTACTCATTCAGGAACTTGAAGTACCCTTGCTTAATACTTAGTAAGTCACTAACAAAGAGAGTTTACACTTAGTCATTAATGCTTAAAGAAAACAAGCACTGGCCCTACCCTGAGTAGTACTAGGCAAATTGAGAGATTTTAATTGGTTCCTGAGATGTGATAGGAAGATAGAGACAGGAAGTGAA
The DNA here is from genome assembly GCF_027887165.1 of Monodelphis domestica. Taxonomy (NCBI): domain Eukaryota; kingdom Metazoa; phylum Chordata; class Mammalia; order Didelphimorphia; family Didelphidae; genus Monodelphis; species Monodelphis domestica. Next base: position 171,549,696 of record NC_077229.1, read on the forward strand.
GTGGAGAAAAGTACTTGTAAAATCCAGCCAATTCATTTTACTACATTAGCTTGCTCTTGCTGAGGGAGGACTTCTGCATTGGTGTCGTGCATTGGAGGGATTCTTCTGCCTTGGACTTCTACCTTGGAAACTGATTCTGCACTGGTAAAACTCTTGCTGAAGAGACTACTATGACTCCTGGTTGGAGTTTGGGACCTGAAGGAGTCTGTTGGAGTTGAACTTGATTTCTTTGGTTCGACAATTATAGGGTATTTAGCCAGGCAATATTTTCTTCCTCCTTCCTACATTTCCCACTTTACTATCTCTACTTTGCTGTAATAAAGCTACCAAAGCTACTAACAGATTCATAGTTTAATTTTTAATTTTTATAAAACGCGATCACAATAATTATTTTTAACTCATAAATTTAGTCAAATCATTTTTAACCCTTGCAAAACAAAGCACCAGTTACTAAAAGTGTACTATAAGAAATCCTCAACATGAATCCTTTTGTAAAGGGAACATGCCTAATGCAATATGGAGGCAAATCTAATTAAAAGAATGTGACATGTCAGGATGAGAGAACAGCAATGGGAAGGTTTATATGCAGCTTATTTTTTTTATATTACTGGACTGAATCGGTATTGTTTTTAAATCTATGATTTCATTGTGCGTGCTAAGGAAACTCTCATCAATAAGATCTGTAACTGCTCAGACATTTAAAGTTTTAGAGAGCTACTTACTGGACTAAGAAGTTTAGTGATTTGCCCTCAGTTGCACAACTAAGATGTGTCAGAAATGGCCTGGAAATCAAGTTTTCTTGACTTCAAGGCCAGCCTTCTACCCATTATGCATTACCACCTCTCTAAAATTCATAAAGTAAAACCACATTATATTATATACATATGTAAACACAAATAATATGTAAAGTTTTATGATAAAGTACTATATTAAAAAATTATATATACTAAATGAATCTCACCATGTTTTTCTTTGCACTTATACACATCCATTCTTGCATTTTTATTTGAATCTATACAGATACATCTGATTGAAAAAAGATCAATAAATCCATTTATTTTAAAAATCCTTTGTGTGAATAAAAATACCTTAAATTTGGTAATTAAATAAGCTAAAATATAAAAATATTTCTTCTATTTGATACTTTTGGATAAAAGTAAATGAAAGAAAAAGGATTTTTAAAAAATGTTTACACCATGGGATAAGCACTGGAGATACAAGTAGAGAAAAGCAATACAGTTCCTGCTCTCAAGGAGCTCATACTATAACAAATAAGACTATAAAGAATGTGAAATGATGTTATATTTACCTGCTTCTGTAGTGGTCAATATTGAAACTTTCTATTTTGCACTTGACTTTGGTATAAACATCTTGGACATCTACTGAGGCACTGAGATCTTCTAATTCACTAACTACACAAACTTCTGAAATAATAAGTAAACATTAATATTATTAAATATTTTTCAAAATACATTCACAATATTTAGAAGGGAATCTTTATATACAATATGTCAGAGATCTTTGCAAAGTGACCAAACAATATAAAAAGTTCTAGACCAAGAAGAATTTAATTTAATTAAATGTTATAAACACATGAGTGATTTATTTTTGGTTAAATCAATAAATTAAATATTATAATTGTTACCATAGGGTAGGTCTTTTTCCCAATGTTCCTATGCTTATTTACTTCATCACTATTCCTTTAAAGTTCTCCTCAATTGTCAACTCATATAATAAGAGTTGATCTTTTTATAATAACTTAAGGTTTACAAAGCATTTTATATAAATTATTTCGTTTGATCCTCCTTGGGAAGTAGGGTCACAGATATTTTATTGACATTTAACAGATGAGTAAATTAAGGTTCAAGTAAGGGTTAAAAGATGCTAATGACCAATGTCAACCTGAATAAAACTTGGACCAACTAGTTGATCAGTAAATAAAGTGAGGCATTTATTCAGGGTTGAGAAATTGTGATTTGGGTCAACTCCCACCCTTTTTCAGAATAGGATGCTATAGGAGGAAGGGGAAAAAGGGACTCCTATGAAGGGAATATTTGTGGGAAAACCAGGAAGATGTTTAGTCAGGATACTTAGAATAGCCAAATTATAGGAAGGGAATTCCAATAACTAAGAATTTTTAAAGATTAGAATTCTGGATAATGACCTTGGTTTAGCATGAAAAAGCTAGCAAGGTGTCTTTGAAATAATTAAAACAAATTATGTAATTATGACAGAAATCAAACTATGCTGGAAGATAAGTAAAAATAGATAACATAAACATATTAACATTTTTAAAAAATAAAATTTAAATGAAGATAATAGTGTACGTTCTCAGGTCTTCTAATATTATTTAAATGGTTTAATAAAGAATAAATTAATGGTACTTGAAGGCCTCAAAAACTAAGATCAAGCTATCTCTCACCAGTTAATTATGCTGTTTATATCTTGTAGAAGAGCATGCATACATAATCCCCCAATACTAATATGGATTTGCATATAACAGGTATTAAATTAGTTCACACATCCTTTGAATAATTATTTACCATAGTAATAGTGTTCTAATGTTTCTTGGAAAACTGGATCCTAGCTCTAAGAACTGAAAGGTACATCAGAGACTACTAAGTCCAACCCCCTAATTTCACAAATGTAGAAACTGAGGCCAGAGAGGGTAAATGATTTGCTAGAGGTTATAAAGTTGGTAAGCATCAGAAACAGAATTGTAGCCTGGTTTTAAAATTATATATTTTATTTTAAATTTTTGGAAAAGAGGTAACAAGAGAAAGGAGTACCTCTGCCTTTGTTACCAGGATCTGGAGCAAAGAGCTTGATAGTAATTTTGGGTAACACCCACTGCATCCAGAGGCTAACGCGTCCACTTGACCCACCAATGCTGCTTGTAGTTTGTTCCAATGTAATAGAATCAGAAAATGGGGAATCATCACCAGCTTGAACAGAATCACCCTAGAAAAAGGAGACCCCCATAATAGAAATTATGTTTAAAAATTCATCAGGCTTGTGTGTACCCAGAAATGCTATAATTCCTTTACTTAAATTCAACTGAAAATTACATCCTGGTTCATTTATATCTGCAACACATAATTATCACAATAATAGTTTCCCACCTTTCTAGAGCACGAGTATTTGTTTATAGATTATCAGGGCAAGCATTTCTTTATCGAAAACTTATTCACTTAAAAAATTAGAAATGATATGACATTCTATTCCCTTACCTCTATCCAGTTTAACATAGGAGATGACATTCAATAGTATTTCTCTTTTAAAATTAATTTTATTAGCACTGACTTAATTTATAGTATCTCAAAAAGTTCATTAATATTTTCTGTTTATAATTTTTTTTGAAAAGCTAAAGAAAGTAATATATTCTCTCTGCTTTAAAAAGTTGAGGAATACCTTTAACACAATTCTGTAAATTTGTTTTTGGACTAGAAGTATCATTATTTAACTTATAGACTATTTTAATGAAAGATCTCTTAGGAAATCTCACAGGAAGAAATTATAACATGTACAAGTAACTGGAGAAATAAGTTTAGAGGCTACAAAGACACTCTTCCCATATACTTCTTTAGCTCCCTTTCCCCATTAGAATGTAAGCTCCTCGAGAGTAAAGTAAGGGCTATCTTTTTCTTTTCATTTGTATCCACAGCACAAAGCACAGTACTTGGCACATTTTGAGCGCTAAATAAATGCTTCTTTCATTCTTTTTAGTACTGTCACATCTCCTAGTAAAGATATGCCAATCTAATCTTTTGAATTCCAGTCAATCTCCAGGTAATATTCAAGTCAGGAGGCTGCCATGGCTACATTTAACTGAAACTACAACGAATCTCAGAAGTTGAGGTTACTGAATCTGACTGGAAAATCTTTACAACTTTTCTGCTCTCTAGCTTTTGGTATTGTGTTAATGAAGCAGCAATAGGAGGAGGGATGATGTGTTTGTACCATCCAGGGGATGAGCACATGAGAAAAGGTAGTTTAGAGAATCTGAGGATGAAGAACCATGCATGTATTTTAATTTATTACATTCCTTTTTGCTGACCATGATGCCATGTACTTAATTCTAGCTAGGTTAAGAGGAAAGTGGGATCTTTCAAGTAGTAGATCTGAATAGATGAATCTAGGAACATGTATATATTATTAGTTGAGGGAGGTCAAACAAAATATAAGATAGTTTCTTTCCTTAAAAATCTTACAATTTTACAATTTCATTAAAAATTATGGTGAAATCATATATACATATTTTATGTTAAATAATAACTAGCTGTGTGACTTTAAATGTGTCAATAAAAATCACTTGATCTCAGTCTTCTGATCTGTAAAATGAGAGGATTGGACTAGATGAATCCCTTTAAAGCCTTCATATTCTTTTTTTTTTTAAACCCTTACCTTCCGTCTTGGAGTCAATACTGTGTATTGGCTCCAAAGCAGAAGAGTGGTAAGGGCTAGGCAATGGGGGTCAAGTGACTTGCCCAGGGTCACACAGCTGGGGAGTGTCTGAGGTCAGATTTGAACCTAGGACCTCCCGTCTCTAGGCCTGGCTCTCAATCCACTGAGCTACCCAGCTGCCCCCGAGCCTTCATATTCTAATAGCTTCAAAAGTAAAAAATGAAGCAAACATCAACAGAAAGACTGGTTAATGAAGGCCTAGTGCTTAAAGTATGATCAGTTTTGTCCTTCCTCATAGGGTATACAAAGCATGTACAATATTTTCTTGTTCTAATCCAACACACTGAATCTGGGAGAGCCTATTTTTGGCTAGAAACTCTTGGGCATAAAAGTCTGCCTCTGTGGTCTCATGACAAAAATCCTTCAAATTGGTTTTGAAACTGAAAGGGTAAATGAAACAGTAGACATGGTATCAGGAGTTTACATACAAAAGGATGAGTCTAACTCTTCCTCTGCCCTTTTGTCCTTATGCAGAAACAAGACCTGCTCAGAGATACTGAATGGAGGAAGGGTAGCAGCAGCCTCATGTCCCTGCCTGGCTTTTCTATGTCTCCATGAGTGTATGTTGCTTCTGTGACTCTTGTCTCATTTGTGTTCAGTTTATCCTGATCTTATATGAAGGGGGGCATTAAGAGAGAGAAATGTCCAGATGACAAGTGAGTCTAGGTAACCTATCAGAGCCATCAAAGAAGTCTAAAGCAATTAGGGCCAATAACAATAGCAGCATGGTCCAATGAAGAGCTGAATCAGAAGCTGAGTAACAGCTTGCCCTAGCCCATCAGAAGATGTCACATCAGCCAAAGCAAAGCACCCAACAAGGAGGTAGCTGAATAAGGAAGTCATTCATTCATTACTAACACCATGCACTACAGTAAATTTCATGAAGACCTTTCTTTAGAAAGGCCTTTGATTCCTTATTGTTCCGAATGAGTTTCTTATGAGTTTCGTTAACTGTGTGTTTTCCCTACACCTGTGACTTGCTATCATTGGACATTAAGTTCATGTCTACTCTTCTTCCTGTGAACTCTGTAAGTATTTGTGTGAAAGTGAGCCCCAGAGTTTGGAGGAAAATATTTTACAACTATTGTTCTTGCTATATGATATTTGACTAAATGTATCTGCTTAAGAAATATCTATGGAAAGCACGCTGGTATGGGATTGTGGGCTAGCTTTAGAAAGATAGGCACTCACTGGGTTATTTATGGAAACTTGAAAGTAGCAGTAGAGAGGGAGGGAAGTAGAGAAGGAGAGGAGAAAAGAAGGAAGAGGGAGTGGGATGGGAGAGAGAAAGTCAAAAGGTGGGGAAAGAGGGAGAGGAAAAATCTATGTGATGATACGCAATGAGATGTTTTTGGCTATACTATTTCCTATGACCCTCAAGTCACACAATACAGCTGACATCAACATAGAATTTAGGACAGGAAGGATTAGAGAGATAACAATCCAAATATCTCTTCAATTTAAAAAAATTATTAAGCTCAGGATGAGAGAGCCAAAGGGATTTAATTGTCCAAGGTCACAAAAGGTACTAAAGAGTACTACAGTTGGGATTAATCAACAAGTCTTCTTACTTCCAATTCAGCATTCTTTCTGCCATAGCAAGTTGCCTCCTTAAGTGTGACTATTTCTATTTCCACAGTATCTATAAATTGGCATCACCAATTTACTCACAAGTGAAATGAAGATGCTAACCTACAAAATCTGCCTATATCATGAGAAAATCTTTCCCCTTTGTCAACTTGGAAAAACACAGAATTATTGAAGTAGTCATCAAAACCAAATCTTTAATGAGGAGAGAGACAGGTTCTCAAATATCTGCCGTTATACAAAGCCAACCCCTCTTAGAGACAGGGCTCCTAGGGCCCCCAGGGTTCAACTCTGTGTGGTATTTAGCTCTTGGCTCTGTGTAGTGGCCCATATTCAAGAACCTGTCTCTTTTCTGATTAAAGATTTGGTTTTGATAATTACTTCAGTAGTTCTGTGTTTTCCCAAGTTGACATTTTGTTCATTCAAAGCCTGAGTAATATCATAGGTGATCCTGCTTTAAGATTCAAATTCTAATTATTTTTTTGGAAAATAATTTGGTTTCTCATATAATTCAAGAGAATCAGGTGATAAGATTTCATGAGTTTTATTTTCCCTTGTTCAGTCTTGATTAACCATTTAAAAATGTTTAATTCATCAAAAGTGATGAGAGAAATCAACTAATGCTATATTATTTCTTTTTTATTTAAAGATATTTTCTTTTCCCAATTACATGTAATTAACAATTTTTAACATATGTTTTATGAAAATCATAGGATCTAATTTGTCTCCCTCCTCTCAGAGATGGTAATTAGTTTGATAAGGATTATACATGTATTATGCTAGTTTATTTCTTAAAAAGTGCTATCAACTTCTATTCAGTTCAAGGCTTTTTAAGTATCTGTAATATTCCCACAATGAAATATTGAAAAAAATCCTGGGTCTGTTCTTTTAAGAGGAGGATGAAGGGCATCACAGTGGAAGGTTTCATTTCTATATCCAATGCTATACTACTTCTGTGGGAAAGGAATGGATTCTAGCCCCTAAGGCTTTTAACTAGCACAAATAATAAGCACTAGATTTGTCAGGAGAAAAACAAAACAAAACAAAACAGAGACTACTTTTGAGAGTTGTGTGGTCTATTTTGAAATTAATGCATATTCCACGAGGGTGGTATAAGGAATTACATATAATACATTGATGAACAGTAAATTTAATACTTCCACAGCTACAGCAGAAGCACAAGGTGGGGAGGAGGAGGGAAGTGAAAGGAATACCTTGACAACCAATGAAAAGCAATGTAAGAAAAAGAATTGAATAGTGCCTATAGGCAATACTTTGCCAGAACCATGAACACCATTTTTTTTACCCAAATGTCAACCTTCCATTTCATATCCTAAGCAGAAGATGTATCTTGACTTCATAATCTAAAACATCTTATGAATTCCTTAGAGGACACACAGAGAAAGGGTATTCTTCACTTGAGATAAAGAGATACCCCAAATTCACAATTCAGTTAAAGTTTTAATAAGCACATAAATTAATTATATATAGTTAAGCATTATCTCATGTTTATAATAGGAAAACTAAGACTGTTATCTTTGCTCCTGACTATCAACTCATGTTAGAGATCCTGTCTGTTTTCAAAAAGGATTTCTTTAAATCTTCAAACTTAATTTGTCCATGAGTATTTGTCCAAAACAACCCCTCTACGTCCCAAGAAATCTCTAAAAAGAACAATAGCGGCAGCAGTAATAATACTTGAAGATTAAGTACTATGTGTCAGATATAGTGCTAAATTCTGGGAATATGTTGTTGTCAACAGTTTTTTAGTCATATCTGACTCTTCCTTATCCAGATTCATATAACTAGAAAGTATCTGAGGCCAGACAAATTCAGAAAGATGTGTTCCCCGACTCCAGGCCTTGCCACTCTATCTGCTAAACCACTCCATGAGAATATAAACACAAGCAAAAATAAAGACTCCAGGCCTTCCAAAAGCTTGCATTATAACAGGGGAAGAGAAGTTCTAAAAAGAAACTGAAAAGTGGGGTTGGTTGAGGGTGGGGGAAGGTTTCTGGAAAGAGCAGGTACCCAATTCATAGCACAGTGAAGAAATATGTAGTCAAGAGTGTAACTGGGAGAAAAATGAAGGATGCTTAGACTGGACACTTGCTCAAAATCAATGAAGATTCCAGGAGGAATTCACCAGTAGAATGAAGAGGCTGTAAGGCTGGTGAGGATTTTCCTGGACAAGAAGGCAACTGAAGTATGATGGTGAGAGATTTAGCAAGAGAATGGGAAGAGGAGTGAAGAATGGTCTGCCTAGGCACTTCTTCAAATGAAGATTCCCAAAAGAAGGAAATAACAAATAGAGGAGGAAGCCACAGAACCAAAGGGTTAGAAGGCAACAGAGATTTGAAGTCAAAAATCAGAAAATCATGAGCAGAGCAGGGAGAAGAGAGATGTACTGCTTTAAAATTCCTCTACTGTCTAATTTCTAGTGCTCAGAACTTCTTGAAGTCATTCAACAGTCATTATATTAAGCATTTATTATGTGCAAGGCATGGGGCAGCTAGGAGGCAAGGAGGATACAGTTCCAGGCCTGGAGTCCTATGTTCAAATCAAGCCTCTGATCCTAGCTCTGTGACCTTGAGAAAGTTGCTTAACCCTGTTTCTGTTTTTTCATCTGTAAAATGAAAAGGGGAAGGAAAAGGCAAAACATTTCAGTATTTCTGCTATGGAAACCCAAAATGGGGTCACAAAGATTAGAACATGATTGAAATGACTTGACACCAACAAAATGTGCAATGCATTATGCTAGGTATGAAGGAATCTGAAACACAAAACTGAAAGTGTCTTTTCACACAGCTTACCTTTCATTGGGGAAAATAAATACAAGGTATATGAATGAATTTTCCAGAGGGAGGGCATGCAAACTGGGGAAATCCTGATAGACTTCCTAGCTGAGCTATCACTTGACCTTGGTTTAAAAGAAAACTATGGATTTGAGAGGGGGAGGGGAGGCGGTAGGGCATTGAAAACATATGAGACAATCTGAAAGGTCCCAAATGCAGGAGTCGGCCAGCATAGAAATACTTATTTGGTAAGCATTTAAGTGCTTTCTTAAGTGTCAGAAATTATGCCCAGAGATGATGATAGAAAGAAAGGGAAAAATATGGTCCCAGTTTCAAGGAACACACATTCTACTGGGAGATGACATGCAAATAACTGTGCCCAGACAAGATACAGACTGTCTAGATTTAAGGTAAGGAGAGAAGGAAGGGACCAGGGGCAGGGAGTGTGGAAGAATCAGGAAAAACCTCCTGAGTGACAAACATGGAATGAGGACTGCCTTTTAAAGGAAACCAGGAAAGAAAGCAGTGAGGAGGGATAGCATTGCATCTTGGGCATGAAGAGGAAGCTAGTGTGTCATGTGTGTCCCCATCAAATATACCAATATAGAGCATGGAGGATAATAAAGTGAACTGTGGGAAAGGCAGGAAAGATCAGATTTACAAGGTTTTAATGACAAACAAGATTTTATATTTGATCACAGGGATCCTAGGAGCTAATGGAGTTTATGGTGTAAACAAAGTTTAGGTCATAAAAGTCTTTGTAACTTAAGTACTTAGCACAGTGCCTTGCACATAGTAGCTATTTAGTAAAGTTATCTGATGACTGAATTTCTAATTTTACATGTCTACATTTATAAATATCTTGGCTGATTCCTTTAACTGTACAAATCCTACTCAGACTCCTCTGCCTTAATCTTATAAGACCTAAAGTTAGTCAAGGTGAAAATATCCACAAAAACGAAGAATATGTTTTAGATCAGCATGAATAGAAATGACAGAATTTGAGCCTTTAAGCTGACATCTATGATTCTAAAATCCAAGAAGGGAAGAACTGTCAGAACTACAGAAACCATGTGGTAGATTTGTTATAACCAAAAAAGAAAGCTACTGGAAAGAAGAAGAGAAGAAATATTTATCTTCCTCAAGAAGCTAAATTTTTACTTATTAAAGACATTTTTATTAAATAACCTTTTTTTCTGAAATGAGTCATATTTTTACCTTCCACAACTCCCATTTCAACATTCCTTTTAAAAAAAAATATGGTGAAATGATATATACACATTTTAAGTTAACTTGCTGTGTTATTTTAAATGTTTCAATAAAAATCATTTGGTCTGTCTTCTCATCTGTAAAATGAGGTATAAGATAAAATTAATATCCAATAACTCCAAATATTATATTTTATGACTTACTAATAATCACTTGAAGTAGAGGAAATAAAAAGAAAAAAGTAAAGCTGAGTAAAGAGAAGCTTTTCTGACTGTGTTAACAGGAGAAGAGAGAGATGAAGGAACAAGGTTATAGAAATTTTATCTATAAAATGTAAGGATATATCATGAGGATGAAAGTGGGATTCTGGGAAATGGAGTCTTGGGGTACAAAATTCTAATTACACAGAGGGGATTGGACTAGATGAATCCCTTTAATGTCTTCATATTCTAATAGCTTCAAAAGTAAAAAAAAATGAAGCAAACTAAATAGAAAGACTGGGTTAAGAGATCTCTTAGTAAATTCCAGAAACTTAGGAACAAAGGGGTTAGAAGGGGAAGGCAGCTGACACATGGATACCTTCTTCCTAGATCAAATTCAGAATTCCTTCCATATGAAAGTACAACATCTTGTCTCCACCCCCAGTCCAGCTCAGTTTTTCCAAATCTTTGCTTTAAGATAGAATTTTAAAAAGCAAGAAATAAGAGGAAATCATATTAAAATTACCTTTCATAGACAGTATGAAGTATCACTTGGCCTGTATTTTACGAAACAAACTCTTTTTTCTCTTCTTTTTTGTGCTTTAGTTTTAGGTATGTAGATAAACACTTCAGTATTCAATCTTGCTTTCTGAAACTTTGTTCAGGAAGCTGTTTCCATTTAGTGGCTTGAGGTACAGATAACTTTGTGCTGTTCAGAACTAAAGTGTCTATTTTCTGAGATCCTTTTTCTCTATATATTTCTGTGTTTTGAGAATATAATTTCCCCCCAAATTTCAAACTAAAGATTTTGCTAACCAATATTTTATCATCAGAAGTTAATTTCTATGAAAAATTCTTAAATAAGAAAATCTATTCCAAACTAAAACATGCTATGAAACATGAATCTGCAACTTTTAAAGGTTCTTATGATGGATAATACTGTTAAAAATCAATTAATCTAATATCCACTAGGACTTAGATTTTGAACAGATATCTGAATCCCAAGTCACTTCTGACTCTTAGAATCCTTTTTACCCTTTCAAAGCTCAGCTCAAACACCATACGTTCTAAATGAAATCTTTATTGGTCCCCCAGATGCCCCGTCTCTCTCCAATTATCTGGTATATATTTTGTTCAGACTTTTTAGTTTCAAATTTCCTCCTTCCTTTCTCTCCCCCCACTCACTGAAAAAGACAAGTAATATACAATACCCATTTCAAAAATATGAAATCATGCAAAACATATTTCTATATTATCCATGTTCCAAAGAGGAAAAAAAAGAAAAGAAAGAGAAATGGAAGAGGAAAAGGAAACAATATGCTTCAATTTGGACTCTGGGGCCATCAGTTCTTTATCTAGAATTGGATAACATTTTTCATCATAAGTCCTTTGGAATTCTGGTGGATCATTTTATGTTGATCAGAGTTACTAAGGTTTTCATAGTTGATCATCTTTATAATATTGTGTTTACTGTGTAAATTTTTCTCCTGGTTCTGCTCACTTTATTTTGAATCAATTCATAAAGGATTTTCCACATCTTTCTGAAATTATTCCCTTCATCATTTCTTATGGAAAAACAGAATTCCATAACAATAATACACACAATTTGTTCAGTCATTTTCCAACTGATGGGCATCCCCTTAGTTTCTAATTTTTGCTCACCACAAAAAAAGCTGCTATATGAGTTCTTTTCCTTTTTCTGTGATCTTCTTAAGGTATAGATGTAGTAGTGGTATGGATATGTCAAAGTGTATGACCAGTTTAATTGTTTTTTGGGCATGGTTCCAAATTGTTCTCCATAATAGTTGCCCTAGCTCACAGCTCTACCAAAAGTATATTGGTATATCTATTTTTCCCATATCCCCTAAGTTTTATCATTTTCTTTTCCTGTCATGTTAGCTAATCTGGCATATGAAAGGTAGTACCTTAGAATTGTTTTATTTTGTATTTCTCTAATTATTAGTGATTTAGAGCATTTTTTGATACCACAATTGAGAACTGTTTTCTTCCTCTTTAAACTGTCTATTCATAGGCAGTTTTCAGATAAAAAAATCAAAACTATCAATAAACATACAAAAAAGTGTTCTAAATCTCTCATAAATAGAGAAATGCAAATGAAAACAACTCTGAAGTACCACCTCACACCTGGCAGATTAGCCAAAATTGGGACACTAATACATTGCTGGTGGAGTTGTAATTTGATAAAACCATTCTGGAGAGCAAATTGGAATTATGCTCAAAGAGCTTTAAAAGACTGCCTGCCCTTTGATCCAGCCATACTACTTCTGGATTTATACCTCAAAGAGATAACAACTTATATAAACATATTTATAGCCACACTCTTTGTGGTGGCAAAAAAATTGGAAAATGAGGGGATGCCCTTCAATTGGGGAATGGCTGAACAAATTGTGGTATTTGTTGGTGATGGAATACTATTGTGCTCAAAGGAATAATAAAGTGGAGGAATTCCATGGGAACTGGAACGACCTCCAGGAGTTGATGTAGAGTCAGAGGAGCAGAACCAGGAGAACATTTTACAGAGAGACTGATACATTATGGCATAATTGAATGTAATGGACTTTTCTACTAGAAGCAATGCAATGACACAGGACAATTCTGAGGGACTTTTGAGAAAGATGCTATCCAAATCTAGAGAAAAAACTGTGGGAGCAGAAACACAGTAAAAAACCATATGATTGATCACGTAGTTCAGTGGGGATGAGATTAGGATTTTGATGTTAAAGGATCACTCTATTACAAATATGAATAACATGGAAATAGGTTTTGAACATTGATACATGTATAACCCATTTGAATTGCTTGTCAGCTCAGGGAGGAGGAATGGAAAGGGGAGGGAAAGAACATGAATCATGTAACTATGGACAATCCTGAAGAATTTATGAGAAGGGAAGTTATTCATATTGAGAGACAGAATTCTGGGAATGGAAATGTAGAAGGAAAGCATTTGATTTTTCATTTGTTTAAAAGGGTATTGGATGTGTGGTTTTGGTTTTTAAAATGTTATTACAAAAATGATTAATATGGAAATAGATATTCAGTGATATTACATGATAACCCAGTGAAATTGCTTATTGGCTCCAGGAGGGGGAAGGGAAAAGAGGAGGGAAAGTATATGAATCATGTAACCATGGAAAAATATTTAAATAAAAATAAAAATAAAAAATTAATTGACTTCCCCAGAGTAACAAAGCTAAATGTTTAAGGATGAATTTGAATGTGGTTTTCTAACTCTGGGGCCAATGCTCTATCCCCTGGGACACCTATCTACCTTATAAATTGACACCACCATATAAAGACTCTAGAAAAGTTGGACATTAATCAGGTTTTGAAAATGAGGCTTTGACTTCCGGTCAAGATGGCGGCTTAGAGAAAGCTAAAGTTCAGATCTCTGGAAAACCCTTTCCGACCGATCTCAAACTATAAGCTCCTAAGGCACCGAAATTCAAAACGATCAACAGCATAGACCCTGGGAATCCTCCTCCTGGACCTGGACCTGGATCAAAAGGTACGGCCCCCCTCAAAAGCCAGAACCCGAGATCACTCGGACCTAAGGGGTAGGAGTGCAGAGTCCAAGGCTCTGGGAAGCCGAGGCCCTGCCCCGCTCAGAGAGCATGGTAGTCTGAAACAACAGCAACCCTCAGGGCGGGCAACACAGCCTCACCAGCTGGATCCTGCTATCCAAGTCTCAGTGAAAGTCACTGCCCTCGGAGCTCCGGGAAGCTGCGACTCCTTCCCTTTCCCCACAGAGGGCAGGGTCGTCTGAAACAACAGCAACCCTCAGGGCGGACAAAACAGCCTCACGGCCAACTATTCTGAAGGCAACTTCTGGAAAGCAACCCCACCCAGTCCAGTCGAGGGGGCACCTTAGCAGCAGGAAAGCAGATAGAGCCAGGGGAGAGTGTGGCCTCCTGGTCTGACCCTTCCATTCCAGTTCCAGTGAAAGTCATTGCCTTAAGGCAACCCAGGGAAAGCTCATAGAACCGACAATCTGCCCAGGACTAAAGCCTCTGAACACCAGACAGAGATAAGAAAAGCTAATCCTCCCCATTCAGAGATGGCAAACTCCACAGAAGCCCCCAATTCCCAAGAAAAATAAAAAGAAAGGGGCGACTTTGGACACATTCTATGGAGCCAAAATACAAAATACAGAGGAGATAGAAGACGATACACAAGAAAATGCTCCGAAACCTTCCAAAGGAAATGGAAACTCTCCACAAACGCATGAAGAATTTGAATCAGAAATGACCAAAAAGATGGAAGCCTTCTGGGAGGAAAAATGGGAAATAATGCAAAAGAAATTCACGCATCTACAAAACCAGTTTGACCAAAGTGAAAAGGAAAACCAGGCTTTAAAGGCCAGAATCAGGCAGCTGGAAGACAACGATCGTGTAAAAGAGCAAGAACTAATAAAGCAAAGCCAAAATACCAAGAAATTAGAAGAGAACATAAAATATCTCACCGACAAGATGACAGATCTGGAAAATAGAGGGAGAAGAGATAATTTAAGAATAATTGGACTCCCAGAAAAGCCAGAAATAAACACCAAACTGGACATGGTGATACAAGATATAATCAAAGAAAATTGCCCAGAGATTCTAGAACAAGGGGGCAATACAGCCACTGACAGAGCTCACAGAACACCTTCTACCCTAAACCCCCAAAAGACAACTCCCAGGAATGTAATTGCCAAATTCCAAAGCTATCAAACAAAAGAAAAAAATCCTGCAGGAAGCCAGAAAAAGACAATTTAGATATAAAGGAATGCCAATCAGGGTCACACAAGACCTTGCAAGTTCTACTCTGAATGATCGTAAGGCATGGAACATGATCTTCAGAAAGGCAAGAGAGCTGGGTCTCCAACCAAAAATCAGCTACCCAGCAAAACTGACTATATACTTCCAAGGGAAAGTATGGGCATTCAACAAAATAGAAGACTTCCAACTTTTTGCAAAGAAAAGACCAGAGCTCTGTGGAAAGTTTGATACCGAAAATCAAAGAGCAAGGAATACCTGAAAAGGTAAATATTAAGGAAAGGGGAAAAATGTTATCTTCTTCTCTTACTCAAACTCTCTTCTATAAGGACTACATTTATATCAATCTATGTATACTAACATGTGGAGAAAATGTAATGTATAAATAGGGGGTAAAGAAAGACCAAATAGAATAATCTTTCTCACACAAAGATTCACATGGGAAGGGGAGGGGAAGAAAACTCCTATAAGAAGGAGAGGAAGAGAGGGTTTTTTACTTAAACCTTAATCTCAGGGAAATCAACTCTGAGAGGGAAAAACATCCAGATCCATTGGGATCTTGAAGTCTATCTTACTCAACAAGGGTAGGGAGAAGGGAAAACCAAGGGGGGGAGGGGGAGAGGGAAAACAAAAAGGGAGGGAAATAGAGGGGGGAGGGGGAGGGAACAAAAAGGGAGGGACTAAAAAGGGAAACATCAAGGGAGGGGACAAGGGAGACTGATTCAAAGTAAATCACTGTACTAAAAGGTAGAGCCGAAGAAGAAAAGGTTAGAATTAGGGAAGGCTATCAAAATGCCAGGGAGTCCACAAATGACAATCATAACTTTGAACGTGAATGGAATGAACTCACCCATAAAACATAGACGAATAACAGAATAGATTAGAATCCAAAACCCTACCATATGTTGTCTTCAAGCAACACACATGAGGCTGGTTGACACCCACAAGGTCAGAATTAAAGGATGGAGTAAGACCTTCTGGGCCTCAACTGACAGAAAGAAGGCAGGAGTGGTAATCATGATATCTGATAAAGAAAAAGCAAAAATAGACCTGATCAAAAGGGATAGGGAAGGTAATTATATTTTGTTAAAAGGGACTTTAGACAATGAGGAAATATCATTAATCAACATGTATGCACCAAATAATATAGCACCCAAATTTCTAATGGAGAAACTAGGAGAATTGAAGGAAGAAATAGACAGCAAAACCATATTAGTGGGAGACTTAAACCAACCGTTATCAAATTTAGATAAATCAAATAAAAAAATAAATAAGAAAGAGGTAAAAGAAGTGAATGAAATCTTAGAAAAATTAGAATTAATAGACATATGGAGAAAAATAAATAGGGATAAAAAGGAATACACCTTCTTCTCAGCACCACATGGCACATTCACAAAAATTGACCATACATTAGGTCACAGAGACATAGCACACAAATGCAGAAAAGCAGAAATAATGAATGCAGCCTTCTCAGATCACAAGCCAATAAAAATAATGGTCAGTAATGGTACATGGAAAACCAAATCTAAAACCAATTGGAAATTAAACAATATGATACTCCAAAACCGTTTAGTTAAAGAAGAAATCATAGAAACAATTAATAATTTCATCGAGGAAAATGACAATGGCGAAACATCCTTTCAAACCTTTTGGGATGCAGCCAAAGCGGTAATCAGAGGTAAATTCATATCCCTGAATGCTTATATTAACAAACTAGGGAGAGCAGAGATCAATCAATTGGAAATGCAAATGAAAAAACTCAAAAGCGATCAAATTAAAACCCCCCAGCAGAAAACCAAACTAGAAATCCTAAAAATTAAGGGAGAAATTAATAAAATCGAAAGTGATAGAACTATTGTTTCAATAAATAAGACAAAAAGCTGGTACTTTGAAAAAACAAACAAAATAGACAAAGTACTGGTCAATCTAATTAAAAAAAGGAAGGAAGAAAAGCAAATTCACAGCATTAAAGATGAAAAGGGGGACAGCAACTCCGATAAAGAGGAAATTAAGGCAATCATTAGAAATTACTTTGCCCAATTATATGGCAATAAATACACCAATTTAGGAGATATGGATGAATATATACAAAAATACAAACTGCCTAGACTAACAGAAGAGGAAATAGAATTCTTAAATAATCCCATATCAGAAAATGAAATCCAACAAGCCATCAAAGAACTTCCTAAGAAAAAATCCCCAGGGCTTGATGGATTCACCAGTGAATTCTATCAAACATTCAGAGAACAATTAATCCCAATACTATACAAACTATTTGACATAATAAGCAAAGAGGGAGTTCTACCAAACTCCTTTTACAACACAAACATGGTACTGATTCCAAAACCAGGCAGGTCAAAAACAGAGAAAGAAAACTATAGGCCAATCTCCCTAATGAATATAGATGCAAAAATCTTAAATAGGATACTAGCAAAAAGACTCCAGCAAGTGATCAGAAGGATCATTCACCATGATCAAGTAGGATTTATACCAGGGATGCAGGGCTGGTTCAACATTAGGAAAACCATCCACATAATTGACCACATCAACAAGCAAACCAGCAAGAACCACATGATTATCTCAATAGACGCAGAAAAAGCATTTGATAAAATACAACACCTATTCCTATTAAAAACACTAGAAAGTATAGGAATAGAAGGGTCATTCCTAAAAATAATAAACAGTATATATCTAAAACCATCAGCTAATAACATCTGCAATGGGGATAAATTAGATGCATTCCCAATAAGATCAGGAGTGAAACAAGGATACCCATTATCACCTCTACTATTTGACATTGTACTAGAAACACTAGCAGTAGCAATTATAGAAGAAAAAGAAATTGAAGGCATCAAAATAGGCAAGGAGGAGACCAAGTTATCACTCTTTGCAGATGACATGATGGTCTACTTAAAGAATCCTAGAGATTCAACCAAAAAGCTAATTGAAATAATCAACAACTTTAGCAAAGTTGCAGGATACAAAATAAACCCACATAAGTCATCAGCATTTCTATACATCTCCAACACAGCACAGCAGCAAAAACTAGAAAGAGATATCCCATTCAAAATCACCTTAGACAAAATAAAATACCTAGGAATCTACCTCCCGAGACAAACACAGGAACTATATGAATACAACTACAAAACACTCTCCAAACAACTAAAACTAGACTTGAGCAATTGGAAAAACATTAACTGCTCATGGATAGGACGAGCCAATATAATAAAAATGACCATCCTACCCAAACTTATTTATCTATTTAGTGCCATACCCATTGAACTACCAAAATACTTCTTCACTGATTTAGAAAAAAACATAACAAAGTTCATTTGGAAGAACAAAAGATCAAGGATATCCAGGGAAATAATGAAAAAAAAAAACACATATGATGGGGGCCTAGCAGTCCCTGACCTTAAACTATATTACAAAGCAGCAGTCATCAAAACAATTTGGTACTGGCTAAGAAACAGAAAGGAAGATCAGTGGAATAGACTGGGGGAAAGCAACCTCAGCAAGACAGTATACGATAAACCCAAAGATCCCAGCTTTTGGGACAAAAATCCACTATTCGATAAAAACTGCTGGGAAAATTGGAAGACAGTGTGGGAGAGACTAGGAATAGATCAACACCTCACACCCTACACCAAGATAAATTCAAAATGGGTGAGTGACTTAAACATAAAGAAGGAAACCATAAGTAAATTGGGTAAACACAGAATAGTAAACATGTCAGACCTTTGGGAGGGGAAAGGCTTTAAAACCAAACAAGACATAGAAAGAATCACAAAATGTAAAATAAATAATTTTGACTACATCAAACTAAAAAGCTTTTGTACAAACAAAACCAATGTAACTAAAATCAGAAGGGAAACAACAAATTGGGAAAAAATCTTCATAGAAACCTCTGACAAAGGTTTAATTACTCATATTTATAATGAGCTAAATCAATTGTACAAAAAATCAAGCCATTCTCCAATTGATAAATGGGCAAGGGACATGGATAGGCAGTTCTCAGATAAAGAAATCAAAACTATTAATAAGCACATGAAGAAGTGTTCTAAATCTCTTATAATCAGAGAGATGCAAATCAAAACAACTCTGAGGTATCACCTCACACCTAGCAGATTGGCTAACATAACAGCAAAGGAAAGTAATGAATGCTGGAGGGGATGTGGCAAAGTAGGGACATTAATTCATTGCTGGTGGAGCTGTGAACTGATCCAACCATTCTGGAGGGCAATTTGGAACTATGCCCAAAGGGCGACAAAAGAATATCTACCCTTTGATCCAGCCATAGCACTGCTGGGTCTGTACCCCAAAGAGATAATGGACAAAAAAGTCTTGTACAAAAATATTCATAGCTACGCTCTTTGTGGTGGCCAAAAACTGGAAAACGAGGGGATGTCCATCAATTGGGGAATGGCTGAACAAATTGTGGTATATGTTGGTGATGGAATACTATTGTGCTAAAAGGAATAATAAAGTGGAGGCATTCCATGGAGACTGGAACAACCTCCAGGAAGTGATGCAAAGCGAGAGGAGCAGAACCAGGAGAAGATTGTACACAGAGACTAATACACTGTGGAATAATCGAACGTAATGGACTTCTCCATTAGTGGTGGTGTAATGTCCCTGAACAATTTGCAGGGATCTAGGAGAAAAAAACACTATTCATCAGCAAAGGATAAACTATGGGAGTGGAAACACCGAGGAAAAGCAACTGCCTGAATACAGCGGTTGAGGGGACATGACCGAGGAGAGACTCTAAATGAACACTCTACTGCAAATATTATCAACATAGCAATGGGTTCAAATCAAGAAAACATGTAATGCCCAGTGTATTTACGCGTCGGCTATGGGGGGTGAGGGGCATGGGGGGAGGAAAAGAAAATGATCTATGTCTTTAATGAATAATGCTTGGAAATGATAAAATAAAATATAATTAAAAAAAAGAAAATGAGGCTTTATTTTGCCTTTCTCCACATGAAAATTAAAATCAACCAATCAACAATAATCTATGAAGCACTTACTATATATAAGGCATTGTGCTAGATGCTGAAGATCCAAAGAAAGGTAAAAGTAGTCCCTACCCTAAAGAAGTTCACATTCTAAAAGAAAAAACAACAATTAATTAACGAAGTATAAATAAGATAAACCTGAGTATTTATTTGAGATATATACTGGAATCAAATTCAGAATGAAAAATACAAGAAGCAGAGGGGACTGGAAAAGGCCTTTTTTTTTTTTTAATATATTTTATTTGATCATTTCCAAGCATTATTCGTTAAATAGATCATTAGATATAGATATATATAGATAATATAGATATATATACATATAGATAATATAGACATAGATCATTTTCTTTTCCTCCTCCCCCCACCCCCCATAGCCGACGCGTAAGTCCACTGGGCATTAGATGTTTTCTTGATTTGAACCCATTGCTTTGTTGATAGTATTTGCATTAGAGTGTTCATTTAGAGTCTCTCCTCTGTCATGTCCCCTCAACCTCTGTATTCAGGCAGTTGCTTTTTCTTGGTGTTTCCACTCCCATAGTTTATCCTTTGCTTATGAATGGTGTTTTTTTCTCCTGGATCCCTGCAAGTTGTTCAGGGACATTACACCGCCACTAATGGAGAAGTCCATTACGTTCGATTATACCACAGTGTATTAGTCTCTGTGTAGAATGTTCTCCTGGTTCTGCTCCTCTCGCTCTGCATCACTTCCTGGAGGTTGTTCCAGTCTCCATGGAACTTCTCCACTTTATTATTCCTTTTAGCACAATAGTATTCCATCACCAACATATACCACAGTTTGTTCAGCCATTCCCCAATTGATGGGCATCCCCTCGTTTTCCAGTTTTGGGCCACCACAAAGAGCGCAGCTATGAATATTTTTGTACAAGTCTTTTTGTCCATTATCTCTTTGGGGTACAGACCCAGCAGTGCTATGGCTGGGTCAAAGGGTAGATATTCTTTTGTCGCCCTTTGGGCATAGTTCCAAATTGCCCTCCAGAATGGTTGGATCAGTTCACAGCTCCACCAGCAATGAATTAATGTCCCTACTTTGCCACATCCCCTCCAGCATTCATTACTTTCCTTTGCTGTTATGTTAGCCAATCTGCTAGGTGTGAGGTGATACCTCAGAGTTGTTTTGATTTGCATCTCTCTGATTATAAGAGATGTAGAACACTTCTTCATGTGCTTGTTAATAGTTTTGATTTCTTTATCTGAGAACTGCCTATCCATTTCCCTTGCCCATTTATCAATTGGAGAATGGCTTGATTTTTTGTACAATTGATTTAGCTCATTATAAATATGAGTAATTAAACCTTTGTCAGAGGTTTCTATGAAGATTTTTTCCCAATTTGTTGTTTCCCTTCTGATTTTAGTTATATTGGTTTTGTTTGTACAAAAGCTTTTTAGTTTGATGTAGTCAAAATTATTTATTTTACATTTTGTGATTCTTTCTATATCTTGCTTGGTTTTAAAGCCTTTCCCCTCCCAAAGGTCTGACATGTATACTATTCTGTGTTTACCCAATTTACTTATGGTTTCCTTCTTTATGTTTAAGTCACTCACCCATTTTGAATTTATCTTGGTGTAGGGTGTGAGGTGTTGATCTATTCCTATTCTCTCCCACACTGTCTTCCAATTTTCCCAGCAGTTTTTATCGAATAGTGGATTTTTGTCCCAAAAGCTGGGATCTTTGGGTTTATCGTATACTGTCTTGCTGAGGTTGCTTTCCCCCAGTCTATTCCACTGATCTTCCTTTCTGTTTCTTAGCCAGTACCAAATTGTTTTGATGACTGCTGCTTTGTAATATAGTTTAAGGTCAGGGACTGCAAGGCCCCCATCATATGTGTTTTTTTTCATTATTTCCCTGGATATCCTTGATCTTTTGTTCTTCCAAATGAACTTTGTTATGGTTTTTTCTAAATCAGTGAAGAAGTATTTTGGTAGTTCAATGGGTATGGCACTAAATAGATAAATGGAAAAGGCCTTTTGAAGAAAGTGAGATTTGAATTGTCTTGAAGGAAGTCTTGGAAGTTAAGAGGCAGAGGTGGGCAAAGACAGCCTTCTAGGAATGGGCAGTTAAAATGTGCTCAGATACGTGGTGCACTTCCCTGTTTGAGAAACTTTCGGTTTCTAGACTAGTGTGGCCAGATTATAGAATGAATGAAGGAAAAGAAAAGAGCAAATTATAATGAACTTTAAATGTTAAATAAAAGATTTTATACTTAATGTTGAAGTAAATAGGGAACCACTGGGGTTTATTTGGTATGCAGGAGTATGCTTTAAGAAGATCCCACCTGATCATAATGAATACTTCTCGTGATCACTTGCTAGAGTCTTTTTGCTAGTATTCTAGTTAAGATTTTTGCATCTATGTTCATTAAGGAGATTGATCTGTAGTTTTCTTTCTCTGTTTTTGACCTGTCTGGATTTGGAATCCAAACCATATTTGTGTCATAAAAGGAATTTCGTAGAATTCCTTCTTTGCTTATTATCTCAAATAGTTTGTATAGTATAGGGATTAGTTCTTCTTTGAATGTTTGATAGAATTCACTTGTGAATCCATCAGGTCCTGGGAATTTTTTCTTAGGGAGTTCTTTGATGGCTTGTTCAATTTCTTTTTCTGATATGGGATTATTTAAGAATTCTATTTCTTCTTCTTTTAATCTAGGTAATTTATATTTTTGTAAATATACATCCATATCACCTAAATTCCCATATTTATTGCCATATAGTTGGGCATAATAGTTTTAGATGATTGCCTTAATTTCTTCTGCATTAGAGGTGAGGTCTCCCTTTTCATCTTTGATACTGTTAATTTGGTTTTCTTCTTTCCTTTTTTAATTAGATTAACCAATACTTTATCTATTTTATTTGTATTTTTCAAAGTACCTGCTTCAAGTCTTATTTATTCATTCAAAAGTTCCCATAATTTCAATTTTATTAATTTTTAAGATTTCTAATTTAGTTTTCATCTGGGGATTTTTAATTTGTTCTTTTTCTAGTTTTTTAAATTTGCATGCCCATTGACCTCTGACCATCCTGATTTGTTAATATATCCATATATTTCAAGGATATAAATTTCCCCCTGAGTACTGCTTTGGCTGCATTCCGTAGGTTTTGGTATAATGTCTTATCATTGTCATTCTCTTCAATGAAATTATTAAGTGTTTCTATGATTTGTTCTTTTTTGGAGAATCATATTTTGGAGAATCAATTTTGGAGAATCATATTTAATTTCCAATTAATTTTTGGCTTGCCTCTCCATGTACTCTTGCTAATTATTATCTTTATTGCATTATGATCTGAAAAGGTTGCATTTATTATTTCTAATTTTTAACATTTGTTTGCCATGTTTTTATGCCCTAGTACATGGTCAATCTTTGTGAATGTACCATGTGATGCTGAAAAGGTGTATTCCTTTTTGTCCCTATTTATTTTTCTCCATATATCTATTAACTCCAATTTTTCCAAGATTTCATTCATATCTTTTACCTTTGTTAATCAATTTTTTGTTTGATTTATCTAGATCTGATAGGGAAAACTCGGTTCTCCCACTAGTATAGTTTAACTATCTATTTCCTCCTTCAACTCCACTAGTTTCTCCTTTAGAAATTTGGATGCTATACCATTTGCTGCATACATGTTGAGAATTGACATTTCCTCATTGTCTATATTGCCTTTTTTCAGAATGTTATTACCTTCTCTATCTCTTTTAATGAGATCTATTTTTACTTTGGCTATGTCAGATATCATGACTGTGACTCCTGACTTATTTTCCTCAGTGGAAGCCCAATAGATTTTGCTCCAGCAGTTTACCTTTATCCTATGTGTGTCTGCCTGCCTCAAATGTCTTTCTTTCTTTTTTAAAAACCCTTACCTTCCATCTTGGATTCAATACTGTGTATTGGCTCCAAGGCAGAATAGTGGTAAGGGCTAGGCAATGTGGGTCAAGTGACTTGCCCAGGGTGACAGAGCTGGGAAATGTCTGAGGCCCTCATGTGTGTTTCATGTAGACAACATATGGTAGGATTTTGGTTTCTAATACATTCTGCTATTTGCTTCTGTTTTATGGGTGAGTTCGTCCCATTCACATTCAGAGTTATGATTAGTAGTAGTGGTAGTCTCTCGGTGACCAAGAATGACAATTGTCTTTGTGCATTATCATCTATTGATGTACCCTCATGTGGCTTTGAAGTCCAAAGACTGAGGCGCAAAGTTTGTGGCACATGGGGCATGGGACGCCAGTTGTTACGGGAGGTGCGGTTGTGGCCTGGTGTTGGCGTTCACACGCAGTGGCAAGACATCGACGTCGTTCATCTTCAGAGGTGGTGGTGGCATGGTTAATATGGGTTTGCCAGCTGCTTCTGACAGAGGCAGCAAGTTCTAGTTGCTTTGGTGTAATGCCAGTCCACTTCAAGTTTGACTTTAGCTGATCTTTGTATCCTTTCTTTGGTTGGCCTTGTTTATCAACTGTGTATTCCCCAACATTTTATTTCCCCTCCTAGTTCTGGTATTTCTTCTTTTAAACCAGTGGTTGCTTTTAATCAGCTCCCCCCAATCCCCATCATTATTTTACTTCCTTTTCTGCCCCCTCCCTTTTTGTTCCCCTCTTATTATTTTTAGGGTCTATTAAATTCCCTCCACCCCTTTCCCTCCCTTTTGGTACTCTCTGCCCCATCCCCCCCCCAATGGTTTTTCCCTCTCAACTTCCCTGTAGGGTAAGATAGAATTTGATACCCCAATGGATCTAGAAGCTCTTCCCTCTCAGAACTGATTTCACTGAGAGTTGGTTTAAGTATTACCTATTAATGCTCTCTTCCTCTACTTCTTATAATAGTATTCTTCCCCTCCCCTTTCTATGCACCTCTTTCTGTGATTTAGATTACCTTATTTTTCTTATTCCTTAAAGTTTCTCTTGGTGCCATCTTCTATTCTCTCCCTTTTCTTTTTTTGTATATCATCTTAGACCACTTAGTACCCCAACTTCTACCTATGAATAATTCTTCTAATTACTATAATAATGAATATAATTTTTGTGAGTTATGAATAACATTTTTTTGATATAGGAATATAAACAATTTGACCTTACTGAAGCCCTGAAAGAGAATTAATTTTTTTTTTCTTTCTCCATTCTTTCTTATTTACCTTCTCTTGATTTTTGTGTTTGGATATCAAACTTTCTTCTTAGTTCTGGTCTTTCCTTTACAAATACTTGGAAATCTTCTATTTTGTTGAATGCCCATATTTTCTCCTGGAAGTATATCGTCAGTTTTGATGGGCAGGTGATCTTTGGTTGTAGACCCAATTCTGTTCCCTTTCTGAATATCATATTCCAAACCTTGAGGTCTTTTGGTATGGAGGCTGCCAGATCCTATATAATTCTGATTGGTGTTCCTTGATATCTGAATTGTCTATTTTTGGCTTCTTGCAATATTTTTTCCTTAGCTTTCTTCCCCAATTTTTAAAGAAATCTATCAATTGTTATTACCCATTTTCATCTATGTAAGAAAATATTTAATTCAATTCAATATGCCTTTATGAAGTACACGGGGACAGTAGAGGTTAGGAAGACAAAAACAAAGCAGCTCCTCCCTGCCCTGAAGCATTTTATATCCCACTTGAATAACAGATATTATAAATTGAAGAAATACATATTTCAGAAAGGGAGGCAAAATATTAACAACTGGAGGGGAAGGCAAAAGTGTCTCATGTCAGAGTTGGTACTAGAACTGAAACTTATTCTATCCTTTCCACTTTCAATCAATATGCATTTATTAAGTCTACAATTTGCTAAGGACCAAGATGGTACAAAAAAACAGTCTTTGCTTCTAACAAAAAGGGCAACAAGTGCATTAAAAACTATACATAATAAACATAAGTTTATTTAAGTTGGGAGGGGGGAAGATATCTATGGAAATAATGAAAGGCTCTATGGAGAAGCTAGTTCCCAAGTCAAGTTGTATAGATGGCAGCAACTGTTAGAGTTGATGTAGGGAGAGAACATTATAATCTCTAAGGGGGAAAGGTAGGGTAGCCAATATAAAAGGAATGGCCAGAGAAGATGGAATATTATAAGTTAGGATCATCAAAGAGACTAAAATGACCAGGTGAAAAAAATGCCTGATAGGACTAATATTACTGGAATAGTGTGTGGGAGATAAGTTGTGAAGGATTTTTAATACTCAGCAGAGGAATTTGCACTGAATTCCAGGGAGAATAGTAGCCACTGTTTTAAATGAGTAAGAGAGACATGGTCAGACACATATTTTAGGAAAATGACTCTGGCAACTAAGTGGAGGGTGAATTGGAAAGGGTAAAGGTTTTAGGAAGGGAAATCAGTTAGCAATTGCAACATTCCAGACAAAAGATAATACAGAAGCTAGAAGTACTATGAGGATTCAGAAATCCTGCTTTTAAAATAATTACATTAATATCTGGTAACAATTCCTTATTAAAAATGAGGAGTTCTGAAGGAGAAAGAAGCTTGAGACTCCATGTTAATAGGAGGGAGATATGGAATGTAGTAAACAGGTGAGAGAGAATAAAGTATGGAAGAAATGACTGGGGAAAAAATGAAAGCCAAGGAAAGGGAAAAAATGGCCTGAGGAAAAAGACAATATAAACAAAAGAAAATGATACAAATGAAGCCATGTACAATAATATTTACAGAAAGCATTCTAGAACATAAATTGAGAAAATACCATTTTTCCTTATTGTATATTGTATTACTTAGTGTGACGTAGAGAAAAAGCACTGGAGTCCTTGAACTTGGTCTTGAACCCA
Source organism: Monodelphis domestica (assembly GCF_027887165.1). Classification (NCBI taxonomy): domain Eukaryota; kingdom Metazoa; phylum Chordata; class Mammalia; order Didelphimorphia; family Didelphidae; genus Monodelphis; species Monodelphis domestica. The sequence continues at coordinate 171,576,527 of NC_077229.1, forward strand.
GCTTTGATGTTTACTCTCTAGGCAATGTTGTCCAAAGCATTTAACCTCTTGTTTTTATTTTCCTGGCATGTGAAATGTCAAGTTATGGCAAAATGTTACCTAAAGCCATTTCTAATTCTAAATTTATGCTTCTATGAGTTTTAATGAAATTTTACATTAAGCTTTTTTTTTTTAAGTTAAAAAAGGAAGTAAATAATTTGTTACATTTCATACCTATAAAGAAAGGATGACAAAAAATAGAAGACAAATTCTACTCAAGGGGGCATTGTATCTTACTTGGTTCATTGGGTCATATGTTTTTTTTCCATTTTGAAATTCCTTCAAATTGGTCTACATCCTACAAGTTATACTACTCAGGATTAAATCTTAAAAGAAGAGAGTCTCTTTGTAGATTCCTCTGCTATATCCTGCAGACGTTCTCCCCATAACCTTTAAAGTGTTTAGAACTATGAAGACTCCAGTTCTGTTTGCCTTTTAGAAATCTAAATGAAATCCTGGAGGTCAGTTAACCTACCATTTGAGAAACATTGACCTACCATGCTACTTTGAAGATTGCTATCAGAAATATCATATCAAAAAAAGATGGTTATATTAGATGATATCTAGAGTCAACTCTAGCTTTAAAGTCTGTGACCTTATTGAGAAGGTATCTTATCCAACAAAATTATCAAAAGATTCTGAACAATTTTAACTTCAAATTCTTACCATACCCTATTTTATTAATGATCTTTCCATTTAGAAATAACCAGGAGTCATGAACAAATATGGCTATTTTTTAAAGGCTCTAAGTTGTTTCACAATTAATTTTATATGGAGTTATTACCATCAATAACTGGCCAGAAACCATATCTCAGTGATAGATGTTACCTCTTTCCTGGTCTCTAAATTCAGCAAAGTAAGAACTTCTCTAAGGAGGTGTTTTTCAGAAAATGTTTTTTAGGGCTTGGCATGGTAACCTTTGAAGGTTTCAATGTTCTCACGATTTCAATAGCACAAGTAACTCATAATTTTAACCCAGGATCTAAAATACTGCCAACTCTGCATTGTTCAATGTCTAGTTCAATTTGGGAATAAAGTATGCCCCTTTCTTCCTCTCTCCATTCCTATTTCCTGCCAAACCTTTGGCTATTTCACTGCTCACTAAACACCTATCCCCAAGGGTAAGAAGACAAAATAAAAAGAGCTAAAAGTGAGAAAAGTTGGTTCTACAGAGGTTCTAATAAAAAATGTTATGTGGTATGAGGTGTGAGTCATTGACTGGAACTACATTTGGGCTAATAATAAAAATAACAATCCTCTCAAAGTTCAATTAATTTTGGGAGGAAGTTGAAGGGAGAATTAGAAGGTAAAGTACGACAGCCAGGAGATGTAAGCATGGACCTTGTGTGCCCTGAGATAGCTTTGGTATCTCTGAAATAATTCTTAAACACTATCTAAATAGGCTCTGTTAAAATTAGTGTTTGGGCTCATACTCCAGCTATCTTATTCCAAAGAATGCAAGAAAAATAGATGCAGTAGCATAGAAAAGGAAAATGACCATAAATGAAACCAGTGTGACACTTTACTGGAATATAGTGGATCATGAGGAACCCCTAGGCAATCTGGTATGCCAAGAGGATGAGATATATCAGAACAAAATAGAAATACCAATATTCTCCTTACAGAGGATGGAAATGACAATCAAAGCAGGTAAACAATAAGAGTGTATAAAGGAGACTGAAGACATGCCTGGAAATAGATACTATCAGACACAGAGAAGGGGCTTATACAGCTTTCTGTCAATGCTGTCTTCAATCATCAGAGCAATAAAAAAAAAAAAAACCCAACACCTCTATCTCTAAGCCTGGATCCACTGTTTAAAAATAAACTAAGAGGTAATTATAATATAGAGCGAAAAATACTGAAGATCCAGAGGGAATGAAAAAAACTCTCTTTAATGAAAACTCTAGAAATGGTTCACAAAAATGAAATATAAGACAGAAACAATTCTGATATCTAAAGTTATTTTGTAAAGGAGATAGACACCCTTAGATGAGAATTCAGAAAAGCCCTTTTGGAGATTGATGACATGGATCCAACTAGTAGACCAATTATACCAAAACAGAGTAAATTTAAAAAGCTGCTCATATGCTTTCATTATCATGACTGAATTCATTCCTGTCATAGTATTTGACAGAAAGTATAAGACATTTTAATACTTCCTCAAACACAACAGTATGGGTAGCAATCATTACCTAAATAAGACTTATAAAAGGAAAGTGAAAACACTAAAGAATATCGTCAAGGACAGGTGTATCAAATACTACCACGATAAAAAGAAGCTTGAGATAGTTTGTTAAAATTTGTAAAAAAGGCATCAGGAGATTTTAATAATTCTAGTTGGAGCATATGATAGAAAACTTAAATGATATATTAATCAATAAAAGACAACAAAAGAAAAATACAGAAAAAGACTCCCCAAAACAAAAGCATATCAGAAATTTGAGATCTCCTGAAATAATCAGTTGAAAGTCAAATTGAAAAGGTTAAGATGATAGAGTCAGATAAGGCCAAAAAAACAAAAACAAAAACAAAATCAACAATTCAAAGGTGAAACTTTTTAATATAGTCTTGAGAATTAAATAAATTAGAGGTGAATGTCCTAAAAAGGAAGATACAGAAAATTCTGATCACAAGAAATCCAACACATCAAAACTGCAAGTTGGTGTGAATGGGAAACAGAAAGCTTGAGTACTGCTCATATGTATAATGAAGAAAACAATCGCAATGCAACTACCTTAAAGGAAGTGACTACAGTGCTAGATTGCCTAGAAACCTGGAAAGTAAGAGTATCATATAAAAATCCAAATAGTTATCTTTAAACATGTCTAATACTACATAAACTAATAGCAAAGCACTATATTTTTATTCTGAACTAAACAAATAGCAACTAAAATAAGCATTTTAGAACAGAATGTAAGCATATTACAACAGAAAAATGAGGACTGCAATGAAACCATGAATTTTTATTAAATATAGCATGCTTTTCCTTTCATATGTATAATAAATTCAATGTATACTTTAAACATACATGTCTAGTAAAACAAGGTTAATTTTTATACTGTCTGTATGTGATAACATTTTTCTTTCTGCACACTGAATCCATCAGGTTTGTCAAAAGCTGGAAAACATGCTTCATCATTGGTCCTTTAGAATCATGTTTGGTCATTGCATTGAAGAAAAATCTCAATATTTTCTATTGTTGCTTTTCTTAACAATGCTGTTGTTTTGTATAAATCATTTTGTAGGTTCTGCTTATGTCATTCACTCTTTATCATTTAATCAAGTTTCATATTTTATAGCATAATAATATTTGTTCATTTTAACATTCATATATCACAATTTACTTAACAATTCCCCACTTTCTTATTAAAAAGGAAGTCAAACCAGAATATCTTATTCATTTGATGTGCCTGGGAGACATAAAGCAATATGGCTTCACCCAGAACACACTAAACAGATTCTTCATCTGTGATATCTTGCTCCACTGATATCAAAATTCTACTTGGATGGGATTGCAATAAAATTCTTAATAGATGTTGAGCCAAGATAGAATTGAAACTGGGGGTCACAATAAATCAATGGATAATAGTAATACCCATAAATATCTTGGTCACGTTCAGGCAAGATAAATCATGCATAAAGTTGTCAAGGAGAAAACTATAGATAAATATATTGAGACTTACTGACATTACAAAATCAAAGCTTAGTGGTGAGAACACATTTAAAGTACCTACATCCTAAATTATAACTGTCCTCGTGCACATTTTGGAACTGTAAAATAAATCATAACGGATGTGGAAACCATGCCAACAAAAACTTAACAAACAAACAAAAACCTCTATTAACAAACCCTGGGCTTGTCATCCTAAGGCGGCTATTGAAAGTGTAACACTACAAAAAAAGGCAAAAAGAAAATAAAGGAAGAAGACAAACATTTTTAGAGCATGTGATAAACAGATCACTTACAGAAATAATTAGATATCTAGTTCCTGGATAATAGTAAAGGTTGAAAACATGTGCATGCTACTGGATTTGTTAAGTATGTTATAAAGTGGTTTAACCTCAAGATGGTGCCTGTGAAAAAGCTAAGATACAAGAATAGAATCAAAAAGTCACAGCATTGGCAACATTCTCAAGCAATAATTAAACAACTATGAAGTATCAAATATCTGAGTCTTTTGGATTTGTTTCTAGAAAAGCAGAGATTTCTAATGGCACTTCAGAATAAGCTCATTATCACCAGCAGAAGTTACAAAGGGTGTTATCTTTAGGTACTACGGACTTAGTTATCAATATAGATGATGCAAGCAAATGGTAAAAACTATGATGTAACACTGCGGGCTATAACACTTTAGCTCCTAAAATATTATTTGTTGGCTAGAATTATTCACCAGTAACCCACTATCTTTCCCAGATTGGCAGATGACAAATCTCTATTCTATAAATAGAGAGAAATATTCTAAAGAATTCAATGAATAAATTGTACTGTACCAGAACCATTATTATTAGGCCATTATTACAGATTTTTCCTTTTCTTTCATTCTCATGGTGAAGCTGAGCATCAGGACAATGTGACCAGAGTTTGAAGTCAGCAATGGTACTTATATGCCTATGTGAATTTGGGTATGTGACATCACTTGTCTGGGCTTTAGTTTTTTACCTCAGATGTAAAATAAGGAAGTGTATAGAATAGATTAATATGGCCACTAAGATCCTTCCAGTTTTCATATTCTATGCCTGTGACCAGATGTCCTTGGAGGTCTTTTCTGATTCAAAATCTATGTGCCTCTTATTTGCCTAGGAAGTGGATATATTCAACTTCTTTAGGAAGTCTTTACTATTGTCAAAGTGTTTCAACAGCTCCTTTTAATAACTTCATTTTTCTCAACCCCCAGGATATTAAATTGGCAAATGTACAGGAGTAATATATAAGGATTTAAAGTGTTTGGTGTGGGAATGTTTGAAGACCCCAAAACACCAATGTCTAGTAATTTATTACGACCTGTAATTACAGACCTCAACTTTAAGTAACAGGAGTAGTCTATTGATCCAACTACACTGAGCAGAACAAACAGTTCTCTGCTAGGGATTTTCAAGTAAATGCTTCTCTCTAAAAGAAGTCCTAACTCTGCCACAGTTGAAATTCCTAGGAGACCAAAAACCACAAAAAGAATGTAAGGTTTTTTTGTTAGTATTTTTTAAAGCAACACAACATTTACTAAAACACAAACTAATACCAGAGCAAGATAAATGTTGCAAAATTCAAGTCCAATACAAAATAATATGAACGGGAACTGTGATTAGTATGCCTTCCTTTGCAGTGGTTCCCCTATCTAAGTCTGCATGAATTAAAACCTCCCTACAATTATCAGAACAACACAAAATCCTAAGAACAAAAAATCTGTGTGGTGGACACATCTCATATGAATGAGATCTCAATTTTTAATACTATAATATTGAGTAAGAGTTTTAAGAAAAGTATGGTCTTAAATTTAAAACATAAGCTGTCACAAGAAGAATTTTTGCTTTCCTTCCTTGAGCAGTTTCAATTTTCATTTTGGATTCACAACATTCAGTGTGGTATTGTTAAATATGTTTATGCATTAATTTTCTGCTCTGTTTCCAAATCTACAGCCAGATCAAGCCAGAATCAGAGACGCTGAACTATTTTCCCACACCTCCTGATGCCAAGTCCTAAAATATACAGTTTAATTCTTTCACCAATTGTTGCAAATTGACCAAAATACCGAGTTTATTTTCCTAGTTGAATTTATCTTTATTCATCAGGAAGAGCCAAACACTGGAGGCCTCCATCCTTGGCCTGCCCGAAAGCACAGGGATGATGATCATAGCTTGGCCACACTATTGCTCACTTGGCCTTATCAAAATAACTACAGCGTTCTTGTTCAATCACAGAACCTCCCCAAGGGCTAAACACTTTGACCGCTGTTTGTACTTAAGTCAACAGAAACAAGTGGCCTGCTTTAGTCTTCATTACCTTTGTTCAGGCTGTTTCAATGCAAGGGTGGTAAAAATGATTAACTATTTCTAAGCCCAATACTTAAGCCTCTACCTCATGTTTTGAACTCTACCACCACCCAGAATGAAATTCAGGAAGCTCTAGCTTTATTCTCACACAAGTGCAGAGCTCCCTATCAACTTGTCAGCATGAAAAGAATCATTCACATCTTAAAGAGTAAATCATCAAAGTATCACATAAACAAATACTCTTTGTTATTTAATATAAGCAACTGTTAGAATGTTCATGTTTTTTAAAATCAGGTTCATTTAAAGGCTACATTAAAAGATGTCTTTAAAAATAATCATTTTTTATTCTATTTAACAGATATAATTTTTTTCTAAAAATTGATATCTATTATTATGCCATGTTTGCTCTCCAATAGAGCATTATCCTCCTGCCATTAAAAATCACCTCTTATAACCCAAAATTTTTAAGCAGAAGAAAAAAATGAAGTTAAGCAATGTGAACCAACCCATTAATCATGTCTAACAGTACATGCAGTAGCTATACTTTCAACAGTCCATTAAAAAAATTCATATACTGATTTTTAGAAACCCTTGGCAAGAAATAACAGCTATGGTTTAAAATGTAGGGTAAGATGAAAGATAAACACAAAAAATAGAAACATCCATTGATAGCAGGCAAACAAACCAAATATGAAAGATGACCTTGGTGTAATGTGCAATAAAAAGCATTTGAAATTTAAAGAAAAAACTCAAGTAAAAAAAGGGGTGGTTGTAAGTGAAGTATTTTCTTAATATTTGAAAACTGTGAAAAGTATGAAAGAAAAACTTTTGAAGAGAGTAAACAGCCACCTTCTTTGGCCCATTCTGCCCAGATATATTTGTTCTTTTCCAAACCAGTGACACAAAGATATTCTAAATATTGTGATAACCTCATTTTTAAAAAGTTTATATTTTTATGTTGAACATAAGAAGTCATGAAAATACAGTTGATAAATTAAATAGTGTTTTAGAAATAAATCTAAAAGCAATTACTAGTAATTAGTAAAATACTAGGTGATTAGAAGTTCAGAGATGCTGAAAATGTTCAATGTATTGGCATTTTAGAATGGAATTTGCACAAAACTGTTTGGATGAAAATTTTTGAAGAGAGTAATCCCTTGAAAGCTACAGAATCTGAATTTCATGAAGAGAAACAGTAAAAAATCCTGTTATAAGACTGTAAACAAATGTAAGATTGCCCTAACTTTTAAAAATTAGGTATTGACCTGGAAATCAGTGGTTTCTCCAGGTAGGATAAACTTGAAGAACAGTAGCACCTCACATTGCTTTGCTATAGTGGAGAAGTAGACTGCTTCATGCAATACCTATAATTCCTGAACCAACAAATAATACAAGTCAAATTTTATTGTGAACATAAGGTGTCAAATTTTATTGAGAGCTTAACGTGTCAGTTTCTGTCTTAGGGGAACTGGGAAACAATATTTTAGTACTTACATAACATTTTAGATTTGCCCACAGTTTTACAACCATTTATTAGTTCTTACAACACTCTAGTGAGGGTTATCGTTATCAAACATTTTATAGACAAAGAAGATAAAAAGCAAAGAGGTTTTTTTTTTTTTTTTTTGTGGAGGTGAGGTTTGGTACCTGTCTAGAGAACATCAGTGAATAATACCTCTACCAAAAGAATAATGTTTTATACTGACTAAGGTGTAATTTGAAAAACAGTAATTTTTAAATGTAATGAAAGGAGGAGTAGCACAATAGACTGAGAACCTGTCTCAAACAGGAAGAGCAAGGTTTAAGATGCATACAGACTATGTGACCTTAAGTAAGTTACTGAACCTTTCTCAATGACCCAAAGAAACGCATTAAGGACCATAAAAATACTCACTGGTATACATTGAGATAACACATGTGAAATGCTCTACAAACTCTAATGCACTTTATGTGTTGCTGTTATTGGTATTATTGTAGGTCATTCAAGGCAGCACTTTTCTATTTTGAAGATATCTCAGACTGGTAGTCAAGTTTTACTTCTGTCAAGCCTGAATGTACCACTCTGCAATATCCACCCATTGCTCCTTTTTCTGCCCTTTGGAGCCAGTGAGAAGATGTTTAATTCCTTTTCCATGTGACACCTTTCAGATATGTGAAGATAGCTGTCATGTTCCTCCATTCTCAGCTAAAAATGGCCCTTTTACCTTCAGCCTGTCCTCACTGCATGGTTTGATTTTATTTATAAAAGGGTATTCAAGGACATACAGAGATTACACCAACAGCTTCTTCTATAATTTTTTCATAAAAAATTTAAAAGGAATACAAAAATAATATGTTATTAATTTATGATTAAATAATTACCATTATTAAGAATGGAGACAGTAACCTAGTCCTAAAGTATGATATAAAACAAGGAACTAGGAAATAACATATATGGACCCATGTTTTGAGATTTGGCAGAATCAGATAACAAATGACTGAGACACAGGATCATAAACCTAGAGCTAGAAGGACTCTTGAAGATCAACTAATCCAACCATTCTCACACACTGGAAAAATATTTATAATTTGTTTCTCATATTAACATTTACTGATTAATTTGCATAGTTTTATTTATGTTCAGGTCAAGAAAGCTAGTCTTATTCCAATGCAATGGTACTTAAATTGGGGTCCATGTATCCCAAACTAGATTTTGAACAGATTTAGGGAGAGGGGGGTTGGGAAAAAATGTACCTTTATTTTGATATAATCTTTTCCTTTGCCAGTCTTAGTCTTTTATTTTATTCATTTAAAAACATTTCTCTCAGAAGAAGTGCATGTACTTCACTAGACTGCTAAATGTTAGGAACTCCTGGTCTAGAGATACATATTTTCTTGACAACAGGAAGATGAATAAAATTCAAAATAAATAATAAGGGGGGGGGCTATCACCAAATTGTAAGGTGAAACAAGATAAAATCCTTAACTGCTTATTAGACCATGACACTTTCACATACATATTCCTGCTCTTTATTAAAACCCAGAAACAACAAAAACACTTTCAGTTACTTCTCTGGATACATTGTGCCCCCTAATTTTTAAATGCTCTATTAAAAAAAAAAGAGAGAGACCTTAAGGCCTGCAATTGCAGGATACTGATACATTTAATCATAAACCTCCTTTGTTGACCACACTACATAAATAAGAGGAGGAACACTTCAGAAACATTACCACTTTTTCCATTCTTGCTTATTATCCTCCCTAAGCAGGTCTCAGATGACACAAAATCTCATAAACTCCCTACTGTATACAAATGAAGTAGAGGGTTGTTCAGATAAAAGCAGCTTCTCTTAATACAAAGCAGCTTTAAAAAGGGTTCCTCACAACCTCTGGATTCTAATGTAAAAGTGGCATACATTTCAGTTGAGGCATTTTTCAATTTTGTGTTTAAAAAATTATTCTGGTGATGTTGTAAAGTTACAAGTCATAAAAATATCTAGTTTCTTAAGACCTAAAGCTGAGTGTCATTCAAATAATGATGGAGAGAAACACTGTGGGCATGAATAGGCAGTAACTTATTACTAATGAAAAGTTATGCAAGAAAAGTGGTGTCAAATGTCAGAGACATGAATAAAGAAGGAGGATGGCTGATCCTGTAATAGGAAAAGAAAATAACTGATGAATTGACTTGTGTGCTTCACTAGGGTATATTTAATGCCAAGAAGTCTAGAAAAACACTCAACATGTTCCATGGACCCCTTTATAGGACTATCAAGGAACAAGGTAATAGAAGATAAGGAGGTCCAGAAAGGAGGGAGTATCTGAATAAATGAGATTATGAATGAAGTATGTTTAGGATTTCATAACAACTTAAACAGATGTACTCTTCAAATTCACAGCACATACAACTCTTTACCTATACTCTAATATTTCTATTTATCTGACTCAACAATTACTTAGTATATATATATATATATATTCTATATTTGAAATAAACTCGCCAAAACTTTTAAGGCACTAGTACCCAAGAATTACAGAAAGCTGTATTAATTTGTGCATTTATTTCAAATGAGTCAAACCCTTCCCCTTCCAGTATGCCAGACTAGAAAATCTTGATTTATCCATGGCTCTTCTCTTTATACTCAAACTTTCCCCCCCAAGTCTTATCAATTCTTGATTCACAGTGTCTATCAGATTTATCTCTAATTCTCCATTCCCATAATCATCACTCTAGTTTAGGCCATAATCACTTCGTGTTGTTATAATACAGTAGCCTTTTCATTTTTCTTCCTGACATCAGTCTCTTTCTACCCAAGGCCATTCTGAGCAGCACTACCAGGTAAAGCTTCCACTTTCACTCTCCAATTTGAGAAGCCATAATGACTCACTATTACCCACTAAACAAGGCCTAAACTTCTGTGACTGGTTTTCAATCTTCCATAATCTAATTTTTCCCTAAACCCTATTCTTATACTTTGGTCTCTGCCATTGTTCTTCTTGTTTCCCAGTTTGGAACTGCCATGAATTTTTATCACCTCCACAAATCCATCTCATCTTTTATGGTCCTACTTAATCTTTTAGTTTCCTTGACCATCTGTCCACTGTAACAACTGTATGCCCATGAGTCAGCCTGTCAGTCTCTCCCCACTACAATCCATCCTCCACTGAAGCATTAATGCGATTTTCCTAAGAACAGGCCTGTTCATGTTATCTCCCACATTCCTACTCCAGTGGCTTCCTTTTGCTCCAAGAAGCAAATACAAAATGCTCTGTTTAACATTCAAAGTCTTTTATAAACTAGACCCCTTCTATCTTTCCAGTCTTCTTATACCATACTTCCCAACAAGAACTCTTCAATTGAGTGGCTGTTCTACAAAGAAGCTCTATAGCTCAGTTTAGAGCATTTTCTCTACATATCTTCTAGGCCTGGGGTGTATGGGGTGCTCAGGGAGGAGTAATATCTTTGGTTGGAGGTGCCCTCTTAGGGCAGCTCTCCAGCCTCTGACCCCCATCTGACACCCAGCTCTCACTTGTGGCTCTTAGTAACTGCTAGCATGCGCCAGTGGCCACACCCTGGGCAACGGCTTCGACAGGCCGGCTAAACCTTGTGAGGGTAGCCATCGGGTCATTGACCCCTGGTGAACCAGGGCCTTGCTCACCCAGCACGTGAAGACTGCTTCTGCGGAACAGGCAGAAGAAACCAACAAGAAGGTTCAACGGCTGAGAGGGCGATGCAGCAAAGCACTGTGGAGTGCTTAGAGCATGTTGGAGCACAAAAGACAACATGGCCATCTAATGCAGCTGAGGAAGTCTCCAGGAGTAACGATTTTTCGTGCCAATGGACCCAGGCTTCCAATGCCAAGAGAGTGGGACTGTGCTGTCTCTGTGCACCGGCTTTTCCAGTTAAATCTTCACACACAAGTGTCTTTGTGCACATAAACGCACAAAGACAATCATCATCCTCGGTTACCAAGAGTCGACTATACTACTACTACTTCTAGACCTGGAACACTCTCCCTCCTCTACTCCGACTATTGGCTTTCCTGACTTCCTTTAAGTACCAAATAAAATCTTACCTTCTACAGGAAACATTCCCCTGTTCCTTTTAATTCCAGAGTACCTGCATTCTGTTAGTTCTTTCCTATTTATTTGTATATAGCTTGCTTCATATATTTTTGCTTGTATGTCATTTCCCCCATTAGACTGTAAGCTCCTTAAGGTCAAAGACTGTCTTTTGTGTCTTTTAGTATCCCCACAGTGCTTAAAACATAATGGGAACTCAAATGTTTATTAATTTAAATGATTGTAGCCCTAATCATAAATTCATTTTATTAAACATTTCTTTGAAGTGTTCTCTAATTTTAATACATCTATAAATCGCTTATCACCAACAAGAGAGATATCTATTCAGAAGCAGGATTATTTAAAACAGTATACTTCTTTTGTCTTTACTGTATTTAGAAAAGTGCTGGTAATAAAACAGGAAATCAATATTTATAGACTGAATGAAAACAGAAAATACCAAGTGTTAACAAAGCTATGCTCTTCATTCTTCCTTACTTAACCTATTTCCTCATATATATTAAAAAAAAAAAAGACCATCAACACTGAAATCAGAGGTAGGAAGAAATATGTTTTTATTGACCATGGGTTGAAGAGATTGTAAGGTCCCTTAGGGACAAGATCTTTTGTATTCCTTACAGCTCAAAGCATAACTACTGGCTATATCTTTGACACTCAATTGTTTTTCAAACTGAGTGATAGCAAAAGTTTTGATACAAAAGGTAAAATTTGTAAATATTATGAGAAAGTACAATGCTGCAAAAGGCATAGCTGACACTGTTTTTTGCCTAAAAATTCTAGATACAGACAATAACAGCAACAGTTGATATTCTCTTTTAAAGGTATATTTTCCATACATTATTTTATCTGAGCAGTGACAAACACTAGGGAAGCCAAGAGACTCAATCTGGTGCTTAACTTTATAAGCAAAATTAAAATCTTTTTAAAAGTAGGATTTATTATTTTATTTTCATTTTTATTTAATTTACATTTCCTATGTATCTCTTTTTCCTTCTCCCCCACCTCACCAAATTCCAGATCTACTCAATCTATTACTTTTGACCCAATATACTTCTGTTAGTAGTCTATATATCCTGGGTATTAAAACCTTATATCCTGGGTATTAAAACCTTATGAGAAATATTCATCACAGAGTAGAAATCTGGAAAAAACATATGATTCATCACTTGTTTATATGGGTATATGATTTGGGATTTTGATTTTAAAAGATTTACTCTATCTTTGGATAGAGTATGAATATAGAACAGAATAGAAAATGAATAATATGGAAATGGGTTTTGTGTGATAATACATGTAAAACCCAGTGAAATTGCTTGTCACACCAGGAGGGGGGAAGGAAGAGGGGAGTGAGACAACATGAATCATGTAACCATGGAAAAAATTTTATAACAGAAAAAATTTATAGGAAAATCAATCTAATAAGTCTATTGTTGGGTCAAAAAGCAAAAAGAAATATTTAACACAAACATTTCCCCCAATTGACATCTTCCTTTTTTATCCCAGTTGTATTAATTTTGTTTATGCAAAATGTTTTCAATTTTTTAATGTAACAAATAATCTATTTTGTCTTCTTTAATTGTCTCTCCTTGTTTGGTTATCAATTCACCTTGGAGCCACAACTGCAAAATGTATACAGACATCTTGCAGATGTTTTGTAATTGAATTAAATTATTTCTACTTCTATGTCTAGTCTATTCCACTGATCTACTTTAATAATTTTTAACTCATACAAAATAATTTTTATGATTACTGTGTTATAATGCAGATCAAAATAAAGAAGTGCTTTCTCTTTCTTCTTAACTTTTAAAAATAATTTTTCTTGATGTACCTGATCTTTTGCTCCATGAATTGTATTTTTTTAAAAATTTAAGTACGTAGTATGTACTTTGCCAAAGACCTTTTCTACTTTTATAGATATCAATTATGTTTTTAGATTTTAGATTTAAAATTTTAGATTTAGATTTTTAAAACATGATTATTTTCTTAATATTTGAAACTTCTTTGCATTCCTATTCAATTCAACTTGAACATGGTCAACAGAGAACTGAAATAATTCAAATGAGATATGATAAAGTATTAACCAACAGTGACCTAGTGAGTGATGAGGAAAGGGCATATGCAAAGGATATTGTGGAGAAAAAATCAAGAAAACTTGGAAAACAATTAGATCTAAGAAGAATGAAAGAAAAAGATGAATCAAGTATGGCTTCACAGTTTTGACCTTGGGTGATAATGAAGGATGATAATGTCTTCAATAGAAATTAAGTTCAAAGTAAGAGAGAGGTTTAAGAGGACAGAGGATGTGTTCCACTTTGGACATAAGGAGTTTCTGATGCTGATAGGACATAAACGTGGAGTCTAGAAAGCATCCTGTGATAAGGAACATGAGTTCAAGAGCTGATGAGCTCTAACCATCCCATTACAGCTTCTTCCACTGATTATTCTCACTAAAATCTGTAGTATCTCTTACCAATCTTCGATCTCTATCTATAGGATCCTTCTCTGCTGCCTATAAACAAGTCTTTGTTTCCTTCATCATTAAAGAAACCATTACTTGAACCTATTAAGTTTGACAGCTATAATTCCTTCTCTCTCCTCTCTATTCAAAGCTAAACATTGAGAAAACTATCTATATTGGTTGCTTCTAGTTCCTCACCTCTCACTCTCTTTTTAAATACTCTGCAATCAGGCATTCAATCTCATTGTTCAACTGAAACTATTCTCTTCAAAGGAACTAGTCATTTCTTTTTTTTTTTTTGAATCAGTTCTTTATTGATCTTGGAAATGAGTCTTTTATTTTTTTTTTCCCACAAGATAATTGATTTTTATTTTTTTTTAAATATATTTTATTTGATCATTTCCAAGCATTATTCGTTAAAGACATAGATCATTTTCTTTTCCTCCCCCCCACCCCCCATAGCCGACGCGTAAGTCCACTGGGCATTAGATGTTTTCTTGATTTGAACCCATTGCTTTGTTGATAGTATTTGCATTAGAGTATTCATTTAGAGTCTATCCTCTGTCATGTCCCCTCAACCTCTGTATTCAGGCAGTTGCTTTTTCTCGGTGTTTCCACTCCCATAGTTTATCCTTTGCTTATGAATGGTGTTTTTTTCTCCTGGATCCCTGCAAGTGTTCAGGGACATTACACCGCCACTAATGGAGAAGTCCATTACGTTCGATTATACCACAGTGTATTAGTCTCTGTGTACAATGTTCTCCTAGTAGAACTAGTCATTTCTTAATTGATAAATCTAATGGCCTTCTCTAAATGCTCATCCTTTTTGACATCTCTGTATGCCTGGTGCTTAATAAATGTTTACCAATTGACTGATTCCATGGGGTTTTTTATGCTGCCAATAACCCTTGTCACTTGGATACTCTTTCCTCTCCAGTTTTTTTTTTTAATATACACTAATATGTCCTGATTTTCCTCCAATATGGACACTCTTTAGTCTTAATTACTGGATCTTCATTCTAGGCATTTCACTAACTGTGGTTATCTCTCAAGGCTAACTCCAGGGCCCTCTTTCTTTTCTCCTTTTATACCATCTCACTTAGTGATATCATTAGCTCCCATGGATTTAATTATTATCTTTATCTCCCCTTATGTTAAGAAGTTTTTCCCAATCCTTCTTAATTTAGTGGTGACTGGAGTCATTTGTGGAGAATGCTGAAAGCAGAAGTGAAATGAAACCTGTTTGGTCTTCAAGAGTCAGGGCAGGGGGCATTTGTGTGACCCTGGGCAAGTCACTTGAACCCCATTGCCCCATTGCCTAGCCCTTACCACTTTTCTGCCTTGAAACCAATATTGATTCCAAGATGGAAGGTAAGGGTTAAAAAAAAAAAAGAGGTCAGGGATAGGGGGTGCTTAATGTTGCCTATTGAAATGATTTTTTAAAAAAGAAATATATATTACCTGTGTATGTTAGAAATTAGTAGCCTCATGTATGCTCTTCATTCTTCTGTTGAATGGAAATTTTATTTGGTGTGAATGAAAGTTCCAAATTAAGAAAAAAATTATAGAAGGATACAGAACATTGAGCATGTTTATAGGGACCACGGAAAGAACTTGGTGGATAACTGAGAACTGAAAATTTGAGAAGAGAAAGGACAAAATCCTTGAGAAGAGAAGAGCGTGAGCATCAATCAACAGTATTCATAAAAAGGTTGGCTTTGGTAAGGACTTTGGATAAAGGAAGAGAGACTTAGAAACAATTATTAGCAGTAAGTTTAAAGAGTAAAATGGAGAGAAGAGAGAAATCAAGAAGGATAATCTCTTTTTTCTTAAGAAAGTTAAATGAAATCCTCAGTTCAGGGCTGAAGAGGTATAGGAGGTTTGAAGAGAGAAGAAAAAGGTTAAAACAGCTACCAGAGTTTGGGAAATCAATTAAGGAAGAATTATACAGGCCTATTGTAGTCTTTGGATTTATGATGAATAACAAGCACCTTATTTGCCTCTCAAAAGCCTGAAAGCCATCCTATCTTTTAGTTTCAATATCCTTTTATCTTTTAGTTCAATTTAAAGTAAGAATAAAAATTATTTTAAGAGTGTGAGACAGTATTTTACTTATAATATCATGCCATTTGAAACACAACTCTGTCAGCTAGGTGCTATTTATTGATGAGGAACTGAGGCTATGAGGGGGTAAGGGATTTGATTAGGATCACACAACTAAAAAGTGTCTGAGGCAGGACAGGAACTCAATTCTTTCCACAGTACAAAAAGGCATTAGGGAAGTGCCATTTATATGTTTTTATACATATGAATGGAACTGATGAAAAGGATAGCCAGAGAAATATCCGTTTAAAAATTGCTAGAGCATCAACCTGGGGTGAAAGTGGGAGGGTAGAATCATGATTCCATTGGCTTTTTAGCAGAATTTGTTAACCTTTTCAGGATCACAACTGTGAACAACCAATCTCTTTCATTTCCCTTTTGTAGAAGCATAGTTCTTCATTCAGTTTTTTAGCTTCCAATGACCTAATTCTCCACCCCACCTCAGCTATACCCAAAGAAGATCATACCCTTAATTTTGTCTTCAGCCATGGCTCCTCCAGGTACAACAAATCCAAAATCTTTCTCTGACCATAAGCTATTTGATTTCCATGTCTCCCTCTCCCCTCTGATACCAGATCCTATACCTTGCAGACACTGTGATGTCTTCATTCCTCAAACCTTCAGTTCTGTTCCAGAGTAATCATCCTACACCACTCACATTTTGGCTTCTTTTAGATTGTAAATTTCTTAAGACCAAGGCCTGTCTTATGTTTTATTTTATATACATAGCACAGTGTCTAGCACATAGTAGGTGTTTACTAAATGTTTATTGCTTGAAAATTACTGATTAGCTCATTTATCTTACATATGTATCTTTGGGGTAGATAATTGTTTACATGTCTCCCACATTGTACTTGGAGATTCTTGAGAACAGACTGTCTTACAACTTGTTTTATATGCTCAGCTCTTAGCATAGTGCTCAGATCAAAGGAGGCACTAATAAAAACTGACTGACTGACTGACAAAAAGTGAGGGGGAAGAAGCCTTCCATTCTATCTTTTTCTATATGTTTTCTTTTCCTTAATTCTCTATTTTTGTTTTATTGTGCCTCAAGTTAATCTTTCTTCATGACTCAATTTCTTTACTATCATATCCTTTACCCTACTTTTTCTAAGTAAACAGAAGGAAACACATGGCCCCCAAAGAAGCAGAGATAGCATCCCAGTGACACCCATCCATTTTCACTGAGCTCATCTTCTCTCATCTCCATTATGACAGGGATCTTTTTATATTTTATATTATCCTTCACATGATAATATAACTTTTCAAAAACACTTACCTCAGTAGTAGTTCCAATGTCAGCAGATGGGCTACATGTGCTGGTATCTGGTGGAACTGTACCAACACTACTTCTAATTGGAGAGCTTGGAACAAGCCCTGCCACAGACTCTGGATAGCCTGAAGATTGATTTAGAATGCCTTTCTTCTGAATCTTATTCCAGACTTTATTCATGATGTCTGTTAATTCATATAAGAGCTGAACCTAAAAAAACAACCACAAAGGGCAATTCTTCACAACTTGTTCTCTATAATATTGTAAAGTACTATATAAGCTAAGGCCAAACATAGTATATGAGATACAACTAGAAATTTAAAAACTACAAAATTCACTCCTGATGAGGGCATGATTGTAAAGAAGTCATTCTTTGTACCTCATTTTCCCCACCTGGGAAACAGAAGAAAAATAACTATTCCAGACATATCCTGTATATCAAGGACAAAGGAAATAATATGTGCAAAATGCTTTCAGAGTTCTAAAAGATAGTCTTTTTATTAACTCAATGTGGGGAGGAAGATAAGTTTGTCCACAAGTGAAATGTGATCCCATACCAACATATAAAATCCCCAAAGAACTTTAGCAGTATTTTCTGTAAAATCTATAATTGTTTAAGCATAGTTCCTGAATATTTAACCCAGTTTAAGATACAGGAAACTATAATAGGCCTCTATGGGAAATATGTTGTTTATTAATTCAGAGATGATCTCTATCTTTTTGGAGCTCACAATTCAGTAGCAATATACAAAATACAAAATAATAAATCAGTGCAAAATGGAGCCTTTTGAAAGGTGAGACAGAACCTTCATTTTTATATTCAAAGAAGAAAACATAGTAGAAACTCATAAACAAAAGAAGATAGGTCAAAAAATAGAAGTCAAATACTTCTCAAAACACACTTATTTACTGAACATAAAATAGTTCACTTTCAAATGCTTTAAAAAATCAAACTGACAAATCAATATGAAATTTAATCATTTTAAAAGAAACTTAAAAAAAAACAATTTATGCATAAAAAACCAACATTATAGCCAAAGCTGTTCTATAGGATACTGAAAGAACATACATTATCCAGCTTACTATTCTCCTGGGATATGTCATTCCAATATTCACAGAACATATTGTTTAACTTGCACATTGTTTGACTAAGTTCTAAGATATTTACACAAGGTTTCGTAAATAAGCATTAATCATGGAATTTGTATGACAACATATTGCTATATACTGTATAAAACAAGCCCAAGGAAAAATGCAAACATAGTATATAAGCAGATCCACAGCTGGATACCATACTCTGCTTGCCATTATAAAAAAAAAAACACACCAAATTCTCATATTTATAAGAAGTTTCAGCCCCAGGATACATCCAGACGATGAAGCTGGCTTCTTATGTGGGCAGAACAGATGCATAAAAACACTGTTGTCAATTCACATTTGATATAAAACAGTACTTGGGTGTGTATTTTTACCCCTAACATTTTATGTAATAGAGTCTCAGATCTCATACTATACTCCTCTCTTAATAGGATAGCATATAGACTTAATAGAATGTTTTGTTTTTGTTCAAATCAATTTGTCCTTCACATTCATATGTATTTTCCCATTCTAATACTAATACTACAAACAATACTAATCACTAACTGAAATATATATATCTTTAAAAATCCCTCTACATCTTCTTATAGAAATATGGAGTAATAAAAAAGAAAAGAACCGATTAAAGAAAAAAAATGTCCCTATGGCAAAATTTACAGAAATGGTTCAATTTTTAATGGCCTATCTTTTTGATGTTTATCACTTTTGTCTGATAAAAGTATATTTCAGAAGAAATGATAGCAATGGATACTGCCTAATGAATATACATCTAAACAATTTCTAAATATTTTTACACTTAAAAATAATGCTAAAACAGAGACTGAAATAAATAGGATCACACAATCTATGAGTTGAAAGGGACCTTAGAGACCATCTAGTCTAATCCATTCATGATCAATAATCCTTTCCATAATATATACCTAACTAGTGGTCATCTACTTTTGGCCTGAAGACCTCCACTGACAGGGAACTCACCCCACCTTCTGAAACAGACCATTTCTTTTTTGGAGGATAATGCTAATTGTCAGATATTTTTCCTTTATCAGTCCTAAATTCATTTCTTATCACCTTCCACTCATTGTACCTAATTCTGTACTCTGAATTCCATTGTGTGTTTTATCTTCTGACTCATATTAACTTTGTAGTCCATGAATTCCCCAGATATTTTTCAAATGAACTAATATCTAATAATACTTTTCTACCACCTTATACTTCTGTAGTTGATTATGGAACTGTGTAATACTTTGCACTTTTGCCTACTAAATTAAGTAAAAAGGAACATTTGATTTGATCTAATTTAACAATGAGACAAATTTTAGGTATTACTCCCCTAGCTTTGTATTATCAGTGTCTAATCCATGCTGACATTGAATCATTATTGACAACTCTGGGTTTACTCAAGCCAGTATTTCTTAGCTCATTTAACTCTATTGTTTTCTAGTTCATATGTCTCTATCTTGCCCACAATATGAGAGAATATTTTTACTATTTTGAGAAAATCTAGGACACTGGAATTCATAGTCTACCAGTACAGTAACATAGTACAGTAACAATAACAAAAAAGGAAATTAAGTTTAATCTGAAATGACTTGCCCTTGATGAAGAAAAAATATTTGTGATCATTGACTCCTTTTGTAGATTACCTACTAAGGTGAAAAAAAAATATTCAAGGAATTATATGATTTAGAGTTTGAAGTGTCTAGTTCAGTGATGGGGAACCTTTGAGAGGGGTGGATGATGTGGGAAATGTCCTCAGGCACCCGTGGAGAGGGGAATGGGAGCAGCCCAGGCCCATGTCCCTCTGACTTTCTAGTAATGAACTTTGGTGAACTCTGAGCTGAGGCAAGGGTGCATATGCCCACAAAGAGGATTTTGAATACCCCTACTATGGCATGTGTGCCATAGGTTTGTCACCACAGGTCTAGTTGATTATCTAGTTCATCTCCTTACTATACAGAAGAAGAAACTGAGGTTCAGGGAGATTACATGCCTTGTGCAAGCCGACATGAGAAGAAAGTAGAAGAACCATAATTCAAACTGCAGTTTTTCAAAATCTACATATGGAAAGTGCTCCTTTGATCACAACCTTCCATACTGTTCCATGCCAAAACATTCTTTTGACAGAAAGCTATATCAGTAGAGGAAGTTCTTACAGCAATAAAACTATAGATCTTTAAACCATTAGAAGAAAAACGGAATCTCGGGGAAAAGATCAGGGATGAACATGCAGATTTTTAAAAATGAGAAACTTAGAAATGTTTAGAACCACAGCAGGAGGAATTCATTTCAATCTCTTGATACATTTTCTCTTTATCATATCCCTAACCAGTGGTTATGAAGCTTCTGCTTAGAAGTCACTTACATGGTGGCAATAGATGAACCTGTGCAAAATGAACGTTTTTCACAAAAATCAGTAAAGAAAGCAAAGAGCTGATGGGTAAGTACTAAGAAAACAAGACATAAAGAGTGGAGGAAAATCAGGAAAGTTGGAAGCTAAGGAAGGACAGAGTTGGTTCAAGGAGTTGGGAGATCATTATCAAATGTTACAAAGAAATCAAGATAGGCCTGCTCTGCAACACAGGCTATTTGCAACCTTTAAAATGTAGTTCTAGTAGAGTGGTTGGGAAAGCCAGATTAAAAGAAGGAAATGAAAATAATGATGATGGCTAGCTTTATAAAAGCATTTTTTTTAATTGCAGAGATCTTTATAACAGCCCTTTAGATAGGTGCTATCATGATTTTCATTTTACATGTGAGGAAACTGAAGCTTGAAAGGTAAAGTGACTTCCTCTGTGTCACAAAACTAGTTAAATATCTCAGGCAGGATGAAAACTCAGGCCTTCCTGACTCCCAATTCAACTAGTTTATTTAAGGAACAAGTTTATTATTTTGAAATTCTATACTCTGTACCAATAATCTCCACTAAACACTTTTTTTTTTTAATTTAGGGAGCAAAGTTTTTATATGCTGGCAAAAAAGGAGAAGGGAAATTTTTTTCCAATAGAACAATAATTTTTTGATTTGGAAAAGTAAAAATGAAAGAGGATGGGATCTTGCATGGCTTTTGAGAGGGGTAGGATAAGGAACTATGGACTAACCTTAAAAATTTGGAATTTCACCACTAGAAATTGGTATGTTGACAAAAACATCATAAGACTAACAACAATCAGAGGAAGGGTGTGAAGAGATAGATCTTTCCATTCTCTGACAGATTTATCATATACCTCATGCCAAAGGCCTATACTTTGAAAACCACCATTCTATATTATGATAATACTCATTCTATGTGGCCTGCTTTTTTCTTTGACAAGAAAGAGAAAGTACGCCAATCACCACAATGAATAAATTTATTTGAACATTAGCAATATGATTATATATAATTTTTGATTACACACATGTAATATATACATTATATATTATATAATTTGAGGTCCTGAAGAATAAAAATAGTTGGAGAGAATGAAAGGGACAAGAAAACAGCTCCTTTCTAGACATTTTAATTTCAGAACACTAAAAATGTTTGAAAAATATTTCTATGAATAACTAAGAATGTAGAATAATTGCTGGAAAAGCAAAACACACACTTTCTTCCTTATTATATGTATTATTAAATTGTATTCAGTGTCTGAGAAACATAACATGCTACCTTGTTAATGAGGTAGGGCATGGGAAAATCCAGGGAGACAATTTAGGGGAACCAAAAATGGTTTTCAGTACAATGAATAGCAGCTCTTATAGGAACAAATAGCCAAGATATCTTCAAGAATAATACATTGCTTTAGATATGCTAGATGGTAGGCCCAGGTTTCCATAGCACAATTGAATCTGGTAATGTCCTAAAGCTACTTTGAACTCTGAACTTTTATGGGGAATTTAGGAAGGGGGAAAGGTTTATATAAAGAGGAAAAAATACTTAAAAAAATGAGTTTAGTAAAAAAAAGAAAGGGATGATGGGGAAGGGAAAAGGGAAAAGGTTTGCATCTGGCTATTTGCCCCAAAATATGTAATCTACTATAGATAATTTCCTAAGCTTAACCTGTCTACCTAACTCAACTAAAGATTAATAAGGATAAGGCCAACAGGGAAGCCAGAATCTCACACAGAGTCCTCGGTGGGTCAGGTAACAGGAATCCAGCTGTTGAACCTCAGATGTTCCAGGAAAGAGAGAGAAAGGCTCCTTCAAAATCACTCTGTCCACCAGAATATATGGGGATCTTCTCAATCCTTTTGATTTTATTTTAAGGCAGTCAGCTTTACAAGACGATATTGTCCAGGGAGAGTCCAGATTTATACCCTTCAGGCTTGACCTTCTGCTCCAGACAGACAGTTGGAAACCTGTACCTTCAACAGCTTAGAGCTCTGACTTAGCCAGCTCTTAGAGAATTCTGAGGCTTGAGGGCTGTCAATCAATTCTTTGCTGCTTCTGTGCACTTTATAACATCTCTTTGCTACAGAACAGGGTCCATAACTAATTTATGATTATCAAAAATTTATCGGATCATTACCTCACTGACATTTCTTTTCTCAAGGGAATGTTAAATTAAAAACACTTAGTCAAACAGATGACTAAACACTCTTCCTAAACAATTAACTGCTCAAAAGATATACAATTTTTAAAAGGACTACAAACTATCAATATGCACATGAAAGAATGCTCCAAATAACTATTAATTAAGAAGTGTAATTCAAAACAACCCTAAAATATTATCTCACACATTAAAAACTGGTAAAGATGACAAAAAATGGCAACACTTTAGGTTGTATGGGTTGTATGGGTTCATTGTTGGTAGAGCTGTGAATCAGTATAATCACTGTGGAGAGTAATTAGTAATTATGCCAATAAAAGTGAGTAAAATATTCATATACTTTTCACCCAGACTACAACACTCAGAGCCTAATAATTTAACTGATAAGAACAAAATTCTCACATACTGTACAATGAAGTATTTACAGACTTTTTATGAATAAATAGAAACAAAATAGATGCTCATCAAGTGGATGATAATTAAACAAAGAGAGTGTCACATGAAGGTAATGATGTGTGGTAAGAAATTACTAATGTAATGAATACAAAGCAGCATGGAATGCTCTCCATGAACCAATTCAGAATGAATTACACAGAACCAGGAAAACAATACACAAAATTACTACAACAATCTAAACAGGATGAGAATTAGGGTTAAATAAGAAATGAACATTGTAAAACTTATAAAGAGCAACATGGTTTGAAAGAAGAGAAGGTACTCCTTAAATCTTTAAGTCCTTAAAATCTTTCCTATAGATCTGACAGGTAAACTATTCTATGTTCACCTAATTTACTTATAGTTTCCTTCTTTATATTCAAGTCATTCACCCATTCTGAATTTATCTTGGTGTAGGGTGTGAGGTGTTGATCCAAACCTAATCTCTCCCATACTGTTTTCCAGTTTTCCCAGAAGTTTTTGTCAAATAGTGGATTTTTGTGCCAAAAGCTGGGATATTTGGGTTTCTCATTCACTGTATTGCTGAGGTTATTTACTGTAAGTCTTTTCCACTGATCTCTTCTATCTCTTAACCAGTACTAAATTATTTTGATTACCACTGTTTTATAGTACAGTTCTGGAGATCTGGTATTGCTAGGCGCCCCTCTACATTTTTTTTCATTATTTCCCTTGATATTCTTGATCTTTTGTTCTTCCAAATGAACTTTGTTATAGTTTTTTTTCTAATTCAGTAAAAAAAAAATTTCTTGGTAGTTTGATAGGTAAGGCACTGAATAAGAAAATTAATTTGGGTAGGATTGTCATTTTTATTATTTTAGCTCGTCCTACCCAGGAGCAATCAATGTTTTTCCAATTGTTTAGATCAAGTTTTAATTGTGTGGAAAATGTTTTGTAGTTATGTTCATATAATTCCCATATTTGTCTCATCAGATAGATTCCTAAGTATTTTATATTGTCTAGGGTGATTTTGAATGGAATTTCTCTTTCTAATTCTTGCTCCTGGGATGTTTTGGGAATATATAGAAATGCTGATGATTTATGTGGCTTTATTTTGTATCCTGCAACTTTGCTAAAGTTATTATTTCCACTAGTTTTTTAGTTGATTCTGTAGGATTGGGGCATTTCTTTACAAATAATTCAGAAGAAAAATCTAATATCTTAAATATATAGCGAACTGACACAAATTTAGAAGACTAAGTCATCCTCCAATAGATGGTCAAAAGATAAGAATGAATAGTTTTTGGGAGAGATGCAAAGGATCAATAGCAGCTAAGACATACTGTATGGTCATTCCATTGATGTGTGCCTACATCACTTGAAGGGCAAAGAAAATCCACACATTTACATGTCTGTGAATAATAAACTCCCTAATTCTTGATCCTTTGAGTGCTTATATTCCTTTATTGATACCTTTTCTACCAGAATCTATCTACACATACTAGAGAATAAATCCATTAATTACACTTTATAAGGTAGAGGACAGAGCCCTTTTGATAAGAGAAAGTTTAAAATCCATTATACCTTGATTTTAATATAGGTTCAGGCTCAAAGAAATTCCCCAAACAGCTTTCTGTGTAGAATAGCAATTAGATGCAATTTCAAAAAAAGTTAACATCTCTTAAAAGCAATCTGCTATTCCTATTTTTAGTGGACAAAGAATCCATTGCATTTGAGCCAGAAGTCCTGGGTTTGAATACTGGTTAAGTAACAAAGAACTGTGTGATTTTGGCTAAGTCATTTAACTTCTCTAAGCCTTAATCTGCTCATTGAGAAGTTGATGAGGTAAGGAGCCTAGCTCTGGCTTGAAAGGACCTACTTCTAATGAAAATTATCAGTATAACCTTGGGCAAATCAACTAACTTCCCAGATAAATAATACCAAAAAAAAAAGAATGAAACTGCATGATTTGATGCCCTCCAATCTTTTTAGTATCAATTCTTATTATTCTGTGACTATATTCAAGTATAATGTGGATTTTCTGTAAATTTCAATAGGCAATAGAAATCATTTACTTTAGGAAACAGCAAGAAAAATTAGTACTAAAAGAAAAATATATAAGATAAGTAACTTAAAACAGTTAAAGGAGAGATAATTTGGGAACCATTGATCCCTTTGAAAACCATTACTTAAAGGAAAAACAAAACCTTTGACACTTATTCAAGTAATTATAAAAACTGCCTATATCTGTTAGAAACAGAGGGCAAATTAAAAGTAGAAAAAATTCACTGATCACTTGCTGAAAGAAATCCTACAATAAAAATCCAAGAAATGTAATTGCCAAAATCAAGAACTCCCACATCATAGAAAAGATAATTTAGGTACCATGAAAAGGGTTTAAGCACTAAGGAAGTGTAATAAGGACCACAAAAAACCAGCAGTTTTTACTATCACTCAGAGAGAAATGCAATAAACCAAAAATTAAAAGATGAAGGCTTATAGCTAGGAATAACTCAAACTACAAAGCTGGACCTTTAATAGAAGACTTGTAATAATTTCTGATGAAAAGATAAAGAGAAAAGTCAAAATTATGAAGTACAAACATAAGATTCCAGAGAAACCTACAATGATTCATTTATTTGAGCTATTTGAAGGAGCTGTGTGAGGGAATTTTATATACTTTGTGCACCTATCAATGTTCCTACTAATTTAATTTTTAATTGGAAGATGAAAACCATGCTTCACAAACAAAATTCTTAATTAATATGGTTCATATGTAATGATATATCTGTAGTCTAAGCACTGTATGATGCAAATTCCAAGTGGGGTTAATCTCCAGAATTCTGAGTTCATAAAATATCCTAAGAAACTGACCAAAAAAATAAAAAGCCAACTGCATATGCAAACTATTTTAGGGTCTTTTCCCAAAAAAGGAGACATGAATTTAATACATAATTAATAATAACCAAGTTATGATTTTTAAAAAATTGTGACTTACATAGGGTCATAGACTTAAAAGTAGAAGATATTATTTCATATAATAATCTCAGTTTAAAAATAAGCAAATGGGAGGCAAGAAAGTTTCCTTAAGTGGAATGAATCAGATATCAAAACCAATTCTATCAACTCTAGAGCTGTCATTCTATTATACCAACTTGTCCATCAATACAAACGAAATATAAGATAAAGTTAACTGCTTCAAAAGAATGGAATCTAGAAAAAAAGAAATAATAAAAGACTATACAGTATATCTCGGCCCCAATCCAGAGAAGAAAGTTCTCTGATTTTAGAAGACTATCACCAATTCTCAGACATATTCTCCGATGAGAAGACAATGAATCAAGTTAACCAAGTTTATTAAAAACAGTCCTCGAGAAATTTCTTTGCTTAGATCAGATTCTACATTGAGAAAGCAGATTTTGTAATTTGATCTCCTGAGTAGGTCCCGACCAAGATGGGGACCATGTTTACAGTGGTATCGACACCTTCCATTGTAAATTAAAAGATTAGAATTCTGGTTTTTTTTTTTAGTTTGGTTAGTATAACTACATTTAAAAAATTTTGATCATCACCAAATAAAATGACGAAGTTAGATTTTCAAGGATGTTGAACAGGGCTCAGTTTATTAATCTGTGATAATCCCATCAATTCATTTCTATAAATGTTAATCTGAGGGCAAAGCACTATGTTCTAGGACATGGAAAAGAATACCCATTGCAGTTTTGCCACCAAGACTAGTTTGGTTAGGTTCTTGCTTAAAAAAAAAATCATTTTTGAAGTATACTAATGTCTAATAATTATTTTTTAATTATCATTATATATGCAGTTACTTGGGCCCTCTTAAAAATCTGGGTGAACCCAGGCTATAACTTTTTGAAAGGGCAAAACTTTCAACTGTAAAAAGCTAAGGCAGTGTAGATAGTGGAGTTTTGAGGCAGGTTTGGCTTAAAGTAGGTAGTGCATATTTTCTATTCTATGAGCTATTCCCCCATTCTTAAGGAAAAATGAAAGATGAAACTGAGGCTCAATGGCAAGTAGGAAAGAGAAACAGCCAATTCCTCCTTCATGATTCTTTCTAGAGAAAAAGTAACTGAATTCCCCAATAGATTTTGTTGTTTCCCTAGCCATCAAGGCTGTTTTTCAGCTCCTTGGGTTATATTCAGATCTAGGCATCCTGAGATAGGCTTCAAAAAATTTATGTGGCATCTATGTTAAGATGCAGTTTTATGTTTAGAAACAGTAAATTGGTGCATGGATAAAATACTGAACATGGAGTAAAGAAGATTTGATTTCAAATTTTGCTTCAGAGGCTTGTTAGCTGTGAAGATAGTTCATTAACAGTGTAGCCTGAATCATTTTATTTAACTCTCTCTGCCTTAGTTTTCTCATACATAAAATGGGGATAATAATAGCACTTACCTCCCAGAATGGTTGTAAGGGTTAAAGGATTTGTTTGTAAAGCACTTGAAAAATTTAAAGTGCTATATAAATATAAAAAATTATGTTTTTGTTTGTAGTTGTGCATGTCTGCCTTGAGCATTCCTATGACCTATGTGCACGCTACTAGTAGTTTGCATCAATAGCTGCTATCAAGTGTTTTTATACCCAAAAGTTCAGCCCATACTTTGAAAATGGAATGGAATGTCTTTCCCCAGCTTTTAAATCTGCTCTGCTTCACTTTTTTACCACTCTTGTAGTATTCTAGACTTTTTTATGATGAGAGAACTTAAAAAACAAAACAAACAACCTCCCAAAATTGTGTCAGTTTCTCTTCTTTGCAAATCCTGGTAGAACACAAACAGCAAAATTTAGTGAAGGGAATGAATGCCAAAAGAGGCCTTATTGAAAGTTTTATACAAGTTTCCATGAAGATGGAACAAATTAATAGCCCACAAGGAAGAAGAATATTTAACAATGGATTCTCAAAGAAATTATGTTTGCTCTTACAGGCAGATTCCTGGATTTTATGATAGAATTGGTATTTTACTTGAAAGTTGCATTCAAATAAAATCACTTATCATTGAGAAAGTATGACAGGAAAGATTGGATGTTTCCAAATGCATGCCTGATTAAGTCAACAACTTAAAAATAAGAAGGAATAACAAGAGAAATCTAACTGAAGAGGGAAATATTAGTTAAAAAAAGGGGGGGGGAGTCACAAAACATCTCACGCAAACTGAAGTTATATCAGAAAGAATTACAGTAAAAGAGGAACAAGAAATATTTGTTCAAACTCAAACTGAGATGTGCTTTTTAAAGAGAATTTTAAAAAAAATCACATAGAAGAAACTTCAAATAAAACTTTGCCCTTATAACTAAATTAGGATCCCAGTTAATACATAGGGGGGAAAAAGTGGAAAATCATTTAAAATTATTTGAGAAAATCTGGGTGATATGTAATCAAATTAGTTCATAAAAATGTAGAGTATAACATATTTGCCCCATGTATAACAAATAACCATCTCAAGAAGGGCAGAAATGCCTTTCAAAGCAAAATATGCCATCACTTACGTGAAAACACTAGATGTTGAACCAAAGAACTTCTGAGTGAGAATGTGATTGAAAATTACATTTGATCACTTCAGTAGACACATCCAGAGTGACAGTTAAGTGGTTCTTCAGCATTTAAAAACTGTACATCTGCAACTGATTTCAATCCATCAGCCAAAAGATGCATTTATGCTGTAGCTATTACATTTTCAGAAGAGTTTAAATTACAAAACTTGAGAGAGCTTCAAAGCACATCTTAATCTAACCACCCTGATCTTGATGGCCCAGTTAAAATATAAGATGCTTAATAGAAAAGAACCTCTTCAACAAAATGGAAAACAATTGTACTCAAATCAAGTTATTTTTAATTTCCTTTCATAAATCAATTAAATGTACCAACCTGGGGGTTCGAACATTTTATCTCAAGTGACTCTAGGTCAACATGGAGACAGACAACAAATGAATGTCTGGCTTCAGGCCCCACGGCAAGCAGCTTTTGAGAAGTGACAGCCAGAGTTGATGTGCAACCCATTGGCTGCACTAACCCAAGTGTCATTTGGTGTCCAAGCAGGGTATAAATGCTGAAATGATATAAACTGATTGTCCACGGGAAAGCATTACCTGAAGAGAGGAAGAACACACATAAATTTACTTTAGGAAAATTTTTACATCATCTTAATGAAATTAAAATGTAATCATGAATTATTACATGATAACATGCAAAAATCAATTTGATAAGAAGTCTGTTATATTTTGAATTTTTAAAAATTTATTTAGAATATTTTCTCATGGTTACATGATTCATGATTTTCCCATCTTCCTCCCCATTCCCACCCCCACCCAAAGCTGACAAGCAATTCCACTGGGTTAAATGTGTATCACTCTGTATATTATTTTCAATGTTATTCTGGAAGTAAAAATATGTCTTTTGATGCTCTAAGTAGCTATCACAATCATTAAGTAGGAAAGACAAAATTACAAAGAAAACATTACAAGAGAACACATTCCAAATGGCTCTAAAATTTCAGTTCAAGGAAGCTTCATAGATTTATATAACCATTTTCAAAATATGCCTTGAAGTGAGGGCTGCTAAATGGCTCAGCAGATTGAAAACCAGGCCTAAGAATGGGAGTTCCTGGACTCAAATCCAGACTCAAGCACTTCCTAGCTGGTTGACCCTGGAGAAGTCATTTAATCTTCACTGCCTCGCTCACACCACTCTCCTAGCTTCAAGGCAATATACAGTATTGATCCTAAGATGGAAAGTAAAAGTTTTTTAAAAACATTATCCAGTGACCTAGGGTGCCCTATTACCATATGTTTTTTGGACATTTCAAATCCTATGTTGCAGAGATATCTCAACCATGACACATTCCAAGCAGAAATAATTCATGATCTTTCTCCAAAAAGATACTACTCTTATAAACTTTTATATTTCTATCAAAGGCACCATCAGTCTTCCAGGTTCATAACCTTGGCATTATCCCAAACTCCTCCATTCCCCTTACCCCTGTAAGAGTTAAAATGGTTGAGGTTGTAAACTGTAGTGAGTTAAAATGGTGAAAGATATAAATTATGCTAGATATAAGAGTGGGTGAGTAAATTTGACCACAGAAAATATGTTTCACTACAGTGTCTTGGTTTTTAAATCAAATATAAAGTGGTTGCCAGGGAATATATTCCCAATTTTGAATATACCCAAGTCAACTGGGTTTTATAGAGATTTTTAATTAATAATACAATGAGGAATTAAAGAAAGAGAGAAAGAGTAAGAAAGGAATAAGTATGAAGGGCCTTAAACCAACATGGCCTAGACCTGAGTCTTAAGAGATATCAGTCAGTCAGTCTTTTATCACTCACCACAAGGTCTGTCTAAGCAAGGATTCTAGGGACACCAGGCCAGCTCCATCTCAGCTGACTTCACCAGAGAGAGTTCCAGCCAGAGTCCTCCTCAAAGAGAGATCCTCTCTCCAGAGCCTCCAGAGGGACAGAGTCCCCTCAGAGGAGCTCCAGAGAGACTTCCTTAGAGATTGTCCTCCAAGAGCTTCCCTTCTCCAAAGCCTCTCTCAAGAGATTCTTCCCAAGTGATCCTCATCAGAGATCCTCCAAAAGGATTCCCCTCAAGCGATCCTCATCCGCCTCATAAGAGAGTTCTCCAAAAGGATTCCCTTCTCAAGAGATTCTGCTTTTTCTTATATAGGGGTTTTTCTCCTATGTCACCTCCCCTAAGTCTTTACATCTACCAATCACTGTAGATGTTTTCCAAAGGACAACCCATTCTAAAAACACTGCTGGGTCAACTTAATCCCTTTAGTAAGTTTGAATCAGAAAAAAAACACTGCTGGGTCGACTAATCCCCTCATTAAGTCTGAACCAGAGAAAACACAGCTGAGTTGACTAATCTCCTCAAGAGAAAACCTCTGAATAAGTTTTCACCTCTTTGCTCCTGGCAAGTTTACAAGTTGCCCGACCTTTATAGGTACCTAGCATCCCATTGTATCAATTCTAAAAACAGGCATGGCTCAAAGAACTCCCTGCCTCATCATAAGCATGGGTCCAAGTACTTTCATTGTTTAGCAAGGAATTTTCTCCCCTAAAGCAGTCTTAAGTGCGGGTGGAGTAGAGGTCCTCCCATTTCTGATCACGGCGAGTTCTTACATCAACATGGGGAATGTTCCCGGTAGGAAATTTGTTCCAATGGAGGATTCCTCAATGTAGAAATTTTTAACATTCACAAGTCTGAGAAATTTCAAGACTTACACCCCACATACTCAACCACTTGTCAAATCTTGCTATTTCAGCCTTCACAAAATCTCTCACAACCCAAACCCTTTTATCTACTCACAAAGCTACCACCTTAGGTCAAGGACTCATTACTACTCCTTGCCTAAACTGCCGCAACAGTTTCCTAATAGGGCTCTCAGTCTTAAATCTCTCCTCCCTCAGTCTATCTTCCATGCAACTGCTGAAATGATTTCTAGCTTGAAAATGCTACTCCCTAACTAAATAAACTCAATGGTCCCTATTGCCATTAGAAAAAAATATGATCACCTCGGTTTAGCTTTTAAAATCTTTCACAACTTGGATTCAATCAATCTTTCTCAGCCACATCATACTTTTTGCCCTCTCCCATTCTTTGCAACAGAGCCAAACTGATCTTTACTGTTTCTTTTCCATGACCCTCCATCCCTTGTCTTTGTTTTTGAAATGGCTGATTCTTCTATCTGGAGCCTATTCCTCACCTCTACCTGGAGCCTATTCCTCACCTCTACCTCAAGGCGACTCTTATCTTTGACCTGAAGCCATTTGTGATCATTCAAACAGTGAATGCTCCCCTCTAACTGCTCCATACTCAAATACTTTTATTTATTATGTAAATACTTAAAGAGAAAGGCTGCAAGGTGGAGCAGTCAGGGAAGCCTGAAAGATCTGATATCTGACCTTATCTCTGATATATGAACTAACTGTGTGACCCTGGGAAAGTCACTTAATCTTTTGCTGCTGAGAGAAATCATAAGTCCAGTCCTTAGCTTCTCCATCATCTACCTCCTAAGCTTGCCCTGAGTGGCTGCCTGCTTCAAGACACAGAGACACATATGTACAGTATCTACCCTGTAGAATGTAAGAGTTTGGGATTATTTTCAGTCTTTGTTTTGGTCTGCCTATAACAGATGCCTGGTAAATGTTTTGACTGATTTAGTTCTCAAAAGACTAAGAGTGAAGTATATACCAATATATGGGTTTTCAGGGCTTGTTAATGATACAGTGGGAATTGGTGGAAAATTTAGTGGTACATTTCAACCCTCTCAAAACAAATTTGGCAATAAAAAATATGTAATGAGAAAATAATAAGTCAAATTTCATATTTAGAATAGTTAGCTGCACAGTATACTCAGCAAACTCATGGGAAACAATAATAAATGGTTAGCAATACAGAAGTAATAATTCCTGTTTTAAAACTGAAAATATTCACACCTTCCCCCAGAAAGAACCATAAACTTAAATCATCTGCAACTGATTCTAAAATTATATACAAAACTACAAAAAATTCCAAGCTATTTACAAAATAAAGGCTCTGCCAAATGTGTCTTAAATATTTTGGAAAGATTTCAGATTTAATATTTAAAAGCTGTTGCTGAGGTACATATTTCTTGAAACTTTATTTCATCCAAGAAATATACAATATCAGGTTTATAGGACTGAAAGTTCTCTATTCATATACATCACAAATTACTTTGGACTTAGTCTAGATATATGGTTTTGCTTTTTCTCCAACATCAGGTCAGTACTATAATATCAGACATACTATAAGAACGTAAGAAGGGAATCTGCAATATCTTTGCTACTTTAACACATAAATTTGAGTATTTTAGAAAATCCAGTTCTGGATAATGAAATAATAAAATCAAACTGCAATCTTCTCAAACTTAACTAATGGATGGGGTTATCACTCCACTTGATTATAAGCTCAACAAACATTAAGAGCCTACTCTGTGTCAAACATCTGAGAGACTGATATAAAACTGATATAATCTCTGAACGCCAGGAGTTTACACTCTATGGTTTTATCAAAAGATTATAACCTTATATTATAGAAACTTTACTCTCATGTTTTGCTAATGGCCTTGGTACATTCAGGCTAAAGTAGGAGAACACAAGCTACAGCAGATTCTGTTGAATTGAAAGACTCCAATTTTAAGATACAGAATACTAGCCCAGTGCTAAGTCACTTTTCACCAGCAATCTGACCACCCATAAAATTCATTCTGGACATGCAAAGTTGAAAAAGAAGAGTAACAGAAAGAAGTTCACATGTGCCCCATTCTGTGAGATAAGAAGGGCAGGTATTATTTTTCATATTGTTGAGAAAACTTGTTTTCAGAGAGACAAAAAACAACTATTGACACACAAACAGTTGGTGATCAAGGCCAAACTAAAACTCTATTTCCTGACTCAAAGGGCTCTACACATATAACTTATTATCCTTTATCATCTTCATTTTGATGAACATTCTGGACACATCAGTCTGAGTCAATAGATTTTTCTCACCATATTCTTAAATTGTTTTTGCACAACTCTATAATAAAATGTACAACTTTAGTGTTGAGGGTAATTGTGAATCATCTGACACCAGTGGATGATTAAGTTAGTGATAATGCCCTCACATTGGGCAGATATTTGATTAGAATCAGAGCCTCCTCAATCATCTTGCTTTTTCTTATCTACTGCAGAATCTTGAAAAACAAGGTCTATTCACAGATTCCACTGTGAGTCAAAATTGAGTCTTTTGAACCTTTAGGCCAACAGGAAGGAGAATTAATAATATACTTTCACTTTTAACTTAATAAGCCTGTGTGATAAACAATTTTGAGAAAAATGCAATATTAAGTGAGGAAGAAACAACTGAAGGAAAGTCATGGAAAGAAACCCCATTCTCATTACCCAGGCACATCACAAAGCTAAAAGACTTACTGAGGCAATTTCCCAAGTTAACTAAATGATTGTAAAGTAGCTAAGAGAATGTTTATCACTTCCAAATTAAGTTAATTTGAGGAGAAATTAATATTATCAAGAATTCAGGGAACTCATAAATGATTAATTTACAAAATTTAATGTTATATTTTCCTGGCAAAAGTCTACATGATACATGAGCAGGGGAGAAAAACTGAAATGACTGTAATGTGTCAGCAAAATGATCAAAACAAACTTTTATTTTGTAACACTGCTTACCACTGATTCTTAGTAAATTTGAAAAACTTATTCTGAATACAAATTAACAGATTTAGGGACAAAAATATTGACAAATATGAACTCTATTTCAGGTGAATCTTTTCTTATACTTTTTTCAGAATCCATGGAATAAAATGTCTGTGAATTCTAATTGCTAAAAACTATTACAAAGAAAAATTAGGGAAAAGAATAACTTCCTTATTTATTTTTCACAGAGAGAAATGTAATATACTATATAATCTATGTGGAATCACAACTTAATCAATGTGGGGATCTACTGGTGTGGAAATTCCTATTCTCAATGCAAATAATACAACTTCTCCCTCTACCTATCCTGAGAAACTCAGAGGCTAAGTAAATTTCCCAAGAACATAGATAAGGTGAATCAGAGACAAGTATTTGATACAGTAATGTCTTCTTGACTTCAACCAACTTGCTGGTCATACCACATAGACTCATAATTAGCATCTTCTCTAAGCAACACAATACTATAGATTCACAGAACTGACAATTGCAGAGTTTAGAAGATTCTCCAGAAACAATGTGGACTAGCATCCCACTTTCCAGTCATAAAAGGTAGAATTATTCTCATTTTATAAGTAGGGAAAAGAAAAGTTATTATTTGCTCACTGGAATTGGGATAAATTCAAATGAGATTTTCTTTGATCTTTAGTTATTATCTCTATTATAAGTAAAGTAAGCTCTGTGGCTATATAATTCTCTCATTAAGGTTTTGTTCTTTAGATTTTGGCAATATTTTTATTTATTTAATTAATTTATTTAATAATAGAACATGCCTTTAATCAGGACAAGAGAGACAATGCTCTTAGAGCCACTACATAGAGACACTTCTCCGGACTCTGGGAACACAGTCTCTGGGAAAGATGCCAATAATGAGAATGATGGACAAACTTAAAAATCTGAGGTTATATTTTACCTTAGGGAGTATAACCAAGGAGGAATAACTAACTGGTTACATAGAGATGTGGGAAAGAGAATGTAGTAAGAGGCTAGACTAACTTGGAGATTCCTAGATACAACAAAAGAAACTAAGACAGAAAGGATACTTAATCCTATGTAGGGTACTCAAAGGGTCCTTGATGGTTCATTGTTTAGTCTGGGACAAGAGTCAATAAGGGGATTTTCTTGAAAACAAGTTACCAGGGACAAGGGTCACTTTGGAATTTCATAAAAGAAGGGTTGTCAACTATAAAGCACAAGCAAGGATGAGTATACATACCATAAGATCAACAGGAGTCTGGGCTCTGGGGTCTGCCCTCTTTGGACAGGTTTCTTGTTCCAGTTACTGGAACATTCACTCTCACCTAGTCTTGGAATGAATGAGCAGAAATCTGCTCTTTGGTTTTCTTTCTTTTTTTTTTTAACCCTTACCTTCTGTCCTTTCATTTCCAAGACAGAAGAGTGGCTCAAAGGCTAGGCAATTGGGCTGTGATCTGCCCAGGATCACCTTGGCAATATTTTTAAAAAGAAAATTAATGCTTGTAAATCCTCTAAGTAACAAATGATTAACCAGTAGAAGTAATGGGAGGGGTTCCCACTGTTCTACTATTTCAGAATTTCCTTTTAATTAGCTAACTGAAAAGTTGCCAACATCTACTGAATTGCATCATTCATTATAAATTTTATAAAGAAAAACTCTTCCCATTTTTATGAGCTCAACCAAATGCATAAGACAGTTTCAACGAAAAAACATTTTAAGGGTTTTTGGTCAGTAAAATGATGCATGTACTTTTTAACACAATATTAACTAGTATGTATTTTACCTTCTGAATTTGAAAAATGATAAATGTAATCACTTATGTCCATAGAAAGGCAGTCTAGTGTTCTAGAAAGAGTACAAGGCTTGAATCAAACAGCAAGACTTGAGTACAAATCTTTCCTCCAACTCTTATATCAGTTGTATGGTTTAGAACAAATCACAAACTCAAAAATCCTCTTTTACCTCATCTATAAAATGAGAATTAAAAGATATATAATGCCTAACTCATTGGGTTTGTGTGGTAGCTTAAAAGAGAATTGTAAGAAATATACTTTGCAAGCCTTTATAGTGGTAGATGTTAGATGGGCAGGTGTAGGGAGGTATGAATCACGTCACTAAAGATGAAATCACATCTCCTTTCAAGTATGTACTTGATGATGCTGAAGACAACAACTCTTAATTCATTTTTCATTTTGTTTGGAATTGGTAAAATTACTTATCAAGCAACTACTGTTTGCACTGTACAAAGCAGATAAAAGTAATGGACCGAAATACCCTGAGCACATAATATGTACAAAACATTGTTCATAGACCTAGAAAACATGAACAAAAAACAAAATAGTTCTTGTTTTCAAGATTTTTACATATTGTAGGGAATATGCTAAATATGTAAGGATTAGAAAATACAAGGTAATTTTGGAAGCCAAAGGGTAAGAAAAGACTTTTTGCTAAGTGGTACCTGAGCTGAATATTGTGTTTAGCTAAGGATTCTAAAAAGCAGAGATAAGAAGGAAGTACCTTGAACTCTACTAATCAACAAAGAAAAATAGCTAGTAGTGAAATGAAAGAATATGAAATAAAAAAGGTCAGAGGAAGAAAGACTAGAGAGATGGATTTAAATTTGAGATTTAGGGTTTTATATTTTATCTTTTCCTAGAGATTATACAGTACTACCAAAGATTTTGACCAGCAGTATTACTTGCTCATGTCCATATTTGAAGGAGCTAAGTGGAACAGCAAAGTGAATATTAGACCAGGAGGGGGAAGACCTAGGTTCAAATTGGGCATCAGAAATTCAGTTTGTGTCACACTGGGCCACTCTTAACCTGCCTCAGTTTCTTCAACTGTAAGATGTGATAGTAACAGAGTTATTACTACTTCACTGGGTTATTATGAGGGTCAAATGAGATGATATCTATTAAGTGTCTAGCACAGTGTTTGTCACACTAACTGCTATATAAATGTTAATTCCCTTCCCTCTCCATAGCTCCAGCCCCATGTGTTAGGATTATAAAATTTTCAAGTATAGGGAAATAGATTAGAAAGTTATGTAAAAACCAGAAGCAGCATGACTGATTAAAAGACACAAGGGACAATACTGGTGATAAAGATCTATCTGTTTAAGTAGAGAGAAGGGGAGAGATGAGTGATGTGGTAGATATGGAAGAGGCAACAAGTATACACATTTGGGATATAAGGGGTAACAGAAAAAGAAGGGTGCACTCCAAAATTGTGAAACCATTCAACTGAAGGATCTTGGTATCCTCAACAAAAACTAGAAGGTATGGAGGTAGAGTAGATTTAGTGGTAAGATACTTAGTTCTGTTTCATATACACTGGGTTCAAGAGGCTTAAAGGGAACTTGCACCTCTAAGATATCTAGCAAACAATTCTGTGATGCAAGAATGAAATTAGGGTAATAAAGGCTTGGAGAGTCATCTTCATAGAGATTATCACTGGAACTAATAGACCTTACGATAACGCCAGAGAATGAGTATATTTAGTGAGGAAAAAGCAGAAGCTTAGAGGGAGTCTTGGGATTTTTGAGAATTAATTTTTATCCAGGAAAGATTACTCAGTAGGGGCAATTAGACTAGTAAGAACAGAAACAGAAAAGAACATGTCTGTTACATTAATTTGGAAGATTTAGAATGTGAAGTACACAAAAATTAAGATAAAGTAATGATGCTAAAAGAGGTCTTTATTTTGTACATTTTTACTTATATAAAGGAGGAAAGGAGGTTGAGGCCACCATACAGATTTGAAAGCATTTAAGAAAAGGAAGGTACAGTAAGAATTCGACTTAAAAAGAGGTTTTGATGTTCTCTGACCCACGGTAGGAAGGACAAATGAGTTCAATGATGGCTCCATGGAGAAACTACTCTTAAACTTTGGCACATTTCAGTTTCATCGTTCAATATCAAATTGTTGATTTCCATTGTCACTGAGCTTGAATAAACCTGATGACCAGGTATGTGGGCACAGAGATATTGTGCCTAACCTGACTGTTCATTTAGTAGATTCTAATTGTAGACAAGAGGAAGAGATGCACGCCATATCATAAGACCAAATTATAGAATAGCCATCAGTGATTCAACAAACTTGAAAAGATATCTGTAATGGAGTTCTAAAGTGTTCTTAAAAACTATTGAATCAAGAAATTAAATGAACTCATAAAAGGCATGTTTATTAAGTTTGTAGATGCTACAAAGTTAGGAGTATAGATAATGAGCTGGATGACGAAATCAGAATCCAAAAAAGTTGTTAACAAGCTAAAATATCAGATCATGTCTAATAAAATAAAATTTAATAGAAATTGTAAATGCTTATATTTGGATTGAAAAAATTTTCAAAATTACCTGATAGAGATGGAATGTATGACTGTGCTGCAGTTTGTCTGAAACAGGAACTGATAATCTAAGTAAATTAATAAGTTCAAAAGTATATTAAGACAACCATAAAATATGCTTAGACTACATGAAAAGAGGTATACTGTCCAGAACAAGTTATATGATACCTTGCCCTGGTCAGGCCACATCTAGAATACTATATACTTAGTTTTAGGAACAACTTTTTTGAGCTCTTAGAGAATTAGGGCCACAGATGAGGAGAAATATATTCCAAACTTAAGGGGAAGCCTGGGCAAAATCACATATTCAGGAAGTGAAATGGCATGGATGATGAACAGCAAGAGCCAATATGAGTATGGAAAGAATA
The DNA here is from genome assembly GCF_027887165.1 of Monodelphis domestica. Taxonomy (NCBI): domain Eukaryota; kingdom Metazoa; phylum Chordata; class Mammalia; order Didelphimorphia; family Didelphidae; genus Monodelphis; species Monodelphis domestica. Next base: position 171,615,907 of record NC_077229.1, read on the forward strand.
AAAAGTCAGACTGTAATCTGACTGCAGGTGCTAGGACAAAGGGTTTGTATATTAGCCTAAATTCAATAAGGAGTCACTAGAGACTTTAATTTAGGCCAGTTACATAATCAGCCTGGCTACTTAGTAATTCTGAAACTGGAAGCAGAGAGGCCAACTAGGAGAATTAGAATATAGCACTAGGCCAGTAAATGGTCAAAATTAGTGTGAGAATCATTTGAGTAAAAGATAGGATTAACACAGAGAAACAAAACTGGATTGATAGGAGAACTGGATCATTATGATTTGTTTTTGTCCTTTAACATTAAAGCTCTAGAACTTATCTAAGCAAATAAAGCATGGGGCAATAGAAAATGCAGAAGACTTGGAGTCAGGAAACCTAGATCCTAGTGTAGAATCTGCCATTATTAATCTACCTATTCAGTAATTTAAGCAATTCCCTTAAATTTTCTGGTACTCAATATTCTCATCTGTTAAAAAAGAATAAGTTCACGTAGATGATCACTAAAATCTTTTCAGTTCTATGAATTTAATCATATCATTAGAATAACAAATATAAACTCATTTCAGAGTTCTTTGATCCTGATTTAACATTACTATATAAGGGGGGGGGGAAGGATAATATTTTCTTATTAAATTTCATTAATTTTATTGAGGTAATTCAGCAGGATGTTATTTTTCATACTAAATAAACATGACTTCCAAGAGACTGAATTTTTTAAAAAGTTACTAAGATTTTGTCATCTGGGGTGTCTCCTCTTCTTTGCTCCCTGCTCCCAAATGGCTTACATGCATGGTTTAAGGATAAAGTAAAAGATGATGAGTTGCAGTGGAAATAAAATCATAGCAACAGTACACCACCATCCTTCAGAACAAGTGGAAAGTGTGATCAGAATATGATATAAAAACAACCCAAAATGGAACAATATATAAACTTCTTAGGTGAACCAGAATTACATGGAAAACTATCCCTCATGTTTTTCATAGCTGATGAACAATTTTCCCATCAGTTTCTTTAAAAACTTACTAGATCCAATAATAGCAAAGCTTTAATTTATGAATGATCTCAATACTCCATTACTGTCAAAATATTTTATTAAAGATACAGGCAACTCTTTCAAGAAGAAAAAATAAACCTTAGACTAGACATAATATAACAAACAACCCATCTACTTAGAAGTGTTAGCTGTTAGAAAATTCTATCTGTGATCCCCACTTAAATTGTTTAGTGAAACTTTATTTTGATCAAAACCCTTCAACTAAAATGATTGTGACATTAGAGATAATCTGACTCACAGGCAATTAAAATCAGTTGAGATAAATCAATAAACTCATTTTGAGTTTGAGACTATATATTCTTATACAAGAAGTCTTATAATCTTAGCTTCTTGTTTGGTTTATGTGATTATATTTGTAATATCATTCATTGAAGAAAAGAAGACAGCTATCTGAGAACTTTTTCACATAATGATGGCCTTGGCAACAAGAATTGTCAACATTATTTAAAAAAAACCCTTCAACTTTTTCCCCCTAATGTGACGAAGAGATATTAATTAGGGACCCACAGATCACTTTGTTTTTGTTGTTCAGTAGTTACAGTTGTGTTCAGATTTGTGACTCCATTTGGGGCTTTCTTGGCAAAGATACAGGAGTGGCTTGTTATTTTTTCCTCCAGTTAATTTTACAGATGAAGAAACTGAGACAAATTGGATTAAGTGACTTACCCTGGGTCACACTGCTAGTAAGTGTTGAAGGCCAGATTTGAGCTTAGGAAAATAAATTTCTGATTTTAGGCTCAGTACTCTATCCACTGTCCCACCTAGTTGCCTCAAGGGCTAACTATTCTTTACAATAATATTCATTTTATGGTTTTTAAAGTGTCTTCACTTAAGGAAATACAGGTCAGAGAGATGGCAGAACTATTTGCCTTCTCTTGCTTTCTCTTCCAAAAAGATTTGTTGGCCTGGAAAGCACAAAACAAAAATGGATAATGGAGAACTAAAACTCTGAATAAGTAAGGATGGTATTTATTCTCAATATGTAGACATCAGAAAGGGCAGATGAACATCATGTCAAGAAAATTGAAGAACATTTAAATGTGACTGTTCAGTTACTTTTAGTAATCTTTGAAAAATTATGCAGAATGGAAATTGTCTTGATGAAGCAGAGATGAGCAAATAGTGTATTCATTTTCAAAAAGGGGATGAATAGGTTTGGTTTTGAAAATAGAAATCAATATACCTCCCTTTTATTCCTGTTACAATTCTAGAATATATTATTAAAAAGACATATTTTGAACAGTTGGAAGAAGTAGAAATGATTGGTACAAGTCAGTATAGTTTCAACAAAGACAAATAATGCCAAAATAGTGTATATTACATTTTCATAGGCACCAATAATAATAAAGAGAATGTAATAAATTTACAGAGTTAGAAATGTCAAGATTTGGCATGTGGCTGGATAGGTGAAATGAGGAAGAATAAGGCACAAAGAAAAATAACAAGGTGAGGAATCTAAGGAATTAGTATAATGATATTGCATTTGACAGAAATATGGAGGTTTGGAATAAGGTAGGTTTAGAGATAAAGAGAATTTCAATACAATGAAATACTAGAGAGCCTGAGGCTAACTATATAGATATATGAATCATTTTATTTTTTAATTAATTAATCTAGAATATTGTTCAATGATTCCATGATTCATGATTTTTCCCACCCCTTTTTCCTCCACCTTCCTGGAGCTGACAAGCAATTCCAATGAGTTACACATGTATCATTGTTCAAAACAGATTTCCATGTTATTAATATATGCAATAGTGTGAATTTTTAATGTCAAAACCCCAGTCACATCCCCATTGAACCACGTGATCAATCTTGTTTTTTTTCCTGCATTTCTGCTCCCATAGTTTTTTCTCTGGATGTGGATAGTGTTCTTTCTCATAACTGGACTGCTGCTATTAGAAAAGTCTGTAACATTCAATTGTACCACAGTGTATCCATCTCTGTGTACAATGTTCTCCTGGTTCTGCTCCTTTCACTCTGCATCAATTACTGGAGGTCATTCCAGTTCACATGGAATTCCTCCAGTTCATCATTCCTTTCAGCAAAATAGTATTCCATCACCAAGAGATACAACAATTTGTTCAGCCATTCCCCAATTAAGGGACACACTCTCATTTTTCAATTTTTTTTTGCCACCACAAAGAAAACAGCTATACATATTGTTGTACCAGTATTTTTCCCTATTAGCTCTTTGGGGTACAAATCCAGCAGTGGTATGGCAGTCAAAGGTAGGCATTTCTTTTTAAAGCCCTTTGCACATAGTTCCAAATTGCCTTCCAGAATGATTGGATCAATTCACAACTCCACCAGATGTGTATTAGTGTCCCAATTTTACCACAACCCCACCAACATTTCTCTTTCCTTTCCTTCCATATTGATCAGTCTGCTAGGTGTGAGGTAGTACCTCAGAGTTATTTTTATTTGCATTTCTCTAATCAAGAGGAATTTAGAACAGTTTTTAATGTGATTTCTTCATGTGAAAATTGCCTATTCATATTGCTTGACTATTTGTCAATTGGGGAATGCCTTGATTTTTTGTAAATTTGACTTAGTTCCTTAAATATTTGGGAGATTAAACCTTTGCCAGAGAGTTTTGATATAAAAATTTCCCCAGTTTGTTGCTTTTCTTCTAATTTTCATTGCATGTGTTTTGCTTGTACAAAACTTTTTAAATTTGATATAATCAAAATCATTCATTTTACATTTTGTAAAGGTCTCCATCTCGTTTGGTTATATGACTCATTTTCATAGAGATACTAAACCAAAAAGGATTGATAAAATCACTGAGAGATAAAAAATAGAAGAGGATTTAGGACAAAGCCTCAGGGACCACTTACAATTACAAGATATAATATATGAAGAGCTAGCAAAGGAGGCAAAGAAGAAATAATCAGATAGAAAAAAAAAACCAGGAAAATAGTATCATGAAAATCCAGAGAAAAGAAAGGGTCCAGAAGGAAAAGGTCATCATCAATTGTCAGTAAAGTGATCAAGAAGAATAAGAACTAAGAAAAGGTCATCAAATTTGGTTAAGTAAGAAATCACTCATAATATTTTTGATAGTTTCAGAGAAAGATCTATGGTAGTGTCATTGGGCTTTGTCTTTGCCCATATATCAATGACTTGAACACAAACACATCAAAAGCTAAACAAGTTGAAAGACCAGAGTATAACAGACTGAAGTTCAAATAAAGGAATGAATAGAAACATACAAGAATAAACAACAACAAAGGACTAAACTTGGATACATGTGTCTTCTCTGAGCTCTATCATCATTAGATAGTGACAAAGAGAGTCCAATTGAACAAAATCTGGAAATGACTATTATGCCTTAATTATTTTAAGGGAAAAATGGAAAGGGAGAAGAAGACAAAAATATTGGGGTAGGATCACACATAATGAGACTGTACAATTAGAGAGACTGAGGTGGGCAGAGCTCCCAGTAAACAATGAAACAGGAAGGAACGGGGAGGAGAGGTAAAACTAGAGAGATAAATAAATCCTATGGAAGTAAAAAAAAAATTTATAACTATTCTTAAGGTGGCAAAGAATGGAACTATGTGGGGATGCCCATAAATTAGGGAATGGATGTACTAGTTTTGGAATATAAATATGATGAAATACTACTGTGATGAATTCTTATCAATGTATTTAACAACCAGGATTATAGAAGACTAATAATGAAACCTAATGCCCACATCCTGACAGGGAATTGAATGACTCAATATAAAATGAGACAAATGTATTTTTAGACATGACTAATGTCCAATACGTTTTGCTTGACTATACATATTTGTAATGGTGGTTTTGTTTTTCTTCCTTTCTCAATAGAAGTGAAGGCTAGGGAAAAAATTGATCTTTGAAAACAGAAGTTCAAAAGGGAAAAAAAAAATCCTCCTCTTTTACCCCTCTGAGGCCAACCTGAACAAGTCTCTTTCCTCTGCCACATGATATCTCTTCAGATGATATTCTTCTACATATAATCTCTATAGACATGCCCAGTTCTTTCAACTAATATGTTATGAATACCAGGGCTTTCATCATCTTGGTTCCTCCTTCCTGGATGAACAAGTAGAGAAAAGGGAGTTAAACAGATAGAATTAAACATATGAATAAAATATTGGGTTGAGAGTATTTGAATGGAGTGCAAGTTTAATTAATGTGTTACTACTGAAACATGGTATGCAAAAAAACCCAATATGATCTCATCTGAACAGACTGAACAACATCCAGAAACAGAGAGGTAGCAATATACTGAAAGACAACTATATAGTTCTAGGATCCTACACATTCTATTGCCACACTTTCAGAAGGATGTTGAAAAACTAAAGATCATTCAGCTTTATAGATGGCCTTGGAGAGTAAAAATAACAGCAATGGATAAAGACATAAATTTGTCCTTGATGTAATTTTTAAAAATCATAACAATTTGAGATATTCAGAAGTGGAACAGGCTGCCTTGAGAGGTGATGAATTCTTCCTTACTAGAAGTGTTCAAAAGAGATGGATGGCCATTTGTCTAGTAACATAAGGAGCACTTATTCATATATAGATTGTACTAGATAGGCTCAGAGGACTCATTGAATATTGAAATTTTGTGATTTCCTTGAGTTTTGGATGTATGTTAGAAGACATGACAAAGCTAGAGTTAATCGAGTAAAGGACAAATAAGTGAGTGATAAAACTGGAAACTTGGGTATAGTAGATGCATTTGATGAAATTAGGAATTTTTAACATGGAAAAGAAAAGCATACAATAGCTAACTTGAAATATCTCAAAAGCTATTATGTGGAAGAGAGCTTGCTTTACTTGGCCTTTTCTGACAGAATTAGGAACAAAGGTTTCTGCTAAAGACAAGAGAAAATCAAAATAATCAGTTTTCCAAAGTAGAAGGTATCGCCTTGAAAAGTATTGGGCTTCCTTTTATTGAAGCTCTTCATGAAGAGGCAATGTCATGTCAGAGATGATATACATTCTGCTCAATTCCTTTCTAAATATGGATTTAGGTCAATCTCATAGGAAAGTAAAAACAATTCTTTGAGATCAGAAGGAACATCATTCCCATTTTACACTCTTCTTGGTTTAGTTCTTAGAACTATATTTGTATCATAAAAAGAATTTGGAAGAATTCTTTCTTCACCTATTTTCTTAAGCAGTTTATGTAATGTTAGAATTAATAGTTCTTTGATTATTTGTAGAATTCACTTGGGAATCTTTCTAGTCCTGGGACATATACTTCTTGGGGAATTTTCGATGGTTTGTTCTTTTTGTGTGTGTGATGGGATTGTTTAAGTATTTTATGTCTTCTTTTTTTGATGTTAGTAGTTTATATTTTTATAAATATTCATCTTTTCACTAATTTTGTTAGACTTATTGGCATGTAATTGAGCAAAATAATTTCCATTAGTTGTTTTAATTTCTTCTTCATTGGTTGTGTAAAGGTTAAAATTAATGGTTGGGCAATAATTATATGAAATTATGTGGTTACAAGTATTTATTGTATCTTGAGTCAGAAATTTATTTACAAATAAATAAAGAGGAAACAATAAAGTAGAGAAATGTGAAGAAGTTAGAGGAGTTATATATCCTATTAACCTAAATGTTTTACTATGGGTCTGCTTAATCCAGGCAGAGAGTAATTGGTTCTGAACCAGGAAGGCTGGTAGTGAGTGACCATGCAGCCTCCTCCAAGATGGAAGCTATTCTCTTCAGAAACTAGGAAAGGAGTCAGTCTTTTACTCACCCAATAAAGTAGTCCAGGAGTCAGAGTCTAATTTGAAGCTGAGCTCCAAATCCAGGATCCGAGCCCCAGTCTCCAGTGAAGCTCCCTCAAAGACTCTCCTCAGTCAGAAGACTATCTCCAGAAGACAATCTCTTCAGACTATTTTCTAAAAGACAATCAGCCCTGAGGGAGTTCAGAGCTTGGTTTTATGGTGATTTCTTGACCCTTCCCCTTTTCACAGGGGCCAATCACAGTTTCCAAATTGCCTAGCACTGCCCATAGGGTAGTGCCGGTGGGATTCACACCTCATCCTCTGAAGGTGTCAACTCTTATCAAAGTCCCCTGAAGGTGTCAACTCTGATCAAAGGATTCACAAGTTTGGGACTGAGTTAAAAGGGTATAGCTCTCCAAGTAAGTGACTGTGAACTCCCTTACTTAGTGTTAAATAGTGGTGTTTTTAAGTTTTTGGTTGATTAACTCCACATAGACAAAGAGAATAAAGAATTCCCTTTCACAGATGTGACTTCATGTTTTTCATTTTTGATACTGGTAATTTGACTTCCTTTTTAAATCAAACTGACCAAAGATTTATCTATTTTACTAAATTTTTCATAAAACCAGTTCCTTTTCCTATTTATTAGTTCAATGGTCTTGTTACTTTTAATTTTACTTAACTCTCCTTTAACTTTTAGAATTTCCAATTGGGTATTTAAATGGGGATTTTAAAATTTGTTCTTTTTCTAGTTTATTTTTTTAATTAAATGACCAATTAATTGATCTGCTCTTTCTCTTTTTTATTGATGTAAGCATTTAAAGATACAAAATGTTCCCTAAATACAGCTTTAGTTACATTCCATAAGTATTGGTATATTGTCTCCTCATTGTTATTCATTTTAATGAAATTATGTAACATTTTTATGATTTGTAATTTGACCCATACATTCTTTAGGATAAGATTAGTTTCCAATTAAGTTTTAGTCTTTATTCTGCCTTTTGCTGAATATAATTTTGATTTCATTGTCATCTAAAAAGGATGTATTTGCTATTTCTTATTTTCTACATTTGGTTGTAGGGTTTTTATGCCCTATTATATGGTCAGGTTTTGTTTAAAGTATTGCTGAGAAAAAAGTATATTCTTGTGTATTACCAATTCAGTTATCTCCAAAGTTCTATCAAATCTAACTTTTCTAAAGTTCTATTTACCTCCTTAACTTCTTCCTTTTTTATTTTTTGGTTGGATTTATCTACTTCTGAGAAGGGAAGGTTGAGGCCCCCTACTAACATAGTTGTTCTTTCCATTTCCTACAGTACCTCGTATAACTTCTTCAGGAATGTGGATGTCATGCTATTTGGTACATATATATTGGTATTGATATTGTTCATGATCTAGTGTGCTTTTTATTGATATGTAATTTCCTTCTTCATCTCTTTTGATTAGTTTGATTTTTACTTTTTTTTTATCTGAGATAATGATAGCAACCATTGCTTCTTTTTTTTTAAAACTTTTGACTGAAATATAATGGATTCTACTCCAGCCTCTTACTTTTAACCTGAGTGTCTCCCTGTCTTCTTGTGGATAGCATATTGTGGGATTATGGTTTTTAATCCTCTCTTTTATGCTTTTCCATTTGATGAATGAGTTTACCCCATTCACATTCAGTAATAATTAATAATTTTTGTTTCTCTCCATTGTACTGTGTTCTGTCCAACTATATCCCCTCCCTCCCTCTCACTCTCTGTCTCTCTGTCTCTCTCTCTCCCTCTTCATTGCCCATTTAGATTCTAAACTGTTTACCACTGTCCCCCTCCTATTCACCCTTTTTGTCCATCCTCCCACTCCTACCTTGTTCCCTTTTCCCTCTTACTTCCTTATTGAGTAAAGTGGGTTTCTATGGTTGACTAAGTATGAGTGTTATTCTCATTTTGTGCCAATTCCAATGACAGTAGAGTTAAATCATTACCTGTCACACATCCCTATCTTCTCCTCCACTGTATTAACTTGGGTGCCTCTTCATGTAAGATAAATTACCCCCTTCTATCTCTCCCTTTTCTCTTCTCCCCATGTGTTCCTCTTTCCCATCTCTTGTTTCTTTTTCTGCATACTAACCCACTACTTCTACTTGCTTCCTTCTGACTTTCTACGTATACTCTATTGCCCTAAAAATGATAAAGTTCTTGAGTATCTTAAATACTGTATCTCAAATATCATAGATATCTTAAGTTTCTTAATTATCCCCATCTCAGGTATGAATTTACTCAATTGAACCTTATTTAAACCCTTAAGTTTTCAGTTTTTGGCTTACCTTTTAAAGCTTCACTTGAGTGGCAAATATGTTCATTGAATTTTCTTTTCAGCTCTGGGTTTTGGTTTGGGGTTTTTGTTTTGTTTTTTGCTTTGTTGGGAATACCTGGAAATCCTTTTTTAAACAAAATATTATCTCCCCCCCCAGGAGGATTATGCTCAGTTTCATTGGATATGTAATTCTTGGTTGTAGGCCTAGAATATTTGACTTTCAGAATATGATATTCCATTTATTCTGATCCTTTAATGCAGAAGCTGCCAAGTCTTGTGTAATCCTGACTGTAGCTCCATGATTTCTAAAATTGTTTCTTTCTGGCTTCTTGTAGGACTTTTTCTTTGGCCTGGGAATCTTTTAATTATACTACAATACTCCTGGGATGTTTTATTACAGGGTCTCTTTCAGGAGGTAATCATTAGATTCTTTCAATTTCTATTCTACCTTCCTGTTTGAAGATATCATTTCAGTTTTCCCTAATGATTTCTTGCAATATGGTGTTTTTTAAAAACTTTTTAAAAATCATAGCTTTTAAGTATTCCAATGGTTCTTATAATGTCTCTCTGAGATCTATTTTCCTAGTGAGTTATTTTTCCATTGAGGTAATTCAGATTTTCTTCTGTTTTTTCACCTGTTGTTTCCTGGTCTCTCATATAGTCATTCACTTTCATTTGCTCAATTCTAATCTTTAGGAAGTAATTTTCTTCCATAATCTTTAATGTTTCCTTTTCCATTTGCTTAATTTGGATCTTTAGGAAGTAATTTTCTTCAGTAGATTTTTGGCCTCTATTCCCATTTGACCCATTCTAGTTTTTAGAAAACTGTTTTTTTTTAAGTAATTTTTTTTACTTCCATTTCCATCTAGCTCATTATATTTTCAGAATCACTGATTCTTACTAAAGTTTCTTTTATTGTTTTTCTTTTCAAATTCTTCTAGGAGGTCTTTTGGGACTGCCATCCTTTCTCACTTTCCTTTAGGGCTCCCCATTTTTACTTTTTTTTTTAACTCATTTTACCATTGTCCTCATCTGAGTTTAAATTTTGATCTCCCCTGTTACTAAAGTAACTTTCTAAGGTTAGGTTTTTCCCTTTGTTTCTTGTTCATTTGTCCAGTTATTATTTCCACCTTCTCTTTACCTTGTCTATATCTATTGAGATCCTGTTCTGTTCCCAGAGTAGAGGGAGAGCTCTTCCAATATTGGTGTGCAGACTACTCTGATGCTTAAGGTAGGCCCAGTTGTATTCAGGTTCCTCAGTGTGTACTTCGAAGGGGTAGCCAAGCTGGCTTCTTGTAGGGAGGCTTGCAGCTATTTTGTCCTGCTGTGTTCTATTCCCTATGCTGTTGGTTTCCCTGTTATCTCCTGTGCTAACCTGTACCTGATTCTGCCTGTTCTTTTCCTAAGGCCATGTGGAAGCTTTGCCACACTCCCTAGGCTACTCCCACTTTTCACCCCAGGGAAGCATTTCTCTCTTTGCTTTCTTTTGTTTTGAGGCTCTTTACTTTCTCTTTTGGGGGTGTGTGGAGGATTTGTTAGAGCTGAGTATTCCTTACTCTCAGATCTTCCAACATTTATCCCCACTTTAAAGAGCTAAAATTATAGCTGAGACAGATTAAATGACTTGTCCAAAGCCAAAGAGTTGGTTACAATCAGAGCTGGGACTAAAACTAACGTCTTTTATCTAATTTATCGCCACAGAGCTATCAAAATGATTTTTCAAAAATATTAAGCCTGATTATCTCAACAGCTACTGAATAAATTTTGGTGGATTACAGTTACCTCCAAGATAAAATATAAAGTCCTTTCTTTGTTATTTAAGGCTATTTACAAACTAGTCCCTTCCTATATTTCTACTTTTAGTCATTATTCCTCTCCATTAACCTTTTTGTTAGTCCTCACACTTGACATTACATTTCCAGGCTGCAGGTATTTTTTATATTAGCTATTCTCCATGTTCTTCCTCCTCATCTTTATCTCCTGGCTTACTTTAAGACTCAGATAAAAGTATGGCAAAAATTAGGTTTAGATCAATATCTCACATCCTATACTGAAATAAGTTCAAAATGGGTATATGACAAACATAAAGAGCAATATTATGAGTAAATTAGGGGAACATGGAATAATTTACCTGTCAGATCTATGGAGAAGGGAAGAATTTAAAACCAAGCAAGAGATAGAGAACACTACGAGATGTAAAATGAGTAATTTTGATCATATTAAATTAAAGAGTTTTACATAAAAAGAAAACAATGCAATTGAAATTAGAAGGAAGAAACTAACCGGGCAATAAATTTTATAACAAAATTCTCTAACAAAGGCCAATTTCTCAAATATATATGGAACTAAGTCAAATGAGGAAAAAATCAAGCCATTCCCCAATCAACAAAAGGTCAAAGGACATGAATAGACTGTTTTCAGATAAAGAAATCAAAACGATCAATAAACACATTGAAAAAGTGTACTAAATTTCTCTTGAGTAGAGAAATGCAAATCAAAACAACGTTGAGGTACCACATCATGCCTAGCAGACTGGCCAATATGATAGTAAAGGAAAATAATAAATGTTGGAGAGGATGTGACAAAATTGGGATAATAATGCATTGCTGGTGTTGTGAATTGATCCAACCATTTTGGAGGGCCCAAGTACCCAAAGGGCTTTAAAAGAATGCATACCCTTTGATCCAGCAATACCAGTACTGGGTTTATATCCCAGTGCAATAAAAAAAAAATCTGGGCAAGGATTCATTTGTACAAAAATATTTGTAGTTACACTTTTTGTGGTAGCAAAAAACTGGAAAATTAAGGAGTGTGGTTGGACAAATTGTGGTGTCTGATGGTGATGGAATACTATTGTACTGAAAGGAATAATGAACTGGACGAATTTCATGTGAACTGGAAAGACCTCCAGGAACTGATGCTGAGTGAAAGGAGCAGAACAAGGAGAACATTATACAAAGAGACTGATACATTATGGCACAATTGAACCTAATGGACTTCTCTACTAGCATCAATGCAAACCTAATGGACTTCTCTACTAGCATCAATGTAATGACCCAGGACAATCCTGAGGAACTTATGAGAAAGAACACTATCCACATCCAGACAAAAAACTGTGGGAGTAGAAATACAGAAGAAAAACGTTTACTTGATCACATGGTTCAATATGGACATGATTGGGGATGTAGACTCTAAATAATCACTCTAGTGCAAATATTAATAATATGGAAATAGGTATTGATCAATGATACATGTAAAATCAAGTGGAATTGCTCATAGACTATGGGAGGGGGGAGGAGGTAGGAGGCGAGGGAAAGAACATGAATCATGTAACCATAGAAAAATATTCTAAATTAGTTAATTAAATGAATCAATTTTTTTTTAATGAAAAGAAAATGAGGGGTTTTCCCTCAATTGGGGAATGGCTGAACAAATTGCAGCATATGATGGTGATTGAATACTATTATGCTATAAGGAATGATGAACTGCTTGATGTCCATATGAACTGGAAACACCTCCATGAACTGATGCAGAGTGAAATGCACAGAACCAGGAGAACATTGTACACAGAGACTGATACATTGTGGGGCAATCAAATGTAACGGGCTTTGCTACTAACAGCAATGCAATGGACAATTCTGTGGAATTTATGACAATGAATGCTATCCACATCATGAGAACAAATTGTGGAAATACAATGCAGAAGAAAAAAACATATAATTAATCACTTGTTTATATGGGTATATGATTCAGAGTTTTGGTTTTAAAAGATTATTCCGTTATAAAAATGAATGATATGGAAATAGATATCAAGGGATAATACATATATAACACATTGGAATTGCTCATCAGCTCCGGGAGGGGGAGACAAGAGGGGAGGGAGAGAATATGAATCATGTAACATGGAAAAATGTACATAAAAAAGAATAATTGAGGTAAGATCCAAATGATCTCAATTTCTCAACTTATAAAAAAAGAATCTCTGTCTCTAGAAGGAGAGATCCCAAAGGCAATTCTTTTAATAAGAAATGCTTATGATTGAAAACCACAAAATTATAAAATGTATGAACAATGTATGAACAAATGGGTAAATCAGATTATCTATTTCAACTTCACCAAAAAGAAACTGAGTCCCTTGTGCTTGATTCCAGGTTACACAATTAGTTAATGGTAATCAGGATTAAATCCTAACTCTAGGTTCAGTGATCATATAATTAAACTGATTCACTGGGGAGACCAACATGTTAATCTCCTGGAGAACCAATAGTGGGGAGTGTAAACCTCAAATTTCCTTAGACTTATAAATGTTGGAAATTTCACCATTGGGATATTTCATACTTGGAAAATTTCTTACTGATAGTCTATTGGAATGGGAACCCCATTGGCATGGGAGGTTCCTTCTCTTCCCTTCTTAAGATTACTTTAGGACAGAAACCCTTTTGCTGAACAATGGAAAGGACTTTGACCTATGCTTAAGCATAGAACAGGAATTTCTTTGAATCATGATTGATTTTAGAATTGATACAATGGAGATACTTGGAATCAATCTCCAACCTATTCAGTCCTAACAGGATTGAGTAAGGGCTGCAGCCTAGATCAAAATTTAATTATTCCAATCTCTACCCTACTCAGGTTAACAGGATTTAGAAAGGGCTGTAGCAAAGGAGCAAAGATTTAATCATTTGAAAATATGACCTTCAACAGACATGTGCAAAGCCTCTGGGGGGTCCTGGGTGAAGCTAGAGCCTCCATTGGCACAGGGAAATTGATGGACAGGTGATTGGTAGATGTGAGGACTGAGGGGAGGCAACTTGGAGGGTTTCCTTAAAGATAGGGGGTCTGAAGACTCCAGGGGTTTGGGGGTAGTTGGTCGGTGTGGTTCGTGTGGGCTCTGAGAAGCTTGCACTGAAGGAAGCTGAAGGTGGGGGCCTCTGAGACTGTTTCTCCATTTGGTCACGTGAGTAATAGGGACTGATCTCTTTTCTTTGCCCCAGCTATCTAAGGGCTTGGGCCTTTTGGCCCAGCCTAAACAGAAGGGGTATTTAAGCCCTATTTCCTTCTCTCCCTTTTCTCTCTCTCTATCTCTAATTACTTCCTCCTATTGTAATTAAACTCCATAAAAGATTGACGGCTGACTTAAGTTTTCATTTAGGAATTACATAGCTGATTCCTTGGCGACCTTAAATTAATATATATCAGTCTTTTAAAGTGATTCTCTTGTAACAGGAGACTCAATGTGCTAGTTTCCCAAAGAATCAAAGAAGGAGGACATTGTGTGAGATAATTATTTATAAGACTTGGATCCTGAGCAGCCTAAGAGCTACAGTTGGATGCCTATCTTTCCTCAACCCCTTGCCCCCAAGTTACCTTTGACTTCCTAAGCATCAACATGCCAGAGCCAGCAAAATGTCGCTATGGAAGGAAGAGCTAGAGTATTTAGTTTGGGAATGACAGTGGCCTTTTTGCTTCCAATCTAGAACTATTGGCTCCAAGAGCTAGCAATTTGCTCGTTATCTTATTTGGTCATCTCTTGAAAGCCTCACTCTGAGCCAGCTAAATGGAGAATCAGATCTATCCCTAAAGTTAAAAAAGGCTGAGAACTATATCTTTCTGTCTCTTTACTAATGAATGCTTATAAATCTGGTAATAAGTATCTAGATTAATTATTATTTATAACAAGAAAAACTAGCACTCAAGGTACAATTTAGATAAAGAATGTTATATTCACAAATAACCATAACCACATCTTAAATTATTAAGACTTTGAATTAATCTGATTTCAAATTTATAATCTATCTTCTACGAATGGCAATAATTTAAAAAGGTGGACCCTAACTGTTCAATGTATTAACACATACTCTTAGGTTCTTGTATTGTTTTGAAAGTGTAAGACAAAGGTATAAAATTAAAAGGACTGCTAAGCCTCATTTCAACCACTCAGAGAATATGAGATCTATTTTATTTAGTTTTGTATCTAATAAGAATTGATGACACAAGAATAAATAAAAATATTAGTGAAAATGGCAAATACACTAGCACCAATTACATACAAGTTATATGTAGATATATATAAAATAAGCTACTCTCATATACTTAAGTGATTTTTTGTATAAGTAATTATTCATTGATAAATGCACACAAATTATTTATAAATTCCCTTGAACATAACATAGAAAATTCTTTTTGATAGTTAATAACTTACAATATCTGGCAGTTACATTTCAACTGAACGTTTAAGATCTCTTGAAAAGGTTTCTTTTCCTCAGAGCACAGTTAGTCAGTGAGAGTAAAAACGGGGGTCAGGCACTATTTCTATATTATGTTTCACATGTTGGTTATGTTGCCACTTTATATCCTCCTAGGGAGTCTGATGAATGGAGTTTGGAAGTTTAAATCTGATTCTATCCTTCTCCATCTGGTCTATGCTGCTGAATAATGGCTCAAAATAAACTTAATTATTCCCAGCTAACTTACTTCTGGACTAATTTGAAGAATATCTAAGCTTTAAAAATGGAGACCTCTAATTATTATATCTTTCTTTCATGATATGTTGGAAAAATGAGATGAGAATTTAACAGTAATTTGTCATTTAAGAAAGACTATAAATACAACCCCCCACCCCAAAGGCTATTAATAGTAGTAGGCAGAAGGTCAAGAGGAAAAGAGGTAAAAAAGGAATGATTTTAAAATAGGGGAAAAATGACTAGAAAGGGTAGATAGCATTTATGTCCTACATGACAGACATATATCCAATTGTAAGCCTTCAAGTAGATGCCCTGCATATGTGTGTCAAACTCAACACATTGCAAACCAAACTCAATACTGCCATCCAAATCTGCTATTTCTGGTTAATTTCTTAGATCTACTAATTATATCGACTTCTCTTTAACTCACTCTTGAAATTGCAGGTATATTTTATTTTATTTTTAATTTTTTTAATTTAGAATATTTTTTTCCATGATTACAGATTTTTTCCCATACCTCTTCCCTCCTACCTCCCAGAGCTGATAAGCAGTTCCACTGGGTTATTCAAAACCTATTTCCATGTTATTTATATTTGCAGTAGAGTGATTCTTTAACATCAAAACCTCAATTATATCTCCAATGAACCACATGATCATTCATTTGTTTTTCTTCTGTTTCTACTCCCACACTTCTTTCTCTGGATGTGGATAGCGTTCATTCTCATAAGTTCCTCTGCATTGTCTTGAGTCATTGCATTGCTTCTAGAAGTCTGTAACATTTGATTGTACCACAGTGTATTAATCTCTGTGTACAATGTTCTTCTGGTTCTGCTCCTTTCAGTCTCCATTAATTCCTGGAGGTCATTCCAGTTCACATGGAATTCCTCCAGTTTGTTATTCCTTTCAGCACAACAGTATTCCATAAGCAGGTATATTTTATTATTCCATCAATCCACTCTTTAAATCTCATCAATTGAATCTACATAAAAATACTTTTTCAATCATTCTCTTCAGTTCATTTTCATTGTTGTAGCCTAGTTAATTACCTCATAGCATGATCTTTCACAATTTCTTATCCTGTGCTCTAAGATTTATTACTCATCATTTTTTAAATTGTAAAATGTACTTTCAAAATTGCCTGGCATTGTCAAACTTGTTCCCATTGCCTGGTATGTCCTCATGTCTCAATTTTGTCTGCCACATTTCAACACGCCATTCCAGGAAAAGATTAAATACTAATTCTTTCATGAAGTATTCTTTTACTCTGCTTCCCCTTCTTTCTTCTATATATCAATAGCATTTTGATTTCTTGTGTTGAAAGGCATTTAATATGTTTTACTTGGTAAAATATTCATTCATTTATTTATCTCATCTCTTTAATTATATAGCTAGCTGTTTTTCAAAATAAATGCTGTACCTTGTTCATATTCATATACTTACATTTCCCCCATACCATGGAACTTTATATATATATATAACATGGCTTTCAATAAATGTTTATTTAATTAAATTGCAAATGCAAACAGTAGTATGATAAGAGTGGTGTCCACACTAGTCTACAGTGATTAGGCTGGAAAGATTTCAGTACCAATCAGATTGCAGGCCAAAGGCTATTTTGGTTTCAGATAATGTAGATAGGATACTATACTATCTACAAATCACATTTTCCAAAGATATTTTAGCACAGAGGCAAAAATCTGTGATTTGCCAAAAAGGCATTAGCAAGATCATCACCTCGTTAATCTTAAGAAACTGAGGGAAAAATAAAATACTTCTGCATAAGTAAGATATAGGGGGTGAAGGGTGGAGAATCAGCATTTACTAGAAACACTGATATAGAGAAAAAAGTATATTATTGTACTATAAGGAATACTAAATATGAAGAATTCTTAAATGTAGTATGTCCAAAATAGAACTCATTATCTTTTCCCCTAAACCCTACATAGACCCTTCCCTACCACTGTAATAGGTAACAACACCCTTCCAGTCCTTTAGGCTCACAACGTAGAATTCATCCTAGATTTTTCACTATGGCTCACACCCCACATTCCATCTATTGCCAAGGCCTGTAGATTTTACCTTTGTAAAGTTTCTCAAATATGTTGCCCTGCCCTTCTCTCCTCTGATACTACTACCATTCTAGTGCATTTCCTCATCACCCCACACCTGGATTATTTCAATAGCCTGATGGTGGGTCTTCTTGACTCATTTCTTTCCACTAAAGTGATTTTTCTGGAATGAGGGTCCCAACACTTCACTACCCTACTCAATCGTTTCCCATTGCCTAAAGGGACAGATTCAAAATGTTCCATTTGGCATTCGAAGCCCTTCAGAACCTGGTCCATTCCTATATTCACAATCTTTTTTTACACAATACATCCCTAATACATACTATTTGATTTAATGACACTAGCCTTCTGGCTATTCCACAAACAAGATACTTCATCTCTTTCCTATATTCTTTCTCACTTTACACCATCCCTAGAATGTTTTGACTATACTAAATTCCTCAGTTTCCCTTAAATCCTAACTAGAATCCAGTCTTCTAAATGAGCCGTTCCTAACCACTGTTAATGTCAGATCTATCCCTCAGTTAATTACTTCTAATTTATCCTGAACATAGTTTGCTTTTTGTATATTTGTTTGTATGTTGTCTCCTCCATTAGATATAAGGTCCTCGATGGCAAACACTGTTTTTGGTCTCTTTTTATATTCCTAGCACTTAGCATAATGACTTTATCATAAAGTAGAAGGTTAAAAATGTTTGTTTTGTTGATTGATATTCCTTAATTCTTTTTCTCCTCTTATTTCTTTTAACAACTAATAAACTATTTTGTGAGGAATACAATTAGCCAGGATGCATTTTGTATACTTGTTAGGAAGTATGCTGTGTCAAAATAAATTATACACTTATTTTAATGAAAATAAGCACTTACTAAAAATACTGTGGGTTAGAAAGAGAAATGGTATGGCAGGAAAAATGTTTACATAGGCTTGAATTTATTTCCCTTTAAGGAGGAAAAGAGGCCATTGTTAGGATTTGACTGGACTCAAGGATGAGGAGCATAAAAATTCTTCCCTAGGTAAAGCTGGCGGTCAGGGGGTTGGCCTGATCCCTACTGCCAAATAGGGATGTCATTCTACCCAAGCAATGCTAGTTCAGGTGGGAATGCAAAGATTCAGTTTTTCAAATTATATTTATATATACATATATATTAATCTTCTTATAAGATGAAATTTCTTCTTAACCATAATTTTAATTGATATCTCTTATTTTTATATGCCAAATTCCAGAGGGAAAGCAGGATTTTTACCAATAGGGAAATGAAAGGTTACATGAGAAGTTTAAACAGAAACCTAATGAGTCATTAAAAACAGTGATTAGTAAGGTTATGATGTAATGGGTAGCAATTTTGATCTTTAGGTTGTTACAGAGTTCCACTGGCTTCAGGAGCTCATAGAAGATTTGCTTCTGCAAAGTCAGTTAAATCAGTGAGAAGTCCCAGATGGGAACTGTTCTTTGTGTCTTTTTAAGAGTTCTGCACAGTTGATTCCATAAAAATGAATTCCCTCTGCAACTGGTTCTCCAATAGTATAAGAAAGGAAAGAGGTTAAATTCTTAAAAAAGATAGTTTGGATAAAATGGATTCATGCCAACTCCCATATACCCTCTTCTTTATGACTTGTCATAGTTCAGTCCTTTCAGTGATGTACAACTCTTCATGTCCCTTTTTGGGGCTTTCTTAGCAAAGACACTGGGATGGTTTCCCTTTTATTTATTTCTTCAACTCATTTCACAGATGAGGAACCCAAGGCAAACAAAGTTAAGTGACTTGCCAAGAGTCACAGAGCTAGGGTCTGAGGTTAGGTTTGAAATCCCTGTGTTATCTACTGCTCCACCATCCCTGGACTACCCTGTATTATAAATTTTACCTTCTAGGTATAGTCTTAGCTGAGTAGTGTTAAGTCTAGCTTATAGATTTCCTTAGCCATGTGATCATATAGACTTGGGAAGACTAATTCATGAAACTTACTGGTCAAATTTGAGCAGGAAATTAAAGATGTTCAGAAGCTCTGGGGATAACAGGAAAATATATCATGCACTGAGAGAACTTAATTTGTGAAATTTATTTATGAAATTTAAGCAAGAAATCAAGGTAATTTGGGAAAACATGGCTATCCTCAGAAAGGAATCTACAATTATAGGATGAGTTGCCATGCACAACAATATAAGAGAGAGCAGAAGGTGGTAATAATGAGTACACGTATTGTGGTTGATTAAATATATTGAAGGAATGGATATTATTAATTATTGGGTGTCAGTACCTTTATGGACACTTACAGTAACTTTTATGTTAGTTATTATTTTAGGGTCAGGCCTTAACTTGTCTGAACCACTTTGTGAAGTTACCAGTAAATAATTTCATTTCCAGTTTGGGAGGGTAGAAAGATTTCAAGACGGGTGAAAGATATGTCTTCTTTAGTGATCGAGATAAAAAAGGTTATGTTAACTCCTTTTATGATAACCATGTATGTCCAGGGAAAAAGGTAAATATGGTACTTGAAAATTATAGTAGACTATCATAAGCTCAACAAAGCTGCTACACTGATAATTACAGCCCCTTATTATCCTGTCTACATGACAGAACAAGGAGGTCAGGCCCAAGTAATAGGGAACTGAACTTATTATTTCAGTGACTGACAGAACTAGAAGTAGTTTGTTTTCAAATGGGAAAGGGGGTTCACCATATCTCTATTTCTCAAATACTTGAGTTTTCCTTCACAATGCCATAGTTCTGTGTGTAGAAATTTGAAAGAGGCATCATTTTCTAAAGATACTTATGACTGCCACTACATTAATGATATAATGTTGACTGGGCTGAAGGTGAATATAGGTGAAGGTAATGAGAGCAGAGGCTCTAGATCAGATGATCTAAGAAAATGTAGGGCGCACTACATTTTCAAGCACTGTGCCTGGAACATAAATACAAAGACAACCTCTGAGCTCAAGGAAATTACATTCAAAGGAGAGATCAATAAAAATAGGAGAGTGGTAATTAGGGAGTGGACCTAAAAGTGAAAGGAATGATAAAGAATGACTGAAGAAAGGGGAGCGAAGTGAAGTTTAGGCTGGGGTTTTCCAGAAAGGGTGGTTCAGGAGAGGCAACATGCCCAGAGCAGATATCCTAGAAACAAGAGGTCTGAAACCTTCAGGCTTCGGTGTGGCCATCAAGGTGCTGGCAAGTTTAGTATATCATGATAGTTGGATAAGAGAAGTACAAAAACATGTTCTAGGTGAGGTTGAAGCCATGCCTAATACAGGAAATAAAGGAAGACATTGTTTTGATCAATAGTTAACTTCCTGTCACTGGTATTTCTCATATAAAAGCTAGAGATGTGGAGATCATTATTGAAGAACTTTCTACATGGGAAGGAAGTAAGAATGGATCACTTCTAAAGTCCTTTTAAATGCTAAGGTTCTATAATAACTGGTAAGGAAAAGAAGATGGAAAAATTAAGAATAACAGACTACAAAGAATCTGATCTACTTCCCAATACCAATATTATGATGTAAACCTGAGTAACAGAGATTCATACATTTATAGAATAGTAATATGAACAAGGTGTTGCCCTGTCTACCATTTTGAAATAGTTAAGCCTGTTGTTAAAATACAAGTCAACATTATTTACTTTGTGACTTGACTTAATAAACATTCCCAGTTTCTCATATAGAATGAAATTAAATATGTTAAGTTGAAAAAGATATGAATTTAAAAAAATAAGAATTGTTAGTTTTAGAGGAGGGATTAAATGAAATAATCATCAAAGTACTATAGCCTTAAAGGAAAAAGAAAAAAAAAGTAAAGCTAGGCAGTCATAAATTGTGTTGTTAATAGACGCTGATATTGAAGTATGAAGTACTGATGCATGGAGACAATATTCAACTGAAAAAGTAAAATGCCTTAGCTTTTAAAGAGATAACTATAATAACCACAACATTTAAATAATAGTGCTTTAAGGCTTGCAAAATATTTTTACAAACATCACCTCTTGATCAAACTGCTAATCATTCTTCTTAATTTATATATTTGAAGTAAAAAAAGCAAACTCTTCACAATCTCACCCTACTCCCTCCAAAACTTCCAAGTACTATAGTGCTGATTAAACAAAAATAGTTTTTTTAGTCAGTATATAGATCATATATTGTAGATATATACACTTTATATATTTATGCTGATATATAGACATATATATATGTCTTAGTTCACTTACCTTGAGCAGTAAAAATCTTATAGTATGTAAAACTGATTGAATAAACATATAAATGAAATAAAAGTATAAAAATACAATGACCAAAGGAAGATTTTTAATAAGTTTACCTTCTTCAAGAATGGGTCTCAAGATAACAAATGGGATCTCTTGCAAAGGTTCCATATACTTGTGCCCAGCACTAATAATCTTAATCTGAGGTAAACAAAGAACAAGGGTTCCTGGCATGCTGGTTTGTCCATGGTACCAACTTCTTACTGTTCCAGGGATGTCACCAGATACAATTGTACTTGGGGAAGGCAGGCTGTCATTTGGAATGAAAACACAACACGATTGTACTTCAAGCTGGAAAGTAAAAGGAAATAAAAATTTGTCACAGCTTAGAACTCAGACTAAATTTCTAAAAAATGTACTTATCTTACCTTCACTAGAATAAACATGTAACACCACCAAAGAAATGGCATGATCTTAAGTCTTTATAACTCACATTTACTGTGTAAAAAAATGCTATGTGAAAAGGTGCTGTTTCTGTCTATAAACTTGATCAAAAGGGCATAACCACATGAGTTGAAAATATATCTGCCTTTCCACAACTCTTTCCAAGAAACATGATTGAGTAAGAAAATGTGCTGGCAAAAAAGGTGAGAAAATCCTCCTTCTTTTGCAGATCATTAGCTTTTGTTAGCACCAACTAAGGCCTTAGAGAAGACTAGCATTTTATATGCTGTTACTTTCTGAAAAGATTTATTTCAATGTGAATTCTTCCTTTCCTTTGTAGTTTACAGACTAAAATTATAAGAGGAAAAGGTCCAAGCTCAAGCTCTGAAGTGAGTAAAGCCTTTAGTTATATACTGACATGCTCATTAAAAATCAGATATTATATACATTTCTGTGTGTATTTTTGTGCATGCATGTATGTATGTGAATAGCAATGAAAAAAGTAATAAAAGATTTTTGTCACCCTTCATTTTGGGTGATATGAAGTGGTGTGAAATTTTTATTTGTCCATCTTCTACACAATACAGTTACTAAGTCTACTATGGAAAATCTCTGATAATTTTGCCAGACCCTTGGAGACTTTAAACAAGGCTAAGTCCAAACCAAGGACTGAACTCATCATGACTTCTTAATTCAGAGGCAATGTAGACTAACTCTGTTAGTCTTAGTTGGCTCTTGCAAGTAATACTCTGCACCTGGATATCAAATAGCCTCAACAGCTTGCACACTTGAATGCTTTGTTAAGAAAATACAAAATATGTTTGTTAGTTCTTCTAAATGTTTTGGACATACAATGTTATTTAAAGATGTGATAAAAACAAAATTGGTTTGCTGCTTCATAACTCAATGGTGCCTGATAAATGTTCAAATATTCTGGGAATTCATAATGGTAATGGGATCATATTTTCTGAAAGATAACTAAACACAAATATACTGGGATACTCCTCCCTTTAGGGCAGATATATTCCCTCATGAGAGCAATAATGATATGTAATAGGGTTGGAATTCCCTGATACCATAAATAATTTGCCAGCCTGGCAAATAAAGCACAGATATTCATCTTCACTTCAAAATTTCTGTGCAGTTTTGCTTAGACAAAGTGACATAAATTCACTGAAGAAAAATCTAAGTAGAATTTTGCAAAAATAAATACATTGTTACATGAAATATGGGCTTGTTTCTTATTCTAGTGCTATTTGATTTAGAAGATGAAATTAATTATGTATTTGATAAGTGGTTTATTGATTCAAGATTCCAGAATGTACTTTATTTATACTAGAATAGAAGTGACTTTGTCTTGTTACAGATATGTCACATCTAGATTTTTAAACAGGGTTAAAATAATACAGATTTTAAAATGGCACATGACGAGCATTTTCTAATAGTTGGCAGTAAGGACTAATAATAATGTGCTGACAAAGTTACCACTTTTATCAGAAAACTTATTTAAATTAATATATACATATATGCATATACATACACACATATACATACACACATACATGCAAACATCAGTAGCCACTAATGTCCTGATACCTCATACCATGATAGAGATGACCTTGCGTTCTTGAAGTAACTGTGCATCTCTACCAAGTTTAAAGGGTACAAAGGACAGAGTGAGAAGTCCATTGTTCACAAACATCCTAAATAAACTCAAAGTTTCTCAAGTACTTCAGGGTGATAAATTTTTTAAAAAGAACAACTCTCAAAGAACATTTACTAGGTAGTAGAAGGGTACAACCTGTGCTGGTAGAAGGAACAGCCAGAAGACTGAAATCATAGATTCCTGAATTACTAAAATTCATACCAACAGGTATTCTCTAAGTTGAAGGAAAATGCTAGAATCAAAACTGTATAAAATGCACAATAATCACATACACGAAACTCAAGTTTCATCAGTTTAAGAATAAGCTACTATATTTACTCAAACAATAGAAGAAAACAGAATCTAGAGTTTAATGTACTATATAACTAAAATATAATCCCCAATACTTATTTACATAGTAATCTAAGACTTGCAAAGAACTTTATACACATGATGTGCAAGCTAGTTTATATATTTTTCTCTGATTAGCTTGATCTCAGTCAAGAAGGCTAAAGAATAACAACCCCTCACCCCAAATCAAATTATACTGCTGACTAGTTACTAAATGTACGTTGATATAGGTGAGAGTATGCACAGCTTTATAGAGAGGTAGCCCTGAAACAAGGAAGACCTGGGTTCAAGTCGTAACTCTGACACATACTAGCTATATGACCCAAACAAGTCACTAACCTAATTTGCCAGTGCTCCTTAGGCAACCTTCTTTGACATCAGGAATTTCCTTAACCAAAAGTTCCCTATGTCTTTGAAATAATAGTTCTAGACCCTGCCCCTCTTCCTACTAAATTTAAGAAATATACAGGATATTTTAAAAATCAGTTACCTAAATAAATATTTAGCCCACTGAAATGAATTATAGGAATGTGTAAGAAATAGCAAGTACAAATGATAACTGAACATATTAAAATAAGGAATATAATAGTTTCCTTTACTGATAGGCAAAGAATCTCTATATACATAATCCAAATAGTTCAAAGACATTGTTAGGTTACATTAATAACCTATATTAAAGCTATCATATAAATCTTTTTACACTTTTTAAATAACTACTAAACTATATGTCAAAAATTGTGGTTTTAATGTAAAACGCTGAGTGATTTATGTAACTGAATATAAATCTGCAGCAGTAAATCTTGCATTAATGTAAGGATCTGACAATCCAAGGGAAAGAAAATGAAGTAATCTGCCAGTAAGAAGTCCTCAAGCCGGGGGTCAGATCCTGTTCATGGAAACCATCTGGTTGGGACCCTCTGAGCCACACCAAACACAAATGATCTTTTAAAAAAATATCCTATTCATTAATGCATCACAGCTGCACTGAGTGTTACTTCATTTTTCCATGGCAACATCCTTTCTGTTTCAAGGATCTTATTTCAGTTTTGGTAGCAACGTGTTCTTTTGCCAATATTGAACACATTCATGTGTTAAAGAGAAGGAATTATTACAAATTCTTGAAATAGAATCACCTCCTATTTTGATTCCTATTATGTCAAGGGCTACACATGTGAAGTATCATCTACTTATGATGAAGAACCAATGAAGTAAGCATTTATTTTGTCATCTAATTTTAAAAAGTAAATTAAATGGATTGAATTTACCCTAGATTCTTACTAAGTCATGTACAATCTGAAAGATAAGTCCCAGCTCATTATTCTTCTACTTGTTACTCCTCCCCTCCCCCATTCTGAGTTAGGTAAAATGAAAAATACAGTAATATCTTGCTGACATTTTCTTCTAATTCAAACCATACACATCTTCAACATAATAGACTTTGAAGAGGTGGCAGCTTTTTGCAGAAGGCAAAGAGTTTCACAGATGCAGGTCACAGTGAATTACCTCTAGGTTTATAAGAGAACATCAGGGAGTTAACATGAAGCTGATAATTGGTGAAGTAGGCATTCCTGGAAGTCAGCTCTTGGGTGTTTGTGACAAAACAAAAAACAAATTTGCACAGGAAGGATGAGACAAAGTCAGTAATTCATTTTTCTGACAGAAGGAATCCAAATCAATATATGTGTCAATGGGGAATTGTTTGCTAGGTTTCAGTCTTGTGAGTGAGCATCCCCAAACAGTTTGTACTGTCTCTTGGGAAAACCTCTATTTAGGAAACTGAAAAGGTGATAGAGAAGGGAGAAAAAAGAAGCAACTGACTCTAGCTTGTATGCAATTGGGAAAACTGAAGCCATGCTGAAGCCTTATGCGACCATGATGGAGTGATTCTGCATTTGGGTAAGAGTGGATGATAACATAGCAAAGCTCTGAGTAGTCTAGGAGAGGCCAAACAGGAAGTGAGGAAGAGATTAAGAGATGAGGAATAGAAAGGAGGGCTAAGAGCTGTTGTATGTCAGGGAAAGGGAATCTGAACTTAATGGGATCAACTATCTCACCCACCTATTTTTAGGAAAGTGTTTTCTTGACCTCTCAATGCTACTGACATTAACTGAATATACTCTAACTCCAGCATACAATAGTTTCTTTGGGTTTTTGTAATCGCTTTCTCTTGATTCTCCTTTTTCAATATCTTTTGCTGGATCATCATGCGTGTCTCACCTTTTATACAAGTATGTTCCCCAAGTTCCCTAAATCTTCTCTCTCAATGATTTCAAGAGTTCCCATGAATCCAACAACCATATCTTTGAAGATGACTCCAAATTATAATTATCTAAACCTCCCGAGACATAGTCCTGTGCCACTAAATGCCTTTTGAGCGTCTCAGATTGGATGTCTCCTTAGCATCTTAAACTCATCATGTACAAAACAAAATTCATTATTTTATCTGTCTATACCTCTCACTTTTGCAAACTTCCCTACTTACATCAAGGGCATCACTTTCACTATTCAAATCCTGAACTACAGAGACATTCTTGACTCTTCATTTTACTTCATCCATTTAGTGTCATATCACTAAGATATGACAATCTCTTTCCTTTCCACTCTTTCCAATAATGACTATGACTCATACCTACCAATTCAGTGTCAAGGATATCAGAATATACTTTGATATATGTTTTGTTACCTCTCCAAGATTTTGATCAATGACTCTACAAAACCTCTATTCTTCTTAGTTTCCCAGTTTTAAATTTGACAATCAATACTAGTTACTATTATCTACAGAAGTCTAGGACATATTCTTCTTCCTTCCTACTGAGTGCAATGACTGGCTTAAAATCTTTCTCTCTTCCCAATTTTTTGTCCTCATATTAGGGTAATCTGACATACATATTGAATGTTACATCAAAAACCTTAAAACTCCAGTCCCACAATCTACACATTCTCCCACACTACCTCAGCAACATGAAGAGATAAATGCTCTAACCTTGACCTTGACATCATCCATAAGTGTTCCATTTCCATGTTCATGAACTTGAAAATTCCTTTATCTGATCATTATCTTTTATAATTTTACCTTTCCCTTTTGCCTTCTTGAGCCATAACACTGTATTTTGCTCTCATTATGATCTCCCTTCCCTTCAACCCTAAGTTCTTCCAAAGCTATCACTTTTGCACTGGCTATGCTATTTTCCTGTTCCTATCTCAACTCCTTGGTGAGCAAGAAAGAAAACAACTATTAATTTATTATGTGCCTGGCATTCCACTAAGTACTAAAGACAAAAAGAAAGGCAAAAAGTGTTCTTTCTTTCAAGGAGCTCACAGGTTAATGAAGTAAAAGAAATTTGGTTCTTGAGTCCTTGGTAAACCAAATCTACTCTATTCTCTACCCTTGATTCCCTGGGGACCTTGTCCTATTGCTAATCATGCCTCATTAAGCCCCAATACTGGCTTCCTACCATCTTTTATCTTTGCATGATGCTGAATACAGCTAGAAGAATTAATGAAACTATGCTGACTGGTCCCCTACTAACTTATATTCTTTAACCTCAACTGGAACCACAATGCAGCAAAACAAGCATTCTACTCTTTGACTGACACTCTATCCGACTCTCCTCACCATCTATTCTAAACTTTTTCAATCCCCCCTGAATCTTCTTATAGCACTATTTCCCCAATATTCTTAGCCAAAGAATTCTCCTCATACCTTAAGGAAAAAGTTGAAATGATTCACTGAGATATTCCTCTTCTTTCCTCTTTTCTTCACTTCAGATTACTCAGATATCCTGCTCCAATATCTCATCCTTCATTTAGTTCTCAGATGAAAATGGGTCTTTTTTGTCAAAAGTAGCATTTCTACATTCAACTTTGATCCTATCCCCTCATGGCTTCTTAGCAAATTGCTTCCATTATCATATTGTATTATCTTCAGTTTCTCTTTCTGTACTATTCACTCTATCCCTGCTCTCTATAAACATGCTCAGGTCTCACCTATGCTTTACAAATCCCTCACTTGATTGGATGATCTCTTTAGCTTTCATTTCATCTGTGTCCTCCTTGACTTCATAGACAATACTCTATCTTTCAGCATGGCACTGTAAGAACCAAATTTATCATGCTTATCTGAATTCTAAAGATAAATGTGATACAGCAGGAGGAGTGTGGGATTTGGAATCGAAAGTCTTGAGTTCAAAGATAATTCAGAATGAATTTAGACCTTTGTTTGCATCCTTGATACCTATAGTCGCTGGGAGAGTTAATCCTTTCAATTTTGGGTCTCAGAAGCTAGGGACCAATTTAAGTGATTTATGACTGTGTACAATCCTGCTTGCTTGCTTAATCAATTAACTTTATCTATTAGTCCTTGACGCTATACCATACTTCACTTTAACATCCCGCTCCTTTGCTGAACTATGTACCAAGCAATCTTGTCATCTGTCTACCACTAAAAACATACTTTTCCTCTTCTCTGTTCCACCACTTATTAATAATAATAAAATAAATACATAATAATAAAATAAAAAAAATTTATTACTTCTGAAAAGCGAATGTCAACAGGCTGCCCTATTTATCAACGTGTAATCCCTATGATTCCTTACATCAAAAACTTCCTTCCCTGTATATACTGATTTCTATAAGAATGAAAATTCCTTGGAAATAGGTAATGACTCTTTTTTGTATTTGTATTCTGAGTACTTAGCTCCTGGAAGACAGCAAATGACCAATAAATATTCATTTATTTATTGTTGTAGTAGTAGTTGTTTTTGAGAAAACATCACAAATAGCATGATTACTCAATATGATAATTCAGCTTTCAGAATCATTATGACTAGCTGATAACAATAGGATTTACACAAACTTTAGAAATCAGTAAGGAACAAAAAGCTTTGAGAAATAGTAAAGGCACAGGCTCAAGATATTCTGACAAAATTCTCAAAAAGACAAAAGAAATTAGAAAGGGGAGATCACTCCATAAGCATTTAATCAAAGCATTTATTCTAGGTGAATAACTTACTGTCCTCCAAGATATACTTAGAAGTTTGCCTAGACTCCTTCTCAAGAATAAGTAACCTGCAATGGTCAAAAAGATGTACCCATATCTAACAAGATATTCAGACCTTCTTTCAGATAAAATCAAGCTCAAGTTTGACAACTATCACTTTTTGGTAAAATATTTATGATAATACTTCTCTTTTTGCTACTATGAAATACTCAAACCATGTGCTTCTAAAGTGGAAACATAAATATAGTAGGAGACAAAGTTGAACACCAGATCACATGATCTTTGCAACTGAAGAAATAAAGGAAAAGTGTAAGGAATAATCAAGTTCATATTCATCTATAGCTAAAAAATAAAAAAGTTTTAAATCCAAGAACATATGAAAAACATTATAGCCTGCCCTAAAATCTATTCAAGACTATTTACAATATGTTAAAATAATCCATTTAAAAAGTGTGGAAATCTTTTTCTATTAAAAACCTAATAGGTTATAGCAAGTTGGTCAATGTCTTCATGAAGACTATGTCCTTCTAGTAACCAGTCATGGCTTTATAAAAGTCCCAACTTTTGGCTGCAAAATTAACTTTCCAGTTACTTTGGTTCCAAACTCATTAAGTTATTCAAACTTCCACTAAAAGAATAATCCTTTGATGATTTTAAGTTATGATGTACTAAGTTTTATCTGATGACAGCTCCAGGCTATTCAGTTCTATAATTCTATTTGTATGATCTAGGAATATTAAAATGGCTTCCAGAAAATTAAGAATTTGGGGGCTTAGATTTCAGTACTATAATCACAATATATTTTTTCCTCATTCTTAAAACTTTCCAGAAATGTACTTTTTAAAACTATAAATATCTATATGATACACTGCATGAAAAACACAAATATATTTTCAGCCTTTAGTCTTGAATATTTTGGGCTAGTTCAACTCTCCATTAACATAGGTAAACCAAAAAAACCCCAAACAAACCTATATATGTTAATTTATAATGATATATATGTATATAAGTTCATGATTGCCAATGAAGTACATAAAACTACTATAAGACTGCAAAACAATGAAAATAAATGTGTACATTTCTCAAGTCAGAATTTTAGAAATAAAAGGAACTTGAGAGATTTAAATCTATACATTCATATCATGAGAAGAAACTAACTAATTAAATTACTATCAAATTAATAGCAGCAGAGAATATCCTATAGCCCAGGTCTCCTACAATGTCATCCTTTCTCAGCTTGTTATTAAGATCTTCATTTCTAGATGGAAGAAAGACAGGGAGGAAGGGATGAAGGAATAGAAGAAGGGAGGGAGGAAAATGGAATCCTGCCCAGTTTTCAAATTTTATAATACCTTTACTGAAAAAAAGAAATAGCAGAAATCTTTGTCTTTTTGATCTATTTCCTTTTTTTTTAAACCCTTAACTTCTGTCTTAGAATTATTCAATAAATCTTTAATGACATTTTTTTCTTCCTAGGTTCCTTTCAGAAGAGTTTTATACGGACAATAATTTTTCTGCTTCTTTGATGGAGACTGTTTTGTCACTTGTAAGGAATTAAAATTAAGGATTTGACTAAATATGTGAGAATTCTAAAATAATATGGTGGTTGCCAATGTAAAATACTATAGCTCAATTCAAATGATTTTAATACTTTTATTTACAAAGAAGTGGAAAGAGTGAAAGTAGAAAAACCCAAAAAGCATGTAGAAAAGATGTCTAGCCTATCACACTAAATATTGCTCTGGTGCTCAACTCAGCCTGGCAGGGCTTGTTAACCCCTTGACCAGAGGACCCCAAGTTCCACCCATGAGGCCTCCTCCAAGAGGGGAAGGTCTCTCTGGAATGAATCGCTCTCGAGAAGCCAGGAAAGGAAGGCTAGCTACCACTCACCCAAGAACTAGTCCAAAAGCCAAGGTCCCAAGTCAAAGCTGAGGGATTAGGTGTAGCTCCAAGTCACCTCCTGAAGACCACTCCCCAAGATGACCTGCTGAAGACAAATTCTGAAGACAACCCCAACCGAGGAAATTCAGGACTTTTTATAGTCTCTTCTTGCCCCTTCCCCTCTTCTCAGGGGTCAATCACAACTTCCAAATTGCCTAGCACTGCCCAGGGGGCAGTGTCTGTGGGATTCACTTCTTATCCTCTGAAGGTGTCAACTCTTATTGCAGGCCTCTGAAGGTGTCAACGTTTTATCAGAGGATTCACAAGTTTCTGATTAAAAGGGTGAAGTTCTTCAAGTAAGTGTCTTGTGAATTCTCTTACTTGATAACAAAATAAACAAAGAGAATAAAGAATTCCCTTTCACAAGCCTCCTTGTGATTGTTTGGGAGTCTGATCTTCCTAATGAATCATTTAACACAACCAGATTATACCTCTAAAGATCTTCTAGCTAGAGGTACATACCATATTGTACTTTCTAAGAGGAAACTACAATAACTAGAGATAAGAGGGAAATAAAAGCGAGAGAGAGCAAAACCAATGTTTGCTAGGGCTACTGACAAAAATCCAATTAGGGGGCAGTCCCCTTTGGCATAAGGGTTTGCATTCAGAATAAATGTGTTTAATCCCCTTTAGTTCAATCAATTACATTTCAAAGTTCATTCTAGATCTTCTGATGCAGTGGAGGTTTCTTTATGGCACTTTCTCTGAACAATTCATTTTCTTGATTAAAGGAGTTAGCTAGCTTCTTTTCCTGAAAATTTTTTCAAAAATTTCTAAAGTTTGGATTTTATGAGAACTAGACAATCCCTCCTGAAGAGGGTGTTAACCAACATCCAGATCAACTCAGGATCCATTTATCGGGTTATGGGGTATATGAATCTCTATAGCTACTGAAGCTCATTAATACTTGTCACAAGTTCTCCAGATGTAGCCAATCTTTCAACTTTGGCTGAGATATTTTTAACAAAGTCTATTACTGCCATCATTCCGAAATTTGGCAGGATAGCCCAGAAGATCTTCTGTACTGCTGATAAAAATCTTTTGGGTCTAAAATGTCACCAAGAATCTAGATCATTCTGGTGGAAGGGTAGAATAAGCTGAAGAGTTACACATACAAAAACCAGCCAGAAGCTACTAGGCTTCATAGGGAATGCTCCCTCTCAAGGGCCATTCAGGGGTACCCACACCCCCTAGGAAAACCTTTCCACCTCCCGGATGAGATCATAACCCACAATGGGGTAACCAAATGCCTTGGGAAATCTCCCTCCTCTGGCATGAGACTATAATAGCAGTAAAAGGCATATATTTATGCCTCAACCATTACATTTTTATAAATGCAGAGGTGAGGAATATAATAGTGCTAAAGCACTTCACTTCAACTGCTAAATGGACTCTTTACCTCTTGTTACAAACAACTCAAAGGCAGGCAAATGATCAGTCAGAGGTAGTGGTGCTACTGGATGTCTAAAAATCATTTCTGAATGCTCCCTTAAAATCCTTTTAAATTTTTAGGTCATTAAATTCTCCAAAGGTTGTAAGCAGTTTGATGGAGTCCATCCATCATCATCTATGTGACAATTAACAAAGGCAAAAAGGCACAAAAGGCCATTTGGGCAACATGTGACCTTGATGGATTTGGTGACAAACCCAGAATCTATAAGGACTTATGGTTTTGCCATGAAAAAGGGTTTATGCAACAAGGCTATGGGCTTTCACAACAGTATTTTCTCCAATCCAGTCATATGGGGAGGTAAAAATAAAGATAGTAAGATGGTGCAAATAAAAACAGTGTAACATAACATAGCTAATAGCCAAAACATAGTAACAAAACAGTGACACAGTATAACAAAATATATTAGAATAGGTCAATATGTGAACTTAACAAACGAAATTAAATCTTAAAATAAACAATCAGAAATACAATATATGTGACAGGATACAGGCACTGAATTCAAAAGTCCTTTTTAAAAATTCTGATAGCTATGTTATAGAGACTTCTTCACCATTTGGAAGGGAACAAACTAGAACAGTTAACATCAATAAAACAATGGAGTATGAAAAGGTTAAAAAATTCACCTCCAGACTCAAAATTTCCTTCCCCTCCTGAGTAACATCATCAGTCTTGATTCCTTTGGTCAAAATTCTGGGGTTCCCCATACCCACATTGGGCATAGTGTGGACGAACCCCATATTGGATGTGTTGCAGAGACTGGGCAGGCCAAAATGGCAAGGGTATGTAGGGAGATAAATCTCTCCCATGAATCTCAATATTACTCAAGCTAACAGAAGTTTCTGATTAAAAGGGTGGAACTCTACAAGTAGTGACTTATGAATTCTCTAACTTGATAACAAAGTGTTAACTCAAAATAGACAAAGAGAATAAAGAATTTCCTTTCACACACTGAATGATCAATATGGACCATTAATGATGGTAATAAAGTGTTTTGAAAAGAAGGTGAGTTAACATCTGCATCATGCATAAGGCTCAGGGATAGAAAAACAAACAAACAAAAAAAAAACCCCTGAATATCACCACTTAGTGGACCATTATCTGGATTTTTATTTTAATACTATAATGACAACATAATCTATCTACAAATCTTCTAAAAAAGAAGCTAGCTTTTTTTTGTCTTGGTTTTCTACTGTCAACTGGAATGGTAACCAGGTAAAAGAACTGGTACTTTCAGTTCTGTTTTGTCAATGAAAATCTTTGGCTTACATACATAGTTCTTTCTTGTTTGGTACCTTACCTCAGGGTATTCATTATCTCTAGCCTATACCATTATATTGGTTCAATATTACTAACAAGATAAATGTCTCTGTATCTGTATCCATATGTGTATGCATATGCATATGCATGAGTGCACATGCTATGCTTGTCATTAACATGAATCATCAAGAATTTTATATGATACTTGGAATGTGTTAAATTTGAAAAATTTCATGGCAATATAAGATAATACAATACTGGTGTTTAAATGCTTCAGAACATCTACCATGATTGTATAAATAAAATCAATAAAAGTGCATCTCTTACCTAATATTATTCCTTAAAAAACATGCAGAGATATAAGTCCGATTGTTAGAGATATTAACATGATCATGGAATGATCTTTTTGCCCTTTTTTAATCTATTTTTTTATTTCTGATATCAAATTTTATTTTTAATTTTCATATTCATTTTTGTAAATGCATAATCATATAAAACCGAAACCCCTAAAACAAAAACCCAAATACACAAGAGAAAAATTTTATGTTTTCATCTGCATTCTGACTCCAACAGTTCTTCTGGAGATGGGTAGCATTCTTTGTCATAAGTCCCTGAGAATTGTACTGGATCATTATACTGCTGAAAGTAGCTAAGTCTATCACAGTTGATCATGGACTGATCTTTTACAAAAATTTCTGAAAGAGAGGATATCCCTGATTTATGATTTCATTAATATAAAAACCTCCAACTGTGGGAAATCCCTTCATAGACAAAGACTTGAAATTAATCTGTAACTTATATAGTCTTACAAAGTTGCCTGGGACTCTTCGAGATTATGATGTTCCATATGGTTACAAAGCTATTATATACAAGAAGAAAGATCTGAATACAGGTCTACTTGACTCAATGGCTGAACATTTTTGTTTTGTCATATTGCTTTTTTTTTGTTGCTCTCTGGATTAATTTTAAATATTGTTAAACATCCTAAAATAAACAAACCTTACTAGCAATTAAAAAAATTAAATTATAGTAGTGAGCTTAAATAATGTATAGGTTAAAAATATATACTAGTATAAAAATATATTAACCAAGATATTTCTTTAATTTATCTTGAGGTAAAAACCTTCTCTAACCATCATTTTTAGATAGACTAATACTTGGCACCTCTCTTCTTCCTTATCTCTTTTCATTTTTCAAACCCAACCCCTGAAAAATGTCCTGGGCAAACAACATAATTTCTAGGTTGATGAGTGTTTTGGTCTCCAGGTAGTGACAAGAGAGAAAAATATGTTTCTTTGCCTACAAATTCAGAATTATATGTCTTTTTCATACCCTCAATAATTATGTTAAGGTGACTAATGTGTTTGCCTCTCTTCCAGTTTCTATTTAAGCAAATTCTTTTCAGAAGTACAATAAAAGTATAATTGTGGAATAAAATTGATTGAAAAGAATTTCAGTCAAATTAGTGAAAAAGAATCTTTAAGGTAGTGAGACCTTGGATCACCCCAACACATTACCACATAGATAATCAACTATAGCATTAGTTCCTTTACCTACATTTAGGTCCAGTTTTAGCAAGAGTATAAGTCAATTAATTTTTTAAAATAGCATTTGCATATTGTACAACCTTTCAATCACATTGTTTTAAGAGTTCCTGATAGAACAGTGTGAGAAAATTCAAGAAAAATATGGCTGATGTGGGCAGGGGAATAAAGGAGTGGGAATTGGTTTGTTAGAAAATCAGATAGAAAGTCAGCCAATGAGCATTTATTAAGGATTTACTATATTCCAGTTATTGTGCTAAATGCCTGGGATATACACACACACACAAAGAGGGGTAGTAGGGAGGAATAGCTCCTGCTTTCAAGGAGTGTATATTTAAATAAGGTTCTTCCACAAAACACATAAATAAAGATACTCAGAGTATATATACAAAGTAGATGAAGGCAAACTGAAAATCACAGATAGAGGACTGTGAAAAGGCTCCTGCAGAAAGTGAGATTTGAGCCGAGTCTTGAATGTAAACAGGGAAATTAAGAGGCAGAGATGAGGGGATGATAACCCAGGCATGAGGACACACTGCACAAAAGTACAGAGAAGGGAAATCAAGTCAAGTTTGAGGAACTGAAAGTAAACCAGAGTAGTTTGATTGCGTATGTGAAGAGAAAAGCCAGTGGTCAGAGGGATGGAAATGTAAAAAGATGCCAAATTATAAAGGGCTTGAAATGCCCAATGGAGGTCTTTATAATTGATCCCAAAGGTAATAAGAAACCACCTGAGCTCCTTGGGTAGGAAGATGACACAGTCAAAACTGTATTTAAAAAAAAAAAATAAACTGACCTTGGGAGCTGAGTGTGGGATGGAGTAAAGATTAGGGAAAGACTGGTAAGAGAAATTAAGAAATTGATTGCAGTGGTTTGCCATCCAATGAAGGAATGAAATGAGAGAAAAGAAACAAGGGAAAACAATTTTGGACAGTAAGGAAAATGCATGAGAGAGTGAATATCCAGAAGGATGCAGACCTGGCAAACACATAAAATAATATCCTTCTTAATGCCACTAATATAGAATGATCTGTTAAGTTCACCTTTGTTTCAAGGATGTGGATGGAAAGGAAATTAAAAATATTTTTAGAATATAACCCTCAACATTCTACAAAAGTATAATATAATGCTTCAAATGAATATCTAAATGCCCACTAGATACCTTCATCTTAGATGTCCTATCTTTACTACTTGTGCAGCATGAATACAAAGGCATTTATTATCTTGAACCTCTTCAAGACTTTCTCATCATTGCCAAATGCACAACCATGCACTCTCCTTGGTGTGACTTCACATTCATCTTTAAGGCCTCTGTTCCTTTCCTTTCACTTCTTCCCACATCCAGTTAGCTGATATGTTGAGGCAACTCTTATTCATTGCCTCTTAATAGGTTCTTCACTTGACTCTTCTTCTCCATTTCAACTCATAATAAATACATTGCCAGATTCATTTTCCTAAACCATGGATCTGATTGTGTCACTCCAATGTTGAGTCATATTCAACAGTTTTATGCTAAGTACCAAATCAGGTGCAGAGTACTTAGTTTGATATTTAATATCCTTCAAATCTGTATTACAAATCTTTTCAACATAAATTCAAAATATTTCTGACCTTTTTCTCTATGTTGTAGTCAAAGGAGATAACTTGTTATTTCTTATACAAATTCCATAATGTCATAATCTTTTTGGGGTGGGGAGGGCAGAGAGGTAGGGAATAGGAAGGCATTCCTATGATTTCATTACCATTGTGAATCTGTGGTGTGGAAACTCCCTTCAAAGATATAGATCTATAACTCCGTCTATGGCATATGTTCTTACAAAATTCCTTGGAACACTCAGAAGTTGTGACTTGCCTGCATTCATATTTAGTATGCATGGGAGGAAAGATTGAAAACCAAGTCTTCAGACTCAGTAGCTAATGCTCAGTAGTATGCCATACTGCTTCTCTATTACTCTGTACCCTTACTAATACGTTTCCCTGTACCTAGAATGCTCTCTTCCTGCCACAATCAATTTCCACCTGTTCATATCCTATCATTTTTACTGATGTCAAATTCTATCCTTCAGTGTAGGTAGAAGTGATCTCTAAATAAAAGGTCAAAGCTAGAAAGGACTTCAGAAATCACCTTCCCCAATTCCCTAATTATACAAATAAGAAAGCTGAAATCCTGAGATGATAAATGACATAGCTAGTTAAGTGTCAAACCTAAAATTCAAAATGAGGTCTTTTGTTTTTCTTAACATGTTTCTTTTTTCCATAGTACTTTGTATAGATTTAGTGTTATATTATATCCAAGTCCTCCTAGATATGAATATATTGTATTCTTATTATGTGCTGAGGCCTTGCAATTGTACATAACTGCAAGCATACATATATAAAATATATATATATATGTACATATACAAGTATTTTATGCACATATTTGTGTCCCTCAGTACGTAAGACTATATGTAATGTGTAAAAGATGTGCTTGCCAGGTTCAATAAATGAATAATCATATATCTCTCATTTAGCACTGAATTATTATTTCTAAGACATATATTATATCTATTTAATACACACCTCCACACTAAGTATGTGTGGAATCAATTCGACAAGCATGTTTTGGATACCTACTATAAGTCAGATACTATGTAGTGTTAGTCTCTCGGTGACCGAGAATGACAATTGTCTTTGTGTATTATCATTTATTGATGCACCCTCATGTGGCTTTGGAGTCCAAAGGCTGAGGCTCACAGTGTGTGGCACATGGGGCCTGGGACGCCAGTTGTTACGGGAGGTGCGGTTGTGGCCTGGTGTCGGCGTTCACACGCGCAGCGGCAAGACGTCAGTGGTTGTAAAGACAAAGACAAGATGAAACTGCCCATTGGACATCTCCCTCAAGAAGCTAAAACTCTACAGAGGGAAAACATAATGTATAATATAAGTCTACACAAAATTTATGTGGAGGAAATACAAAGGAAAAGTTTTGGAGATAGGAGGGTAGAGAACACCAAAAACTGGGGAATGAACATCTCAGTGAAGAAAATGGGACAGATTCAAAAGATATTCTGGAGGAAGAAGCTGCAAATATTTACAAATGAAGAGAGGGATGACAAAGAAGAAAAAAATAATGTTATGAAATTTTGACCCTGCTCGACTAGAAAATGGTAGAACCTTCAAAAGAAGAGAAAAATTAGAAAGAAGTATAGATTTGGAGAGAAAAATAATTACATTAAGGACATGTTGATTTTGACCATTTCATATTTGTTAAGTTTTAGCTCTGTCTAATACTTTGTGACCCCATTTGAAGTTTTCTTAGCAAAGATATTGGGACAGTTTGTCATTTCTTCCTCTAGCTCTTTTTACATATGAGGAAACTAGGGCAAAATGATTTGCCCAGGGTTACACAGCTATTAAGAATCAGAGGCCAGATATGAACCCAGGAAGAGTAAGTCTTCCTGACTCCAGGCCCAGAACACTTGTCTACTATGTCACCTAGCTCCTGGATATCTAGCTGTAAATGTCCAAAAGGTTGATGGTGACACAGGAGCTCAATAAAGAGACTAGATAAATAGATTTGGAAGTAATCTCCATAAAAATAATAAATGAATCCTTGAGAGATTATAAGATTACTAAAAAAGGGCAGTAAGTAGCAACACTTTTACCTTTCAAGAGTCAATAGAGACAAAGTTCCACAACCAAGCTTTAAATGGAAAAAAAAAATTACTAGACATTCAAAAGATTATATTTCCTTTGCAATGGTGGTATAAAATACATCTAAATGCTACTATCTCAATGTATCAAAAGTAGCATATTCAATAGCTATGGTTATATTTCTTAGGTCCAGGAACCAACCTCAAAAGTCTTCTAAATTCTACTCTTTAAATTCAATAGCTTTCTTTAGACAGCTTATTAACTTTTCAGTCTACCTCCTTTTTTACTGAAAGGTATTTTTGAAATTTATTCAAATGACTTGAGCCTAATACCTTCTTGGAACTACATGGGAACTATTTTCCAGTTAAAAAAAATTGAAATAACACATTAAGTTTGAATTATGGCTAATAAGGAAAAAACCCAAAGGCAAAATGTCCTTTTATAAAGGAAGGACAATATTTCCCTCCAAAATTTTTTATAAATATTCTCTCTTCATCCTTATTTCCTTATGACACTTAATACTTGGTATTTAAATTTACATTCAGCAACAAAGAATTTGCTTCTGAGGAAGGAAACTGCCTGGCCTTGGAAGTTCAGAAGCATAAATATGTTAAGGTCCCAGCAGCAGTAAGTTCCAGATAAGAACTTGGGTGGGGCATAAATGCCGGCAACATTCTGTAAAATTGAGATTTGAACTCTGGACTTCAATCCCCACAAGTCCTTGCTCCACTTCCCCAAAATGCTTTGTAATCTCATTGAATTCTGAAGTGGGTGAGATTGAGAAGGTACTTAAGCTGATTGCAAATGCTTTTGAGCTCTCTCTCTCTTTTTGGACTTCTGTTTTGGAGCAGACGTGGCTCTTTCCATAATGTAGGTGAGGTCTTGTCTAGGCCTCTGGCCTAGGCACATTTTCCTTATCCTGTATTTTCTTTAATCCTTAATAAACCTCTAAAAATATAATACTCCTTGCAGAGAGAAACTAATTTCTACCTGCCTCAGTCTCCCCATATTCCTAAATTTTAATCTTTACAATTCCAACAATGGTATGTACCATATAAGGCCTGGGGGGCCATACATATTGGAGGGTATATAAATTCCAGCATCCACAAGCTACAATTGGAACTCCTTTGCTGAGCTCCCTTGGTGCACACCAAATCAATAAATGACCCCTTTGCTAATTGCATTGTCTATTGGTCTTCCATGGTGGTGGTGGGCGAAAACTGGGACCCTAACACTTCCAAGAAGGCAAAATGGCCTGGTTCTTTTATTAGCATTTTAAAAGATGATACAATAGCTTCTTGCATCAGTTAGTCACAAGTTCCTTCTGTGAATATTAAGTTTCTTAGGTCACTGATACCCTTTGTTTGATCTTTTAATCCCTTACCTTCTGTCTTATTAACAATTCTAAGAAGAACAAGGGCCAGGTGCCTGGGGTTAAGTGATTTGTCAAGGATCACCTAACTAGAAAGTGTGTGAGGATATATTTGAACCCAATCCTCCTGACTTATGCTCTATCCACTGTGCTCCTTAGTTGCCTCTGTTGATAAAATTGAAGAGAACACAAACCTTATATAACTTCCCTAGAAATAGGCTGCTTCAAAGAATTAATAAGAAAACGAAAATGACATTTGGAAAGTTTCTCATCACATCCTGCAAACTGGCAAAGATGACAAAAGATGGAAAGAGTTAACGTTGTAGAAATTGTTGGAAAATAAGCATATTGATGCACTGTAATGTATTCCAAAGTAATTACTACAAAGTAATTTGGAATTACACTAAAAAAGGGACTATAATGTCCATACTTTATAGCCCAAAGATATAGTCGCAAGACAAAAGTCATGATGGCTCAGGTTTAAGAAAATGACATTGGCTTATTCAATGTTTAACCAAGCTTTAAGGCACTCCACAATACCTGCTTCTGCAGCTTTCATGGCCACTGGGACAAACTGTTCTCATCCACACCCCTTTCCACTTAGGGAAAATTTCATGTACCTAAGATAGATTCCCCCTTAAATAACAATTGGATTTGAGGCCTTTTGTTTCCCTCAGCTCACCTGCCAAGATGGTTTAGCAGGGTATGGCTGCTCTATATGCACATACAAGAACTTCTTAGAGCTACAGGAGAGAATGGAGTGGCAGTTAGGCACCAAAGCCTGAAAAGGGCTCAGCAAGCCTTCACCCCAAAGGTACTTGAGTAAGTTTAATCATTGCTTTGCTGGTCTGAACTTCCCAATATCCTGACCCTACTTCAGGTCTGAGTAATATCGCTGCATGCTCAATTGGAACTCAGACTGTTTTTGGTACCAATCACTCTCAGATTGTTTGTCAAGAAGGAGGAAATGATGAAAATTGCAAAAGTCAATGAAAACTTACTCAAATATTAGAGATTTCCAAATGTTGAATGGGGTACCTCAGGAGGAATAATTTTCCCTCAATAGAGGTTTTTAAACAAAGGTGGCAATCTGGAATTGTTGCAGAAGGGACATTTTTTCCAGGTGCAAATTGGGTGAGATGGCCTCTGAGGCAGGTCCTACAAACACTTCAATGTCATGAAAAAAATACACATTTAAAAAATTTTAAATTTAAACAATGAAAATAATTTAATAATGTCTTTATTCAAATTGAGTTTGGGATTCTTACCTCAATAATATCCTAAGTACTATACTATTCATCTTTAATATTTATAGTCTTTAAAATTATATAAAAATATACAGATGTAGAAAAAAATTGCTTTTTAATCATGTAAATTATTTTATGGTTGTTATTTTATTTGTAACAAGCAGAAAAAAAAATATATATATATACATGTATATATACATATAAACTGACATTCAAAAAGTCAAGTTTATTCAAGTTTACTACAGGGTTCTATTCAACTCCAACAAAGAATTAAATTATTATTCTCCAACTAGAGAAACAATACATTCATGTGAATACAAGATAAAATTTCTAAAACAGACATTAAAAGTGTTGAAATCCAAAAAATGGGTAAAGATAAGGTCTAGACCTATGATACCATTTTTAGAGGGAACTCTCGGCTGAGGAATTTCCCTATACTAATGAAGGTCAGCACATTCTCAGAAACTGAGAGTGCCTTGCA
Organism: Monodelphis domestica; assembly: GCF_027887165.1. Lineage (NCBI taxonomy): Eukaryota > Metazoa > Chordata > Mammalia > Didelphimorphia > Didelphidae > Monodelphis > Monodelphis domestica. The sequence continues at coordinate 171,658,078 of NC_077229.1, forward strand.
CACTGAGAAGTGAGATATCTTGTTCAGGGTCACATAGAGCCACTCCGGGACAAAAGGTAGAACTCAAGCAGTCTAACACCATGGACTGCAGTCTGTCTCACTCATGCTGTCTCCAGAAAAATGATATGAAAATGAAAGATATATGATATTTCCCCCTCGTGGTTACTTTACCTGTAGTGTAAGTCGCTTTACTGCATTCCATATTATCCCAATAAACTCTTTCATTCTCTCCTCAGGACTTCTGCAGGTTTCACTTATACTCATCACAGCTTTCACTGGTACTGACAATGGTCGTGATTCTAAGGAAAAGAAAGAATATTTGCCTGAAATTTTCAGTTTTGTGAGGTCATAGATACATGTAGGGTTTTTTAAATATCAAAATTGCTTTCTGGAAACAGTGAAATTCAGTATTTTATAACCTAAACTGGCTAACATTAGCAAATGCTAGGTCTTTTAAAAAAAATTCTTTATTTTGTTTTAATAATAAATTTCCACATAAATTTTCCAAAGCTTACAAGGAATTCAATCTAGATTATACATATATTTTCATGCAAAACTTATTTCCATATTATTCATTTTTGTAAATGGATAATCTTATAAAATCAAAACCCTAAATCATATACCCAAATAAACAAGTGATAAATCATATGTTTTCATATGCATTTCTATTCCAAAAGTTCTTTCTCCAGAGGTGGATAGCATTCTTTTTCATAAGTCCCTCAGAATTATCCTGGATCATTGGAATAATTCAAGCTCTAATTTTTTTGTTTCTTAAAAACAGAGTTAAAAAACTTTTAAAAATTCTCTGTATAAATGTACCAATTTCCTACTTCACTGGCAAAGAGATGCTCTCATATTTCTCAAATTTATGTTGGACTTTGATTGTGTTTTGTATCTACTTAACTGGTACTAGAGCTCCTTGGGATCATGAACTTCTACTTTTCTATTTGTATTTCTGTGCTTGGTAAATAATTTAATCACATATATAAATAATATAATACAATATGACAACATGATATAGAGAAAACAACACAGTCTAATATAATAATATGAGATATAACAGTATTGTGAAAGAGAATTCTTTATTCTCTTTTTCTACTTTGAATTAATAAATCAAGAAATCCCTACTGAATACTTTGTTCATCATCCAGTAAGTAAGAGAATTCACAAATCACTAACTTAGAGAGCTCCACTCTTTTAACTCAGTCAGAAATTTGTGAATCCTTTGATAAGAGTTAATACCCTCAGAGGATGAGAGGTGGATCTCATGGCCTCCCTGACCAGTGCTAAGCAATTTGGGAGCTGTGACTGGCCCCTGTGAAGAGGGGAAGAGACAGGAAGTGATGTGGAAAAAGGACTATAAAAAGTCCAGAACTTCCTGTCCTCATCACTTCTCCTTTGGACTTCTTTGGAGGACTGCTCCTTTGGACTTCTGGCTTAGAGAGATTTCTGCCTTGCTGGCATATTGACCCTCTCTGCTCGCTGGTGCTTCAGTGGGACACTCCCTTCAGCATGAGTTCTCTGGAGAGACTCTTTTCCTTGGATCCTGCATCAGCTTGCTGGTAGGTAACTCGGACTTCCACATGGAGATTGGAACTTTGTCAGGGAGGGAGCTGAATTTCATGGGATTAACACAGAGTAGGTTAGGCAACTCCTTACCTCTTTCCCTCCCACATTTCATTCTCCAACTCTTTCTCTTTCTTGTTATAAATAAAAGCTGCTAACAGTTGTTTGTTTTTTTTTTGTTTTTTTGGTTTAGGCATAATATTTAGAAGTCAGTGACCACTACTTTAACCCTTATGCTTGCTTTATAAATTAGTACAATAAGAGAACATGAAAGAATGAGGGAGAGAAAGGGAAGAAGAGTTAGAGGGAAAGGAAAAGAGAGGAAAAGAAAAGGTGGAGAGTAGGGATAAACAATGGAGGGGAAAAATGAAAGGAGGCAAATTTATATCCTTTGGCAATGGTACGGCATGAAAGAGATGCATCTTTGATGGGCCATCACTGTATCTCCCCAGCTTATCCCCAAAGTCTGCTTTTGGAGTCATCTCTGAGAATATATGAGCCTGCACTGGGTTTGGAAGCAGAGGCAACATAGTCTAATGTGGTGAAATAGAAAAAAACAAAACTAAATGAAATCTATAGCTGACTCAAAGTTAAACTACTTACTAACTACATGTACAAAGGTAAGATACTTAACTTTTATATGACCCTAAATTTCTCCATCAATAAAATGAACATAATTATAACTGTCTTAAAGGATGGTTTGGATGAAAATATTTTATAAATCATGAATTCTATATAAATGTGATTAATTTATTGATAAATAATTATAACTTTTTTTTGATAATCAGGTACATCAAAGATTTCCCTGGGATAACTGAATTGAATCCAAATCAAGAAATATATTTTAAGTGACTTTCACTGTACTAGATGCTAGAGACACAAAGATAAAAACAATATGATAATTTATCTCATCAACAATTTAAATGTATATGGTTGTTTCCACCTATAAACAATACCCAACATTGCTAGGTTTTCCAGGGTCTGGTGGCCTTTTTGGATTTTTCTTTTAAGTACCTTAGCCACACTGAATTAAATTAAAAAGAGATCTGGGTACATATATTTTGTTTGAAGCATCAGACTATGTTTACTTCAACAAGGAAATATGCTCACACTCCCAAATTAGTGTTCAATACTTCTTTTCTAAGACTATCAAATTGAGTCCAATTCCATGTCTTAAATTTAACAATAATTTCTTAGAAAGAGAAGCTGAAAATTGACTACTTAAGTTCTCAACATGTAATTCTGGAACTACATCTGCACTCATTATCATGCAAAGGAACCATCTGTAATATATGCATTATGGAGTCAGGTAAAACATAGTAATTCTCATGCCAAAATTAGAAGTCTTAAAAAGCCATGAGCTACAAATAAAAAACCACATGTAGTATCACTGTAAAAGAATAATTATTCTTCTAAATTTGTGATATAGCCAAGAGAATTATAAAATCATCAAGGAAAAAATAATTTTCCCCACTTTGAAAGAAACAACTTTATAATTTTTTTTCTTTTTAAACAAGTCCAATCATTATTGGCAAAATTCCTGTGATAGGTTCCAACCTATTATTTTTTTAACATAGCTCTTTCTTATAAGTTTGGAATAGATTTTACTTTCAAACATTTTGTATTTTATAACATTTAATGAGAGACAAATGGTTGACATTAGAATGGTATTTTTAAAAAGAAACTATAACAAAGTCTACAAGAAGGTATTACATAGACAGGTAAGTGCTATGCAATGGAACTCTTAGAACTCTGTCAGTCTTCATCCATAACACTCCTCTTATTCAAACTCTATACTACTGCTAAGCAATGATTTCCAGCTGTGCCCAAATGTCTGGTAAATGTATATTTCTACTAAGGTTTGCAGTGCCATCATTTAAAAAAAAAAGCAATCAAGAATTTATTAATTCACGAGAGCTATACAAAGTCACAAGTTTTTTAAAAAAAGATTTTTATTTATCTTTTTGTTTTTATATTGCCTAAATTTCTCCCATAACTCACTCCTCTCCCCTACTAAAAGCCATCTTGAAAAATAAGAGTAAAGTATTTTGTAAAGTTGATCAATAATTTTGTAAAGTTGATCAAGTAAAATTGATCAATATATTTTATATTTTAAAAAAGAGACATTTTATGTTCATACTAATCCCTCCCTTCATATCTAAAAAGTGAAAGGTTTTATCTCTTCTTTGAAGAAAAGTTTATTTTTTAGAATTTAAAAACATTTATTTTTGTTCATTTTGGGATGGTTGTCCTTTGCATTTACATTACTGTAGTTGTATATGTTTTTCCTGGCTCTACTAATATCATTTTGCATAAAGTCATAAGTCCTTCCATGGTACTGTGTATTCATAATATTCCTTGTTTCTTATAGTACAATAAATATTGTTTCTTACAATAGAAATACTATTCAATCTCTAACTCTTCAAAAGAAATCCCAAAAGCTCAAAGAGGGAATTATGTTCCAGAGGTACAATGGACAGTGACAAAGCTTGAGACCTTTACTCAGTACCTCTCCCCACTAAACTTTACTCATTGCCCAGGAAGCCTAAAACAACCTCTCAACTTGTACTTTGGGAGCCATTTAGGGATCTCCCTGACCTTTTCACTTACTCGAGTGTCCTATTATAACAAGCAATGAACATTAATTAACTAGGTCTAATGAACCCCAAATGGGATCATAAAGAGTTGGGCATGACTCAAAAACAAAAAGTGTTGCATAGTCCCTACCGTCCTCTCATAACTCTGCAAAAAGAAAAAAAAAGGTATCAAATGTTTACTCATTATAATAAAGGAACTAAAGAATGGAGGGAACTGGGGTAGGGTCTATACTAGACCCAAATTAAAAGGAATCGAATCCTTTGGTCCTACAAATGTAATAGAACATTATGACAACAACTTATGTTGGTACTAAAACTTCTCTCCTCAAAACCCTAAAATTATCTTGGAAAAATATTAGCAAATCCATTTTTATCAGAAGTTCTTCTCATACAGTTTGACAAAGTCTTTCCCCCTAATTTACCAAACAGAAAACAACTTTCTGATATGAAAACCTTCACAATTCTCAGAATTAAATTAATGACATCCATTGAATTGTAAACTTGCTGTGGCAGAAACTGTGTTTCCCCTTTCTTTGTATCTCTAATTTTTACTTATCACAGTACTTGACAAAGAGAAGGCAATTAAAATGTTCCATTATTGATCAAATATCCTTTTAAAAACAAATGCATTAATATTCACAGATGATTCCTTTCATTTGGACATGAAGTCAGATCTAAGGATAATTTATAAGAAGTACTCTTTCTTGGTAAATAACTCAGATGAAGAAAAAAATTAACCCATATGGCCTATATCTAAACAGAGCAGACACCAGAATTAACTGGGAATCACATTTTAGCAATACATTTCAATAAATGCTTGACACCAGTACTTTTTTTCTTTGATTTTTCAGGGTTGACCTAAAATCTGGTAGCAATTATAGAAATAGTCAGTATGTCAACAAAAAGTCATTCTTTTTCTGAAGGTTCAGGTAATGATGTCAATGGTTAATTGGTATCAGTAAGCAGGTATAATCCTATGTCATCAAATCTTGTCAAATGATACCAAAGTATGATGTTTTTGAAATTCAAAATCTCCAAAATGCCAAAGACATTCATTGGTGTCAAAAGGTCAAGAACATTTGTTCAGCTGTCAATGAAGTGGTTTGATAGTAAGTGTGAATGTGTCCATGATCTACTGAAGTTCCTTCTATCAGTTAATCAGTTAACTTACAGCTTTGGGGGTAAAAATACTATCCCCTCAAAAAAGTCATGTTCAGGCCTGTTCATCAATAGCAGATGACCTTTGATAACAACTAAAAGATATTGCCATTAATAAGCTTGATATTTCATTTGATGAAAGATTTTCAAAACCATGGGGAAGCACTGGACCAAATAAAATAAATTAGTGATGTTCCTTTACTCAATGTGGCTTTTATTAGTTATGTCAAAAGAGTACTTAGTAACACTCAAATAGTATCAAGAATTTATTTACTAATCTGTTTTTAAAACATGTCATGTATATTTAAAATATGTATTTATTGTTTTTACTATGAGAATCTTTTGCTATAAGATACTGAAAGGAGGAAGAGTCAAGATTCAGGAGCACGAGGCAGTATATCATGTGTTAGTGGCTGATTCCTCTGAAATACTTCCCCAAAATAAAGTACTACATACAAATACAAACATTAAAACATACTTTAAAAAAAAATCTTAATAGTCCCTAAGAATTAAAAGGGCAGCAAAAACTACTAACAATTTCATAAAAACTACACACTTTGGAGTTTGCAATTTAAGATATATAATTTGTCTTTTCTAATTACTTTAGAACCAGATTTTATGAATAAAAATCTCTGAATTAAAAGGAATTGCAGTTCAACTCTGGCTTCTTCCATTTTCTATTTCTTATACTCTGAGCAAATTATTTTTGTAAATTATTCATCAAATATTTATTATGTGCCTACTAGGTATAATGTATTTTGCCAAAGTCAGGAGGACATGGAGAACAAATAGAAACAATACATGCCCTCAAGGAGCTTTCATTCTTTTGAGGAGACCTGAGATATGGTAAAAAAGAGTCAGGTTCCATCCCACTTCCACCAATTAATGTAATCAGAAAAGGTCCCTCTAAAACCTCTATTGAATTAATCAATCTGGAGGGAAAGTATAAGTTAAGGAATTTTCCTACAATCACACAAGATTAGGTTCTGTGAAACATGAAGTGTGAACCTCTTCAACTGGATAAAGAAAGAAGAAAATGAATGAATGGTTGGGTTGTTTGGCTATTGTCCTTCCTACTGGGAGAGAAGCAAAATGACAATTCTGATGATGTCTTGTAACTCCCACATGAATTGGATTAAAATGAAGCAGAGTTGCAGAAAATTATAGGCCTACTTTTCTCTTCCAGAGAAATCAAAGTGCACTAGCAAGACAAAAGTAAAGACTTGTGATGATTATGCAGTAGATAGCCTTGGCATCCTCAATGACCAAACTCTAAGCTCTCTATAGTGTCTATTTCCATTTCATAGAATTTGTAACAAACTGTTCTCATGCACACCCCTTCTGTTAGGGCAAGTCTTCACATGTCTGGGATGGACACCCCACTAATTCACCAATGCATTTGAGGCCTATTGGTTACCCTCAACCAGGTTTAGCTATTTACTATATGCCAAACACTATACCCAAATCACTCTAGGGATGTGAATAGATAAAGCAAGATAGCTCTTGGTGTAATCAAATTTTAAAGTCTAGGTCTGTTAAATGTTAATCGTATGACTTTGATTAAGTCATAAACTCTCTAGGCCCCGATTTACACATCTATACCACGCACAACTTGGTAGAAATCATCCTAGAGATTATTTCCAGGTCAAAGACTTTTTATCATTATCTCTCATTTTTTTGGACATTAGACTTACATTGATGTAGCCTAAGATATACACTAATTTTTCAAGCTGTACTTTCATAATGGTGACTCATAATGAACCTGTGATCTTTTTCAAAAGAATAGTAGTTTTCATTTTCCTAGCAAAAGCAAAATTTGAGTCTCAAATCTCTCCTCACTCTACTTCATCCCTCTCTTCTCCACACCTGCGAAGTGATCATGTCATTCCCCTACTCAATAAACACCAAGAGAGCTCTTATTACTGCAAGTATAAAACATAAACATTTCTTTTTTTAAAAACTTTTATAGCCTTTCACAATGGAATGAGATATAATCTTCTTTCTCATAAGAAGTGTTAAAAGCCTAGATAGAAGTTAATACTTTCCCTTCCTTCTTTTTTTAACATTGACATTTTTATTAATGCCAACAATTTTTTAATATTATTATTTTTTAAAACAATAGCACAAAAATGTTTCAGGGAAGCAGTCTGACATTTAATCTGACAACCTTCTGAAATAGTTAAGCTATACCAAGGGTTGGTGAGGGACACGGGAAGAAGGGCTTAAAGAAAAAATATCAAACCCAACCCACCAACAAAAAACAACCCCCCCACCCGCACCCCCACTGGATTAGATAGGTGAGGCTTTGTTAGTAGAATACACTGTAGATGGAACAGAGACCCGCAAGAGGGTTATACTCTTACTTTTACTAATTATCACTAAGGCACAGTTCAGCTTTTGTATCAGTTATCATCCACTTCACCAATGCACAATTAACCAGGAGAAGCTAATGCCACTTGGTAAGAGTTGGATCTGTCAGATGAGTTAATAGCTTTTTCTGTAGAACAAATCCCTCAAGAAGGCCCAAATGAAACCCTTTATATTTCTACTGCTGTAGTTGCATGCAATTCAGGGCTCTTGAAAAAATAAAATAAAATAAAAATCACCTTAAAAAGAAAAGAAAATGTGAATCAGTTTCTCTTATTTAATGTGGCTATTAAAGATGTTTCCTTATCATTCCTTTTCCTCTAAGAAGGACACCAAGAGGCAGGACCAAGAAGAAGGGAGAACTGATTAATTGGGTGTTTTGTTTTAGTTTTTGCTAAGAGGTCACATAGAAGGGAAGGAGGCAGAGAGAGACTACTATCCTTGCTTCTGATTGAATTATACAGGAAAATAAATCTTCCAGATCATCACCCTTCCATCCCACTCCCTCAAAAAAACATGGTCTTTCACATTTCAAAGGCTTTGAGAGGTGGAACAACTCACAATCCACCAAATGTTGTAATCTACAACCAAGTAATTCACTCATCTTTTAACTAGACATCTAACTCATTTATCTAGTAATTCATTTCACTTACCTTTTAAAAATGTCAAAGATGACAAAGATTGACTGGAACAAAAGGTGGGAGAAGGGAGAGGTCAATAGTTTCTTTGATTGGGAAATCCTATACATTGAATCTTTGGAATAAATGCTTTGACATTTCTTAGGCTCCTAAACTAGGGAATGTCCCTTTTGCAAAAGAATAAACTGCTCTTTCTTGGCTTCTGAGCTCCATGTTGGTGAACTTCTTTCAGTGATGGGGTCTGCTGTCTAAGACTCCAACCTACACACAACCTACCCATACCAATTGGAGTGGTTGTGCAGTAGGAAAGAATGAGAAGTGGTGCTTTTAAATAGTGCTTTGAAATCTTTTTTTTTTTAATGGTGCTTTTAGATCTTATGCTTTCTACTGGTTAGCACATATTGCACATTAGAATACAGACTTAAACTTTTTGCTTTCCCAATTATTCCCAGTTGCTAAGGAATTACCTAGCATTCTGAGACTGAAGGGAAGGGGGAGCACTTGAACTAACTTGAAAGAGTTCTGACTTTTTCCACTTTGCAAGGCTAAGAAAGGACACTGAAGCACTCAAACAACCTTGAAAGTCCAACAAACAGAACAAGAGAGGGAACATCATCCATGTATACTGGGGATATTTGAAATTAAGGGAATTTTATGACTTTCATGAAATTTATGATTAGGGGAAATCTCACAAGCCCATATCCAGTCCTTTTCCTGCCTCTTCCCCATTCTTCAGTCTAGAATGCCCATGGGAGGAATAATCTAAGGTACAGCAGAGAATTTCCCAGGGGTGGGAGGAAGGAATTCCCAAGACTCTCAATAAAATCTAGCAATTGAATCCTTAGTTCCATCCCAGCTGGGCCATTCCATTGCCCTAGGTTTTTTCCACCTGCTGGCCACACTATCTGTAACATCTTTGAATAAACACTTTCATGACTTCAGAGAAAAGGGTCTAAGCTACTATTCTTCAGGTGAAAACCTGCATTCTCCCACAACAAACTGGATTTCTCACAATACTAACTTTCTAATTATTGTACAATTCTCTCCTTCCTGTACCTGAAAGTCCAAACTAAATTTGTCTGTTTCTCAAACACTTCCCCACATATTCCACCACTTTATTAGTCATCACCCAATTCTCAAACATATTCCTCTCTTTTCCATCTTCTAATTGCATTTATAACTTCCTTCAAGACTTACCTCAAATATCACATTTTATAAGATGACTTTCCTGATTCCTCCAGCCATAAGTGCCTACCCATCATAATTTTGCATTTAATCATCTACTATTTATTTTTTAAATCTATATGTTCTTATTCTCTATACAATATTTTTTGAAAGCATGGATATTTCATTTCTGTCTCTATCTCTGCCTATCTAATACATAGTAAGTACATTGTATATCCCTGGCACAGATTAAGCACTCGGCAAATTCATGCAGATGGATTTCTAGTTCTCTAAATATCTAAAAAGTTTATAAAATACTTTAAAGTATTTTTGAGTGGGGAAGCTAAGTGGTACAGTGGATAGAGTCAGGAAGACTTACTGAATTCAAATCTGGACTCAGAGGCTAACTGGCTGAGTGACCTTGGGAAGTAACTTACCCCTCTTTGCCTTGGTTTCTTCATCTATAAAATAAGTTGGAGGAGTAATCAATCTAGTATCTTTGCCAAGAACAATACAAATGGTGTCACAAAGAGGCAAAAATGACAGAAGAACAATGAATTTTGGAATAAATGAATGAAAAAGTCTTTAATCAAATAAATACTATCTATGAGCATGTTGCTAATCCTGGGGATATAATTATAAAAGGAAGATAGTTTCTGCCCTTAAGAAACTCACATCCTAATAAGGAGAGACAAAATATATAGGGCAGCAGACAGGTGATTGAAGCTAGATTGAACTGAAACACCCTTTCCAATATCAATGGCAATTGTATTTTCATTAAGCTTCAGAAGCTTAAAAGCAAAGCATAAGGTAAGAGTTTTCTTATGCAGTAACAGTCAAAATGAATGAGCTATAAAAATGAAGAATAACTAGAACATACTATAGAGATACTGGGCTCTAAGAAACTCATCAATGAATAAAGTGTAGGTGCCAAAATAAACTAAAGCATGATTACATCTAACTAGAGGCATCAGTGGAGGTGGGTCATGTGAAGGAAAAACTTAATAAGCTAGACAGGGTCTCTAGAGTGGGAGTTCTAAAACTAAAAGGGTTAAGTCTCTTAAGGCATAGGCTCTGGTTCTGAGATTGCAGAAACTAGGCAGAAGTCAAGAAGAAGAAATGAAACATAGTGAGGACAAGCTACATACTTGGGCATTGAAAGGCAATCATCAATTACGATAGCTCAGGTTCTAGACCAATGATAGTCAACCACTAGCATGGGTGCCAAAGATGGCACACAGAACACTTTCTGTGGGCATACCCTATCCCTTGGCCGCCTTCCCCTTGGCTACACCCCCCCGCCCCCCGAGTGATTTAGTAGAAAGGCAGAGGGACTCTGGCAGAACTACTCCCCTCCAACCTCCCCCATCCCTGACAATATTATTTCACACACACACACACACACACACACACACACACACACACACACACACACACATACCCCACCCCTTTGCCCAGCAGCCCAATAGGAGCTCATAGGGGATAAGATGGGCGGCTCACAGGAGGGAGACATAGAGGGAAGTAGAGCTCATACTGAGGACATTCCTCACTTTACTCATCCCTCCACCAAGCAACCCAATGGGAGCACTTTCTCCATATCCAGTATGGGCTAAGGAGAGCAGTGGGGCATACACAGTATATGGTGAAAGGGAGTAGCACAGTACTAGGTCTAGGGTTCAGGGGGTGGTGATGTATGGTACTCCACCTCTAAAAGGTTACCATCACTGTTTTAGGATGAGTTCCAGAATCATAGGGTACAGTCATCAAAGGCAAAAACTCTAATCCAGGAGGATTTCTTTTTGCCACATCACCTCTAACATCTATTAATTTCCTTTTCTGTCATGGTCACCAATCTCCTAGGAATGAGGTGGTACCTCAGAGTTGTTTTGATTTGAATTTCTCTAAATTATAAGAGATTTAGAACACATTTCATATGCTTTTATTGTTAGTTTTGAATTCATATCTGAAAATATCCTATTCATGCCCTTGCCCATTTATCAATTGGGGAATGGCTTGATTTTTTGTACAATTGATTTAGCATCTTATGAATTTGAATATTTAGACCTTTGTCAGGTTTTTGTTATAAACATTTTTTCCCAATTTGTTGCTTCTCTTCTAAATTTGGGTGCATTGGTTTTTTTTTTTTTGTGTGTGTGTGTGTACAAACCTTTATAATTTAATGTAATCAAAATTATTCATTTTACATAATGTAATATTTTCTATCTCTTGCTTGGTCTTAAAATCTTTCTTTTCCCAAAAATCTGACAGGTATTCTATTCTATGTTCACATAATTTACTTATGGTTTCCTTCTTTATATTTAACTTATTCAGCGATTCTGAATTTATCTTGGTGTAGGGTGTGAGATGCTGATCTAAACCTAATCTCTCCCATTCTATTGTGAAATTTTCCCAGTAGTTTTTCTCAAATAGTGGGTTTCTGTACCAAAAGCTAGGATACTAAGGTTTCTCATAAACTGTCTTGCTGAGGTCACTTACTCCAAGTTTATTCCATTGATCCTCCCTTCTGTCTCTTAGCCAGTACCATATTATTTTGATGACTACTGCTTTATAGTATAGTATATGATCTGGTATTGCGAGGCCACCTTCCTTCATGTTTTTTTTTCCATTATTTCCCTTCATATTCTTGATCTTTTGTTCTTCCAATGAACTTTATTATAGTTTTTTTTTTCTAATTCAATGACAGTTTCTTGGTAGTTTGATAGATATGGCACTGAATAAGTAAATTAATTTGGTTAGGATGGTCATTTTTATGATGTTAACTCATCCTACCCATGAGCAGTTAATGTTTTTTCCAATTGTTTAGATCTAGTTTTAATTGTGTGGAAAGTTGTTTGTAGTTATGTTCATATAATTCCTGTGTTTGTCTTGGCAGATAGATTCCTAAATATTTTATATTATCTAAGGTGATTTTAAATGTAGTTTCTATTTCTAACTCTTGCTGCTGATATGTGTTGGAAATATATAGAAATGTTGATGATTTATGTGGGCTTATTTTCTATCCTGCAACTTTGCTAAAGTTGTTGATTATTTCCACTAGCTTTTCAGTTGGTTCTCTAGAATTCTTTAAGTAAACCATCATATCATCTACAAAGAGTGACAGTTTAGTCCCCTCATTGCCTATTTCAATACTTTCACTTTCTTCTTCTCTGATTATTACCACTAGCATTTCTAATATAATATTAAATAGTAGTGCTAAGAATGGGCATCCTTGTTTCACTCCTGATCTTATTGGGAATACTTCTAACTTGTTCCCATTGCCGATGATGCCTGCTAATGGTTTTAAATACTGTTCATTATACTTAAAAAAGGCCCTTCTGTTCCTATACTTTCTATTGTTTTCAATAGAAATGAGTGTTGTATATTGTAAAAGGCTTTTCCTGCATCTATTGAGACAATCATGTGATTTCTGTTGGTTTGGGTGTTGACATGGTCCCATTATTCCAATGGTTTTCCTAATATTAAATCATCCTTGCATTCCTGGTATAAATCCCACCTAATCAAAGTTAATAATCCTCATGATCATTTGCTGGAGTCTTTTTGCTAGTATTCTACTTAAGATTTTTCCTTCTATGTTCATTAAGGAAATTGATCTGTAGTTCCCTTTCTCAGTTTTTTGTCTGCCTAGCTTTGGAAACAGTACCATATTTGTGTCATAAAAGGAATTTAGTAGAACTCCTGCTTTTCTTATTTTGTCAAATACTTTGTATAGTATTGGGATCAGTTGTTCTTTATATGTCTGATAGAATTCACTTGTAAATCCATCTGGCCCTGAGGATTTTTTAGTAGGGAGGGTTTTGGTGGCTTTTACAATTTCTTTTTCTGATATTGTATTATTTAAGTACTATATTTCTTCTTCTGTTAACCTCGACTATTTATATTTTTATAAATACCCATCCATATCACTTAGATTGCCATAGTTATTGCCATATAATTGGGCAAAATAGTTCTTAATAATTATCTTAATTTCCTCTTCATTAGAGGCGAGGTCTCCCTTTTCATTTTTGATACTGTTAATTTGGTTTTCTTGTTTCCTTTTTAAAAATAAAATAAATAGCACTTTATTTTATTGGTTTTTAGTCTTATTTATTAATTCAATACTTCATTTTCAATTTTATTAATTTCACCTTTAATTTTTAGGATTTCTAATTTAGTTTTTATCTAGAGATTTTTAATTTGTTCTCTTTCTAGTGTTTTTTTAATTTGTATGCCCAATTAATTGACTTCTTCCCTCTTTGATTTGTTAATATGTGCACTTAGGGATAGAAATTGTCACCTGAGTTCTGCTTTGGTTGCATCCCATAGATTTTGATAGGATATCTCCTCATTGTCATTCTCTTTAATGAAATTATTTCTATGATTTGTTCGTTAACCAACCAATTTTGGAGTCATATTATTTAATTTCCTATTACTTTTTGGTTTGCCTCTCCATGTACCCTTATTATTATTTTCATTCCATTGTGATCTGAGAAGGTTGCATTTAATATTTCTGCTCTTTTGCATATGTTTGTCATATTCTTATGCCCTAGTAGAGGGGTCCCCAAACTTTTTATACAGGGGGCCATTTCACTGTCCCTCAGACTGTTGGGGGGCCGAACTATTAGAAAAACTATGAATACATCTGTATACCATTGTCTGGGATAGTGAAGGCTGCAGAACTGGCAGTGATGGACCTATCACACCTTGCACAGGCCCATCACCACCATCAATATACTGGGCGTCAGTATACACAGTGTGGAATCTCCTTTCCCTGATAGCTGCTCACCATGCTAACATCTTCCATTGTACAGTCACTTAATCATTTGCATGGTGTCTCATTCTTGTTCAGTTACTCTCACTGACCACCAATGAAAGAGGTTCCCCTTCCAGAAGTGCAGTGAGGCCCGGATAAATGTGTCAGGAGGCCACATATGGCCTGTGGAGTGGAGTGTGGGGACCCCTTCCCTACAATATGGTCAATCTTTATGAATATACCATGTGCTACTGAAAAGAAGGTGTATTCCTGTTTGTCCCTATTTATTTTTCTCTATATAGCTATTAACTCTATTTTTTCCCTAAGATTTCATTCATATCTCCTACCTCTTTCTCATTTATTTTTTGGTTTGATTCATCTAGAGGGAGGTTCAGGTCTCCAAATACTGTAGTTTTACTATCTATTTACTCCTTAAACATCAAATTTCTCCTTTAAAAATCTGAATACTATGACATTTGGTGCATAAATGTTGAGAATTGATATTTCCTCATTGTCTATATTGCCTTTTATCAGGATGTAATTACCTTCCCATATTATTTAAATCAGATCTATTTTTACTTTGGCTTAGTCAGATATCATGATTAAAACTCCTGTCTTCTTTTTATCAGTTGATGCCCAATGGATTTTTTCCAGTCTTTTACCATTACTCTGTTAGTGTGTCTACCAGCCTCATGTGTGTTTCTTGTAGACAACATATTGTAGGATTTTGGTTTCTAATCCACTCTATTTGTTTCCTTTTTATGGGTGAGTTTATCCCATTTGCATTCTGAGTTATTATTAACTGTCTATGTTCTATCATTTTGATTGCCTCTCCTAGTTCTGCCCTTTCTTCTTTCACTATTTCTTTTTACGACATTGTTTTGCTTTTTAATCAGTCCCCCTAATCCTCACCCTTCCCATCCCCTTCCTTTTTATTCCACCCTTATTTTTCTATAAGGTCCATTAAATTCTCTCTCCCTTCTTTTTCCCTCCCTTTTGCTACTCCCTGCCCCATTCCACCCCTTTGGTTTTTCCCTCTCAACTTCCCTGTAGGGAAAGATAGAATTCAATATCCCAACAGATCTAGATGCTATTCCCTCTCAGAATTGATTCCACTGAGAGTAAGGTTTAAGTATTACCAATTAGCACTCTCTTCCTCTCCTTTTTATAATAGTATTCTTCCTTTCCCCCTTCCATCTTTATGTGGTATTATTTTTCTTATTCCTTCAAGTTTCTCTTGGTTATGTTCATTATTCCCCCATCTTTCATTTTTACATATCATCTTAAACCACTTAGTACCCCAACCACTACCTATAAATAATTTGTCTAAATTTTATGATAGCTGATAGTTTTTGAGAGTTACAAATATCATTTTTTTCATATAGAAATATAAACAATTTGACCATAGTGAATTCCTTAAAATTTTTTTCCACTTCTCTTACTTGTTTACCTTTTCATGTTTCTCTTTTGATTTTTGTATTTGGATGAATTTTCTGTTTAGTTCTGGTCTTTTCTTTACAAATACTTAGAAATCTTCTATTTGTTATTTGTTAATTTTTTTTTTTATTTGTTAAATGCCCATACTTTCCCCTAGAAGTATAAGGTCAATTTGAATGGGTAAGTGATTCTTGGTTGTAGACCCAATTCTTTTGCTTTTCTGAATATCATATTCTAAGCCTTGTGGTCCTTTACTGTGGAGCCTGCCAGTTTCCTATGTATTCCTGATTGTTGCTCCTTGATATCTGAATTGTCTCTTTCTGGTTTAATGCAATATTTTCTCCTTAGCTAGGAATTTCTTGAGTTTGGCAATTACATTGCTGCGAGTTGTCTTTTGAGGATTTAATGTTGAGAGTGATCTATGGACTCTTTAAATGTCTATTTTGCTTTCTTGTTCAAGAATATCTGGGCAGCTTTCTTGGATAATTTCTTGTAGAATGATGTCAAGGTTTCTGTTTATTTCAAGGTTTTCAGGTAGACCTATGATTCTCAGATTGTCTCTCCTGGACCTGTTTTTCAGGTCAGACATCTTCTCGATGAGATATTTCATGTTCCTATCTATTTTGTCTTTCTTTTGACTTTGCTTTATTAATTCTTGCTGTCTTGTGAGATCATTAGCTTCTACTTGGCAATTCTAGTCTTTAAAGACTGATTTTGTGGTATGATCTTTTGAGTTTCCTTTTTGGTTTGGTCTATCCTGTTTTTCATGGCTTCCAGAAGTTCAATTATGGTCTCCAAATCGCTTATCATTTCATTTGATTTAAGACTTCTTTTTCTATGTGGATGATTCTGTCTTTTAAACTTTTTCTTTTTATGAACTATTTCCCACTTTTCTTGACAAGTTTCTTCTATCTTTCTTACTTTACTTGGTTCTTAATCTCCAATTTGAGTTCCTAAAGAGCTTGTGTCCAATTTACATTGTTTTGGGGAAGTTTGGATGTGTTTGCTTATTTGTTGTCCTCTGTTGTCTCCTCTGTAGTATGCTGTTTTTCACAATAGACGCTATCCAGGGTTATAGTCTTTTTCTCTGATCAGTTTGTGCTTTGGTAGGAATAATTTTACCCCAATATAGTGTGGAAATGCCCAAAACATGCCTACCTTCAAGGCTGCGCCCTATGGTAGAATCCCATTGTTCATCTGATTTTGATTTTTGTCCTCTTGAGGCAATTTATATTGGTTAGTGGTGAGGAGAAAAAGACCCTTGCTTCTAGTCTAGCTGCCTTAGCCTGGACGTCTGCTATTCATTTTTTGTTTGTTTTTAAGCATATGCATATTTCATTAATCAAGGTGGTTCAATTTGTTTAAACAGTTCCTAATAAATGGGCATGCAGTCTGTTTCCATTATGCTTCTATGATACTACAAAAATGCAGTTATAAATATTTTCATGTATGTAAGGCTTTCCTTTTGTCAATGACCTGGAATATGTTCCTAGCAGTTTTCCTATCATTTTAGCTGTATGCTGCTGAGGACTGAAAAATAGTTATAAATGATTAGGAAGAATCAATGAAGAAGAAATGTAAACTTCAAAAACTTCTAAAATCTATAGAGCAGGGTAATAGACTTATTTAATTAAACCTTTCAAACAGATTTAGAAGGAAAGATCAATTACATATTTTATGTATGGTAAATTAGATGCTCAAAGCAAAAAGAAACCAAATGGAATATTTTTTGATCATTTCCAGAGAAAAATGACATCGTTGCCTTGTTTCTTGTATTAAAGAAATATTCATAAATTTCAGGCAAAGGTAGAAATATATGATTTTGAATATCGACTTTTTAATATTCTTCCAAAGAATTTTAATTATTTAAACAAATTATTTCACTGGTTTTCATTTTAAAGTGGAGAATGAAAATTCCTATTTTTGTGTCTTTGGGGGGAAAGAAACAATCAAGAGGAAGCTGATTTCTCTTTTAAAACTGACCCATTAGAAAATTAGTACTAGAGCCTATGACTGAAAATTCTGAATTCTTTACACTAAATATGCTCATAATAAATCACTATACTTCTATCTCAATTCTATATTATTAAATATCTAACATCTAGGAATTTGCTTTTAAAAAATATCTGTAGTCTGAACTCATCTCCCAATTTAAGATATTTGGCATTCTGAATTTTCATGTAATCCAATACTATATTACATTAACTACAGAAGTTAATGATTACATTACTATTCTAAATAGCTTAGATATCAAATCCTTATCTGAGAAATCTGATTCAGGTAGACAAGAGAAACAAATAAAACTAAAAGCCATTCCTCCATAGAAAAAGGGTCAAAAGATATGAATAATTCTCAAAATAAGGATTGTAAACTATTAACAACCATATGAAAGAATATTCCCAAACCATCAGATAAATGAAATATAATAAAAAAAAGAATTCATCTCCATACCCAGCAAAATATCAAAGAAGACAAAAGATGGGAAGTCAATGACTGCTAGAATGGTAGGTATACATTTTCCACAATGTCATGGAAAGAGAAGCACACTAATGCATTGTTGGTAGAACTGTGATTTAGCACAAATTACAATTAATTTGGAATTAAGCTAATAAACTGGCTAATCTAACCTTTGTCTCACAGACTTCACTGCTAGGTATATATCACAATGCAGTCAATGACCAAAAGAAAGTTTACACATACAATGAAAAATTCATTAGCATTATCAGCAATTTTTTGATTAATAATAAAGATGGTAGATGTCTATTGATTGAAAAATGGTTGAACAAATTATGGTACAGGCATCTAATAGAATATTACTGGGATGTAAGAAACCATGAATATGATGAATATAAAGTCATGGAAAGACTTACATGAATTGATGCAAATTTATATAAGTAGAGCCAAGAAAATTTACACAATAACTTCAAGAATACAAATGGAAAGAGCAACTACAAAACAATGACAAATGAGTGATGCAAAATTAGAAAGAATAAGTTTTACCTGAAAAAAGAGATTTGAGAAGACTGCTGTCCCCAACTCCTTTGAAAATGTGGGAAAGAGGCCTAGGGGTGTGTTGGCAAACCTTTGGCATGTGTACCAGAGCGTGACAACCTTCGAAAAAACCACCCCTTAATAAAAATTATCAACCACTCATTCATTGACCTACCAGCCCCTTCCTCATCTCCAAGCCCACCTGAGGACATTTATCACGTGACCCATTCCTCTGGCCAGTAACTCAATGGAAGCTCTTCCTCACTTCCCTGTCTGGTGTAAGGAGGCTGGCTCACAGACAGCAAAGCCATTTGCAGGTTGGGCACTTGGTATCTAAAGGATTCACCATTACTGGCTTGGGTGTGGAGTATTGCAGGTATTGTCAGATTTTTTCAATGTATTGATTAATTTTGATGACTTAAAAAATATATGTATAATCTTGTATTCAAGGGAAATTTTTCCTGAGATAGGTGATGGTACAAAAGATAAACAAAAATATATTTTTATAAAGTTAATTTTTATGAAAAATAAAAAGTACAATAAACATACAAATCAATTTCTCCTCTATACAGACATACATATATACCATGCATATATACATAACATACATGCATAATTTAAAAACTAGAAAGTGTATTATAAACACATACCAAATCAGTGCTGCCAGAATCTCTGGGGAGTAAATGGACCAGAGAGACACAGTAATAAGTTATTCCAGGAGAATCTAGGACTCCTACATGGCTGATCCACTCTTAGACTGAAGAGAAATACTGAACTCTGTCCTTACATGTGAGTCAGACATAGAAAGATTGATGAGGCATTATATTATAGCAGCAAAAAAACTTCATTTTAACTCTAAATATATACCCTTTTGAATGTGGATAGGCTAAATGTACTTTAATTCTGACATAATCCTGCCATAATGTAGATTCCACTGTGGGGCTGGTGGGAGAACTGTACATGGTGCACTGTGAAAAGGGTATGAGAGACAGCATATGCTACTACTTCACACTTTAAAACATTGATTGTATTAGTACTTTCTTCTCAACACTTCTCTTCCACTGTATAGTCTCACCTATATCTAGACTTTCATCACCTATATTGGAATTTTATTATAAAAATTTCCCATCTTCCTTCCAGTTTCTATTTACTTCAATTCATCCTACATATCAAGACCAAATTAGTATTTATAAATACTGGTTTCACCATCTCACTTCTCTATGAGCACCATCCTATTTCCAATGCAAAATAGGATTCTTCTGGTTTTCAATTTTATCTATAACACAGCCCCATTCCATTAATCGAAGTATACATGCGCCACTCTAGTCTATCTAGTCTTTTAATTATTCTGCTTAAATTCTGTGTTTAAATATGTAGTTCATATTTTGTATGTAATCAAAATGGCTGCTCAGTGTAAAAAACAAAACAAATAGAATGTGCTCTTGAATTATTTTAAGAAAAGGATGCTTCTTCCTGATCCTCCTTCCGTAAAAATCCATTTGGATTTATATTTGTTAGAACTCTTAACAGCTTTTAGAGATCATCTATCTTATACCCTTATTGTATAGATGCAACTCAGAGCCAAGGAAATCAACTAACCTGTCCCCAACATCACACAATCAATAAGAAGTAGAGTTGAGATATTATCCCATGTTCTCTGAATCCAAATTTCAATATATCTTCCTGAGTGATATAGTTGTTTTGTGTTCTCCATCTTGGTCTTGACCTAGTCAAACCCAATTTACCCTTCAAGGAAAATTTGTAGCAATTCTTCCCAGAAGTCTTTTCCATTTAATTCACCTCAAGTGTCCCTCCTCTCCCCCATCCTCCTAATTTCTTCCAGTCAATAACAGTTTATCACTTACTACATCTTCTTTAGGTGTGTTAAAATCCAATGAGGAAAGAAAAGTGTCTTATACTTCTCTGAACTCTAAACAGAACTCATCAAAAAGTTAGACTTAAATGAGGCATTGAATAAGGAACTGTTGATTGATCAGCAAGAGGCAAGAGAGAATGAACCAAAAAATAACCAATTTGAGATGAGACCATATATTGATATTAGTCCAGCACTCCTTTATATTATGTTGCTTCCCAATCTGTTATACATTGTTATGATTTGATTTCTTGAAATGAAATTGTTTTGAGGGGGAAGGGATCTGTGTTTGAACAACTTGAAAGGAAAGAAACATCTTCATGGTAATACTTCTATTAAAATGCATTCTGGAATAGATACCATTTAAAATCTTAAACAGCATACCAGAATAGTTGTAGTACTACTTGAGATTTTTAGCTATGATACATATATTCAATGTTATCACTCTTGAAACCCTCTTGGGAAATAAGGCCTTTTGGATTCTACAAGTCAGCGTGACATGGCATGTAAATTGCATCTCATGCCACGCCAAGCAGGAAAATATATGTCATCACTATGTGACATTCAGAATTTCATCTGGAAACTATAATCTTGTTCTAACGGCTTTAAAAAAGGCTCCATACAAAACACTTTGGTTAAATTCTTGGTGAATTCTTGCCAGTTCCTATAAAAGCTACAATAAGCTCATTTCCAGATAAGTACTTTATTTTTTCTAAAACTTGCACTACAATTACAACATTAGAATGCCTTTTCAAGGAGACTTGAAGTTAAATAAATGTTTTAAATCATAGTGATACCTTGATTAATGAATCTTTTATTAATGAAGCTCTTTTATAAAGAAGTCTGCTGCATTAAAGTAGAAATGAAAGATTTGCAACACTGGAAAAGAAAAGTACTGCTATAGAACTGGTAGCTTAGTTGGAAAAAGCAAAAAAATTGAAGTCAAAGGACTTGGGCACCCTTTCCTCCCCTCTGTGGTGGCATTTTCCACCAACTGAAGCAAAAAAAAAAATACTCGTTTTTAAATTCTTGGCCCTATTTCAATAGGATAAGATCTGATAAATTTTTATTTTTACCTCTTGGCTGATTGGTGACAAAAGAATTTTAAATGGTATGTCACTTTAACTAGAATAGAATTAACTAGAATTTACTTCAGAGGCCAATGTAATTCAACCTATCCATGAATAACAATCTTCTTCACAATGCACTTGAGAAGTCATCATCCCCTCCAATAGCCGATATGCAATTCCACTCAGTTTTACATGATCAAGACCTATTTTTCTCATATTGATAATAATTGCACTAGGATGATCTTTTAGAGTCTACATCCCCAGTCATATCCCGATCAACCCATGTGAACAAGCAGTTGTTTTTCTACTGTGTTTCTATTATCAAGGTTTTTCCTCTGAATGTGGATAATGTTCTTTCTCATAATTCCTTCAGAATTGTCATGGATCACTGCATTGTTGCTAGTAGAGAAGTTCATTACATTTGATTGGACCACAGTGTATCAGTCTCTGTGTACAATGTTCTCCTAGTTCTGCTCCTTTCACTCTGCATCAATTCCTGAAGATTGTTCCAGTTCACATGGAATTCCTCCAGTTTGTTATTCCATCACCAACAGTTACTACAATTTGTTCAACCATTCCCCAATTGAAGGACATCCCTTCGTTTTCCAAATTTTTGCCTCCACAAAGAGCATGGCTATAAATATTTTTGTACACGTCTTATGTACTTATGATCTCTTTGGGGTATAAACCCAGCAGTGCTATGGCTGGATCAAAGGGTAGACAGTCTTTTATCGCCCTTTGGGCATAGTTCAAATTGCCCTCCAGAATGGTTGGATCGATTCACAACTCCATCAGCAATGTATTAATGCCCCAATTTTGCCACGTCTCCTCCAACATTTATTACTTTGCTGTCAAGTTAACCCATCTGCTAGGTGTGAGGTGGTACTTCAGAGTTGTTTTGATTTATATTTATCTAATTATAAGAGATTCACAACACTTTTTCATGTGCTTATTGATAGTTTAGATTTCTTTATCTGAAAATTGCCTATTCATTTCCCTTGCCCATTTATCAATTGGGGAATGGCTTGATTTTTTGTACTTTTGATTTAGCTTCTTATATATTTGAGTAATTAGACCTTTGCCAGAGCTTTTTCTTATAAAAGTTTTTCCCCAATTCGTTGTTTCCCTTCTAATTTTGGTTGCATTGGTTTTGTTTGTACAAAACCTTTTTAATTTAATGTAATAAAAATTATTCATTTTACATCTTGTAATATTCTCTATCTCTTGCTTGGTCTTAAAATCTTTCCTTTCACAAAGATCTGACAAGTATATTATTCTGTGTTCACCGAATTTACTAATAGTTTCCTTCTTTATCTTCAAATCATTCACCCATTCTGAATTTATCTTGGTATAGGGTATGAGATATTGATCTAAACCTAATCTCTCCCATACTGTCTTGCGATTTTCCCAGTTTTTTTTTTTAATCAAATAGTGGATTTTTATCCTAAAAGCTGGGATATTTGGGTTTCTAATACAATGTCTTGCTAAGGTCACTTACCCCAAGTCTATTCAACCAATCCTCCTTTCTGTCTCTTAGCCAATACCATATTATTTTGATGACTACTGCTTTATAGTACAGTTTAAGATCTGGTACTGCTAGGCCACCTTCCCTTTACATTTATTTTTTCATTATTTCCCTTGATATTCTTGATTTTTGGTTCTTCCAAATGAAATTTGTTATTTTTTTTTTCTAATTCAAAAAAAGTTTCTTGGTAGTTTGAAAGGTATGGCACTAAATAAGTCAATTAATTTGGGTAGGATGGTCATTTTTATTATGTTAGCTCATCCTACATATGAGAAATTATTGTTTTTCCACTTGCTTAGATCTAGTTTTAATTGTGTGGAAAGTGTTTTATAATTGTGTTCATATAATTCCTGTATTTGTCTTGGCAGACAGATTCCTAAGTATTTTATATTATCTAGGGCGATTTCAAGTGGAATTTCTCTTTCTAACTCCTACTGCCTGGATGTGTTGGAAATATATAGAAATGTTGATGATTTAGGTGGGTTCCTTTTCTATCCTGCAACTTTGCTAAAGTTATTGATTATTTCCACTAGCTTTTTAGTTGGTTGTCTAGGATTCTTTAAGTAGATGATAATATCATCTACAAAGAGTGATAGTTCAGTTTCCTCATTGCCTGTTTTAATACCTTCAATTTCTTTTTCTTCTCTAATTGCTACTGCTAGTGTTTCTAGTACAATATTAAATAATAGCGGTGATAATGGGCATCCTTGTCACTCCTGACCTTATTGGGAATGCCTCTAATTAATCCCCAATGCAGATGATGCTTGCTGATGGATTTAAATATATACTGTTTATTGTTTTCAGGAAAGGCCCTTGTATTCCCATACTTTCTAGTATTTTCAATAGGAACGAGTGTTCTATTTTGTAAAAGGCTTTTTCTGCATCTATTGAGGTAATCATGTGAATTTTGTTGTTTTGCTTGTTGATATGGCCAATTATGTGAATGGTTTTCCTAATATTGAACCATCCTTGCATTCCTGTATAAATCCCACCAGTTCATAATGAATAACCCTTATGATGACTTGCTGGAGTTTTTTGTATCTATGTTCATTAAGGAGATTAGTTTGTAGTTTTCTTTCTGTTTTTAATCTACATAGCTTTGGAATCAGTACCATATTTGTGTCATAAGAGAAATTTGGTAGAACTCCTTCTTTGCTTATTATATCAAATAGTATAATACTAGGATTAGTTGTTCTTTGTATGTTTGATAGAATTCACTTGTGAATTCATCTGGTCCTGGAGATTATTTCTTAGGGAGTTCTTTGAAGGCTTGACAATTTATTTTTCTGATATGGATTTAAGTATTCTATTTCTTCTTTTAATCTAGGTAATTTTTATTTTTGTAAATATTCATCCACATTACATAGATTGCTATATTTATTGCCATGTAATTGGGCAAAGGGGTGTATGGGGTGTTCAGGGAGGGGTAGTATCTCTGGTATGGAGGGCTTGTCGTGCCCTCCTAGGGCAGCACTCCAGCCTCTGACCCCCACCTGACACCCAACTCTCACTTGTGGCTCCTAGTAGCTGCTAGCATGCGGCAGCGGCCACACCCCGGGCAACGGCTTCGACAGGCTGCCTAAACCTTGTGAAGATTAAATGACTGAGAATAAGATTCAAGGGTGAATCCTATCTCATCTGTGTCAAACTAGACCTGGGTTGTCACAACCCTCTACAGAAGAGGATTTGACTACAAACCTTTCTGCTTTGGACAACGATCAGGGATATAAACATCTTTGTGTAGTGGTGTTCACATCAAGGCTCAAAGGGTATAATTTTGTAAAGATATCCCTTGGGAAGAGAGATAGAAAATCCTTTCAGTTTCATTAAGTTTGCCTCATCCTGTGGTGTCAACTAACTCCAGGGATGGAGAGATCTTGTCATCTTTCAGCCTTGTGGCTTACTTCTCAGCATCCATATTTCTCCTTTCCTCATTTCCCTTCAACCCTTCATTGGAGGTTTTATCTTTCCAGTAGGGAAAAAACAATTTACCCCTCTCCATTTAAAAGAGAAGGTAAAGCATTCCCCATCACTCTCTTTCACAAAAGTTGAAAAATAAAGGAATATATGAAATATCTCATTGAAACCAAACTGATCTGGAAGATAGATCAAGGAGAGACAATTTAAGAATAATTGGACTACTTAAAAGTAATGACCAAAATAAAAAAGCCTAGATGACATATTACATGAAATTATCCAAGAAAATTGCCCTGATATTCTTGAACAAGAGGGTAATATAGATAGTGAAAGAATTCACAGATTACCTCTTAAAATAAAACCCCAAATGAAAACTCTTGGAAATATTAAAGCCAAGTTCAAGAGCTCCCAGGACAAGGAGAAAATACTGCAAGCAGTCAGAAAGAAATGATTCAAATATCAAAGAGCTCCAGTCAGGCTTACACCAGATCTGGCAGCTTCCACATTGAAAAAATGGAAATCTTGGAATATGATATTCCAGAAAGTAAGTAAATGGGTTCACAACCAAGAATCACCCATTCTTCAAAACAGACTATATTCTTTCAGGGGAAAGTATGGTCATTTAATAAAAAAGATTTCCAAAAATTCCAGAAGAAAAGACCAGACATAAAACATTTGATGTCCAAATATAAAATTCAAGAGAAGCATAAAAAGATAAGAAAGAGACAACATTTAATAGCTTCAATGAGGTTAAATTGTTTATATTCCTATATGGAAAAATGATATCTGCTATAACTCTTACAATTTGTTATTATTATAATAGTAGTTTAAGGAAGTCTACATAGACAGAGGAGGTGGCAATAGGCTGTTTAGGATATTTTTTAAAACTAGGGGTAAAAAAGAGGACTATACTAAAAGAAATGGAAAGAGAAAAGTAAAATGGGGTAAATTATATCACATAAAGAGGTGTGGGGGTGGTGGTGGGGAATAATATTATAGTGCAGGTGAGAACAAAGGTGGTGATGAGTAATAATTAAACCTAATTCTCATTGGAATTGGCCCAGAGAGGGAAGAAGATTCATTGGGGTATAGAATCCTATATTAACCATGTAATTTTAAAAGAATTGTTGAGTGGCAGAAAGTCCAAAACTTGCTTCAGTTTTCTTTTCCACAACCTATAGAGAAGTAGAAGGGAATAAGAAAGGAGGTGAAGGGGAAGAGAATAATATGACAGGGGAAGTTGGAGGGATTGATTAACGGACTCTACAGAGAAGTAGGAACAGAATGAGAAGGGTGGTGGTGGGAAAGGAAGTAATAAAAGGGAGGGGAAAGTGGGAGAATAATTAAAAGCAAAACACTGGTGTGGAGTGAGAGTTTAAGGAGAAAGGGCAGGATTAAAAGAGGAAAACAAGATTGAGGATAATACACAGATGGTAATCAAAACTGAATATAAATGAGATGAACTCACCCATAAAACAGAAGTGGAAAAAAGAGGGAATTAATAACCAGAATCCAACCATATGTTGTATACAAGAAAAACATCTGAGGCAGGTAGAAACACATAAAGCAAAGGTAAAAGACTGAAGCAGAATATTTTGGGCTTTAAATGAGACAAAAGATGCTGGAGTAGAAATCATGATCTCAGACAAAGCTAAAGCAAAAATGATTTTAAAAGATATGGAAGGTAATTATATCTTGATAAAAGGTAGTATAGACAATGAAGAAATATCAGTACTTAACATATATGGCACAAAATGGTACAGAATCCAGATATTTAAAGGAACTTTATATATATATATATACATACACTAAAGGGAACCTCAACCTTCCCCTATAGAGAATTCAGGTTTTTTAAAATTATTTATAATATTTGTATTCATCTTTTTTGTATATTTGGCAAATGTTCAAGTAAGTTTTTCTTGGTGCTCTCTCTCTCTTTTAAAATTTCCTTGTATTATACTTATCCAAAGGGATATGCCACCTATAAGGCTACATAATTGACAAAAAAAAAAGGAAAATGACAAATGTTATCAAGATTGTGGGGAAGAGATACATTACTGGGAGAAAAATGTATACTGTGGTAAGAACACTTTAAAAAGGAACAATTTTGAAAGACTTAAGAACTCTGATCAATGCAATGCTATCCATTCCAGAGGTAGTAAATGAGGATGCATACTTCCTCCTGACCAAGACAAGATGAATTCAAGATGCATAAGGAGATATATTTTTACACATGACTAATGTAGGAATGTGCTTCCCTGACCATAGGTATTTGTTATCCTGGCTTTGTTTTGATTTTTTTTTCTTAGTGGGATAGGTGGTAATAAGAATAAATACTTGTTAGTTAAAAAAATAACACAACAGTAAATATTTGAGAATTATCTATCAACCTATAATCATCAAATAATTTAAAACATTGAAAATTAATGAAAATCATCTCCTTTCCCTATCAGGTATGTGCATCTGCAAAGGTCTACTTATTTTTCAAAGTTCAATTAAAATATCATTCTTGTTCTGAAGGCTTCCTTGATGACTATATCTAAGCATCTCATCCTAAGAACTCATATTTTTCTATACCTTTATACTCACTTATCAAACTCTTATGCTACTTACTATAGATGGACTTTGATTATAGTTTTGAGATTACATACAAGTGTTATTTCCACCAACTAGATTGTTCTTCGTTGGGAGCACGGATAAGGGTTTGAGCTTGGTACTATACTGCCATATATTCAAAAGATCCATTCCAGCTTTAAATTTATTTGCTAAAAAAGCTTTAATGCATGAAAAATTCTTAAGTGTTTTACTTCCTGGTTTTCTAACAATCAAAAGTTATGTTTATTCTAACATTCTTCTGACTTTGTTTTTGTTTTCTAAAATTCCATGACATCTGAATCCTGTGGTGCTGAGAAACATAGAATATTTTTTAAAATCTATGTAAGATATAGTATGGAAACTTATAGTATTTTTAAGAAACAATCTGTCATAACATATAAAATGTGTGCATGTAAAACCTTCTCCATTATTAAATGAATATTTTTCCCAAGAGTTCACAAATAAATTTCCTAACAAATTCAAAACATAGGGTGACCAGATGTCTTGGGTTGCAGGGTCTTTCCCATTTTGAGGAATAACTGTCAAAATCATCTTTAAGATCTCCTGGAAGATTATTTGGAAATTTGTGATTATATATTAGTTTCAGTATAATTGTGAGACATGTTTCTTGCTGGTCTGGCCCACCGGCGTCTCTGGCCCACCCTTGTCCCAGAAATAGAGTGCTCTGCTGTCAACACATCCCCAAGTCAGCAAACATATGTTAACCAGTCAGTCCACTGCTTAGCACTGTTTAATTGGGAGTATTGAAAATCTGCTTCTGGAAGAAAAGCTAAGACACAAAATCAAGACTACTTCAGTAAAAACAGCCCTAGCATTCATAACAACAGAAACAACATGACCCTGGTAAAGTGAATATAAGAAAAAATAATACCTGAAAGTATCTTAAAATACCATGTATGAAATTTGTGCTTTTTTTAATAAAAAATTCTGTTTATATAATCCCCAAATTTAAAAAAATTAGGTTAAGCCATGCTCTATCAATATTATCACAATCAAAGATAGAATTTAAATAACTAAATACTCATTGATATAACTGCATATATATATATATATATATATATATATATATATATATATATATATAGGTTTACACTTACAGCAAATTATTCAGAAGAGCATTATATTTTAATATTTCATTGGATATAAAAAAGTATTTTTTCATTTTGAATTTATATGGTGCTTTAAAGTTTAGAATACACTTTTCTAACAATTACCCTGGAAGCTATGTATTGGAGTATCATTATGATGAATTGATATGAGAAAACTAAAGATCAGGAAGGGTAAGGTAGAGAAGTGAGTGGTTTTCAGATAATTTGAAAATATGAAAGGTCATAAAGAAGCCTAATGCTTCCACATAAACTCCTGAAATTTTTAAAAAGGCACCAAGTAGAATAATGATCAAGAAACCAAGAAAGGGAAACATCAGTAATCTTCTTGATATAGCCCAGGAATGCACAAAAATACTTCCAGAAGCCACATTACACAAGAAAAGCCAGGATGAACTTGGTTGAATGGGACAGAAACAGATTCCAGGACCAGGGGAAAGAACCAGCCATACCCATACCTAAGAGAAATAAGGGAAGGCAAAACCAATAGCAGTACTCAGAGAAGGGAAGATTTGGGGTAAAAGAAAGCCTAAAGGAAATGTGGCATAAGAGGAGAGGAAAAAAATGTAAAGTAGTGACCTGACTAGAGAGATTCTGGGGATAATGTAAATCTGTAATAATATCCTACCAACAAACAGTCAAGTACAGGCCTCTCTGACCATGGAAACTGAGGTCTACCAGAACAGTGAGAACAAAAAAATAAGATGAAGTAGAAACAGGTGACAACAGTCCAGGAAATACAGATCTGGAGCAAAGAAAGATTGACCATTATGAGGAAGAAATGCAAAAACAATAGTAAATGGAAGATACCAAACACTACAAAATAGTATAAGTCAAGAGACACCTAAGAGACAATCTCAGAAGAGAACAAGTAAACAATAATTTTAAACTGAAATTCAGGAGAAAAAAAAGGTTTTGGCCATAAGACCACAAATGTACTCAGAAGAAATAAAGTGAGAGATTAAAAATAAACCATTTGTGAAAAATAGCTCTGAAGCAAAGAAATGAAAGAACAAATAGATCTGAACAGTTGTTAGAGAAGTTTACCCAAGCAACAGACTTCCTGAAAACTAAAATGGAACAAAGAAAACTCAATGAGACCATAATAGGAAATATTAAGACAAAAACTTTTCATTGAAAAAATAAAAGAAAATTTAATATATTTGCTATCAAAGAAATAGGTCAAAGCAAAATAGATTAAGAAATAACTTAACCATAATAGAAAAGAAGCCTACATCCTAGATTTCAAGAAATCACAAATAAAAAATTCCCCAAACTTACTTAGAACCAGAAGACAAAGTGAAAAAGATAAATATAATCTTAAAATGTAATAAACTTGTTAGTAATGGAACAGTCAACATCTCATAGGTTTCAGGTGAAAGAAATAATATTGCAAGCAGAAAGATCCAGTTGAGATCATACTAGACTTAACAATAATTACTTTAGAGGAGGAAAAAATCTTGATTTACTATATTCCAAGACATTTGGGACCAAAAAATAATATATTTTATAAAACTGAGTATCATTCTATAGGGCTAAAAATGGTCCATTAATATAATAGAGGATTTTCAAAGTACCCCTGCTGAAAATACCAAAGCTGATTAGAAATTCAAATTTTAAACATAAGAATCAAGAGAATCTGAGAAAAATAAATAAATTTGAGCAATTATAAGGGGATGAAAAATGTTGAAAAATGAATCTTACAATATGGGGAGAAGAGACAAAGGTTCCTTCAAAATCCTAAAGACTTCAAAGTTCACAGAAGGAATTAATAAGATAAACAGAGAACCTAGAGACATTTATTCAGTTTTGGAGGTCTGAAAAAAAAAGAAAGAAGGCAAAAAGGAAAGTAAAGAAGAAGGGGGCAGAACTTATTTTTTCCAAATTGAGGTTCATGAGAACAAGAATGAAT
The DNA here is from genome assembly GCF_027887165.1 of Monodelphis domestica. Classification (NCBI taxonomy): domain Eukaryota; kingdom Metazoa; phylum Chordata; class Mammalia; order Didelphimorphia; family Didelphidae; genus Monodelphis; species Monodelphis domestica. Next base: position 171,688,765 of record NC_077229.1, read on the forward strand.
ATATAAATAAGGAAGGATGGGTGGGGGTAACAAGCATTACATAACAATCATTCTTATTGAAACCAACAAAAAATGGTTGAAACCAACACATATATATGTTATAGTGAAGATTAAATTTAATACTCCCTTGATTATAACAATGAAAATACTTACTCTCCCCTGATTGTGAAGACTAAATTTTAACCCCTGTCTATTTTTAGAACATGGTTCTTAAAAGTTAAGTATGGAGATCTACCCATTTTTAGATTTAATCACCAAAGGTGCAAACACCCCATTTAACACACTGAGTGGTGAAGGTCTGTGACCCATGTGTGTGATAGTGGATTACGAAACAGAATGGACTGACTACTTTCTGGGCAGTCCTAAAACAAAGAGTCAACTATGATTGGTAGATGTAAAATTAGGGGAAAACACAGGAAATGATGCAAAAGAAGTGTCTTGAAAAGGAGCTGTTACTTCCTGTGAGATTGAGTTCTTCATTTTTTGGAAGTCGAGACTAGAGGAATTCTTCATTTGCTGATTGGACTTGAGACCCTGTTCCTTTGAACTGACACAGGGTGAGTGAAAAGCTGCCTCAAAACTGCTGTTTTTTTCTCTGAAAAGACAGGACTCAGGAAAGACCTACTCTTGAGAGACACTTCCTGGATCCTCGGTTTTGCTGAGGCTGCCTGAAATTAATTCTCCCTGCCCAGAGGTGCTAGGAGTAAATTACTTAGCACTCAGGCTAGATATCTTACCTCATCCTCTCTCTTCTTGCTTCACTCTTTCTACATTTTGTAAATAAATTGTAAATAAAATCACTTTGGAATTAAATTCCTGGCGACCACACTCTTAAATAATCAAGTCCAACCATTTAAAAATTAACCCCAATTCCCCCTTACATTTTACATATATATGCTATATAAGTAACTTTTTATATATCTGTACATATATATATATACACACACACACACACACACACATACATATACATACATAGTACATAAAGAGTTGAGTGAAGGGAATTAGAAAAAAGAGCTATGGAATAGTCATAAAATATAAGTCATCAATTTCAGAACTTATGTAAGAAGGAATTAAAGAAGAAACTGTGAGGAACCAAGTCATCAGGCTTTATGTGAGCAGAGGACAGTAGGAAAGTGAAATGGAAACAGATTGTTTTAATTAAGGATCATTTGTGCAAATCACATTCTTTCTCTTTTACTACCCTCTTTTTTTTTTTTGTTAAAACTAAACATGAATGGGAGAAAAGAAATGAAAAAGGAACAAAAATACTTTAAATAGAGGTTTTCACAAATGATTTGGACAACTTCATTAAGCACTTAGTATGTGTTTAGACACTGTGGTAAGCATGGGTTATACACAGAAATATCAAAATAAGCCCCTACTCTGAAAGAGCTCATATTCTGATTAGGGAATCAAGTTGTATACAGATGGTTCTATACAAGACACAGAATAGATATAAGATAAACTTAAAGGGAAAGATCTAGCTATTGGGAGGGGATTAAGAAAGGGTTCATACAAATGTCAGGACATTTATGTACAGTATAATATAGAACCTAAGTGTATGAGTTTCCTAATTCCGGTTCCATAACAGTACACATCAAAGGCCCAGCCTCCAGGATTCTTTGACTATAAAATCAGAATATCTAGCCCATTTAACAGGATAAACATAAGAAAATGTCAATTTCATGACAGAACTACAAATAGGAATCTTAAAGTATAAGCACATCTCATTTTATTGCACTTCATCTTATTGTGTTTCACAAAGGTTTTTTTGTTTTGTTTTGTTTTGTTTTAACAAATTTAAGGTTTGTAGCAACCTTGCATTAAGGAAGTCTATCAACTCCATTTTTCTAACACCATGTGCTCACAATAAGACCCTGAGTCACATTTTGGCAATTCTCCCAATATTTCAAATTTTTTCATAAATATTACATCTGCTATAATGATCTGTGATGTTACTATTGTATTTATTTTGGGCACCATGAACTGTATCCATAAAGGACAGTGAACTCAATTGATAAATGTGTGTTCCAACTACTCGTGAACTGGTCATTCCCATCTCTTACTCTACTTGGGTTTCCCTATCCCACAATATTAAAACTGGCTAATTAATAACTGTACAATGGTCTCTAAGTTTACAAGTGAGAGGAATGGTTAATTGATGGGGCAAACTTCATTGCTGTCTTCTTTTTAAAAATTGCCAGTCACTCCAAACTTCAGCAAGCACCACTCTGATCATGCAGCATCCACTGACACTGAGACTCAGATGATGGTTTTCATTCTAAAAAATGAAGCACTTTTAAATTAAAATAAGTCTATTGGTTTTTGGATATAATAATATTGCATGCTTATTAGACTATACTAAAGTATAGACATAATAGTGTACACATAACTTTTATATACATTGTGAATCAAAAAACTTAAAGTGCCACACTTTATTGTGATATTCATTCTAATGCAAAGGTCTAGAATTGAATCTGAAAAAGCTTTGAGATATGTCTTTACTTTGTGCTCTTCTAAATCACTTATTAATTCTAATGTCTATTAAATTTCTGCTTCTGTTTTATCATCTCTACTGGATTAAAAGAACTTTCAGGACAGAATTTATGTCCAACTTATTCTTGGAATTTACAAATAGATAATGTCTGGCAAAAACATTGAATGTCTTGTGAATATGTATATTGCTACATTAATCAATCAATCAATCAGCACTTATTAAGCATCTACTATAAGTCAGGTTCCATCCTAAGTGCTATGGATAGAAAATGAAGGAAAAAGCAATCCTTGCCCTGAAGGAGCTTACAATCTAATGGAGGAGACAATATGAACACTAAAATATACAAAGAAAGCTATATATAGAATAAATAGCAAATAACAGAAGGAAGGCACTGGAAGTAAGATAAGTTAGGGATGGTTTATATAACAGGGTAATAATATCAGTAGAAGAAAAATGTTTTAAAAGAATGTTTATTTATATATGTATAAATATATATATATATGAATGCAGATGCACGTGCGTATATACACATAAATATAAGTCATTTGAATTTAGATATATATGTTGTTTAATTTTTCAAAGAAATGAAATGATGGGACCAATAACTTTCAATATGGGAAGTTTTAAATTTAATTTTTTAAAGGATAATAATATAAAGAAGACATTTCCTTATTAATTACAACACAATAAAACAATTACTCATTAAGTATATTAGACTGATAATCCATAAAGCTATGAAATGCACTGGGCCATCTGTCTTATAAAATCATCTGAAGGAATGTTAAAAACATGGCAAGAGAAATTATGAAGGATAATAAGTCCAAAATTTGGAGGAAATTAATCTAGATCTTGAAGAAATGAGATTATAGAGTAGAGGCAGCTGGATAACTCAGTGGTAGAGAGTGAAGTCGAGAGATGGGAGGTCCTGGGTTCAGATATGGTTTCAGAAACTTCCCAGCTGTGTGACCCTAGGAAAGTTACAACCCCCATTACCTAGCCCTTACAGCATTTTTTGCCCTAGAACCAATACATAGTATTGATTCTAAGAAAGAAAGTAAGGGTTTTATTTTTTTAATAGTTTTATTTATTTACTTTTCTTGTGTTCCATTGTTTGGGATTTCAAATAATCTTCTTATGCAGTTTTTTCCTTCCAAAAATGGTTCTTTTTATGTCTCTATAGAATGTAATTTTTTTTCACATTCATAATTAGACTCAGGATTGCATGGTCATATGGGACTGCATCTTCTTTTAGGTAGTTGTTCCTTTATGGATTATGGTAATGAGTAATCAGATCTGCCCCCCTCTTCCCTTTGTCTCCCTCCTCCCTTCTACCTCCCACTTCAGTTAATCTCTTCAGTTGGTGACAAACTGGGATTCAGTTCTGAGTAAGTTGCTTAATATATCTAATAGATAACTCAATCTTTAAGTTGTTGGAACAAAGGGTTTATTTAAGGAAGGTGAAGGAAAAGGAAATTGGATAGTAGAGAGGGTTTAGGGTTTCCCTGATATTAAATAATCCTAAACTGAGAAATAAACTTTTAGAGTCTTGGATGAGGGATGTGGCTAACAGGTTTGAGGATCTTTGAGTTACTTCTCGATAAGGTAGAGAGAAAATCAGTCCAACAGGGAAAGGATCTTCTCAGTCCTTCCTCCTTCAGGTTCCAGGAGAAAGAGAGAGATTTTCCATTTTTCATTTAAGAACTGCCTTCTCCTGGTTACATTCTTCTTTGGAATGATCCCTGATGGACAGCTCTTCGAACTTCCATCCATTTCCTCCGCAGATTTTCTTCAATTTACTCTTTCGCAAATAGTTTTTCTTTGGAGATAAAATTCTGCTATTAGCTTGTGGGTGAAAATATAATGTATTTCATAGAGTCAAGTCTTCCTAGTCAAGTAACTTTGTTTCATTTCCTTGTTGCAATTGTTGGCAGAGACTCTGGCAGAGACACTTTTCGTTGGAGCTATAATTCTAATGTGCATGTACTTCCTTTTCTGTCTGTCTGGAGCTATTCCATTTTGCTTTTGCAGTGCTTGTTTATGTTTTAACTTGTACTATCGTGGTTTTCCTTTATATTAACACGAGCAATGCTTTCATATGTGTTCTTTATGTTTTCTCTTTCACAGCTTTCCATTTCTATGGAATGTTGTTAACTATTGCTAGGGCTATTTGTTACAGATGTTATATTTATTTATCTTCATTGCTGGTAATGCTATGGGTATGAAGTAATTTTACATGTGAAGTGTGGAATCATGGATCTTTTTGTACAATCTTTACCGATGTTGGGTTTATTATTACAACCATTACAGGACCTATCCATCTTGGTTCTGTAGGAGATTCTCTATGAAAATTCTTGACATATACTTTGTCTCCTGGTTTTATCTTATGCAATGAAAAATCTAATGGTATTCTTTGTACAAATAATCCTAGCTTTCTTAGTTTGTCCAGCCTATCCTGTATTTGCTTTACATATTCATGAAGTACACATTCCCTTCCTAATATGGACAGATATGATGGCTTTACTGTCCTACCATGCCAAAGTGATTGACCATACAGCATTTCAAATGGTGATAAGTTCAAATCAGTTCTAGGTCTTCTTCTTATGTGAAGCAACAGAAGAGGCATAACATCTGTCCATTTCAAATGTGTTTCTGAACAGATTTTTCCTATTTGTGTTTTTAATTCTTTGTTCATTCTTTCCACTTGGCCTGAACTTTTAGGGTCTATAGACATCGAGGTACCCAAGTTCTTGTATATTTCTTGCAGAACTTTGGAAATGAAATAAGACATCCTGTCCATGTCTATGGTATTGGGAATACCACATCTACGGATAATTTCTTTCAGTAGAAATCTTACTACTATAGCTGTATCATTTTTCTTGGTTAGATATGCTTCAACCCTTCTCATCAGTCTATCCACAATAACCAATGCATACTTGTATCCCTTGTCTTTGGGCATGTTAATGTAATCAATTTGAATTCATTGGAAAAGGATGTAGCCTCCCAATGCTATATTCTTAAAATGTCTTCGATTGCATTTTCTACATGTTTCACATGCCTGAAAAGCTCTAATGGTATTTGTTGTTATTCCAGGTGCTGTCCAAATCCCCTGTACTGTATCCTAAATACCCTGCACCCCATAATGTCCTTTTGCAAGAATTATGGTGCATAGATTTTGATATAATTTTCTAGGGAGAATTGGTTTACCCCCTTGAGCAACCCAGATGCCTTTGATTAATTTAGCACCTAGTCGCTCTTTCCATGACGGAACTTCATCTCCATTGTAAGCATCGGTGAGATTATGCTTATCAACCAGAAAGAAATTCAGCACATGGTGGGGAACGGATCTTGCAGCATATTTCACTGTAATGTCTACTCTTTCATTCCCTAGGGATATTCTGTCTTTTCCACGCGTATGTGCCTTGCATCAGATTACGAACACCTTTTTTGAAAGTTCTACAGCTTTTATGAGATGATCTATTAATTTACCATGTGCAATTGGTTTCCCAGCTGATGTTCTCTACCCTCTGTTTTTCCAAATAAATCCAGATGAGTGAATAGTTGTAAAAGCATAAGCTGAATCTACATATATGTTTACTCTTTTGCCTTTTGACAACACTAGAGCTTCAAGCAGAGCTTTTAATTCTGCGCCCTGGGCACTGACATGACTTGGTAATGATGCATACCATAGCATTTTATCGTTGTTAACTACAGCAGTCCCTGTGAGCCTGCATCCTCCGGGAATGTATGTATGAGGATCCATCTGTGTATAACTACATATCAGGATCACTAAGAAGTGTGTCTTTAAGGTCTTTGTTAGGTTTATACATCGTTTCTACAACTTGGTTGCAGTCATGCAGTGGCTCTCCACCTAGTGGGAAATCAGGGATCAGAGTAGCTGGGTTTAATGGTGCACATCTATGAATAGTGATATTGTCATTCACTAGCAAAATGATTTCATACTGGTATATTCTTGCATCTGTAAAAGAATGCATATTCTGCGATCTTAGCAGTTTTTCTATTTGATGTGCAGCATATACATGTAATTTGTATCCCAGTACTATATCATATGCTTTCTTCACCATTAGAGCAGTAGCCACAACGGTCCTCAGGCAATGCACCATTCCCTGTGTAACAGGATTGAGGATAGAACTGTAAAATGCTATAGGTCTTAAATTCAGCCCCAAATATTGTGCTAACATTCCAGAAGCGATGCCCTTAGCTTCATGGACATACAAATGGAACTCCTTTATATACTCTGATATTCCCAAAGCTGGAGCTGTCAAAATGGCTTTTTTCAACTGTGACAAAGCATGCAGATGTTACTTGTTTAATTGCAAAGGTTCTTTAACTTCTTTCTTTGTCAAGTCAGTTAAACACTTGGAAATATGAGAATACCCTACTACTATGTACTGTCTTGAGAAACCAGCCACCCCTAGAAATGCCCTAAGTTCTTTATTGGTCCTAGGGATGCCTAGATTCTGTATGTCTGCAATCCTTTTACTTTAGATTTTCCTGGTGCCCCACTCCAGGGCAAATCCAAGATAGTCGACTTTTGGGAGTACCCACTGGATTTTCTTTTTAGAAACTTTATGTCCTCTCTCATAAAGTTCTATTAATAACTTCTTTGAATCTTCCAAACATGTTTATGGGTCAGGTGATGCTAGCAGCAAGTCATCTACATAATGTACTAGCCTGCTATGTTTGTAAGTTATGTTAGCTCTTTGTAGAAGTTGACAAAATGCGGAAGCTGATTCACAACATCCTTGCACTAGTCTTGTGTAACAGAATTGATTTTGTCCCCTTTGGAAAGCAAAGATATTCTGGGAGTCAGGGTGCAATAGTATAGTAAAATATGCATTGCTTAAGTTCAACACTGTGTACCACTGGGCCTCTGGAAGTATCTGTGTGATTATCTCATTTGGTGACGGTGTTACCATGTATGTCTTTTTTATAAAGTTGTTCACTGATCTAAGACCCATCACAAATCTCTAAGATTGCTTTCCATCTTCATTAATTTTGTTCTTCTTAATAGCCAGAATTGGACTATTAAATTCAGACACTGTAGGTCTTCAAATGCCTTGTTCCAACAAACTTTTTATGATTGGTGTTATGTCTTTTTTTGCTTCTTTGCTTACTTTGTACTGAGGTATCTTAGGAGGAACACCTTCCCTGACTTCAATTTTTACTGGTATAACTGATCTTATTCTACCCACATCATTCTGATGTTGAGCAAACACCCCATTTGGAATATCTTTTGGTATTTCATACATAGATGTTAAAATCTGGATTGTCTCAGGTTCTTTTTCCAATTGCTCCAGATATAATAATGGGTAGTGTTTTAGGGAATATTTGGATAAATGTAGGTTTATCTTCCCAGAACATTCACATTGCAGGGTTGCCCCGATCTTACACATCTTAAATCTCGTCCTAAAAGGTTATCAGGGCATGAAGGAATCAATATGATCAATGGTGAGAGGGCATAATTTAACCATTGTGCTTCTTAACTCCGGGACCTGTTGTATCTCTCCCATAGTGCCAGCCACAGAAACCATACCCCCTATGTTGGTGGACTAATTTTGAAGCACCAGTATTCACAAGAGCTTTGTATTTTTTCTTCCCTAGTTTAATCAATATATATGGTTCTGGTTTTTGTGTAGCTATTGAATTAATTGTTAGTGAGTCATTATATACTGCTCTGTTACAATTTGCCATTTGTATGGTTGAACTAGTTAAGTCTTCGTGGCTTAAATCATTTCCAAAGTAATCTTCTTCTAAATTTCATTATATTAAGTTTTCTACTTCAGTTGAATATGAAATTAAACCATAGCTATCTTTAATTTCATATAGTTTTATTTGGCCAGACCAACCCCCTCCATTTAGAATGTTGGCTTCATGGAGATCATTTGAACCTTCAGTTATCTCAACAGTTGTTAAGCCCTTCAATCTATTCATATTTTTAAATTTAACTGCTATTTCACTTCCATTACATTGAATACAATTATTATTTTCTACTGTAATTTCAGCTCTATTTTCCCATAAATTATTTACTGTAGGATGAAAAATTTCAGCTTCTGGGTTCAAGCTAGATATTTGTCCTAAGGAAGTCTGTGCCATATAGCTTTTTGAAGTTTTTACTGATTCATGTGAGGTTTTCTGTTTGTCTGTGAGTTTTTGTAAGTATTGTATAGCTCCAGTAACATTGTTTGTAATAGTAACCCTTTCTTGTGATTTCCCAGTCATTCTGTTGCAGGTAATTGAAACTTTTTTTTTTCCCACTATGTCTTTCAACAGCTCCTGATTAAGTTTATATGAGTGTTTATGACATCTATTTGTCTAAAATTCAATCTGTGTGCCCAATCTGCACTGAAAAAAGTTTTCTAAATATGTTTCTACAAGTTTTCTGCTTTTTTCATGACTGGCTACTATGCTCCTTCTATTCGAGTCTCTTATTTCAGCTTGTATCTGTGCAGTGAGGTTTTTAATCTCTTCATCTAACTCATGTACTTATCTCTACTTTTCACTTAATATTTTGTTTGATTAATCATCATCATTTCTCACAGACTTAATATATTTCTTTTTCTGCTTCATCCTTGTATTTACTCTTTTCTGCTTTTGCTTTTGTTTTGCTCCAGCATGTCTCTCACTGGCTGATACATCATGCAATATCCTTTTTCTATCTGCATGTATCAAACGAAATAAATTGTGGTCCTGGCTTCATAAATCCTTTCTCCCATGAGCTAGTACTTCAGAATACCTGGGTTTAGCCCTGAACACATTTCTTCAAATGTTTAAAGCTTCTTGAATTGTTCTTAATCTACAATGTTTGTAAAACGTCTCTCTTCTGTTTGTAATATTATTTTATTTGTGTGCTTTTATTTGTCTCATATTTCTTTTTTAAATAGCAATCCTTTATGATATGTTCAACCTTGTGGCATAAGAAACACTTTCTAGTTTCTCTTTGTACCCTCCTCTGTTGGTATCAGGGTTTTGAGTATGTCTTGACTGTGTTCAAATTTTTAATTTCCTGAATCTCTTTCTGCTTTAGAATTTCCTCCTGTCTTGAAATTTCCGTTTCAATTCTGTCATTTGTTTCTGTTGGTCATTATGATTGTCAAAGAAATAGGATGCAGCTTCTCTACATTCAGACAGAGTAACTGTGTCATATTTTGAGAAATAGTTCTTGAAAAAATTTCTTAGGTGTGATGTACAATCCCTAAGGCATTGTCTTCTTACATGAGCCACAGACTCTTCTGAATCTTTTTCTATGCCTATAATGGACTCAGTGGTTTCCGACAGGTGATTGATAAAGCTTGCAGGATGGTCCGTTTTTTCTTGAACTAGTTTATGAAATTTATCCCATGCATTGGTTTTAGGGTTTCCCTAATCTTAAATAATTCTACATTGGGAAATAAACTTTTAGAGTCTTGGATGAGGAATGTGGCTAACAGGGTTGAGGATCTTTGAGTCACTTCTTGATGAGGTAGAGAGAAAATCAGTCCAACCAGGAAAGGATCTTCTCAGTCCTTCCTCCTTCAGGTGCCAGGAGAAAGAGAGAGATTTTCCAGCAGTATGGATGGTTCTTTTAACTGCCTTCTCCTGGTCACATTCTTCTTTGGAATAATCCTTGATGAACAGCTCTGCAAATCTCCATCCATTGCCTGTTTGCAGATTTTCTTCAATTTACTCTTTCACAATTTTGACAACTATTGCATTTCAGAAAACATTCTATTCCCATCTTTAGTTTCCATTGATTGTAGAAGAGTTTTTTTTTATTATTTGAATTTAACTTCCTTTATATTTGAACATCTACCTCCTCAACCTGTATAGAATTTGTTGATGGATTTGTGAAATTTAACCATCATGCATCTCTTGGAGTTTTAAGGATTGGATCTGTTTCTTTGTTTTCCCCCTAGAGACAATCTGTGGACTCACAGTTTTATGTTTTATTTCTTGCATTATAACATTCAGATTTTGGATCTGTAGGTTCTTATGGGATGTATATCATCCATAAGTTTTTTCTATGCATCCTGTCTTCAAAGTTCATGTGTTTAACTTTTTTAAGGAAATCAAAAGTTCATTTGAAATTAAAAAAATTCTCTTCTTCCAGATTGTCCTTAACTTTAATATATTTTCATTCTAAATCTGTTGTTCTCTCTTACTTCTTTGGAGAACCTCCTCTGACACTCTGCCTTGTCTTTTTTTCATTCTGTTAATTATACCTGGAGAATAAGTAATAATATTTTCCATTTGTTCTCTTTTATCTTCTGACAAGATTCTGATTTCTTTTTTGAATCATCCTGTGATTCCATGTTTTCTTAGGAATCCACAGGACCCTATGTTTTATTAGGTGGTGATTCAAATTCTCTGCAAAATTTATTTAGAGAGCTCTGTAATGTCTTGGATATTCTGGTACTCCTCTTCTAAAGTGAGCAATCAATTAACTTGCTTATATCTTAAGTTTAATGATTTTTTTTCTTTCTCTTGAGATCATTGGTGGCTTTATGCCTTTCTCCCCCTTCTTTGTACTTCATGGCTATTTATTTTGTAATTCTTCTCCTTTTTTGATGGCAGATTTAACCCTAAGGCCAGACTTCAAAACTATTAACAGTTTCTTTCTCCCATTTTGGGAAATTTAATTTTCTCTTTTCCCATTTCCTGATCCAAATAGATTGTATGAATAAAGGCCTATTACCACATGATTTCAAGTACCTTTTCTTCAAATTTAGCATAATAGATGGATCTTTCTAATCATTATTTCCCTAATATGTTTGAAATAACCTGTGCTACTTTTTTCAACTCAGAAATAGTAGGATGGGTGTTCCCAGTGAAGTCCCTACATTTATAATGTTCTGTAACCTAGGGGATTTATAGAGAAGAATAACAGTACAGAAACACAGGCAAAGTAAAACTGGAGAATATTAATTCATAACATACTCACCCCACACTCCTTTTCTTTAAGCCTCTACAGTCCAAGAGGGTGCACAAATCAATCATAGGGCTTTTGCTTTGGAACCCATTGAAGCAAGAGAAACCCAAATCCCTTCCCATTCTAATTTCTACTCCTTACATAGATGAAGAGAATTAAGAACCTCTGTTTTTTGTAACAGGAAGCTAGGGTAAGGGCCGAGACAGCAGGAGCACAAATATCTCTTTTTGTTTCCCAAAGCACAATTCTATAGTCTGGTTTATGAATCCTTCCAGAGTATGGAAGCTGATCAAGGAAAGATGCTGAGTGAAAACATTATAGATGGATGTTCTTTACTTTTAATTAATTAGATTATTAATTTGTTCTTATATGGAAACAGCTTCTTTTCTTGTTACATAGAAACAGCTTATTTTCTTGTTACATGGAAACAGCTACAACTGTTCTATCTTCAGTGAATAACTCCTCCTTTGGGAGTTTTGGAAGATTAGTAGGAATTATAAAAATTATACAGTCCTCCATTTCAACAGTCACATGACAGAAATTATCACACTTCATAAATAATAATAAGAAAACAAAGAAAATAGGTTCTATGCAATTTTACTAGACTATTATAGTAGCAATTTTACAGTTAAATGTTGAAAAAGGAATAGCAGCTCTACTGATTCATTTATTGCACACATTTTATTTTCAACATAATAAAATGAGGTATCAAGGATCAGTGAAGAGACAGTGAGGCTCAGAGTCAAGATTTTATTTCAAATCCCACCTCAGACAAATATTGGCAGTGTGATGTTAGACAAATCACTTAACTTCTTAGGGCCCTAGGCAATTCTTCAGTGTAGAAAGATTACTTATCTGAATACTTTGACTAAGTTTCCTCACTAGGAGTTCCCTTTGCCAATAAAAATCACAAATCTAAACCAAAATAAATAAAGGGATATTTAGGGATATTTTAAGTAAACCACTTCTAAGGACATTAAGAAATCAAATAATCTAAAAAAATAAGTACCCTTATCACAGTTTAAAAGGAACCTGGAAACTATGATGCACAATGAACTAAGGTGATTTTTAATTACAAAAAATGGCAATTTAAATAAATCTTTCTGGAAGAACATTCAAGTCTAAAAGGTGTCTCACTATATTTGCACAGCTGATCATCTGACGAAAGGGTCTGTAGAATATGTGCATGTGTGTGTGGTTTTTCAAGTATTCATTTAAAGAGGAGAACATACCTGTTACCGTTTTTGTTTTGACAGGACTGCTGGCATACTCAGAGGCCTGATTTGACTGCTGCTTTGCCAAGGGCATGCTTCCAATTGACACCTCATCCTCTTTCTTTCTGGTAACTGGCATAACATGAGGAACAGCTCCCATGGACTGTTAGAAATAGGAAAAATGAAACACTGAGCTGTGGCTATTCCCCAAGCAGTGAGCAATATACATGGCATCAGTGGAGAAGGCTCTTCAGGAGGTAAGGGTTTGGAACTTTTTTTTTTTAAACTATTTTAAGTCCCAGAGAAAAATAACTTTAAAAACTTAAACTACAAGAGGCTGAGATTTTTTTTTTAATTTATAGCTCCTTAAAAAACTTTTAAAAATCTAAAAACAAACTAAAAAACTTGAGGTTTTCATTGTTATTTTGTCTTAATTCCCAAAATTGTGCTTAATTTCATTATCTACATTTTTCTTTTGGGAAAAAAAACTTTCAAATAATATTATTTAATTCATATAACATGACTAAAACATATAAATCTGAAATTAAGTTGAAAAGGATTTTTATTCCAAAGAGCTACAGAATTGCAAAAGAAACTTTTTTTTTCTGAGAAGAATACTGCAAATAAATGGATTAACATCAGGAAATTATTAGGGGAAAGGATGCTAATACATGTACTACAAAAATCTTTCTAATTGTCTGAAACATCTATTCTTGACTATAAATGTGAATTCTAGAACGTAATTATATTACATTTTAAAACTTCAAGAATATCATAGTAAGACAAAGCTGGAAAAAATTATGCTCATATACTGAATGCATGAGTGTTGAGGTGGACAATAAAGCAGTTGTTTCATCTCTGCTCAATGAAATGAAGCCTGATGTTACTGATGACGCCCTATGCAATCTTGTCAGCTTTCTGGCCAAAAAAAAAGTTGTAGTTATACTTTTACCTTAGGATGAAAGATCAATGTTGAATTGGGTGGAAAATGATCATCAAAATGTTGGTTTTCAGCCACAAAGTTTAGAGGAAATTGAAGCTTGCAAAATACCATATGATAAGTGGGCATGAGTCAGATTGGGCTGCACTGAAATATTACCATTTATAAAAATGAAAATGTCATAGATATTGTACTATAATATCTATAATGGAAATGAATATTTAGATTATTATTAGGCATTTAATTAAAATTTTATATAGATTTGAATCAAATTCATGCAATATTTGGTACTGTTCTAGGCTAGACTACATTACACCAAAAAAAGAGTTGATTTGAACAACATAACTGTTAGTAACACCTTATAAGATGAAAGACGAAACTAAGGAAATTCCAAAACAAACTAAAAATAAACAAAAAGAAATTTATTTACTTGTTTTAGTATAAAGGCTTTCTCAGATTTTGCCATTTTAGCAGGCTTCATTTCATTTGTAAAATATCCTCCAATGCATATATAAAATTTGAAAAGTTTCACAAGTAATATATATGAAAAAGACAGATTTGGAAGGAAAATCTCAAGAGAATATATATTCCTACACCATGAATGCTGGGTGAGGGACTCTTTTAAAAAGAAAAATGGGGCATGGCCAGCACCACAGTAAGAAAAGTCTTAGATGATTAGTTTGCCAAGCAGAAAAATATTCAACATGAACGACCCAATCTAGCTTGCTTTGTGCTACTTGATTTTATTTACTCCTTTTCAGTAAAGGACAACCTATTCATCTGCCAAATAGATTCCTAATAGTAAAATATGTGGTAGAATCAATTGTTGGGTGGCACTAAGTCCTAAGAACATCCATTAAATTTGATGCCACTGTTTTTTTTTTTTTTAAGAGTTAGGCTGCACAGCATAAACTATGCCTGAGAACTATTAAATAGATATCAGTGGACCAGTCTAAAGAGCCAAAGACAACCTAGCAGGCATGAACACATACATTTTGAACACAATTGCTAGTTCCAGAGTGATTCAGTGGCTTCACTAGAGTAAGCCCGGGGTTACTGATGAAGTATAAACATAAGGCCTGCAGACAGAGATTATCACTGAAATATCAAAATCTGATGATTCTGAATCACTCCTGACTAAGGTCAATGAGGAGAGAGAAACTACTCATTTCATATTCTAAATACTGATGTGATTTCTTTGAAAGAAATAAAAGTTGGAGAAAAAGTAAAAAAATATGTTACCTTTAGGCTGTGTTCTTAGGTTTCATGGGAATCTTAGAGTAGAGAAAAGGATAACTTTAGAGCCATGCTGGCAAAGGCATGGCAGTATGCCCTGGTGTTCCAGAAGGGGCTGCTCCATTCCCCCCTCTCCACTGTGCTTGGGGACAATGTTCACACACCCCACCCCTCTGCCCAGCAGCCAAATGTGAGTACTTCTTCTTTCTGCTCTCTGAGGTAATACTGGGGACTCACAGGCAATTTGAAGGTGCAGTTTGGGCATGTAATGTCTAAAAGGTTCGCTAATGTTGCAGAGCATTCAGGCCCCCTAGCGTTTCATGTTTGAGGACCACAACTCACCTTATTCATAAAGCAAATGCTATAGTTTATCAACATAAGAAGTGTAAAGGGTTTTAGAGCATTCTCTAGTCAATATTTGGACAAGCCAAATTTCTGATAATGAAATAAAATATTCAAAGAAAATTTATTATATTATAAAAGGTAAAATGAAAAGGTATTTCCTTCATGATATTTCAAGTGCCCAGGACAATAATGGCCAAGCCACAAATGTATTGAATATTACTTCCCCAAATGCTATTAATAGAGGCCATGGGATTGGAATGAATCACTCATAAATGAGTATGACTACCAAGTAATAAATATTAATGAGACTTCTACTGAAATTAAACCTGTGGACTTCTTTGCCTCTGCTCCTTAGTAGATGTTTGGCTAAAGAAAAACTGCAACTTTTCTGAATCTTTATTTTATTATTTATTTAAAAAAAATCAATACTTGTATCCTCTACCTTGTAGGGTTGCTGTGAAGAAATAACCATGTTTCTGATATGAATCTTACAAGTAGGATAAGAAGAAGGAGGAAAAGAAAGGGAAAGAGAGAGGGAAGAGAAATTGAATTGCCTCAGGTTCAACCAATATAAGGATCAATTGAAGGAACTAAGAATGTTTTGTCTAGAAAATAAAGATTTAGAGGGAATATGATAGTTATAGTAAATATTAAAGAAACATCAGAGGAAAGAATGAAGACCAATAAAATGACGTTGCAAAAAGGCAACTTTAGATGGTATTAAGAAAACTTCTCCAGATGAAAATTCTCATCTTAGGGGTATATAAGTTGATAATAAGAAGCTATCCCATTTAGTATGGGAAATTACTTCTGACCTATGACATATAATGACATCGATTCTATTGTTATGTAACTTTTCATGGTGGGGTCTGGCTTGACTGTCAGTTAGATTATAATTTTCTTAAGGACCGGAGTGATATCTTATATTTCCTTCTTCATCCACAACTACCTGTTAGCATAATTATTTTATAACTTAGGAGGCTTATAATAAATATGCATGAACAAAGAAGAATGATCTAAAATGAAAAGAAAAAAATGATTAATATACTGCCACTAGAACTAATTCATTACCTGCTTAAATAAATAAACAAATCACTTGACTTGTGCTTTTAATAAATGGCTTTTTTACATTTAGGGGTCTTTCTCTTAAAGTTAATTCAAATACGTGACCTACAATTTTGCTTAAGCAAGTAAAAGGGGTGGAAATCCCTTCTAAGAAAAAAAATTCCTTTACTCATTCATATGAAATTTAAAAGTAAAATATATTCTAAAAAAATTATGGTTGGTTGGCTACTTATTCTTCCTGTTAAAGAAATATATTAAATCTCTTACCTGCTGAATATGTCTACTACTTCTTTTCTGTGGTTGGTAGACAAGCCATGTATACAAGACTGGGTCAATGCTGGCTGCAATTCCCTGGACACTAGCAAGGAGCACTGCACCTAAAATATGCAAATCAAAATTAAGTACATTATACCTCTTATCATCACTCTATAAGTACTTATTAAGTATCTATTATGTGCTAAGAAGATATGGCCATTTCACAGAAAGAAAAATTTTCAAACATTTAAATTACACAAATAAAATGACTAAAAACCTCTTTGGCCCAAGTTTCCACTAGTAGACATATATGCCAAGGTCACTGACTAAAATGTAAAAAAAAAAAAGACTCCAAAAGTACCAAACCATAGTAGCAAGAAATGGCAACAAAGTATATAGCCATTTATTGAGGAACAGAAAAATAAACTGTGGTACATAATCTTAAAAAAATACTGTTGTGCAATAAGAAACTATGAATAGGATGAATAAAAAGAAGGATGGAAAGAATTTTAAACTGCTGCAAAATGAAGTAAACCAAGCAAGGAAAAATATGTATTATTATTATTTAATTCAACCATGTGAATGGGAAGAATAAGAACATCAAACCTCAGAAACAATATTGCAAAAGTATTAAGAACAAATTTGACTAGCCCCTATTGCATTTCTGCCTTGGAACTGATAGCTAGTATTGATTTTGAGAAATAATGTAAGGGTTTAAAATAGATGATGCACTATTAGCGGAGTTATGAATTGGTCCAAACATTCTATAAAACGATATGACACTGTGCTAAGAAAAGTAATAAAAAAAGACCCCAGATCTTGAAACTGACAGGTGGGTGTATACCTAGAAAGCAATCATAAAAAAATTACTGGCACCAAAATAATTCTAGCAGGATTATTTCTAGTGTCAAAGAAACAGAAAACAAATCCATGTCCATCAATAGGAAAATGGTTAAATAAATTATGGTCACACATATAACTGAATATTGCTGTATCCTTTAAGAAAGATGAATATGATGAACATATGGGAATATAGGAAGATTTTTATAAACTGATTAAGAATGGAGTAAGTAGAACCATGTAAAAGACAAATAATGTAAATGGAAAGAACCTGAAAAAATTAGAAAATTATTGTGAAATTATATTACCAAGACTGAGTTCAAAGAATCCATTCTTTGCAAGAAGTAGGATATGGAATATGGCATATACATGTCAGACATTTTAAATGTGATGGCTAGTTTGATGCACTGGCTTGTTTCTGTTCTCTTTTATTAACTGTTATAAGAGAGTTCTCTTGGAGTGACAGGGATAAGGAAAACATTGGAAAATGTAGATAATACAAAAACAAAAGACTGCAATAAACTTTTTTTTTTAATCCATACCATTTGTCTTGGAATCAATACTGTGTATTAGTTCCAAGGTAGAAGAGCGATAAGGGCAAGGCAATGAGGGTTAAGTGACTTGCCCAAGGTCACACAGCTGGGAGGTGTCTGAGGCCAGATTTGAACCTAGGACCTCCCATCTCTAGGCCTGGTTCTCAATCCACTGAGCTACACAGCTGCCCCCAAAAAAGTTTTTCAAAAGGATGAATTATTCATTTACATCTTTGATTTGAAAAAGACCCTGCTGCAACCAACAGATACAAATATCTTTCTGATTAGCTAATATTAATTAACTCAAATTAATTAACCACAAACTGATAGGTTATTGTTCATTGAAAACAACACAACAATTTTAGAAACAGACTTGTGCTTACTGTCTTCTACTATACTGGCTTTGCACTGGCTCATGATAGCTTCTAAATAAGCTTAATATTGGAAGCTACAATTAAAATCATTTTGAGTAAAAAGTCACATTGAAATGGGGCTAATGAATGTATTTTAACAAATATAGCATTAACTATGTAAAGGTTTCCAAAGTAGAATGTTTAACTATTTATAGGAGGTATATGGAATTATTACATTAACATAGACTATTTGTACTGATCAAAAAGTGAATGCTCCATAAAATAAAGGTTCTTAAAACAGCTTATATATAAATGAGCAAACATGTGCACACATTCACATGGGTTTCCTAGGTTATCCATATGTAATGTTATAGTTTGGATAAATGGCATGCTATAACTATTTGTTTTTTTTTCTAAATGGAAGGTGAGGACAAACTCTTTGAGTAATTATGGATCCCATTAAGAAAGCACTGCAATGTTCTTGTGAGGGATGCTATCAGCACAATGCCACCCACACATGTGGTCATCTGGAGGAGCTTACCATCTATAGTGATTCTTCTGTGACAGAAACATATTTGACAAACATGCATCTCCCCTGATTTATGCCTCACCTAACATTAATAACAAACCAGAAGTTCACTGAGTAAGGTTAAATTCATGGAATTATCTTTCAAGAAATGTAAAATCTTAACATATCCACAGATATACTTCATTGAAGAGGAGCTTTTAAAGCAATGTGTTTAAAAAATCAAAGATTTTTTTTTTCCTACACAACAAACAAGTAGAGTAAAACACGTAAAACTTCAAAATCTTGCAACTAGTTTTGTTACTGTAAAGATGTGGTATACAATGAAATGTTGCTTATAAAAGCCTATCTATTTACTGATAATACCTTTTTCAATGATGTTTGGATAACTATTAAGATTATTCTTATAAAAATTTTATATAGATGGAAAAGTAAGCAAATGGATTTATAGCAGTTAAATATCTGTATGAAGTTTTTTTTTAAGTAGTGTCAATGTCTTCTCTCTATACTACTAGAAATTAAAAATAAATATGTTTCCTACATGTATTAAATTTAAAAAGGTCAATCACTGTTTGGTATGTCTTTGGGATAGTTTAAGTGTTACCTATTGGGTAGGCACAAGCTACCATTCTATCATTTCTCTTACATATTAACAAAAAATATTTAATATTATCCAGCCTAATTAGCCAAATAATATTTTCAGTAACTTGACTGAAGAAGTCTCACAAATAGGTGAGTCTTTAGACAGCATTCAAATTTTGGAAGCTAATTTTGATAATAGCCTAGAGATGGGAGGTCCTAGGTTCAAATCTGGCATCAAATACTTCTTTGCTATGTGACCTTGAGAAAGTCACTTTATCCCCATTATCTAGCCCTTACCACTCTTCTACCTTGGCACCAATACAGAGTATTGATTCCAAGGAAGAAGGTAAGGGTTTAAAAATATTAATAAGCAGAATGAATTAAATTCCTATTTTATCTCTTCACAGTTGTCTAGTTTTCAAATAGCATTTATCCCATAAACAAAAATATTTCTCAATGTTTATGATTAGCTTTAGATGATCAAAACATGTAGTTCCTTAGTGACTCTAGAATAAAATGGAAAATTCTTAGTATGACATTGAAGATGCTCCACAATAGCATTCCAATCTTTAGCCTTATTCCAAAAATAGCTTAAGCTTTCAGAAACTACATTCAAGTTCAACTGAACTGCTAATTGTCCAAGAAACCCAATATTCCATCAATTGCACCATGCTGGGAATGTATTTTCTACTCATTTCCACCACTCATGATCCCAATTTCAATCAGCTTAGATACTTAAATTCCATTAAATTTTCCCTCTCCCTTTCCAAATTTCTTAGTATTAACTTTTCTGAAACCATGTCATACTCCCTATAAAATGTAAATTTCTTGAGGGAAAGGGCTGCTTTGTCTTTCACAATGTATCTCCACTATCTAGCATATGATATTCTTCATAAATATTTAGTGAATTAAACTATTTTCCTAGAGAGAAGTTTGTGAGGTCTTAGATTTGGAAAAAGTCCTCAGTCACTGAAGATTTAAATACTGAAGGCAAACTAATAGCTTGGTAGATTAGTTGTGGAATTACTTTCTTCAATATTAAGATAAAAGAAGAAGAATATCCCCTATAATAAACATTAAATTCTTAAAGAGGCTAATTTAATGTGCTTCTATTTTAATGTAGAATGTTTTATAAGAATTTTAAAAATGATTAAACACAGCATTTTAAATAATGTAATAAATTAAAGGGAATTTTTTCAACTTTTGAATATTCAACACATATATTTACTAAAATGTCAGATCCCATAAATTAATGTTGATTTTAATAAGTTAGTTTCAGCATGTCATAAGAACAAAGCAAATAAAGAATCAAGGAAAACACTATGACAAGTCAACTAAACAGAAACTAGTTTGTATATGCTATCAGTCAGAATGAACCCAATGAAAAACCATTGTATAAAAACCAAATTTTATATAATGGTTGTGCTAGGAACAAATATTTAAATGAATTCCCAATTTTTCAAAAAATGCAGTTACAAAAAGCCAAAGGAGTATGATGGTTGTAAAATCAAATGAATAATAATTACATTTTTTAATAAAATCAATTGGGAAGAGAAATTAAAAAACATCAGAAAAATCCAAATAAAAAAAGACAATTTCTGGGTGAAATATAGACTATCAAGTCTTATGTGTAAAAATTCTAAGTAAAGGAAAAATAAATCTATAACTGATCCTTGAATTAGGGACCAATTAAAATGATATGAACAATTAAGCATTTAGCCAGTCAGTAGCCAGGACTATAGAAAGTTGCCAAGCTATGAAAGACAGAATAAGGACTAGATTATAGGAGCCAAATTTGAAATACTAATCTGTAAGCATTTTCACAAAGAGTGTGGATACAAGGAAGGCCTATGTCTTAACGTATGTTAAGCGTCGCAACCTTAAGTCTTCACACTATGTTCAAGTCCTTTGTATTGGCTTAGAAGTACATCAATCCTTCCTGGATTTATTGGTTTCTTTCTTCTTTGGTATAAGACTGTGATGTCCCATCCATTCACATTTTACTCACTACATCTTGCCATGTCCAAGTAGAGGAAGAGAGAGGAGTATGTAAGCATAGAAGAGGAAGAGAGAGGCTCTTGGGAGGAAGAGAGCCCATTTAAATATCAATTGTGATCTCGCCCAGGTGGAGACTCAGGTGAGATTATAGGGAATTCTGGGAAGTACCAAGCACTTCTGGGGATTGAAGTCTGGGGTTCAAATCTCCATTTTACAAGTCATTGAGGATAGAGAGGTAGAAAGAGAAGAAATTTATCAGGAAAGATGAGAACAATAATCTTTTGTGTGTTTTAATACTTCACGGTTTATCTAGGTAGAATCTCCATCCACCAGTGTCTAATTTAAAGTCTTAGAGAACATCTGGGAGCACTGTGAGGTTAAGAGAAATAACTGGCTTGCAAGTGGTCACAGAGCTTTTCTTTTTTTGGTCAGAACACAAAATTGAGTCTTCCTGGCTTCTAGGTTATGTATCCCTAGCTTATGGCATGATACTTACCTCCCAATAACATCAAAAACAACAATGTCAACAACAAAGTTGGTCATAAAGAGCACTTAGATTGACAAAGCACATTACGTAAATTAATTCATTTAATACATATGACAATATAGAGAAGGAGTAAGAGCAACTTATTATACCGATTATACAAGCAATGAAACTGAGGGGCTGTGGGAAAGAAGGAATAATTAGGTCATAAAGTATAGAATCTCAGGACAAAAATAAAAGCAAATCTTGAAACTGTACAAATATGTATATCAATATTCACTAAGAAGTGTAATAGGTAAAATTAAATCCTGAGGTTGCTAATAGGTTTAGAAGCTTTATTACATCAAAGTAGTGATAGTAAAGAGGGGAAAATGTAGGAAAAAGTAGAAAATTGATTAGCTTACTACCCTTTTTGCCATTTGATTGATCAAAGCTCATCACCAATAGAGGTTCCTTCAGATTTCAAGCTCCAGTCAGAAGAGAGAGAGAGCAGTCCTTTGGTCTCATATTATAAGCAGTTTTCTCCACGCACTGGCTCTCCTACATCACATCTCAGGAACCAACCATAGTTGCTTAATTTGCCTGGCACCACACAGGTGGGCAGTGCCTGTGGGACCAGTTTCCCTTCTAGTTGGTTTCAATTTCCTGTCTCTGAGGGTTTGGATATAGCTGCACATCTCAATGGAAAATGACTTGATGATATCAAACAAAGCAACATAATAAGGATGGAATTTATTTTCACACAGAAGTGCAATATATGAGATTTTTCACTTTTGTATGTCAGTTTCCTTTAAAGGAGGATATGTCTACCTTAGAGACACTTGAAGGAAGAAAAGAAAAATAAGGAGGAATTAACGTGGAAGTAGTGATCAGGAAACTATAGTTCTTCAGAAACTTGGCCCAAGACCATTAAAAAAAAAAAAGAAAAACCAGGGCCATTTATCATCTTGTGAAATTAGAAATAAACCGTATGTTTTTGTAGAAGAAAATATCAAAACTAATGATACTGACTAGGAATTTTTAAAAATTTGTTTATTGCTTGATTGTCAACAACAAACGCAAACATATCAATATATGAAAAATGAAAAGAAGGCCTATAGAATAAATTACATTTTCATATATTGTGTACTCTTTTAAAAGAAGTATGTGTATATATACATAATATAAATATATATACATAAATAAAATTGAACAAAGTATTAATAATATTATATTTGTTTGTAAATATTATATTTATTATTAGTGAAAATTACCAAATATTTGATAATTATTAGAGGTTTGATGAATAAAAATATTATAGAATTTTTATTTTTACTTGACTATATAACACTAAACCTTTTTATGCAAGCTTCTGACATATTTATCAAATGTAGCTGTGAACCCAAAAACTTTTTAAAGGGAGCACTGATTTGATGAGAGACTTGTCTTAAGTCTAATAATCATCTTTGATTGATGTGTTATAATAAGCTTAAAATGGAGCTGTAACATAAATATTAATAGTAAAACCTTTAAAATATAAAAGAATCAAATCAGGTCTTTAACAATAATTTTTTGATGTATTGTCATTTCTTTGACTACATTTCTCCCTGTATTCTTTCCTTATCTCTTCCATAGAGCCATCCCTTGCTTAAAGTCTATTTTTTAAGGGGAAAAAAAAGAGAAAAAAGTTCAACAAAATTAGCTATTACATCAAAAAGTCAAAATCATATTCTAACACTGTTCCAAACTTATGAATCCCCTACTTCTGTAAAGGAGAAGGGGAAAGTGTCTTTTCATAGAAGTTTGGGAATGCCAAAGTTGTTCTTTGTAATTTTACAACATTCATTTTTTTAAGACAAATATATTATGGCTGTTTTTCTTTTACTTCTATGATCATTGTTTTTACTGTTTTCTTAGATCTTTTTACTTCCCTGTCCAAGATTAATATTTTTATAATAATAACAGTGTATTCATCTATCACAATTTCTTGAAGGAAGCCAGGAAAACTAGGAGGCAGAGATGAAAAAGGAGAACATTCCAGGTATGGGGGACAGTCAAAGAAAATACTCAAATATAGGAGATGGAGTATCTTATTCTAGGAAATCAAGGAGGCTACTGTTGAGGAGTAAAGTATATTTGCAAGACAGATAATAAAAGGTATAAGTAGAGAAGTATGGGAGAGTAGTGATGGGAGGAGGATACTTGAACACCAAATATTATTTTGTATTTAATCATAAAGGTCATAGGGAGCCATTGGAGTTTACTGTGTAGAAGGATGACAAGGCCAAACTTGTCCTTTAGAAAAATCACGTTTGAAAAAAACAAAAAACAACAAAACAGGAAAATCACTTTGTCAGATGAATGAAGGTTGGATTTGAGTAGGGAGATATTTGTGACACAACAGTTTGTTACAGTGGTTTCATCTCAGAAAAATAAATTTAAAAAGCCATCAAGGAACTCTGTAAGAAAAAATATCCAGGATTATATGTCTTCAAAAGTGATTTCTACCAAACATTTAAAGAAAGACTGATCCCAATACTATATAAACTATTTGACAAAATAGGCAAAGAAGGAGTTTTATTTTACCAAATTCCTTTCATAACACAATTATGGTACTAATTCCAAAGCCAGGTTGACCAAAAACAGAGAAATGACCAATCTCTTCAATGAAAATAGACGCAAAATACTAGCAAAAAGACTCCAGCAAGTTATCACGAGGATTTTTCACTATGACTAGGTGGCCTTCAAGGCCTCAGACAAGTAAAATAAGTCAAGAGGATAGAAGAGAAAGATCACAGGGAAAAGATTTCGCACTGAAAAATTTAACATGGGACTACCTGCAATGGAGACTATGTGAAAATAATGTTATTAGTGAAATACTTAAAACCTGAGTGGTTTTTCAATTAATGCTGATAAATCCCACATCTGCCATGTTTCCCCATTCCTAATAGAGATCTATTATTATTAATATATTATATTATATATAATATTGAGGCTTGGAAAACATTAATCTCATTTGATTCTCCCAGTAATCTTGCAAGGTAAATATTACATATATATATATATACACACACACACACATATACATATATATATATGTATGTATATGTGTGTGTGTGTGTGTGTGTGTATAAATATATATAAAGAAATACAGAAACTGACATTTGAGTACATTTAGTGACTTGCCCACAGTCACAGAACTAGGGAAAGTCACAGGCAATATTTGTAATTAGGTATCTCTACTCCAAGTCTTTTGCTTTTTCCATTCTTCACTGCTGTTTCTCATTCATATTACAGACAGTTCAATTTTATTGCCATTCCCATTGAACTTATCTGTACCACATATAAAGCACTTAACACATGGTACCCCTAATTATTTTTTACTTTTTAATTTAGCTATTTAATTCAATAAATATTATCTAAAATGACTGCTATCATAGCATTTTATTATGTTCTTTCTTTTCAATAGGTGTGAATTTATAGAGGACAAAAAATAGCATTTTTAAGTATTTGCTAGCATCTAAGAATACAAAATTTAAAATGAAACTGCTTGCTCATATGGATCTACAACACCTCCAAATTCCAATGCCTTATCTTTGGCAATTATTTCTTATTTATTCTATATGTAGCTCACTTTGTATATACTTGTTTGTATGTTGTCTACTGTAAGGATGATATTAGAAAATAAGTATTGTTTTATTTGTTTAGAGATAAGAAGTAAAGTGGCTGCTTGAGAAAAGAACTGGAGTTTGAAGTAGAGCTGAGAGAACATGTTAATTTCAACTGCTGACAGTCATAACCATTTTTCTGTGTCAATTACTCTCTCTCACAGTTGGTTGTTGGGCTCTGGCAGTTGGCAGAGACACTCTCAGAGACTCTCTCAGGGCAGGAGGAGGTAACATCTTTGCCTCTCTCTCTGTCTGAGGGAAAGATCTGAAGGAGCTCAGTGTTTTCCTTTCCCAATTTGGGAATTTGGAAAGTCAGACTCAGAGTCCTAATTTGATTCTTGTTGAGACTCAATCAGCTAGCCTTTGCTATTTTATCATTTGAATGCGAGCTTAAGATGTATAAGGATAGTAGTAGTAGTTTTATTTCAATTGTATAAATTTGGGTTAGTCAGATCAGGAAGGATTAGTGTAGCCTATGAAACACAGGAGAAGTGGTTCCTTGTGGAACCTGGGAGTTTATTTGGGTGGATTTAGAATCCCTTAGAACTAGAAATCCTTCTTTATCCATATATATATATTTCAATAAACATGTTATGTTTAGAAAAAGAGTCTCTTTAGTGTCTTTGGGCCTGGCTCTGAAGTGAAGTTCACATTTGAGCTTCACTTCATCACTCAGGAGACTTTTGATTATCTCTATCAAAAGTATCTGAACAGTTTGAACCTGCTTGGGAAGTTAAACAGTTTTGAACCTATATTGGAATATTTTTCCATCTAAATATTTTATTTTATAAATCGCCATTATTATTTTTACACTATCCCATTAAATTGTTAACCCTTTACTGGAAGAGATTGTCTTTTCCTTCTTGTTATATCACAAGTGATTAGAATAAAGAATAATGTCATGTGCATATTTATTGATAGATAGACTGAATGACAATGAGGGAGGTTGTATATTAGGAAATGGTGACTAGAGAAAAGTAATTATTTTCTTGAAAATCACAAAGACCAAATGTGGAGCCTTTTAAACAGGTGATAATAGTATTTATTTTATTACAGTTCCCCTTCCATAGAATCATATATTTAGAACTAGAAGGAACTTAAGGAGGTCATCTTTTCAAACTCTCACTTCAGAGTTGAGAAAATAGGTCAAGAAATATTTGCTCAAGGTCATAGAGGTAGTATGTAGGAGAGGCTGTAAATTATGCTTAAAGAAATACAAAAACTAAAAAAAAAAAGCCTAAGAACAGAAATTGTATCTCCATTTTGTATTTGTAGTATAGATCCACAAATTCTTTTTATTTTAATTCATGATTAATACCATAATTTTAAATATGTTCATTGTCATTACTAAATTATGATACAAAATAACCAAACCTTTAGGGATAAGAGTAAAATTAATATAAGAAATAAACATAAATAAGAAAATAAAACATTAAATTTCAGTTACTTTCTAAGGCTTCACAAATATTTAAAGACAATTTTATGTTGATTTTTTAAAAAATTCCCAATAAGTTGTCTTAATACTTAGGCAAAATAGGGAATTTGGGGGAAGGCAAAGGACAGCAAATGTAAATAAATGAGCATATTCTACAAGATAATTAATTTTGACAAGTTTTGTTTACTTTTTCGTAACTAAGTAGCTTAAGAAAATATTTCACGAACATATTACATAAGCCATACCATATTTTATGCCAGAAATGATTTCATGACTTATATGTGGTTCTAAACACCATGAATGTTAAACAGGTGTTAAGGCAGAAAAAGCAATTAATTTCCAAGTAGGTTTGAGGACAATATTGTTTTAAATTTAACATTAAAATTTCCACACTCTCTACAACTCAACTTACATGGTAGAATCCTTAAGAAATACACATATTATGTACAAGTGTGCAGGCAATTAACTAGATGTTGGTTTGACTCAGACCAGATATGCTGTAAATCACTAAATGTGGAAATACCTAACTCTGTTTAATTTTAGCCCAGGAGACAACTGAAGGGGAAAAGTGTTCTTTGCTTCTCTGCTTTTTGCCAAAATGGCTCTCTTATCCACAATCCACACAGGCTTTACCAATTAGCTCTCCCAGGGCACCACAATCACTTTCAGTTACATCCTAAGCTTAAGAACTAGAGCTGAAACAGGGGTTACAGGCTGAAGTTTCACAACATAAACATAGAACTCCTTGTCAGTTTTATAACATATATGACAAGCCAACTACATTTCCTTGTAAAATAGCAACATGTCTAAGGGACAAACTGTCCTGCATTTTATCTTGGACCATTAAACCAAACTAAAAAAGCAGGCATATCAATCTAATCACAGTCAATGTGGCTGAAAACTCATTATATCTGTTTTAAGCTGCACAATTGGAGTATTTTAGTCCTTACATGATTGTATACCTTTTGATAATTTACATTACTTAAAAATTTCATCAAATCATTCAATTGTGATTAAGAAGGCAATATTTCCATATCATGAAGGAAATAACTGCTATTTATAAAATTTATACAGATTAGTATGATATAACCAATTCTTGAACATATTTTATTTACATTTTATATCTAACAATCATTATTTCTGGGGTGGAGGAAGATTCCTACAATAATCTATTAATATATTACCAACAAAGAAGTTCAAAGAATTGATTGTATTAAAGTTCATTTTAAAAATATTATCATAAAATAATAAAAAGGACCAATAAAATACAAAAGTAATAAAGAGTAGACTAAACAAAATGTGGCATAGACAAAAGATGCTCTCAAAAAATATCTGTGGGTGTGGGGGCTAGAGATCTATAAGTCCAACATGAATATCCAATATAATATGGCAATTAAAAACAGCCAAATGTGATCTTGGCCTGCATCATGAGAAGTAGTGCCACAAAATGGAAAGAAGATAACTCTTCTTATATTTTAATTTAGTCAGACCACACTTCAAGTACTATCTCAAGTCCAGACTGCTATATTTTGGGTACAATGTTATATTACATAGTGTATAAAGGAGGACATTAAGACAGTGAAAGAACTTGAAATCATGCATTGAGACTGGCCTGAAGAAACAGGGGGTGGTTAGCCTGGAGAAGAGAAAACTCAAGGGGGGCATAATAGTTGTTTATGTATTTAAATGACTGTGATGTGGATGCAGGAAAAATGTATAGAAATTTCATGAAACAGGACAAAAGACAATGCATTTAGAGCTATACAAAAGTGCTGCCTCAGAATTTAAGGAAAAACTTTTAATAAAAAATAAAGTTTGGATGACTATTGCAGAGGCTATTAAGAAAGGAATTTTTGTTCATGTATAGATCAAATTAATAGGGTCTCTTGAAACCTTTCAAATTTTGTGATTATGTGGCATTATATAAGGACTAAAATGTTGGATAAGATACTTTAACAGCAACTTCATGAATTAAGTAAAGCAGATTATGAACTGCATTCTTAAACTTTTCACCTGACTGCCAAAACATCAGCATTTTAAAACAGTTTTATTAGGAAGATTTTCTTCATATTAAGCTTTGAACCTTCAACTTACTGTTCCTGAGTTTCCCTTAAAAGTCAAACAGAAGTTCTCTAAATACTTGGACAATAAAACCTCCTGGCCCGCGGGAGGTTTCAAGGACAGAAGATAGAAACAGGATAGAAGTTTCGGATCCCGCGAAGGGCGTGAACGAGCCGGCTTTAGAGATGTAAATAATCGAGTCAGTAATCAATTATTAATTTTCGGGAGCCACAGCCTGCTCCGACCACTGGATGTTACTATTCAGGCTATTCCCATCCAATGATCTCAATTTAACACTGCACTGGTCAGAGGATAATGCTAGCTCAGAAGGAAAGGAACTCAGAAACTAAAGGAGGTAGATAATGCTAGATATTAGCATTAGAAGAGAGAGAGAGGAAGGAAGGCCTGGCCTAAAGACCAGGCCTCAGGGAGAAAGATAGAGAGGAGAGAGAAAGGGGAGAAGTTGCTCCTTAGCAAACCTGTCGACTCCTCCAAGTGGGCGGGTCTGGCTGTGTCTCCTCCCCTTTATTTTCTTTGATATACAAATGAGCTCAATACATATTGATCAGTTACATGATGCCTCACTACATATGGATGAGTTACCTAGGGTATTGCCATTGGATAATTGCAACTTATGATAAGGTGAAGGTGGGATTATTATCCTCAGGTGAGTGAGACAGGAGGAAGCAAGGTTTCATGCCTAACCTCAGCCACGCTGGGAATAGAGCTCATTGCCATGCGCAGGATGGCCATGTGCTCACTCACAATCCTTGTCTCTCCATAATACCTATGGGCTGGACTGCTACAGACAACTATCATGTCTCTTATTTTTTTCCTTCTAAAAGCTAAACATGACTAGTTACTTCAATCAATCCTTATAACATGGATTCAAGGCCCTTCAATATGCTAGTTGACCAACTCATGACATTCAAAAATGAATAAAATATTATAGATAGTTGAACCATCAGTTCTCCATGCTTGGAATCTCTCCCATAGGATAATGATATGATTAAAGACAACCAACATCTTCTCTACCACTGCAACTCCCAAACTTTTCCATGCAAATTCTCTTGTCCTCTACAATTACCTTTTATATCATTATCTGTATCAACAGTATGTAAGCTCTTTGTTCTATATAGTCTGAGTATATTAAATTGGTGCTTAATCCAATTTTTTAAATGAAAAACGAAGATTCTAAAGTATCTTAAGTTAAAAAAAATAACCTAAATTATAGTTACCAGCTCTAATTCTGTCCATCTATCTATTCTGTCATTCCTCTTGCCATTATGTTTTCAAATGAGTTTTGAGCAAGTAGAATTATATTACAAATTAAAAGCAATTAAATTTAAAATGGTACATATGGCTAGGTACTTAGATAATAATATAAACTACAGATACTTAGCTTGAAGCTCTTTTCTTTGTTGCCAATGAAATTAATATTTTATCTGGCAATTTATGGTTTATATATATATAACTAAATATATGAACATAAATGAAAGTAACTTACTGAATATTCTTAAATGTACTACTGTCCTTGCTCTATCAAACCTAGTACACTAGTTTAAGCCTTCAAAAAAAACCTGTCATGTACTTTAATTTATCTGAAATATCATAGGCTACCATTTTAATGTGCTCATATAATTTCTTAGAACTAGGAAAAATATTTAACATTAATTTTAATTTTTATATACAATGCAATAAAATGATATTTAATGTCACAGAAAATTACTCAAGATATTTGATTATATATTGAAAATGCTTAAATATTAAAAGAATAAAAATTAGATAATATTCTTTTCTATTGAAAATAAACATATATCCCAATCTTAAATAAGAAATTATGATTTAAATGTTTCAGTACATCTTTTAATTTCCAAAACTATATATATTTAAAATGACAAAATATTTAACATAATAAATTCAAATGGAAAAATTAGCTAAATATAGTCACACCAATAAAAAAATATACAGTTTTATCTTCCATAATTTTGGACAAACGAAGAACTTATAAACAGACAAAGGATAACAAAAATCATAAAAGATAAAACAGAAAAATTATGATTGTATTATGTATTGTGAAATTTAAGGAATTTTGAACAAATAATAGCAAAGCAGTTATTCTCAGAAAAATATGGAATAGGAAAAATTGAACCACTAAGTATTTCTGATAAAAGCCTGATATCCAAATCTATATATGACACAAATATATTTCTTAAAAATTGAAATATTGATCCATTCCCTAAAAAATAGGTGGTCAAAGCAGATGAACAATTCCAAAAGAAGAAATACAAACTATCACTCAACATCTGAAAATGTCAATCATCATAGAAATGAAGACTGTAGAAATCTGAGGTTTAAAAAAAAAATCTCACTCAATGGCCTAAAAATTATGTAAAGGAAGGAAAAAAACCTTTGGAAGGGGCTATAAGAATACAGGCACATTATTGCACTCTACTGGAGTTATAAATTAGTTCAAGCATTATGGGAGCAGCTAGGTAATAGTAAAGCACCAGGTCTGGGACTGGAAGGACCCGAGTTCAAAAATTACCCATCACTTCACAGGATGGGCAAGTCTCTTAGCTCCTATTGCCTATTCCTTGCTACTGTTCTGGCTAGACAAAAGAGAAGGGTTATTTAAAAAAAATAATATATATATATATATATATAGTTCAAACATTTAGAAAAACTATCTGAACTAATACAAGGAAACTTAAATTGCTCATATCCTTTGACCTAGACATTCCTCTTAGAGTGCTATACGTTAAGGTTATAGATAGCAAGGAAAAACATGTTCTTCACACATTATGTGATAAAAGGTTAGAAACAAAATGAGTGTTTACAGCAATTTGGGGAAAGCTAGATAAAATGCAATGGTGTGCCTTCAATGTAAACAATGAGAAATATGAAGAATTCAGCAAAAAACAAAAAAATAACATTTGTGTTAACGTGAGAAACCATTGCAAAAGTAGAAGCTCCCAAAAGAATACATAAGGCATAGGAATTAAGAGTCAACAACAAAGAAGCAATAAAACTGATCAAATATAATGGTCAATTTTAATACTGTACAATCAAAAGTAAAGGGTGAATTCCTTCTATCTGTTAATAATCAATGAACTTACTATTTTGGAGGAACATATTTAATAGGGAGATCTTCTTTAGTATTTGTTGAGATAAGCATCTTTTATCAAAACAAAATATATCTGTAAGTTAAAAATTTTAAAGATTCTTATTTTTAAAAATTAATTATGAATCTCAGACTAGAGTTAGAAAATTATTCCAAATACGGTACCAAGAATAAAATTTTAAGACATAAATCTTGTAATAAATATCAGGCTATCTAACAATACAAAAATGATATAAACAATCATTTGGATTAAATTCCATTTGCTAAAACACAATTCAACAGAAAATCATTATACAGATAAGATCCTGGGTAGGTAGATGATAAAAATACAGATAAACCTAGAATCTAAAAGAGTATAACTTCTACAAGAATACTATGCTTTGTTTTGCATGTGTTCAACAAATATTTATTAAATAACATAAATCAAGAAATAAAAACTGACATCTGACATTATTTATAAAATTGCTAAAATTAGTTAAGTATTCCTTCTTGAAAACTGTATAATGAACATTTAATAAAATGTCCTATTCTTAAATTTATGATTTTGAAGTAGTTCCATATTTGTGAATTTTTAGTTTAATACAACTAAAAATTCACAAGTATTACTTGTAAAGGTCACATATTATGTTATAAAAATAGTAGCTACAGAGTACTGTCAGTCCTAAAACAGGTTCACAATCTGACTGTTATGGAGTCAATGTGCTATAATGAAAAGAGCAATGGATTTGAGCAAATCTGGTCAATCTTAGGACAATCATTTCATCTCTGGTGCTCAGTTTCCTCTATAGAATGAAGGGAAAGGACTAAACTGGTGACAGCTAAAGTTCTTTTTAAGTAAAATATGCAATATATAGCATTCTGGTTATGGTGAATACAGCAAGGAACATACTTAACAATGCTCTTGTTAAATATTATGCCAAGATATATCTGGAGTTTGGTTATTGCGGAGGAATAATGGCAGACAGAGGGAACTATTTTGACCCATGCCATGACCTCCTTCTTTGCTTTCTCTTTTCCCAACAACTAAGAAGGTCTCTATTCTGTACAGATTAGTAATTCATTTCTATGTTTAATCTGGCAAGAGTAATATATGTTCAACCTATCACAGTCTCTATATTCCTCAATATTATCTATTATCATAAAGGAAAATATAAGCATTGTGTAATTTTCTGCTCCTGAACTCCCTAAATGCTTTCTTCCCTATGACCATAGTTTTAAAAACACAGAACATCAGAAGCAAAAAGTATCATAAAAGGTCACCAAGGATCACAAGAGGAAATGTGATAATGGAAAGAACATTCACTGTTGAGTGAGGAGAATTGGTTTCAAAACCTCTCTTGGATACTAAATTAAGTGTGAGCTATGGGAAGTCGTTTCACCTCAGTTTCTTCATCTGTAAAATGAAGTAATATCACCTAATTCTGAGGGTTACTGAGGAGAAAGTCAGATAATATTGTTGCAAAACTTAAAAGTGTTACACAAATGCTACTGATTATTACTGATTTTAAAAATGTATAAAAGAATAAAACTATGTAATGCAATTTCCACAAATATCCCTTTCACAATATGAAGGGGGAAATATTAAAACCATACACCTCATACTAGGAACAAATCTGCCAGAAATAATTCTTTTATTAATCTAACATTATTCTAAATCCAAGCATTTCCAGCTTAGAGAAATATAAAAAGTGATGTAACTGCCCCTCCCTCCACATATGTAAATACTAGGATATCTCTTTCCCCTAAGAGATCATGTTCAAATACATTTCTAAGTTAACAATCAAGAACAGACTTAATATTCAACCAGAACTGTTCAAGTCTTTCCTTAACTACTCTCCTCAAAGATTCAAAGAATTTTATCCCAATGATTAATATCTATATATCTCAATCTTATGAAGTCATAGCACCATTACATAAAGAGATGAGGAAGATGATTATCTGAACTAGTCAAGAAACATATGTCCTTTTAACCTAACTTTATCCTAGATCTTTTATATGTTTTCTAAAGGAGAACACTGAAAATAGTTTCAGGATAAAGAACATATGATTTTATAACATTTTCAAAGGAAAGAGAGGTTTTCAATATGCTTCCACAACAGAAACAAATAACTGTAACATACTATCAAGAAAAGGACAAAAAACCTTAATACTGAATTTCAGATAATAAATGCCATAGTTTTCATATAACTGAAAATAATATAGAATAGAAAGAACAGTAGAGGTAAAAGGACACTGAAATGGAAAGCTGAGAACTTGAATCCACTTACCAGACCTGGTTCATAATGAAAGTTGTAAGAAATGAATGGAATATTATATGTGAATGAATATTGAAAGCTATAAAGAGATACACACAAGATCTATTATCATTTAATGATTACCATTGTTTTTCATGGTATTTAAAATAACAAAATTCATTTAATTAAATGATAATCACTTTAATAATGAAAGAGATCTGAGAATTGAAATTTTACACTGAAAGAGGCCTTAAAGATCTCCTACTCCAATTTCTCAATTTGATATATACCAGAACTGAAATTAAGTCATGAGTGAATTAATTAAGGTCACAAAAGCAAAAATAAATCATGTTCACAAGTAAATTCCATGATTTCAAACCAGTAATTTTTCAAATATACCATAATTCAGTAAAAAAATAAAATTGCTTAACAAGGAAATATAATTTTAGTCTCACTGTTTCTTATTACTCTTTGCATGAGATTTAATTACTTTGCCTAATGAATAATGGTTTATATATTTTCATTTTATTTTCTAAAAGCTCTTTATGAATTTCTCCACATCTGTCTTCGATATTGAGCTCTTAATGGACATCTGCCATGTGGGGATATAATTGGCTTTTATAAAATCTGACACAGTGCTTAATAAATAGATATTGGTGATAATGACTTGGAATAAATTGGAAGAAAAGTCTTGATAGACACTTTATTTCATTGCAATTGTACTAGCTATAAATGTCAGGGACAAAAATAGGAATTTAAAACAACCTTTTAATAGCAATAATAGTTCTTAATTATAAAACAACACAAATGTTTTAGAGATAAAAGTAACCTAAATAAGTATGTAATAAAATTGATACACAAAAAAAGCAATTCACAGTACAGTATCTGCATGAATAGTAGTAGGGCAGCTAAATGGTGTAATGGATAGAGCGCTCTGTATGAAGTCAGCAAAATGTATCTTTCTGAGTTCGAATTTGGCCTTAGGCACATAATAGCTGTTTGACCCTGGGCAAGTCACTTAACACTGTCTGCCTCAGTTCCTCCTCTGTAAAATAAGCTGGAAAAGGCAAACTATTTCCAGTGTCATTGCCAAGAAAACTCAAATTGGAGTCACAAAGAGTTTGACATGACAAATAACTACATATTTATGGTAGCCAATTGAGGTAATTCAAAAAGATTCCCAAAATGCAGTGGTAAGTATGACATACAAAGTAAATCAGTTCATATTCTATTTATTTAGAATATCTGCACAAAGAATACCAAAACTGAATGCATTAGAAACAAAAGATTTACAAAGGACACAAAATGGAACATTCTAGGTATAGTAACTAGAAAATGATACATCAGCTGTTGAAACAAAATTAGTAATAGCAAAATTATGTGAGTAATTTAATAAACTACATTCAACTTCAGTAGAACATGTGTCTTAAGTTAAGGACTTTGGTCTTTCTATAACTAAGAAAGATATAGCAGTTAAAATCCTTCTTCAGAGAAGTCACTAAGATATAAGAAAACCATCTATACATAAGAAATATTCAATAAATCAGGGTATTCTAAATGTAAGAACAAATCAAACACCTCTTTCCGATCTTACATCATTATTAGTAAAATGATTGATAGAAAATAGAGCAATAAAAATGTAAATAGCTTATCTGAAATAATACTACTGACTATACTGACATGTTACAATGAGAACTGAACATCACCTTAAAATATAAATTTTTAATAAGCCAATTTAAAATCTAATAATTTTCAATACCATTTCAGTTTCATAAGCACCTCATTGACATCTGATGAAATTTTTTTTATACTGTATGTTATCAGTATACCATCCTGACTTATATACCAGGCCTCCACTATAAAATGTTCACCAAAAAAACTACATTCATCTTCCTCCAGGAGCTGAATTTTGGAATCTCTTTCTATGAAAAGTTACACAGAACCTATAAGCAAAGCAGAGATTTAGAAATCATTTTAATAGTAGACATCATACCTACCTTCCTTAGAAGCGACCTATGAACAAAGACAACTGCTAACACTACTTCTTTCTCTGTCTTACACATTATTTTTTCCTAAAGGGAATTGGAAACAAATTGAAGATTTCATACAGTTTCTAAGATGTTCAATTAAAAAAAAAATTACAGAAGTTCAAGCTAACACATAAGAAATTCACATTTGAAGATGCAAACAATTCTCCTAGAGAAATGGAGCTGGCCTCTGGTAGTAGACTACACTTAAATATTATTCTTTAAGAAAAAGTAAACACCTAAATGCAATGAAAAGTATATTATAGTTTTTTCTCTAAAACATGTCAAAGGCTAAATGCTGGTAAAAGATTCAAAAAAGTCTTTCCAAATATTTGCTCATAATTCAAAATAATAAAAAGTAAAAAATTATTTTTAAGTCAAACAATGAACCCTTATTTGTTCTGAGAATAGCATACTAACAGGGTGGCAGGGCTCAAACATCTGAAGTGCATTACCATGTCACATCTGGGACACTACACTATAGCTAAGATTGTGCAGGCAGTTTGTTATCTTTACCCCACTCCCTACCCCTAAACTAAGGCAACTCAAACTTGGGATAAAGTCTGTACTTAAAAGGAATTACGGCCCCCCTTTTTGGTCAATATTTAAATAGTTTGAATAAAGTCTATTACTTATGGCACAAAGAATTAAGATAATATAATTCAAGAAAACAACATATTCTTTTAAAAAGGCACAACTTACAACATGATCTAGGCATTATTAAATAAAAGCAGCACTAGAACTATGTGAAAATTTCTATTATTAAATAACATCCCTTAATTTTGTGAATATATTCTATATCTGCAAATCATAATTCTTTAAACTAAAAAAACTGAAGCAGAAAAATAGTACAGTGGATTGAGTGCTAGACCTAGAGTTAAAGGGACTAGAATTCAAATCCAATTTGCAATATTTAAAATATAATATAAATTTGGGCAATTATTTCATATCTACCTCAGTCATCATCTATAAATAATTATTGAACCTACTTCCCAGGGTACTGGTGAGGATAAAGTACAATAATATTTGTAAAGTACTTGCAAACAATTTAATGTCTATATAAATGTTATATCAATTATTATTACTATCATAGCCATTGTTTTACATATTTGTGAATATAGAACACTCTAAAAATTGCTTATTGTTCTTTTTTTACCAAATAACACTGAAATAAGGAAATACGTTTAAAACAAGAAGATTAAAATAGCTCCCTTAGAATAAAAAACTAATATGTTAGCAAAATGACAATGGTTTTAATATCTTTCAAAGTTTGTAGAAAACACTCCAGTATTTTTTCTAAGAAAATCCCAAAAGGGGCTCAGAAGAGTTGGACATTACTAAAATAACTGAACAACCACCAAAGGTTTTATATAGTCAGTGATCCAAAGGTAGCAGTTATATAGAGGATGGATTAAAGAAGGGAGAAAGTAGAAGCAATAAACTCAGATTAGGGATAATAAAGGTGTCATGTAAACTGGTAGCTATGTAAGTGAAGAGAATGGGGAAAAGGTAATCTAGGTAAAGTCTGCTGCTGGTAAGAAAAGGAAGAGTTAAAAAGAACCCAAGGGGAATAAACCATATTGGCTAGAAGGATGACAGCAGTAAGAGGAGTTTTCTCAGAGAAATTAGAGAAGTCAGAAAGAGTATCTGGCTGGGGATGGATACAAAGATAATTTTGAACATACTGGTATTGAGACATCAATTGCATATCTAGGTGGGAATGTTCGGCAGCCAGTTGGTTATATGGTAATAAGGTTTAGAAGAGAGATTATATTTTAGTATATAGTTTCAGGATGTATTAAAAAGCAATGATATAGACTTTCTAACAGTGGACTGACTGGCCCTGGAAAAAAGAAGTGAATATAAAACACTACTTCTCAAAGGTGAGATTAATTTAGAATAAGCTTTCATAGAAAAGTGCTTAATAAAAATGAATTTGAATCATTGTGAAATCAATAATGATGGAGGTCTAACAAATTTGTGTTAAGGACTTCTCTATGATAAAATGTGTGATATATTTGGGTTGGAGTCTGAGGCACTTTGCCATGTCAGTGGAGCTTCATTTTGCTTCAAAGCTCAAGCAAAGGAATCAAATGGCTTCCAGAAAGGGGAGTATAGGGGGAAGTATAACTTTGAGATAAGAAGTATGAAAGCTCACAAAGGAACTAAGGTCTCCAACAAATATCTAAAAGGAGAATTTGATCAAAAACTGATCAAGAAATCCAGAGAGGAACTATAAAAGGCACATTCATTCAGTCCAGGATGGATCAAAAAGACAATAAAAAAGATGCCACCTATAATATGAGGGAAAGAATCTAGCAAGGCTATCATCTGTAAAAAATTTAGAAGACAATTAGTACTGAACGAAGAGGTACAGCATCACCTGAAGCCTTGTGGATGCTTTATAATAGGGAGGTAGGATGTGAGGCAATTAACAAGGAATGCTCCAAGAGGGATACTTCAAAAAGAAAATAAAAATATAAGATTCTTAGCACAGATATTGGGCCAGGGTAACAACATTTTTACCATAAGAGGAGGACCAGAAGTAGACCAGAAGTCTACAAAAATCCCACCTAAAATACTCCGGAGGGTCTTGAGAACAATAATGCTCTGAAACTGATTGATAAGAGAAAGACTGAAATCTGATGGAATTCTAAGCATAGACACATTAGGAAAGGCAGAAATAGGTGGCAGAATACCAGGAAATCAATACCAGGATCAAAGAGCATTTGATCATCCCATAGGAGAGTAGAAGTGAAGGGAAGAGCCTGGCATTGGTGGCAAAAAGGGTTCAAATCAGTAAAGGTTAAAGAAATAAGGAGAAGAAGAAATTGAAAACTATATGGAGAAACGCAAGAGACAAAAAGAAGGGAGTAACTCTAAAATAACTATAGGAAAGGCTCTAAGGGGGAGGGGGTTTCCATAGGGACTATAAGAGCACTAGAAAGAAATGTAGCTAAAGGTAAAGAAAGAAAACTGTAAATGAAATAAAAATTTTGGAAGAAAGAAGTAGGAGAGGAATAAATAGAACAGAATGTGGAAAATCTTACCCAAGCAAAAGACTTCCTGAAAATCAGACAGGAAAAAAAGAACATGAATGCCCTATTAGATCACTTTGCATTTATTTGTATTGTATATATCTACTATGTACTTTGTTATTTGCAAATTTGTATCCATGATTTGAATTTGAGATTATTTCAGCACTTGGTATCCAACACATGAATTAGAGTTGAGCGGTTTGTCTTCCAGGCTGCTTTTCCAGCCTTGTTCATCTTTATAAAACCTATGTTCTAGTGTAGTGTAACTTCTCCTTTCCTATTTGGGAGGGTAACACCTGTTTTTCTTCCTCCTTCTCCATCATCTTACTCATTTTTGCCTACCAAATGCTGAAATAAATGATCAATTCAGTGTAAAAATTACACAGGTTGTTTCATTTGACATCATATCAATATTGCCTAAGATGGATGGAGTGTATAATTCAATGAACTAAAAGGAAAAAAAAATATCACAAGTAGGTTCACTCAGGTTCTAGTCCACTGCCATCCTTTGAAACTTTTCATTAATCTTTGACAGTATTACCCAATTTACTAAAGGTCTAAAGTTTCTAGAAAGTTAAACAGTGACAAAAATCACATAGGATTTACAAAGGTTGTTTTAAAAAGCTTACAAGATTCATTACCTGTTTGGTAAACGTAAAATTGTTTCTGTCAAAAAACAAATTTCAATGAACATGTGAAAATACCAGAGTTAAATAGTTATAGTAGTTTCCTGATTAGTTAATGACTGCTCAGATTCCCTACTAAAAATGCAAAATACTTCTATTGCAAACACTTATTATTAATCTATTCATTTGTGAGAATGATTTGGGTCAATAAAATGTATCAAAGTGGAGTGAGTGTAGAGTTTGAGAAAGAAAGCTGGGTACAAGGTTTGAATCCTAGCTCTATTACTTAATATTTCTGCAGCATCAGATAAAATACCTTACCTCCTCTGGAATCCAGTTTCATCATCAGCAGAGTGAGGTTAAACTAGATCACTTCTAAGGTTCTTTAGAGATCTAATTCTAGGTTTCCAAGTAAAGGACCACTAAATGTGACTATTGATAAAAGCACCAAAAAATCAATAATATTGTAAAAGAACAAAATCTAAACATTCCAGAAAATACTGATGTTTTTTAAACTTAACTTCTAATAAAATAATTTACTTAAAATACCATAGAATTTTCCCCTTACATTCTTACATTTTCTAATTCATCCTCCTTTCTTTGGCAGTTTTTCACATTTCTCAAATAGATGAGGGATAACTATTCTATCATCCTTAAACTCAAGACAATGGCAAGTAGCTTGTTGTGCCGTTCATTTAGCCCCTTTGACTATCTTTGTATCTTTAGCTTAATTTTCTACACTCATGTCTTGATTTAACATTTTTTTCTTACTAGGACAACTGATTTTTTTCTCCCAAAATAATATTACTTATCTTTTATTTTATTGTTCCCCCACCCCTATAAAAGGGATATTTAAAAAATTCCCCCAAGAAGCCTCTACTGGAAACTATTAATGGTGTTTAGAAGTGAGAAGAAAATAAATACAGGAAGAGATATTACAAATTAGAAATATTATTCTTAGTTTTCCATCTAAAAGAGATTTTGGGGCAGTAGTGTTCAGAAATATACCCAATGATAACATATACATGTGTATATAATTTAGCACAAATACATTATAAGTTTCTTTTTTCATGACTTTGGGGTACCACCCTTCTATGGTTAAAGGTTTAAAAAATAAAGATTCAGCTTGTCTAGTCCTTATATTAGTTACAAAAGGAAAATGGAATCCATTCATCACTGTCTAGGAACTACAACTGAGGGCAGTTAGGTGGCACAAGTGGATAGAGTAATGGAACTTGATATGGAAGAACGAGTTCAAATCCGACCACAGATATTTACTACCTATACAAGTCACAACCTTATTTGCCTTAGTTTCCTCATCTGTAAAATAAGTTGAAGAAGTAAATGGCAAATCACTCAAGTATCCCTGCCAAGAAAATCCCAACTGAGTATTACTGAAAAACAACTGATTAAAATGAACTACAATGTTTTCTCATTGCCTTTGAGGTCTACCAAAATTCAGCTGGAAAGGCAAAAGGTCAGAAATCTATTATTCTGAACCCACTAATTTGATTAAAGGTTTCCTACTCTCTCTGTTACATTACTTGAAGCAGCACTTGTAATAAGGCATTCTCTCTGATACATATACCAAAGTGGCACAGTTTACCAGTAGAACAACAAAGTTTGGACACAAAAGTCTTGATTGAATACTAGACTAATAAAATCTAGAAAAGCCTTTCTATTTCTTTCTAAACACTCTCAAATTTTACTTAAAGAAAAATTTTAATCTGTTTTATCAACATCTTCATTCTCTCAGTAGAGAAGTGGTAAACTTTGGATGGTTGCTATATATATATAGTACATATATATAATATATATTCCATATGTGTATATGGAATTTTGCATTTACCATAATATTAGTAGTAATAATAATGATGCTGTTAGTATTTATATAGTAACTACTATGGGTCAGGCACTGTGCTGAGCACTTTACAAATATTATTACAGCTGGCTCTCATAACAACCTTGTGATATAAGTGCTAGTGTCAATCCCCATTTTGGTTGAAGAAACTCATCATTAGACTATCGCTAACTGTTTTTAATTAATGGTTTCTTTGCTATAAACAAATGTTCAATACAGAATGGAGATTGTCAAGTGATAGTCTAATAAAATGAATCAAAAATTGTACAATTTTTTAAATTTCACACTAAGCATCAAAAGCAGTACTTGGCACATAGAAAGAGTTACATGGTTGGTTTTTTTTAATGCACTGAACTTAATTTGGATTGCATGAAACAGAATATTAGATGTAAGACTTTTTTATGAATAGTGAAAAGAGGATACAGAAACTATAATTTAATCAGTGTAGGTTACTTCAAATGTAGTAACTCTTTCAACTATGATACTAGCAGCTAAGTTACTTGCTTGTGTTCACACAATCAATATATGTGAAAACTTGAATCTTGATCTTCATAATTCCAACACAAGCCATCCAAGCACTGTGTTAGCCTGCTTCTTACATGAAGCTAATGAATAATTTATTTCAAGGATAAGTATGTTCAAATTATATTTAATTAACCAGGAATATTGGTAAGCTGGGAAGAGAATCAATGATGAAAATCATCTCCTTGTAAATTATAGGGCTTACTAAAAGGGTTATGCCAAGTATAAACATGAAGCAGCCCCAAATGAAATGTTTTACATTCTCTCAAAGCATTAATTTGTGCAAAATATTTGCTTTATGAAGCTCTTCTAAATAAAAGGCAATAAGAAAAACATTTATAAATATTTCTATATAAATTCTGACCCTATCAATAAAAGAACAATGAATAATAAGGGCATGCTCTCATGGTTCAGACTGGGGGCATAAAATTGAAGGCTTAAGTTAAAACTGGCATTTAAATCTTTATGGCACAGTTACAATAAATATAAGAACTTGTATGAATTTATAAGACCACTATACTTTAAAACTCACAAAATAAAATTTTCTTAAATAATGTAACAATTATCTAAAATTCATGTTTCCATAAATACAAAGAAAAATATTAAATTAAACTTAATTCTTAGTCATTTAATGAATTATCTGCTTTTAAGATAATACAATTTTTCATATATGAATTAGTATTTCTATTGTTACTGCAATTTGCCTATTTCAAAAACACTGATAAATTTCTTAAGGAAGGAAAATAATTATATATTCACTAATTTAGAAAATTATTAGCGGTTGAACTAATATTAAAATGTCATCTTATTTCCATTATATAATTCTCACAGATACGGAAATCCAACAGATAAACACTTAATTTCTAACAATAGTTAGCATTTATAAAGCAATTTATTGTTTACATAATGTTTTATATATGTTATCTTTTAATTTTTACAAAAACTCTGAGGAAACTAAGGCTAAGACAGGTTAAATAACTTCAGCATAGTCACAAAATTAGTAAGTGCCTGAGGTTAGATTCACATTCAGGTCCTTTCTCTATCCACTTTCTTACCTACATGCCCTGTTTTCAAAAGCAAGTAAGTTAATGATCTGCTGATTATTTTTAATAGAGATCAGAAAATAATTTTCCAATGTTTTACTTTAACATTAAGTAAGGAGCTTGATTGAAGGGAAAAGAGATAATCATACCAATCTCCCACCATTATGTGAGATAGTTACCGGGGAAGATATTTGCAGTTCCACAGGAATGATAGACTGGGAGCTTCTTAAGGAAACTAAACATGACACTGTAAGAGAAGACTAAAGTAAGCTGGCAAGACCAGAGAGTGTATAGGCATCCATACAACATGTGTCAGAAATATGAGGCTCCGTGTTATCTATTATCTACCCTACACATTTGTTTAGCATCATCATATTCAGCACTGAAGTTAGCAATAGAAAAATAAGAATCTTTGCTTTAGAAAATACAAATGTTAATTGCAAATTGTTAACTTCTGTGTTAATAAATTAAAATAGCTTTCCATATATTGTCAGCAGTATTATAACATTTCTTTCCCCAAGTCTTGGCTTCTAAGGTGTAAACCTCAAAATTTCTTAGACTTATAAATGTTGGAAATTTCACCATTGGGAAATTTCATACTTGAAAAATTTCCTTTTGATAGTGGGTCTTGACTATTGGAATGTGAACCCCATTGGCATGGGAGGTTCCTTCTCCTCCCTTCTTAAGATTACTTTAGGACAGA
Organism: Monodelphis domestica; assembly: GCF_027887165.1. Lineage (NCBI taxonomy): Eukaryota > Metazoa > Chordata > Mammalia > Didelphimorphia > Didelphidae > Monodelphis > Monodelphis domestica. The sequence goes on from NC_077229.1 coordinate 171,732,883, forward strand.
AACCTTTTGCTGAACAATGGAAAGGACTTTGACCTATGCTTAAGCATAGAACAGGAATTTCTTTGAGTCATGATTGATTTTAGAATTGATACAATGGAGATACTTGGAATCAATCTCCACCCTACTCAGTCCTAACAGGATTGAGTAAGGGCTGCAGCCTAGATCAAAATTTAATTATTCCAATCTCTACCCTACTCAGGTTAACAGGATTTAGAAAGGGCTGTAGCAAAGGATCAAAGATTTAATTATTTGAAAATATGACCTTCAACAGACATGTGCAAAGCCAGAGACCTCTGGGCGGTCCTGGGTTAAGCTAGAGCCTCCATTGGCACAGGGAAATTGATGGACAGGTGATTGGTAGATGTGAGGACTGAGGGGAGGGAACTTGGATGGTTTCCTTAAGGATAAGGGGTTCTGGAGACTGGAGGGGGTTGAGGAGTTTGTCGGAGGGGGTTGAGGAGTTTGTGGGAGTGGTTGCGGTGTGCTCTGAGAAGCTTGCGCTGAAGGAAGCTGAAGGTGGGGGCCCCCCGGAGACTGTTTCTCCATTTTTGGTCACGTGAGTAATAGGGACTGATCTCCTTTCATTGCCCCAGCTATCTAAGGGCTTGGGTCTTTTGGCCCAGCCTAAACAGAAGGGGTATTTAAGCCCTATTCCCTTCTCTCCCCTTTCTCTCTCCCTCTATCTCTCTATCTCTAATTCCTTTCTTCCTCCTGTTTGTAATTAAAACTCCATAAAAGGTTGATGGCTGACTTGAGTTTTCATTAAGGAATTACATAGCTGAATTCCTTGGCGACCTTAAATTAATATATATCAGTCTTTTAAAAGTGATTTCCTTGTCACAAAGGAGACTCTACTTTAAAGGGTCAAGAATCACTATCAAGCTCAGTAACAAAAGAACAATATTCTCTTTTACAGGGTGATAGAATGCAAAGATCAGTACTAGATCAATAATTTCCATCTACTAGTCTTTAAAATCTTTGAGGTTCATAAAAATTATTTAATGATACCTTAAGCTGTGAATGACTCAGTTTTGTTAAAAATATACTTTACAGTTCTATGAGAACAAGCATTAGTTTTTCTTCCCACAATAATTTGAAACTACCATTATCACGCACACAACAATTTTGGTATTTGTGTATGTTTAGAACAAAATAACTGCTTCAGACAGAGTGCTACATATTTTTGCAGTTTCTCAACTTGCCATCAAATTATTTTCAAAGAGTCACGAGGGCTCAACATTTAAGCACAAACTTATTCCCAAGGGATAGCCAGAAACATGAGCATAAATAATGTCTAGTATTGAGCCAAACATTATAAATCTTTGTTCAAATATAAATATAATATTAGAATTAAGTTTTAATATGACAATTATATAACATGAACAAATGTCCAATTCTTAACGTATTTCATTTAAAATGTTAAGTATATGCAGCAAAACTCATAACATGGATTTAATATAAAGTCTTTCAGAAAATGTTAAGAATATATGGTTTTGCTGGATAACTTCCCCCCCCCCCCCTTGTTTAAAATCCTTAACCTCTCTCTTAAAATCAATACTTTGTAGTGGTTCCAAGGCAGAAGAGCAGTGAGAGCTAGGCAACTGGTTTTAAATAACTTTCCCAAGATCACAAAGCCAGGAAATGTATGAGGCCACATTTGAACTCAGGACTTCTTTCCACACCTGGTTCTATATCCACTGAGCCAACTAGCTGCCCCCTGTTGGATTACTTTTTTAAAATTCTTACAAAATGTTCTACATAAAATATCTGTAATATTATGAGCTGGGGTTTTCTAATTTCAGATTTTGAATATTTATAATTATAAAAAGAATAAAATTTTATATTATAATTATGGAATGTATACTTTAATTTGGAGTTCTTGGGGGTAAAAGTTATCATTATATTTATTGTATTTAAGCAGTTCATGAATAAACCTAAAGAATATTCTGAGTAGAATTTTAAATAACCTTTGAGGTTCACAACATAATTGTTGCTGGAGCAGTTATAAGGAATTCAAGGAACAAAAAACATTGGGAACCACTGTTAGATCATACGTAAGTGAACTTTAAGGCATGAGAATATTGTAACTCAGAAAAAGTTAAAGTTGGAAAAATAGTTCATTTCATAATACTTTTTCTTCAAATAAAAGAATAAGAATTTTGAAAAATGAAAATAATAGTGACTACCTTGACATTACCATTGTCTGATCCATTCTAGAAACTCATCAAACTTCATAATTAAATAAAAATTTTGCATAATTTTGAGAATATGTTGATGCAACACAACTCAGGTCATTCATATGAATTATGAGTTGCACACTGCATAAAAAGGTTATGCTCCTTAAACACCAAAACATAAATAATATTGGAATAATTATTATGTGTACTATCTACACTTCTTATGCTAGAATCTTTAAGACATGAATGTCTATCACATTTCTGACTGAGAGAAAAATGGGAAAAGATTGCTATAACTTTAAATTTCCAGATTATCTGTGTCTCTACTTGGAGATATTAGGCATTTAACAGATGCATATCTAGTAATATTTTTCCTTCATTATATAGATGACTGGCTAGCTTTATTGTACATCTAATACTATTAATATTAATTTAGATCCTTACCATCTTTGGCAATACTTTTTAAAATTAAAATGAAATTACAAATTTAAATAAACTATCTTTATCCTTTTAGATTGATGAAAAAAGCAGCATTTAAAGAATCTAGTTTTTAATTTTCTTAATACTAAAGGACAGAAAAGTTAACAGAAAACAGAAGTTTGTATTTATGTGAACTTCATTTTAAATTAAACATCATTAGCCTAAAATGATATTATTTTGCCTGATTAACAAAAATCAATGAATCTTAAGTTTAATAAAGTACTGAAATGAAGAAGCTATCTGGCCACTGAAACAACAATATAATAATAAAATACTAACTTTTTATTTTTATTTTTTTAAGATTGGGTTTTCTCCTGCCCATATAAGTGAAAGGTCTTTTCACTGGCTTCATTCCACTCTCACCAATACTAGGACTTTGATCTTCTCTGTTTCAGATACAGGCTAGTCTACCTCCTCCTTAGGAAAAGTGGCAGCATTCTATTCCCAGAGACTCATCAAATTAATGCTAAACTTAAGCAGGATAACCAATTGGCATAGCTCATTGTAGCTCAGAACTCTCAGACTCAAGAGATCTACAAGCTTCATTCCCTCCTGGTAGCTGTCACATGCCACTATACTCAATGAAATAATGATTTTAAAATATTTTCTGAAAGAGATTTATTTTAAAATATTCTCATATCACATTCATAAGCTTTGTCTGAGTAATAACTATTAAAATTTTATTCTTTTAATATAAATTCATGTACTGCATAAGTTAAGCAATAATGCAATGATCAACATGCCAGTTTTGAAGGTAAATAAATGTTTTATAGTACATTAAATTCATCATTAAACAAAACTATACCTTATTATTATCATCTTTCCTTTTACTAATTTTATGCCCTATGAATTGGATGTATGGGCACTGAATATAAATAACATGGTAAGACAAAAACCACAAGGTGGTGCTAATACCCTCTGATAACTGGTTGATGAGACCATTATAGATATTCCTCAGATATGATCCAGATAGAGGATCTTCACCCCATATGTAGTGTGTATCAATGAAGTGTTGACAGCTAGAGATAATACATGCTACCATGAAACAAGCAGATTCCAAAACTCAAAGAAAAGATAATGCATTACTAAAATTTTAAGTCTTTGAAGTGTTGATAGGGGCAGAAGTTATGCAACTACAAGTCTTGCACAGAAATAACTTATTAGTTTGTATTAATGTTCCTTATACATGATTAAACTGGTTTAATAGGAATAGTAACAACTCTAAAGGTAAAAGTATCCATAACGTGGCTGGTTGCTGTCCTTGAAGAAGACAAAAATGGCATCACTATGTTCAGGTCAATGTATAAGGGCTGATCAGACTAATATAAACTCAGAAGATTCTACTACAGGTTGAACACGAATAGCCCATATGAATGCTGTGGATAGAGATGTCTCCAAATATGTATATCCTCACAATTCTTTTAACCTACTATAATTCTGTTTTACTCATAGAGGAAATGATGTAGGCATGAAATACTGGGTGTTCTCACAACTGATACCAAAGTTCTTCAAAGAGACCTTGTGAGTATCCTTGTACCACTTCTACTGACTGCCATGTGAGAGCTTCCATAAAAGTTCTCCCTGAAAATCTTTTCAGCATTTGAACAACATGACCAGCCCATCAGAATTTTGCTCTCTGAAACAGAGTTGAACTTTGGCAATTCAGCTCAAGAAAGGGCTGAGATCATATTCAGTATCTTCTCTTCCCAGGTGATCATCAGAATCTTGCTAAGACAATTCAAATAGAAGCAATTCAATTTCCTGGCATGGCACTGGTAGACTGTCCAGGTTTCATAGGCATAGAAAAGTGACGTAAGCACAACAGCACTGTAGATCTTCAGTTTGGTAGGCAGCTTAATACTTCTCCCCAACACTTTTCTTTGGAGCTTCACAAACACTGAGCTAGCGCTGGCAATGTATCAACTTCATCATCTATGTGGACATCCCTGAACAATATACTGCCAAGTTAAGTGAATTCATCCATGGCATTCAAAATTTCTCCATGTGCTGTAAACAATGATTCCAGGTATGGACATGTGGTGCTGATTGGTGGAGAACCTCTATTTTCTTCATGTTAGTTGTCAGGCCAAAACTAACATGAGTAGCAGAGGGCTCGTTCCATACCTTGTTGAAACTCAAGTGCTGCACTGAGTCCAATAATCAGCTGCAAATAGAAAGTTATATACCAACTGTCCCTCTATACTTTAGTCTTGGCTTGTAGTCTTTTCCAAGTTAAATAATTTGTTATCAGTGCAATAGCTGATCTTGAACCATTTTCATCCTCATTGAATTCATATGACAACACTGCTGAAAACATTATGCTAAAGCATGGGAGCAAGTACACAATCCTGCTTCACACTAAGAGTAACTGAGAAAGGAAAAGAGCATTGTTCATTATTCAGAAACCATGCAAGCATGGCGTGGAGCTATTGTATGAAACTGATGAATTTCTATGTGCAACCAAATTTTTTCAGAATCTCTCACAATCCCTCATGACTGAGAGTATCAAAGGCCTTGGTAGGGCTGATGAATGTTGTGACCAACCTGTTCTGTTCCTGGAATTTCTAGCTTAAAAGTTAGTTTAATGAGGGGCACCTAGATGATTCAGTCAATAAAGTGCCAGGCTTGGAGTTGAGAGGACCTGGGTTCAAATATGGCCTTATATAATTCCTAGCTTGTGACCTTAGGCAAGTCACTTAACGTCAACTGCCTAGCCTTTATTGCTCTCTTGCCTTGGAACCAATACTTGTACTGATTTTAAGACATAATATGAAGGTTTAAAAAAAAAGTTAGTTGAATGAATATGGAGCTAAGCAATTAAAATTATCATACTACACTTAATCAATGTTACCTTAAAGGAGGAAGTATTGAAACCAAATGGTTAACCATTCCCATTAAATTACAAACAATTGCTACCTATTGGGCAGGCAAGCAAGTCTAAATGAAGAGGCAGGAAATCCTGAAAGGGAAAAAGAAGGTCACATATGTCAGGGAAGTAAAATCATTACCATCTCCCTTCAGAGTTCAAGGAATTTCAGATCCTAGCTATGATAACCTGAACAAGATACATTCTCTCAGATCCTCAATTTCCTTATCAAAAAAATACAGATAATAATATTTGCACTGACTACCTCAAAGATCTATCATAAGGATATCTTACATGGTAGCCTACATTAAGGTGGAGTCATTCTTAGTTTACTTTAAATTTTTGTTGGTTTTGTTTTACTTAAATCATCAAAAATCTGCCCTCTCTCCAATCTCAGTAAACACAAATGGAAAACAAAAAACAAAACACAATACAGCAAAACAAAAATTGTTCACTTTAATTTTACATTGGAATGTTATAATGCCCTATGATAGTCTGTATACCTCAACTTTGAGAATTTCCCAACCAATTCTTCACATAGCTATTAAAATAATATTCCTAAAAAGCACATGCCTGACCACACCCAACAAACCCTTGAAGATAGTCAATAAGCATTTATTAATTTTCAGCCAGGCACTGCGCTAAGTAGTAGATAAACAAAAAGGGGCAAAAGTCAGTCTTTACACTCAAGGACTTCACAATCTAATTTGACAGACAACAAACAAATATGTACAAATAAGCTATGAACAGGATATAGAGAAAATATTTGAGAGAAGTAAACACTAGAATTGAAAGGGCTTGGGAAAAGTCTTCCTGTAAAAAGTGAGATTTTAACTAGAACTTAAAAAAAAAACAGGAAAGCCAGTAGGTGGAGATGTGGAGGGAGAATGTTCCAGAAATTGATGAAGGCAGAGAAAATTTGGGAAGCTGAGAAATAGTATGTCTTATTCTATTCAAAGAACAACAATAAGACCAGTATCAGTGGGCTTTAGTATATCTAGTGCGGTGTACAGTGTGAGAAGATTAGAAATTAGAAGGAGACTATGATAAAGGATTAGGACCTCAAAGAATCTAGAAAGGTAGGAAATCATTCTTGGCATGAAGGAAAGTCAGAGAAAATGCTCATACCCAAGTGATGGAGCATCGTGTTTCAGAAATGACAAGAAGGGTAGTATTAACTGGATTGAACAGAAAATAAGATAAAATCACTTTAGTGGTCATATAGAAAATGGCTTGAACAAGAGAAGAGTCTTGAGATAGGCAGACCTACCAGCAGGCAATTGCAAAGGAGCTGTACAAGGATGATGATAGGGTCAAAAGAGAGAAGGAAATTGCAGAGAAGGAGTATTCCAGAGAAGATATAGGGGTGTAACTAGAATGCTTTAGTAGTAACAGACTAGATATGGAGGGTAAAAAGTGAGAAGCTCAGGATGATACCTAGGTTGGAAGAATCAAAATTTCCAGAGAAAAGTCAGCAGTCTCAGATAGGCAGACAATACCATTCTGAAGGCAGAAAGTAAACTAGAATGAAGAAGTCTTTTCATAAAGGTAAAAAAAGGAAACTGAGATTACTAATTGACTGTTTAGTAAACTTCTTGACAACAAAGAATTAATTTGTATGATCCATCCTTGATGAACCAATGATGGTGAAAGGATATATTTCTAATGCTGAATCATTTCTATTTCTAAAGTCATGCTCTGTATAATTTTCAAATTGGGGCTCTGCTGTTTTTCAGCCCTCTTGCCTCATTCTGTTGTTTTTAGCAATTCAAGGAATGCTCTCACATTCCCCACCCCAAAGCAGTTTCTAAAATTGGGAAGTCTGAGATTGAGATTGTACACTCCATCTTGTCTAGTAAACAGAAATTGGCTTCATTCAAATATGTCTGGGGGTGGGGGGTGTTTAACAAAGTAATGTCCTTGTATTCACCATTGAAATGAAATGGACAATGTGCTCAACCAAGGTTAACCTGATTTATTCATTTAGACATTAGAGTCCTAAGATTTGGCATGTAATTTTCCATCATTGTGAAAGAAGCAGGGAGGATTGTAAAATATCAAGCCAATATCCTCATTAGGTATCCATCAATTAAAGATATCTTGAATGATCTTCTAAAATTATATTCAATGACTCAAGACTCAGAATAAAATGTCTTTGATCACTGAGATCACTGACCCATTAGAAATTGTTCATTGCTAGACTGATCAATAAAACTGATTTTTTACCCTGAAACCAAACTATCAAAATTTTAAATTGTAACACTGATTCTCAGTGATCATAAATATCTTTTAAAATAATAATAACAGCTGATGTTTTATGGAGCACTTTATGAAGATAAAGTTCTTTTCTTACAACAAATCTATGAAATAGGTTGAAAATCATTAGCCTCATTTTCCGATGAAGAAACAAATGCTCAAGAGAATATTTGTAAAGCACTTAGCACACTGCTTGGCCCATAGTTGACACATATTAAATGCTTCTTTGCCTCTTCTCTGCTCTTCATGAATCATCCTTTTACATTCTATAATTTTTCTAAGAATTACTTTTACATTAGTTTGCAGATTCTATTTTCTTTTTTTAATCAAGCCAAACACACTTGTCCTTTTTGAGTTCTGAAACATTTTTCCTTATTATCAATGATTTTTCAAAGATCTCTGACTATAGTTCAGCAAACATTTGCTAGATAATATATGTAAAATGTATTACAAACTAAAAAGTGCTATATAAACACCATTAAGTTTCCCATTATACTCTTATTGTAATGTACAGAGATGACCTTTTACTTTTCAAGGCTATGCTAGGGGAGCAAAAATTCTAACAAGTCCTGTATCAAGCTGAAAAAGGTTTAAGACTTTATAATAAAACATGACATCTACCTTTTGATGAAAAATAAACTAGAGGTCCAAAATAACCCCTACATTTTTCATTATAATCAACATACTGCTTTCTTTTGATTGACAGTGTTACTTTTCTACAAGGGAGGGTTTTTACTTAAGGAAAGGTGAATTAGAGGGTAATGACAGAGATACCAAAAAAATAAAAGAGCAGTAATAAAACATATAAAATTTATGAGAATACATTAAGTTGAGGAGACAGAGACAAATGGAACAATTTTGTAATTATTATGTCAAATTTAATATATACTTTAAAATAATTGTACCTAACAAAAGTTTGGGGCAGCTAAGTGGTACATTGGCTTAGAATCAGAACACTCATCTTCCTCTCTGAGCCAGAGAGGGGACTAGCAAACCACTCCAGTATCTTTGACAAGAAAATGCAAAAAATACAAAGTCAAACACAAGTGAAACTATTCAACAATAAGAGTTTACATTTCCACATGCAGTTGGCATTTTTGTTCCTCTTTGTAAATGGAAATGTTAGTTTTTCTTTTTAATCCTTACTTTTTGTCTTAATAACAACTCTAAGACCGAACAGAAAGGGTGAGATAATTGGGGTTAAATGACTTGATTATGGTCACATAGGTAGGAAGTGTGTGAGGTTAGATTTCAACAGGTCTTCTGGTATCCAGTTCTAGTGCTCTATCAACTGTGCCACCTAGCTGCCCTTATGCTACTACTCTTTGATGATTGTTAAGTTCATAATAACAAAAGGAAATGATGACTAAACAGAATCAAAAAAAGAGGTAACCAGTAGTGGGTCTGCTCTCTGAAGTCCCTGCTCAGTATGAATACTCATCATCACTGGTTGTTGTCCTTCAATCTCATCATTACTAGGTGACTTTCAGATAATATATATTATGGAAAGTTACCATTTGGGGGGCAGATGGGTTGTTCAGTGGTTTGAGAGCCAGGCATAGAGATGCAAGGTCCTGGGTTCACATAAGACCTCAGACACTTCCTAGCTGTGTGACCCTGGGCAAGGCACTTAACCCTTATTGCCTAGCTCTTACCATTCTTCTGCCTTGGAAATAATACACAGTATTGATTCTAAGAGAGAAGGTCAAGGTTTAAAAATAAAAGTCACCTTTTTACTCTGGTTAATAGTTTCTTCCACCTTCTTGTTTAATTTTCTTTATCATTTCCTACCACCGATTATTGCCTTTTTTTCTATTGAATCTTTTTTTAAAATTTGTCTTCCTATAAATTTCTCTTGTTTTCTCAAAAAAGCAGCATTTCAACCAGGCCAGAACAAGAGCAAAAGAGAAGCCTATAGATAGCCTTCAAAGTATCTCTTTACCATGGAGGACTTAACTGCTAGAAGGGAGAGAGATACCTGTAGATGATAGTAGATGATAGATACCAAGATGATAGTTCAATAAAGCTTGAACTAAGTATATGTGAGAACTATATAAAATTAACAAATCTGAAATAAGATACTTAAATAGCTAGACTAACTGTGTTTAGAACTATCCTAAAAAACTATAAAATCAAAGCTGTCATTCTAAAAGGGTTTCCAATATAACTCCACACTGATACAAACATAAATGGTTTAAATAAGTAGTGATTGAAAAAAATTAACATACATGATAAAAAATTCCTCACAGTGATTCCAAGATGAATAAATACACACATACAATAAATTAAGAGTAAATAAAAGCAACTATGTATCCAACTGTAATAAATAATAATAAGGGACATTATTTGATGGATAATTGATAACCAACAGGTCAGGTAGTTATTTTCTTTTTGCCTAGTCTCTCTTCTTCCCATTTCATCCCTCCTCTTCAGCCTCTTCAGATCCCCCTCCCCCCTTTCTAAATCACTCAAGGTGTCTCAAATGAAAATAATTTTCCTCTTCTTTATCTTAAGCATGGGGTTTATTTGGGTAAGACAGGAAAAGATACAGAGAATGGAGGTAAGAGGGTAAAGGATTTCCCTAACTCTACAGGAAGCCTTAGATTGGAGAATATTGGGATAGAAATCAAATTGAGAGGAATGATTGATAGGTCTGGCAGTTCAGTCACTATCATAAACAGAGCAAATCAAAGAGATGTCTCTGTACTATTGTCCTTCCTTCTTCAATCTCCAAGATCAAGAGAACCACCTCTCCTTTCTGTCCTTCAAGGTTGGACTTGTGATCATGAGGTTATGTAAGAATGTGACATACATCTTGACATCACATATACATACGCATGCTACACAGAAATACAATGTAGGAAGAAATCTCAGGGAATGGGTAAGTATAAAACATATGCATAGTTGCAAAACACAAAATTCACACTGATATATAAATTTCTGTGGAAAATTCAAACAGGCAAAGAAATTTCTTATCTGCATTTGTTTGCACAGATATTAGAAACAATGTATTATAGTTGTATATATGTATATCTGTATAGATACAACTTATGTAGGAATACTAATGCACTAACTAACTATATTACAATAATTTATTAATGTTCTAATAACTAAACTATAGGGACAGTTTAGAAAATTGTTCAAAATCTTAGGGAAGTAGGGACAGACATAAAAACCTACTTAAGTTTAGAAGTTAGATTACATTATGATTTTAGGTTATTTTTATTGTTTGTTAGTAATTGTTAGTAATAGAAATTTTACTTAGTTGAGTGTATAGACATTAGAAGATAAGACAGTTACATATTCAAAATGCTGTTGAAATTGTTGAAATTGTTTAAAATTGTTATATGAGTTATGTTAAAAAATTCATGTTCATGTAAAATTCCTACTACCTAAACCATTTTTCCTATACCCAGAACTTAGCATAGAACTAGATAGACAGAATAGCTAAACTAAGATTAGGATTTGTTGTTTTGGGAGGATAATGGAATATTTAATATAGTAGAAGGTTAAGTTGGACTCATTCTAGGCATTCTGGGCATGAGAGGAAGTGACATTACAGACTGTGAAGGGCTTTCAATCCTATATAGAAAGATTTACATTGTACTTGCAACAAAGGGTGTAAACCTGAAGTTCGAGGACCCTGAAGGTCTATGAATAGTATGTGAACTCACAGGAAGAAAAAAACAACACCACCCAAATACTTTCTTTCCAATAACACTTAACTTTAAACCCATTAATTTGCTACATTGTTTTATTATTGAAAAGAATTATACTGAAAGGGATCCACAGATTTAACCAAAGAAAAAGAGTTCGTGATAAAAAAAAAAGTTAAGACCTCTTTTCTTGGAGGTAATAAGGAACCAGGGAAGCTTCTTAAGATAACCATATACAAAATATACAGAGTAAATACGAAGTAATTTAAGAAGGAAGAAGGGCACTAACAGGAAGCAAATCAAGAAAGGTCTCAGTGTTTCAGATAGACAGTGGCACTGGAGCTGAACTTTGACCCAATCTGGAGATTCTAAGACAGGAGTGAGAACAGATGTTTTCTGTGCTGAAAGCACATGGGAATTGGGGAAAAAAAACTGGACTTACGATTTCACTATTATAGGGAACTCCAAAGTGATGAAAAATAGAAATATTAGCTACTTATACAATAGTTTATGGAACATTAAATATAAAATAATAAAGAACAATTTTCCAGTGCTAACAACGACAAAAATAAATCACGGTAATGTATGAATTAAGGTTTATCAAATACTTTTTACACACACATTCATACACAAACACACACACAAACACACACACAAAGAATTGGAAAGAGAAGAGAAGCTTATCAATTAGGGAAAGACTAAATGAGTTGTGGTTCATGATTGTGATAAAATATTATTGTGCGTTATGGAATTATGGGCAGGATAGTTTCAGAAAAACTTAAGAAGACTTATATGAACAAATGCAAAGTAAAGTGAGTAGAATCAGGAGAACATTGTACATAGTAACAGGATACTGTAGGGGTGTTCAAATATTCTATATTAGCTACTCTATCAAGTTAATGATGCAAAATAATTCCAGAGAGTACACGATGAAAACTTCTATTCCACCTCCAGAGAAAGAACTGATGAATTCTGAATGCAGACTGCAACATAATTTTACCCATATTCTTTATACTTCTTGCTTTTTACATATATATATTTTAGCAATATGGCTAACCAAAATATATATTGAATGACATCATATGTTTAAATGTATGTTGCTTGTCTCCTCAAGGAGTAGGGGAGAAGTGGGAGGGAGGAAGTATATTTGGAACTCAAAAATGTTTTTTTCAGTGAATGTTGAAAATAAATTAAAAATTTCAAATAAAAAAAATAAAGATCAGCTTTCAAGTTCCCTTTAATGGAACTATGCAATGGACTAACAATATTCCTGAAAGAATAAAATTTCCCAAATTAGCTTTAAAATACTGTCCTTTGGTAGAATGTTTTAATGTTCTACAAAATTTTCTATTAATTTAAATGGATACCCAAAGAGAAGATTCAATTAACTGGAAAGATAAAAACTTCTCCCATTATATTCTTCAAAAAGGAAAAATGGAAATCTGCATTTAAGAAACCAAAAATTCCATAAATTACCAAAAGTAAAGTGAAACAGGTCTGAGAGGTCATTGGGGTTTATTTTATTATCTAATATAATACTCAGTCTACAATAAGAATAAAAATGCAAATTATATGGTTAATTTGAATGTTAATAAGTTATGATTTCTTCCATGCAGACACTAGCATACACAAATAATAGTAATGATAAACTGCATTTATATAACATTTTGCAAAACCCCTTTATGAATATTATCTCATTTTATACTCATAAGCACCCTGGTAGTAGATGTTGTTATGATCATAATGCCTATTTTACAAAATGAGGGAACTGAGGTGGAAAGAGGTTAAGTGAAAAATTAGCAAGGCTGACTGATGTGCACTTGACAGGAGGAGATACATTGCCTGCAGCTGAGCATAGAAAGAACTTTGCCCAATACTAGTATTTGATGTGTTCTAGAATCTGTAAGAATCTTTTGGGTAATTTGTTTCTAAAGGAGTTGAAGCTTATATTATTTGATGTTCACTAATAAAGTTTGAATCAATTTTAAGTTTGCCTTATACTGTTGGAGTATAGAACCACTAAAACAAAGAGATAATCACAATATACAGAAGAGGCTTAAGAGATCAATTAGTCCAAATTTTTAATTTTACAGAAAAAGAAACAAGATTATTCATTGGTGTAGAAAAATTTTTAAAAGCCCCCCTGCTCTCAAGAAGCTCACAGACCAATGAAAGAGATGATTTGCAAAAAAAACTAAGAACAAACTATATACCTCTACTAATAGAGGGAAGTCATTAGGATTAAGAAGAAATCATGAAAGGCTTCTTATGAAAGACAAAAATTTATTTGGGATCTGAAGGAAGCCAAGAATCATAGATGAGGTGGCAGAATTCCAAGCATGAGAGACACCAAGTGAAAAGGAACCAAACTGGGAAATGGAGTATCATTTGAGAGGAAGAGGAGAGAGCATTACCAGCTGAATTACAAGCAAAGGATAGAAATTACAAATAGGCAGATTTCAAATGCGGGATGGGAGACGTTATGTTCAAAATGTAACCAATGCCCTTAAAAGATGGTGAGTTATTCATCACTAAAGGTTCTTAAGACTGATGATCAGTTGTTAGGAATATTAAGGAATTAATATATTGTTTCTGGTAGAAGTTTAACTATATGACTTCCCATGGTCCCTTTCAACTGTAAATACAACAATATAACTGAATAACATGTATTTAAATCTTTTCCCCTCCAATTTTATCAAGTAAACAAAAGCATGAACTGCAGTATGAGTGTCTTGAAACAGGAAACAATCAGTTCTTCAAAATATTTCAGGAAGAATACTTCAAATAAATTGATCAAGAAGTAATTTAGAAAGGAAAAACCAAAACATTTATTTTATTTGATCTTTAAGACATGTTTTCTCATGAAGATGAGTTTTTAAAAACCTGTTTTCTTGAAGTAAATATTAATAGATTCAGAGTTAAAACATGTTCAGTCAGTACATCATGTTACAGATATGTAAAATATGACCAAAAAATATTAAGTGACATTCTCATGATCGTATGAGTGACCAGAAACAGTTCTTTGACTTCATATCAGCATTCTTTTTACTATTGTGAATAAAAACTTTAAATGGATTCAAAATCTTGCCAGACAGTAGTTCTCAAAATATTTTCATGAATTCCATAAGAAGGAAATTTGTGTTTGTTCTCAGGATGTTTAAGCCAAAACATATTTAACCATCCAGGAATAAAATTTAAAATCAGAAGTTCCAAGCTAGGGTCTAGAGTCAAACAAGCTCACAAGATCTGCTTGTACTCTAAACAAAACCACAGATGCCCTCTGATTGCTATGTGATCCACTTTATAGTAAAACTTCATTTTTATTTGACAAAGTAATCATATTCTAGAATAATTGTGAGATCAAGAAACTATGATAAATGGCACCAAAAGGGAAGGCATTCCTTCTTCCCTATAAAACTTTTCTAATTCACAAATCTATAACCCCTCTGTACTGCTTCTTTAATTATCAAATGGATTTCTGAAATACCCAAAGATAAAATTTCTTAACATTACATAAGATTAAGAATCCATAATTTTTATGGTGTTGTAACTAAATTCATACAGCTAGGAGGTGCAATGGATAGAAGGCTGGGCAAAAATTCAGGAAGAACTAAGTTCAAATGCAGCATCAGAAATGTACTAGTAGTACATTTGTATATGTTATATGATGCTGGGCAAGTGACAATCCTGATTGCCTTGATTTCCTCACCTATAAAATGAGCTGGAAAGGGAAATGGCAAACCACTCTAGTATCTTTGAAAAAAAAATTGGGTCATGGAATCAGACACTAGAAACAACTAAGCAATCACAAACAAATTCATAAATATATCTCTGGCATAATTTCATTAGGTAACTTTAAAAAGTTGCTTTGAAAAAAAAAACACAGTACAAAGATTCACAGTACCAGTGTTTATAATTTTAAGGAGTGAGGGAGGGAGGGAGGAAGAGAGTGAGAGAGAGAGACAGAGAGAGAGAGAGAGAGAGAAAGAGACAGAGACAGAGAGAGAGACAGAGACTGAGAGAGACAGAGACAGAAACAGAGAGACATTTTGTTTTTGATATATTCAGTTTGAAGAATTTCATGTGATATTCAGATACAGATTACTGCATTATTCAGAGTAACAGAATTATTTAATTTTTCCTCCTAAAGGGATATAACCACTTTGAATGACTACAGGAGTCTAAGTTTACAATTAAGCCAAAACAATAAATATGCCAAGTAGGCTATGTGATCCTAAAATTTACTATTATTAAAATAAATTAGACTCATTACACATGTCATAAAATAATTAAGATGTTTGTAAAAATCATCATTTCTCATGTGCACGTCTACAATTAAAATACAAAGAATCTTTGTTAAAGTTCTGGCTTTGCAACTTGCAACATTTGTGATCTAAACATTCCCATCCCAGCACCTTACACAGAGGAGGGAAGAAATGGTCCCATTGAGTTGCTGGACAGATGGGTGAGGAAGTGAGTAATGTTCTTAGGCACATGGAGAGAGGGGACAAGGACAGCTCTGCTGTCCCTCTGGCTTTCTAGTAACAAATTCTGGAGAGAAAGGCAGGCTTGGCAAAGAGAGTACTCTGTGGGCCCTTTTTGGCACATGTGCCATAGGATCATCATCATGGGACTAGAGAGCCCTTCTTAAAGGTCCCTTTCAGTTCTAACTTATAGGTATATTTATATTAAATATTTATAATAATGATGATGATAATAGCTGGAATTGTAAAGAGTTTTAAAGTTTGGAGAGACTTAGGGCAGCTAAGTGGCTGAGTGAATAGAGCACAAGGCCTGGAATCAGGAAGATCTGGGTTCAAATCTAGCCTTAGATCCTTCCCAGCTGCTTAACCCTGGGCAGCAAATCATATAATCCCATTTGCCTAGCCGTTGCCCTTCTATCTTAGAATTATTACTAAGATGTAAAGTAAAAGTTTACTGCAGAGACTTAGAAGATATTATCTCACTTTATTTTCACAACAATTTTATGAATTGCGTACTGTCTATACTACTATCCTAAAGAAATTCAGACTAAGAAAGGGTAGAGGTACTTACCCAGGGATTCAGAATGACTAAGCACTGACATGGAATTCCATCCTATGTCTCCTAAATATGTGTTTGTCTTCTCTTCATATTGTAAACCTTAAAATTTCTTAGACTTATAAATGTTGGAAATTTCACCACTGGGAAATTTCATACTTGAAAAATTTCCTACTGATAGTGGGAACTCTATTGGAATGTGAACCCCATTGGCATGGGAGGTTCCTTCTCCTCCCTACTTAAGATTACTTTAGGACAGAAACCTTTTGCTGAACAATGGAAAGGGCTTTGACCTATGCTTAAGCATAGAACAGGAAGTTCTTTGAGTCATGATTGATTTTAGAATTGATACAATAGAGATACTTGGAATGACAGAACCAGGTCTTGGAACTTCCAATCTCCACCCTGCTCAGGGTAACAGGATTTAGGAAGGGCTGCAGCAAAGGATCAAGATTTAATTATTTGAGAATATGACCTTCAACAGACATGTGCAAAGCCACAGACCTCTGGGCGGTCCTGGGTTAAGCTAGAGTCACCATTGGCACAGGGAAGACATGGACAGTGATTGGTAGATGTGAGAACTGAGGGGAGGGAACTTAGATGGTTTCCTTAAAGATAGCGGGGTCTGAGGAGAGAGAGGAGGAGGTTTTGCTCTGAGCGAGGTGGCTCTGAAGGAGGTTGGAGAGGTTGTGCTCTGAGAGGTTGTGCTCTGAGAAGCTTGCTCTGAAGGAAGCTGAAGGTGGAGGCCCCTGAGACTGTTTCTCCATTTTGGTCACATGAGTGATAGGGACTGATCTCTTTTCTTTGCCTCAGCTATCTAAGGGCTTGGGCCTTTTGGCCCAGCCTAAACAGAGGGGGTATTTAAGTCCTATTCCCTTCTCTCCCCCCCCCTTCTCTCTCTCTCTCTCTCTCTCTCTCTCTCTCTCTCTCTCTCTCTCTCTCTCTCTCTCTCTCTCTCTCTCATACCTTTCTTCCTCCTGTTTGTAATTAAAAACTCCATAAAAAGTTGACTGTTGACTTGAGTTTCATTTAGGAATTACATAGCTGAATTCCTTGGCGACCGTAAATTAATATATATCAGTCTTCTAAAGTGATTTCCTTGTCACAATATTATACCATGGTACCTCTTGCTAGTTGACTGGATTTAAAGGATCTCCTCTAATAATATACTACTTTTTATAACTTTGAGCAACAACTAATAAATAACCTGAGGTGTAAAATTAGGACCTTGGACTAGATAGTGTCTGAAGACTTTTCTAGTTCTAGATATAGTCTATTATCTTTTCACTATAAACTTAGTACTATAAAAGTAAAACTATAGATAGTCTGCAATGTATATGGCATAGAAATTCCTGTAAATAACCTGAGAAGTAAAATTTCATAAAATTTCATTTTCTAATTAATTGAGTAGAAATATTTTCCTATAAAAATATCACACAGAAATGGATTTAGTAAAAAAAATTTTTTCAGCATAAAAAAGGAAGTTAAGCAAAATTGGTTGTAGAAATAAAAAAAGAAGAATAAAAAGTAGCAATAATGAGCTTCTTTATCCAATACCTGGATGATCCTTTATCTTTCCTCTGTCTCCACTTTCTGTTCCTTTCATCTCTATATCAAATTTTATTATCTTTCTTTTTCTGCTGCCTTTCCTGAAGTGACAGCATGATGAAGAAATATACATGTTGCTGTTTGCTCTCCTCCCTAGCTCATCTGGCACCAGTTCAAAAGTCTTTCTTTTCTGGCTGTACGTCTGCAATATTTTCTACATTACTTCTAGGGCAGTCCTGCTTAGAAAGTAGGAGAGAAGAGGAGAAGTGAGCAGAGAAAGGGAGAGGAGAAGAGAAAAAGAGAGGAAACTTTAAAAATCTACAACTCTAAATCTAAATCTAAAAACTAAATTAGAGGGGATAAAGAAAGTTAGACAAAATTGAATGCTAGATTCAAAGTGAAATTCTTACATTTGGAT
The DNA here is from genome assembly GCF_027887165.1 of Monodelphis domestica. NCBI lineage: Eukaryota > Metazoa > Chordata > Mammalia > Didelphimorphia > Didelphidae > Monodelphis > Monodelphis domestica. The sequence goes on from NC_077229.1 coordinate 171,751,324, forward strand.
TTCCATGTTAGGGAGGTCACTACTTTTAATGGGAGATTTCTGCTTTGATAAAATGGGGGAACTATTCTCCCCCTAGGGATAGTGTGAAAATGTCACTTAAATTTTTAAGACTCCAACCAGTTCTTCAAATCATTCTTTCACTCCATTATGTAAAAGAGTACTAAACAGCACTATCACACTTGATCACTATGCCTTAGAGAACCTGAATAAATATTATTTCATCACATTAAACATGCATGTAAAAGGAATGCTATGCTTCTGTATTCTACATACAACTGCAAAAAGAAGGAAGGCAGGTATTGACAGAAAAACAAACTCAAGGCAGTGTAATCCAACAGCTCAACCTTTCTATTTACAAGCACATATTTTAAGTAAGGAGAAATTTGGAAGTAAACTGAGAATGGACAGCTTGGAAAATGAAAGAAATCATAACATTTAACCCAAATAGTACTCAGTATCACTTCTATCTTTTAGAATACATTCAACATTTAATGATACTTTCAACTTCCAATAGTAACCTATGTTGATGTCAATAAAACACTGATGTGTGTGTATATATGTTTTGAGAGAGAGAGAGAGAGAGAGAGAGAGAGAGAGAGAGAGAGAGAGAGAGAGAGAGAGAGAAAATACATAACACTAACTTTGTACTTGTAAACATCCTTTCCAAACTAAGACCCATGGGACACACAAGAAATTCACTGAATGGGCTACACAGGATAAATAGAGAACACTTGACTTGGCCTACAATACTTTAACTGATTAAAAAAAAATTTTAACTGTTCCCCTCCTTGCACGGAAATGGCTATTTTATGAATATACTGTTGTGGTAACAGTAAATCTTAACTTTATTAATTCCTGATTTTTGGATTTCCCTACACATACTGGGTCTTGTTAAAAATAATCTTTTGAATCCAAACAACTCAGGTTTGAAAATTAAATACTGATTCAATGAACTAAAATCAAATATAATAAAAAATAGGCCATGTGTTCTTAATTATTCATAAAAATTAATGGGTTCTTGTTTTGTATATTCAGTTTAATTGATACATTCACACAAAATTAAGTAGATAAGAGAGGTCAAATTTCAACCATTTGTCTTTCTTACAGATAGTTATAAGAAATCAGAGGCTTCTTCAAGTGCCAGGAGGCCTGAATCTTGTGAAATACATATTAGTTAATTTGTCAAAGGGTTGCTTTTAAGATGCTTTAGTTATTCAGTTTTGGGGGGGGGTGTGAAATTGGATTACATTGTTTGATTAATACTTACAAAGAGGCTAAAATAGATTAATGCCAGAAAAACAAATATATTTGACAAAAGACCTGAAAAAATGTATAAAAAATCATAGGAGCATTTTTTAATCAGAAAATTTTAGAACATTTCTAAAGGAGGAAAACATTTATCTTCCTCCTCTCATATTTATTTCTGAAGTGCCCATAAAGACTATTTTTATAGTACATTACATCTGGACAAAGTATTTATCATTGTTGTTTGGGCCAATTAATCAAAACACCCTTTGAACCACAATAGGCAATTTAACTAGTTAAAGAAAAAACTCAAAATATTAACATTTCTCCTTTTAAAAAAATGAAGTGATACATAAAGCCACCTGGTGATTAGCATTCCTACTAAAAACATGTAAATGGTATTTTTATTATTCCTTTTGTTGATATGATTTCTCATTCAATTTCAAATCCCAACTCTTACAATTAGGTCTGTAGTAAACTTGTACCTGAAAGCATAAAGGAATTTTAAGGCAATATTTTCTGTAATAATGGAAAAATACAACTCAAATGACCAAAATGGATTAAAAAAAACTTGTTATTCTTCACAAATTAAATTATTCTTATGCTCATCTAATCTGTTTCAGTTTTCTCATCTGTAAAATGGGTATAATAATAGCTTCTACCTCCCAGGGTGATTATGAGCATAATAACATGCAAAACACTTTGAAAACCTTAAAGTTGTAGCTATTAGTATTATTGTTGTTATTATTTAACAACAAAACATAAAATATCAAGAGTAATTAACAGAAGCCATCTATTGCTATGGAGAATATGCTTCTCTAATAAATTGTTGAATTTTATCCATTTTACTTCTTGAATCCCTCAGCTACAAATATCTTCCCAGAAATACTTTATCTATATCCCCCCCGGATAAAATATAAACTCTGCAACTGTATCCCTTATATCTTTCTAGTACATAGTAAATATTTAATCAGTTTTTTAAAAATGACATCTCTGTATAGAATACTCTAAAGTAGTGCTCACTATAACCAGAAGTAAAGCTTTAGCACAATATTTAAGAATTTGAAAGGATTTCAACAGCTCTTTAGTTCCACACATTCAAAGAAGGATGCCTTAATTTATATAACTAGCAAGCAGTCATCCAGCCTTTGCTTCAACTTGAAGCCTTCCAAAAAATCAGAATCCTATCATATTCTGAGACAACTGATTCTACTTTTGAATAAATGTAATTGTTATAAAGTTTTTCTTGACAACAAGTTTAAATTGGTCTCTCCGCAACATTCATCTATTTCTCCTCGTTCTCATTCCAAAGAAAAGTTCTACCCCTCTACAGTTATCTAGGTGGTAAAGTAAAATATTGGACCCCGAGACCAGAGGATCTGAATTCAAATCCAGCCTTAAGACATTTACTAGTTGTATAACCCTGGGTAAGTCATTTTACTGACTGCTTTAGTTCCCTCAATTATAAAATAAGGGTCATAGTACCTATATCCCAAAGTTGTTGTGAGGCTAAAATGAGGTTTTATTTTTAAAGCATTTAGCACAGGTCTTGGCACACAGTAGGTGTATGATAAATGCTTGTTCCCTTCCTTCTGAATTTTACTTCCCCAAGAAAGCTATTTATATATTTCAAAAGGATATTAAAGGCCACTGGATCCAGGAAATTGAGGTCCAAAAAGGTAAGGTTACTTGCCATGGGTGACATGGCGAAACTCGGGCCTTGCTACTCTTCCCTTTTCCAGAATAAAAATGCACAAATCTTTTGACAGCTCTAATTACAGAGACTCCAGGCCCTTTTCCGTCCTAGCTGATTTTCTCTGAATAGTGCCAATCTTATCAATATCTTTCTTACAGCATAGTACCTACAAGTAAACACAACATTCCAGAAGAGGACTGACAAAGATAGGGTACATGGGATGATCACTACCTATTCCCCTCAATACTGCCAAGGACTACATAATTTTTTTTTTGGTTGCCACATCATCAAGCTGAGATTGCACTATACTAAAACCTCCCCTCTCCCTCTCCCTCTCTGCTCCCCTTCTCTCTCATCTAATTTAATGAACATGCTTTCTAAGCCTTTTACTAAAAAAAAATGTTTTAAACAGCACAGGGTCAAGAACAGATCACTAGGAAAATACAGATGAGAAACTTTCCCATATTGATATTGAAACACTAACAACTATAATTTGAGTTGGGTAATCCAAACAATTTTGTATTCTTCTAATTTGTATTACTGTCTATTAGATATCTTTTCAACTGTCCCACAAGAAGAGTATAAAATAATTTATCACACTATAATGAGTATATCTACCTACTAAAGAAGATCAACTGTATGTATATGTATATATATATATATATATATATATACATTATAACTTAACTACAAGTGTTTTTTAAGACTTAATACTTCTTATCACAAAAAAATCAAAGTGATAATAAAGTTTTAAATATGGTGTTTTCACATTAATTCTTTTTTTTTTTTTTCATTCCTTCTGTAGAAATATTACTTGGGACATTCTAATTAAAACATTATATTGTCAGCAAATGAAGTTTTGTTTCTTCTTGGCAAAGTTTGGGCCTTTGATTCTGTTTCCTAGCCTAACTCCAAGAGATGGCATTTCTATAATGATGTCAAATCTAAAGAATAACAAGTGAGGAGAAAGATCATTATTGCTTTATCCCTGTTTGTTATAGGAAAGTTTCTAGAGAAGAGATTTTTAACCAATGGACCATGAAGATTTTTTTTAAAGAAATGTTATCTATTATTTCAATATAATTAGATTGCTTTGTAATTCTTTAATTTTATTTTTTGCATTTTAAAAACTTAATTTTTAGAAGGAATTCAGGGGCTTCACTAGATTGCCAAAGGGGTCCATGACGAAAAAGAGGGTAAAAAGGAAAGAATCAGTTCTGAATTTTCTCCATTGCAAATAATTCTACTATCCCTTTTTGATATATGATTCTGATCATATTTTAAAGTCTTACATAGTCTAGTGTAGTTTAATGTTTCTAAACACAAAAGAGTATTAGATTTTTTGCCTAAGGAATTTTCTATAGCTAATGAAATACTAATATGGTTTTTATACCTTTTGTTGTTTATATGATCTCCCCCCCCCCCAATGTTTCATGATACATGAGTTGCTAGTATGAATCCAACTTGGCCACAATTAATTATTTTCATGATATGTTTCTATAGTTTTGTTTGTAGAATTTTATGTAATTTTTTGCTATAATTTTCTAATGTCTCTGCATTATTTGTACCATATTTATTTCACAAAAGAAGTTTAGCAAACTGCCTTTTACATTTATTTTTGAGAAAACAATTAGAGCAGAAATATAATTTACTTCTTGGATATTGGATTAAATTCACTTCTATATCCGTCTTGCCCAAGTATTTCCCCCCTTTGTGTAATTCATTTATAGTTTGTTCACTTTCTGTTTTTGAGTCTGAGATGTTGAAGAGTTCTCTCCTCTGATTTGTAAGTGTAGGTACTTTAAGTTTTCATGATATTGAAATTCATCAATTTCCTTTGAAATCTCACTTATGTTGGTATGCATTTGTGTGTAGCACACAGGAAACATTCTTGATGTGAGAAAAAATTCTCTACAATTAGAGCTAAAATTACTAAAAATTAAAGCCCAAAGAGAAATGGACTGCATGAAGGAGATAGTGTGAGAGTGAAAGAAGGGAAGACACTATTCAATGAAATCCCAAAGGGAGTATAACTATAGCATAGCAAGAAAGGTCAAGATTACTCAGAGTGCTCAGTGATTATGTTTAATGTAATCCACTGCAGCTGACAGCCGGGAAAGAAAGATACTATGTCATAAATGGAATTGGCAGTAATCTTCCAGAGAGATCAATTTTACTTATAATCTGGAACTAATAGGGTGCTTCCCCTGAAAGCAGATGGATTTCCTCAATGAAAGACAGGGGTAGAGAGGACAAGGAGAAAGAGATGTGGAAGGGAGGAGAGGGGGAGGAAAGAAGGTGAAACACAGGAGGAAAGGGGTTGAAATGGAGAAGAAAGGAAGGGGAAGGAAAAGAAGAAAAAGAAAGAAGGCAAGAGGCGTATTTGTATTCTTAGTTCAAGATGCAAAGTAGGTACTTCATAATGTGTACTCTAATACAAGCTGTTACCCATCAGAGAAGCCAAGAAGTTAAGCTACAAGAACGAGATGAAAGCAGTTCATATTAGCAGTCCTAACAAAGGCATCTACCTCTCTCCCACTCTGGGGTTGCCTGCAGGCAGTAGATAAAAGTCTAGAATTTATGGGTTTGTAATCTTAAACTGGTCCTTAAATAGTGCAGAAATAAAGCTAGCTAACACTGGGTCCTGGAACATTTGTTGTTCATGTTAGCTTCCCTTTGTGAAACCACTAGGTGGTGGTATGGGAGTATATGATCACCTCTAAGATATTTAAAAGTTGTCATTCAGGAATCAAAGTGTCAATGGGCTATCTGACTGGATTTGCCTTTTACCTTTAGGTCTGGCTCTTTACTCATTTATGATATTGTTTCTTAAACTTTTTTTTGTTTCAGACCCCTGTGAAATTCTGAGGAAGCCTATGGACCCCTTTTAAATGTATAAAATGAAATATAAAGGATTACAAAGGGAACTAAATATATATTAAAACATTAAAACAAGACAAAAACAAAACCAAGTTAATGGACATTAGGTTAAAAACACAATATAGATGCATGTGTGTACACACACACACACATACACACACACACACACACACACACACACACAATGAGGTCTGCTTCTCACTTCCTTCACAGAATCAAATTCTACAGTTCTCTTATTTCAGTTTCCTTCCAAGACACTCTCTAGCTTCAGACTCCACCAGCTGTCTTACCTGACTAGTAAATAAGGGAAGGAAGAAAGTAAAAGGATTGGTGATCAATTCATCTGGGATTACTGAAGCACTCTCTTTGTTATTCAGTCAAGTTCAACTCTCAGTGACCCCAAGGACCATACTGTCAATAGGATTGTCTTGGCAAATATACTAGTGGTTTGCTGTTTCCTTCTCCAGTGAATTAAGGGAAACAAAGGTTGAGTGACTGGGCCAGGGTCACAGAGACAGTAAGTGTCTGAGACCAGGTTTGAACTCAGGTCCTCCTGACTCTAGACCCAGCAATATGTCCAGTAAGTGACTTGGCTGCCTCCAGCATTTTCTTAGGTCTCCACAATATCACCTTTCTAATTTACATATTACACACTACTATCTGATTACTCCTCCCTGAGTCTCAAACCTGAGGTATGATGAGAACCTACCTAACCTCCTTCCTCAATGAATAACTATATCATATAAACCTATCCTTGAGATTCTGGCCTACTGGCCATCACTATTTCTATAACTCCCAGAGAATTTTCTCTTATTCCTATCTCCTTCAACCTAAATTATCTTACCCACCCAGGGATCCACTCTGAAACTTTGAATGTCTTCTATGGAATACAAGTTTCATAGATAATAAACTTGCTTTTATCTTGAATTTTTTCCTTTCTCACCACTTCCATTATCTTATATTTAGACCTGCCTTTCTCTTGATGACACAGCATACCAGGCCTCCTCCTGTATTCTTGGCACTTTCATTCCTTCTTTCCCTTGCCTCAGTGGTCATTGTCAGGGAGTTGAAATGTTTGCCATTCATTTCTAAACTCTGCCTATGACCATTACTTAGTAACCTCTCTTATTTAAGGTTCACTTAATCCACACTTTCACCAATCTAGATTCTGGTCACTGTTGTCTACTAAACTCAAAGACATTCTTCATTGCTTAAAACTGTTTTTCTCTATTCTTAAACTACTGCCTTCATATTAGGAGACTTTAACATGCACATTGATAATTCCTCAAACAACTTAACCTCCAAATACTTTGACTTAACTCATTTACCAAGACCTACTCCTCCATCTCACTTCAGTTACACAGAAATGACTATATACTAATGTCAACCTTATCTACAAGTGTTCTAATTCATTGAACATGAACTAAAATTGCCTTTTGGGATCATAGCCTATTGTTCTTCTACTCCATTTATAGTGCAACTCTTAAAGAGTCCCTTCTCACTGGCCTTTAATTCCACTACACAATGAAGCAGCTAGGTGGCAGACAGTGGACAGGGCACTGAGCCTAGAATTAGGAAGACCTAAATTCGAATCTAGAGTCAGACACTATGGGACCTTGAGTAAGTCACTTAATATCTATTTGCCTCTGTTTCCTCAACTATAAAATAGTGGTAGTCTCTCGGTGATCGAGAATGACTATTGTCTTTGTGCAGTTTCATCTACGGTGTACCCTCATGTGGCTTTGGAGTCCAAAGGCTGAGGCACAGAGTTTGTGACACATGGGGCATGGGATGCCAGTTGTTATGGGAGGTGCAGTTGTGGCCTGGTGTCGGCGTTCACGCGCAGCGGCAAGACGTCGACGTCGCTCATCTTCAAAGGTGGCGGCGGCATGGTTAATGCGGGTTCGCCAGCTGCTTCTGTCAGAGGCAGCGAGTTCTAGTTACTTTGGTGTAATGCCAGCCCACTTCAAGTTGGACTTTAGCTGATCCTTGTATCTTTTCTTTGGTCGGCCTTGTTTCCTGAGTCCAGCTGACAGTTCACCACAGAATACCTGTCTTGGTATTCGCTGTGGGTCCATGCGGATGACGTGTCCAGACCATCGTAGCTGGGTTTTGAGGACCAGGACTTCGATGCTGGTGGAGTTGGCTCTGTCGAGGACTTCCTGGTTGGTGATTCGGTCCTGCCATCAGATCCTCATGATTGACCGGAGAGAGCGTTGGTGGAATTGCTCCAGCTGTTTCATGGGCTTCCGGTACAGTGTCCATGTCTCACAACCATACAGGAGCGAGCTGAGGACCACTGCATTATACACTTTGAGTTTCGTCACAGTGCTTACACTGCTGTGTTGGAGGACTTTGCAGCACAGCCACCCAAGTGCCTGGCTGGCCTTTTGGATCCTGGCATTGATCTCATGGTCTAGGGACCTGTCGTTGGCAATGGTGCTGCCCAGGTACTTGAAAGTGTTGACGTTAGAAAGCCGTGTGCCATCGATTGTAATGCACGGCTGGTTAGTTGGCCTCCCTGGTGCAGGCTGGAACAGCACCTCTGTTTTGCTGAGGCTGATAGTCAGGCCAAACAGTTTTGTTGCGATGGAGAACCTGTCCACAATGGTTTGAAGATTATTTTCTTGGTGGGCCATGAGAGCACAGTCATCTGCCAAGAGAGCTTCCAGGATGAGTCTCTCTGTTGTCTTTGGTTTTGCAGTCAGGAGGCGAAGGTTGAATAGTGAGCCATCCAGTCTGTATTTGATGTAGATGCCCAGGTCTAGATGCATCACAGCATGTCATAATACTTGGGTGAAAAATAGGTTGAATAGTACCGGAGCGAGGACACGCCATTGGAGATGTTGAAGCGATCGGAAGTCTCTCCACTAGATAGGTCTTCCCCTGTCATGTCGACATGAAAGAGCTGGATCAGTTTGACAAATTTTGCTGGGCAACCAAGCTTGCTGAGGATCACCCACAATGCTTCCCTGTTCACTGTGTCGCATGCCTTTGTCAGGTCTATGAAGACAATGTAGAGATTTAGGTTCTGCTCAAGGCATTTTTCCTGCATTTGCCTCACCGTGAAGACCATGTCAATGGTGCTGCGATATGGTCGGAAGCCACATTGTGATTCAGGTAGGTTCTGCTCTGAAACAGATGATAGGAGTCTGTTGAGTATAATACGTGCAAGGATCTTTCCAGCAGTGGAGAGTAGTGATATGCCTCTGTAGTTGTCACAGGCTGTTCGTGAGCCTTTGTTCTTGTATAGGGCTACGATGGAGGCATCTCTGAGTTCTGGGGGCATGTCTTCCTCTTCCCATATGCTGGTCAGCACTATGTGGAATGCCTGGAGCGCCTTTCCATTTAAGGTTTTATACACCTCGGTTGGGATCCCGTCTTTACCGGGTGCCTTGCCTGCACTCATTTGTTTAATGGCTTTTTGGACTTCCTCTATTAAAGGAGGGATGTCAAACTGTTCAATAGTGTGGTTTTGGGGGATGTGGTCAAGGGCGCTTTGGTCGACTGAAGAGGGTCGGTTGAGAAGGTGACTGAAGTGGTCTTTCCACCTGTTGCTGATGCCCTTTTTATCTTTTATGAGAGTGTCACCATCAGAGGATAGCAAGGGAGTGGTGGTGGGATTTAATGACCCATAGACAGTCTTGAGGGCACTGAAAAATTGTTTGTAGTTTTTCGTATCAGCAAAATGCTGGATTTCTTCTGCCTTTTTTTCCCACCATCGGTCTTGCATCTTCCTGATCTCATGCTGCGCTGTGACTTAGAGAGACTTGAATCTGTCCTTTTTAGGAGCAGAGTTTGGGTTATTTTGCCACTCCATAAAGGCTTTGTTCTTTTTGCTCAATAGGTCTTCAACAGCAGTGTTGTCCTCGTCGAACCATTCCTGGTGGTTGCGTTGTTTGCGGCCTAGGACTGCCTTTGATGTTTCCTTCACTGTATCTCTGAACTGGTTCCATTTCTCCTTTGCGCTTCCAGTGAGTGGTCCCTTGGCAGACAGTTTGTTGTCCAGACAAGACTGGAATGTTTGCAAATAAGATGGATCTCTAAGACAACTGTCTTAGAGACACTGTCTTAGTGAACTGTCTTGATGCATTTTGGATGGTGATGCGCAATGCACATTTGAAGAGTCGCTCTAACCAATCTGTGGTCTGTCCAGCATTCGGCTCCTCTCATGACTCTGGTGATCTTTACATCCTGGATATCTTGCCGGCGTACAATGATGTAGTCAATGAGATGCCACTGTTTTGATCGTGGGTGCATCCACGTTGTTTTATATTTGTTTGCCATTCTGAACACAGTGTTTGTGATGGTGAGTTCAAACTCTGAGCATTTGCTGAGTAGCAGTAGGCCGTTGTTGTTCATTTTGCCCACGCCATGTTTGCTGAGCACTCCTTTCCATCTTTCATGGTCCTGGCCAACGCGGGCGTCGAAGTCTCCCAGTAGTATCAGCTAGTCATTTGTGGGCACTGAGTGCAGGACGGCACTCAGGTCAGAGTAGAACTGCTCGATGGTCTCCTCTATGCTGGTCAGTGTAGGGGCATATACGCTGATGATTGTGGCATACCAGTCTTTGCTGAGAGGTAAATGGATCTTCATGAGCCTCTCGCTGATGCCCAACAAGTCTGGCAGCTGTTTGAGCAAACTGGTCTTGATAGCCAGGCCAACATCATGGATTCTGTCTTCATTTGAGGCTCTACCTTTCCAGAAGAAGGTGTATCCAGTGGTGGGTTCGCTGAGTGATCCTTCTTCTGGTAAGTGTGTTTCACTTAAGGCTGCGATGTCGATGTTATATGGCGCCAGTTCTTTACCGATTAGAGCTGTTCTTCTCTCAGGTCTTGGGGTATTCTCTCTATCAAGTAATGTTCTGATGTTCCATGCTCCTAGTAGTAGTTACTTTGTATTTTGTTTCTTTTGATTTTGACCACTTAAAGGGATGACCTGCCAGCCGTGGTGTGCTGACAGGGTGTTTGTAGGGCAGGCAATGTTTGGGACACCTTTTCTAGTCCCCTTCCTTGATTAGGGTGAGCAGTGCTGTTCTAGAGAGGGCTGCTCAGTCGCCCAGGATGCTGCCGAACGTTCTTGATGCCCTACAGGGCCGAGTGACCACTGGTCCATGGGCCGCCTATGTACAGGATCGTGACTACAACTGCCAGTGGTCACCTCCATCTGTTGCATTGCCACTCCCCCATCGCCACAGGTCTTGAAGAGGGTGGACGGTGTTAGGATAGATGAGTGTGCACAAAGATACTTGTGCGTGAAAGAGATTTAAGTGGAAAAGTCGATGCACAGAGACACTTCCACTCTCTCAGCGTTGGAAGCCTGGGTCCAGTGGCATGAAAAATTGTTACGTCTGGAGACTTCCTCAGCTGCATTGGATGGCTGTGTTGTCTTTTGTGCTCCAACACACCCTGAGCACTCCACAGTGCTTTGCTGCGTCGCCATCTCAGCCTTTGAACCTTCTTATTGGTTTCTTCCGCCTGTTTCACCGAAGCAGTCTTCACATGCTGGGTGAGCAGAGTCCTGGTTCACCAGGGGTCAATGACCCGATGGTTACCCTCACAAGGTTTAGCCATCCTGTAAAAAATGTTTACTAACAAAAATTATCCCACTGCCTTAGATACTTTTCGAATATGCTTTATCAGAGCTTTTTCATATAGGGATGATATATAGACTCTGTCCTAGCACATTGTCTCATTGCACAGTTGAAATACTTAGCTTGGTCCAATTAACCACTTTCCAAGTTAAAAATCTTGGAATGATTTTTTAAATTTATATTTAATTTCCCTTAAATCTAAGGTAGTGTGGTGCAGAGGAAAAAAGCATTATATGTGAAAATCAAAGCACATAGGTCCAAACTCTGGCACAGGAAGTCATTTATATTCTCTAAATATGTGTTTTCTCATCTACAAAATAAATGGGATGTACTTGATTTTCCAAATCTAAATCTATGATGCTAAAATGAGTTATTCACTTTCACATAATTTGTCTCTTAGTATACCACTAGTGCATGTCTCAAATCTATACATACATATACATATATATACATACTTCAACCTATATCAGTTCTCAATCTATATCCATTTCCAAATCAACTGCCACACTCAGAACCTTGTCATCTCTTTAAAATTATAATCCTAACACTCCATTTACAATAGCCACAGAAAGAATAAAACCCTGTGAGTATACTTGCCAAAACAATACCAGAAACTACATGAGCATAATCACAAAAAATACTTTATGCAAATAAAGTAGGATCTAAATAACTGGAGAAATATTAATTTTTCATGTATGGGTAGAGTCAATATAATTAAAATGACAGTCATCCCTAAACTAATTTACTTATTCAATGTCATAAATCAAATTATGAATAAATGTATTATTGAGATAGAAAAAACAATAAAATTCATTTGGAAGAACAAAAGATAAAAATAGTAAAAGATTAATGGGAAGAAAAAAGTAAAGAAGTCCAACAGTACCAACAGTACCTATCTGGTATTGGCTAAGAAATGAAAAGGTAGATCAAAGGAACGGAAAAGACATAAAAAGAACAGTAGTAAAGGATTATCACAACAATTTGATAATTGTAGGCAACTGAGATAAGAAATCAATATTTGGTAAAAATTGCTGAGACAACTAGGAAGTTTGGCAAAAACTAGTATGAGGATAAGTGATAAGGGATAGAGAAAAATGCAAAGATTTTCTTTAAGAGGAAAAGAAGGATAAATTATAGATACAAACCCTGGGAGAAGATTCTGGAAGGAGAGGAGGATCTTAGGAGTTCACTGGGTTTAATGGTCTCTCCTGATCTGGCTTTCCTCTGAGCTGCTAAGGAGGATCTTTGCTCTGGCATTCCCTGAGAAAAGATTAATCTTGTGGAAAGATTAGGAAATTCCTGGGTTGGAGAACTGCCTTGGAGGAGACCTGCCTTTCCCTAAAGTACAGATATCAACCTGTCAGAAACAACTTGGTTAAGGTAAACCCAAGAGTTTTGTCAGGGACTTTGAGTTTACCTGGGAATCCAAACCAAGGCTTTGGGTAAGTACTCAGTACATCTGTGAGTCCTGCAATCTTAGCCTTTTAAAGAGAATCTGTAGTATATAGATAGCTTTTTTGGGGTCTAGATAATATCAGTGAGTGAATAAGAAGGGCTTGAGAAGGCAAGAAGGGCATCCCTGCAAAGGACACGTAGATTGGCGAGAGGAGTTATAGTTGTGTAGATTGAGGACTATCATTTCCCTACCCGCAGTAAATTTGTTTTTTTTTATAACTGCAAGAGTTATGCCTCACTTGCCCTGGGGGTTCCTAGTTGGTGTTTTTTCTCATTCCCGATCTCTCTAGGTCCTTTCCATTAAACTATCTCCTTTTGGAGGTAGTTATCTCTTTCATAAGGTATAGACTACTATCTTACACAATTCATTAAGATAAGATCAAAATGGACACATGATCAAAATATAAAAGGAGATATCATAAACAAATGAGAACAAGGAACATATTACCTAGTAGATTTATGGATAGGAGAGGAATTTATGTGTCAACAAGAAATTGAGAACACTGTAAGATGTAAAATGGAAAATTTTGAATCCATTAAATTGAAAAAATTTTGTACAAATAAAACAAATGTCCCAAGATTAGAAGGAAAGCAGAAAATTAGGGTAATTTTTCATAGACAGTTTCTCAGATAAGGATCTCATGTCTAAAATATATAGAGCATTTTGTCATATTTATGGGAATAATAGTAATCCTCTGTTAATAAATGTGCAAAAGATATGAATAGACAGTATTTGGATAAAATTAAAGCCATATGTAGGTATATATGAAAAAATTGTCTAAATAAATATTGATAAGGGAAATGCAAACTAAAACAATTCTAAGGTATCATCTTATACCTATCAGATGGGCTAAAATGACAAAAAGGCAAAATGACAAATGTTGGACAGAATGTGGAAAAGTGGAGACATTAATATACTGTTGATGCAACTGTGAACTGTGCTAACTCATATTTTGAAGAGAAAATTTTAAATTATGCTAAGAGAATTAGAAAACTCTCTATGCTTACACCTAGTCATTCTAGAACTGGATCTATTTCCCAAGTTAATCATGGAAAAAGGAAAAAAATCTTTAAGTTCCAAAATATTTATAGCAGCTCTCTTTCTCCTGGCAAAGAACAGGAAATCAAAATGCCCATCAGCTGGGGAAAGGTTAAACAAATTATGGTGTATTATTGTGATTGAATATTATGAGGCTGTAAGAAACAACGAGCAGATTTAATTTTCTTAAAACTTGACAAAGAACTATATGAGATAATGAAAAGTGAGATGAGTAGAACCAAGAAGACATTATATATATAGCTACAGATTTCAGATTTGGAAAAAAAAACAACAACCTGTGAATGTTTACATCTAGAGAATGAATTGAAAATGGAAACAAAACACATAATTTATAAATTTTCCAGACAAGGCCTACCTACTATGGTGGGGAGAAGCTGAATAAAAATTTAAAATATATGTAAGCATATCCCTTTCTTCAACTGACTCCACATATAGGCCAATCATCCACGTCACTAGATGGTTAAGTGACTGAAGCTTCTATTATTCAGTACATTCTTTATTCATGAAAAGAATTTTAAATTTACTTTATATATAACCTCACTAGTCATTTCAATTTGTCCAATTATGTGACCCTATTTTGGGTTTTCTTGGACAAGACACTGGAGTTGTTTTCCATTTCCTTCTTGAACTCTTGTTATAGATGAGGAACTGAGACAAACATATTTTAGTGGCTTTCAAAGGTTAAAGACATGGCTAATAAGTATTTGAGACCAGATTTGAGCTCAGTAAGATGAGTCTTTTTAGCATCAGGACCTTAAGTTCATTATATTCTATCTACCGCGCCACCTCACCACCCTCCTGGATTACTAACTTGTCACAGAAGAAGGGCTTGCAAAGCTCAATGAAACTATGTGCAAGGTTATTAAAGATGGACAGGTCATAGTGGATAGTTTGGACAAAAGGTAATCCACTCCAGTATCTTTGCCAAGAAAACTCCATAAACATTATTAAAATGATAACAGATCATCAGAAGAAATGCCCTTCAAATCAGGTGCCCAGGACATTACTGGGGAAGAGCAGAGGACAACTATTAGTAGCTCCAGAAAGAATGAAGCAGCTTGGCCAAAGTAGAAAGGGAGTTCTAGTGTCTAGTGGATGTGTCTAGTGATTAAAGGAAATTTAGATGCTATGAAGATTGATGCTGCATAGAAATCTGGAATGTAAGATCTATGTACCAAAACAAGATGGATGTGGTCAAACAGAAGTACATTTTAAACACAGTGAATATAAATGGATAGGAATGACTAAATTTAATTCAGGAGGTCATTAATGAGGGCAAGAGTACCTTAAAGGAAATGGAGTAGGCCTCATAGTCAATAAAAGTACATGCAAAACAATAATGGATACAATCTCAAAATCGACAGAATATTTCAATCTAAGGGAAACCTTTCAGTATCATAGTAATAAAAATCTATGCCCTAACCATTGATCTTTGAAGAGGTCAAGGTTGATCAATTCTATGAAGATTTACATCTTCTAGGAATAACAACAAAAAAAAAGTCACGTTCATTATGGGAGATTAGAATGCTAAAGTAGGAAATTAAAAGATAATTAGAATAACAAGCAAATTCATTCTAGAAATACAAAATGAAGGAAGTCAGAGACTAATAGAGTATTGTTAAGATAACTTAATATATCATCAGATATTACAATCAGATTGATTATAGTTTTCGCAACCAAAGGGGGAGAAGCTTAATACAGTCACTTAAAACAAGATCTGGAACTGACTGTTGCTCAGATCATGAGCTTCTTATTGAAAATTTTCAACTTAAATTGAAGAAAGTAGAGAAAGCCATCAGACTATATGAATATGAAATATAGGTGATAAATGCATTAAAGGGAGTTGGCTTTCTATTCCAGTAATTTCTTAGATACAGAGGCAAGGAATATTTATCTTAATGGCCCATTTCTAGGTGTTATTCTGACTGATCTCCTTTGAACCTTTTATTTTGTTTAGGCCTCAAGGTCTCTCTTCTCTTAAAGAGTTCCATATACTCTAGAGCAGCATTGGCTCAAGATCACATGCCCAAAGTGCAACTTCAAGCTGCCTGTGAGCCCCCTGCATTACCCTAGACAATGGAGGGAGGAAGTACTCACATTGGGCAGCTGGACAGAGAGGCAGGGCATGCAAAAAATGTCCTCTGGCGCTATGGAGAGGGGGAATGGAGCAGCCCCTTCAATGCCTTGCCAGCACCCATGCCATGGATTTGCCAATATAGCTCTAGAGAAATTGCTGAAGGGCCCTTCAACTACCAAGTATCCTTTTTCCTAAGGACAGTTCCTATAACTCATTCTATGAAAAGAGACAAAATAGCAAAATTTTGGTAATATGTCTTAGCATTATTATGGGAAATGAGAATTTGTAAAAAAAAAAAGAGAGAGAGAGAAAGAGAGAACCCTCACCAAGTTGAGATGATGACCCTGAGTGAGAGAGAAGGAAACAAAGATTTGACATTATCTTTCCCACAGAACTCCAGGCTGGAAAAGGTTGTGGTAGGTTGAATACCAGACTTGGAAGTTAAGAAGTTTACTGGCCTGCAAGTTACATCCTTACCTCAACTGTGGCCGAGTTTCCTAGCTATTACACTTGCTCATTGTCAGCACTTTTCATTGGAGAATTTCTCTCTGATTCCAAAGGTCTGTTACATAGTTTCTTGACCTTCTACTCCTTCTGTCATGCTTCCTATACCAGGTCTATTTTTTTTAAACTTCTTAACACCAGGATTGCATAATGGCAGCCCTTAGAGTCATTTAATTGGTAGCATCTCCCTTAGAGGAAGAGTAGGACCTTCCCAACAAGGAATGTGAAGAAGTAGCTGTGACACCTGTTTTAGATAGCTGGGATTGATTTCATTTCAAAAGGGTAAGGAAGCCCAACTTTGCTGTTTGAATGATCCAAGGGATTAGTCAATACTGGAGTTACTAATTGCTAGGACAGTTATCTTAACTCTCCAATTCGGTGTTGCTATCATGAAAGAAGCAGAGGCTAAGGAAAGCCATGTCCACTCAAACCACAGCTTTGTCTATAATAATCCTTATTATGGAATAAGGCAAGGGTCTTCATGAGAGTATAGTAAACTAATTTTCCATTCATTAAAGACATTTATTTATTCAGATCAACAAAAATATGTTTAAGAGCTATTGTACTAGCCACAAAAGGATATAAACTTTTTTTGTAAAAATTTTTAAAGGAAAGAAATGGCGCTAGTCCTTATGCAGTAAACAGTCTAGAAGCATCAAATTTAAATAACTACAACAAACAATTATCATTCAATAAATGTAAAGCAAAGTAATTCAATGTCACTTATCTTCTTCCTGCATTCCTTCTAAAATGAAAAACTATTACCAATCAAGTTTATTAGAGCCAAGAGAGATCTTTTTTTTAAATTTTATTTAGTCAATTGAGAACATTATTTCTTCATTACAAAAATCATATTCTTTCCCTACCTTCCCATAGCTGACGTGCACTTTCACTGTGTATTAGACGTGTCCTTGATCATAAGCTATTTCCATGTTGTTGATGTTTGCACTAGGATGATCATTTAGAGTCTACATCCCCAACCATACCCACCTCGACCCATGTAATCAAGCAGTTGTTTTTCTCCCATGTTTCTACTCCCACAGGTTTTTCTCAGAATGTGGATAGTGTTCTTTCTCATAGATCCCTCTGGGTTGTTCAGGAGGTCATTCCAGTTCACATTGAATTCCTCCATTTTATTATTCCTTTGAGCACAATAGTATTCCATCACCAACAGACACCACCTTTGTTCAACCATTACCCAATTGAGGGGCATACCCTCAATTTCCAATTTTTTTGCCACCACAAAGAATGCAGCTATGAATATTTTTGTACATATATTTTTCCTTATCTCTTTGGGGTACAAACCCAGCAGTACTATGGCTGGATCAAAGGGCAGGCAGTCTTTTAACGCCCTTTGGGCATAGTTCCAATTGCCTTCCAGAATAGCTGGATCAATTCACAACTCCACCAGCAGTGCATTAATGTCCTTACTTTGCCACATTCCCTCCAGCATTCATTACTTTCTGTTGCTGTCATGTTAGCCAATCTACTAGGTGTGAGGTGATAAGGGTTGTTTTGATATGCATCTCTCTGATTATAAGAGATTTAGAATACTTTTTCATGTGCTTATTAATAGTTTTGATTTCTTTAACTGAAAATTACCTATTCAAGTCCCTTGCCCATTTATCAATTGGAGAATGGTTTAATTTTTTTCTACAATTGATTTAGCTCTGTATCAACTGGAATAATTACACTTTGATCAAAGGTTTTTACTATGAAGATTGTTTCCCAATTTGGTGCTTCCCTTCTAGTTTTGGTTGCATTGGTTTTGTTTGTACAAAACCTTTTTAATTTCATGTAATCAAAATTACTTATTTTACATTTTGTGATTTTTTTCTAAGGCTTGATTGGTTTTAAAATCTTTTCTTTCCAAAAGATCTGACATGTATACTATTCTGTATTCACCTAATTTACTTATAGTTTCCTTCTTTATATTCAAGTCATTCACCCATTCTGAGTTTATCTTGGTGTAGTGTGTGAGATGTTGATCCAAACCTAATCTATCCCACACTGTCTTCCAATTTTCCCAGCAGTTTTTATCAAATAATGGATTTTTGTCCCAAAAGCTGAAGTCTTTGGGTTTGTCATAAACTGTCTTGCTGAGATCATTTACGCCAAATCTATTCCACTGATCCTCCTTTCTGTCTCCTAGCCGGTACCAAATTGTTTTGATAACCACCACTTTATAGTATAGTTTGAGATCTGGGACTGCAAGTCCTTCTTCCTTTGCATTTTTTTTCATGATTTCCCTGGATATCCTTGATCTTTTGTTCTTCAAAATGAACTTTGTTATGGTTTTTTTCTAATTCAGTAAAAAAAAGTTTTTTGGTAGTTCAATGGCACTGAATAAGTAAATAAGTTTGGGTAGCATGGTCATTTTTATTATGTTACGTCATTGTAGCCATTAGCAGTCTATGTTTCTCCAATTGCTTAGATCTAGTTTTAAATGCGTGGAGACTGTTTTGTAGTTTTGTTCATATAGTTCCAGTGTTTGTCTCAGTACATAGATTACTAAGTATTTTATATTGTCTAGGGTGATTTTAATTGAAATTTCTCTTTCTAATTCTTGATACTGAGATATGTTAGAGAAATATAGAAATGCTGATGACTTATGTGGGTTTATTTTGTATCCTGCAACTTTGCTAAAGTTGTTGATTATTTCAACTAGCTTTTTTAGTTGATTCTCTAGGATTCTTTAAGTAGACCATCATGTCATCTGCAAAGAGTGGTACCTTAGTCTCCTCATTGCCAATGTTAATACCTTCAATTTCTTTTTCTTCTCTAATTGCTACTGCCAGTGTTTCTAGTACAATGTTAAATAATAGAGGTGATAATGGGCATCCTTGTTTCACATCTGATCTTACTGGGAATGCATCTAGCTTATCATCATTACAGATGATGTTTGCTGATAGTTTTAGCTAAATACTGTTTATTATTTTTAGGAAAGGACCCTCTATTCCTATACATGCTAGTATTTTCAATAGGAATGAGTGTTCTATTTTGTCAAAGGCTTTTTCTACATCTATTGAGATAATCGTGTGATTTTTGTTGGTTTGCTTGTTGATATGGTCAATTATGTGGATGGTTTTCCTAATATTGAACAATTCTTGCATTCATGGTATAAATCCTACCTGATCATAATGAATAATCCTCGTGATCACTTGCTGAAATCTTTTTGCTAGTATTGTATTTAAGATTTTGCATCTATGTTCAATAAGGAGATTGGTCTATAGTTTTCTTTCTCTGTTTTTGACTTGCCTGGCTTTGGAATCAGTATCATATTTGTATCATAAAAGGAATTTGGTAGGACTCCCTCTTTGCTTATTATGTCAAATAGTTTGTATTGTATTGGGATTAGTTGTTGTTTGAATGTCTGATAGATTTCACTTGTGAATCCATCAGGCCTTGGAGATTTTTTTTTTCCCTTAGGGAGTTCTTTGATGGCTTGCTCAATTTCTTCTGATATGCGATTATTTAAGAATTCTATTTCTTCTTCTGGTAATCTAGGCAATTTATATTTTTATAAATATTCATCTATATTACCTAGATTGCCATGTTTGTTGCCATATAATTGGGCAAAATAGTTTTTAATGATTGTCTTAATTTCCTCTTCATTAGATGTAAAGTCTCCCTTTTCATCTTGGATACTGTCAATTGGGTTTTCTTCTTTCCGTTTTTTAATTAAATTGACCAGTACTTTATCTATTTTGTTTGTTTTTTCAAAATACCACCTTCTAGTGTTATTTATTAATTCAATAGTTCTTTCACTTTTAATTTTATGAATTTCTCTCTTAATTTTTAGGATCTCTAATTTAGTTTTCATCTGCGGATTTTTAATTTGTTTGCTTTCAAGTTTTTTGATTTGCTTGTCTAATTCATTGACCTCTGCTCTCCCTAATTTGATAATATATACACTCAAGGATATAAATTTCCCCCTGGGTACTGCTTTGCCTATATCCCATAGAAAGGATGTCTCATCACTGCTATTTTCTTCAATGAAATTATTGTTTCTATGTTCTTTAACAAATTTTGTAGAATCATATTATTTAATTTCAATTTAATTTTTAATTTGGCTCTCAATGTACCCTTACTGATCATTATTCTTATTGTATTATCATCTAAAAAGGTTGCATTTATTATTTCTGCTTTTCTGCATTTGTTTGAAATGTTTTTATGCCCTACTACATGGTCAATCTCTGTGAATGTACCATGTGCTACTGAAAAGGTGTATTCCTTTTTGTCACAATTTATTTTTTTCCATATATCTACTAAATCTAATTTTTAAAAGATTTCAGTCACATCTCTTACCTCTTTCTTATTTCTATTTTTATTTGATTTATCAAAATTTGATAGTGGTAAGTTCAGGTCTCCCATTAGTATAGTTTTACTATCTATTTCCTCCTTCAATTCCACCAGTTTCTCCTTTTGATATTTGGATGCTATACCATTTCGTGAATATTGTTGATTACTGATATTTCCTCATTGTCTATATTGCCTTTTATCAGGATGTAGCTACCTTCCCTATTCCTTTTAATCTGAACTATTTTTACTTTGGCTTTGTCAGATACCATGATTGCAACTCCTGCCTTCTTCCTCTCAGTTGAGGCCCAATAGGTTTTATTCTGTAAATCTTGAAATCTCTCAGACTTGTGAATGTTAAAAATTTCCCCATCGGGGAATTCTTAAATTGGAACAAATTCCCTACTGAGAAACATTCCCCATTTTGATGTGAGAACTCGCCAGGATCAGAAATGGGAGGACCTCTACTCTACCTGTACATAAGACTGCTTTAGGGGAGAAAACTCCTTCATATGGGAGGATCCCTACTCTACCCGTACTTAAGACTGCTTTAGGGGAGAAAACTCCTTGCTAAACAATGAAAGTACTTGGACCCATTTTCTGCGGTCAAATTTACTCACCCTCTCTTATACCTATCACAATTTATAACCTCAACCATTTTAACTCACTACAGTTTATGGGCTTCACTATTTTAAATCTCACAATTCCAAACTTTAATTCTAACCTTGTGAGTGTCTACCCGCCTTATGTGTGTTTCTTGTAGACAACATATGGTAGGATTTTGGTTTCTAATCCACTCTGCCTTTTGTTTTTTATTTATGGGTGAATTCATCCCATTCACGTTCAAAGTTATGACCGTCACTTATGTATTCCCCAGCATTTTGATTTCCTCTCCTAGTTCTGTCCAATCTTCTTTTGTTTAATCCTTTTAAACCAGTGGTTTGCTTTTAATCAGTTCCCCAAATACCCACCATTAGTATGCTTCCCTTTCTGCCCCTCCCTTTTTGTTTCATTCTGATTTTTTTTGGGTCTGTTAAATTTCCTCCTCCCTCTATTTCCCTCCCTTTTTGTACTCCCTCTCCCCTACCCCCCTTAGTTTTCCCTTCTCACTTTCCCTGTAGGGTAATATAGAATTCAATACCCCAATGGATCTAGATTCTCTTCCCTCTCAGAATCTATTTCACTGAGAGTAAGTTTTAAGTATTACCTATTAGCACTCTCTTCCTCTCCTTCTCATAAAAGTATTCTTCCCCTCCCCATGTGTCTCTTTGTATGATAAAGATTATCCTATTTATCTTATTTCTTCAAGTATCTCTTGGTTCCATCTTCAATTGCCCCCCCTCTCTTTCTTTTTTGCATATCATCTTATACCACTTATTACCCCAAACCCTTCCTATATTTGATTCTTCTAATTAATATAATAGTGAATATAATTCTTGAGAGTTACAAATAACATTTCCCCCATACATGAATATAAACAATTTGATCTTATTGAAGTCCTTAAAGAAGAAAGGTTGAATTTAAAAAAAAAAAAAACATTCTTGCCCCTTTTCCCTCTCTTTCTTATTTACCTTTTCATGTTTCTCTTGGACTTTGTGTTTGAATATCAAACTTTCCACTTGGTTCTGGTCTTTTCTTTATAAATACTTATAAATCTTCTATTTTGTTGAATAACCATACTTTCCCCTGGAAGTATATAGTCAGTTTTGATGGATAGGTGATCCTTGGTTGAAGACCAATTCTCTTGCCTTTCTGAATATCATGTTCCAAGCCTTGCAGTCCTTTGGTGTGGAAACTGCAAGATCTTGTGTAATCCTGATTGGTGGTCCTTGATATCTGAATTGTCTCTTTTTGGCTTCTTATAAAATTTTCTCCTTAGCTTGGAAGCTCTTGAATTTGGCAATTACATTCCTTGGAGTTGTGTTTTGAGGATTTAGTGTAGAGGGTGTTCTCTGAACTCTTTCAATATCTATTTTGCCCCGTTGTTCAAGAACATCAGGGAAGTTTTTTGGATTTTTTTTGTAGTATCATATCTAGATTTTTGTTTATTTCTGAGTTTTCAGGTACACCAATGATTCTCAAATTGTCTCTTCCTGATCGGTTTTCCTGATCTGTCAACTTGTCAAGTGAGATACTTTCTGTTTTCTTCTATTTTGTCAGTCTTTTGACTTTGCTTTATTAATTCTTGCTGTTTTGCAAGATCATTTACTTCCAATTGTCTAATTCTGGTCTTTAAAGTCTGGTTTTCCTTTTCAGTTTGGTCTATCCTGCTTTTCGTGGCTTCCAGCTATTTCTCCAATTTGGAGAGATAGTCCTTCAAACTGTTATTTCTTTTTGAACTATTTCCCATTTTTCTGGCCAGAAGGCATCCATCTTTTTGAGAAGCTCCAATTTAAATTCTTCAAGAGCTTGTGGGCAATTTTCATTTGGGGGGGGGGGGGATAAGAGGTTTCGGTGCAATTTTTTGTATTTCCTCTTCTATTTCCTCTGTAGCCTGGGTTTTTCCTCCCTAAAAATTATCCAGGGTCAGCCCCTTCTTCTTGTTTTTCTTGGTGTTGGGAAGTTGTTCCTGGGCACTGTTTGCAATCACTATGGTGGTTTTTCCTTCCCTTTCCAGTCAAAAATCTGAGTGAGGAAGGCAGGCTTTCTGTGTACGGAGCTAAGGCACAAGAATTTTGCCAGAGGCCAGCTCTCATATCTCTGCAGCTTCTACTATTTTCTCCCCTTCTCTGTGCTATCTCCCCATGGACATCTGCAGTCTGCGCTCTTCAGCCTGCTGGGTTTTCAAGTCTAGCTGCTCTCAGGGGTAGGTCTGTGGTGGTCTTAGTAAGCTGCCAAGGACAACTATAGAGGTGCCCCTCACTCCGTCTAGAAGTGCCCCTCACTAACTCACTGATTCTGGCGCACGTTATCTCTGACTCTGGCTCTGTAGGTGGGGTGGGGGAGGGTAGATCAGCTTGCCCAAATCCTACATACCTTCAATACTGAGCCCTACTATAGAGTCCCTTCATTCATATGAATTTGGTTTTATTTGTCTTTTGAGGTAGTCTATATCAGTAGGTGCTGAGGAGAGGAAGAGTCCAATGTCTAGACTGCCACCATGTTTACCCAGAACACACCCAAAAGAGATCTTAAAGGTCTTCAAGTCCAAATTTCACTGATGGGAAAAGTAAGGTCCAGATAGGTATAATGATCTATTTAAGATCACACAGCTAAAATGTATGTGAGCATGAATAAGAAATCAAGACTTCTGACTTCAAATCAAATGTTCTTTTCTCTC
Source organism: Monodelphis domestica (assembly GCF_027887165.1). Classification (NCBI taxonomy): domain Eukaryota; kingdom Metazoa; phylum Chordata; class Mammalia; order Didelphimorphia; family Didelphidae; genus Monodelphis; species Monodelphis domestica. The sequence continues at coordinate 171,775,413 of NC_077229.1, forward strand.
TACCTGTGGTTTTCAAGGAAAAATGTTAAAAGGTCATTCAAGACTTGAAGAACTTTGTGAGGATAAAAAAATGCAAGACCACAAACATTTTAAAATTAACAGAAGAAGCAGAAGTAAACTTTTAATACATGCTTTTTGAGAACAGTAATGGTTATGATATACTTCATATCTGAGTCAGTGACAGTATTAAAAAAAAGAAAAAATGATTAGAAGGCAATAAGAAAAAAGCACTTCTAAAAATAAATAAGGACAGAAACACATAAAAGTCAAATATTTTTAAAACCCCAGTTTTAATAAATCTGACTTTCTGATTTTATACATTAAGTTTTAAAATCTCTAGAAAATGAAAAAGATGAAAATAATCTTTTCCAAGGTTCAAAAATATTTTACTATAATGAAATACAAGTAAGAACATAGAAAAACAGTTAGTATATATTCATTTATGACATAAATTTGCTAGGGGAAAAAGTTAAAAAAAAAAACATGGCTATAAAAATGCCTTAAACCCTTTTAGTAGTTCTGCACTTCACATTTTTTGAAGAAGTGGAAGAGTGTACAGCAAAATCAAAATGGTGAAAAACCTCAAAAACAAGCTGTAGGAAGATAGGCTTAAGGAATTAGGAACATTTGTCTCAGAGTAGAAAAGACTTGGGGGAACATGATCACTGCCTTCAAGTATTTGAAGAGCTATCATGGGATAGCTAGATGGCACAGTAAATAGAGTGATATGCTTAGGGACAGGACAATCTGAATTCAAATCTAAACTCAGACTCTTGTGATCCTGGGTAAGTCAATTAACATCCGTTCATTTCAGCTTCTTCATCTTTAAAATGGGAATAATGATAGCACAGATCTCTCAGGTTTGCTATGAAATTCAAATGAGATAATAGATGTACAGTGCTTATAACAAGATCTAGAACATAATAATAATAACTTTTATATAGTACTTACTACATGGAAAAAGTATTTGAACTATTCTGCTTCACCACAGTAGGAAGAACATTCAGCAACAGGTCAAGTTTTAAAGAGGCAAATTTAGGTTTGTTATAAGAAGCAGCTTCCTATTATCTAGAATCATGCAAAAATAGAAAGAGTTGCCTTAGGAGATAGAGGATTCCACTTCATTGGACTTCTGCAAGCCAAGGTTACATTACCACTTTAATATGACTCATCTCACTATACTCCTAGATTTTATCAAGCTCTTAAAGAATCTCATCATCTTGCAAAGGTGATATTTATCTTGAAACTCACATCTCGTTAGTATCCCACAACTTCAAGGCGCTTTCTTCCCTCTAACTGAAGATGGTGGAGGGCAATGAAGGGCTCCCTTTAATCCCCCATTTAAGGAGGATGCCCCTGGCAACCATCTCATCATTTCCGATCTCACCTCTGGATTTCAAACCCTTCTCCCATAAATATACCTTTTTCAGTTTCATTGTACGTTTTGTCTTCTCCCATTAGATTATGAACTCCTTGACAGCAAAGACTATCTTTTGCCTTTCTTTGTATCCCTAGGGCTTAGTACAGGGCCTGGCAGGTGCTTAAAAAATAAGTATTAATCATTTATTGACTTACTGTAGTATGAATTCTTGTATGAACTAGATAACTTCTGAAGTACTTTTGATTTTGGCTACTGTGGGAGATAAAGTCAATCTAAGCCATTATGTCTATGTAGTACACATGAAGTAGTATTCTATAATGGAAAGAACACTAGATTTGGACTTAAAATACTCCCCACATTCTATACTGAAGTCATTTAGCCTTTCTTGGTCTGTTTCTTCCTCTATAATATAAGAATAAGTATAACAGATAACCAAAGGTGCTTTATAGCTCATGATCCTATGAACCAGTGTGCTACATATAGAATGTCATCCAAATGTTTTCTGATCATTTCACCAATTAATTCCTTATGAAAATATTATAAGTTATGATTCTATTAGGAAATTATATTATACTACTTGTGATGTTAAATACCATATTTATACTTAATTTCATTTTTCTATCATATTAAAAATTGTCATTTCTCTTGAAACACCGTAATAACTTATTATTACATAAAATATGATTCTATTATGAAGTTACATCATACTAGTTCTGATGTTAACTACCATATTTACAATTAATTTCATTTTTTCTATTATATTAATAAACTGTCATTTCTCTTAAAATAACTTAATAATTTATTATCTAAAATCTATGGTTACCCTGATTATACTTGAAAGCCATATTTATTTAAAATTAAATTGTTTTCTATCTAAAAACATAAATACTTAGAATCAATTAATTCTGATGACTTGGTACTATGGTTTACAACTGTTCCACTGAATTTTTCTGTTTACGTTTTTAAGTAAAAAGGGTAGTATATAGAATTCTCCTAATGTAACAAGTATTCCTCTAATGTTTTTTTTTTAATCTAAAAGATGAAAGACCTACACTGTCCAAATTAACACTCTTGACTAACCTTTCAAAATCAGCTTTTAAACTCAGTGAAGTAACCTATCACATTTAATTGCAGAGAATACTTCTTTAATCCTTAATAAGATGCATAGTTAATATAATTCATCAAAAGACTCAGAGACAAGTAAAATTTTACTTTGCAAATTATTAGTCATTCAACTATAATTAAAGAACTGTCATTTCCATTTAAAATTTCATGATTTCTAGATTTATAGTCCATCCATAAAATTAAAGTAAATGAGACCTTAACAAGAAATGAATTTCCTTTCTAATAACTTCTCAAGTGAATCCCATCTCATCATTTTTCAGTTAGGCAGGCAAGATGTCTTTTAAAATGGTATTGGAAAAACTAGAAGTAAAGTGCAGCTACTTGGGTAGCTTGCAGTAAAATACAAGCATTTGACCACCACTAAAGGTTATTTTTCCTATTAGGTAAGTTCCTAAGAAGATTCTATAAATCTAAAATTTGTATTTATTACTCCATTACCTCCAAATTTTAAACCTCTAGTGATAATTTCTGGGAAAAAAGTGATGAACGATATATTTACAAAAAGATAATTTAATTTAACTTTGAATTAAATGATGTTTGTTTCATTCTGAGATTTTAAATTGAGATGTACCTTGTGAAATTCTTAAAGGTCAAGCTGCTCCATTTTATTTTTTTTTATTTTATTGTTAGGAAGGGAAAATATACACAGAAAAGCTAAAGAACTCAAGATTCTCTTCCTACCAATCAGACTGCAAATAATAATGATAACGGCTAACATTTATGTAGTACTCACTATGTTCAAGACATTATACTTCATTTGATTCTCAAAACAACCCTGAGATATAAGTGCTCTATTATTTCCATTTTATAGATGGGGAAACAGGAAAATAACAATTGAGTCCAATCCTACAGTAAGGGTTTGAAGCTGGATTTCAAAATGGTTCTTCCTGACTCTAGGTCCAGAACTCTATCCAATGCAAAATCCAGCTGCCTTTAGAGACAACAAAAGATGGCAATTTTTACAAGAGCTATGGAAGTCTGGGTATACTCAATAGACTACTGGTGGAGGAGAAATTGGTCCAAATATTCTAAAAATTTAACATCAAACCATATCACAAAAGCCATTAAACTCTTACATATAATTTAACCAATGACTATTAAATTCATAAGAAAAAAGAAAAGAATTATGGTATAAACAGGTTCTTTCACATTAAATCATATTTAAGAATCATCTAACAGTTAGTATCAAAAATAATCTAATAATACTGCAGCACAGAACTTCACCATATAAGGCATTCAAAGAACTGACATTTCCAATATAAATGAGAATGTATATTCCAAAAGGCCAAAGGCTGTCCCTTACAATACTTACCTAGGATATGTAGCATACACTGTCTTTCATATTATAGGCACTTAACAAGTAATAAATACAATGAATTGAATTGAGCTAAACTGAACTGAATTAAATGACCCAGCTTAGGAACTTGCTAGAGGAAAGGAATAAAAAAATTAAACAAAAGAAGAAATATTACTTTGAAGATTGAAGGGGGCAGCAAGTAACAAATTTATAAAAATATGTCATTGTTGATATTCTGTGATCAATATATCAACTGGGGAATACAATTGTCCCTAACTATATTGTGGTTCCTTTATAGAGGCTTCAATGTATCACAGGTTTAAAAAAAAATCTAATTTGGTATCATGGAGTTTTCACTATATCACAGGATTTTATGGATGAATACTGTACTACTGTACACCTTGGAAATGCAGTATGCCACTACCATTTGCGCAACTTTGCCAACTTGAGATTATATATGCACACTATTGGCTGATGGAATAAAAGGTGACCAATCACAGTGCTGTGTTCTGTATCCTGGATGCTGATTGGCTCAGTGACTGTAACACTGATCTGTTTGCTCTCCTGCACTGTGCCCATACATTCAGCATCTCTCCTTGACTACTTCACATCAACATCTGATTGCTGCACATAGTGTTACTCTGCAGTGTTGAGTTTTTGTGAAGTTTTTGTAAAAGTCTGAATGTATTCAAGTCCTCTTCCACCCAAACATTCTGAGCCTTCTAAGGCTTCTGGCAGTGAACCAAAGCATCTTACCATCAAAGAATAACAAAATAAATATACCACTACTTTGTGGATTTTTCACCTATCGCAGGGGTGTCTAGAATATAACTCCTGCAACAGTTGAGGGATGAGGATTTAATCAGAGACACTTGCTATAACAATTTTTCCCCCCTCAGCTTTTTGCTTTTTTTCCCCCTGGGGCTGCACAAAACTTTTGAAATTTAATATAGTAAAAAGCATCCATTTTATAACTTGTAATGCACTCTATCTCTTGATTGATCATAAATCTTTCCTTGTCCATAGTTCTGTCAGGTAAACTACTCCATGCTTCCCTAAAGTGATAAATCATGTACCCAATTTGAACTTATTATATAATGTGAGATATTGATCTATACCTAATTTCAGCCACATTGCTTTCCAGTTTTCCCATTAGGTTTTAGTCAAATAGTGAATTCTTGTCCCCAAGACTTCGATCTTTGGTTTTATCAAAGACTAGATTACTATAGTCATTTACCACTGTATATTGTGTACTGTGTGAATTAAATATCATGGGGACTCCCATCCCAGAAACACTATAGATAGGTGGCATTGAGTCATGTGTTTTAATTTGCAAGCAAGGCTGTAATTCCTGACCAGTGGAAGTCAACATATGTGACATGTTGTCTGTTAAGGTGTGGAATGAATTAAAACTCTGGCTAATTAGAAAATATGAGTAGGTGGGATTAAAACATGGTTTAAAAGGCCAATGAGATAAGCATAAGGCTCTCTGTCATTTTTTCTTGGGGGGCCAGGGCTCCTCTCTCTCTTTCTACTTAACAGTCTTGCTCTTATCTTGCCTGGCCGTCTGGCTTGCGCTGAGCTGGCAGCAACTTGAACAGGGAAGTGGGGTCAAGAAAAGCCTGAAGTGGCTCCAGCTGCCACTTATCTTGGGAATGAATCTCTAAGAAACAGTGGCTTGAAGAAGCTGCCACTTGTAGCAGAGGCTGCCACTGAGCATGAGGGAACTTGGAGTCAAAGTTCACAGCTGGCTTGGAGACCTTTAGTTACACTACTCATACTTTCTCTCTCTTTTACAAATAATTATAAATTAAATGTCTCCAAGACTAATTTTAATTATAATAGTACCTAATTAATTCCACTGATCCACTCTATTTTTTAGCCAGTAGCAGATTGTTTTGATAGTTACTGCTTTATAATATAGTGGGAGATATGAAATGTCTATGTCATTTTTCTTCACATTTCTTTTCATTAATTCCCCTGATATTTTTGATATTTTTCCTTTCAATGGATTTTTTCTAGCTCTATAAGACTTTTTGACAGTTTTATTAGTGATAGCACTGAATAAATTAATTAGGTAGAATTTTCATTTTTATTATATTGACTCAGCCTACCTGTGAGCAATTAACATTTTTCTAATTGCTTAGATCTGACTTGATTTATGTGAAAAGCGTTTTGTAATTCTGTCCATATAGGTCCTAGGTTTATCTTGGCAAATAACTCACAGGTATTTTATTTGTCTGTGATGATTTTAAAAGGGATTTGTCTTTATATTTCTTGCTGTTGGGCACTGTTGGTAAAATTTAAATAATCAATTATTAATACTTTCATATTTAAAGTATGTATTTTTAAAGTATGTATGTATTAAAAATGCTAAGTATGAAATAAAATTTTGATAAGGCATGGAGGCCAATATAAATGAGGACATTGGGTATCTGGTGAAAAAAGTCATAGGAAGTTAAAAAAAAATGGCTAAGAACAAGAAATCAGAAAACACCATAAAAAAACTATTTGACCTTTTTTTTTTCCAGTTTGGCTAATTCAAGAAGGCAAAATGAAAATCATCATTTAAAAAATATGCAATTTTGTTATGTGTACTTAATATTAATAGAATATATCCTCAACATTTTATAGACCTATTTCAATTCTGTGGACAATCCCCCAGTGAGAAAAATTGCATCCTCTTCAAACCCTAATAGATCAGTCTTCATATATATATATATATATATATATATATATATATATATATATATATATATATATATATATATATACATATATATATGTGTGTGTGTGTGTGTGATTGAAAAAAGCATCATATAATTATCAATTTTTATGATTATTAAGCCCTCTGGTCTAAAACAGATTGTTCCTTGAACAATATGAATACACAGTTTTATGTAGGTTCACAAAAAAACATTATTTCCTGCCAGAGCTTTCTATTATGATCTGTTGGCATAATAATCTCAACATTACAATAAAATCTCATGGCCTTTAATGAAGGTGAACTAATAGAAAGCAATAACACTTTTTCTTTTGTTTAAAGTGAATTAAAACTAACTTTTTTTCAGAATATTTTCTAGATGTTAAAGATGTCCTCTTAGATATAACCCAAGGCACAATCATTGTACTGAAAGTCAAGAAGAGTTGTGTTTAAATTCCTGTTTCTGACATTTGCTTGTGAGTAAGCACAAGCAAGACTTTTCCAAGTTTCAGAAAATTGTCTAAGATGACATATTATAGAGTAGTTAAATTAGTGGAAAGAAAAACTCATGCTGTAAGTTACCACACTAATGAAGTCACAGGTCACTGACTTATTAATGTATTTTAGACCACATTAATTAAATGTCCCTTTCAATTAATGGTAAATATTAAGAATATTCCTAAATAAGAACTGGCCAATTTCAGACATATAATTTCCTCAAAATCAATGTTAAACTTCCTACTAGTTATAAAAACTGATGACAAAAATTCAAATAGGTCAAACACAGTTTCCAATAAAGACACAAAAGCAGATGATGAATTTTTTAAGAATATAATGATGTTTGTGAACAATTTCATTCAACAAAATGACACATTTATGAACACAATTATACCTTAAAGAATTTCTACCAAAACTATCTAATGTTAGGAATCAGAAATACTTATTAAATTGTACATTGTACATTGCATGGGAGCAGAAGAAGCTCTTTCCTTTCTCAGACTTCATAGGAGAAGAAAAAGAAATAATAGTATAAGAAAGTTATTAACAAAGAAATCTGCTTATACCAAAGTTTAGTCAACAAAAAAGTTCATATACCTAACACAATATTGTCATTGAGTAGGATAGGTCTAAAACCTATAAAATCTGTTTTGTTTTTTCCCCATAGATAAGGAATTTAAAACTGATTTCTCTTATCAAATTAATACATCATATGAAAATGTGGCAACAATATTTTGATTTAGAAAAAAGTATAAGCAGGGGTATGTTTGCATACACATTGATATCAATAACAGAGGAGATAATAATAAACAGAAAAAATATGTAATGGAACTTTAGTTTTAATCCTTATCAGGGCTCCAATTTTATATAATAATAAAAATAAAGGAATTATTAAAAGTCTGGTCCAAATAGCCACAGCAAACATATAACCAAGGGTATTTACTCCTTAAATTGACTGTTAATGATCAAGAAAACATTTAGACATGTTGCTTTAAAAATTATTGTTTCTGGTTTTTTTCATGAATTACAGTTCTCATTCAAATGGTTTCTTTTTCATTATACTCAGTTGCAAAGTTCTAAGGAATGGAAACATCCTCTAGCTGCCTTCAGCTTTCAGGACAGTTCAATAAATAATTCAGCAAACACTTACAAAAAACTTACTTTTTAAAAGGGTATAGTGACTGCCCAAGAAATTAAAAACAATAATCTCACAAGGCATGGAAAGACACATAGAGATGAACAAGACTAAACATATAAAAAAGGAATGTGTAGAACAGGATAAAATATTTTCATTAAAAATATATAATCACAAATGATGAGCAGAACATGTAAAAGGACAATAAATAATAGGTGGATAGCCCAAGGGTTCCACCTGTAACATGTCATTCATATAAGTAGCATTTCTACCATAAACTGAGAGAACTCCCTGTGGAGAATTTATTGAAAGAAATGAAAAAAATTCCACTAGATGAGTTTACAATCTACAGCATCAAAGGGCATATATAGAGTTCATTCTCCATGATTCTTGGGGGTGGTCTTTACAGATAGTACCTTTAATAAGAGATAAAACAGTAGGAAGTTTTTTTAATTTAGCAGGTGATCAATCTTTTGTTATACCTTGAGCAACTAAGTAGTCTATGTACAAGGCAAAGTAGTTAAAGTCAACCAAACATATCTTTTCTAATAATTCTGAGTTTCCTCAATTTCACAGCAAATGGCTGCTGTTTTCCCCAACTAAATATTACTTGTTTTGTGCTCTTAAGCATTTAAATCACCTCTTCTTTTGACATTAAGGTAAACTGCTTTGGTTGCAATTTTTTGTGAAGGAAAATATCTACCAAGTGGATAAAGAAACGTAGAAAATTTTTCCTTTAAAATGTGTATGTTAAGATGTCATTTAACTTAGAGGACATTAGTTTTAAATATATCTTCATTATTTATTTCAGGAAATAGAACTTAGAAATAGAAATAGAATTATAATAGAAATTATAATTATAATAATTATAACAGAAATTATAATAGAAAATAGAAAAGGAATTAATAGTAAATAGTTTAGAAAAAACTTCAAAATAATATAATTGCAAATTACTGTGTTTTTTAATTTTTGCCTTTAGTTGGAGAAATGTATAAATTCTTAAGCAGTCTTGTAGATGTTTTTGAGTAGTTAAGTATTGTACAGTGTGAAAGGCATAAAAAAACAAAATGGTTCTGACTTCTAAAATTTATATTCTACTTGGGAAGGTGGCATTAAAATAAATGTTAGGCACTTTGAGAAAGAAGAGAATATTGACAAAGTGAGGACAGGGAAGACCACAAGGAAAAATGGCACCAGTAATGATCCCTGAATAAAAATAAGGAATATGAGAGTCAGTAATAAGATCAGAATCATGCATTCTAGCCATAGAGGAGTAAGCTGAAATATGACTGAAAAGGTAGGTAGTTAAACAATGGAGAGCCTTAAATGCTATAATCAGGAATTTAAAATTTTATCCTAGAGTCAATCACTGACAACTTTTGGGCTCTGTTAAGGTAACATTCATGCTTTGAAAAGTTATTTTGGCTCTATATGAAGAACACATTAAAGAAGGGAGAGATTTTAAGTAAAGGGATGAATTAAGAGGCTGTTATAATAGTCCAGGTAAAAGGTAATAAGACGGTAGCCATGAGAATTCAGAAGGAAGATCTGATAGTAATAGAAGAGGTAGAAGAAAGATCAACAAAATTCTGAAAACTGACTGAATATGGGAGATGAAAAAGAAAGAACATGGTATTATGACTTTAGGGCTAGAAGGCATTGTTCAAGGGCATCTAATTGAATCCACTCATTTTCCTGGAAAGGAAATAAGGGTCCAATACATTATTTTGCTAGAGATCACAAAAATACCAAGAAACAGGGCAGGGATTTGAATTTAAGATCTTAGACAATAAATACAATGTTTTTCTTCACTGCGAAACATTGTCAAAAATGAATCAAAAAGGAGAATTTACTTGCCTGAAAGAATCATGATGATCTCTTCAGGAGAAACAGGTAAAATTGTAAAACAGGTTTATGAAGGAAGATAGCTGGATCTGTCTTGCATATTGAATTTGAAATGCTTATTCCAAAGGAAATGTCTAGCACACAGAAGATAATGAAAATTGGCATTCAAGAGCAAGACGAGTAAAAAATTTACAAATTTTAGAATCATCAATATAGGGACAGATGATATTAAAATCCATGGGAAACTGAGGAGATCTTCAAGAAAGAGAGTTTACAAAGAGAAGGAAAACAAAGACTAGACTTTTCCTATATAGCCTTCAAAAAAGGAAAGTCTGATGGAATACTAACAAAGACCATAGAGAAAAAAAATGTCAGGAAATTAATGCTTCATACTCAACACATCTGCCAAATCTATCAATCAAAAATCACCTTTGTTATGACCCATGCCCTTAAAACTTTTACTCTCTGCTAAATAATAATATAAGTATAGTTACAATACCCTTCCCAAATGACAAGAGGCTTACCATTTAATGGTGCTTACCTGAATGGACTATCAGGAGATACTATTTTTAAAATGATTGAGAATTTCGATATCAAAGAGATAGAGAAATCATTAAGGTCTTTTTCAACATCTGGTAATGCCACAGTTATCTAAAGGCCAGACTCCCTCAAACTTTGAGAACAGACACTCTCTCAACTTCATCTATTTCCATTTCACACTAGCAGAAAATGAAAAAGGTCTCTTGGCATTAAGGAAAATTGCTATCATAAAAGCCATAATTTACTTTGTCAAAGAGGCTATGAACATTAGCTACAGATGTGTCAGCTGAAACAAAATGAAAAAAAAAAGGTCATTCCATATAAGATTAAATACCTTACTTCCAAAATAATTCCTGAGGATACCAATTCCAAAGCTTTATAGTGTCAAACAGGTGTAGAGCAGGCATTTGTGCTGGGCTCCAGTGGCAGAAATACAAAATGAAACTGTTCCTACCACAGAGGAGATTGATTATATTCTATTGGGGAGAGATTAAAGAGTGTGAAACTTTGTTTGGAGACATGGAAGGAGGAGGGGTTTTCTTCTCTCTCCTCAAACCTCTTGATGAAGTGTGGGCATGTTCTCTGGCACCTTGATGAAAAGACATAGGAAAACCCAAAATTATTACCTGTCTGTGGCTCAGAGGGCAAATATTCCTCAGAGGAGCCATCAATTTTCCATGATTTATGACTCAATATCTTATATCTGAACGGACTAGGTTAAGTGTTAAGAGATAGACACAACAAATTACTCTTTAATTGGGTTATTAAACAAACACCCAGATTTTACTTCAGGGAAATCTTTGAATAAAGCATGTGATTTTCATTCTATGATGAGTGATAGTTTAATGACATGAATCAATGATTCAGAAACAATTTATTAACATGACTGAAATGAATGATTCTATTAATGGAGCAAAGTAACTAAGAGCAGGATAAGTACAGAACTGGTAACCAGGAGAAACAAAGAGTAATTTATTCTGGCAACAATAATTATAATCATATCATTTATTTGTTACTTTATTTCCATATAATAATTTTGTTTATTGTACAATTATTATCTTTAATTTGCTAATGAACATGAAGCTTTAAGAGATTACATAATTTATACTTCTAGGACAGGATTTTAGTTCATCTTTCTTTTTTTAAAATTTTATAATATTTTATTTGTTCATTTCCAAGCATTATTCATTAAAGACAAAGATTGTTTTCTTCTCCTCCCCCCCAACCCCCATAGCCGACGCGTGATTCCACTGGGTATCACATGTGTTCTTGATTCGAACCCATTGCCATGTTGTTATTATTTGCATTAGAGTGTTCCTTTAGAGTCTCTCCTCTGTCATGTCCCCTCAACCGCTGTAGTCAGGCAGTTGCTTTTCCTTCGTGTTTCCACAGTTTATCCTCTGCTTATGAATAGTGTTTTTTCTCCTGGATCCCTGCAGATTGTTCAGGGACATTACACCGCCACTAATGGAGAAGTCCATTACCTTCGATTATACCACAGTATATTAATCTCTGTACAATGTTCTCCTGGTTCTGCTCCTCTCGCTCTGTATCATTTCCTGGAGGTCGTTCCAGTCTCCATGGAATTCCTCCACTTTATTATTCTTTTGAGCACAATAATATTCCATCACCAACATATACCACAATTTGTCCAGCCATTCTCCAATTGATGGACATCCCCACATTTTCCAGTTTTTGGCCACCACAAAGAGTGCAGCTATGAATATTTTTGTACAAGTCTTTTTGTCCATTATCTCTTTGGGGTACAGACCCAGCAGTGCTATGGCTGGATTAAAGGGTAGACATTCTTTTGTTACCCTTTGGGCATAGTTCCAAATTGCCCTCCAGAATGGTTGGATCAGTTCACAACTCCACCAGCAATGAATTAATGTCCCTACTTTGCCACATCCTCTCCAGCATTCATTACTTTCCTTTGCTGTCATGTTAGCCAATCTGCTAGGTGTGAGGTGATACCTCAGAGTTGTTTTTATTTGCATATCTCTGATTATAAGAGATTTAGAACACTTCTTCATATGCTTGTTAATAGTTTTGATTTCTTTATCTGAGAACTGCCTATCCATGTCACTTGCCCATTAATCAATTGGAGAATGGCTTGATTTTTTTGTACAATTGATTTAGCTCTTTGTAAATTTGAGTAATTAAACCTTTGTCAGAGGTTTCTATGAAGATTTTTTCCCAATTTGTTGTTTCTCTTCTGATTTTAGTTACATTGGTTTTGTTTGTACTAAAGATTTTTAATTTGATGTAGTCGAAATAATTTATTTTACATTTTGTGATTCTTTCTATGTCTTGCTTGGTTTTAAAGTCTTTCCCCTCCCAAAGGTCTGACATGTATACTATTCTGTGTTTACCCAATTTACTTATGGTTTCCTTCTTTATGTTTACGTCATTCATCCATTTTGAATTTATCATGGTGTAGGGTGTGAGATGTTGATCCAAACCTAATCTCTCCCACACTGTCTTCCAATTTTCCCAGCAGTTTTTATCGAATAGTGGATTTTTGTCCCCAAAACTGGGATCTTTGGGTTTATCGTATACTGTCTTGCTGAGGCCTCTTGCCCCTAGTCTATTCCACTGATCCTCCTTTCTGTCTCTTAGCCAGTACCAAATTGTTTTGATGACTGCTGCTTTGTAATATAGTTTAAGGTCTGGGATTGCCAGGCCCGGCTCATTTGTGCTTTTTTTTTTCATTATTTCCCTGGATATCCTTGACCTTTTGTTTTTCCAAACGAACTTTGTTATGGTTTTTTCTAATTCAATAAAGAAAATTTTGGGGAGTTCAATGGGTATGGCATTAATAGATAAATAAGTTTGAGTAGGATGGTCATTTTTATTATATTGGCTCGTCTTATCCATGAGCAGTTAATGTTTTTCCAATTGTTCAAGTCTAGTTTTAGTTGTGTGGAGAGTGTTTTGTAGTTGTGTTCATATAGTTCCTGTGCTTGTCTCAGGAGATAGATTCCTAGGTATTTTATTTTGTCTAAGGTGATTTTGAATGGGATTTCTCTTTCTAGTTTTTGCTGCTGAGTTGTGTTGGAGATATATAGAAATGCTGATGACTTATGTGGGTTTATTTTGTATCCTGCAACTTTGCTAAAGTTGTTGATTATTTCAATTAGCTTTTTGGTTGAATCTCTAGGATTCTTTAAGTAGACCATCATGTCATCTGCAAAAAGTGATAACTTGGTCTCCTCCTTGCCTATTTTGATGCCTTCAATTTCTTTTTCTTTTTTAATTGCTACTGGTAGTGTTTCTAGTATAATATTAAATAATAGAGGTGATAATGGGCATCCTTGTTTCACTCCTGATCTTACTGGGAATGCATCCAGTTTATCCCCATTGCAGATGATATTAGCTGATGGTTTTAGACATATATTCTGTTTATTATTTTTAGGAAACACCCTTCTATTTCTATGCTTTCTAGTGTTTTTAATAGGAATGGGTGTTGTGTTTTATCAAAGGCTTTTTCTGCGTCTATTGAGATAATCATGTGATTTTTGTTGGTTTGCTTGTTGATGTGGTCAATTATGTGGATGGTTTTCCTAATACTGAACCAGCCCTGCATCCCTGGTATAAATCCTACTTGATCATGGTGGATGACCCTTCTGATCACTTGCTGGAGTCTTTTTGCTAGTATCCTATTTAAGATTTTTGCATCTATATTCATTAGGGAGATTGGTCTATAGTTTTCTTTCTCTGTTTTTGACCTGCCTGGCTTTGGGATCAGTACCATGTTTGTGTCATAAAAGGAGTTTGGTAGAACTCCTTCTTTGCTTATTATGTCAAATAGTTTGTATAGTATTGGGATTAACTGTTCTCTGAATGTTTGATAGAATTCACTGGTGAATCCACCAGGCCCTGGGGATTTTTTCTTAGGAAGTTCTTTGATGGCTTGTTGGATTTCATTTTCTGCTATGGGATTATTTAAGAATTCTATTTTTTCTTCTGTTTGTCTAAGGCAATTTGTATTTTTGTATATATTCATCCATATCACCTAAATTGGTGTATTTATTGCCATATAATTGGGCAAAGTAATTTTTAATGATTGCCTTAATTTCCTCTTCATCGGAGGTGCTGTCCCCCTTTTCATCTTTGATGCGGTTAATTTGCTTTTCTTCCTTCCTTTTTTAAATTAGATTGACCAGTACTTTATCTATTTTGTTTGTTTTTTCAAAGTACCAGCTTCTTGTCTTATTTATTGAAACAATAGTTCTATCACTTTCGATTTTATTAATTTCTCCCTTAATTTTTAGGATTTCTACTTTGGTTTTCTGATGGGGTTTTTTAATTTGATCACTTTCAAGTTTTTTTATTTGCATTTCCAATTGATTGATCTCTGCTCTCCCTAGTTTGTTAATATATGCACTCAGGGATATGAATTTACCTCTGATTACCTCTTTGGCTGCATCCCAAAAGGTTTGAAAGGATGTCTCGCCATTGTCATTTTCCTCGAAGAAATTATTAATTGTTTCTATGATTTGTTCTCTAACTAAATGATTTTGGAGTATCATATTGTTTAATTTCCAATTAGTTTTTGATTTGGTTTTCCATGTACCATTACTGATCATTATTTTTATTGCCTTGTGATCTGAAAAGGCTGCATTTATTATTTCTGCTTTTCTGCATTTGTGTGCCATGTTTCTGTGACCTAATGTATGGTCAATCTTTGTGAATGTGCCATGTGGTGCTGAGAAGGTGTACTCCTTTTTATCCCTATTTATTTTTCTCCATATGTCTATTAATTCTAATTTTTCTAAGATTTCATTCACTTCTTTTACCTCTTTCTTATTTATTTTTTTTATTTGATTTATCTAAATTTGATAATGGTTGGTTTAAGTCTCCCACTAATATGGTTTTATTGTCTATTTCTTCCTTCAATTCTCCTAGTTTTTCCATTAGAAATTTGGGTGCTTAGTTCATCTTACAGTGCTGGTTATACTCTATATCATTGCACTTCTCATTCCGAATTAAATTATAATAACGTGTGCATGTGCCTCTAACCCATTTTTAAATTTAAGATCCTTTCATTTAGATATGGTTTTACTTTCCTTTTTTTTAATTACAAGTGCCTAACACATATTACCAAGTTGCTGATTAAACTGAACTTAGTTACTGAAATACTATCACCCAAGTAATGCCCTCAGGAGCTACTCTGGTACCAAGGGAAAACTAGATAATCTGATCAAGGAGAAAGTAAGAAAAGGAATTGATGAAAAGATCAGTATCAAAACAGAGAAGTCTGAGTAACATATAATGAAAATTTATGGCTAATAGGACACCCCAAGAAGAAAATTGGGTTGAGAGGAAAAGGTCCTACTACTAAGTATTCCACTGTTACAGAACTATATCACAATGCTTTCCAACCACAAATCCATGTAAACTCACTGTTGAAAACATGAAATGTATATATGTGTGTGTATATATATATAGTATGTTTTTATATGCACATGCTCAATGGAGCTTTTTAGCAATAAACTCTTATTAATAAATATTAAAAATTGGTAATTCTATTTCTGTTGATGATTTGGCCTAGCTGTCCCCTTCTCTTACTTCATAATATTGTTTACTAAGACACTGCGAATGTGACAACAATGCATAGAACCACCACCAATGTTTATAATGATGATGCCCAGTCATCAGAAATACTTTCTACTTTAGGAACTATGCCCAAAGGGCTTTAAAAGACTGCTTGTTGTAATGGAGAAAAGGTTTGGGGATGGTAAAGGGAACAGGATCTAGGAGAGGACAGTTGATGTTTAGAGTTGGCTCAGAGAGAGGAGAGAGGGTTTGAAGATTTTCGCCCTACTGCCTTCCTTCCTTAGCTATGGCTAAGATTTGCTCTTATCCCTCTGGTCCCCCCTCTACTACCCAAGACTAAAGGGTTTCTTCTTAGGAAGATGTCTCTCCCCTTGATCTGTTCACTCACACTTGATTTACACCTTGGGGGAAAAGATAACTACTTTAATGTCAATTAACTCAATCAGGGTAATACAAAGGAATAACTGGCAGGGAAAAGAATGGGAAAGGATAGTGGGAAAAAGGCGGTCCCTGTCTCTCTCTAAAACCCTTTCTCCCCAACCTCTTCCTCAAGTTTGGGGGGAACTCAGGCTTTGGCAGCCTAAAACCCCTGAGAGAAAGTTAGGTTGCCTAACCTTGGGTTTGGTCCCTTGGCCACAGTTCAGACCCAGGGCAACAGGAGCAGAGGTAAAGTCTGACTGAGATTCAAAATATCTTTTATCAGGTTTCTCTTCAGTGAGTTTCTTTAATTTGAGAAATGTTGGGGGGAAGGATTTACAGTTATAAGAAGGAAAAAGTTGGATAAGCCACAGAAGAAAGTCTTATTTACCACTCCCTCTTCAGCTTCTCCAGACTGAGAAACCAGCTGCTCTTCCAAGGGAACTTCCTACTTATCCTCAATATTCTATTCTTCCTAGGGCCCCTCCCACAATGAGGTGATCAGATCCACATACTCTTCAGCCTGGCACTTTTATTATGTGCCAGTCTCTGTCACACTGCCCTTTGATCAGGCCATACCACTGCTGGGTTTGTACCCCAAAGGATGATGAGGAAAAAGCCTTGGACAAAAAATATTTATAGCTGCGCTCTTTATAAATGGTGGCAAATAATTGGAAAATGAGGGGATGCCCTTCAATTGGGGAATGGCTAAACAAATTGTGGTATCTGAATGTGATGGAATATTATTGTGCTGAAAGGAAAATAAACTGGAGGGATACCATTTGAACTGGAAAGACTTCCAAGAATTGATGCAGAGCAAAAGGAGTATAACAAGGAGAACATTATACACAGAGACAGATACACTGTGGCACAATAGAAGGTAATGGACTTCTCTAATGATCTAGGACAATTCTGAGGGACTTAAATGAGAAAGAATGCTATCCACATTCAGAGAGAATTGTAGGAGCAAAAATGCAGAAGAAAAACATAGGACTGATCACATGGCTTGATGGATTCAGGATTTTGACTTTAAATAATCACTCTATTGCAAATATTAATAACATAGAAATAGGTTTTGAACAATGATACATATATAACCCAGTGGAATTGCTTGTCAGCTCAAGGAAGGGAGAGGGGAAGAAAAGAACATGAATCATGTTAACTAAAGAAGAATATTCTAAATTAATTAGAAAATAAAAAAAGAAATTGAATAAAATTCAATGAAAAGAAATACTAAAGAAATGCTTTCTCCTTTACTTAAAAAGATATGAACTGATTAAAAGTCAAGAAATAAAATCCAAAAAAGTAATATTCACAATAAACTAAAAAATATAAATGGCAACAACTAAAAAAAACACATAAAACAAAACAATGCTATATGCCTATAATAAACAAGTTGGCTCTAATGAAAGGATGAGAAAATATACCTCTCTCCTTTCATTGCAAAGGTTTGTAAATAACTCTGCAAAGGTAGGAGGAATGGAACATTATATTTCTTTTAGACTCAGCTGATTTTTCAGGCTTGTTATCTAGAGCTTCTTTTCCCCCCTTTCATTATCATTCAGTGTTATAGCAATAGTTTTCTGGGTAGAAAAACAAAGTGGTATCTATTTGGATATGAAAGTATATAAACTTAAGGGTTATTCACTATGATCAGGTAGGATTTATACCAGGAATGCAAGAATGGTTCAATTCTATGAAAACCATCCACATAATTGACCATATCAACAAGCAAACCAACAAAAATCACATGATTATCTCAATAGACACAGAAAAAGCTTTTGACAAAATACAACAACCATTCCTATTGAAAACACTAGAAAGCATAGGAATAGAAGGGTCTTTCCAAAAAATAATAAACAGTATCTATTTAAAACCATCAACCAACATCATATGCAATGGGGATAAACTAGATGCATTCCCAATAAGATCAGGAGTGAAACAAGGATGCCCATTATATCACCTCTATTATTCAACATTGTACTAGAAACACTGGCAGTAGCAATTAGAGAAGAAAAAGAAATTGAAGGTATTAAAATTGGCAATGAAAAGACCAAGCTACCACTCTTTGCAGATGACATGATGGTCTACTTAAAGAATCCTAGCGAATCAACTAAAAAAGCTAGTTGAAATAATCAACAACTTTAGCGAAGTTGCAGGATACAAAATAAACCCACATAAGTCATCAGCATTTCTAAATATATATCCAACACATCACAACAGCAGGAATTAGAAAGAGAAATTCCATTCAAAATCACCCTAGACAATATAAAATACTTAGGAATCTATCTCTCGAGACAAACACAGGAACTATATGAACACAACTACAAAACACATTCCACATAATTAAAACTAGATCTTAGCAATTGGAAAAACATTAACTGCTCATGGGTAGCATGAGGTAACAACAAAAATGACAATCCTATCCAAATTAATTTACTTTTTTAGTGCCATACCCATCGAACTTCCAAAAATTTTCTTTATTGAATTAGAAAAAACCATAACAAAGTTCATTTGGAAGAACAAAGGATCAAGGATATCCAGGAAAATAATGGAAAAAAAAATACAAAGGAAGGTGGCCTTGCAGTCCCAGATCTCAAACTATACTATAAAGCAGTGGTCAGCAAAACAATTTGGTACCAGCTAAGAGACAGAAAGGAAGATCAATGGAATAGATTTGGGGTAAATGACCTCAGCAAAACAGTCTATGACAAACCCAAAGATCCCAGCTTTTGGGACAAAAATCCACTATTCAACAAAAATTGCTGGGAAAATTGGAAGACAGTGTGGGAGAGATTAGGTTTGGATCAACAGCTCATACCCTACACCAAGATAAACTCAGAATTGGTTAGTGATTTAACATAAAGAAGGAAACTATAAGTAAACTAGGTAAACACAGAATAATATACGTGTCAGATCTCTGGGAAGGGAACGATTTTAAAACCAAGAAAGACTTAGAAAGATCCACAAAATGTAAAATCAATAATTTCAACTACATCAAATTAAAATGTTTTTTGTAAAAACAAAACCAATGTAACCAAAATCAGAAGGGAAATAACAAATTGGGAAACAAGCTTTATAACAAAAATCTCTGACAAAGGTTTACTTACTCAAATTTACAAAGAACTAAACCAATTGTACAAAAAATCAAGCCATTCTCCAATTGATAAAAAGGCAAGGGACATGAATATGCAATTTTCAGTTAAAGAAATCAAAACTATTAATAAGCACATGAAAAAGTGCTCTAAATCTCTTATAATCAGAGAGATGCAAATCAAAACAACTCTGAGGAATCACCTCACACCTAGCAGATTGACTAACATGACAGCTTTGGAAAGTAATGAATGCTGGAGGGGATGTGGTAAAATTGCGACATTAATTCATTGCTGGTGGAGTTGTGAATTGATCCAACCATTCTGGAGGGCAATTTGGAACTATGCCCAAAGGGCGCTAAAAGACTGTCTGCCCTTTGATCCAGCCATAGCACTGCTGGGTCTGTACCCCAAAGAGATAATAAGGAAAAAGACTTGTACAAGAATATTCATAGTTGCGCTCTTTGTGGTGGCCAAAAATTGGAAATCACGGGGATGCCCTTCAATTGCGGAATGGCTGGACAAATTGTGGTATATGTTGGTGATGGAATACTATTGTGCCAAAAGGAATAATAAAGTGGAGGAATTCCATGGAGACTGGAACAACCTCCAGGAAGTGATGCAGAGTGAGAGGAGCAGAACCAGGAGAACATTGTACACAGAGACTGATACACTATGGTACAATCGAAGGTGATGGATTTCTCCATTAGTGGTAATGCAGTGATCCTGAACAACCCGGAGGGATCTACAAGAAAAAACACTATCCACATTCAGAGGGAAAACTGTGCGAGAGAAAACATCAAAGAAAAACAACTGCTCAATGAGATGGGTTGAAGGGGATATGGTTGGGGATGTAGACTCTAAATGATCATCCTAGTACAAATACCAACAACATGGAAATGAGTTCTGATCAAGTACAGATGCAATACCTAGTGGAATTGCATGTCAGCTATGGGAGGGGAATGGGGAGGGGAAGAAGGAATAGAAAATGATTTTTGTATCCAAGGAATAATGTTTGAAATTGACTAAATAATTTTTTTTTAAAAAGAGAGTATATAAACCTAAAGGAAGACATAAAATTATATAATCCCTTAAGACAAATTTCCTCCTCAGACATACAAACATAATTACAATTGCATGAATATTCTTCAAAATTCACCTATGTGCAATGCCTCATTACCCAGTGAGTAGATAAATCAATCATCATTGTTTATACAGAAAGCTCAGTTACATTGGGGGGGGGGGTGAGGGGGGGGGGGGGAAGAACCACCTGACTGGAATTCTTCTTCCTGGCTTCAAGGCCAGCTCTTTATCCACTATGATGCTTCTCACCTGGTACCTTAATTTTACGGAGAAAGAAACTGACGTCAATGGAGTATGCCATAGATACTTATAAAAAATATATTAATGTACCATTAATTTCTATAATAAAAATAGAATTTCAAAGGTGCTACTTCTAAATCTTGAACTAAGAGCTATGGTAGTTTGTAACTAAGTTACACTTTGAAGACAGTGTCAGAAGTGTAACTAGAAACAGAAGCTCTGACCTTTGGTCCAGTGATCTATGATATCGCTTCAATAATCTCTAGCTATTTATGAGCATCTTAATAAGAAAACCCTTT
This sequence comes from Monodelphis domestica, assembly GCF_027887165.1. Taxonomy (NCBI): domain Eukaryota; kingdom Metazoa; phylum Chordata; class Mammalia; order Didelphimorphia; family Didelphidae; genus Monodelphis; species Monodelphis domestica. The sequence goes on from NC_077229.1 coordinate 171,796,628, forward strand.
TTTCTACTTCAAAGGCCAATATAGATACTTTGTAAATTTTTTACCATTTTCTTTGTAATTATATTCTAAAATTTTATAATTTTCATGTAAATGGAAAAGCTATAATTTAAATGTCTATCTTATTAAAGAAGACTAGCATTTCTGATTATTCATAAAGAAATTATAAATTAATTATACAAATTTTACTATTCACTGTGATCAGATTTCACATAATAGTCAATACAAGGACTGATTACTATTCCAAGTACTTGAATCTATGTGAAAAGCAAAGTTAATATTGCTAAAAATACAAAAAATTCACAGTGCATTTACTCCCTGGCCTCTGAGTGGTGAAGAAATTACTGTCACTTTCACAACTGAAGGTATGCACAAAAGTATAATGATAAATACACATCAGAGAAATCAAGGATAAATACCTATTTGTAGTTGCAATGAGTGACATGGATGATATGAGAAGATCAGTGTCAGTAGTAATAAGAGTTTTACACTCATATAAAAAGGGAGTAAAAAGAAGGCCTTCACCTCTATTACAAAGCCACCTTATTTCCATATTCGGAATATAGAGGCAGCAAAACATCTATTTCTCAGGAATGTTATGGTGACTTTATATGATTAAATATAGAAACCATTTTCAAAGGACTTGTTTTGTGGCTTTTTTAAAAAGTTATTTGTGTTATTTAACACTCCTATGAGGATTCTAAATGTTAAAATTGTAAAAGAAAAGGCACAGATCCTCTGAAGTCAGGGAAACTGCATTCAAATCATTCCTTTGGCAATTATTACCTGTGGTCTAGTCATATAACATCCTTGGCCCTCAGTTTCCTTATTTGTAAAATGAAGGTACAAGACATGGTGGATAAAGAGCTGGACTTGAAGCCAGGAAGACCTGAGTTCAAGTGTGTTTTCATCTGAGTGTGTGACTGAGCAAGTCATTGAAACTCTCAGTGCTCTAACTCAAAAAAAGACTATGAAGTTACAGGAAAGTGCTAGTGTTCACTAGCAGAGCATATTTAATCTTCTGGTAGTTTCCAATGAAATTCCTAGTCCTATACAAGAGAATTGGACTGTTTGATTTCTGAGGTTTCTTCTAGCTCCAGGTCTCTGAATCTTTTGATACATAAAATATTCTTAACAAAAACCTAAATGTTCAACTGAAATTTTTGAATCAGCAGCAAAGAAGGAAGAGCAAGGAAGATGGATGAGAAAAAATAATAAAGAACAAGACAAATAAGAAAGAAGAATTCTGAAAAATATATATTTCATAAAAGTCTAATAATACTTTACCTTTTTACACTGCAGACCAATAGAGAAATTAGCCACAGGGAAAATGCATTATTTTACAATGTGAGCAAGTGAAAATGGGTACATCCCCAGTCAACAAGAACTCGCTTCCTGTGGCCCAATTAGAATTTGTTTCCTGGGATTCTCTGTCATTTCTGATTAAACCAATTCTAAAATTACTATTTTTTTAAATTATGTTTGTTTATTTAATTAACTTAGAATATTTTTCCATGGTTACATGATTCATGTTATTTTCCTTGTAAGGATGATGTTAGAAAATAAGTATTGTTTTATTAGTTTAGGGATGAGAAGTGGCTGCTTGAGAAAAGAACTGGAGTTTGAAGCAAAGATGAGAGAACGTGTTAATTTCAACTGCTCACAATTATAACCATTTTTTCTATGTCAATTACTCTTTCTGGCAGTTGGCAGAGACTCAGTCAGAGCCTCTCTCTCAGGGCTGGAGGAGGTAACATCTTTGCCTCTCTCTCTGTCTGAGGGAAAGATCTAAAGGAGCTCAGTGCTTTCCTTTCCCAACGTGGAAAACACTATTGAATATCTACTGTGGTTTTTATAGATTTTTTAAGTTTGAGAAAAACCTGATCTTTGGCTTGGATGCTGAGTGTTCAAAACTTAGAGACCTAACTTGATTCTTGTTGAGACTCAACCAGCTAGCCTTTACTATTTTATAATTTGAAGGTGAAGTTAAGATTTATAAGAATATTAGTGGTAGTTTTTATTTAGAGAATATAAATGTGGGTTGGTCAGATCAGGGAGTATTAGTATAGCCTGTGAAACACAGGAGAAGTGGTTCCATGGAGAGTTTATTTGGGTGGATTTAGAATCCCTTAGAATTAGAAATCCTTTATTTATCCTTATATATTTCAATAAAGATTTTATGTGTATAATAAGAGTCTCTTTAGCATCCTTGTGCCTGGCCCTGAAGGGAAGTTCACATTTGAGCTTCACTTCATCACTGAGGATACTTTTGATTACATCTATCAAAGGTAACTGAACAAATCCAAACTGTTTGAACCCGGTTAGTGAGTTAAATAGTTTTGAAAAGTTTTGAACCTATATTGGAACAGTTTTGCCATGTAAATATTTTATTTTATGTAGCTCACCATAATTTATTTTTATATCCTCCCCTTTTTTCACCCCCTCCCTTAGCCAACAAGCAATTCTAGTGTGTTTTACATGTATCATTGATCAAGACCTATTTCCATGTTATTAATATTTGCACTAGGGGTATCGTTTAGAGTCTATATCCACAATCATATCCCCCTCGAACCAAGTGATCAAGGAAATATTTTTTTCTTGTGTGTTTTTACTCCCATAGTTCTATCTCTGGATGTGGATAGTGTTCTATCTCATAAGTCCCTCGGAATTGTTCTGGATCACTGCATTGCTGCTAGTAGAGAAGTCCATTACATTCAATTGTACCACAGTGTATCAGTCTCCATGTACAAGGTTCTCCTGGTTCTGCTCCTTTCACTGCAGTAATTCCTGGAGGTCATTCCAGTTCACATGGAATTCCTCCAGTTCATTATTCATTTTAGCACAATAGTATTACATCACCTACATATACCACAGTTTGTTCAGCCATTCCCCAATTAAGGGAATCCACTCATTTTCCAATTTTTTGCCACCACAAAGAGTACAAGTGTAAATATTTTTGTACAAGTCTTTTTCCTTATTATCTCTCAGAAATTACTCTTGACTTGATAGTCTAGACTATCATAGTCTTTGTCTCAAAAGTGATGTCACAGTCTATTAATATCATGTCAGTTCCAAGATGCAAAATAATTATCATTTTTGGATCAGTACAACATGGCTTTAAGAAAAAAAAAGATTGGGGGTTTAATAAAGGCTCTTTCACTATGGTATTTATGGTAAGAGTAGTGCTGGAACAATTACACTAGGAAATCAGGTTAGAAGGAGAACTGGGATTTTCACTGCTCCCCCCTCACCCACTTCCTGGGTCTTTCGGTTGATTTTAACAATTTTTCAGAGAAGATAAGTTAACAGTAACCTTTCAATAGATTAATTTCACAATATAAACCAGGCAAAGGGAATTTAATTTAAAGGAGGGAAGTTAGGGAGATAGGATAGGGCAGAGGGAATCTACCTATTATAAAGTTCAATATAAGGAAATATGCCTGATTTGTCCTTAAGGGGAAATTGTTAATAACTTGAAAATGATCTTCAGAGCTATGCCCCAAACTTTTCCAAGATCAAATCATTGGTCAGGAATTCAGAGAAGTTATATGCTGGCTCCTCTCTCCCAGTTCAAGAGAGCAGAAATGAAGTTTCATATGTTGACTTTCTTAACTGTCTCTCTGACCAAATTCTTCTCTGGAATCTTCCCTTCTCTCCTTGATTGACAGACCACCAAGCTTCCATTCCTTGCATCTCTTTGCAAATCTCTCTGTTGTGGCAACCAGTTTCTCATGGGGGTAGGGGTGGGGGGTCAGGAGTTGGGTAGCTCAGTGGATTGAGATCCAGGCCTAGAGAAGGGAGGTCCTAGGTTCAAATCTGGCCTCAGACACTTCCCAGCTGTGTGACCCTGGGCAAGTCACTTAACCCCTATTGCCTAGCCCATACCACTCTTCTGCCTTGGAACCAATATACAGTATTGATTCTAAGATAGGAGGTAAGGGTTTTAAAAAAAAGGAAAAAGGAAAAGAAAAAGAAAAAGAAAAAGAAAAAAGCTTATAAGAAGACAGAGGAGTTAGGTTTCCAGCTTGCCGACTTAATGAGCTATGTGATCTTGAGCAACTCTGTTAACCTTTTTGAGAATGTTTACTAACTTTACAATTTTGGACCAGTGCTATGAAGTTCAAGGGAAGAATTCCATCTAATAATGTAAATCTTGCAAGAGCAGACTCAGGCAATGAGAAGTTAAATGTTTCCTCAAGAGTTGCAGAACAACTGTTTATTGAGAGGCAATATTTGAATTTCCTTCTTCTTGACCAACAGTAAATATACTATACTCTAATGCCTCCCATAATGATGAATGAGACATTAAATCTGTGAAAGGACAGATATCAATGAGCTACACACTACAGAAAGTAGCTATAGTAATGGAATAAGAATAGCACTAGAGGTATACAAAGTTCACAAGACATAAAAACCAAGAAAGAAGTCAATAATAAAATATACAACATATAATTAGTTATTAAACATCTAGTAAGCACCTATATATTTTCTAGTCATTGTGCTAAGCACTGGAGATATAAAAAGGAGCAAAAGACAATCTCTACACTCAAGGAAATTCCAATCTAATAGGGAAATTTGCCAAGTATAACCAATAAGCAAGGCAAAGTAGACATCCTAATTTGGGGAGGAAATTTTTGCCTAATAGGTATCACTAAGCTAACACATTTAATGATAGTCTAAAATGATAATTATTGGCTAAAATATAACAAAATAAAATCTAGTAAAACTGAATTTAATATGAACAAATAAAATTTTACTTGGGTTCAAAAAAATCAACTTCACAAATACAAGCAGAGGATAAGTGCCTAAATAGCTGTTCATCTGAGAAAGATTTGAGATTTTTAATTTAATACAAGGTCCATAATTCACCACTATAATATGGCATCCAATAACGTTAACAGATCCTAAATTAGCAGCATAATATTCAGAATTGGAGATCAGATTTATCCTGATCAAACTAATCTAAAATATTATGTTCTCTTAATAACACTATTCTGAAATAGATGCTGCTTCTCATTTAATTCAATAAATCAACTACAGCATAGTATAGCAGATAAAGTATTCAATTGAGGCATCAGGAAAGTCTCTGTACAAATCCTGCCTAACTAAAGAATTGCTTTATATATTAATTTCTTCATGTGATGATGGGTATAATCCTAGCTATTGTTGCAAATATCATGTTGCTGAGAGGATCAAATCAAATAAGATATATAAAGCACTTTACAAGCCTTGAAGCAGAGCACTAATTTATTTATTTACAACGAATTCAATTTCAATATTTGTTTTGAGTGACAAAATTTTGAGTCTAAATTTATGCTTAAATTTATTTGATATTTTCCTCTTTCATTTATTTATTTTTTGTACCCTTTTATACCCTTAGCAGTGGTCATGGCAATAGGATTTAGTATTTAGACTGATGTAATATGTACATTTTGACATATTTTCTGTATTTCCCAAAAATATAGTAGAAGTAATAGGGAAGAAAGAAGGAATTTTTTATTAATGGAAACTTTCATATAATGTTTTAAAGCTAAATAAATTGAAAATAACTCTATATTACCATTAAAGTATTTAGTATAAGTGGTAACAATATAAAAATCACTAGCTAAGGAGGCAACCAGGTGGCTTAATGGGTAGAGAACCATACCTAGAGATGGGAGGTCCTGGGTTCAAATCTGACCTCAGACACTTCCTAGATGAATGACTAAGCAAGTCACTAAACCCACATTGCCTCTTCTGCCTTAGAAACAATACATAATACTGATTCTAAGACAGAATGTAAGGGTGTTTTTTTTTTTAATCATTAGTTAAGGAAAAAGACTTGTACAAAAATATTTTTAATTGCGCTCTTTATGGAGGCAAATAATTGGAAAACAAGGGGGTGCCCACTGATTGGGGAATGGCTGAATAAATTGTAGTATATGATGATAATGGAATACTATCGTGCTGAAAGGAATGAGGAACTGGAGGAATTCCATGTGAATTGGAAAGACCTCCAGGAATTGATAGAGAGTGAGAGGAGCAAGGAGAACATTGTACACAGAGACTGATACATTGTGGTACAATTGAATGTAATGGGCTTCTCTACTAGTAGTAATGCAAAGATCCACGACAATCCAGAGGAATTTAAGAGGAAGAACACTATCCACATCCAGAGAAAGAACTGTGGGAACAGAAATGCAGAAGAAAAACATACGATCGATCACATAGGTTGAAAGGGATAAGATTGGGGCTGTGGCATTAAATGATCACTCTACTGCAAACATGAATGACATGGAATTAGGTTTTGAACAATGATACATGTATAATCCAGTGGAACTACCTGTCTGCTTTTGGGGGGTGGGGATGGAGAAAAGAGATGGGAAGGAATCATGAATCATGTAACCAAGAAAAAATACTCTAAATAAAATAAATAATAGCAAAAAGGCAAAATGAAAAAAAAATCCTTACCTTAGATATGTATATCAAACTGATATAAAATATAGTCTTCTTGGCCCATGGGCGGTCAAAATTAAAGAATTCATCACCAAATGGTAAGCCTAATAGAAATCAGCTTCTCAATACATAGCCAAGCAGAAGATATGAGAAAGAGCACATATAGTTATTACTGGGATCAAATCTAAGACTACTCAAAAGAGAGGCTGATGTAGTTTTTTAAATCCAGTCAGCTCCATGCCACAATGAGGTGCTGGAATAGGAATTTTCTTATTAACTAAATATATTAATCTAATACCTGTTTCTCAAGATGAGTAAATTTTAAAAAATACTTATCGTACACAGCATTATTCTAGGTATGAGATGTTACAAAAGAAATAAAATATATACTTTATACATCAGTCAGTCAATAAGGATTAATTAAATGCTATATAGTAGGCCATGTGTTAAGCACTGGGAATACAAAGAAAGGCAAAAGAAAGGCTTTCAAGGAGCTGAGCTCACAGTCATTTGGAAGGCAACATGCAGGCAACTATGTACAAATAAGATAGATAGATAGATATATGGTATAAATATGCATTTAATTTTTATTTGCATATATATTTAAAAGATTTATACAGGAAAAACTGGGAGTAGTCTCAGAGGAAAGGCATGAAGATTAACTAGAACTAAGAAAAGCATCTACACAGAAAAGAAAATTAACTTAGCAGGATGTGAAGGTTGAGATGAGGAGGGGAAATATGTTTGAGCAAATGTCCAGAGTTGGGGATCAAATGTCTTAAACTGAGGAAGCCAGTATTGCTAGATAGCAAACTACCTGAAGAATTTTAAGATATAAGAAGACTGAAAAAGGTAGAAGGGTATGCAGGACTTTGAATGTCAAACAAAAGATTTTATATTTGATCCTGGAGGTTACAGAGAGGCACTGGAGTTTATTGAGTGAAGGTGTGACATGATCAGAACTGTGCTTCAGCAAAATCAATTTGACTTCTGAGGGAAGACTGGCCTGGATCTGAGAGAAACTTGAGTCAGGGAAAATATACAACAGGCTATTTCAGCAGTTCAGGTGTGAGATAATGAGGGCCTATCTCAAAGTGTTGGCAGTGTCCAAGGAAAAAAGGGAACATATGAGTATGTTAAAAAGGTAAAATCAATTTAGCATCAGATTGGATTGGGGGGGCTGGGGGAGATAAAGATACAAGGGACTAAAATCATAAAAATGAGCAAACAAAAGTAAAAATCCATATACCAATGTGGTCAAAATAAAAACAAGAAAGCAAAGACTTAACACTGTTGAGTCAAAAGTAACCATTTTCTGGGAAACATTCTATACTGTTTCATAGTTATTAGAACTGCTTCTCTTGATACCATTATTTTTTAAAAATTCTTACCGTCTGTCTTGGAATCAATACCATGTATTTGTTCCAAGGCATAAGAGCAGTAAGGGCTAGGCAATGGGGGTCAAGTTACTTGCCGGGGTCACACAGCTAGGTAGGGTCTGAGGACAGATTTGAACCCAGGACCTCCTGTCTCTAGGCCTGGCTCTCAATCCACTGAGCCACCCAGCTGTCCCCTCTTGATACCATTACATATGAAACACTATCACTAAAAACTATGATGAGGGAATATAAAAACAATTCAATGTCTCCCAGAATTATCTAAACACATAATTTATAATTCAGATAAATACAAATATGTATTTAAAAGATATATTAGAGAAGGAAAAGTAGTTTGGAGGGTCATACAAAATTTAAGGTATTGGGTTTGGGTTTTTTTTATGTTTTTAGATACAGAACTTAGTTAAGGCAATAAAAGAGAAAAATAATCATATTGCTAAATTTGACCCATCCCAAAAAAAGAGAGGGACTAGAAACAAAATAAACCTCTCTTCCTTATTTAGAAAAAATAAATGTTTATCTCCTTAGTATCAGTTCTAAGACAGAAGCGCTACAAGGGCTGGGCAATCAGGGTTAAATAATTTGACTAAGATCACACAACTAGGAAGTATATGAGACCAAGTTTGAACCTAAGTCCTACCCATGTCAGGTCTGGCACTTGATCCACTGTGCTACCTAGCTGTCACTCTTTCCTTCTTTTCACACTAAAATCCTAGTATGAATAAAAATAAAATACTTAGACTGGTTTTATTTTTATAAAACAAGAGGGCAGTGTGAGAGAAAAGTGGGAGATTGATAAACTACTATGTGTTGCTTCTGAAAAACAAATTTTAAAAACTATCAGCAATAAGATGACCTTAAAAAGACATACAGATATGCTAAGTAAAAGTGAAAATAATGACCAATAAAATATAAGCTCTACTTACTGCTGGTTTCTGGAAGAATTTAAAAGTGTTAAATCCTTTTTACAGAACTCTAAAGGATAAACATGAAGACTTGTCATGATTAACAGCTTTGCTTTCATCTCAGTCAAATTTATTGGGAAAATGGAAAAGACTGCAAGCTAGCTAGACCACTTCAATTCAGATTTGTTACTTTAAGGCTTTTGGCCATAAAAGAATTTATGAACCTTATAACTCAATCTTCAAACCAACATTTATTCAATTCCTCCTAAATTCACATTTAATAAATTTAAACTAAGTTAGGTACTCTTCAAAAGGGGAGAAATTTTAGTTTAGGGTTTTCATTAACTTTATCAACAATCAAAACAATGAAATGAAAATATTCATTGCTAAAATGACCTCACAACAATGTAAGTACTGACTACAAATCTATAAATACAAGCAGCCTTTTGAATGAACTGGTGATTCCTTAAAAGGGCACTGACTGTCATGATGGTATTATTTCAACCATAAAGCCTAGAAAAATACTGCTGCCTAATGAAAACATCTTTGAGTTGACCAAAATATGTAGTCCTTAAGATATTTTTAAATGAATAATTAAACTACTACATAAAACATGTAATCTCAAAAACGTGGCGAAAAACATTAATATAACTGTTGACTTTATTAATATACTAGGACTAACATGCTATAAATAAATCTGTCTAAATTCAATTTTTAAGTGTCAAAAAATGGGGGGTAGGCAGAAGTACTTATGACCGAATTTTTTCCAATCACAGAATACATGTACTTAAACATTATGCTTCTATAAGAAAAGCAAATCACCCCTCTTTCTTCCTTAGCTGTAACACCGAGTTGAACTTGAGTTGCTTATAATGACCCTAGTTACTCAGCTAAGGTTGTCCTGCACAATTACAGATAATGAATGCATTCTTTCACAAACTGATGTAGAGATTTCTTAAATCACTAAAGTTTCTTTCAACAGAATAGAGTATTTTTCAGAGCAAATTAAATATTAAAAATGGATATGTTTTTAAAGTAACCATAGGTAATAAAAAGTTGAGGAAGTGGAACCTCATCTGAAAGGCCCTGATAATTCAATAAAGGCTCTTCGGTAGAGTAACATAATAGAAGTAACATATCATGAAAAATAAACTAGCAGTTGCATGAAGGACAAATAGGATGAAGAAGACCAGAAAATGTTAGAAAGGAGGCTAGTGCAATAATTAGGCATGAAATGATTAAATGTCAGCAGAAGAAATAAAAGGGAAGTGATAAATCTAAGATTTTTTTAAAAAAGATTAAATTGTTAATTAGATATGCAAATTATGAGGAAAGGCTCACATGTCTCATAATACATATCTGAAAACTTTATAGCACCCCACATATTGAGGGCATAAAAGAAGTCAGAGATGCCTAATTTATTTTTAAAATCACTTTTGTAAAGTCTGTCTACATGATTGCTTAAAAATTTAAGCATTTCTCCAACTAAAGTCAATACTGAAAAAAATCATAGTTTGCAATTATTTAGTTCTTTAACAGCTATTATTTTCAACTATTACTATGATTAATTTATTTTTAAATTTAGATTCAAGAATTTACCTTCCATTTCCTCAAATAAGTAATGAAGATGTATTTAATAATGAATGTCCACTTAAGTCAAGTGACACGTAAAACATAAATTTTAAAGTAAAAATTTCTGTTTCTTTGACCCATTGCTGGATATTTTCTGTCACAAACAATTGCAACTAAAGCAATTTACTTTAATGTCAAAAAAAGGGGTGATGTAAATGCTTAAGAGCACAAAAAGGGTAACATTTAGTTGAGGAAAATATATTTCTGTAGAGAGTCTGAGAAAACTAAGAATTATTAGAAAAGATCTCTATGGCTTGACTTTAATTACTTTGCCATGTTCATAGACTGTTTAGCTTCTGAACCTAAGTTATAACAAAAGAGTATGATCTACTGCTGAGTTAAAAAGACTTCCTACTACTTTTATCTGTTAGTAAAGCTACTGTCTACAAAGACCTCCCCCAAGAATCATGGAATATGAACTACAGGCTTGCTTGGGTCTAGTTGCTACATCCCAGCCTGCATTCATTACTTCACCCCATTAACATTCCATACTGAGAGCCCTTTGCCAGTTTTATGAGGCGAAACCACAAAATGTCAGGTTAACAAAACCCTCACGCAGTAATTTCACCTTGAAATACTGCCTGTCAAACTCCACTTCCAAGATTTTCAATAAATTACTATCTCTATAAAGCTGGTTAAGTTAGGTAACAACATTTTTTTTTAAATCAGAATACAATCAGGTTTCATCAAAATATGACCAGATCTATTGATAATACAAAAAGGCAATAGCAGTGACTTCATGTATCTGATAAACTTATTTCTAGCTGCCTTAACATTACAAGAAGCTAACCAAAAAAAAAAAAAAATCTATTAAAATTTAAGATCAAATAGGTAGTTGAAAAAGAGTCTATCTTTCCTGGAGATTGAACTATTATGAAGCATCCACTTTATAATAGCCTACAAGTTATCTTTTCAAACACTACATAAACTAAACCCAAAAGGAACCCCCAAGGGAACAAAGGAAAAGCTCTAGAGAAAACCTTTAGAGCTCTATATAATAGCTAACATATTTATCACACTAATTATTATATAACCTTTTCCCTTGTCCATAGCATTAGAACTTCTTTAAGGTATGATGACCAATAAAGGGAGAAGATAAAAGTGATTATATTCTGATTGACAATGGAAAGTACACACTGATTGTCACTACCCCTTTACACTATTTACCATATCTTTTTACCAAGAATGCATAGAAAAATTGGCCTTGCTTCTCACAAATGTACCCTGAACTCTCCCAGCTCCTGCTTTTCTTTCTGGAATCAATGAATGAAATAAAATACACTCGAACACCATTTTCACATGAGGAAATTGTACGCAAACGTATTTGCATACTACTCCATTAGAGGACTAAAGAAGAATAAACATCTTTCTTCTGAAAAAAAAATACTTTACAAATAATATTTTCTTTCTTAATAATCATACGCATATATGTACCTGTTAGACAGTCATTCAAAAGTTCAAAGCATTTAGTTATATAAATGACTAGCCTATTCTTTCACCTAGAAATAGACACATTTATTAATTCCCAAGATAAGAAACAGATTACTATATGAAAACTTCTTTCACTGGTGCTTCTACATGACACATTTAGTGTGGAGGCACCCATCAAATGTCTTCAATGTGAGTGAACGCAGACTCAACTAGCCCGCTATATATGAAGAATGCCAGACTATCAGAGAAGACCATGCTTCATATCCCATTCTACCATCATAAAAGCTTCACATCTTGCTATCTTGTCTGTCTCTCTCTTCCATGACTGTAGTTACTCCTATGGAGAAGAGCCAGAGAAAAAAAATGTTCCTTATTTATGGAGAATGTAATTAACTTAGCTCAATTTTGTAATTCTACCCTAGGTTCTTTTGATTGAAAAATGACTGAGCACAAACTCAAACCAGCCTATCATCACCCTATATAACCCTAATATAGATATCTAATTTGGCAACATGCAGTTCAATATAATGGAAAGAGTGATAGAACTTGAGTTAAAAAACCTGAGTGTGATTCCTGGGTTCTACTATTTTCTGTGAAACCTGAGAGACCTTTAGTAAATGCAGAGTATTCCTCTAGCTATCAGTTTATTTGAAAAAAAAAAACAACAGCAACAAAAAACAAGGTCTAAATCTTTTATCCTATAAAGCTGATGCTATTTTAATATTTCTCTACTTACTAACTGTAGCTTGGAAACCATAGGGTACTAGATAATATATGAGTGAATGATATCTCTCTCTCCTTTTGCTCCCTCTTGGTCCAAGTTTTTTCATCAAGAGAACCCAGAACTAAGAGGAAGAAATCCTTGGGATTAAAAGGAAAGAAATCCAAAATCAGACTGCTTAGTATTGACTATCCAAGGAAACCTATCAGCTCATCTTTTTCTAGAACTTTTTCAAAGTAGTAACTCCATTGATCTCAGAGGGTCCAAATAGGGTATAGGCAAGTAGCATTCGTTATTAAAGAGAAGTCTCAAGTGAATTAGAGGATGAAGTTTTTAACCACTCCAAGTTAAACTTCTAGATTAAATAAAGCATTTCCACAAACATTCCATTTTCCATTGTTTTAATGAATTTCCTTGCTATTTTCTGGATACCTTCCAGTTTTTTTCATATTCTTCTCAAAACAGAGGAAACAAAACTGGACACAATATGAGATATGAACAAAACTCTTGAGTATTTTACTATTCATTCATGCATTCTACTAATATGTTGATCTTCGTTATTAGAGTCAATTCATTTGCAGTCTGTGGTTCACTAGAGACCCTTTTATGCTGTACCTATGCTAAACTTGATTCATTATTATTTTTTGGTCATTATATGCTGATTTTTATTTTGTTATTTTATTTTATTCATTCTGTGTCTTTACCTGTAATATACCCTTCCCTAATCCTAATTTCTGAGAATCACTAGTTCCTTTCAAAGCTAAGTTCAAGTGCTATCTATATCTTAATGAGAACCTTCTGATTCCCCAAGCTCTGAAGCATGAACCACTTTGCAGTCTTTGACACTTTTGATCATCCTCTTCTTGATTCTCTCTTCAGTCTCTGAGTTATCATGACATTACCCTCTCCTGGTTCTTCTACCGAACTGACCATTTCTTCTTCCCCCTCCCTTGTTGGATCTTCATCTAGGTTGCACAAGCAAAAGGTGGGTGTCCCTCAAAGAGCTGCCTTGAACCCTCTTTCCTTGTTTGCTAGGTGATCTCTTTAGTTCCTATGGATTCAATCATTATCTCTGTGCTGATGATTCTCAAATTTTTTTTATCCAACACTAACTCCTCTCCTAACCCCTAGCCTTACATCTCCACATGCCTACTGGTCTTCTTGAATCAGATATATCCCAGAGACACGTTTAACACAAAGCATCCAAAACCATTATCTTTTCTTCCAAACCTTCTGTTCTTCTGAAGTTCCTGTTATGATTAAGAGTATCATCATATTCCCATTTACCCAAGTTGACAATCCAACTGTCATCCTTGAGTCCCTCTTTTTAACCCTCCACATCCAATCTATTGTCAGTCAGAAAGGCAGCAAGGATTTATCAAGTATCCAATATTTGCCAGGTATTATGTTAAGCCCTTGGAATAAAAAGAAAGCTAAATAAATAGTCTCTATTCTCAAGGAATACAGAATGTAATTAGGGAAACACATTATATGAGAGAAAACTGAGAGGAATAAGAAGGACTATGAGAGATAAGAGTGAGGTAACAAAAATACAATATTCCTAACATCACCTGGGACCTAATTAACCAAGCTAGAAATAATCAGGAGTATAGGGGCAAGTCAACGAGTCAACAAGCATTTATTAAATTCCTTCTATGTTCCAGGCACTGTGTTAAGAACATATGTAGAATGAGATACATATTTTCAAACATGGCTAATGTGTTGATTTTGCTTGACTGTTACTTGTTACAGAGGAGCACTCAGTTGTATGAATGCAGGGGGGAGGGTAACTAGGAAATAGTAATGATTAAAAATAAAGAAAAGCATCAATAATTAAACAATTAACTGCCAGTAAAATAACTGTTCTACCACACTGTAGTAAATGGGGATTAATGAGTTAACCCCAACATGATGAAAAATTCATGGGTACCTATTGCCCACTTGATGATGAATCACTGCTAGTTCATATACAAGAACTAGATCCTTGGTCCTAGCATTCCGAAGAAGCACTGCATTTAAGGTTTAAGAACTAAAACCAGAGAAATTTTTTAAAAAGGGAGGGGACAGTCTCAGTTCTCCAGAAGAAGGCCTATAGATCCACACAGTATCTCAAGGGAACTGTGCACATCAAGGAACAAACACCAAATGAAGACAATAAATAAAGGAGAAGTCCTCAGACCACAAAGAAGTTATTGGATCAAGCAATAGCTAGAGCTAAGAAACATCAGGGAACAGAATAAGGATATAGAAAAGTCATCTCTCTCCCTGGTACTGAATAAGGGGAAAGAATATGGAAATAAATATTTCCTTTTTTCAGGAATATCACCTAATAGAACTGTATAAATCTAGATGATTAAATAGGTCTCTCTGGAGTTAAGATTGACCTGAGTGGAGGAGTACATGGCAATCTAGCAACTCAGATAACTTTTCTTCTTCCAAGATGGAACAAAGGATTAAGAGATGGGCAATGATGGGAATATAGGCCCATCCAAAGTAGTAGTATAATTCTAGAAGAGTATATAGATATCTGTAGTGTATTCCCCCTTACACAAGGCAAAAAGGCTTGATTTTATCAGACAGTGAAGGAAACCTCCCATCTGTTGAATTACATTTTCTTCTAGAAAATCCCTGTAAAACCAGTGCTTAGTACACAGAGTAGACACTAAATAAATATTTGACTAATATTATTGCTCTAAACAAAAACAAACAAATAAATGAATGAATAAAAATATTAAATATTAGTCCTCTAAGTATTACTGATACATATAATGACTAATAATTATATAGAACTTTAAGGTTTATAAAGTATTTTATGGATGTTATCTGATTTTATCCTTATGAGGAAATTGAGGCTTAGAGAGGTTAAGTGATTTGCTGAGGATCACATATCTAGTAAGTATCTATGGCATGATTCAAACCCAGATTTTCCTGACCATAAGCAATAAAGATCTTGGTGTTCGTAAACAGTGTTCAGGAGATCTAAGCTTTCTTTATGATGGCTGATGTCCAATTCTAAAGTGAATAGATGAGTGAATGAACAAATAAGAATTTAGAAGTCTGATGATAACAATAATAAGATTGGTACAATAATCATGTTTTGTTTGTAGAGAAAGCAACTAATATCAACATTACAGATGACAAAAACAGGTGTTTATAAACACACACATATATAATATACACCTGCACACATTTTTGTTTCAATATAACCCTTCGAAATACAACTTGGTACATTGGTAAATTAAGACATGCTAACATGAGACTTAATTCAACAAATATTTATGAAGTACCAATTATATGCAAAACTCTATGCTAGAGATTGTGGATTAAAAGGGAAGGGAGAAAGAAAGTCAATCTAAATTAAATAGTCTTGTAGTTGGGGGAGTTAAAAGTGAAAGGAAAACTGAACCCAAATAGAATGCTACCAATAGTGTTATCTGGGGAGGCTTCATGGAGAAGGTGGTACCTGTCCTAAAATGTGTAGAATAAGTAGGATTTTATGAAGGAGTGATGACAAGAAGGCACATTCTAGGCCTAAATGATAGCTTGTATAAAGGAAATAAGAGAGGAAACATCAGTGTCAGTCAACAGCTGCTGATGGTCCAGTTTGGCTCAAATGTAGAATTTGTGAATGAAAGAAGGATGAGATAGTTAGAAGAATAGAGGAGAGATAAAATTCTGGAAACCCTTAAATGCCAGGATAAAGACTTTAAAGATTTTAATATATTTAATCCTATGGTCAGATCAGTGTGGTCAGATTAGTGCTTCCGGAAGATTATTTTGGCAGCTGTGTGAGGAATGAATGAAATAGAGAAGGGAGGAACTAGAAACAATTTAGAAGCTCAATTGGAGAGCAGAAAAGGGCTTGGACTAAGGAGATACTAATTATATGACTGAAAAAATAATTTTAGAAAAAGAGGCCAGATGCTAGAGATGTTATAGAAGTAGAATTGACAAGACTTAGCAACTTAATAACACTGAAGGTGAGGAGAAAGAAGAGTTAAAAGGCTGTCTCTGAAGTAACAAACTTGGAAGATTTAAAGGACAGTAGAATGTATAAAAGAAATAATGAATTCAAAAGAAATAGCCTGGGGGACAGGAGATGGGGATATTAAGAGATAAGGTAAGGAGCTTCATCTTAAACATAGAGTTTGTAGGACAGACCCTGAGGTGATATCCAAAAAACAGGTGACAATATAAGACTGAAGCTCACCAAGAGGTAGACCTAGACAAATGGCTTTTGAAGTCATCTGCAAGGAGATACTACTTAATTACAAAGAAACTAATGAAGATATTTAAAAAAAACAAATATGTACACAGAGAGAAGGCTAAGGCCTGAGTTCCAGACAATATCCATGCTGAGGGCAAGGAAGATATATATGTGATGATCTAGCAAAGGAAACTAGAGATTCTCCTCTCCTCTCCAACAGGTAAGGAAGGAATCAAAATAAAATAGTGTTGGGGAAGCTAAGGGAAGAGAGAGCATTGAAGGAAATGACTCAGTCAAAATAATCAAAAGCTGCCAAGATATCAAGAAAGAAAAGGACTAAGAAATGGTTATCAGAGTTTGCAATTAAGAGACTACTAAAGTTGAAAAACATAGTCTTCAGTCAAGTTGAGAGACTGGAAACCAGAATGATGAAGTGAGTAGAAGAAAGATAGGAAGAAGAAGGGAAGAAGAAGGGAAGAAGAAGGGGAGGGGAGGGGAGGGGAGGGGAGGGGAGGGGAGGGGAGGGGAGGGAAGGGGAGGGGAGGGAAGGGGAGGGGAGGGAAGGGGAGGGAAGGGGAGGGAAGGGGAGGGGAGGGGAGGGGAGGGAAGGGAAGGGAAGGGAAGGGAAGGGAAGGGAAGGGAAGGGAAGGGAAGGGAAGGGAAGGGAAGGGAAGGGAAGGGAAGGGAAGGGAAGGGAAGGGAAGGGAAGGGAAGGGAAGGGAAGGGAAGGGAAGGGAAGGGAAGGGAAGGGAAGGGAAGGGAAGGGAAGGGAAGGGAAGGGAAGGGAAGGGAGTAGGAATGGGGAAGGGAAGGGAAGGGAAGGGAGTAGGAATGGGGAAGGGAAGGGAGTAGGAATGGGGAAGGGAGTAGGAATGGGGAAGGGAAGGGGGAAGGGGGAAGGGAAGAGGGAAGAGGGAAGGGAAAAGGGAAAGGACATGGTTAAGAATTTTTTTTTTTTTACAGAATGAAATAAACTTGGGAAAATAAGAGGGAAAGGAAAAAACTTGGGGGGTTCCATAGCATGTGGCTTAAGTTTAAATTCTCAATGCTAAAACCAAAATTTCTACAGGGTCTCCATTACATCTTTCCTAATTAAAAAAAAATATAGGTCTTCAGAAAACCAAATCCCTCTTTTAATTTCCTTTGCCAGAAATATTTTTTTTTCCTGTTTTGGAGTAGTTTTAAATAATTTTAAAAAGCTATCTTATCAATTAAAAAAGGGAATACAATTCATCTCAAAGCAGCCATAGAAAACCTTTCTTTGCTTATAAGCACTACAAAAGTTATCTAGTCCTTTCAAATAAAAAACTATAAGTTGGCATGCAATAAGATACAGATCTCTTCCTTAGCATATCCTCAATAGACATCTAAGAAACTTAACACATATAATACCTACTTGGGAAGTGAGCAGGGATAGTTGTGAATACAGGCAAAGGGGAGCACTGGGGAAATGAGGGCATATTTCAATGTTGAAAGATCTAACAATGAAAACGAGTTTTATACAATGTTCTATTGTCCTATGGCAGAAATAAAAAGGCACCTAGACTGTTTGCTTTTGTATTGCTATCAAATTATGTTTACAGAGGCTTCAATAATGACTTAAAAATAATGACACTCAGGGAAAAAGTAACAAAAGGAACTGGTACCTTGATCTCAATCTAGAGAAGTAAGGAGATGGGATTTGAGCTAAAGAAATTCAGTTCATCAGAATTTGATAGTTCAAATAATGAAGCCTTTTCACAGAGATAGATACCTCAAGCTTTGTAAGCAAATGAACCTGAAATGTTTTCTTAATATTTTACAAAGTCAACTTATTTTAATAGCTACCATTCAGAAATATAATAGGGTAACATTAAAAGAATTAAATGTTACTATGCATGCGGTCGAGCTAATATTTACAGACTTATAGCAAACTGATGACTAAAAAGTACATATATGATTTTATTTAAAAGCATAACATTTTTTACAAACCACTGTATTTTTAAGTTGTCAAAAGATCAAACAGTAACTAGTGAATTTTGTATTCCATTCTATCTTAAATTCAGAATGCCACTATCTATCTGTAATTTGCATTGAGCCTATTAGAACCTCTCCTATAGATCTGCAAGTGCTTTTATTCTTTTACTAATATTTGTTTAATTAAGTTAATTAATTGCAGCTTAACTAAAAAATCTTTAAAAGACCTCACACAGCTTTCAAAGTACAGCTTGAAATCTAACACTCCCACCCTTTTCTTAAAACTGGCACTGAGGATGAAGTCAATAAATTGTCAATTAATTACATACTTGCTTTGAAGGTTCTTCAGTAATTTACTATCATCCCACTTCATAAATTTCTTAGTAAAACTTCTGGGATTTCTACTTCTTCCATGGGAATATTTGGCCTAAGTGTGTTCTGCTGCCAATAAACCAATAAGGCTAACTGGCTGATAATCCTCCCACACTATAACGTGTAGGCATGTGCATTCAAGCAGGGAAAGTTTAATTTGTTCCGCTAATGGCACAGAAAACTACTTCAATATATTCACTTTATAAATCTAAACTTAAATTTTCTCTTTTTAGTTATCACATTTATTGAACTAGGATATTCATAGGCAATGAAAATATAGCATGATGACCATAATTACAACAGAGTTAAAAAAAAAAAAAACTAAATGCATTTCCTTTCCATGGGTCATACATCTTGATTAGTTGAATAAGTTATCCTGACATCCTTAAGAAATATGCCCTTATATTATAGTAAGAGCATATGGTTGTCCTCTTGGGGTCATCCTTCATGATCTTCTACATACTTCCTGAACTCCTATTTAGTTAGACATAGATTACCAACCTTCTGCCCTAAAACCATTTCGTGAATCAACCTTTCTGATCCTTCTAAATTCATATCAGAAAACAACAGATCCAACAACCTTAACAAAGTGGTGGAAGAGTGGGGAAAAAAAATTTTTAGAAGGAGGGGAATGGGAGGGGGGATTGAAAAAAACCAAGAAGCTTGGGCCTTAATAAGAAAGATGATAAGTAGTACAACATTAATTCTTAGTAAACAGCATTTTACAGCAGCCTGGGTAGCTCATTGGAAAAAGCATCAGGCCTGGAGTTTGGACCTGGGTGCAAATCTGACCTGATATTTCCCAGCTGTGTGACCCCATGTAAGTCACTTAACCCCAAATGCCTTTACCTCTCTTCTGCCTTGGAACCAATGAGAGCATGGGGGAAGCACGGGAGAAGAGACAAAGACAGAGAAAAGAGAGACAGTCATATATCTAGAGGTAGAAGAGTCCTTGAAGATCATCTATCTAGCACTCTTCCAATTATATCATGAAGATATTCAGAATTAAATTCAATAAACATTAATTTAGCTCTTCATATATGCATAGCAGCATAGTATAAGGGACAAAGTTGACTTTAGATTATGACTTGGGTCCAAGTCCTACCTTGACTTGGAGTGGACTGGACTAGGAGTCCACTTAACCATTCAGTTTCCCAGGCAAATCTCTAAGAGATTAATCAGCTATTTTTCTTAGCAACACTGGTAAAGAGAATTCCCTACTCCAAGAGGTCTACATATTGATAGACAGTTATGGGAGAACTTTCAGGGACCAAGTACCCAAACTACAACCCTCATACTGCATGTGAGTCTCCACCTTACTCCAGAATGGTGAGAGAAGAAGTGCTCCTGTTGGGCTGCTGGGCAGAGGGACAGATCAAGTCCTCAGGTACTCATGGAGAGGAGGAGGGACCCTCTGGCATGTGTGCCATAAATTCACCAACACAGATGTAAGAGATCAGAATTGGGATAAAGAACTGTTACAAACTAAAGATATTAATATTAATTAAAACAGTATCCGCTCTCAGGTTTTTATTTACTACGTAGTAAGGGAGTGGATGTACAGAATTAAATTAATGTAAAGATGTACAGAATCAAATTAAAACAAAGAAGCAAAAAAGTCATTCTTTGACAGATGCTCTATCATTTGAGGATAATTCATGAAAAAAGAAGAAAGGAAGACCTTAAAAGAAAGGAAAAATATGAACAAGTAGAGATGGAAGTAAAGAACAGTCTAGGTCTTGGGGGCCAAGAAAGGTGGAAGAAGAGAGTGAGTAGAATTTATTAACAAAACTAAAAGAACAAGCAGGTAGAACAATAAGTAGTCTAGCAGGGAGTTCTGATGAGGCTGGAAGAGCAAGATGGAATCAGAAGCTAAAGAATATGGAATTTAGGTATAGGAAATAACAATTTTTTGTTTCATAAATTAATTATAAATGTGATCAGAACAATATTCATTGGAAATATTATTCTAACAGTAATCTGTGGATTAGAAAGATTAGATTAGAGGTAAGTAAAGAAATGAAAACAGTGTTGCAGTTTACCTAAAACCATCATCACCAAGTATTACTGTAAAGGAGATAAGCTAAAAGTCTTTCGATAAGATTAGGAATGAAATAAGGATAAGCATTATTACCAATACTACTCAGCATAGCATTAGAAATGCTAGTAATAGCAATAAGAGAAAAAAAGTAATTGAGGAATGAGAACGGGCAAAGATGTAATAAAATTATCTCTGTTTAAAGATGAAGGTTGTACATGTAGGAAATTCTAGAGAATCAACTAAAAAGTTATTAATAATGTTAGCAAAGTAGAAAGATATAAAATAAACCTACATAAATCATCATCATTTTTATATATTACTAATAAAGTTTTACAAATAAGAACAAAAGAAGAGCAAAAGAATTCATTTTTTAAAATGTAAAGGAAGGTGGTGTAGTAGTACCAGATCTTAAACCGTATTATAAAGTAGTAATTAACAAAACTCTCTGGTATTGGCTAAAAAACAGAAAAGCAGATCAGTGGAACAGAACATACATAAAATAAAGAATAGCAAAAGATTATGGTTACCCTATATTTGCCAAAAACATAGATCCAGGCAATTGGGTTAAGAAATTGTCATTTGATAAAAATTGCTGAAACAAGTGGAAAGTAGTTTGGTAGAAGATAGAAATAGACTGACATTTTATACTATTCACTAAGATAGAAAGAGATACATGATCTAGACATAAAAAGAGAGACAGACAGACAGAGATCTGAAGAGAGAATCATGGAGAAGAGGGTGATCAACAATGTCAAAGGTTGCAGAGAAGTCAATAAAGGTGAGGACTGAGAAAAGTTCATTAGATTTGGTGATTAAGAAATCATGGGAAACTTGAGAGAGAACAATTTCAGTTGAATGAGGAGGTAGAAATCCAGATAATAAAAAGTTAAGAAAAAAGTGAAAGGAAAGAAGTGGAAGCATAGATTACAGACAGTCTTCTCAAGGTGATAAATCACGACAGGATGGATCAAATGAGTTGTTTTTTTTTTAAATAGTAAACATGTATCCAGAAAGTAGGAAAGTATCCAGGAGAGAAATAGTATCTAAAGATCATTGAAAGGATAGCAGTGATAGAGTAATTAGCTGAAGAAGACAGTGTTATCAACTGTAAGTCTGATGAACAGAACATCTATAATTTTATGCAGGTCCACAGCTAAGTATACCTGGAAGTCACAAATGACACAGAATTATTCACAACTGTCACCACTTTCAGTTTGGCCACCTGACCAGTTTTGAGTCCATAAGACTATATTACTATCTAATCTATATTTTCCATCTTCTCCAAAAGAATAATATAATATATTTTATGAAAAACTATTAAAATGTAGAAAAGCACATCCACAACATACTCTTCAACTATTAGCTTAGTAATGATGTCAAAAAACTTTTCTATTATGTAAAGTTTGTTATTCTAGATAGTAAAATAAGACTTCTGCACGTGATACTTCTTCAAAATAGAAATTATGTTTGATTATTATCCCAGACTATGCAGTTGTTTAGTTATTTGCTAGAGTAATAGCTAAATGGTGCATTACGTTAGTTCATGGTCAAGGAGTTCTATATTAAGCTATGTTGGGGGGGAAAAGGATATGCTACAGCTGTATAGGATGCAGGAATTTTAGGTTATGTATGAAAACCTACCCCCCCAAAAAGTATAAACTTAATTAAAAATACTAATCACCAAATATTGTTGTTGGTATTTTCAGTAGTTAGAACAAAATTCATTTGGAAGAAAATAACAACCACTTTGTTCAACCTTAATTTCGACTTTAACACTCACTGTCCTTAACAAGGAGCAGAGCACCAACTTGGGGACTGTCAGTATACTCTGTTAAAAGTCATTAAAAGCAAGGATATACTTTACATAAAATAGGTCTCTAAAATAGATTTACATTATATTAATGTTTTACATCTCAAAATTTTAATTTATGTTCACTTATCCATTCGCTTTTTTTTTCAAATTCATTCAGCATCTCCTCCCATCTCAAAAATCCCACTCTCAACCCTGTTATTCCTTTGCACATTTCAAAATTTACCTCTCCTCTTGTGAAACATTTCTAACTAAACCAATTGCAGATATATCATTAACCTCTATATGCTTTTACTACAGAGTGTGTGTTTGTGTGTGTGCTTAACTTCATACAAGTGGATATGTGTGAGTGTGTATTAACTCTACATTCAATACTGAATTACCAATAGATTACAAATTTAATTTCAGGTACTAATATCCCCACTCTATAAAATCTCTTTGATGCTTTTATTGTGCAAGCCAGCCATATGCTATACTGTTAACTGATAATGATGGTGATGATGATGAATTATAATCTTCTAGAACTGACATTATACTTTCAGAGTGTTAACTATCATTTGTTACCCTACACAAGAGAAGGAGGCTGCCACTGTTGCTTCCACTTAAAAGATTAAGAAGCAATCATGGAAAGATCAAGTGATTTGCTAAAGGGAAACTCAAGAAGTAGTACATCCAGAGTGAGGATTATGATTTAAATGTGCCTGCCTTACACTCATGTCTTCAGACTAAATAGGATATTTCTACCATGCATGAAAAAAATCTAATTTGTGATGAGGTTGGATTATATGTATTTTATAGAAAAATCAATGAGAAAATCTATTCTAGGTCAGACAAGCAGAAGACAATAAATGATAAGTAAATGCAAACTGAATTTACCTTAGGTATTTTTAAAAATAAATTTCAGGGTCTATTTATGAAATAGTAAGACTATTTCAAAAAGTTACAGATACTCCCATAAACCCAATAGATAATTATGTGAGAAAAAAGAGGGAGAGAAGAGTACAATATGACTCTTAAAGCAAAGAAGCATGATTTATAATGATTTGTT
This sequence comes from Monodelphis domestica, assembly GCF_027887165.1. Taxonomy (NCBI): domain Eukaryota; kingdom Metazoa; phylum Chordata; class Mammalia; order Didelphimorphia; family Didelphidae; genus Monodelphis; species Monodelphis domestica. The sequence goes on from NC_077229.1 coordinate 171,820,580, forward strand.
TATTTACAATAATACATTAATCTTCAGGTGCAAAATGCTTCATATTTTAGATTATCTATTTTATTTCCAAAGATATAATTTTTTCTGACTGTATAATCTAAAAGACATTTGACAGATTTAGGCAAGGAACACTGTTAAAAATGACTTAATATTAATGGTATTAATTTTATAGATTTTTCATAAAATCTAAAAAAATAGCCTTTAATGTTAAAAACTTACAGGTTTAAGAATTTAGGCAATAACCATTAAAGTAATGGTTGAACTTGGTCAGTAATTAAATTGATCACATCTCCCTAAAGGCCAAAAACCTAGTAGCTGACAGCATAGTTCAACATTTTCCAGCTGCTTTAGAGTAAAGCCTTTAGACATTTGGATGCATGCATGCATCTTATTTTCCCAGGATTTCAAAGTCCACATGCAGGCTGCTGCTCAGCTATTATAAATGAGTAATTCAAGTAGGGCATGACTGCTTCTTGTATTAACTTGATAAAGATGTTTCACTCCATATGCATCAACAGTTGTGTTAAGTCATCCCTTTCACAAGCTGGGTGAAGCTTACTTATGTGTCATGCTTTGTTAACAATTAATCAAATTTTTAAAAAGCATTATTAACTTCTTTACTTATTTTTTCTGAGGATAAAAATAAAATTATGATTAATAATTAATTCCAAACAGATGAATTACATAAATTCTTTTAACTTCTAAGTTAATTTCATATTAAAATCAGTACTAAAGATTGAAAGCAATATATCTTTAGTATTCTGTAGTAATATTTTATAATGAATTTTCACATTTAAATTAAAATGAATTTTTACATTTTAAAATTAAGATATTTTAGAGATGAATAAATGTTATAATAGCATAATTTTTGTAACAGATGTTTCCTTTGGAAGCTTGAGCATAATTTGGGTGGATTTCTAGTTTCTCTGATTCACTATCCTTATGCATATTAGTTAGAAACCTATCTGACTCTACACCATATTCTGTCACCAACTTCCCTTAGAAGCAGATCCACCTCAGGAGTCTCAAAGCATGAATATATCAATTTAAAGAACAGATTCCATAAGTAAAATGAAGTGAAATGAGAGGAGAAAGGGTTTTTATTTTTTATTTTTTCTAGCAGCTAAGGAGGTCGCATGGAATAGCAGAAACATCGGTTCAAATTCTGTTCCTGACACATTCTGGCTACGTGACCACTGAGCAAGTTAAATTATTAAACCTCTCTAAGTTGTATATCACAGGGTAATAAGACTATTGTGGAAAAAGTGCTTGGTAGAGGTAAAAAATATCTGTTGTATGTTCATTTCCAGAAGGTAAGAAAGAGAACAGAAAAAAGACAGAGCTTAAATTTGGCTATACATTTAACAAGAACTATTTTTTAAAAATATTTTAAAACACAAATTTTAATGTTATCTTTTGGTTTTGCATCACTTCCATTTCCCACTGTATCCCTTCTTCCACTCTCTTTCAGAGATCTAATTCTTATAACAAAAAAAAAATTTAAAGAATGAAAAGTTTTACAAAATTAACCAATACATAAAAAGAAATCTACTATAATATACAATATTTGCCACTGAAGGGACACTATCTTCTGCATTTATGCAGGGAGGCAAGCTTGGTGTTTACAAAAAGCATTCAGTTTTGATTCTACAAGCATTTTTGCAGCCTTCAGTATGTCAGTAGTACTTTTCAGCATTGTCAACATTACTTATATAAAAGTCACATTGCCCCTAACAGACTATTTATTGTCTTTGTATTTCCAATACCTTGCACAATGTCATGAGCACAGTATGTATTTTTAAAATACTTAGAAAATTCAATAAAAGTTTCGTTCCAACTTTGTCCTCTAGAAGCTTAGGAAGAAAGGGAGGGAAGGAGAAAAGAAAAGAAAGAAAGAGGATAAGAAGGAAGGAAGGAAAAATGTCTACTATGCACCAGGCATAATATATTTAAATTGCAATAAAGAAAGCAAATGCTACTTACAAGTGGCAAAATGAATAATTACAGACAATAAGGAAGGAAAAAAAAACCCACTAATTATCACTGCTACTTATGAGTGTTTTTTATAAATACTAATAGCTAGCAATTATATAGATAGCTTTGAGGTTTGCAAAGCACTTTACAAGTATTATTTCATTTGATTCACACCACATTCCTGCCAGGCTGTTGCCATTATAATTCTTATTTTATATATGGATAAACTGAGGCCAACTTGCCTGGGGTCATCCAGCTAGTAAGTTGATGTAGCAGGATCTGAACTCAGGTCAGAGTGAGTCCAAATCTAATTCTAGCCACTAGGTAAACTAATTGCCTCAGACTCAGTGGTCTAAGAAACTGATATAGATCTTCAAAATGAAGATTCTATATACTTAATGGAATCCATTAATACCCCCTTCCAGAATGGAAAATCAATAATTGATTATTATCTATTTTTATTCCAGTCTACAACTAAAGTATATCAGCAATTTTGTTATTGTTGTTCTTATTCTTATTCAGTTTTGTTCAACTCTTATATACCTTGTGGAACAACTGTTCATGGGGCTTTCTTTGCAAAGATACTGGAGTGGTTTGCCATTTCCCTCTCTAGTTTTATGTTCAATGATTTACCTGGCCACAAAACTATTAAGTATCTGAGGTCACATGTGAACTCTAGTCTTTCTGACTCCAATTCCAGTATCCTGCCAACTGCACTACCTTGTTTCCCATCAGCATTTTTCTTAGTGTTGTTTTTTAGAATAATCTTTAGAATAATAAGAAAAAGAGGAAAGGAAAAGATATTCTCTTTTTTCACAGTGTTAAGAAAATCCATGAAAGTTACTCAAATGTTAGGCCAATGTAATAATACTGGTCTGGTGTTTCCTCCTGGATTCTAGAACACCCTTGACATTCTGATGTCCAGATTATCACTGTTATCTAAAGATTAGCATGTTCTCATCCAAGACACCAAGTAAAAAGTTCTCCATTTCTCACCAGAAGCAAGCTGATTTCTCAGTGTATTCATGTGTAAAATTTCAATCTTCAACAAATACTTTCTGGTTTTTATATAAATCACACAGCCATCATAATGACTGCCCTAAAAAAGGCTCTCGCTCATGAAGAGACAAAACTAAACACAGTTCTAATTCCATAGAAGCTTCCTCTATCCAGTACCACCTGTACATATACTTGGTACAGCTGGTCCAGATGTACGATTTCAAATATTTAGGAAACTCCCAGTGTGAGTATGTTTACTCTGCTGATATAAATCAGCAACTGGATTAGAGCTTACAGAATCGGAATATCCTAAATTTAAAGATGAAAGGGGCCTATGAGGTCACATTCTCCAACCCCATCATTTTATACCTGAGGAAACTGAGCCCCAAATTTGTGAAGTGTGACTGCCTGAAGTGACATGTTCATGATTACATAGGTTTGAAGTAGCACAGTTAGGGTTTGAACCTTAGACTACAGATTCAACACCTTCCACTGTACCATAATACCATAATACCGCATACTTTGGCAACTTGCTTGAGATACTAAAAAGTTAAGTCATTTACCTGAGGTCACACAATAAATATGTAAAATAGACAGCTTGAAACAATGATATATTTCTAAAAACATGTTTATTGTATTCAGTTTTTGAAAGAGAGAGAGAGAGAGAGAGAGAGAGAGAGAGAGAGAGAGAGAGAGAGAGAGAGAGAGAGAGAGAGAGAAAAGGGTAGTTTTTTTTTTTAAACTCTTACCTTCCTGGGGGGTCCTAGGTTCAAATATGACCTCAGCCATTTTTAAACCCTTACCTTCCGTCTTGGAGTCAATACTGTGTATTGGCTCCAAGGCAGAAGAGTGGTAAGGGCTAGGCAATGGGGGTCAAGTGACTTGCCCAGGGTCACACAGCTGGGAGAAGGGTAGTTTTGAATCTTTTACTAATGGATTTTTAATTTACTTTAGGATTACTTTAGTTTCTGTCCTCTCTAATCTATTCTCCACACACCTGCCAAATAATCTCATTAAAACACAGATGGGAACATGGTACTTTCCATCTCAAAAACCTTTTACCTCTAGGATAAAATAGAAACTTTTTAACCTGGCAATGAAAACCCTCTACTGTCTGATTGACTACTGTCTGATTGACACTATCTTTCCAGGTTTATTTTCTATTATTATTAATTCTAGCCAAACTGAACTACCAGCTATTTCTTGCAATAGACATTTCATCTCCCATCTCTATAACATTGTACAAATTGTGTTCTGCACCTGAAGTAGCATATAATAGACACTGAACAAGCGCTGTCTGACTGACCTAAATGGAATGAACCATCTTTTCATTTTAAATTCTCAGAATCTTTCTTCAAGAAAAATTTAAGCTTTCCAAGATGTCTTATTCTCCCTGTTTTTAAAATAATATCTCCTCAAATTATCTTCCATTTATGTATTTGTATAAATGATGCCTACTCTCAGTAGAATTTAAGTTCCTTGAGAGCAAGTTCTGGCCAAATGGAAGGAATTCAATACAGACTGTGAGTAAATTGTCCATAAAATGGCTTCGCAAAGTTTGGAGAGCCTCATCATCAGAAGGGTATTCTAGGGGTGTGAGGTGATCCAAAGTAGAACTTTGAGGAAGACTATCTAGTGAGGCATGGGATAGAAATACAGCGATTTTGATAACATTATAGGGAAGAATACCCCACCAATGAAACCAATCATATTTTGAAGCACTAACCCAATAGTTAGCTACACAATACTGAATAAAATGCATTACTGAACTACATTTCAGTACAATAATATATAATACAATCACATATCTGAGCTAAAACTCAGTTCTGATGTTACTGCTCATTTTGTAAAGAAATAGGGAAGTGAGAAGTTCTATAACAAGATCAAGGGAAAGACAACAATGGCTCTTAATTTACATTGGATTTCAATCCCCAAGCACAAATACATACAATACCAAGTAGGATGTTGTTGCATGGTATTTGTGAGTATATTTTCAAAAGGTATTCAGAAATGTATTGAAAAAAAAGTAAAAAAGAACAAAATCCATATGAAGAGAACTTGATACTGAGGCATGAGTAAAGAGAGTTGAGTTCTATCTAGTCTTAGCTTTTCCACTAACTAGTCAGATAATCCTGGGCAAGCCACTGAGCTATAAAATAAAATGGTGGAAAGAGATGTTTTCAAAGCTAATTATCAACTCTACAATACTATGTTTACTAATTATATAATAGGGCACTTTTTTTAACCTTATGTAATTTAATGCTAATTACAGGCACTAAGCATCTTAGAATAATCCCCTACTTAAGAAAGAGTGGTTGGTTGTATTTTTTCCTTTCTACTTTCTTTCCCTGGAGCTAATACTGTGGCTTACTTAAACAACAACTTTCTACAGGGACTAGGTGCCACCCAAACTTCTGTTCAAGGATCAGTTCCAAATTAGGTCCTTAACCATAGACATCCATCCCCTTAACACACTACTTCCTTCAAACTTTTCTCTTGCCCTCAGGAAAATCCCAACCCTTCTCTCTGTTAAAAAGAAATAAATTAAGATGACTAAGAAGAATATTACTAATTATATGCTAAAAGGAAAGTATATATTTTGAATGTAATTAGAACCAACTGGAAAAGTCTAATAAAAGTCTCAATTTCCTTCATAATTTCTACTGAAGTCTCCAGAATCCGAAATCCCTCTTTAATATTATTCTATTTACTAATATTGCAACAAAAGTTAATTTCTATTTTCCCTGCAATTTATAGTATCTCAACTATACAGTGAGTTAGATTTTCATAGACTGTTTGAAAAATATAACCATCATTTTAATTTTTTTCTATGGAAAACAAGTGAGGACCAAACAATCAATTTAAAAATTAACTTCTGGAATGCAATCTATTTGTAAATTAAAGAATAACAGTTTTTTTAATATCCCATAGAGCTGAATACTAACAACAGAGAACTTTAACTGCATTCTCCAAAGAACATTTGAATTCAAATTTGGGGAAACAAAAAGGGAAAGGGAATTTATTCAAAGGTTTCAAAATCCATCTCTGGAAATAAAACTGTTTCAAGAAGAATGCAAATTATCCTGTTCTTAAAACCCTCTGGTATGCTATCCAGATGCATCCTAAGATCCCAGATCATCTTTTTAAAAGGCCTTGTAGATTCCCTGCCTTCAGAAGCCATATGTGCACTCCCAATTTCAATTCGGTTTACATGGTCAAGGCCATGTTAGAAATGGCAGAATAACAATTTTACTTTATGTTAGAAATGGCAGAATAACAATTTTACTTTTTAAGCAAAAGAATAAGAACTTTAAATACCTTTTCTCAACATATCTTTTAAAAGACAGAACAATTTATTTAATAAATTATGGGAATATATCCCCTCTCAGGACTCCAGGCAGTTTATAACAATATTTCAGATTTGATATTTTAAAATTTATTAAATCTGATTAGAATATAGATAAAACAGATTATCTGGAAAATTTTTCGAAATTATTTAATGAGAATTGGTAAGAAAAGAGACTTTAACACATTAATTAGCAAAATAACTCAGAACTGAGAGAGTCTGTTTATGGGGGCTTAGGGGGAGGGGTGGAACTTATCAAGTTACTAAGTCTCAGCTTTTTATTTACACAGCAAAACAAAGAAAATATAACCTGGATGACTATACTGGCAAGGAACCAAGCTGGCCAAGGCTGGAGACAACAAAGGTCGGCTGATCTAAAAAGTCAGAAGAGCTAAAGCAATTCTATAATGCAATAGTCTAAGGAGGAAACAGTGAAGCCAAAACTCTGCACTGCCCATCTAAAGTTTTGCTGCTACTGCAAGTATGCCCTCTACTGGTGGCCTGGTTTCCCTATACTCGCTATTCTGAATCTGGTCACCTGGACTTACTACAGTTACATGTCAGCTAAGGCATTTTCAGAAAATCGTCATAAATACTATTAATGATACCATTGACTTCAGAGCCAGCGTCTTATAGTGGCAAGAGACAGGATCCCCATTTATTATTGTTATTGTTATTATTATTGCAATTCTTTAATGTATTTATTTATTTATAAAACTCCTTCCTTCTATCTTAGAATCTGTGCTATGTATTGGTTCCAAGGCAGAAGAACAGTAACAACTAGGCAGTAGGAATTCAGTGACTTGCCCAGATCACACAGCTAGGAAGCATATGAGGCCAAACTTGAACCAGGGATTTCTTATCTCTAGGCCTGACTTTCAATCCATTGAGCCACCTCGCTGCTCAATAATGCATTTATTACACAGGTGATATTATAGTAATTATAGATATTATAGTTATCTGGGTTCCTGTTTTCTCCTCCTCCTAAACTGTAAGTTCTATGAAAGCAGGGAATGTCTTATTTAAACTGTCTCCTATGTCTATCTATCTACACGGAAGGTATTTAATAATTATTTATTGAATGAGAGAGCTCCTGGAACAGCATCTGTCCCAAGTCAGGTTTTGAAGACTGGATGAGCACCACTTGAGAACTATGAATTCTTCTACCTTGTTGTCCACCATTAACCTCTGGCCATCAGCACTCTGAAAACACAGTGGTTTTGAGAAATCATCAATGGACAGATTTTAGAAAGCAGCTGGTATGTGACATCAGATCCTCAAAACAGTCACCTCACTGCAGCCACTCAGTGCTCATTCCCACCCACTGCGGGCACAAGACTGGGATCTCCATGGCCAGTCAGGCCAGCATAGACATAGACCCAATTCCAGTCTCAAACCTGATCCCAGCCATACTTTCAGTCAGCACAAGACAGAGCCCCAGTCATCCTTCCTCTATCTTCCCACTGGGACCTTAGCCTTGGCCACCACCATGTCTAAGTAGTCCTATTAATTATTTAGGACTTTGTGACTAGGCTCTGATTCTGTTTCCTTAAACATACAATGAAAGGGTTTTTAACTCTATTATTTCTGAGGTATCATCCAGCTCTACAGTTTTATATCTAATTCTGCTGTAAAAGTCATTAGAAGATCCTAAAGACAGTCAACAATTTAATAGTTAATGGACAAGGCATCAGAAAAAAGACATGTTCAAAAAGAAAGCTAAAGAAATGACAGGAAGGGATGACTATAGAAAGGATAGGGAAGACTTGAGTAGGCTTAGGAGCTGGTGTTTTTTGGTCATTTGTGGGCCAAACCTATGATTAATGATAGAAGAATGTAGATCAGTGCCCTTGTGACAACAGTCTTAAATATTAGTTGCCTGAAGCAAGAGCTAAGTGACTTATTTTGATACCTAGTGTATATATGTGTCATGGCCAAACTGGAACCCAGATCTGTCTGACTCCAAGGCTTAGGATAGGTTTCCTATCTACTCTGCCAGAGAATAGTACTCTCTTACAAGCTGACTAATATAACAAAATTAAAAAATAATTTTAAAAAATATTTAATTCAGCAAATTTATCTCTGATTATTGTATCAGCTCAGATTCACTCTACTTGTAATCATTTGGCTTTGAGTGAAAGCACCTTCTACACAAATGTTTCTTCTCAGAAAATTCCTTCAACTTTTGCTCCTTCTACCTAAAATTCTCTAGTACAAATTAAAAGTTTAGGGAATGGTCTCCTTCAAACTGAATATATAATCCCAGTAGATAAATAGATATAAGCAAAGCCTGCCCCCTATAAATCCAAAGCCTTTTAATAACTAAGTGCTCTGGCCAAAAATCTCTTTCTCTTGGACCAGATCAAAATCAGCTATACAGATAGAAAACCTGGAAATTATTACAATGTTACAGTAATCTAGCCTCACAAGCAACTCATGAGGAGGTTGGGAATGATAGCAAAAATAACTCAATTAGAGACTTTTAAGTTGTCCCCAAATGGAAAAGAAATTGAGACCATAATAATAAAGTTGCCCTTAAATGCAATTACCTACTTGAAGAAGTTAGAAAATCTTTCTTATACTTTGTTTAGGTGTGATTATTTTTGGTTTTTCTTTTGTATCAATTAGAATCTGGAAGGTGCATCTTATTGTGTTACATTACTGAACCCTGAGAAACTTCAGGAACCTTGACATAGTGCTGTGCACAAGGGCCCCATCCTATAAGCCCCAAAGCCAAGCCATGTCAGTTAAAAGGTGGAGTCAAAGGTTTCAACTAACTGCCAAGGCTCTTCAGGTCTGGGACACTTTCCAGAGAGACAATGAAGTCACTTCCTCTTGCCTGCCTAGTCCCGATTCTTAGTTCCTTTCTTTACTACTTACTAGAGAAGGATTAACCTTTAAAAGGTAAGTCTGACCCTGAAGCTGTAGTCCAGCACATACCCTATGCTCATGGCTGCCCACCCACAGTGTTTCTCATGTTATGCACCCGATCTGAGTACTACTAGAAAGTCAGGGTGTAGATAATCAACTGAGAGGCTCAGGAAACTCCCAAAGGATATGGAAGAGGAAGGGTCTATGCAAGCAAGTACTTAATTAAATTAAAGTACTACACCAAGATGATATTGAGTCAATATTCTCACTTCTGGTTAAAGAAGTAAAGGAGGAAAAACTGCAAAAGAACTGTGGGAGCTAAACTCAGGGATCAGGAAATGGCCTCCATTTCCTGTTCAGACATAGCAATTAAGCTTGTCCACCAATGTTGTGTTTAGCTATGAAATAGTAGCATATACTACATATACATACATATACATGACATGTGGGCAAACAGAATGTTAGCAATAGATGTCCATTCTTATAAAAAACAATGATGATGATTGCTAACATTTCATATAGTGATTTATGGTCTGATAAACACTTTACAAATATTGTCTCATTTTGTCTTCACAACAACCCTTGGGAGGTAAGTGGTAATAAGCTCATTCAACAAATGAGAATACTGAGGCAGTAAAGTTACTTGACAAGATCACACAGCTAGTCCTTGTATAAGCCTGGATTTGAACTCAGGTGTTCCAGACCCTAGCTTTGTACTTTAGTCACTGCTTTCTTTACCTAGTTGAATCTCCATGGAAATATTTCAAATTATTTATTATTAATATATTTTTTCATTTTGAATTTCAAATTCTTTCCTTTCTTCCCTCCCCTCCCCATTAAGAATGCAAGCAATGCAACAATTATACACCTACATGGAAATTTAAAATTATATTCCTTTTAAAAAAACAACATATCTTTGATTATTATATTTCAAAATTGCACTAAAAGAAACATTTTGGGAGACTAAAATTATTTTAGAGTGTGAAATTTTCTTTTATCAAACATTCAAAACAAGTGTCAATAGTTGGCAATATTGCTAAAAGTTTTACTGGTAATATTGTTCGAAGGCAGTATATGAAAGAAGGTTTTCTTTTTTAAAGATTCTATGAAATCTTTAAATGGAACTTAAAATTCTATGGATTATGATGAAATTTAGTTTTTTTCAAGCTACTATTTTAATTTACAAAAATAAAGTATAGGCAAGTCTCTTCTTGTTTACAAGTCAAATGTTCCTATAATATCATTTAAATTATCATTTCAAATTCATTTCAAATTTTAACAGCAATATTCTATGAATGTAAACATCAAATCTTGACCTATCTATATAAAAAAGAATCTATGTAAGATAAGATTCTTAAAAAGTAAAGATAAATAAAATTCTAATAATGGACTATTTCCAAAAAGAAATAAGCATATCTTTTAATTATGACAAATTTGCAGAGTCCAATAAATATAAAAGTAATTTAATTTTATTTCCATTTTTTTAGAAAGTGATAAAGTACATAAAAGATCCTACAAATAATTCTTTATCTCAAGCATTTATAGAATATCAGAAAACAAGCTTTTGATATTTTTGGAAACAAAAATTTTTTGTTCAATTTATTACTCAAAAATCTCTATCTGTATTCTATTCACAACAAAATTGCAACCTGAAAATATTTTGTTTTTTTCTTTATACTCAAATTTTCCATATTTCTATATTTCTTTGTGCTTTTCCTTTATATCCATTATTTAAGAGACAAAGCAAGAATAAAGTATATTTTTAAAGTAATTAGTAGGCTGACAACATTCAGTGTTCATATGTAGTTTTCAAAAGGCAATGTCCTGGCAAATATCATAATCCTTTTGAAATTGTTCATATTAAGATTAAAGATCACTTTGTTCCTATATTCCCACAACTAGCTGGTATGGTAAAGAGATCAGTACCCTACTTTTATATGTAACATCTTTAACATTTGCTCTCCTTTCTGTGCATGTGATTAAATGTAACATTTTGAAATCCCAAAGTTCTGAGAAAAACATAAATTCTTGTCTCACAGCTGCTGTTTGACTCTGGAAACACATGCATTTTCTTTTCAAGCATCTACCATCAAAACTCCCAAAGGACTTGCACTGGAGAACACCTGCATCTCTTCATTTAGTTCCAATAACAGAGCCTAAACTCCCAAATTACAAAAATAGACGCTCTGTTCAGCTGTAGTTACATTTTGCCCCTAATTCCCGTGAACAAAAATGCTAGGAGCATGAAATCATTCAGGCAAGCTCTGTCATCGAGAGGATAAGATTTTTTGCACCAGAAGCCCAGTGGGAACATGATAGAAAACTGGCAACAATTACAGATAAAGTACATAGTGAAGTCCTCAGGGAGAAGAGAGGAAATGTAATAAGATAGATGGGTATAATTTTTACACATTTATGCCCAAGCCACAAATGTGAATTGTCTTTAATTGCTACAATATATAAGCATTCTTACTCATATATCCTGTCCAAAATACTAAAAACATACTTCAAGGCAATTCACTTAATTCTCTACTGAGAAGCCAATTTCTTCAGAACATAAAGGACATTCCAAATAAATTCAAATGTAGAACATAAAATTTTGATTCCAACTTTAAACTACTTCAATACTTCATTATAATTCCAAACAATCAAAGCAGAGAAGTGAAATAAATGTTATCAAAAAGAAAAAGTGGGCTGGGGGAAGAGGAGGGGTGGTATCCCTGCATAGTTTTTCATTTCAGAAGATTGAAATGTATAAATCTGGACTTTCATTTTCAATAGAACCTACTTATAAAAAATAGCCTTATTTTGATGAAGAACATTTGATGCCACTGTTAGCTCATAACATTCAGAAGAAATAAAATTTAATACAATCTGAACATGCGTATGTGTATGTGTATAAAAAAAACCTAGTCTCTTTTCTAAGAGAATTATCCTAAAGTGTTGCTGTTTAAAATTAAATTTCTAAAAATGATTAATATTCACTATCACACTATTTTATGGAAAATCCAATTGGTAAAATCAAAGGCATAATGGTCTTTTTTCTTATCCTTCATGACCACTGAACACTGTGAAAAATAATTAGAAAGTGACATTTTATCTAGCTTTACATTTTAGATCTGAAAAGAAAGTATAGAATTTTCATCAGTACTTTAAATATTATTTAAGTAAAAAAGGTTACCATTTATAAAAACATCATCTTTATTTTGAGCTTAACACTCAAAAAATTAGATTGAAAATGTTATATACATAGGCTTTACTTAAACTCTAGGAATTTTCCCACCAATCTTTTCTTAGGAATTTACTATACTGAAACTATCAAAATTCTTAAGCAAATTCTTTAAAAAAAAAAAATCTTGGCTAGTCATTAACTCTTACAAAACTTTGAATTAACATTTCTCAATCAACTTTGTCCAACTCAGAAGAGAAAGATGTTTTTTCAAGAAAGATGGCATTTTCAAATGTATAAGATAGCAACCTTGTCTTATGATCTCAACTTGGTCCTATTTAGCATCTTCAATCAATGAATTGTGTGGAGATTTAAAAGGCATATTTATTAAATCTAAAGATGGCATAAAGCTATTATTTCTAAAAGGATATATAATAGAAGAAAGAGTCAAACTCATCCCAGGAAAAAAGCCAAAACTAACAAGTTAAATTTAGCTGAAGGTATAAATGCAAAATATAGCATCTCGGTTCAAAAAAGCAATTATATGAATAGAGTATGCAGGACCCACTATTTGACAGTTGTCTCTTGTGCTTCCAACTGAACACAAGTTATTTACCAAATTATTTAATCTTACTTTAGTGGATCCAGGTTGCCACATGGGTGCTTCCTCCACTGAGAAAAATACTATCTGTGGGGGGCAGCTGGGTGGCTCAGTGGATTGAGAGCCAGGCCTAGAGAGGGGAGGTCCTAGGTTCAATCTAGCCTCAGACACTTCCCAGCTGTGTGACCCTGGGCAAGTCACTTAACCCCCATTGCCTAGCCCTTACCACTCTTCTGCCTTGGAGCCAATACACAGTATCAACTCCAAGACGGAAGGTATGGGTTAAAAAAAATACTATCTGTGATTTAGTAGGTGAATCTTATCCAAGTTCCCCAGTCCTATCCTTCCCTCCCCCACCCTAATTTTTAATACCTACATTGTGGAAAGAGCACTGCTCTCAGAGTATCAAGGTTCAATTCTCAGTTTTTCTATTTGTTATAAAATAAAATAATGGATGAAAATTAGCATGGCTGACCTGCTTTAGTTTATCTTATAGGCAGAGTAATCACCAATACCTTTCTTGGGGAAAACTGTGCCATGAGATTCATATATACCTGACTCTACAAAGCCTCTTCTGGAAAAGTACAGAGGAATCCTGCCCAACTTCAAATGTTGATATGATATAGAAACAACTGGTAAAACTTTCCCATTACTCCAATTCATTTTACATTTGGCCATTAAAGTGATTTTCTTGAAGTACAAGCTCAATCACTTCTTCTTTCCTATTGAATAAACACCAGTGTACCCTATTACAGGACCACACACACACACACACATACACACACACACACACACACACACACACACACACACACACACACACACACACGGCTTCTTATATTCTCCAAAGCATGTACTCTTGGATCATAACACTCTAACCTCCTAGATGTTCCACAAACAATACATTCCATCTCTCAGCTTTGGGGATATTTTCTCTTGCTGTCCTCCATGCCTGGAATGCTCTCCCTCCTCATCTTCCCCTACTTGTTTCACTGACTTCCTATTAAGCCTTAAATAAAATTTAATATTTTAAATGAAACTTTTTCCAATATTCTTAATTTTAGTTCCTTCCCTCCATTGATTATTTCCTACTTATATTGTATATAGTTTGCTCCCACCATTAGATTGTAAACTCTTTGAGAGCAAGGATAATCTTTTGCCTCTTTTTGTGTCCTTGGCATAGTGCCTGGCAAATAGTAGATGCTTAATAAATATTTATTGACATGTAAACTAAGTGATTTGAATCTTTCTATGTCTCTTCATGTTTCCTTATCTGTAAAATGAGAAGTTTGCATGGGTTTAAAGCCGTTCAATCAATTAATCAACAAATTTAAACAGCATTTATTATGTACTAGGCACTGTACATAAAAAAGAAAAGTTGGAATTCCCTGTCCTTCAGGAGTTTCCTTATATTTTAAGGATAACATGGACAAACATAGGTACAGAAACATATAAAAAAGCAGAAACAAAATAATCTTAATACTAACTGGGAGAATGAACTGGAATGAAAAATGTGGCAGAGATGAGTCTTAAATGAAGCCAGAAATTCTAAGAAGTGGTGGTAAGAAGAAAGAGCATTACAGGCAAAGAGAATAAGAAGTGAGTAAGAATGAGGAGTCAAGGAAGATCCTGAGGTTTTAAACCAATGTGACTAAAAGAATGGCAATAATGGGGAGTATTGACAGTACTAGGGAAGACCTGAATCATAAAGCAGAGACCTTATTTTTAATATTTGGTGGGTACTCTCATTCTTGCTAAAGAATTGATTCATCTCCTAAACTAGCTACTTATATACTATATGATCTCTTTTATGCCAGTGCTCAAGTGCAACACATCATCTATCACAAGTGAGAATATACCTTTCCCATGTTCTGACTCCTATTTTAATTCCATCCAAATAGCAATATTCAATTCAACTTAAGTCTGAAAGAATACAAATATGGAGAGTAAATCATAAAAGGCAGCAGTCCCACTGTACCTGTCACCATTCATACTATACAAGGAATGCAATATTCAAATCTAGACCCCATTCTACAACTGGCATGGAAGGGGGAGGGGAAAGGATGAGAAGAGTGTCAAAACCAAATAATATAAAGCAATTCAAAGACTTCTATCAGAGATAAAATATGAAGGAAAAATATAACTCTTTCCTAAAGGCTATAAAAAAAAGGTAGAAATAAAATTGTGCTTTGGTACTTTCTAAGGGAAAAACTAGGACAAATGACTAGAAATAGTAGAATATAAGTTCTTTTTTAAAAAATTTTAATAAATATTTTAGTGCAATTATAATAATCAGGTTTGGCCCTTATGATAGTACCAGAGATCCCTTGTTCCCCACAAAATTAGTTTTCCCTAAAAGGGAATAAAAAAGTCCCTAAGATTCTATTGGCCCCTATCTCCCTTAACAAAGCTTCATGGTCACAAAAAGTCATAAAAAGTTCTACCAACCTATGTGGAAGCACAGATTTCATGGTGTCTCTCTGAAGGCCTTGTTAACAACTAGCCCCTGCCCTGCTGACTTGACACATTTTCATAAGGAGATAAAGTAAGGATATATGCAGAAAAACTAGGTGTCACAGTATCCTTGTTGTATATTCTTTTTGTGTTATGGCAAAGTTAATTTCCTTCTTTTAACTCTTCAATGATATGGCAGTGGCTCATTGTGAACCTGAGCAACATACTGGTGTTAAGCCAGCCCTCTACAATCTTAGAAATAGAAAAGTATACCCTCCTCTCTTTTTCGGTTAGAGTGGAAACCTACAAGTATATAATATTTCATATCTTGTTAAGTTCAGCAGATTTATGACATAGTTCTGATGAACTATTTCTTTTTCATTTTTGTTCTTTGTTACAAAGATATAATTAATTTTTAAAAAAAGAATATAAGGCCCAAAGAGATAGGAAAAAATACTCATACAAAAATATTTATAGCCACGCTCTTTGTGGTGGAAAATAACTCGAAATCAAGAAGATATCCATTGACTGGGGAATACCTGAACAAATTGTGGAATCTGATGGTGATGGTATACTATTGTGCTGAAAGGAATAATGAACTGGAGGAATTCCATGTGATGGAACGGCCTCCAGGAATTGATGCAGAGTGAGAGGAGCAGAACCAGGAGAACATTGTACACAGAGACAGATACACTGTGGCACAATTGAATGTAATAGACTTTACAATGACCCAGGACAATCCAGAGGAACTTTGGAGAAAGAATGCTATCCACATTCTGAGAAAGAACTGTAGGAGTAGAAACACAAAAGAAAAATATATGATCACACAATTTGATAGGGATATGATTAGGGTTTTGATTTTAAGAGATCACACTACTGAAAATATGAATAACATGGAAATAAATGGGTTTTGAACAATGATACACATATAACCCAAAAGACATTTAAGTAGAGCACAAAGATCTCTTACAGTAAGGTTTATGTACATCAATGGAACTGCTTGTCAGTGCCAGGAGAGGGAGGGAAGAGGGATGGGGGGAAAAAAATCATGATTCATGTAACCATGGAAAAATATTCTAAATAAATTTAAAAGAAAAATTTTAATTAAAGAATTTAAGGGTCTTGAAGATTAAATCATTGTATTCCTATAGACTACAACAGTGTTATGCATATAGTAGAAGCTTAGTAAGTGTCTAATGAACTGAAAAAATAAACTTCAGAAAGGTAGGAATGAATTCAATATAAGAAGGAAATTGCTATGCAGGTCCCCTAAAGATTGTGTATAGAAAGGAAAGCAAGCATAAAAGTTAACAGTTGTTCCCTCACTCATCATTTTAAAAGGTCTTTTGGACCATAGACTTAGACTTTGCAGGCCAAGTTCAACTCCTTAATTTTACAAATAAAGTACCTGAGGATGGAAAAGGCTATGTGACTTGCCCAGAATAACACAACTACTGATTGTCTGAAGCAAGATTTAAATTCCAATCTCTGCAACTCTAAGAACAATATTCTCCCTACCTTGCCACACTGCCACCTCAAACCACGTTTGAATTCTCAAGAGGTTTCCATAACTATGTATAATCTTAAACAGTTTCTAAGACTAGATGAGATGAGGCTAGTCTATGATGATATGTATATATGCATAACACATAAGACTTTTTTCCAAAGTCTTTAATAAATTCTAAGATTTCATCCATGTTATTAGTAACTTTCCATCCTTCAGATACCAAAACGTCCACACCCTTGCAATTTGGTTACCTCCACCAAGAATCTCCTCTATATACAGTAATTCCAATAAAGCGACATTTTGTATACTTGCTCTCCAAAAAGTACTTAAGTAGAGCATAAAGATCTCTTACAGTAAGGTGTGTATACATCAAAATCTTTCAAGATTCCTTCAAACATATAAAAGAATGATCCCCGGACCATAAACATCAGATTAAACAAAAACCAAAAAAATGTTGTTCATCAAAGAGGAACATCAATGATATTAACCACTGTGATTGACAGGAGCAAGCAGAGAATCCAAATTTAAAAGAAATTTCCTCTATATAAAGAGGTCCTCTACATACTCCTGGTTGTTTATAGTGTTCCTTAATTTATCAAGACCTGGAACCTTCAGAAGACATGAATAACCATGGTAACATCTATAACAAAAGAGTTTTGGCTTGATCATGGACATGGAGAACAATGAAATGGATAAAAATCTATTTGATCAGTTTCTAAAGAAACTTGTAGAGCTTGTATGTATATTTAGGACAAATAGGTGAGTAGGAACCAAAATTATATAGGAGAAAAAGAATGGGTAAACTACCTTTAGGAAAATACAAAACACCTTAATTACATTTTTCTCCCAGAAACAAGTATCTATCATTTTAATACCAGCATCTTACCCATATTATATCATTGAGAAACATAGAAGCTAATAGTCATCAAAGAATATTAAATGAATATCACACAGAGAACAAAAATAGGTGTGTGATGAGAGTAGACAGCAACACATGATCAGTAAAGAACTTCAAGGTAAAGTAAAAACGTCACACACACACACACACACACACACACACACACACACACACACACACACACACAAGCATAACCAGAATAGATAATGGTTTGGACATGTAGTGAGGATCAGGGATGACAAGTGAACATCCCAAAAGCTTAAATAGCATTTTTGCAAAGTCAACAGAAAGTGAGGAAAGCTTCCACCATGTTTGATGAACCTCATGTGGTAAACTTACAGGAGGATATAGGTCAAAGGCTCACAGATTGTCAAACATATGTATCACTAGAATAAATAACTAGATTAATTCAATCACATATCCATTTGAGTGCAGCTTTCCCACAATGGTACTGTAGCTTCTGGCCTATATCTAGGATTCCTTTAATTTCTCTGAATTTATCATATTAAAAGATTATAGAAAAATGTAAAAATCAGTAATGCATTAAAATTTTGGCGAATCTACCATTGGGTTCTTCTCTTTCATGACTCTCTATACTTTAGTCCATCTGTCACAGAGTAGGCAAAGTGATTTTCTCAAAGTTTAAAATGTAATCACATCATCACCTTGTTTCAGTAGCTTCCCTATGGCCAAAAGCACATACATATAATATTTTGATATTATATATAATATTTAATTTAATATTTATATCTACTTTTTGCATGAGAAATTGTATACATATCCATATCTAAGCCTATATATGTGTATAGATCTATACATGTGTGGGTGTATGGATGTGCATATATACATGTGTATATATAGGTGTATGCATATGTGTATTTGTACATGTGTTTGTACATATATGTGACACTTAAATCTCCTGGCAATCCTAATGGCCTCAGAATATCCTTACACATTACTTACTTACAAATTACACATTTGAAATCCTGCCATATGGGCCTACATACATAACATTCCATCTCCTAACCCCCATTCATTTGCTCTATGCTATTCCCCAAACCAAAATTGCATTCCCTCCTCCCTTTTGCCTCTGGGAATCTATGATTTCTTTCAAGATTCAAATAAAGGGGGCAGCTCGGTGGATCACTAGATTGAGAGCCAGGCTTAGAGATGGGAGGTCCTAGGTTCAAATTTAGCCTCAGACTCTTCCTAGCTGTGAGACCCTGGGCAAATCACTTAACCCTCATTGCCCAGCCTTTACTACTCTTCTACTTGGAACCAATATGCAGTATTGATTCTAAGATGGAAGGCATGGGTTTAAAAAGAAAAAGACTCAATTCAAGCACCAATTTCTACATAAAGATTTTTCTGACTGACACAGGTGCTAGTACAGTCAGTCAAAAAGTATTTAATTGCCTACTATGTGTCAAGTATTGTTCAATAAGCACTGGAGATAAATAATCTAATGGGGGATACAAATCATGAACAACCTATATACAGGATGAACTTCTGTTCTGTACAATTGATACTGTCAAAGAGAATTCTTTATTGTCTATCCTAAGTTAACACTAACTTATATACCCCTACTTATTGCCTCACTAGACCTAAAACAGGATTAACTTCCCCTTGTCTTCTTTTGAAATGAATCAACAGAAGATTAAACACCCTACTTAGTACTAGGTGAGAAGCTAGCAAGCTAGAAAATTCACACCCTTAGACATTCAATCAAATCAGGAAACCATGAACCTTTTGGATTCAATTAGCCAGGAATCTGTGAATCTTTTTGATGAGAACTTAACCTTCAGAAGGTGAGAAATCGATCCTACAGACACTGGCCCCTGGGCAGTGCTAGACAATTTAGAAACTGTGATTGGCCCCTGTGAAGAGCAGAAGTGACAAGAAGTCACCATAAATAGCAAGCCCCGAACTCCTTAAGGGCAGATTACTTTGAGAAGATAGTCTGAAGATATTGTCTTCTGGACATAGTCTTAGAGGGAGTTTCACTGGAGACTACATCTTGGATCATGGGCTCGGAGCTCAGCATCTACTTGGACTCTGACTCTTGGATTACTTTGTTGAGTGAGTAAAAGGCTGACTCCTTTCCTAGCTTCTGGAGAGACTAACTTCCATCTTGGAGGAGGCCACGTGGTTACTCACTACCAGCCTTCCTGGTTGAAAGATAATTAATCTTTGCCTGGATTAAGCAGAACCAGAACAAAACATTTAGATTGATTGGATAGATAACTTCTCTATCCCCCTCACATTTCTCTACTTTACTGTTTCTACTCTATTTGTAAATATTTGTAAATAAATTTCTGACTCAAGATATAAAAAATAATGGCAACCACATAATTTCGTTTCATCATTGTCCAACCATTACAATTCCCGCAAAACAGTGTTTTTGTTTTTTTTAATTCTAGATGTGTTTTACCAAAGATAGCTACACACTTGTATATGTTTGTGTTGTCTCTTTAAGTTCACAAGCTCCTTGAAGGCTTAGTGCAGTATCTGATGTATATTGAAGACTTCATCATTAAATCACTTAATATTAAACTTGTTGATTGATTAAAGTGATATAAAGGATTAAAACATGGATACAGAGGTCACATGGTAAGATCATCATTATATAGCAATAGGCTACCTTCTCAAAATCTTGTTCCTCTCTAGGTTTTTATCCCACCACTCTGTCCTGGTTCTCCTCCTTCGTGTGTGACCACTCTTCAGGCTCTCTTTATAGGATCTTCATATTAATCAGATCTTAATATGAGTGTCCATTTCACTTCAGTCCTAAGCTCTCTTTTCTCCCTTTACAAAATCTCATTTGGGCCATGCCCAGAGATGGGATCCTGGGTTCAAATCTGGCCTCAAACACTTGCTAGCTGTGCAACCCTGGCTAAGTCACTTAACCCCCATTGCCTAGCCCTTACACACAGTATTGATTCTAAGACAAAAGATAAGGGTTTAAAAAATATATATCATTAGCACACATTGATTCAATTTCTATTTCTCTACATATGATTCACAGATTTTTTATTAAATAAATGTACTTTTATAAATAATCATAACATGTAATAATAAATAAAATTTAATAAAAACAAAATTAATTAAATCAAAATTAGTTAAAATAAATTTAAATTTAATTTAAAATCATTCTTCTGACCTCTAGTCTTGAATCTCCCACAGTCTAATGAATACATGAACTAGATAATATGTTTGAAATTTAACTTACCTTTCCTCCAAACCTCTCTATTACTGTCAAGGGCACCAAAACTTTCCAAACAACCCAATCTTAAAACCTAGGTGTTCTACTTGACTCTTCACTAATATTTACACCCATTATATAATCAGTAGCCAAATTCTGAGGTTTCATATACATCTCATCTCTCCAATGCTAACTACCAACCAAGCACAAGTCCTTATGACCTCTCTTCTTCTGGTTGATCTCTCTGCCTCAAGTCTTTCTCCACTCCAACTTCCTTTTAGTTGTCAAAGTTATCTTCCTATGGCACAGTCACTCCCCTACTCAATAAATTACAGTTGTTCCTATTACCTCCAGGACAAAATATAAAATTACATTTGGCTTTTATGATTCTTTACTCCCTGGTTCCATCCTACCTACCTTAACAGTTTTCTTACATTTTTATTCCCCATCATGTATTCTATAATTCAGCAACACTAGTCTTCTTGCAGTTCCTCACATACAACATTCCACCTCCTGATTCTGTTCCTTTTCAATATTATCTCCAGATCCCTGGAATGAATCCCCTCCTCTTCTCCGATTCTTGGCTTCCCTGACTTCCTTTAAGAATCAAATAAATTAGAGAAATGTAAATCATAACAACTCTGAGATACGACCTCATACCTAGCACATTAGCCAATATGAAGGCAAAGGAAATTAATAAATGTTGGAGGGGATGTGGCAAAATTGGGACACTAATGCACTGCTGGTGGAATTGTGAATTGACCCAACCATTCTGGAAGGCAATTGGGAACTATACCCAAAGGGCTTTAAAAGACTGCCTGCCCTTTGGCCCAGTCATACAACTGCTGGGTATGTACCCCAAAGAGATAATAAGGAAAAATACTTGTACAAAGGTATGTAGAGATGTGTTCTTTGTGGTGGCAAAAAAATTGGAAAATGAAGGCATGCCCTTCGATAGGGAATGATTGAACAAACTGTGTTTTCTGTTGGTGATGGAATACTATTGTGCTAAAAGGAATAATGAACTTGGAGGAATTCCATGTGAACTGGAAAAACCTCCAGGAACTGATGCAAAATGAAAGGAGCAGAATCAGGAGAACATTATACACAGAGACTGATACAATGTGTCACAATCGAACAATACATAATGGACTTCTCTACTAGCAGCAATGAAATGATCCAGGACAATTCTGAGGGACTTATGAGAAAGAACACTGTCCACATCCAGAGAAAGAACCGTGGGAGCAGAAACACAGAAGAAAAACAACTGCTTGATTACATGGTTTGATGGGGATATGATTGGAAATATAAACTCTAAATGATTACTCTAATTCAAATATTAATAATATGGAAATAGGTCTTGATCAATGATAAATGTGAAACCCATTTAAATTGTTTGTTGTCTATGGGAGGAGGGAGGGAGGAGGATAGGGAAAGAATATGAATCATATAACCATGGAAAAATATTCTTAATCAATTAATTAAATTTTTTAAAAATTAAATAAATATAAATAAATAAAATGAAAAATTGAAATGTTTAAAAAACAAGTTTTTTGCCTCTTTTTGCATACCCAACATTTAGTAGAGTGCTTGACACAGCAGGTACTTCATCAGCATTGACTGACTGACTAATTGATTAGCAGGCAATGTGGATATATATTAAGGACAAGAATCACCCTCCCTCTAGTTTCCCTTTGTTTTCTAGCACCTAAAATCTAAGAGCTCCTATAGTTGGCTATTTTATACTCAGGCAACCAGGAAGTAATGTTGACAACCAAACCCATTAGTCCCTTAAGTCAACCAATTTCCTATGACAGATTCTATATTTTAAGAAAAATTCATCATTATTGATATCTTTTACTTTTTTTACAGCACCAAAATTTCTCTAGGTACTCCTTTTCTTTTCAGAAAGCAATCAATATAATAAAATTTCAAAGAAGAAATTTTTTTTGAATTTTGAATTGTTTTATTTCTTTTTTATCAAAAGAAAGATAATATAGGATATTAGTATAAGTAAAACTCACTAGATTAATAATTCTATATCAGTTAAATAGGGATTTTTTTCCTGAATGTAAGCCACTTAAGGATTAGATTATTTTTTATTTCATTTTTGTTTTTTTAATCACTGTGGACTACCAGAGTGACTGGAATATAGTAGAAGCTTAGGAAATAATTACTTATTGTTCATCTGAAAAAACAATATGCCTTTTTACATGGAACAAAAAATGTGGTATTATCTTTTAGGCAGTTTCTGGAGAAGTAATTCATATATTTCACTGTTGACTAACCATGGTTAGTTGAGTTAACCATGAGTTGGTTGAGGTACCTAGGTGGTACAGTGGATAGAGCAACAACCCTAGATTCATCAAATCTGGTTTCAAGCATTTACTAAAAATGTGTGACCTTGAGTAAGTCAGTTAGCCCTGTTTGTCTCTGTGTCCTCAACTCTAAAATGAACTGGGGAAGGAAATGGCAAACCATTCCACTATCTTTGCCAACAAAATCCTAAATGGGGTCACAAAGACTCAACCACAACTGAAAAAGCAAATGAACAGAAACTTGAGTTGGTATGTTACAGCACCTATAAAGGAATGTATGACTACAATTCAGACCACACATGACACTACATTTGCAATTCACTAATGTATGTCACATAATATGTTATATCATATTTATCTCATTCTGTGTTTTTTTAAATTAATTTATTTAGCCAATTTAGAACATTATTCCTTGGTTACAAAAATCACATTATTTCCCTCCCTTCTTTCCCCCCACCCTTCCTGCAGTCGACGCCCAATTTCATTGGGAAAAGAAGAAAATTTTTAAATCAATAGTTATTAATACTTTTTAAAGGGAAAACCAGGTTAACTTGGATGGGAACAAGGCTTAGGATATTGTTGCTACCACATATATATTGAAGAAGTCTCAAACTTTCACAGCACAAAGAGAGTAATTCTCATGAGACATACTTTTTCTTTAGCCAGAAAACCCCTTTTCTCAACATCAGTTAAGGTATTTAATAGTTTGGCCTGTAACATATTTTTATATTTATATCTGAATACAAAGGAATGTACAATACTTCCCACAATCATAACAAGTGGTTACAGATATATATATGTATAATATATATTCACATACAATTTTAACACATAAAACTTTTTAAGTAAATTTGTTTTACTGATTCTAAATAATAGCAATATTACCAGTTTTAGTATATATGCCAATTTAGTATTACCAGTTTTAAAGAAAAGCAAAATGTGACTTTCAAAGAGGTTTTGTAAAACACTGAAATTTACTTCTAAATATAAGTTGAGGATTTGAACATTTTTCAGAATTTTCTTTTCACATCAGCACAATGTTGACATTTTGTAAAGATAAGAGAATAAATTAGAATATAATTTTTACCCTAACACCTTAATATATCCAGTCAACTAGAAATAGGTAAGTTGGTCAATCAATAAACATTTATTAAATACTTATTGTGTATCAGGCACTGTACTAAGCACTAAGTATACAAAGAAAGATAAAAAGTTTCCTTAACACCAAGGAGAACACATTTTAATGGAAGAAATAATATGTAAATAGTGAGGTATATGCAATCT
The DNA here is from genome assembly GCF_027887165.1 of Monodelphis domestica. NCBI lineage: Eukaryota > Metazoa > Chordata > Mammalia > Didelphimorphia > Didelphidae > Monodelphis > Monodelphis domestica. The sequence goes on from NC_077229.1 coordinate 171,845,203, forward strand.
ATATTTACAGTAGATGATGGAAGGTAACCTCAGAGGGAAGTAGCCAGGAACATCAAAGGTCTCCTTCAGAAGTTTGGGTCAAATCAAGTGAATAAACATTTATTAGGTGCTCCCTATCCCTATGTGCCAAGCACTGTGTTAAGTGCTAGGGAGATAAGAGAAACAAAAACAATTCTGGCATCAAGAAGCTAATCTTCTAATGGGGAGCAAATAACATGTAAATTAAAAATACTATAAGTATAAACCAGTGGAATGAGTATAAGTAATTGTATTTAAACTGAGTCTTGAAGGAAGCTGGGGAAACTATGGGAAAGAGGTAAGGAGTAAAAGAATTCTAATCATGGAAACTATCAGTGAAAAGAAAGAGAGTAAAGTTGAATAACTATTTGAGGACCAGCAAATAATCCATGATAACTAGAGTAAATGGAAGGGAATAAAGTGTTAAGAAGACAAGAAAGGTAGGAACAGGTCAGGTAATGAAGAACTTTAAATGTCAAACAGAAGTAAATGAGCACCTTGCTAAAGTCCCAGGGGCAGATGGTTTAAACATATCCTAATTCTCTAAACTAATTCTCTTGACTCAAAGGCCAGAGCTCTTTTCCCTAGATCATAAATCAATCAATTAATTGGCAGGAGAATAAACAAGAGAGCATTTCTTACAGAGTGATTCCAAAATTTGGAAAATTTCTTCTCTGATTCCAATCCCAAGATAAATTCATTTCATCCCAGGCAAGGAAGAAATGTTCTTAGTGACTATTATACATAAGATGAACTATAAAATGTCTTCAAATTCATTTTAAATAAAAATGTACAATTTTTCCTCTAGATTTCACAATGATGAAACAAATGAAGCAAAACTATTCTTTCTCATTTTCTTTTATTAAAACTCTCTAAAAGGTAGCTGCTTTTAAATCTGCCCAATTCCTAGAACACCGAAAATAGGTATTAAATGCTCAATGACTTAATAAATGCTTCATTTCAAATATCTCTCAAAGTTTCAAATGAAAAAGAGAGCCAAGAGATGTATTGCTATCTCAAAAAAATAGAAAACAATATTAATTATAAATTAAAATAAGATAAAAATTTATTATAACATGATAGTTTACATTTGTACAAAAATGTTTTTCTGAGCATGCTTGCCAATACATGGAAAATAGTATCTTATTTCTTTTTATAATCATCTGATTCTCATTTTAACTTCATGTGGTAAATAAACATTCTATTCCTTTCTTATTGACTTTCCTTTAGAGTTTACTTCTTGATTTTCTTCTATTTACTACCTAAATAATTTTGTCATTTCTTTAAGAATTTTTCTTTCTTTTTTGGAAGCATTCACACAAAATGCCAAGTGTTCCCCCCACCCTCTACCCCATGTCATGGTCCTTAAAGGAAGTCTGTTAAGCCTTTTACCAAACTGGGCTAAAAACACTCAACTTCAGCTCTTAAGCTACTCAATTCATATAGTACTGTGTATTCTACTACCTATCCTAAAAAATTCCAGAAGCCCTGGGGGAAATTCATTGAACAGCTCACCTGATGGTTATTTTACTACTCACTAAAAAACTAAGTCAACTCTGATTGCTGTGGGGGGTTTTGGTTAATTAAGACACTCTTTTTTTTAAAGTTCCATAGTCAAAGTGAAATTGCTCATCCTATGCTGAATTCCTTTCATAACATCTGTCGTACATATATCTATTTAAATCTAACAAAATCATAAAATAAAAATTATTTTAATATGATTAAAAATAATAAATATGAACACTATAAACCATATAATGAAGCCCTAAAGTGTAAATGAGAGTCTTGTTATATGTTATATAGAAATTTTAAACTGGACACTCTTATGTCAGGTATAGTAATAATGATGAGGATAATTATAATAGAATAAGATAATTTTTATTCAGCATTTTAAGATTTACAAAACTTTGCATATATATAATTTAATATTCCCAACAACTCTATTAGATAAGTGTTATTATTATCCACATGTTAGAGGTAAAGAGTTTAAAACTAAAAGAAGTTAAAGTGATTTACCCATGGTCACATGGACAAGCTTGTAAATGTTTGAAACAGGTCTCTATCTTCTTTGTGAATTCAAGTCTAGTGCTCTATCCTTTATGTAACCAAACCTAGCTTTAAGAAAAACATATTCCAATTGTTTTCTTTTTGTAATACATATCCTCTCCTTCCTCTCCACTTCTCCCACCTCTCCAAGACAGCAAGTAATATATGTTTTACATGTATTGTCATATAATACAAAGTTCCACAATCATTATGGTACGAAAGAAAGATACATATCATTAAAAAAAAAAACTTTAAAAATCCAAGTTGAACTAAAGGATCATTTCCCAAATTCCAATCAAATGTTCACATTCAAAATTTAGAATTATTCCTAACTAAACATACCACAAACAGTCACGGTTTTGAATTTTCCCCAATAAAATAATAAAATTCCATAAAGGAACATCTATAATAGTATAATTATTATATTTTTAATTTCCTTTTAGGTTAACAGGAACTAATGGGAACTATATAAAATAGATAAGAATGGATAGTTATAAGTTATTGATAAAAATATCAAAATGTTATTTGAATTATCTTGACCAGTTAAATCGTGGCATCTCAGTGCTGGGAGGCCACTTAATATATAATCAAAAACTGAACAAGAACCCTCTCTACCGCATTCCCAACAAGTTTCCATGCAGCCTATGTATATTTTTTAAAATCTCTAAAGAAATCAGAAATGCACTATTTCCTAAGAACACTGATTTCAATTAAAATTGATGTTGGTTGGGAGGAGGAGTAGGGTTAGAGAAAGAGGCACAGAGAATAATAGAGAAAGAGACAGAGAAAATACACACACCCATAGAATCCTACACTTCTCTCAACCAGGGGGTGTGGGGTGCCTGTTGAGGACTTGGTTCAGAAAGACAAATTTATTTGTCTAAAATGATCCCAACTCATGAAGGAGTAAAAATAGTGATAAAGTTATTCATTTTTATTTTCAAAGGGAATAACTGAGGTTTTACACTTTAATGGACAGATTCATGAAGATGCACACAAATGAGTTCTGCTCGAAATTGCAAAATGACAAGAATATGAATAGAATTTTTTGCACTTACCTGAGTTATGACAGTAGTCCACAGATTGAGGAATTTGCATTGTAAAGGTTATCAAATCCGGGGCTAAGAGAGATTCTGGCTTTCTACTTTCATTGAGCCACTTGCTGTTGTGGAGGTCTTTGGTGTCAGAAGGGCCCTGAATTAAGGGAATCAGTTTTTCTTTCCCATTCTCACCTAAATAAAAATATCAGTGTTAACTTTTAAATTACAAACACTTTCCCCCTAAATATGTAATTAAATCATATTTAAATATATCTTAGAATCAAGTTATAGATAGCAGCAGAATGACTAGAATTTGTATCCATTATATTCATCATCCATAATATGCAGCACTGATCTTTGTGCAACTATGTGAGACAAGCTAATATTCTGAACTAAATAATACTAAACTGAATATCCAAATTACAATTCATTTAAAAAAGTATATTTCTCAAATTATTGGAAATAAGATAACTAAAGAATTTCATAAAATCTATAAACCAAAGTTAACAAATATCAAGAGAATTTAACTAATATATGTCTATTTTTTGCATTTTTAAATGAGGTTTTAATTTTTTTTGTTATTTACATTATCAGTTGTCCCCAGGATTCCTCTTCCCCAACCTAAGAGTCAGACTTTACAGCAAATATTTAGTATAAATATATTTCATAACTCAAAAGTGAAATTTTAACAAACATAGTTAAGTATAAATCAAATGTAAAAAATGATAAAGGATGATAAGAAAATTAATTAGCTTCTCCATGTAGATTATTTCTTAAAGGTTTCTCATATATCATATTGGCAGGTTACAATTAATAATCTGTAATAAACTTTTCCTTCCAACCATTCCACTAAGGGGGAAAAAAGGGTCTTCAAGTGTTTTCCAACTATATAGAGAGATATACTGCATATATTTATGTATCTGCATGTGATTATTCATGCAAACTTACATTTATATGTAGAAAATGTATAAACTTTCAAGAAACTCTTTTAAAATCTTTAATTCTCTTCAAAATCAACCTTTATAAACAAAATTTTTTAAATAAAAAAATTAATTTGTTAAGCCAAGTAGCATCATCCTGGCAAAATAAAAAGGAAAAAAGAGAAATAAAAATTTAAAAACCCTCTGATTCATAGGAACAATGAATAAATTCTTGTTTCAGTAACGCTCCTTGTAAAAAGCAAGGCCAATTCTCCTATACAGGCAATAAAGTTTTACATGGTCCAGCTGCACATACCTGGGGCTTTGGCACAAATTTTTATTGATCCCACGGTCCCAGAGGCACATTTGACCAATGATGTGCTGCAGTACTTCAATTCAACATTCTGGATTGAGCCCTCAAGAGTTGGCAAGGGATTCTTAGATTTCACACCTAATAAAAGAAAACTGCAAATGTACTAGCTGGTTGAATTTAAATAATTTTTATATTCCTTCACCAAGCCATTTAAACTTAATTATGCTTTAATTATCTGCTTCGGATGTTCTTATAATATTTGTGCTACATTTCATAGTTTGGTGTTTAGGAGGTGAGAGAATGCAATTTTAAAATATATGATCTGCAATTACTATATGTGTATATATATATATATATATATATATATATATATATATAATCAACTACCAAGATAATGTAAAAAAGCAGATGCACAGTTATTCAGAAATAGATGATTTAAATAATATTTAGGTATGACTTTGATGTTTATAATATAAACTGGGAGGTACAACATTTATTTTCCTAATTAATTTCATTTAGATTTTAAGTAGAATTATTTCACAAAGGCAAAAGCACAGATTCCCTAACAGTAGTTTTGAAGTATATGAAACTATGACAAAGCAGAATTTTCAAATAATCTACATATGAATAATTGAAGTAGTTATATATTCTTCCAAAATAATATAAGAAAGATTATATTTCAACTAACCAACCAATAAGTATTTAGTGAATGCCAAGAAAGTGATAAATGGGGGATTACTTTTTGAAGTCTTAACTTTTAAAACAATTCAATATTTATTAAATGCCTATTAAATCCTGCTACTTTCCTAAACTTTAGCTGTAAAGATAAATACAATATAATACCTTCTCTCAGGAAGCTGACATTCTATTGGATATGGATACTTATCCTCAAGAAGTCTGCAATTTAGAAGTATTATAGGATTTGAGGAAAGGTAGCAAGACCTGTCAGAGAGAAAAGCTAGACAGGATTTGAAACAGGTCTCAAATTATGGATAGGATTAAGGTTGAGAGAGAAGAGGAGAGGCCATTAAATCAACTGAAAAGTCCATTAATATATGTATTATTCACTTATGTATACACTTAAGAATAAATATACAGCTGATACAGCTCCCTTTCTTTCTTCCTCTTGCCTCATACTAGTCATATATAAATATATATATATATATATATATATATCACAGATTGTTGTTAATAACTAACAGAATCACTAAATAAACTTTTAATTATTAGTCACAACTACATATCATGTTAAAAATCATGTCCTTTACTTCCTAAGCATCGATTTCATTTGTTGAATCTAAAGTGTTTCTTTCATTTGCCAAATCATAAAACCATAGATTTATGGGTAGAATAGATCTTACAGAACATCTATTTCAATTACTTTGTTTTATAGACAAGGAACTAAAGTCCAGAAAAGCTCAATGGTCCTGTGTAGAATTAGTAGCACAGTGAAAATTTGAATTCAGGTCTTGTTACTCTGGCATTATTTCTAGCAACAAAATGTCTTCCAATAACTTAGTTCAAAATGGGCAGCCAAATTTCTAAATCTGGAATAGTGATTGTTTTCATTTATAATACATTTTCTATTCTTTTTCAAGACTAAGCATCATAGAATGCATTGTCTGAAGCTTCAGCATGGCCTTAAGAGAATGAAATAATATACAATTAAACATTCAACTTTCCCCATGATAAAACAGCTGTTTAAATACCCCCAATGACACCTATAAATGCAAATATCAAACTTGATGGAAGTGAATGGCAATGTTCAGGGTATATATATATATATAAAACAATCTATAGAGCTCATTCATCTTTCCAATTCCTTTAAACAGATGAATAAATTTGTTTGTCTCAAAGGCTTTATATTACAATCAGGATTTTAAAGCTGAAACTGGGACATATTAAAGATAAGAATAATTTCATTATCTTCATTTATGATCATTAATCATAATTTCTGTCATGCTCAGTAGTTAATAGCTTGGGGATTGCTGAATAAGCTGTATTAAGTGATTATGATAGAATACTATGTACTTTAAAAACGAGATGGGAAATGATTTTAGAAAAACCTGAGAAGACTTATTTGAACTGATGCAAAGTAAAGAGGGGAGAATTAGGAGGACATAGTACACAATAATAACAATATTATAACAATGATCAAATGTGAAAGACAGCTACTCTAATCGTTACAAATCAAAAGGACTCATAATGAAAAATGCTATTTACATCAGAGAGGGAATTAATGGATTCTGAGACCAAAATGAAGTTGTTTTTTTAATTTTTAATTTTTCTTGATTTTCTTTATTCTCCATAGCTAAAGCCAAAATTATGTTTTTATAATTTCATATATATATAAACATATGTATAATTATATGTTACAAAATTGTGAAGATTGGATTTAGCTCTCCGCTGATTGTAACAATAAAGGTACTTAGCTCTTCATTTACTGTGGAGATTAAACTGTAATACCCTGCATATTTTTAGATTTTAATCCCCAAAGTGTAAACCCAGTATTTAAAGTAGATCTACCCATTTTAACCACAAAAAGGTAAGAACTACAAAAAGGTATGAACTAACAACAGAAAGGTATGAACACTCATTTCATACATTGAGTGGAAAGTCTGTGACCCACGTGTGAAAGAGTAGGCAGTCCTAGAGAGGAGTGTCTGCTGTGATGGGTACATGTAAAATTTAGGGGAGGTGACACAAGAGAAAAAGGTCTTTAAATAGTGGAAACAGAGACACACAGATGATCAGTCACTCGGTGTTGGACTGGAAGATAGACAGTCAATCAGAGCTGGAGGAAAACAGACACTTGAGGAGAGACTGGAAGACAGACACTCAGACTTGGAGTGAAGACACTTGGCTGTAGAACTGGACCCCTGAGGTGGTCATGCAGGAGACCTCAGTCTGCTTTCCTTTTAGACAATCACTTTGGTGAATGTGAAGGCTGATTTAGTTCCTTGCCCTTTCTGGAGGTGTGAACCTCCATTGTTTTGAGACTCCTTTCCCCTGACTGGTGCCTTAGTATTTCTAACTGGTTCAGAGAGAGCCTGAGCATTCTCTCCCTCTCTCTCCCCTTTTCTCTCTTCCTTAATATCTTCCCTCTATTGTAAAAATGGAGACTTGAATCCAGGACTTCAATCCCTAGAAGTCCTTGCTCCACTTCCCCAGAATGCTTTCTAATCTCACTGAATTCTCACCTGAGCCGAGAACAAATTATGATTTAAAGGGTCTTTGCCGTAGGCGGGGGCTCTTCTCTTCCTGTCTCTGCTGGCAAGTAGAGAAGCGTCTCATGAAGTGAGTGAAATTTAATTGGGCCTCATGGCCCACCTGGCACATGCCTTTCTTACTTGTATTTTTCTTAAATTCTCAACCTTTAATAAAACTCTAAAATATAATACTCCTTGAAGAGAGAAACTAATTTCTACCTGCCTCAGTTTCCCTAAATTTTAACTCTTATACTATTGTAAAAATAAACTACCATAAATTCCATTTACTTGAGTAATTCATTTTGGGATTTAGAAATTAAATCCCTGGTGACCACCAATTTAATTATTCAGTCAAACCAACCATAAATTTAACATAATTATATGTAAATATATTCATATATACATAGTAGATAGTATATTTCTTGCCTTCATAAATGGTAAAGAAGGGGGTAAAGAAAAGGACAAAACTTGGAACTGAAAATATTTTTTTTAATGTTAGTATCTTTTCTCTATTGATCTGCTCCAATTTGTCTCACATGTGTTATTTGTACATAGTTGATTTCTCTTCCAACAGAATGTTTTCTAAGTCCTTGAAAGCAGGGATTGTCTTTTGTCTTTCTTTGAAATCCCTGCTTGATACAGGAATAGGTGCTTAAGTGACTGAATACATTAAGTGCTTAGTGACTAAGATTGACTGTTTAGTGGCCCATTTTAAATGGTTGTAAAGAATGTTCCTTCCTTAGACTTTGAACACTATAAAGTAAGAAACATAAAGAAGTTCCTTAATCAATCAAAGATTTATAAAATATTGGTACTTAAGACAAATGATAACCTGTAATTTATGCTTTGGTTAACTTTCCAGAAAATCAGTCCCAACCCCATCGGTCTATATAAAAAAAGAAAGCCATTCATTCATATATAATATATATGTGTGTGTGTGTGTGTGTGTGTGTGTGTGTGTGTGTGTGTGTGTGTGTATTTATCCATAAACATACATATACCTCCAAGTAAATAAGTATGCATATGTACATAAACATACACATATGTTTATCTACGCACATTTTAGTATATAAAAATTATAAATAGGCCATTAAAGTAAGTGATGCTATAAGATGAGAAACAGCTCTAGTGTGTTAAACTGATCCTTTAAATTTAAACAATGAAAGTACAGAGACAGGAATTAAGAAGTAAAAGAGAGAGTTGTTATTTATACTAGAAACAGTACCATTACAGATAAAATAAAAGATACACTGGAATATTAAACAAGAAGCAATAAGAGAGAGAATCTATAAGTAGGTACTAATTAGGAAAAGAAATCAGTTATTTCGCGTCTAGACCTGGTACAGCAAGAAAGGCATAACTTCTCTGTTTGGTCATTTAACCATTCTGGGTTGTTTCTAAGGTCTTCTTAAGTACCAACAAGCTACTTACAGACTATAATAATGTAAATAATAATAGTAATAAAATGACAACAATATCCAGATTTGGGCAAACTCTGGTCCTGCCTATTTGCAAATCCATTTTCATCTGTTCAAAAAAGAATGAAACATGACCTTTAGAAGAAATTGGACCAAAATATTTGATTAATCACCTGATGAATATGATGAAATCAAGCTATATAGCTTCACTGAAGGAAAAAAATCAAAATATCATTTGGACTCAATAAGGATAAATTCTTAATGAATATGAAAGAAGACAGAGGTGTAAGCTTGAATCTGAAGGTCAAACTGCAACAAAGAATGAAAATGACACCTACAAATAATTTGATCTCCAGGTAAGACACATAAATAATAACATCAACTCTTCATTCTCTCACTCCTATCCCCATTCCATATGCAACCAGTTACCAAGATCTGTCTGTTGCTACTATTCTGGTAAGGTTCCTTCTCAGATGCTTCAAAGATAAGTGGGAGTTTGTTGGAATTGTGCTATAAAGCCCACATTAGGCCCTGGTCCCCCATGTTATTGGTGGTCAGAGGTCAGAGGGTAGACCAGAATGCTATGGTGCATCCTACGTTCCTCCACCCTGCCTCCCACAAAGCTTTGTGAGCCAAGACACAACAGTGTGGGATGAATTGTTTAAGATAATTTCATACACAGAGAGAAGAACCAGAAAGCCTGAGTATTCTAGAGAATTCAGGTTACCTCAAGTCAATAAGCAATTACTAAGTTTCTACTATAGGAAAAGTACCATTCAATGCACTGAGGTTCATTAAAAAAAATAGCTCTATTCTGGAAATCACATTTTAAAATGTCTGAAAACTTATACAAACAATATATATGCAGTATTAGCTGGAGGAAATATTAAAGAAAAGGCACTAGCTTTAAGAAAAGTCTTTTATAGAAGGTAGGGTTTTTGCTAAGATTTGAGGGAAAAGCAAGGAGGTGACAACAAAGGAAGAGCAAAGCAGGAAAAGGAGACAAGTAGTGAAAAGGTACATGGTCCAGAGACAGAAGGCAGTCTCCTAAGACTGTAGAGTATGTGATGTAGAATTAAGTGTAAAAACACTGGAAATGGAGGAGGGGAACAGGTTAGGAAAAGTTTTGAACTCGAAATGGGGATTTTACATTTTATCCTTGATATAACAGTATGTCACTGGAAATTTGTAAAATGGAAAAGGGGTGGAGAAGAGGAGGATCTGGTAAGGAAGTTAGACATGTGCTTAAGGGAAATCACTGTGAGATTCAAGTGAAGACAGGACTAAAATGGCTATATAACTTCAGATAGCCGGGAAAAAAACAAACAGACAGGTTAATGCAATAGTCAAGTGTGAGGTACTGGAGGGCCCAGACAAGAGTAGTAAGCTATGAGAGGTGATAGGATCAATAAACCCAAGATGCTAAAAAGGTAGAAAGTAAAGGATATAGCAACAGACTGAAAAGGGAAGATAAGAGTGAAGAGTCAAGGTTGATACTTAAATTCTAAGAATGGAGTTTAAAATCTTACTTGAGAAAAATATGCTCTAAAATTAAGAAATGAAACAAATAGAAACTTACTCCAAAAGAAAACAATTAACATTAAAACAAAGTTAACCTGGAAATTTTAAGAAAATGTATAGTCTCTCACCATAGTTAAAACAAATAACATGGAAAAAAGATTAAAAGATAAATTAAGTATCACTGGGCTATATGATATCCATAACAAAAAGAGAACTCAGACATCATATTTCGAAGATATGATAAAAGAAAAATATCTGCATCTCTTAGAACTAAGGGGCATAGTGAAAAAAGAAAGAAATCTACTGATTAACACCTGAAAAAAACTACAGGAAAAAAATACACACACACACACACACACACATGCATATATGTATGTATAGCCAAAATAGAGAGCTTCTATATAAAAGAAAAAAACACCACAAACTGCAAGAAAGAAAGAATGCAAGTACTGAGGAGCCATCATCCCAGTCAGGTAAGATTGGGCAGGCTTCATTAAGAATAAGAATAAGAATAAGAATAAGAATAAGAATAAGAATAAGAATAAGAATAAGAATAAGAATAAGAATAAGAATAAGAATAAGAATAAGAATAAGAATAAGAATAAGAATAAGAATAAGAACCATGACTATCTTACCCATTAAACTAAACATAAACCTCCAGGTGGGGAAAAAAAAAATGGATCTTCAATAAAATAGAGGATTTCTAACCATTCACAATGAAAATGAAAGAATTACATAGAATTTTATATAAAATATATTTACAGGAATCAAGAGAAACATAAAAGTAAACGTGAAAGAGAAATGAAAAAGAATTAGAACAAAATGATTACATTCTAATAAGGGGAGACGACACATGGATCCCCCATAAAAGTCCTCATTAGAGGTAACAGAGTGAATCTAATTAGATAAAGGGTCTGCTGATAATTCTATTATTATCATGGTGAAATAAGAAAGGAAAGTGAGAGGATGAAGAAAACATGAGGGTTAAAAATCAAGAGCAAATGGATAAAAACCTCTAATTAGGATTCAAGTGAGGAAGAGAGGGATAGAGGAAGAGATGCATATTACACCAAACATAGAATCCTATACCTAAGCACTTTCCTTCTTCTTTAAGACCATCTTCCTTATACAGACAGGAAAGAAAACATAGAAAGGAAAAGAGAAATACAAATATAGTAAATAGTAAAGTTTGTAAAAGAAAAATTCTAAGAAGAGGGAAATACACATTTAACAATCAATTATATGAATGAGAATAGAATGAATTCAGGTATAAAATAGAGAATTTAAGAATGGATTAGAAAGCATAATCAACAATAGTTATTTTTTTTTTTCAAGACACAGGCATGAAAAGAGAAAGATGGACAAAGAGTTCAAATATAGGGCTGGAACAAAACTGATGCTTCAGCTGAAGAAAAAAAGAGATGATAATCATAATCTCAGAAAAAGTAATACTAAAATACAATTAATTAAATATATGAAAAAGGAAACTACATTTTGTGAAGAGTATCACAGATGATTAAAAATAATATGAAATATATATATACCAACTGGCATAAGATCAAAAATAATTAGAGAAAAAGTTAAATGAGTTACAGGGAGAAATGGGCAGTAAAACTAAGTAAGGGGCCTCAGTTTATCCCATCTCAGACTGGAATAAATCTAAACTTAATAAACTCCCAAAACTGAAACATCTAAACATAATTTGAGAAAAGTTAGCTATGATAAACACAGATTAGTGAATGGATATAAAAAAGAATATACACATTAAGAAAATGACTATGTATTATTAAAGTATAAAACCTCTACAAATGCTAAAAAGCAGAAATATTAAATGCACCTTTTGTGGGTCACAATGAAATAAAAATTATATCCAATGAAGAGCCAATAAAAAAAATTGGGAGACTAAATAACTTAAACATAAAGAATGGGTAGGTCAAAAAAATCATAGAAACAATCATTTCATCATAATGACAACAATGAGACATCAAAAAAAAAAAAAGTCTGAGACAGTCAAAGCAGTCCTTAAAGAAAATTGTATATCACCAAATATTTTAATAAGTAATAAAGAAAAAGAGATCAACTAATAAGAAATATAACTAGAATGCCTAGCACACTAATAAAAAAATCCCTGACACAAAAATTTTAATCCTAAAAATAAAAATGGAGACTATCAAAAATGAAAATAAAACAATATTAACAATGAAACTAGGATATGGTTTTTAAAAGAGCAATATAATTGATATTATATTGATATTGATATCAATATTACATGTAATATTGATAGTTATTGATATAACTTATTTTTAAAGAGAAAGAAAACCAAATAACCAGTATAAAATGTGAAAAAAATAATTTATACAACTAAGAAAAATAAAAGAAATTACTAGGAACAATGTCTCCAAATAATATGCACATTTTCCAATCTAAATGAGATGAATATTCATGAAATGGAAAAAGTCTATATTAACAAAACATGAGTTCTCAATAACTCAATCTCAAAAAAAAATTGTCCAAGCAAAAGGACTCTCAAAGAAAAAGTCCAGAATAATATTGACTTAGGAAAGAATTTAAAAGACAATTAATTTCTCTGCTCCATAATCTTGGGAGGGGGAGAATGAAAAAGGAGTACTACCAAATTCTTTCTATAATATGAATAGACTTAATATATAAGTCAGGAGGGAGTTAAAACAAAGAAAGAAAATTGTAGATGAATATCATTGCAAAAACTGAGGCAAATGTTTACATAAAATGTTAGCAAAGAAACTTGAGAGATATATCAGAAAATTATACACCATGACCACGTAGGCTCTGTAATTATATAAATTCAACAAAGAGAAATCATATGATTATATCAATAAACTAAGAAAATCTTTCTGATAAGGTACAACACCCATTTCTCTTAAAATAACTAGAAAAGATAAGAATAAATGGAACTTTCCTTCATATCATAAGAAGTATCTATCAAAAAACAAAAAGTACCATTATTTGTAATAGAGTTAAACATGAGACCTTTCCAAGTATATCAGGAATAAAATAAAGATATCACTTATCACCATTAAAAGGCAATATGGTACTAGAAATTGTAGCTATAATAAATAAGGGGGGGGGCTAAGGAAATAAGCATAGGCAGAAACATATAAATTTGAGAGAAAACTATTAGGGAAACTGGAAAATAACTGGGCAGAAATTGAGTCTAAACCAACACCTTAATATGTACATCAAAATAAATTCTAAATGGGCACATGACAGACATGAAGGGAGACATCACAAGTAAATTATAGAAGCAAAAAAGAAATTACCTTTCAGATGTCAAAGAACTCATAATCAAACAAAAGTTAAAAGAGAATCATAGAAAGTAATAGCCAATTTTGACTATATAAAATTTAAATGTTTCAGCACAAAAAAATTAATGCAGCTAAAAATAGAAGAAAAGCCGGTAGAGGGATGATCTTTAAAGAAAGTTTTGTTTAATAAAGGTATTGTTTTCTAAGATATATGGGAAAATGAATCAAATTTCTAATAAGAATCATTTGCCAATTGATGGTCAAAAGATACAAATATGCAGTTTTCAGAAGTCCAAGCTATTCATATTCACATTTTTAAAAAACACTCCAAATAATTAATAATTAAAGAAATGCAAATTAAAACAACTCTGAGGTCCCACCACATATCACTGATTGGTAATGCTGATTAAAAAAAAATGGAAATGGTAGATAATGTTGGGACTATAGGAAAACAAGTACATTGACTAATTTCACTACTAAATGAAACTGTTAACTGGTCTGTCAATTCTGAAAAGCAATTTGGAACCATTTCTAAAATCCAATTAAATTGTATATACACTTTAATAAAGAAATAACACACCTATATCTGTATACCAAATAGATTAAAAAAAGAAAATGATCCACACATACAAAATATTAATAATGGCTCTTTTTCAGGGTTAGACAATTGGAAACTGAGGAGATGTCCATCAAGTTGGGAATAGGTAAATAAGGTCTGGCATACATAAATGGGGGTGGAATATTAATGTACTAAAAGTTAGGAGTTTGAACAGGATGGTTTCAGAGAAGATAGGGAAGATTTATATAAAAATAAATGATAGATAGATAGATAGATAGATAGATAGATAGATAGATAGTGCAAAAAAACTTTAAAATATTTAGGAATCCTGATTGATATAATAACTAAGCATTATTTTCAGAGGTTTAATGATGAAACAAACTTTCTATCTCCTGATAAAAAAATGATTACAAAAATTCTTTGTTTCATTTGACATTATTAAAGTGGGAATTTGGCAGTGGCATAGTGGTAGTTGTGTGTTTTTGCTTGACTATTCATGTTTATAAAGGGAATTTTTGTTTTTCTCAACTTTTCAATGGGAGGTAAGGAGAGGTGGGAGGAAAAAAAGGTATATTTTCTTTTAAAAAATAAATTTTAATTTTACAAAAGAGAAAGGAATGAAAGTAAAATTAATAGAGGCATAGATTTTAGCTAAAAGGGATGGATGGTTCAAGAGAAATTTTTTTAAAGATGGTAGAAACATGGGTATGCTTGTAGGCAGCAAGAAAGCAATCAGTAGTGTTGCAATGGAAGTAATGCTTAGTGCATAAGCATGATTGGCAAGTCCTCAAGACAGTAGACCAGGAAAGACTGATGAATACTGAGAGGAAAGAGAGGACAAACTAGAAGATAGGGTCAGAATGGAAAAGAGTCATACCTTCATCTGAGACATGTGAATCTTAAAACTGCTCAAACTCTACCTTAAAACATTTGGTTAAGGCTATTCCCATTTAAACAATGGAGGTACTTAATCAGGAAAGTATGTGAGAACTTTACATTACTCCACCCATATTTAGGCATATCTTAAGCTGAAGATAAAGTTGTAAACTCCTTACTGAACAATGAAAAAGTACTTAACATACTTATAGTGAGGCAAAAGCCCTTAAGCTAGGTCTATTTTTAGATCTAATACAAAAGGGTGCTAAGTACCTATGAAGGTCAACTTGCAAGGGGCAAAGAGGTGTGAACTTACTCAGAAGATATAATTTACCCAGAGAAGGTGAGAACTAAAAACTAAGAATGGTCAGTCCTTTGGAAAATGTATACTGTGATTGGTAGATGTGAAAATTTAGGGGAGGTGACATAGGAGAAAATTCTCTTTAAAAGGAGCTTAGGAAGCTGAATTGGAGGTCTCTCAGTGGCTGAACTTAGTTGAGCTCAGGAGCTGAACTGGAGAGTCTCTCTGAACACTAGAGTTTTGCTTGGAAAGATCTTGTGGTGAGTGATTAGAGACTGACTTAGGTTCTCTCTTAAAGAGAACCTATTTCCTATTATTTCCTCTTACTCTGTCTCTCTCCCTTCCCTTAATTCCTTCATTTATATTAATTAAAATCTCCATAAAACCCAGCTGACTTGGGTATTTCATATTTGGGAATTTTTCCCATGGTGACCGCTTATTTTCGATATAAAATCAAGACGCTAAAAATTATCTTTACAGTTTGGGAAATTCATAGTCTTGAAACCCATATTTTCACGGTCACAGTTTATGGTAACCACTCTTTTGTCTATAACAGACAGAAGTGAAGAAAAAGATTGTAGGGGAAAGCAAATAATGAATATTATATGAGGAAAAGGGGATAAGAGAGCACTTCTGGCAAATGGCCTTAATTTTTTCAATGAAATACAAAGTAACAGGGAGGGGATGCCATAGAAGTTTTGCAGAAGAATAAATACATTTGAAAAACCTGTATATGGAACCTTCACAAAAATAGACCACATATTAGCACATTAAAGACCTCTTCCCCCCAAAATGTGAAAAAGCAGAAATCTATTACACATCATTATTGGTGATAATGAAATTAAACTATGGTCAATAATTGCCTTTAAAGAACAAAACTGGCAACTAAATGATGAAATTCTAAGGAATAACTGAATCAAAGAGCAAAAGAAACCATAGAAAATGTCATTAAAAATGACAATGAGATAACATGCCAGAGTTTCAGGGATACATCTATAGCATTTCAAAGGGGAGGAATATGATTTAAATTAAATAATTAAAAACTTAAGCAAAGTTGCAAAGTGCAATAGCTAAATCCATATAAATTATCAGCATTCCTACCAAAACAACAACTAAAAATATACAGAAAAAAAAATGAGATTATTGAAAATAACATTGAAATATATAAAATACAAAGGAGTGCATCTTCGAAGATTTCATTCAAGGACACTATTAACCTACCTATTAAACATTCTTTGTAAAAATAAAGCCAGCTTCAGCTATTTGGAGAAACAATACCTGTTAATGGGTAGGTCAAATTATTTGAGTTTGACAACACTACTATAAATCACTAATAATTCAAGAAATGCAAATTAAAAACAGTGCCAAGGTTAAATCTTGACACCAATGAGACAGGCAAAGATGACAAAAAAGTAAAATGACAGAGGTCATAGAGGCTAATGGGAAAACAAGTATATTGCTACACTGCTGGTAAATCTATGAATTGGTTCAACAATTCTACAAAACAAATGCCTAAGCTATGCCTAGAAAGTTACCAAAGTATGCATACTCTTTGACCAAGCTATTCTATTCCTAGGGATAACACAAATAAAATTAAGAAAAAGGAGAAATATACAAGTTTAAAAAAAATTTAACCCTTTTCATGTTAGCCAAAACTTGTAAAGCAAGTGGATATCTTTTTCTTGGGGACTTGCTAAATAAAATGTGGTATATGAATATAATGGAAGGATACTATACTATAAAAATTATAAATGGAAAATTTCAGAGTATATTGAGAAGGTCTTTATGAACTGGTGAAGAGGGAAGAAGAAAGTAGAAGAATATTTTAAACAGTGATAATATTTTAGAGCAAAATGAATTAGAAATATTTAAGAACCCCAATCAATGTCCAGAATATGTAATATGTCACTTTTGAGAGAGATGAAAAACTTAAAATGTGAAGAGAGAAGTATTTTTTAGATTCTCCATATTCTTCTGTAACACTCTCAGACTGTAAATTAAAGAGAAAGAGTTGTACTAAAATGGCAGGGAGAGTTTCCTCAACCAGGAGTTACTAGTACCGATGAAGTCACAAATTCAATCCCTATGTTCCACCCCATAAAAACTGTACAAATTAATCAACACAACAGTGAAGAGTTTTTGTCTTCTAAAAGTACACAGATGCGTCCTCTCCTTTTATATCAATCCCACCTACTTGAGAGTTTTTTTCTTAATAATATCACTCCTACCTTTACCAAAGTAGAACCAAATTCAGAAATGACTCTCTTTTCCTTTTCCAAATCTCAGTATCTCTTAAACAATCTCAACAAGTCATATCAACTCCAAGAAGTTTCTTCAGACTAAAGAACAAATTTCTCTTCTCCTTGTCCTATTCAATAAAACATCCAAATGGTTTTCTGTTTGTGATAATTATAATAGTTGCTCACTTTTACTAGACTAGCACTAATTAATATAGTAGGCATGCTGAGCATCATAATTAAATAACTACTTTGTTGATACCAAGAGAAAAACACAAGGTGACTACTTCATGGAGGATATCCACACTCTTTCAAAATACTCAAGTACCCTAGAGAAAATCAACTTTTCCAGATCATTGCACAGTCCCCAGTGCAGCTATGAAAATAACCACTAGCTCACAAGTTCAAACCCTTAAAAAAAATCAGTATAAGCTGAATATGAAACTGTAAGAAGAACTTAAATTAATTTTTTAACTTTGCTTTATTATTCCTCTTCTATTAAATATCTGAGAATAATTTTATAGAAAAACTGATCATTTGTCAACCAACAATCCATGTTTATTCTACCTTTGGGACAGTAACAGTAGAAAAAAGGTTAATAGTAGCAAATGTGTAAGAGAAGACATATAAATACTTTTGGATGGGTTAGATGCAGTTTAATTATTTTCCAAAATCACTTGTAATTCTGAGCTAATAGTATAAAAGGATTACTGAACCTTGAAAAAACCAGCAAGTTTAAATGACTTAATAAAATTCTTTATGCTCACTGAAAACAGGAGTTGCAAAATGACAAAAATTTGGGAATTTCCCAAAGTAATGTTAAATTTTATATATGCAATTTAAATAATAGTGATAAATAGCATTACATGTTAGTACGCAAAGGAAAACATAAATAAACCTTTGTTTCCTTCCTTAAACATAATCTATTTTCATTACCAAGTTACCAGAAATTTTCATATACTGTAGTGTGTCTAGATTGACACTTTCTTACACCAGGAGGATATTAACCTTTAATCCCTGAATCATTAAAGAAATGTTTGCAGAAACATTTTTAGCCTTTTTATCTGGTCAAAGCACTGGAAGCTAAGTGGTATCTGTACAAACCAATCATTTCACCAGCAGTTTTATATTTCTTTAAAGCCTCCTATAAAAAGCACCTGCCTACAGTGAGTAATGGAGTTTTATATTCATTGCACTCAGGAACAGTGTATGTAACGTATTCCGTTTTCCTCCCTTGTGGAATATATTTCAGCTTATATTGTACAGCACATTACCAATGCATATAAAGACTCTCTGATCAGTAATTTGGACTGTAGACAGCAACCTGCATGAGGGCTTCTTCCCCTTCCCCTTCAAATAAAGTATTCGCTTTATTCAACAAGTCAAATTAAAACAATCTTTTATGAGGATATTACCATTATATGTATGAGTATTAATTATAGTTAGTAACAAAAACTAATGTATATTTTTCAGAGGTGAAAAAATTTGTAGAGTTCGTGATTGAACACTCTTTACCCACTCCATGCTAATGAGAATACCAAGACGCCACCTTAGCTACCTTTGTGAGTGAGCAATTAGCTGTTAAAAATTATTGGGATTACCCCAGAAAACAAAAATTGAGCTAAAATTTTGGCTCTTGGAGGTTAAAAAAGGAATGAAAATAGATTTTGCTTTAAAATAGTCTAAACCCTATTTTGGACAAAAAAATTCTAGTCATGGCCTTAATAACTTAACAAGTATGAATGGAAATGATCTTAAAGTGAGATTGATTTAAATGAACAAACACTTATTAACTCTCTACTGTGTACAAAATACTGCTGTACTCTGCCAGATACAAATCTAGGTAAAGTGTAGCACCCACAGCTTGATGGAAGGAAAGAAGAGGGTCAGGTAAGGATAAAAACTATAAACATTCATATTATTATGCTTCTTATCTACATATTCATATCACCTATTTAAAAGATAAAAAGTAAAGGTAAGGCAACAGCTCCATGCTGCCCCTTGGTGGTACACTGCCAAACTGAACCCTCCCTGCATATGAAATAAAAGAGCAACAGCATGAGAGAAACTGTCTGCTATCAGTATTCAATCAATAAGCATTAACTAAACATATAGAATGTGTAAGGCAGATCTTATGAGATAGAGGGTATGAAGTATAGTGCATAACCTGTAGGAATTTTAAAAAATCTAGTTGGAAAAAGAAAATTTTTAGAAAAGAGAACCTAGGACCCTCAAAGGGATTGCCATCAAAAACTAAAATATCAGGAAAATTATAAGCTGCAAAAGTAAAATTAAAACAAGGCCCTTTCTAGATAACAGATATTATCAGTGAAGTCTCCAAGACAAACTATTCGGGTCAACAACCAAGAAGCTAGAACAATAGAAAGAGCAAAAGAATCAAAAAATCTGAGTTTGATAATTCTGTGACATATCATTTGAGGTACTTCAGAGAGGTCATGAAAAGAATGTTTTTCAAATCTTAAAACAAAAGAAAGATATGAACTATGACCATAAAGGTGGTAACTCTAACCACAGCTTTACTGTTATTTCATCCCAGGCATTTTCAGCCCCAAAATGGGCCCCAATTAGTTGCTGCAAAGTGTTTCCTCTGCCCCTTTCAGGGCTCTTGCAGTCAAGAGGCAAGACTAGAATTAAAAGGAAAAATGATCATGTGCACATGAAAGGAGGGTGGGGGTAGAGGAAAGGTGTTTACAACATTATTAAAAAGGCAACTAATGGCAAAGCAATGAGGCTCTATCCATCAAGTTTTTAGAATTACTATATGACAGAGAACTTTAAAAAAACCTGCCAAATATTGATGCCAAATAAAGATTTATCAAACACACAATTATATTTGTTCTTCAAATCACTGGTATTTTGGTCAATATGAACACAAAAGGTCTAAACCTTTTACTTCTCATGGGCTATATAAACTTCAATTGACCTCACAACTCACTCTTTCATTAGTCTTCTGTGAGGTACTCATCAAGGTAACGTAATATGATCTTTCTTTCCTGCTTATTAATTTTTTGGCCATGTAGTTATATAGTCTAATACTGGTTGATAATACTATGATGATTCATGTTATTCTGATAAAAATGATCAGTTTAGAGATCCTTGATTAAATTATTTCACAGCCTTAATCCTTGGATAGTACTTTTTAATATACTCAAAGAGTAGAATTAAAAAACCAAAAATAAAAGGATAAACTGCTTAATTGTTCTAAGAATTTTTTCTACACAAAAAAACTTCTCTATACCTTTCAACTTAATATTGAAACTTGTGACCTAATACAAGCTTCTTTTTAGAGTAGATCAGCATTGTGATTCAAAGCACGTTTATATTTAGAGAAATCATTTTAACAAAGAAGGAAAATTATAAATTTCAAAAGTACAAATAAATACAAGTTTAGCATACTTATCTGAGAAGTAAATTACTTTTTTCAACTCTTTGAATCAAAAATGTTTATACCAAACATTTCTAACACTTATCTGTGCTTTATTCTTTCTATCGCTAGGCTTTCTTACATCACAGCAGCTTGAGGACATGTTCACATAAGGGCACAACTTATTCTTGTGAGTTTCAAAGAATTATTTTATTACTTGGCTAAATTTGTGAGAAAGCAGTTTATATGAATGCCAGTTGTACCTCTTTGGAAAAGGAGAATGTAAACCCATTTAGTGATCTGCTTTTCCCTTTCATCTTGTCTCTAGTTTCTGTGTAGATTTATAATGTTCATTGTTTCCAATTTTAACAAATCACCTAATGGCAGAAAGGAAAATATGTTAACCTTGGAATTATTTGCAGTTGGAGAAATCTCTTTTGTCTGGCCCAAGCTAGGCCTGCAATCTGTTTTAAACACAGATTGTCTGTCTTTCGTCTGACAGCCACCAAGCTGCACAAATTACTTTCTGCCTGTTCACCTGTTTGCAGCTGCGTCTGTAAGCTCAAGATTCTGCAGTTTGACTTGAGCAACCACTTCAGGATTGATGACATGTGCTGCTGATAAACTGAGCAATTTGAAGAAATTACTGGCTATAGTTATTGAAAGCCATCTGGGCATGAACTGAGTGCTAGAAGCCTTCAATCATGTGTTTGCAACCTGCAGTGGCGGCAGCAGTGTTTGAAGTGATACCTTCCTAGAAGAGGGTCGGCCCTGGCACTAAGGAACCAAGCAAGGGATGGAATATAATCATTCATGAGAATAAAAGAGTATGTCCTCTTGGAACTATATAAATTGGGGTTTAGTTCTTTCTTCAAAATATTTTTATGGAAAAAAATGGACTACACTAAGAGTTCAGATTTCCTATTCTCCCTCACCAAGGAAGGATTCCTTCATTTCCAATTCAACATCCTCTCTATCATCTACATTGCACATGCTTATTGGAACTCTATCAGTCTCTCGGAATTTCTCCTTCAATTTGTTTTCAACAAGGTGATTTAGCTGAACTATTTATGGAATCACTCATGTCAGCCTCAAAGAAAAGCTATTTGGGTGTTTTATATGTGATCATTTAACTTCTTTACACAAAATTTCTCCCAAAGTCTACATTCATGTTTTTGGGACTAGAAACAATGAGCAATATAAGGTCTCTGTAAATCAATGCTTCTTTCTAAATCAAACTAAATTATAAAAAGGACAATTAAGCCAGGAAAAAATTGCACATATACTTCTGTTATATTACATGGTAATTCATAAATACTGATAGGGCATTCATATACCTCTGAATGAAGAGAACACATTTCTATGAGCTGAGTTAGATTTTAAAATGACACTATCTCTGTGACCACAGGAAAGACACTTTAAGAAATCAAAGAATTGTAAGAGACCCAGAGCAACTAAGTTGTAGACAGGCTGTGTTCTGAGGACATGGAGTGTTGTTCTCACTCCAGATACAGATAAATATTTAAAATGCATCTAATTTTTATATTATATATGTATAAGTATAGTAGTACTATTTCAAATAACAATAATGATGACTAGCAAATTGTGTATATTTATATTAAGAATGAGATTAATGATCTATTCTAACTAACAGGACACTGTAATTTAGTGACTAGAGAGTCAAGTTTGGAGTTGGTAGGACCTGGATTCAAACCTGCCCCTAGACACTTCCTAGCTTCATCTGAGCAAGTCACTTAAACCCCATTGCCTAGCCCTTTTCACTTTTCTGCCTTGGAAACAATGCTCAGTATTGGTTCTACAACAAAAAGAAAGAGCTTTAAAAAAATGTATGGGATTAAATGAGAAACCATTCATAACATAGCACACAATACAGAAGGACCAAAACATTATAAAGATATACTTATATGTTAACTACATCTAACTTCTATGTATTCATATGACTCAAATGTATAGCTTGAATGAAGAATGCCAATTGCTTTACTCTGAAAGCATCCTAAAAGGTTTGTAAACCAGAAATTCAGCATTAGTTCTCATGAACATTTAGAACCCCTCCCTTATACTGCTACATTTATATGAAACACTACAAAGGAAAAGTGATTTATAAGTGAAATAAAAGATGAAATGTAAGATGTTTTAAAAATAAGGTATGTGATAACATATACAACATTAATTCATTTTGTGTAACTACATCAAAGTAAAATGTAAACTTTTATTGAAAAATATTTCCTTAAAAGAATTACATTTCTAATTAATTCGATGAAAAAAACTAAACTTTAATTAGTGGTACAAGATTATAATTTCTAAATAGTAGAAATTGACTAAATCAAATACTAAGGGAGTAATAGTGGACCCAAACACCTACTAAAAATAGATACAATACTATAGTTAAGGAAAGAAAGAAGAAACTGAAGAAAAACTATTAAGTATATAATCAATGTCCTAACTATATCAGTGTAATTCCAGTCCCTAGGCCTCAATAGTTTTTTCTTCATTTGCAAGGAAAATTGAGAAAAACACAAAATAACAAAATATGGAATATTCTATGTTTATCTTAAAGTACTGTGATATAATGCTGAAATTCATATGTTCCTAGATATTTGGGAAACGATTATTTTTGGAATATATCATACTATTTCTTTCTAGAACAAATTTGCAAGCATATTGGCCAAATCTACAATTTGAATTCATGTCTTATGTTAAAAACTTTCAACCTGTTAAAAATTAAGTGTACTTGAAAAATAGTTAGACCAAAGCTTTAAAGTTAAGTAACTATATATATATATAGATAGATATATGTATATAGATAGATAGATAGATAGATAGATAGATAGATAGATAGATAGATATATCTTTCACATTTCAGAACTCATAAATTGGATTCAACCTAAAGCTAAATGAACCAACCAACAAAAGAGGATATGTATCATTTATCCAAACAATAAATCAAAGCTTTATCATTACTCGTGTATAACAAAATATCAATAAAATCTTTATTACACATTAGCATGCTATTGAAGAAATGGCTTCTGTGCTATCTTTTTTTAACCATATCATGAGTTCATAATTTTTTTAGCATCAGCTTTTATTTTTAAAGGGCTAAGTCGTGAGAACATTCTTATGTACCACTTCATAACTCTGACACCAAGTATATATAAAAAGATTAGACTTTATTTGGTATAAAATCAGTTGGCAGTTTTACATCTGTGCAATGCAACATAAATATACCAGCTGGCATCTCAAACACACACACATATGGACTTCAAAACAGAAACTTCCTTATTTGCAGCGCTGCCTGGGTAATTTTGTATCCTCTGCATACTACAGCTATTTGTCAGGCCCCTGCAGGTGTGCACTGCACATAAACACACAGCTGTAGCCTAGCAAGCCAAGTGTTCCATCAAACACATAAAGGGAGACCTCAGCAGTTGGATTAGTCATCCCTGCAACAGGTCCGGGGAGAACAATATGGGTTAGTATTTTTGGAAAAGGCATGGATGGCAAATTTATGATTATGCTAGCCTTACCAAATAACTGCTGGATTGTGTCATTTTTTATTCAATGTCTACTTATTAAAGTTTTGGTTAGAATGGCTCAAGAAGACTGAATATTTTTTAGATTTTAATATAAACAATAAGGTAGTTTATAAATGAAATAGTTTATTAAGTGCAATATGTTAAAAGGTTTCCACACTAGAGATTGGTTTTTGATAGATGTTATAATAATTTGCATTGAATCTAACACACAAATCATTGGAATCATTATAGCCGGTATATCAATATTCTTTGCAAGTTATACATTTTGTTATGTTTATTCTAATTTCATGGCATCTTTCTTTTGGTATAGATGTTTGCTCTAAAGGCAAATATGTATCAGTGAATCGTGATCAACCAAAACCCCTGGAAAACTCAGTTTCCTTATTTATGAAAAGGATATGATACAATTCCTACTAACTCACAAAGTTAACAGGATAAAATGTACGTGATTTTGATTCTATGGAGAAAAATGAATGTCTTTATTAATTTACCTAATGTCACAGGATCTGTCAGGTAATGATTACCATTGTTATTATCCCAAAAATCCTTCCCAGCTAACAATTTTTACAAGAAATATGTAATAAAAAAAGTTTTGTGAAAAATCACAATCATATATTTTAAGGAAATTGATGAATATTTCAGGAAAGTGGGAATTATGCATATAGTCATCACATTTTTTCAAAGAATATTCATAGTCCATTTGACAGCTTACACAATAAAAAATACACATGAGAAAATGAATTTAACTACATTTAACTAGATTGTGCCGAACAGTAAATCTCAGTGAAATAAGATGAAAACTTAATTGAGAAAAATTACAGTAGCTCATTGAAGTTGGAAATCTATTTGTTGCTGTTTAAAAAAGGAATCCACATACCTAAATATATTACCTCCTCTGAATCCTAATTTCTCCATAAAAGTTATTCATATGCAATTGAAATACGGAGAGGATCATTATTTGTCTTTAAGAGAAAGTGTTTGAGATGGGTGCATGAATGAAATGATTTATTTGTGCATACTAGTTTCTCTGAAAGAATTTTTAAATGAAATGTGTCATTTTTATAATTTATACAACAATGAAGCAGATAACAAATGTTACAGACAGGTGGCATGTTGTCCCAAAAGTCAATATGAAGAAGTAACACAGGTTGCTGAGAATGCACCGCAGATACACATGGTATTTCCTTTTTCCTATAGTAAGATTCACAAGAGTCCAAGTTAAGAGCCTTTATTCACATTCTCTACAACCACCATAACAAAGTTCACCTACTTTTTGGTATAGATGCTGTGCAGATATTAAAAAATTCAAAGGATCTCTGAGTTTAAATACACCTTAGAAGTATTTCAATTCAAACACCTATCAGATAGAATGGGAAATATCTGAAAAGTAAGGTCGTTTCCTTGAAGATGTCCAGGGATAGGCAATGCAATTCCTATCTACCAACAGAAATAAATTCATTTTCATTCAACCTGATACTTATCCCCCAAAGCCAACCAGTCTATTAGTCTTAATTCTATACTCTGGAATCTCACAGAATAAATTTAATCTCTCTCATTTACTCAGTCTTTCAAATATTTAAAGGTTATTGTTGTTTGTTTTTTTTTTACTCTTAGGTTTTCTTTCTCACTTCTTTCAACTAAATCCATATAACTTAATTTTAAGACTTTATGAGACTAACTCAAAAATACAAATCTTTAAATATGGTTTCTCAATCAATAATGAATCTGCCTAACCATTAAGTTACTGAATTGAATTCAATATCATCTTTTTGACTAGGTTATCATGAGTTTTTCATCTGCTTTCCTGAAATCCAATTAAACTAGTTAGGTCTACCTCTTTCTTATTATATACACATTGAGAAAGTACATAAAAAATGAAGTATGATTATTCTGACATCATATTCACGATAAGATACAATGGTTCCCAGTAATCCTCTGGCTCAACAAATCATTATTTCGTCTTCAAAAGATTCACAAATGATCTTTTTGAACTGAACCCTATAGTTAATGGAATCTTCTCCCCAACTTTTAAAAATTCAACAAAATTGGTATATATAACATTAACAGGGAAAGGATATCAAGAAAGGATACAATGTTGATTCAGTTGAAAGCAGCAGCCTAGCAGTTTTTCCTCTAAATTTGTAAAGATGGAAGCTAGCCAAAGGGATACGTCAAGTCCCAAAAGGATAGCTACAACTTTTAATGCCTTATGTTACTGGGAAGCTTTGCCAATGGTTTAAGTCTTAATTTCCAGGAGTGAAAATTATGAATCCAGGAGAGCTTCATTATCTTTAAGAAAAAATAAATTAGTTTTTATGAAATAGATGTTTCTCCTACCACTGGGTGTGTCTGACACATTCAATCTGAAATGTTCAAGAGACAAGTGGTGTTTTGGTCTTGGAGGTTAGAAGAGAGAATGAAGTTAAAAATATGTTTTAGGAATCATCCTTTCTCCTGGGTAAAATGGTGAAGCAGCAGGAAGAAGTACAGCTTAGTATGCTGAGATAATTGCTCTGCAAAGACCTAGAAAATGAATCAGTCCCCATCAGGGCATTCTGGGGGGGGGGGGGGGGGGGGGAATATACATATATATATATATATATATATATATATATATCACAGTAAGCCACATTTTCAGACAAGGTCAGAAAAGGAAACTAAAGATAAGGTGTAGCCAAGGATGCTTGGGCATGTGGCATTCTTGTTTATAAGAAGCTAAAAGAAGACCAAGACTGTGATCAGGACAAAATGAATCCAATCCATACACCAGATTTTCAACTTTCTGCAAAAGGTAAGAAAAATAGCAACCTGGCCATTCTGTCATTCACTACCTAGCTATAGGTCATAGATTCACAGTAGTCAGAGGAAAGGTTGTAGGCCTGAATGGTATTCGAAGATAAGGAGCAATAATGAGCCCTACTCTATGTACTGAGATAGAAACAAGTTCAGAAGCAGTGCTGTGGCTGATTCCAGGAACTGAATATGGTTCTCCCTTCCAACCTCCAGTCTAATGTGAAATCTACAGTGGAATTAGTAGAGAAAAAATTTCAGACCAAATGGATCCTTTTGTTCTGTCCTTTTGAATCTTCTGAGTTTTCCAACTGCTAACAGTGACCAAGTACAGCAGCAGACTCCTGAAACTCCAACCACGGTTAAACCCAAAGATGTGTTGCTGAATTTCAGGCTAGCAACTTTCAGAGAAAGCAGTCATCAGATGCTGCCATGAATCAAAACAATATATGGATACTAAAACATGTCCAGTTAGCTAGGCAGACCTACCTCTGAGATCCTAGAGTGACTGAGAATTCAATATGCCAAGAATCAGCAGAAGGGCACAACAAGTCAAAATCTTATTTCTAACATTCTCCCTTTAAGTGTGCAGAACCTAGAGATAACATAAAAGTCTGAAGTACAGAAATTGGGCTGGAATAAAGAGAAAACTAAAAAATAATTCCACCATAAAGAGCTTATTATGTTGACAGGGAATCTCAAAAGACAAATGAAGAAAATGAAAATAGCTACAAAACATATGCAAGCAAAGACTCAAAGAAAAACACAGTTTAAGCACAAGACCAACAAAATTTTCTGAAGGAAATTAAACTAGCATTTTTAAAGAGCTTTTAAAAAAGATTTGAAAAACAAAATAAAAAGTAGAGTTAAAAATAAAGAAGAAATGAGAACTAAGGAATAAAAAGTGGGAAAGAGAATTAATGGCATGGAAAAAGAAATGCAAAACGTTTCCCAAAAATGAAAGGGTAAATTAAGTGGGGGCTGGGAGATTCACTAAAAATTAGAATTGATAGAATAAAAGCTAATGATTCCATAGATAACAAGAAATTTCAGAAGAATGAAAAAAATATTAAAATTGTTAGATATTTCTTACAAAAAACTAGCCAGTAAAATATATTGAGGGAGATAATTTAATAAAGCCTTAAACAAAAAGATCCTAGAATTAATAAAAAGAACCCTAGAAGAAATAATAAAGAAATCAACACTGTCCAGATCTTTAAAAACTATTAGGCAAAAGAAAAAGAAACAAATCACCTACCGAAAGGAACCTCAAAATGAAAATTCCTAGGAACATTCTACCTAGAATCTAGATCTTTTGAGGCAAAGAAAAAACAATGCAAGGAGTTATTTTTTTTAAGTTTGAATATAAAAAAAAGTTTGAGTATCAAGATATGTTCATTATGACACCACAAATAAAACATTAGCTAACTCGATTTTTTAAAAAGAAAACCAAATTACCAGTATCAAAAATGAAAAAGGTAATGAAATGAAATTATTAGAAATTATTTCACTCAAATATAATCTAAACTTGGCCACTTAAGTTAAATGGATAAATATTTACAAAAATGAAGAATATCCATATTCATGAAACAAAAAGGAAGACGCAAGAACCAATGGAAGGAAGGAAGGAAGGAAGGAAGGAAGGAAGGAAGGAAGGAAGGAAGGAAGGAAGGAAGGAAGGAAGGAAGGAAGGAAGGAAGGAAGGAAGGAAGGAAGGAAGGAAGGAAGGAAGGAAGGAAGGAAGGAAGGAAGGAAGGAAGGAAGGAAGGAAGGAAGGAAGGAAGGAAGGAAGGAAGGAAGGAAGGAAGGAAGGAAGGAAGGAAGGAAGGAAGGAAGGAAGGAAGGAAGGAAGGAAGGAAGGAAGGAAGGAAGGAAGGAAGGAAGGAGCAAACCACAAACAAACAAAAACAAATTTAACACCTAATGGACTACCTGGAGAAAAAGCAGCAGAATCAGATTGATTTTACACACTATGACCAGAATGGATTCATATTAGGAATACAAAGCTAGGTAAATATCATGAAAAACTATAAACATAACTAACCATATAATACAAAAAAATGACATGTTGAAAGATGAAAAAGCTCTTGACAAGATAGAAGACACATTCCTCATAAGGTCACTAGTAAGCATACAAATAAATGGGTCTTTCTTTAATATTATAAGAAATATCTTTCCAAAGCCATAATATAACATTACCTATAATAGAAATTAGAAGATTTTCTAATGGGATCTAAAATAGAACTAGGATGAGTGGCAAGGTGACCCAGTAGATACACATGTAAATCTTGAAATTTCTCAGACTTGTGAATGTTAAAAATTTCCCCATCGGGGAATTCTCAATTGGAACAATTCCCTACTGGGAACATTCCCCATTTTGACTGTGAGAACTCGCCAGGATCAGAAATGGGAGGACCTCTACTCCACCCGTACTTAAGACTGCTTTAGGGGAGAAAACTCCTTGCTAAACAATGAAAGTACTTGGACCCATGCTTACGATAAGGCAGGGAGTTCTTTGAGCCATGCCTGTTTTTAGAATTGATTCAATGGGATGCTAGGAACCTATAAAGGTCGGGCAACTTGTAAACTTGACAGGAGCAAAGAGGTGAAAACTTACTTAGAGGTTTTCTCTTGAGGGGATTAGTCGACTCAGCTGTGTTTTTAGAATGGGTTGTCCTTTGGAAAATGTCTACAGTGATTGGTAGATGTAAGGACTTAGGGGAGGTGACATGGGAGAAAAAAACCCTATATAAGAAAAAGCAGAATCTCTTGAGAGGAGAATCCTTTTGGAGGATCTCTGATAAGGACCCCTTGGGAAGGATCTCTAGAGAGAAGCTCTGGAGAAGGGATGCTCTTGGAGGACAATCTCTAAGGAAGTCTCTCTGGAGCTCCTCTGAGGGGACTCTGTCCCTCTGGAGGCTCTGGAGAGAGGCCCTTTGAAACAGTCTCTGTCTGGATCTCTCCTTGAGGAGGACTCTGGCTGGAACTCTCTCTGGTGAAGTCAGCTGAGATGGAGCTGGCCTGGTGTCCCTAGAATCCTTGCTTAGACAGACCTTGTGGTGAGTGATAAAAGACTGACTGACTGATCTCTCTCTCTTAAGACTCAGGTCTAAGCCATGTTGGCTTAAGGCCATTCATACTTATTCCTTTCTTACTCTTTCTCTCTTTCTTTAATTCCTCATTGTATTATTAATTAAAAATCACTATAAAACCCAGTTGACGGGTATTTTGAATAATTGGGAATATTTCCCTGGCGACCACCTTATATTTGATTTAAAACCAAGACACTGTAGTGAAACAAATTTTCTGCGGTCAAATTTACTCACCCACTCTTATATCTATCACAATTTATATCTTCCACTATTTTACTCACTACAGTTTATGGCAGACAACTATTTTAAATGTTACACAGAAGTGGGCCCAGAGTCAGAAAGATTTGACTCCAAACCTGGCCTCATATATTTATTAGCTTTCTTACCCTGGACAAATCACTTAACTGTTTGCCTCGGTGTGTTCATTTATAAAATGAGCTGGAAAAGGAAATAGCAAATTCCTTCAGTATCTTTGCCAAGAAAAAACAAAAATGGGGTCCCAAAAAGTTGGATTCAACTGAAATTAATAACAACAAAACAAAGGCATCCATTATCACCATTACTTTTAAATACAGTTTTAGAAATACTAGCTACAGTAATAAGATAAGAAAAAGAAATTGGGTAAATAAACATAAACAAAGAATAAACAAAATTATCACTTTCTACAGATGATTTGATTATTTGCTTGAGAATTCTTTAATTGAAAGATTATTGGTAACATGGTCCACAAGTTTTTTAGGTGCTCTTGGTTATAATCAAATGACAAAATATATAAAGAGCTTTATAAAATGTAAAGCCCCATATAAATGTTAACCCACATTATATAATGTATTGGAGGTTGAAGATCTTTATCTATAGTGCTAGATTTATTGTAAAAATACCTCACTCCAAATCCTACACCTACCACATCTGTATGATCTTGAGAAATCCACATAATCAGGATCTAAGTATGTAAAAAGAGGGTTATATTGGGAGGATGAAAGGGAAAGGGCTTAGACTAAAAGGACTTCTTAACTACATTCTAGTTCTGGGTCTATGATCTTATACTGCCAGAGTCTTTATTACCAGCTTTCCTCACTCATTTTGGACTTCTCATGATTCAACTTTTCCAAGCTTATTTCATATTATTATTCTTCATGAATTTTATATCCTAGTATAACTAGTCTACCATCTGTTCCTTAAACTTAAAGTTCCATCTCCTATCTCTAAGCTTTACCAAACAATGTTCTCCATGCCTGGGATGCACTCCCTCCTCTTTAGAATCCTTAGCTTATATCAAGACCATTGTCATACTCTTAGAAATACCATTCCTAATCACTATACTTATTAGTGCTCTCTCCATAATCAAATTATTTTTATTTATTTTTGGACTATGCTTTATAACCTATGTAGAAAGAAAGTTTGAAAAGAAGAGAGCATTTTCTTTTTATTATTATAACCGGAGAAGCTAGACCACTGTCTTGCATAGAACCAATATTTTTGTTGATAAGGTAAACAAAGGAATGCTCTGTACTTTCAAGTCTGAAAATCATTTTTTCTTTGATAGATGAAAGCAAAAAAGAAACTTGAGTAATTCAGCTACACCTGTCATGTATTAGCATTAAAAGATTCATATCTAGAACCAGGCTTATCCATTTCTTGCTCTTATTTTCAACATAACCTAAAAAGGATTTGTCACCATCCTTAAATTTTTTTCCCAATTCTGAGCTAATTCTGAATTTTAGCTTTCCTGGGGAATACAATTCAATTTACCCAAATACTTTTTGGGCAACTGAGCATCTGCAATTGAACACTTACAAGGTGGAAGGAAGTATACGAGGCTCTGGGGAAAAGGGGAGGACAAAAGAGGAGAGGAGAGAGGTAAGAAGAAAGGAGAGGAGAGGAGGCAAGGAGAGGATATCCATTCTCAAAGGCTTACCTGTTGCTGGAGGAGATGAGACTACTTAACGAAGCATAATCTAAGATAATGATTTAAGAAAAAGGCAATGACAATGTATTCAAAGAATATTTGGGAATCAGAGAAAAGGCAACAGTTTTGTTAGGAGGATGAGGAAAGCTAAAGAGAAGGTATAGAAAGAAAATAAGAAATATCAAAATCAGAATTAAGGAAGCAGTATTTCAAGCTTAGGCATAGCTGGAAATGGTGGTTGTTCTGTTACCAAGCAGCTATTAGTTTTACACTTCTTTGTCTATTTGTCTTGCTCTTAATTCTTACAGATATCAACCATAGAGCATTCCATTCTTCCATCTTAGCCATTTCACAGGCTTAATCTAGATATAAACCACTTTCAGTTAGAGTCAACAAATATAATATGTTTACTATTACCAACCTTTACTACTGCTATGTGAGGATGTCTATTTTAAAATGTCTACAATTTTCTTTTTCTTCTTTTATCTATTATTTCTTATTTAGGTATCAATGCCATATTTGTCTCACAGAAGAAATTTAGTCTAGTGTCTTCATTTACTATTTTGGTAAGTAATATCAGGAATAATAGAATTGACTATCCTTTGAAAACTGAATTTATCATTATTGTTTACAGATAATGCTGCTACTCCATCTCTGTAACTTTGTAGTATTCTCTCTCATCCTTAGCATGGACTTCTGTTTCACCTCCACTTCTTCCTCCAAGACTGAGACCCCAAACCACCTTTGATATGAAGCCTATTCTGGTCTCCTCAAATTCTAGTACCCTTCATACCAAGAAGCCCAGTATTTTACTGCCCTTTGTATGAATTTACAATATTTTAATTTATTGTATATATAATTATATATGTACTAGGTGCCTCTAAAAATAAAATATAAGCATCTGAGGAACAGAATCTATATTCCTAGTGCCTAGAACAATGCCTCACAAATAGCTTATTGGATTGATCTAAACATTTGATAGAATTCACTTGTAAATCTACTAGGTTCTTTGGAGGGTTTTTTTTGTTTGTTTTTTTTTGGTGGAATGTGGGGAGAAGTTGCTTTATGTCTTTTCTATCATTTTTTCTCCTAAGGTCAAGTTATTGAGAGGCTTATTTCCAATATTCTTCACCTCAGAATTTCATATTTTTATAAAAATTGATCTATTTCCTATTATTTTAACAGTTTAGTGGACATAAAGCTTTAAATTTCCTTATGTAACTATTGTTAGTTGGAATTCATGTAATTTAGCAAAAAGTAAATGTCTTCCATTTCTCTTTTATTTGTGGTATACATAGAAGAAATCCATGACCATTGCTGTCAAAAAGTGAAACCATGTCAAAACTACTGCTTTTCCCAAGAAATTTGCAACCTAGCATATATATATATATATATATATATATATATATATATATATATATATATATATCTTTTATTTTATTTCATTTTTTTAAAACCCATACCTTCTGTCTTGGATTGATTCCAAGGCAGAAGAGTGGTAAGGGCTAGGCAATGGGGGTCAAGTGACTTGCCTAGGGTCACATAGCTAGGAAGTGTCTGAGGCCAAATTTGAACCCAGGACGTCCCATATCTCGGCCTTGGCTCTCAATCCACTAAGCCACCTCGCTGGCCCCAACCTAGTATGTGTGTGTGTGTATGTATATATATATATATACACACACACACAAGAAACCATTGGAAAACAAATGCTTGAATTAAGCTGTCAGTCAATAAACATTTATTAAATTTCTATTGTGTGCTAGGCACTATGCTAAATATTGAAGATAAAAAAGACAAAAGACAGTTTCTACCCTCAAGAAGCTCACAGTCTAAATTAGGGAGTCAATATGTACAAACAAGCTATATACAGGAGGTTAAAAAAAAAAAGGCTATCTGTAGATAGCAAGATTTTAAAAGAAACCAGTGAAACAAATATGCAAAGACAAAGAAGAGCATTCCAGAAACGGAAGACAACTAAAGAAACTGCCAAGAGTCCAGAGATACATTGTCTTATTCATGGGACACCAGGAAGGTCAATATCTTTGGATCAGAATATGTGGTAGGAATTAAGGTATTAAAAAATGAAAAGGTAAAAGGAGACTATGTTAATGAAGGTGTTTGTATATTAGGTAGAGGAGTTCATATTTGCTCTTGGAGGCAATAGGGAGCCACTAGAGTCTAATAAGGAAGAAGGTGACATCGCCGGACATACACTTTAGAAAAATAACTAATGGATAAATGGAGGGCTGATGGAAAGGCAAGAGATTTTAGGCCTTGAATAACTTACTGTAAGAGTTCAGACTAATAGTGATGAAGGCCTACACCAGAGTGACAACAGTGCCAGAGAAGAGAAGGAGGCATATTCAAGAGAGGAAATATAAATATTGCGATAAAACAACTTACAGAAACTGAGAAGTTGAGGGTGACACCTACATTGTGAGGCAGGACATGAAAGGATGGTACTGCTCTCTAAAGTATTTTTGAAAGGAATGATGAAGAATGTTTAGAGAAAATATAAGTTCCATTTTGGATATGTTGAGTATAAGATAATATAAGATATCTACTGGAAAACAGTTCAAACTATCTGGTAGGAGGTTGGAGATATGAGATTAGAGGTCAGCAGAGAGTTTGGGACAGGATAGATACATATGAGAATCATCAACGTAGAGAGGTTAATTAAATCCATGTGCGCTAATGAGCTCTCCAAATGAAGTAATAATAAGAGAATATAGAAGAGGAGGACTTAAGACAGAAGAATGTTCTGGGATACCTACAGATAGAGAGCATGATCTGAATGGGGAGCAAGCAAAGAAGGCTGAGAAAGGGCAGTAAGATCAGTATGAGGAAAATCAGGACAGAATGGTACCCCAAAAAGAGAAAAAAAATGGTGCTTCAGTGGAACTTTGGAGTTGTTTCTTTTGATAGGGCATTACATTACAGGGTATGACTTCTTTTTCATCAAACTTTTTTTTATTAATAAAAATAGAAGAATCAAAAGTTGATGAGATCTACTTTTCTACAAAGTCACCTGAGGAAGCATTATAATTATTCCAATGGTGCTGCCATTACTCAAAATTCTAGTGGGATCTTTCTTTTAGAATTTTCTTCAGAAACAATGTATGAACCACTTGAGAAAATAATATCTCATATCTTTGCCACCACCTTTGGATCCCTCCAAAATCCACAGTACTGTTTATCATGATTTTTGTTATTTCCAGAATTCAAATTTATACTCAGAGAATGAAACTCTGCCAACAAAGAGGCTTTCAAAACAATCCCAAAAGACCTAGAAAATGCTTTGAGCTATAGCAGCTTGTTGTAATTGTTTTCTTTACTGGGGAGGGGAAAATATAAGCATCTATATAGCGTTTTCTCTGTGTGAGGCAGTGTGCTCTGTGCTTTACAATAATATATCATTTCATTCTCACAAATGCCCTATAAGGTAGGTGATATTATTCTTCCCATTTTAAAGCTGAGAAAACTGAAACAAAGAGATGGTAAGTAACTTGCCCTGTTACAAAGCTAGTTAAGTGTTTGAAAATAGATTGAAATTCAGTCTTCCTGACTCCAGACCAAGTTTTAGTCTGTCCCACCTAAATATATAGGGATGATGCTTACTATTATATTTAAGTTTAAATACTCTGGTTCAGTGTTTCATGATCATACAGGGATATGTGGCCAGATAGCTCAGAAATATTCATCTAAGAAGTTAATCTGATAATTGCTGGGTTTTAAGAACATTATTTACGAACTACTTTGATGTAACCAGAACATTAAAGATTCAGAAATTCACAATGTCATACCAATGAACATATATATGATAATGAGAAATTTCCAACCAGAGTTTTCCTAGCTCATAACATGAAAACATGCATGTTAGTTGTTTTATTAGAATAATCATTCTTAAAAGACTTAAAAATATAAAATACTATTAAAATTATAAATATCAACTAATCAAGCAAGCAAGCAAGCATTTAAGTGCCCACCACTACATATCACTGCTGCATGCTACAAAGGGAAAAAGTAAAAATAATTCCTGTTCTAATGGGGCTCACAATCCAGGTTAAAGGAGGTAGAAAGGAAAAGAGAAGAGATGGGATCAGTGAAAAGAGCAAAATATACATTTATGTATATCTAGCAAATCAATACAAGGAGATTTGCAGATGATGCCCTAGAGACTAAAGTAATCAGGAAAGGTCTCAAAGGAGATACCTAAGTTAAGTCTTGCCAACACAAAAAGATGAAGGATGTTCAGGAAAAGAAATGAGACAAGGATGCATTGCAGGCATGAGACACAGCCTGCAAAAAGGGACAAAGGCATAAGACAAAAAGCTGTGTATGAAGAATAGCCAGGACGCAACTGTGGCTAAATCAAAACATATATAGAAAGTAGCTATATGCAATAAAATTGGAAAGGTATGTTAGAACAAAGCTGTTTTAAGTTTAAGAGCCCAATGGAATTTATATTTGATTTTGGAGGCAATAGAAAGCCACTAGATTGTGCTGAGTTGGAGAGTAATGTAGACAGATTTTTGCTTCAGAAAAATTATTTTGGTGGCTATGTAAAAGACAATTAGGAGAGGAGAGACATTTGAGTCAGGGAGACCAATTAAGAAAACATTTCACTATTGTAGGCAAGAGGTGATGAGGGCCTAAAATGGAGTGATGGTTTTATGAGTGGAAATAAGGAGAAGATATTGTAGAAGTAGAAATGACAAGATTACCAACTTACTTATTCTTCTTCCCAACCAGATAGAGTAGATGTAAAGCACCGGAACTTAATTTTCCATTAAATTATAAGAATTACACTATAACTATGGCAAAATAAACAAAGTCAATGGGAGGATAATAACATCATTTAATTCAACATCAGAAGAAAGCTAGCTCAATTAAACATAGACCAGTCATTTCTTTACCTCACACCAAGCCACAAATTTATATTTAAAAGATTTTTTTTCAATCAGCTTTAATGAAACAAAAAAAAAGAATGTTCATTTACATTTAATAAAATCTTTTTGCACTAGGGTGATCATTTAGAGTCAATCTCCCCAATCATATCACCATCAACCCATGTGATGAAGCAGTTGTTTTTCTTCTGTGTTTCTGCTCCAACAATTCTTTCTCTGGATGTGGACAGTATTCTTTCTCAGGAGTCCCTCAGAACTGTCCTGGATCGCTGCTAGTAGAAAAGTCCATTATATTCGATTGTGCCACAGTGTATCCATCTCTGTGTATAATGGTCTCCTGGTTCTGCTCCTTTCATTCTGCATCAATTCTTAGAGTTTATTCCAATTCACATGGAATTCCTCCAGTTCATTATTCTTTTGAGCACAATAGTATTCCATAACCAGCAGATACCAAAATTTGTTCTGCCATTCCACAATCAAAAGGCATCCCCTCATTTTCCAATGTTTTGCCACCACAAAGAGTGCAGCAATAAATATTTTTGTACAAGTCTTTTTCTTTATGATTTCTTTGGGGTATAAATCCAGCAGTGGTATGGCTGGATCAAAGGGCATAGTTCTAAATTGCCATCCAGAATGATTGGATCAATTCACAATTCCATAAACAATGCATAAGTGTCCCAATTTTGCCACATCCCCTCTAACATTTATTACTTTCCTTTGTTGTCATGTTAGTCAATCTGCTAGGTGTAAGGTGGTACCTCAGAGATGTTTTGATTTGCATTTCTCTGATTATAAGAGATTTAGAATACTTTTTCATGTGCTTATTAATAGTTTTGATTTCTTTATCTGAAAATTGCCTATTCATGTGCCTTGCCCATTTATCAATTGGAGAATGGCTTAATTTTTTTGTATAATTGCTTTAGCTCCTTATAAATTTGAGTAATTAGACCTTTGTCAGAGGTTTTTGTTATAAAGATTTTTTCCCAATCTGTTGCTTCCCTTCTAATTTTGGTTGCATTGTTTTATTTTTTTTTGTGCTAAAACTAAATGATCACCCTAGTATAAATATCAATAATATGGAAATAGGTCTTGATCAATGACACATGTAAACCCCAATGGAATTGCATGTCAGCTATGGGAAGTGAGAGAAAGGACATGAATCTTGTAACCATGGAAACATATTCTAAATTAACTAAATAAAATTTTTCTAATTTGAAAAAAAAAAAGAAGAAAATGAGGCAACTAAAGTGAGGTTGTGATTTTATGGGATTCTCAAGTTCAGGTTTTTTTTGTTTTTTTTTTCTGAAGGGACCTGCTTTTGTTAAAAATTTGCTATTTTTGTTCTGTATATGTCTGTATTTTTGTTCTACATTTCCTCCTTTTCCTTAAGAGAAT
This sequence comes from Monodelphis domestica, assembly GCF_027887165.1. Classification (NCBI taxonomy): domain Eukaryota; kingdom Metazoa; phylum Chordata; class Mammalia; order Didelphimorphia; family Didelphidae; genus Monodelphis; species Monodelphis domestica. The sequence continues at coordinate 171,883,977 of NC_077229.1, forward strand.
CTCAGAGAAAGTAAAAGCAGTTGCAGTGATGGTTTAATAAGTGAAAGGAAATTAAAGAAATACTCTAAAAAAACTTTTTAAAGGATAGAAGCAATTTTTTTCCCAAAAGTGTTCTAGTGTCACACAAAGTTTATATGGAATATGTAAAAAAGCAGGCAATCAAAAACAATTACTATGTAAATTCAGAATCCCAAAAGAAAATTTAAGAAGTAGTTTGAAAACTATTATTATTATTATTAATGCAAGATTATTATTAAAGCAGCATTTGAAAATGCCATCTTTTTGAACATGTCATTCATTATTAAAATAACATCAAAAAGAAGAGTTGCAAAATGGTTAAAGTTTAGTTAACAGAGAAAAATGTGGTTCTGAAACTGCATCATGACAAAGCTAGTTGATGCCACAACATTCAACTCTTAACAGGCTCCAGAATACTACAGACATCACTCAGAGAAGTGCATTTTTTTCCTATATTCTCCACTTCCCTCTTTTTAAAATACAGACTGCTTTATAGGGTGATTGTAATAGGATACTATGATCATTGCTGATTGTAGCTAGAAACAGACCTTTCTAATCCATCTGCTCTCCACTTCAACCAATGCCATTAAAAACAACTTCATAAAACCATTACTGCTTCATACTTAAAAGACATTAAGTCAAGATTTTGGAAATTCCATTCACTTGATATCAGCAAGTGCACTGTATGTTAGGTTTATCATTAAAGTAAAATCCATGAGAACTGTTTTCCAGACTTTAGTTAATGCTCCTATGACACATTTGGCCAATGAAAGTGGATGAAAAACAGTAGTGCTTTGAAGCATTAGCCAGTAAATGCCGCTGTGGTTTACCATGAGTGGGATGCACAACATATTAGACCACAGTTAATTAAATTAAACTAGCTCTTATGTTTTTGAAATGTGTCCCATATTACTTGTTTGGAACTTACACAAATGCTTTTAAACTTTAAGATTTTCCCGCTGTAGTAAACATTATCTGCTGCATCTATGTGTAATTAAATCAATAAGTTGCTACCACTATTTTGTGCTTTATTGTAATATCTCAAGGCAAAGTTGAAAGAAAAAGTCCTTTAATTTCTTCTTCAGTTTCAGTTTCATTTTTTATAAGAAAGCAGTTTTAGGAAGTCTCGCTCATGAAAACAAAAGATCAACGTTTACATCTAAAGGGTAAATGAGAAAATGTATACAAAATATTTTGCATATTAGTATTCCTTATATGTAAACAATTTCAGAATGTACTTTAGTTCTTTTAAAAATTTTCCCATTGAATATGGATTTAATATGGATTTAATGTAATACTTTACTTAGCTGAAAAGAAAAAAATGTTTGGCAATGGTTTTGATTCTCTACTTTTTGAAACTTCTAAGAAATCCTTCAATATTTTACAATTAGGTATGCAATCTACTAGGTTATTAAATAAACTAGAAACTATCCATTTTTCCTCTGAAGAGTCTTAGCTAGAAACAGCTGGTTTGGGCTTTAAAATTTTTACTCTGGATTAATATAAAATTCTATTTATTTAAAGTAATTTCCTAATTCCGCTGGGATATGAAGCACGAAGGCTATACCATTATGCTTTCCTTTATAAAATATTTTTGGTTTTATTTATAGAAATTAAAGTATCCAAATAGCGTATCCTTGTAAAATCTTCTTTTCATCAAAAGATTGATTTATAAAGCTTAAGGAAATGATAATTTGCATAGTTATTGAAATAATTTAAGGAAGACTGGATTTCTATGAAATAATTATGAACAAAATAGCCAAACCTTTCATTAAGCTTTGGCCAAAAAACAGGTTTGAAAGTTTGGATTTTGGAAATTCAATAAGGTTAAGATCTATGATAAAATTTTAAACAACTGTAACTCTTAATAATGTGAAAAATGACATTCAGGATTATCCATTAAACACACATTAAATTTTAGAAAGCAACAATCATGTCTGCTGAATATCTCCAGTTCCCTTCACTAATTCTTGTATAACAATATTCAAAGACATAAACCACTAGGTTTTGGTCCTCCTACAGAAAATTCTATGAAGTGAGCAGTCTTAAATATCATAATCTTCCTTTTACAAGTGAAAAAACTAAGGTTCAAAAAGATTAAGTTAGCTATATACAGTCAAAGCTAAGTATCTAGCTCAGAACTGGCCCTATATAACAAACCTTCTAACTATAAAAGCAACCCTTTTGTGCCCTTCCCCCTCAGAAGGTCTTCTCTTCCTATCTGACTGAGAAAAGAAACCTTCTATCACTCTCCTCTATTTAGTTTCTACTTGCTTCTTTTTAGACATGTTTACATTCCTCATTCCCTAAAATATAAGCTCCTTAAAGACACAAGCTTTTATTTTTCTATTTCCGTTCCCAAAAGCTAAAGAGTGCTTTGTGCAAGTAGGTGCTTAAGAAATGCTCACTGAAAAGGAATGAAGAACACTATCGTTTTGCCTGGAATAAATTGAGATAGAACATGGACAATGATCTTGCATAATTCCAGATTATACTTTTGTAAGATCTAAAAATTTTTGGAAATGGAAAATTCATCTATAAAGGTATTTCATTTTGAGGACAGCTTCAGGTATTAGAAAGGCCTTCCTTTTTTTAAATGAAAATAGACTCTGCAACTTCAGTGTGTGTGTGTGTGTGTGTGTGTGTGTGTGTGTGTGAGAGAGAGAGAGAGAGAGAGAGAGAGAGAGAGAGAGAGAGAGAGAGAGAGAGAGGACAAACGGGGACAGAGGGAGAGACAGAAAGACAGACAGAGAGAACCAGCTTTTCCTATATATTTCTTTTATGGTCCTCTGTTTCTGTTTTGTTCTCTTCTCCAAGTTAAATATTCCTATTAGTTCAATGGCATAATTTCCAAATTGTCAGCAGGCTGGGTGCCTTCCTCTAAACATGCCAGAATTGATATGTCCCTCTTAAAATAAAGCTAATTAAAATACAAACACTCCAATGACAAGTATAATTACTACCCTTACTATCGTCTTAGCATGAAATTAGCTTTCAAAAAGACTTTCAATGAGAAAGCAAGCAGAGTAAAAATACATAAGGACCTATGTACCCATTTAAAAAGTTAAGTTTTACTTTTCTACAAAGCAGTGATCATCAAAATAATATGGTACTGGCTAAGAGACAGAAGGGTGGGTCAAGGGAATAGACTTGGGGTAAAAGACCTCAGTAAGCTAATGTTTGATAAACCTAACAACTGGGATCTTTTGGAACAATAACTCTCTATTTGACAAAAACTACTGAGAAAATTGGAAAACAGTATGGGAAAAATTGGGTTTAGATTAACAGCTTACACCGTATACCAATATAAGTTCAAAATGGGTAAATTACTTAAATATAAAGAGTGAAATCATAAATAAATTAGGTGAACATAGAATAGGCACCTGTTAGATAGATGGGAAAGGAATGAATTTAAGACTAAGAGATAGAGAACATTACAAAATATAAAATGAATAATTTTGATTATATTAAATTAAAAAAGGCTTATGCAAACAAAACCAATGAAACCAAAATTTGAAGGGAAGCAACAAATTAAGAAAAAAAATTTTAACAAAATTCTCTGACAAAGATTTAATTTCCCAAACATATGAGGAACTAAGTCAAATGTACAAGAAATCAATCCATTCCCCAATTGACAAATGGTCAAAGGATATGAATAAGCAGTTTTCAGAGGAAGAAATCAAAACTATCAATAATCACATGAAAAAATGTTCTAAATCCCTCCTAATTAGAGTAATGCAAATCAAAACAACTCCCAGGTACCACCTCACACGTAGCAGATTGGCCAATATAAAAGTAAAGGAAAATAATAAATGTTGGAGGGGATATGGCAAAATTGGGACACTAATACAGTGCTGGTGGAGTTGTAAATTGACCCAACCATTCTAGAAGGAAATTTGGAATTATCCCCAAAGGACTTAAAAGAATGCATGGTGCCCTTTGATTTAGTCATAGCACTGCTGGGTTTGTACCCCAAAGAGATAATAATGAAAAATGTTTTTAAAAAATATTCATAGCTGTGCTTTTTGTGGTGCAAAAAATTAAAAAATGAGGAGGTGTCCCTTGATTGGGGAATGGCTGAACAAATTGTGGTATATTATGGTGATGGAATATTAATGTGCAATAAGGAACAATAAAAAGCTTGATTTCAATATAAACTGGAAAGACCTCCACAAATGGATTCAGAGTGAAATGAACTGAACCAGAACATTGTACAGAGAGACTGAAATATTGTGGGACAATCATATGTAATTGACTTTGCTACTGACAGCAATGCAATGATCCAGGACAATCCAGAGGGACTCATGAGAAAGAATAACATCCACATCGAGAGAAAGAACTGTGGGAATAGAGATACAGAAGGAAAACATTTGATTTTTCACTTGTGTATTAGATGTGGGGTTTTGGTTTTTAAAAGATTATTACAAAAAATGAATAATATGGAAATAGGTATTGAGTGATAATACATGTATGGTTATACAGTGGAATTGCTTGTCAGCTATGGGAATGGGGAGGGGAAAAGGGAAAGAAAGAACATGAATCATGTAATCATGAAAAAATACTTGAAAAAATTTAAGTTGTTTTAATAATTGGAAGAATTAAATCTTTCTTGGGGCAATAAATTATACCTGCAACAAACACTGGAGATTATATGAGTTCAACTGGATTGTGGGAAGAGAGAAAGTTAAAAAAGACAAAGATGCTAAAAGGAAAAGAGTTCAGAGTGCCATAGACAAACATTGTTTCATCAAAATACTTCATTCAATCAATAATTACTTATTAAATGATTATTAGATTCATGATACTAGAAAAGCTACAAAAATGAAGTAATTCCTTCCTTCAAGATACTTGCAAAGCACACATATAAAAAATTAAATACAAAATTATATACAAAGTAATTTCTGAAGAGATAGGAAGATAACTAAAGAAAATCCCTTTCCAAACACAATTATTTGCCTTCCAGTTTTTTCAATTGTCTTATTCCTCCTAAACATCATTCTCATGTTATCTCAATATATAATCTGTTTTGATATCATGTTTTCGTTCAGCCTAGATTCAATAATTAATTTAATAACGTACTGTCATTCACCTACATCTATAATCGTTGTGAAATTCAATCATTGTAAAGATCAATAAAAAGCACTTTTCAATACTTAAAATCCTACATAAATATAAAGTATTTTTAATTTTTTTTATTTCTTTTTTGTTGTTTTTGATCAAGTTGTCAGTAATATTTAACCCTTGAAGACTCTTATAAATCTTCTTTCAAGCTCCAGTACTACTGAAAACAACTGAAGGAAAATACTAAATCATGATGACTGCATCAATTATAAGTCTATGTTATTCATCTTTATGTAAGTGTTCACTGTTGTAAAAATGTTCATGTAGACAGATCTTGCTTTATGTAAATCCTCACTAGGCAGACTTGACTTTACATAAAATAATTCTAAAAGAAATGAAAAAAGAAACCAAAGCAACATTGACTTTACTTTGTAGTACTGAGTCCTTCCTCTGCTCCTGCCCCTTTGGGCTCAATGCTCTGAGGCCTCCTACCCCCAACAATAAAAACAAAATTGGAACAACAACAATAACCAAAAAAATGCAAAAAAACATCCCTCCAAGTGAAATCAGAAGAAAAGACTCCAAACTGCTTGGAAGTCTTGATTTGAGACCTTCAAGCCAAAAAAGAGATTTTTGCCCTCCTCTCTCATCCAATGAATTCTATCATCTACCTACCCCATCCCTCTTAAAAAACCAAAATGTCTCACCAAATATACTTATTCTCAGAGGATCAAATAGCCTTTCTTCTTGCCAAGACTTCCATCTTTTTGATGCCACTACTTACTACCTTCATCAGTACAGTATGCAATACCTATAGTCCCCAATCTCTAGAAAGAATGGAAAGTACATTCTTGTAGTCTTCTCTGGAAATAAGTTTGATTATGACAATTTTATAGCAGACAGTTTTTTTTTACTGTTTTTCTATTGTTATTTCTATCATTGCTGTCATGATTATTACTTTTAATCCTTCCCACGCTTGTCTATATTTTTCATATTCACTTTTATAATGTAGCAATGTTCCTTTACAGTCTGGTCATGCATTAATAGGTCTCTAGCTTAGTTTCTGCTGGCAAAAGTATTGCTATAACTATTTGGTACATATAGGTCGAATCATTTTAAAAAAGCACTGGAAAGAATTGCACTGAAAACAAATAACTACCAACTGAAGAGTAATTAAATAAATTGTGGTATGTGGAAATAGATATATAGATACACACAAAATTAAACACATACAACATAAAAATTGATTAACATGAAAATCCTGGGAAGATATATGAACTAATATAAATGAAATAAACTGGAGGAAAATAATATCTTTAACAAAAATCTAAATGGGGGGGAACCCCAACTAATTTAAACTTTATTTAATTATAATGATGAAGTCTGGCCCCAAAGAATAGAAAATGCAGCTCCTTCAGGTCTTTGGAGAGTTGAAGGCTCTAAGTGTCTCACTTTGTATGTCAGACTTATCATTGATATAATGGTTAGTTTTGCTAGTTTTTTATCTCTGTTTTATGCTTTATTAAAAGGAAGGCTAGAGAGGTAATAGGGATACATTTGAAAATGAAAGTACTATAAAAATAAAAGGTACAAATAAAATATTTTTAAAGTAAACATATAGGTTAGCATCACTGATGCTCTTTCATTGGGTGAAAGGGATATTATTATTATATATGATTTTTACTCTTGATATTTTTCTCTCCTCTGAATTAGCTCATAAAGCAGTCCCTTGACAATATGTTGCTTCCAAAAAACATTTTCCTGAGAGCATACTTGATTTAGCCACCCACTTTTTAAATTTTGCCTTTTTGAGTGTTATTTCTACTTTTTCTAAAAGTATTAGATCACAAATGCCTTGGTTCCTCTGTTACTGATTCAGCATTTGTAAAGGATTTTAATAAATGCTTAGGGAATTTAGGATGAAATTAGATTCCACACAGCCTTTAAAAATGTCTTTGCCCCTGCCACCCCATCAAGTAATCATCCTATACCTATTATCTTCTTTTACTATGAAATTCCTAAAAAGTCTGCATTTCTTTTTTAGTCTCTTATTTATTAAACTTTTTAAATCTGTCTTTGATCCTACTAAAACTGCTTTTTAGAAGGTAATCAATGACTTTGTCATTGACAAATCAAAGGCCTTTTCTGAGTTCTCACTCTCCTTCACTTTTCTAAAACAATTAATCTCATTGGTCATCCTCTCTCTTTGGGATACTCAACTTCCTGAAATTTTGTGATACTATACTTCTATTATCTGATTAATTCTTCTTCAGTTTCTCATAATCTTCATTTTCCTGCTACTACCAAAACTCTATCTTAACCCTTCTTTCTCTTTATAGTTTCTCCCTGGCTGACCTCTACCATTCCTGCAAATTCATCTACCTCAACAGAGATGACCGAAAATCTACATAGCAAGCCAAAATCTCTTGCCTGAATCAGCTCTCCACCCACATGTCCAACAAGCTTCTCATACAGAAATAATAACGTATATTGAGATAGTGTTTTTTAAGGCTTGAATCTTGGTTTTAATTCAGAAATATGATTATCCAATTAGATGCCACAAGCACCTAAAATATTAAACAGAAAAAAGGGTTACTTGTATAGATGGGTGAAAAACTTATGTGGAATGAAAACCTATGAGATTTGGGTAAACCTTCAAATGTAGGAATAACAGTAGTCCTAGAAGTACCTTTTAGGATCCTGATAAATGTAGGGAACCTGGGATCTTTAAATTGCTCTGCACCATGCCAGAGTTGTGTTCAATTACAGTAAGGGGCTAGTTAAACTTTAAAGATCCCGATCACATTCCCATATTGAGTTTAAAGTAGCTGAACATGATTCTAAGACACTAAATTTTAGCTGCCTTTCTCACAACTGAAAATATGCAAAGAGCTTACAAAAAGCCAACTATAAAGAGTTAACATCTTCCTATAATTGAATGAGATACCATCAAACTTTGAATATGGAAAATACTATTACATAACCCTCACAATCTCAAAGCACGCAGACACATGTGTGCACACGCACGCGCGCGCGCGCGCGCACACACACACACACACACACACACACACACACACACACACATACAAAGCAACTACTAGCTTATATAAAATCTGAACATAATCAAAAATGTTGCCTGGATTGACCTTTGTCCACCCCATATTTTAGTGTTCCTATAGTTAAGGGGTAGAAGTGAAGGAGCTATGCATTATTTCTCCTCCACAGACAACCATGAGGGAAATTTCCTAACAATATCTAGTGTGACAGAGGTTGGCACATAAGAAAAGTTGAGGCAAACACTCCATGTTCTGAGTCCTTCCCCTTCACTGAGCTTATTCTGTGTTATAAACATATGCTGCTCCCTCCAACTTTTATGACATATAATATATAGATACAAATCTATATATTTTAATGTAATAATTTGTGTAACTTTTTTCTTTGCTTTCTTTATGTCCTATGACCTTTTTCTCTTCCTCTAAGAACTTTATTCTTTAAAATATCACCTATATTTGGATCAGAAGTACTTATAATTTACTTGAAACTTTTTTTTTTAACTGACTTCCTAACCTTGGATTTATCTGAAGTTAGGTGATCCTAACTTTAAGCAAACAACTTTTAGTCATGGATTTGTAGATTATAATTCATGGCAAATTACCCATGATATCATATATAAAGAACTGAAGAATAAGAAATGAATTCACAGTAACTATTAATATATCCAAAAACTATCATTCTCCAGGATGCCAAAGAAAGAAAACAATACAATTTCCTCAAGGAAATTACTAAATTCCTGAACAAAACTAAACTTTTTCTTTAAAGGGTATTATAAGCTAGTGAACTCAGTGGATTGAGAGCTAGATCTGGAGGCAGGAAGTCCTAGGTTTAAATGTGTCCCCAGAAGTTTCCTAGCTGTATAATCCTGGACAAGTCACTTAACCTCCACTATATAGCCCTTACCACCTTTCTGCCTTAGAACCAATATACAGTACTGATTCTAAGATAGCAGATAAGGGTTTGTTTGGGTTTTTTTAAGGTATTATAAATTCCATTTTTAATTTTGTTTTATAATTTACTTTTTAAATTCCATTTATAATTTTCCAACAGACCTCAACTGGAATTTTCATGTAAGTCTCCTTTCATATAAGTCAATATTTTGAATATCTGAAAAAACATGAAAATACAGTAAAACACACTGCCACTAGACTATCTAGAATTCAGTTATCTGACAACTTTACTTGCTGGGAACATAGCCAACAATCAAGATATAAATTTTTTTAAATTAAGTAATGAAAGCTGAATTTTAAATAGTGCCTCAATGGCTTTTAAAAATTTTTAGTGATATGTTTTGTTTTTACATTACAAACATTTAAAAATTAGGTTATCTCAATTCCATAAGAGGTCACATAATAAAGTACTTACCTATTAAGCAAAACTAATAATACAATGACCTCATCTGAAAGTGCATGCAACATTCCAAACTTATAGCACCCCCTCACCTCGTATTTTTTTTAATTAATAGAAATCTATTTACTCCCCTTCCCATCCCCCTACCCTTTGGGTGGGAAACAATGAAGAAAAAAAATTTCTTTTGTAACAAATATACATAGTCAACCAAAACAAATTCCCTCAATTGCTTTAAAGGCTACAAAATTTTAAAGATATTATACTTGTTACTAAGAGAATATCTCCATTTTATATATAAGGAAGCTGAACTCACAGAAGTTAAGTGATATGCCTATACTGATAGGTCCACAGAGGTTGAGCTATAAGTATCCTTAAGAAGGTATCTAGTCCAATCCTCTGCACTTTATAGATGAGGAAAAACTGACACCTCAACATGCCCAAATTCACAGCCAATTACTGTCAAAGTCAGGCAGTTAACATATAATTCTGCAGAATCTGAGTCTATTACTCTTTCCACTCCACTATGCTGCCTCTAAGCAAACACACACACACACACACACACACACACACACACACACACACACACACACACACACACGCACACGCACACGCACACATACATACATACATATACACACACACACACACCCCTTAAGTACATTTCTATGACTGTGCATGCCATCCTATGATTTCACCCAAGTGGGTAATGTCATCCACCATGCAGACCTGAAACAAAACTATGGTATTTAGGGAGTTTCCTAGGACACTAAGGAAGGATAAATGACTTACCTATGATCACAAAGACAGTATGTGTCTTGGGTTGAACTTGAAACAACAAAATTCTTTTTTGAAAGTTGACCACATATTAACAAGATATTGGGTGATGGATTATAGTGTGTAAAAAATAGTATCCCTGGATCAGAGAGCAATTTCAGGGAGTAAAGTATAAAAAGACTAGAAGGGGATAGTTTCTAAAGGGTTTTAAATGCCAAAGAGAACATTTTATATTTAATTGTGAAGATAATAAAGCCAGGAAACATTTATTAAGTGGCTATTGCATGGCAGGCCCTTTCATAAATATTGGAGATACCAAAAATAAGGCAAAAATAGTCCCTAACCCCCGAAGGAAAACACGGTCTAAAGGAGAAAAACATGTAAATAGTCAGGCACAAAGGTAAAAGGAAGACACTGGTGTAGAGTGATATAATCAGACCTATAGTTCAGGAAAATCACTTTTGACATTTAATGGACTAAAGTAGACTCAGGACAGGGGGAAACAACCCAAAGTCTACTGCAATAGTCTAGACATAAAGTGATGAAGGCTTGCCCCAGACTAATAAGTGTGTGAATGGACACAAAGCTTAAGTATCAGAGAAAAATGTTTATTGAGGGTAGCTATAGAAAATGCAGCATTAAAAAATAAATTTCTTCAGACAAGGATAGATTGAGCACTGAGAAATCATTTAAGAGACTTGAAGTAGTACACTCAATCAAATGTTAGTGATTATGCTAAGTGCTACATATAGAAAGGCAAAAACAGCCCTTTCCCTCAAGAATCCCACATTTGAGCTATGATGAGGTACACAAAAGAAGAAGAACAAAAGGAGAGACTATAAAGAGACTAGGAATGAAGAATGAATTAGAAACTTTGATAGGTCCTATGGGCAGAATGAAGGATGACTTCCAAGTCCTTATACTGTGGTGACTAGTAAAACTCTAACATCCTTTAAAAAAAAAAAAGAAATCTAGGGATACAAGCTACATACCACACACCATATAATCCCCAAAGTTCAGGGCAAGTGGAGAGATTAAATAAAGACATTAAAACATTGATGGGAAATTTTTGTGCAGAAACACACCAAAAATAGACAAACATTCTGCCATTAGTTCTGTTCCATCTTGGAACACGACCCAGTGGAGATTTGCACATCTCTCCATTTGAGATGCTATATGGACACGCAATTTGGCAAGGAAGGACATGTAAACCAGCTTACATTGCAATGATAGGTGGAGACTGTCAATTAACAAAATATATACAAGCTTTACAAACAAGAATATCAGAGTTGCATGAAATGGGCTTGATACAACAAACATTACCCCTGGATTACAATTTGCACCACATCAAACCAGGAGACATAGTATACTTAAAAAATTTCAATAGAAAATTGGCTACAGACATAAAATGGACTGGACTACATGAAGTATTGCTTACTACTCCAACAGCTATAAAAGTTGCAGGGAAAGACTCATGGTTTCACTGTTCCCACGTGAAACCAGAAAAAGTTCAACATCACTGTAACAGACATAGAAGATAATTAGACAACAGATAGTGCTGAGAAATGAAAACAAAAACTGATTAACATAAAAAAATACAACACAAAAAATTATAGTGACACATAATGTTTGAGACAACTTTCCAGCCCAGAGGAAAAGCAACCCAGAGAAAAAGCAACCCAGAGGAAAAGCAAACCAGAGGAAAAGCAACCCAGAGGAAAAGATTTTAAACCAGCCCAGAGGAAAAGCATCAAGAAAAGATGCTAGAGACAAGAAACAAAGAGGAAAAGCTGAAATGGACAGCCAAGACTTTGAACTTTGCAAATTCATTTATATAAGAAGAGGACAGGTCAAAAATGAGACTTATGTGTAAGACTGAATGTGTTGAAATAATAAAACAAAAGTAATTTCACATATTAGTGAAATAGCATGCATCACTACATAACATGGAAGAAAGAAGAGATCCATCAGTCAACATGAGAAGTGGAAATCTGAAGAAACTTGATAAGTATTAATTTAACACAACACTATTAGACACAAAACACAAAATCACAAACTGACATATTGAGAGACCTTGTTTATATAAACAAGTGTCTGAAATTGTATTTATGCAAAATGTAAATATTTATATAGTTAGTTTCATAAGGTCTTAGGCAAATAGAAAGATCAATAGATATTTCTATTTGACTGACATCATGATGTGGAACAATGTATATTGTTGTATTATATGTAAATAATTTCTATAAATAATGTATTAGTTTTCGTTAACTTAGAGTAAATAGTACTAGCACTAAGATTCTAATTTTTTGTAATAGTTTTGTTCAATATGATTTATACTGAATTTATTGTAAAACCCTAAAACTACCCTTACCCAAACTTTCCTGCAAAGAATCCTTAGAGTAGATTTAGTAAATTGGTAACTATAATATAAATAAGTGACCTTGGGAAGGTCACAATGAAAAAAGGGGACAATTGTGGAAAGGAAATAAAACTGACAGTTTGTGGGGGAAGGGGCAAGTGGGAGTGGCAGTTGGGTCTTGTGACTAGCACTTCCTTCCTGCCAGGAGTGGCAGTTGGTCTTGTGACTAGTGCTTCCTTCCTGCCGGGGTGTGGACTTCCTCCCTGGTGTTGGAGGAGGGTGAAGCTCATTCAGCCCAGTCTGGAGTGGTGTGTCTCTTCTTGGTTCAGCCCAAAGATTTAGGTCCAATTACTTCTGATGGTCAGAACTGTTTTTGTTTGCTTTTCTGTCTACTGCTAAGATTCTGAATTAGACAAAGCAGGACTGATATAGAGTAGATGGGAGTGGGAGAACCCTCCGCCAGACTCGGGGCCTGGCCTCAACTCTGAAGCTGAGAAAAAAAACTCCAATCCCAACTGTTATTAAACTTTATATTATTTGAATTCGCAGTCAGATAAGTGGACTATCTTTTCTGGTCATAGAGGGAGCTGAACTTCAGTTCAGTCATTCCAGGACAAACAGTCCTTATCGAACTCTTGCTGTTTCCTCTCAGCAGGGGGCATATCCCTCCTTTGCTTCACCAAACGATATTCCCTCTCTCCCCTCAACTACTCCATGACCCCATACAAACCTCCCATTATCCTCCATTTTTCCAATCCCCCCATTTCCTTTCCCAATAAATATTAAACCAAAACCTTATACTGTGGTGACTAATAAAACTCTAACATCCTTTACAGTTTTATATGTATGATGTGATATAATTCTATGAACCTGAGTTTGGAAAGGAACTGATTTAAATGAAAAGTTAAGTTAAGTTTCAGATACACTAAGTTTGAGATGTTAGCTAGATGATTGGTTAGAAATGCAAAGTAGGTATGCTGAAGTTCAGGAAAATCATCTGGAGTGGTGCTATAATGTGTGAATTAAATGAAATAATGTGGTTCATCTTCTCTGCCATAAACCATTCTATCCTTTTGCTGTATACTGAAATATAATCACTTATTTCTAGCTACCTAGTGGAAATCTCTAACTGGACTTCCTAAGTTGCACCTCAAATTCAACATGTTTGAAACTGAAATAACTTTTTTTTTTCCCCATATCTCTGCCCTTCCTCACAACTTCTCTGTTTTTGTTGATGGTACCATGATGATCCCAGTACTCAGCACAGAACCCTCAGAGAAATAGACATGAAGAAGTACTCATCAATATATAAGAAATACATTTGATTCCACGTCTATTATATCTAATCACATTGCCATCAGTTAACTTCAGGCTCAACCTCCTTTGCTTGGACTCTTGTAACAGTATCCCACATGGCTAAATTGCTGCTAACTTCTCTCTTCTCTAATCATTCCTTACAAAACTGTTAAATAAATAATCCTAATACACAAACCTGACCATTATATTCCTCTGATCTCAAACAATCAATAGGTTTTTGGTGCCTAGCAGAGAAAATGCAGATTATTTATCTATCATTCACAAATCTGATACCAGTTTATCCTTGTCTTGTTTCACCTTATTCTCCTTTTCACATTCCATGTTTCAGTCAAACTGAACCACTAGTAGTTTGCTAATCTCATCTTCCTCTTCTCTAGGCTCTGGGCTTTTATGTGAACGAGTCCCCAGGCAGAGAACACAAGCCCTCTTCTTCTTTGGAGACCACTCTGGGCCTGAGGTGCCAATTTATCCATGAGGATGGTAATTAATCCCTTCCTCTATCAACCTTGGTAAAAGTGTTCTCTTCCTTCTGAAATTTCCTTTCAGCCCAATGAATCTCTCCTTTTGTCATATGTCAATATTTTATCTTAGCTTACTTATTGGTACATATCCTATTAATCAATTAACTAACAGATATTTATTAAGTATTTACTATGTGTTATCACTATATATGCCAAACCCCATATTATGAACATATAATATCCCATCACTGTATTATGTAGTATGTAATATGTACACTGTAGTATGTACACTCTTGTGAATGAACAGCACGATGTGGAATGGTGAAAAAAAGGGGTCATTTCTGGAGTCAAGAAGATGAATTCAAGTCCTGCAGGTAACACACACTAGCTTTGTGACTACAGGCAAATCACTTAACCTCTTGGTGACACAGGCAATTGTCTAAGGCAATAAATTATGGATGAGATGGGACACGTGCACCAGTGGAGAGTCTGCAGCTCTCCACTGATGAACAAAGGTTCATCACACAAGTAAAATGACAGGTTCAGAAATACATGACTCTAACCAGAAAAATAAGAAACAAGGCAGTAGAATTAGTCATTCTAACACAAAATGCAGCACTGTATCCAGTATTATATGAGGAACAGTTACTCTTAATCTGGTTGTGGCTCACAGCATTTGGTTCTACTATAAAGCAAAAAATGAGCCATATGTGACCAAAGAAGGCTAGCAGATGCTTGTCATCATTCCCCTCTCCCCCCAAAAAAGATAATGAACTTATCCTTGAAACTAATGTTCAAATAGTTTGTACAATTTATATATTGGAGTTCCTCAGACTTGATGGACTTTCCAGTGTCATAAAAGTCTATAAATCCTTCTTTTTAAAAAAAAGAATTTTAAGTAATAATTTGGTTTTACAAAGCATATTTCGAATACTCAATCTGCTACTAAGTCCTGCTGATTCTAACTTTGCAATAGCTTTCATATATACCCCACTTGTCCCCATTCACACTGCCACTATCCTGGTACAGGTTCTTATCACCTTAAGTCTGGACTAATGCCCATAAGTTTATGGATGTGCAACCTGGGTCAAGTCTTTTTCCATTCTAGTTCTTCTTCCACTCAGCTGCCAGAGCAATCACTCAGACTATATCACCACTAATCCCCTTTCCATAAAAACCCCAATAGTTCCTCTTGCCTCTGGGACCAGACATAATATACTTTGGCACTTCAAAACCTGAACATTTCCCTTTCCTTCCATTCTTCTTAGATTTCACTCCCTTCCACATACTCTACAATCCAATGACACTGGCCTCATTGATCCTCAAATAAATAATCTATATATAGATGGTTTTCCATTCTTCCCACAATGCTAGCATGCCTTCCTTCTATTGATTATAGCCAAATTATTTTGTAAATATTTTATATGTACAGTGGTATCCACATTAGACTGTGAGTTCCTTAAAGTCAAGGTTATTTTTCCTCACTTCCTTTGTATCCACAGGGCTTAACACAGTGCCCAGCACACAGGAAGTGCTTAATAAATGCTTGTTGACTTGATTTGACATTTCTCCTTCTATCTTTCATACCATTCCCAAAAGAGTTATCACTTATATCTGACATTGGTCAAAAGAGGAAGAGAAAATTCAGCCCAAACCAATGGAGGATGGGAGGCATAGCTAGAGAGAGGGAGAATCAGAGAAATAGTAAGAGGGACATAAAGAGAGAGAAGGGGATGAAGGGAAGAAGGTCTGATTAACTGGTTCCCCCTCAGAATCTCCATATTAAAGAAATAATCTAGCTGGCCACATCTTCATAGCTCTCCATCCTATATTCCTGACTCATACTATGATTATCAAGTGCCTGAGTGGTGACTTCCTCTTTCCTCCCTGCCCTTTAGTTTCTTTTCATGTCTTACCCCACTGAAAAGTACTACTCCTAAGAACAAGGAAAATCTTTTGGCTTGCATTTGCCACTTCAATGATTAGTGCAGAGTCTAGCCCATGGTGAGAGTTTAATAAAACCTTGCTGACTTAATTTACCATGATGACTTTGAATTGATTCAAATGCAATTCTATTTTAAAATAAATTTGGGTGCCCTTTTCTCTTTAGAATGTCAAATGAGAAACAAAAAGAATTGGGGTTTGATTTTTGGTATAAAGAGACTACAATTATAGAATTAAGTCACTAAAGAAGACAAAATCGCCTATAGTTTTAACTTCGGCAGTTATATCTTGAAACAAATAACAGGATTATTATAATCCCTAATTTGGGTCCAAAAGAAAGGAAGTGAAAGCCCTATTATACCACATACTGGTCAGATCACATAATGAGTACTCTTTACTATCCCCTATAGTAACTCAATATATCAGAAAGGGTACAGAATTTGACATTAGAGGACCTGGATTCAAATCCTATTACTTACTAGTTATGACCTTGCTTGTCACATTTTCTTAAATGAAAGACACTAAAATGAAAGGATTACACTTCATTACATCATTATTTCTGCCTCTATATTTATGGTCCTATTTCCTAGTTAACTAGCACAGTGCCTAATATATGTGTACACATCTTGGTTATGTGTATAACACTGCCATTTTACAAATTTTTTTCTTTTACAAGTATGTGTGTCTATCCTCAAATGCCCAGATGGATCCTGCCCAAGTCTGAAGAAACATTTAGAACCATTCAAAACCATTAAACTCATTAACTATGACTAGATTTAAGCATAATAAACAAACCCCTCCTCAATGAGAGGAGTTCTAGCCTTTCTATGCCTGTCAAATCATACATGTCTCAAAAGTACCTTCTAATGAGTTCATTGTTTGCTTTATTCTGCCTGGCTCAAATCAGAGACAAGTTGACATCTGCACTCCACTAAGTCTTTTTTCAAAATATATGCACACTTTAGTTATTCTAAATGTCTCTAAATTGTTCCCTTCACTATGACTGCATCCATCTAACTGTTCATCACATAGGGGGTAGTGGATCTAATGGTACAGCAAACCCCAAGGTGGAGAGATGCCATTCATAACCTTAGGGAGATATCTAGAGCACTGAGAATTGAAGGATTCATGGTCACAAAGCCAGTATATCACCAGACAAAGTATCTGAACCCAAGGTCTCCTTGCTTCAAGGCCAGTTTTTAGTATACAACAACTATAACATAAGTAGCTAAAAATTTAAGGTTTTAGATTGTGAAGATAACTTTCCCCTGATTGTGAAAATGAAATTAATTAACTCTCCCGATTGTAAAAATTAAATTAACTCCCCTGCCCATTTTAGATTTAATCACCAAAAGTGTAAACATGCTACTTACAGTTGAGAGGGGAAATCTACCCATTTTTTAGATCTAATTACCAAAAGTGAATACACTCCACTTAATCTTTAAGCGGGAGGTCTGTGACCCACATTTGAAATAGTGGGTGATGAATCAGAATTAAACTGACTTCCCCTAGGCAGTCCTAAAGCAAAGCTTCAACTGTGATTGGCAGATGTAAAATTAGGGGAAGGCACAGGAAGTGATGCAAAAGAAAGTGTCTTTCAAAGGGAGTGACAACTTCCTGAGTGCAATTCTACTTGGATTTGAACTTCCTGTGGGAGGGAGTTCTTCATTCTTTGGAGTTGAGACTGGAGAAGAATCTGCTGACTAGACCTGAGACCCTGTTCTTGGTAAGGATTTTCTTAAATCTCTTCCTTTGAACTGACACACGATGAGTGAAAAGGCTGATTTCTTTCCTGGATTTTCTGAACAGACTAGCCTCAGGAGAGACCTACCTCTTAAGAGAGAATTCCCTAGGTTCCCAGATTTGCCAAGCCCTCTATGGCTGAGGACTAACTCTCCCTGCCCAGGTTGATCCAGGGGCCAGGAGTAAATTACTTAGTGCTTAGGCTGGATATCTTACCCTATCCTCTCTCATTTTCTTACTTTTCTCTTTCTATATTTTGTAAATAAATTGTAAATAAATCTCTTTGGAATAAATTAAATTCCTGGAGACCCTATTTTAAATATAATCCAGTCCAACCATTTATTAAAAACCACTATTTTCCCCTTATAATATATATGTTCCTTCTTTCTTGTATTAAGAGAACTTATACATATACCTGTAAAAATGCAACTTGATGCTCTAGGACAAACTACATGCTATTTTGTACACAAAGATATATAAACTTCATGTATAAATGATCAGACCCCAAATATCAATATATTCTAAAAAGAAAAACTAATTTTAAAATCTTTTAAATTACATAATTTTGTTTTTCAAAAGGAAAATTAATAATGTTTAAAATGGGATCTATTCTGGTTGTACTGTTCAGGATATTTCCTCACAAACAATATATTAGTTACTAATAAAAAATGAAAAACCAAGCTTTGCAATTCATTAAACTTCTTTTCAATTGCATATATCCTGAAAGTTCTCAATTACATTCTCAAGGGACTAAAATCAGTCAAAAACATTCCAAGCATGAATGCATAAAATACTACTAAACCTTGAAAAAATTATAAAAGGATTCAAATTTTTAAAACTGCTACCAAAAAAAGGCAGAATCAGAAAAGCAAAATTCAAGAATTATTTAACTTCAGCATTAAGCAATCTTATATTAAGTTCAGTAGATAAAAGTAGTGAGAAGCAGATTTGAGCCTCCACCCTCTAATCAGAGAATAGGTGAATAATTTTAAAATTCCACTATTTGGTGGGAAGGCTAAGCCTCCCGTAGGAAATAAATGTGGAAATGAATCCAAGGGAGAAAATGGTTTGGCTCCACACCCTTAAAATTGCCTACAGCAATGCATCAAAAAAATAAAATAAAATAAGCCTCCAGAGTCTGGGTCAGCAGCATAGTGTTACAACTTAAGCATTGGGTCATCAGTGGCAATAGTAGACTGATTAGGAGTTGAGGTAATGTATTTACGTACTGTAGTAAGGAACTGTGTAAGAGTACAGCCAATAGTACAAAGAGTTCTTGTACAGATAACATGTAGAAGGAAATTCTGTAATAATCTGTTTATATTTTGAAATTAGAAAATGAAAAATCCTAGGATGCAGAAATTGAGGTAGAAAAATAAATATTAAGGAAATCTTACCCATATACATTATTATCCTGTGTACCTTGGTAATGAGAAATACATAATTTTTTCAGCAATCTTGTTAAGCATTTTTACCACAAAATATGAAATTAAATGCATTTTCACTATTTGTTTTTAAAATATAAATCTAGGTATAAATTTCCTCCCCATTTGTTAGCATTTAAATAAATCTGAGAAAAACCCAAATAATCAGCTGATTCTGAATTGATGGCACGGAAGAAAAAAAGCAACATTTTCACTGATCAAGCAATTAAAACAATAAATTAAAACTTTAAAGTTGTAATAAATTAAATGCAGCAATGAATTCTACAAGGTTAATGGGCAGACCAAGTAGGTTCTCTACCAGTTGATAAAACACAAACAGAGCACACAGTCCTGAAAATAACTTCTATTCATTGTTACAAGGCAGTAAGGTGATAAAAGTAGATAGAGTAGTGGGCCTAGAGTCAAGACCTAAAATCAAATACAGCCTTAGACAACACTAATTGTGTGACATTGGGCAATCCAATTAACTTTTTTGTTCCAGGTTCCTCAAGTGTAAAATGAGAATAATAGCACTTCTCCTAGAGCTATTGTGAAAATAAAATTAGATAATATTTATAAAGTACTTAGCACAGTGCTTGGTATATAATAGGCACTATAAAAATGTTAATTCCCGTTCCCTTTTAAATGACAAACAGTACTGTAAAATAAGCTTCAAAGAGAAAAAGATTACAACAGGATGACCATAAAAAGATATTCCCTTAGATATGCCCAAAATGTTTAGCATTTTGGAGGTATGCATGCTATGATTCAAGATCCTATAAAGAAGATGACTATAGTATATTCTTAATTCTCAATAGAGTCACTTATATCCTGTCTAGATTGAAGGTGGGATAAGAGGGGTGGAATACACCTTCATTTTTAACTCTCATTCAGGCAACAATGGAAATAGCAATTGACCCAAATAAGAAGACTTGTCCAAATTAATTATCTTCTCTAAGACCTAATTTTCTTATATAATTAATGAAGATAATGACAGTTTTGTGCCCTGCTTATCCACCAGGGGGTGTAGTGAGAATCAAAGATAATATGTGGGAAAATTTTTTGTAAACCATCCCAATGCAAATACAAATAATAAAGTAGTTTACTTTCACTATACCTTGTTAAGGAAATTTTGAACAAAATTGAGTATTTAGAAAATATACAAACAAGAATAAACACAATGAAGTTATTGGCTATTTTTCTTTTGAATTTAATGAATGTGAAATGAGGCCATTTATATTTCATATCATATAGAAAAGGGAAATACACATAACAGTTTATGAATATGTTTAACAATATTCTGTCTGAGATAATTCCAGCAAAACAAGGAATTTTACTCTGGAATCCATGATTTCTTTTTTGGAATGTTGTAAAAACTGTTTTTTGATATTTGGTTTTCTTTGATGTACTATGCATTTCATTTTAAGCATTTAAAAATATTTTTATGAGAAGGTCATAGACATGACTGGCTTGTCAAAGAGATCCACAATACAAAAACAATTAAGAAATGCCCTAAGGTATAGCCATAACTATTAATAATTAGTCATTTTCTTCAATACACAGGGAAAATCTGGACATGATAAAGGGGGGAAAAAGTTATTTTTTAGATTTATTGGATTAGAAGAAAAGGTTATATTATTTCAAAAGCATGTGGATCAGAATGATTCCTGGATCCATCTAATTTCAAAACCTTACATCTACAAAAAAATTTATGTAACTACCTTTGAGAATAAACATCCCATACTTATCACTATACTTTATCATACTCTTGAAAAGATTTGTGCAATATTAGTAAAATGCCATAATTACCTTAGACTTATTAGACACTTATGAATTTAAGAGATACCCATTCTGTAATATTAATTTTCTAATAATGTATTTAGAAATCAAAAGTTGTGAATTAAAGATATTCCTCAAGTGATTCTACTTGTTTTTCAACTACAGAGTATCATTTCTTTTTACCCCCTCTCACAGAACTTTGTACATTTGGGGAGGCAACTGACATGTTAACATGAACAATCATAAAAAATGCTTAGAAAGTAAAAGGCTCATTTAATGAAAAAAAACTTAAGAAATGTTTCCATATGTTCTATGAAGTATTCTTCCCCCTCTAAATGAGTACATTCAGATTTGTTTCTGGCTTTGTTTCAGAGAAACCCCATCTGCATAGTACAGCACTTACAGGCACATCTCAGTCATGCAATAGCTATGTCACAGCTCATATATCAAATAAAAATCACATTCAAGCCCACACAACCTTATAGACCTAAAGTCTTCCATTCTATTTAATGTAATCCTAAGAGAGCTCTTATTGCACCTCACTGCTGATGTCACATGACTTTTGTTGGGAAACAGAATTTTAAAACTGAAATATCAAACAGTTCCAAGCACAGTTGTGAATGATCCTAAAAAACCAACATTACTGTAATTATAAATTCTGAATATTTCTTTTTCAGAGAAGCAGGTGCAGAACTTGGAGGAGGAGGAATTGGAATGTTAGGTGCATTGTTATTTTTGGAGTTTATTTTTTTAAAATAAGTGTTATTTCAACCAAACCATAGACATGATAAAAGAGGGTGATATATGGTTCACTAGTGTACTATTTTTACTTCTCTCTCATATTTTGTGTCAGTCTCTCTATTCCCACCTTGCTACTCCTTTCTTCCCTCTAATTCAGAACTTTTCTCATACAAAAGTGATCACTGGACTGATAACATGCTGAAATCAGCTTATGCTTTGCATTTCTCTTTCTATTCTATCTATATAAAGTGGCTAGATCAATGAAAGCAAAGTCTAGACCATAGATACCTTTGTATTCCAGGCCTTTTATATTCCATTATATTTTCCATTCCATATATATTCCATTCCTATATATTCCAGACTTTTATATAGAGCAAGAGATTATAGTTTCTTCTTGTGAACTGTATAAGAGGTAAAATTATTGTATGACTTAGGTAAAGGAATGATGGTTATTAGGGATTACTGAAAGAGCTTCTGAGTGGAAAATTTTGAGTTCATCTATCACTGATAAAAATCCTATTTGAAAACAGATACATCCCAGGCAATCTTGAGACCATTTCCAAAAGCAATTTAACCCTTTCCTCAGGCACAGGAAGGAGATCAAAAGTGCTTGCAATTATCTAACACTTATATTAAGTGACTAATACAGCAACAAAAAAAAAAATTTTAAACAGGTAAAAGTTTTCAGATACCTTATCTAAACTTTAGAGATATAATTTGAAAAACCTGAAATGTTGGTTGACAGTTGGAATAAATTTTGACCTGGTAATAAGACACATTACAACTAAGGTTAAAGAATAACAGGGATTTTAAGAGTTTATTTGAACATTTACAAATACTATAATTTCTATATACTACTATTAAGTAAAAATATGAGCTTTTCTAGAAACAGACAGGGAAAAAAGCTTTTTGGTTAAAATTGCAGAGTCCAAACTATAAATTCAGAATTCTAAAAAAGGTTCAGGTTATAAAACAAGCTTCCCTCTTAGTCACAAAAATTAATATGTTAGAGTTAAACTAAAATAATAATGCAATGATTTATAAATAATTGGATGAATTGTTTAAGTTGCTAATGTTAATATATTAGAATTGAAAGACTTATGGTTCAAGTGGTTAGGATAAATTCTTGAGAAAAATCTAGATTACTTTTTACACATCAACATGTCAGTCTTTCCTATAAATGCTTCTGTGTGAACCATAATACATTCATGAGATAAGCTTAGGATTGCATTTTAAAAAGTTAAATATATTAACCCCCAAAGGAAATTTTTAGACTTGCTAAGATACAAACCCCAGCTAGAAATAAATAAACATACATTGACTGTCAACCAGAATCAGGTTTTTTGATTAAAATAATTGTATTGGTTACTAGAAAAAAGAATTCATTATCCATGCTTATGTTGTGGAAAGGAAACAAGATTGACAGTTGGTGGGGGAAATTTGTATGTAGTTCAATCAGGGAGTTTATAAGACCAAAGGGTTAGGAGACCTTTCCTTAGTATATACTCCATTTGAATGCATACAGATAGATTTTATTATTATACCAAAAGACAAAGGGTTTAATATTGCCTTGTCATTATAGACAGACTAACTAGATGGTCAGAAGTTTTTTCCTACCAAAAGGAACAATGTGGCATTTGTGGTCAAAATCCTATTAAAAGAAATCATACCTAGATTTGGGATTCCCTCAAAATTGGACACTGACCATGGATGTCACTTTACTCAATCAATATTAAATGAAATTTATAAAAATTTAGGAATACAAGCAACATACCACACACCATATCATCCTCAAAGTTCAGGACAAGTGGAGAGATTAAATAAAAACATCAAAACATTGATAGGAAAATTTTTTGCAGAAACACACCAAAAATAGACAAACATTCTGCCATTAGTTCTGTTCCATCTTAGAACATGACCCAGTGGATATCTCTCCATTTAAGATGCTATATGGACACGCAATTTGGCAAGGAAGGACTTGTAATCCAGCTTATACAGCAATGATAGGTGGAGACTGTCAATTAACAAAATATACACAAGCTTTACAAACAAGAATACCAGAGTTGCATGAAATGGGCTTGATACAACAAACATTACCCCTGGATTACAATTTGCACCACATCAAACCAGAAAACATAGTATACTTAAAAAATTTCAATAGAAAATTGGCTACAGACATAAAATAGACTGGAGCAGATGAAGTATTGCTTACTACTCCAACAGCTATAAAAGTTGCAGGGAAAGACTCATGGTTTCACTGTTCCCACATAAAAGCAGAAAAAGTCAATACCACTGTAACAGGCATAGAAGATATTTAGACAAAATATGGTGCTGAGAATGAAAACAAAAACTGATTAACATAAAAAGTACACCACAAAGAAATAATAGTGACAAATAATGTTCAAGACAACTTTTCAGTCCAGAGCAAAAGCAACCCAGAGGAAAAGCAAACCAGAGGAAAAGCATCCCAGAGGAAAAGATTTTAAACCAGCCCAGAGGAAAAGCATTAAGAATAGCTATTAGAGAGAAGAAACAAAGAAAAAAGCTGAAATGGACAGCTAAGACTTTGAACTTTGTAAATTTGTTTATATAAGAAGAGGACAGATCAAAAATGAGACTTATATGTAAGACTGAGTGTTGAAATAATACAACAAAAGTAATTTCACATATTAGGGAAATAGCATGCATCACTACATAACATGGAAAAAAGAAGAGATCCATCAGTCAACATGAGAAGTGGAAATCTGAAGAAACTTGATAAGTATTAATTCAACACAACCCTATTAGATTCAAAACACAAAATCACAAACTGACATATTGGGAGATCTTGTTTAAATAAACAAGTGTCTGAAGTTGTATTTATACAAATGTAAATATGTATATAGTTAGTTCCATAAGGTCTTAGGCAAATAGAAAGATCAATAGATATTTCTATTTGACTGATGTTAGGATGTGAAACAATGTATATTATTGTATTATATGTAAATAATCTCTATAAATAATGTATATGTTATAATTAGATTAGTAACATAGTGATAGTCTATATATTTAGCATAGCATGTATATATATATTGTATATAAGAATAGTTATAATAAGTAGGGAATACATTAGGAGTAAGTTAAACATAGCATAGACAGTTATACATAGGAATAGACTTAAACTGCATTACAGATAGTAAACTTTTAATTGTTTATTGTAAAGCTGATGCTGAAATTGTATTTAATGTATTAATGGATATATATATAGATAATATAGTATGCAAATAATAATATATATAAAATAGGAAAACTTTGTTTTAGTTAACTAAGAGTAAGTAGTATTAACATTAAGATTTGAATTTCTTGTAATGGTTTTGTTCAAACATTTATTGTACTGAATTTATTGTAAAACCTAAACTACCCTTACCCAAACTTCCTGCAAAGATTTCCTTAGAGTAGATTTAGTAAATTGGTAACCATAATAAAAATAAGTGACCTTGGGAATGTCGCAACAAAAAAAGGGGATGATTGTGGAAAGGAAACAAGACTGACAGTTGGTGGGGGAAGGGGCAACTGGGAGTGGCAGTTTGGTCTTGTGACTAGCACTTTCCTTCCTGCCTGGTGGTAGAGGAGGGAGGAGCTCATTCTGCCCAGTTTGGAGTGGAGTAGCTCTACTTGCTTCAGTCCGAAGATACTGGTCCAATCAGCTCTGAAGATCAGAACAGTTCTTGTTGCTTTCTCTCTACTACTATGATTCTGAAATTGATAAAACTAGCACAGAGGATGGGAGTGGGGGAAACCCTCCACCAGCCTGTGAGGCCTGACCTTAGCTCTGAAGCTGAGGAAAAACTCCAACCTTATTTAGGGATATCCCTCACCCCTCTTTCCTGATACTTCTCCAATCCAAACTGGTTATTAAACTTTATATTATTTGAATCCATAGTCAGATAAATGAACTATCTTTTCTGGGGCATAGAGGGAGCTGAACATCAGCTTAGTCATTCAATGACAAACAGTCCTTATCGGACCTCTGCTTTTTCCTCTTAGAAGGAGGCATCTCTCCCTTAAACTCCTCCATTCCCTGCTACAAACCTTCCTTATTCCCCGTTTTTCCAATTCCCCATCTTTTCCCAATAAATATTACAATGTATGGGAATCTACATATATTTTTGAAAACATAGATTTTATGACTTTAGAACATTACTATTAAAGATTTTATTTTATTTTTTGAGTTAACCTGTCTCACCACACACCTCCCCTTTCTCCTGTTACAACAACTTACATGTTACCCTCCCTTTTTTCTACTGCAGTAAAGAGGATTCTTAGAGTACTAAAAAGTTCAATCATAAAAATTTTAAATAAACTTTTAGATGAGATAAGATATTCCTTCACCATTATAATGACATGTACATAAATAAAGCTTCTATGCAGCAAAGTTAGTGAGAACCTTACACTTGTTTGAGGTAAATATTTTAGCAATTGTGAGGTTGTGTAAACATGCAAGCAAACTGTTTCCAAATTATGATAATGATTGAAATTGGAGTATTATTGATTAGGGATGGAATTATTTTTTGTTCTTTAAGAAGCAAATAACCACATCTGTTATATGTTGCTCTTATTAATAATTACTGCTTAGTCTGTTCATGTATAGCTCTATAAAAGATCTTTTCCCATGCATTTGAGGTTCTGATTAGCCTTCAATTAAATGTCACAAGTAATATTTAGCTATTTACTAGGGATATATAATCTAAATTTTTAAGTTAAAAGTTAGGACCTTTAGGACATGTCCTCACCATGGACACCACTCTACCCCAACAAGTCACACACGTATCCCAGCAAGAAGGCAATGAAGAGAATGCAGATACAGAGAGACTGTGTCAAGACAACAAATCAGGATGCTCTACCAATTTGGGAACAAATCAAGACACCTATAGCACAAGCACAAGCAAGGATTTTCACCTCCTGATAGTACTACTCCTTCAACTTTACACCAATGACTCTGATGTTCTCAGTGGTCCTACAGATGTTATCCCCCATGAATCTTAGAATTTCTTGTTCAGGATATATTTTAACCAATTGTCTTAAACCCTCCATCTCTGCTACCACTGTATTTATTGTTGAACAACCACCTTTTATTATGCTTCCTGTAAATATGACTACTGACTGGTATGATGATTCAGGCATTTATGATCTACAATTGATGTCCCAAAGTTTAAGCCGCTTTAAGCATTCCATTGCTCTCCCTATTTGGGGCATTACTACACTCACCTTTGTCATTACATTCCTGTCAACTTCCACTGCAGCCATTGCTCAAGGAGTCCACACTCCACAACAGTCATCATCCATAACTAGGTTCTACCCTATATCAAGTTCACTTCATTAAAAAAAAATTTTTTTTAAAGGAGATATGGAGAGCCGTCCTTCACTGTCTGACAGAGTCACAGTCTGGGAAATGAGGCACCCACCAAACCCCCTCTGTGTGACTTCTCCCTCTAACTTCCCTTACTAGTGAATTGTACTCTTCCCAGTATAGGAGAAATGATACAAGAGCAAATATTTACAGGGTTAACACACACATGTCCCACTTTAATCCCCCCCAGATTATTACCCTAAAAAGATTATATTCACAGAATTAAAACCTAAAGATCATTACCCATTACCCCTACCTTTTCCCTCTTAGCAGAGTTACACTTAGATGCCCCACACCCACTATTAGCCAAACACATAAGCACCACAATCAATCACTCCTCTGAAGCACAAGCTACTTACATACTTCACTGGTTCATTATGTTTATGACAACCAGGCAACATTGTAAAGGTGCCTTAATGAAACACAAGAAAAATGTAACTTGGAAATTGAAGAAAATTCTAATTGTGGTCTGCTTTAAGTTACCCTCTAATCCCGTACCTAGCTACAAAATGTTATGTTACCCATCTCCTAAGTAGTTGTGATTGATTGTGAAAGCTAATCAAAAGCAAGAATGATTTTATTAGCGGGTCATCCCATAGGTCAGGGGGAACTAACCTCTAGATCACCCTATCCATGTCATTCATCTCCATCATGAATATTTCTGTTGTGGCAACATGGTAAATGATAACATAATGTTGATTAAGTGATTTGTTAATGTGTAACACATCCAATTATCTGTAGAAGATCATGCATGTTGAAAAATGATTGTGTGCCAGAAAAGCATGTACTCACTGAAGCTATGAAATAAACACAAATCCCATACAGTGGCAGAACAACTGTCTGACGCCTAAGCACAGGTCTGAGCACTCAGTTGTCTCTCATCTCTTCATTATTTGCCTGACTGCTCCACCTAGACAAAAGGACCCGCGACATTGAGAGACCACAGGCTCTGTTCTCAAAAACACTATATAATGTCAGCTATCATCTCTGCTTATTGAATGACTAGTCTTCTCTATTAAAAAAAAATATTCTCGTGGAGACAAAAAATTGCAGCCTGTTTAATGTCCAGCATAACAGAGGGATTATTTCTTAACCTTTTCATGACACTCAAGGTAATAGAAAAAAGTACTATTGTGTGAATCTGAAGAAGTAATTCTCAACTTCTGCTTATATCACTAAGCTTCTATGTAGATTTTGGTTAGTAAATTCTGGGAATCTCTTTCAAAAGATGAAGACAGAAGATAAAATCTCATCCTGGAGGAGGCCTCATGGCTGGAAGTCATGTTAAATTTAATCCTCTGACCCATCCCACCTTGTTTGGGGCCTCTGAACTTCTTCCTGGTTCAGACCAGGTCAGAGCCGCTATCTCTCTTTCTCTCTCTCTCTCTCTCATTTCCTTATTTTTTTACATCTATTATAAATAAACTACCATAAAAGTGCATTCTGACTTGTGTAATTCATTGGGATTTAGTAATTAAATCCCTGGTGAACAACTCAAAATATATTCAATCCAACCATAAATTTTACTCCTAACAGTAGTATAAGCCACCTTTTCCCCTGTTACTCTCACCACCCTGACACACATCACCTGACTGCAACTGTTTTCTGATTGGTATTCTCATCTGCAGTCTCTCCATATACAAGTCCATAGTTTACTTAGCTATCAAACTCATTTAACTAAAATTCAAGACTGGACCAGCTCTCTGTATTACCTCTAAGAATAAATGTAAATTCATATTTGACTTTTATGTCCTCAATATAAGCTGGCTTCTTCCTACCATTCCAGTCTTTTGAAACTTTATTCCCCTCCACTTGATATGCAACCCACTAAACAGCTTGCTTACTGTCCCGCACACAAGACATTCTATCACCAACAATTCATTTTTGCTGGCTGTCCCACATGTTCTCCCTCTGTCTCCACTTCCCATGACTTTTCAAACTCAGCATAAATCCCATCTTCTGCAATTAAGTCTTTCTTAAGACCTCTTCATGCTAGTGCCTTAGCTTAGAGATTGTCTCCAAGTAATCCTGAATATAACTTGTTTGTACATAGTTATTTGTATGTAGTCTCCCTTAGTAGATGGCCAGTTCTTTGAGGGCAGAGTCTTTATTCATTTTTATTTGTCCAGGATTTAGCATGGTGCCTGACACACAGTAGGTGCCTAATAATATGCTCGTTGACTTAGCTTGCCATAGTCACATCTTCCATATTTGTAATCCAATCAACTACCAAATCTTTTGGCCAATTCCTTTACATCTCTCATATTCTTTCTTTCATGCAGACCATCAACACCTCTCACCCACAAGGGTAATATGAGCCCACTTCAATTCAACCTACACATTTCTGCAAAAGAAACCTTCCGTAAAAGTAGATTTGACACTGGAACTCTCCTACCCGATTAAATCCAGTAACCTACTATTACCTTTGGAATCATATGCAAACTCTTCTGTTAGGCCTTTTAAAGACCTATGCAAACTGGCCCCAAAAGATCTTTCTAGTCTCCCTGGATATTATTTCCCAGTGTATAAATGGAGATTTTGAACTTTTGACTTCATTCCCCAGAAGTCCTTAGTATTTCCCAAAATTCCCTATAATCTCTCCTGCATCTCCACATTGGCAAGATCAACTTATTGGTATTTAAGTGGATATATGCTCCTCCCTTGTTCTCTCTTTGACCTGAGATTGGCCTGAATTCAGGCAGTTCTTTTGCTTTCGTTATTATTAATAAAACTTTGTAAAATATAATATTCAGTTATTGTATGTTAATTTTAATCTTTATATTTTTGGGAACCATGAAGGAATTACGATTTCTCAAAAAATTTTGAGCAGATAGCCTTACAGAATAGATAATAAGTTTGCCTGGTCACCTCACACGAGGGTCCAGTGGCGGAGTGTGCCTGCGCTCCTGCCCCACCCTGCTGCCTGTAGCTGCCTGCTGTTTCTCCCATCTATCTTCTTGAGCCAGCATTCCTCACCACTCTCCACCCAGCTTTGAGCCTCCTCTTGCAGAGGCCAGACCGGCCACAAGTGCCTGCCAATCCCAGCCATTTTTTTTCCACAGAGGGTTTCATATAAAAATCTTTCTGCCCCAATCCCTTTCCACAGTCCACATGTGTGTTTCTAGCCTGCCAAAGCCATTTTTCAACATAGAGAAAAGAACTCCACACCTTCTAATTTTCAAGCAGATTTTTTTTTTAAGCTGAACCTGGACTTCTAGTTTAGAAGGTTGTTATTCAAGGTGTTTTCTCAAGGAGGGCAGGAAGTCCAAATCAGTGGATTTAAAGTCAGTTTTGGGAAATAAGCCTGTTTTTGTCTTTCTCTCTCGACCCAAAACGCCATTCCTTCATATGCAAATACACTATTATTGTCCCTCAAAGTTAATAAAACTTTGTAAAATATAATATTTACTTATTGTATATTAATTTTAAGCTTTACACCAGCACATACTCTATGATCCAGCTGAACTGGCCTCTCTGTTTCTTACACCTAAGTTCATTTTAAGCTTTTGAACTAACCCATCACATATCTGAAATGTAATCTTCCTTTACCTTACACTTCATAGATTCGCTTTCCTCCTTTTGAAAATAGCTGAAGCACCATCTACTATATGAAGCCCTTTTTTCCCCACAACTACTATTGCCCTCTCAGCCAAATTACCTTGTATTTAACTACTTTCAAGACCTTAGTATTTATTCAATAATCAAATGATTGTCCATTACATATTACTGACTGCATTTAATGATCGATTCTAGGTTAAGAGGTCAACATTTCTTTCAGAAAGGCAAGAGAACTGGGCCTTCAACCAAGAATCAGCTATCCATCAAAACTGACTATATACTTCCAAGGGAAAGTATGGACATCCAACAAAATAGAAGATTTCCAAGTTTTTGCAAAGAAAAGACCAGAGCTGTGTGGAAAGTTCGATATCGAAAAACAAAGAGCATGG
Source organism: Monodelphis domestica (assembly GCF_027887165.1). Lineage (NCBI taxonomy): Eukaryota > Metazoa > Chordata > Mammalia > Didelphimorphia > Didelphidae > Monodelphis > Monodelphis domestica. The sequence continues at coordinate 171,915,338 of NC_077229.1, forward strand.
AATACCTGAAAAGGTAAATATGAAGGAAAGGGAAAAGGAGAAAATTGTTAACTTTTCTTTTATTCAAACTCTCTTCTATAAGGACTACATTTATATCAATCTATATATATTAATATATGGAAAATGTAATGTGTAAATAGGGGGAAAAGAAAAACCAAATAGAATAATCTTTCTCACACAGATTCACATGGGAAGGGGAAGGGAAGAAAACTCCTATAAGAAGGAGAGGAAGAGAGTTTTAACTTAAACCTTACTCTCAGGGAAATCAACTCTGAGAGGGAAAAACATCCAGATCCATTGGGATCTTGAATTCTATCTTACCCAACAAGGGCAGGGAGAAGGGAACACCAAAGGGGATTGGGGGGGAGGGGACACAAAAAAGGAGGGAAGGAAAGGGGGGAGGATCCATTGGGATCTTGAATTCTATCTTACCCAACAAGGGTAGGGAGAAGGGAAAACCAAGGGGGATGGGGGGGGGGGAGGGAACAAAAAGTGAGGGGTTAGAAAGGGAAACATATCAAGGGAGGGGACAAGGGGGACTGATTTAAAGTAAATCACTGGATTAAAAGGTTAGAGCTAAAAAAGAAAGGTTAAAATTAGGGAAGGATATCAAAATGCCAGGGAGTCCACAAGTGACAATCATAACTTTAAACGTGAATGGGATGAACTCACCCATAAAATGTAGATGAATAGCAGAATGGATTAGAATCCAAAACCCTACCATATGTTCTCTTCAAGAAACACACATGAGGCTGGTTGACACCCACAAGGTCAGAATTAAAGAATGGAATAAGACCTTCTGGGCTTCAACTGATAGAAAGAAGGCAGGAGTTGCAATCATGATATCTGATAAAGCCAAAGCAAAAATAGACCTGATTAAAAGGGATAGGGAAGGTAATTATATTTTGTTAAAAGGAACTTTAGATAATGAGGAAATATGACTAAACAACATGTATGCACCAAATAATATAGCACCCAAATTTCTAATGGAGAAACTAGGAGAATTGAAGGAAGAAATAGACAGTAAAACCATATTAGTGGGAGATTTGAACCAACCATTATCAAATTTAGATAAATCAAATCAAAAAATAAATAAGAAAGAGGTAAAAGAAGTGAATGAAATCTTAGAAAAATTAGAGGTAACAGACATATGGAGAAAAATAAATAGGGACAAAAAGGAATACACCTTCTTCTCAGCACCACATGGCACATTCACAAAGATTGACCATACAGAAACATGGCATACAAATGCAGAAAAGCAGAAATAATAAATGCAGCCTTTTCAGATCACAAGGCAATAAAAATAATGATCAGTAATGGTACGTGGAAAACCAAATCAAAAATTAATTGGAAATTAAACAATATGATACTCCAAAATCATTTAGTTAGAGAATAAATCATAGAAACAATTAATAATTTCATCAAGGAAAATGACAACGGCGAGACATCCTTTCAAACCTTTTGGGATGCAGCCAAAGCAGTAATAAGAGGTAAATTCATATCCCTGAGTGCATATATTAACAAACTAGGGAGAGCAGAGATCAATGAATTGGAAATGCAAATAAAAAAACTCAAAAGCGAACAAATTAAAAATCCCCAGAAGAAAAACAAACTAGAGATCCTAAAAATTAAGGGAGAAATTAATAAAATATAAAGTGATAGAACTATTGATTTAATAAATAAGACTAGAAGCTAGTACTTTGAAAAAACAAACTAAATAGACAAAGTACTGGTCAATCTAATTAAAAACAGGAAAGAAGAAAAGCAAATTAACAGCATCAAAGACGAAAAGGGGGACATCACCTTCAATGAAGAGGAAATCAAGGCAATCATTAAAAATTACTTTGTCCAATTATATGGCAATACATACACTAATCTAGGTGATATGGATGAATATATACAAAAATACAAACTGCCTAGAATAACAGAAGAAGAAATAGAATTCTTAAATAATCCCATATCAGAAAATGAAATCCAACAGGCTATCAAAGAACTTCCTAAGAAAAAATCCCCAGGGCCCGACAGATTCACAAGTGAATTCTATCAAACATTCAGAGAACAGTTAATCCCAATACTATACAAACTATTTGACATAACAAGCAAAGAGGGAGTTCTACCAAACTCCTTTTATGGCACAAACATGGTACTGATGCCAAAACCAGGCAGGTCAAAAACAGAGAAAGAAAATTATAGACCAATCTCCCTAATGAATATAGATGCAAAAATATTAAATAGGATACTAGCAAAAAGACTCCAGCAAGTGATCAGAAGGGTCATCCACCATGATCAAGTAGGATTTATACCAGGGATGTAGGGCTGGTTCAATATTAGGAAAACCATCCACATAATCAACCATATCAATAAGCAAACCAACAAAAATCACATGATTATTTCAATAAACACAGAAAAAGCCTTTGATAAAATACAACATCCATTCCTATTAAAAACACTGGAAAGCATAGGAATAGAAGGGTCGTTCCTAAAAATTATATATACATATATATAAATCTAAAAAAGTATATATCTAAAACCATCAGCTAATATCATCTGCAATGGGGATAAAATAGATGCATTCCCAATAAGATCAGGAGTGAAACAAGGATGCCCATTATCACCTCTACTATTTGACATTGTACTAGAAACACTAGCAGTAGCAATTAGAGAAGAAAAAGAAATTGAAGGCATCAAAATAGGCAAGGAGGAGACCAAGTTATCACTCTTTGCAGATGACATGATGGTCTACTTAAAGAATCCTAGAGATTCAACCAAAAAGCTAATTGAAATAATCAACAACTTTAGCAAAGTTGCAAGATACAAAATAAACCCGCATAAGTCATCAGCATTTCTATACATCTCCAACACAGCTCAGCAGCAAAAACTAGAAAGACTAATCCCATTCAAAATCACCTTAGACAAAATAAAATACCTAGGAATCTATCTCCTGAGACAAACACAGAAACTATATGAACACAACTACAAAACACTCTCCACACAACTAAAACTAGACTTGAGCAATTGGAAAAACATTAACTGCTCATGGATAGGATGAGCCAATATAATAAAAATGAACCAAACTTATCTATCTATTTAGTGCCATACCCATTGAATTTCCAAAAAATTTCTTTACCAATTTAGAAAAAACCATAACAAAGTTCATTTGGAATAACAAAGGATCAAGGATATCCAGGGAAATAATGAAAAAAAAATACAAAGGAAGGGGGCCTTGCAGTCCCAGATCTCAAACTATATTACAAAGCAGCAGTCATAAAACAATTTGGTACTGGCTAAGAGACAGAAAGGAGGATCAGTGGAATAGACTTGGGGCAAGTGACCTCAGCAAGACAGTATATGATAAACCCAAAGATCCCAGCTTTTGGGTCAAAAATCCACTATTCGATAAAAACTGCTGGGAAAATTGGAAGACAGTGTGGGAGAAATTAGGTTTGGATCAACACCTCACACCCTACACCAAGATCAATTCAAAATGGGTGAATGGCTTGAACATAAAGAAGGAAACTATAAATAAATTAGGCAAACACAGAATAGTATACATGTCAGACTTTTGGGAAGGGAAAGACTTTAAAACCAAGCAAGACATAGAAAGAATCACAAAATATAAAATAAATAATTTTGACTACATCAAACTAAAAAGCTTTTGTACAAACAAAACCAATGTAACTAAAATCAGAAGGGAAACAACAAATTGGGAAAAAATCTTCATAGAAACCTCTGACAAAGGTTTAATTACTCAAATTTACAAAGAACTAAATCAATTGTACAAAAAATCAAGCCATTCTCCAATTGATAAATGGGCAAGGGACATGTATAGGCAGTTCTCAGCCAAAGAAATCAAAACTATTAATAAGTACATGAAAAAGTGTTCTAAATCTCTTATAATCAGAGAGATTCAAATCAAAGCAACTCTGAGGTATCACCTCACACCTAGCAGATTGGCTAACATGACAGCAGAGGAAAGCAGTGAATGCTGGAGGGGATGTGGCAAAGTTGGGACATTAATTCATTGCTGGTGGAGTTGTGAATTGATCCAACCATTCTGGAGGGCAATTTGGAACTACGCCCAAAGGGCGATAAAAGACTGTCTGCCCTTTGATCCAGCCATACCACTGCTGGGTTTGTGCCCCAAAGAGATAATAAGGAAAAAGACTTGTACAAGAATATTCATAGCTGTACTCTTTGTGGTGGCCAAAAATTGGAAAATGAGGGGATGCCCTTCAATTGGGGAATGGCTGAACAAATTGTGGTATATGTTGGTGATGGAATACTATTGTGCTAAAAGGAATAATAAGGTGGAGGAATTCCATGGAGACTGGAATAACCTCCAGGAAGTGATGCAGAGCGAAAGGAGCAGAACCAGGAAAACATTGTACACAGAGACTGATACACTGTGGTACAATCAAAGGTAATGGACTTCTCCATTAGGGTCAATGCAAAGTCCCTGAACAACTTGCAAGGATCTAAAAAGCACTATCCACAAGCAGAGGATAAACTGGGGGAGTAAAAACACCGATGAAAAGCAACTGCTTGACTACAGGGGCTGAGGGGATATGGCTGAGGAGAGACTCTAAATGAACACTCTAGTGCAAATACCAACAACATGGAAATGGGTTCGAATCAAGAACACATGCGATACCCAGTGGAATCGTGCATCGGCTATGGGAGAGGTGGTGGGAGGGGGTTGGGGGGAGGAAAAGAAAATGATCTTTGTCTCCAATGAATAATGTTTGTAAATGACCAAATAAAACAATGTTTAAAAAAAAAGAGGTCAACATTTCAGTCATATGAAAAATTATGAGCATTCATATGAAATTACTGTGCATACAATGTGTGCAAGTAACAATATATAGAATAGATTATGTTTGCTCTGTATACTTGTTTGCAAAAGCAACTTTTTCTTTTTAAAAAATGAGGATTCAGAAAACGTGGATTCAGAAGATAAAATTTCAGTCTTTCTAGCCTCTGCCCCTTCAAGTTATATAACTTTTTTCTCAGTTTCCTTGTTTGTAAAATGAAAGGGCTTACACAGATGATCTCAAAGGTTCCTTTCAGTTTAAACACAGTGTTTCTATGAATATGAATTAAATTATTTCAATGTCTTCTGATTTCAACAAATAAAATATCCATACATATAGAAAGAACATATCTAATATACATTCATCCTAATATTATTTTCAAGACTATGGCTAACTTATAAATCAAATTGTGACACAACAAAATCATAGCATACGTAGCAATAATCATTCATAGTACAAGACTGAAATCTGACCTGCCTTATACAAAGTATCTAAACTACATTTGGTAGTATTTAGAGATTCTAGCATAAAAGGAATGTTCTCCTAAATATACTTAAACATGGTTAAATAAATAATGTCATAGCATTATAAAATATTGTTTTAGCAACTACTTACCTAAAACATAGGTAATTAAATATCTAATTTCTGATTTTAAAAAACAACTAATAGTCAAAAACTTCATTTCAGGCACTTGTGAAACAAGAAGTGAACTTTCTTTTCTTTTCATTTTTAAACTTGCTTTTGTACAAACTCAACAGCTGTATTAAACAATTTAATTAGTAAAACATTTCTGTCCTGGAAAGATTTGCAAGGAAGGACAGCCAAACTCATATATCTTTTATAATGAGGTACAGTCAGTGAGATTCAGAAGTTTCATGTGTCTAGGACATTTTTGTATTCTGGGTTTCTACACTGTATAGCCAACTAAAGGATTCTTTTTAAAAATACCTAAAAATGAAAGGAGTTTAACTAAGAGATCCATTTTCAGAAAGTACGAAGTACTTAAATAAACAGAATAAAGGAAAAAGAAAAACAAAAGGCTGCTTGCAGACAAATTCACACCAAAGTATTAGTGACAAGAATTTTTGCAAAATAAAATTTCTAATTAAAGTCATAAAAATTAAACTAATTCACACCCTATTTGAATAGAAGAATTTGACCCATTTCTGGTTTGACACAGCATAAAGTATATACCTAAAGCATGTACAGATATCAGAGGCAAAATTTCTTCTATACTGTTTATAATTAAGTATATACATCAATCCAAAAATTCAAAAATAATGATGACAAAAACAATGACAATAGTAATAATAGCTAATGATAATACAGTACCTTAACTTTTGCAAAGTGCTTTATAAAATATTAGCTCATTTTATCCTCCTTTACCTTGTATGCCTGGTGTTAAATTACACCATTTTACAGATGAAAAAAGCAGACAAAGCTTAAATGATTTGCCTAGGATCACATAACTAGTAAGTGTTGGAACCCAATTTCAACTCTAGTCTTCCTGACTTTACATCCAGCACTCCATCCACTATATTAACTAAAGCACAAAGCAAAACCTTTTATTACTATGTTTCCAAAAGAAATTAATCTGAGAATAGGAGATAAGGAAAAAATGAATTAGTTAGGAGTACAAAAACTCCGCTATTGCCCTACATACTCACAGTGTGAGAAATAGCACTGATTTCATATATGAGGATATTAAATGCCCACAACTGAAAGAGTTCATTTTTATTTACTTCATTGTGAACCTAGAGAATGGCCCAGTATATAACAGGCAATTAAGTAATATTTGTTAAATTGCAAAAAAGTGACTAATTATGAAGCCTATTTTTAATCAACAAATATTTTTAAAAATACCTTAATTACACTTAATTTTGTGCTTATATTTAAAATAAATATACATATATTCCTACATTGTTGATTACCTGGTATTATCAATTGTTGTCAAGCTATGGGATTTCTAAATTTAATTTGAGTTAAAATTTTTCATTCAATATTGCAAATAATACTTTTGTATTATTTGTTGTAACATACATTACTTCAATTATACATTGCCTCCTATGAAGTTTAAGAAGAAATTCCATTTTATAACAATTCAATCAGACATTAAGCACATTATAAAGCACAGCAACTATAATAAGCTGTTTTCTTTTTTAAATAAAGCTCATTTCTCTTTGGAATAGGCAATATTTTAGATTATTAAGAACTCGTATTATTTTTAAGTCAAGGTTACTGAAATGAAGACAATCATTTAATCTTTTCAAACACAAAGCAAAGAACTGCTCCATAAAAGTACCTTTAAGTTATTTTTTCTACCATCTCCAATACTTTGCTAAGTCAAAATTGATGCTATATACCTGAGAAGAAATGACTGCTTATCATCAAGATAATAATGAAAAATGAGTCAATTGAATTTTTTTCCTCTTTGGCAAAAATAATAAATTAAAGGAAAACTATAAGTCTGACAAAAATCTACAAATCATCTTAAAAACCATCTTAAAAATATCCAAAACAGAAGTGTGAACCTTAAAAATTCTCAGACCCTACTTCATAAGGTTTGGTTAAGATCACTCCCCATTTTAAACAATGAAGGAACTTAGATCAGGAATATGAGATCTCTACTCCATCCCTACTTAAGCCTGCTTTAGGGTAAGAAACTCCTTGCTGAACAATGAAAAATACTTAAACCCATACTTATAGTAAGGCAAAAGTTCTTAAGCTGTGCCTATTTTTAGATCTAATACAAAAGGGTGCTAAGTACCTATAAAGGTCAGGCAACTTGTGAATTTACAAGGAGCAAAGAGGTGAGAAACTTAATCAGAGGTTTTTCAGGCGTGAACTTAATCAAAAGTTCAAGCCTTCTTAGGTGTGAATTAAGAATGGTCTGTCCTTTGGAAAACATATACTGTGATTGGCAGATGTGAGAACTTAGGGGAGGTGACATAGGAGAAAATTCCCTTTAAAAGGAGAGGAGAAATTGAGAGCAGGGTCTCTCGCTGGAACTCCCTCTGAGGAGGCTCTGTCTCTCTCAGGTCTCTCTAGGGGGAGTCAGCTACGAAAGCTAAATCGGAGGAAGCTGAACTGGTGTCTCTCTGAACACTGGAATCCTTGCTTGGACAAATCTTGTGGTGAGTGGATAAAAGACTGACTGATCTTTCTCTTAGGGCTTTGGCCTGGGCTGGCCAGGCTGGCCTGGGCCGGCCTATCTTTTTCTCATTATTTCCTTTTTCTCTCTCTATCCCTTTCATTAATTCCTCATTTGTATTAATTAAAATCTCTATAAAACCCAGCTGACTTGGGTATATTTAATAATTGGGAATCTTTCCCTGGCAACCACCTTATATTTAATTTAAAACAAGACACTGTCTTGAAAACATATTTTCTTCGGTCACAATTTAAACCAAACACTCTTTTATCATCACAGTGTATGTCTTCCACTATTTTAATCATTATAGAAGAATGAAATTTTTATCCCTTAAGTTTAGAATTGTCATTGCAAAAATAGTCTCAAGTCACATATAAGATTGTGATATCATAAATTCAAATAGTTCATACTATTGTTTTAGCATAAAATAAATGGCAGCAAATAAAGAATTCTATATTCAAAGCAGGACAATGTCCTCAGTGAAGATTGCTAGACAAAAAGCAAAAGTGAAAAAGATAATTCAAATATCCTTTACCTAGTCTTTAAGCTGGAGACAAGGTTGTACTAGTCATTGATTACACTATTAGTGGCTGCCATGTGAAGAAGCTCCCTCTGCCACTGCAAATCAGCACCTTGTCTACAATTCATAGTTTGAAACTTGCCTAGAACTCTGAGAGTTTTAAGTGACTTGCCTAATGTCAACTACTTTCCCTGGTATATGGCTCCCACTCTGGTGTTACCATCTCCTCTTAGACCCTCACAGTATGTCTTTCTAGTTGCAAGGTCTACACAAATACTCCTTAAAACACTAGCTTTCTCTCAATCATCAGGTTACAGAAAAATTCCTTTAAGACTACTCTGTAACATTAATATATTCAAATAAAAGCATTTCTTCATTTTATGACTTATGAAACTCTGGTGACATTATTATAACAGAAATTATTAGTTAAGATCACTATCATGTTTCCAAAACTATAACTGTTTTAAAGAAGGAAGCAGTTCCAGATAGATTTTAAAAATACTATAATCAATAAATCACCAATCAGTAAAATAACAATGATTATAATATAGACGATTTACATGGCATCATTCTTTGAACAATAATCATTTTAACAATTTTCTTATGGCTGACCAAATTTCATAATTTCTATAACCCTAGCCCCTGGAATATCTTAACATAACTAACATTCCTAAAATCTTCTATTTTCTATACTAAATATCACAGCTCTTTCAATCATGCCTTAGAAGGCACAGATTTCAGGGCCTTTTATCATAATAATTAGCATTTATATTGTACTTTAAGGTTTACAAACACATAACAATTTTTGTCTCATTTATCTTTACAAGAATCCTGAAAAGTAGGTGCTATTACCCTCTTTTTACAGATAAGGAAACATGCTGAGAGAGATTAACTGACTTGCCCAGATTCTCACAGCTAGTGTCTAAAGCAAAAATTTACCTAAAGTCTTCCTGAGTTCCAAGACCTGCACTCCATCTACATTAAGGCCATCTAGTTGCCATTCCCCTGTGTATATTCTTAATATGGTTTGTTAAGTATCACATCAGAATTGAACACAGTATTCCTAATTGTTCAAAGTTAGCCCTCTCAATGTAGCCTGATCTGACAGTTTTTTGTCTTTGAGTCTTTTTGTTTTGTTTTGTTTTGGGAGGGGGGAGGTGCCAGGGCAGGCTGGCTGCCATATCTCACTGCTGACTAATACTGACCTTACATTTTACTAAACTCTAAAGTTATTTTTCAGACAAACTGCTGCCCAATCGTGCTTCTTCCATTCTATACTCATGAAGTTGACATTTTGAACCTAAGTGAACTATATTTATTTAAAACACACTTATTTCTATTGATATTTGTTTTATTAGATTCAATCCAATTCTGTGACTCGTATCTAATATGTTAGCTATCTCTTTCAGTTTTGTATCATAAGAAAATATGATGAGCATGCCTTTATCCATGACACCGATAAACAACAAATACAGGTATCCCCTCCACATCACAACTTTCTCCGTAACAGTTGTGATATATTGTGGTTAGGCATTAAGAAATTAATTGGGAATTAGGTAAGAGTTCTGCAGAAGCCATAGTCAACATATGAAGGTCAACAAATGACATAGAAAATGTTTAGAAAACTCAGAAATGTATAAAACATATGTATAGTAACATGTAATATCAATATATTTTGTCTTTTAATATGATAAATGTACACAATTTCTTTTTTAAGTTAAATAAAAGTCAAATTGTGGGAAAAGAATGTGAAAGCAAACAGATGACAGAGAAAGGCTAGAAATGTTGAGATACCTTAACACTGACCTACATGTAGCCTATCACCAAATACTTAACCCAAACATTTTAATAAATTACTGTAAACACCCCATTTTTTAAAAAAGGCTTCTTTGCCTTGAAGAGAGGGACAAAAAATATTATGCATATTTTCCAGATCATGGGGGTGTCCACTCCCACAATGAGGAAAGGACCAGTATCCTAGTGTCCAACCTCTCTGCTGACTTCTAGTCTCCTATCTCTGACTGTTAATTAGGTATATACAGCTGAATGCATTGTAAATATCTTAAGCTCTATATGTCCAAAACAGAATTCATTATCTTTCCCCACTCCAACCTTGTCTATTCCTATACTGAGAAATATCATCCTCCCAATCCCTCATGCTCATAAATCTTTGACTCTTGCCAACAACCTGATGTAGACCCTCATCATCTCACATCTGGACTACTGCAGTAGCCTACTTACTGATGGATCTGCCTCCCACATATCACTGACCAATCTAGGATGACTTAATTCAGCTACCAAAGTCATTTTCCTAAAGTGAAGGTTCAACTAAGTCTCCCTCATACTCAATTATCTCCAGGATCAACATAAAATCACCTGTTAAGCATCCAGAACCCTTCATAACCTAGCCCCTCTCCCCTACTTTCCAGTCTTCATATACCTTACATATACTCCATCTACCACATACCATTTGATCCAATGACACTTACATCAATTCATTTCATTAAACAAGACACTCCATTTCTTGGCTCTAGGTTTTTTCACTGGCTGTCCCCCATGCATGAAGGGTTCTCTATTCATCTCCATGTCGTGGCTTTCTTGGCTTCCTTCACGTTCCAGCTAAAATTTTACCTCTTGCAGGAAACCTTTGCCAATCCTTAATTCCAAAGCTTTGCCTCTGTTACAATTACCTATGTCCTTTACCTAGAATGTATAGTATAAGCATGCTGTGTCCTTCATTAGATGATTCTGAGCTCTTTAGGGATTATGGATGTCTTTGGCCTTTCTATGAATCTACAGCTCTTTAGCACTATGCCCTTTTCCAATAGTTTTTAATGGCTTTAATGCTGTTATGAAATGAAATGAAATAAAGTCTTCTTTAAGATATGCTGAGAATTGATTCCTCAATACCCTCAAAATTAAATTATATGAACCCTATTATTGGATACTATTTAATTTTAGTCTAATCATACTGCTAACTGCATTCACAATGACTAGAACATAATAAAAACTTAATAAATGTTTATTTCCTTATTATCTACATATCAAACAGTTTTATTTTTTAACACACCCAATAATATGAAATAGTATGGATGTTTCCAGAATCATTCTGTAATAAAAGAAAATTATAGACATGGTATCAGAAAGTCTAGAACAGAACCCTGGCTCCCAAATATGCTTATGTAATTAAGACAGTTTCATCTATAAGATTTTACTGACATTTATCATAATGTTTGATTTTTAAATTAAAGAGTTTTCAGTACTTTGAATTCATAAGTCTTTTATTTACACAGTTATCATTATCCTCATCATGGTGTTCTTGATGATTTTATCTCTTTGTACAATCAGTAATTGATTACAATATTCTCATTAAAACAAAGTAATTATCTATGTATTCAGGCATATGGAGATGGATCTAAATGTATATGATCTAATGGTATGTAAATCTAAATAACTTATTCCTGGGATATATGGGGTGTTCAGGGAGGGGTAGTATCTCTGGTATGGAGAGTTTGTCGTGCCCTTCTAGGGCACCTCTGACCCACACCTGACACCCAGCTCTCACCTGTGGCTCCTAGTAGCTGCTAGCATGCGGCAGCGGCCACACCCCGGGCAACGGCTTCGACAGGCTGGCTAAACCTTGTGAGAGTAGCCATCGGGTCGTAGACCCCTGGTCAACCAGGGCTTTGCTCACCCAGCATGTGAAGACTGCTTCGGCCAAACAGATGGAAGAAACCAATAAGATGGTTCAACGGCAGAGATGGCGACACAGCAAAGCACTGTGGAGTGCTTAGGGTGTGTTGGAGCACAAAAGACAACACAGTCATCCAATGCAGCTGAGGAAGTCTCCAGGTGTAACAACTTTTCATGCCACTGGACCCAGGCTTCCAATGCCAAGAGAGTGGGACTGTCTCTGTGCATCAACTTTTCCACTTAAATCTCCTTCACGCACAAGTGTCTTTGTGCACATTCATCTATCATAGATGAAAACGCACAAAGACAATCATCATCCTCGGTTACCGAGAAACTACTACTATAACTTATTCCTTCATCACAATATGCAAAGAAACTATACCTGTGGCACTGAAGATATAAAAGCAAATGAAAACTAGTACTTTGCCTTCAGTTTATTTCTACTTAACTGGAGGAAATTTATATTCTATGATTAATAATATTACTAATACCACCAGTACTAACCCTTTTCAAAACAGAAATATTAGTAAGGGAAATCAACTCCAAAGCAAGGTGGAAAAAAGTAGAAAGAACTGTAAAAAATAGACTTGAATCCAGGACTTCAATCCCCAGAAGCCCTTGCTCCACTTCCCCAGAATGCTTTGTAATCTCACTGAAAACCTCACCTGGGCCGAGAACGAGATGGGGTATTTAACCTGATTGCAAAGGCTTTCGCGTCTCTTCTTCCCTGTTTTCCGCTTACAAGCAGATGTGGCTCATTTGATAATGTAGGTGAGGTTGTGTCTAGGCCTCTCTGTGGGCCTAGACACATGTTTTCTTATTCAGTAATTTCTTTAATCCTCAACCTTTAATAAACCTCTAAAAAAAATAATACTCCTTGAAGAGAGAAACTAATTTCTATCTTGCCTCAGTCTCCCCTAAATTTTAACTGTTTTTAAATAGCAACCACTAAATTGGATGAGAACTACTCAAATTTTTTAGCCTAGATAATGATTTTTTAAGCCACGTTTTCTCTAAGACACTTTTTTAGAAAACCATCTTGATCAGCTCCTGTTGGCTTTCAGACTTTCTTGAGCCCTTCCCACCCCACCCGGCTCGGCCACTTCTCCCTGCCTGCCTGTTTGCTGTTTGCTTCTCACCTGGTGCCCGATCTCCCAGCCCTGCCTGCCTGTTTCTGCACCCCAGACCCACGAGCACTATCCCCAGCTGGCTTATCACCCAGATCCTTGGAGCAGATCGCTCAAGACTCATTTCTACCAGCTGGTAACAAAACTGGGGTATTGACCACATGGGCGGATGGTAGGAGGGGAGAGACAAGAGGGAAAGGAGAATGGGTAATTTTCCCTTAGGCTAAGCCTCCATGTGGATGGGGGTATTGACCACAGGGGTGGATGATAGGAGGAGAGAGAGAAAAGGGAGAGGAGAAGAAACAGACTTTTTCAAGCAGGAACTTAAAAGCAATGGGCTATTTAAAAGGATACCTTTTGACTCTTCTGGTAATTTCATTGATTTCACCTGTGTGCAACTTTAACTTTGAAGGGGCAAATGGATGGCTCAGTGAACTGAGAGCCAGGCCTAAAGACATGCGGTCCTGGGTTAAAATCTGGCCTCAGAAACTTCCCAGCTGTGGGGCTCTGGATGGGTCCCTTAAACCCCATTGCCTAGCCCTTACCACTCTGCCTTTGGACAATAGACATTTAAATGGATAATTAATAACTTAAAAAAACACACACCTAAGGAACTTTAAAGATTGGAGGTTATATATTTTAAGGCATTTCAGACTCCAATGGTTTATACAAATCTCTGTATTCTATTGCATTTTCCTGATTGTTTTGTTTCAGATATAACTTTGTGATTTTAAGTTCATATATTACTGGATTCAATATTATTCTGTTATACTGTTCATTTTAATGTACTGAGTTAACTACTGTTAAATTCTGTTGTTTTTCCCCTATAACTGTGCTGAACAAATATTAATGAATAAGCCCATTATAAAAAAAACAGCTTTTTTCTATTTTTGACTTTGTAAATTGTCACATAGGGGATAGATGGACTTCAGAACTGGTTACAATTGTATAACAACCTTTGGAAAATTTAATGTGCTAAATATCTCAAATGATTTTAAGTGTTTTTAAAACATGATTTTTGTAATTTTTTTTAACTTTCTCTGTTTATTTTTTCCTGCCCCTACCACAAGGTGTAAGGCTCACTCAGTAGCTGAAGTGAAATACATATTATAACCCCCAAACTTCCCAAATTTCTAAATATGTGAATGGAAGTTGGGGCAGTTAATCTCAGGGTATTTGTATCCCTAAAAAAGCCTCCAAAAAAGGAGCACCTCTCATTTATACTCTTCAGCTCACTATTTTACTTCCACCAGAATGATATATAGATTTCTTGACAATGTTCTTAACCCAAAATGAGTTTTACTTTGTTTAAAAATATGTTTAAATACCAAGTTTGAAAGACTGCTACATTTGTAAAAAATTTGTGACAAATATCCATCAATTCATAGGGTTTTTAAAAAATGCCATACAGCCATGTATGTGAAATATGAAAGTGTGTTTGTTTGCTATTGTAATTAATTGGGCTATTGAGAATTTTGGAGATTTTGATAACTACATATTTGTACTACTGTATTTTTAAAAATGAAAAATTGTCACCTTGTTCAATTCATTTGCATTTACTTACAGTAGATCATGGCCAGGCATGAAGAGGAAATGGATCTCATTTTTGGTGAGAAAGCCTTGTAATCTTTATTTTCTTAGCTGACACAGTGTGTCAATGATTATAAGCTATATTTTTGAATTTTAAAAGCTCTTTTATTATTATATTTTTCTTGCATGTGCAACATACTTTTTCAGTTTTTTTTATTTTTTCTCTCTTTATTATATTTGAAGCACGTGTCACCAGCATTAAGATTTTCTTTAACTTTTGACTTTTCAGTAATATAAGTTTAAAATAACATTTGCTAATGCATGCCCAAAAAGCTTGTGACTATAAAAATGATTCCACTAATTATTTAAACAATTACGGGATCTTGCCTAATGATTCTGTCTGATTCCAGGACAAGATATACACAAAAGAGCCATTTCACAGAGCCAAAGAAAAGCCAATCCAGGATTGATATCGATCCATCTTCTAGGCCAATACAAAGATTTTGAACCTAGTGTGAAGACTCGAAGTTACTGTGTTTATATTTGCTAGACATAGGCTTTCCTTCTGTCCATACTCAGTCTGAAAATACTCACACACGAGTATCCCCGAAACCTTGGCTCCTATAATCTCATCCCTTTTCTGCCTTTCATAGGGTGGTAACTTTCTGTAGTCCTGGCTACTGACTGGGTAAATGCATCATTGCTTAGATCATTTAATTGGGCCCTGATTCAAGGACCTGTTATAGATTTTTTTTTTTAACTTGGAATTTTTACACATAAGACTTTGATATATTTTCATCCAGTATTTTCTTTTTTTATTTGGATTTTTCTGATGTCTTTTTAATTTCTCTTACCAATTGGTTCATATACCTCATACCTCAGCCATGCATCCCTAAGTGATCCTGTATTTTTCAATCACTCACAACACAGGGAAATCTAAAAAAACATTATCATTATTTAAATTGAAAAGTTTAAATTCTTTTTGAGAAGAATTTCAGGTAAAGAAAGATGCTACCTCTCTGAATCCAGAAACTGAACTGTTGGAGGAAATACCATGAAGAAGCCTCCAGACCACAAGTGCACAAAAATGAACTTTGGGTGTGGTTGATTAAACATTTATTTGTATGTATACTTTCATGCCAAAGGGGACTGCCCCCTAATTGACTTTTTGTCAATGTGACCAGCAATTATTGGTTTTGGTGTTTTGTTTTTTTTCCCCTCTTATCCTCACATTATTGTAATCTTTAAGTTGATTATGTTTTCATGATCCTTTTGGGGAAAAAATTAATTTTTTCCAAAAATGATCATACGGAGAAATGTAAGAAATAGACTTGAATCCAGGACTTCAATCCCCAGAAGCCCTTGCTCCACTTCCCCAGAATGCTTTGTAATCTCACTGAAAACCTCACCTGGGCCGAGAATGAGATGGGATATTTAACCTGATTGCAAAGGCTTTTGCATCTCTTTTCTTCCCTGTTTTCCACTTGCAAGCAGACGTGGCTCTTTCAGTAATGTAGGTGAGGTTGAGTCTAGGCCTCTCTGTGGGCCTAGACATGTGTTTTCTTATTCTGTAATTTCTTTAATCCTCACCATTTAATAAACCTCTAAAAAAATAATACTCCTTGCAGAGAGAAACTAATTTCTATCTTGCCTCGGTCTCCCCTAAACTTTAACTGTTACAGAACATCATTTTGGAATAGATCTGGATTAATAAAATATTGCTAAAGAAAATTCCATTCTATTTGGTAGAATTTACACCCACAGAAAGGAATTTAGTTTACAAGTTTCAACACAAGCAAACAAATGTTTTTATTTTTTGCACGTTCATTTTGTTCACTCCAGAGTTCAATTCATAAGAGTAGCAATGGTATTGTACTAGAAGGGAAATGCACCACACAACTTTTTGTGTAATTGAAAATCTCCTACCCTAAAAAAAGAACTACCAGGAGCCCACTGACTTCCTGTCATTATGCACTTCCTATAGACTGAGAATATTAGCAAGTGGGAGGTCCTCTTTGGCTTGCAGCAAGCATGGTGGAATTGGTAAACTGAGCATAGGGATTTTAAATGGGCTAATCAGCCATGGGCACACGGTCTTTCTTCTGTTTTCCTCTTTATTCCTTGATTTCTAATAATCATTAATAAATGTCCTAAAATGTAATATTTTTATTTATTGAGATTAATTTTAACTTTTACATTTTTATATAACAAAAGCATACTTTGAATTGGTCTGCATGACTTCCCATTACAACTAGTACTTTGATCAAATAATCTTGTTTCTTGGCTTCAATAAATTCAAGTCTGATTGTATATAGTTGCAAAAACAAACAGAAGAAATGCTTCCAAAGCACACGTATGTGCTTCAAAGAATGTTTTAATTGACCCTATATAATTAAATTTTCATAAAACAGGAAGCATCTGATGTGAGTGAAATTAAAAGTACAATTTGTGTTATCATGTAGGGAAGGCTTATTGGTTACTATGTCCTGTCTGCTAAAGTCATTATGTGTTTGAGTGAATGTCCATATCTGCATTTCCTAGCACTCTGCTTCTGTTTGTACATTACTTTAAATTATACCATCCATTATAAACTCAGTGTGACTTTACCTGTCATTATTCTTCCTGATACCTAATTTACTTCTCCATTTTGGACCTTCTCAGATTATACTTTTCAGCGCACTTGGGAAAAAGTATGGCATTATATAGCGACTAATAAGGAAGACACCATTTGAAGAAGCAAAGATGTTGGAGGGCAGAAATTTTAGGTTAGGAACTACTATTAAGCTATCTTTGAGAAAAGGATTAATTATTTTAAATCTTCCATTAACCTAATTTTAACTCTTTTAGTTTCATAGGATTACCACCATCAACTAATGTTGAAATTTGGTAGAGAATTATTCTCAGAAGCTTTTCTCCATAACTGATAAACTGCATAGTATAGATATCCTTTATCTATATTTCAGTAATGTAAAGAAAAATATCTAAGGCAGATTAATAAGGTATTATGGGCCTAAGAGACTGACCACTACAGTTAACATGGTAAGTTTTTTTAATACTTAATTCTTGGGTTTCAATTCAGTCAATCATCACTATTTATGCTTTGTTAAAATGATACTCCCAAATTCAGTGGTTTGGTGAGCCAGCTTTAAAGACGATCACGAGAATTACTGTGATAAATTTTTTTTATACATTAGGTGATCCTTACAGATTCTTAAAGAACTTGATCTTTCAGCCTTTGTAAACAAAGTCTACAATATTTTCTTCATAAACATAATCTGTCTTAAGTCAAAAAATTCTTCAATTAATTTCCATCTTCACAGTAACAAATAAAGAATTGGTAACTACATCATTATAACAGTATTGAAAAATGTTCTCAATTTTTCTACAAATTATCACTAGATTTATAATGAACATTATCCTTGAAGTGAGATATCAAGGTTTAGATGGATGTACTTTTGTCCAGTACTATATGCAAAAACATAGTGAACAAATAGAAGTGCCATGGACATTATCATAAAAGGAATGGCTAAAATTACTCAAACCATTCAAGTTTATGCAACTATACGTTGCCATATTTGTATATAATCAATAAGAAGTTTTATTTGTAATATAGAACAAGAAACATATTTCACTGCTATTTCATAAGTCAGAATCAGTACCTGTACAAAAAGGAAATTGTGATAGTTCAACGGAATGCATTACAAGTTAATTTAAAAGGGTTTTCTTGGGACTCCTTGTTGTTTTTGTTTTTTAAGGGTGGAAAAAGTTTTATAATGGAGGCATTAGAACAGTATATCACCATATTTCAACCTTTTTCCTAAACGGTTAAAAAACTATGCAGCAACTCTGAAACCCTTTTTATAAGCACACCTGGGAAGAATACTGAATCCTGTTACTTTCCTCAATGTTACACTGATGTGGTTTAGACCAGATGTTTAAATGTTACAGTATGTACATTTTCTTCTCTTCTTCTAAGGCAAAAGCAAAAAAAGAGGAATATTTGACTTCACTCCACAAGAGACCTATTTAATAGTTTGGCGGTTATGTAAGTAAAGGTAGCTTGGCTAAGTCAATGTTGACGACATACAGAACGACATGATCCTAATGAGTTGGAAAATATTGGCTCTCTTGAGAATCGACCAGATGCTACTGCGCTGAGAAAGCTACTGTATTATTGAATTTCATTTTTATGAGGTAAAATTTATTATTCAACCATTAAGGTATCCCACATGAAATCTTGCATAAAATAGTTTTACAGTTACTTTCTGGAAAGTAGATTTTACTTTAACTTTAAGACATCATTTACATGAGGGATTCAAATGTCTATTTGATCACCTTCAACACAGAATTTAAGGTCTGTAAGTAATTTTCTCCCAAATACCAGATTAATGGAACTGGATTGTCAACAAAATAATGAACTACCTGAACAGGATGAGGAAAAGTGGTAGCAAGTTCTAGTTTTTCAGAGCAAACTAAAGCCACGTGTGACTGTATTCTTTTCTTCTTGCAATATAGTGGAATTATAAAATATTTACATAAGGGATTCAAATGTCTATTTGATCACTTTTAGTATAGAGTTTAAGGACCATATATAATTTTCTCTCAAATATCAGAAAAGGGGTTTGAAGGGTACCTAACAGGGTCATGTTGAAGTTCTGTAGTAAGATGGGAAATGATGAGGGGGCTGCCCTGGGATATGAAGAATCAAGTAGGAACTATCTAAAGTCCCCCTCTACCTTTTTTAATCAGGGAAGGAAAGACTATGGGGGCCAGGAGAACAAAGAGATTTCCAAGTTGATAAAATATTACAAGAAAATGTGTTTCTGAAGACTAAAGCAGTCTAAGAAAGCAGCCAGATGGGAAATGACAGTGTGTGGGTAAAAGAATAGGATATTGGGATAGGTAGGCAGGGAGGTAGGGTGGGGGAGTATTCAAATATGTGAATGGCTTAATCTATCAGGATAAAAATTAATCCATATAGCTATAGACAATTGCAACAGAAACAGAAAACTCATAATATGAAAGGGGGAAGGGGGGGGCCAAGCCTGGAAATTACAATTTATATCAAAAAGGACTACTAATTACTACTATTCACTGAGACTCTATGTGAAAAAATTCATTCTATCTCACATTCTCAAATTTCATAAAATGACAACTGTTATAGAATAACTATGGTAAGAAGGGCATTCCAGTACATTTTTGGTAGAGATATGAATTAACTGGCCCATCAAATTTGGAACTATGCCAAACAACAAACCATGCATATCTTTTAACCTCAAGATCTGAGGCCTACACCCCATTGATCAAAGAGAGAAGAAAAGGACCCATAAAAACAAAAATATTTATAGCAGAAAAAATAGGAAATAAGGCTAATGTGCATAAATTGAGGTATAATATTACGTATTATGGTATATGAATATCCTGGAATGTTATTATGCCATAAGAAATAGTGATGATAATGCTAATAATAGTTAATATTTTATATTATATATGCAATGTGTAAGGTATTGTTACCTTTAACAATAGTTTAACAACTTTGAAAGACTTAAAAATTTGATCAATACAACAATCAACCAAGATTCAGGAGAATCAATAACAAAGTATGCCAAACATCTCCTTTACAAAAAAGTAAGGGGCTCACCAAAGTGTAGAACTAAAACATACTTTTATGAACAAAGAAAATACAGAGATTTGTTTTGCATGATTATATTTATTTCATGATGTGTTCTTTTTCTTCATTGTAGGGCAGAGATTTGGGGGGAGGAGAAATCTTGTGATAAGACCTCCCCAAAAAGAAGAAAGGGTTATTGCAGCATTTCTAAAGCACTTATAAAATGGACCAGAAGGAAATTCAGAAAAGTAGAAAAACTTAGAAATTAAATTATTACAGTTACTTTATATTTTTAAAAGCAACCTACATGTAATATTTATGTTTTCATATATGATCCTGTTTTTCTGTTCTAATTTTTATATGAAAATAATAATTTTTAGTGTTCCATTAACTTCAGAAAGGAGAGGGGGAGGGAGAGAAAAGAGAGAAGAGAGAGGAGAGACACAAACACCGAGGGACACAGAGAAAGAATGAGAACTTAAAAAAAATTTAAAACAACTGATGCTGCCCAAAGTGTAAGGGAAAAAAGGATTTCTCCTTGCTGTAGAATTCAAGGTTGTAAAACCAATGATTAAAGAAATTCATAATTCATTATTGTTCAATTATATAGGATACTCCAAAAGTTTTAGTTTAAGCTATTAAAGCTAAAAACCTTATAAGTTTTAACAAGTTACACTACACTTTGGGGACATCCTATGTAGTAGACTAAACTTCAAAGGTCCCTTGCAAATCTAGAATTTAAGAAATACAGGACTTTTTTTTCTCTCTCCAGAATTGATAGGAAATTTCAGAATATCAATCAATACACATTTGCTAAGCACCTACTATGTACTAGGCATTGCACTAAGCACTAGGTACTCTTCTAAATGCTTAGATACTAAAAGAACAAAAGACAGATTCTTTGCAGTCAAGAAGCTTACAATCTAATGGGAGAGATAGCAAGCAAGCAAATATATACAAAGCAACCTATAGACAAGTCATATAGTTTGATAATTAACAGGGAGAAAACCCTGGAATTAAGAACTGGTTTAGGGAAAGCTTCCTACTGTAGAAGGTGAAATTTTAATTGGGGCTTAAAGGAAGCCAGAGAGGTTTGTAGTTCAAGTAGAACAAAGCACAAAAGCATTTTAGAAATGGAGGACAGCCAGAGAAAATGCCAAGAGCAGAGAAATGGAATGTCTCATTTGTGGAATAGTAAAGAAGCCAGTGTAAATGAGTCAAAGAGTATGCATTAGGGAGTAAGGTGTAAAAAGACTGGAAAAGTAGTAGGAGCCTAAAGCACTTCATAATTAATTCTAGAAGAAACAGGAAGCCACTAGAGTTTGAGAAGAGTGGACAACAAAATCAGACCTGCCCTTGGGGGGAAAAAAATGGAGGATGGACCAAATGGGGAAGAAACTTGAAGCAGGCATACTCACTACCCGGTTATTGCAATATCAGGGCATGAGGTGATGAGGCAGTGTCAGAAGAGAGAAGGGGACATATAGCAGAGATGTTGCAACTGTAAAATCAAGAGGTCTTTTGAAAAAGATTGGACATTGGAGGTGAGAGGAATCCAAGTAATTAGGATTGTGTTGACCTCTCTGGAAATTGTGAAAGTAGGAAGCTGCAAGGACAGTTTAGGCAGAAAGATAAGGAGTCTTATTTTGGACATGTTGAATTTAAGATGTCTACTGGATAGCCAATTCAAGTAGTCTGAAAGGCAGTTGAAGATGTGAAATTGGAGGCCAGCAGAGAGATTCCATAGGCCGCTGATGAGATCACCTGTAGCTACAATCACCAAATGAAGTAGTACAAAAGGAGGAGAGAAGAGGTCCCAGGACAGTACCGTGAGGGACACCTTTAGTTAGAGAGTATGATCTGGAAAAGGATCTAGAAAAGGAGACAGAGAATAACACGTCAAAGAGGTAGGAAGAAACCCAGGTTTGGTCATCACAAAGGATAGTATTCAGTTTATTTTCTTGTTGTACCATTATATTAATAGCCCACAATTTATTTAGCTATTTCTAAGTCAAAGGATGTCTTTTTTGTTTCAGTCCATTACTGCCTCAAAAAGAGCTGCTATGAATATGATTATTTGCATAGCATGTTAAATACCTTATTTAAAATAAAATACAGTGTTGTTCACATCCAACTCTCCATGGTCCTATTTATGGTTTTCTTGACAAAGATAATGGAGTGGTTTGCCATTTCCTTTTCCAGATCATTTGACATATGAGGAAACTGATGCAAACAGTTTAAGTGACTTGCCCAGGGTCACACAACTAGTATCTGAGGCCAAATTTGAACTCAGGAAAATGATTCTTCTTGACTCCAGGCTTGGTATTCTATACCCTGTAACAACTAGCTGCTTTAAAACATTTTATGGTCAACAATAAATAAATGAGAATATGAAACTTCTAGTTAGTTATCCGGAACTTTATTATTAGAATATATGATTCCCTCCACACAAAAAAAAGATGAGTTGACAAAACATTGCCTATGTTCCACACTATTAGAAATACTAAATATTTACTTCCTTTAGAAAACAACAGGCAAAGTCAAGAACACAAAACAAAGGTATTAATTTACATTATTGGTTCTCATACTTTTAAATCTTGGGTCCCTTTACACTATTAAAAACTGCTAAAAGGATTTTTTTTTAAAAAGCATTTTACTTAGGTGTTTTACATTTATCAACATTTACTGCACAACTGTGAAAATAGTATTGTTAACCTTATAGATCCTTAAAAGAGGATATACAATAACAACTGTTTCAATATACCAGGGTTGTTGTCTTTTTTTAATCCAAAATAAGTCAATCTCATGGAATAAACATAAATTTGAAGGGTTAAGTACTAGGAAAGATAAAATAGATATCACCCTTTATTTTGTAAAATAAGCAACTTTTACTAGGAAAAAGAGCTAATAAATAATAAGCCAAATAGGAAAGTAATATAAATATTAAAAATCACACTAGAAATTTAGTCACAAATAAATAAACTAGATCAAAGGTCTAATCAGTCTAAATTCTGAGCATTTACTAACAAATGACCAATTAGTTACCATCAAAATGGGCTACCACATTACAATGGAACAAACAGTAACTTAAAGGTCCAAGGGCCAGAATTCAATTCCTTTCAATAATGTCCTCCAGTACCTTTAAACAAGTCACTTAATCCCTTTCAATTTCAGTTTCCTCACTTATAAGATGAGATGATTAAAATAAGATTGCCTGTGAAGTTCCTTCTATCTCTACACTGATGATCTTAGTCATCTAAGACTCAAGCAAAAATACCCTGATAACAAAATAAGCAAATGTTTATGCATGGTTCATATTTTTTTCAATCCATCTTAAGAAACCTCTATAATTAAATGGATCTGTGATTTTAGCAGCAAAGATATTTTTCTACCACCAGAAAAGTTCATAGCTATTCCAAAGATTCAATTCTCATTTATAGCCTTATATTAAACAGATTAAAGAAGACCTGCCAAAGACAACACTGGCAAACTTCTGCTTGGTTGTTTTTTGTTTTTTTGTTGTTGTTTCTTCTTTAAAATGCTTGTTAAGACTTATAAGAAAGAACGCTATCCACATCCAGAGAAAGGCCTGTGGAAGTAGAAACGTAGAAGAAAAACATGATTGATCATGTGGTTTGATAGGGATATGATTGGGGTTTCGACTTTAAATGATCACTGTTACAAATATAAATAATATGGAAATAGGTTTTGAACAATGATACATGTTTAACCCAGTAGAATAGCTTGTTAGCTCTGGGGGGGTGAAGGGAAGAGGGGAGGGAAAGGACATGACCCTTGTAACCATGGAAAAACATTCTAAATAAATAAATAATATTTTTTAGAATGCTTGCTAAAGAAAAGCAATAAGCCACTTGGGACCTTTACTTGTTATTTATCATTCTAAATCCAAGATTTCTCTTCCTCCTATCTCTCTTGCAAGTCACTTTGGGTAGTTACCATGTATATGCCATCATGTATCAACATACTTATATCTTACTGAGGCCCACCATGCATCATGCTCTTGCCCTTTATTTGGTCCTGGTAATTTTGATTCTCTTGAGAATTCATTTTTCTATGAAGGACAGCCATATGTAATCACCAAAAACAGGCATTAAACTCAAAGAGACAGACTATTGGAAAAAATATGAAATTTGGATCCAATGAAAGCACTCTACACTGTTAAGTTACAAGACTTAGAGCTAAAATACAGATGTCTTGACTTCCAAAAAAGCAATATTTCAAAACACCATCATGAACCTAATACAACCAACTAAAGAGAATATACCCAGGTGTCAAGAAAGAATGACTTGACTGACTAGATGGAAATCAAATGAGTCCAGGATGATATTGAAATCATAGTTAAAGCTTTTAAATGTCCAAAAATCTGCATAAAACTGAGAATAAACAATTCGTGTAAAAGTAAAAACCACTGGCCATGAAGAGATAAAGAAAGTTTTCCCTTTTGCAGATCAGACATTCAGAGAAATTTGGTATTTCACATTCCAACTATTTCCTTTACTTGCTGCATAATATGTTCATTGCTGATTTCACTGATAAGGATCAAATTCCTTGGCAAGAGAGAATAAACCCTTGACATCATATTTTCTCAATCTGTAAAAAATTAGTTCCACTAATTTCAGATGTGTCAGTGACAGAAAACTATAATATGAATCACTTAATCTGTTGTCACTTGTCTAGACCATTTTTTACAATATCTACTGCCAGAACTTTGTTAGTAATACCAAAATACCCTAAAACATTACAAACATCACAGATTTTAAATCAAAGATTTTTTATTGGACTTCATTTTTTTTAATTCACAAAGTTTTGTTTTTTTTTTAAACTAGGGCAAAGAAAAAATGTAAATATCTTTGCCATCTGTTTAGGGCCTAATAGAAAATCCAAAGCTATCCAACACATGCAAAGCAACATGAAAATAAAAAACATAATGATAAGCCAACACATAATGAGAAGTTATGTGACATCATTATATAGAAGGACATACAGAGAGCAAGTTAAATTTTTAAATGTTAGTTGCAAAATTTCTAAAACATTAATACCTAATTCAACAGTGAAACTAATAGTCATTATTCAGGTACCTTTCTTCAATAACAGAAGAAAGATGACTTTGAAATATGTTTCACAATCTCATCAACATTATGCATGTGAAATAAGTTGCATTTTTTTTTGCTTTCCTAAAAAAAGTCATGCTGGGATGATTTGGTATATACAATAAAACATATAAACATATCACTGTCAAGTTCACTGGCACTTCCAAAGAAATTATCTTTATGATCCAGACACTAAAATGCTAAACTCATGAGCTTTATTAATGACAATACACATAAAAAGACAATGATATCAGAATTCAACAATACCAATTATTTATATTAATGAAATATCCATTCCAATTTTAAACAATGTATGTTGATACAAAGAAATACCAGGATGTCAGATACAGACAAGACACTACAGAGAAGAAAAAGTGACATATTGGTCAAAAAATTTTACAAAAGAATTTCTTTTAAAAGATGTTTAGGACATAAATTTCATATATCATATCCTACTCTTCCATTTTCCCCTTCAGAAATCAATTATACTTCTTCTCATGACCACCAAATGATAATAGTAAAGTAGTTTAAAAGATATAATCTTACTTCTATTACACTAAAAGTTAAATTACAGATAACAAATATTTCTGATGAAAAAAGCACTTAAAATGTGTGATTTAAAACATCCTTTTATACTGCTAACAAAGTTCTGGCAGTAGATGTAAAAAATGGAGTAGACAAGCAACAACAGATTAAGAGATATAGCCTCAGATTTTTAAATCAGAACCTAATGAGCTATAATAGGAAATGGACAGTAAAACTAAACTAATAGGGGACCTCAACTTTCCCCTTTCAGAACCAGATAAATCTAACCAACAAATAAACAAGAAAGAAGTAAGGAGGTAAATGGAAATTTGGGAAAATTACACTTAATAGATCTCTGGAGAAAAATAAATGGAAAAAGAAAGGAACATGTCTTATTTGAGCAGTATATGGAACCTATATAGAAACTAGCCACAACCAAATGCAAAGAAGCAGAAATAATTAATTCTTTTCAGAATATAATAAAACAAAAATTATAATCCATCAGGGTCCAAGGAAAGTCAAATTAAAATGGGAAACTAAATAATCTAATTCTAGAAAAGGGGTGAGTCAAAGAACAAATTAAAGAAATAATCAATAATTTCATTAACTAGAGTAACAATAAGGTGCATAAAATGGAGATTTTGAACCTTTGACTTCATTCCCCAGAAGTCCTTAGTATTTCCCAAAATTTCCTATAATCTCTCCTGCTTCTCCACCTAGGCGAGATCACATTGGTATTTAACTGGCTGTAACTCCTCCCACACCCTCTTTTGGATTGCAGCCAGTGGTGATGATGGTAACGTGGTGATTTTGAAAATAGCTAACCAGCCATGGGCACAAGGTTTTTATTTTGTATCCTCTTTATTCCTTAATTTCTAATGATCATTTAATAAACCTCCAAGATATAAAAATTTTATTATTTGAGATTTATTTTTAAATTTTATAGAGGAGACAACATATCAGAATTTATGAGATATAGTCATGGAAAAATTACATCAATAAAACAGAGAAAAAGCATATCAATGAATTGAACCTACAACTAAAGAAATTAGAAAAAGAACAAATTTAAAATCCCCAATTAAACACTAAATTGGAAATCCTAAAAATCAAGGAGAAATTAATCAAATTGAAAGTAAGAAACTATAAATAAGAGGAGGAGTTGATTTTAAGGGGAGGGGAAACAAATAAAAACATAGAAAATTGATTAATATATTTTTTTTAAATTTACAACCCCTACCTTCTGTCTTAGAGTCAATACTTTGTATTGGCTCCAAGGCAGAAGAGTGGTAAGGGCTAGGCAATGGGGGTCAAGTGACTTTCCCAGGGTCAACAGCTGGGAAGTGTCTGAGGCCAGATTTGAACCTAGGACCTCCCATCTCTAGGCCTAGCTCTCAATTCACTGAGCTACCCACCTGCCCCCCGATTAATATGATTTTTAAAAGGAAAGAAAATCAAATAATCAGTATCAAAACTGAAAAGAGTGAATTCTACTAATGAAGAAGAAATTAAAGCAATCATTAGGAGGTATTTTATTCAACTGTATGATAATATTATACCTGAAAATCTAAGTGAAATGGATGAATATTTACAAAAATATAAATTGCCCAGATAAACAAAAGAGGAAAAAGAATACTTAATCCTGTCTCAGAAAAAGAAATTGAACAGGCTATCAATGAACTCTCTATGGAAAAATACCCAGTGTCAGGTAGATTTGCAAGTGAATTCTATGAAACATTTAAAGAACAATAAATCCCAATAATATGTAAACTGTTTGGGAAAATAGGCAAAGAAATAGTCCTACCAAATTCTTTTTATGACACAAATATGGCACTGATAGCTAAGCCAGGAGGAGCAAAAACAAGAGAAAGAAAATTACAAATGAATTTCCTTCATGAACAGAGATGGAAAATTTTTAAATAAGATACCAAGAAGAAGACTATAGCAATATATCACAAGAATCATTCACTATAACCAGGTGAGATTCATACCAAGAATGCAGGGCTATAAACATTGGTAAAACTATCAGCATAATTGACCATATAAATAACCAAACTAACAGAAATCACATGATTATCTCAATAGATGCAAAAAAATGTCTTTGACAAAATACAATATCCATTCCTATTAAAAACACTGGAAAACATAAGAATAAATGGGCCGTTCCTTAATATGAAAAGTAGTATCTATCTAAAACTATTTCTAATGGAGATAAGCTACGAGCCTTCCAAATAAGATCAGAGATAAAGTAAGGGTGTCTGCTATAATTGCTATTATTTAATATTATACTAAAAACAATAGCTTTAGCAATAACGGAAGAAAAATAAATTGAAAGAATTAAAATAGGCAATAAGGAAACCAAGCTGTCATTCTTTATAGATAATGTGATGATATATTTAGAGAATCCTAGAGAACTAAAAAAACTAGTTAAAATAATAGCTTTAATAAAGTTGTTGGATATGAAATAAATCCACATAAAACAGCATTTCTATAAAAACTCCAGCATCAAGAGATAGAAAGAGAAATTACACTTAAAACAACTCTAGACAATACAGAATACCTAGGAATCTACTTGCCAAGACAAATATAGGAATTATATGAGAACACAATTACAAAATGCTTTTCATGGAAATAGTCAGATCTAAACAATTTGAAAGAATATTACTCATGGACAGGCCAAGCTAATATACAAAAAATTGCAATTCTATCTAAATTAATTAATTTATTTAGTAACATACTAATCAAAACTACCAAAAAACTATTTTATGGAACTAGAAAAAAATAGCAAAAATCATTTAACAAAATATTAAGAATATCAAGGGAATTAATGAGAAAAAAATATGAAGGAAGGTGGCCAAGCAGTACCAGATCGCAAACTGTCAGAAATATTGTGTTATTACCTGAAGTCTGGAAGATGTCACTCATCAAAGCTTCATTCACAACTGAAGTGCCAATACCTCCAGTATGAGACCAACTTTGATAAATTGCTTGTAAAAGTAGAGTTTGTGCTCTTGTTGCTTGAATTGTGAGGTTGGGAAGTTCGAATATGCATTCAGTTATAGGAACCTGAGATCGTTTGGTCCTGTGTAGGACAATAGCAAAAATAAACTAAAATTAATGTATTAATCAATAAACATTTATTAATTGCTTGTTAAATGTCTGACTCTGCTAAGCACTAGCATAGAAAAAGAGACAAAAGACTGTCCCTAACATTAAGGAGCTTACATGCAAACACAGCAAGCTATATACAGGATGAATAGGAGATAATTAAAAGAGAGAAGGCAACAGAATTAAGAGGGGAAAGAGAGTACTTTCACATAGGTGTGATTTTAGTTGCAACTTAAAGAAAGCCAAGAAGGTCAACAGTTCATGTTGAAGAGGAAGAGCATTGTAGGTATATGGGACAACCAGAGAAAAGGCCAAGAGAGGGAAGAGAGGGAGAGGGAGAGGGAGAGGGAGAGGCAGAGAGAGTTGGAAGAGGGTGGATTCAGCAAAATCATTTTGGTGCTGAATACAAAATGGATTAAAACGCAGAGAGACTTGATGGACTCACCAGCAGGCTACTGCAGTAATCAAGTTGATGAGGTGATGAGGCCCTGCACTAGAAAGGTGGCAATTGTAAGAGGAGAAAAGGGTACATATAAGGAATTTTGCAAAGGTGAAATTGGCAAGCTTTGCCAACAGCTTAGATATAGGGAGTTAGAAAAAGTAAGGAAGCCAAGATAACTCCTAGGTTGTGAGAGATGCTAAACTGAAGCTCAAAAGAGAGATAGGGGCATGTGGGATAAATTTGTAAATTATCAGCATAGTGGTAGTAATTAAAAGCATAGGAGCTAATGATATCACTAAATGAAGTAATGCAGAGGAAGAAAAGAAAGAATAATAGGGCAGCTCCTGGACAATTACCAAGACTTAGAGGACATTAAGTATTTATAAACCCAGATATTCTGAATTAAATGATAAAAGAAAGAAGTGATGGCTGTATTTTTGAATGAGATTAAAATAGATATGATTCAATGTGCAAAAAGCAAATTTATTTTTGTTTTATTAAGGCTTATCTATAGGAAACTTTCTCCCAAAGGATAACAAAAATTAGTCCACTTTGCATGACGGCTAGAGAATTGGCCTCAGGGTCAAAAGATGTGGGTTTAAAACCACCTGGCTTTAGGCAAAAATCCTGGTTTTATGACTATCACATAATCTGAGTGCCCAAGCCATCTCTCTAAGACCAGGACACACACAAAAAAAACCCCAATTATTGTTATGCATTAGTAGGACTTATCTTGGTGGGAGTGCCCTGTAACAATGAAATCATAACCCAGATGAAAACACTTTTTTAAAAGCTCATAAAATTCTATAATGAAATAAAATTATATGGCAGAATTTTTTTTTCAAAACAAATACACTGTTGCAAATACTCAAGCCACCAGAATAAAGAGAATAATAATTTCATATATAGTGTAAAAATAAAAGGCAAACTTTAAAACTAATAAAGCAATGGATTGATTATTGATCATAAACTTATTTGGATACTCTGCTTGCTGCACTCACAAAGTATCCTCAGCTTATGTAAGTGAAGTGAAGCTCATAAATGAACTTCTATTCAGGACCAGGTGCAAGAACACTATGGAGACTCTTGTTATATAAAAATAAACTATATTGAAAATCTAAGGATAAAAAAGGATTTCTAACTCTAAAAATTCTAACTCCACCCAAATAAAACTCCCTGGTTCCACAAGAAACTGCTTCTCCTATTTCTACAGGCTACACTAATCCTTCCTAATCTGACTAACCCAAGTTTTCCCTATTCTACAATAAACTAACCCTCTTCTCTTTATAATTCTTAACTTTGTCTTGAACTTACAAAAATAAACAAAAATAACAAAAATAAAAATAACAAAGGCTAGCTGGCTAACCCCTAGCAAGAACCAAGTTAGGACTCTGAGAGAAAGTAACTCCTCACTACCTCCCAGAGAGTAACTCCCAACTCCCTCAGAGTAACTGCCACACCCAGAATGTGTAACTGTCACAGAAAAAAACGTTAAACTGTCAACATTTAAAAGTTGGTCTTAAATCTGCTTCAAATTCCAATTCTTTCTCAAGCCAGTTTCTCTACTTATCTCTAAAGTAATATAACAAGACTAAATTTCTAATATCATCCTTATAATAGTGAAGATAGGATTAACTCTCCCCTTACCTATTTTTAAATTAATCAACAAAAACTGAAAATATCCCTACTTAACATTAAGTAGGGGAGGTTTGCAAGCCACTTACTAAAAGTGGATGAAAACCCAGAGAGGACTGACCACCCCCTGAGCAGTGCTGAGCAAATTTAAAGACTGCAATTGGCTCCCATCAAGTGGAGGAAGGGGCAGAAAGTGATGTGGAAAGAAAAGACTATAAAGGGTCCTGAATTTCCTGTTCAAGTTGTGTTTGGCCTAAATCTGGGACTTGGAGGATCTTGGACTGGAACTGTGGTTTAGTGCTACGAATTAGGATTTCAACCTCAGACTCTGACTCAACTGCTCCTGGATCTTCTCCCTTTGGACCTTCGGCTTGCAGGAGTGAAAGCTGACATTCCTTTCTTGGCTTCTGGAGAGTTTAGTTCAGGAGAGGTCTCCCCCCTTCTTGGAGGGGGTCTCCTGGGTTGAATCCTTATTTAATTCACCACCAAGTCCTCCGGCTAAGTGGTTAAGGAGCCCTGCATTTGTTGAGCCAAGGACCAGAACATTTAGGGTGATAAGGTAGACCTCTTGCTCTACCCTCTTTTACATTTCCCTACTTTCACTCTTTCTATCTCTTTGTAAATAAAGCTACTGAAAGTCAATTTGACTTGAGCTAAAATATTTTTAAATCGGGGACCACAGTACTATCTTAGAATTCTCATATATTTAGTCAAATCCTTAATTTTAATTCCTTACAATATATATCTCCAATCAATCAAATATTCTATTTCCTAACATTTGACAGGATCTAACCTAGGAATTAGAGATAAAAAAGACAAAAATAAAAGAAGTTTCTAATTTCAAGGATCATATAATCTATCAGGGAAGACAATATAAACAAAAATAAGTACATTAAAAAGATATACAAATAAATACAATATAATTTTCAGCAGAGAGGGCCAGCAACTGAGGAATGAAGAGAGGTCCCATATAGAAAATGGTTGGTGATTGTCCTTCATACTTGAAAAGGATCAGAATGATATAACTGGTGATATCTATTGCCTTGTACATAAATTGGATCTAAGTGAGGCAAAGTTGCACTGGTGATGATCCGGTAAGCGGAAGCTTCTTTAATGACTAACCAAATACCTGCCTCAGCCACCTTGATGGCCACTGGAAATTGTTCTCGTGCATCTCTTCTACCAGGAGGAAGTCTTCACATGCCTGGGGTAGCCACTGACCAAACCATTGATGGGTTTGAGACCGGTAGGTTACCCTCAACTTGGTTTACTTCATCTGCTAAGATGATTTTACTAGAGTGTGGCCATTGTGCATGCTAAGGTTCTTGGAGCCACAGGTCAAAGCTAAGTAGCAGGTAAACACAAAAGAAGAAAAACAGTCCCTCACACCAGAGGTGCTGGTCCGTCCTGAATACCCCAGACACCACCTATGGCACCTCAAGTGCCAAAGAAGATAGCATTTGAGTTTTGAAGGGAAAATGAGATTATAGGAGACTGTGGTAAGAAGGAAGTACATTTGAGGGATGGTGGTTGGCTAAGAAAAAAATTCAATCACCAAGTATTAATTTCATGTATACACAACATGCACATTAACAACCTTCTTTTTATGAATAAATGAAAATAAGTATGACAGTAAAAGCTCCTTTTTTATCAAGTAGATTCATGGACTAGGGTAACTTGTATTAATGTATTTTCAAAATTACTAGAATTTAAAACAAAAGCCAAAGCTCTTTTTTTAGGAAAACAATTTTTTAAAGAAAAATCTCTAGAAGATTATTACATCTCAAACAGAATATTAAAGAAAATTTCCTCTTAAACAGAATATTTTGTACATAAAATCCCAGGTTCTATAAAGAGTTGGAAGGAAGCTTAGAGGTTTAACCTAACCCCCTTGTTTCATGAAAAAGGAATGTGAGGTCCAGACCTGCCAAAAATTACTATGTATATGTACTAAGTAGCAAAGTTGAGTTTCAATTTAAAACCCAAGTATATACCTAAGTGTCTAAAAGACTATAGCTTATTATTCCCTTATTTTTGTTCCCCACAGTACTATCCTTCACACTGTTTACTGTCATTGTGCCTATCTTTAACGGTTATTCTGTCCCATTTCGTTTTCTGCATTTTCTTTTTTTCTCAGTAAGATCCATAAAAGAGTAAAAAAGGAAAAGTTTTAAGATGAAGGCAGGTTTGTCACATATAAAACAAGTGCTCCAGAGAACACAGTGGAAGGGGTGAATACCTTTAGAATAGGACACTAAGGGAATTGGGTGAAAGATGATAGGAATATGGGAGCAGTCAGTGGACCAGGGGGAAACAGACCTAGAACAATGACATGGATTCAGAATCACTGAGGTAAGAAAGTATGATGGGGTCAGTCAAATTATATTACTCATTAAGAAATGTTTAATATATCCTGGTAGTTTGACTGATACTGCACAAAATATGTAAATTAACTTTAGGAGTATTGTTATTTTCATAACAGTATAGCCCTGATATGAGTAATATTTCTTCAGCTACTTAAGCTGGGGTTTTTTCTTCTTTAAAGATCATTTTGTAAATGCATCCACAGAGATTGCTTTGCCAAACTTGAGGTAGCTAGGTGGCACACTAGAAAGAACTCTGGGCCTACAGTTAAGAAGACTCAAGTTCAAATCTGATCTCATACACATATTGGTTGTGTGACCCTGGATAAGTCACTAATCCTGGTGACCTCGGTTTCCTCATCTATAAAATGACCTGGAGAAGGAAATGGAAAACTGCTCCAATACATTTGCAACAAAAACAAAAACAAAACAAACAGGTTCACAAAAAGTTGGCCATGACTGAAAAATGACTGATTTGCTAAAGTGACTGAAATATATAATGTATTTATACTTATTTAAACTCTAGAAATGATGATGTCAATAGGATTTGTTTTGTAATCTGTAGGGGTAAAGAAGTTATTAATTTTCTCAACTGGTTTGTCAATTCCCTAGAATTTACTACATGAACCTTAATATCCTCAACAAACAGTGATAGTACTATCTATTCTTTGCTTAACTTTATGTCTTTAATTCCTTCCTTTTCTTGTATTCCTGTTGCTAGCATTTCCAGAATTTTTCTCAAATAATAGCAAGAAAAGAGAACATTCCTGCTTTGTTTTAGGAAATAAATGCCTACTATATGTTGGGTTCTGTGCTAAGTACATTTTTACAATACTGTTTGATTTTAGCATTTATGGGGAAAAGATCCTAGTTTTTCTTTATTGCATATAATGCAAGTTTTTGTTTTAGATGACTTTTTAAAATTATATTTAAAAATCTCTTTATCTTTTAGTTTGAGTTCAGTAATTTTCCAAAGACTTGCTTCAATATCTTTTTAAATAATCATGCATTTGGGGATTTCTATATATTTAAAGACTAATTATGCTGATAATTTTCCTAATGTTGAACCATAATTGCATTTCTAGTCTAAATTCAAAATTGTAATGATTTTAAAGTAAATTCCTGAAACCTTATACTCATAAATGAGATCAAAGCAATTACAAAAGTTAAAATGTATAGTTTTGAACATCTGAAATTAAAAACTATCTTACAAAAAACCTTAAGATATATAGAGTAAGAGAAAATGGTCAACTAGAAAAATCTTTGTATCATTTACCTATGATAAGATTTTTATATACAAGATGAATAAAAGCAATACTTATAACTAAAAGTCAACCCCCAGTAGATAGGTGGACAATCTATATGAATTTAAAATAAAAAAGAATTGCAATCTATTAACTATATGACATTATGTGCAAAATCACTAAGAAGAAATGAAAATTAAAACAACCTTAAGGTTTTACACCTCACAAACTGGAAAAAAAAATTTAAGATAAGAATAATCAATTGTAGGATTGTACAAAGACACTAAAATGTTAGCAAAGCTATGAATTAATCCAAACATTCTGGAGAGCAATTTCTAATTATGCAAATAAAATTACCGCAAAATCTGTACCCTTTGAAATATTCCACTGGTAAAGAATTGCAAACTATTAACCACCATGTAAAATTATGAACAAAATCACTAAAAATGAGAAAAATAGTCAACACTAGCAGGGTTGTAGAAAGAGAGGCATCCTAATGTATTGTTGTTGAAAAAGCTATGAATTAGTCCAAACATTCTGGAGAGCAATTTATAATTATGTAAGCAAAGTGAATAAAATGTCTATACCCTTTGGGATATTCCTTTGTTGATATTATGCCCCACAGCATTCATTGACCAAAAGAAAAATTCTATACACATCTAAATATTTAGACCTTCTTTGTTGGAGTAAAGAACTAGAAACAGCAAATGACTGTTTTTGCTATTCTCTGTATCTCCAGTGCTTAGCCAGTGCCCAACACATAAAAATGACTTGTAATTTGACATGACTTGATAAAACAGAATGACCAATATCCACAAAATAACTGAAAATGAGTGTCAGGAAAATATAATGACCATGCATAGCCCCATTGAAGAGGTGTGAAAATAAACCACTCCCTAACCCTTTACAAAGGGGCTTCACAATTATGTATGGAACACTGCATAGAATGAGATTTTTGTAGGTCGATTGATTTGTTGAATTTTTTGGTCATTTATACTTTTTTTTCTTTAGTATGTGATAACTTCCTTGGAAGGAAAAAGGAAAGGATATAGAGGTAGTAATATTAAAAGACATTCAGAACAATCCATTTAAAGTAATAATAGTTTAAAATTTAAATAATGTTTTATGGTTCACATAACTATATCACATATATATGTACATATGCCATATATATCTACGAAATACGTAGCATATATGATGTACATATATGATGCATAGATAGGTACACATATATCATAAATATGAAAATATATCATTTAATGCTGATAACAATCCTATAAGACAGTTGCTATTATTATCCCTATTTTAAAGATGTTGAAACTAGAACTATTGTAGTTAATAAATATTGATAGGAGTCTGATAAAATTTACAGAGATCAGTTTGATACACCACTACCACCTATTTATTCACAGGAGAGTAAGGATAGGAAAACAGAAAGTAGGAAATAGGATAGTATATCTCTTAATCCTCATACCATTTTTAAAATTCTAATCCTATACTATCTGTAAAAACTCTATATCTAAGAATCTTCTTGCCTACCAAAGCAGGCCTAACTTATCTACTCTGTCTAACTAATATTAAATTGGCTATCTATCTTATCTAACTAATCAATGAACATTAAATCAATAACAAACTCCTTAAAGCAATTCTTCTATTAACTGCCAATTATAAACTGCCTGTAACACAGACACAGAAAACTCTTCCCTAAAAGTTCAGAGGAGAAAAGCTCTCAGTAACCAGACTCTTTCTCAAACTGGTATCTATATCCCAAACTCTCAAAAGTAACTGTCAAATGTCCTTGACTGAGAGAACAACACCAAAATCCCCAGAATCCCTGCTCCCTAGGAAGACAGAGAAAAGGAGTTTCTCTTAAATAAAATCTGTACTTATAAAAACTGTTCTTAAAAAGATAGCATGAGATTAAGAATACTTCTGCTCTTAAAAAGTCAGAGTGAGATTAAGTAACTTCTGCTCTTACATAGAAACTGCTCTTAACCAGACAGAATGAAATTTTATAACAAAACTGACAACAGTTAAGTTGGTATGGCCAAGATCACATAGGTAGTAAATGACATAATGGGAATTGAATCTGGTGCTCCCTTTGAAGCCAGTGTCTCTAATGTGCATGCATTAATTTTCTTTCTTGCACAGAGAATCAGAGCCTGGATATATTATTATAGGCACTATATATAAAAGAATACCTACAATTATGACATCAAGGATTCCTCAAAGTATCAAAGAAATAATGGTTTTTATGTATATATTTCATCGCTATATTATAGAATTCAAGCTCCATGGGAAAAAAAACTGTCATTTTTCATCGTTGTATAGTAGCAACATATACAGTTCCCTATACATAATAGGTACATAGTGCATATTTTTTATTTTATCTATTATCTTTGATAATATACACTAAATAACTAGTACATATTTGATAAATATTTAATGAATGAATGGAATTTATCAAATTTCTCAGAAGTTCAAATACAGTGATGATTTAGAAAAAGTCACAGATTCACATAGGTCATTAGAGGCCTAGAGAACATTTCCAGTATACATATGAGGAGAAAAGTCAGATTAAAGTATTGGAGATAGTAGGGTTGGAATTATATATGACAAAAGTAAAGAGTTAGGTAAGAAAAGGAGGAGAAGGGAGAGAGAGGAGGACTCATTAATCAGACTAAAATACCTTTTTAAAAAAAAGCCTCAGCATCATATATAATCTAAGTTTTCTAAAGTGGTCTACTATTGTGCCATAGTAAGGAAACTCAGTAATCTCTTCCATTTATGTTGCTTATGAAGCAGGCCTAAATGAGGAATTTGTATTTCATCTTTATTATTTCCATATTTTTCCTTAAATATTATGTGAAGATTGGATTTAGCTATCTCCTGATTATAACAATGAAGATACTTAGCTCTTTCTTTATTGTGAAGATAAAACTATAATCTCTTGATTGTAAAAATAAAGGTTCTTAGCTGTTCCTTTATAGTGAAGCTATAATTCTAAGCTACAATCTATTTTTAGATTTTAACTTTAAGGTGTTAAGTGATTACAAAAGGTGAATTAACTACAAAAAGGTGTTAAGTAACTACAAAAGGTGAACTTAACAAAAGAGGAATTAAGTAACCCAAAAAGATAAAAATCTAACCAAAGAAGGTGAGAACTAAAGAATGGGCAGTCCTGGAGAAAAGTGTCTGCTGTGATTGGTAGACATGGAAATTTAGAGGAGGTGATTAGAGAAAAAAGACTGAAAAAAGACAGTCAGTCACCAGGGCTTGGAGTGAAGGATCAGTCACTCGGAGCTAAAGGAAAGACAGACATTCCTTCAGAGATTTCGGGCACTGACTTGGAGGATCAACTGGAAGACAGACTCAGAGGAGTGACTGGAAGACCAACACCCAGACTTCTTTTAGACTGTTACCGTTGGTGAGTGAAAAGCTGACTTAGTGACCCCCCCCCCCCTTTCTGAAGGCATAAAGCTCCCAGGTAAGGTCCATCTTATTGAGACTCTCTTCCCCTGGCTGGGGACTTAGAAATTCTAACTGCTATAAGAAGCCAGAGTTTTTCTCTCTCTCTCTCTCATTCCTTAATATCTTCCTTCTGTTGTAAATATTGTAAATAAACTACCATAAATTCTATTTACTTTAGCAATTCATTTTGGGATGTTAGAAATTAAATCCCTGGTAACCACAAAATTTAATATTTTCAGTACAACCATAATAATTCTAACAATAATTTAGAATTATTTGTTTTATGTTGCATTTTTATTCTTTTGTTTAAAAGATGGTTAGTAAAAAGACAATTGACTCCCCTCCCTAAACTAAGCTTTCAAGTTACTGAAAATGGAATTCTCACACACACACACACACACACACACACACACACACACACACACACACACCCCCCGCAGAAATGTGAAAGACAATAATAGTAGGTAGAAGGATGTACTTTCTGAGGGAAAGGTTATCATTAATCCCATCACTGTCTATAGCCAGCAACAGGTGAGCATTTAAAAAGAAACACAGAAAAGGTCAAATCCAATAGATTAGAACAATAGTCACAATGCAACATTCTAAAACTGTTTTCTTTCTAATATGAAAAATTATCATATATTTGAAGTGTATTGCTACTTTGGAATTACTTGGACTTTGAAAGTAATATGTTTCCCATAAAAAGATGTCCTAATGAAAAATAACATTGTATTGAGTATACTTAAATATGTGAAATTCTAGAACATTTGATTTTTTTAAATCATTTTTAACAATCTCTAGGAAAAAAGTGATTTTTTTCTTTCTATAATTACTTTCATATATAGTTTGAAAAATAATACTTCATGAAGAAAATTAGAATACTAAAAAGGTTGAATTAATAACAATACGTGCAACAAATGTTTCTTAAAAGACACTAATTACAGTGGGCTTCAGATAAAAGTTCATTTTATAATATTTCATCATCATGATGACTTTTGTTAAATTTAATTGTGGTTGGACTTAACATATTTATATAGATGTTCAGCAGGGATTTAATTTCTAAATCCCAAAATGA
Organism: Monodelphis domestica; assembly: GCF_027887165.1. Classification (NCBI taxonomy): domain Eukaryota; kingdom Metazoa; phylum Chordata; class Mammalia; order Didelphimorphia; family Didelphidae; genus Monodelphis; species Monodelphis domestica. The sequence goes on from NC_077229.1 coordinate 171,954,752, forward strand.
ATTACTAAAGTAAAATGGAATTTTTGGTAATTTATTTACAACAGAGGGAAGATATTAAGGAAGAGAGAGATATATCTCTGGCTTCTTCTGATATCAGTTAGAATTTCTAAGCCCCAGCCAGGGGAAAAAAGTCTCAAGACAAGGGGCCATTCTCGGAGGCAGTATCATTAAATTAACCTTTCACTCACCAATGCTGACCATCTAAAATGAAAGTAGTCTGAGGTCTGCACCAGTTTCTCCAGGGGACTAGTTCCTCCAGTCCAACTCCGAGTCAGAGAATCCTCCAACCAACTAAAATCTCAAATCGAATATATTCTTCTGGCCTCTGGAACTCTTTTAAAGATCTTTTTTCTCATGTATCACCTCCCCTAAATATCACGTCTACCAATCACAGTAGACGCTCCTCTCCAGGACTGCCCACTCTTTAGTTCACACCTTCTTTGGTTAGATTATAACTTTTTGGGTTACTTAATACCTTTTTTGGTTAATTCACCTTTTGTAGTTACTTAACACCCTTTTGTAGTTAAAATTGGTAGATCTACTTAAAATACTGAGTAATTGCCTTTTGGAGATTAAAATCAAAAATAAGATTGTAGATTACAATTTAATCTTCCCAATAAAGGAAGAGCTAAGTATCTTCATTGTTAAAGTCAGGAGATAGCTAAATCCATTCTTCACACTTTGTAGTCAAATTCTGTATTTAAAACAATCTAAAAATAGATGTTTGCTACCATACTGTACCTGTTAATACTACAAAAATGTCAAATGCTCATGAACTATATTTAGCTAATTTTGAATAGGAAACACTGAATGAGCATGTATGTGTGTGTATACACACTACCAGTGATACTTATATATGTGTGTGTGTGTGTATATATATATATATATATATATATATATATATATATATATATATAATACTTTAAGATTTGAGAAAGAAAGAGACAGAGAGAGAAAAACAAAAGGAGAGAGAGCTTTCAAGGTACCAAAGATTTTTGGGATACTTCAGTATATTTTAGCATAAAAAATAATTTATAAACTGAGATTAAAAAGCAGTATTTCAAAGAATTACTAATCTGCATGCAACCATATCCAATTCTTTTTAAATCACTAACTCACCTTTTAAAAAGTTACTTAGAAACAATAGTTTAAGTCCTTTATATCACAAATATTTATTTCTAATGTCCAGAGTCAAAGCTTAGGTCTGAACATATGTTCACTTAACAGAACAGGTTAAAAAACTATCAATTCAAAGACTATACTCTAGAGAAAAATAAACCCTAATGTAACTAGTGGGATAAACAACTCATTAAAACTAAACTTGGACAAACTCCAGGATAAATTTAAGGAAATAAGAGTTAGCTAGTCCTTATAGGTAGTGGCACAGACAGAAAATTAATTTTTCCGAATTAAATGATTGTTTTAAAAATTCTGTTTAAACTTGGTATTTCAACAAAAAGTAATACCAACTGATTGAAATCATAGGATAAATCTGGCATATCTTAAAAGAAATAATTTTCTACACTGTTTCAAAATAAAACAAAACACAAAGCAGAGAACAGAATTTGTATGTTTCAAGCAAAGGAACTGATTTAACCAATCCATTCACATTCACCAGAGTATCATGAAAATTTTGCAATGTGTAGATTTCAGGAACAGCAACCCATTCTTTTAAAATCAACACCTCATAGTGTGTGAAAGAATATACTCTCAAACAGCTGGCTCCAAAAGTTTACATAGAGTCCCCAAATGCAAGATTCAAACCTGCAAAATGTTCCAAAAATGTAATTTTTGTTATTACTCATATCCTGATATAGTAAAATATGATTAGTTCATTTTTTCCAAAATAAAAGAAGTTATTAACCAGCTACTAGAATTTCCCAAACTTACTAAGGTTATAAATAGTTAGGATAATATTCAAAGAAAATTTGAGCTATTTCTGTATACATTAACAATATACCTAATTTTATGTTCAGAAATTTTGCCTCTTTCTCTGCTTAAGTATATGGTAAATATTTCTAGATATAATTTATATTAAGCTTGTTTTTAGAATGTCTGAGGTTTTCCAACAAAATTTATGTGACTTATAACAGTAGAGGGTAGAAAAGGAAAATAGAATGAGTCTTTTTAAGTCACACACACAAAAAAAATTTTAGCTATATTTCAGTAAATTTTGACTCAAAAGTTTTCCAAATGAATTCTGATATATAGGGTTATCTATACAGGACACATAAGGGCAAACAAACTTTCACAGCATGCTTCAAAGTATTTGGGTCTCAAAAGGACATTGCCATGTATTTCATCACTTTGATCACACCTACGTATGATACACAGTATTAAATACATAAAAAGTCAATAGGACCACAAATTTAGAAACAAGAGAGCACTCAAAAATCATGCAGGTTAATCTCCTTGATTTTTCAAATAAAAAAAATAGGGCCCAAGAGATAAGTGATTTAGCCAAGATCAAAAAGGAAGTAAGTAGCAATGCCAAAATTTGAACCAAGATTCTCTCAACCTAAAATCCAGGTACATATTCTACTACATTATGCTATCTGAAAAGTTAAAGCAAGAAGATATTCTGAGTGCTGACAGAATTTATAATCTTTCCTGAGGACAAAATAATATGTAGAACAAAACTTAGTCACAAAACAGTCATGTCTAGAACAGCTAGATGACAAAGTGAACTGAACCTGGAGTCAGGAAAACCTGAATTTAAATACAACCTAAGAAACCTGGGTGGTCCTGGACAAGTCACTTCCTCTTTATTTACCACAGTTTCTTTACCCAAAACATTGGAAAATAATAATAGCACCTATCTTCCAGAGTTGTTGTAAGGATAAGATGAGATAATAATTGTTAAGGATTTAGTACAGGACCTTCCACACAGTGCTGTTTAAATATTAATTATTGTTGTTGTGATGGTGATGATGATGATGATGACGACGATGGAGGGGAAATAGACTCAGAGAATAACAGACTCGGAAGAAAACATAAAGATCAGATTATCTAGTCTAACTTGCTTACTTTGGGAAGAGTCAAAGACTGAATTCAAACCATGGATTGAAATTTAATTCTGAACTGATTAAACACAATAAATATTTAATTAAACACCTATTTTTGCATCTTATTAGAGGTATGACTCCTCTCTGAGCTACTTCTTGGAAGGCAACCACTACCTCAGGTTTTGAAGGTATGCCCTCTAATTTTTACCCTAATAAAACTCAAAGCTAAAGTTCAAGATACTCTGCAATATGCTAACCATTGGCAATCAGCAAGTAGACAGGATTGTCTCAAAGCAAAAACATTTTCTAAAACAGCATAGTAAGAACACCGGCCACAAAATACCTTAACCTTTCTTATAAACCCAAAGCAAATCCTAACACAAATACATACAATAAGCATACACTAGGCATAAAGTTAGAAGACAATGGTTGTAAGACAAATAAATATGGAACATATGTGGTCAAAGTAACTCATAACTGAAGTACTATGTGTCCTCACTGTCTTTTCGCAGAAGTCTCAACTCTCCATTGGCAGGGCTATCCCTGCCTTGAGTGAACAATCAGCTCTCTTTTCTGCTGCCAAAGATCATACTATTTAAAACTGCTTTCTCCTTCATGTAATTGCCTCTCTGTATTTGTGTGTTTCTTCATTTTTGACTTGAACACTCAAACTAATTCTCTTAATTGCATGATGGAATGTCTCCTTCTGAAAAAGTAGTTCAGTTCCTAGATGCTATGATCAAAGAGAAGGAGAGACAATCTGCACCTCTTCCTCTTAAAGAAATTTCTTCTGAAAGCTCAGGTTTGTCTTTATTGTCTGCTTTTATCATAACTGCCTCTAAAACTGTATAAGAGTCACCCAAAGGTGTAGTCAATTAGGAATTTTTTCAATGGTTTTCTGCCTTCTAAGTCAGAGAGTCCTTTCCTACTTCTTAAAGTGATAACAGGTTGTTAACACCTTGTTAACACATTACCACCTCATTTTCCATGATAATCTGAGACTACATCAGCTCAGCAAGTTAAGAGGGAAGGAAGGCTTCCTTCCCTTAGGTAGTACAAAGACAAAAATGAAACATCCCTAAATCTAGGGAGCTCATTTCCCAGTTGAGGGTTAAAATATATAAACAGATAAATAAGTACAAAGTAATATGAAATTATGAAATAAAAGAGAAAATGTCTCAAAGAATTAACAAATATTTGGCAATGGACAAACAGGTTGATATGAAGTCTACATCAACACATGGTAGAAAGAGAGAGAATGAGAAGATTTGGTAACATAAGAAGCCAATTGAGATAAAATACAAAGAAAGAGGATCACAGATTTAGTGTTTGAACTGACCTTATTTTCTGAGTCCAAACCCTTCATTTTATATGTAAGGAAAGTAAAGCACATACATTAAGTTAATTACTCGGGATCTCACAGCTCTAAGGAAATATCTGAACTTTGATCTTCCTGATTCCAAATACAATTACTCCAAACCACCTCTAAAAATCCAGGGGATTTAAGAGACTTGCCAGATTTTCACAGAGCAAGAAAGTATCAGAGGTAATAACATAGCAAAGATCTTCAGAATCTAGGGTCAGTCCTTTTTCTAATGTGCCATATTTCTATGTCTAGAAAGGAAAGTCAAGGCTATAAATACCAACTGAAGGATTTTGTATTTTTTCTTAAAATATAAAGACACTGAAAATTTGTACACAAGTTAATGACACAATCACACCAATTCTTTATGAAAATTAACTTAATAATAATAATAATAATAATAATAATAATAATATTCAGATGGATTGTACATTTTGCAAGAAAAGGTAGGAGTTCTAAACAGTTAAAAGAAGACCTTGGGCTAACTATGGCTTAGATCATGAGCTTCTTAGTGTAAAATTCATCCTTAAATTGAAGAAACTAGGGGAAGCCATTAGACCTAAAGGTATGACCTATATAATAATCCTTAGGAATATGAAGAGGTAGTGATAAAGAGATTTAAGGTGATCTGATAGCGTCTAAGAAACTCTGAATAAATATTTGTACTACTAAAAGGATACAGCAACAAAAAAAATTTGAAAGAAAAAGGAGAGTAAGAAAGCAAAATGGTACCTGATGAGGTTTTATTACAAATATCTTAGGAAAGAAGGGAAGTAAAAGGTAAAAATATACCCAACTAAATACAGAATTCCAGCAGAGAGAGATAAAAAGGCTTTCTTAACTGTGCAATGCAAAGAATAAAAGAAAACAATATAATGGGAAAGACAAAAGAGTTCTTTAAGAAAAGCAGATAACAAGGTAATGTTTCATGTGAAAAAGGACATGATAAAAGACAAAAATGGTAGAGATATAACAGAAGTAGATGAAATTAGGAAGAGGTAGCAAGAAAACAAAGAGCTATATAAGAAAGATCTTAATATCACCAATAATCATGACAATATAGTCATTAAATCAGTGAGCCATCCTGCAGAATGAAGTCATGAGGCTTAGGAAGCATTGCAAACAATTGCTTAATTTAAAATATTAAAAGTGTTCAAATGCTGCCCTCAATTTGCCATCAAATTTGGAAAATTCAACAGTGGCCACTGGATTGGAAAAGGTCAGTATGTATCCAAGTCCTAAAGAAAGACAATGTTAAAGAATGTTCAAATCACAAAAAAATGCACTCATTTCACACTCTAGAAAGGTTATGCTTAAGAGTTTTAAAGCTAGCTCCTGCATTATGTGAACCAAAAATTACCAGAAAGGTAGGCTAGTTTTCAAAGAGGCAGAAAAATCAGAGAACAAACTACAACATTTGCTAGATAATGGAGAAAGCAAGGGAGTTTCAGAAAGGGATTTACTTCTGCTTCATTGAATATATTAAAATTTCTGATTGTGTTGAACACAATGGAATGTGGCAAGTCATCAAGGAGCTGGGAATACCAAACCATTTCAAAGTATATAGGTCAAGAAGCAACAGTTAGAACATAGAAGAATTAATTGGTTTAAGATTAAGAGAGAATGACAAATCTATATAATGTCACCTTATTCAATTTACTTATATGAAGAGTTAATTAACAGGGTTGTATGCAGAATTAACATAATTAATTAACATCATGTAAAATGTCAGGCTAAAAAATCAAAAGCCAGAATTAAGGTTGCCAGAAGAAAAATCAATAATCACAAATATGCAGATGATAACACTCTAATGACAGAATGTGAAGAATCAAGAAGCTCCTTGATGAGAATGAAAGAAAGAATATAAAACCTGGTTTAAAACTTAACATAAAAAAGAAACAAACACCAGGATTTTGGCAAAGAGTTCTATCACTTCCTTACAAATAAAAGGAGAAATGGAGGCAAAGTCAGACTTTATATTGTCAAAGCCATTGCAACCATGACACTGAAAGGCACTTGCTCCTTGGAAGGAAACAGAAACAGATTTATAATTGATATAAAGAAAAACTTCCTAACAATTAGAGGTATTCAAAAATGAAATAGTGTCTTTTATGTAGAAACGGAATCTCCTTTCTTAGACATCTTTAATGGCTTGATGATCAAATGTTATGTTTAGGGTAGAATAGATTTTTTTTCAGGTATAAATTGCACAAAGTGGTCTCTGGGGTCCTTTCTAACTCTGGCCTTCTGTAGTTTTAATTGGGAGATTTTTTGAGGGACATAGTTCATACAATGATGACTGAATGGGTACTATTTATTCTTAGTTCCTTTATAGTTTATGTGAATTTTCAACATAGTAGAATGATATTGCAAGATCCACTTTTGAACACCTCCAATTGTTATTCTGTATGTTATACTGCTCCACTGGAAACTGGAAGTGGATTACATTTGCTTATGTTTATGACATATCTTATGAATTATAATCATATGAATAATATCATTTGTCATGTAAGCTATCAATTCTAAATCAAAATAAATGTCAAAAAATAGTAAAAAGCATTAGAATTTATGAACTAGCAAACTTTTCACATGATTAGGACTAAAAAAAAAAAAAGCTTAACTATTTCTTTACTATATCATTTAAAATGTTTCCCCAATGAATAGTGGTAGTCTCTTGGTTACAGAGAATGACAATTGTCTTTGTGCATTATCATCTATTGATGTTCCCTCATGTGGCTGAGGCACAGAGTTTGTGGCATATGGGGCATGGGACGCCTTTTCTATATCCTTTAAAATGTTTCCCCAGGGACAGCTGGGTGGCTCAGTGGATTGAGAGTCAAGCCTAGAGATGGGAGGTCCTAGGTTCAAATCTGACCTCAGACACTTTCCAGCTGTGTGACCCTGGGCAAGTCACTTGACCCCCATTGCCTAGCCCTTACTACTCTTCTACCTTGGAGCCAATACACAGTACTGACTCCAAGACGGAAGGTAAGGGTTTAAAAAAAAATGTTTCCCCAATGAATACTAGTAGTCTATCCATATTTCAATTCCTCTGCTACAAATTCTAATATGGAGTGGCAAAGGTCAATTAACGTTCCCATAATTTCTATACTATTACCCAGTTGATTTTTCTTTGTGAAAATGAGATCCAAAATAATAGTTCCCCTCACTGATCACATGTACCTTTGAAAAATTAAATTATCATTAAAAAACACATCCATTGGGGGCAGCTGGGTAGCTCAGTGGATTGAGAGCCAGGCCTAGAGACGGGAAGTCCTAGGTTCAAACCTGGCCTCAGACACTTCCCAGATGTGTGACCCTGGGCAAGTCACTTAACCCCCATTGCCTAGCCCTTACCACTCTTCTGCCTTGGAGCCAATACAAAGTATTGACTCTAAGACAGAAGGTAAGGGTTTAAAAAAAAAACATCCATAAATGATTAAGTTTTATTGATTTTGAGAGAGAAAACTATGGAAAATAAGATAATTCCATGACATCACTACAAGAGAGAGCAGCTAGGTGGCACAGCGGATACAGTGACAGATTTGGAGTTAAAATTCATCTTGCTGAGTTCAAATCTAGTCTCATACACTTATGTGGTCACTTAAATTAAGTTTGCCTCAGTTGCCTCACCTGTAAAATGAGCTTGAATAGAAAATGGCAAAGCATTCTGGTATCTTTGCAAAGAAAACCTCAAATGGAGTCACTGAAGAGTTTGACACAACTGAAAACAACCAAATAACAATTTATTGTTCCCCAAACTCAGCTTTCACCTCCTCCAAGAAATCTGTTGCAGAATTCTTTGATACTGTCACTTAATGCTGTGCTGCTATTAAGATTTATCCAAATGTTCTCCAGCATGCTTTCTACACTGGTTTCTTATATTTCTTTCCCTATGTATACTAAAAGCAGCTAGGTAGTGCAGTGGATAAAGCACTGAGCTAGAAATCAGGAGAGAATGGAATTCAAATCAGAAACTTACTAGCTGTGTGACCATAGAGAAGCAACTTAAACTTTGCCTCAAGTTTCCTTGCCTGTTAAATTAGGATAATGATAGCACCTATGTCCAATGGCTGTTGTGAGAATCAAGTGAGATAATATATAAGTTTAAAGTGATAAGTACAGTGCCTGGCACAAAACTATTATTATTATTTTTTAAAGAAAAATTTCCTTTAATAATATATATTGACTTCAGGTAGTTTACCATTACTCATGAGTACTCCATCCCAGAAAACAATCTCTAAAAATTAAAAATTTTTTTTTCTTTTAAAGAAAACAGGAAATATAATTAGAAAATCTTTTTGACAAATAGGAAAAAAAATCTGTTATTCTGTGGTAGTTCATCTTTCAACTTAAAATGATGGAATAATTAAATATATATGAAATTTTTTGGCTCTGACCATTTCACTTAACATTATTTCATTTGCCTTCCCATACTTCTCGGTACTTATCATGTTTATTCATAATTTCTTCCAGCTCATTAATATGTATTATAATAGATAATATTGAGGGGGTATATTTGATGGGTAAATGATAACTAATAAATCAGGTAGTTATCTTCTTTTGTCTACCCTCCTCTCTATATGCCTCCCTTCCTCCCCTTTCCTCCCTCTTCTTTAGCCTCCCTTCCTCCCTTGTTCTTCCCTTCAGCTTCCCCTTCCCCTGTTCTTCTTCTGGTTTCTAAATCAGTCAGGGAGAGTTAGTGATGTTTCAAATGAAATTACTCTATATCTTCTTCTATCTTAAGTAAGGGTTTATTTGGGGAAGACAGGAAAATGGAGGATGTAGATAAGAGGGTTGGGGGTTTCCCTAATTCTATAATTAGCCTTAGATTGGATGATATTGAGAGAAATGGTTGATAGGTCTAGTATTTCAGTCACTATCACTAAAAGAGCAATTGTTGCTATTTTTGTACAAAAATTATTGTCCTTTTTATATACGTATGGGAGATACTTTATAAGATAGCCTTTTTGACAATTTTGCTCAACAAAATCAAATTCTTGCTTTAGGAAAAAAATAAGTCTAGTGGGATTGTACTTTCCCAATCTTTCAGGCTATTAGATAGTAGCAAAATGTCATCCACCATAGAATAATGATTGACAAAATCTATCTATACTCACTACTAATACTCAATAAAGATATTCTCTTATTCTCATACAAAAATATAGAAAACAAAAGGCAGAAATATAGGTAATTATTCCTTAAAGCTCTGTCACTTTCTTCTCCATACTTTTTTCCCTGTTATTTGAAAGTATGTGGCAAAGAATTTATTTTCATTCTTTTTAATAAGGTGAGAGGATTTTTGCCCTACAACTTTGGTATCATCATTTTCTCTGATATTCAGAAAATTGACTTCATGATGCTCTCAAAATAACTGTGCTTTCACAAGCAATATGTATCGTTCGTCTAATCCAATTCCTTTCCCCATCTTTTCTCTTTATTTCTACTTCATCTGAAAGTACATCTGTCACTATGATGGTTTTATTTTCTTTAATGGTGAAAATAATTTGTAATTAAAATATTTGAAGATTTTTTTCCATCTTTTGACTACTATATATTCCTGGACTAGACTCAAAGCTTTATTTGCATTGCTCACAACAATCCCTTTGGATTGGTCCTACATTCCAATACTTATCTGTTTGATATAGCAGAACTATCCACAATCTTCCACTATCCTTTTCCATAATATTTTACAAGAGGTATTATATTTTGAACTGGTGTTGCCCTAGGTGGACACATATCTTAAGTCAACTATTTGATGACTAAGGTCCTCATTATGGAGATTTGCATTGGGTGAACTGCTGCATGAAATTACTGAAATTATTCTTCATATATATTTAGATCTAGAAGAGATCTGATAGGTGATCTGGTGAAACCTCCTCTCATTTTTCTTAAAAAGAAAATGAGACCCATACTGGTAAATAACTTGCCCAAAATCTTAAAAGGGCAGAGCTGGTTTCAAACTCAAGTCTTCGGACTTCAAATCTAGCACTCTTTTGCCCAATATCATGGCCTCTAATTCTGTAGTAATTTTGACCACTAACAACTCTGTGATCAGTTTGCCTCCTTCCTTATATTTTGTATATAGCAGGCTACATATCATCTCTTCTAAAATGAGTTCCTTGAGGATGGAATATAACAAAGACTGCTGACTTTATAACTACATGAATACTATGATGACAATGATGACAATGACGATGAGGACTATGACTACCACGACCACCCCCATCACCATCACCACCACCACCACCACCATTACTACAATCAGGACAAAATATAAATTCCTTTAATTGGTATTCAATGACCTTCATAATCTGGCCCAACTTTCTTTCCCAGGTTAATGCCCATGTTATTTCCATCCATGCCAATTACCACCCAATGAAACTGGCCTTCTTGTTTGGCCACTAATCATTCCCAATGCCTTTCATTCTATTTCCCTGTCTTTGTATTGCCTGTCCTCTCATGCCATTTCATCCTCATGCCTATTTCTCAGACTCTAAAGTTTCCATGTAGATTTAAGCACCACTTTCTCCAATAAATATTTCCTGCTTTCCCCAATTCCTGGTGCCTTTTCCCATCCCATCATCCTGTATTTATTTTGTATCACTTTTATATGCTTATATAAAAGCATTCTGTTTCCCTTAAAGCTAAGCTATAAGCTCTGTAGGGACAGAAACTGTTTCCACTTTTATCTTTGTATCCTAAGCATAGTACCTGACAAAAATCAGGCACTAAATAAATGTTTAGTCATTAATTAATTGATTGATCAGAGGATATAATATTTTAAAAAGTTTAAATCATAATAAGTGTTAGTTGTTGTTCTTATTGTTAATAAAAGCATTAGGATTAAAATTGCTCCCTGCCATACTCCCCACCTCCACAAAAAGGAATCACAAGACCAAAGATTTAGAGCTAGAAGAGACCTTTGAGGTCATTTGGCACAACTCCCTTTTTTTACAGATTAGGAAACTGAGACACACAGAGGTATATCTAGAACTTGATCTGCTATATTATGCTTCCTCATAAGATAAACTTCATTTCAACAAATGTTAAAGACTAACAAAATTTCCATTTTGTATTTACACTGATTGTCAGTATTGACTATATCCTTCCTAACATACATCAATTATTCTTCTAAAAGTTATCAATCTGATAAGAAATACAGAATGAATAAAAGAATCATGAACCTCTTGCTTTTTATATTTTAGATTTCTATAGTAGAATTTGTACTCAAAATTAAAACAATTATATTAACAGAATATTTCATTTCTAACTTTTAAAATCATGAAAGCTTATTGAATTTTATTAAAATAATATATTTCATAAAAAAGGAAAATTTAGCTACAAAAAAACATTAACTAACTTATTACAGTGTTAGTCAAATATATATAAACAAACTAACCAATAATTTTAGGGAAAAAAGTCATAATTATAAGCTAAGACTAGACAGGAGGAAAAAATATGACCAAAATCAGTATTATACATAATTAACATTACAGTGTGAAATTATTATTTTGTAACTGAGAAAAAAAATGAAGGGTATTTTAATGATTTATGTCAGAAATAAAGCTGAGATTTTCACTACTAACTCAAAACATACTACCTAAGGGATTCCATAACAGTCCATAAAATGTCTTTGTTTTTAAAAGCTATTGCCTGTGTTATATATTTTCTCCCAAGAAATAGAAGAACATATGTAGCATCAGATGTGTGTACTTTAAGAAACTCTGGAATGTGAAATCTAAAAATCCAAATAAAGCAGGTGGTATAACTTGTGAGAGGGGTGGGAAAAAGGTAGGGCCACGGGAGAAGAATGATTTGAAGTTTAATGACATTACCAGGCTACCTTACAGAACTAATTCTTATTCACTGCATGACTTCAATGAAGCTCCCAGTCCTCGTGCTGATTTCTATTTACCCCAAGTGCTATTTGATGTGTTTCATCTGGTGTTTTATTCACTTCAAACTACACTTCATTTAAGTGAGTTGTTATGTCATTGTTTTCTAGCTATTATTTTCAAAATCAGCACTTTTTGTTTATCTACTATGTAGTTGAAATAATATTATTGAAGAAAAACAAAATTTAAAAGATATTAAAGAGCAATGTTTGTAAAATAAGGGTTAAAATTATCCTTGGAATAATTTGAGGTAGATTCATCAAAAAAATAATCATCCAAAAATCTGCCTCAAAATCAATTGCATTCTGGGAACTTAAAACACAAATTTTTAAATTATTCTATTAATAAGTTTTTAAAGATTTTATAGAAGAATATTCTTAATGACAAGTACTTGAATTATATTCAATTGCTTACCTTCATATGGCACTAAAGTTTGCAAAACATTAGGCATTTTCTCATTTTTGTCTCATATAAATAATAAAGTTTATTTTAAATCCTTAGAGGCACAATAATTATCACATATAAATATTATATTTTTAAATAATAAAGGCCTATAAAAGATTTAATTTTAAAAAGACCACTGATGTGCATATAGAAAATCAATGCTACTGCTTTAAAAATAACTCTACCATCTGTGACAGCATATTTACTATTGTAGCTTATAAATATATTTACTGAGTAGCTATTTTAGAACATGCTTATTTATTTCTGAATAAACCCAGTACATGTTCCCAGCCATGTCTTGATAGATCAAGAGATATTTGGCTCATATAAAATATAGTATATTCACTCAAAGATGCAATTTTAAAAAGTAGAACTAGTCTCCACCCTCCATAATGAAAGGCACATGAGGAACAGTGATGAGTGTATAAAATGAAATACTTCAAAAAAGACTAAGTTTATCAAAACATAGAAGGCCAATATGTTTTGATAAAGTAAAAAGTAAGAGGGGCCTAAATTTATCAAAATATTAAAAACATTTTTAATAACATTAGTTCTAAAAGTTAATTTATGAAAATTTTATAGAACTGGTGTTGGATACAGAATGAAAATTTCTTATAAAAGGTAGTATATGTGCTCCACTAAATCATACGACTTCAATAGTGCTATGCTCAGTTATGCACTATCACATAAATCATTTTCCCAAGGTGAGAAAAAATGATAACTCTTAAAGATTTAGAATTACTTTTTATAAAACACAATGAAAATAAGAGTATAAAACTCAAACTACCAGTAATTGAGTGATATTTTGCTTATGGAAAAAATATTAAGTTTATTAATTAAGAATATAAAACAAAGATAAATCATCCTTCACATAAGTCATGTATAAAACCAAAAACATGCAACAAATTTATGCAAATAATTATAAGCTCTTGAAGGATATCACAGCTTATAATTACATTCATTACATATTCAAAAGAATTCTTCATTAGAAAAGGTTAAAAATTTTTGTATACAAGAAACATCATGGCTTATATGAAAAATAAAATTTAAACCAAGAAAATCATATTAATGTAACATATAAATTTTACTATTGAATAATAAATGTATTTGAGAAATAATTTAAATGAAAAGAACTAGATATGTCAGAAATATTAAATTTTGAATACTAATGCTACCAGATTTATCTAATTTGTGAATAAATTATTAAAGGAACTGAATAACTATTGAATTAATATCTAATATCAGCTGGTGGGTTCCTTATCTTAGAAATTATTCTTCTCAAAAATAAAATCAAGAATGAGAACTAGTCTACTCTTAAATAGAAACATTTTTGGAAGTTTCTTTTAAGCATCCTATCAAAGTCATACACAAAAAATAAAAGCAAATATAAATTCTGATCCTACCAAAAGCTATCATGTTCCAAAACTTCATTACTAGTGAATATGCTTGAAAGATGGGATGTTTTAAGGGTCTCAGGAAAAAAGGTACAAATTTCCCTTTATCTAAAATGATTGTTTCTTTGCTTTTCAAAGTCATAAGTGAAAGGAAAAATAAACCATCTCTTAATGTCACATATTTTAATAAATAATGCTTACCAATACATGGGGAGTTTCAGTAATTTTCCATAAATCGCAATGCTAAAAGAAGGAATAAGCGGAACAGGTAAGCAGTATGTTCCTTTACTATCCCAAAATGTCAATCCTGCTTGGAAACCAAATATCTGAAATGAAAACAAAAACAAAAACAAAAAAGGATTAAAATGTTCATGAAAGAAAAGTTTTAATAAGCACAGGATGAAGCACATTAGATTCAATTTTCTGTACAACAGCTGCACATTAAATATTTTCCAGTGCCTTATTGATTTTCCAAATAATCAAAACATTTCCTTTTATTTAATTTAACAATTTACTTAAAACAAAAATGATTAGATTTTTAATTAGACAATACTTCTATCACACTTCTGAAATACTCCTTCAAGTATTTGTTTTGATCTTAAGATTTAATTTTTACATATATGTCATTCCATTTAAATTTTTTCCATCTTCTAAAATCATTCATTCTATGTGTAAAACCAGCTTACTACATTTTGTGCTTCATGTTGAGTATACTAGTTATTATTAATCTAGTTTATGATTAAACAAATCTGAACAATTGTATTTCTTTTAAATCATGCAAAAAGACATTTCATGGCATAACGTAAAAATACTGCATTTTGTTTTCACTTTTCCTTTCAATTAATTGTAGGGTTGAGCTCCTCCAACAAACTCAGTAAATTCCACAAAGGGAGCCTTCATCCGTTTATACTTAAAACTAACAAATCATAGTAAAAATTCTGAAGCATTTAATGGAATTCCTGAATGTTATTTTGACTTTCTGTAAGAAACAAGACAACATAGTCTTTTAAGGAAATACACAGCAGAGAATTAAATCTAGTTTTTCTGTTCCAATTATTTCATGAGGTAGATGATAAACATTTCACAATAGAAAAATGGACACATAATTACAGAACACTGATTTACTGCTTCAATATTACTCAAAAAAAAAGTACAGCCAGGTCATTCTCTTTTACTTACTACTTATAATTTACTAAACATAAAGAGCATGCAAAATCCACTATTGGTAATGATTACTAACTATGAAACTCTGCACTGAAACATACAGATCTTAATTAGTTTATAGCCAATTTTCAAAAGCACTATCTTAGTAAATATAACATAGCATATATATATGTATGTAATAAATATAATAAATAACATCTCTGACTTATAACCATAAGTTATTCTTTTTAGAATATCATTATGTGTGAAAGATTTCCCTTTCTTTAAAAAAATCAATATTCTTAAAATACATTTTCAAGAAAATTGTTGTACATTTATAACAATTACTGGATAGAGAATGGGGAGTGGGGGGGAGAGTGTCTTGGCCTTGCCAGATAACAGTAGAGACAAATTCTGTTAAACTTATTCTCTTTACAAAAGTTCATAGTATTTCTTTTCCACATAAGCCATTCCCATCAAAAAAAAAAAAGAGGAAACTACAGAATCTCTTCCAAAATGTTACCTCTTCACTAAATGTTAAACTACTTGAGTGCTCTCAATTCAAATTTTCAATTCAGTAAAAATGTAAGATGAAGAAGATACAAGATGCTAAAATTTTCTTCTTCCCCCACAAGAAAAAAATTAACTAGACATCACACTATATTTACTAATGCTACTTACACATAAAGTGAGCTATTCTATATATACTGATAATGAATTATCTGAATCATAAGTATTATATATCAGACAAATGTTTTTTAGCTATTGGAAATTTTTACCTCAGATCTCATACATAACCAACAGTCCATCATTTGACACACAAAATTCAATGTGTTATTTTGTAAGAAATTGCTTGAGGATACTATAAAAATTACTTTTAAGAAAGGGGGAGAAAAAATGTAAAAAATGTTGTAGATTATTTGGAAACAACAGATATCCTGAAGTGTTTTTCTTGCCCCCAACTATATATGCATGTTGTCTAGTGATGCTTTCAAGGGGATGGAAATAATAATTTTTAATGCAAATGACCTAAAATATTTAACTAAGAATCCTATTGGACAAAATGTTCCACATACTGCCTAGGGAGAATAATTCTAACACTTCTCTTTCCCAGATTTTTGTAAAATACTAAAAAATAAGTGAAGTTACATCTACAAAGATATTATGCATGCTAAAGGTTTGAATGCCTAATTCTTCAATATAGGGAGCTTATAGTGAGGAAAATCTCTCCTCCAAAACATACCAAATAACTATTTTGCATTATAAAATTTTAGAGAACTGCTGGGGCCACTAACAGATTAAGTGACTCATCCAGAGTCACGATACAAGTCCTAAGCCAGATTCTGGAATTGAAATTCGTTTATCCTGACTATCTGAGAATCTCCTCTCAACCATGTGCACCTGTTTCTAATATAAAATTAAAACTCTCAAAAATGAAGCCCAATCTCTTCATTAGGATAGAATAATGGCTCAGCTAGCCAACACAGTTTGTCTGGGTCATGAATTTGTGAAAAGTTCTAAACAAGACTGCAAATATTCAAACAGTAAAAAGAAAAATTGGAGGTGGGTGACTATGGCACCAATGTAATTTCATATACATAAAAACTGAACAAGTACTAAACATTTCTTCTAAACAGCAAAGAATCAATTTTTAAAAACTAGGGAGGATTCAGTCTAAAATTGATTATAGAAAAGATACAATCATTTATTGAAGTTGTTGTTAATAGTAATTTGTCAACTCTAGATCAGCACAATCGATAGTTCAAATGAACAAGAGCTTAATATCACCTCACTTTGGAAGAGAAGATAGTATAACACAGTAGAGTGAGAAAATTAGTAGATTAAGAGTCAATAGACCTGAGCTCAAGTTCCAAAACCAACTCATTTCATCTTTGTGACTCTGTACAATTTACCTGGGGAAAGAGGGGTGAGGAGGCAGGGAGGAAAAGGAGGGGAGGGAGATGGAGGGGACAGAAGGAACTAGTTTGTTCTACTTAGCTCACAATTAGAAAAGCACATTCTAATCTATAATGTCCTCTGGAAATATAACCGTCCATCAGGAAGGATTCAACACTTACTGTTGAATCAGTACTGAATAACATGAAAACTGAAGAAAATCTAGCAATGAACACTCTGGCCTTTTCCTCAGATTGGGCAATTCTTCCCAGAACCTCCATTTTAAGCAGAGTGTACAATCTAGCCATGTTTTTGCCCTCATTCCTCTCTGGATATCTTTCTCTATCATATTTCCAACAGAAGGACTTCCTTTCATTTCCCCTTTCTAAGCTTCCTTTTATGTAATGCTTTCCCCTATTATAATGTAAACACCTTGAAGGAAGATACTTTTTTCTTTTTGCTTGTATTTGTCTTCCCAGTGTTTAGCACGATGTCTGACATATAATAGCTGATACATTCTTGCCCCCACCCCTGACACACACATGTTTATTCCCTTCCTGCTCTTCCCTCCGCTATAAGCTACCTTCCACACAGCTACCAGAGAGATGTTCTTCTAGTGTACTCCCCCTCCTTAATAAATCTAAAGGTTTGGGGCAGCTGTATAGCTGAGTGGATTGAGAGTCAGGCCGAGAGACAGGAGGTCCTAGGATCAAATCTGGTCTGAGACACTTCTCAGCTGTGTAACCCTGGGCAAGTCATTTAATGACCATTGCCTAGCCCTTACCACTCTTCTGCCCTTGTATTGACTCCAAGACGGAAGGTAAGGTTTTTGTTTTTTTTTTTTTAATAAATTAAATAAATAAATAAATCTAAAGGTTCCCTATTGTCTCTAGGGTGGAACAAAAGCTCCTGTCTTAACTTTTAAAGTCTTCCACAACCTGGTCCCAACCTACCTCAACTACAACCTTATTCTGGTCCTTTCTGTACTCTATAGTCTAGTCAAACTGGGCTCTTGGTTCTTCATACATGGAACTCAAAATCTCAATTCTATCTTTCTGTTCTACTGCCCCAGTGCCTGAAATATATTCACAGCTCATCTCTATCTCTTAAAATTCCTTGATACCTTCACAATTCTGTTCAGGGACACATTCTGCATGATGTCTTTTCTGTTGGAATAAGACATGGTCTTTTTGGCCCTTGATGGCAAAATCAGAAGTCAGGAAAAGAAGTTGCAAGGAGGCAAATTTAGAATGCATGCCAGGCTAAATGTACGACAAGAAAAACTTTCTAACAATTAGAACTATTGAAAACATGTCTAAGCCAGCTTAACGTTAACGAGTGCACAAGGAGATTTTAAAGGAGAGAGTTCCTGGTCAATTTTCAATGAGAGCAATGAATCATAATTTAGGTATGGATTAGACTAGCTGGCTTCTGAGATCCTTTCCAACTATGAAATTCCATAAAAGCATTAAAAAAAGTAAAAGGCCTTCTCAGAGTTCAAAATAAGAATAAGAAGTACTTTAATTTAAAACCAGTCATTATTTATAAACATTGTTATGTCAATGACATGTCTGTATTCACAGTGACATGGGCTAAAATGTCCCACAAACTCTGCCAAGTTACCTGTACACAAATGAAAGAACATAGAAACAATAACTAGTTGATTGGCAAGGCGCTCCCTTTCAGATAAAACATATGAATTGCATAGATTCACAATTATGAGAAAATTCCTCACATCAATCTTTAGACATAACCTGGGTCAGTGATGGTAAGCCTATGGCACACATACCAGAAAGGACATGCAGAGCCCTCTCTGTGGGTACATCTATAGTCACTCACCAGAATTTGTTACTAGAAAGTCAGAGGGACTTGTGATGGAGCTATTCCCCTCCCCCTCTTCTTGTACCTGAGGACATTCCTCACTTCACCTGCCCCTCTGCCCAACAGCCCAAAGGGAGTGCTTCCTCCCTCCCATGTCTGGAATAAAGGCAGGCATGGAGGGAGAAAGGGGGGTGGGGGGGGCTTGGCATTCCATCTGGGGAGGAATCTAAAAGGTTTGTCATCACAGGCCTAGGTCCTTGTTTGAGGGTCTCTAGACGACAAGTACAAATGGTTCAGTTCCCCAATCATATGGGGCTAGTTTCAAATGATGCTCCATTTCCACATTCACTGCCTTCCTTAGAGTCTCAAGAGAAAAAGAGAAAAACTTGACCTAAACTGGCCCCAGGGTATTTAACAATCATACCACTTTTGTTTGTGGTTTGCTCCTCCCAAGTGGACAAACAGAGTGAACCCTGGGTAACACCACAGATGGCAAAGTGGATGCTGAATAAAGTGACATTGGTTCCCTAGAGACAAAGGACAAAAACTGCCTAAGCAAATGACTCCTTCCTTAGTAACTAATCTAGATAAAAACACTGCTAAAAACTCCTTACCCCCATTTTACATTTATCTTTTCCTCTCCCTCTCTTCTCTGTCTTTCATGCTCTATCTTTACTTACCATACCTATTTACAGTACCTTATTAACTCACCATACTAAATACTATAATGCATAATAATAAAGCTTGTTTCCTCGAAGTAGAGTCAGTTTCAACCAAAAATCAATTATTTAGACAATATCTCAAATAGCATTAACCACGTCAAAAGCTAGATAACTGAAATATAGTTCACTATCAGAAAATTTGTAGTAATCAGCTAATCAAAAAAGCAGTAAGTTTTAGGGGCTGTGAAACTTCTTTCTCTTAATGACTACAAAAAATGTGGAAATTTATGAAATCTATTTTCTATACTTTCCAGTTTTCCTGTACTGGGATATATTTCAACATTACTTATTCCCTGCAAAACTTTCATAGAATTTTAGATGTGAAAAGGCCATTAGTAACCATCTAGTACAACCATGTTGAAAAGGAATCACTGCTAAAGCACTAATGATACATAGACATCCTGCCTCTGTTTGAAAACCTCAAGTAAGAGATAATTCCCTACCTACTAATCCTTTTAATTCATGGAAAGTCAAAATAAAGTGATGAAATGAAGACTCCCTACCTGTAGGAAGTAGGTAAGGGATAGAGTAAATTTTATGGACTAGCTTTAAGAGGAAAGGAGGAGAATTTAGATACAAGCCCTAGGAGAGGATTCTGAGGAGAGAAGAACTGTGGGAGTTTTACTGACATTAATGGTCATTCACTATCTGCCCTGTTTCCACTGAGTTGCAAAGAGATTTTGCTTTGACACATTTTCCCTTGGCAGTCATAATCTCATGGAGAGATTAGTGACTCCTAGGTTTAGAATCTGCTTTGGAGTGGACTGTTTTCCCTGAAGTACAGAGACCATCTGCCAGTGATCCATTTGCCAGAAATCCACTTGGCCAAGGTAATCCAAAGATTGTCACTAGCGACTTCGGGTTATATAGTACAGACTCAAATTTACCTGTGAGTCCTTTCCTTTTTGTTAATCGCTAGTAGGTGGATTAGTTTAGAGTCAGATAGCTTTTGGGTTTTTTAGATAAGAGCAGGAAGATATAAAAAAGGCTTGAGAAGATCAGAAGAGCAAGTCCTGTGAGGGAGGCATAGATTGGAGGGAGGAGATATAGCTGGATAGATTTAGGACTGTATTTATTATTTCCCAACCCTTAATAAACTTGGTTTTACTGTTTTAAAGGATTGTGCTTTACTGGGCCTGGGGAAATTCTTAGGTGGATTGTATCATCTCCATCCATCTAGGAAGGTTCCTTATTTCATACCCTCATGTATGTTTCACAGTCCTCTTGTGGGAAGGAAGACCTATGTGGCAACTACCAATAATAATAAGGAAAACGAATTACCCTCATCAAAATTTTAAAAATTGACCAAAAGATGAGATTTGCATAGGATCATAATAAGCCTAGGAGAAAGGAAATCATAAGGTCAATATAGGAACCATCAGCTATGCAGATAGGAAAGAAGAAAAGTTTCAAATGGCTCTGGTGGTTACAAGTAAACCAGTTATAATTAACAAAAATTAGTATTATATGTAAAATGTAGCACAGATAAATATTTCTAAGTACAAAAACTTATGATGATTGACATATGTTCAATTAAAAGTTAAGTTTTCACAAATGATATATGCTAATATCCAATTTTAAAAATATAAGGCTATTCTATTTTTTTATTGACAAAAAAGTGTTAAATTTTCATTGGTTGAACTGAAATATTAAATTGGTGGTTGCCAGGGATTTAATTTCTTTATCCCAAAAATGACTTACTAAAGTAGAATGGAATTTATGGTAGTTTATTTTTATAATTAGAGGGAAGATATTAAGGAAGAAGAGAAAAGGGGAGAGAGGTAAAGCTCCAGGTTCTTCTGAGCCAGGTAGAAATTCTAAGGCCCCACCAAGAGAAAGGAGTCTCAAGATGATGGGCCTTTCTCCAAGGTTCACACCTCCAGAAAGGGCAAGGAAACTAAGTCAGCCTTTCACTCACCACAGTGACCAACTAAAAGGAAAGCAGTCTGAGGTCGCCTGCATGAGCTCCTCCCGGGGTCCAGTTCCACAGCCAAGTGTCTTCATGCCAAGTATGAGTGTCTGTCTTCCAGTCTCTCCTCCGAGTGACTTGTCTTCCTTTTTGATTCCCCTTGTGTGTCTCTGTTTCCTCTATTTAAAGACCTTTTTCTCTAGTCACCTCCCCTAAATTTTATGTCTACCAATCACAGCAAACACTCCTCTCCAGGACTGCCCACTCAATGTATAAAATGGGTGTTCACACCTTTTGTAATTAGTTATACCTTTTGTGGTTAGTTAATACCTTTTTTGGTTAGTTCACCTTTTGCAGTTAGTTAACACCTTTTTGTAGATAAAATGGGTAGATCTACTTTAAATACTGAGTTAACACTTTGGGGATTACAATCTAAAAATAGATGGGGATTACAATTTTATCTTCACTATCAAGGAAGAGCTAAGTACCTTCATTGTTAAGGTCAGGAGATAGCCAAATTCAGTCTTCAAAATAAGAAAAGGGTTTTTTAAAATTATTTAGAATATTTTTCCACAGTTACATGATTCATGATTTCCTGCCACCTTCCCTCCCCTACCCATGCTGACAAGCAATTCCACTGGGTTATACATGTATCATTGTTCAAAACCTATTTCTATGTTATTTATATCTGCAGTAGATATGATCAATTACATAATTTTCTTCTGCATTTCTGTTTCCACATTTCTTTCTCTAGATGTGGACAGCATTCTTTCACCTAAATTCCTCTGGATTGTCCTGGGTCGTTGCATTGCTGCTAGTAGAAAAGTCCATTACATTCGACTGTGCATTCTGTATCCATCTCTGTATACAATGTTCTCCTGATTCTTCTCCTTTCTCTCTGCATCAATTCCTGGAGGGTCTTTCCAGTTCACATGGAATTCCTCCAGTTCATTATTCCTTTCAGCACAATAGTATTCCATCACCATCAGATACCAAAATTTGTTCAGCCATTCCCCAATGAATGGACTCTCCCCTCATTTTCCAATTTTTTGCCACTACAAATACAAGGCTGTTCTAAATAAGATTATTTAAAATGGCAAAGAGAGTATAGAAGATGATCTTTATTTAGGACTGATGCATTCTCTATAGCACATGATCAAGGAGTGAACTACAAGATTCTAATATTATTAATAACTTTAGTAAAGTTGCAGGATTCAAAATAAGTTCACATAAATCAGCAGCATTTCTATAAATTACCAACAAAGTCCAACAGCAAGACTTAGAAAGAGAAATTTCACTTAAAATCACTCTAAACAATATACAAGGCCTGGGAATATGTTTGCCAAGACAAACACAGAAATTATATGCACACAATTACAAAATACTTTTCATACAAATAAAGTCAAATCTTAAAGAACTGGAAAAATACTAATTGCTCATGGGTAGTACAAGATAATATAATAAAAATGACAATTCTACCAAAGTTAACTTATTTATTCAATGCCATACCAATCAAACTATCAGATAATTATTTTAAAGAACTAGAAAAAATAATAAACTTCATCTGGAAGAATAAACGGTCAAGAATATCAAGGGAACTAAAGAAAAAATGTGAAGGAAGGAGGCATCACAGTACCAGATCTCAAATTGTAGTATAAAGCAGCAATCATCAAAACAATCTGGTACTGGTTAAGAAATATAATCATAGATCAGTGAAGTAAATTAGATACACAACACAGGGATAAATGACCTTAGCAACCTAGTGTTTCATAAAGCCAAAGATTCCAGCTTTTGGAATAAGAACTCACTCTTTAACAAAAACTGCTGGGAAAATTGGAAAACAGTAGGCAGTAGCTAGGTAGAGATCAATATCTGACACCATATATCAAGATAAAGTCAAAATGGATATATGATTTAGATGTAAAGAGTGATGCCATAACTAAATTAGGGGAACACAGAATAGTTTACCTAATAATAGATCTTTGGAGAAGAGAAGATTATATGACCAAACAAGATATAGAGAGTAGTGGTAGTTTCTCGGTGTCCAAGAATGACAATAATAGAGAGTATTATAAGATATAAAATGAACAATTTTTTATATTAAATTTAAAGGCCTTTGTAAAAACAAAACTAATCTAACCAAGATTTGAAGGGAAACAACAAACTGGGGGAAAAAATTTTGTAACAAATGTCTATGATAAAGGTCTAATTTCTCAAATTTATAAAGAACAAAGTCATATTTATAAGAATACAAGCCATTCCTCAATTGACAAGTGGTCAAAGGATATGAACAAGCAATTTTTATATGAAGAAATCAATGCCATCAATAATCATGTGAAAAAATGTTTTAAATCATTCATGATTAGACAAATGCAAATTAAAACAATGCTGAGTTACCACCTCACACCTATCAGATTGGTCAATATGGCAGTAAAGGAAAGTGTTAAATGTTGGAGGGGATGTGGCAAAATTGGGACACTAATGCATTCTGGTTGGATCAACCTCATTCTGGAGGGCAATCTGGGATTATACCCAAAGGGCTAAAAAATGTGCATGCTCTTTGATCCATTACCACTCCTGGGTCTGCATCCCAAAAAGATAATAAAAAGGGGAAAAGACCTACTTGTACAAAAAACACTTATACCAACTCTTTTTTGTAGTGGCAAAGAATTGACAACCTTCGGGATGTCCATCCAGCAGCGAATGGCTGAACAAATTGTGGTATATGTTGGTAATGAAATACTTTTGAGCTATAAGAAATGATAAGAAGATGATTTCAGAAAAAGCTGAAAAGATCTATGGGAACTGATGCAGAGAAAAATAAGAAAAATTGGGAGAACATTGTTCACAATAACAGCAATATTGGACAATGATTATCTGTGAAAACTTGGCTACTCTCAGCAAAGCAATGAACTGGGACAATCCCTGAAAGACTTATGATGTGGAATTCTATCCACGTCCAAAGAAAGAACTATAGGAGTTGTCTTTCACATCAGTGTATTTTTGGTTTTATTTTGGAGTTCTGGTTATGTATAACTCCATTCTTACAACAATGACGAATATGGAAGTGTGTATCACATGACAATAAAAAATTTTTTAACAATAAAAGATTCTGATAATTACTGGTTGGTAGTAGGAATTCTAAAAAGCTTGGACTCTTATAGGCTGACATTGATAATTTCATAGCCAATTAATTGGCCTTTTTTTAGTTTCTGCTCTGTGCTAGACACTGAGACACTAGACATTAAGAACATAAAAACCAAGATCTAGGAAGTGTGCATTTTTTCCCAATTCCAAACTCATTGTTCTGTTCATTCTGGTCTTCTTTGAAAGCTTTAGTAAGAACAGAGGCAATGTTCCATCTATAACTGCCAAGGATCACTCACTGAGCTCTGCACACAACAGCAGGAACTTAAGAATGTTTAAAAAATGAATATGACCAAGAGAAGTTAGGTAGCTGACTGGATTAGGAGCCAGGCCCAGAGGAAGTCCTGGGTTCAAATCTAGCCTTGGTCACTCCCTAGCTGTGTGACCATAGGCAACTCATTTAACCTCCATAGCCTAGCCCTTATCACTCTTCTACCTTGGAAACAATAAACAGTATTACTTCTAAGACATCAGGTAAGGGTTTAAAAATAAATAAATAAATGAAACCATGGTTTCAATTATTTTGATCATGATCAAATTTGAAGTTCAATCAATAATGAATTTTATCATGATCAAACAGGAGAATAGCTTCAAAGTGCTTAGCACAATGCACTATATAAATATTAGCTGTTATTGTAATAATTATTAAAAATGAATGATAAGTATCCTTATGGGCACAGAAAAACAGGGTACCCACATGCAAATAAACAAATTTTTAATTACACCCACCAGAAAGGGATGATGAGGATGAGGATAATGACAATTACAACAATAATAAAATATTTGCTAACATTTATACAGTTTTAAAGTTTGCAAAGCACTTCACAAACATTTCATTTTATCCTTGCAAAATCGTGGGTAGTTGTTAATAATTAACATTAGAACACTTTTTTCAGAGGCGAGTAGGGGGACCTTAAAGTGATTTACCCACTGCACAATTCAGACTTTGTAGAATAACAGATTCTCCTCTGTAGAGCCTGTAAACTGTGTCACTGTAACATCATTAATTAATATACAGCAGGGGAGATAAAGTAAAAAATAACATATAATAGGTTACTTTCGTGGCACTAATTTATAAGCTTTTTAAAAGTTTAAAGCAACAAAATATATATATATATATATATAAGTGAACCAATAAAGACAAGTGATCTATTAGTGTAGTCTCCTAATCTCTCAGTAATTTACCTGAAAATTAGAGTTTCCAAGTAGTTTTTCTTCAATTTACTGTTTGTTTTTACAGTTTCCTCTTCACATAAACCTGGTATTTCCTTAAGTATAATACACTGTCTCTGCTTAGACTATACATCTGTGTTTGCTTAACAAATAGATTCAAGTGTTGCACAATAAATGTATCTTTTTATGCACCTGCCCTGGGATTGATTACTTGTAATATAAAAGGATCAGAACAAGGAGGAGATTGGCCAACAGTGACCACCCCCAATAATACTTCTTTTACAACCTGACTTAAAAGGATTAGAGAAAGATTATCCCTTTGCCTTAAGAAAATACCATCTATTAAATACGGGGGGAAATAGCTGAAAAGTAAAATCAACTGGCACTCAACTAAAAATTCTGAGCTTTGAGGTATATTTTTTCAATGAAAGAGTTCACAAAAATATATAGTCTGTATTAAATTATGAATAGTGTTTCCATACAATATTAAAATAGTTCACATTTCTTACCTTAAGGTAGCAGTGTGCATAGCAGTTATGTAGCAGGTTGTCAGAAGGCTGGCTAAGACTACTGACTGTGTGTACCAACTGTTCAGCATACATAGGCACAGAATGTTCCAAATTAATTTTATCTACAAGTATCTGAATACAAGGCAAAGGCCGTAATGGCTGAAAGTTTGTAGAATTCATGAAGCTACTGGAGTTCTAAAAAAAAAATAGTATATACAGTTCAATTTATATTTTAGAACTATAGAACTTATTCAAACAACAAATTACACACCTGCATTTGTGCCAGGAACTATGCTGAGGATGCAAAAAAGTGGCAAGACAGTCCGTAACAATCAATGTATCAATGAAAAGCTTTAGATTACTTCAATTTCCAGTAGTATCACATTATTTCAAAATTAAACTGAGGCAGTATGGTATAATCAAAAGGGTACTAGATTTAACATCAGATAACAGATTTTAATCTTGGCTTTCATATTATTTATCAAAAGGCAAGTCACTTAATTGCCCTGAGTCTTGATTTCATCATTTCTAAAATGAAAATAACATAATTCTATCCCTTCCTATAGTGTGCAGAAATTGCTTTATACATTTTAGAATACTATATTAGAGACATAACTATAGAAGAAGCACAGTATTTAGTCTCAAACACATGGTGCTTAAGAGCAAAGGAATCAAACTCATTATAATAGGCCCTACTGGTATAGCCCAAACCAGATTAAAATATAATTGGGAAATGTTTAACAAAATAAATAAAAATATAATACAGCACAGATGACATTAATTTGTGGTGTTCTAAGTCAATACATGTTGGCAAAGATTCATTTCTATTTGAGTTTGTAGCACTATTTTAGAGGATTCCAAATTACCATAAATTGACCTCAAGAAGTGCAAACGAAATTATCAATGAGGTCCTTAGAATACATGAGAAATAACTAAACCAACCTGACTTCAAAGAAATAGCTTAATTTTAACCTTCTCACAACCCAATTTTCTGCAACAGCTCTAGTTGCTTTCACTATAGAAGTTAAGGAATATCCATTTCAGGATATGAGCCAGGAAGAAAGCCATGAAAGTGGCAAATGATACCACAACAGCAGCCTCTGGCCAATAATTCAATGAAAATTCTCATAGAATAGAATTTAAATGCAACTAAATATTAAAGTTATCAGAAATGATGGCAACACTGAAAACTACTGCAATTATTTAAATACAAATGAAACCTGATCACTTCATATTGTAATAAACATCAAAGCATACATTTTAATAAATGTTTCCGTAGATTTGTGAAAAGATCAATAAAGGGATATTTGTATATTTTCACAGGTACTTATCTCCTTATGTCTTTCTGAGCAACACTGAGAAAGCCAGAGAATATGATAGTCAAAGGTTTAACAATAAACTCCTAAAGCTCCAGGACTGTTGCTTCCACCTCTTATAGGTGCTAAGTGCTTAAAATGACCTTTAAAAAGGTCCTGCTTATTTTAGTAAAAATATATGCAACTACATATCTAAACAGATAGAAAAGTGAACACTAACAAAGAGAGAAGATCAATGAGCAGAAGAAGATGAAAGTTCTTCACCACCAACAGAAGGCCTTGGGGAATTTCTGTATTTGATTAAGCTATCTTCAAAAACTTTCCCCCTCAGACAAAGACCATGAGTATGGAACATTCCAAAAGAGTAGAGCTGACATCCTTATGGTTTAGTAATGTAGCTCCAGAATTTCTATATGGTTATCTATGACATAAAAACAATTTTTACCTCTTCTCTTTTCCTGATGAAAATGACTAAAAATCTAGCAGCTGCTTTGAGGATGAAAATTTCACATTTAGATAGACCTAATCAGACCTTCTTGAGGCCCATGCTTTTTAAAACACAATATATCATTAATACTATGAATGTATTAGTTCAAAATTCCTATCATACGTCTTTGATAATTCTTAGTGTAAAAGATCACTATTCAGTAATATTTTATTATCATAACATTTATAAGTATTACATATTAACATATTACATATATTAGAATAACAAAAATGGTATACATAGTTTAAAATGCTGCATTTGAAACATAAAACAAAAATACACACAGAAAAATAAGTTATCAATATTGTCCTACCTTTTCACCCATAATAACAGGAAGTAAATGACCTAATAAGTTGAATTCGGCCATGAAAACTGTAACAGTACATTTAAGAATAGTAACACAAGTGAGTCGAGTGGGAATATATTCCTCCAGAGATGCCACTTCTTCAGTGTTAGGTATGGTTCTAGTTTCATCTCCAACATCTAAAATATAATAAAAATTCAGTCCAGCAAACAAAATAGAAGGTGGAAAATTTCTGTCAATTATTTCCTTATAAAAAAGACTAATTTTTTTCTGTAACTGTGGTAGAATTTTTTTATTACTAAAAAATTATTTTCCCAAAGCTATTTGTATAGGATATCCATGAAGACCTGAAATTATTTTTTCATTTACAAACACCAATTATACAATAAAAACTAGACTACTTAGATCCAAACTAATTTTCACTGAGCTGAACTCATTTTTTTTTAATTAAGGTTTTAGACTCTCAATTTTTTTACTAAACACGCTCCTTTCCAGCTGACTACAAACAAGACCAAGGCTCCCATATCCTTAAAAACAAAAACAAAAACAAACAAAAAAAACCTTTCACTAAATTCTACCATGTTCCTTCAGCATTTACCCTTTCTCTGTCAAACTTATAGAAAAAGATTCTTTTCCCTTCTGTCTCCACTTTTTTTTCCCTCTTATTTCTGGACCCTGAATATTGTGGTTTCTGACCATAATACTCAACTGAAATTGACTTCTTCAGTTTCCAATGATCTCTTAATTTGCAAATCTAATAGCTTTTTCTCAAACCTCATCCTTCTTGAGCTCTGCTCAGCACAGAGTACCCTCTCCCCCCAGATACTCATTGATCTCTAAGTTTTTGTGATACTGCTCTCTCATGATCCTTCTCCTACCTGTCCAAACATCCTTTCTGCATCTTCTTTGCTAGATATTCATATATACCAGGTTCCCTCGTTCATTAGATACATAATACTCTTTGTGACATGACTCCAGCATATTTTGTCAGCTTAAATATACATTATTTCTTTGCACACATTTAGTCTCATCATACGGGTAATGTTGCTTTTCATCATACTCCTATTTGGAGTACTGTAAGGCTCAAATGAGATAATAGATATAAAGAACTCTGTAAACCTTAAAGTACAATATACATGTAAGTTATTGTTATTAGTATCATTATCATCATCATTATTAGCTTTCAGTCACCAAGTTTCTGTTCAGATGATCATCTCATTCTTTCAGTTTTATATGGTATTCTTGTTGAGCTAAAGTAATATTTATAGAGCAGTAACACAGGGGTGAGCAAGTAAATGTTTAACAGGACTTGTAAAATGAAAAAAAAAACATAAGCACATGTGTTTTTAAGCTCAATGTGCATTATTAATACTTTCTTAAAGTGTTTAAATAAGCCTTGATATATAACGACTGCCAATTTCTGAAGTACGAATGCTTACACTGAAAATTTAATTGCTCTCACAAGCAGGTTAAGGCTTACTCCAGCACACTCCATTCCTATGTCCCAAATCTATGCTGTCCTTCATGCTTGGAATGTTCTTCCTCCACATCTACATTTCCTGAAATACCTTGTTTCCTTCCAGATTAAATTCAAGGGGGCAGTTAGGTGGCTCAGTGGATACCGAGCCAGGCATGGAGATGGGAGGTTCTGGGTTCAAATCAAATCAAAGTTTTTAAAAATTTGTTAAACTAAAGAACCATCTTTTACACACAGGTATTTTGTGGTTCCCCTCAATTATTTATGTCTCCCTCCAAAAGTTATGTTACAGATATATGTATGTTTTATACATATATATTTACATGTATATTGTTAGACTATAACAGAATATATTAGAATATAATATAATAGAATATATGTTAGTATATTGCTAGAATATAAACTCCAAGGAACTTTTTTCTTTATATTTCTAAGACACAAAGAAGATGATTAATGTGATGACACAAAGAAGATGATTAATGAATGCTTGTCAATCAGTTAATTAGGAGTTCTTTGACTAGGATTGGGAACTTTGGGTCAAAAGTTATAGAATTTTTAGTTATCATTAAGAATGTTTAAGAACAGGAGGCAGCTGGGTGGCTCAGTGGATTGAGAGTCAGGCCTAGAAATAGGAGGTCCTAGGTTCAAATCTGGCCTCAGACACTTCCCAGCTGTGTGACTTGACCCCCATTGCCTAGTCCTTACCATTCTTCTGCCTTGAAACCAACATTCAGTATTGATTCCAAGACAGAAGGTAAGGATTTTTAAAAATAATAATATTTAAGAACAACTCTAATTCTTTTCCATAATGATAGAACTAATTCATTGCTCACCAAGAGTAAATAAGTATGTCCTTCCAATATAGATCTTCCAATACTAGGAACTCTGATCTTCTTTCATCTGTTAAAATTATCTGAGTGTTGTTTTAATTCATATTGCTGTCCTTATAGTTATTTGACAATCTTTTCATATGGGCACCTATAATTTATTCTCATCTTTTGAACATTTTGCAAATGACACGTATGCAGCAACTATGGTCAGTGCCAAAGGAGCAGTTAGCTTACAACTGAGCCAACATCCAGATCAGAAGGGGGAAATGGAAGTTTCTGTGGTAGAAGAAAGAATCAGAGTAGGAAATTATTGGAGAATATGGTAGATATGGTTGTGCAGAAGATAAGTCTCTTGACTGACCATTATGGGAAATGTGAGATGTGACCTATCTTCCTACCTCCGAACTGAATAAAACCTCTTAGTTTGAGATCAGTGTGTCAAACTTTGGAGACCACTGACCTGGAGACAAACTATAATAACACTGAAGTATATGTACAAATAAATAAATTAAATTAAATAAATAAAGGCTACACAAACAATGAGAGGAATCAAAATAGGCAACAGAGGAAGTGGCGCTTTAGGTAAAACTTGAAGGAAGCTAGAGGTTCCAAGAGGTAGAGATGAGAAGCATTTTAAGAATGGTAGAGATGTAATAGGCATGTGTGGAGGTGAAAATTGAAATTGCTAAAGAGAAAAAACGTATTTTATTGTTTGGAGTGATGCTATGCATATATACTCACAACAGAATTAATGTATCACCATGCAAGAATAAATATTAGGTTTATCCTATCTACATTATACTCAAATTGACCAATAATCCACAATTTTATACTTAGTAGGCTAATGTAAATAATCACTTTAACAAGACCATAGGATTTATAAGCTCAAAGTATTAAATTGCTGTTTTGCCTTATCTCTTATTAGGAATATATCAAAGATTAATTATCTTTGCATCAGATAAAGTCTATTAGAATAAAATATCAAACTTCTTAAAACATAGTAGTTCTCTACATTATAAATTCATAGCTCTAAGAATCTTGCAGAAAATTGTCATGGACACAGGGGAACTATGAAGTAATGAGGAGAGTTTTCACTTTATGACTTAAATAATATGGCTATTTTTTTCAGGATTGGACAACATGCAATTTTCCACATTGTTTTATTTAATTGTCTCAATTTTATTTATTTAATTGTCTCAATTTAAACATTTTCCCCACCTCTTCAAACTAAAAGCAAATAATACTCCTAGGAATAAAGATCATCCCACATTTTAAAATTCATAACATATGAATGAAATATCTGGGGAAAAGTACAGTAATAAAAAATGAGGGAAAATAAATGCAATTCTAATTTAACTAGCTAGTAATGAACATTAAGTCAACAACTTACCTGGTTTTATCTTACTATAAGGTTCATATTCATGTTCCAAGGCACAAACAATCATTTTTAAAATCCTGTGTATTGCACTGCTATCCAAGCGAAGATCAAGAGGGCCTACAACAAGACTTTTGGTGGACATCTCCTGAACATTCCCCAAATCTTCACTTTTTGATGAAGGAAGGTCTTGTTGATTTCTAGATGCTAGTTAATACAAATATATATATTTCATAATTAACATTAATATTAATTCATATTATTAGGTACAAACTTTCAAAATATTCTTAGTTCTCATTATCAAAGGTTTATTAAAACATCATTTGGAATCAAAGGAATTAAAGTACTATTTTCGAAATAAGTTCCTTATCTCCTTATCTGACAAATTTAATGTCATATTTCAATCTGTATTCTTATCAAGTAAGTTCACTATTATGAATGGCACAAAATTAACATCTCTAAAAACTAAAGATCTTCTTTATTAACTACAGAAATAAGGATGTGGAAATGAAGCTTCTTCACATTAAATTTCCCAGTATTATTTTAGAACTATTAACTGTAGTAAATTCAAGTTCTCCATCTGTACATCAAGACATATACAGAAATACAATTATACAATTTCAAACCAAAGAAATGAAGTAAAACTTTATCCTCATTTTCATATATTCAATAACAATAAAAGCAATTAGACATATTTAATACATCTAACCGGAACACCCACTAAAATAAAAATAGGAAGATGGTATCTTCAAACCATAAGCCAGTGACTGACTTCAATTCTTTGCAAAACTATATAGTGGGGGCAACTGGGTAGCTCGGTGGATTAAGAGCCAGGCCCAGAGATGAGAGGTCCTGGGTTCAAATCTGCCTCAGACACTCCCTAGCTGTGTGACCGTTGGCAAGTAATTTAATCCCCACTGCCTAGCCCTTAAATTCTATATAGTATTATTAACTAGATCATCAATATTAAGTAAATATCAATTAAGCACCAATTATATGCTAGGAATGGTGCTAGGCACTAAAGATACAGATAAAATTTATAATTTAATGGGGAAAGACAAACACAAAAAGCTGAAAAGGAGGAGAGGGATAGGATGAGAAAGACCAGAAGGTAACAGATGCACAAATATGGAAAAGAAGTCAAAGGAAGAGATGTCTAACCTGAACTCTCCCTTTAAAGGGAAGTTTAAAGTTCAAGGTCTCATCCTCCAATCAGAAGCAAAAATAGCCATTAATTGAATTATCAAGGCTGGTAAGATCTTACTGAGATAATAAGAGATCATTTGTAAACAAGAAATTTTTAAAAATAAAGCCATGATCAGTAATAGTCAGCATTGGTTCAGATTGAATTCACTTCCCTTTTTGAAAGACATATTTGACTGGTAGATCAGATAAATTCTATATTCTACCCAAATTTCAGCAAAAAATTAGATTCAAGTTTCTTAGGAGATTCTGGAGCAAAAGGTGAAGAAAAAAAGAAAGATTAAAATTACCAAAAATCTCAGGAAGAAAACTCTAAGACCATAAAGAGAAGTAGATAAATCAACAAGGAAAACATTAAGAGTAGGAGATATGACCTCCAGATCTAATTAAAAAAAAAAGTTAGGGCATCTATGAATAAATACTGCAAAACAAAGGAAAATGTTCCAATACTTCGAGTCAAAGGAATTTGAAGAGTACATGTGAACTACAAGATGCTATACCTGAGTGGTTTAAAAGAGAAGTGAGAATTAAGAGAGCAGAATTTATAGCCAGCAGAGCAAAAATAAGGGACATACAAATAAGGGAATCTAAGATGGCAAGTTCCAACCCCATCCCCCCCCCAAAAAAAGAGAGAATAGCATGGGAATGCAAAAGTGAAGAACAATCTAAAAGAAGCAAAAAAATTAAAAGAAAAAAAGTTCACTACTTAAGCAAAACATACTACTCTCAAAGTCAGGATTCACAGAAACAACTTTAGGATCATAAATATTCCAAAAGAACATGCTAAGAGAAAAAAAAATTGAACATCATAAAGCACCAAACACAAGAGAACTGCCCAGAATTTGGGGTGGGGTGGGGAGGGGAGGGGAGGGGAGGGGAGGGGAGGGGAGGGAAGGGAAAGCAGTAAGTTGGGAAAAATTTATAGATTGTTTCTCTGACAGTGGTCTCATATCTAAAATATAAAAAGGGGAAGCTATGAGGCTCAGTGGATAGAGAGCCAGACCTGCAGACTATAAGTCCTGGGTTCAAATCTAACCACAGATGCTTTAGATATAAGAACTTGGGCAAGCTACTTAAGCCCTTTCTGTTCGTCTGCCTTGGAACCAACATTTAGCATGGATTTTAAGACACTATGGTAAAAGTTTTAAGAAATAAATAAATAAAAGATATAAATGTGTCATACATAAGAATATGAACCATTCTCCAATTTACAAATGGTCAAAACATATGAATACTTTGGGAATGAAGAAATCAAACTCATATCTATAATATAAATATAATCCAAATCTGTAAGTATGAGAAAAAATTCTCTAAATAATTATTGATTAGAGAAATGCAAATCAAGACAACTCTGAGATATCTCATACCTATCAGACTGGCTAAAATAATAGAAGAGCAAAATGACAATTGTTGGAAGGGATATGCAAAAATGGAGACACTAAAACACTGTTGGTGGAACTATGAATAGATCTAACCATTTTGGAGAGCAATCTGGAATAAAACCCAAAATTAAAGAACTGTGTACATGTTTTTGACTCAAATACCACTACTTGGTTTATTTCCTAAGGTGATCAGAGAAAAAGGAAAGGAATCTGTATATTCTAAAATATTTATAGTAGTTCTCTTCGTGGTGGCAAAGAACTGGAAATTGAAGGGATACCCATCAATTGGGGAATAAAAATTGTGGCATATAATTGTGATGGAATATTACTCTGCCATAAGAAATGACAAACAGGTTAATTTTTTTTAAAACATGAAAAGACCTACATGAACAATAGTTATAACACTGATTTACTTTAATTAACCATATGCTTTTTAATGTAATCAAAATATATTTTCCATTTATCCTTTCTCCTGTCACAATTATATATTAATTATTATCTATTTATTGCATAGTTTTACATATTTGGTAACTACTGAAGATAACTGAAATTTTACAAAGAATGTCACAAGATCATCCAAATAACCACCCTGTCTTGATATTTGGTCAATTCAATGCAAAAGTAAGCATACTAGAACTAGTTTGGTACTAAAAAGGCCAAAGACATGCAAATTACTAAAAGGTTTCAAAACCATAAATATGTATAATTATAAGATATCAGATCACTCAAATACTAAACATCATAAAATAAAACTGACTACATCACAACAAAAATAATTAGTTATCAATATACAAAGCATTTCTTAATTGACTGTGAATAGTTAAAGAACCCTGCTAAAGAAAAGGTCCCAATCAATGCCAATTTAGAAAGCTAATGCTCAATAACAACTTGGAAGAACAGATAAATATGGGGAAAATATATGGTATGAAATTATAACAGATCTAACTTGAACTAAACAAGTTATTGCCAATGAATATAATCAAAGACACATAACCAATGTAAAACTCATCAAAAACAGTTTGGTCTTTTTTTCCCCCAAGAACAGAAAATGTCTCAGCCAACAAATATTCATGAAAAAGGGGGACCGGGCAAGTCAAAAGTAACACCAGTTAGAATACAAGTTCATTTATATACCATAAAGGAGGACTATGGAAGATTATCTGCAATATCACATTTTAAAATACTGAAAAGCAGTTTTCAAGAATGTTGGTATGAAACTCAGTAAAAGCAGATTAATCCATACTTTCAGATTAAACCAAAAGAGAAAAATTAACAGAAAAAATGAAACAGCTTGGTTAGCATTTCTACAATGATGTACTCAGACCAACAATTACACTGGAGTCATTGAAACTAAACTGAACTACATAATTCATGACCAGCTATAAGAAGAAATAAAAATAGCAGCTGGGCTTGAACATATTGAAGAAATCTACACTATGGATTTCAATTTTAAACACATTAATGGATCAGATTTCAGGTATCTCAAAAATAAAGATTCTAGGATAATTAAAAATGATATCTAAGGGGGCAACTGGGTAGCTCAGTGGATTGAGAGCCAGGCCTAGAGATGGGAGGTCCTAGGTTCAAATCTGGCCTCAGATACTTCCCAGCTATGTGACCCGGGGCAAGTCACTTGACCCTCATTGCCTAGCCCTTA
Organism: Monodelphis domestica; assembly: GCF_027887165.1. NCBI lineage: Eukaryota > Metazoa > Chordata > Mammalia > Didelphimorphia > Didelphidae > Monodelphis > Monodelphis domestica. The sequence goes on from NC_077229.1 coordinate 171,991,207, forward strand.
CCACACTTCTGCCTTGGAGCCAATACACAGTATTGACTCCAAGACAGAAGGTAAGGGTTTAAAAAAAATGTTATCTAAAACATATGGCTATACCCAAAACGCAAGCAAGAAGGTACCAACAATTACCAGTTCATAATTCAATTTCACATTAGTATTAATTTGACAAAATCTTTGTAGAAATATCACAATCATACTGTCCTCCATGATGATCTTATCCCTAGAAAATCTCATCCACAGGAAACTCATCCTCCAATGACACTGCTTTGTCTTTGGTACTCATACCTTATTAGTATCTTTAGTGAAAGTGAAACAAAGAACTCTTCTCAAAATTTAAACAGGGTTCTAAGGTCAATAAGCACTTCATTTCCTATGGGCCATGCTCCTTGGACTAGTCTCACCAAGCCCACAAAACTCGGTACCTTCTTCAGCACTACCTATTCACCTTGCTTTCATGAATAGTCTTTCTCTATTAGATTATTGATAGCAATAACTATCTTTTTTTCCTTATTTGTATCCCTTTAGCATAATGCCTGATAACATTCAAAGTCAGTAAGACACAGAGGAAATTTTAAAGCAAAAAGAGATTCAGGAAATTAAAAATTGGAACACAATCAAGACGTACTCAAAACCCTCATACCAACAGAGGAGGGGACAAGGAGAAACTAGAAAATGTTTCTTATGCCACAAGGTTGGACATCTCATAAAGGATTGCTGTTTAAAAAAAGAAATATGAAGCAAATAAAAGCACACAAGAAAAACTATATTACAAACAAGAGAGACACGTGCTACAAAATTGTAGGCTAAGAACAACTCAAGAAGTTTCAAACATTGAAGAAATGCGTTCAGCTATAAACCCAGATATTCAGATGTATTATTAGCTCATGGGAGAAAGGAATTATAAAGCCAAGATCTTAAGTTATTTAGTTTGATACATGGAGATAGGAAAAGTATATTGCATGATGTAGCAAGCAGTGAGAGATATACTACAGCAAAACAAAAGCAAAAGCAGAAAAGAGTAAATACAAGGGTGAAGCAGAAGACTAAATGTATTAAGTCTATGAGAAATGATGATGATAAATCAAACAAAATATTAAGTGAAAACCAGAGACAAGTACATGAGTTCGATGAAGAGATTAAAAATCTCATTGCACAGAAACAAGAGGAAATATGAGACTCAGACAGAAGGAACATAGTAACCAGTCATGAAAGAAGCAGAAAACAAATAAAAACATTTAGAAAACTTTTTTCAGTGCAGATTGGGCACAGAGATTGAATTCTGGACAAAAATAAGTCATAACTCCTCACATAAACCTAATCAGGAGCTGTTGAAACAGACATTGAAATAAAATTTCAATTCCCTGCAGCAAAATGACTGGGAAATCACAGGAAAAGATTACTATTACAATGTTACTGGAGCTATACAAAACTTACAAAAACTCACAAACAGAAAACCCTACATGAACTTGTTAAATGTAAACCTTAAAATTTCTTAAGACTTCTGAAGGTTGGAAATTTCACCATTGGAAAATTTCATACTTGGAAAAAATTTCCTACTGATAGTAAGATCTCTATTAGAATGTGAACCCCCTTGGCACGGGAGGATCCTTCTCCTCCCTACCTAAGACTACTTTAGGACAGAAACCTTTTGCTAAACAATGGAAAGGGCTTTGACCTATGCTTAAGCATAGAACAGGAATTTCTTTGAGTCATGATTGATTTTAGAATTAATACAATAGAGATACTTGGAATGACAGAACCAGGTCTTGGAAAATACAATCTCCACCCTACTCAGAGTAAAAGGATTTAGGAAGGGCTGAAGCAAAGGATCAAGATTTAATTATTTGAGAATATGACCTTCAACAGACATGTGCAAAGCCACAGACCTCTGGGTGGTCCTGGGTTAAGCTAGAGCCACCATTGGCACAGGGAAGACATGGACAGTGATTGGTAGATGTGAGAACTGAGGGGAGGGAACTTGGATGGGGTCCTTAAAGATAGCGGGGTCTGAGGACTGGGTGGTTCGAGAGGTTTTGCTCTGAGACGTTGTGCTCTGAGAAGGCTTGCTCTGAAGGAGGCTGTAGGTGGAGGCCCCTGAGACTGTTTCTCCATTTTTGGTCACGTGAGTGATAGGGACTAATCTCTTTTCTAGCCTAAACAGAGGGGGTATTTAAGCCCTATTCCCTTCTCTCCTCTCTCTCTCTCTCTCTCTCTCTCTCTCTCTCTCTCTCTCTCTCTCTCTCTCTCTCTCTCTCTCTCTCTCAATCTCTCTCTCTCTCTCTCTCTCTCTCTCTCAATCTCTCTCTCTCTCTCTCTCTCTCTCTCTCTCTCTTTCTCTCTCTCTCTCTCTCTCATACCTTTCTTCCTCCTGTTTGTAATTAAACTCCATAAAAGGTTGACTGCTGACTTGAGTTTTCATTTAGGAATTACATAGCTGAATTCCTTGGCAACCTTAAATTAATATATATCAGTCTTTTAAAGTGATTTCCTTGTCACATAAAACTTCAAAAAGCTATATGGTACAGACTTCCTTAGTAAAAATATCTAGCTTGAACCCAGAAGCTAAAATTTTTCATCCTACAGTAAATAATTGGGAAATTACAAATTTAAATGAGAATAGAGCTGAAATTACAATTGAAAATGCTAATGATATTCAATGTAATGGAATTGAAATAGCAGTTAAATTTGAAAATATGAATAGAATGAAGGATTTAACAGCTGTTAGGATAGCTGAGGGTTCAAATGATATTCATGAAACCAACATTCTAAATGGACAGGGGAGGTCTGGCCAAGTAAAACTATAGGAGATTAAAGATAGATATGGTTTAAATTCATATGCCAGTGAAGTAGAAAACATAATACAATCAAACTTAGATGAATATCACTTGGGAAATTATTTAAGCCAAGATTTAACTAGTTCAACCATACAAATGGCAGAAGATAGCTACAGTGCAAAGTGAATCACTAACAATTAATTCAATAGCTATACAAAAGCCAGGACCATATGTATGGATTAAAATGGGAAAGAAAAAATACAAAGCTCTAGTGGATACTGGTACTTCAAAAGCAGTCCTAAAGACATGTCCTGGGTATACCAACATAGGGGGTATGGTTTCTGTAACTGGAGCTATGGGACAGATACAACAGGTTCCAGAGTTCAAAAGCACAATGGTTAAATTGGGTCCTCTCACCATTGATCATAGATTCCTATTGATCCCTTCATGTCCAGATAACCTTTTAGGACAAGATTTTTTATGGAAGATCAGAGCAACCTTGCAATGTGAACATTCTGGGAAGATATACTTACATTTGCCCAAACACTCTTTAAAACATTACCCATTGTTATATCTGCAGCAACTGGAAGAAGAACCTGAGAAAATCCAAATTTTAACATCTAGTATGAAATACCAAAAAATATTCCACAAGGGGTTTTTGCTAAACATCATAATGATGTGGGTAGAATAAAATCAGTTACACCAGTAAAAATTGAAGTCAGGGAAGGTGTTCCTCCTAAGATACTCCAGTACAAATTAAGCAGAGAAGCCAAAGAAGGTATAACACCAATCATAAACAGCTTTTTGGAACAGGACATTTAAGACCTACAGTGTCTGAATTTAATAGTCCAATTCTGGCTATTAAGAAGAATAAACTTAATGAAGATGGAAAACAATCTTGGAGATTTGTGATGGATCTTAGGGCAGTGATCAACTTTATAAAAAAGACATACACGGTGACACCTTCACCAAACAAGATAATCACACAGATAACTACAGATGCCCGATGATACACAGTGTTGGACTTGAGCAATGCATATTTTATAATACCATTGCACCCTGACTCCCAGAATATTTTTGCTTTCCAGTGGGGACAAAAAATCAAGTCTGGACTTCCGGTTAAGATGGTGGCTTAGAGAAAGCTAAAGTTCAGATCTCCGGAAAACCCTTCCCGACCGATCTCAAACTATAAGCTCCTAAGGTGCCGAAATTCAAAACGATCAACAGCACAGACCCTGGGAACCCTCCTCCTGGACCTGGACCCGGATCAAAAGGTACGGCCCCCCTCAAAAGCCAGAACCCGAGATCACTCGGACCTAAGGGGTAGGAGCGCAGAGTCCAAGGCTCCAGGAAGCCGCAGCCCCGCCCCGCTCAGAGAGCAGGGTCGTTTGAAACAACAACAACCCTCAGGGCCTTCTATCCGAGTCCCAGTGAAAGTCACTGCCCTCGGAGCTCCCCCAGCAGAGAGCAAGGTCGAAACAACAGCAACCCTCAGGGCGAGCAAGACAGCCTCACGGACTGGATCCTGCTATCCAAGTCTCAGTGAAAGTCCCTGCCCTCAGAGCTCCAGGAAGCCGCAGCCCATCCCCCCTCAGGCCGACAAAACAGCCTCACGGCCAGCTATTCTGAAGGCAACTTCCGGAAAGCAACCCGACCCAGAGAGCCAGGGGAGAGTGTGGCCTCGTGGTCGGACCCTTCCATTCCAGTTCCATTGAGGCATATTCAGTTTAACCCAGGGAAAGCTCATAGAATCGACAATCTGCCCAGGACTAAAGCCTCTGAACACCAGACAGAGATAAGAAAAGCTAATCCTCCCCATTCAGAGATGGCAAACTCCACAGAAGCACAGAAGCCCCAAAATACCAAGAAAAATAAGAAGAAAGGGGCGACTTTGGACACATTCTATGGAGCCAAAATACAAAATACAGAGCAGATAGAAGATGATATACAAGAAAATGCTCCAAAACCTTCCAAAGGAAATGGAAACTCTCCACAAACCTATGAAGAATTTGAATCAGAAATGACCAAAAAGATGGAAGCCTTCTGGGAGGAAAAGTTGGAAATAATGCAAAAGAAATTCACGCATCTACAAAACCGGTATGATGAAACTGAAGAGGAAAACCAGGCTTTAAAGGCCAGAATCAGGCAGCTGGAAGACAACGATCGTGTAAAAGAGCAAGAACTAATAAAGCAAAGCCAAAATACCAAGAAATTAGAAGAGAACATAAAATATCTCACCGACAAGATGACAGATCTGGAAAATAGAGGGAGAAGAGATAATTTAAGAATAATTGGACTCCCAGAAAAGCCAGAAATAAACACCAAACTGGACATGGTGATACAAGATATAATCAAAGAAAATTGCCCAGAGATTCTAGAACAAGGGGGCAATACAGCCACTGACAGAGCTCACAGAACACCTTCTACCCTAAACCCCCAAAAGACAACTCCCAGGAATGTAATTGCCAAATTCCAAAGCTATCAAACAAAAGAAAAAATCCTACAGGAAGCCAGAAAAAGACAATTTAGATATAAAGGAATGCCAATCAGGGTCACACAAGACCTTGCAAGTTCTACTCTGAATGATCGTAAGGCATGGAACATGATCTTCAGAAAGGCAAGAGAGCTGGGTCTCCAACCAAAAATCAGCTACCCAGCAAAACTGACTATATACTTCCAAGGGAAAGTATGGGCATTCAACAAAATAGAAGACTTCCAACTTTTTGCAAAGAAAAGACCAGAGCTCTGTGGAAAGTTTGATACCGAAAATCAAAGAGCAAGGAATACCTGAAAAGGTAAATATTAAGGAAAGGGGAAAAATGTTATCTTCTTCTCTTACTCAAACTCTCTTCTATAAGGACTACATTTATATCAATCTATGTATACTAATATGTGGGGAAAATGTAATGTATAAATAGGGGGTAAAGAAAGACCAAATAGAATAATCGTTCTCACACAAAGATTCACATGGGAAGGGGAGGGGAAGAAAACTCCTATAAGAAGGAGAGGAAGAGGGTTTTTTTTTTTTTACTTAAACCTCAATCTCAGGGAAATCAACTCTGAGAGGGAAAAACATCCAGATCCATTGGGATCTTGAATTCTATCTTACCCAACAAGGGTAGGGAGAAGGGAAAACCAAGGGGCGGAGGGGGAGAGGGAGAACAAAAAGGGAGGGAAAGAGAGGGGGGAGGGGGAGGGAAGAAAAAGGGAGGGACTAAAAAGGGAAACATCAAGGGAGGGGACAAGGGGGACTGATTCAAAGTAAATCACTGTACTAAAAGGTAGAGCCAAAGAAGAAAAGGTCAGAATTAGGGAAGGCTATCAAAATGCCAGGGAGTCCACAAATGACAATCATAACTTTGAATGTGAATGGGATGAACTCACCCATAAAACGTAGACGAATAGCAGAATGGATTAGAATCCAAAACCCTACCGTATGTTGTCTTCAAGCAACACACATGAGGCGGGTTGACACCCACAAGGTCAGAATTAAAGGATGGAGTAAGACCTTCTGGGCCTCAACTGATAGAAAGAAGGCAGGAGTGGTAATCATGATATCTGATGAAGCCAATGCAAAAATAGACCGGATCAAAAGGGATAGGGAAGGTAATTATATTTTCTTAAAAGGGACTCTAGACAATGAGGAAATATCATTAATCAACATGTATGCACCAAATAATATAGCACCCAAATTTCTAATGGAGAAACTAGGAGAATTGAAGGAAGAAATAGACAATAAAACCATACTAGTGGGAGACTTAAACCAACCATTATCAAATTTAGATAAATCAAATCAAAAAATAAATAAGAAAGAGGTAAAAGAAGTGAAAGAAATCTTAGAAAAATTAGAATTAATAGACATATGGAGAAAAATAAATAGGGATAAAAAGGAATACACCTTCTTCTCAGCACCACATGGCACATTCACAAAAATTGACCATACATTAGGTCACAGAAACATAGCACACAAATGCAGAAAAGCAGAAATAATGAATGCAGCCTTCTCAGATCACAAGGCAATAAAAATAATGATTAGTAATGGTACATGGAAAACCAAATCTAAAACCAATTGGAAATTAAACAATATGATACTCCAAAACCGTTTAGTTAAAGAAGAAATCATAGAAACAATTAATAATTTCATCGAGGAAAATGACAATGGCGAAACATCCTTTCAAACCTTTTGGGATGCAGCCAAAGCGGTAATCAGAGGTAAATTCATATCCCTGAATGCTTATATTAACAAACAAGGGAGAGCAGAGATCAATCAATTGGAAATGCAAATGAAAAAACTCGAAAGCGATCAAATTAAAAAACCCCAGCAGAAAACCAAATTAGAAATCCTAAAAATTAAGGGAGAAATTAATAAAATCGAAAGTGATAGAACTATTGATTTAATAAATAAGACAAGAAGCTGGTACTTTGAAAAAACAAACAAAATAGACAAAGTACTAGTCAATCTAATTAAAAAAAGGAAGGAAGAAAAGCAAATTCACAGCATTAAAGATGAAAAGGGGGACAGCACCTCCGATGAAGAGGAAATTAAGGCAATCATTAGAAATTACTTTGCCCAATTATATGGCAATAAATACCCCAATTTAGGAGAAATGGATGAATATATACAAAAATACAAACTGCCTAGACTAACAGAAGAGGAAATAGAATTCTTAAATAATCCCATATCAGAAATTGAAATCCAACAAGCCATCAAAGAACTTCCTAAGAAAAAATCCCCAGGGCCTGATGGATTCACCTGTGAATTCTATCAAACATTCAGAGAACAGTTAATCCCAATACTATACAAACTATTTGACATAATAAGCAAACAGGGAGTTCTACCAAACTCCTTTTACGACACAAACATGGTACTGATTCCAAAACCAGGCAGGTCAAAAACAGAGAAAGAAAACTATAGGCCAATCTCCCTAATGAATATAGATGCAAAAATCTTAAATAGGATACTAGCAAAAAGACTCCAGCAAGTGATCAGAAGGATCATTCACCATAATCAAGTAGGATTCATACCAGGGATGCAGGGCTGGTTCAACATTAGGAAAACCATCCACATAATTGACCACATCAACAAGCAAACTAGCAAGAACCACATGATTATCTCAATAGATGCAGAAAAAGCCTTTGATAAAATACAACACCCATTCCTATTAAAAACACTAGAAAGCATAGGAATAGAAGGGTCATTCCTAAAAATAATAAACAGTATATATCTAAAACCAACAGCTAATATCATCTGCAATGGGGATAAACTAGATGCATTCCCAATAAGATCAGGAGTGAAACAAGGATGCCCATTATCACCTCTACTATTTGACATTGTACTAGAAACACTAGCAGTAGCAATTAGAGAAGATAAAGGAATTGAAGGCATCAAAATAGGCAAGGAGGAGACCAAGTTATCACTCTTTGCGGATGACATGATGGTCTACTTAAAGAATCCTAGAGATTCAACCAAAAAGCTAATTGAAATAATCAACAACTTTAGCAAAGTTGCAGGATACAAAATAAACCCACATAAATCATTAGCCTTTCTATATATCTCCAACACAGCTCAGCAGCAAGAACTAGAAAGAGAAATCCCATTCAAAATCACCTTAGACAAAATAAAATACCTAGTAATCTACCTCCCAAGACAAACACAGGAACTATATGAACACAACTACAAAACACTCGCCACACAACTAAAACTAGACTTGAGCAAATGGAAAAATATTAACTGCTCATGGATAGGACGAGCCAATATAATAAAAATGACCATCCTACCCAAACTTATTTATCTATTTAGTGCCATACCCATTGAACTACCAAAATACTTCTTCACTGATTTAGAAAAAAACATAACAAAGTTCATTTGGAAGAACAAAAGATCAAGGATATCTAGTGAAATAATGAAAAAAAAAAACACATATGATGGGGGCCTTGCAGTCCCTGACCTAAAACTATATTACAAAGCAGCAGTCATCAAAACAATTTGGTACTGGCTAAGAAACAGAAAGGAAGATCAGTGGAATAGACTGGGGGAAAGCGACCTCAGCAAGACAGTATACGATAAACCCAAAGATCCCAGCTTTTGGGACAAAAATCCACTATTCGATAAAAACTGTTGGGAAAATTGGAAGATAGTGTGGGAGAGACTAGGAATAGATCAACACCTCACACCCTCCACCAAGATAAATTCAAAATGGGTGAGTGACTTAAACATAAAGAAGGAAACCATAAGTAAATTGGGTAAACACAGAATAGTATACATGTCAGACCTTTGGGAGGGGAAAGGCTTTAAAACCAAGCAAGATATAGAAAGAATCACAAAATGTAAAATAAATAATTTTGACTACATCAAACTAAAAAGCTTTTGTACAAACAATACCAATGTAACTAAAATCAGAAGGGAAACAACAAATTGGGAAAAAATCTTCATAGAAACCTCTGACAAAGGTTTAATGACTCATATTTATAATGAGCTAAATCAATTGTACAAAAAATCAAGCCATTCTCCAATTGAAAAATGGGCAAGGGAAATGGATAGGCAGTTCTCAGATAAAGAAATCAAAACTATTAACAAGCACATGAAGAAGTGTTCTAAATCTCTTATAATCAGAGAGATGCAAATCAAAACAACTCTGAGGTATCACCTCACACCTAGCAGATTGGCTAACATTACAGCAAAGGAAAGTAATGAATGCTGGAGGGGATGTGGCAAAGTAGGGACATTAATTCATTGCTGGTGGAGTTGTGAACTGATCCAACCATTCTGGAGGGCAATTTGGAACTATGCCCAAAGGGCGACAAAAGAATATCTGCCCTTTGACCCAGCCATAGCACTGCTGGGTCTGTACCCCAAAGAGATAATGGACAAAAAGACTTGTACAAAAATATTCATAGCTGCGCTCTTTGTGGTGGCCAAAAACTGGAAAACGAGGGGATGCCCATCAATTGGGGAATGGCTGAGCAAATTGTGGTATATGTTGGTGATGGAATACTATTGTGCTAGAAGGAATAATGAAGTGGAGGAGTTCCATGGAGACTGGAACAACCTCCAGGAAGTGATGCAGAGCGAGAGGAGCAGAGCCAGGAGAACATTGTACACAGAGACTAATACACTGTGGTATAATTGAACATAATGGACTTCTCCATTAGTGGCGTTGTAATAGCCCTGAACAACTTGCAGGGATCCAGGAGAAAAAAACACCATTCATAAGCAAAGGATAAACTATGGGAGTGGAAACACCGAGGAAAAGCAACTGTCTGAATACAGAGGTTGAGGGGACATGACAGAGGAGAGACTCTAAATGAACACTCTAATGCAAATACTATCAACAAAGCAATGGGTTCAAATCAAGAAAACATCTAATGCCCAGTGGACTTACGCGTCGGCTATGGGGGGTGGGGGGGAGGAAAAGAAAATGATCTATGTCTTTAACAAATAATGCTTGGAAATTATCAAATAAAATATATTTAAAAAAAAAATCAAGTCTGTTACATGAGATTAGTGCAAGGATGTTGTGAATCAGCTTCCATATTTTGTCAACTTTTACAAAGAGATCTAGCTAACATAACTTTCAAACATAGCTAGCATCACTTGACCCAAAAACATGTTTGGGAGATTCAAAGAGTTATTAATAGAGCTTTAAAAGAGAGGACATAAAGTTTCTAAAAAGAAAATCCAGTTGGTTCTCCTTAAAGTCGACTACCTCAGATTTGTCCTGGAGGGGGGGTCACCAGGAAAATCTCAAGTAAAAGAATAGCAGACATACAGAATCTTGGCATCCCTAGTACCCAGAAAGAACTTAGAGCATTTCTAGGGATAGCTGGTTTCTCAAGACAGTACATTGTAGGTTATTCTCACATTTCCAAGTGTTGTGTGATTGAAAATGTTACCTTAAAAAAGAACTACAAATCCCAAGAGCCAACTGACTTCCTGTCATTACATACTTCCTGTAGACAGAGGATAAAAGGCATTGGCTTTGGAGGTTCCCTCTCTCTGATGTAGAATAAGCATTGATGGTGGTGAGTGGGGTTGACTAAAAAAATGGCTAACCAGCCATGGGCACGTGGTCTTTATTTTGAATCTTTTTTATTCCTTGATTTCTAATGATCATTAATAAATCTCTTTAAATATAATATTATTATTGAGATTTAATTTTAACTTTTACATTGATTAACTTGACAAAGAAAGAAGTTAAAGAACCTTTGCAATTAAATAAGGAACACTTGCATGCTTCGTCACAGTTGAAAGGAGCCATTTTAACAGCTCTAGCTTTGGGAATACCACTTGTATGTCCATGAAGTTAAGGGCTTCTGGAATGTTAGCACAACATTTTGGGTTGAATCTAAGGGCTATAGCATTTTACAGTTCTATCCTCGATCCTGTTACACAAGGAATGGTGCATTGCCTGAGAAGCCTTGTGGCTACTGTTCTCATGGTAAAGAAAGCATATGATATAGTACTGTGATGCAAGTTACATGTGTATTCTGCACATCAAATAGAAAAACTGCTAAGATTGCAGAATATGCATTCTTTTACAGATGCAAGAATATCCCAGTATGAAATAATTTTGCTAGGGAATGACAACATTACTATTCATAGATGTACACCATTAAACCCAGCTACTCTGATTCCTGATTTGCCAGTAGGTGGAGAGCCACTGCATGACTGCAACCAAGTTGTGGAAATGACGGATAAACCTAACAAAGACCTTAAAGACACACCTCTTAGTGATCCTGATATGGAGTTATACACAGATGGATCCTTGTGCAATAACGGAGAATGCTGGGTCACAGGAGCTGCTATAGTTAACAATGACAAAATGCTTTGGTATGCATCATTACCAAGTCATGTTAGTGCACAGAATACCGAGTTAAAAGCCCTGCTCAAAGCTCTAGAGTTATCAAAAGGAAAAAAGAGTGAACTTTTACATAGATTCAGCTTATGCTTTTACAACTATTGACTCATCTGGATTCATTTGGAAAAACAGAGGGTACAGAACATCATCTGGGAAACCAATTGCATATGGCAAATTAATAGACTGTCTTATAAAAGCTGTAGAACTTCCAAAGGAGGTGGCCACAATCCAATGCAAGGCACATACTCATGGAAAAGACAGAATATTCCCTAGGGAATGAAAGAGCAGACGTTACTGCAAAATATGCTACAAGGTTGGATCCCTATCATGTGCTGAATTTCTCTCTGGTTGATAAGCGTAATCTCACTGAAGCTTACAGTGGAGATGAAGATCAGGCATGGAAAGAGCAACTAGGTGCTAAATTAATCAAAGTCATCTGGGTCGTTCAAGGGGGTAAACCAATTCTCCCTAGAAAATTATATCAGCATCTATGCACCGTGATTCATGCAAAAGGACATTATGGGGTACAGGGTAGTCTGGATACAGTACAGCGTTATTGGATGGCACCTGGAATAACAACAAATACCATTAGAACTTGTTAGGCATGTGCAGCATGTAGAAAATATAATCAAGGACATTTTAAAAACATAGCATTGGGAGGCCGACCTCTCAGCTACATGCCTTTCCAATGTATCCAAATAGACTACATTAACATGCCCAAAGACAAGGGATACAAGTATGCATTGGTTATTATGGATAGACTGATGAGATGGGTTGAAGAGTATCCAGCAAAGAAAAAATGATACAGTCACAGTAGTAAGATTTCTACTGAAAGAAATTATCCCTAGACATGGCATTCCCCATACCACAGACTCGGACAGGAGGTCTCATTTCACTTCCCAAGTTCTGCAAGAAATATACAAGAACTTGGGTATCAAATGCAATTATCATAATGTCTATAGACCCCAAAGTTCAGGACAAGTGGAAAGAATGAACAAAGAATTAAAAAAACAAATAAGAAAAATGTTCTGAAACACATTTGAAATGGACAGATGTAATGCCTCTTGCTTTGTTTCACATAAGAACGAGACCTAGAACTGATTTGCATTATCACCATTTGAAATGCTATATGGTCAACCACTTTGGCATGGGAGGAAATTAAAGCCATCATATCTGTCCATGTTAAAAGGGGAATGTGTACTTCATGAATATTTAAACAAATACAGGATAGCATGGACAAACTAAGAAAGCTAGGATTACTTGTGCAAAGATTTATACCATTAGATTTTTCATTGCATAAGATAAAACCAGGACACAAAGTATATGTCAAGAATTTTAATAGAGAATATCCTACAAAACTAAGATAGATAGGTTCTGTAATGGTTGTAATGATAACCACAAGATTGGTAAAGGCTGAACAAAAAGATCCATGGTTGCACGCTTCACATGTAAAATTACATCATACCCATAACATTACCAGCAATGAAGATAAATAAATATAACATCTGCAACAAATAGCCCTAGCAATAGTTAACAACAGTCCCTATAAATGGAAAGTTATGAAAGAGAAAACATAAAGAACATATATGAGAGCACTGCACATGTTAATATAAAGGAAAAATACAAAAGTACAAATTAAAACAGAAATAAGCACTGCAAAAGCAAAATGCTCCAGACAGAGAGAAATATGTACACATTAGAATTAGCTCCAAGGAAAACTGTCTCTGCAAATGTCTCTGCCAACAATTGTAACAAGAGGGAAAATGTAACAAAGTTACTTGACTGGAAAGACATAATTATATGAAATACATTATATCATCACCCATAAGCTAAAAGCAGAATTCTATTTCCACGAAACATAAAAGTCAAGAAAATCTCTTAACATCAACATCTTAGAGGAGCAAACTATACAAATAAAACCCCCTTTTGAAAATCAAATATCAACTGATATAAGATAATATCACATTTAAAATTCATAACATAAATCTGAAAACTTATACAACATACTATATATACCCACACATGAAGATCATATGAAAAACTTACTTCAACGCATGAAGAACCATCTTATGAACACTGACAAGCATGCAAGAATTCAAACCTTACTTCCATGCACAATGAAACAGAATTCAATCTGATAGACACACAGTGTAAATCTTACATGCACGTATGTTCTTGAATGTTCCTGTATGTTAAGGAACATGGGACTTCAATCAAAGTGAGATGACAGTAAACACATGTATGAAGAACAAATGAAAAACCAAAGACATGGATGTTTCTACAATCAATATCAAAGACATGGAAGGGCTTCAAAATTTTGAACCGATGGTCATGAGGTCATGTAAGAATATGACATGCATGTTAACTTCATATAGGTACATACATACATGTGCAACTACACATAAGCACAACATGCAAGAGAATCTCATGGACTGGGTAAGTATACAACACATTGCATAATTGCAACACACAAAATTCATACTGATATACATTTCTATGGAAAATTCAAAAAGACAAAGAAATTTTCTTATCTGCATAACTTTGCACAGAAATCAGAACATTGTATTATAGTTGCACATATGTAAAATCTATATAGATACAGCCTATGTGCATATTTAAATACTAATGGACTAGCAGACTAATAATGCTAGGGTAATTTATTAATGATCTAATTACTAACACAATAGAGAAAGATTAGAAAAATTTGTTCAAATTCCTAGATGATATAGGGACAGACATATAGCATATTTATAGAAGTTACGTTACATATTAATTTTAGTAGCAATTGTTATTCATAGAAACTTTTAATTAGTACAAGTTATAAACATTAGGAACTAAGACAGTTACATTATCAAAAATATTGTTTAAATTGTTACATTGTTTACTATTATGTTCAAAAATCATATTCATGTAATGAATCCCTATTACCTAACCCATTTTCCTACACCCAAAACTTAGCACAGAGTTAGTCAGAATAGTTGAGACAGACTAATAAGTAAGATTTATTTGGGGATGGGGGTTATGGAATAGTTTAACATAGTATAGGGTTAAAAAATTAGATAGTTAGGAATTAATTCATCAAGATAAACTTATCGGGTAAGTAATGTTAATATAGGATGCAAGTTGCATCCTGGCCAAGAGAAAAACTAAATGGGGGATTATGAATGAATAAATTGAAAAAAACCTGCAAACAGGGGCAATGGACAGAGGTTTGCAGAGCTGTCAATCAAGGAGCATTCCAAAGAAGAATGTGACCGGGAGTAGACTGTTAAAAGAAACACCCAAACTGCTGGAAATCCCTCTTTCTCCTGACACATGAAAGAGGAAGAGCTGAGAAGATCCTTTCCTCACTGATTTTCTCTCTACTGTATCAAGAAGTGACTCAAAGATCCTCAAACCTGTTCGCCACATTCCTCTTCCAAGACTATAATATTATTTCTCAGTTTAGGATTATTTAAGATCAGGGAAACCCTAAATCCTCTCTCTTATCCAATTTCCTTTTCCTTCCCCTTCCTTAAATAAACCCCTTATTCCAACAAGTTAAAGAGTGATTTATGTATCAGATATATCAGGCAACTCACTCAGAACTGAATCCCAGTTTTTCACCAACTGAAGAGAGGGAGAAGAGAGGAGGGAGACAAAGGAAGGAGAGAGGCAGATCTGATTCCTCATTGGTCTGTAGGTTTGCCCAGCAATCTTACAGTAACATAATCCATAAAGAAAAAACCACCTAATACACATATTTGTAGGCAGCAAGGAGCCTAAAAATGTATAAGCAGAGAGTAGGCAGAGAAACTGAAGGAAATGAGAGAGCAGGGACAATAGAAGTCAGTCTTTTGGAGAAGACAATATGGAAGGGAATCACTCATGCATGGCAAGGAGAAGGTCTGCTTCATTATGTGAAATGGAGGGAAGATATAACTACAGAAGGGATCTCAATAATATGAGATGAAGAAGGGAGAAATGGGGAGTTCTCTGCTAATGGCCTCATTTTCCAGTAAAATAGGAAGTACAGCTTTGATGAAGAGGTTGAGAAGTATATGATGGCTTTAAGGAGAGATAAAAAGTATGGAAAAGTCAAATCAGGATAAGTCACTTAAGAGTAAAAAAATTGCCTTTGTCACAAAAAGAACTGAGAAAAAATTATGTAATGAACATGTAATGAATATTATCAGTTTGGTTTTGAGATTTTTCTCCAACTGTTGGAGCAAAAATACAGATGAAAACATATGATTTATCACTTGTTTATTTGGGTATCTGTTTTGGGGTTTTGCTTTCATGGGATTGTTTGCTTACAAGAATGAATAATATGGAGATAAAAAAAATTTTTGTTTAAAGATTTTTTTTCTCCATCTTTTTTCAACTGTATATGAATAGGAATGAAGGCAATAGGATGATGGGACTAATCCAAGTCTGAAACATGGCAGGACAATACTGGCAATAAGAGAAAAGGGCAAAGTACTCCAGGGACTGGGAAAAGAAAGAGTTGAACTGGTTCATGGAAAGGTCAAGGTGAGGATGGAAAGAGAGTATAACCAGTACAGGAGTAATGCCCTAGGAAAAAATTATGGGATGCAAAGATTAGAGAGCATAATGAGAGCAAAGAATAAGGTTAGGGGTTACAAAGTAGAAGGAGGGAGAGAATGATAGATTGTGAACAGATAAAGGAATTTCAGAGGTCATGAACATGAAACTGGTACAAGTTTGATGACAAGATCAAGGGCAAGATAAATTCTGTGTGTACCTAAGGTAGAGTGGAAGGGTAGGTCACAGAAAATAAACTGAAAAACTGAAAAGTTAGGGTGTTCATGAATATTTCTATATGAGTATTTCTATAGTATGAGAGTAGAAGTTGAAAAAAAGAATGTGAAATAGGCACTAAAATCAAACTTTGAAAGGATAGTAGAAATGAACTGAATGAAACTCAAATAAGGTGAGTTCTCCAAGTGACAGTATTCTACCTTAACCAGTAATTACAGAAAATGAGTGAAAATACAACCAATGCTGAAAAGAGTAGTCATGAATGCTTTGTCATCAGGAAAGAGGCTTGGTTCAAAAAGAGTTGAAAGAAGTGGGAAAAGGAAAGATTAAGATGAAAGCAAATTTGTACATGTTACTTAAATGCATATTAATTGAAAATTATAATATCCAGTCACTTGAGTTAGTGTATTAGTATATCTTGAACAGACATTAGAGAGAGGCCTAGTATTTGCAATCAAGGAAGAATGGCAAAAAGCAGAGTAAAAACTGAAAGGTAATGAAAATGGACCCAAGAGAAGCAGATAGGATAGTCATGAGCCAGCAGGAGAAGAGAATTCCATGGAATTCCAAAGAAGATTCAAAGGAGAAAAACTTTTGGCCAGAACTAGGTCTGGTCACTCACTCACTTCTCTGACTGACTCACTCTCTCACCAGAGACTCTGACCAGAGCTAGGGAGCAGAGTTGCTTTTCCATATACCTTTTCCTACCTGTCTGTGATGAAGTGTTTCCGTTTTGTTACTGAAGGTCATTCTGAATCATCATTTTGCTCTTGAAAGACATTTTGATCTCCCATCAAATATAGCTATTGAAAAGATAGGGGTAGGGTCTCCCCAGTCCCTCTGTCCTACCCTTTTTATCTTTCTTTCCCAAAAATAAATTAGCCATTTAGTATACAAAAGACTTTCTGAAGTTTATAATAGGAGGGAAGATTGTCAAAGTTCATACAGAAGAAAGTTGGGAGGGGTTGACTCACTCTTGGTCAGGTCCAAATTCCATTAAGGTTAGTGAGGAAGGAGGAAGTGGCTAACTTTAATCAGCCCCCTACAGCAGCTGGTTTCCTGTTCCTAGCATTGTGAGGCCCCCCTCTGTCAATTCCTTCTATTCCATATTGAATAAAAGAATAGTAGTGGGCTTGGATCACATTAGCAAAACTTCATAGTATTTTTTCAATGTTACTTCATATTGCCCTACTACAAAAAAAAAATCACATTTTTAATGCCAATATTGTCCCAGAAACAAAACAGGTTTTAGATCATGCAATGCCACATTCTCAGAAGAATCAAAATGGCAATATGAAGTCAATACACAGAGTAAATATAAATAAGCAGCAAAATATTACTCTTGAGGGTATTCCTACAAAAAAGTATAAAAAATTATTTATTTGTCCTATCTTTGCCTTTGCTAAACCATAAATTCCATGAAGCCTGGCACTATATTTTAGTACAGAGCATAATTCTTTCCAGTTAAAAACTTAATATATTTGTTTCTGAATAAACAGTTAATTTGGTATATTTAAAGGTTATTCTTGATAAAGGTATATTTTAATAAACCCTGTTAAGATGACAGCATTACTTTGCTCAGATAAATCAAGCCTTTCTGATCAGACATGGAGAAGGGATAGATGAACTAGAAAGCTGTTTCAGGATCTTAGAAATTACTAAGGATGGATTTTAGCAAGAGCAAACTTTCCCTTCTCCAGTAGAGGGAGCACATGAACTAGGTGCCAAAAGACTTCACTACTTACCTGGTAAAAGGATGACTTATTTTTATTGGTTTGTTTGTGGGAAAATAGTGAGTGCTTCCAGAAATTAAGACAATAAATTCTCCTTTACCTTACTCCTACCAAGGTCATCCTCTTAGTAGGATAAAGTCAGTAAGTAGCTAAATAGAACTCAGAATCTTGTGTCAATCATACTTCCAGTTTGCCAAGTTAATAATTTCAGATTATCCCTAATTCCTCACTCTCTCTCACACCACATAAGTGTGATTGCAAATCAGTTGCCAAATTATAGTCATTTCTGCCTCAACTATTTTTTTTCACATTTGTTTTTTTCTCACTCTTCACTCAACTACTATTCTATTTTATATATTTATATATATATACATATATATATACATATATATAAAGTTTTATGTATATATAAAAAAAGTTTATATAAAAACTATCAGGAACTCATTCACCCACCTCTCACCTAGATTACTACATTAGTCTTCTAATTCATTCTCCGCTTCAAATAACTCGGTTCACTCAAATCTATCTTTCTCAATGTTTCCAAAGTGATTGTCTTTACATGTAGGTCTGACCAAGTCAGTTCTCTACTCAATAAACTCTAAGAGTCCCCTATTACCATTAAGGTAAAATAAAAGCACCTCTGTTTAGCTTTTAAAGCATATCACAATCTGGAAAGTAGAAATTTTCTGTTCATTTGGTGTTCTACTCAATAGATATTTCAGTTATAGTATTCTAGGACAATGCAATAAGCCCAATGTTACCCACAAATATCTCTATGGGTGAATAAATCTGTGATGAATATTCAAGGAAAACACTTTACTGAAAGAAAAAAAATTCTAATAATAAACAAACATATATACATAAATTTTTATATTCTTGTCTTCACAGAAAATTTTGGAAAAGACATGGTCTGCAAATGAAAACCATAAGCTTTGCTTGTTTCCTCTCATATTTTCATCAAGGATATCCCTAACTGGACATACCTTTTTAAGGTATGATTCTGGAAGAGAGTGGATAAGGGATAGAAGGCAAAATCTAGGTGATATAAAAAAACAAAAGATCAATAAAAATATTTGTGAACTATTTTAAAAAGGGATATCCCTAATTAATGTATAGATCTTTTTCATTTATGTTTACTGGTGAATAGAAAGTAGATCTATGATAAACAGTTGTTATTATCCTCTTAATTATGTAAAAATTAAATCTCTAATAATAAAAATATTATATTTTAGGAGGTTTATTAAAAATCATTAGAAATCAAGGAATAAATAGGATACAAAATAAAAACCATGTACCCATGGCTAGTTAGCCATTTTCAGCCATCCCCATTCACCACCAATCACCACCAAAACTGTTGATTTCTGTGTCATGCCCAAAAGAGAGCCTGTGGGAGACATTACAGCCAGTTAAATACCAATAATAAGATCTCGCCAACATGGAGACTCAGGAGAGATTATAGGGAATTTTTGGGAAATACTAAGGATTTCTGGGGAATGAAGTCAAAGGTTCAAAATCTCCATTTATACAATTGCCTTTCATTGTGATGATATGATCCAGAATTTTTGTCTCATTGTTTGGTATCTTCACCTCTTACAGAGTCTGAAAATGATCTTCCAGGGCTATTTAAATTATCTTAATTCTATCATGGATTTTCTATATGTACCTGGTCTGTTCTATCTGTTCTCTTCTTCATTTTTTTTTAGTTTAAATTACACTGAAGTATTTAAAATCAAAGTGTACTAGCTACACTGATACCTTTAATGAAAAATGGTTTGTTTTAGATATGCTAACAGATCTGCTCCAGTGTATGTTTACTGTTCTTTCCAGAAGAAACTTGGGACACCACTCCTAAAATAACTAGGCACTGACAGATGGGATATATATCTTGCCAAGGTCCATCTAGCTTTTTATCTCATTTCCAGACCAGACTGTAATGCAAGTACATTTTTCCCCTTTTTAGGTCCACTTTACCAGTTGTCTTCCCTCATTAAAATGTAAATTCTTAGAAGGGAAGGATTATCTTACTTATATTTATATATCTAGTGCTTAGTATAGTATCTGGCACCAAGTAAGTATTTAATAAATGTTTTACTTATCTACCTGTCTCCTTTTGAGTTTCAGCTATACTAAAGTAGGGCCCCCTTATTTACTGTAAAGCAGGTGGCCCAATTTCTATCATTCCCATTTGACACTGGCTTTGGGGGCTCTCAGTTATCAAAGATCAATCATGAAGGTCCAAAGGTCTGGTCAGGCAGCAGTCTGTACCTATTGTCCCTTCTACCTTCATTTAAATAAAGGGTGTGGGGTTTTGGGGGTGGGGTGGGAGGGTAGAGATGCTATAGAGCAGAGAGGGACAGTAGAAGAAAGAGAGAACATCTATATAAGGTCAGTAGGTGTTTGCTTAGATTTTCAGTTTCAGTTATCTGTGGTAGATCTTGGAATGTATCTCCAAATGGATAAAGGACTTCTACTTTACTTTCCAAATGATTTGAATTAATTATGTCTTGGGCAAAGATTTCTCCAGATTTGTTCTTCCATTCCTATTCCCACTATCTATTCCTCATTGTTTCCTGAAGTATCACTACTTTTAAGTCTCCACCCTCCTCTTCCATAATGTTTTGTAGATGAGTTTTTTGGATTTTTTTTAAACACTGGTGTCTCTTGGCTACCATGTTCTCCAATTGGCAAAGATATTAAGTATTTTCCGGCTTAGGTAGTTGTGGTGACTGCTTTATAGAAATCAAACTGCTGTCAGAAATAATAATAGTCTGTGTTGATGTTTTTCTTCTATCCATGGGCATTTTTAAATAATTTGGAAATATTTTAGAGTATTTTTTTATATCTAACCTTTCTTCAAATTTCATATTGATTTTGATCCAAGCTCTCTAACTAGTAATCTGCCAATACAATGGCAGCTAGAGAGCAAGAAGGGTGTGTGTGTGTGTGTGTGTGTGTGTGTGTTTGAGGGAGGAGGTAAGGGGGCGATGGCAGCAGAGGTAACACTAAAGTTGGAGTCAGAAGACCTGGATTCAAATATGGACTTTGCTGCTATGGTGATCTCTGCGCCAAGTCATTTCATGTCTCTAGAGTTTTTTTTATTGATCTGTAAAATGAAGATGATGACAATTGAAGGTCTCTACAATCATGCAGTACAAAATCGAGGCTCCTATGAAGTAACTCCCACATCATTAACCACCACTTTCCTATATGCTAAAATATCCATTGTTTTATTTGTGTGGTACTGAGGCTCTTTCTGTCTAGACCTTTTTGTCTTCTGAAATCAAAGTATTCCTTATAGAAAGGTGTGAGGTTATGGGGTTTACTCTTTTTTTCATCTATTAATTTCAAACCATAGTATTCTCTGTCCATGCCTAGGAATTTTAAACTGAAGTAATTAAACATCAATGTATATAGTAATTTGATTTGAAGGATCTTGCCAGATTTCTTTATGCTCTTCAACTGATGAGGGTATATAAGGTGCAATTACCTTAATAATGGTCTTTTTTGCTTAAACTTATCCTAAGCACTTCAAAGCAAGATGATTCGGTATCCAATTAAATTATGTTTCTTATCATCTTTAGGCAACTTAAAAGCCCCTAGTAAAACCAACTCTTTTGTTGGTCTCTCCCAAAAGGCAAAGAATGTGATCTATAACAGATAAAATCTGAGCTTCTCCAGAAGAAATCTTGTAAATAACTTAACCTAATGAATGTACCTCTCCCATTAAAATGGCAACACACATTTATATGTCACATGTATACATGTGACAAGATGGTGAAATCCATCAGTACTCTTCTTGAAAAACAAAGGCAATGTAAGCAAAAAAATACTAGTAATCTCGGAAAAGTTGTATGAATTGATGCAGAGTGAAATAAGCAGAATCAAAGAATACTTTACACAATATTAAGAAAATTGTAAAGAAAAACAACAATGAATAAAAACTTAAGAACCAGTGAAATGATCAAACATATTTCCAGAAAACTGATAATAAAACATGGTATTCACCTCCTGATCATAAGTGATGAACTCAATAAACAAAATGAAATATATATTTTCAGATATCATCAATGTAAGGATTTATTTTCCTTGAATATACATATTAATTACAAAGGTTTTGTTTTTATTTCTCTAATTTGGAGGAGGTGGAGGGGAAGCATATGAAAGGAAAGATAGGGGCTAGGAATAGGATTGCCAAATTGAAAAAGGGAAGAAAAGTAAGAACAGAGGATCACTATTCCCAAAATGAAGAGAACAGAAAGAAAGCCAATAAGAAACAAAGTTCCTAGCTGGGTGACCTTTGGCAACTCAGTTAACCTCAACTGTCTAGCCCTTACTATTCTTCAACCTTCAAATTGATATTCAGTATTAATTCTAATACAGAAGGTAAAAGTTTAGGAAAAAAACAAACAATGCAGAAAGGCTTTGGAAATAGCATGATGCATCTGTTTTATTCTTAGATACTGTTATATTCTTGGGAGAAATAAACTAGAAGTGCTGCATATTCATAGGTAAATTCTTTGTACATATTAATGCTCATCTTAATGGGGGTATATTAGATAAAAAGAAAAGCATCAGTAGTCAGAGAACCTAGTTTCAAATGCTAACTTTGTCATTTAATACTAGTAAAGTCCTAAACAAGTAATTTTAACACCCTGGTCTTATGCTTACACAGTTTTTAAATGAAATGATAAACTAGATGATTTCTGAGGTCACCTACACTTTTAAATCCTATGATTCTGTTGTACAATATAATGAGGAATGCACTGGTAGTCAGACCACCTGGGTTCAAATCTTCACTCTGTAATTATTAACTAGCTGTGCAAAATCCCCCATACCATTTTCCTGAAATGTAAAATTAAAGGCTCAGACTACACAATTTCTAAGGTTCTTATAGCTCTAAAATTTAAGAAGTCTCATTATTATTGAATATCCTATCTATCCAAAAAGCACAAAACTTTCAGAACATATATGGTTTACTGTATTGTATTTCAATACAAGGGTCTCATTTTAAAACTTGAAACCATAGCAAGAACTCTTAAACATATATAAAAGAATATCATTAAAGATTCAACCTGCATGAAATTTCTGAAAATTGAAAACAAGAATTAAGATGATCGAACCATGTTTCACAAATATTCAGGGAAAAATCCCACAAGGTATATAGATCTTATTTTCCCAAAAAGACAAAAATAAGAAGACATGAAAATTAAGCAACATACCATAAAACTTCTATAAGAATATACTTTACTTTTTCAAAGAAACATTAAACAAACCTTTATTTTAAAAAGCAACCATGCAACATTCATGAATTATTAAATTAAAACAGGAAAGATTTATTCGTTTTAACAATGGAATGGAATGTCAATTTCCATGTATCCAAATTATAATGGTACACCTGCAAACTAATACCAAATGACCATAGAAATGCATTTCTAATCAACTGTGGAAAGAAATAAATCAAAATACCAAGAATATCACAAAACTCTAACATGTCATTATAGATTAAGCTATTCCCCAAAACAACCCTAAAGGTAAATCTGAGGTAACCGAAGACCAGGTCAAGGACCAGGTGGCTGTGAAGAGGCCTTTGTTTCTGTTGTTTGAGAAAAGGCAAACATTCAGAAAAGTAACTAGTACCTTTGCCACTGGAGCTCTCCATTGTGTACAAGTAATCCATGTAGAAAGCTCCAAACCTCTGCATTCCTGCTATCTCAGTATATGTCTCCTGCCAACAAAGCAAAGTAAACAGAACAGAAGTTGAATAAGAAGAGAATCTTGAGATTACAAGAATCAGACACATATCCTTACTTGAGTTGTGTATCAACTGAAAAGATTATCACAACAAAAGAATAAGTGATCCAAAGAATTCACTTCTAAGGCAGGTATTGTAACTTCTATTATAGGTCTCACAAAAGGACATCTATAATTTTACAGGACATTTTGATCATTTTATGAATAATGGTTAGTTAATGAATACTCTTAATGGAGAACATATTCCTTTCATGACCTTTCTCAGATATACAATGCTGTCTAATAACGAAAACTCCCCTCAAAAAAGCTAATTAATTCTTGAGTATTCTAACAACTGGTTTAGGAAAAAGTTTTTAACTCACAGGAAAAAGAAACATATTTAGCACTTTTTGATTTATGAATGCTTTATAATCATGAGCCTCACAATAGAAGAAGTAGAAGTTGGGCAATTCAAGTATTATCACTTTACATATAGGAAAACTGAAGATTTAGCTAAAATAAATTTTTGCCCCATAATCATAAGGCTTGTCAGGTTTCCTCTTTTGTGACTAACAGCAACCTAAGTTAACAGCAAATCTCTGCAAATCAAAGAGAAAATGTAATGCAGAGAATTTTAGTTATCTGATAAAATATTATTTTAATCTATAGTATATAATAAATTTCAACAACTCTTCAAAACCAAATCTCAGAAAAATTGATATAATCAAATTTTTTAATTTTTGTTGCAAATTTTGATAACTAAACTTGCCTACTTCTTTTTTGTTTTGTTTTTAGCCATAAGCACAAGTAACTTTGAGTAGTATATTAAGTTTTTAAAGAATTAAGTATTTAAAGTAATTCAGTTATTTAAATCTAAGTAGAACCCATAATTCTTTTAAATGAAAGTTTTATTCATCAATAAAAGGGGAAAAAGACACTGTTATATAGTCACTATATACTGTAACATTCAATAAACATTAAATAAGATCAGTCTAACATAATCACTAAATCCAAAAATTAGGTATGCAATCCAAGGAAAATTTTTAAAGAAATAATTCTCTTAACTTACCTAACCATCTCTATGCATTCACTCAAAAAAAAAAAAAAACACACACACACACAACTGTCCAGTCTTTCTGATAGTGTTGGTTTTTGCTCATTACAGACCTTCTGTACACTACTTGGCATTCTTGACTGGTACCTCCAATTTAATAAGTCTAAAAGTGTACTGCATCTTTCACTCCAGTACAGTATCTCTTTTGTCTCCCCAAATTCTGTTAATGATGCCATTAATATCTTTGTGACATATGCTTGAAATACTTGAAATATTTCCTTAGATTCCTCCTTCTTTCATCCTATAGAGCCTATCAGTGATTATCTACTGATTCCACCTTCATAATGCATTTCATATCCATCTCTTCTTCTATTTCCCTTTCATCATCATCTCTTCCTAAACAGTAACCCTGCTTCTAGACTCCCATGTCTCTAAACTAAGTCACTTGCTTTTCAGTTCTATTCACAGCCATTTAATACTCAAAAGTCTTTAATGGCTCACCAATGTCTACCAAATTACCCCCAAATTTTTAGCAAAATTTTTAGGATCTTCCAATCTGTAGCCCAATTCTGCTCTATTTCCATTATTTGTACTATTCTTCATAAGGAGCCCAATGTTCAAGCCACATTTGATATTTCTTGTCATGCCATAGACTATGTATACTCTTCTCTTTAAAAAAAATACTATCTTCTTCATATCTGACTACTGAAATTCTACTCATCCATCAAAGTCCAGCATAAAGACTACCTTCTTTTCAAAGTCTTTTCTGCCTATTCCTTGATTATCCTTGCTTAAAAACTAATAATTTAAACATTTTATATAAAAATGGCAATTTCTTAGTACTCTATGGCTCTTTTAATATTCTATCTTCTATTATATTTTATCCATATTATTTGTTGGCGTGCCTTATCACTTTACTAGATAAGCCCTGTAAGAAAAAGGAATATTCCTCTTCATCAAATCAAATGAGGAATGCAAAGTGTTTTGGGACCCATAAAACTATAGTAAGTATTAATATTAGTCTCTCATAAGTCCCATGAAAGTGCCTTTGCACCCAATAGACTTTTAAAAGTGTTTATAAAATTAATATATCACTCATGGTCCGTCTCATAAAATCTGATACACTATAGGAATTAAAGATGTAATTTCTGACTGAAAAAACAAGGGCATTTTATATTCTATAGGTACCTGTACAGCTTAAAAGATATTATCCCTTCATCTAGCCAAATGACCACCTCTTCTTCTGTTGACATAAACTTTTAAATATATCCCTTAAGCTATTTTTTACTCACATGTCATTCTCACAAATATAAAAGGATCTAGAAGAAGAAAGACCCCTAGTATGTTGGGTAGATCTTTGTACACTATTTGTAAGAGTATACAGAAAGAAACTCTGTAGCATAAAGAGTTATGAACACAGGTTGTGGTCTGCATGGATGGAAAAAATACCAACATGAATAAAATCCCAGGTTCACTGCAACTTTGTTTAAGGGCAATTCTAGGATCCAGGCCAATGAATGCAATTTCCTTCCCCTCCAACAATGTAGGTAGCTCTATTCTACTTTATTAGTTTAAACTATTTCATTATTATTAATTAGAAAACTGGAAAGGAAACCACCTATGATAAAAAAAAATAGAGCCTAACAGTCCTTAACATGGCATAGTTAAAGACCCTAGACCTGTCATTTCACTGAAATTAGAAATCCTCAGACAACAAATATCCCTCTTCTAATAGATTGGTACACAGTCTTAAGAGTTGTTTACAATACTATGAAGTTAAATGACTTGCCCACAATCACAAAACCAGTAGGTATAAGAGGTTAACTTCAAAGTCAGCTCACTGTGCACTATGCTACACTACCTGACATTACCAAACAGGTAAAAGAAATTCAGTGATCACTAAATTTACAAAATGAAGGATCTTAAGTCAAAACTCTTTATTCAACAGACGAATAAAATGAAAATCTGAACAGTTAACAAATTTGCCCATGGTGATACTGTTAGACAATAGCAGAGGCTAGAACTTAAGTTTTCTAAATTTAATCCAGTGCTCTTTCTACCACATCCTGCTGAATAAATTGACAGTATTAAATTTATATCAGTCAATGAAGAACCCTCAAAAAAATGTGCTACTATTAAACACAGCAAAAAATATTTGAAAAGGGTTAATGGTGAGCAAGAACATATAAAAATAAGGCAACTCTTAAAAATATCTCCATGTTATCATACAAAACAAGGCATTCACAAAGCAACCATTTTTACAAAAAATTGTTGGGGGCTGAAACAGGGCAAAAACTCTGCTATATATTACTGTAAATAAGGAGTACTCAACAAATGACAGTTGACAGCAATGATAGCAATCAAGAATTCTTGGTATGTATGCCAAATACATAGGCTAAAATTTGTCTCAACAATTTGTTCTCTGACCTTATGATGAGCTGCATTCAAAATAAATTCTGCACGAATACCATTATTTTCTGGACTTCGGTAATCAAACAGTGAATTTGTAAGATATGTCAAACCTTTGGTACTCAGATTTTCACCACAAAGAAAGAAACATGCTTCCTTGAGATGGAAAAGAAATAAAAGAAATAAGAAAAATCATTATAATGCCTGTGATAGTGAATTAAGAGTTTTGGTTTTATCATACATATACTATGAAGGTCACAGTTCACTGACTATTGAAGCAAAGAGCATGCTATTACAACAAAAAAAGAAGAGCAATATATCATTGCAAATTGGCTTTTCACAGAATGCAGTTACACAAAATTCCTAGTGAATTTTAACAAAAATATAACTGCTAAATTGGAAAAATATTTGAAATAACCATCTAAATATTAGGTTTTATTCACTTCCCCTTTTCTTCACATGAGTAACTTTTCAAACAGTCCCTCCATGATACCTTCCCCTTAAAAAAAATTAATCAAAACCACCTAAAAGTAAATGTCACTTTCTTTTTTTGTAGTTTATCATGTTTCGTTCACTTTTTAAGTGTCCTCCCCACCTATAAAAACTTTTTTAAAAGTTTAAGAAAAACTCTCTCATCAATTTGCAAATAATTACATTTCAGATTACTAGATTTTGCCTGATAACAAATCACATCTTTTTTGCATTGTAGCTAAAAAAGTCTTTACTTACAGCATCATATCTATTTATATTCTCTTCAAAATCTTTAACACCCATAATTCCTTTAAGGCACATGGCCCGGCAACCTACGAAACCAATTTGGCAATCAAAGAAAGGATCTCCCATCATCAGGGCCTATAAGAAGAAAAAGTAGTTTGAAAAATGCAAAAACTTGAAATTACTGTAGTTTTTTGGATTGTCTAATAATCTTTGGCATCATGGTTTTCTCCTACTGTAATGTTACATACTAGAGTAAACATTTTTAAAAAGAGGCATTTCAGTGATCTCTTATGTCTAATAAAAGATGAAGGCTAAACCAATGACATAAATGACATTTTTTTAAACCTTTACCTTACATCTTGGCTCCAAGGCAGAAGAGTTAGAGTATGGACTAGGCAATGGGGGTTAAGTGACTTGCCCAGGGTCACACAGCTAGGAAGAGTCTGACGCCAGATTTGAACCTAGGACCTCCTGTCTCTAGACCTAGCTCTCAATATACTGAGCCACCCAGCTGCCCACCATAAATGGCATTTTAAAATATGCAACTGGTGAAAAATATAATATTTATTGCACATTAATTTTCCAAAACTATTACTATAAAATAAAAATGCATACATTTATGATGGAAAATTACCTCAACTGTAGTTCCTTCTTGTTCCCAGCATATTACTTCTTTTGATTTCACTTTCTGAGGGCTATAATAACTACTTTCAGCTTGCATTTCAGTGAGCTATGAAACAATATGATAAACAAGTTAAATATGCCAAAATTAACATTAAAGAGAAGTAATCCGTCATTACTATACTAAAATGATGAAGAGACAAATTAAACTTTACTATTGGTCAAAATGCATTATAGTACAGGAAACAGGTGCAATAAAAACAGCTGTAACATATTATCCACATTAGAACATAAGACCCAGTTACTGAATATGCCAATTTAAATTCATGTATGGTATATGACTTGACCACCACAGTATTTTTATTTAGTTTCCTGTTATAGTAACATTGCTTTAAAAGGTGCAATAGTTGTGCAGCTGCAACAGAAATGTTAATAGTAAATGAGCATCTATAATGAGCTTTAAAATCTGCAAAATACTACATCAATTCACATAGTTTCTACATAAATTGGGCTTAGTTCTATTTAATCATTACCAAAATTTCTTCCTGTTATTTTCAAAGGAAAACGTATTCACTGCCTTCTGCAAATGTTCAAGTAACCTTTGTCCTTTGTTCTTGAAGAAATCAGTATATTCTTCAAACTTTAATACATTTAAATCAATGATCACATCCAAGTAAAAAAAAAAAGCAAGCAATACTCAAAAACCTTTTTTAAAACTCCATGGAAGAATTCAATTTTGGCATGATCTTTTTTGTTGGAAATCCTACTGCTTACTCTATCTTTTAACAAATGATTACATTTTGTGGAAAATGCTTTTGAAATCACAAGTTCTCATTTTTTTAGCTGTTTTCAGTGGTGGAGTACAAATGGTTGCTCTTTTAAAGTAAAATTTTGTAAGCCAAATACTGAAGTAAAATTGATTTTTTTAAACCTGATTGCTCTTCAGCTGTCTGCAATTATTGTAGAGGAAAAGCAATTAATTGATTAAAAGAATTCAAACATTACAAGAACAATTTTCAACATTATTAGAAAAATGCTACATTTAATTTGGCATGATTTTTTTTTTACTGGAATGGTATCAACTTGTTCAGAATACTAATGCAGAAACATGACCTTGTTTTTTTAACCAAAATATGAACCACAAATTAATTCCATACATTTTTAGTATGCAAGCTAAACAATGAATTCTAATGTTTTCCCCTCAACTATCAGGATATTTCCCTCATACCTTACAGACATATGTATTTCCCATGTAAATGTCCATCCTGACTCAATTATAGACTATTATTTTCATCAGTAAAACTAACAGAAGTATTAGCATTAAGGCTTCATTATTTTCATGCTTAAAATGTATATGTTTAAAAATCATATGGTCACAAATATCACCTGAAATATAATACTTCCTTTACTGATCTAACTTTAACTTTCTTTGTAAACTTGGGTTAAAAGTCAGGACAAATGACTAGCTCATATTATATTTTATTCATATAAAAATTGCCACATAGTAAAAACAATCTACCAACAAGTTTTTATCTTATTTGAAATATTTCAGGGAAAATAATATTTTAACCTTTTGATCATTTTCAAGACCACCTGTTACCTTAATTTTGCTAAATTTGACCATTCAACTTCAGTTATGACACTACTTCATTTTAATAGAATAAAAAATCCCATATCCAATAAAGCTCAGAATTCTCCTTGGAAATTAACAGTGGACCTAATCAAGGGAAATATTTAGTAAGGGATATAAATTTTGTTGAATTTTATCAAAATTACAGTTCAAAATAATTTTGTACAAAATTTAGTAATTCAGCAAAGTACAAAGATCCTAATCAAAACAGAAAAATCATTAAATTATGTCAACATGAAAACTTTCTTTTATCCTGGATACTTTGAAATAACAGCTCTTTTTGGATTCATTATTATGTCAATCAAATAAATTAATTCCAGGAACTGCCAAGCCACTCCATCAGCAAAAACTAATTCCACAGACACTCTTTAAAACAATAAAGAAATTTATCTTACCATGAATTAAGTAAAAATCAGTCAGTAACCTCTGCCTAATGGAAATCCTTTATTCACAGTTTTATAATGACTAAATAAACACCCATCATACAAATCGATATATCTGGCAGTGTAATCATTATATGGAAATAGCGAGCAGGTGAGGAAAATTATTTGACTGTTAAATGAATCCAAATCTATGTAAGAATAATCCATATCATTATTAAATTATATCCTAATTTATTTGTTTGCGACAATTTTAATTTTGATTAAAGTCTTTTTTTAATCATTTGACTATATAGTAATTATCAATAAAAGCTACTATAATTTTATAAGGCGACTTTCCCCTCTAAAAGCAAGATTTAGTTCATTTTTTAAAAATTTTGTCATAAAATAACATTTACTAATTATTTTAAATAACTAAACTTTACATACTATAAAAGAAAACTTACCTTGAAAGTCACTGTTGCCTTTGTACAATAAAACCCAATAGAAACAATTGGATCCTTCAGAGCCTGAGATTTCTGCTGATGCAGAGCTGATATTGTGTCATTTCCAAGATAGTCATCGACCCCATCATCATAACTCACAATGGCAGGAACAAATGACCAAGCCCAGGACACCCATCCCTGGGACTGTTCATCATCCTGTTGTGCATAAAACTCTTGAGCTTTATATTGGGTAGGATATTGTATTTCTATGCCAGTTTCACCTTCACCACCTAAAACAGAAAATAGAAATAGGCAATACTTTCAGGTTTACCTGGGTAAAACCAGACAAAAAGTTAAGAAAAAGATTCATTTACCAGATTCTCTCTCCTTCCTATTTATGAGACTTGGAAATCATATGAATGTTTCTATATTTTGAGTATCAACTCAAAACAGATAATCACAAATAAGCAATGTTCTTTAGCATCAATATCACTAAAGTTATATTATTTTACATATTTTTAAACCCTTACCTTCTGCCTTAGGGCTGATACTAAACTTAGTATCAGCCTCAAGGTAGAAGAGGGATAAAAGCTAGGCAACTGAAGTAAATTGACTTGCTCAGGGTCACATAGCTAGACCATGTCTGAACCTAGCACTTTCTGTCTCTAGGCCTAGCTATCTATCCACTGATCCACCTAGCTGCCCCTTACTTAATATATGTTAATCTTGTCCTCCCAAAAAAGAAAGCAAAATTACAAGAAAAGATCATGTTATACTACCTGTCTGTCCACTGCCTACCTTACCCACTCAACCTGATGTCTCTCCACTCCTATACAATTGATGTAACATATTGCCCATAAAACATATCTTTAATAAAAATACTTTTTGTTAATTGATAAATATGCAAATCTATGTGAATTCCTTCTTAAGCAGAAATGGGTCCATAATAATTTCCTGGGCTAAATACTAAAATAGACTGTTTTACAACAAATGATAAATATACTGAAAGTAGATTTTCACAGGATAAAAAATGAAGTGACCTTGAAAGGTAGCCAGGTTTTCCAAGCCCAGCCTCTTAAGACATGAAAGAAAAACATTCTAATGCAAGCAATTCTCACAAGCAAAAATCTATCCTAAAAATAATAATTTATTAAACATACATAACAAAGTGCATTTATAATCTAACATACAATAATGGTGTTGGCTAACCTTTACCCATAAATGAATACAAGTACTGTTGTTGGACATATGAAGAATCTAAAAAGTACAGAAATTTTTGTTGGTCACACAAATATACAAAATTCCTAAATTCTCTATCGAACCTGCTGAATCTGGTTGCCCCCTTTCTGAAAATAAATCACATTGATTTCTGTTACAAAGAGACATAAGATTATCAAAGAATGTTACAATATTGCTATTGTATTTTGAGATACTAAAACTCAATGAACAACCTCTCTCCTACATACACCTCAGTATTTCATTCTTCCTTTTATTTAGTAAATTTTCTGGAATTTTATAAAATAATATTTTACCTTTGGACAGAAAAGAATCCAATTCTGCCCATAACTGGGGGGCAGAATTGCATGCTTTTGTTTGGCACCTTTCCCCTTCTCTACCAGTCATAACTCAACTTAGCCATCTCTTGACCTGTACTGCAGAGCTTTGAAACAATTCAATCAATCTCCAGAAATGCCATGCAGAGTATGTCCATTACAGAGCACTAGCTGTCGTCACTTATTTTACATGAACTTAAAACAGAACTAAAGGAAAAGGTCTAAACACCTATAAAAATTATAAGACAGTGACATTATTTAAAGAGACAATTTATAGAAGGATGTCCAACTATAAGTAACAAGATTAATCAAGTTTTGCACCTTCCTTCTAAAAATTTTTTTTCAATTCAATTTAACAATCATTTATTAAGGATTCATTAAACAGAGGCACATTGTGCTACTAATGCACAAAAGGTGCTACTAGTGCAAAGCCAACTACAAAAAAGTTTGTAGGACCAATATCTCACACTGTATACTGAGATACAGTCAAAATGGGTGCTTGATTTAGATATAAGACTGGTATCACAAGAAAATTAGGTAAGTATAAAATTATTTTACTTGTCAGATTTATAGATAAGGGGGAAATGTGCAAACAAATAAGAGATAAGAGAGCACTGCAAAATATAAAATGAATAATGTTAACTAGAATGCTTTGTTTATCAACTATATAGACAATTGGGTCAAATTTATAAGAATACAAGTCATTCTTCACCTAATAGTCAAAAGATATGAAGAGGCAGTTTTCATATTAAGATATCAAAACTATCTACAGTCACATAAAACTGCTCTAAACCACTACTGATTAGAAAAATACAAATTAAAACAATTCTGAGGTACTACTTCATACCTATCAAATTGGCTAATATGACAGAAAAGGAAAATGACAATGGAGGGGTCTGAAGAATTAGGGACCCTAATGCACCATTGGTGGAGTTGTAAACTGATTCAACCATTCTAGAGAGCAGTGTAGAACTATGCCCAGAAGGCTAAAAAATGGTACATACCCAGAAATATCATTACTAGTTCTATATCCGAAAGAGAATAGAGAAAAAAGAAAATGACTCATACATTAAAGGATGTTTATAGCAACACTTTTTGTGCAAAGGACTAGAAATTAAGGGGATGCCCATCAACTGGGGAATGACTGAATAAATTGTGGTATTTGACTATGATAGAATACTATTGTGCTATAAGAAATGACAGGCAAGATGCTTTCCAAAAAAGCTGGGGAAAAAATGAACTCATGCACAGTGAAACAAGTAGAATCAAAATATAGAGAGCAGTATTCTATGATAATCAACTGTGAATGACTTAGATATTCTCAGCAATACAATGATCTAAGACAATTCCAAAGAATTTATGATGAAAAATGCTATCTAATCTCCAGAGAAAAAACTGATAGCATCTAAATGTAAACTGAAGCTTGCTTTTGTTACTTTATCATTCTTGGGGCTTTTGGTCTTCGTTTTCTTTTGCAACATGGCTAAGAGGAAATGTCTTCCATGACTCCACATGTATACTCAATAGCAAATTGCTTACTTTCTCAAAGAGAGGGGCTGGGGGAAGGGAAAGAAAGACTAAAGAACTAAAAAAAATTATAAACAAATGTTAAAATTTTTTGTTTACATATATTGAGAAAAATAAAATGTAAAAAAAGTTTATAAATTCTTAGCTTTGATACTTCAAGATCTGTGATTTCAAATGAGAATATTAATTTCAATGAAATATATTCCATCCCCTCCATACCAGATTAGTGTCTGTAGTTTGCTATGGCCAAAAAATAAATCAATAAATCATATGGTGGCAAACCAACTAGTAATA
Source organism: Monodelphis domestica (assembly GCF_027887165.1). NCBI lineage: Eukaryota > Metazoa > Chordata > Mammalia > Didelphimorphia > Didelphidae > Monodelphis > Monodelphis domestica. Next base: position 172,025,670 of record NC_077229.1, read on the forward strand.
GATGTCCCCAAATTTACTTGGGCTGGTTCAATCATTATTATCTGGTTCTTCATATAACCTTTACTTTGAAATCTTTACAACTTCATAGGACATGCCAACCCTTAAGCATTCATTATACAGCCAGAAATTAATGAAACTATATATGTGCACAAGTAACTGTGATACAAAGTATGAATGTGATATTCAAAAACTGTTACCTTAGCCATCATATAATAACCATTTGGTCAGAAAACACTCTGGGAAGAACCATAACACAAGGGTCTCTGCAATGGTAATATGAAAGGCACCCTTCTCATTCAAAAAACTCATTCAATGTCATGTCATTTCTCAAAGTCATTCAATGTCATGTCATTTCCCCACTTTTTAGCATATATTCTACTAGCCTCCTGTGTTTGTCTTATAGAAATAAACACAGAACTAAATTACTAAAGCGATATAAACTGTTTATGATTGGGCCATTCCTGCATAATGGAAATACCAAAACCACACAAATTTACTTATTTGGAGAAAATTCACATGCAGATATCAAACAAGAATGTTTAAATATTTGCTTTATGGGAGAAAAAAATAATAAAATTCAGCAGGAGAAACAAAATGTTAAGAATCTCTAGGGAAATTGTGAAAAAAGGGAGCACATCAGTACTAGATTTCATTATGTTTTACAAAGAAGGAATCATCAAAACTATTTGGTACTGGTTATACATAGTTGATCAGAGGAAGATATTAGATTCACAACATACAAAAGTTAAAAGCATATAGTAGCCTAGTGTTTGATAAACCAAAAATCCCAATAAGTGGAATAAGGATTTACTCAGAAAAAAAAAACTGCTGGAAAAACTGGAAAGCAGTTTGGAAGAAATTAAGTTTGAGTCAACATATACCAAGATAAGCTCCAATTGTATCAATGGCCTGTATGTAAAGGCTACACAATAAACCTAATATAAGAGCAGGGAAGGAATACCTTTCACAATTAGGTATAAGTCAAAGGGTACATGACCAAACAAGAGATTGAGAATATCGGCTAAGATAAAATATCCATTAAAAAACATTTATTAAGTGCCTATTATATGCCAGGCATTGTACTAAGCACTAGAAATACAAAATGGGGCAAAAGACAGTCCTTGCCTTCAAGAAGTTCACAATCTAATGAAAGGCAAAAGAAAAAATGTACAAACAAGCAATATTCAGGAGAAAAAGAAAATTTTATAATTAAAAAAGACTTTATTGAAAAAAATGCTAATCATCATCTGCATCTTTAGTGAGCGTTAATTGTTTTGCTAGGAAAGAGTCTTGCCTCAATATTGATGGTTGCTGACTAATCAGAGCAGTGGTTGCTGAAGGTTGGGATGACTGGTGATTTTTTTTTCATTTCTTTAATTATATACTTAGTAACCACCACCAGCACCACAAAACATTTAAATAAACAAGTGCAAAAAAAAGGTGCAAAATTACAAGCTCCATACCATTTAAAATTTGATTTAAAATATGTAAATTATATATATTTTTGTGCTTAATATTATGTATCCTCTGCTTTTGAGATTCCTTTGTTTTTTTTTTACTTTGATATTTTTTCTGTTGATTTGTGGCCTTTTTAAAAAATGTGACCATAGTGTTATTCTTATTCTCTTTTCATCTCTTCATATATTTCTCTTATTTTCTTTATATTTGCAATATTTGTCATTTCTAATAACAATACAATCCATTATTATTTAAATATCATAATCTATTCAGCTATTTCTCTCAATCATCGCATTTGTGTTGTTTCCAGTTATTCTATCATTACAAAGCTTCCATGAAAATTTTCATTTTCAATACAAAAAAGAAATTAGCTATCAAAAACAAAATTTGCCTTGTATTTTCTCTTAAGGAAATGTCTCCCACTAAAACATCAGAATCATTTGAGATTTCTTGGGAAAGGGAACAAAAGAAATAATTATATTCAATGACCCTCTTATTAAAAGTATTATATGATGCATTAAACATGGAAATATGGGTGCTAATAGAGTTCACTACTGGAATGGGAAAGAAATAGTACAGGGCTCAAATTAAAGAGGGATTTGCTCTAGATAATGATGTCCTCCAGGCTCCAGTATATGGAAGAGTCTCCTGGAAAAAGTTGGAATCTATTCAAAAGAGGAAAAGCTGACTACTCACATAAGGAAATCAAAAGGACAAAAAAAAGGCTCTTATCATGACATTCAAATCTTACTCAGCTTGACCATGTACATCTCAGTCAAATGATAAATACAAAAGGATGAAAAAGAACGAGAATTAAACTGGGGGAGCAAGGAAATAAATTCAAGAAATCACAGCGGACCTTAAATAACCTCAAACTTCTCCCAGAAATAATTTTAATATCAAATATTCTTCTAGCAGTGTTACATGGCTATGAAAATTACAACTCAACTCTTTTTAACAAATTGCAAATGAATAACATTTGGAAGCTTATAATAGACTGTATATGAGCCGCTAGGCAGTACATTGAATAGAGCACTAGTCCTGGGATCAAGAAGACTTAAGCTCTAATCCAGTTTTGGAAATTTATTAGTTGTGTGACTCTGGGCCAATCACTCAACCTGTTTGCCTCAGTTTCTTCATCTATAAAATTAGGGTGATAAAACAGCATCTACCTCCCAAGGATGTAGTTTGAGGATGAAATGAAATATTCATAAGGCACTTAGCACGATGCCTGACACAAAGTAGATATGATATTAAATATTAGTTGTTAATATTAGTACTATAATTATTATCATTACAATTATGTAAGGCTTCAGTATCTAATAAAATGAGAAAATTTAGCAAACAGGAACAAAATCTATCATTAAAAATTATTACAGATATCATAAGATAAAAGGAAGAGCTACCTTTCAGAGCTACAAAGAAGAAAATTCTTAACTTAATAAGGGATAGTGATATTCAAATAAGAAAAAATGAAACATTTTGATTACATAAAACTTAAGAGTCTACATAAGCAAAATAAATGCAGTTAAAATCAGAGGGGAAATGACAAATTAGAGAGATAAAAAATCATCATATAAATATTACCTGGTTGAAGTCTATTATTAAAATATGTAAAAATTTCATACAAATTTTGTTGAATAAGAACCATTCCCCAAAAGATAAGTTGTAAAAGGAAACTAATTAGAAGTTGTCAGGCTATACATAACCTTATGAAAAAATGTTCTAATTCACAATGAGAAATACATATTAAAACAACTACAGGGTTCTACCTCATTCCCATCAAGATGGAAGAATAACAAAAGAGAAAATGCCAATTGTGGGAGGGGTTATGGAAGCACAGGACAATTAGAGCCCTATTGTGGATTGAGTTGTAAATTGGTTCAGAAGTTCTGGAAAATTATTTGGAACCATAATCAAAAGAAAAGTCACAAAAAAACTAAACATCCACTATAACAACTGTGATACTATTATTAAGTGCATATATCCCAGGAACAGAAAAGGATTCATAAATAAAAATAAGAAGTACTTTTTAATATAGCTAATAACTGAAAGCAAGGAAAAAAAGTTCTCTAACTGGGGAATAGGAGAATAATTTGTCAAATGCTAATTAAATGAAATTTCATTGCATCCTATAAAATGATGAACATGATAGATTCAGAGAACATAGAGATGAGTATGCACAAATGCAGATTAATGAGCAGAAGCAAGAGAACCACGATAAAAATTGCATGTAAGGAAATACATCTGATAAACCTCAAAATTCTAACCAAAATGTGACCAATCTAATTTGAGAAGACATGGAAGGAAAAGGGGGGGATTACATATGGGCACATACAAGAGAGCAATTTATTATTAGCAAATATAGCACTCCTTTTCTTAAAAACCGTGCAGGGTATTTTATAGTTTTTTTTATTTTAAAAATAAAAGTAATGGATAAAGATATATGAAAGAAAAAAGATTAGCTATTCATGTGGTATGAGTAAGGGATGGCCAAGGTAAGTGCCTTATTTGAGTGCTCTACAAAGCAGCTAAAGAATGGCAAAGAATATTCAAATTACTAAACTGGGGCACTCATTTCATGTGCCAGCAAGGTTTATACTTAAGATGCTGAAAGCTAGACTTCAAAAATATGTGAAACAAGAATTACCAGAAGAGCTGACTAACTTTCAAAGGGGCAGAGAAACTAGAGACCAACATTCACTGGATTAAGGAAGAAGCAAGGGAGTTACAGAAAAACATCTACTTTTCCTTCATTGGCTACACTAAAGTCTTTGATTGTGTAAATAACAATAAAATGTGGCAAGTTCTCAAAGAAATGAGAATGCCACATCGTCTTACTTGTTTCTTGAGGACCCTGAGGGCAAGTCAAGAAGTAACAGTTAGGGGAAGAAAAAAAGGCAGTGATAGCAGAAAATGAAAAATTAAGAAGCCACTTGAGAGTACAAGAAGAAACTGTAAAAGCCAGCTTGAAACTTAACATCTAAACTATGATCTTGACAGCTGGTACCATCACTTCCTGGCAAATAAAGGGAAAAGAAATAGAAAGTGTCAAATTTTATATTCTTGGGCTCTGTATCCCTGTAGATGGCAATTGCATCCATGAAATTAAAAGAGCTGTGCTCCTTGGAAGGAAAGCAAAGGCAAATCTGGACAGCATAATAAAAAGAAAGGACATAACCTTGCTGACAAAGGTCAAGAAAGTAAAAACTAGGGTTTTTCTATTAGTGATGCATGGCTAAAAAGTTTGACTATAATACAAGGAAAGCTAAGCATCACAGACTTGACACCACCAGAGAAGACTTCTGAGAGTCTCTTGAACAGCAAAAAGATCAAATCAGTCAATAATTAAAGATATTAATTCAGACTATTCATTAGAAGGTCAAATACTGAAGCTGAAGCTTAAATACTTTAGTCACATAATGAAAACCTAGAACTCATTGGAAAAGACCCTGATGCTGGAAAAGATCAAAGACAAAAGAAGAAAGGGATAGCAGAGAATAGGATTGATAGTGTCATGGAAAAAATAAACATGAACTTATTAGACAGACTTTGGGAGATACTGGAGGGTAGAAGGATCTGGTTCACAGAGTCACAAAGAGTCAGACATGAATAATGGACTAAACAGAGGCAGCTAAAGGATAGTGGGTAGAATGCTGGCCCTCAAATCAGCTGTGTCACACCACGCAATTAATTTAACCCCTATATGCCTGTTACCCCATCTGTAAAATGAGAATAATAATATCACCTATTTCCTCAAATTATACTGAAGAAAGCACTTAGCAAACCTCAAAGTACCATTAAAAATGCTAGTTATTATTATTATTATTCTTGAAATGCCTGGAGTACAAGGAAATTCTCTAGGACTTTGGCTAAAAACATGATAGTAAATATTGGGGAGGCATGGATAAGCATTGCATAGAGAAGAAAGTCTTGAACGAGTTTGTAATCTGTATCATAGGAGGCAAATTTGTGATTGACTGGACCACTAATCCATTTAAGGAAGTGAGAGATCTTTACTCACATAAGCACCATAATAGAATAATAACATTTTAATTGAAAATAAAAATTGTTTGGTATAGTCAATTAGCACAGATTCATAGATCAGATTTCAAAGACTAAAAATTATGTTAGAGAAAGAATTTTTATTTACAAAAATGTATATGTTCTTTATCAGTGAAATACTTGAGGATATTTATTTTTGGGTTATGGAAATCTTTTTAAAAATGTCCCAAAGAAAATGGATTAATGTCTTCTAGAGATATTGATTTTATCAATGCAATTTTTTTTAAGTCAGCTGTTTTACTAGATGGGAGCCTTCTCTGAGTCTACTATATGCCAAGTATTGTGCTAACAACTGAGGATTCAAGATGGTCCCTGCCCTGAAGGAATTCACAACCTAATGGGGAGACACCAAGCAAACAAATGTGTACAAATAAGCTCTATACAAGATTAATAGGAAATAATAGTGGTGAAGCACTAAAATTAAAAGGGAAAGGCTTTTTGTAGAAGATGGAATTTTTTAACTGATACTGAAAGAAAACCAAAGAAACCAAGAGATGGAGATCAGGAGGGAGCACTCTTAAGGAACAGGGGAAGGCCAGAAAAAATGTTCAGAAAAGAGAGAGAGGGAGTATCTTCTTGATAGAGCTTGCAAGAAAGCCACTGCTCTTTAATTGAAAAAAGTATAAGGTATAAGACGACTAGAAAGTATTAGGAGGCTAGGTAGGCTAAAAGGCCAAACTAAGGACTTTGTATTTTACTCTAGAGGCAATAGGGAGCAAATGGAATTTTTTGAATGGGGAGGGAGTGACATGGTCTGATCTGCCCTTTAGAAAAATCACTGGTGGCTCAATAGAGAATGGAGAAGAATGGAGAGAGACTCGAAAGAACCGAGAAGATAAGGGCTTGTACCAGAATAGTGTCAGTGTCAGAGGGGAAGAAGAGGGCATATTTAAAAGATGTTTCAAATGTAAAATCAACAGGCCTTGGCAACAGATTGTAAATAAAGTATAAGAGATAATGTGGAGTAGATGATCACCCCTAGCTTGAGACTGATGGATTAGAAGGATCGTGTTATTCTTAATAGCAATAAGGAAGTGGGGAAGTATTAGGGAAGTGGGGAGAGTTTAAGGAAAATTAATGAGTTCAATTTTAGACATGCTGAATTTATATCTACTGAACATCCAATATGAGAAACCTGAAAGACAGTTGGAGAGGCAAGCTTAGAAGTCAGCAGAGAAACTGGAGCAAGAAAAGTAGAACTGAAAACCTTCAGCATAGAGCTTATAATTAAATCCAAGGGAACTAATGAGATAGATCACTAACTGAAGTAGTATAGTGTGACAAGAGGACCCAGAATAGAACCCTGTGGGACATCTAAAGTTAGGATCTAGCAAACGAGACAGAAAAGGAGCATTTAGGTAGATAAGTAGGAGAATCAGGAGAGAGTAGAGAGTATTAAGGAAGAGAGGGTAAATCAAGAGTATCAAAGGCTACAGAGATGAAGAAAATTAAGGCCATTGGGTCTGGCAATGATGAAATCATGAATAACTTCAGAGAGAGTTAGTTTTGGTAGAATGAGGACAGAAGTCAGATAGTAAGGGGTAAAGAGAAGAGTAAGGAGAGAAAATGGAGACACCTATTTTCAAGATTAGCTATGGGCAAGAGAAATATAGAATGACAATAAGGATAGAAGAGTCTGTGAAACATGATAATTATGTAATTATCAAAATAATTTACACAAATCAAATGAGTTTTTTGAGGATAGTGGAAATAAAGACATGTTTATGCAGGAAACAATGAGTCTGTAGGTAGGAAGATAATGAAAATAATTGATGGAGTGGAGATGACAGAGGAAGCAATCTATTGAGGATAGGACAGAATGGGATCAGTTGAGCAGGTGGAAGGATGGCCTTGTTGGGAGTAAGGCCAGTTCATCAAATGAAGCAGGGTTCTAGAAGGAAATAGGGCCAGAAGGCATATGACTGATGTGTGATGAGGAAGAGAAAAGAGGGAGCTCATGGAAAATAACTTCATTTTTTTTCTACTGAAATATTGAGCAAGGTTCTTAGTTGAGAGGGTGAGAGGAAGGGAAGACATGAGCAACCTGAAGAGGGATGAAAAGGTTTAGAAGGGTCATTGTGGATAATGGGATAGTGAATTGATGAAGGAGGTAGGGCAGAATTCTCTAACAATAGTGGGAGTTCATGTGAAGTTGTATAATATAAATTTGTAGTGAACCCATGTAGAATGGTTGAGTGATATTCTCCATCTTCATTTAGCAGCACCTGTGGATTCCAATAATTCTCCCACCAAAGTTAAAACTATACATTCTTTTTGTATGATCTTATTTATAAAATTAAAAATCCTACACTCAAATAAGCATTAGTGGCTACCTATTACCTCCAAGACTAAATACAAAATTCTCTATTAGGCATTTACAGTCTTTTATAATCTGGACTTTTCCATCTTTCTAGCTTTTTTATATTTACTTTCTTCCATATACTCTTTAATTCACAGTGACACTGGCCTCTTTCCTGTTCTTGAAATGTAACATTACATCTCTGACTCTAGGCATTTTCATTGAATGTCTTCTTCTGCCTGGGAGTCTTTTGCTTCTCATCTTCTTGTTTTCCTGGCTTCCTTCAAATTTCAGATCCACTCCCACTTTCTGAAAGAAGTTTTTCAGTGGGAGCCTTAATCTTAGTGCTTTCCATCTGAGATTATCTCAAATTAAACCTGTATATGTCTTTTTTTTATATCTCCAGATCTTAGCACAGTGCCTAGAACTGTGGTGGTGAACATATGGCAGGTATGTCAAAAATGGCACACAGAGACCTCTCTGTGGGCACATGAGTTGTAGCCTACTACAGCTGATCCAATTTCCCACTCCACTGTGTCCCCACACTCCACCCCTCTGCCCAGCAGCCCAATAGAAGTTCTTAGTCCCTCCCCAAGAAGAATATTTGGGCCATTCCCCTTCTTTTCTCCCTCCCCTATCTGGAGTAAGGAAGGCCTCAGTCTGAGGGAGGGGGCAGAGGGACACAGCATAAAGTGTCTAAAAGGTTTGCCATCATTGGTCTAGAACATAGGTAAGTCTTTAACAATGTGATAAGGAATTTAAAGGAAGAAAATCAGGTTGGCAGCAAAGGGGAATAGAATTAGATGCACAAGGGGTAACCTTGTTTAGAATGCTAGAAGGAAGAGGTCTGAGAATTCCAACAGTCAAACTGGGGTTGAACTGGTCGGTTGAAGGCTTGAGGGCTGAATCCAACTCCGAGACCCAGCTCTAAGCTTCTGGAGATCTCTAACCTTCCCAAAACCCCATTCCTGGCCCTTTCCTGTCATCAATGGAGCTGCTGTTTGATTTCCTCTCTACCACTGAATTGCTAACTGATTCCTTTATACTTCTTCATATGGAAAGCTAACCTGAGAGGGGAAGAAGTTTGAACTGATTAAGGGAGCCTCTGAGGGGGTTTCCTTTCAGAGGTGAAACAGACCACTTCAACTCCAGGTTTCCTGAGCTACAAGTCTTCCTAACAAACTCGGACTCCTGAGTGGATTTCTAAATAGGTCTAGACATTTAGCACAGGGACCTATAGGAGAGAAGGAGCAGTTGAGAGAGTAGGCTCACTGTGAGAGTGAATCTTCACTGTGAAGACAGAAAGGAATATCAAGTTAGCCATTTTCCAAGATAGGAATTTCTCAACCCACTTTCCTAATAGCCTTCCTTGAATAAATCCTTGCTGTTGTAACACACAGTCAGATCTATGTTGACCTAGGCTGAGGGCAACACCATCTCTACCCTCAGCCAATGGAGAGAACAGCCCTGTTTGGCAAGGTCTGCCAAATCTTTGCAAACCATTACATCCATCATCATAGGGTCTCCCACATAATTGAGTTACTTTGCCCACCAGATTGTACTGGCCTAGGACTGAGGGTATAACTATCTTTACTCTCTGTCTCAGAGGGAGTTACCCTGTCGGATCAGGTTACGTAAAATTCCTGATCACCTGTCTGTATTAATACCTCAGGGACCTCTCCCTTATAACAACAAATGCTCATTATTGACTTCAAAGCATTTCTGATCGAATCATTTTTGAAATACTAGAAGAGGGATAATTCTAAAAATAGAAGATTGTTACCAAATCCCAAAAGCATATCACACAAAAATACAATGTTATTTAAAATATTACTTTGGTTCAGAAAGATTATAGCTCTGCAGAAACCTAGGTATATACTGTTTGCATCCTCATTTGGTGGTAAAAAAAAATATTTCCCAAACTAAATGAGGATATAGCTATGCTATATATATATATATATGTATATATATATATATATATATATATATATATATATATATATATTGCCCTTGAAGAAGGAGATAAGTACTTCCTATTTCTATTCTTACACTTAAACTGAAACGATTTTCTGTTTCCAAAAGATGCTCGAGGACCCAGGAATGTTTAATAATCTGAAAACCCATAAAGTACAGGACTTCTGGTCATTATATGATATATCAAAGTGTAAAATACCAAAATCTAAATTGTTACCAGTTTACTACTCTCTAACTGGAACATAGAAATCTCCCAACTATGTTGCTTTAACTCCTTTAAAATGCACATTTTGATCACCAACGGTATTCAATTTTTATTAATAACATAAAAGCAGCTTTCAAAAATATATACATATATTATAAATAACCAATCAATGAAAACCTTTTCAAAATATTACAGAACAACAAAAATTAGTCTTAATTATGTTTTTGCAAATTTCCCATTGGAGAAAGAAACTAAAAAAAATAAAACAAAAATTGCCTAAACTTGATTTTTTTTCATTAATTATTAAACTTACCTGAAATACTTCCTAATATATCTTTGGTATGACAGCTGAGATCTTCTGTTTCTCCATCTTTAAAATTTCCTATTTCTCCATAGTAAAGAGCAACACCTAGCTGCATTATACGAATAAACATTGGGAGTTGTTGATCTGTGATGGAGAGCTTCAAACTCTCAACTAAGGTATGAATCTGAGTAAAGAGAACAAGAAAATAATAGAAAACATGTTTAAAAGCAAAGATAAAATATTCATTTTATATTCTAGAATTAGAAAAATTCTTACAAAGCACAAGTACTTGACTTAATCTCAGTGAAATCAAATTAAAATAACAAAAATTTTTAAGGAGTTTTAAATGGAAACTATGTGCATGCAAATGAAAACTTATGAAATTATATATCATGTAACCAAAATTCTTGATCTACTATATTATAAGTAATTATGTCAGTATTTAGTAATAAATAGAAACATTCCTTGTAAAATTTGAGACAGTAAATGTCTGATGATGTCACCTTAGCAAAATTTTTATATAACTGCCATTGATAGTTTTGTTCCATAAAGAATATGTGCATATCCTAAAGACATATGTAAGTAAAGAAAATACTAAAATTGCAGCTGTGGAAATAGGAATAATAAAATACATTAATCTCAAAAATGGAAAACTGGCTGAAACATACCTTCCAGAATGATTTCTGAAGTAATTTGAATAATTAATGTTTTAAACACAACCTAAACATTATTATCTAGTATCAATCAATGGCAGGACAGAAATAAGATGAATTGCCAAAAGGGGGTGATAAAGTTGCCAAAAACTAACTCCTTAAAAAAGGGGGGGGGGGCATCAATGAAAATGTAGGAAATGAAATTAGCTAACATGTAAAAGCTCTGATTAAAAAAAAACCTCTAATAACTAGGCTCTGAAGTGTCTATAAGGCATGAGGAAGAAAGAATGGCAGTGATTGTATATTTAAAACAACAATAATACTCCTTGCTAACTATTGCCTCTTCCAGATTCCACCCCTTCTCCATCACTCAGTAACCTTTGAAGTTCATATCATTCATATCTACTTCCTAATCAAAATCCTGGTAGCTGTTGTTTACAGACTGCCAGGTCACTCTCCTTTCTCAATAAGTTCCATACCTGGTTAACATCTATTAGTTCCATAACATATGAGGTCTGCACTTGGCTAACAATTTTTCTTTCCACTCCAACTCCTGCCCTCATACAAAGGGATTTCGTCATGCATACTAACTCTTTGAAATACCCTAATCACTCAGTTTTCCTTAATCTATTCACTTCCAAGGACCTACTTCTTTACGCCACCTCAACCACAGGGATAGTCATACCTTTGATCTTGCCACCCCCCACAAAGTACCACTTCTATGTTCAAGAATTTCAAAATCTCCTCAATAGACCATAATCTATTAGCTTTTCATTTCTCCTTCTGCCGCCCTTTAAATATGTATATATTAGTCCATTCTATAACCCCTAGACCCTCTCAATTTTATCCTAGGCTATCTCCCTGTACTAGCCACTCTCCATCTGTTCTTCTCTTCATCTTGACCCCTTGAGGAATCATTTCACTTCTATAATGTCCTCTTCTCTTGAGTCTGTAGCCTTCTAATATTGACAACTGTACCATGCCTAAGATCTAATGCCTAGTCTAAGATCATTTTCATTCTCCAATGCCACTTTTGCTCCTACATACATGCTGCTAAATGAAGGTAGAGAAAAATATCTTGGTCCACTGTAAATTTATGTTACATAAGCTTGCCTGGGCCTTCACTGCTACTAGGAAATCCTACCATATACCTCTCTTATCAACTCACTAACTGTAAGGGCAGGTTGCAAAGGAAAAGGTGGAACATTGAAAAAAGAGATAATTGACAGCAAAGACCACTGGTAGCAGAGGATGCTGGGAGAGGAGAATGGACTTAGTAGTACTCTGAGAAGAATTCTGGACTTTTGAATGGAGATCTCAAAGAGGCAGAAAGCATATTCCTTGCTAGAGATCTTGCCAACAGAATTCAGTGGATGAAGAAAGGGGGAAAAAACCCACCAAAGTATATTGCTGAAAGCAAGGAGGAAGGCCAAAGGATGTATGGGAAAGAATACTGGACTTGAGAGTCAGAGGATCTGGTTTCACATTTTAACTCAGCTACTTACTATTGGTGTGGCCTTGGAGTCAATAAAATTCTATTGTTCTTTATTTTCCTCAAATGTAAGGTTGGTTTGTTAAGCTTGAAAATTGATCTCTCTCTGAGATTCTTTCCAACTCTAAATCTATCATCCTATGAGTTCCAAATCATTGATAGCAATCTTCCACACTTCCCATCTTTAAAGGTCCTATTGCCTAGAATGTTTCTCCCTACAAATCTGACAATTCATTTCTATTCATCATTGAAGGATTAGTTCAAATACCACCTACAATGTGAAAATTTCCTTGACCCTTTTCTTGATCAGCTTATAAATTACTTCTTCTCTGGTACCATGACAATTCCATAGTACTTTTTTTAAAGTAATTACCATATTGAAACTTGTAGCATTTCCCTCATATTTGTGTCCATAAAAGTCTTAGTTCCAAAATAGACTTTAAGTTCCTTAAGGGCAGGGTTGCAGGTGATGATAAGATAGCAATTACAATATCTGGTAACAACAAACTGGGTTTTTATAGGGTTTTAAAGTTTGCAAAGTGTCTTATTTGAACATTATTTCATTAGATCCTTATAACAATGCTTTATTTCACAGATAAGATAATGAAGAGTTGGAGAGAATAAGTTTACGGCAAATGAAAGGAATTATTGTCTCACACTAAGCATGCTTAAAATCCATTGAATTCATTGCCTATAAGATGTCATATGCTAGGGGCAACGAGGTGGTATAGTAGATAGAGAGCCAGGCCTAGAGTTCGAAGAAACAGGGTTCAAATCTGGCCTAGAATTCTTCCTAGCTGTATACCATGAGCAAGTCACTTAATCCCATTTGCCTAGTTCTTGCTCTTCTGCCTGTTGTTACTAAAACAGAAGGTAAGGTTTGTCTTTTTGTGTTTTTTTTAATGCCATATGCTGAAGATGAAAATCAACAAAACACTTAGAAAAACATACTTGGCAGGATTATAGCGACCTATCTCAAGGCATTGAGAGTCCTGAAGAAAAAAAAAGACAATGCTGCTTTCTCATACCCTAGCACTGGGACTACAAGAAAGCCAACACTGAAATCTGCCATTTTGGCATTAAAAATATTTCGGTGAAAGTCTATTGACCTGGCTCGATTTCAGATGAGTCTAAATTCATCTAAGTGAAAAAGAGGCAGATGGCACTAATGTACAAAGCTGATTGGTTAAAAAAAAAAAAGAATATGCATGCATGCATGCTCCAATCCCAATGGTTATGTAAGTATGGATTTGGAAATAAAATGTTATGAGAATAAAACCTGACTTACATGTGCACTGAAATAATTTCCTGGTTTCACCCACATTCTCAAATAGCTGATTAAATTTGCACTAAACATCCAAATAAAAACAAGATTTTTCTAATACAGAATTGTTCTAGTGTCTAAATTGGATTTTGATTTTCTTTTTACCTCCTCTAACTCTACTAACAAGTCTCAGGTTAAATTGAAAACATATACATTAGAAGCTAGGGTAGCCAGGGAAAGGTTTTAAGAATAATATAAGTGGGGGCAGCTGGGTAGCTCAGTGGATTGAGAGCCAGGCCTAGAGACAGGAGGTGGCCTCAGGCACTTCCCAGCTGTGTGACCCTGGGCAAGTCACTTAACCCCCATTGCCTAGCCCTTACCACTCTTCTGCCTTGGAACCAATATACAGCATTGAATCTAAGATGGAAGGTAAGGGTTTAAAAAAAAAAGAATAATATAAGTGCATTAAGTTTACATTAACCTACATAAATTATTTTCAAAACTGATATTAGGGGGAAATTAAATAAGGATTTAAAATAAATGGTCACTATACAAAACAAAGAAAAGAAAAAAATAAAATAGTAGTGACTGACCATTAACCAAAAAAAATCAGGTGAGTCTCATATAGACGTAACCATTTTCATGTTAATGTTATTCTATATAATCTGCCATATATGTTATGGTTATTCAGGATTCATTAAAAGCTTTCCTATATAAGAAAACAAAGTAAAACTCATTTATTATAATTACAATTACATTCGTGCCATTCAATACTATGGTTCAATCTATGTCAGCATTTCCTTTATATAACTTTGCTTGTCAGAAGCTGGTTAATGGAACAGTAAAAGTTCATTCCATGTATCAACTTAACAAAAGACCTAAAATTTCTAAAAGAACTTTTCTGTAAAATTTTTTAAAAATCAACCGTAAAACACCAAGAGGATTTTAAACCTTTAGGTTCACTGCTCATGTTTAGAGGACATAACTGATGCTGTATAAAGTAATAGTTCTAAAATGTGTCAAATGTCATTGCCTGAAAAACAAGGATTTTAGTGGCATCACAGATAGAGTACTAGACTGGGAAACTTAGCTTTAAAAACTAACTCAAATATTTACTAGCTCTGTGACCCTGGGCAAGTCACTTAACCTGTCTGCTTCAGTTTCTTAATCTATAAAATGGAGTTAATTATGAGGATCAAATAAAAAATTTTGGGAAAAGTACTTGCAAAGCTTTAAGTGTAATATACATATCAAGAGTCATTATGAATGTTAGTGCACTATAAATGGATTAATGGCTTGCTTAAGTATAATGGTTAAGAGAGTTTTATTTTTGTTCTTTTTCTAGTGGTAGAGAAAGGAGAAAAAATAATTAATGAATTAAATTAAATTAAATTGGTACAAGTGGTAAGGAAGAGAAATAATGACAATTCTTATCCTCACATACTAAATGTATAACCCTAGACAAGTCACTTCATCTTTGTGGCCTCAGTTCCCTCATCTGTAAAATGTGTAGGAGATGGAAATAGCGAACCATTACAGTATCTCTGCCAAGAAAACCACAATGACTAAACAACTTTTGCCAGGCATTAGGAATACAAACATAAAAATGAATTCCTCCCTGCCCTCAAAGAAAGGCCTGGGGGAGGTGCAAGAAAGGAAAAATAGGTGGCACAAAAACATAAAAAATTAAATACAAAATTAAAACTATACTCACACACACAAATAGCCATACACACATATATATATACATACACACAAGGGCAGCTAGATGGCTCAGCTCATCGAAAGGCAGGCCTGGAAACTGGAGGTCCTGGGTTCAAATGTGACTTCAAATTCCTACCTCTGTGGGCAAGTATCAATCCCACCCCTTATTGCTCTTCTGCCTTGGAACCGATATCTAGTATCAATTCTAATAGAGAAAGTATGGGTTTAAAAAATAGATACAGATAGACAGATAGATATATATAGATAGATAGATAGACATATACACAAACATATAAATATGGTTTCTGGGCAAGAAGACTAGAAACTGAGAAGACAAAGATAGTCTTCCTGCCAAAGGTAACATTTAAGCTAAGCTTTGAAGGAAGCTAGGAAATCTACGAAGTGGGGACAACAGAACGTCTACCAGAATTGGAGGACAGCCCAAGCAAAAGCATGAGACATGTAAATACAGAAATCACCAAATAGTCCTTTTTGGTTAAAACACTGAAGACTTTTAGGGGACCTTTATGCAATACACATCTCTTATGTAAAGAATAGGAATAGTAGTGGCATCCTGAATATCCTACTTGTACAAAATTGTGACCAAGTATGTTGCCTACAGCTTGAGAGTAGGAACTGCTTTTTGCCTTTCTTTTTTGTCCCCACTGTTTAGCCCAGGTTTGGCACTAAGAGGCACTTAATAAGTGTTTGCTGATTTGACTCAGGTGTGAAATTTCTCTGATTTATTAGAGAATTAACTTGTTTATCTTTATGAGAAGTAGCAAAATGTCATTGTCCATCACCTACACTCAGGTCTTCTTGGCTCACCATCTGTTCTGTGACTTGACTTTCTTCTATATTGTCTTCCTCAATTAAAATGTGTGCAAGGTAAACATCAACAACATGGAAATAGGTTCTGATCAAGGACACATGTAATGCCCAGTGGAATTGTGCATTGGCTACATGAAAGAGTGGGGAAGGGGAGGGAAACAATAAGATTCTTGTAACCAAGGAATAATGTTCTAAATTGACTAAATAAATAAATAAATAAATAAATGATGTATTAAAAAAAAATGTGTGCAAGGACTTGTTCTGCTTTTCTATTTTTATCTTCAGCATTTAGCATGATGCTTGGTTCATAGTAAACACTGATTCCCTCTGTCAGTCAATCAGTCAATCAATTATACGATTATCTTGAATTTGTGTTGCAAAACATGAAAACCAATTCATGTCACTTTTTAAAAGAATCTTGAAATAGAAACTCTTCAATTCAAGGAAAACACACTGTTATCTGGTAAGTATTAACTTCAAAAACTGGAAGTTTAGAGTGAAAGAAGAATCAAAAAGTCTAAATAGACCATAATGTATTACCTGTACAAGCCTAACTCCACATTATCTCAACTTTAAATGATTATATAACTATTCAAATTATATAGTTACATGGACAAAATAGCTGTGCTTTTCAAGAGAAATCAAATAGATAATTAGTTTAAATGCATTTCTTAAAAACCAGAATGGAAAAAATATATGGTCATAGCTAAAAATTAAGAAAGCCAAATGAAGTCGTGCAATTCTTAACTACTGAAGTAAAAAAAAAACAAACAAATAAACAAACACCATTTGTGGCACTTACTTTAATAACGGAGGGCATCTTGGAATTCAAGTTATCATAAGTAAAATGAAGGCGAGTTCTGAAGGAACATTTGTACAACAAAGGATCCTGATAAAACTCAATTTTACCACTAGCATTCCTCTTATCAAGGCAAACTGTGCAGTCAGAAAAATTTATAACCTTCCGAAGTACCAGGTCAGTTGCTAAAAAGAAAACATTTTAAAGTTAAATATAATTGTAGAAAAATAATTTTTAAAAATGAAAGTGGTAATTTTGATGAGTAATTGAAAATCACAAATTAAAGCAAATAAATGGAGAATATCTTAACTATAATTCCTTTTACTAGGTTTATTTCAATAGCTAAAATATTCAAGTCCATTCAGGCAAGATTCAAGGTTCCTATTCCCACAGTAATGTCTAAGAACTCAGTCCATTTTTTATTTCAAAATCCAAAGAGAATTTAAATTGATGATAAAACCAAGGAGTTAAGCATATGTATGGGATCAAGCCTGTTTTTTTAGCAATCTTTATCACAAGCGTTCATACACATTCTACATTTCATTCAATAGATAATACACATGAATAAATTTTAAAAGAATATATGAACTAATAATGTTCCAAATTTACACAAAGATAGGGAATATGAAAAAAGGACTAGAAGGAGAAGAAATTTTAAGAGATTTCATTGTGTTTTCTCCCCTTAAATCAAAATCAATACTTTTCAATGTTTCAATACTAAGAAGTAAATAAGAGCCAAATTTCCCACCCCCAAAATAATAAAAATATAGCAAAAGCTTTATCACTAGACCTTTTTTTAAATGGAGTATCCAAAAGCTAGAGATACACCAAAGTCCATTTATTCCGTTCTCTAGAACCTGATTCTATAGTTTGGATTTTTTTTAAGTCCCTTTTAAAGAACAGTAATAATTATACAGTTAAGTAGCAATTTGAAATTTGCAAACCATTTTACATAATTATTTCTTTTAAACAAACACCTAAGGCAAATACTACAGGTATTCTTGTTTTGTAGGTAAGGAAACTAAGGATGTAAAATATCATATGAAATCCTCAAAGTCGGTTATTAAATATTAGACATAGGATTTTTTTTTTAAATCTGTCTTAGAATCAAAACCAATTATCAGTTACAAGGCAGAAGAGGAGCAAGGTCTAGACAATTAGGGTTAGTGACTTGCCCAGAATTACCTAGCTAAGAATTATCTAAGGCCACATTTGAACCAGGACCCCATTTCCAGGTAGGGTTCACTATCCACTGAGCCCCTAGCTACCCCTAAACAAAGGATTCCAATCTAAGTCTCTCCCAACTCAATAGCCAATACTCTATGCATACAAAACAATTTCTAATTAATCTCATATTATTTTATGATCCTGAAAAGCACATACATCATTACATGTCTTCTTCAAAATATAGTTATATAAAAGATAGTATCCATCTTATCTATGATAAAACTAAGATAAGAGGAAGTCATGTGATTAAACTTAACTCACAGAGCTAACTGATACTGATGCCAAGAACTTACCCTGCCACTCTCCTGATTTTTCAAATAATGAATGGCTGATTATTCAATTTCTGTATTATCCAGTTTTGTTTCATGTATCCTACATCTACATCTATAGTCTAATCTTTGGGGGCATTTCAATGCTTGTTAGCACCTTTCCTAGAAGACTAGAAAGAAGAGGAAAAGGGGAAGAAATCCAAATGAATTCAAAATAGCCTATGCTCTAATATTATAAAAATATAAGATGCAATGAAAATAACATCTAAGAAGATACTTCAAGACGATTCATTATTTTTAATGTCTGTCTGTCTGTCTGTCTGTCTGTCTCTCTCTCTCTCTCCCCCTCCATCAAGATACATCCAGACATCTATCCCTATTACTCATACATAGAACTTGTAACAACTAAAAGCATAGATCATTTTTGAGAGATTCAAAGAACAAGTGGGAAAGGACAGAAAATGAGAAAACTAAACTATCTCTTACATAAATTTTACATCTTTCCCAACATCTAGCACAGCATGCTATACAATGAATGTGTAATTAACAAATGGTCATTAACTGATAAATTATTTTTAATTAAAATGCTTCAATTTTAATACAAAAAGGAAAACTAATATTGAATTTTACTCACCAGAAATGTCCATGAATGCTCGATCCCAAAATTCATCTACTGTGTAACACTCTGCAGATGTAATATTGACTGAAAGAACAATATCATCCTCCACATACTTTAATATGAGATTATTTATAACAATATTGACATTATTTACAACTCGTCTAATCAAACTCTGCACATAGCCTGAAAAAGGGGAAAAAAAGGAAAAAATAATTCAATTACCTAGAAGTCTTTTATTAAATTCTCTTGCAATCTTGTAGATAACTTTCTAAAAGATAAAATATTTCATTTAAGAGCCATCTAACCTTTTCTAGGATAATAAACATAGAACCCAAGGAAAACAAGGAATTCAAGTTTAAAATTCATGGAGGGAAAAAATCCACTGCATAAATAGCATATAAATTATAACAAAGCTCTTTCCTCCATTATAACATACCAGTGCTTTCTTAATTTCATTATAATATATCTTTTATGGTAAATCATCCCTTATTATTAAGCCTATATACAAGAGTTTTCACAAAAAACATTATACAATTATTAAATATAAAGAATTTGAGTAGGTACCTAGTTATTTGTCTCCTCCATTAGAACATGAGCTCCTTTAGTAAAGCAGAGATTATATGTGTCTTTTTTTTGTATTCCCTGTAATTACTAGAGTGCCTATCTAGAATTCTCTACCAAACATTAGCTATTTTTTCACCTTGGAACTTCATTCCTGACTATAGTCTTCTTATTCTAAAATACCTTTCTACCCTTTATTCCTCTCCTCCCAACGTCTCCATCTTGGGGAGAAGCACAGGCAGTCAACATTCATTTCTGTCCTACAAATGTGTCTGACTCTAGATTTTGTCATCATCCTCTCCTTCTCTACTCGTCAACTTCTTTTGATATATTGACTTCTCCAATTAGAATGCAAACTCCTTTTAGAGCAGAGAAAGTCTTTCTTTTTGCATGTATTTCTATCTTCTATGCTTGGTTAGCACAGAGCCTGACAAGAGAGCTTTTAATAAATGTTTGTTGACAGTGTGCTTATGGTATAATAGAAAAGAAGTTTGGCCTATAATGAAGCTAACTGTACTTCTTTTAAATAAATTTCTCTCACTTTCCTCCCCACTAAATAATCTAATCAAAAAAAAGGAACTTTGAGGATGTAAACCTCAAATTTCCTTAGACTTATAAATGTTGGAAATTTCACCATTGGGATATTTCATACTTGGAAAATTTCTTACTGATAGTCTATTGGAATGGGAACCCCATTGGCATGAGAGGTTCCTTCTCTTCCCTTCTTAAGATTACTTTAGGACAGAAACCTTTTGCTGAACAATGGAAAGGACTTTGACCTATGCTTAAGCATAGAACAGGAATTTCTTTGAGTCTTGATTGATTTTAGAATTGATACAATGGAGATACTTGGAATAAATCTCCACCCTATTCAGTCCTAATAGGATTGAGTAAGGGCTGCAGCCTAGATCAAAATTTAATTATTCCAATCTCTACCATACTCAAGTTAACAGGATTTAGAAAGGGCTGTAGCAAAGGAGTAAAGATTTAATCATTTGAAAATATGACCTTCAACAGACATGTGCAAAAGCCAGAAACCTCTGGGCGGTCCTGAGTTAAGCTAGAGCCTCCATTGGCAGAGGGAAATTGATGAAGAGTGATTGGTAGATGGGAGAAAGGAGGGGAGGAACTTGGATGGTGTCCTTAAAGATAGGGGGTCTGAAGACTCGAGGGTTGGAGGTTTTGGTCGGTGTGGTTCCGGGGCTCTGAGAAGGCTTGCTCTGAAGGAAGCTGAAGGTGGGGGCCCCTGAGACTGTTTCTCCATTTTGGACACGTGAGTAATAGGGACTGGTCTCTTTTCTTTGCTCCAGCTATCTAAGGGCTTGGGCCTTTTGGCCCAGCCTAAACAGAAGGGGTATTTAAGCCCTATTCCCTTCTCTCCCCTTTCTCTCTCTCTCTCTATCTCTAATTCCTTTCTTACTCCTATTGTAATTAAACTCCAAAAAAGGCTGACGGCTGACTTGAGTTTTTCATTTAGGAATTACATAGCTGATTCCTTGGCGACCTTAAATTAATATATATCAGTCCTTTAAAGTGATTCCCTTGTTACAAGGAAAAGGAAAAAAGTAACTAAAGTGTTAGTATAGAATGGTAGATTCACACCCCTACTTCCACCAACAAATTTATCAGAACATGGTGATTGAATTTCCTTCAACTCTAGGTTCTACAAAATTGTAATCTAATATATGGTAAGTAATTATAATTAAATTATATGAAAACCCAAACTGCACCCCCCTAGTGCAAATTACAAAGGAATTTTAACACTAAGATATTATAATAGAGATTCAGTCATTCATTCAATCACCACTTCTTGTTGTTCATTCTTCATTTCTAAAGAGGACGAATGATATCACAAAGTGATGCCTTGACTTCTGAGTGAACTGAATTTAAATGAGGCTGAATTTCCCAAAATCATCAGTGTTCCTCTCTCTTCCAAAGTCACTGAATTCCAACGACAAGACAAAAGTCACAGTGACTGCCAATAGCCCAGAATGTAGTGGATGGGGTTCATACCAGGAATACAAGGATGCTTCAATATTTAGAAAACCATCCACATAATTGACCATATTAACAAGCAAAATGACAAAAATCACATGATTATCTCAATAGATGCAGGAAAAGCCTTTGATAAAATACAACACCCATTCCTATTGAAAACACTACAAAGTATAGGAATAGAAGGGCCTTTCCTAAAAATAATAAACAGTATATATTTAAAACCATCAGCAAACATCATCTGCAATGGGGATAAACTCGAAGCCTTCCCAATAAGATCAGGAGTAAAACACGGATGCCTATTATCACCTTTACTATTTAATATTGTACTAGAAACACTAGCAGTAGCAATTAAAAAAGAAAAAGAAATTGAAGGCATCAAAATAGGCAAGGAGGAGACCAAGTTATCACTCCTTGCAGATGATATGATGATTTACTTAAAGAATCCTAGAGAATCAACCAAAAAGCTAGTGGAAAAAATCAACGACTTTAGCAAAGTTGCAGGATACAAAATAAACCCGCATAAGTCATCAGCATTTCTATATATCTCCAACCCAGTTCAGCAGCAAGAATTAGAAAGAGAAATTCCATTTAAAGTCACCCGAGACAATATAAAATACTTAGGAATCTACCTACCGAAACAAACATAAGAACTATATGAACACAACTACAAAACACTCTCCACACAATTAAAACTAGATCTAAAAAACTGGAAAAACATTGATTGCTCATGGGTGGGACGAGCTAACATAATAAAAATGACCATCTTACCCAAACTGATCTATCTATTTGGTGACATACCCATTGAACTTCCAAAAAACTTTTTTACTCAATTAGAGAAAACCATAACAAAGTTCATTTGGAAGAACAAAGGATCAAGGATATCCAGGGAAATAATGGGGAAAAAAATACAAAGGAAGGTGGCCTTGCAGTCTCAGATCTCAAACTATATTACAAAACAGTGGTCATCAAAACAATTTGGTACTGGCTAAGAGACAGAAAGGAGGATCAGTGGAATAGACTTGGCGTAAATGACCTCAGCAAAACAGTCTATGACAAACCCAAAGAGCCCAGCTTTTGGGACAAAAATCCACTATTTGAGAAAAACTGCTGGGAAAATTGGAAAACAGTGTGGGAGAGACTAGGTTTGGATCAACACCTCACACCCTATACCAAGATAAACTCAGAATGGGTGAATGACCTGAACATAAAGAAGGAAACTATAAGTAAATTAGGTGATCACAGAAGAGTACAAATGTCAGACCTGTGGGAAGGGAAAGATTTTAAAACCAAGCAAGACTTAAGAGTCACAAAACGTAAAATAAATAATTTTGACTACATCAAATTAAAAAGCTTCTGTACAAACAAAACCGATGTAACTAAAATTAGAAGGGAGGCAACAAATTGGGAAACAATTTTCATAACAAAAACCTCTGACAAAGGTATAATTACTCAAATTTATAGAGTTAAACTAGTTGAACAAAAAATCAAGGTATTCTCCAATTGAAAAATGGGCAAGTGACATGAATAGGCAGTTTTCAGTTAAAGAAATCAAAACTATTAATAAGCATATGAAAAAAATGTTCTAAATCTGTTATAATCAGAGAGATGCAAATCAAAACAACTCTGAGGTATCACCTCACACCTAGCAGATTGGCCAACATGACAGCAAAGGAAAGTAATGAATGCTGGAGGGGATGTGGCAAAGTCGGAACACTAATTCATTGCTGGTGGAGTTGTGAATTGATCCAACCATTCTGGAGGGCAATTTGGAACTATGCCCAAAGAGCACTAAAAGAATGTCTGCCCTTTGATCCAGCCATACCACTGCTGGGTTTGTACTCCAAATAAATAATAAGGAAAAAGACTTGTACAAGAATATTCATAGCTGCACTCTTTGTGGTGGCAAAAAAAAATTGGAAAATGAGGGGATGTTCCTCAATTGGGGAATGGCTGAACAAATTGTGGTATATGTTGGTGATGAAATACTATTGTGCTAAAAGGAATAATAAAGTAGAGGAATTCCATGGAGACTGGAACAATCTCCAGGAAGTGATGCAGAGTGAAAGGAGCAGAACCAGGAGAACATTGTACACAGAGACTGATACACTGTGGAATCGAACGTAATAGACTTCTCCATTAATGGCAATACAATGTCCCTGAACAATCTGCAGGGATCTATAAGAAAAAAAAACTATCCTCAAGTAGAGGACAAACTGTGAGGGTAAAAACACCAAGGAAAAGCAACTGTTTGACTAGGGGGTGGAGGAGATATAATTGAGGAGAGAAGCTAAATGAGCACCCTAACGCAAATACCGACAACAACGAAATGGGTTCGGAGCAAGGACACATGTTATACCCAGTGGAATTGCACCTTGGCTAGGAGAGGGGTGGCGGGAGGAGGGGGAGGAAAAGAAAATGATCTCTGTTTCCAATGAATAATGTATGAAAATGACCAAATAAAATAATGTTTAAAAAAAAGAGAGAGAGACTTCCAGGTAAGCATGGCTGCAGAGTAGACACGGCTTGCTTCCTTTTCTCAGACCCAACGACACAGAAGACCGCAAAAGACCCTCCCAAAATAAAAAACAACCATCCTCATAAGAACAGATAGACACCACAACAAAGCGAAGCTCTGAAGGTAGGTGGGATTCCGGCACCTCCACAATATAAGGGAAAGAAAAGCTGACCCACCCTCCCCTCCCCCACCAAACAGCCAGAGACAGAGCTAAAGTCAGCACTGGCCAGAATCAACAACTGAGGGAGGATCAGTCCAGGACTGAACAACAAGCAGCCCCAGGTCTGGGGACCTAAATAAGATAAGGTCCTTCTCCTAAGAGTACTAAAACCTGAAACCCCGGCAGGTGGGCTAGGGGAGCACAGATCTCAGGCACCCAGAACTAGCACGCTGTAATCACTGAGTGCGCAAAGGGATCTCCTGACATGAACAAGGAGCACATACAGGTCTTGGGAGTTAGCTAAGACCACCAAAGACTTTCACCTGAGAGCACTAACTCCCAAAACGCCAGCAAGCAGAGGAGGGCAGTCCCTGGGCCTCACCAGGAAGACAGCACAGCTGCAGAGAACCTAGAATTAGCCTGAGACTAAAGCCTTGACCATTAGACCATTATACTGAGGGCAAGTACTACTCATTTAGATTTCTGACTGGAAAGGGGAGGAAAGAGGAAAAAAAAACACAGAGATGGCAAATTGTATCCAAGAACCCCAACACCAAGAAGAGCAAGAAGAAGGGGGTGACTTTGGATACATTTTATGGAGGGAAAATACAAAAAGCAGAGTTAATAGCAGAAGAGGAAGCTCAAACAAATGCTCCAAAACCTTCCAAAAAAATGGAAATTGTCCATAAGCTCTTGAAGAATTTAAATTGGAACTTATCAAAAAGATGGAAGTCTTCTGGCAGGAAAAATGGGAAATAATACAAAAGGAACTCAGCAATCCGAAGCACGAAAAAACACAACTACAAAAACAGCTTGAGGCCTCAAATAGCACGATAGAACAAACTGAAAAGGAAAACCAGGCTTTAAAGGTCAGAATCAGGCAAGTGGAAGACAATGATCTTGCAAAAGAGCAAGAATTAATAAAGCAAAGCCAAAAGCCTAAGAAATTAGAAGAGAACATAAAATATCTCACTGACAAGGTGACAGACCTGAAAAATAGAAGGAGAGACAATCTGAGAATAATTGGCCTACTAGATAAGCCAGAAATAAATAGTAATCTTGACATCATAATAAAAAATATCATCAAAGCAAACTGCCCAGAGATTCTAGAAGAAGGGGGCAACACAGGCATTGAAAGGGTTCACAGAACACCCTCTACACTAAATCCCCAAAAGACAACTCCCAGGAATGTAATTCCCAAATTCCAAAGCTTTCAAGTAAAAGAAAAAATCTTACAAGAAGCCAGAAAAAGACAATTTAAATATAAAGGAATGCCAATCAGGGTCACACAAGACCTTGCAATTTCCACTCTGAATGACCATGAGGCATGGAACATGATTTTCAGAAAGGCAAAAGAGCTGGGTATTCAACCAAGAATCAGCTATCCATCAACACTGACTATATACTTCCAGGGGAAACTATGGGCATTCAACAAAATAGAATATTTCCAAGTTTTTGTAAAGAAAAGACCAGAGCTCTGTGGAAAGTTCAACATCCAAACACAAGAACAAGGAAAACTTGAAAAGGTAAATATGAAGGAAAGGGAAAAGGAGAAAAATGTTATTTTTTTCTTTTATTCAAACTCTCTTCTATAAGGACTACATTTGTATCAAATTATATATATTAATATGTGAGGAAAATATAATATGTAACTCTCAAAAATTGCATGCATCATTAGAGTAGTTAGAAGAATGACGCATAGGGAATGATTGGGGCATTAAGACAATATGGAGAAAAGGGGGGTGAAAGAAAGAAAAAGGGAGGGGGTGAAATCATTGATGGTACTAAGATATACTTCAAGAAATAGAAAAAAAACAAAATAGAATAATCTTTCTCACACAAAGATACACATGGGAAGGGGAAGGGAAGGAATTTCCTATAGGGAGGAGAGGAAGAAAGTCCTAACTGGTATTACTTAAACCTTTCTCAGTGAAATCAACTCGGAGAGCTTAGAACATCTAGATCCACTCGAATCTTGAACTTTATCTTATCCAGCAGGGTAAGAGACAAGGGGAAATTAAGGAGGGGAGGGAGGAGGGAGTATAAAAAGGGAGGGAAGGAAAGGGGGAGGGGAAGGGGGGAAAGGGAGGGGCTATAAAGGGAAGTATATCAAGGGAAGGGACTAGGGGGACTAATATAAAGTAAATTACTGGTTTAAAAGGTTATAGCTAAAGAAGAAAGGTCAGAATTAGGGGAGGATATCAAAATGCCAGGGAATCCACAAGTGACAATCATAACTTTGAACGTGAATGGGATGAACTCGCCCATAAAACATAGATGAATAGCAGAATGGATTAGAATCCAAAACCCTACTATATGTTGTCTTCAAGAAACACATATGAGGTGGGTTGATACTCACAAGGTTAGAATTAAAGGATAGAGTAAGACCTTCTGGGACTCAACTGATAGAAAGAAGGCAAGAGTTGCAATCATGATATCTGACAAAGTCAAAGCACAAATAAACCAGATCAAAGGGGATAGGGAAGGTAAATATATTCTGTTAAAAGGGAGTATAGACAATGAGGAATTATCACTAATCAACATCTATGCACCAAATGGTATAGCACCCAAATTTCTAATGGAAAAACTAGAAGAATTGAAGGAGGAAATAGACAGTAAAACCATATTAGTGGGAGACTTGAACCATCCACTATCAAATTTAGATAAATCAAACCAAAAAATAAATAAGAAAGAGTTAAAAGATGTGAATGAAATCTTAAAAAATGAGAGTTAATAGACATATGGAGAAAAATAAATAGGGACAAAAAGGAATACACCTTCTTCTCAGCACCATATGACACATTCATTAAGATAGATCATACACTAGGTCACAGAAACATGGCATACAAATGCAGAAAAGCAGAAATAATAAATGCAACCTTTTCAGATCATAAGGCAATAAAAATAATGATCAGTAAGGGTACATGGAGACCCAAATCAAAAATTAATTGGAAATTAAATAATATGATACTCCAAAATCTGTTAGTTAGAGAAGAAATCATAGAAACAATTAATAATTTCATTGAGGAAAATGACAATGGTGAGACATCCTTTCAAACCTTATGGGATGCAGCCAAAGCAGTATGTAGAGGAAAATTCATATCCTTGAGTGCATATATTAACAAATTAGGGAGGGCAGAGATCAATGAATTGGAAATGCAAATCAAAAAACTTGAAAGAGAACAAATTAAAAACCCCCAGAAGAAAACCAAACTAGAGATCCGAAAAATTAAGGGAGAAATTAATAAAATCAAAAATGATAGAACTATTAAAGTAATAAAAAAGACTAGAAGCTGATACTTTGAAAAAACAGACAAAATAGACAAAGTACTGGTCAATCTAATTTAAAAAAGGAAAGAAGAAAGGCAAATTAACAGCATCAAAGATGAAAAGGGGGACCTCACCTCCAACGAAGAGGAAATTAAGGCAATCATTAAAAACTACTTTGCCCAACTATATGACAATAAATATACCAACCTAGGTGATATGGATGAATATTTACAAAAATATAAATTACCTAGATTAACAGAAGAAGAAATAGAATTCTTAAATAATCCTATATAAGAAAAAGAAATCCAACAGGCCATCAAAGAACTCCCTAAGAAAAAATCCCCAGGGCCTGATGGATTCAAAAGTGAATTCTATCAAACATTCACAGAACAGCTAATCCCAATACTATACAAACTATTTGACATAATAAGCAAAGAGGGAGTTCTATCAAATTCCTTTTATGACACAAACATGGTACTGATTCCAAAGCCAGGCAGGTCAAAAAAGGAGAAAGAAAACTATAGACCAATCTCCCTAATGAATATAGATGCAAAAATCTTAAATAGGATACTAGCAAAAAGACTCCAGCAAGTGATCAGGAGGATCATTCACTATGATCAAGTAGGATTTATACCAGGAATGCAGGGCTGGTTCAATATTAGGAAAACCATCCACATAATTGACCATATCAACAAACAGACAAAAATCACATGATTATCTCAATAGATGCAGAAAAAGCCTTTCATAAAATACAACACCCATTCCTATTAAAAACACTAGAAAGCATAGGAATAGAAGGGTCTTTCCTAAAAATAATAAACAGTATCTATTTAAAACCATCAACCAACATCATATGCAATGGGGATAAACTCGAAGCCTTCCCAATAAGATCAGGAGTGAAACAAGGATGCCCATTATCACCTCTATTATTTAATATTATACTAGAAACACTACCAGTAGCAATTAAAAAAGAAAAAGAAATTGAAGGCATCAAAATAGGCAAGGAGGAAATCAAGCTATCGCTCTTTGAGGATGAAAAGATGGTCTACTTAAGGAATCCTAGAGAATCAACCAAAAAGCTAGTTGAAATAATCAACAACTTTAGCAAAGTTGGAGGTTACAAAATAAATCCACATAAGTCATCAGCATTTCTATATATTTCCAACACAGCTCAGCGGCAAGAATTGGAAAGAGAAATCCCATTCAAAATCACCTTAGACAAAATAAAATACTTAGGAATCTATCTCCCAAGACATACACAGAAACTATATGAACACAACTACAAAACACTCTCCACACAATTAAAACTAGACTTGAGCAATTGGAAAAATATTCACTGTTCATGGGTAGGACGAGCCAATATAATAAAAATGACCATCCTACCCAATCTTATTTATCTATTTAGTGACATACCCATTGAACTTCCAAAAAACTTTTTTACTCAATTAGAGAAAACCATAACAAAGTTCATTTGGAAGAAAAAAGGGTCATGGATATCCAGGGAAATAATAAAAAAAAATACAAAGGAAGGTGGCCTTGCAGTCCCAGATCTCAAACTCTATTATAAAGCAGTGGTCATCAAAACAATTTGGTACTGGCTAAGAGACAGAAAGGAGGATCAGTGGAATAGACTTGGGGTAAGTGACCCCAGTAAGACAGTATATGACAAACCCAAAGAGCCCAGCTTCTGGGACAAAAGCCCACTATTTGAGAAAAACTGCTGGGAAAACTGGAAGACAGTGTGGGACAGACTAGGTTTGGATCAACACCTCACACCCTACATCAAGCTAAACTCACAATGGGTGAATGACTTGAACATAAAGAAGGAAACTATAAGTAAATTAGGTTATCACAGAATAATATACATGTCAGACCTGTGGGAAGGAAAAGACTTTAAAACCAAGCAAGACATAGAAAGAGTCACAAAATGTAAAATAAACAATTTTGATTACATCAAATTTAAAAGTTTTTGTACAAACAAAACCAATGCAACCAAATTGAGAAGGGAAGCAACAAATTGGGAAATAATTTTCATAACAAAATCTTCTGACAAAGGTCTAATTACTCAAATTTATAAAGAGCTAAATCAATTGTATAAAAAAATCAAGCCATTCTCCAATTGATAAATGGGCAAGGGACATGAACAGGCAGTTTTCAGCCAAAGAAATCAATACTATTAGTAAGCACATGAAAAAGTGTTCTAAATCTCTTATAATCAGAGAGATGCAAATCAAAACAACTCTGAGGTATCACCTCACACCTAGCAGATTGGCTAATATGACAGCAAAGGAAAGTAATGAATGCTGGAAGGGATGTGGCAAAGTCGGGACATTAATTCATTGCTGGTGGAGTTGTGAATTGATCTAACCATTCTGGAGGGCAATTTGGAACTATGCCCAAAGGGCACTAAAAGACTGTCTGCCCTTTGATCCAGCCATACCACTGCTGGGTTTGTACCCCAAATAAATAATAAGGAAAAAGACTTGTACAAGAATATTCATAGCTGCACTCTTTGTGGTGGCCAAAAATTGGAAAATGAGGGGATGCCCTTCAATTGGGGAATGGCTGAACAAATTGTGGTATATGTTGGTGATGGAATACTATTGTGCTAAAAGGAATAATAATAAAGTGGAGGAATTCCATGGAGACTAGAATAACCTCCAGGAAGTGATGCAGAGCGAAAGGAGCAGAACCAGGAAAACATTGTACACAGAGACTGACACACTGTGGTACAAGAGAACGTAATGGACTTCTCCATTAGTGTCAATACAACGTCCCTGAACATTCTGCAGGGATCCAGAAGAAAAAAACACTATCCACAAGCAAAGGACAAACTGTGGGGGTAAAAACACCAAAGATAAGCAACTGCTTGACTACAGGGGTAGAAGTGACAGGAATGAGGAGAGACTCTAAACACCCTAATACAAATACCAACAACATAGAAATGGATTTGAAGCAAGGACACATGGGATACCCAGTAGAATTGTGCATTGGCTAGGTGAGGGCTATTGGGAGGGGGAGAGGATAAGAAAAGGATCTTTGTTTCCAAGGAATATTATTTGAAAATGACCAAATAAAATAATGTTTAAATTGGGTGGGGGGGAGGAAGAATGTAGTGGATAACCTTGAAGTCTTCAATCTCTGAACAAGCTCTAAGCTTACTTCACAGAGACTGTTTCAGCCACCTTCATGGCTGTTGCAACAAATGGTTCTCATCTGTCCATTTTGCCAGAGAAAGTCTTCATATTCTTGGATTAGACATCCCCCTATCTCACAGATGGGTGTGAGGTCTGTCAATTTACTTTCATCCATTTATGCATCAAATACTGTGCTAGGTACAAGAAAAGACACACAATGAAAAGGAAGACATGAGCTCTGCCTTCAGAGAGCTAAGGGAAGTACCTGCTATGTACCAGACACTATTCCTAAACACTTTACAAATATTATCTCTTTTTTCCTCACAACAACCCTAGAAGGTAAGTGCTATTGCTATCCTCTTTGCTGTTGAAGAAATTGAGGTAGAAGTTAAGTAGCCTACCCAGGATCACATAATTAGTATGTAAATAAGGCTAAATGAGAACTAATTCTTCCTGACTATAGGCCCAAAGATGTATCCACTGTGCCACTAAGTTGCCTACTAAAAATATAGCAGCACATGACTATAATATCTAAACAACAAAAACATAATAAATTTAAAGTAAAATAGATAACCTCATAAATATAAATAATTACTTGAGGTCCAAGGAATGAAAGATAATTTTTAGAAAGGCAAGCTCATAGCTGTGTTATGCTGGGTAAGTCACTTAACCTCAATTGTCTAGCCCTTACTGCTCTCTTCTACCTTAGAAATGAAACTTAGCATGGATTCTGAGACAGAACCTAAGAGTTTAAAAAAAGAAAAAGGAATAGAAGAAAAACAAGCTCTTTGAGAGTAAGGATTGTTTTAGTCTTCGTATTTGTTTATCCCCAGTCCCTGGCACAGTATTTGACACATAACAGATACTTAATAAAATGGTCAATTAACAGGAAGTATTAGAAAAGGTGGTTTTCCAGCAGATCTTAAAAGAATGTCCAGCATTTCAAAAAGTGCAGATTATAAAGGGCAAAATGGGATTGAAGAATTGCTAACATATAGAGAAAAAGTATGATTAAAAGAAAGCTAGCACTAAATTTGGAAAGACCATGCCAATGAAAGTTGAACTAAAAAATGGCACAGAGAGAAGATAGAAATATAAGAGAAGACTGAAAAGGTAAGAAGGCACCAGGTTGTTAAAGGGTGTTAATGCCAGGTTAAGGGATACAGACTCCACTTGGCAAACAATGAGAAGATACTGAAGAAAGAAGTAAAGTTAGTTTTGTGTAAAAAGGAGAAGGCAGAGCCATCTAGTGAAAGAAGAATTACATTTAGAAATAGAAAATCTAGAGGTGGAATCAAGATGGCGGCTTAATAGCAGCAAAATCTGATAATCTTTCCAAACCAATCTTTTAAAAGGGCCTCAGTGCTTGCTGCATCAGCACATATGCTAAAAAGTGCCTCAAAATAATAGGAGTCAAAAACCAACATCAAGACAGAGTGAGGGAGCTCTCCTTCTGAATACAACTTGAAAGATAGGCAGAGAGTTGATTTTTACAGGATAAGGGAGAACCAGAAGAAAAACTGCACACAGAGGAGTGCTGGCCAACTCCCCCTGCCATCTGCTGTGCGAAGTTCCATGACTGGGCACAGGCCAACTTTAGAATCCTGGGACCTGGGCTACACCATCAAAAGAACACCTGAGATCCACCCCTTGAAATCCCAGATCCTGGCACCAACTCACAGTGAGGTCCGGAAGTCCATGGGCCCTTTCAAGCCTTCACTGCTACATTAAAAATCTAGCCCCAGAACAAAATTGCTCACAGTGCAGAGCCCTACAAGTCAGTACTAGAGGAGACAGAATTAGCAGCTTAAAGAATCCCCAATCCACAGCCAAAAAAAAAAAGGCCAGGAATGAGTAAATAGCACAAGAAACTCCTATCAAAAATTTCTATGACAACAAAGAACAAATCAAAGAATCGACAGCGGACAGACACTAAGATCCAAGCAACCACATGCAAAGTTTCAAAGAAAAATGGAAACCAGTCTCAAGGGCTGAAAGAACTCAAAAAAGAATTCAAAAATTAAATAAGGCAGGTCAAAGAAAAATGAGAAAAAAGTAGGGAAAAGATATAAGAGTAATTCAAAAAGAAAACAACAGCTTAGAGTCAGAAAACCTAAATTTGTATCCTGGCTCTGCTGCTTACTAAACTATAAGATCTTAGCCAATACCTTTTTCCTCTTTAGGGTTAAGGTACTGAGATTCCTCATTAACAAACTGACGATTTTAGACTCTATGATCTTGAAAGTATTTTCCAGATATAAATCCTATGGCCAATGATTAATTTGGCTATGATGTAAAAGATAACCTGGTAACTGTGAGGAAGTTTTTTTTAGTACTGTAGGCAGCCAATAAAAAGACCTTTGTTACAATGATGACATTAAAGCAGAAATGAAGGGAACAGATTCAAAAGATATCAAGGAGGAAATAATGACAGGATTTAGTGATCAAGAAGAGAAAGGAAGCAAGAAGACTCAAAAGTAGCACCTAGGAATCAAGCACAAGTGACTATAGTTACAACTCAAGGAAGCTGAACACCAAAATGAACATCAACCTTTATAAAGATCATTTTTCCCAAGAGGCAAGGACAATACCAATGACAACACATGTTAATGACTATATGATGAGTGCAAATAATCACAAAGTCAGGCAAGCTAGAACTGATAATAAGAGTATATCTTAAAGTGAAACAATGAATGCACATATCATGAGAATCATACAATATGGCTTATTGTAAAAGAATATTAACCAAAAAAAGTAGGAATGTGGGGAAACAATATTAACAGATATCAAACTGTAAAGCAGTATTAGGCAAAACAACTCAGTAGTAGTTTAAAAAAAAAGTAGGTCAAAGGAACAGATAAGCAAGAATTAGCAGCAAGTCATAAAAAAAAATGTGATTCAATCCAATAATGAAAATTTCAAGTATAAGGACCACTTCCTTTGACAAAAATTGCTGGGAAAACTAGAAAACAATTTGAAAGATTTTATGGAAGGTTAAGACATAAGTAAATTTATAATTATCATCATAGTAATAGTTATTAAACCCAAGGCTGATGAGATCAACAAGTATAGTATAGAAGAAAAGAAAGACCAGCTCTCAGGTTATAGGACATAACTTAGATGAAGATCAAGCAGATTAAGAGGGAGT
This sequence comes from Monodelphis domestica, assembly GCF_027887165.1. NCBI lineage: Eukaryota > Metazoa > Chordata > Mammalia > Didelphimorphia > Didelphidae > Monodelphis > Monodelphis domestica. The sequence continues at coordinate 172,059,622 of NC_077229.1, forward strand.
GGACTGAAAGATAGGAGGACAAAGAGAGATTAGTCACACACACAAACTAGAAAAGAAGAAAAGATAGACTAGCAGTGTCAAAGACCACAGAGCTATCAAGAAGGCTAAGACATTTTTAAAAGGCCACTGGATTTGGCAATTAAGAGAACACTGGTAATTTTGGAGAGAGCAGTTTTGATGAGATCAGAAGTCAAATTGTAAGAGATTAAGAAGTGAGAGGAGAGAAAAACAGAACCATCTGTAATAAATGGCCTTTTCAAGGAATTCAGCAGCAAAGCCAAGAAAATAAAATGCAATAGTTAGCAGGGAGGGGAAATATCAAGTAAAGGTTTTATGAGGATGGGGGAAGACACAGGAATGTTTGTAGACAGGAGGGAATGAGCAAGAATGAAAGACTGAAAGAGAGAATGATATAGGGAGCAGTCTTTTGGAAGAAGCAGGATGCAATGGGATTGCCGTTGGTTAGGGAAAGTTAGAGGAGTTAGCCTGGGTAAGGAGTCGGGTGATTTCTTCATTTGAGACAAAGATGAATAAGAAGATAGTGTCAGAAAGCATCTGAGAGATAGAACACAGAACTCACAGTGAATGGCCTCAACATTTTTTCTGTAAAATATGAAACAAGATTTTCAGCCAAGAGAGGGAGAAGAGGGAAGGGAAATCATGGAAGGTTTAGGGGAGAATGAAAAAATTTGGAAGAATTGCTAAGGAGAATTGGATAGTGAGATAAAGGAAGGCATAGCAGAACTTCCTAGTGAGAGCCCAGTGAGGGCCAAGTTGAGTTTGTGTAACATAAATTTGCAGTGGACCCATTCAGAATGGTTGTGTGATTTTTCTCCACCTTCCTTCAGTAGCATAAGTGTAAGAACAAAGGTGACATTAGATGGTGGGAGTGATCTAAAACTGAGGGTTGGCAGGGTACAACAGGAAATATCAGAGAGCCATGGACATGAGAATAAGACAGTAGATAGCTGAAGTAATTCACCAAGAAATCAAAATGAAGAAAAGAAGACAGTGGCTAGTCCAGAGGAGATGGCCTAGACAAAGAAAACTTAGGGACTGGAAGATTGGAGGTCATGATGAAATCAAAAGAGTAGGAAGATAGGAACTTTACAAGAGATCTCTTAACTGCCAAATCTAAAGGACTTTTTCAAATCCTCATCCTTCTTGATCTCTCTGACAACTGCTTCTTCCTGATACCCTTTTCTCTCTAAGTTTTCATGACACTACTCTTCCTGGTTATGCTACTTGTCTCACCGCTCCTCAGGTTCCTTTTCTAGTCCTTCATCCAAGTGCCAGCTAGCTGTGGGTGTTCCATAGGACTGTATTCTGGGATATGTTTTTTTTCTCCCTCTCTACTATTTTGTTTGATGATACATCAGTTCCTATAGATTCAATTATCTCTATGCTGATGATTCTGAAATCTACTTGTCCACTCCTAGTCTCTCTTCTGACCTCTAAACTCACATCTCCAATGGTCAATTATGTGAAACTTGATGTCACATAGACATGTAACCAAAACATGTCCAAAACTGAACTTATTATCTTTCCCCCCCCAAAAAAACCAAGCCCCTCTTAAACTTCCCTAATGCTATCAGGGGCACCATCATCCTCCCAGCAATTTGGGTTCACAACCTAGTTATTATTTTTGACTCCCAACTGTGATTTTTAGATTTTCCCCATCTTGCTTAGTCTAGCACCCAAGGATGTACACACCCATAGTATATGGGCATGTGCTAACAAATGACAAATCAGAAACAACTGACTGTCCCGTGGGCTGTCCTAAACTTGAGCCACCATTGGCACATGTGAGACGCAGGAAGTTAAGTAGAGAACTGCCTTTGCAGTTCTCGTGACTTCCTGTGGAGAGGGTTAGGCGCCAGTTAGATCCTGGAACTCGAGCTCCCACAGACAGTTTTCCTTCAATCAGTCACATGAGTGAAAAGGACTGACTCCCCTTTCCCTTGGCTCTCAGGGGAAGGCTGCCCTTGGCCAAAGCCTTGAACTCCTGCCTGGCTCAGCCTGAGCAGAAGCAATTTGAGTTAACTCTTTCTCTCTCTCTCTCTTTCTTAAGTTCTTCCTCCTATTGTAATTAAATCACCATAAAATTCCATCCTGACTTGAGTGTTTCATTTAGGATTTTAAGAAATTAAAATCCTTGGTGACCAACAATTGTTATATTCAGTTTCAAGCATAAATTTACTCTTTACACAACTCTCTTTCATCCCATATTAAATCAGTTGCTAAGACCTAGCAGTTTTACCTTAGTAACATCTCTCATATATGTCACCTTCTCTCCTCTGACATTTCTATCACCATGGTTCAAAAACTAATGACCTCACACCTAAACCTCTGAAACAATGTGCTGACATTTCCTAGCTGTATGACCCTGGGCAAGTCACTTATTCCCCATTGCCTGGTCCTTACTATTCTTCTGCCTTAGAACCAATATACAGTATTGATACTAAGATGGAAGGTATGGGTTTTAAAAAAAAAAAAGAAATAGTACATTGGATTCTCTTCCAAGCCTTAACTTTTCCCCACTCCAATTCATGCTCTACTAAGGTTTTAAAGCAGGTCTAACCTCATCAGTACCACTTTCCATTCAACAAATTCCAATGATTCCCTCTCAACTCCAAAATCTCATATAAAATCTTGTTTGGTTTTTAAAGCCTTACAATCTAGCTCCTTCCAACTAACAAAGGAAGCAGAAAATGAAGAGTACATGTGTTCCATAGGTAATCATATAACAAAAGAAGGCTCTCAAGATACTTCACAGACCTCCTGTGGATAACTTATTAGGAAGACAAAGATAAATGTCAAACACAACAAAATGGCATGAAGGAAGGAAGCAAGGGGGTAAGGGGGAGGATGGTAAAGAGAAAGGGGAAGCATTTCTAAATTAGCTATGATGTGCTAAGCACATTTTACAAATATTATCTCATTTGCTCTTCATAACAACTCTGTAAGGTAGGTGCTATTACAACACTCATTTTAAAGTTGAGGAAATTGAAAGAAATAAAGGTTATATAACGTGCCCAGGGTCACACAACAAATAAGTGTCTGAAGCTGGATTTGAATTTTGGGTTTTCTGATCCCAGGTTCAGTGCTAGGAGATACAATTTATAGTATCAAAGGAAATAACCAAATCAAGATAACAATCTCAGAATCATCCTCAGCTCATTCTCCTTCAGCTTCCATGTCCATTAAGTTGCTAAGTCTTATTGATGCTACTTCAGAAATACCTCCTATATCCTTCTTCCCCTCCACTTACACAGCCACCATCCTAGTGCAGGGCCTACTTCATCTCTACCTTGGTAAAATTGCCTAGCATATAACAACTTAATAAATATTTATTGAAATTTTTCTCTTCTGCAATTACAACAACAATTACGGAAAGACATGCACATTGGTGAATTTTTAATGAAGCTGTGAACAACCATACTGGAAAGTTATTTGGAATTATGCAAATAAGTGACTTTGACCCAGAGATTCTTTTACTAAGCTCTGTAAAAATAATTTTAGTGTTGTGACTTAAAATTAATTTAATTGGTCACCAGGGAAAATCCCAAATAATAAAATCAAGTCAGGTGGAAATTATGGTGATTTTAATTATAAATATAGAGAGAAGGAATTAAGGAGAAGAGAAAGGGAGAGGGAAAGAGTTAATTTAAACTGCTCTGGCTCAGGTTGAGCCAGGCAGCAGTTAAAAGGCCTTGGCCAAAGGGGCCTCGATGAGCCCAAGGGAAAAGGAGTCAGTCTTATCACTCACCACTGAGCTCCTCCAGACTGAGTTCCTCGCCTGAACTGATTTCCCAGGCTGCTCTTATGACCCCTTTTTGAAGATCCTTTCTCTTGTGTCACCTCCCCTAAATTTTCAAGTCTACCAATCACAGCAGACGCTTTTCTACAGGACTGCCCATTATTTAGTTCTCACCTTCTTTGATTAGATTTTTGAGTTACTTAACACTTCTTTGTTTTTTTCACTTAAGTTCACCTTTTGTTAGTTACTTGACCTTTTTATGATTAATTTAACCTTTATAGGTACTTAACATCTTTTTGTATTAAGGTCTAAAAATAGACTTAGCTTAACTTCTAGCTTCACTATAAGGTCAGAACTAAGTATCTTCATTGTTCAATCAGGAGGTTATAACTTTATCTTCCCATAAAGTACTGTCTAAGTAGGGTGGAGTAATTTTAAAGTTCACAGCTTTTATCTTCAAAGGGCCACAGATAAGAAAAAACTCCCCATATAAATAAATATATATAGTAGCACTTTTGTATTAGAAGAGAATTGAAAACAAAGGAGATGTCCTTCACCTAAGAAATTAAACAAATTATAGCACAGGAACGTAATGAAAAACTCTTCAAAAAACAACTAATATGATAAATACAGAGAAGCAAGGAAATATTTATATAATCTAATGCAGAATTAACTAAGTAGAACAAAGAAAACCAAAATACAAAACTGCTACAATAACATAAATGGAAAGAATAATCATAACACAAATGAAAATGTTACTAAAAATGATAAAAAAGAAAAAGGAATGGTCCCAAAGAAGAAAAATGAGATTTCTCCACCCCATTCCTTTTTTGTCAAGGTAAGAGATCCACAACTGTGGAACACTCTGTGTGTGTGTGTGATTACATACAGATATTTTGATGTATTGATCAGTTTTTACTTATTTTTTCCTCTTGTTTTTAAACTTAATTTTTAAAGTTTTTATATAGGATAGCTCAATCATGAGGGACCAGAGTGGGAATATTACTAGTAAAAATTTTAACCATATAAAAAAATATCAATAAAAAAAGGTTTGTGTCAAAACTGCCATTTTTGCTGGAAAATGTGTGTAAAACAAGTCCCCTAAATCCACTCGCCATCTCAGTGACTTCCCAAAAAAGAATATCCTTTTCCTTAACATTTTCCTAAAAAAGAATAGAACTTCCTTAAGGATGGGATCTATCATACTTGTATAACCTAAGCCATACTATTTAGTAATGTAGGCTTACTGATTCTTCATAAAATTATTATCAAGCCTATTTATAACTCACAAAAGTAAACATTTTATAACTCATCATTAAATATATGCAAAAATATTATTTAAAACATAGAACTTTTTAAAACAAGTCATTTGGAGGGTGATATTTCTAGCATTTTCCACGTTACAGAATGTTTAAATGACTCATGGGCCCTAGAAACCTTAATAGTACCCTCTATAAGATAGTCCCTTATGGGTCATAAACAAAAAGTAAAATTTTCTCTATTTTAGTTTCAATTCTATGTTACAGCTATAAATAAATGTGAAAAAGTTAACATTGTTATGTGCCAAAGGAAATAATATCTTTATTACATTAAAAGCACAACAGAAGCTGAAAAGAATATGGCTCATTTTCCGTGAAGAGGCTAATCTTTTTAATCTGTAGAATGCCAATAAAACAATAACAGGCACATCCTTTTTTAAGACCATGCTCATCCTAAAAACAAACATTTGGCAGGCTTATACACATTCTTTAAAGTCATGACACATCAAATTTATTTTTAGCTATAATTAGTTTTTCTATTCATTTTTAATAGTCATCTGGTGGTTTTTCTTTTTAATTTAATGACTTTAATTTTAAAAAACTAAACTAAAGGAAGTCCTTCAGATCACTAAATAGTCCGTTCCTACGTGGAGCATATATGAGAAGATGATAAACAAAAAATTAAGATTAAGGATGAGCTGCAAACTTCATAACTCAAAGCAGCTACAATGTTGAAATAATGAAACCAATTTTATAATTCAATTTAAGAAATATTTATTAATTTTCTATTATGTATAAAGCCTTATGCTCACATTAGAAATCTAAAGACTAAAACATGGAACATTCCCCCCACTTTTTCTTGCTTTTTCTTTTTGGCAACATGGTTAATGTGGAATATCTTTTGCATGTTATGTATAATGTGTATCATATTTCTTTCCTTTTCAATAGATGGAGGAGGAAGTGGAAAGAGGGAGAGAATTTATAACTAAAAATAAAATTTTTTCATTTAAGAAAAAAGAAATTCCAAATGGTTGGATGCTGCAATGGATAGAATATCTATTGTCTCTAGGATCAAATATAAAATACTACTGGGAGTAGCTAAATGGCTCAGTATATAAAAAGCCAGGCCCTAAAGATGGGAGGTCCCAGGTTCAAATCTGGCCTTAAAAACTTCCCAGCTGTATGCCTAGCTCTTGTGACTCTTCTGCCTTGGAATCAATATCTGGTATTGATTCTAGGATAGAAAGTAAGGGGTTTGTTTATTTTTTAATGGTCTGTTTGGCATTCCAAGTCCTTTATAACCTAACACCCCTTCTAGTTTTTGTGAAGATTAAATTTAAGTCTCCCCTGATTGTGAAAAAGAAATTAACTCCCCCCTGATGGCCAAGATTAAATTGTAACCCCAGCCTATTTTTAGATTTAATCACCAAAAGTGTAAACACCTTGCTTAAACGTTGAGTGGGGAGATCTGCCCATTTTTAGATTTAATAACCAAAGGTGTAAACACCCCATTCACACTTGAGTGGGGGAGATCTGTGACCCACGTGTACAATAGTGGGTGACGAATCAGAATTAAACTGACTGCTCCTGGGCAGTCTTAAAACAAAGCTTCAACTGTGATTGGTAGATGTAAAATTAGGGGAAAGCACAGGAAGTGCCACAAAAGAAATTGTCTTTAAAAGGGAGTGACAATTTCCTTAGTGGAGTTCAACATGGACTTCAACTTCTTCTGGAGTTCTGAGTTGGAGACTAGAGAAGAATCTGCTAACTGGACCTGAGACCCTATTCCTGGTGAGGCTGTTCTTAAATCTCTTCCCTTTGGACTGACATGTGGTAAGTAAAAAGACTGACTCCTTTCTGGATATTTTCTGAAGAAATTGGCCTTAGGAGAGACCTACTTCTGGAGAGAGTTTTCCCCAGGTCCTTGGCTTTGCCTAGGCCAGCTGAAACTAACTCACCCTGCCCGGGTTGAGTCAGGGGCAGGGAGTAAATTACTTAGTTCTTAGGCTAGTTATCTTACCCTATCCTCTCTCTGGTTTTCTTCCTTCGCTCTTTCTATACTTTGTAAATAAATTGTAAATAAATCTCTCTGGAATTAATATAAATTCCTGGTGACCCAATTCTTAAATAATTCAGTCCAATATTTTTATATAATTAACATCTTTTCCCCCATACATTTTTCAGTCTTCTTATATCATATTCCCTGTCATGTACTCTTTAGATGTTGTGACATTGGCCCATAACTGTTCCATGAACAGGACACTACATCTCTCAGCTCAAGGAATTTCCTCTACCTGTTCCTATACCTGGAATACTCTTCCTTCTTTGGCAACTACTGACTTCCCTGGCTTCCTTTAAGTCCCAACTAAAATCCTAATTTCTACGGGAAGCCTTGGTCAATTCCTCTTAATTCCAGTGTCTTCCCTCTGTTATTTCATTATAATCCTGTAGACAGCTTACTATGTGTAACTTAATTTACATTAAATTGTGAGGTGCCTGAGATCAGAAACTATCTTTTGCCTCTTTTTTTATATCCCTAGTACCTAACACTTAAATAGGATATAAGTAAGGTAGAGCTGCACAAAGTTATCAGTCTCTCACAGTCTTCCAGAGACATCAAAGTCCAATGGTGAAATATGTCAGGATGACTAAAGATGGCCCAGGATGAAGTGGATATCTTTGGCATCTTCAATGTCTGGACAACTCGAGGTAGCCCACAGTACTTCCTTCAGACTCCTTTGTAGCTGTTGGAGAAAATTATCCATCCAAACCCCTGTTGAATTCTTCACATGCTTGAGGGAGACATTTTCCTAAGTCACTGACCACTTTGAGGCATGTTAGATACTGCCACTGCTCCCTATACATGTTGTTTTTCTCTCTAAAATATAAGCTCCTTGAAAGTAGAGATCTTTGCTTTCACATCTGTGTCACCAGAGCTTAGCACAATATGCTTTGTACACTGTAATATTTTAATAAATGTTTTTTTTCTTTCACTCATTCATCCTTAGAGATATTGTCACTTGCCCACAGTCATAAAGCTGGTAAATAGGAGAGCCAGGGGTGCATGGAATGTTCTAGGAGGACTAGACCTTTGATGTGAAGGCTTACCAAGCCCTTTTCAATTCTCACCTGGAGCCCCAAGAAACTGTTAACATGCACAGTGGCTACACTCCAGTAAAAAAAAAAAATCTCAGCAGGAGGGTTAACTAGATTGAGAGTCACCTAAAGGCCTCAAACCCATCAATGAGTTGAGGTGATATCTACCCCAAGCATATAAAGACTTCCCTCAGCAGACTGGGCAAATGAAGTAGTAATAAATCTTTACTGACAACCTAATTGAATGATCATATTAGATTGGTGTAGGAAAAGAATTGAGACAGGCAGACATATCAGAAGGCAATATTCCAATACTACAAGCATGGATGATAAAGACCTACATCAGACTGAGGCCATGTCAGAGGAAAGGGAGGGGCATATTCAGTTATTACAGAGATGAAATCAAGACTTTGACAACAGATTGAACTGGGTGAGGGAGGAAGGGTAGAGTTCGGAGAGTGAGGAATTGAGGTATGAAGAGGCAGGGAATATTTGCGTTCATGACATAACAGATTCATCAACTCCTCTAAGTAACTATTTCATTATTAAGTATATTTGAGCATATTCAGTTTTACTGCACTTTCAAAAACTCCATTCTGAGTCAGTTACCTGGTGGTAGGTCAGGATCCGTAGGTGTAGCTTGCTGAATGCGTCTAGGTTTCACTGATGATTTTATGTTCTCAGAAGCACTTCTGTTAGTTGAACTAGAACCACAACTTTCATGGTCATCCTAATTTTAATTTAAAAAACAAAAAATGAATAAAAAAATTAAACACATTAAATATAACCTCCAAGATTAAATATAAAGTCCTATTAGGCAGAAAGCTATTTACTTAAATAATTAAACACATCATTTTAAAAAAGGGCTTAAAAGCAAGCAAGCCACAGCTGGTTAAGTTCTTGGATCTTACTCAAATCTATAGTCAGTGGTCCCCTGATGAAGGGATGGTAGACTTTGGCACAGGAGAAAAAATTTGCCTTTATCCAAAATCTTACAACAATCCTGAGTGGGGCTTTCCCATTCAGGTTAGGCAGTCACTGGCAACCTCTCCTCCTCCAAAGAATTTTCCTCCACTTAGATGAAGGAGGGGTAATGGCCGGGAATGAAGGGTCCACCTTTTCTACCTTCATGACCACCAGATCCTTGGTTCTAGCAGAGAGGAACCCATATTTCAAAGTCTTGTCACCCACCTCTTCAAATGTTTACACTTAAGGCTCTTACAGCCAAAAAACTTTTCTCCACTCCTCACAGCTTTTAAAGAGACAGTACCTTTGGAAAAGGCAAGATGTATTTTTCACTTCTTTTTTCTCTTCCTCAAGATCTTGAGTAAACACCTTAATATTTAAAAGTATGCTTCCCTTAGTCTGTGTTTAATATTTGTTAATGTGTCGCTGTGTGTATCTGCATTACAGGTCTTATCTCAGTATTTTCCTAATTGGATGTTTACAAAAATGTTCAGTACTCCATGAAAAGAGGTAATTCCTCTACAGACTGTTCACATATTGTTCCATAAATCTTCTATCTTGGAAAGGGCCCACCAGGAAAAGAGAGGAAAGATTTATTTGGAATACACAAAGGGAAATTTTATCCCATAATTTGGCTACTCTCTCAGATTTAATATTATAGATCTATATATGTAACTTTGGGAAATTGCTAATTAATCTGAAAATGTACTATGATAATAGTGTGATTTTATGGTGATAATCATGTATTAGTTATAGGTGATATGTTACATAATCTAATTCTGCACAAGGCTTATAACCAGAAAATTGCATATCATCATTAGGAGTGATTATAGCCAGCTCAACATCAAAAGGGAATTTTTACTTTTCAAAGGCAAAAAAAAAATTAGATGCTTAGTAAAACATGAGATATTTATGTGTAAAATTCATTTAGGCAACAGGTATAATGAATTGGGGAGAACTTTTTCTAAGATTTAAATGTTGGATTTTAAAATGAAATGTTCTTTAAAAATAGCAACAAGTGATTACATGATAGCATTGGGATTTTAGAAGTTTAATTTGTTAATCAGTATATGTGAATTTACATAGGTATTAAGCATTTGGTATATGGCTAAAATTGAAACAAACTATGTTCTACTTGGCTGGAAAAATATGTACTATGAATAAGAAGAAATTTATATCTATTCAAACATAATTTGTTATACTATCATAATGGATGTACTCAAAATAGGTATGCATTTGTGCTGTGAAGAAAATTAATTTTTATGCAAATTGTGTAAAATGCAATTGGAAAGGGAAATTTGAACAGTCCAGAAATCATATAAGATTCGTTATTAGGTTATTAAATATAGTCACCTCCACCCTATCTATAGTAAAAGTAATAGAGGCAAAAAATGAACATTTTGAAAGGAAAATTGGAATCTTAAGGAAACATTAAAGTATTTTAATGAAAGTCAATTTGGAATTTAAGTTTTTAATTAATATCCATTGGGAGAGATTTATTATTTACGTTCTCAATACATACAAATTTTTTCAAGTGTTGTAACTAAAGCATTAAAAAGGATTGGAATGAAGGGAAAGATCTTTTATCAGATGGGAAGGGCAGCCAACCATTGAGGAGAAAAAACCTCTGGAAACTTTCCAAAAGTAATTTAACCCCTTCCTCAGGAACAGGAAAGAGAACAAAAGTGCTTGCAACTGTTTTACATTTATATTTGTAAAAATAAGACTCAAATCCAGGTCTTCAATCCTCAGAAATCCTTGCTCCACTTCCCCAGAATGCCCTCTAATCTCACTGAATTCTCACCTGGGCAGAGAGCAAGACGGGGTATTTAAACCTGGTTGTGAATAGGCTTGGCCTCTTTTTGACTTCCGTTTTGGAGCAGACGCGTCTCTTTCATGATGTGAGGTTATCTTGTCTAGGCCTCGGCATGTGCTTTCTTATTCTGTATTTTCTTTAATCCTTAACCTTTAATAAACCTCATAAAAATATAATACTCCTTGCAGAGAGAAACTAATTTCTATCTTGCCTCAGTCTCCTCTAAATTTTTAATCTTTACAGTTGGCTTACCACTTCGGGAAAACAAAATATCTCAATCTTCTGATTCTTTTCTTTACTGATCTTAAGTTCATGCCTAGAAATTTTTTTGATCCACATTTCTCTGGCCGAGATTTTTTTACCCTTGCAAAGCTGCTGCTCGTTACAGCCATTAGATAGCGCACAGGCTCGCTCCAGACCTGTTGTGTTTGCCGCCCACCTGGCCCCTGACTGCTAAGTTCTGCCTGCCTATTTCTCCTGCTGCTAATCCTGACCTCTCTCCGTCCTCACCTGGTCCCGGCCCTGCCCACCCCGGCGGCCCACCCCAGTGGCCCGCTCCGGCTCTGGCTCCTGCTTCTGGCCTCTCACCTGGTGTCCGCTCTCCCAGCCCTGCCTGCCTGCAGCCATTCACTGGCCGCTGCCTGCCTGTTTCTGCGCCCCAGACCCACAAGCGCAACCCCAGCCGGCTCATCACCCAGATCCTTGGAGCAGATCGCTCAGGACTCATTTCTACCAGCTGGTAACAAAACAGGGGTATTGGCCACGTGGGCGGATGGTAGGAGGGGAGAGACAAGAGGAACAGGAGAACTGGTAATTTTCCCTTAGGCTAAGCCTCCACTTGGATGGGGATATTGACCACGTGGGCTGATCATAGGAGGAGAGAGAGAAAAGGGAGAGGAGAAGAGACAGACTTTTCCAAACAGGAACTTAAAAGCAATGGGCTATTTAAAAGGATACCTTTTGACTGTTCTGGCAATTTTATTGACTTCACCTGCCTGTCAGGGAAAAAGATTCAACTTTAACTTTGAAGCCGCAAATGAGTGGCTCAGCGAACTGAGAGCCAGGCCTAAAGATATGCGGTCCTGGGTTAAAGTCTGGCCTCAGATACTCCCCAGCTGTGGGGCTCTGGATGGGTCCCTTAAACCCCATTGCCTAACCCTTACCACTCTGCCTTCAGACAATAGACATTTAAATGGATAATTAATAATTTAAAAAAAAACACACACCTAAGAAACTTTAAAGGCTGGAGGCTATATTTTTAAGGCATTTCAGACTCCAATGGTTATAAAAATCTCTGTATTCTATTGCATTTTCCTGATTGTTTTGTTTAAGGTTTAACTTTGTGATTTTAAATTCATATATTACTGGATTCAATATTATTCCGTTATATTGCTCATTTAATGTACTGAGTTTTAAAATTCTGTTGCTTTTCCCCTATAACCATATACTGAAAAAATATTGTAATTAAGCCCATATTAAAAAAAAACAGTCTTTCTATTTTGACTTTGTAAATTGTCACATAGAGATAGATGGACTTCAGAACTGGTTACAATTGCTATAACAACCTTTGGAAAATTTAATGTGCTAAATATCTCAACTGATTTTAAGGGTTTTTTAAATATGATTTTTTGAATTTTTTTTACAATCTCTGGTCATTTTTGCCTGCCCCTAACATGAGGTGTAAGGCCCATTCTAGTAGCTGAAGTAAAATACATTTTATAACTCCCAACCTTCCCGCATTTCTAAATATGTGAATGGAAGTTGGGGCAGTTAATCTCAGGGCATTTGTACCCCTAAAAAAGCCTCCAAAAAAGGAGCACCTTTCATTTATACTCTTCAGCTCACTACTTTACTTCCACCAGAGTGACATATAGATTTCTTGATGATGTTCTTAACCCAAGATAAGTTTTACTTTGTTAAAAAATATGTTTATTCACCAAGGTTGAAAGATTTGCTATGATTGTAAAATATTGTGACAAATATCCATCAATTCATAGTTTTTTAAAAATGCCATACAGCAACTTATGTGAAATATGAAAGTGTGTTTGTTGGCTATTGTAATTAATTGCGCTATTGAGAATTTTGGGGATATTGATATCTACATATTTGTACTACTGTTCTTTAAAACTGAAAAATGATACCTTGTTTTCAATCACCCTCTTAACGGGGGAATGTAAAAAATGTCATTATTTAAATTGCAAAGTTTAAATTCCTTTTGAGAAGAATTTTAGGCAAAGAAAGATGCTACGAAAGACACCATGAAGAAGCCTCCAGACCTCAAGCTGCACAAAAAATTAACTTTGGGTGTGGTTGATTGAACATTTATTTGTATGTATACACTCATGCCAAAGGGGACTGCCCCCTAACTGGCTTTTTGTCAATGCGTCCAGCAGTTATTGGGGTTTTTTTTCTTATCCTCAAATTATTGTAATCTTTAAAATTGATTATGTTTTTATGATCCTTTGGGGAAGTCCTCCCCAGAGGATCAAATGGGGGATGTAAAAATAGACTCGAATCCAGGACTTCAATCCCCAGAAATCCTTGCTCCACTTCCCCAGAATGCCCTCTAATCTCACTGAATTCTCACCTGGGCAGAGAGCGAGATGGGGTATTTAAACCTGGTTGTGAATAGGCTCGGCCTCTTTTCGACTTCCGTTTTGGAACAGATGGGTCTCTTTCATGATGTGAGGTTATCTTGTCTAGGCTTCTCTGGCCTAGGCATGTGCTTTCTTATTCTGTATTTTCTTTAATCCTTAACCTTTAATAAACCTCATAAAAATATAATACTCCTTGCAGAGAGAAAATAATTTCTATCTTGCCTCAGTCTCCCCTAAATTTTCAATCTTTACATATTAAAGGACTAATACAACAAAACAATTTAAACAGGTAAAAGTTTTCAGTTACCTTATCTAAACTTTAGAGATATAATATGAAAGAGCTGAGATGTTAGTTGACATCTGGAATAAATTTTGATCTAGTAATAAGACATATTACAACTAAGGTTAAAGAATAACAGGGATTTTAAGTTTATTTGAGTATGTCCAAATAGTATAATTTCTATATACTACTATTAAGTAAAAATATGAGCTTTTCTAGAAGACAGGAAAAAAAGTTTTTTGGTTAAAACTACAAAGCCCAAACTATAAATTCAGAATTCTAAATAAGGTTCAGGTTAAAAAACATGTTCCCCTTTTAGTCACAACAATTGATATGCTAGAGCTAGTGAAACTAAATTAGTAATGCAATGATTTATGAATAATTGGATCAACTGTTCAAGATGCTAATGTGAATATATTAGAATTGAAAGATTTATGGTTCAAGTGGTTAGGATAAATTTTTGAGAAAATATCTAAATTGCCTTTTATACATCAATATGTCAGTCTTTCCTGTAACTGCTTCTGTGTGAACCACAATACATTCATGATATAAATTTAGGACTACATTTTGAAAAGTTAAGTATATTAACTCCTCAAACAAGACTGTTTAGAATTGCCAGGAAACAAACTTGATGATTTATTCTGAGTTGCCGCTCCCCCCTCCCAACGCTCTCTTGCCGGATGACTCCCCTGGCCTCTCTCCTCCCACACCTCCCCACCTTTGCTGCCCCCTACCCCCTTTCTTTCTTCTCACAGCTAAAGTTAAGTAAACAGACACTGGTTGGTAATCAGAAGCAGTTTTTTTTTATTACAAATAATTTCATTGGTTACTGGGAAAAAGGATTTCATTATCCACTTTTATGAATGGGAATCTACATATAATTTTGAAAACAAAAATCCTATGATTTTAAAACACTACTATTAAAGATTTTAATCTAATTTTTGAGTTAACCTGTCTCATCACACACACACACACACACACACACACACACACACACACACCCCTTCTTCTGTTACCTGTTACCCCTCCCTTTTTCTACCTCAATAAAAAGATTCTTAGCACTAAAAAGTTCTATCATAAGTAGGATTATACTAAATTTAAACACTTTAGGATAGGATAGGATAGTTTTTCACCACTATGGTGACATGCACATAAATAAAGTTTCTACACAGCAAAGTTAGTGAGAACCTTAAACTTATTTGAGGTAAATATTTTAGCAATTGCTAGGTTGTGTGAACATGCAAGAAACCTGTTTCAAAATTAAGATAATGATTGAAATTGAAGTATTATTGATTATGGGTGGAATTTAAGAAGAAAACAACCATATCTGTTATACTTTGCTCTTATTAATAATTGCTGCTTAGTGTGTCCATGTATAGTTCTAAACAAGATCTTTTCCCCTACATTTCTGAGGTTCTGACTGGCCTACAATTAAAATGCCACAAGTATTATTTAGCTATTTACTAGGCATATATAATCAAAATGTTTAAGTTAAAGGTTAGGACCTTTAGAACACATTCTCACCATGACTCCCACCCCAACAACAAGTCGCATGACCACCCCAGCAGGAAGGAGATGAAGAGAATGCAGATACAAAGAGACTGCAACTTAGGATGCTCTACCAGCATGGGGACAAATTAAGACACTTGCAGCCCAAGCACAAGCAAAGAATTTCACCTCCTGATTGTACTACTGCCTTCAACTTTACACCAATAATTCTGACTTTCTCAGTGGTCCTACAGATACATATGTTATTCCCCCCATCACTTTTAGAATTTCTTGCTTAGGATTTATTTTAACAAATTGTCCTAACCCCTCAATTCCTGCTACTATTGTATTTGTTGTTGAACAACCACCTTTTATTATGCCCCCTGTTAATATGACTACTAATTGGTATGATTAGTAGCAGAGGAAGACAAGAGCCAGTTTGGGGAAGCAGCCAGAGCTGAGGGAAGGCTGAAGGGGGAAACTACTCAATCCCCCTCTCCTCGCTCTTGGGCCCATTTTTTTAACATCAGCTATCTACCCTGAACCTTGCTGTGTGAGAGAAGATATCCATTCTTCCTCTCTCCTTTTACCATCAACTAATTCCTCTATTACATAGTTCTTTCACTTTTGGTTTTATTAATTTCTCTCTTCTCTAAGTGGATTTTAACATACAGGATAAAGAATAATCAACAGAGGGAAAGCAGTAGAATTAAGGGGATTAGAAAAGTCTTCCTGCTGAAGATTTCAGTGGAACCCTAAGGAAGTCAGAGAAATCAAAAGACAAAGATGAAGAGGGAGAGGGAGAGCATTCCAAGCATGAGGAGGACAGTCAGGGAAAATATTCAGAGCTGAGATGGAGTGTCTTATTTGAGGAACAGCAAAAGGCCAGTATCACTGGAACAAAGAATATATGGGATACATGTAAAGTGTACAATGGATGTGGAGGAGAGGGAACTAGGCTATTTAAGGCTTTCAACACATTTAATCCTAGAAATGATAGGAAGCTACTAGAGTTTACTAAATAAGAGAGGGACATGATCACACAAATGCTTTAGGAAAATCATTTTGGAGGTTGAATGGTGGAAGGACTACAGTGGGGGAATACTTGTGGCAGGCAGATAAAACCAGTAAGCTATTGTAATAATCCAGGTATGAGGAAATAAAGATCTTTCCAAGATAGGAGCAGTATAAGAGCAGAAAAGAAGAAAGCATATTGGAGGGAAAACAACATGCAACAGATTGAATATGAAGAGTGAGAAATGCTGAGGAGTCAAGGATGACAATAGGGTTGAAAGCCTAATGAAATGAGAGGATGGTGATGCCTTTAACACTAACAAAGAAAGGGGCAGCTAGATGGCTCAGTGATTAGAAAGCCAGGACTGGAAACAGGACATCCTAGGTTCAAAGGTGACTTTAGACACTTCCTAGCTGTATGACCCTGGTGTGAATTTTAAAACTATTCCACCCTAATCAGACCATTCTTTAGAAGATTTGGTTTAGCTATTTCCTGATCAGTAACAATGGAGATACTTGGAATAACAGAATCAAGTCTTGGAAACTTTACATTTCTCCTCCCTTCTTATTAAAACTAATAGCTGTTTTCTTACCCTATTTTTTAAGATTAAGCAATTCTCAGATGTTCAAAGAATAACAAATTCAATTTCTCATTTAACTGATCTAAATAAAATTGACTCTTTGCTCAGTGCAACATATATAACAATGTATCCAATTTTTAAAAGTAAACATGGCATAGTTATACATATGCATATAGCACTGGAAGACAGGTATAGTAAAGTATTAGATTTAGAATTCAGAGTACCTATGTTTAAATCTTGTCTCTGACACTACCTGAGTTACCTTGTGCAAATCACTTTAACTACTCTAAGCCTCACCTTCCTCTTCTGGAAATGGAGAAAGACAGACTGACTTCTAACTCTAAAAATCTGTTTCATGAGATGTTAGAATTTGCATATAACTGTAAGCCAAAACAAAAAAAGAAACTTAACATTGCATTATTATTGTAATTAGAACACTGTTTAGCCTTCAAAAAGTTCTTCCATCAAAAATCCTTTGTTAAATCTATCAAATATTAGCAAAGGGTGAGAATAATGTATTTAAAATCACAAGTTGAAAAGATAAGAGCAATTTCACATTAAAAACCATTAAGTTTCAGCATGATATATTTTTATATGTGTATATATAATATAATATGTTTCATTCTAAAAACAATTGCTCTATTCAGAGGTTTTTTAATAACATCTTCTATTATTGTATGAAATCCTATAGTCTTTAATTAATAAAAAGTTACTACTGTTGGTATAGCCTTACTGAAATTACGTTTAGTTCAACCAACATCCTTAAAAGTGTCTGCAGTCATACACTTCTGTACAATGTTAATGTTAAAGGCACACTATTAATTTTTCAAACATGTGGCTGTCTCATAAGCCCACAAGTAAAACATGTTCATTAAAAGAGATGTGAAAAGATTCCAAGTGAACTGCCAAAACTAGCATAATTATGAAAATATTTAACACTGGAACCAAATGAAACCACATACTGTATATAGATTTCAGTGATGTCATAATAAACATCCTAGCCAAAATGCACTAAAACTACTGCAATCCAATAAATCTGTCTTATACCATATGACAAACATCCTAAAGCAAAAAGAACACATTATTTTAATTTTATTTTTAAGGTGATTAGCTACAATTGCTAGGATAAATTTAAGTAAGCTAAACATGAATTTTCAAATGGGAGCAATTTTTTTAAAAAGCAAGTTTTAACAGTAGCTAGCTTTTATAAACAACATGATTTCTTTGGAGTTTATAAATGAAATTTAACTTGCTTCTTTGTTTAAAAAAATTCATAAAAATAAACCTACAACTTTAGTAAATTAAAAATAATTCCACTAATTTATATAATTCACAAATGGGTATATTTGCTAAGAAATAAATATTACCAATCAATTGCATAATGATTATTTTTGTAATGAACTTCAAGATTCTTGTTGATTACATTTGTCAAATTAAAAAGAGAATGATTACATTTCAATTAAATTTTATTTGTATCAATTAAAATAACATTTTCTCCTTCAAATCATTTGCTAAATACCCAAAAATGGAAGCAGATGTATTTTTTTTAAGGTGACTTTCTTCAGATCACTGGGATCAAACTCAAATAAAAAAGATCACTGCCACATACTGATTTGGAAAACCATGAGTTAATATTACCTATTTTGCATTTTATTGGTATTTTTTTATTAAATATTTCCCAATTACATTCTAATCTGGTTCTCCACATATTTGTGGACTACATGTAGCTCCTGCTTTAGACCAACTGCTATTAAAAGTGAGATCCTATTATCACCATTCTAAAAAAATAACATTTAACTTTATCAAAAAAAGATAATGATTTATAAATTTCCCCATCAAAAAAGTCTATAAAATATTTTCAGATAATTTTTTAATCCCAAATACACATAATAGTCATCTCCCTCTTGTTTAGATTGCAATATTTCCAAAATGTCTGCTGAATATACTTCATAGCAAAAGAATGTTTTCCCTTAGGGACCACATGGCTATTTCTGAAAATACTGCCCTTTGCTCTCATGAAACCATGAAAGAATGTCATTTCTTTAGAGAAGAAAAACAGCAAAAGCTGAAAGTATGTTCATTAAGGATCTTGCCACAAACCTATTTCATGTTTGCAGAATATGCTCTAATAATAGCTTCATCTCAAAAAGCATTCCACATGTTCTACACCACCACCAAGTTACTTGTAGGAACATATGCTCAGCTCAGCTATGATAATTTTAGAAATTATCAAATCCTATAACAATCAAGGCATCTATTGTATAAGTACTATTCCCTTCTCTGTTGAAGGAAAAAAAAGTAGCAAGACAAAGAGAAGGACGAATCTCAAAAAAAGTGGCAATTGTCATCTGAAAGTTAGCAATTTTTCCTCCACTTTAAAGTTAAATGGTATGGTAGAATATGGAAATGAAAGAAGGAAATAAACACAGGCTCTAGACATTTTGGTTTTCATATAAAGCATTTCTGATATGTATGATAAGGGAATCCTGGAATGTATTAGGGCAACAAGTGAATTAGAGTTTTTCTATTTTTTCCCTCCTTTTTTGCCTCTTGCCACATTAACAGCAAGAAGTTATATGACTTGCCCACAGTTGCACAGCTAGTGTCTAGGACTAGATTTGAACTCAAGTCTTCCTGACTCCAGACCCCATCTAGCTGCTTCACACTAGGGTTAAGGTTATAGAAACAGATAGAAAAGGATAGATGAAAAAAATGTTGTGAAGATAGGATTGATATGACTGGGGAACTCTGGGGAACTTGACTGTCCAAGGTTCTAAAACAGGATGAATGGAAGGAAAATGGCATCCTCAATAGAGAGGAATTTCAAAAGAGAGCTGTTTTGAGGAAAAATAGAATGAGTTAAACATTTAAGGTTTTGTTGAATATGAAATTCTATGGGACATTCAGGGGAAGTCATATCAGATGGTGGATAATGCAAGACTGGAGTTCATGTGAGGTTAGGTTTGGATACATAAACGTGAGATTCTCCTGCATAAAAGTGACAAATAATTAGAAAAGGTACTTAATATGATATTAGACAATGGTACTGAGGGACAGACAATGAAGGACAATATATCGTTATCCTTACAGAATTTACAATCTTGTAGGGAAATGAGATAAATTTTAAAAAGTGAAAAAGATATAACAACTAAAAACTATATAGAAATCCTAAAAAACTGATAAGCAAATACTTTGACACTTAAAAAGGGAAATTATAAAAAATGCTCAAAATCCCTAATAATTTGGAGAAAAACAAATTGAAGTAACTCTGAGATTTCATTTCATACCCATGATATTGGCAAAAAAAATGATGCAAAAAATTAAAAATGACACTATTTAAAGAGGTTACAGAAAAACAATTACACTAATGCACTATTGAAACTATGAATTAATCCAGAAATTCTAAAAAGGAATCCAGAAATATTCATTCCTAGGACTATGCTGCATTACAAAGAGATCAAAATAAATCATCTATGCAAATGTTTTGAGCAGCTTTTTGTTATAACAAAGAACTAAAAGCTAAGGAAAATGGCTTGGGTAATTAGCTGAACAAATTATGGTAAATAAATGTAACAGAATATTACTGTTAGCATAAGAAAGGGAATTTCCAAGAAACATGGGAAATTTTGTATCAACTGGGGTAAGCTGGGTAGCTCAATGGAATGAGAGCCAGGCCTAGAGACAAGAAGTTCTAAGTCCAAATCTGGCCCCAGACACTTCCTAGCTGTGTGATACTGGGCAAGTCACTTAACACACATTGCCGACCTTACTACTCTTCTGCCTTGGAACCAATACACAGCACTGACTCTAAGGCAGAGGGTTAAGAGTTTGTTTGTTTTTTAAAACACTTGTATGAACTAATGCAGGATGAGATGAACAGAACCAAAAGAATAATTCATGTATACAATATCAATAATATTATAAGGAAAAACAGTTTTGAAAGAATTAGAAATTCTGATCAAGGCAATGGCCAGCAATAATTTTGTAAGATGAATTATGAAGCATGTTGCCCACACTTCCTGAAAAAACTGATGGACTCAAGATTCAGAATAACAAA
This sequence comes from Monodelphis domestica, assembly GCF_027887165.1. Classification (NCBI taxonomy): domain Eukaryota; kingdom Metazoa; phylum Chordata; class Mammalia; order Didelphimorphia; family Didelphidae; genus Monodelphis; species Monodelphis domestica. The sequence continues at coordinate 172,080,536 of NC_077229.1, forward strand.
TTATGGGGCATCACCAAAGTGGGAATTTGTTTCATTTGACTGTATCTACTTATTGCAAGGGTTTAGAGCTCTTTCAGTGGAAGAAGGGTGTAGAAAGGAGAGGGGAATTAGTAAAAAAAAGACTGTGAAGCAAAAAATAGAAAGAAAGAAAGAAAAGCATCAATTAAAAAAATGTTTATAAAATCCAAAAAACAGAAGGAAGGCCAAAAGGAAACAAAGATAAGCAGGCTAGCTCTGAATGTCAAACACTCTATTGATTATATATTTAAAAGGAAAAACAAGCTATACATAATAGAGGTCTACAGCTACATATAGTCTTTTTTTCTGTTATACTGCTATATAATAGCACCTAGGTGACATACTACCTAGAGAATGCTAGGCCTGAAATTAGAAAAATAAGCTCAAATCAGACCATGAAAACTTATTAATTGTGTGACTCTAGGCTAGTTACTTAATCTCTATTTTCCTCAGTTTCCTCATCTGTAAAATGAAATAATAATAGCACCTACCTCCCAGTGTTAGTGTAAAAATCAAATGAGATATTTGTAAGGTAGCTAGCACAGAGCCTGGCACATAGTAAGCATTGCATAATGAAAATGCTTATTTTATTTTATATTTTTAAAATTTTAAATAAAAAATCAGATGCTGAAAAAAAATGATCACCAGGAGCTAGGAAAAAATAGTATTAATTTTATTCTTTTTTTGAACACTGTTAGTAAACTAAAAGATCTGGACAATGTTACAGACATAGTACATACAAATTTCTGGAAGACTTGGCCCAAGTCTCTCAACTTAAACTCAAAGATAGTCCAGAGATTAATCAGGTGGGGCGGGGCAAACAGGATAAACAAAAAGGGGGAACAGAATAGCATCCTCAAAAGGTACATTCATTTCAAGAAATCAAGAAACTAGAAGGGTAGATAGAAATCATTTTGAAGATCAATGCAAACATTATTGATATTATAGCCTCAATATGTTATAGATACTTTAATCAGAGGAAGAAAGATCAAAATATGTGCATATGTATATTGGATATTAATAGAACATATGATATGTGTCTGTGCTTATTACATATGTATACAAATATCATATATGCATATTATGTATCTATAGTGTGTGTATGTTCACATATATAGATATATATGCCTATTCTTGAGTAAAATTAGAAGGTGGTCAGAAAATTAAGGATTTAGAGCTGGAAGGAATTTTTTATAGAAGAGGAAAATGAGGTCAAGACAAGTCAGGGGACTTGCCAAAAGCCATGATGATTAGAAAGGTAGCAGAGGGTGCCCATCCATTTCAGAATTCACATCTGAGGACAGGAAAGCTAAGCATGATGTGACATGATATACAAATTTCAGGTAAGCTGAAACTTCCACATGATGTTCCCTTATCCCACTGAATGAAAGAACAAAAGAATGACAAAGCCCTTAATAAGCACCTCTATTTGCCTGGATATATATGTGCCTGGATATATAAATCTGTATCAGTCTCTACTTGATTCCTTATGTTCTGACATCTGCTGACAATTCTATCTTCAGTAATATCATCTAGTACTAGTAACAGTGGCTAATTCTAACAACCAGAATTCTTGTTTACTATCATGAAAGGTGTATATGGCAAAACCAATAGAGCTAAATGTTATCAGCAGTTAACCAAAGTACTAGGCAAATTGGTTGGGTACAAAATTAAGGGAAGGCTGCAGGGCAAGGCCAAATGTGAGAAGCACTGCTGAAAAGAGAAGCAAATAGATCAAGAAAATAAGCTATATCAAATTCCACTGAGTCATCAATGGAGTAAAATAACTATATTCTACTTAAAAAACAAAAGTAAGACTACAAAATAATGAAAGCAGTTTTCTTTGTCCTTTTCTTCTAAAGTCAAAAGATTTAAACTTTCATACCTTCAGGAAATAACAAACTGAGTGAGGGGGGAGGGTATTTTATAGCAAATGTTTCTAACAAAGGCCTCATTCCACAAACATGTGGAGTACTCAAATTTATATGAACAATTATTGGAATAAATTAAAATTATCTTTAGTCATGTGAAAAAATGCTCCAAATCACTATTAATTAGAGCAATGCAAATTCAAACAACTCTGAGGTACTATCTCACATCTATTAGATTGGCTAATATAACAAAAAATAAAAGGAGGAGGAAGGGAGGGAGGGAGGGAGAGAACAATTATTTAAAATTGTACCTACATGTAATCTGGAAAATAAATATGTAATAAAAAAGGAAAAAAGAAATAAACTTTTATCTTTTAAGACAATTCTAGCCTACATGGTGCTTACAATGAAATGAGGAAAACAAGGGGAGGAAGAAGAATGATAGGAAAGTCCAAAGGAGTGCCTGTAGTCATGGGCAATGAAGACATGGCTACTCTTTTGAAACAGAGGTTTGGGAAGGAGCTCTCAATTGCACCCTCTAATTACAGGAGTATTAAGGGCAAAAGGTATACTGATGAGGTGTGAGTACCATGGGTGACGTGATTTTACAAGATGATAAAATTCCTGGGAGTAATGATGGAGTAGTCCAAAGGAATTCAGGCAGGCAGAAAATTAAAACAATGTGCCAAAACTATCCACAGAAAAAAATCAAAATATAATTTAACTTTTATAAGCTATCAAACATAGACTTTTCAGAAATAAACAAGATTCTCAGCTGCATTAACTTTTCAAAGAGGTCAGCAATTTCTACCATGGCACAGAAGCATTGTTTTGAAACGTTGTCATGTTTACACTACCAAAGAGGTTCAGTACTAATCTTAGTTTTTCAAGACCACATCTAGAATAATAAAATAAATGGCTTTGGCATTATTAACGTGTCCAAAACAGGACTCATTATTTCCCGAGAACAAAAAAATGCTTCACTCATTTATATTTTCCTATTTCTGTTGAGAACACTACCATTCTTCCAATTTCCCAGGTTTGTAACCTGGGCATTAACCTCAACTCCTCACTCCTCACATTGCCAGGTGCCAAATCCTGCCATTTCTACCTCAATAACATTTCTCACATCCATCTTCTTTTCATTATTCACATAGCTATCACTTTAGTTCAGGTCCTCATCACCTCCTGCCTGGATTATTGATTGCAATGGCCTCCTAACTGGTGTCCCTGTTTCCAGTCTCTGCAGCTCAATTTGTCTAATCCAATCCATAGCTGCCTGATTAAGTTTCTTAAGCACAAATCTGGCTATGTCACTCCTCTACTCAATCAACTGCAGAGGCTCTCTATTGCCATTATGATTATATATTTATACATATTTTTTCATGTGGCTTTTCAAGGCTTTCATAATCTGGTCCTAAAGTATCTTTCCAGGATTATTATATATTACTTTTCTTCTCACTATAGTATTGCCAAACTAAATTTCTGACTCTCCTCACACAAAGCCCTCCATCTCCTGTCTCTGTGCCTTTGCCCAAGAGGAATAAGGACATCCCTCACATCTGGAAAGCACCCCCTTTTCATTTCTACCTCACAGAATTCCTCACTTCCATCAAGATACAGCTCATGCACCACTTCTTTTTATATGATGCCTTTCCTGCTCAATTGCTAATGCTTCCTTTTACTGCCTACTTTTTAAAACTATCTTTTATTTTGTATTTATTTCATAAACACTTCTGGTACATGCTGCCTATTCAACAGAATATAATTTCCTCAAGAACAGGAATTAGTTTGTTTTTCTGTATTCTATCTATCACAATGCTTTTTAATAAATGCTAGTTGACTAAAAGAATAATTATTTAATTATTTAACTGCCAGATTTTGAATTTGTTTTCCAAGTTGTCAAAATACATATCAAGTGAATTGTGCCATTCATTATGTATATTTATTAAAGGCATAGGCAAAATCCATTTGGTACTCAAAGTCAATAATAAAGGGAATATTTCTTATTGGTAGTTTAAAAGTTTGACAATAATTCTGTATGTCAAAGGAGAATTAATTCAGATTTCAACTTTGCTGGAAGAATATTAAATGGTCCAGAATATCAGCAGCTTCACAGGGCAAAAAAACACAAAGAATGTAGGAATAAATTAGAACAGTGTTCATGTTTCATTTTAAACCAAGTACATGACACTTTGGGGGATGGGGGGGGGGGAAGTGAACTTCACAAATACAATATGAATGCAATGTGGCTTTTAAGTGGAAAGCATAAAAGAATCAATTCAACAATGGAACATGGCAACCAAAACATTCTATGCAATCTTAGGCTGAATTAAGAATCACATGATAACCAGGAGAAAGGAAAGGATCCTTACACTGTACTTTGGCTGATTGGCCCACATATAGAATAATTTCTTAATTATACTATATAATTTTTGAGGCTTTAGTAATCAACACAAACTCTTATTATACTGATCCATTTTAAAGCACTGGTTTTTCAACCAATTAAGGTTTCTTTTCTAAGTGGCATACAGCTCACAAAATTATCTATCTTTTCAAAATGACCACAGAACTACTTTTTTTCCTCCTATGCCGAATGACAGGAACAGCAATTATTCAATTTGTATTACTTTCTTTGTTACTCAGTGATTAAAGTACCTTAGGCCTAATGAGAACCACAAACCCTCAACTCTGGCAAAACTAAAGCCTAGAAGAGAAGTTCATTATTTCAGTCATCCTCAGTCTAATTTAGAAGGAAAGAAAGAATAAAGATTTGATAAGAGAAAGAAAAGTGAGTATCAGCAAGGAACAAGGAGGGAGTGGATTCCAGGTGCCCAAGGGAAAAAGAAAATATAAACATTTCTGGAAAGGAGGGGGAAAAAGTTGCTGCTGTTTCATATTAAAATGTGTACTTGGAACATATGCAAAAGTGAAGGTTAAAAACTGGCCAACAAAAGGGGGAGAAAATACGATTTAAAAGTAACTTGGGAAAAAGATATGAGTGTGGGAAAAAGAAAAATTTGGAAACGTCTTTTAATCTTCTTATATGATGCCAAAAGGAGAAGCCTGGGGAGTATTCTGTGTGTAAGGAGAAAAGAATGCATCTCCTTTTAAACTGCAGTGAAGCAAAGAGCAATCCCAACAATACCACTGAAGCCACATTGAAATTTTAATAGATTTGGATTCAAAGTGATAAAAGAAGTTTAAATATACACTGCAAAACTATTAACAAGTATATCATTCACAACTTCTTAATTACACAGGTTATATTATTTATTGATGCTTAAATTGTGAATGGACCTTTGGGTTCTCAAGAAAAGATTTAGAATAAATATGTTGTTTAAAATAAAAGATCCAGCTGCCCCTCTGGGTCATTTTATGATTACTGAACATAAGGAAAGTTTGATTAAGTTACAACTTGAAGGGTCCTAAATCCCTATCTTCAAAAACACAGAGCGGATCACCACAGGAGATTTGGATCAGAAAATGAAAAACCACAGATCTCAGTATATTTATAACTAATCTAAAGTACATTTTCTTATTTGATTACCTTCAAAAATTTTTTTTAAATACTTGTACAACTTACTGATAAGAATTGCTTATTTTCACCACATGCAAAATATTATCACACCAGTCAGCATTTTATAGCTTTAGAGAAAACTTTTCAAATAATTTTCTAATAAGGTTCTAACAAGCTTAAATTTATTACACAGAATAAACTCTGGGCAACAAATCATTTTTTTTCAATTATAAAATCATAGTTTAGCATAAGTTTTCTAAAGATAAGCATGTCGATGCTTCTCATCTATTTTGCTTAATCGGACAGAGCTGCCCACCTTTTAAATCCTATTTCTAAGTTTTCCTACCTGTCAAACTATTCTTCTTCAGTCTCCATGGCTTATATGGCTCATCAGCCATATCAAACCCTAATTGTAGGTGTTCCCTTGGATTCAGTTCTAGGACCTCTTCTTCTTATATACCCCTACTTGTTTAGTAATCTCATTGTTCTATAGATTTAACTACCATTTCTAAGTAGATGATTCATAGGTACTATTGAAGAGTGCAAAATGCTATATGGGCATACAATTCTTAAGATATTACTACTAGTAATGGATTGCTTTGAAGTTTGCAAAGCACTTCCCTTAAAACTTCATGAAATAGGTAGTACAAATATTATTATCTCCCTTTTATACAAAGAAATTGAGAGTCCGATGTGTTAGGGGTCTTATTCATGGACATAAGGATAGAGAGATAGGTATTAAATCTGTGATTTTATTTGACTAGGAGACTTCCTCTGTCTAGGAAAACTCTATCAATCCCATTCAGCAACTTCTCTGCAATGCAATCTTAAAGAATTGTCCAGCATAATAAATACTTAAATGGTTTATCCAAGGTAAATAAAGCCATTAGGTATGTAGCAAAGGAATTGTGCAAGGCTGATATATATTTTGTTAGTGATTCCTTCTGTTTAATCTTCCTTACAACCTTCGCTATTATAGGTAGCAGAGGCATGATTTGAACTGAGGTTTTTTCTGGTTCCAAGGCTGACTCTCTGTAAATATTAAAATTAAATGTCAATAATAAAAATATTATGTTTTAGGAGATTTATTAATGATCATTATAAATCAAGGAATAAAGAGGATACAAAATAAAGACCAAATGCCCAAGGCTGATCAGTCAGTTCAAACACCTGCCTTACTATCACCAAGCTCAGGACAGGAATTAAAGAGGCCCTCCATGTCCCTACCTAATATACCTTGTCTACAGGAAATATGTAATGACAGGAAGTCAGTGGGCTCCTGGGAAATGTAGTTCTTTTTTAGAGTAACAGATTTTCAATTATACATTTCTTGCTGAGACCTGTGGCAGACTAGTCTCTCCAATGCATCTTGTAAACATAACCAACTTTGAAATTACAATAATTTGGGGATAAAAGGAAAAGAGAGCAAAATCAATGATTGCTAGGCACATTGACAAAAAGCCAGTTGGGGGGCAGTCCCCTTCTGTATAAGAGTATACATACAAAACAAATGCATTCAACCCCACACTATTCAAATCACCACATCCCAAAGATCACTCTGGATCTTCTGGTGCAGTGTGTGGTCTGTGCAGGCATCTTAATGGTGCCTTCTCCAAACAGTTCATTTTCTGGATTCAGAGAGGTAGCATGTTTCTTATCCTAAAATTACTCTCAATAAGAATTTAAACTTAGCATTTTAGAATAACAGTACATTCCTCCCTAAAGAGGGTGACTGAAAAACACAAGGATCACTTAGGGATACATGGCTGAGTTATGAGGTATATGAATTAATTGACAAGAGAAATCAAAAACATTTTTAAAAATCCAAAGAAAAAAGAAAAATAATTTCTGGATAAAATATAGACTATCAAAGTCTTATGTGTAAAAATTCTAAGTAAAGGGAAATAAACCTATAACAAGTCCTTGAATCAGGGTCCAATTAAAGTGATTTAAGCAATTATGCATTTACCCAATCAGCAGCCAGGACTATAGAAAGTTTTGCCACATAATGAAAGACAGAATAGGGACTAAATTATAGGAGCTAGGTAGGAGCCAAATTTGAGACACTTGGTAGAATGTGGGACAAGGAAGAACTGCCTTTGACATATGTCAAAACAGCCATAACCTCGAACCCCAAACAAGTTCAAGTCCTCTTGTCTTGGCTCGAAATTTCATCAATCCCATTGGTATTGTTGGTCTCTTTGACCTGGTGCTCAATTGGCACTATGCAGTTAAGCTTTGTGCTTCTTTGGCATATGCAATGGATCTTTTTGTATTCCCTTCTCCTGGCATCAGACAACACCATTAGGCAAAGTCCCATAATTTTTTTAAACAACCAATGGAATCATTTTTTTAGTCTAAGGCTTTTGGGGTATGCATTAATATTAGAACAAATGTATTTTAAACTTATATTACTGCAAAATTCAAAAAATTAAAGAAAAATCTCAATACTGTTGACATGTGCTTCAAATACAGAAAGTAGAGAAAAAATAAAACTCAGATACTATATTGCATATGCAATGGAAAACAATAATAAAAAAGTTTTAAAAACCAAAAATACATAGCTTACAATCAGTGACACACTATATCAGTTAAGGAGAAGTAGAATACAAAGGTTTCTCAACAAAAATATGAGATGCATTTCCTTTTTAACTTAATCACTGTGTGAGTACAAATAATTTTCAGAATAAAACAGTAATATAGTAGATAATGCACATTCAAAGAAGTACCAAAGTCCCCAAAATTCACAATAGCAAACAAACCCACTCTCATATTTCATATAAGTTGCTGTATGACAAAAAAAAAAAACTATGAACTGGTGGATATTTGTCACAATTTTTACAGACATAGCAAATCTTTCAACCTTAGCAAATATTTTTTTAAACAAAGTAAAACTGATTTGAGTCTAGAACATCACAAAGAAATCTAGATTATTCTGGTGGAAGTAAATTAAATTGAAGAGTTTTGCTCTTTTTGGCTTCCTGTTTCATAGAAATACCTTTGTAGGAATATTTCTTTGCTTCTCTACCTTTAATACAATATTCTTTATAATATAACTATAAAAAAATCATCCATTCAGAAACCACTAGTTAATTAAAATTATTTATGAAGACCCCTTAGAATTACAATTTAAATTCTTAGCTCATTAAATTTCTCAAAGGTTGTTAGCCAGGTTGAGTCCATCCATCATCTATGTGACAATTAACAAATGCAAAATGGGAAGGAAAAAAACTATTTATGGGCTTTTACAATATTTTATAATATTTTGTTTAGTAGTCATAAGGGAAAGGTAACAGAATATGTCTAATAGTTAAAACACAGTAGACTAAACTGATAGTGTAACAGAATACTATTGAATACATTCATATATTAACTTAAAACAACAAAATTAAATCTTAAAACAATCAGCAAAATACAATAAAATACAGATTTTCATAAAACAATGAGTCTGAAAAGGATTAAAATCTTCACCTCCAGTCTCTTTAAAGTTCCTTTAGCTATCCATTTGTATTCCTTTTTTCATATTTCTGGTATCTCCCATTGCAGACGAGAACATGGTTTTGAGGAATCCCAAACTGGATGAATCTTAGAGACTGGGCAGTCCCAAATGGCAAAGGGTTGTAGGGAGATGAATTTCTCCACAGAATCTCAGGCAAAATAAGTAAAAGGATCAGTGCACTTATGAAAATACATCCTAAAGCTGGAAACTCTTTGAAATAGATAATGCACTGCTCTTTGGAAGAGTGAGTCATGCTTGTAATTTACTTCCTGTTTGGAAGAGTAACTTCCTTCCTCTTCCCCTTCCCCCTTGAGGTAAAATGCTAGGGAGAAATTTGTTTCCCCAGCCACATGGAGAGGGAGTTAGGAGGCTAATCACTGCCTAATGAAAATACACCCCAGTTTTTACCAGTTGCCCAGAGAGAGGCTCCAAGTCTGTGAGTTCCAAAGACACAGTGGCAGCTACCAGCAGTCTGGGACCAGGGTGGAGATCAGGAGGAGGATTCGGGAACAGGAGCAGCTGAGACCAGAGATCAGCAGTGAGGAACTGAGGAACATGGGCTCAAGCATATAGGCGAGAGAAGCTGCTTATCTCTTCTTCACCAAGAGTCCCCTGGCTAAAAATAGCCTGGCCAGTAGGGAGAGCAACCAGGCAAAAAGTGGGGAAAGAAAAAGGCAACAGCTCCAAAGAGAGTTCAGAGTTCTCTCAGAGTTTGCAAAGGTGGGTGGGTGGGTGAGTGGGGTGGCTGAAAAGTCTTTGCAGGAGAAACGTGGCTTAAAAAAGAAATTTATCTAGGCTATCTTAAAAAATTAAAATTAAATGTCAATAACAAAAATATTATATTTTAGGAGATTTATTAATGATCATTATAAATCAAGGAATAAAGAGGATACAAAATAAAGACCACATGCCCAAGGCTGATCAGTCAGTTCAAACACCTGCCTTACTACCACCAAGCTCAGGACAGAAATTAAAAAGGCCCTCCATGTCCCTATCTAATATACCTTGTCTACAGGAAATATGTAATGACAGGAAGTCAGTGGGCTCCTGGGAAATGTAGTTCTTTTTTAGGGTAACAGATTTTCAATTATACATCTCCATCCACTATTCCATGCCTCTTATACTCCACCTTCTTAAATACCATAACCATGTTTATCCATCCTAACAATATACACAATGAAAATTAAATATGTGAAGAATTTCTATTTTTCAAATTATAAGATAATGAATGAGACATTTCACAGTGATGGAATACATATATATAAGAAAATTATATTAACTGAAAAATGAGTTGAAAAGAAGAAAATCACACTGAATTGCCTTTGAGAAATTGGGAGTTTGTAATGATCACAATAAAGGCCCACCTTTTCAGTAATCATATTCTTCCAGTAATACAATATGGCCAAGAGTCAAGAATTACTTCTTACTGCCAAAGATTTAAAGCTGAAAGTTACTCAAAGGTCATTGGAAAGGTACAAAGCCTTAAGAGGCTTTGTGATATAAAAGTGATATAAAAAGTATCACAGAGCTGGATAACCAGAGGAAAAAAAATGGGCTGGTTAGATGTCGAAGGAACAAGAGATGACAAACATATATAGCCCTTCTGCTCCACTGGTATCCATGCAATGCCAAGAGAACTAGAAAGACTTTTCTATCATGTTAGGTTAATCTCTTGTAAAATAATTATGGGAATATATGGAAAAAAAGATCACAGAATGGGAAACATGGAAGGGTCAGAATCTGCATCACTGGAGGGAGACCCAACATTGACAAGGTAAAAATCCAAAGTTCTAAAATATAAGTTTATTAGAAAATAAGCAAGAAAAAGTTATCACCGATCTGAAAAGAAAGATTCCTATAAGCCACAGGTTATAGTTAGAGACATCTCAAAGGAGGTGGCATAAAGTTAGTGGGGTTTAAAGAATGGAAGGGAATTCACCAGAGAAAGATGTTTAAAAAGAAAAGAGGAAGAAGTCAGAGATAGAAAGACTCAAGAGGCAATAAAAGGGGAAAGAAGGCAGGGAGGATGAGATTAGAAGCTCTGGTAAAAGAAATCAAAGAGGAGGAAAGGTGACAAAAAGGTTTAGCCATGCAAAGTCTTTATAGAAGAAAAAGGAAAACTGAGGAAGCTGATGCCTAAATGATATGACCTTTATTTTCTAAATAAAATAGAAGGCAAAGTCAGATTCAATGATGAAAGGGGTTTTCTGATAATAGTGAAAAGGAACCAATCAGTACAGAAAAAAACTAGAATAATCATTCTGGGGAAAGCAATAAGGCATCAAGAAAAGATAATAAAGAGTGTCCAAAAGGCAGCAAGGATACACTCCTGAAATTACAGAACAGCATGGATTTGAATGAATAAAGTATTTATGAAGCACTAACATTGCATGTAAAATCCTAGAGATACAAAGAGAAAAATAAGACAGTCCTGGCTCTCAAGGAGCTCACATTCTAATGGAAGAGACAATTCATATGGAAAGTTTCAGCTACAAGTTAGGTGGAAAAGTCCTGTGGTCTAATGATACAGTAGTCATGTCTTTTCCACTGATAAAATATCACTTTCTGATGATGAACTATACTGACAAGAAATGCCTTTTTTGCCTTTGCAATTGCTGTAGTTGCATGTCCCTGCAGAAGTGCTTCCCAGGATGTTGGCTAAAGGAATTGGTCTGGAAGCAATGTTACTCTCAAGGTTCTTTTGGATGTTGGGTCCTGGGCTTTCTCTATCAGTATCTGAAGAGATATGGTTGTAAAGGCAGTAATGGTGATTTTACTTGCCTGGCACATGCTGCCTCCTATTTCTCCCTATGTGAGTTAGATAATTGCTGGCCCGGGAAGGTTGGACCTTTCTCCACAGGTGTTACTTCCTCAGATTGACTGGTCTGTAGAGAATGTGAAGTATATAAAAAGGCTGAAAAGGTAGTGTGGAACTTTTTTTTTAAGTTTTTATTTGCTCCTAGAGTTAATAAAGAGTATAGTTTTTGAGTATGTATATAACATGATCATTGTACGAAAATAATTTAGGGAGCTCTGTGGAGGATGGTTTACACTAGAGCAATATCTGAGGCAGAAAGCCCAATAAGAAGGCTATTACAGTGTTCCAAATGAGAGATAATGAGGACTTAAACTATGGTGACTGTTTGTGGAGAGAAGAGGATAAATATTAAAGATTTATGGATGCTGAAATAAGATTTGATAACTAACTAGATATATGGAGTGAGGGAGATTGAGGGATCAGTGATGAAAAGCAAAGCAGTGAACGTGGATTGAAGAAGGATAAATGTATCCTCAAGTAATAGAATAGTTTGAAGAGGGGTAGATTTTGGGTAACAATAAAGATTTCTGTCTTGGGGACATTGAGTTTTCACTATTCATAAGACTCTGGGTTCAAAATGTCCAAAAAGCAATTGGTTATGTGGGACTAGAGGTTGGGAAAGAGGTTAGAATTGAATATAATAATCTAAGTGTCATCTACAAAGCAATAAATGAACTCATGGGAGTTGATGAAGTTACCAAGTAAGAGAGTACTGGAAATACCCAGCGTTGTGGTTCACTTACAAGTAAAAATGTGTGATACAGATAATGATTCCACAAAAGTGTCTGGAAAGAAGCAGCCCGAAAGGCAGAAAAGAAAAACAAAAAAAAAAAACATTTCAGCTGAGTGATATGGTAAGATGAGTTGAAAATTTAATAAGAGGAAAGTAAGGAAATGAATGAATATAGAAAAAAGTGAATGTTTTCCAGGAGTCTGACTGAGAAGGTAAGGAGGAATTTAGGATTATAGCTTTAACTAGAGTGAATGGCAGGGTCTAGTAAGAGATATTTTTAGCATATAAGAGATTTGAGGGAGAGAAGTAGCAGAGAAGGAACAAATGGATGAGAAAACATTAAAAATCAGAAAGAGAAAAGACAATCAAAATGAGGGAGGACAATCTGCTGAAGAAGAAGGAAGAGAAACTAAAAGACATTAAGAAAGATTGGCCAAGTTTCTCCTTCTTATCAACTTCAACTGTCCAAAGCCAGAGAACCCCCAAAACAAGTCAGCCCCACAAGGGTCTTTCAGCCAGGTTTCAACCTCCAGAGAGAGTGACTCCAAGTCAAGTTCCCTCCCCCTGGTCAGCTCAACTGCCAACTCCTGGGAACATTCCATTTTGGAAACTCCTCAACTGACAGGCAGGTTAGGTCTCCAGTTTCTTGCATCTTAGTTTACAAGTTCTCTCTCTCTCCAGTCTCTACCACATAGTTAAACTATTTTATGTTCTGTGAAGATTGGATTTAGCTATTTCCTGATTGTAACAATGAAGATACTTAGTTTAACAAAATCAGGAATGTCTTGGGAACTCTAAATTACTTCACCCTATTTAGACCTTACTTTAGGGGAAGATAAAGTTGTAATCTCCTGATTGAACAATGAAGGTACTTAACTCTTACCTTATAGTGAAGCTAGAACTTTAAGCTATGTCTTTTTTAAGATCTTAATACAAAAAAGTGTTAAGTAACTATAAAGGTTAAATTAATCACAAAAAGGTTAAGTAACTCACAAAAGGTGAACTTTAACAAAGAAGTGTTAAGTAACTCTAAAGATACAAGCTAATCAAAGAAGATGAGAACTAAAAAGAATGGGCATTTAGAGGAGGAGACACAAGAGTGAAAGGTCTATATATTGGCTCATTTCCTCTCTCTGGTACCTTTGGCAGTGGAGAATTGGCTGACAGCAGAGTGCTGGGACTTTCAGCATCTTAGCATGGCTACGAGCTATTGTCCAGTTCAGGGGTGAGTTTCTGGCTGAGTTTCCCTACTTCACTCTTTCAACTTTATCCCCTTAGAAGTCTCTAATCTTCTTCAGAGACCTAGAGGCAGGAATTTTAAACTCCCCCTGGCACATGCCAGGCAGGAGAAATCCTATATCCTCTTCCCTCCTTCCCCTTAAAATCCTTCCCTCTTTGTTTTTAATTACCATAAATTCCCAGACTGACTTGGGTATTTTATTTGGGATTTCCCCTGGTGGCCAATTAAATCTAGATTTTAAGTCACAATCCTAAAATTATCTCCATAGTTCGCCAAATTTACTTATAATATCACCCTTTCTATCTAAATTCTATAGTCATTTTGACCTTATCTTGGTATAGGGTGTGATATATTGATCTATCCCTAATTTTTGCCATACTGTTTTCAAATTTTCCAAGCAGTTTTTGTCAAATAGTGAGTTCTTATCCCAAAAGCTAAGATCACACAGGGTGGATCCAAATGAGGCTAGATAAAATAAATTCATAATGGACTCTTATGCTATATAAAAGCAAGATTGGTATAACTTCCTTACAGCAAACAGTAAGTATAAGCCAGGGTTGAGGTTGGAAAGTTCTAAATGATAATAAGAGAGAATAAGATTTGAAAGTATAAAGCTGAAGGAGCTCACTAAGGGCTAAGAAAGGGAAGAGAGGAAAAGGAAGCAGTTAAGAAAATCTAAGAAAAATACTGAGCAGTGGAAATGAGAAATTAGAGGTCAGGGAAAGGATGAAAGATAAGTTTAAAAGCTATGAGGCATTGGACTATGGAGATGAGACAACAGGAGGTTAAGAATCAGATAATGGATGTTAAGAAAGTATAATCACAGGAGTGGAAAAAGTAGGTAATGGTCACACCAGAAGTATAACTGTTCCTCTGTATAAGTCACTGGAATTTAGCAGACTGAGAAATTAGGAACTTGTACATTGAAATTCCTAGTATAAGGAATATTATGAGAAATTTTGACCTGCAGAGGATTAGAGTTAAGTGGACATATGTAATATCGCTGATCTCAGGAAAATAGGTAAGACATTATTAGCAGAATGAAAATGTCCTGGAAAGGGTTTGGGGACTTGAGTAGAATAGAATAGCTACTGCAGGAAATAAATAGGAAATTAACAACAGAAGAGTACAAGGATTGCTGAAATGACCCAGACATTTGAGTATATGACTCTGTAATGCTACCTAGTTAACACAGAAATGGAAAGAGTCTAGAATGGTGCAAATGGAAATTGATCTATGTAAACCTCAAAATTTCTCAGACTTATGAATGTTAGGGGTTTCCCCCATTGGGGAATCTTCTACTTAAAAAAATTCCCTAGCAGATCGTGAGAATTCTACTTGAATGTGAGGGCTCCTTGCCTTGGGAATATCCCTACTCCACCCTACTTAAGACTGCTTTAGGACAGAGAGCTCCTTGAGAACAATGAAAGTGCTTTGATCCATGCTTATGGAAGGGACAGGAAGTTCTTTGAGTCATGATTATTTTAGAATTGACACAATGGGATACTAAGTACCTATAAAGGTGGGGCAACTTGTAAACTATTTAAACCTAAAAGGGTGATAACTTATTCAGAGGTTTTTCTTAATGAAATTTGTTGACACAGCAGCATTTTTTTCTGACTTACTAAAGAGATTAAAATTACTCAGCTGTGAATTCAAAATGGACAGTCCTTTAGAAACATCTACAGTGATTGGTAGATGTAAGGACTTAGGGGAGGTGACATAGGAGATTTTGCCCTTAAAAATAAGAGCTCAGAGAAGAGCTGGGGTGATTCTGAGGGAGCTCATTTTGAGAAGACTCATTCAGGGATCTCGATTTCTGACTCTCATCCTGAAGGAGAGTTCTTTGAGGAGCTCCTCTGAGGGGCTCTGTCTCTCTGGGGTAGGAGCTCTGGAGGCTCTTGAGAGAGGCCCTTTGAAACAATCTCTGGCTGGAAGACTCTTTGAGGAAGGACGCTGGCCTGGTGTTACTAGAATCCTTGTTTAGTCAGACCTTGTGGTGAGTGTTAAAAAACTGACTGATTTCTCTTTTAAGTCTAGGCCATATTGGCTTGAGGCCCTTCATACTTATTCCTTTCTTACTCTCCCTCTCTTTCTTTGATTACTCATTGTATTGTTAATTAAAATCTCTATAAAACCCAATTGACTTGGGTATTTGAATAATTGAGAATATTTCCCTGGCGACCACCTTATATTTAATTTTAAAACCCAAGAGACTGTAGTGAAACATATTTCTGCGGTCTAATTTACTCACCCTCTCTTATATCTATCACAATTCATATCTTCCACTATTTTAATCACTACAGTTTAAGACCTGAACCATTTTAAATCTCACAGTTTATGGCGACCTTACGAAGTTGGTGAGAAACCCTCAAAAGACTTCTGTGAAATCTCTTTCCTTTATCTCTTTGCCTTATTACTTGTCTATCAGTCAGTTTTGTTTTCTGTTTTAACTTGACTTCAATTTAAAGCTGCAAGAATGGATGAGTAAAAAACCTTTTTGATTCTTCTTAATTTAAGCTGTTTTAGATCTTAACAACAGGGCCCTAAGGTCTTGGCTAGCAATTGCCTAAATTAGGATTAGAAAAACCTGGGAAAACTTTTTGGCCTTGTCCTGCTTCCCACGTTTTTACTTTAGAAATATGGAGTCACAGACAGTTCAGACACAGACAGTTCAGAACTTAGTTAACAACTGGAGTTTCAGTAAATACTTTGTTCTTTTCTTAGTACAAGCATTGGTCTGCAGCTTACTTAGCAGCTGGCTCATCAGCCCCATGACCAATCTTATAAATACAGAACTCCTTGTCTCTCTGAAAGGGCTCATCACATGGAACTTATGGCAAAATCTAATCAACATACTACTTTCCCTTGAGTTTTTGATTGTTGTAATTTTAATATTGTATTTCCTTGAAGAACTAAATTCTCAGAGCGAGAGGAGCAGAACCAGGAGAACATTGTACACAGAGACTAATACACTGTGGTATAATCGAACGTAATGGACTTCTCCATTAGTGGCGGTGTAATGTCCCTGAACAACTTACAGGGATCCAGGAGAAAAAAACACCATTCATAAGCAAAGGATAAACTATGGGAGTGGAAACACCGAGAAAAAGCAACTGCCTGAATACAGAGGTTGAGGGGACATGACAGAGGATAGACTCTAAATGAACACTCTAATGCAAATACTATCAACAAAGCAATGGGTTCAAATCAAGAAAACATCTAATGCCCAGTGGACTTACGCGTCGGCTATGGGGGGTGGGGGGGGAGGAAAAGAAAATGATCTATGTCTTTAACGAATAATGCTTGGAAATGATCAAATAAAATATATTTAAAAAAAAAAAAAGAACTAAATTCTCAGTCAAACCAACCAATTGCTCCCTCTCATATTCAACAAATGGAAAAACTAAATACTAGACAGGACCTTATAGAGGAAGGTCAGGGAGAGATTGTAACTTTTATAAGAAGCATTAACAGAGAGTTAAGAACAATATCAGAATCTCTGTCCCACCCTGCTATGGACAATAACCCTCTTAACGAACCCACCCCTCCCCCTGCCCCCTTGGCCTCAGAAAACTCTAACTCTAATCAATCAACTCTGAGTACACACCCCACCCATCCTTCCAACCCAACACAATCAACTCTAAGTACACACCCTACCTCTGAATTTTCTGGCACAATGGGACAACAACAAACCCTTCCTTTTAATGTGCCCAACTCTTCTATGTCTCAGACTTACCCAACTGAAAATGGATCAAGAAGTCTAGAAACAGGAGTACCAAATAATTTAGAAAGTTTATTTCCTTTAAGGGAAGTACCCACTTTTAATAAAAATGGAAACTTAATATCTGTAAGATATCATACACCTTTTACCCCTGAGGATTTAAAAAAAATTGAAGGAAGATATGCCATCATTTGAGGATGAACCAATATTAATTATAAAAAAATTAGAGAACATATTCAGAACTTTTGACCCCACTTGGTTGGATGTTGAGAATATATTAGAAGAATTATTAACAAAGAGAGAAAAAAATAAAATCATCTCTCTGGCTAATCAAAAACGAGGTAAAAGAGGACATTATTGGCCAACTTAAGATCCACATTGGAACCCCAATGTTGAATTAGATTACCCAAAACTAAACCAGGCCAGAGAAGCATTATTGACAGCCATGAGAGCTTGCTCTGATAGACCTGAAAAATGGTCAAAATTTGAAAAAACCCGACAACATATTGATGAAACACCCTCCCAGTTTATGGACAGACTTATTGACGTAGGGAATACATATATGGACCTTGATTTATCCAGAGAAAGAGACATCAGAAGATAAAAGCTGTAAAACATAGACTCGAATACAGGACTACAATCCCCACGAGCCTTTGCTCCACTTCCCCAGAATGCCTTGTAATCTCACCTGGGCCAAGATCGAGAAGGTATTTAAGCTGATTCAAAGGCTTTTGAGAGGCACTCTCTCTTGGCTCTTTGTAGACTTGCGTTTTGGAGCAGGCGTGTCTCTTGCGTGATGTGAGGTTATTTTGTCTAGGCCTCTGGCCTAGGCACATGTTTCTTACTTGTATATTCTTTAATCTTTAACCTTTAATAAACCTCTAAAAAATATACTACTTCTTGCAGAGAGAAACTAATTTCTACCTGCCTCAGTCTCCCCATCTCCCCTAAATTTTAACTGTTACAGATGGCGACCACTAGATTGGATGGGAACTTCTCAAAATTGTTTTAGCCTAGAGAATTTTTTTTAAAGCCAAGGTTCTCCGAGATGCTCTTTAGAAAACCATCTTGATCAGCTCCTGCCTGCGGCCCTCTCCGGCTCCTGCTTCTGCTCCTGGCCTCTCACCTGGTGCCTGAGCTGTGCTCCAGCTCCCGGCCCGACCCACCCCGGCGGTCTGTCTCTCACCCATCTGGCCTCCGACCCAGCCGGCTCATCACCCAGATCCTTGGAGCAGATTGCTGAGGACTCATTGCGACCAGCTGGTAACAGTATTGGCCACGTGGGCGGAGGGGAGAGACGAGAGGGAAAGGAGAACGGGTAATTTTCCTTTAGGCTAAGCCTCCACGTGGATGGGGGTATTGGCCACAAGGGGATCATATCAGGGGAGAGAGAAAAGGGAGAGGAGAAGAAACAGATTTTTTCAAACAGAAACTTAAAAAGCAATGGGCTGTTTAAAAGGATTTTTGACTGTTCTGGTAATTTCATTGATTTCACCTGCGTGCCAGAAGAAACATTCAGCCCAAAGATTCAACTTTGAATTTGAAAATGGGTGGCTCAGGGAACTGAGAGCATGGTCCTGGGTTAAAATCTGGCCTCAGATACTCTTCAGCTGTAGGGCCCCGAGCATAACGCTCAAACCCCATTGCCTAGCCTTTACTACTCTACCTTTGGACAATAGACATTTAAATGGATAATTAAAAACAAACAAACAAAAAAAAAACCCAAGGAACTTTGAAGAGACTAAAGGCTATATTCTAAGGCATTTCAAACTCCAATGGTTTATAAAAATCTCTGTATTCTACTGCATTTTTTGTTTAAGGTTTAACTTTGTGATTTTAAGTTCATATATTACTGGATTCAATATTATTCTGCTTGAACTGAAGGTTGATTGAATTTATTTTGAATGTACTGAGTTTTGAAATTCTGTTGTTTTTCCCCTATAACTATGTTGAACAAATATTATTGTGAATAAGCCCATATATGAAAAAAAAACGCTTTTTTCTATTATGCTGAGGATAGATGGACTTCAGAAATGGTTATAATTGTATTAACAACCTTTGGAATTTTAATGTGCTAAATACCTCAAATGATTTGATTTTAAGGGTTTTTTAAATATGATTTTTGGAATTTTTTTTAACAATCTGGTTATTTTTGCCTGCCCCTACCACAAGGTAAGGCCCATTAGCTGAAGTGAAATACATTTTATAAACCCCCAACCTTCCCACATGTGAATGGAAGTTGGGCAGTTAATCTCAGGGCATTTGTATCCCTATAAGTCTCCAAGAAAAAGGAGCACCCCTTTATTTATGCTCTTCAGCTCACTATTTTACTTCCACCAGAATGATATCTAGATTTCTTGATTATGTTCTAAACCCAAGATGAGTTTTACTTTGTTTTAAAAAATATGTTTAAATACCAAGGTTGAAGGATTGCTGTGTTTGTAAATGTGACAAATGTCCATCAATTCATAGGTTTTAAAAATGTCATACAGCAACTTATGTGAAATATGAAAGTGTGTTTGTTTGCTATTGTAATTAATTGGGCTATTGAGAAATTTTGGGGATTTTGGTAACTACATAGTTGTACTCCTGTATTTTTGAAGATGAAAAAATTGTTAACCTTGTTCAATTCATTTGCCTTCTACTCACAGTGATCATGGCCAGATACAAAGAGGAAATGGATCTCATTTTTTGATGAGAAAGCCGTGTATTTTATATTTTCTTAACTGACACAGAGTGTCAATGATTATAAGCTATATTTTTGAATTTTTAAAGCTCTTTTATTATTATATTTTTCTTGCATGTGCAATATACTTTTTCAGTTTGTTGTTTATTATTTTTTCTCTCCTTTTTATATTTGAAGCACATGTCACCAGCATTAAGATTTTCTTTAACCTTTTGATTTTTCAGTACTACAAGTGTAAGATACATTTGTCAGAGCATGCCCAAAAAGCTTGTGACTATAAAAATGATGCCACTAATTATTTAAATAAATTGTGGGACTTTGCTTAATGATTCTATCTGATTCCAGAAGATATACACACAAGAGCCATTGCACAGAGCCAAAAAAGGCCAATCTAGGATGGATTGATGCACTTCTAAGCCAATACAAAGGTCTTGAACCTAGTGTGAAGACTCAAGGTTACTATGCTTAACATGTGTTAAGACATAGGCTTTCCTTGTATCCACACTCACCCTGAAAATACTCACAGACGAGTATCCCCAAAACCTTGGCTCCTACTTGGCTCCTATAATCTGGTCCCTTTCTTTTCTGCCTCTCATAGTGTGGTACCTTTCTGTAGTCCTGGCACTGACTGGGTAAATGCATCATTACTTAGATCATTTTGATTGGGCCCTGATTGAAGGACCTGTTATAGATTTATTTTTCTTCTACTTGGAATTTTTACACATAAGACTTTGATAGTCTATATTTTCATCCAGAAATTTTTCTTTTCTTTTGGATTTTCTGATGTATTTTTAATATCTCTTGCCAATTGATTCATATACCTCATACCTCAGCCATGCATCCCTAACTGATTCTGAATCTTTCAATCACCCACAACACGGGGGAATGTAAAAAAATATCATTATTTAAATTGCAAAGTTTAAATTCCTTTTGAGAAGAATTTTAGGTAAAGAAGATGCTACCTCTCTGAACCCAGAACTGAACTGTTGGAGAAGCCACCATGAAGAAGCCTCCAGACCACAAGTTGCACAAAATTGAACTTTGGGTGTGGTTGATTAAACATTTATTTGTATGTATACTTTTATGCCAAAGGGGACTGCCCCCTAACGGTTTTTTGTCAATGTGTTCAGCAATTATTGGTTTTATTCTTTTTTCTCTTATCCTCACACTATTGTAATCTTTTAAGTTTATTATGTTTTTATGATCCTTTTGGGGGAAAATTAATTTTTCCAAAAATGATCATATGGGGAATGTAAAAAAATAGACTCGAATACAGGACTACAATCCCCACGAGCCTTTGCTCCACTTCCCCAGAATGCTTTGTAATCTCACCTGGGCCAAGATCGAGAAGGTATTTAAGCTGATTCAAAGGCTTTTGAGAGGGCTCTCTCTTGGCTCTTTTTGGACTTCCGTTTTGGAGCAGGCACATCTCTTGCGTGATGTGAGGTTATTTTGTCTAGGCCTCTGGCCTAGGCACATGTTTCTTACTTGTATATTCTTTAATCTTTAACCTTTAATAAACCTCTAAAAAATTATAATACTCCTTGCAGAGAGAAACTAATTTCTACCTACCTCAGATGCCTCAGTCTCCCCGTCTCCCCTAAATTTTAACTGTTACAATAGTCAGTTCCAACTTCATCCCAGATTTCAGTTATACTAATGCATTCAAGAGCCAGTTATATTAAATAGATAAAAATTGGCCAGATAGCTTATTTTTTATTAGGAGAATGATGAGAATTAATTTATACAATGGTTTGTAGACCACTTCACATATAGCATCATCACATAACTCATCACAACATCCCTGTGAAATAGCTAACATATTGACCCCACTTTGCACACAGAGGAAAGTCAGTCACCTAACATTTAAGTGCCTCTTCCAGCAGAATGTCCCCTCTGTCATCTGCTCTCACTTATCTTCAATTCCTTTCATTCTACTAGTTCATTCCCTACTATATGGATACATGCCCATGTCTCCCCATCCTTAAAAAATTTTACTTGTTCCTTTCATTGCCACTATCATCCTCAATCTCTTCTGCCTTTTGTTGCTAAATGTCTTGAGTACTGTTGTTCCTCTTCTGTTTACAAAGAGGACCAATGGCATCATGGGGTGATGTCTTGACCCCTGAATGAATTGGAATTCAATGAGTCAGAGTTGTACTAGGGCATCAGGCTCCCTCCCTCTTCCAAAGTCATCATATTCCAGTTGCAAGACAAAAGTCAGGATGACTGATGATGGTCCAGGAAGCAGCAGAGGACATTGGTCCTAAGATGTCTGACCAAGCTCTAAATTCCACAGAACCTATTTCAGTCACTTTCATATCTTGTAACAAATTGTTCTCATCTACCCATTCTGCTGGGGAAAGTCTTCCCATATTTGGGATAGCCATTCTCTTTGATGAGGAATTTTCAGTTTATCCATGCAGGAAACCACAACTGTCACTCAAAAGAAAGGAAGGAAGGAGGTTTATTATGTATGCACGTACAGACCCAGCCATGGATCATTCCTCTAAGGGTTGGGCACCGAGGAAAGGAACTCTGAATATTTTATACACTATCAATTGGGGAGGGTTTCCATGGGTTACATGATACATACACAAGAGTTTCCATGGGTTATGAACACAAACATGATGGGTAAGTATGAGCATCAGAACATAGGCAAGGACAGACATCCATCAGGGATTTGTTAGAAGTGGAACAAATGTTTTATTCTAGCAAGTGCAGGGGAAGGAGGAGCTATTAATCACCCTATTTGTAATAAGCTCCTAGGTATCTCAGCTTTGCAAAGCCAGTCCTTAGAGCATAAGGGAATCCCCTCAAGGGGGAGATCTGAGGATTTTCCACTACATTATAAGTCACCAAATGGTAACTTAGAAAAACTTATGTTAGCCCATCTGCCAAGTTGGTTTTACCAGGGCTTCTGTACATGCTACAGCTTCTTGGAGTCACAGGTCAGGGTTTGGATAAAAGGAGAACATCAAAGGTAGATGAGCAGACCTGAAAGGTACTTGGTAAATCCTCACACCAGAGATGTTGTTCCTTCCTGAACATCCCATACCCCCCCAACCCCCATGAAAAGTATAAATAACTACATTATGTCTAAGGAATGAAAGATCCTTACTATTAGAAAGCAAGCTTTTTGAGTGTAAGTACAATTTCAGTTTTCATACTTATATTTCCAGTCCCTAGCACAGTATGTGACACATAATAGATACTTAATAAAATGTTCAATTAATTGGAGGTATTAGAAAAAAGTAGCTTTTCAGCAGGAAAATAAAGACCAGCATTTCAAAAAAAATAGATCATAAAGGGAGAAACTGGGGTGAAGAATTCTTGCATAGAGGAAAAAGTATGAGCAGAGGAAACTTGTTCAGAATCTGCTACATATACCTCTAATTTCTCTTCTCTTACTTCTTTGCTCCCAATAATCAGAGTTCCAACCTCATCATTCAACCAAAATGCTCTCTCCAAAGTTACCAATGATCTCTAAATTGCCAAATTCAATTGTTTTTTCTCAATCCTCATTTTCTTGACCTCTCTGAAGCCTGACACTTTTGGTCACCCTCTTCACCTTAACACTCTCTTCTCTCTAGGTTTTTGGAACACCACTCTCTCCTGGTTACCCTCTTACTTATCTAAGTGATTCTTCTCAGTCTCTTTTTCTGGACCTTCATCTAGGCCATACCCAGTGACCATCTGTGTCTCTCCTGGTTCTGTCTGGGCCCTCTTCTCCCTCTATACAGCTTAGTGATCTCATCAGCTCCTACATATTTAGTATAATCTCTAGGCTGATGATTCTCAAATATGCTTAGCCTGCTCTAGGCTCCATGCTGACCTCCAAACTCCAAATGCCTTTGAGGAATCTCAAACTAGATTTCCTGTAGATATCTTAAACTCAACAAGTCCATAACTGAACTCTATCTTTCTCTCCAAATCCTCCAGCCTTCAAAATTCCCCTAGTATTGAGAGAACCGGCATCCCCCTTGGGGGATATTCAGGTTCACAATCTGGGTATCATCTTTGACTCACTATTTTTCAATACTCCACCACCCTATATCCAATCTGTTGCAATTTCACTTTTGCAACATTTCTCAAACATTCTCCCTTCTCTCTCCAGATATTGCCACCACCCTGGTACAGGCTCCTTGTACATTTCACAGCTTGTAAATAGCCTGCTAGAGAGTCTGCCTGTCACAGGTTTCTTCCCAATCCCATCCACATTCCATTCTGCCAGTAATGTAGTTTTCCTAAAGTGCTGGTCCAACTATGTCACCATCATATCAAATTCTAGTTGCTCCCTAATTATTTTATCCAGGATCAAATAAAACATCCTGTTTGGATTAAAAGTTCTTCATAACCTAGCCCCTCTCCCCAAGATGTTCCCTGCCTTCTTACAATTTAACTTCCATAACTCATATTTACTCTTTAATCCAATGCCTCTTTTTCAAACAAGACATTCCACCTTTAGGCTCTGGACATTTTCAATGGCTGTCCCTGATGCCTGGAATGCTCTTTCTCCTCATGACAGCCTCCTGGTTTCCCAGGCTCCCTTGGAGTTCCGGCTAAAGTTCTCACTCCTAAAATCCCAATTCCTCTTAATTCTAGTGCCTTGCCTTTATTAATGACTTCTTATTTATTCTGGATAGGTCCTGTGTGTACATAGCTGTTTACTTATCTCCCCTATTAGTTTATAATCATCAAGGAAACTTGTCTTTGGTCTCTCTTTGTATCACTAGCTCTTAACACAGTGCCTGGCACACAGTAGGCACCTAATAAATATTCAATGAATGAATACTATAAGCCAGAAACTGTGCTAGGCCCTGAGGATACAAAGAGAAAACGCTCTTTATTCTCACAGAGTTCATAGTCTATCAGGGAAGCAACACACAAACAATTATATACAAACAAGATGTGTATATGTGTCTGTGTGTATGTATATACTTTTATATATACACACACACATATATATACTTTTATATATATATATATACACACACATATAACATAAACTAAAGGACATCTCATAAGGAAGGCACTAAAGTTAGATGTTACTAGGAATTTAAAAGCACATCTACATACATGATCTCATTTGAGCATCTCCTAAAGAACATAATACTGACAGGACTCAGATAGTCTAAATCACTTGGGTGACTTGGGAAAGGAAGAGAGAGAATTCAAATAGGTTTTCTAACTCCAAGACCTATTTAACATGAGACCACCTTGACCCCAGAATGTTTGCCTTTTCTTTTTTATTAATGACCTACAATTTCATTAGTACAAGGAACTTCGGATGTGAAAATTACCTGTATTCATGCAAATTTGCTTGTACTCAACTTAAAGTCCTAGCTAATTAATTGGGGCATGAAAGATTAAATGACATGCCTAGGGGTCACAGAGCCATCATGTATCAAGATCTAAACTTGAATGTAGAGTTTCATAATTTGGTGGCCAGATTTTTATCTATCACACTATGTCTCCACGAATTTTAAAAGATTCACTCTCCAATATTTTTGGGTTATCCTCACCACAGGTACTTCCTCTGGATAAATAATAACTTCATAAATATAGTGGATTAATTATAACCTAAAAAACTTCTGATATTCAGATATTATTTTGACTGTTTAAATTCCCAGAATCTAGAAATCTGATAAAAAAAAAACTTCAGAAGCCAATTTAGTCAGATGTATTAGCTCCCCTCCCTCAAACAGACTGTAAGCTTCTGAAAGCCAAAAAGTCGTATTCATCTTTATATGCCCCACAGTGATTGGCACAATAACTTTCCAATAAATATTGAGTTGAATTAAAGATAGTATAGTAATATTACATTTTAGTAATGGTATTTTTATTTGAAATAACATTCTACTTCAGGCTTTTCAAAATATTATTTTACAACACCAGTTAAAATATTTCCATACCTTTTTGTAAATTCATCTCTACAGATCACCTTCATTTTTCCTACAATTCTACCCCAATTCAACATACAAAGGAAAAGAAGTCTTTTATTAGTTTATATGATTCCAAATTTAATGATAAAATTTGTTAAATTACTAGACCAACAAAGTCTATTTGAGCTGTAAATGCAAAATGAGTGACAAAAAAAGCTATTCTTTTTTGTTAAGAATAGCAAAAGAAGGGACAGCTGGGTGGCTCAGTGGATTGAGAGTCAAGCCTAGAGACGGGAGGTCCTAGGTTCAAATCTAGCCTCAGACACTTCCCAGCTGTGTGTTCCTGGGCAAGTCATTTGACCCCCATTGCCTAGTGTAAAAATGGACTCAAATCCAAGACTTCAATCCCCAGAAGTCCTTGCTCCACTTCCCCAAAATGCTTTGTAATCTCACTGAATTCTCACCTGGGCCGAGAGCAAAATCATTATTTAAAGGGTCTCCACCCACAGCAGGGGCTCTTCTCTTCCTGTCTCCGCTGGCAAGCAGACGCATCTCATGATGTGAGTGAAATTGAATTGGGCCTTTCAGCCCACCTAGCACATGCCTTTCTTACTTGTATTTTTCTTAAATTCTCAACCTTTAATAAAACTCTAAAAATATAATACACCATGCAGAAACTAATTTCTACCTGCCTCAGCTTCCCCAAAATTTTAATCTATACATTCTTTTTCTTTTTTAAACCCTTACCTTCTGCCTTGGAATGGGTCCAGGCAGAAGGTAAGGGTTTAAAAAAAAAAAAGAATAGCAAAAGAGATTAACAAAAAGCGTTCACATCAACACTGTTGTTATTGCTCAAAGATAGAGACTATCACTGGCACAAACACAAGTATTGCTCTCTAAGGCTATTTATGTCATTGAATAATTTGTCCAAATGTCAATTGTAATTTTCAAAAAAATCCTTTCTATTCCAGAATCTTAAACATCTGTAACAAATACTTGTTTGGGGAGTCTTTACATTCATGACACTTGACCTTTTGCTGTATGCACCAGAAAATTCAAGTTTCAAATACCATGCAAGCAGGAAATCTGATCATTCCAGCAGTAGCCATCTGCATGGTTCAATATCAAATATTATTAGTTCTGGGTTGCACAAAGTCATGTGTTACGAATCTTTTTCTGCAGCCTCTATAATTAGTTGTAATTTGCTTCTTTTAAAATGTGTTTCTTATGGGACATCTGGCCTTGAAACTTCCACCTTCTCATTGAAAAAATACTTAGTCTGGGTTTTTTGTTTTTTTTTTAAACTATGAAGCACGGCATGGGTGGCATAACCAAGTCCAGATTTTTTCCAAAAAATAAATTTCTAAATTCTAGGAATAGATTGATTCTCATTAAGAATGATTTAAATATTACAGAATATAAATTTAATGTAAAAATTCAATATAATTATTTACAGATTTCCAAATCATGTTGCCAAAAATTTAAATCCCAGTGAGTAAATTATGAAATTTCCACAGGAACATACCACTTGCCAGTTTATATCTAGAAATTGTAAAACCTAACTTAAATTTTAAAATGCAGGATTGAAATAAAAGATTTACATAAAAAAGAAAGATCAGAAATAAATGTAAAACTCAGACACTACCTATTTTAAATGTAAGAATTAGAACAGTTCAATAATGACCCTAGACAATTTTGCAATACCCAAAGCTATATATTTCAATTACATCAAAATTATTTTATTCATGAAAATAAGCATTCTCCTTTTAACTTCACTCATGAATTCATATAAATCTGGAAGAGCATCCTCTAAAAAACTACGGTAAGTTAAGATTATACAAAAAAGCTAAGATGTTCATTGTATATTAATATTATGATGACAGAAACTAGAAACAATATTCAAGTACTTTGACATTTATTACTTTGTTTCCTAACAGATAAGCGTTATGATAAATCAACATTTATGTCTCTGGGAATAAGAGTGGTTCAATAAATGTGAGTGAGAATAGAAAAGAAATAATAAAGAAAAATGAGAGTTTCTGGGTCATGAACTAAAACATTTACATTTATTTTTCTCTATATAAACTTTTATCTTGATTAAAAAATGTCTTTGATTAAAAATTCATAATCTAGGTGCCAAAAATCAAATACCACCAACTTATACTATGATCCAGCAGTAAGCACCACTATTAGTACCAAACAGAACTATAGACATTTTAGAAAATGTTGTACTAAAAACGTCCCTTAGTCTCAAAAAATCCACTCCTCTGTAAACCTTAAAATTTCTTAGACTTATAAATGTTGGAAATTTCACCATTGGGAAATTTCATACTTGAAAAATTTCCTATTGAGAGTGGGAACTCTATTGGAATGTGAACCCCATTGGCATGGGAGGTTCCTCCTCCTCCCTTCTTAAGATTATTTTAGGACAGAAACCTTTTGCTGAACAATGGAAAGGGCTTTGACCTATGCTTAAGCATAGAACAGGAATTTCTTTGAGTCATGATTGATTTTAGAATTGATACAATGGAGATACTTGGAATGACAGAACCAGGTCTTGGAAATTGCAATCTCCACCCTACTCAGTCCTAACAGGATTTAGGAAGGGCTGCAGCATAGATCAAAATTTAATTATTCCAATCTCAACCCTACTCAGGGTAACAGGATTTAGGAAGGGCTGTAGCAAAAGATCAAAATTTAATTATTTGAGAATATGACCTTCAACAGACATGTGCAAAGCCACAGACTTCTGGGCGGTCCTGGGTTAAGCTAGAGCCACCATTGGCACAGGGAAAATGATGGACAGTGATTGGTAGATGTGAGAACTGAGGGGAGGGAACTTGGATGGTGTCCTTAAAGATAGAGGGGTCTGAGGACTGGGGGGTGGTTGGAGAGTTTTGGCTCTGAGTGGTTGGAAAGGTGCTCTGAGAAGCTTGCTCTAAAGGAAGCTGGAGGTGGAGGCCTGTGAGACTGTTTCTCCATTTTGGTCACGTGAGTGATAGGGACTGATCTCCTTTCTTTGCCCCAGCTATCTAAGGGCTTGGGCCTTTTGGCCCAGCCTAAACAGAAGGGGTATTTAAGCCCTATTCCCTTCTCTCCCCTTTCTCTCTCTCTCTCTATCTATCTATCTCTAATTCCTTTCTTCCTCCTGTTTGAAATTAAACTCTATAAAAGGTTGACGGCTGACTTGAGTTTTCATTTAGGAATTACATAGCTGAATTCCTTGGCGACCTTAAATTAATATATATCAGTCTTTTAAAGTGATTTCCTTGTCACACCTCCCAAAAAATTTTTCTACAGACACAACTGAATTTTAAAAAGATTATGGTTAGCCTATTCTCAGATTTCAAATGAAGACAAAAGAAAAATAAGAAAAAACAGCTATAAATTTATCGAAAGGGTTAAAGGAAAAGAATTCCTTTGAATGTAAAAACCACTAATAACTCTAGGCCCCAATCCAAATCTTTATTTTTAATAATTCTTATGCTATTTAACACAACACAAGTAAAACAACACACTGTACCCATAAAAAAGTTGCAGTTTCTACATGAGAGAAATTAGAATATCAAACACTATGCAGAATTTTCACAGCTACCAATGCTTCACCAATTTCCTTTTATGAAAAGCACAAGATACAAAGATCACAATTGGAGAAAATCACAAGACTGAGTCTGGATGGTAGAGAAAAGAAATGACATTCCCAAAGAGAAAGCATAGCCCATAATTCCTCAGTGCTTTGAAACTTTTAACAAAATTTAATTGTTAATTACAAATTTATTCATGTACACTCATGATAGTAAATTATAAAAGTAGATTAATAATATACAGTATTTACGCATGGATGACTAATCTGTTGTAGTTTTCTTTCCTTACACAAGTCTGCACATTGTCTGTAAATTTCTCAAGTACACCATAAATCTACAAAAATTCTAATTTAATTATAAATGGCCAATCCACAAATAAATAACACCATGAATGTGAAACCCAAGAATGTGGAGAAATGACTATATGTACCTCTTTTTTCATTCTACAATAATTTTATATAAGCATTTATCATGACCTATATATGGAAACCAACATATTGCTCTTCCTATATTAAAGAACAATCATAAAATCACAGAATCCAAGATTTTGAAGGCAACTTAAAATAATCTATTCCTACCCATAAGCAAAGAATATATACCAACAAGAGGTTATCCCCAATGCCTTAATTGATGATTTTCATCTTTCTCCATTCCTCTCCTCCATAGTCCATCCACAATACTTTCCTCTTTCTCTTTATGACTAGGATCAACTAGATCACTGTTCTTGGATGTGTCAACTTACTCTCCAAGGGTAACTCTCCAAAAGTTCCACTCCCTGTATATCTAAAAGTGGTGTATCCCTCAATCAGAATATAAGCTCCTCAAGATCAAGGTCAGTCTTCATTTTTGTTTTATTATCTCTTTTCCACATGAAGACCTCTGGTGTTGATACCAATTCATATTAAGAACCTCATGAAAGAAAAGAGGGCATGCTATCAACAACAAAAAGTAAACCAGAGTCTTCCTTAAGCTCAGCTAATAATACCCAGTGGTATATGCAAACTATTTAAAAGCTAAGGTGGGAAGGGAACAAAGATGACTCAGAAGATGGAGGAAGTCCCCATACTCTTCACTCTAAAATTCCTCCAAACACACTTGCCCCAATCCTAATGGGGTAATCCAAATAAAAGTCATAATGAGTAGTTTTCTGGCAAAGATCAGCAAATAGAGAGGGATGGAGAAGTATGTAGGTAGTGAAAAATGGGTCTAGTCAGGGACTGCTTGGAGCAATCTATCACCCAGAGACTAGAAAAGGGCAGAGGGCATGCACCATGCACCAGGACAAGATATGGTAAGAGACTTATACCAGGACACCATAACCTCATGCAAGATGACAGAACAGGTTCCAACTAGCAACTCTGTCCACTTGCTACCCAGTTCCAGATCACAGATGTGGAGTGAACCCTGACCCCAAAGGTAGATGCAGGGTAAGGAGCTATTGCAGGCCCTGGTATGTGTCCTGAGAGAAGAAAGTAGTTAGAAAAGAAGCAGTTGTATGGCTCAGATTCCAGAAGCAGAGCGACTTTTCAATTCCAATCATTAGCCTAGTTCTCAAGTCTGTAGAGGAATAACCACAGCAGCCATCTCAGAACAAAGGTGAGCCTACAGTGCTGTCACTCAGAATCAATACAGCTTTCAGCTGGCAATCTATCAGTGGTCTAATGATATTCCAAAGGTGAAAAGCCCTCAAACCTATTGCTCAGACCTAAACCCTGGTCAGGAACTTACAAAACTTAGATCAGGGGACAACAATCTGATCTGCCTCAATAATCAATGCCTCAAACAACCCTCAATAATCCATCAAAGACATTAGCAAAATCAACCCAGATATTCCCTCCAGAAAAATAAGGATAGGGATAAAAATTAAGAATGAGCTAACATTTATATAGCACTTACTATGTGTCAGAGAGAAGTGCCCAGAGTCTGGTCCTAAAAGAACACAAAGCTAGGAAGACCGAAAGAGTGAAAACTGCCTCCCCCTTCCCCCCCAAAAAAAGAATCCTACCATTAAAAAGGCATTATGAGGACAAGGAGGCTAAAGATACAAATCTAGAAGAAAAGAATTCCAAAATATCTACAAGCAAAACTTCAAAGAAAAATCACAATTTTGGTACAAACTCAACTAGAATTCCTTAAAGCTATTAAAAATACTTTAAAGCATTATTTTAAATAGATTTTTACTTAAAATTGCATAAAGCAGCTACCTAAAACCATTAGTAAACATTATTTATAATGAGGATAAGCTAGAATACTTCCATATAAGGTCAAGAATGAAACAAGGATGCCCATTAACATCAATAATATTCAATACTGTATTAGAAATGCTAGCTATAGCAATAAGAGGAGAAAAAAAAAGAAATTGAAGGAATCAGAATGAACAGTATCAAGGTAATACCACTATTTCTTTTATGCAGACAAGATGATGATATACTTGGAAAATCCAAGAGAGTCAACTAAAAAACTAGTTAAAACAATAACTTTAGCAAAACAATGGGATATAAAATAAACCCACACAAATCATCAGGATTTCTATGTATCACCAACAAAGCCTTGTAAGAAGAGAGTAAGAAATACCCCATTTAAAATAACCACAGACAGAATAAAATACCTGAGAGTATACCTGCCAAAACAAACCCAGGAAATACCTGTGCACAATCATAAAACACTTTTTAAAAAATAAGGTCAAATTTAAATAATTTAAGAAATGTTACTTATTCATGAGTAGGCAGAGCCAATATAATCTATTTATTCAACCTTAATACCAATTAAATTACCAAAAAAAATTTATTAGGCTAGGAAAAATAATAACAAAATTAATTTGCAAGAACAAAAGGTCAAAAATAACAAAGGAATAAGTAAAACAAAGGAAGAACATCTAGAGCCATGGTTGGTAAAGGTGTGACACGTGTCCCAGTGACACAGAGGGGGCTATTCCATTCTCCCTTTCCACCCCACCTGAGGACAATTTTTTACATGCCCTGCCCCTCTGTCCAGCCAACCAATGCAAGCAATTCCTCCCTCCACTCTCTGGACAAATGCAGGGGCTCACAGGCAGCATGAAGGTGCAGTTTAGGCATGTGATCTCTAAAAGGTTAACCTTTTAGATTGGAGCAATCTATCACCCAGAGACTAGAAAAGGACAGAGGACATGCACCATGCACCAGGACAAGATATGGTAAGAGACTTATACCAGGACACCATAACCTCATGCAAGATGACAGAACAGGTATCAGATCTTAAACTGTATAATAAGGTGGTAATTACCAAAACTATATGGCAATAGCTAAGAAATAGAAGGTGGATCAGTGGAACAGAGTAGACATACAATACACTGCAGTAAATCACTACAGCAAACTTATGTTTGACAAATGTAAAGATTCAAGTTTTGTAAATAAGAATTTATTATTTGGTAAGAATTGTTAGGCAATAGGTTTAAACCAATATCTTATACTACATACCAAGATAAGGTCAAAATGGATGCATGACTGAGGGAGATATCATAAGCAAATTAGAATAACATAGAATATATTATCTATCAGATTTATGGATGAGAAGAATTTATGAATAAACAAGAGAAAGCATTGTGACATATTAAATAGATTATTTTTATTACATTAAATTAAAATGGATTTAAGTAAAGAAATAAAACTAATATAGCTAATATTAGCAGGAAAAATAAAATTAGGTGAAATTTTTATAAATA
The DNA here is from genome assembly GCF_027887165.1 of Monodelphis domestica. Classification (NCBI taxonomy): domain Eukaryota; kingdom Metazoa; phylum Chordata; class Mammalia; order Didelphimorphia; family Didelphidae; genus Monodelphis; species Monodelphis domestica. The sequence goes on from NC_077229.1 coordinate 172,113,817, forward strand.
ATTTCTCAGATAAAGGCCTCATATCTCAAATATGCAGGGAATTCTGTCAAATCTGTAAGGACATGAGCTATTTTCCAACTGATAACTGGTCAAAGAAAATGACCAGGTAGTTTTTGGATAAAGAAATCAAAACTATGTATATTCATATGAAAAAATGTTCTAAATCACTATTGACTAGAAAAATGAAAACTCTGAGATACTATCTCACATCTATCAAATTGGCTCAAATGACAGAAGGGGAAAATGACAAATGTTGGATGGAAAATGGGGATACTACTACACTACGGATGGAACTGTGAACTGAGCCAGCCATGCTGGAGAATAATCTGGAATTATACCCAAAGAGTTACAAAACTGTATAAGCTTTGACCTAGCAACACCACTACTAGTTCTATTTCCCAAAGTAATCAAGGGAAAAGGAAAAAAACCTACACGTTCTAAAATATTTATAGCAGTTCTCTGTGGTGGCAGAAAACTAGAAATTGATAGATGTTCATCATCTGGGGAATGACTAAACAAGCTGTGGTACATGATTGTGATGAAACACTACTTCACTATAAGAAATAATGATCAGATTGAACTTAGAAAAATGTGAAATAATGAAGAGCAAAATAAAGAGAATACTTTATTTAGCAATAGCAATACTGTTTGAAGAATAACTATGAATATGTCTACCTCCAGAGAAAGAACAGAAAATCAGTCTTACTAAAATTTTGAACTATTCCTCTTAATTCTGACCTCCAGAGGAAAATGGAAAAAATGTAGTCTGCTTTGATGTTACCCTTCACCATCCAAAAAGAAAATCATTAAGGTTCATTAAAAAACAACTAAAATATTAATATGACTAAAATAATATTCACTGGCAATGTGAAAATCAAGTAACTTGCAAGTTACAACATTATATAAGAGATGAACATTACTACCTGTGAGAGAAAGTGACTTTGATGAATAAGAAAAACAGAAAAAACTCCATTTATTCAAGAAAATTTTATTAAATGCCTATTAAAAACAGAGTACTGTACCAGATATTGCTTGGATGAGAGTTTATGCTCAAATTAGAGTAAATGTTTTTCAAATAGTATTGAAAATGTATTTGAAGTTTAGTTTTCCCTATTTGCAATGTCGATTATTATAAACTGAGGAGACTAGGTGGCACAGAATTATGAGCCTGGAGTTAGGAATATCTGAATTTAAATCCAGCCTCAGATACTTATTAGCTGTGTAACCCGGGGCAAATTATTTAACCTCTGCCTGCCTCAGTATCCTCAACTTTAAATGGGCATAATAGAAGCACCTACATCACAAGACTGTTATATGAATCAAATGAGATAATATTAGTACAATCACTTAGCAGAGTGTGTGGCATATAGTAGATAAATGCTTATTCCCTTCCCTTTCCTCCTTCTTTATATGGGTCAGAAGTTTTTAAAAATTAGATCTATTTAGATAAGGGTTTTATTTTAGATAATAGTGATCCTATAGAAAAAGTAAATACTCAGGTCACAGATTTAGAGCTGGAAAGTCAGAGATCATCATTTAGTCCAAACCCCACATTTTCAAAATGAAAAAACTTCCAAGGAGATTAAATGACTTGCCAAAGGTCACAAATATGGTAAGTAGCAGAGCTATAATTCAGATCAGTCCTCTACATGCAGAACTCCTTCCACTGCACTACACTACTAGTAATTATTAAAATACAAGAAATATAACATTTCTTACCTGTAATCCATCCTTCAGTTTCAAGATGCACTCCATTGTATTAATAGTGATTACTACTGGCTCTGAACCTAATTTTGTCCATGGCACATGAATTCGTAATTCATGAATATGTCCACTTAAAAAAGTAAATGGTAATTTCAGTTCCTAAAACACAGAATATCACAGAAATATTAATTAATAAATTAAGTAGTTTCATTTCCAAGTCAAAATGATAAAATACAAATATATTCCTTAAAAATATTAATTTCCTAAAGTGAGCATAACTATTTCATAAGGTCTAAAACATGTAATTAGGATTTGCTCCCTAAAACTCTCTTTCCCAGATTCCCATCTTCATTTTCACATTACATCCTTATATTTTGGAGATAAAAGTTGTGAGTATAGCTCTGCCCTCTCTCTCTTTTCCCCTGATTGTGGCTAGGAAAGCTGGCTTTATGCCAGGCAGGACAATCAACACACATGGATTTACTTTTTATTAGATAATTAGGTTTGAACTTCTCTTTCCTTTAGTTTATTTTCTTTCTACTTCAAGTGATTATTAATAAACATCATAAAATATAATATTTGGAGTTACTGAATATTAATTTAAATTTTACAAACAATATGGCATAATTCCCTTAACTACAGTACAAAATAAGTCACAAATGTATTGACTTGTCTTGTCAACAATTATAAGTGTTTGCTGACTAGCCAATTCTCATTAGACATGAGTTAGAAATTACTTTTTCCAAAATTTCCAGTTCATCTTCAGCAAAACTCTTTCCTAGAAACAAGCAAAGAACACAAAATATATAAAATTTGTATTGATATAATGTTGATGATAATGCTTAGCCATTATTAAAAGTTACAATGAAAGTAAGCCAGTCCCAAATATATGACCATCAACTGGCTCCTCCATTTCTAAAGACAGCATGGAACCACAGTAGGATATTCCTGAATGGTTTTAAAATGAAGAATTGTAAAATCAGAATTTATGGCCTGTAGAACAGTACTAATTGGCAGAATTAAAAAAACTTCAATCCATGGTAGCAATGCTCTCAAAAATGAGAAAAAGAGAAATTGACTGGAATGCAAATACACAGGAGACAACATTGAAGAAAAGATGCAAAAAACAATTAAAAGAAAACATGATTCCCGTATAAACAAAACATATTGATCTTAAAAACAGTATACACCAACAACTTGGGAATTTTCAGTCCACCAGAAAAAAAAATTTTGTTAAAGAAATACAAGACATATTAGTCAAAAGAATCTGTCTCCCAAAAAATAAGCACACATACACACACAGCTGAAAATTTCAAGACATATAGTAGTTAAATTTAACAATTCCAATGACAAACAATAAATTCTACAAGTGATAAAGAGAAAAATATTCCATTATAAAGCAAAGTAAATTAAAATATCATGAAACTATTCTGCACCCACCAGAAACCACAAGAAGGAATAAAATGTGTTCCAAAAAAACAAAGAAGTTCATGATTTTAATCCAAAGAGACCTACCATGAAAACTTGAGCCTAACCCTTACTGAAAAATGGTGAACATTAAATTAAAAAGTATTCAAAACATTCCTAGAAAGAAAACCAGATCTGAACCAAATTATTTGCTTTGCAAACACCCAGGAAGTAAGAAATATGAAAATTTAAAAAAAATTATAGACAGAATAACAAAACAAACAAAAACCCACAACAGAAAGACCATTAAGGGCATTCTTTCTAAAAATATACAAAATAAGGGTAAAAGCAGAAGTCAATCAGAAATGATGATGAATAGACAGGCCTGAAATACTATGGAATAAACCTCACACAACTCTGCCTACAAGTGAATCAATGTTTCTGGTAGGACCAAATTACAGAATAGGTCATCATATAAAAAAGGGTAAGACCCAGTGGAATTGCACATTGGTTACAGGGAGGGGGAGGGAAAGGATGGAAAGAATATGATTCTTGTAACCAAGGAATAATGTTCTAAATTGACCAAATAAAATTTTCAAAAACCAAACAACAACAAAACAATAAATGAATGAATGACTAAATAAATAGATAAATAAATGAATAAATAAATAAATAAATGAATAAGGGTAAGGAAGAAAAAGACAGAGCAGAATATATAATGTATGCTAATCCAGTCAAAAACAGTTATTTAAGAGGACAAAACTGCTATTGTTTTTGAAGAGCGCCTACCAGAAAATGGGCAAGGAAGCAAAGAAAGGGAATAAAACAGGGGGAAAGACAAGGGAAATTCTTATTTCAGTTTTGGGAGGAGGTACTACTGATGATCACTTCCATGTGTATGATTTTAATATTTGTACCCCTCTTTCTTTTTAGAAAGCAAAGTTTTGAAAAACTATTCTACCCTTTAAGCACGCATGCCACCAGAGATTTTATGGCTCCCTAGCATACTGGAAGATGCTTCCCACTTGTCCCCCATAACTCCTGGCATCCAGAAGACCTCACACCCTGACGGTGGTCAAGTCTGTCCAACCACAGAGACCCAGAAGAAGTGATATCACAGGGGTTATAAATTAGGGACCAAGGGTGCAGCAAAAACTCTGGGCTCTTGGTCTGGGAACTGGCCTGCTGGGGGCAGTTTCTGCATGGCCCCTTTTGACTTTTCTGGCATAGCCTCTCTTGGCTAGCAAACAAAGATGTAAGATGAGTAGCAAACTCAGATTAGTTAGGTGTGTCAATGTGCCTATGTACCTTTCTCTCTCCCACTCCAACTTTTACCATCTAATAAATAATTATAAAGTAATATTCAGTCTCCAGAGAATTTTAATCCTAACACATGGGAGAAAAGAAATAGTCTATAAAGAGAGATGGGGAGCTATAAAATCTATAGTGATATCATACTTAAAGAGAAAACTCATTCTGACTCAGTATAAGAGGAATCAAAGTTCCTGAGAAGAAATACCCAGTAGATTTGGACAGAGAAGCAAGGAAGACATTTCATGGCAAATGAAGGAGGAAAAAAACCAAAAGCATGGGAGAGGCAAAGATGAATGAATGGAACATAAAAGAAAATTCCTACTATGGGGCACTATCTTCCCTATCACCTGTAGGAAATGGTAGTTCTACTAAATAAGAATAAAGGACATGAATCATAAGGGAAAGCTTCACAGAATGAATTTTGATAGAAGATAAAATGACTGAGAGGCAGAGATGAAGGGTGAGTGCATGCCACACATTGGAAACAGTTTGCATGAATGCACAGAAAAAAGGAAATGGAGTATCAAATTCAAGGTATTCCAATTTAAGAAGAACATAGAGGGTGTGAAGAGAAGAAATATGAAATAAAGTTAAAAAGGCAGGTTGGAGCCAGATGTGAGAGAAAAAGAGAGGGAAGTCCCAGATGCCAAGCTAAGGAAACTGGATTACATCAGAGACAAAAGGAAGCCACTAAGTGATTTTATATAATTCAGTAACTGTTCAGTGAGTTTGTCAATTCATGAGTATCTTCCTAACATACTAACTGCAACCTCTCAATGCTTACCTATCGTATACAATTCTTGTACCTGTCCTTCACAAAGTGATAAGGAATGCAGACCAGTGCAATGGAGAAAGGATACCAGTAAAGCATTTGAATTAGATGCCTATTATCTTCTTACCCTGTCACATAAGTAGCCCACCTCAACTCACTGTTCTTTCAGACTACATAATATAATCAAATATAATATAGTTCAATAAAACAAAATGTAAACTCTAATTAACAAAAGCAGAAGGAATGCTTTCTATATCTAAATCTGTGGTATTCTTGATTATCATTCATATCATTCATAAAACACAAAAAGAGGGCATCTCAACTTGGGATATGCAATCCCAAAATTTTTATAATAAATTGCTATTTCTATATAATAAATTTTATTTAGAATAAATATTTATATAATATATAATAATATGTCTTTATAATACAAGCTATTATAATAAATATAATAAATACAATAAATTGCTATTTCTTTTGTTTTATCTGATAATGAGTTCTCAGATTCCTTGTCTGTAACAAAGAGAGATGAAGTCCCTGAATTGATCTCAATATCTTAGTTCCTTGGATCAGTTGTGAGTCCATAGTCTTGCCCACAAATGGTATACTTAATAGTAGCTGTGACATCTTGTTATTGTCACTACACACTTGACAATGGAAGAGACAATCTAATAAGCTCAATACAAACAGTCTATGGAGTCTTCCCTAATGGCTAGCTACTGTTCTGTGGTTCTTGAACAGTTTTGAGTCCTCATGTTAGTTTCAAGTGATAGCAGTGGTTTGTCCATTAATTTTCCAAAGAGGCTAGTGAAAGGGGTGAAAAAATCTGATCTTCTTCTGAAAAAAGGAAAAAAACAGCAATGGTACAATCATTTTCTCAGTCAGTCTAAAACTCTGAAATCACCTCTAATGTTTTGGGTTTTTTTAATAGAATATCGTTGGGCATGTAGAGGTTCAAATCTGACCTCAGACACTTTCTGAGCTGGGTGATCCTGGGCAAGACACTTAATGCCAAACTCTACTGCCTTGGAACCAACACTTAGTATCAATTCTAAGACAAAAAGTAAGGAGTTTTTTTTTTAGTCAAATATTTGAATTGTCAATCAATCACAAAAGTCCTAGCAAAACCTCTCTTGGATTAGAAATACCACAGAATTTTAACATTTGATTGGCCTGAGAGTTAAAGAAGTTGTGATTTCCCCAACATCACATAGATGGTTAGTGGGAGAGCAAGTTCTAGCATCCTAGTCCTCTGACTTCCAAACCAATGTTCTATTACACCAAATCCTCTCTTCTTCATTCCCTGATCAATTACCCTTGTTCAAGTCCTTAGCACCTCATATCTCACTTACTGAAATTATCTCCTAACTAGTCTTCCTACATTTAGTCTGGGCCCCACTTCAATCTATCATGCACTCAACCACCAAAAGACACTTTCATCAGTTCATGATTTTTCAGCAGCTATTCAACACTTAACAGATTAAATTTAAATCCTTCTAATTCTTATTTTCATATCTTACCCATTCTGTGAAGTCTTTTGTGACCAATTTTCCTAAAATTCTATAGTATTTATCTATGCTACTAATTTTCTTCTTATTTTTTCATACTATGATTTTTACCCAAATTTCATCTGTGCATGGCTTGTACACCCAGTAAAATGATAAAATTTCTATGTTATTTAGCTGCAGGATACCTGATCCTGGAGAGGGAACATAATGATTCTTTATAAAACTTGTTGAATTGCCCTAGAGCAAAAGACCTGAATAATTCACATTTTGGTTTTATTAGTCCCAAAATAAGAGAGATTTTGATAATAACACACACATACACACAAGCATACATATATTCAGTCACAGTAGGAAAAGAATGAGAAAAATTAAGAGCAGGAATCAGCAATTCCTATATCAGCCCCTAGTTATTTCTGACAGAGACACTTCAATTTAAGCCTCAGTCAGGTTTTCTCTGCCTTTCCAAGAAGCAAACAAGTGGTAAAAACACACCCTAAACATACTTCAAGTTCAGAGCCATGACAACAGTCTGAAATAAAAAGTAATGTTCTTAAGTTCAGATAAAAGTTGCCACTAATTATTTTGAACATTGAAGAAAGTATGATTCAGAGCAAAAATTTCATTTCACCTATATTGACTACTTAAAAGAAATGGAACAATAGAAAGAAATGTATTATTCTCAAGGGGAAAAGGAGGTGTAGTACAGTGGAAAGAGTTGGGGGGGGGGGGAGGCAGCTAGGTGGCTCAGTGGATTGGTAGTCAGGCCCAGGGACAGGAGGTCCTGGGTTCAAATCTGGCCTCAGACATTTCCTAGCCGAGTGATCCTGGGCCTAGCCCTTACTACTCTTCTGTCTTGGAACCAATAAGCAACATTGATTCCAAGATGGAAGGTAAGGGTTTTAAAAAAAAAGAAAGAAAGAGTATGGGCTATGGAGTCAAAGAACTTGGTTTCAAAGCCCTGCTCTGCTTCTTACCATGTGGCCTGAGTGAAAACACAACTTTCTTGAGCCTTGGTTTTCTCATCTGTAAAATCAGTGGACTGGACTAGATGACTTTTAAAGTCTCTTTCAGACTGAAATCGAAGATCCCATTAGACTTTGAGAATGTAAGTTATCAAGTGGCATGGGCTGGGTTCCTTATTGTATTCCAGAACAAAGCAGAGAGGAGGTATTCAAATACTAAACAATTAGAGTCAGACCAAACATTCTAAACACCAGGTTCTCTTACTGGCAAGTACGTACCAACAAAAGGCCAACTCCATTTAATTTTACAATCCCTGTGCAATAAACTTGATTATATGTCTCAGGTAGTGTGTGATATGGGGAAAGTCAAAAGAATCAAAAAGTATCTAAGATGTCATTTAGTCCAGATTATATAGCATCCCTAACATACATTCTCAAAAATCTGGCATCCAATATCCATACGAAGACCCACATAGTTCTGACCAGGCATTTCATTCCACTTTTATAGAGGTCTAACTCTTAGGAAGTTTTCATTGTATTTAGCCAAATTTGCCTTTCTGCAATTTCTACATACTTCTTCTCTAGTTCTATCATCTGGGGCCAAACAAAACAAGTTTTAATTCTTAAGAGCCACATAAGAACCCTTGAAGTGGTTAAAGACAGCTATTTTGTCTCCCCTGGAGAAAACTCTCTCCTCCCAACTCAATGTTCTCAGTCTAATTAATCCTCAAGCAGCACTGCTATACTACAAGTACTTCATCATCCTGAACAAAAATGCAATTCATTAATACTTTCTAGGCTCTATATGCTAGGCCCCTCTCTCTCTCTAAATTTGCTTCTTTGCAACTTCCAACCAATGTTCCTAATTCTTCTCTCTGAGGCCAAAGAGAACAAGTCTATACCAACTTCCATATGACTGACTTTTACATACTTAGATAGCTATCATGTTTCTTCCTGAGTCTTCCTTCTGCAAGTTAAATATTTACCCTCAATTCTTTTAGATGATCATCATATGGCATGAACTCAAGATCCTTCAACCATTCCAGTTGCCTTCATCTGGACATTTTCCAATATAACAATATCCTTCCTAAATTGTGCTGTTCAAAACTGCTTCCTATGAATGGGGAAGTGAAATCAGAGAAGGCTCCATAGAGGTGATACCTCAAATGAACCTATGAAAAACAGACTCATATCAAAAGGCAGAGAAAAATCCTATGTGTTCCAAGAAAACCAGGAAACCTGTAACACCTAAAGAAAAAATGTTTTTATGAAGGTAGGAATTAGCCCTATACCTTCTATATTATTTCTAACTCTGGTAATGAAAATTTTGACAATAAAGTAGATTACTATAACATAGTCTCTTGGTTAAGAAATGACTTAATGTACATTAAATATAAAGATAAAGAGCACTGAATTCATAGCCAGACTCTATTCAGTAAATTCTATAAGTAAATCATTTTACTTTGATAATCTGCAATTTCCTAATCTGCAAAATGGGCATAATATACTACCTATATCACAGAAATCTGAGGAAAACGCTTTGTAAACCTTAAAGTGCTAAATCCATATAAATTAACATAATCTTATTCTCTTTCAACTTTGTTATAGGCTTCTTTATTGAAGATAGGTAAAGAATAAACAAAATGTCAGTAATAGCTTTTAAAATCAGCACACTGACCTATTAATTGCTACACAATTAACTTTTATTCATCCAAAATCAAGGAATGGAGAATCTGAAAATTACTGATTTGTGAAACATTTGTATATTTTATTTGCCTATATGTTTGATATGCTGAGAATATTTCAGTAACATAATTAAAATAATGAAAACTTGACTCAAGGAGTAGCTAGATAGGTATCCAGTTTCTCTAGCTTCACCCTGGACACTTATCTCTCTTCAAAAAAGAGATGAACCACACCATCTCTCAAACTGATAAGCCTTCTTCTCTCTTTAGGCTTACTACCCTTATGATTTAAAGAGAATTAAAGATAAAACTGTAATTGACTATTCTAATTAAAAGATTTTCCTTTTCAGCTCTTGCTTGACCTCAGGCTAAACTTTGGCAGTGTAAAGTAAACTTGTAAAGAAAACAGATATTAGTCCTTATCACTTTTTTATTAAAGTACTGAGTATTTAAATTAAGTTTTTTAACACATATATAACTGATATCAAGTTGCCTTCTCAATGAGTAAAGGAGAATCGGGTTGGAAGGAAACAATGTGGAACCCCAAAAAATTTTTTCAAATGAATGTTAAAGTATAATTATATAAAAATATATTGAAACAAAATATAAAATTTAAATTTTTAAGCACTGAGGTTGTCATTTTTTGTAACTATTCTATGTAACTAATCTTTATCACTAATGTCTTGTGAAAATGAAGGTCTCTGTTCTCTTGTAATGCCTGGAAAATATTAAAGGGAAAGGTGGGAGAGAAGTTAGCAGAACTCATGAGAAAACAATAAGAAACCATCAGAGAAAATTAATATAAAGATAGAAAATTGGTTCCCAGTTCATCACTTACCTGCTCCAGTACATCCAGTTTTAATTCGAGCTTGCTGAGAACCACATCTCCTCCCCAGAGTGAGAGCTGCAGATCTGATGGCTTCAGGTTCTTGATGTAGCGATTCACGTAACTCATTAAAATAGGAGTCACGTAGGACTCCAGCATCTTGGAAGGTCCAGGGATGCTGCTACTGCTACTGCAGTCAGAAGCTAAGGGGGCAGAAGTAGAGGTAATGTGAGAAGGGATCGATCCAGTCGCGCCGCAGGAGGTAACATTAGAGGGGCGCGGCTAAGCAGTTGCCTGCCACAAGCTACGACATGCGTCAGGCCACAGGATCGGCGGCGACCGGGGACCGGGTCCAAGGAAGGGGCAGCCGGGGCACCCTCGGCTCGGAAAGTTCGCTTCCCTAGCGGGCAGCCTAGGAAAAGATGTGCCTCCGAGACACCCAGAGACCCGTCCCTGGGCCGGCTTCTCTCCGCTCCCTAAGCAGCCTATGGGACTAGTCCCCTTGAACAGTCGGAGCCGTAGCCAGTTAGAGCTGGACCTCAGAGCCGGAACCAGGCCCGCTCCCAGCTCCGGCTCTCTCCTACCCATTCCCAGAGGCTCCGCCCCCGGCTGACACTCACGCACATGGAGCTACACGACATGAACTTGAACTCCGCCGCCTGGCACCTCACACCGGCCCCCAGCGGCAGCGGCGGCGGCGGCGGCTGCAAGGGGCTACTGTGGTGAAAGCAGCGGTTTCCACCTCTCCTCCCCCCCCCACCCCGCCAACTCCTTCACTTCCGGGTTTGCTCTAGTTAGTGCCTCACCATAAACCTTCCGCCCCTGCCTCAGCACCCATAGTTTTCCACTCCCACGCTCGGCACCTTAGCACCCTCTCGGCTTCCGTCCTCAGTCCCTGAGGGCCCTAGGCTGCACGGCGCCCTCACGGCCTGGAAGAAGGAGAACGCGAAGAGAACTTCCAAATGAGGACACGGACGGGCTTCGCGGAAGCACCAGTAATCCGGAAGTGGGTCTACGAAGACACGCTGCCCTTAGTCTCCCAACCTGGGAACCTTTGGCTGAGGGAAGAAGGTAAAGAGGAAAAGTAACCAGGTGTCAGGGCTAACACAAAGGGAGAAAACGAATAAGGGTTTGAGGTGTCGTTGACTTTGAAACCGTGATTTGATTCCCCCGGAGCGAAAGGGGTTCGAGTCTTTGGAATTGAGATCTGGGAAAAAGAACCAAGGCCAATGTTCTCCAATATTGTCTGAATTTCATCTTAGTAAGAATCTCATTGTTCACACCTTTAAAATCCCCATTGCCTGGCACAGAGTAGGTGCTTAATGCGAACTTGTAGGGTTTGGTTTTTTTTAATCAAAGGACGCCATGGTGAAGAAGGGTTAGGATGTTGACTGGTGACTTCGAAGATCCCCCGAATACCCGAAAGAAGAAGCCAAGGAGATCTCAAAGCAACAAAGTAAAAGTCCACAACTGACAGGAAAGAAATCGGGGAGTATAAATAAAGCGAGTTATATTATTCGTTTTGCTATACGAGTTATGAAAATGTACAACCATCCTTCAAGGGAGGCGACTGAATTCGAATCCAGTCTCTGCTGCTCAACACTTGTGACCTTGGACATAAAACTTAACCTAAACAGAACCAGAAAAGCAATTCATATAGTAAGAACTACATGGTAAAAAAAGAAAGGAAAAAAAACTACTCGGAAAGATTTTATCGCCCTGATCAATGCATTGGCAAGCTACTATTTCTGGAGTATCAAAAATAAAGCTTTTCCCGACAGGTGCTGTACTGAATGACACAGTACTGAATGAGAGGGTACATTTGTGTGTGAACATAGCCAGTATAGGAATTTACTTTGCCAGACTATGCACATCAGTTGAGGATTTTCTTTTGCTTAATTCCTTGGGGGAGGGAGGGTCTATTGAGAGAGGATAAATTTTGTTTGTTAATTTAAAAGAAAAAATTTTTGAGAGAGATTAGGAAGGAAGGGAAATGAAAACAAGTCATTTCATTTATTTGGGCTTCATTTTCCTTCTGAGAGGTTTGGACTAGATGACCTCTAAGGGCCCTTCCACAGTTATAAGTCTATGATCCTTTGAAGTTCTTTATGTTGTCTCACCAAAGGTAATTGGCAGTATACTCTATCAGAAATGGTGTTTTGTACTAAACTTTTTTTACTTCTTTACTACACTTATGAAAAATAGGGATAATACCTTATGAACATCTGAAAATATTTATCAATGCTATTACAACATACTTTTGAAATGCATGTTGACTAACAAATGAAAAAGATATAAACTCTTCTATGGAAGACAGGAGAAATGCAGTAGAAAGTGCCCCGATCTGAAATAAAAGGAACTGGATTCAAATCTTGGCTCTGCTACTTATTGGGGAAGTACACACAACCCTCCCTGGGCCACTTTCCTCATCAGTAAATGAGGGTGTTGAATCAGATGATCTCTGAGATCCTTTAAGTTCTCACTTCTTTAGTAGAATTCTGCTTGGGAGCTCCTAAATCTTGAACTTCTTGAAATCTCTTGAAGAGATATGAAAAAATGTCTTATGTGAAGGTGCAAAAAAAGTTAAATTTCCCTTGCTGGAAAAAAGCAAAGTCAAGATGAAAAAATGTAGTATATTAGTTTTAATTCAGACACCTCCCACCTCCCCCACACAAGAGGTATATAACCCAAAACCTAATAATCTTAAGTATGTATTTTCAGCTATCCTGTAGCTGTAGAGCTCAAATATTAATAATGTGACTGAAATGTTTTAAATGTTATTGAGAAAATGCCTTTACTAAATTGTCAAAGGCTTTACTAAAAACAGGAGCCATGCAGTGTTAAGAAAGGCTTTGCTCATGTGACAGAGATGGAAACCAGAGTTTTAGGATGAATTATCCAGCCATTTAAAATAAATAGGAGTAGACACATTTCTAAAGTGTATAAATAGAACATATGTGTACTGACCACCTTTTGTTCCACAAAGCCATTTTCTTTTCAGACCTAGCAAGACCTTGCCAAATATCTTGCTTTGGGAAAATTTCTGTTCACGCTGCTCTAGGGGGAAAAAAAAAAGGATCATAAATCAGTGGTTTTCAACCTGTGTTCCATGACACCCTGGAGTTCTACAGGCAGTGACCAAGGTTACATGGAAAAAAAGTGGTAATGTCAGGTTTTACTTTTTGAACACCTTTAATTCCTTTAGCCATGTATATTTCATTGAACATATTTTTGAAATCACCTCCAAAATGTCAGATGAGTGACCTTGCCCAAATTTCCCATTTTAAATATTTTTAAAATTGTATGGTTTTCCCCCTCAACACTGTTAATTTTTTTTTAATATCCTAAATGGCTATTTGGGATATAAATATTAAATGAATAAAGGTTCAGCAGTCAGGTGAAGTTTTAAAAGATTTAACTGGCTTTTTTAAAGATTTAAAAACTAGACTGTATTTTATAAGAGACTTGATAGTTAAATAAATGTCAGAATACACTTGGAATTATAAAAAATACTACCATTTCTTACAGTGTGTATTTTTCTCTCTTATTCCTATATTTATTTTTTTAATGCATAGTTTTACCTAATTTTGGATGGGATCCTGAACACTTAATCTGTATATTTACTCATTATTTGATCCAAATTGATGTACATCAGCAAACTTTCTTAACTTATTTTCAAAGAGAAGTACTTAGGACACTGAGAGGTTACGGGACTTGCTAGCCATAGTCATAGCCATTATGTCTTTATAAGAATCTGAATGTGAACCCAAGTCCTTCTGACTTCAAGGCCAGCTTTTTTAAAATCATGCCACACTGCCTCTCTTAAACAAAATACTTTAAATAAATTTGAAGTAAACAAAATGTTTGAAATAAAATGCAACAGGGAAGCTAGGTGACTCAATGGATTGAGAGCCAGGCTTAGAGACAGGCGACCATAAGTTCAAATGTGACCTTAGACTCTCTGTAGCTGAGTAACCCTGGGCAAATAAATTAGGCCAAATGCCTAGTTCTTACTGATCTTCTGAACCAATTTGACCTTTGAACCAATTTTTAGTAATAACTCTATGACGGTAAAGGATTTTTTAAAAAAGAAAGAAAACTAACACTGGAATTTATTTTGCTATATTTTAGTGTTATCTAAATCCTTTTGGATTGCCAAGAGAAAGAAAGCTACTACTAATAAGCCATAAAAATAAAATTTTATAATATACTTTAAGGCAAATCTTGCAACTAAACTCTCAAAAATCTGACCTACTCCAGTTTTAACTAGCCTTTTCTAATTTACATCAAATTGGTATATCCCTGGTCCTATGTGGACATTAAAGATCATTTTCCCTTCTCATACCAGTTTCCCTGGACATCTATGTAATCTTTTGAACAGCTAGAATAATTAGCTGTCAAATTATATAAATCTAATTATATCCTCAACTGCTTTTTCCTTTAAAAAAAAGCCTACAGGCAAATAGCAGTTGTCTTTTGATATGCCTGCTTTAAGAAAATCAAAGGGGCAGCAAGGTAGCTCAGTAGAAGAAGCAGCAGGCCTGGGAACAGGAAGTCTTGTGTTCAAATATGGCCTCAGACACTGCCTAGCTATGTGACCTTGGTCAAGTCATTTAACCTCAACTGCCCAGCCCATGATGCTCTTCTGCCTTGGAACCAATACTTAGGAATTACTTGAAGACAGAAGGTATGGGTTTAAAAAGAAAAAAAAAACATAACATTATGGATCAGTAAGTCATTCTATATATACCTTTCATTTACTTTTTTATAGATACTGTTTTGAGAATTTACCTGAACCCCTCTCCCATGACAAGCTTCATATTTGTCTACAACTGACTTTAGGCTTCTAGGTTCATGAGTAATGTGTTTCTGACAGTATTATCCAGGTTGGCTAGGTTAAATTCAATTGCTTTTAATTTTAACAAATTATTTCTAATTTGAATTCCCTTTCATCTTCTGGGAGTTCTCTCTTCAATCTTATCCAACTAGCAACTGGTACAAATCCACAACCATCTCTGAAGCACCTGCCAGTCTCTCAGCTGCCCCCCAGTGGCCGTTTTCCGCACAATGCCACCTGTGCCACATAGTAACACTTTCTGTCCTTGAGACAGATGATCAGAAAGAGCATGTTGCTTAGATGATCCACATAATTATGAGATATAGAGGAAGAAACTACCTAAGTAAGTAGTGAAAAGAAATTATCACTCTGTGGTTCTAAGTCTAGCATTTAGTAAAAGGTGCTGGCTAGTTTGCCACCAATACAATATAAAGAAGTTTTAAGAAATCTGTCATCATTTCAACAATGCCTAATATTGTTTCCTTTGTAGCATTTTCCGTCACTTATGTTTGATCTCTCAACCCCCATAACTAGCTTTGGACTGTGTCTTCCCTAACTCCTCCTCAATCCTTTCTATTTGTTTGCCTGTGAACTTTGGGTTGACCCAGAACAATATCCTGCCCTCTCATGTCACAATTTTGACTATATTATTCTTCTCCACTGGGGTTTTCTCTTTTGGGCCCTGCCATTGTTGCCTTGGGAAGCTAGATGGCTAAGTGCCTGATCTGAAGTCAGGAAGATTAATTTTCCTGAGTTTGAATCTAACTCAGAGACTCACTAGTTGCATGATCCTGAGCAAGCCACTTCACCCTCTTTGCCTCAGTTCTTTATCTCTAAATTGAGCTAGATACTGTGTTCTTCAAAGTGACAAAAAACTGGAAAACAAGGAAGTGCCCATCGATTTGGTCATGGCTGAACAAATTGTGGTGTCTGATGGTGATAGAATACTGTTGTGTTCCTTTCAAGGAATAATGAATGAACTGGAGGAATTCCATGTGAATTGGAACAACCTCCAGGAACTGATGCAGATTGGGAGGAGCAGAACCAGGAGAACATTATACACAGAGACAGATACACTGTGGCACAATTGAATGTAATAGACTTTTCTACTAGAAGCAATGTAATGACCCTAAGACCTAAGACAATTCTTAGGTACTTATGAGAAAGAACGCTATCCACATCCAGAGAAAGAACTGTGGAAACAGAAATGCAGAAGAAAAACATGTGATCGATCATGTGGTTTGATGGGTATATGACTGGGGATGTTGACTTTAATTGATCACTCTATTGCAAATATTAATAATATGGAAATAGATTTTGAACAATGATACATGTAAAACCCAGTGGAATTGCTTGTCAGCTCCATGAGAGGGGAGGGAGGAGGGAAGAGAAAAAACAGAAATCATGTAACCATGGGAAAATATTCTAAACAAATAAATAAATAAATATAAAAAATAAAAAATAAAATAAAATTATCTAGAGAAGAAAATGCAAAATATGCCCTTATCTTTGCCAGGTAAACCCCAAATGGGGTCACAAAAAGTCAGGCACAACCAAAATAACTGAACGATTGTCCCCTATTTAATAGTACATGCCCACTCTATCCTCACAAAAAGAAAAATATGAGAATGAGGACCTTTCATCACTTAGCAACCAGCAGCTTTGAACCAGGCCTCCTTGATTCCTGGAAACCCCACTGGGAGCTCTGAATTCGATGCCTCCTATGCTACTTTCTCATTTTACCCTCACACACATTCCCTTCTCTTCTCCCACTCTCGCCATTAAATTGAAAGTTTAAAGTAGTCACAGAAGCCTTGCCCAGGTTTCTTCCAAAATTGGAGTTATTCCTAAGTTATTCCTATCTGTATATAAGCTTATTCACAGACCACCAATGAATATACTATTAAAATCTAGGCACAAGAAACTTAAAAGGCAGATAGCTATGTAAAGAAATTGAAAGATGATTGCTACTCCCCATGAATGATAATTACTCCTTAAGCCATATAAAAGTATCGAAATGTGCTTGCTGAACATTGTTTAGGCTGACAATCAGAAACCAAACCCATTGGTGTGAAAGGTGTATGGTGGAAGTGAACACAAGCAATCTACAAGAAATCAGTGGTATGTGCAAGAGGTGAAAGAGAATAGTGGCACTCAATGCAAGTCAATGAGGGTGTGTTTGGTTAAAGAATCCTGGAGGTGACTAATCTGAGATAAGTAAAAATGGAGAAGTGGGGTTTGGGACAGGATTCAGGCATTGGAATCCTAACATCTTGTGACAAAACCTTGATTTACAGTGATGGAAAGAGTGGTCAATGGGACAATGAGGAGTTTTGGCATTCCCAGTTGATGCTTTGAGTTTTTGTGTCTCCCCTTACAGCAACTTCAGTATTGGGGGAACAATCACAAGTTTAATTTGTTATATCTCAATAGTATAATTCTAAGTCCCAATAAGGGCAATTAGATGATACAGTGGATAAAGTGCCAGGTCTAGGGTCAAGAAGACTCATCTTCCTGAGCTCAAATTTGGCCTCAGACACTCACAAGCTATGACACTGCACATGTCACTTAACCCTCTTTGCCTCAGTTCCTCATCTATAAAATGAAATGGAGAAGGAAATGGCAAGCCATTCCAAATTTCTTTGCCAAGAAAACACCAAATGGAGTCATGAAGAATTGGACATGACTGAAATGACTGAACAACAACAAAATACCCTATAGTGTATGGATGGAAACAATGCTCAAAAGAAATACAAGTGGAATGGGAGTTTGGAGAGTGATTTGAGATAAGCTTCAATAGACGTGGATCTATAGCAATAATGGCAAGTGTCATTTACTTAGCCAATACCAGTATTTAATATGGAGTTCAAAAGAGCCTTTGAAACACCTCAGAGAAAGGGGTCAGCTAATGATAAATACAAAGGTTTCAGTAGAGACAGTAATGCCAGTTCTATCTTCTGCTAGGACTAAGACTGAAACAAAGAGCCTTTCTCTCTACTCTTAACCCCCTGCTGCCATTGTTGCCTTCTTTCTGCAGGAGACCCCCAGGTGTATTCAAACCAAGTCTTTCCCCTGAGTTTCAGTCCCATATCACAGTCTACTGGACAGTTCCAACAGGATATCCAGGAGGCATCTCAAACTTTGAATTCCAAAAGAAAACTTACTGTCTTTGTCCCAGTCCAACTTCCCCCCTTTAAAACATTCAGATTTGTGTGAGCACTACCTTCTCACCACCATCCTTGACTCTTCCTTCTCATTCACCACAGATGTCCAATGGGTTTCCAAATCTTGATATGGTATTTCTACTTCCACAATATCTCTTATGCCCATACTCTTTTTTTCTACCTACATAGCTATCACTCTAATTCATATTCTCATGACTTGATCTAGTATAGTAACTTCTCAGATGATCACCACACACTTCTTCTCATTCCAATCTGTCCTTCACAGAACTGTCAAAGTGTTTTTTCTAAAGCACTGTCACCCCTTCTACTTAGATAAACTTCAATGTTCCCTATTATCTCTCAGATTAAAATAAGCTCTACAGCCTAATATTTAAAGCCCTTCACAACCTGGCCCCAAATTGCCTTTCCAGCCTTATTGCACATTATGTCCCTCCCCAGCCATACTGACTTTGCTGTTGCTCATACACGACATTCCATCTTCTGACCATGCCTTTACCTGGCTGTCTGCTCTCCCTCTTCACATCTATCTCTTGGAATCCCTGACTTCTTTTAAGATTGAACCCAAGCATTATCTACTATATGTGGTCTTTCCTAATTTCCCCAGTGACTGGTTATACCTCCAAGGTTCTATCTGCTTTGTATGTGTTTTGTATACACCTTTATATGTCCATGGTATCTTTCCTTTTAGGATGTAAACTCTCAGAGCAGAGACTTTCATTTTTTCTTTAATGCCCCATTACTTTGTATAGTGCCTTTAGGCATTTAATAAATTCTTGTTAATAGATTAGAAGAATATTATACTACAACTGCATCCTCAATACTACTGTGCTATCTTTTCATAGGATCTTATAGTTAGAAGAGACCTCTGGTCATTTAGACCAACCTCTTTTTCTTTTAAACTCTTATTTTCTGTCTTAGTACCAATTCTAAGAAGAGCATAAAGGATAGGTAATAGGGGTTAAGTGACTTGTCCAGAGTCACACAGTTAGGAAGTGCCTGAGGCCAGGTTTGAACCCAAGTACTTCAAATTCAAGATATGGTACCCTATCCACTATACTATCTAGCTGCCCCACTAACCTGCTCTTGAATACGTATCCTCACTACAACATACCAAAGGAGGTTATCCAGCCTTTGAGATTTTTCATAAACATTCATCCATTTTATTTAGATTGTAAGTTTTATTGGCATATTGTTGGGCTAAATATCTCCTCATTACTGCCTTTATTTTATCTTCATTAATTGCAAATTCATTTTTTTATTTTTGATACTAATAATTTTATTTTATTTCTTTAATCAAATTAGTCAGTGGTTTATCTATTCTTCCCCAACATGGTTTTATTTATTAGTTCAATGTTTTTGTTACTTTCAATTTTGTTCCTTTTATTTTAAGATTTGTTGTTTGATTGGTGGGGTTAGATTTGTTAGTTTTCCAGATTTTTTAATTGCTTGCCCAATTCTTTGATCTGTTTTTTTTGTTGTTGTTGTTGTTATTGCTCTAAGCATCCAGAGATTCAAATTTTCTTCCAAATACTTCTTTGGCTACTTTCCATATTGTTGTCATTATCTTTAATCAAATTATTTATTATTTTATGATGTTTATTCTTTCACCTACTTGTTCTTTAGGATTAATTTATTTAGTTTCAAATTAACTTTAATCTATGCTTCAAAGGCTCTTTATTAAATGTAATTTTTTTGCATTACAGACTTAAAAGATCCACTTAATTTTTATGTTTTTCTGCATTTATTCATGTAATACATGATCAGCTTTTGTGAAGGTTTCAAGTAAAACTGAGAAATGTTCCTATTGAACATTCTCCAGAGGTCTATCATATCTACCTTTTATAAAATTCTATTCATCTCCTTAAGTTCTTTTTTGTTTAATTTATGGTTATATTTATCTAGGTCTGAGAGGGGTAAATTAAGGTGTCCCACACATACACACACTGTTATGATGTTTTTATTTCCTCCCATAACTCATTTAATTTTTAAGAATTTGGAGACATCTGTTTGGTTCATATATAGTCATTGTTGATATTGATTCATTGTCTATGAATCTTTTTAGCAAAAAATAGTTCCCTATTTATCTTTTATCATTAAATATTTGGGGGGGGGGCTTTTGCTTTATAGGAGATCAAGATTTCTACCCCCCTGCCTTTTTTACATTTCTATTGAAGTATAATAGATTCTGCTCCCACCCTTTATTTTAACTCTCTGCATGTCTTTGTTTTGTGTCTTTCCTGTAAATGGTCATATTATTAGAATAATACATTCTGCTTTCCTTTTCTATTTTATGGATGACTTCATTCTACTCATATTCACAATTATAATAACTAACTATGTATTTCTCTTTATCCTGCTCTCTAATGCTTATCCTTTTCTTTCTTTACTGTGTCCCCTCTGTGAGAGTTTTGCTTCTTACTACTGCCTCCCTTCTTCCTTAATCTACCCTCCTTTCTTGTCCCCATATTCTCCCTCCTCCCATTTCTCTTAACTCCTTTGCTTCTTACTTCTCTATTGGGTGAGGAGAGTTTCTATATTGTGAAGATTGGATTTGGCTCTCCCCTGATTGTAACAATGAAGGTACTTAGCTCTTCCTTTATAGTGAAGATTAAATTGTAATCCCTTGTGTATTGTTAGATTTCAATCCCCAAAGTGTAAACCAGGTATTTAAAGTAGATCTACCCATTTTAACCACAAAAAGGTGTGATCTAACCACAAAAAGGTATGGACACCCATTTCATACAATGAGTGGGAGGTCTGTGACTCAGGTGTGAAAGAGTGGGCAGTCCTGGAGGGAGCATTGACTGTGATTGGTAGACGTAAAATTAAGGGAAGGTGACAAGAGAAAAAGGTCTTCAAATAGTGGAAACAGAGACACACAGGGATCATCAGTCACTCGGGCTTGGATTGTGAAGACAGTTACTCAGAGTTGGTCTGGAAGACAGACACTTGAGGAGAGACTGGAAGATAGACACTCATACTTGGAGTGAAGGCTGTGGAACTGGACCCCTGGAGGAGCTTGTGCAGGAGACCTCAGACTACTTTCCTTTTAGACAGTCACTGTGGTGAGTAGAAAGATTGACTTAGTTCCTTGCCCTTTCTGGAGGTGTGAACCTCCAAGAAAGGCCCATCATCTTGAGACTCCTTTCCTCTGACTGGTGCCTGAGAATTTCTAACTGGTTCAAAGGAACCTGGAGCTTTCTCCCTCGTTCCCTCCCTCCCTCCCTCCCTCTCTCTCTCTCTCTCTCTCTCTCTCTCTCTCTCTCTCTCTCTCTCTCTCTCTCTCTCTCTCTCTCTCTCTCTCTCTCTCTCCCCCCCCCCTACCTTTTCTCTCTTCCTTAATCTTCCTTAATATCTTTGTTCTATTGTAAAAATAAACTACCCTAAATTCCATTTTACTTTAGTAATTCATTTTGGGATTTAGAAATTAAATCCCTGGTGACCACCAAGTAAATATATTCAATCCAACCATATAAATTTAACAGTATCCAATGGGATGTGTATGTTTATTCCTCCCTCCTTGAACCAGTTCAGATGAAAATGAATTTCAAATGTTGCTCTCTTCTCTCTAATGCACCTTCCATTATATAAACTCTTCTTAGTTTACCTCATTTATATGAAATGATTCCACCCATTCTTCCTTTCCCTTCCTCCTCTTTCTTATACACCTTCCCATTTCTTCTTTTGAGATCATCCAAATATAATACACTCATAGATGGACCTTTTTCTTAATTAGATTACCTCTAAGATCTCTGGTGATGATAGTTACTTATGTCATCCATGTAAAAACATAAACAGTTTAACCTTGTGATTTCTCATGCATGTTTACCTTTATATACTTCTCTTAAATCTTGTGTGTGCATGTCGTGTTTTCTATTCCACTGTAGTCTTTTCATTAGGAATGCTTGAAAATCTATTTCATTGAATATTCATTTTTTATTTAGGATTATACTCAGTTTTGCCAGATATGTTATTCTTGGTTATAATCCTAGCTCCTTTGCCTTCTGGAATATCATATTCCAAACCTTCTGTTATGTAGGGGCTGCAAAATCTTGAATTACACTATGACTTCAAGGTACTGAATTCTTTATTTCTGGCAGCTTGCAATATTTGTTGGTTTGGGGTTTGTTTGTTTGTTTGTTTTTTACCTGAGAGCTTTGAATTTAGGTTAAAATAACATTCCTTGGAGTTTTCATTTTAGGGTTTCTTTAAAGAGGTGACTTTTCAATTTCTCCTTTGTCCTTGGGAGCTAAGATATCTGGGCAGATTTCCTTTATAAACTTTTTGAAATATGATGTTCAGGCACTTTTTTTGATCATGGCTTTCAGGTAGTATAATGATTCTTAACTTATTTCTACTCAGTCTATTTCTAGGTCAGTTTTTCCTATGAGGTATTTCATGTTTTCTTCTATTTTGTCAGTCTTTTTACTTTGCTTTATTTTTTTCTTTTAAACACTTACCTTCTGTCTTAGTATCAGTCCTAAGACAAGAGAGTGGTAAGGGCTTGGAAATTTGGGTTAAGTGACTTACTTACACAGGTTGTCAGTATCTGAGACCAGATCTGAACCCAGATCCTCCAGACTCCAAGCCTGGTACTCATGCTTTCTAGCTGCCCCTGGTTTATTATTTTTCGATGTCTAATGAAATTATTAGCTTCCCCTCAGCCAATTTTAATTTTCAAAAAATTGTTTTCTTCAGAAAGGTTTTATACCTCTTTAGTTGTTGCTGTTTTTTAGTGGTTTCATTTGTGTCTGACTCTTTGTGACCCCATTTGAGGTTATTTTGTCAAGATACTGGAGTGATTTGCCATTTCCTTCTTCCTGAGCAAACAAGGTTAAGTAATTTGCCCAGGGTCACACAGCTAGGAAGTGTCAGGTTTGAAGGAAGAGGCTACATTCGAACTCAGGAAGACGAATCTTCCTGACTTCAGGCCCAATATTCTGTCTATTACTCTACCTAACACCACCTCTTTTACAACTTTTACCAATCAGTTCTGTTTTTGTAGCTTTCTTCCATAGCTTTCATTTGTTTGCTTGTTTTTAATCATTTTTAAGTTCCTTCTTTAGGAGTTCTAATTGGCCCAGTCTCCAACCTGCATTTTTCTTTGAGGTTTTGCTTACAGATGTTTCAAGGCATTATCTTCTATGTTTGTGTCTTGAGCTTTCCTGTGACCATAATAATTCTTTATAGTTAAGTTCTTTTTTTAAATTTGCTCATTTTTCTAGATACTCAATGACTTTGGACTTTATGTTAGTGTTAGACTCTGCTCACTTCTGGAAGGTATGTCTGGTCTGAGCTTTTGTCTTTTATACCTTACTATTTTCATAGCTAAGAGTGGGATGCTTCAATTTTTTTCATATTTCCAAAATAATGTGATCCAGGGGAGGTCTACTCACTGCCATCTGCAAGTTACATCTTTTGACTTGCTTATGGTTAAGTTTCAGTAGATTTATGATATATTCAATCACAGTTAACTTGCTGGGAGGTACTACAAGTTTGGAGTAACTGAACTACTGGGTCAGTTTTCACCTTGGTCTCCTACCCTTACTTATGTTTGGGCTAAAGTTTAGAACTGAGTTATAGCTCTGGTCTTGGAATGTGTTTGCTCAGCTAGGCCCTGTGCTCTCTCCCAATGACTCTTCTCTGCTCTGTTTCTATGACAAAGAACTAAGCAATGGATAACAGAACTGACAGATGGCACCTGTTCCCTTCTCCAGTGCCAGTTAAGGGGTTCTTTAGGGTTTGTGCCTTGGTGCTCTATCTTGATCCTTTTTCTGTATCTTGGCTCTGGAATGTACCCATCCTTGACACCACATGTATCCCTGGCTAGTCCCCACCTGTTCTGTATTATAAAGGGAGAGGAAAGTTGTAATTCAAAGGGTTAAGACTTTCAGTATAGAGATGGGGAAGAGAGGAGAACACCCCCTTCTCAAAGTGAGCTACAGGGGAGATAGCTGATATTTAGGGTTGGCTCAGAGAGAGGAGAGGGGGTTTGAAGATTTTCCTGTTTCTGCCTTCCCTCCTTAGCTAAAGCTGCTCTCCCCAATTCCCTCTTGTCCCTCTTGTTCCCCCTCCACTACTCAAGACCAAAGGGTCTCCCCTTCATCTGTTCACTCACACTGAGCCTGGGGAACAGATATCTTTTAATGTCAACTCAAACCGGTAATACAAAAGGAATAATGGGCAGGGAAGAACGGGAAAGGAATGTGGGGGAAAGAGGTCCCTGTCTCTATGTAAACCCTTTTCCTCCCTCCTCAAGTTTGGGGGAACTCAGACTTTGGCAGCCTGAGCCCCCTGAGAGAAAGTCAGGCTGACTTACTCTGGTTTTGGCCCCCTTGGCCACAGTTCAGACTCGGGGCAACAGGAGCTGAGGTAAAGTCTGCTCAGATTTCTCTTCAGAAAGTCCCTTCAATTGGGAAGTGTTGGGGAGAAAGATTTCCAGTCACCAGCAGGAAAAGTGGGTAACCCTCAGGAGAAAGTCTTTTCCCACCTTCTGTTTTTGGCTTCTCAAGTCTGAGAGACCAACTCCTCTCCCAGGCAGTCTTCTTCTCCTCAAGATTCCAATTCCTTGGGGCCTATCTCCTGTTGAGGTGATCAGTTTCACATGCTTTTCAGCCTGGCACTTTTTCTTTAGTGCCAGCCTTTGTCACAGTACCTAAGATCTGTCTGTCTTCCAAAATTCCCTGACTTAGAAATTTTTTTCTCATTGTGTCTTTTTATTGTCTTTCCAAATCAGAATTTGGTGTGTCATGTTTTCTAGGTTGTTGTGCTGGAGATATACTGGATGAGCTGGGCAAGCATGTTTACTCTCCCTCCATCATCTTGACTTCTCTATTTGAAGACTTTCAGTGAAGGGAAGCTTAGTACCTTATGAAGCAGCCCATTCCATGGTTAGCTCAAATTGTAAGGAAATATTTACCTTACATCAAGCCACGTCTGTCCATTGCTAATTTGGCCCTGTGGGGAAAACCAGAAAAAAAATCTAATTTCTTCTTTGTGAGAGCCCTTGAAATACTTGAAGGTGGTTATTGTCCTCTATCCTTTTTTTTTTTTAACCCAGGATAACTATCCCCAGTTTCTTCAACTGTTTCTCTTATGGCAAAAACTTAAGGACCTTCACTATCCAGAATTCCCTCTTACAGAGGGCAGATTCTTTCTATCACTAGCTTTCTTAAATTCTAACTCACAAAATTAAGCCCAATGATTCATATATACACTGGCTAAAACAGAATACATTGGTACCATCAGCTCCCTATTCATAGGCACTTTGCTATAAATTCAAGGATTTTGCCAGAAACTGACATTAAGCCCACCAATCAGTAGTTTACAACTCCATTTTCTTCTCTTTCTTTGAAGATTTGGGCAACACTGTCCCTTTCCCAGTTCTGTGATAACTTTCTCATTTTCCACATTCTTTTAAAGATCAGTAAGAATTACTCAACAATTAGGTCTGTCAGTTCTTTTCAGTACCTGAGGATGCAGTCCATCTGTGCCAAGTAATCTGAACTCATTAAGAAAAATGTGTACTTTCTTGCTATCTCCCAACTTACCTTGGATATCAGCTCTCTATCAGAAAGTAAGGTCCTATTCTTTACAGACCAAAGATTATTCTTCTTGACAGAGAAAACAGAATTGGAATGAGTTAGCACATCACCTTCTTTTCACTATCAGTTATGAACACATCCACACTGAACAGCAATCCTATTCCTTCTTTAATTGTTCTCATTTCCTTGTAAAGCTAAAATAAACCCCACTTTTTGTTTTTCTTATCCTTGCTTGCCAGCCCAACTTCTGAACTTTAGCACTCTCACTCCATATTACACAATGATTCCACTATTGTCTGTATTCATTCCTGTCACTTACCTGACTTCACTTTTCTTGAAAAACTGAGTTAAATTATAAGTTCCTATTGGCTTCTTTGTCATTATTGAGTTGTGTCTGACTCAGTGTGACACTATTTGGGGGTTTCTTGGCAAAGATATTAGAGTGGCTTGCCATTTCCTCTTCTAATTCATTTTACAGTTGAGGAAACTGATGCAAACAAAGTTAAATGATTTGCCCAGAGTTACAAAGCTAAGTAAGTTTCTGAGGTCAGATGTGAGCCCAAGAAAATCAGTCTTTCTGACTTCAGGCCCTTTGCACTATGCCACACAGCTACATTATTTGTAGGTAACAGCAATGAAAAAATACCACCTGGATCCATAAATTCTTCAATGTCTTGCCCAAACTTTCATAAACTTTGATAATTCTAGGTTCCTTCTGGCAGCATCATTTGTGAATTACTTGAAACAAAATATCATCATTGACATTATTGACATATATCACTGCTACAGGAATTGTTGACATCTGTGATTGTTGGCTTATCAGCACTGATCAATGGCTTGTTAGCATCCTTTTGTAATTTTCCTGGAATCAGATTCAGATATCAGTTATAATCCCATAAGATTTAATCAGCAATGGCAAGTTCCAATAGTCTAAACTTTGAGGTATGCAATGTTGTCAGGGCTATTAGATATTATAAACTTATTCTTCAATACCAAATATCAGGTATAATTCCATAAACTCAAGTTTTAAAAATCATATTTAAAACTAACAAAACAAGAGAAGAAAAATTATATGAAAAAGATAATTTCTCAAACCCCATAAACAATATAATAGTTAAATATATGTGTATAAAAATATAGATTGATTACTTAAAAGTTAAATCTATTATATCTCTAGCATGGTTATGATTCATACACATAAATTTTTCTCCTGTTAAAAGCTTGGCATAGACTTTAATACAACAACTAGGGCAAAGTCTGAAAAGGACACAAATTCCTAGGATTAAAAAGGCTTATTTGGCCATCGTTGCTAATAAACCCATGCCTTGTATCCATGAGAGCTTGTCCCATGGGTCTCTAATGTGATTTCTGAGTGTCATTCAAAATTCTCTGAAGCTCATGGAAATTTATAATAATTTCACCTGACATTTATGTTAAAACACCAAAATTGATCAAGAAGAACACAAGCACCCCCAGAAGTGGCCATAAGCATTTCAAGGGCTACCAAATTTTGTATGAATATCTTTGCCAAGGAATCATTCTGCTCCTGGAGGAAGGAAATAGATTTATAAGTTCAGGAAATCACTTGAACTATATCCTCAGTCTCATTTTTAGCAGAAATATTCCTTAAAGAGTTTGTTATTACCACCATCCCAAAAGTGGGAATAGCAGCCCAGAAAAAATCTCTATGCTGCAGAGGAAGTAACTACTGAATTAGACCTCGATCCCTTCCTCCATTCATGTCACCAAGTGCCCATATTCGCAGCTGTAGACTTGTCTACCCAATCAATAAAATGATTATGCACCAATACTAGCGGGATTACATAGGCCAAAACGCACACCCCATACCACTCTTGTGGAAGAGAAGAGTAAACTGAGGAGATGCAAACATAGAATTGCCCACAGGTCACCAAACCCCATGGGAAATTTCTCTTCATCAGTGATGAGGTAGTAACAGTTGCAAAGAATGCATATTTATGTGACCTATCCTTTTATCCTATTAAACTGTGTCAGAGCACAGATAAATATCATGGTAGGAATTGAAATAGTGAGATTGTATTTCATATTGTCATTTCTATATCTGCTACTCAGTGGTCTCTTACCTCTTTTAACACTCAAGTCAAAGGTGAGTAAATGGATAGTCAGTTGAAGTGGGGCTCTATATATCTGAAAATTGCCTTAGAACACATTAAAATCAACCGAGATTTGAAAATCTGTGAATGTCTCAATAATAGTGCTTGTGGCTAGGTAGATGGGCTCCACCTGTCACTATTAATATGCTATATAAGAAAAGCAAAAGGGGCAAAAGGCTTATTTGGCAAAAATGACCCATATGAGGTGCAAGTTGTGGCAAAGTTTCATTTATATGGACTAGAATTGTTGCCCATGATAAAATAGAACTCTGATGAAGTGACAGACCAAGCATCTGTAAGGTCCAATGGCCTTGCCTTGATATAGAGTATGCACTATTTGACTATGAACCTTAATAATAGCATTATCCTTAGACCAGTCATCAAAAGAGGAAAATGCAATATGGCTTAATGCTGAAAACAAAATAGTACCAAATGAGGGAAAGTTTTTTTTTTTTTAAACAGAGTAAGCTAAATATGTTTACCGATAAGATCCCCGATCGCAAAAAGATAATAATAAAAATAAAACCAAAATCAAAATCAAAGACAAATAGACAACATAGAGTGAAAATGATTCAGTACAGTTAATCAGTGTCAATAGATAGTACTGGTTTTACATGAAAGCAATAGATCCAAGAGTTTTTTTCCTTCAATTTTGATGACAGAGTAATTAGCAACACATGGAAGAGGCCTTCCCAAGCAGGCTGAGTCCCTCTTGTTTGCTGAAAGTTCTTTATATATGCCTTCTCTTCCTGGGTATAGATTACGAATTGAGAAGTCCAATGGTCCTGCCTGTACTGCTGTCCCAGAGTCTTAAAGTTCACATAATTTGACCTGTAATTCCTGTCTATAAGAAGCAACAGAAATGTCCCTCCCTAGTAATGATTTGTATGCAGTGGGAAAAGGTATGGCCTGTAGAGAGAAATGCCTAAAAACCATTTCAAATGATAAGATCAGAAAATCTCTCCTAGGTCTGCTACACAGGGAAAATAGAAGTGAAAAGAGAATCTTAGACCACTTCAAGTGAGTCTCAGTGCATAGTTTGCCAATCATGTTTTAAAGTTCTCTATTCATACTTTACGCTTGATCTGAGCTTTGGGACTGATAGGGTGTATGGAATTTGGGAGTAATTCCCAAACAAGAATAAACCTGTGATAAAACAAAATCAGTAAAAAGAGTTCCCTTCTCTGAATCAATGTGTGCAGGTGGCCCAAATCTGGGAACAATCTCCCTCAATATTATTTTAGCAACAAAGGCTGTTGTGGCACAAGTACCAGGGAAGGCTTTTATCCCTCTAGTGAGCTGGTCTACTTTATGCAAAGAGAGACTTTATAATGTCCAGCTTTAGGCATACTGATGAAATCAATTTGCAAATTTTCAAAAAGTGTGTAAGCCAGAGTGCATCCAACAAAAACCCTGGCAGGTAGGGTAAGAATTTCATACACAGGAAGCTACATATATAAACCTAGGGACACCCAAATTCTTTTAATGGAGTCCACAATTCCCCAAGTACCAAAGAGACCACTTCTATGAACAGATAAGCATATTTGATGATAGAAGCTCCTGGAAAGCAGAGGTTTTCCTTCCAGAGACACCTAAACCTCATTAATATGCCTTGCTTTAAAACTGTGCTTCCACTTCTCCACTTCCTGTTTGTTATAAAAGAGAAATTTAGTTCATTATTAGATGTCAGTCAAAATTAATTTAGATTCTTCTAAAGCAACAAGCTTAGGTGCAGTGTCTGCCCACTGATTTCCCCTACAGACAAGATCAGTTCCTATATAGGCAGAACAATGAACAGTAGCCAACACGGTGGGTAGCTGAAGAGCAGAGAAGAATTCTTTAATGATCTCTAGATTTTCAATAGTTTACTTAGCAGAAGTTAGAAAACCCCTCTGTATCCAGAGCATCCCAACAGCATAACAGACCCTAAAGTGCTGTGTCTGTGTAAAATATTACTTTCTTTCCCTTACCTCTTATACAACCTTCTCTCAAGGTAAAGAATTCTACTTTTTAAACACTAAAATATGAAGGTAATGAAGCTGACCAAATTGTATTATGATCAGAAACAACTGCAGTGCCAGTGTGGTGTGTGCCATCCCTTATAAAAGAACCATCAGTGTAGAGGATTAAATTAGAGTTTTCTAAAGGTGTGCCAGAGAGATCACTATGAGGTTTCTTAGCCATGTCCACTACAGATGCACAATCAGGTAGTGTTCCCTGGAAACTGGCAAATCAGGAAGCAATGTTGCAGGATTAAGAATCATATAGCACTTAAGGGTGATATTTTCATTCCAAACAAAATTATCTCTTATCTAGGAAGTCTTTGGTTTGAAAATGCCTTTGTTCTTTGTTGGAGCAGTAATGCCTCAACCTCATGGGAGCAGAGAACAGTTAAATCGGAACTCAGGATTGTGTCTGAGACCTTTTCCACCAGAAGTACTGTGGCAGCAACAGCCAGAGGCATGAGGATGCTCCAACTGTCATTACATCTAGCTGTGCAGAATAGTAAGCTAGATATTGGATTCTGTGTGGGTCCCAAGTTTTATGCCAAGACTCCAGAAGCAGCCCTGCTCTGTTCATGTGCATACAACATAAACAGATTGTTATAGTCTGAAATTCCTAGAGCAGAGGCAGACAGAATGGCTTGTTTTAATTCTTTTAGAGCTGACAGGCATTGGGAATCTATCTGAAATGGCTCAAGAACTGAATTTTTAGTCAGAGCTAAATGGGTTTTAGTAATTTCCCCATAACAGGATCCATTGTCTATAGAACCCTGTGGCCCCCAAGACTGCTCTTAGCTGCCTCTTAGAAGAGGGAGCAGACAGTTGCTATATAGCTTCAATGCTAGAGCCACTGGAAAGCAGTGTGGCAGAAACTAGGTATAGAACCAATATCTTACACCATTCACTAAGATCAGATCAAAATGGACACATGATCTATATAAAAATGGAGATCAAATTAGAAGGGCAGGGAACATATTACCAATTAGATTTAGGATAAGAGAGGAATTTATGAGTCAACAAGAGATGCAGAGCATTATGAAATGAAAAATAGGCAATTTTGAATACATTAAATTGAAAAGGTTTTGTTAATAAATAATATTGCCAAAATTAGAATGAAAGCAGAAAATGGGTGGGGAGTGTGATAATTAAAATGTTTGGGAGCAAGGGAAATATATATATCAATTATGACCACTGAAATATGTTTTCTACTGTGTCTTGGTTTTATATAATTATAAGATGGTCTCCAGGGAATATATTACCAATTTATGAATATGCCCAAGCCAACTGGGTTTTATAGAGAAATTTAATTTATAATACACTGATTAATCAATAGAAAAAGAGAGAAAGTAAGAAAGGAATAAGAATGAATAAATCAGTCAGTTGGTTTTATCACTCACCCAAGATCTCTGTTGGTAAGGCTTCTCATGCCAACCTCAGGCTCCACCTTCAAGAAAGCCTCCTTTCAAGAAATGTTTCCAAAGAATTCTTCTCCTTCAGAGCCAGCCTTCTCTCCTGGCCCTCCCACAGAGCAACCTCCTCAGTCCTCCTTCAGAGCTACCTCGCTCAGAGCAAAACCTCCTTAGAGCAAAACCTCTCAGAGCAAAAAACTCTCCTCCCTCTGTCCTCAGACCCCGCTATCTTTAAGGAAACCATCTAAGTTCCCTCCCCTCAGTTCTCACATCTACCAATCACTGTCCATGTCTCCCTTGTGCCAATGGTGGCTCTAGTTTAACCCAGGACCGCCCAGAGGTCTGTGGCTTTGCACATGTCTGTTGAAGGTCATATTCTCAAATAATTAAATCTTGACCTTTGCTGCAGCCCTTCCTAAATCCTGTTACTCTAAGTAGGGTGGAGACTGTATTTTCCAAGACCTGGTTCTGTCATTCCAAGTATCTCTATTGTATCAATTCTAAAATTAATCATGACTCAAAGAACTTCCTGTTCTATGCTTAAGCATAGGTCAAAGCCCTTTCCATTGTTTAGCAAAAGATTTCTGTACTAAAGTAGTCTTAAGTAGGGAGGAGAAGGACCCTCCCATGTCAAGGAGTTTCACATTCCAATAGAGTTCTTACTATCAGTAGGAAATTTTTCAAGTATGAAATTTCCCAATGGTGAAATTTCCAACATTCATAAGTCTAAGAAATTTTAAGGTTTACAGGAGGGGTGGTGGTAGTACAGAATGGAGAGAATTTCACAGACTGATTAGAGAAATGCAAACCAAAACAATTCTGAGATATCTCATACCCATCAGATTGGCTAAAATGATAAAAGGGCAAAATAACAAATGTTAGAGGTGATGTAGAAAAATGGGAACACTAATATGCTGTTGGTGGAGCTGTGAACTGATCCAGCCATTTTGGAGAACAATTTGAAACAATATCCAGAAAGTTATAAAACTATGTGTATCCTTAGACCCAAGGAGATAGGGAGAAAAATATTTATAGCAAATATTTATAGCAGCTCTCTTTGTGGTGGTAAACAATTGGAAATTGTGGGGGATGCCCATCAATTCGGAAATGGCTAATGACATTGTGGTATATAATTGTGATGGAATGCTCTTATGTCATAAGAAGCAGTAAGCAGGATATTTCTTTATAATGTGTAAAGAGCCAAATGGGATAATGAAATGTGTAGTCAAATGAGTAGAATCAAAAGAGCATTATACACAACTAATACTAGAAGAATAGATTAGGAATGTTACCTCTAGATTGTGAAAGGAAAGATGAAAACATGAAAGATTTAATTTGTATGAGCATGGTCTATGTGACAATATCTTCTGTTAAGCAAAGAGGGTGGGGAGATACTGGGTCACTGATGGCTTGGATTTATTATATAGATATTAAGAAAAATAGTTAAAGATATATGAGATTTGTGATTTCATTAATGAAAATTTTTTTCTTTGTACATGGAAATGCTTGTTTTATTTGGTTTTATAAAATTTGGAATAAAAAGATAAAGAAAAACTAACTTCAATGAGCTTGGAGGAAATGGAGCAAGTTCCAGTAGCTAAAATAAAACCTAAATATTCCACTTTTAGAAGACATCACTGAATCTTTGACTTGGAAACTGATGACTTTTCTGGTGGAGTTCTAAGACGAGATGCCTATTGTCTTCCTGGCACGTCCCTGCATCTGGTGCCACTAAAAACAATTCATCAATATATTGAACTAAAGTAGAACCCTTAAAAAATGATAGTAGCTAAGTACTGCTTTAAAATTTGAGAAAATAAGGTTGGGCTCTCTATCTATGAGGCAAATAAGCCCATGTCCATGGGAACCTTTCCAGGTAGAAGTGAATCTTTTTCTAGAATTTATAGGGATAGGAATTGGTTTTTAAAAAGAGGCAGAACAGAGGGCTACCACAATAAAATATGTCACTTTATTTGGGATTGAGATAATTGTTACAGGATTTGAAACTACTGGATGTCTAGGAATAATATGTGAATTAACTGCATGTAGATCGTGTACAAACTGATAGATATGAGGAATGGATATTCTATTGATAGAGGCCCCCTGGAAAGAAGACAAGGAGCAAATTTATAAACATTTTGTGGCTTCCCTGACTCTCCAACCAAATTTAAAGAACTAATGGAAGCACATTCAGACCAATCTGGGAGCCCCAATGTCAAGGAGATAATCATGTGTCCCAAACCTTAAAGGTCAAATGAGGCTCTTTACTTAGGGGGAGGGGAGCAGAATAATGAAGAACAGATCATCATGAACTGGAAAGGAAAAATCACCACATTTAGATTTTAAAGCTCCTTCCTTCCCTACTTCACACAGTCATAAATAATGAATTCTCTCATTATTCCTCTGACATCCCCAACAAAGACTACAGTTCCTTCAAGGGGCACCATAGTCTGCATCTTGAAAATTGTGAGCCCAGTGTGAGTCTCTATTATTATTCCATTTTCTATTTTTAAACTCCTGATTCTTCCTCCTACATAAATTGCTACATGGCCTGGCCTGCCACAAAAAACAACAACAATGTATTGACCCTCTAGATTTTGGGGGTGTTATCTGTTACTTGGATCAGAGTCTTATAGACTTCTTTTAAAGTTCTTCAACTGCAGATGTTAAAATGGGAGCCAAGATAGATGCCTTTCTTTTCCTGTCCTGTTTAATTTTTAACAATTTGTCCTTTTCAATTTTTTTCCTTATCAAAAAACATACAGCTATTCTTTTCAACTGTTCTATATTCATAAGTGTACATATATGTTAGTTGTCTATATATCTTAAATACTAAATTTAACCTGAGAAATTTGATATGAAGATATTTTTCTATTTTCTTACTTTTCTTCTTAATCTAATTGCATTAACTTTGTTTATGTAAGAGTTTCCAATTTAATATAATTAAATGATCTTTTATAATAACTCTCTCTCTCTTGTTTAGTTAAGAGTAGATCTTCTACCTACCTGAGAAAGATATATGGTCTGTTTCCATTCTAACTGTTTTATGATATGATCTTTTATATTAAGGTCACGTATCCATTTTGGATTTATTGTGGAATGTGCTTTTGACATCACTGAACATTTCCTTCTCTTGAAGGAATAAATTCACCTTTATTGATGTTATCTTACTTGTCTGACCAGGTCAGTATCTTTTCATTACTCCTTGCCCAGTCTCTTTACAAGTGGCCTCCAAGGACCCACTCTTTTCTTTTTTCTTTATACTCTCTCCCTTGATCATTCCATCCATTACCATTGATGCATTTATCATCTCAATGCAGCTATTAATACATTTAGACTCAACTTCTTTTTCAAACTTCATTCATACCTCATGAAATGCCCACCAAACATCTTCCTCTATGTGTCTTACTATCAACTCTAAATACACCATATCTAACATGAAATTCATTAACTCCTTACCACCCTTTTCTTCCACAGTTCCCTATTTCTATTAATGATATCATCATTCCCCCAGTAATCAAAGTTTACAATCTCAGAGTTATTCTTGGCTCTTCCTTTTCCTTCACTTTTGATGTCCATCCAGCAGTCAGATTTTGTTGATCCTACTATGAAAACCTTTCTTGCATGTATTCCTTTCCTACACTCATTCAATGACCATCTTCACTTCCTAATAATTTTCCCTGCTCCCAGTCTCTCCTCTCTCTAATCCATACTCTAGAGAGCTGCCAAAAGAATCTTCCAAAGGCACAGATCTATGTCTCTCCTATACTCAAAATCTTCAATAGCCCACTATCTATTCAATGTTCAAATGCACATTTCCCAGTTTAGCATTTAAGACCCTCCCCAGTATGACATCAGCTTTTCTTTTCAGTCATTTTATATCATCTTGTCTTTCTGTGCTCTACATCCCAGCCAAACTAGGTTAATAGCTACTTCCAAAATTCCTCCATCTCCTGGCCTGTGCATTTGCATGAATCAATCCTCATGTTTATAATGTATTGTCTCCTTTTTTCATCCTTTCAACAAACTTAACTTACTTTAAGACTAAGTTCAGGTCCTTGGTGAGCTCCTAAGCAAAACTTCCTCATCTGTTCTGTTATTCCCTTCTCAATGCACAAATTACTTTGTATTTAAGTCCTTTGTCTATACCCCACCCCAAACCTCCTCAAATGTAAGTTCCTTTCTCTCTCTCTCTTTTTGACTTTGCATCCCTAGGATCTTGGCATAGTGCCTTGAGCATCTAAATTTAATTAATTCAAATTTCATTCTATCAATACAGCTTAGGGTTGCATTTGCTCTTTTTTGAATTGACCAGTGATACTGCAGGCTCATATATTGCACTTATGATCAACTCAAATCCCTAGTGTATTGAGGATTTTTTTGCCCAGCAAAAACTTCTGCATCAGCAGGGCTTCTCCATATTGTACTTAAACAATTAATATTTTGAACCCAAATGCAATACTTTCCATTTATTCCCAGGAAATTTCTTGTTTTTGGTTTAATTCCAGCATTCCAGGCTGTCAAGATCATTTTCAGTCTTGATTCTGTCATTTTTTACATCAGCTATCCCTGCCAGGTTTATGTCATATGAAGATATAATAAGCATGATTTCTGCATCTTCCTCTGGTTTCCTGATGTTGAACAGGACAGTATCATAGACATCCCACTGGAGCATTCCAATAGAGATATACTTCAGGTTCCCACTAAAATACCAATCAGAACTTTTTACACACAATTGTTGAGCTGGATATGAATCCATATAACAAAACTATCATTCATCAACCATCAAGTTATGACTACTTTTACAAGATAAGAGATGTCAGGTCCCTACCCATAACAACTTGAAACCCAGGCTTAATTCAAATATTTGTATCTGAGTAAATTGGCAAGATTATTTTTTTAAAAAATAACCAAGAGGTTAAATAGCTGAAAATAGTTTAACTAATAGTTTTGGAATTGAAAACAAAATTCATATGGAAAAATAAAATGACTCAGAGTCCCTCAAATTGAGACATTACAAGATAGCTAAACACAGTGTTTCATTAAATAGTTGTTAAATGACCACTATTTTGTAACCAATTAGAAGAATGTTTGGGTGTTTCCATTTTGATAAGTGTACTTAGAAATTTTTAAGTGGAAGTCTTCTGTCCTTCGGAAATTCCAATAAAAGGGCAAAAACTCGTAAGTAATTCATAAAGAAGAGAATCTTCACTGTTTTCAAACTCAAGTTTGCTAATGCCCCCTACCTGTGATTTCATCTACCTGGCAAACTCCTGCTGTCCACATAGAGGCAGATTGCATTGGTCAGTTACTTATTAGGTAAATTCTAGGGAATTACAGAAAGCATATAGAGATAAGTGACTTGCTTAGAGTTACACAGCTAGTAAATGGCAGAGGTGGAGTTTAAACTCCAGCCTTCCAGACTCCAAGGACAGAATTCTCTATTAAAGTCACATAAGGGAGAACAATTTAAACTAAGAAAATCAACAACTCCTCCAACTTTCTTACCAGGGACATTTCCTTATTTCTTACTTCCTATTAGCTTGCTTTTATTCTTCTATAAATTGTTCATCTGTGTGCTCTATTTTCTAGACAATACATTCATCCACAAGGCAACCTAGCATAACAAAATATCAGTCTTGGGACAAGAGCTGGATTCCAATCCTGCCCTGGACACTAGTTTACTGTGGGACCCTAAGGGTAATTGGCTTAACATCTCAGCACCTTCAGGCAATGCTCTAAAGCAAGAAGGTACAGAGGGGCTATGGTTCTACCTTGGTAGAGGAAAACTGATGAAAATTACAATTCTGGACTAAAAAAGTATTCATAAGATTTAGTAAGAGCTAGAATTTCAAAAGTAATTTCTAAGTACACTACACGTTCCATGAGACTTAAAAGACTTAATTAAGGGATAAGAAATAAGAATACAATGGGAAAAGAGAAAAGCAAAAAAAGTTGGGGGTAAATTATTTCACATAAGGAGGCATATAAAAATCAATACATTAGAAGGGAAGATGGAGGGTGGTGGTGGCAGGTAATGCTTAACCTTGTTTTCATCTGAATTGGCACAAAGTGGGAATAAGATCCACATTTAGGTATAGAAACCTACCTCACCCAATAGGAAGTCAGAAAGGGAGGGGGAAGAGGAAAAAGGGGAGGGGCAGACAAAAAGGAGGGAGAACTCAGGGAGGCCAATAAACAGAAACAAAAACATTTGAGAACTGGGAAAGATCGAAAGGAGAGAAGAGAAAGATAAATGGGGGGAGGGGGGCAGGGTAAGACTTTAAAAGATTTTATAATTACCTTACCTATGTCGGGACTCTCTTTCAGCTAAACAAGAGGAGTCCTGAATGCATTAATATTTACCCAAAGGAGTAGTGTCTATAATAGTCTTATAAGATAGAAAACAAGATAAGTTAAGCCTAAAGCATGTATGATGCTCCCCAAGGAGATTAGGCACTTAGAATTGATTCCTCAAAGATTCTAAGCCAGCAGACAAAACCTGTAGCCCTGCTACCCATAAAGAACTCAGACAAGCTGTCTCGACTCATTTCATATCAAGCAACTTAGGTCAAGTTCAAAAGAAAAAAGAAAGAGCATTTGTGGGATGGGTACAATATTTTAGAAATACAAAATTCATATGTCACTTATTAGCCATAATATTCATACCAGGTTATAGTACTAGAACAAATGTCAGTATATTAGCATTCAAACAAATAAATGTTTCTACAGAGAAGCTCGTCTGATTTCCAAGGGACACACCATAAAACTGATCGTACAGTTTCAACCTAAATAAGCCAGGAAAAAAATGCTAATTTTTGCTTTTGGAAACCCTCGTTTTTGGTATCCAGTAACTAGGTTCCAGGCTGAATATCTCTCCAGGGGGTCACTGCAAATGTGAAGGCCCCAATATTTACCTTGAATGAACCACCAAAGGAAGCACACAGTTTTTCTCAATCCTAACTTTTACCTGTCAGCCTTGCCCAGAGAGCAGCTGGCTACTTTACCCCCTCATGCTTCTAGCAGCAACCCCAACTCTGAGCATTAGCATTAGAAAAACACCCTTCATCAGTTAGGGTTGCTCCTAGAAGCATGAGCTGGTGGAAGGGAGAGAATTTGAAACTCAAATTTAAAAAAAATAACATTTAAAAAATAAAACTAAATTGATTAAGAATTTCTTTGCACCTAGTTTAATGCCTTTGATTGACTGGTTGATAAAACAGAAGTATTTCTCATCTCATAAAGGTATCAGGGTATCAATCTCTTATTAGTTACTTTAAGTGGATTAAGGGTAATTGAGTCGATTAACTATCACCCTTACAACAGGATCCCCAAATGCTCTTACAATCTAATGGAGGGAAAAGGCTCAATAATAATAATAGCTCAAATAATTGACACTACGAAGTTGTAGTTATTGCCCAGTTGTTTCAGGTATATACAATTTTTGAGGTCCTATTTGGAATTTTCTTGGCAAAAATACTGAAATAGACATTTCCTTTTTCCTGTCCATTTTATAGATGAGGAACTGAGGCAAATAGGGTTAAGTGACTTGCCCAGGGTCATATAAGTGGTAAATGTGTGAGGCTAGATTTGAACTGAGGAAGATGAGTCTTCCTGACTCCAGGACCAGTGCTCTATCTATTTTACCACCTAGCTGTCCCTTTTAAGAAGAGATAAGTGCAAAAGAGAAATGCTAAAAAAAAAAATTAGTAGAGAGGGACAAGATATCATAGGGGAATCAAGAGAAGTCTTCAAAGAGAAGGTAACTCCTTGAAGGGACTTAAGAAGATGAAGATGTGAAACATGTCCACTTAAAGCATGAAGAATGATGTGGACAAAAGTATAAGAAAGGGAAAAGGAAAGACCAGAACAGAGTCTGGGAAGCAGTCCAGTTTGGCTAGAACATAGAATGTATAAAGTGGAGCAGTATAAAATAAAGCTGGTCAGGTAAATTAGAGCCAGACTGATAAAGCCTTTGATGGCCAGAATCTGGAGTTTATATTTTATTCAGAAAGCAATAAAAAGCCACTGAAGGATTTTGAATAGAAGAATAATATGCTAATAACAGTTTGGTAGGCAGTGGTGTTGAAAATGGATTGGAGGATCTTGGAGCCACACTATATAAGAATCAAGTTAAAGGAGCTAGGGATACTTCCTCTTGAGAAAGAAAACCCTGAGGGAACATGATAACTGTCTTCAAGTACTTGAGAATCTCTTTTACAGAAAAGGCATTTAGACTTATTCTGTTTGAACCAGGAATTAGGAGTAATGGGTTGAAATTTCAAAGAAGCAAATTGAAACTCGAGGTCACAAAAACCTGATTAACAACTTGAATTATTATTCCATAGTGGGATAAGCTGCTTTGAGAATGTGGTATATTCCATCTTATTAGAAGTCTTTTTTTTTTTTTAATGCTAGTGTCCTTTATTTTATATGTTGTCTGGGAATTCCTGTTGAACTACCCACTGAGCTTCCTTACATGGATGAAACTCTAGGATTCTTCAAGGCAGAGTAAGTTAAATGGACCCAGAAACACACTTAAACACTTAAAATAAACACCTTAACCTGCAGGATCTTTATCAATTAGTTTGGCAGCTGCTTGGTAAAAACAAGTATTCTTCAATAGCTCTTTCTACAGACTACTACTTTCTTCTGAAACCTGGAAGTGCTGCCCTAAGGGTTAATACTATAGCCTAGATAAGCATGCAGCTTCCTGGGGCAAGAGACTAGGAACTTGGGAGCTCTTTCTCTGTGGGAACTTGGGAAATAAATTCCAGTGGTTCTTTTGTGGTGGAGGTGGTGTGTGTGTGTGTGTGTGTGTGTGTGTGTGTGTGTGTGTGTGTGTGTGTGTGTGTTTAAAGTCTAGATCTGTTTCATCTCCTCTTTTCCCTCTTCTTTCCCAACATCTTACCTGCCGCCTGCCTTTAGACTTAGGGTGGATAGTGTACATTAGATAAAAATGTTTGTTTTCTTTTTCATTTCTGGTGTTAATAGGCTCTAGAACAACTCCCTCAAGTCTATTTTTGCCTGAAAGGTCAAGGTTATGATAACCTTACAATCTGAATTGTATAAGAGTATTCACCAGCTTGTTGGTCATTTGATGTGAGAGTAAGCCTCACTAACTTTTCTTTCAAGTTTTAGCTGGTTACTAGGTACACAAAATCTTTATAGCTATTTAACAGACACAGTAACATAATCAAACTTTTGTAAAGCCTACATACACAATCATAATAATTTCTTCTTTTAATCAGCTTCTAAACATGGTGGATTCCAGGCAAATAAGATAACAGCGTAGTAGTAATAACTGTTGTCGTTCAGTAGTTTCAGTGGTA
The DNA here is from genome assembly GCF_027887165.1 of Monodelphis domestica. Taxonomy (NCBI): domain Eukaryota; kingdom Metazoa; phylum Chordata; class Mammalia; order Didelphimorphia; family Didelphidae; genus Monodelphis; species Monodelphis domestica. The sequence continues at coordinate 172,154,437 of NC_077229.1, forward strand.
TCCAACTCTTCATGACCCCTTTTGGAGTTTTCTTATCAAAGATACTAGAGTGGTTTGCCATTTCTTTCTCCAAATAATAACAGCTAGCATTTATATAAATAAGAACGTTGTTTACATAAGTAAGCAAAGAACTTTCCTTATGTCATTTCATTTTTCCTCACAACTCTATAAGGCAGGAGCTATTATTATTTCCAACTTTTTTGTTGTTATTATCAGTTGTTTCAGACATGTCTGACTGTTTGTGACCCCTATTGAGGTTTTTTGGCAAAGATTCTGGAGTGGTTTGCCATTTCTTTCTCTAGATTTCTTTTTTATAGATGAGGAAACTGAGGCTGAGAGGCTAAATAATTTTCCCATGTCATGCAGCTAATAAATATCTGAGGCAGAATTTGAGTTCATATCTTTCTGATTCCAGTGCCTCTAATATCAACTACCCACCCCCACCCCGGGGGGGGGGAGGGGGAAGCAAAAATGTGCTAGTACATTTAATTGACACAAGGAATACAAACACTTAGCTTTCCCTAGCTTCTAATAAAGTGAATCAGAAAGCCCGAATTTATTCTCATCTCTTCAAAAGGAAATTAAATAGTGTCTTTCATTTCTTAAAAAGTACATTTCTCCATTGTATTTATTCTGTGCATCCATTATATTTCTGAAAGAGTTCAATAAATATTTATCACTGTTGTCACTAAATAATTTTCTAAAAATTCAAACCAATATTAGCATGCAAATAATGGGTAGTAATTTATTAACTTGTCTTTCACCAGATTTTCATGCCTATGTCATCCTTGTCCTCCCAAACCAAGTAGAACAGAGGCTTAGAGGCGAAGCCTGGTTTTAGTTTTAGTTTTAGTTTTAGTTTTTACATACTCAAAGTGACCGCCAAAGCTGCTTAGTAAATAAATCTTGAATTACAAATGAATTAAATGATCAATATTTCATTTAATAATGATGAATGTTCATGCAATCATCAATATTTTAGTGATGAAAAAAGATTCTGAGGATTATTTTCTGTTATTAAATCTTGCAGACTTTTCCACACTTTTGCCTATGCAAATGTTAGCTAGTTTTGATCCCCGGAGATTATGTAATATGGTGGACTGAATCACGGAACTCCTAGGCAGGACTTGGGATTCTGTTTCAGAGGTGCAGCTAAGCACCTCAGCCCAGAGCCAGGCCTAAAAATGGAAGGTCCTGAATTCGAATGTAGCCTCAAACCCTTCCTAGCTGTGCAACCCTAGGCGTGTCACTTAATCTCAAATGCCTAGCCCTACCCCTCTTCTGCTTTGAAACCAATACGTAGTATCAGTTCTAAGATGGAAGGTAAGGGTTTTAAAATAAATAAATAAATACTGTCTCAGACACTAGCTTCTGAGCCTGTTTCTCATCTGTAAAATGGGGAGAATAATAGTATCAACTCCCCAGGGTTATTCCTGGGATCAAATGAGATTATATTTGTGAAGTGCTAGGAAAAGGCAGCTATAAGGCATAGGGTTCAAGTCTTGCCTGGCATGTGAACCAGGACAAATCATCTAACCTCTTAGGGATCCAGGATGCTCTTTAAGACTTAAATTGCAGAGTAGGTGCCCATTGGGAAGAATGAGTTTCCTCGCTGGGAGATCTCTATACTGTTGAAATCATAGGACCAAACCAAAAAGGAAAACAATTCTTTTAGTTATATCATGTTTAAGTTATTTTTCACTTTTAATAAAAAGAGAGAGAGTAAGGGAAGAAGGGAAGGAGGGAGGCAGAGAAGGAGGGAGGGAAGGTAAAAGGGAAGAAGGAAGAGAGGAAAGAAGAGAAGAAGGGAGAAAGGAAAGAAGGGAGAGAGGGAGGGAAGGAGGGAAGAAGGAAGCAAGGGAGGGAGGGAGAAAAATAAATAAATCTATGTATACTAAATTTTAAAGTATCCATTGCCTTAATCTATTTAAGGAAATGACAGTTATCTAAAAATGCAGGTTTACCTAGAAAAAATAGTTGTAGATCAACAGGATTTGATACCCTGAAAATGTACTTTGTACTTTGTTGGTTTAGTCTCAGTTACTGACAGCTAAGCTAGAGAGAACTCTGACTCTCTCAGTCACAATAGCTCAGAACTCAAGAGTACCTTAACATAAAAAACCGTGCCAAGAAGGCTATCATGGTCTGATGATGGGAGAGGAGATTATATGAAGAGATGATGTCCTTCAACAGAGGCTTTGGCTTATGGAAGGAAAATAAAAATACCAAATCCAAAGCAATAGCAAAGTTGAAAGCTGCATCTTTTGAAGGAAGTTTTGCTTTCCAAATGATGTTGTCAGCCTTCATAACCCTTCCATTATTATAAAAATTTCCCTATCAAAGTTCAGTAGCCTCACTTCCCTTTTTTGTTTTACCTTGAAACATCAGACCAATCTGGCTAGTTTAAAATGGCTTCTTTACCTGCTCCTAGATTTAATATGCCACCTGCATTTGTTTGTTTGTTTTTTTTTCTTTTAGAACACAAATTCAACCTCTGGTGCAAAATTCCACGTTTCTCTTTCTGCCACAGAAGTGGTAAATAACATTGCCCAATACATTTTAGCATTTTCCCAAATGTGTAGGATACCAAACAAAAAAAAATGTATTCATTTGTGTGAGATATAAAAATGTACACTCACACTTCTGAAATCAGCAGCCAATCATTTCACACTTGTGCCAAAGGCAAACAAACATAATTCTCCCTGGCAGACGGACAACATTCCAGGCGGCCACCACATTAATTAACTCACCTCAGTCAGATTCCATTTTGACTTGCACAGCTTGCTGTCAGGAAGCCGAGCAATAAATTTTGAGGTGAAATCCTGAACAAGGTAGGGAAGTACCATCTGGCGTGCTGTTAGAGAAGGTGAGACAGTTGTGTTTAACACTAGTAGCAAAGCCTTGTCCAGTTTCTTTTTTATTGTTTTCTCTGTTTTCTGATTTGAGAAGAGCCTGGTGTGCTGTTCCTATTAACAAAGCATCTCATTGCAGTTGAGTTCACTTACTGAGGAGAAGGTGCCATGGCAGGTTTCCTTTTGTGAACACTTGTCCGGAGTTGATGTTGCCTACATTTCAAAAGGACCAAAACTGAAAACAGTATTGAATGTAATTTTTTTCGAGAGCTTAAAAAATTGTAAATAACTGTTTTTGTCCTATCAGGGAATAATGGAGAATACAGAACTCAAAAAAAAAAATTCTTTTATTTATTAAAAAAATTCTTTAATTAAATTCTACTATGCTTTTACTGATGAATACTATTTACTAACCAACAACATATGGGGTGTAGGGATACAGGTAAGGAAGGGAATAAGCATTTATGTATTACCTACTGTGTGCCAACTACTAATCTAAGTACTTGTTTACAAATATTATCTCATCTGATTCTCACTACAATCCTTTGAGGTAGGTTCAAAGGAAAGTAGCCATTTGTAGCCTTAGAGAGAGAGAAAAGCAAGAGTGATATTAAGAGCTAGGTGCAACTTAGGATTCCAAGATGGACAAGCCTCCTCAACTTCAAGAATCTAATAGGAGAAGAGATAAAGATATATATATATATATACAAAGAAACATAATGCAAAGTAAACTGTGGTCAATGCCATGCAAGAGGCAGTTATATTAGCTGACCCATATATCAGTTTAAGGTCTACAAAGCTCTTTACTGCACTACCTTGTCTTGAGTTTCACAGAAATCCTGCAAGAGAAGTTTGAGGGGCATTATTAGTTAATTCCATTTTACAAATGAGCAAACTGAGTGCCAGAGAGGTCATACATTTAAATATCTAGGAGTAGATTTCCTGTTCAAGTCTTCCTTTTTCTATCTACCAGCTTATCCACTTTGCCACACCTATAGATAACACAAAGTACCATAGGAGCCTAGGGAAGGTAAAAGATGGCTTCTGTCTATGAGAATTAGATAAGCCTTAAGGAAAGTGGTAATAGAATTTGAGCTGAGCCTTTAAGAATAAGTACTGGATTTTCAGAGCCTTTTCTTCCTTATAGGAGGAAAGGGCATTCTAGACATAAGGAATAGCTTGAGCAAAGACAAGGTGGAAGTGATGTGGTATGCTTGAGGAATGACAAATAAGTCATTATGGGCTAAAAGAGCTAAACAATATACTGTAAGGACCCTGGTGCAGTGGATAGAAAGCTAGATTTGAAGTCATTTGTTTTGAACTCAGAGTTTTTTAAGAAAAAGTTTTCAGTTTTTAACATTTGTTTTCTAACATTTTGTGATCCAAATTATCTCCTTCCTTCTCTCTTAGGTATCAAGTAAACTGATATGATATACATGTGCTTTCATGCAATACATATTTCCATTTTCAGCATGTTGTGAAAGAAGATGCATATTGCACCAAAAGAAGAAACTAGTGAAGGAAATAAAGTGAAAAAGACCTAGGTTTTAATCCTCCTTCTAACATTTACTTATTATGTCACTGTCAGAAAGTATCAACTAACCTAATCTTCTGTTCCCCGACTATAAAATGGGGAGAGTAAGACCTGTACTTCTTTCTTCTTATAAGAGTCAAAAAGATAATTATAGGATGTAGGCATATCATAGACATATATATATAGGTAGATAAATAGATAATTATAGAAAAATACTATATGATTTTCAGTTATTCTAAAGGGGGGTAGTAAATAATGAGATTGAAAAGGTAAACTTGGACCAGATATCAGTGGGCTTTTAAAAGCAATTTATTTTGTAGGTCATTAAAGATTTTTGAGTAGGGCAGGAGCAAGATCAAATAAGTTCTTTGGGGAAATTACTCCAGCAGTAGTGTGTAGCACGCATCAAAAGGGGAAAAGATTGATGGTTGACATGCTAGTTAACTGGTTATTTTTATAGCCCATATGAAAAAAAAAAACCTAGAAGTCTGAATTAGAGTGCTGGCAATGGAACTGGAAAAGAGAGAATGGATGTAAGAGAAATTTGGAACATAGCATTAACTAGACTCTTGGAAACCTATTGACTTTGTAGAAGCAAAAGAGAAGGAAGACTTGAAAATGACTAAGTGTTCTAAACTGGTGACAAAGAAAAGTGATGCCACTAACAACTGGGAAATCTTGAGGAGAAAGGACTGATTTGGAGAAAATAGACATATGTCTGGCCCCAAATTCTTCTAGACCTCTAGGGTCATGGCTCAGTTTTTAACCTTCCAGATCTCTCTGCAGCATCTAGCATAATTGATCACCTTTGATATTTTCTCTCCCCTAGATTTTTGTGATACTGCTCTCCCTTGGCTCTTTGCCTAACTGTCTGACTGCTCTGTCTTTTTTTTGGATGGTTCACTATCTATATCCCACCCAAGACTCTGTCCTTGGTCTTTTCTGTTCCTCGTGTAGGACTCTCTATCTCCTGTCTCTGAACCTTCATCCATGAAATGCACCCCTACTTCGTCTCCATCTTTTAGATTTTTATCTTTCAAAAATTTGTTCAAATGACAACTTCTACACAAAGTCATTCCTTTCCACTCCTCCCTTCCAAAAAATTGCTATGTTCTTATTTTGTGTATTGTTGTTGCTATTCAGTTGTTTCAGTCATATCCAACTCTTCATTTGGGGTTTTCTTGGCAGAGATACTAGAATGGTTTGCCATTTCCTTCTCTAGTGAATTAAGGCAAACAGAGGTTAAATAATTTATCCAGGATCACACAGACAGTAAGTGTCGGAGGCCAGACTTGAACTCAGAAAGATGAGTCTCCCTGATTGTAGATCTGGGACTCTATTCACTATGTCACTTAGCTGCCTCAATTTTTAAAATATATTTACTAATTTTTTATCTCCCCCACCCAAATGAATGTAAATTCCTTAAGAGCAGAGACTGTTTCACTTTTTTCTATATCTTCAGCACCTAATGCAATGTGTGGCAAAAATGGTCACTTAAAAAATCCTTGATAATTCGTTGAAATCACATTCTTTTTGATAGGATGATATTACTAATGTCAGTATTTTATTTTTCTTATATCAGTAGTGTTGTCCGGGATGATTCTTGAAGCATGTTGTTGCTCAGTCTCATCCAACTTTTCATGACCCATTGGTCCAAAAATTAATTTGGTTTTTTTGGGCAAAAATCCTGGAGTAATTTGTCTTTTTCTTCTCCAGTGGATTAAGGGAAACAGAGGTTAAGTGACTTGCCCAGGATTGCATATCTAGTGAGTGTATGAGACTGGATTTTTAACTCAAATCTTACTGATTTGCACTCTTTCCATTGAATCAAGTGGCTGCCTCCTTCCTGACATGAGAATTTATTTTTCATAGATTCTAGTAATTACAGTGTATTCCTGTGTCTAGGATCTGGTTCAGGGATACTGACTAGTCTCCTGATTTTTGCATTTTCTTTGTCCTTGGGAATCCCAAGGAATTGCTCCCTTTTTAATGGAATTTGGTTAATAAATGAAGGGGAGAAGAGTCATGAAAAGTTGAACTGGACTAAGCAACAACATGCTTCAAGAATCATCCTGAATGGTGGGGGATTCAAAAACAAAATAAAACATAGCCTTCTCTCAGGCAGATTATATAGGGAGAGACTAGCATGTCCACATCTTTCAATATTTAAATGATTGTATTCAAATATAAATGCTCACACAATAAAGAAAAAGTTTTTTTTGTTTTGTTTTGTTTTTTGAGGATGAAGAAGCACTATTGCCTTGGGGATAAGGCAGTGACTAGGATAGGGGGTGCCATTTGAGTTGAGATTTGAACAAAGCTTGGGATTCTGAGAGGCAAGGAAGACCTGAGTTCCAGATATGAGGGAGACAATCTGCGCTGAGGCATGGAGAGATGAGATGGACTGCTGTATGAGAAGAACCACAGGAAGGCGTATAGACATGTTGGCCCAAAGATAAAAATGGCCCTGAATCTTTGTGCAGACTTCTTCCTCCCCTGCAGGTGGTGCTGAGAGACAGGTTCCTTATTTACACACTCCTTTTTCATATATTTATTTAGGCAATATGTATGAGGGTGTGAGAAGGTGTATTCAGTACTTGTATTAATGTCAGGGTGATCTTCTGATTTCTTTTCCTCCTTTATGTCCCAAGAATTGAGACACAAGAGAATAAAAAAAGCCTATGGAAAGATCTGAGAGGAGAAACAGAAGAGCCAAGGGGATCCAAGCCAAGAAGATGAGTACAATATGGAAATACTAGGGTGGGCAGAAAGGCCAGTCTAGTCCATGACTTTGGATGCTTTCAAGACTGGCAAAGAGAACAGTTATTTTAAGGTTGTCAGGGGGAAAGAACCTTTCAACCTGAAAGAAAGGAATTTTGGGCAAAATGAACAACCCTGTGATATTCCCCCACATACCTCTACCAAAGGAATTCCAACAGATGTTCAGCACATCCTTCTGGCACTTTCTGACCCCCGTTGAGGCAGATAGTATCTATGGAAGTGCCATTCCTTACTTCTTTTGTTGCCCAGTTGAGGATCATAATGGTGGACTGAGCATCCACAAAGTATTGCCCTGGACTTAGATATAAACTTTCTCCTCAATAGGTTTTACTCTCATCACTTGCTAAATATAGAAATGGGGCTTCAACAAGAATGGTCAGATGTAGGAATATCAAAAATAAATCTCACAGAGCTGTTGGTAGCTCATTGGATAGAGAGCCAGACCTGCAAGATATGAGGTTCTGGGTTCAAATATGGTCTTCCTCCCTGTGGGACCCTGGGTAAATTCACTTAACCTCAATTACCTAGATCTTACCATTCTTCTGCCTTAGAACCCATATATAGTATTCATTCTAAGGGTTAAAAAAATTCTCAGGAGCACAAACTTGGCAGCCATTTAACTCTGGTCTATCTTTCTAGCCTTTATATAAGTTTCTCCTACAAAAATCCTTTGTTCCATATTAGAACAGAGGGAGACTTTTCTCAATTTCTCCTTTTCCCTCCCCACCATCTCTATTCCTTACTATGTCTTTATAGTCTATACTAGTATGCCATATATACTAGTCTATATGTACCTATATCATATATATCTCTTATGTACATTTTTTAATATATTGTTTTACTCCATTGCATGATAACCTCCTTGGTAACAGGAGCTATCTTGCCTTTGTATCTCCAGTGTTTAACACAGTACCAGGCACATAGTAAACACAGAATAAAAGAAATATTTGTTGACCAAGACTGGTCTACCCATTGACCTCTTGTATTCCTTTTATTTTTCCCATCTCTAGCTTTGCAATGACCTCTCTCCTCTCTCTATTTCTCTAACTTCTTCCTGTCCTTCTAGCTCCATTTTAGTTCATGTTTCTTCTACATCATCTAAGCAGGATGGGATTTATCCCTCTGCTGAACTCTGAAGAGACTTCAATGTCTTGCCTTGGCACTTATTTACTCCCTAGAAATATTCGTTACCTTTGTCATGTGTCTTATCACCTTTCCTCCAGCTAGACTGGAAGTTCCTAGAGGTCAGAGACTGGATCTTATTGTTCTTCCTAGATCCTTCCTAGCACAGAGCTTTGAATATAACAGATGCTCAGTAAAAACCTATTGAATAATATTATTAGGAGACATTTCAGGCAATAAGTGTTTGGTGGTAAATTGTAGGCAAACTCAGCATCCTGCCAAACTCTGATGATGGTCTTGATGATCCGAAAGGAGTTATTTTGTTAATTAGTCCTAACTGACTCTTTGTGACCACATTTGAGGTTTCTTGGCAATGATAATGGAGCGATTTACCATCTCCTTCAGTTCATTGTACAGATGAATAAACTGAGGCAAACAGTTAAGTGACTTGTCCAGGATCTTGCCTGAGGCCAAATTTGACTCCAAGACTAGCATTCTATCCATTACACCCCCTAGCTAGGAGGGAGAAATATCTCTTAAAGTTCCATATCTATGCCTTTTCCTTTTAAAAAATATTACCCTGTGGTATTCTTTTTTTCCCAGAATTAAAAAAAAATGTATAAATGGAATAAAATGGAGAATGAAAGGCACACATGCAGAAAAGAGATTGGTGCTTAGAATAGGAAAGGAGAGAGGATAGATGGTGTAATATAATACAAAGAACACCTGGCATAGGAGTCAGGGGGGCCTATTAAAAATCTTGGCTCTCCTCCTGACTTGTTTTACGTGTATGTGTCTTTTAAACACTTTCCTTCTGTACTAAGACAGAAGGGCAGCAAAGGCTAGGCCATTGAGGTTAGAGTTAAGGATTAAAGCCCAGGGTCACACAGCTAGAAAGTATTTGAGACCATATTTGAACCCAGGTCCTCCTGACTCCCAGACTTAGATCTTTATCCAGTGTACCACCAAACTAACTGCCCCTTTCACTTTGCCTTTCAGAATCTCAGTTTCCTCATCTGTAAAGAGAAGGAGTTAATCAGATACAAGGTCTCTTTCAGCTCTAATATCACCAGATTATTTTAAGGAAAAGTAGAGAATGAAGTAATCAAAAGGAATGGAATTAGAGCTAGGAACAGAAACAGAGCAATGAAATAAGAAGCTACGAACAGGATACATAAAGCAGTGATTTTAAAAAAATCAAGTTATAGACATGAGACAGCAGAATTTACCATGTGACTTGGGGGAAAAAAGAATTCGTAGACTGATTTTACTGAATGAAGGTCTGATGTAACCCAAAGGAAGGTGTAGGAACAGGATTGAGGAGAGAAAACAACCTTACACAAGTCTGAGATGCAACCGTGTTTCTTGTCAGGCAGATGAAATTCAGGTCATGGGAGGAGAAAGGTAGATTAGGAGAAGCTAAGGTGTGGAGACAAAGAGGAGCCTGGTCCTAAATAGAGGGTGTTGAGAATGTCAGTCTAAATATTTGTTTAGGATTTCTTTTTTGATTCAGTATTTCTGCTTGACCAAATCCTTGAAGTTTGTAGACAGAAGGAACAAGAGAGATGCTCCCTCACCGACTGCTAAGTAGAAAGAGAAGGCTGTAACTATAGCTAGGTAGCTTTATTTATTTTCTATTTAAACTTTTTGAGAGAGAGGGGTAATTTAAGACATTGAGCAAATTAAAACGACATAATATAGAACACTTATAGTTTTAACAGTCCGTCCTGAAGCCGCTGAAGGCTCTCCTGAAGCCCCTTCTCTCTCGTCCTTTCTCTTTCTCTCCTTTTTAAAAGTTTTTCAAGCAAAGACAGAGGTGACATCATCCTGGTTACTGCTTGGCTTTCAGTAACTCACTTAACCTCTGGCCTTCGGTTTTGCCTCTAAGTAATAAGGACAATAGCAAGAGTTTGATTCTTCTCTAACTTTCTTGAATTTCCATAGCTGGACCAGAAACCTTGAGAAAACAGGTTTTCTTTTTCTCATGAAGATTTTTGGCATTTTACGCCCCCAGCTCTGCCAAGAATGTCTTGAGAACAACCTAGCTCTCAGTGTTTTATTTGGCATTTCTACTTGCAATTCCAAACAGAACCTGCATGCCCAGAGGTGCACATTACTGCAAACCTAACATGATTAAGGGAAAAAGTTAATCAAATCTTAAATGGATTTGATGTGAATTTAGGGTGAAGACTTGGGTCAGTTTTTATTTGTTTTTAGATAATTTGTATGTTCCTACTGGCTTTTTTTTTTTGTTGTTGTTCTAACCACTTTTTTAAAAGTCTAAGTTTGTTGGGGCTGTCATCTCTAAGGACAGAAGAAAATTTACTCTGATTAGATTCCTTATTTTTTTTGATTCCTCTAAACTTTTGGAAGGTGCCTAAGAGAGGGCTGACAATAGCTTGTCCCATAAGCCGAGGTTTGGGGGGATCCAATGAAGAGATGGAAAAAATACTGAATTACAAACTTTGTGCTGTGCACTTTAGCAGGAAATAGAAAAGTTTTGCACAACCAGATGACGAAGAAATAGTTAAAATAGAAAGCAGGTGGTGCTTGGAAGGGTTTTTTTTTTTTATTTCATTCTGACAGAACCTCTATATGGGGTTAGACCACACTCCTGATTTATCCCGGATTCCTCAAGGTGCCCATTAATCTCATGTAACATGGGCTTCCAGGCAATCCTTCTTCATCCTTCTCTTCACCACCCAGGTGCCCATCTTCTTTGAACTCTGAGTCAGTGGGATCACAATAGAAGTTGGAAAAGATTCAGCACAAATTCTCTTTAGCTCCACATTTCATAACTTGAATTCTCTTTTTCTTCTTCAACCTATCCTGTGCTGCTCTCATACATCTTCCATTTATTCCCTTTCATCTACTCCTAACCCACAAACATGCACTTGTATTTAACAAAGGTGCACAATTTTTATTTGAAAAGTTGAATAATCGTTGGTAGCAATAAGACAGTCAGGTAGGAGGCACAACGGATAGAGCACTAGTGCTGGAGTCAGAAAAACTCATCTTCCAGAGTTCAAATCTGGCCTCAAACACTACCTCTGTGATCCTGGGCAAACCACTTAACCTTGTTAGCCTCAGTTTCCTCCTCTATATATGAATTGGAGAAGGAAATGGCGAACTGCTTTGGTATCTTTTCCAAGAAAACCCCCAAATGGGGTCAGAGGGAGTCAGAAACAATAACAATGTATTTATAGAGATTCATAAGGTTTTCAAAGCACTTTGCAGATGTTAATTTGTTTGGTCAGTACAAAAGGAATATACTCTTTTTTTATTTGTATTTAATATTTCAATGGATCATCTACTTCTCAATTTTTCAAAGCTTACAAACAGGTCCTAGAAATTCTTGATAATAATATTGGCAAGATAAAAATCTGAGCACTTCTAGACAGTGCCAGATTGTCTGTAATAAAATCATAATACAGGGCAAATACCATATACTATCTCCTTCTTACACTGAATTGTAGACTCCTTGGAGAACAAGGGTCATATCTTTTTAAGAAGCCCAAGATATCCTCTGGTAGTAAGTTAGCCACTGATTGTATTGACTCAGGCTATTAGGGGACTATTTGGTGTGAGAGAGTAAGTCTGACTTAATGAAGGCAACAAGGACAATGGTGCCCATTATGTATTAACTGCCTAAACCTTGTATACTGCTTCTCTTGTATGTATTAGGTAATTCATTAAAACAGATTTGATGATCCTGATGATACCTATAGACCTACTTGGTCTTAGTCTGAATTAAGATTCAACAAACATTTAACTCAATTCAACAATAATCAATATAATAATTAACCAGCTAGTAATCCATTTGAATGATAACTGAAAGGTAATAACATACCCTCGCTCTGTGATGAAGTACTAATAAACACATGCTTTTTACACTTTCAAAGAAATAGCTGAAGAGGTAGGGTGAGGAAAATAATTTAGCAAAATTAAAATAAAATAAAAAGAACAATCTGAGGCATTTGGTTTCATATGCCTAATATCTATAAAATCCAGTTCATAAAATGCTTTTGAAATTCACATATACTATAAAACATTCCTCACTTTCACCCTTGCTCTTAAAAAAAAATTGACAACTACATCTGGGTTCCTCAGAGCCCATCTGGGCCTGATTACTGATTAAATAATTTACCCTCCACCATTGTTTTAGAGAAATTCTTCCCTAGAATTACGTGAGGAGTAGGAGAGTGAGTGGGAGTGGATATTGAATGTTCATGTACTTGTCTAAAGTGTTTTTTGATTTTATTATTATCCTCTGAATTCAGTGGGAGGTTAAAAATCCATGTCCCAGAAATGTAAAAAGCTGTTTTGGTGGGAACAACTTTTTCTCCTACAGTTTCCTTCCTTTTCAAAATCTGTGGACAGTCAGTACATTCTAATCTACTCTTTGCCAAAATCTTTTGGAGAGAGCACTGGGGTCTGAGCCTACAAGAGAGCAGGCCACTGGCCATACTTCTCTTTATGTCACTAGAAAATTTTGAGAGCAATATCTGAGATATAGCACTGACCATTTCTAAAATAACCTGTCAGTTTGTAGTTTATATACTGCTACATACATACATACAGGAGATAGAGATAGATGTATATTTATATATATGGATATATCTAGAATGTCTAGATGCCTAAGCATATATATACATAGTTGTCAATATACATACATATACATACATGGATACCAGGGTTGAATTATGTCTACAAAGCAAACCAAATTTCCTTTATGCAAAGTAATTAGGCAAGGATTTCAGGAGAGTGAGACAGTTGCCAGAGCCATAATAGCACTTGGGGCAAGATAATTTGGGGTAGGGGGAACAGAAACTCAACTACAAGACAAACTTGGGCCATCATGTATAGCCATCCCTGGTGATCTCTGTTGCATGGCACAAGTTGAAGGGCTTGCCATCAATTCACTTTAATCAGATGGAGAAAGTTGTTTTTGGAAGACGGCACAACAGCACTGAGACCATAAGGGGTCCTAGCTCTGTTCCACCAGCACCTATCACTGTCTATACTGTGCCTACAACACATGCCCTCCTTACCTTTGCTAATTTTAGAATACCTATTTTTCTTCACATCTCAGAACAAGTCGTTCCTGATCTCCTGCCTTGAAATGACTTTGCATTTGCTCATAGACGTATATTTTGTTTCCCCCAACAGCATATAAATCCTTTGAGGGCAGGAACTGTTTCATCTTTATTTTTGTATCTCTAGCATTGTATCTTTCCCCCTTGTACTGCACAGTATCTGGCACATAGCAGGTACTTAATAAATATTTGTTGATTGATACTTTCATTGATAGGTACCTGGGGTCATAAGTAGGAGGGGAGGCATACTTCTCTTTCTTGGGTGCCAAGGGCTGGGAGAAGAGTACACTTCTTCCATGTCTTCTGTAAGCCCTGTAGATTCCATCCTGAAACTGCTGGAGGACAAATCAGGATTTCCCTCCTGGATCTAGGCTTACTGGGATTTTGCTAGTGGTCCAGTGCTAATGGTTTTGGCTGCTGATTCTTTTATCATGGATGTACCAAATGGAGAAATATGGGGGGGGGGGGGGGAGGGGGAAGCTCTATCAGGCAAATACCTGGATGTCCTCTGTAGCAGTCCAATCTATAAAAAGATATTATTCAATCTTCTGGGTCTAAAACTATTAATAGGTACTGAAGTACCAAAATTCTTAGGGTAGTTTTAAGCTTAAAACTACCCTAAGACTTTTGGCACACTTGTATTTGGCTTTAGTCTCCCCTTTGCTCCATCCTGCCTCTTGATTGTCTGAAGCTTCTGGACTTTTCCCTTAACTGATCCAAAAAATGGCTTGGTCATACTAGCAGCTGCATTATTCTTTGCTGAGAAAAGTCCTCAGCTATGCACAAATGACTCCTGAGGGGGTACAAAGGAATGACATAGCTAAACTACCATTGGATGAGGTTGCTATCTCCACCCTGCCCTAGGGCAGGTCCTCACATTGGGATTGGGAAGCCCAAAATGCACTTAGGTAGATCACAGAATCCCTGGACCAATGTAATGGAAACAACTCCCTCCCAGAAGAAATACATATTGACCAAGACAACATTCACACCAAATCTCTTCATAGAGGCAAAAGTGAGTCTTATTCATATTGTTGTTGTTTAACTGTTTTTCAGTCATGCCTAACTCTTCATGACCCCATTTGGGGTCTTCTTGGCACAGATATTAGAGTGGTTTGCCATTTTCTTCTGGAACTAGTTTTTCAGATGAGGAAACTGAGATAGATAAACAAGGTAAAGTGACTTGCCAAGGTAACATAGCTAGTAAGTGTCTGAGATCAGATTTGAACCTAGGAAAATGAGTCTTCCTTTCTTTAGACCTGGCACTCTATCCACTGTACTACCTAGCTGTCCATTTATTCATAAAACTGGATTAATATTCATTCATCTCCACTTATTCATACAGATGAACGTGATTGCCTTTCATCTGGGGAAATTTTCCAAAAGCTAATGAGGGAAATAGGAATAATTGCTCTACCAGATAAGTCTGGTAAGAAAATTAATCCTAAACCAGGGCTAAACAAAGTAAAGCAGAGTTTACTTGAAAAACCAAGAGTGGGAGAGCTTAGGTGTGTATAAACATCAAACAATATATAGCAATTCACTTCCCCAAAGATGTGTTGATAGTGTTTTTCATTTGAATTATCTGGCCTCGCTGTCAACACAGTTCCAATTCAGATAACTGCCAATTCTCCATTTTCATTTGTCCTATAAAGATTTAGCCTTAAAAGGACTGGTGGGGATAGTGAGTGAGGGGGGAAAAATAGGAAAGATTCCTGAAGAACAGAGTTGATTGTTGTTGGTTGTCTCTTGAACCAAGGATGACGATTGTCTTTGTGCGTTTTTGTGCACAAAGACACCTGTGCATGAAGATTTAAGTGGAAAAGTCGATGCACAGAGACAGTCCCACTCTCTCTCGGTGTTGGAAGCCTGGGTCCATTGGAAGGAAAAGTCGTTACACCTGGAGACTTCCTCAGCTGCATTGGATGGCCGTGTTGTCTTTTGTGCTCTAGCACACCCTAAGCACTCCACAGTGCCTTGCTGCATCGCCATCTCAGCTGTTGAACCTTCTTGTTGGTTTCTTCCGCCTATTCCGCCGAAGCAGTCTTCACATGCTGGGTGAGTTGATAGTAAGCAAATAAATGTTAGTTGAGGAAACTTTCAGCCCAGAAGTCATTTACAATAGCAATAACTTAGTAAAAAAAAGAGTTGGAGGAAAGATCTCAATAGAAAGTTCAAAGATATCAGAAGACAGTAATATTGTTTTAAAAATTCTATCTATGTAAGTAAAAATGTCCAGAGAAAGGATATATAGTCACAAACTGAAGAAAACTTAGAAAAGAAAATGTGAGGCAAAAAAATCCTGGAATATAGTCTTCACAGTCAGCTTGAACAATCTAGGGATCATGTACCAACCTGTACCAGGGGAACCCTACATACTGTCAAAGATCATCTTTGGTGATATAGAGCCAAGAGCTGTCATCAAATTTTCCTAGCTGAGCAGCACAATATAAGGAAGTAGAAAAGCAAATCAACTCATTCATTCACTCCACAAACATTTCTTAAGGGTGTACTAGATGCAATACACTAAGCTGGGCACTGGGGGACCTGCAAAGATAAAGGAGATGAGGTTTTCTTCCCAGGAACCCATTTGGTCTAGGAGATAGAGAGTGCAAGTGGAATCTAGTAGGGGATGATAAGACCCGTGCACAGATTAGCATAATACAAATTAGAATAAGATAAGGGCACAGGAGAAGTACAAAGTACTAGAAGATAGGATGAAAAAATAAATACGTTCTTTAGAAGATTAGGAAAGAGAGGGGCATCTTTGTAGTCTCAAACTCCAGGCTGTGCTAGAGGTCTGCATTTGCAATAATATAAAATCTTCTATCAGGCTAAGAAATATTTTCCTGCCTCAGATCCACCAAATGATAAAATATTAATTTTCATTGAAAGTTTGTTGCTCATCAGGTATTTCCCTTTATTAAAAATTGATCAGGTTTGTTTAAATATCCCACAGATCACAACCAACTACACAGTTAAATCCCTTACATAACCTTGTGATTAGGGTTGTGTAAAAGGAATCTTGTCCAATGATGTATACAATCTTACATTTTAGTAGCTGATCACTTGTTAAAAAGAGGAGATAGGTATGTGTTTTACCTTTAATATTTGTGTGCTAATGTTGTCCATTATTTTCAATCTGAATTTGCTTTTTCATTAAGTTGTCATAATTTATAAAAGTATAATCATTATGCAGGTATATAATAGATATATTTGGTCTTACATTCTTTTCATTTTGACAAGTTCCTATGGGGGGGGGGGTAGAGCTAATTTGGCTTCTTTTAAAAATAAGTTTCTTAAAGTAATGACTGTTTTATTTTCTGGACTTCAAAACATACATAACGCCTTCTTCATCATTGGCTTGGACAGACATCATTATTGGTTTTGTATGCACTCCAGTGAAATATCACAAATTAAACTTGTAAGAACTGTTCTAATCAGTTACTTATCCATCCAAAATGAACAGATTAATGACCAAAAGAATGAAAGGGAAGTGGTGTTGAATGGGAAATCCAACCAACCAATAAAAAGTAATGAGTTAAGGCTTGGAAGCTGAAATGTTTTCCCACTCCTGCAAATGCATAGCCAAGAAAGCTCAAGTTGTTGTTGGATTGTTTTGCACAAACAATTCCTGAATCACTCATCAAGTCCAACAAAAAAGTACAAATGTTTGTCTACCCTTTTCCTAATAATTTGCCCCTAAAAAAAGTATCCTAATTAAATCACAGAGAAGGGCAGAATGTATTGTTTCCTTGTTACTAAACATAAAATGTCAATCCTATTTTCAGTATTCATAACTTTCATCTTTAGAAGAACAAATTCTATTTACTGTTGAAGGAAATTGGAATCCAGTCCTAGGAATGGAATTGTCCTAAGTGATAGTTGACTTTTTTAAACTCAAATGTGACAACACTAAATAACAGCATAAGATAAAATTTAAAAAAATTACTGTATCCCACTGGAATGGTTGGGGGAATTTAGGCAAGTCAAGTATAATTATCTAAATTGGATTTAGCTGTTAAAATTTAGTGTGCTATTGTTATGATGTGATTATTATCTTCTACTTAACAAAATTTATACTAGGATCTATATTTTTTCTACAAAAGAAAAATAATAATAGTAAAAATATTTTTGCCTTTAATTATTTTTTTAAACTCAACTTCCATTTTAGAATCAATACTGTGTATTGGTTCCAAGGAAGAAGAAAGGTATGGGTTAGGCAATGAAAGTTAAGGGACTTGTTCACACAGCTAGGAAGTGTCTAAGATCAGATTTGAACCCAGGACTTCCCATCTATAGGCTTTGTTCTCAATCTACAGAACCACTCAGATGACCTCTGTCTTTAATCTTTAAAAATATAATATATCCATTTTATTTAATGTATGTAAAAATAAATTTCATTAGCCATCAAAGCAACTATTATTTCCCAGTTGATAAATACAAAATGAACCAACAGGGCTGATTAGAAATATACACTTGAATGAGAGATAGTCTCTAAAACCATAATATAATTTAATTCCACAAACATTCATTATGGTGCCTTATTATGTACAGTGCACTCTGCTAGGCTGTGGAGGTACAAAGATTTTTTTTTCCCAATGGGTATTTACTCTCAAGAAGCTTACATGCTATTTAGATAGGTCATATTTTTATCTGTATATATATCATATATATACATATTATATCTTGCTTTTAAGGGCATTACATTCTTTTTTTAATTTATTTTTTCCTTTTTTTTTAAATTTAGAATATTTTCCCAGGGTAACATGATTCATGATCCCCCCATCCCCTTTATCCTTCCCCCTCCGAATCTTTCCAGCCCTATTATACATTACTAACTCTCCTATACTCTATAGTCCAGTCAAAATGGCCTCCATCTCTTGTCCATATGCCTTTGAGTTGATCATTCCCATATCTGAAAAGTCTCACTTTTTATTTCTGCCTTATACAATTCCCTTCTTCCTTCAAGCCTCAGCTTAAACAATCCCTTCTTTATGAAACCTTTCCTAATTCCTACAATTGATGGTATCCTTCCTGCCAAACTAGCTTGCATTTAACAATATCATATGTGTTTTGTATGCATTCTCTTTATATTTATTTGGCATATCCTTATATATGTATTTGTCATCTTCCCTGTTAGAATGTAGGCTCCTTGCAAGTAGGATTTGTTTCATTTTTTTTTAATCCATGTGTATGTACATAGTACCTGATACATAGTAGATACCTTCATAAATTTTTTGCTTGCTTGCTTAACAAATTTTGAAATATCTGCCATGTTCTATGCACTGGCTAAATACTGGGATTACAAAGAGGGAAGGTAAATGATCCCTGCCTTCAAAGAACTTATATCCCATTGGGAGGGAGGAACTTCACGCATACAAGTCATAAAATATAAAGCATGGTACATATAAAGGAACATAAAATAATTTCATGATGGGGCCAATAACTGGGGGATTCAGGAAAGGGTTTAAATTTGGACCTGGCACCAGATCTGTGGTAAAGAACCAGGGGATTCTACCAGGCAGAATTGAGGAGGGAGTGCATTCCAGACATGGAATATTTGTGCAAAAACAGAGACAGAAGATGGAATGTGGTCCACAGGGAATAACTAGCCATTCAGTTTGACCTGAATGGAAAGTGCTAAGGTCTATTGGAGCCAGAATGTGTAGGAATTTAAATGTCAGGTTGAGTATTTATTTTATCCAAAAGTAAGGGGGCCACTAAAGATTGCTAAGTAGGAGAGCAGTGTACTCAGACTAATACTTTAAGATTATTTTGGCAACTCTGTGATGAATGGATTGGAGAAAGACTGAGTACAAACAGATTAATTAAGAGGCTCTTGCAATAGTCCAGGTAAGAGGTGATGAGAGCCTGATCTAGGGTGATGGCTGAGTAAGGAAAAGGGGATGGATTCTGGAGAGGTTTGTTGTTCAGTTGTTTTCATTCAGATCTGATTCTCCATGACCCCATTTGGTGTTCTCTTGGCAAAGACACTAGAGTGGTTTACCATTTCCTTCTCTAGCTCATTTTCTAGATGAGGAACTGAGGCAAATTGAGTTATGTGATTTGCCCAGGGTCATTGAGCTGGTAAGTGTCTGAGGTCAGGATTGAGCTCTGGTTTCTGATTCCATGCCCAGTGTTCTATCCACTGTGCCATTCAGTTGCCCTCTGGAGAAATAGAGGTAGAATTAGCAAGACATGGCAGCTGAATGGACATAATGGGGAAAGGGGGAGAAGAAATTACTATGGATGGTTCCAAAAGTAATAGTCTGGATATCCTGTAGGCACTTTAAACTCAGAAAGCCCAAAGTAGAACTTGCTATTTTCTCCCCTCTCCCCCCAAACCTACACATCCTCTAAACTTTACTCTAAATATTTAGAGTCCCACCATTCTTCCAGTCACCCATCTGGTGTCCTCTTCAATATCAGTCATTTGGCATCAATTAGTTTTTACAAAAGGACATTTACTAAGAAGTTATAGCAGGGACAGAAGTTATAACAACATCTCCCAAACTCAATGCCATTCTAGTCCCCCTCAGTCTCCCTCACCCCACATATTCAGTTAGTTGCCAAAACTAGTTGTTTCTATCTGTAATGAATCTTTCACATCTGCCTCCTTTTCTCTACCCAGATAAGTACTCCATCCCCACCCCAATTTAGGTCCTCACCACTTCTTGCCTGTATATACTATTTACAAGAGATTCCTAATTGGTCTCCCTATTTCCTTTCTTCCCATTCCAATCCATCTTCCACACTATTATCAAAGTGATTTTCTTAAAAAACAAATCTGATCATCCTATTCTTCCACTCAGTAAATCCAGTGACTCCTTATTATCTCCAGGATCAAATATAAAAGCTCTTCTCCACCAGTCCCACATTATCTTTCCAGTCTTACTGCATGTTCCCTCCAAGAACACTGCCAAGTGTTCAGTCAAACTGACCTTCTTAATTTCTTCCTACATGACACTTCCATTTCATGACTTCATGTCTTTTCACTGGCTGTCCACTATTTTTATGATCCCAGGCTTTCTTCAAGAGTCAACTGAAATAGCACATTTTACATGATTCATTTCCAGATCCCTCCAGCTACTAGTGCCCAATCCCCCCAAAAACATCTTTTATCCAATGTGTATTGCATATTGCCTTTGTTTATATTGTGAAAAGTATGGCCTTTGGGCTCAATTTCTAAACTCTCAAAAGAGCCTGGAGGGAAAATAACTTCATTCCCATCAGAGTTCTAGGAATAAGATGCTGAGATTTTTGGTACTGTCATTCCCAAGCCCCTATTTGGTGTGCTCTTCAGTCATTTGGCATCAATTAATTTTTACAAAAGGACATTTACTAAGAAGTTATAGCAGGGACAGAAGTTATAACAACATCTCCCAAACTGGAAATATACCCTCTTCTTGCACATACATAAGATCTCTAAGGATATATGATCATAAGAGCATCAATTTAGAGCTGGAAGGGATGTGAGAAGTCATTAAATCTACTATCCTCCTTATACATGTAAGAAAACAGAATCACAAAAAGTTAAGTAACTTTTCCAGGTCACATAGCTGGTAAATATTTCAAATGATATTTGAACTCAGGTCTTCCTGACTCCAAGTCCAGAACTATATCCACTTCTTTTACACTATCTCCATAAGAGGGATATTGGGTACAAAATATTCCCTCAATCTTAGAGGAGTTTTCTTTCCTCTATATACATGTAAGTCCCCAGGGAAGAGTGAGCTAGAGTTTAGAGGGCAAAGGTAGTGAGATATACATCTAGATAACACATGAGGTTGAGGGGTACCTTGAAAATCCTGGCTCTAGGAATCCTTTTCTCCCTTTATAGATTCCACACCAAATTGCCTAGTGAAGAAAGAATTACTTCCCTGCTAAACTGGATTGGCTTCTTGCAAGGTGTGGCTCCTCTATTGATGGGCCACTACTTTGGTGAGCTGGGTCAAACATTGTCTGGCTGTTCTGGCTTCTTACTGGATTCAGTCACTACAGCTACTGGCTCTGATTATCAGCAGGACCCCTAATGGCCTTGATGGATTTCTTCTAGTCTGGATTTTCTCTCTAGTCTCCAGGACATTCTCATATCAAAATCCTGATTCACTTTAGACCAGAAAAGAATAAGTCCCCCCAAAGAGGGGGCTCCATAAGCTGAGAGGGAACCCTCTCTTTGATATTTTTTTTAAATCCATACCTTCTCTTTTAGAATGAATACTGTTTTAGAATCAATGCTGTGTATTGGTTCCAAGGAAGAAGAGTGGTATGGGCTAGTCAATAGTTAAGTGACTATCTAGGGTCACATGGGTAGGAAGTATCTGAGGTCACATTTGAACCCAGGGCCTTCTATGTAGATGTGGCTGAATCCACTGAACCACTGACCTGCTCCCTTTCTTGATGTTTTAAGCAATCCTCTTCCTGAAAAGTCATCAGGGTTGGGGAAGGGGCTTGTTAGTTCTTATGTATGGAAACTCAGGTCCAGCTCAGCATATTTTGACAATTGTATGATATATTGGCAATATCTAATATACTGACAATATCAGATTATTGTCTGATCTTCCAGCTCTTCAAGCAACTAAAAAGACATTTGACAACCCATAGTATTAATTCTTCAATCACTCATTGACAGAAAGTGTCTATTCAAGCACATTATACATACATGGGATAATCTTCCAGGAGAAGAAAATCTGAGCATACTTTTAAGGACTGGGCCCTTATTGGCTTGTCCCTTCATTAAATGTATGTAGTTGGTATGTACCTGTATTTGTACACATTTGTCTCCCTTAGTAAAGCATAAGCTGATTAAGGGCAAGGGTTGTCTCATTTCTGCTTTCCTATCTCAAATGCGTAGCACAGTGCCTGGCACTTAGCAGATAAATTTAATAAATCTTTGCTGGATGTTGCTTACTCAACAGAAATAAGGAAGTTTGGAAGAAGGATGAGTTAAGAAAGCAAGATCATGGGTTTCCTTCTGGGCATGTTGAAAATTTCTGAGCTGGAAGGTGACAGTTAGAACTGTGTTAAGTTGTCATTTTGATGGTTGTGGAGGTTGGATTAGAAAGACAGGGAGATCAATTAGGACTTGATTTCAATAGACTAGGTGAGAGGTGATGAGAACCTGAACTGAAGTACAGGATATGTGGGTGGAGAAAAGAGGACAAGTGCAAGAGATTTGTGGAGGTAAGAACAAGACTTGGTAGGAGAGATTGTCTGTTGTTCCCACACCATGGATGAACAAACTGAGGCACAGTGAAATTAAGTGATGGCCCCAAGATCACACTGTTAGCTATTGACATAATTCAGTTCATTCTGACATCTAGTACCAGGAATTATCTGCTGGACCTTATGTGAAAATGAATTAATCTAAATGATTCTAAAGTGTTTAAGAAATAATTTTAATTAGAATTAGTTTTAAAAGCATTTAATTTAATGGGTATTTATTGTGTGCAGAGATCAGTAGCAGCCTTATAGGAGTTATGAAAGAAATAGAAGATTCAGTCATCCTCAAAGAATTAACAACTAGGAAGACAAAATTTCTTTTTCTTTTTTGTGTCCCAATTTTTAAAATATCTTATTTTTCCAATTACATATAATTTTTTACATTGTAAATGTAATATAAATTACATTTACAATGTAATTACATGAATTACATTCATTTTTTAAAATTTTGAGCTCCAAGTTCTCTCTCTCTTTACTTCCCCAAACCCTCATTGAGAAGACAAGCAATTTGATATGGGTTATGCATGTATAGTCATGCAAAATATATTTCCATATTAGTCATGTTGTGAAAAAAAAAACAAAAAAAATCCCCAAGAAAAATAAAGTTTTAAAAAAAAGTGTGTATGCTTCAATATGCATTCAGACTCTATCAGTTATTTCTTTGAAGGTGGATAGCATTTTCCATCATGAGTCCTTCAGAATAGGGAAGACAATACTTCAATAGATATGGTATATCATCATTCAAGATACTCCTTCCAGTGACGTGGATAATAGCTCACTCACATCTTCTCATCCCATGAAACTCTTGTTCATATTCTCTAACAAATTTTCTGGAGGGGGTGCTGAATTTGTGTGTGTGTGTGTGTGGGGGTTCCTTTAAGTCTTTTAACTTTATGGGGCTATCAGTACTATACCCAAACTTGAAGATATTTATTTTTATTGATATCCTTTGTTTTACATTACCTACATATTTCCCCTTCATCCCTTCTTTTCTCTCCACTTTCTAGTCTCTTATAATAAATAACTGTTTTTTTTGTTGTTTTTTTTTAAGAAGAAGAAAAGAAGGGCAGCTGGATGACAGTAGATAGAGATCTAGGTCTAGAGACAGGAGTCCCTGGGTTCAAACGTGACCTCATACATTCCCTACCTGTTATGATCCTGGTCAAGACACTTAACCCAAATTGCCTAGCCTTTACATTATTTCTGCCTTGGGACCAATATTTAGTATCAATTCTAAGACAGTCAGTAAAGGTTTAAATAAAGAAGAAGAGAACAGAAATTCAGCAAAACCTATCAATATACTGAAAAAAATCTGATATTATATGTGATATTCCACACCAGGAAATACTACCTACTCAAAATTGTCATCTTTGGAGCTAAACTGGTTTGCAATTTTATTATACTCATTTTCAATTCTTTTATGGTTATTTTTTTTCCATTTATACTGTTATAGTAATCCTGCATATTGTTTTTTTGTTTCTGCAAACTTCATTTTGCATCAATTCCTGTATTTCCATGCCTCTCTCTACCTTATCTATTGTTTCTTGTAGCACAGTAATATTCCATCATTCTAATGTGCCAGATTTGTTTAGTCATTCTTCTGCTGATGAACATCTACTTTGTTTCCAATCCTTTGCTAACATAAAAGTATTACTTTAAATATTTGGTGTATATGGGACCGTACTCTTTGTCACTGAAGAACCATTTATTAAGCACCTGCTATATGCCAGACACCATACTAAGGGCTAAGGACACGCAAAAAAGGACAAAAGACAATCCCTGCTTTCAAGGGGTTCACAGTCCAACAGAGGAGACAACATGCAAACAAATATGTACAGATAAGTAATATACAGGATAAAGTGAAGATACTGAATAAAGATGAAAGCACTAGAGTTAAGTGGAATGAGGAAATACTTTCTGTAAGAGGTGGAATTTTAGCTAGGACTTAAAGGAAGTCAGGGAAGTCAGGAGGTAGAGATAAGGAGAGAGAGTCTTTGAGACATGGAGAAAAACCAGTGAAAAAATACCTTGAATCAGAAGATGGAAACTTCTGTGATTTCTGAGATGGGTGGGCGGGGGGGGGGGGGGAAGGTGTAAAAAGGTTGAAAATGTGGGAAGGGAAAGTTGTGAAGGGCTTGGAATCCCAGAGGATTTGATATTCGATCCCAGAGGTAAATTGGAGTTTATTGAATATGGGAAGGGATTCAGTTTGACTGTTCTCATCTTTTGTCATCTTTTATAAATTTTACAACAGTGCTTGTAAATAAGTTGCTATTAGTTGTATGTTGAAAACTATGCCTACCACACATCTCTACATTGCTCTCTTGATGACTTACTATTTTGAGTTTTCAGATACTGTCTTGTTCTTATTAATGTTGGGGGGAAATAATTCAGAAAGATGGAGTCATTTGAAATACTTCACAAGTTCTAAAATCTAAAAGTGATCTACTTTCTTCCTTCTATTCATGTCTTGGTCCAGTTCAGTGACTCTCCCCAGTGCCTCTATGAAATCAATGTACTAATGAACCAGTTTGATGAGCTATCTGTCCATTTAATCACATACCATAGCTTGGACATAGGCATTTTCATTCACTTGATTAGTTTTGTAGAGGACAATGATGGAAGCTGAACTCTTAAAATTATCTGCTAATCTCATTTAGGAGGCTCTGTAATGCTTTGATCTTAATGCAATCAGCAGTGTCTTCCACAGAAAAGAACATTTGAAGGACCTCATCACCTATATAAGGAATCAATCATCCATTTGGACTCTGTGCTCAACATCCTATATGACAGTGGCAAACACCTTTGGAGAGTATATGTTTTCTGGTTTTACATTTCATCTAATAGTAATAATCAGAAGGCTGTTAAAGTTATCTTTGTTGTTTCTTCTAACAAGGAATTGTAAAAACAAAAAAACAAATACTGGGAAGCAATTATGAGAGCCATACAGACATTTTACTGTAGAAAGTTGTAAACTACAAAATGTCAGGGTCCAGGCCATCCCAGTCACCTCAGCCAAAGATTCAGAGCTTATGGGTCAGCTGGTATATATAGAGTGAGACTGCACAGGATCTCCCCTACCACCTTAAAGGGGGAATGGACTTCTGAATATTTCTTCTAGGAAGGGACAACCAGAGAAAGTCCCCTTCTTCAAGAATGGTCAGGTCTTTTTCTTATCTCTGTTTTATGAAGTCATTAATTGTCTATTCCATGTATGGAAGAAGCCAAGGTCACTCTTGTCTTCAAAGCCAACTGAGATATCATAATGTCTGGACACATTCCAGGAAGATGGAAGCATGCACACGGTTTCCCTTGGCAGGGATATCTTGCCAAAGCATTTCAGAGGATCTTCTTTATTATTTTACTCACAATATGATCATTGATTCTCATACATAATTATTCAAGTAATTAGTAATTTTGATTATTTTTTACAACTTTTCACTAAAATATGGTTATCTAGTGAGGTTATAAGCAGATGATATACAGTTATGCAGAGGTATAAATTCATGAATACAAACTGAAGTTGTTTTATTAGATGATCTTTTATAGATTCTTGTATGATACCACCATATGAGTGGAAGATAACTTGTTGGAATAAAGCTTTTAAGAGTGCATTTTATACTACTGAATTAATAAACATCATTTATAACTTTTAGTCGGTTGTATTTTTAGAAATGTGACATGCTCTACAATATCATTTATGAATGTCTACTTATTCACTTCTTATATTTTCATTAGGATGCCCTCAAAACACATGCAGATCATTCTCATACTAATAAATACTTTGTAGAGATGAGGAAGGAGGCATACAAGTCAATAGTTACCAATGTCTTTTTAGCTGCCTTTTGAAAATCTACAGGTCAGTTGATCAACTAACATTTTTTAGTATTGTTTGATTTTCCAGTAGTAATACTTTTTCTGACTTTTTCCTATTATTTGCTATTTTCCCGCTCTTTCACTTATCTTCAGAATCATTCCCTTGATGTTCTGAAAATTGTGTTGGCTTTAGCATGAGACTGTGTATAGTTGGACTAGTCCAGCTAGGTTTCACAACTTTATTTTCTTTAGGACCATTTCCACATCCTATGTTCCTCAGGGACTATTCTGTTAGAGTCCAAATATGACAGCTCCACTGTTATTAATGAAAAAATTGTTTCTTAGTGTAATCTTGACAGATCTTTCCCATCTTTCCTTTGTTTGTTGTCCTTCCAGTTTCATTCTTCAGTTCTCTTGGGCAAAATCTGGATTTATTGGCACTGATATCAAGATTTCTGCACGCAAGTTTCCCTTTTATTATTCTACCGTTTCACGAGTTATTACTCCTCATAATCTTCCATCATTGTCCAAAATAATTTGCAAATAAATGTATATTCTAAGCTAGTGTTGACCTTTCCTTTCATGTCTTTCTGCTTGACAAGGAGATCAAATATTTGCCAACTATGATAGTTTCTAAACTCCTTTTACCACTCATTATGTCAATTGCTTTACCAGTTGTTCAACATTTGTAAGAAACGGTGATAATGTGAGTCAATGTCTCTTACCCTTTTACACTACACTGCTTTTGCCATGGATAGATTTCTTGACTAGAGCATTATTTTAATTACATACCATATCTTTTTGTCTTTATTCTTCTATGTAATTTGCTGTTGATTTTTATTTTAGCGCTAGCAAGTGATGGTACAACTATAAAGAGATAGCTGATTCAAAAATGACTTCCAGAGTGGTAACCTAGGTAACCTAGGTAAAACATAACCAAATTCTTTTTGTTGTTGTTATATTGGTCAGTGTTTGCCATATCCAGCACCTTCTGACTCTTTTTGAGGAAAATATTCATGATGTATAAGCATGAAGCATCTATATAATCTACAAATCTTGACTCTTTAAAAAAAAAAAAAACTCAACTTCTATCTTAAAATCAGTAAGTTCTAGTTCCAATGCAGAAGAACAGTAAGTGCAAGACAATGGGGCTCAAGAGACTTGCCCAAGGTCACACAGTTGGGAAACATCTGAAGCCAGATTTGAACTGTATAATTTTCATAAAATCTAAGATTTAAAATTTTTTTGAGAGAAATTTCAGGAAAAGAAGCTGGCTAACTCCCAAAATCAAGAAAGTGAACTGTTTGGAGAAGGCATCATAAAGAAGTCTGTGGAAACCATACACTGCATCAGAAGATCTAGAATGAACTTTGAATGTAATTAATTGGACTGAAGGGGGTTGAACACATTTATTTTGAATGTAAACTCTTATGCCAAAGGGGACTGACCCTAATTGGCTTTTTATCAATGCACCTACCAATCATTGGTTCTGCTCTCTTCCTCTTTTATTTCTCTGTAATCTCTGATTATTGTAACTTCCTCTTAGAAAGTGCAATATTGTGTGCACCTCTAGCTAGAAGAATCTTTAGCGATATGAGCTAGTTATGTGAAATGATTCATTAGGGAGACTAGTAGGGAAATGATTCATTAGGGAGACTAGTAGGCATGTAAATCCGGGAGATTTCAACATGCTCATCTCCCAACAGAATCACGGGGTGGGGGACTATGAAAGGACTTTTTAAAAATTCCCATTGTCTATTTTGAGTTAATCAATCAAGAACTAAAAGTACCCCTACTTAACACTTAGTAATTCACTAAGTATGAGAGTTCACAAGTCACTAGGAAAAAAAAAAGTTCACTGGTGGGTAGTACTAGGCAAATTGGGAGGCTGTGAATTTTTTTATTCTAGTAAGTGGCTTGTGAACCCTCTTACTTAGTGTTAAGTAGGGGTACTTTAAGTTCTTGATTAACTCAAAATAGACAAAGGGAATAAAGAATTCTCTTTCACACATGCAACACAGTGTATCCCCTTACCACTCTATCTTAACAAAAGCCAAGCCATTTCTTTTGTTCTTAAAATTTCTTTGAAGATGTCTTTTACACCACTTCTTCATAATTCCTTATTTGCAGTATTTTGCAGCCTGCTTACACCCACCACGAACCTCTGTATTACCCATTAATTGATTTCAGTTCTTTGGAGACTGTAGTGCTTTATGACTCAGATCCATACAATAATACAGGAAGAATATTAAAAAGATGAGCCTTTGTTTCAGAGAGAATTTTGGATCCATTAAAAAAAAAACTCTGAGATTTTTCAAAGACAATCTCCCATTATATAGTTCTGGACATAACTCATTGTTCATTTGTAGTTTGAGATAGTTTAATTCTAGTTGAAGGTTAACAAGTCCTGACTGAGCCAAGCACTGGGATGATATTTAGATAGGCTAATGTCTTCTCTACCTTTTTGTATTCCTCTGCTTTCACTCTTTCCACCCCTTTTGTAAATAAAAGGTTTCTAATTTTCATATATTTAGCCAAACCATTGACTTTAACTTACAATACAATCATAACAATTTCATACTAAAAGAGAAGCACCTGAGAAAACTTCCATCCATAGAGAATTACTCCTTATCTGAGATTTGTCCTGGATTTCCTCCCCAGAGAGAAGGGAACACATTTGGTGAACTCATCAAACAAGTGTTTCTCTTTTGTTATATTTTAAAGAAAACTTGTATATGTTATCTGCAACCTAGATGATGGAGGGGGCGGGCTTCCCATAAAGGGGCTCCTGCTCTGGGCTTAGGAAGATCAGGTTCAGTCTTGGAGGAATCTGACCTAAAGCAAGGAGGCTCAGACTTTTCTCACACTCTCTAGCTTATTAAAAATCCACTCAAGAGCCCTTAGGAAAAATCTCAAGTACAGCCTGAATATAACTTATTTATAGGATCTTTCGAAGAACGAAGTTCCCTTCTAGAAAAATTATTTAATGGACAAAATAGTAGATATAAGGTATAGGATAGCTATTTTTACATTCACCACAAAATAAATGCCTAAAATATAAAATACTCATGAGCACACATTGAAAAATGCTTAAAACATGATATCCATCACTACTATTATGCTATCTCAGGAGGTAAAGACTCCCAGGAGACTTATGGGAACAAATATTTCACATTCATCCTAGACCTGTACTATTTGAGCAAATCACAAAATATGGACTTCCTGTCAAGCTAGGTCATGGCTTGGGTTTTAGCCTTTAGGATATTGGAACCCACTGGATGCAGTGCTCTTCTCTTCCTAGAAGTGAGGTAGCTGTAGGAATTATTTTCTCCATACGTCAGACTGCAGATCTATAGAATTCATGAGGTAACTACAAAGGTTAGAAACATCTGAAAATCATTATCTGTGATCTCTGCTCAAAAAGAGTACCACAAAGCAGAAGAGGCATTCAAGGACTTAATATCCAGTTAAACACTTGTTGAAACAAGCAAAAATACTTGCTGCTATTGGTGCCGTTGCCATTGCTGTAAGAGGGTGGGTGAAATTCTCCCTGTCCCTCACTGGACATCTAGAGGTATTAGGATTACAATTCAATTCTCTAGAGATTATATATTAATTTATAATTATTTATTAGAGAGTGAAAGTGGGTTGGAGAGAGAAAAGGCACCTAATCACATGGCCAGTCACCTACTCGATCTGGGTTTGCTGCTCACCTCCTGTCTCTTTGCTAGCCAAGAGAGTGTGCTGTTTCCTCCATCCTCAGTTTTTAACCCCAGTGGCATTACTCCCTCTGCGTCTCCCTGGTGGGTCAGACCTGATCTCAGTCCTCCTGTCAGAAGTCATGTGGGACCAGTAGCAAGCATGGTCTGAGATGCCAGGGAGCCAGATGCTTCTCCTTATATAGATAAGCCTCATGCCTCAAGTTCCCAACCCAATCAAAGGGTAGGGGATGGAGGGGTGAGAGCAAAATGGATTTTCAAACATTTTTTTTTAAAGGAAAGAGGGGCACAAATTCATGTTAATTTCACACAAGGGGAAATTGGCATTAATTGTGTTCCAACATAGAGGTTGTCTTGAAAGAGGGTAGAAGCCTTTTAATTGTGCTTCTTATGGTCCCTAGAGTACGTCTGGAGCTTTTCCTGGCCCAGTAGCCAATTCTTAGTCTTTCCTTTTTCCTGTGATAACAGGGTATGAGAACAAGAAGCCTCTAGTTATATCTGTCTTTCAGCAAAAGGCTAGATAGAGTGTACATCTTTCTCCATGGAGTTAGCAAGCATTAGCAATTTCATGGGAATTCTAATCCGTATATGATATATGTCATACATGACAAATGCATTGAAAAAATCTTATTGAAGGAGAACCTTGAAAATGGATTTCTGCTCTACTGAATCAGATGCTTTTTTCATAGTCAACAAACAATAGACAGAAAAATATCTTTTGTGCATTACATATCTTTTGGTGGATTCTTAGAGCCAAAGGTGTGTCCTACTGTGGAATATCATCTATGAATTGACTCATCAAAGAAGTTTCTATGTCTTGGTAGATATTTTCATATATTCTCATAGATGAGAAGATAGGCATATGGGTTGGTAGTTACTGATGTTCTCTAAATCATCATTTGTTGGTCTTAATATTAAAGTCCAAAACTTTATTTATACCTTTGACATTTTCTTTATTTCAGATCTTTCGTACTAGTCTTTCAAAACCTGCTAAATTATGTTGTCTTTTTTACAAATTTCCTCTGTTTTAAAACAATTGTCAACTGATAAGTCAAGAAGTGCAAAGTTAAAAAGTTCAAATTGACATGTGGAAAGGGATGGCCCATGTATTATTCAAAAAAGGACCATAATACAATTCTATATCCAGTTATGTATTTGTCTTACTAATGTATTGATCATAAATTATAATTAATAAACTGTTCTAGGTTCTAGGGTTTGATGACTCCAGAGGCATTTGAACTTTTACCCAAGTGCTTCTGGGGTAGCATAAACTTTTCAGAGATCTGGGGGCATTGGCCACAGTATTATGCTTCCACCTTTGCCTTGTGATTTTTTTTTATCCCAGAACATCCTTTCCCCAACAACTTCTATTTCTCAGTGTTCTTCCAAGCAAAGGAAATTTAGCCCTTTTTTAGTCTGATGGTAACAGCTAATGGTTATTTTTTCCAAGTTTTTTCATACTTCTTTGGGCAAATCAAAT
This sequence comes from Monodelphis domestica, assembly GCF_027887165.1. Lineage (NCBI taxonomy): Eukaryota > Metazoa > Chordata > Mammalia > Didelphimorphia > Didelphidae > Monodelphis > Monodelphis domestica. The sequence continues at coordinate 172,186,062 of NC_077229.1, forward strand.
CCTATGACAATGAACTTGAAGGGACTGCACAAGTTCTTTTGCTCTTTTGAAGTTATCCTGTATTGCTCAAAAGACCATCAAGTATGACTTGCTTGGAAATATTTTTATTATACAGATAAGTTTGCTTTATTAGTATCTGATATGAATCAAATTTCTAAAAATATCCTGGATTTATCAAAGACAAAATTATGTTAATAAATAAGATGGAAATTAAAGTAAGTCAGTTTTTTTTTCAAGATTATACTAGATCAAAGGTTAATTTTAGTTCTCTGGGTTTCATTTTCTTCATTTAAAATAGCTAGATAACCCCCCAAAGATTCTTCTCATTATAAAATTCTAGGATTATATTATAACAAAATCATGGTCAATCTTGTTCTTTGAGGAAATGGAACAAAAAATCAATTCTATATGTTTTTTAACTTTAATTTATTTTGTTTTGATGTTCAGGTGTTGTAATTATGTCTTACTCTTTGTGACTCCATTTGGGGTTTTCTTGGAAAAGATATTGCAATGGTTTGCCATTTCCCTCTCTAGCTTATTTCACAGATGAGGAAACTGAAGCAAACAGGGTTAAATGACTTGCCTAGAATCACAAAGCTGGTAAGTGTCTGCAGCCAGGTTTGAACTTGGAAAGTCTTCTTGATTCCAAGCTGAGTGGAATGTGCTGTGCCACTTAGCTGACAAATATTTTTTCTGTTGCTAAGCATTTATTTTCTCTCCCTCCTACTTACACAATTATTTAATAAAAGGGGAAAAATCCCTTGTTAAAAAATACATGCATATTTTTTTAAAAGCAACTTCTTCAGTTAGCCATGTCTAAAACTATATGAATCATTCTGCATTTTGAGTCTATCAATTCTCTGTCTGGAGACGGATAGCAAATACATACACTTTGTCTCCTAAAATTGCAGTTTGCCTTGTCAATGATCAGAGTGCTCAAATCTTTCAAAGCTATTTTTCTCTATTAACAACATTGTACAAATCGTTTTTCTGGTTCTGCTCACCTCACACTGAATCAGTTCATACAAGTCTTTTCAGTTTTCTCTGAAGCCACTCATTTTGTCATTTCTTATGGCATAACAATATTATATTACACATGTATACCATGCTCCAAAGAGAGCTTCTATAAATATTTTTATACTTATGGATATCTTTTCATGAATTGAAAAATGGCCTCAAACGCTTACTAGTTATGTGACCCTGTCAAGTCTTTTAACCCTGTTTGCCTCAGTTCCTCATTTGTAAAATGAGCTGGAGAAGGAAATGGCAAACCACTCCAGTATCTTTGCCAAGAAAACCCCAAATGGGATCATAAAAAACAACTGAATGACAACATATCAATATATGTGTGTATATACATACATATATTATTGTTCTTTTTCATATAATAATATTGTATTAATATATATGAAAAACAACAACCAATACTTGTAAAGATCCTTTACATAAACTAGTTAATATGAAAGAAAGGTAGAATTTGAACCTAGATCTCTTTGATTCCAAATCTAGTATTCTCATACTTTGGTAGGAATGTAGCATATCTGGAAGGTGCTAACATGAAATAATGTTGGAGCTATGTGGAGAAACAGTATGAAAGACTGTAAATGCAAAGCTGAAAAGTTTGCATTTTTATGCTAGAGACAGAAGGGAGTCACTGAGGGGGTTAAATGGGGGGGGGGGTTGTATTTTGTTTTGGTTTGGATGATAGTAATGTGGTCACACCAGGGCTTTAAGAAGATTATTTTGGCAGCTCCCAGAGGGAGGGCCAATTAGTTGGTTCCTAAGAACTTTCTCCCATTATTTCTCTACTGTTCTCCTAGTCTTTCTAAAGAAACCTCATTGATGCAGTAGAATCTCTGAGACTGGATTAGGGGCAGTCAAAAGACCATGACTTCAAAGAAAAGGTTAAGGTAAGTAAGCTCTAACAAAGAAGGGATTTTCACCAACTGGCTCATCTTAGAGTGAGGGACAAATTTTAGCAACTTCAAATGCTCCCTTCTAAGGTAAATGACAAGTCTAAATAAATGCCTCACAGAACAGGTAATCAAGCACCAGCAACATCCTTCTTTTAAAAAAATGTTATCTCTATTTGGATCTCCTTTATTAGAATGTTCACCAGTCAATCACAATGCTGTGTTGTTCCAACCAAATACTTTCACCATTAGTCAAGATGACACAAATTAGATGTGAGACCGTTGGCATACTTCTGGTCTAAGGTGGAGAGGGACTAGAGGTGAGGGATAAGGGTTGGCCTGGGAAATACCATCCAATTGTCCCCAGATCTGTTCTGGAAGGTTCCAGGTCCCCTCCCATCATGATGGATCCCTTTCAGACTAGCTGGGAAGTATGAAATGTTAGAAATGTTTATATTATGAAACACTAAGAGATTTAGCTGCCCCAACAAGAGGTTGAATAGCCAGTCATACCACGCTTTTAGAAGCTGATTCATGCCAGTAAAACATAACTGAGCTTTCTGAAGCTCGTTGGTTATATTTACTTGTTTATCATTTTAACTCTTTCAAGATTTAAAAAATATAAATATGGTGAAGACATGCTTATGTCATTGAAATACATATGTATACATAAATGTAAATGAATATATATTCATTTATTTACATATTTATATATATATTGCTTTAGTTATATATTTACATATGCATATATATGATGAAATGGAATTAGAATAGAATGTGCCACCTATCCCTTAAAAATCAGTCACTGAAATTACACATAGCCATATACAGAGTTAGAATTATAGAATAAGAAAAGGCTATGGAATCATCTGTTTCAATGGTCTATTTTACTTTTTTTTTAATCATGCTTCTCTATCACAAAAATTTTTTTGAGCTTGTAACCCAATATTTGAACATCTTTTGATGTACAAATTATACAAATATGCTACAATGCTAATAATGATGTACATTACAAATCTTACACAAAAAATAGAAATGAAAAAAGAAGGAGAGTCTAGACACGATAATGAATTCTATATCACCAGTATCTGGAAGCCTGAGGCTGGTGAATCTCTTGAGTTTGGGAATTCTAAGCTTCTTTGCGAGGATATTTGCTCTAAGTTTGGTATTAGCATGAAGAGCCCTGGGAATTTGGGAAATCAAATTGCCTAAGTGGGGAAAGGGGTGGGGATGCTCAGAGATGGAGCACATCAAAGGTTCTGTGTCAATATTGGACCTCCATTTCTAGCCTGGGTTGGGGGGAGACTCAGATAATTTTTTTAAAGGATCAGAGAAAGATGAAATCATATTTGGTCCTAGAGTCAATGGGTATCACTGGAGAGTAGTGAATAGGGTATTGACATGTTGAGATCTGAGTTTAAGGAAAATAATTTTGACAGCCATATGGAAGAGGGCTTGGAAAGGGGAGAAATGGGGGCATGGAGGCCAATTAGGAAGCTATTACAATAGTCCAGATGAGAGGGTATGAGTTGTGAATACAGAGGAGTCAGATATGATTATAGTAAGAACAAAAGCACAGAAACCTCCCAAACTGGTAGCATACTCTCTCCTAATACCATTGAATCCTTGGCGATAATGGATTCAAATGTAAAGTAGTAATTATTTGAGTATCCTCCCATAAAAGTTCACTTCTGGGTGTGGCACAGCTGATGGAGGCTATGTAGCCTATGCTCTTGAGTCAATTCTCTGCTGGACTATGTCAAGCAGATTGTTCCTCAAAGCTGGCTCTTTGTAAGGTGTGGTTGCCCACAAATTCTACTATGGACTCCCTTTGCTAGGCTCTTCCAACCTATTAAAACTCACAGATTATAATCTGGTCTATATTGTGACCATGAAAATGTGGGTTTCAAGACTGTGAATTGCCCAAACTGTAAAGATAATTTTTAGCATCTTGATTTTATATAAAAAATAAGTGGTCGCCATGGGAAAAATTCCCAAATATGAAATACCCAAGTCAGCTGGGTTTTATGGAGATTTTAATTAATATAAATGAAGGAATTAAGGGAAGAGAAAGAGACAGAGTAAGAGGAAATAATAGGAAAAGGCTAGGACCTAGGCCAAAATAGCCTAGGCCTTTCTCTTTAAGAGAGAAACTAAGTCAGAGTTTAATTACTCACCACAAGATCTTTCCAAGCAAAACTCTAGTGTTCAGAGATCCAGCAGCCTCCTCTGACTCCTGAAATCCAATTCAGCTTCCAAAGCTGAATTAAATCGAATTACCTTGAACTGGTTCAGACAGCTCCTTTTAAAGAGAAATTTCTCTTGTGTCACCTCCCCTAAATTTTCACGTCTACCAATCACAGTAGACGCTTTTCCTAGGACAGCCCATTCTTAGTTTTTAGTTCTCACCTTCTCTGGGTAGATTATATCTTCTGAGTACTTCACAACTCTTTGTTAAGCTTGCCCCTTGCAAGTTGCCTGACCATTTAGTGATTAATTTGACCTTCATAGGTACTTAGCACCTTTTTGTATTAGATCTAAAAATAGACATAGCTTAAGGTTTTGGCCTCACTATAAGTATGAGTTAGGGACTTTTTCATTGTTCCATCAGGAGTTTACAACTTTATCTTCCCCTAAAGTATGCCTAAGTATGGGTGGAGTAATGTTAGAATTCCCAATACATTCCTGACCAAGTACCTCCATTGTTTAAATGGGGAATAACCTTAACCATAACCTTAAGATAATGTTCCAAGGTAGAGTCTGAGAAAATTTAAGATTGATAATATATAGAGAAGTTTATGACCTCTGTAACTCAAAAGCCTCCAGAGAGATTTTGGCTGAGTCTTTTGTATGCACGTTCAGCTCAGTCTTCAAAGCCAATTAAACTTTTCATCACCAATTAGTAAGGGACAGGAAATGGTATTTTGAATATTCTGAATCACAGGAAGGATTTTCCACTAACATGCTTGAAAGCAAGTTCACTGAGCCTTGATCTGAGGGGATATGAAACAGAGCACATTGAACATTTATTTATGAATAGAGCCTCCATTTGCCAGTCCCCCACTAAACTATTAAAAGTGATGTATCAATTCTATTACCCTATGGTTCCAATCGCTCATCCCTGTAACTTTCTTTTCTTTTTTCTTTTCTAAATTTTACAAAACCAAATGAAACAAGAATTTCCATTTACAAAGAAAAAGAAAGTAGTACACAAATGTCTATATAATCATTTCCATCCACAAGTGTCCCAGATCATCCTCACCTTCCCTGTATCACAAAAGATATCATCAAGGTGGCCAACATATACAAGTAAATTAAGTTTTTTATATTTCACCTTTCTTTTCACTTTCTGGAGGTAACATTCACAGTTTATTCTTACAGCATTAATTCTGTGGCTGTGTATAATGTTCTCTTGGTTCTACTCATTTCACTATTCATCTTATGTAGTTTATTCCTAGTTCTTTTTAAAATCAGTGTGTCCTTTGTTCCTTATAGAGCAGTAGCATTCCATCATAATCATATACTACAATTTGTTCAGCCATTCCTCAATTGATGGTTATCCCTTCAGTTTCTAGTTCTTTGCCACCATAAAGAGAGTGCTACAGATAATACTTGCTGATGGTTTTAGGTAGATGCTCTATATACCATTTAAAGAAAAAAATCATTTAGACTCATGCTTTGCAGTGATTTTTAAAAGGAATGAATAGGGGGCAGCTGGGTGGCTCAGTGGATTGAGTCAAACCCAGATGGGAGGTTCTGGGTTCAAATCTAGCCTCAGACATTTCCTAGCTATGTGACCCTGGGCAAGTCACTTAATCCCCATTGCCTAGCCCTTACCATTCTTCTGTCTTGATTCTAAGATGGAAGGTAAAGGTTTAAAAAAAAAAAGAATGAATGTTGCATTTTGTCAATGGCTTTTTCTGCAACTATTGATATAATCATATTGGTTTTTATATTTTGTTACTGATATTATTGATTATGTTGATAGTTTTCCTTACATTAAACCATCCTTGAATTCTAGGTATAAATTTTGTATGATCACAATGTATTATCTTTGTGATATATTGTTGTAGTCTCCTTGCTAGTATTTTATTTAGGATTTTTGCATCCACATTCTTTAATGAGATTGTTCTATAATTTTCTTTCTCTGATTTTGCTCTTTCTGGTTTAGGTAACAGCACCATATTTATTTCATAAAAGAAGCTTGGTAAAACTTCATCTTTACTTGCTATTTCAAATAACTTAATATTGGAATTAGTTGCTCCTTAAACATTTAGTAAAATTCACTTGTAAATCCATCTAGTCCTGATGCCTTTTTTCTTAGGAAGTTCATTTATGGCTCTATCAATTTATTTTTCTAAAATAGGTCTAGTTAGTTAGCTATTTCTTTCTCTGATAGTCTAAGCAATTTATATTTTTCTAATTATTCTATTTTTCTTTCATTGTTAAATTTGTTTTCATATAACTGAGTAAAATAACTCCTAATAATTGCTTTATTTTCATCATCATTTGGTATTATATTAATCCTTTTTATTTTTAATTTTTTAATTTTTTCTTTTTTTAATTAGATTAGCCAATGGTTTAACAATTTCATTGATTTTTTCCATAAAACTAATTCCTAGATTTTTTTTTAATTCAATGGTTTTCTTACAGACAATTTTATTGATCTCACCTTTAATTCTTAGAATTTCTAACTTGGTGCTTAGTTGTTGCTTTTAGTTTGTTCTTTTTCTAGTTTTTTAAATTGCATTTGCAATTCATTGATCTTTCTCTATTTTATTAGCATAAACATCTAGAGATATAAAACTTCCTCTAATTACTGCTGTTCATTTATCCCATAGGTTTTGATATGTTGTCCTATTAAATGAAATTATTTATTGTTTCAATAATTTATTCTTCAACCCATTCATTCTTTAAGATTAAGTTTTTGGTCTCCAATTAGATTTTACTTTTTGTTTCCATGATCCCTTATTATATGCCATTTTTATTGCATTATGGCCTGAGAAGGTTGCATTTAATATTTCTGTTTTTTACATTTATCTATAATATTTTTGTGCCCTAATATATGGTTAATGTTTGTGTCAGTGCCATGTGCCACTGATCAAAAAGGTATACTCTTTTCTGTTCCCAGTCAATTCTCTCCAGATATCTATCAGATTTAGCTTATCTAAGATTCTATTCATATCCTTGACTTCCTTTTTATTTATTTTTTTTTTTGGTTAGATTTATCTAGTTCCAAGAGGGGAAGATTAAAGTCCCCCACTATTATTATTTTGTTATTTATTTCCATCTGAAATTCATTTAATTTTTCCTTTAAAAATTATTTGTTCCTTCCTCACTCTTCCTCTCCTGGAATAGAGCTAGCATTTAGTCCCCATTCTTTGAGTCTCCAAAGTACCTCACCTGTAAGCAGTGAGGCTTTAAGTCCTGCCTTTAGGGTCTGGTGCTCATGAACTCTGGGGTATCCAGCAGAGGTTTTCCAACCTAAGGCTGCCCCCAACACAGCTGCTCCCAGAGTCCACTGCTTACTGATTCTAGCTCTATTCATCTGGGTATGAGCTCTGAGACTCATCAATAAGGTGAGGTTTCTGGTTCTGCCCTCAGGGTCTGTCTTGTTGCTTCCACATCATTTGTTTTGTTCCTGCTCCCAGGGCTTGTGGTGGTGGGATTGAGGCCAGGGAAGTCAGAAGCCTTCTTCCCAAGTAGTCCTTGGCTATTCAGTTTTACTCTCAACTACCATCTGTTTTTGACATTTTTAGCACTGATTCTGTAGTCGTTTTTGGTTGTTTGTGGAGTGTATTAGGAGGATAATGAAATTTCGTGACCTACCCAACTATCTTCCCACAATGCATCTCTATCTCCATAACTTTCTAAGCCAAATAGACAAATGTACTCTGTCACCACCAGAATCAAAAATAAAGTCCTCTGACATCTAAATCTCTTTGATACATGGTCTCAGTCAGTCTTTCCATTCTTCTTATACTTTACTCTTCTACTCTCTCTCAACCACAATTAGCAATAATAACTCATTTATATAGCACTTATGATGCTCCAGGCAACATTTGATCTCCACAATAATCTTGGGAAGTACGTGTTATTATTATCATCCCCATTTTATAGATAGAAAAATGAGATTAAGTGACTTGCCCAGGATTATACAATTAATAAGTACCTGAAACTGTATGGGAACTTAGATCTGACTCCAGGTGTAGCACCCTATCTACTGAACCAATTAGTCTGCCTCTACAGCTACACTGGCCCATTTGATGTTTCTTACATATGAGACTACAAAGGTCTAGACTAAATGCTCATCTCCCATCTCTGTGCCTTTGCACGAGCTGAGCTTCATGGCAGAAATGCACTTCCTTCCCACCTCTTATAATCTATGGCTTCCTATAAGATTCAACTCAAATGATGAATTTTGTAAGAGATGTTTCTAGAACTGGGGAGACATACTCCATTCCTAGGTAGGACCCCTTCATTTCATTACAACAAGCTATGTTCCATTAAAAAAAAAAAACCTGTCTGTAACACCATCATTATAGACAGCTGTTCTCTCCTTATAGTTTTCTTTCTTTTCCAAAGTCTCAAATTTCAGTTGGAAGAAGAGATTAAAAACATCACCTGTGGCTCAATTCCAACAGTTTCTCATTCTGAACTAGAGATATTTTCCAGGTGTTTTGATAGTAGTATTATTCCCACATGGTTTTGAAATGGTTGGTAGAGATGAACAGGTCTGATGAGTCTCTCTCCATTGCATCCTAGAAACACTTTTCATGTCAGGTCTACATATAACTGTATCTGTGCCCCCTTAGCAAAAAATTACTGATTATTATGACATATCTTTTCCTCCTAGGCCAATATGCTTTTCTTCATACCATTTGCCATCTTTGGACCCTTTTCATCGTTCCTTTGAGGATGGGATGCTGTCTGTTTGTGAGAAGGTCCAGACCTAATGCTTATATGTACTATGTTGCTCCACTTTTTCTTGTGCTATATGCCACATTTTTATACTTGTCAACCTGTTGATATGGTTTTTGATTTTCCTTCACCTCCTCAGAATATTTTTCTTCTTAGATTTTTTCTTAGATGATTTCTTCCATCCAGTGCAAGAACTTTTCATTCTTTCCAATAAACTGGAATAATTCCTCTTGTCCTTATGGACAAAATTTAATCACTTAAAAGTTATACAATGATGAAAATTATGATTAAATGACAAAACAAGTGAGGCCAACAAGTGCAAAAGGAAGTCATATAGAGCTATCAATATAAATGTGAAAACTGCAGCATAGTAGTATGTAAATTTGATAAGAACTAGTGATAATTTGGTACTTAGACTAATTTAGACTAACCTAACCAAATACATTGCACAGCTTTGATAATTCCTTTTGCTGGCTCTAATATATAACTTTCCAGATGTAAAAACTGAGTCCATGAAGGTTCTGAGAGTTCCAGTTCTGGGGCCAATTTTTTTAAACCAGTTTTAATATGACTTCTGAAGGTAATCATTTATCTAGCCCAGGTTTCCAACCAACACAACACTCTATTAAAAGATCAGGTATAAGATACTAATCCAATAGTAAAAGTATTAAAACATAAAAGCCATGTAAAAAAGGACTCCACCAATAAAATCACACATTGCCTTTTCTCACCTACCTTCCCCCACACATACACACAAATGAATGCAATCATCTAAATGTCTAGGTGGGAGGTAGGATACAAACCTTCTGGGGAAAACTGGCAGGGAGATAGATAAACTATCTATTCATGGCTGAAAAGGGTGAGAAAGCTTCCAGTCATCCTTCCATCTCCTCTAATCACAATCTCAGTGACCAGAATAGAGTTCTGTTAATTTTTTTGGGGGGGAGGGGGGAGAGTGTCATACTGGAACCTACTGAAGCCTCTTATATTACCTCTACATTTCTTAGTATTTCATGGGGTCTCCTGGGTTTAGTAATCAATGGAAGTCCCACAGCTTCTGACCCTATACTCCTGCAGCTTGTTTCACCATCAGAAACATCCCCAAATTCCCAGATACTGAACTCAGTTACCTCTTTATTCTATCTCCTCTCTTACTTCTATTTCATTCCCCATTTCAACTTCTTTATCTCTCCTCTTCCTTTTCCAAATATATTCCACTTGACATGATCCATTCCACCCCACCCGCAATCACTATTGTTGCTTCTATTAAGTGATTTAGGCTTTTTTGCCTTTGAGCAGGCAAATGAATTAAAAAAAAAACAAACAAACCTGATTTGTGCTTAATAATAATGGTAGAATTTTTATAGATCTTTAAGTTTTTCAAAGCACTTTGCATATGTTAACTTATTTGATCTTCACAACAACTCTGTGAGGTATATGCTATTATTATCCCCATTTTAATAGTGAGGAAACTGAGACATAGAAAGGTTACGTTACTTTCTCAGAATCACACAGCTAATGAGTGTCTGAAGCAGGATTTTAATTCAGAACTTCCTGACTCTAGGTCCAGCATTCAATTCTCAGAGCTGCCTCTTTGTTTTAGGCATGAAGAGTCTACTACAATTTTGCTTGCAAGTTCTTAAATCCCTTGCAACAGGAACTAAAAGTATTAAAAAAAAGTGATTTTAGGTTACAAAGCAGAAGGTAAAATCCATTCTGGTTTTCTTTGCCTTGTAATCCTAAGCATTAAGTTTCTCTCCTGATTTCATTGACTAAAAAATTATCACTAGTTTTGACAAGATCTTTGATTATGCTTCTGCAAATGATCTTTGCAACATGATGCCTCTGAAGAGGCTGCAGATATAACCACAGATGTACTGTGGGTTGACAAGCATTGTCAGAAGAATTATTTTATTACCTTATATCAGAAATAGAAGACTTTTTTAATCAGTTGAGTTATTTTAGAAAGGAGGAGGGGAACACCACAGCTGTCCAAAGGGGAAGAATAACCTGGCAAAGACTATTATTGTAAGAGATGAAAGGAAGCATGTAAGTGATATCAGATGATGTCTATTCCAGGGTGATTTGACAAGTATGGTCTGCAATGTGTGAAGTTTTCTTAATAAGAGGATGAGGAAATTGTGCTGAAGGAGCCTTACATAATGTATTATTGCCTAAAGAGCATATGGAAGAAGAGAGCCTAGAGAAATGTAAGTATCACTCTTAAATTACCAAATGAAGGTTAAACATAAGCAGCTGGTTCCAGGAGACAATAAGAAAGAAAGAAAAGTCGACTTTGTATAATTCAGACTAAAGAAACCACTTTTTCTGTCTCTTCTCCTTTTCTTCTTTCTTACCTGACTAAATTATTAAGCTTTCCAAAAATCAGAAAAATCAGTTTCAAAAAATTAATATCCTTGAATTGGATAAAGTCATTATGTTAGTGTAGAATATTTATTAAGCACCCACTATGTTCAGGCTCTGTGCTAAGTGTTGATATCCAAGGGAAGGCAAAACCATTCCCTTCCTCCAGAAATGAACATTCTAATGTGGCATATAAATAAACCATTTGTGTGTAATATTTATATATGTGTGTGTGTGTGTGTGTGTGTGTGTGTATGCATATATACAGAATCGATAGAAGGCAATCTTAAAGGAAAGTTACTGCTATAGAGGATGAAGATCTGGGGAAAGATTGCCTACAGAAGGAGGGCTTTGAGCTGAGTGGTCAAGGAAACCAAGGAAACCAAGAGGCTGAGGTTAGAAGGGAGATCATTCTATTGTTGGGGGATAGGCATTGAAAAGGCATAAAGTGGGGAAATGGAGAGTTGCATGGCAGGAAAACAAGTGTTTCTAGATCTTAATGTATGTAGAAGGAAGTAAAGTGTAGAAATACTGGAAAGATCAGAAGGAACAAGTCTGTGAACAGTTTTAAATGTCAAATAGAGCATTTTATATTTGATCTTGGAGGTGATAGGGAGTCACTGGAGTTAACTGCATATAATATGCAAGCAGTATTGTTTGAGCTACATATCAATTATTGCGATGCTTTTTAAGGAACCATGTTTTGTTCCTTATGATATAAAACCTTTCACTTAAATTGTACCTGGACCATACCACCTTCCCATTCCCTGCCCTTCTCCTAAACCTGTAGAACCAATTAGAACTTTGCCTTACTAGTCACTAGATCAAAATCCAGATTTGAACTCATAGAGAAGTCTTCCTGACTTTAGATCCAGCACTCTATCAGCTTCACAGTAGAATGTAAACTTCCTGAGGGAAAGAACCATCTACCACTTTTGTATTTTTTTACTAGCTCCTATAGGACATAAAAGAAGACCAGCTCTAATGTGAGGGCTTGCTGAACCCTTTTCAGGATTGTTCATCCATGTTTGGTATCTGCCTGGCACTTGACACTCTCCTGTGACTTCAAGAAGCTATAACATGTGCAGTGGCAACACTCTAGCTAACCATCTCAGCAGATGGGCTAAGGCAGGTTGAGAGTAACTGGCAGGTCTCCAACCTGTTGGTGAGTTATAGGGGTATGTGAAGACTTTTCTTTGAAGAAGGAATGAATGAAAACAATTTGTTCCAATGGTCATGAAGGAAGTAGGCTTGCTAAGTAAGCTTAGTAAGCTAGTAAGATTGCCTAGAGCTTGTTTAGACATTGAAGAAGGCAAAGTCATCCACTGTATTCTGTGGATCATCATAAGTTGCCTTGATTTTTGTCTTGTCATTGGACTTAGATGACTCTGGTAGAGAGAATGAGGCCAAAAACTTTGGGCTATTCTGCCTTGCTTAAATACAATTTATGCTTGAGTCAAAAAACATCACCAGTGATGTTATTTTTGGTCCTCTTCTAGTAGAACAACTACGTAGGTCCTACCTAGTAGAACCTTTTCTAGAAGGAAAACAACCAACCAGCACCTGAAACGATAACTGGATCATAATAGGAGCTTAATAAATGTTTATGAAATTAGATAGAAGGTTAGAAAACCTCATCATGATTACTCATTTTCCCCACTAGCATCATCAATCTACTTTGCCCTTGAGCAAGTTATTGATCTTTTCTTTTCTATTTCTCCATCTATAAAATGGGCATAATCTCACCAACTTAACAGTGTTTTGAAAATTAATCAGTTCTTCTAAGAAAAAGATGAACATTTATTTTTTCAAGGCATTCTATCCTTTACACAAGACCATAATGTGATAAGTTGCAATTCACAGATAACGTAATCAGTTTTTAGCATAGTTTTTGTCTTTGCACCACATACCAGAAAATGTAATATTGAATGAAATAAAAAGTAATTTATTTATATGTGTGTATTCATACACATACTCCCATACCCCCATAATCAAAGATGTCTTTTCTTTTGAACTGAAAAAAATGAATAATCTATAAAACTTTCTTGCCATTCTAGGGTATAAGTAGGAATGTTAGAAAATAAATTCCTTAAGATGATTGCTAATTTTCCTAGTCCAACCATTACACCGTTACCGACTTGCTGTTGCTGCTAGGTAGTATGGGATTTCTTAATTAAATAAAAATTAGCCTGGTATATTATCGACTACATGCTGAGCAGCAATGCAACTTTTTAAGCTAAGTAAGTATTATATGAACATTAACTCATTTCTCTTAATTTTTTAAACCCTTAACTTCCATTTTAGAATCAATACTGTACCAGGTCAGAAGAGTGGTAAGGGCAAGGCAATATGTGTTAAGTGACTTGCTCAGAGTCACACAGCTAGGTAGTGTCTGAGGTCAGATTTGAATCCAGGATCTGAACCACCTAGCTGCCTCCAAATTAACTAATTTCAATGCATAAGATATCATAACTTTTCCATCGCTATAAGTCTCTATCAAAGATCTTTGTCTATTACTGCTTATCCATTTTTAATTTAATGTGGTTATGGTTACTGTATTCTGTTTTTCTGCTTTGGTTTTTAAATTTAGCATTACCTTATAAATAACTTCCCAGATTTCTTTATATTCTTTCTATTTGACTGCCTTAACTGAGGCAGCTAGGTGGCAATGTGGATAGAGCACTGAGCATGGAGTCAGAAATAACTGAGTTCAAATTCAGCCTCAGTCAGTCACTAGCTCTGTGACACTGCACAAATCACTTCACTTCTGTTGACCTCAATTTTCTTGCCTGTAAAATGGAAATAACTGCACCAACCTCTTGGAACTTTTGTGAGGATCAAAGGCAAATTTGTCCTTTGATTCTTTTTCCTTTCAAACCCCTTATCTTCTGTCTTAGTAGTTCAGTTCTAAGACAGAAGAGTGGCAAGGATTAGGTAATTAGGTTAAGTGACTTGCTCAGGGTCACACAGCTGGGAAGTGTCAAAGGTCAAATTTGAACCCAGGTCCCAATCCTTCCCCCACTACACATACCAGATCTGGCACTCAATCCACTGTGCTACCTAGCTGCCCCCTCTGATTCTTTTCACCATAACATGCTGCTTCTCAATCCAGCAAAAGGAAATGATTTGTGTACAAAAATAAACAAGGTAGAACATGTTAGGTACCATAAAATAAATGTAAACAAAGAACTATAGCAACTCAGAGGAGATGAAGAAAAGCCCCAGGACGATTAGGGTACTTACTTTACCCTCAGAGGACCTAAGTTCAAAACCTAATAATGCCACTTCCTACCCATGTGCCTTTGGGCAAGTCACAACCTCTCTGACCTCAGTAGGCTTTTTTCTTTTCTTTCTTTTTCTTTCTTTCTTTTAAATGAGGGATAAATAAAGAGATAACCAAAAACAATTGAAACATAACTTCATTAAACTTCCAAACTACAGAAAAAAACCTACCTAAATCATCAGCATTTCTTTTATTAGCCACAAAACCCAGTAGGAAAAAGTGGAAAGAGGTCCATTCAAAGGAACTACAGAATATATAAAATATTTAGGAGTCTATCCACTAAGCCACACAGGCACTATATGAATACAACTATAAGACACTCTTTACAGAAATAAAGACAGAGCCAAATTATTGGAAAAACATTAATCATCCATGCTTAGTCCATTCCAGCATAACAAAAAAAAACAATACTACTGAAATTAATTGACTTACTAAATGCTGTCCTAATAAAACTACCCAATGGTTGCTTTATACTTATAGAAGGGACAATAACAAAATTAATTTGGAGGAAAAAAAAGTCAAGAATCTAAAAGGAAATAATATTTTTACTTTAAAGTGGGAAAGAACATGTCCTAGCAATACCAGATTTCAAAGTATACTTCAAAGCAGTAATCATCCAAACTATTTGGCACTGGTTAAGAAAACAGTAGAAAAGTCAATCAGCAAAACAGATTATGCATATAACATATAGAAATAATGCTTAATGGTCTATACACTCAAAGACACAGCTACTTCAGTAAGTACTTATTCAGCAAAAACTACTGGGCAAACTGGAAAGCAATCTGGCAGAAATTGGGTATGGATCAACATCCCATACCATATACTAAGGTGAGCTCCAAACGAATACATGCCTGAAATCAAAAGTTATATCATAAACAAATCAGAGAAGCAAGAAAAAAAAAACCCTACCTTTCAAACTATGGAATAGGGAAGAGTTAATGCCCAAATAAGGGGGAGGGAGAATTACAAGATAAAATGGAAAACTTTATACCTAAAATTTAAAAGTTATTGCTAAAACAAAATTAATGGAGTTAAAATCAGAAAGCAACAAGTTAATTTGGGAAGGGGGCTATATAGCAAGTTTCTTTAATATATCCACGATATAAAGAAATTATTCAAAAATATAAAAACAAAAGCCATTCCCTAAAAGATAAATGAACAAAGGATATAGACAAATTGTTATAAAAAAGAATGTCAATCACCAATTTAATAAAAGTGCTTCAAATAACTAATAATTAGAGAAATAAAAATTAAAATAACCCTGAAGTTCCACTTCCCATGTGTAAGATTGTCAAAGATGGCAAGGAAAAAAATAACAGTTGTTCAAGGGGTTATAGGAAAACAGGAAAGCTATTACTTTCTTGGTAGAAAACCCTGAATTGATCCAGTCATTATGAAAGCCCTTTGAAAATTAAAAAAAAAAAAATCACTGAACTATGCATACCTTTTGATCCATGTTTGACTCCAAAGTGATAAAATAAAGAGGAAATATATGTACCAAAAAACTTTTGTATGTGTGTACAAAAAGCTTTTCAAATAAGTTTTTACCTTGTTTTTCATATCATCAAGATTTCTTCCAATATCCTTATTCCTCTCCCTCCTAGAAAGTCATTTTATATAAGTATTTTAAATTTTTTTATTTATTTAGAATTTTTTTCCATAGTTACATGATTCATATTCTCTCCCTCCCCTCTTCCCTTCCCATTCCCAGAGCTGACAAGCAATTCCACTGGGTATAACTGTTTTTTAAAGGAAAAAAAAGAGGAAAAATTAGCACAATTGATCAGTACATTGAGAAAGTCCAAAAACATGTACAATCTTCCACTCTAGTGGTCTCCCACCTCCACAAAACAGTGGGTTTGGAGTTCTATAAAAATATTTATAGCAACAGGAAGAAGGACTAGCAATAAGGTTTGAAAGAAAAATAAAACAGAATCTTTGTAGCATTTTTTTAATGTACAGAAAAGAGCAGAAATAGGGTCAGAAGGAACCACAGACAAGTATGACAGTTTTGAAAATTACATAGTGAATTCATTACATACTTAAGAAGTAAAGCAAGCTGCACATAAAATGTTAATTTTACTTGATGTTTATAAAGTTCCGATTTTTAAAATTAAAAATAAAGAAGGGGCAGCAAGATGGCTCAGTGGATAGAGTGCCAGGCCCAGAGATTGGAAGTCTCAGGTTAAAATCTGGCCTCAGATATTTCCTACCTGGGAGATTCTGGGCAAGTCATCCCCAATTGCCTAGCCCTTACTTCTCTTCTGCCTTGGGAGCTTGGGAACTTGATTCTAAGATAAAAGGTAAAGATTTTTAAAATAAATAAGAGAGGTTTCTATTAGTTGACCTCTAAGATCTCTTACCAGCTCTCAATTATGACTCTATAACTTCCAGCAGGGAAGATCAGGGTAGGCTTCCTGAAAAAAACAGAATTTCAGCAGAGCCTCCAAGAATGGATAGTATATTTTATATATTAGGGAATATATGTCTTTCTTAGTTACACTGGGTCAAAAACCTCTAGAAATCAATGAGAGAAGTATATGGAGTATCAGTTCAAAACTAGATACATTTGATCTAAGGCTCCTTTGAATGAACAAATGAAAGAAAACAATGTTTTAAGTATTTACTGTGTCTCAAGAATGATCTAGGCTTTGGGACACAAATGCAAAATCAGGACAGTCTGTACCCTTAAGGAACTTCCATTTTAATGGGAGGGAGACAACATATAATGGGAAATGGTAGCCCCTCACATCTAGAATGCTCTCCCTCCTCTGCTCTCACTACTGAACTTCTCTGGCTTCCTTTAATCTCAATGAAAATCTTACTTTCTATAGGAAGTCTTCCCTAATCCCTCTTAATGCCAGTGTTTTTTCTCTTTTGATTATTTCCTATTTATTGGATGTATCGTTTGCTTTGTGTATAATTGTTTGCATGCTATCTCCCCCATTTGATTGTAAGTTCTCTGAGAGCAGGGACTGGCCTTGGCCTCTTTTGGTATCCCTGTGCTTAGTATAGTCCCTGACACATAATGACACATAAATATTTATGGGATTGAATTGGATTTGTGCCAAAGAAGGAAGTGACAAAGTCATTGAGATAATGAATGAAACAATAGGGTATTCCATGCATTGATGGACCTTTCCAGGGAGGCAGTGGCTGTATTGATTTGATTATTTCAAAAAGAAGGAAATTGAAGAGAAGAGAGCTTGTGGAAGCTGGCTGAAAACAGCCAAAGTGAAGATGAGTTATGTCTCTCCAGAATGCAGAGTCTAGCGGCTTACAGTTTAGAAGATGGAGCAGAGGGGACAGCAGGAAATCGCATGGGGAGAACAAATGACAGCTTTATTGTTTCACTATGTAAAGTATTCTTAACTTGGGTCCTATGATTTCTAGGGGGCTTCTGAACTTGGATGGGAAAAATTATATCTTTATTTCAACATCATGTTTCCTTTGTAATCATATGCATTGTTTTTGTGCATTTAAAACATCCTGAGAAGGATGCTGAGGTTTCATCAGATTGGGTGTCTATGACCAAAAAAAAGGTTAAGAACCTAAGTTCTGTACATATCTTTTTAAAAAAAGGACATTGAATTTTTCATACAAAGCTCCTCAGATTCAGTGCTTCTCAGTCTGCGTTGTGTTTGGTGGAGAAAATGGTAAATGATCCAATAATCTACATTAAAAGAGAAAATCTGATGAGGAAATTTAAAAATTTATTAAGTCCAAGATAATCACTATTTAAAGACAAAGGTAGAAATTGAGACTCCATCGACACCTGTCATTTTACCTATAGCTCTGTTCAGGAAAACAGTAGTTTACCCATGAGAAAAAAAAATATCCTGCCTTCTAACCTGATCCTTACTGGCTAAAACTCCTACTTAAGCGAATGTATTATATTTGAAAGAATGTCTGTGCTTGACCAGGATATAACACACACCTGCATTTAGAGTTCAATGCTTTTCAAAGAAAGGGCAGTCTAAAGCTGTCAGAAACTTCTAGCCCCGCAGAAACATGTCATACTGAAGCTTTGTACATGAAAACAATTGAGAAGGAATGTCCAATCCAGAGCATAGCCAATCACAAACTCCCCATTATTTTCAGTCCATCCAAGTCTGGGAAACAATCACTGACTACCCTGAAATCGAGCTGTTGGATACATGGAAAATGGCAACACTGCAGGCTCTCCATAGGCTGAAGAAAAAGTTTTCTTTGAAATGCAAGCTTATGTTGTTTTTAAAAATATTTATTCTATACTATTTTTAGGCTGAATGCTAGCATAACACAAAATATTTCTTTAAGAAATGAAAATGTTCCATATTACATTGTCCATTCTACATTTATAATAAGTTCTTGAAGAAATTTTCCAAAGTGGTGTGTAGTTCTTTTGGAAGAAAAAAAATCACCCCAAACCCAAGAATGCCAACCTTTACCACAACCCCAATCTCTGAGGCTGGTGATTGGTGGCTGACAGACCACAGATAGAGTTCAGATCTATCTAATTCCTCAGAACCACAGTCACTGATGCCAGACTCAGAAGATACATTGGCCAGCTGTAGAGTGGGTTCAGCCCAACTCAGAGATTTCCCAGGATTTCTGATCAGTATTTTCGGCAGGCTCCTCAATGGTATGATTTAGTACCCACTTAAGCATGAAAGTACTGTAAATGATACTTTTCATTTTTGCATGGCCTCTTTAGTCCCAGTAGATCTTCTAGTGATTTGTAGGCTGCCACAGATTCACAAATTATAGGATGATTTTCTCCCTACTAAGCACAATGAGGTAGTCTGATAAAACTGTCATGAAAGCAATATTATCCTTATTCTATCCTAGAATCACAACACATATTGGAATCACTTTACCCTCGGACTGTCACTGGCACGTAATCTTCACCAAGATGATATAAAGCAGAAGTAGCACTACAGAGACTTTTCCATAAGGGAATCTGCACCCCAAATCCTGAGAATGATGCTTTATGTTGGTCATGTGAAGTGAGGGGGGAGGGGAAGAGAGAGGGGCATAGGATTTTTAACAATTGACAGTGAGAAGTGATTAATACTTGTAATAAGGAATTTAAAGGAAGAAAAGCAGGTTGGCAGCATTCAATTCCATTCCCCTTTGCTGTCAACTTGATTTTCTTTCTTTAAATTCCTTATCACATACTGAAGAGTCAGAATTTCTGCCCTATGCCTTCAAACTCAAGGAGAGGCACCTTTATGAAAATATAATTGATTTTCACTGCTTATTTGTTACAAGGAAACGTTTCGATGGGGAAGTCATACGTTAATGAATAATGTTAGAAATTCAAAAAACAGAAGAAGAAAGAAATGAGTATCAATAAAGTATTAAAACTCAGAAATAAAATGAAAAGAAGTTCAGGAGATGAATCAAAAAGGACAAGTTTGTTACTATCTTATTAAATTTAATCGGTATTTTAAAAAAGCAAACTATATGTAACAGAAGGTCTTGTTTTTCACAAGCAATCCTCTTTTTTTGTCCTGCTTTGTATATTGAAATGTTTGTTGATAATTGCTAAAAAACATTTAACAACTATTTTTATAGAGAGCTTTAAGGTTTGCAAAGCACTATAATTAAAAATAACAATAATAACCAATTTATATAGCTTTTAATATGGGCCAAGTACTGCACAAAGGGCTTTACAATTATTATATCATCTGATCCTTACAACTTGGGAGAAAGGAACTACTATTTTCAAGATGAGGAAACTGAGACAAACAGAATTTAAGCAACTTGCCAAGGATCACATAGCAAATAAATGCCCGAGTCTAGATTTAAATTCAGATGATCCTGCCTCCAAGTCCAGTGCTCTTAATCTACCTGGTATTTAACCACATACATCCTAATAAAACATTATATAAATGTGAGCTGTTGTTATTATTGTTTCACTAATTGCCTTCAACATTGGATATCTCATATGCAAAGGATTTAGAGATAAGAATAGACAAGAATCATACAAGATGAGGAGGTGGTTTGCATTCCATAGCACTAAGAAGTACTCACACTGATGAGATGATGAACTTCCTGAAATATTATTAGCTGAATTCCCTACTAGCCATGAAAATGTAACTAGTTAAAATGATTCAAAGATCTCTTTGAGGACCAGAGGATTGTACTACATTTAGTTAAAAGGGCAGTTTGATGGGATCCAGGGAGAGAAGGGACCTACTCATCATCTAGATCTAGAAGCTAGGTAATGTAGTGGAAAGAGTGCCATGATTTAAAGTCAGGAAGACTTGAGTTCAAATCTGGTCTTAGCTGTGTGACCCTAGAGAAATCACTTAACCTCTGTTTGCCTCAGTTTCCTCATCTATAAATGAGTCTAATAATAGCACCTACCTCCTGGGATTATTGTATCAGATATGATAAAAATTAGAAAGTGATCATGTTGCGTTTGGTACAATATAAGATTTTTTATTCCTTTTTTATCTAGTTTAACGACTTCTTTTTACAGATTAGGAAATTGAGGTTTAAAAAAGGAGAGGCGATTTCTTTGAGTTAGACAGAGAATAAATTGCACAGCTGAAACTAGAAGACTAATGTTCTGATTCTAAATCTAATGATCTTTCTCCTTCACCATACTGTTTCTCCCATGGAGAATCAAAACTGACTTGGTCAGTGATTCTTATTCTGGTACCTATACTAGGTACTAGGTACTAGGTACTAGGGATACTAGGTATCCCTAGTACCTAACACTTTTAAGGAGGAAAAGGGGTTAATTTATTTAAAAGGTTGGACTACTGTATTATTCTTAAAGTAGGGTCACCAGGAATTTAATTTATTCCAAAGAGATTTATTTACAATTTATTTACAAAATATAGAAAGAATGAAGTAAGAAAATCAGAGAGAGGATAGGATAAGATATCTAGTCTAAGTACTAAGTAATTTACTCCTGGTCCTGGCTCAATCCCAGTTTGTCCTTAGCAGGCCTGGGGAAGTCTCTCTGAAGAGGTAGGTCTTTCCTGAGGCTAGTTTTTTCAGAAAATCCAGGAAAGGAGTCAGCCTTTTCACTCACCACATGTCAGTCCAAAGGAAGAGATTTAAGAACAGCCTCACCAGGAACAGGGTCTCAAGTCCAATCAGCAGATTCTTCTCTAGTCTCAACTCCAAAGAATGAAGAACTGCCTCTCACAGGAAGTTCAACTCCAAGTAGAACTCCAAGTGAGTAACTACACTCAGGAAGTTGTCTCTCCCCTTTAAAGACCATTTTTTTTTTAAAACAACTGCTTCAATACATGGGTCGAGGGATATGGCTGGTGATATAGACTCTAAATGAACATCCTAATGCAAACACCAACAACATGGAAATAGGTTCTGATCAAGGACACATGTAATACCCAATGAAATTGCGCATTGGCTGTGGGAAGGGTGGGGGAGAGGAGGGAGGGAAATAATATAATTCTTGTAACCAAGGAATAATGTTATAAATTGACTAAATAAATTAACTTAAATTAAAAAAACAAACAAAAAAATAAAGACACTTTCTTTTGCATCACTTCCTGTGCTTTCCCTTAATTTTATGTCTACCAATCACAATTGAAGCTTTGCTTTAGGACTACACAGGAGCAGTCAGTTTAATTCTGACTTGTCACCAACTATTGCACATGTGAGTCACAGATGTCCCCCACTCAAATGTGAATGGGGTGTTTACACCATTGGTGATTAAATCTAAAACTGGGCAGGGGAGTTAATTTAATTTTCACAATGAGGGGAGAGTTAATTAATTTCATTTTCACAATCAAGGGAGAGTTAAATTTAATCTTCAAACACTTTTAATTATTTTATTTAATTATCTTTTTAAACCCTTCCCTTTTGTTTTACTATGTGTTGGTTCCAAGGCAGAAGAGTGGTAAGGGCTAGATAATGGGGGTTAAATGACTTGCTCAGGGTCACACAGCCTGGGAATTCTGGGCTAAGATGTCCACAGAGTAGAAGCAAGGGTCTTCCTCTCCCTCCCACCTACCAATATAAAGAGCCTCAAAAGGGCAAAAACCAAAATCAGACAAGTGAAGGGGTTCTTTCGTAGGGCATAGCCTTGAAGGTAGGCAGGATTTGGGCATTTCCACACTATAAGGGGAAAAAAATTACTCCTGCCCAAGTGCGAACTGATCACCCCTCCCCCACACCACCTACAGCTCCAGAGTTAGAGCGAGCACAGGGTAATTGCTAGTTTCTTGGGGGGCTGGCTGAGGACACCACAAACTTACCCCAGAAAGCAGTGAGACTTGGGACCCCAGGAGGCTGAGAAATATATATATTGGGCTCAGATATAGGGCAGAGAGGGGCTGCACACAGCAGATGCAGTGGGGACTGAAAAATAGCCTCAGGGCAAAAACCACTGTGTAACTTGATACAAAGACCTACCTACCCTCCTCACTCAGACTTCTGACTGGGAAGGAAAGAAAAAACTAACACAGCAATGGCCACCAACACCCAAGAACTACAATCTACAACTACCAAAGAATAAGAAAAAAACCTTGACCCTGGATAATTTCTATGGAGGAAAACTCCAGACTACCGATGAGACAGCAGAGGATGACAAACAAGCAAACATCCAAATCTTCCCCCCAAAATGGAAATTGGTCACAAGCTCTTGAGGAGCTCAGATTTGAGATTATGAACCAAGTGAAAAAGATAGAAGAAACTTGGCAAGAAAAATGGGAAATAGTTCAGAAAGAAAATAACAGTTTAAAAGACAGAATCTCCTACTTGGAAAAAGAAGCCTAGAAATCAAACGAAATGATAAGCAGATTGGAGATCAGAATTGAGCTGCTGGAAGCCATGAAAAGCAGGATAGACCAAACCGAAAAGGAAAATCAAAAGATCATAGCTGAAATACAGTCTTTAAAGACTAGAATTGGGCAAGTAGAGGCTAATTGTCTCACAAGGCAGCAAGAATTAATAAAGTAAAGTCTAAAGAATGACAAATTAGAAGGAAACATGAAATATCTCATTGAGAGGATGACTGACTTGGAAAACAGGTCCAGGAGAGACAATTTGAGAATCATAGGCCTACCTAAAAACCTGGAAATAAACAGAAATATTGACATCATACTACAAGAATTTATCCAAGAAAACTGCCCTGATATTCTTGAACAAGAGGGAAAAATAGATATTGAAAGAGTCCATAGATCATCCTCTACAATGCTCAGGAATGTTATTGCCAGATTCAAAAGCTTCCAAGCCAAGGAGAAAATATTGCAAGAAGCCAAAAAGAGACAATTCCAATATTATCTGAAAGGATTGGAGGGGGAGAGGGAGAATACTATCAAAAGAAGGAGAGGAAGAGAGTGCTAATAGGTAATACTTAAACCTTACTCTCAGTGGAATCAACTCTGAGAGGGAAGAGCATCTAGATCCATTGGGGTATTGGATTCTATCTTACCCTACAGGAAAGTTGAGAGGGAAAAACCATGGTGCGGGGGTGTACCAAAATGGGGGGAAAGAAAGGGGAGGGAGGGAATTTAAGAGACCCTAAAGAAAATTAAGAGGGGAAGTCTCTAAGTCAGGCCATCTCTCCTGGAGCACAGAATAAACTTTAAACTTTAAAACTTAAAAAAAATATATTTGTTGAATTGAATTGGATTAGACTAGATGACCCATAGGGTCCCTTCCACCTCTAAGATTCTGTAATTCTATGATTAATTTTCATCTAAGAAAACCAGAAACCTTTGACATGGAAGCAAAGAAGACAGCTCCTTCTGCTCACTTATGTGGACATTCTTCTCAGATCCAAGAGAAAGGAAGGAGGGCTCCTCAGTTTGGGAAACACCATCTGAGACTTGCATTGGGAAGCCACCCTAATGAATGAGTGACAATGAGAGGGTGTTACTGTTTAGTCCCAGGCCCAGGCCCAATCATTTAAACCTGTAGCTATTTTCCACTTTATATACAGCTCCTCCATCTTTATCTTGATTCTTCTCTATGGACCTGACAATAAGTCAAGAAGCATTTTTAAGTGCTTATTATGTGCCAGGCATTGTGCTAAGCACTGGAAATGGAAAAAAAGTCAAAATACATTCCCTGCCCTCAAGGAACTCTCAATTTAAGGGGGGAGACAATAAGCAAATAAGAAAAATACAGCAAAATAATAAAACAATGAAAAGAAATAAGCCACTAGAATTAAGAGGGGTAGGGGAAAGTTTCCTGTAGAAGTTGGACATTTAGTTGAGACTTCAAGGAAGCCAGGGAAGCAAAGAGATGGAGTTGAGGAGGGAGAGCATTCCAGGTTTGGGAGACAGCCAGAGAAAATGCCAGAAACCTAGAAGTAGAGTGTCTTGTTTGAGAAACATCAAAAAGGCCAGACCCACTATATCAAAGACTGTAGTAGGGTGGTAGGGTGTAAGATGTAAGAAGAGTGGAAAGATGTGGTGGGATAGACCTAGCCGATGAAGGGTTTTGAATGACAAAAGATTAGGTATTTGATCCTAGAGGCAATAGGGAACCACTGGAACTTATTGAGTAGAGGTGTATATGACATAGTTGGATCTGCATCTTGGGAGAATTTCTTCAACATCTCAATGGAGGATGGATTGGAGTAGTAGAGACTTGAGGGAGCCAGTCCCTTTGGAGGCTATTGCAATAGTCCATGCACAAGATGATGAGACCCTGCAGCAGGGTTGGGGCAGTACTGAAGGAAAGAAGGGTGCATATTTAAGAGATTTTTGCAAAAGTTAAATGGACAGACATATGCAACAGATTGGATATGAAAGTTAAGAGATAGTGAGGAATCCAAGATGACAGATACCTAGGTTGAGATCCTGGGGAATTGAGAGGATGGTGTTACTTTCAATAGTAATAGGGAAGTTTGGAGAAGAGTTTAGAGGGAAAGGTAATAAGTTTAATTTTGGATATGTTTAGTTTCAGATGTCTGTTGAACTTACAATTGAGATATCTGAAAGACAGTTGGAGATGCAGGATTAGAGGGAAGCAGAAAGATTGGGGCAGGTAAGAGAGATTTGAGCATTTTCAGTATAGAGATGGCAATTAAACCCATAGGAACTGATGAGATCACCAAATGAAGTAGCATTGAAGAAGAGTAGAGTACCTAGTACAGAACTCTGAAGATCACCTATGATTAGAGGGTATGATCTGGATAAGGATCTAGCAAAAGTGAGTAAGAAGTAGGTTTGTCAATAGGAAGTTAATGGAATTGAGATATTGAAGGAGTCCAGAAGCATTTTCTTGCCCTATAGTGAAAATTCTCAAATCTACCTTATCTGCCCCAATCTTTCTCCGGCCCTCCAATCTTGCATCTCCAACTGCCTTTCAGATATCTCAAATTGGATGTCTAGCAGCAGAGAGTGTGGCTGTATACTGATGAATCTACCAAATTCATTCATTCAAATGGCATTTATTAAGCACCAACTATTTCCCAGGCATCATGCTAAAGTACTGGAGATAGAAAAATAAAAATAAAATTGAACTCTAAGAATTTGTAGTTTAGAAGTGAGAAACAGTACAGTATATCCCAAAAGTTATGGTGCTGATTTAAACTATTAAAGCTCAAAACTTTATTTATTAAGCTATTAAAGCTTAAAACTGATCTAAGATTTTTGGGACACCTATACATATTCAGACAAGTAAATATAAGATATAGGCAAACCAAATAAGTAATTTCTGAAGGGAGGGCTACATGTGTGGAAGATTAAAGACAAAGATAAAACAGACCCTGTATTCAAGGAGTTGACATTCTTTGAGAGGAGACATGTATACAAATAAATGCAGAAAGGCCTCTGGGTTATGTTCTCAAATCCTGAATGCTTGATTGGGCTTGTTCCCCAGAAAGTAACTGAATTCTACTCCCTCCAGAGTTCTAGATGTAGCCCAGGGTCTGTGGTTTCTAGTACTACTTCTCAGGAACCATTACCAGGGTTATTCCCATTGAATATCAACCAGTATTCTCATGAAACTTTTTAGCAAAGGTACTTACTAATACATTATAACTTGTACATAAATTATAAAAACATTCCCTCATACTGGGAAGAGGGGCACGCTCTTCTTGTATACACAAGGTTTCTGGTAGAAGTGAGAGAAAACTTAAAGTATGATGACATTGAGGTATATTATAAAGAAATCAGGTGGCCAAAAGGCACTTTAGAGCTTCTGGATCTGGAAATCCTTTTATCCCTTCAGAGAGTCTATTGGTTTCCCTTAAATGGAGTTCTCTGGTAGTCCCCAAAGCTTGCCTCTAGAGTCCCCACTGGCAGTTTTCTGGTGTAAGGAGTCATACTCATTGAAGCTCCTTCTCTCAGTAGAGTTATTTCTGTACTTCTCTCTATCTGTGTTTGTCCTTATTATGCTTTTCTCCACTCCCAGCTAGATATATTTTCTGCTACTGGTTTAGACCCTCCTGTAAAAGAGCCCTTCACAAAGACTGCTTCAGCAATGGGGGGGGGGGGTAGCTTTCAGAGCTCCCAACCCAAAGGCCATCATATGTCCTTGGATGAATGGAAATTTATAAAAACCCAGAACTAGAGCTAAGGGTAAAAATAAGGAAAAATTGAAGTTTGAGAGTACCCCTCTACTTGAGAACAGAATTTACCTTTAAGATAAAAGTAAAAGTGTTTTTAAAAGGCTAGGAAAATGAGCAAACAGCAAAAAGCAAACAACCCACTCCCAACCATAGAAAATGATTATGGAGACAAAGAAGAGAAAGGCACAGATTCAGAAGGGGAAAATGAGATCCAAGCAACTACACCCAAAACTTCAAAGACAAAT
Organism: Monodelphis domestica; assembly: GCF_027887165.1. Taxonomy (NCBI): domain Eukaryota; kingdom Metazoa; phylum Chordata; class Mammalia; order Didelphimorphia; family Didelphidae; genus Monodelphis; species Monodelphis domestica. Next base: position 172,213,278 of record NC_077229.1, read on the forward strand.
GGGAATTGGTTTCAGGCTTTGGAAGAACTCAAAAAAAAAAAGGAAATTAAAAAATCAAACAAGAGAGGCAGAAGAAAAATGAAGACAGAGACATGAAAGCAATGCAAGAAGAAAATAACAGCTAAGAAAATAAAATTGGTCAAATAGAAAAAGAGGCACAAAAATCCAACAAAGAAAAGAGTTTCCAAAAAAGTAGAATCGGTCAAATGGAAAAGGATATATAAAAGCTCATGGAAGAAAATAATTTCTTAAAAATTAGAATTGATCAAAAAGAAGCTAATGGCTTCATGAGACACAAAGAAACAAAATCAAAAGAAGAAAAAACATAAAAGAAAATATGAAGTATCTTATTGAAAAAAATAACTGACATGGAAAATAGATCTAGGAGAGACAGTTTAAGAACTGGACTACCTGAAATCAGGCATGATCAAAAAGAGACTTCCATGATCAATGGGGCAGAGGAAGAAAAAGTAATATTCTGAGCTAAATCTTCATCTCCCTCCATTGCTACCTTCTAGGACAAACTCAAAAGTGGCTATATAATGAGACACACCTGACTCCAGGCCTAACAGTCAATCCACTGCACCATCTGGCTGCATACTCTCTTGCAAAACTGGTAAGTCTCTAAGAATTTAGTTAGACTGATCTCAGACTATGGACATATAATTAATTGCCATCCTATATTCAAATTCTTGTCATAGTTGTAGAACCCATTCAGGTTTACATTCCTTTTGTAAATATTATTACCTCCATTTTATTTTTTTATTAAATTTTTTTCATTTAACAAACATGTATTTTCTCTTATACCTTTAATCTTTCTACTGGTTGGATGAATGAGGGATGGGGAATAGCTTAAAAAAATAGGAATAGTCAAGAAAAAGAAATCCCCATAGTAACATGTTGCAAAATGTATCTCATTCTGCAAATGTAGTCCATCACCTCTCTATCTGGAGGCGAGTAATATGTTTCATCAATGGTCTTCTGAAATCAGAATTGATTAGAGTTCTTAAGTTTTTCAAAAAAATTTTATTTACAATTGAGTTGTTGAATGAATTGTTCTCCTGGTTCTGTTTACAGGAATTCATATAAGTCTTCCCAAATTTCTCTGAAGCCATTGTCTTCATCATTTCTTGCAGCACAATAGTATTCCATTTTATTCCTATATCATAATTTGTTTATCTATTACTTAATTGGTGGGCACTCCCTTAGTTTCAAGTTCTTTGTCACCACAAAAAGAGCTGGCATAAATATTTATATAGAACCCTTTAATCTTTCTTCCATTCCTCTGGGGTATAGGCTTAGTGGTGGTATTAGTTCAACTTTATAAATGAGAAAGCTATGGCACAGAACAATTAAGTGACTTGCTCAAAATTGCATAAGTTGTAAGAGCCAGAATTCAAATCTAAGTTCAAAGCAGGAAATAACATATGCTAGGCACTGTGCTATGTGCTGAGAATACAAAAACAAAGATGAAGCTATCCTTGCCCTCATGAAATTTATATTCTACTAGGGAAGACAATGCATACATAAATACAAGAACCCCATATTTCTTCCTATTGTGAGAAAATCTTTTCTTCTCTATGGAACACAATTTCCTCAATTGAAAAATGAAAATATTGAATTGGATAGACTATAAGAGCCTGTCTAACTTGAAATTCTATGAGTTATTAGGAAAAGATGGGGAAAGAAGGGAGAAGAATGGTGTGGTATTCAGGTTGTAGTTATTTTTGTGGAGTATGGGGGTGGCCTGAGCATTTAACATTCAAGAAGATGCTCAGCAAGACCAAAGTACCTCCCCCCAATCCAAACAACCATAGTGTCTGGGAACAGAAGGGTTGGGTCAGTGTTCTATGAAAAGTGAGAGCACACAATGCTCAGACACCAGAAAGAATTAGCCTTACAAGTCAACACAGGGAAATGGGAAGGGAGTGTATGTTTTTTTGTTTTGTTTTGTTTTCATTAAGAGAAAACTGTCTAGTGACGAGTCTGATGAAGCTGACGGAGGTGATGAAAACTTGGCTGTCACAAATTAGGGTTTGGAGAAGAAAGATGGGAAATTTTTTGAAGACCTTGAAAGAAAAGAAAATAGAGACTTTCCAGAACTAATAGACTTCCCTGTCTCCATTTAATAAAGGTGATTAATCACTCTTCATGGCACAGTGGGAAGAATTCTGGATTTAGAGACAAGAGTCCTGTATTGGAATTTTAGATCTCTGTCTCTTAGAGCCAGTATGACCTTGGGCCAATTATTTAACCTTTCTAAGCCTCTGCTTCCTCATCTATAAAATCAGAAGCTCCGATTAGATGGCTCTAGAGTTCCTTCTGACTTGAAATCTATAATCTAACAATCATTTACTAGGGATGATACATAAGAGGAACAAAGGAACACAAAGCATATACCCAGAAGGTTAGAGGTGACCAAAGGATAGGGAATACCTTAAAACACACATTTTTACAAGGCCTTGGTCTTATTATAGCCCAACAGCCTTTGCCCTGACAAAAGCTTCTTGTGATCTTTGATTAGAACCTGCAGAAGTTGTGTTTATATGTATTCATGTGTGTATGCACACATGCACCTAACTTATGTGTGTGTATGTATGTATGAGTTATTCCTTTGTTGCATTGGCCCATAACCCTGCCACTACCGAGTCATCTGTTGCGGAGAGGATGAGAACAGTTTTGCAAGTTCCATGTACAACTTCTTCACACTTTGGGGAAAGTCAAACTCTTGGGGATTATACGTAAAGACTTCACTACCTTCTCTCCCATCTGAATCTCTTTCTCATGCCAAAGTTGTCCCCAAGATATGAACTCTGCATTTGTATCTGACAGCACATGACCACTAAACCATCCTCTAAAATGCTTACTCCCTTCAAAGCCCTTCACAATCAGGTTACCCAATAATGGCATTACTCTTTCCCAGTTCAAATGTGTTGCTCTCCAATTTCCTTTTTATCCTGATTTCTCATCATTATTCTTTTGCTCATTTCATCCTTTATACTTAGAATAGACTCCGTTTCCTCCTTCCCCCATCTCTGTTGAAGTCCTTTCCTACCTTTAAGGTCTATCTCTGATGCCACATCTTCCAGGAAGCCTTTCCTTGCCCTCCTCCCTTCTCCAAAATCCTACCAACTTTAGTTAAAAGTCATTCTTTCCTCAGAGTTCTCATAGGACTTTGCCTGGCTCTTCTTTCACCATATCAGATCCTCCCCTATATTGTGCTTCTTGAAAATATATGATATTCTCTGCTTCCCGCTGCACCCCTGCTCCCATTAGATTGTGAATTCCTTAAAGACAAGGACCAAGTTGTTGGTTTTTTCTGCCTTTGTATCCCCTTCTTTGTATCATCTTTGTATCACCTTTCTCAGAAGTAAAGCAAACCTTGATTCAGATGCCTATTTCTTTTTCCTTTACAAACAAAAAGAAAAAAGGTATTAAAAAAATACATTGCTTTTGTTGTTGAGCCCCACCCTCACCTCTCTTCTATTCTTTCCTGGTTTGAATTTAATTGGTGGACTAATGATATCACAGGAACTAAGTGATCTTAGATCACAATTTCTCTAAGACTCAGTTTCATCTGAAAAATGTGGGAAATAATATTTCCAGTGGCTACTTCATGGAATTGCTGTAAGGATAAAAAGAGATATTGCATGTAATGCATTTATAAAATCATAAATCATTTTAATTTCATATTCACATAGCAAGTTAAGTTTTACAAAGCACTTTTCCCACAACACCCCTGTGAAGAAGGTAGTACCTCAATTTTGCAGATAGGGCAGCTGAATCCCCCCAAAATTAATTGACTTGCCTTTGTGGTCACAGTTTGTTAAGGGTCAGAGCTGAGACTAGAATCTAGGTCCTCTTAATAAGTCCTGTTTCAGTTATGTGACTTTTAAACCCTCACTACTTGTTAGTTACCATATTTCAGAGTAGAAGGTTTGTAACACCCTCAGGGCAGAGCACTTAAGCAGGACTTTCCCTTACATTCACTCGCCTCCATGGAATAAGAGGGGAAAGAATTAGCCAGAAACAGGATCAAGAAGGCCCAGAGGACCTCCTAAGAAGAAGCATCTATGCCACCAGGGTACTTATACCTTTTTTGCTGTTCCAGATCTTGTCCTGATCTCAAAGTATAGTTCTGACTCAAATACAAATTCCTCAATTCCATTTCAGCTTGCTTTACTAGTCTAAGTAGTTAGTAATCTTCCATGCTCTATATGCTCAGGTCAAATTGGACTGAGGTGTTGATAAAATACAATAATATTATATTCTATAACTTCCTTGAGGATTGGAGAAGAGAACAATATCATATTAAATGCAAAACATTGCATCTTCCCCCAAGTTTTTTTTTCTGCCTAAAGGCTCCTGAGAATGGGAATTTGTTTCATTTATATGTATATATATGTATATATAAATGAAACAAATATATATATATATATATAGTCCCAGTGCCTAGTGCAAGACCTTCCACACTATAGGAGCTTGATAAATGTTTGTAGAATTATCTTCAACCAATATCCTCACCCAATCACGACATCAGAGTGGTTTAGAATAAATTGTGATTAGCGAATGATGACGATTCTTCTTTCTCAATTTTGTAACATTTATCATTGAGTCCTTGTGCTTGGAGTAGTATAATTATATTAACAGTAAAGCAAAATTAAATGAAGACATGAAGTCTCAGAAATGAAGTATCTTGATTCAGACACCTGTTTCTTTTTCCTTTACAAACAAAAAGAAAGAAGATACTGTTAGGAAATTCAGTTATTTTATTGTTGAGCCCCATCCCCTCTCCTCCCCTCCCCTGAAGGTGAGAGAAAGTGGAGAAACAGGAAGGACAATGGGAATTCTGAAGTTCAATTGAGCATACCCTGATTTCAGTGCCTACTGTGTTCAAGGCACTGTGCTAGCCCCATGGAGAAGATACAAAGTTTAGATTGACAGTTCCTGGACCCAAGGAGTTTATAGCAGGCAAATAATCCCTTAATATAAATAATTATGATATTTGGTTTTACATTGGAAACCAACCAGAGAAGTGTAAAATCGATTGTTATTGTGACAGCTGAGGGCTGAGATTGTTAACAACCAAAGGAAAGAATTCTGGAATGGGGGTGGGTGGAGGACATGAAAAACTTCATTAAATGGCTTTTAAATTGGACTTTTAAGGAATTTCAGACCCAAAATTCAATGACTAAGAGAAAGGGAAAAGACAGTCTAAGCACAAGGAACAGTTTAAACAAAGGCATAGAAACAGGAAAGCACAGGAGAAATATGGGGACAAAAAGTAATCCAGTTTGAATGGAGCATAAAGTACATGTAGAGGAATGATATGCAATAAATGAGGTTAGAAAGGCAATGGGGTATCAGATTGTAGAAAGCCTTGGATGATAGCCAAAGGAATTTGACCTTTGCTGGGTAGGCAGCAGTTAGCCACTGAAGATTTTTGAGCAGAGGAACAACAATATGACCAGATCTATGGATAAGGAAGATTTGTTTTGACAAGGGTGTGAAGGCTATATTAAAGGGTGGAGCAAGTGAGGTAGGAAGACTTGTTAAGAGCCTATTTCAATAGTGCAGGTGAATAGTAATCAAGGCCTGTGCTAGGGTGGCAGATGTGGGAAATAGAGAAGGAGATGCAGAGGTGGAATAAACATAATTTAATAACTTATTGGATGTGAGCAGCAAGGCAGAGGGAAGAGTAATAGATAACACAAGATTTCTAACATGGGAGGCTGGATAAATAGTGGTACCATTGACAGAAAGAATGAAGTCAGAGGGAGGAGTAGATTTAAGGAGAAAGATAACAGACTCAGGCTTTGACATGTCAAGGCTGAGATGCCAAAGAGACATCTGAGTAGCTCTGTCCATGGGCAGTTGGAGATTCAGGTCTGGAGCTCTGAAGAGTGGTGAAATTGGGGATTGCAATTTGGGGTCATGAACAGATTGGGGATTGTTTAATCACTCCCAGCATTTATAAACAGCTTCCTATGTATCAGGTTCTGCACTAAGCGCAGGGAGCCCCAATATAAGAGAGTTTAGTTCCTGCTCTCTAGCAGTTTATATCCAAATAGGAGAAGATTACATAGACAGAGGAATAGTGGCCAGAGAAGAAAGTTTTAGTCTGAGGAGTCATAAAGATATGGAGCTGATCCACAGAGCAATCAATTGACATAATTTTTCATGAAGCAATGGTAATTTTTACTTGATTACTTTGTCCAGAGCAGTATTGGCAAGCTGAAGGCAGGGGATATGAGTATTATGTCTAGAAGATGCCAAGGAGGTATGGTCAGTGGCTGGTCCAGCTAGATATGGTGAATTTCCACCAATAAGGACATTATTGTCCTGCAGTAGGAGCTAGAGGGTGGAGAGGTTACAGTGTCAGAGTGGTCTGGAATAAGAATGATGGTGAAGCAAAGAAGATACTATGAGCAGAGATTAGAAAAGAGCCAAGGGTAGGACCTTGGGGAACACCCATTTTAAGAGATCAAGAAGAGGATAAGGAGCTAGTAGAGGAGAAAGGAAGACTGGTTGAAGAATTAGGAGAACCAGGAGAATAAGGTCTAAAACCAAACAAAAGAAGAGAGGATATCTGATAGTATGAACAATTTTTTAAAAATCAAATATCATAAAAACACTAAAGAGGATGAGAACTGAAACAAAAGCCATTAGATAGGTTAACAGGTCATTGGTGGTATTTGGGATAATAGTTTTAGTAAAGTGGTAAGGAGAAGTTTGGTTATATGAGGCTAAGTCAAGGTGAAGGTAAGGAAATGAAGATGTTCAGTGTAGCCAACTACTTTAAGAAGTTTAGTAGTGAAATGGGAGGTGAAGTCATAGCTCAATTGGATAGAAAATTGAGGGAACACTTTCTTAGGAGCTGAGCATACATATAAGGAAAGATCTTGTGGAGAAGGAAAGAATGAAGATAACTGGAACTGATTATATAATTATTAGAGCAAATGCTCAGAAGATAAGAGAGAATTAAATCAAGAGTTTGAGTACAGGTGATTAATAGCATTATCTCCTTTTTGTGAGAGGAAGGAAGAAAACAGGGAATGACAATGACAATTCTTTAGAAATGGAGCCTTGAAGACACTTATACTGAATAACTTCAAACTTCTCAGTAAAGTTTGAGGCTAATTAATCTTCTGTGTGAGCAGATGAGGGAGGTGATAGCAGAAAAGTTCTGGAAGTTGTAGTGAGAAGTGAGATAGATTTCCAAAAAAGAAAAGATCAGAAGGATGGCTATCCAACAGAAAGGACTTAGCTAAGGTTATGTTTTGTGGAAAAGTAGTAATCAATGAAGGGAGGGAGGGAGGGGAGAGAAGAGACAAATAAAACAAAAAAAAATAGATTCCTCTAGAGAAATTTAATTTGAACCAAGTGATGCTTTAAACATACTACTATCAATGGTCCAAATCTACCTAAAACCTTGTCCTCAAAATTTTAAAAGAATGGAATAGATATCCTTGATATAAGTCTCAATCACCCCAATTCATCTCCTTCTGCTGCCAGATGGGACTTCTTTCTTTTTAAAATTTTTTTATTTATTTAGTCAATTTAGAACATTATTCCTTGGTTACAAGAATCATATTATTTCTATCCCTCTCCTCCCCCCACCCTTCCCGTAGCAGATGTACAATTTCATTGGGTATTACATGTGTCCTTGATCAGAACCTATTTCCATGTTGTTGGTGTTTGCATTAGGATGTTCATTTAGAGTCTACATCCCCAGACATATCCCCATGACCCATGTATTCAAGCAGCTGCTTTTCTTCTGTGTTTCTACTCCCACAGTTTTTCCTCTGAATGTGGATAGTGTTTTTTCTTATAGATCCCTCCAAGTTGTTCAGGATCACTGCATTGCCACTAATGGAGAAGTCCATTACATTCGATTGTACCACAGTGTATTCATCTCTGTGTAGAATGTTCTCCTGGTTCTGTTCCTTTCACTCTGCATCAATTCCTGGAGGTTGTTCCAGTTCCCATGGAATTCCTCCAGCATATTATTCCTTTGAGCACAATAGTATTCCATCACCAATATATACCACAATTTGTTCAGTCATTCCCCAATTGAAGGGCATCCCCTCATTTTCCAGTTTTTTGCCACCACAAAGAGCGCAGCTATGAGTATTCTTGTACAAGTCTTTTCCCTTATTATCTCTTTGGGGTACAAACCTAGCAGTGCTATGGCTGGATCAAAATGGGACTTATTTCTTGTCTTATTTGCTTATTCTTCTGGGTGTGTCTCAAAGCTCTTCTATCTTAATACTTCCAGGGTGTTGTAACTTAGCAATAGAACTGTGAAAGGAGGGAGTGGGTAAGAGAGAACTGAGGTTTAAGGAAACTTCCAACCCCTAGCAATGTACTATGGCCCCTTTGGCAAAACTCCTCCCTGCACTGTAGTTTATCACTTCCATTTATAGATAGGCGGACTAGTGTGTGATCCTCTGAGATTAACCTATAAGCCAACTTTCCCACTCCCTCATTTTTCCAGCTCTTAGCATAGTGTCTGGCACGTAGTAGGAGCTTAATAGATGCTAGTTGACTGATATGGATAGAAAACACAGAGATGAGGATTCTTTGAATTCTATCTGTGACTGTTACCAGCCTCAGGAATGCAGAGCAGTTGAGCTGTAGGGATGAGAAGGCAGTTGCTGCAAATAACCCTGACTACAACACCAACTTCTCTATGATGCTGGAATGGCTTTCAAGCAAGCACATAAAATTTGGAAGAAGGAAGACTTCTTTGTTCTGATTTAATGGTCAGACAATTGCGTTGCTGTGGCCAGGCTGGATGCCATTGAAGGAGGGAGGGTATATGCCAGGTAATCACTTTGTGGTTGAGTAATATCGTTGCAGAATTTTAATGTTCCTGGGAGTGTGATTATATTTATGTTCTTGGTATTAAGCATGTTTCAGGGGAAGTCATATGTGCTGGACTGAGCCACAGGCTATCTGAAGGTCTTGGGCACAGATATCACCAAAGTGTGGATTTAATAGTGATGAATCTGTGTCACAAGGTCAGTGATAGCTGTCCTTGATATTTTCGGTGCCCTTTTCTATTCTTTCAGTCTTGCCTGTGTTTGTAGGTGTGAAAATAAGTTTCTTTGAAATATTAACTTATTTGTGTATTTCAAAGAGTATGAAGTTATTTTACATTATTATAGAAGTAGGAAATAAGAAGCTAAGTGAGGGGATAAGGGGAGAGAAGAAATGAATAAACTAATAGAGGCTCTGGATAACCTGACCAAATAGAAAGGCTTCATTTAGGGATCCAGAAATGTTACATATGTCTGTGGTCCAAGGATCATCCTTGGTTTTTCCAGAGAATCTTATACAAGTCTGACCACAGTAAAATAGTTTAATACCTTCTATATAATTATAATGAATTTATGATCTTCATTGGTAGAGAGGGTGTCTATGTAACAAAATTGTAAAGTCTTGAAATATTATTGAGGTAACAATGCAATTAATAATAGTAATATTTTTGTTCACAGTTAATTTAAGGGACACACATAAAGTGCTCAAGACCTATGTCCAGTGTTTAGCAAAGTGTCTGGCATGTAGTAGGTGCCAAATAAATGCTTATTGACTGATCATAGATTAGGCACCTTTGAAGTATAATATAGCTATAAGTTCTTTGAAAGCAGAGACTGTCTCACAATATCTTCAGCACCTAGCACAGTGGCTGGAACATAGCAGACATTTACTAAATTCTTTCTGATAAAGATTCATTAAGATACTCTCTAAAGACATAGGCGCAAGAACACAGCAACACGGAACTCCTGATGACAACCTATACTTCCTGATTCCTTTGGTATTTCTCCTAGGTTTGTTTATGTTATTCAATTGTGATAATTTATTATAATTTATATTTTCCCTACTATATGTTCTTTGACCCACTCATTTTGTTCTTAATTTAAGAGAATTTATTCCCAAGTATTTCAGTCCTGCTTTCCCTTCCCTGCCCCATAGAAGGTATCACCCAACAACAAGATAAACATAAACAAATTTTGTCTTTTGTGTTTCTGTTTTTGAGTTCATTCTCTAGTAGTGGGCATTCACTCATTAGTTATTCTTCCAATATCAGTCGTAGAGCTTTATAGAATGATCTCTTCATTCTATTTACTTCAGTTTTCATTATTTCATTTCAAATTAACCTACTCACTGATTCTTATGGCACAGCAGTATTCCATCACAACCATATACCACAAATTTTCCAGGCATTCCCCAACTGATGGAGATCCTCTCGATTTCCAGTTCTTCACCACCAGAAAGACAGCTGACATAAATATCTTGGAATATATGGGTTGTTTTTCTTTTCCCCTGATTTCCTTGGGAAAGAGACCTAGCAATGTTATCGTTGTGACCCATTCATTCTTTAGCCGTATATTATTCAAAGTCTATTTATGTGAATCTCTTCAAATTTATCTTCTTGATTATAATTTCTATTATATTGCCTAAAAAGGATATTAATATTTATGACTTCACCTATTTGTGATTTCTTCATATCCTTACTATTGATCCACTTTTATAAAGTTGACTTGCAAAGCTAAAAAATGTATATGTCCTTTATGCTTTCCATTCAATAACTGCCAATGATTTAGCATATCTAATTTTTCTAAAATTCTATTCAGGTCTTAATTCTTTTTATCTTTCTGTTAGATATGTTTAGTGATGAAAAGACACATAATAGGTATACTATATAAATGTTTACATAAATATAAACTATTATTATTATCCAAAAAATGTCTGCCTCTTCCAAACTCTCAAAGCACTTTGTTTGAAACTCTTATGTAGTCATTAAATCTTATTCTATATCATATTATTTGTGTTAACATCTCATCTCCCTTTGTAGGACTAAAATTCCTTTTGAGAAGGGAATATCTTTGTATTCCCCTAAGTGCTTAGTATAGTACCTTGCCTGTTAATGCTCATTGAATGGTGAGAGGCAACACAGCATAGAGCTGGTCTCAGAATTAGGAAGATCTGAGTTCAAGAGCTGTCTGACACCTTGTCAAATAACTCTGAGCAAGGCACTTAACTCCTTACATCATCCAACCATCTCCTTGAAGCTCCCTAAATTATAATCTCTAAGACTATAAGTTCCAAAGAAGTTGTTAACCCAAATCAGTAGTCTCATCATCCAAGAGATCTTTGTATTAATGATATCATAGGTCTAGTCCCTATTCCTATGAATGAATAATGAAGGTAGGAAGGAAATAAGCAAGTATGCCAAGTGATTTACAAATATTATCTTATATGATCTTTACAACCCTGAGAGGTAGGTGCTATTATTATCCTCATTTTATAGTTGAGGGAACTGAGGCAGACAGGTTATTTATACAAGGTTACACACCTAGTATCTGAGGCTAGATTATAATTCTTTGTGACTCAAGCTTCAGTGTTCTCTCTACTAAACCATTTAGCTGACCATTTCTACTTACTATTTGTAGTTATTATATATGGGGTAGTAAGTAAAACATAGAAAAATCAAAATGAATCCTATTGGAAATTAAAATATATTATGAGGAGGTATATAAAATATAATCAATTCTGGAAGCAAATCTATTTCTTTTTTTCTAATTTAATTTTTGTTACTTTACAATTTTTTTCTCTTCCTCTCACCCCCCTCATCATGGCTTGTGTGTTGGTGGGGGACCCTTGTAACAATTAATTAAAGTCAACTAAAATGAATTCCAGCATTTTCCATGTCCAAAATAGATGTTCATTCTGTAGTCTGAGTCTATTACTTCTCTGTCAGGAATTAGATGTTCCATCATTAGTCCTCTGGAATTATAGATGGTCATTGAATTATTTTAAGTATTTAAATCTTTCAAAAATTGAGAAATACATTTCTAAGTTGAAGAAATTTAATGACATATACCATGACAATTTGGTCACCATTGAGGTAATATATCTTCTCTTCTATCCCTATACCATCATTCCCTATCAATCCACCTCCCCAACCTCCCACCAATAACATAGGATAATGTTGAATGGAAATTACCAGTTTGTAGTGGAGAAAGAAAAGAAATCTGGTCAAATTATTTTCCTAGACAATGTCCAGCCAATCCTCATAATTTCAAAGATCTTTAGTGAATGGAATAGTAGCTGTGTAATTCGTTTGGATTGTTTCAATAAAGTTTTAGCTCAAAAAGGAATACTTAATCACATCTTTAAATCATGATCAAAAGCAGCATTTTAGTAAAGTGTTTCCAGGGAAGAATTAAAGATGACAATTAATGGCATAAAAACTAAAATTTCCAGATTTCCTTGCATTTGTTCAAAGCTTATATTTGCTACCTGGGGTGTGCCATAAAAATGATTAATTTTTACATTTTAAACACAATTTATTTTTGTCATGATTATTTGGAGGAGTTAATATGTAGATGAGAAAGTCTAAATGAAGGGATGCAGAAAGAGTTCATTTGCTAGGTCAAGGGATAAACATATACAGATAGTCTTCCTATATGACCTATGACCAAGAGGACCATTTTTATTTCTTTTTTTCTTTTAAATTACACCCATTACATAAGGAAGTTTTATTCTGTGGGAGCTCAAGGTCCTGGAATGTGACACAAAGCTTTCTAATCAAGATGGCAGCATTGCATGCTGGGACCTGAGGGAAGAGAACTCTGGTCCTCTTTCCATATGAAAGGTGGAGGTGGTTGCAATCACATTACCTTGTTATTATGCAAAGAGTTTGATACCTATACTTTGTGGGCACAGAACTAGATTTAGTCAATTAATCTGGCTAAAGATGCAAGGCTTTGGTAGGCAACAAAACTGTCATCTCTAACCAACAAATCCTCCCTGTTACCACACCACCAGATCAGGAAATAGAACTGTTAAAGCTCAGGTTTTTAATTACTTCTTGAAGGTGTGTGATCAATGATTCATTGGTAGTTCTTGGCAAAATCCCTGAGAATACTGAACTTAAGCTAAATTCACTGGCAAATTACACAGGACGCAAAACCTTCTTGGAAATCTGAATGACTTAAAGAGCAGGAGGTGTATTTCTATTTCTCTAAGAGGGTCGGACTCCACCACTAAAGGGAATACTTAATTTAAAGAGCTATAACTGAATTTATTTTGCAGTATATAACTGGAGAAAGTTCCTCTCTCCCCCTCTCCCATTTAAAGACAGAAAAAGAAGAGGATAGAATCAATGGAAATTATAGGAGGGAAAATTTTGGCTCAGTCAAATAGATAACTTTCTAACGACTGGTGCCCAGTGGGCATTGTCCATTCATTTTCATTGGTGTCTAATTTTCAGACCTCATTTTGGGGGGTTTTCTTGCCCAAAGTGCTGGAGTGGTTTGCCATTTCCTTCTCTAGCTCGTTTTTACAGGAGAGGAAACTCCTTAAATGATTTGTCCAGGGTCAACCAATCAGGAAGTTTCTGAAGCTGGATTTGAACTTGATTCTAAGCTTGGTGCTCTTCTGTTGTGCCACCTAACTACTGTGGTAGCAGTAGTAGTAATGATGATGATAATGATAATGATTACTGACATTTTAAGGTTTACAAAGCACTATTCATGAATTTTTTTCATTTAATTCTCATAACTACCCTGTCAAGTAAGCACCATTATTATCTTCATTTTACAAGGTAAGTAACTATGGTTAAGAGCTTAAGTGACTTGCTCAGGGTCACACACAAAATAAATACATGAAGTGGGATTTGATCTGAAATCTTCCTCTTCTGATCCTAAGCCTCACAAGCTATGTATTATGTGCTTTCAGTGCTAGAGCAGAGACTATATGACCATTTGGAAAGCTCTAAATGGGAGACTGCACTGGGTTGGAGGTTGAGCTAGATACCCTCTGTGATCTCTGCAAACTCCGTGATTCTATAATTGTAGCAGTCAAATGAAGAAGCAGCTTGTTCACAGCTGAACACCTAGGGCAGAGCCAGAAATAAAACCTAGATCTCTTGTCTAGTAATCAATTCAGTGCTCTATCAATCTTATCAGCTATCCACTCTGGGCCTCACCTTCTTTAATACATAACATTCCAAGGCTCATTGGCCCTGTGCTCTCCAGGGAGGGAAGGTTGAGGGGCAGGGAAAAAAAACCCAACAAAAAACAAAAAACAAGCTTATGCTGAAATGAAACGTCTTCAGAAACAGAAACATATCTTGGAGATTCATCTCCCAGAATTACAGCCACATTTTTACTCGTGCTTGTTTTTATCAGAAGCAGACAGCTATCTCTTTTCTTAGGAGGAAAATGCACTAGAACATTTCCCTGTAACATATCATGGATTGCTCATCAAGACTGCATGATGGCAGGCGTTGGTAATGAATCTGTGTAAGCACAATACATTCCTCTCTTTAAAGTCCCCCTTAGAATAGCTACAAAGAAAGAGGGTTTTTTTCCTCCTCAATCTGATCAGTTTCCTTCCTGAAAAGTTTTCACCTGCCTTCTCCCATTTACCAATGCCAAAACATTATTACATGTGATATCAAAGAGTGCATACGGTACCAACACCCTGCACATTTCAAGATCTTACTTAGCCTGTGTCCATTTATTTTGGACCTAGACTATTCTCTTTGAGACATCTGGGTCCATTCTAATTCATGTGAGTCCTCATTTGAAGCCACTTATATTAGGACTTAGTCATGCATTCCATAAAAAGTTTTATTACAGTAGGGCTAGCTGAGATTAAATCATGAGCCTCGATCTTTAAGGCAGGAGGATCCACCCAGCAAGTATTAATAAATATCGAATACTTGTAGAATACTATATTTTATATCCATTCCCATGTAGAAATAAAATGTGTATGTATATATGTTAATGATATATAATATACTATTATATACTTATTTTAAAACATATGTACATTATACATACATATAAATATACAATAAACCCTATATACACATTACATGTATACACAGATATTGTATGCATGTGTGAGGTTTTAAATATATAAATGTACATATATACTATATAAATATATAATAAAAATCTATATAGACCCTTTATATACGTGTATATGCATATACACACATTATTAGATATATACACATAAATATATAATAAAAACTTATATATATACATACATAGATATTGTATATATTGTGATATTTTAAATATATAGAAATGTATATATACTATATAAATATATAATAAAAATCTATATAGACCCTTTATATACATGTATATGCATATATGTATACATTATTAGATATATACACATAAATATATAATAAAAACCTATATATATACATATACATAGATATTGTATATATTGTGAGATTTTAAATATATACTATATAATTATATAATAAAAATCTATATACATACATTACACACACACATACATTTCCCACATGTGTGCATGTATATATTGACACACTATATATACACATATAAATATATAATAAAAGCCTATATATACAGACATTTAAATATATGTGAGGTTTTAACTATATACAAATGTATGTATATATGCACATACATTTATACATAAATATATAATGTATATATAATACATTTATATATAATTTATAATAAATATATGTATACATTATACATACATATTTACCTATTTTATTTATATGAGATTTTAAATATATACAAATATATATGCACATATATTATCTATTCATATATATAAAACCATTTTACACATTTTTTAGTTGCTCTTCCAAAGCAATCTTGTTTCAACAGGATAAAAATGAAAACAGTAACTGTCATTTATTTATATCAGCTTTAAAGTTCGTAGCTCAACTCTCTATATAAATTCACATTTGAACCTTGAAAAGCCTTCCTACAGATGTCATTATCCCCATTTTACAAATGGGAAAACTGAATTGGAGAGAGGTTAAGTTGACTTGCTCAAGGTCAACAGATAGTAAATGTCAGAGGCAAGTCTGTGAGAAAGATTTGTTTGATGCCTGGGAGATAATGGGGCCTTGAACAAATTCCCTACCGCAGCATATTCCTAGTATATTCCTTTGAGTAAACTTTTGAGAGTTAGTTTGGGGAAAAAAAAAAGAAGAAATCAGTTAGTGAGAGAATTATGGAGAAGCCTAAATGCCAAAGGAGTTTGAAAAGAGGATAGACTGTAAAGTATATGAAAAAAAAAAACAAAGAGAGAGAGATTGGTGATATGTCAGAGGGCAGTAAAACAAAGAGGGAATTATCTGTTCAAATTTGGTGAACATCAAGAGAGAAGTTCGGGAGATCTAGAAGCAGAGAAGGAAGACTGGGAAAAGAGCCAAGATTCGATGGATAAGAGTCAAGAGCACAGGCAAAAGAGCTGAGGAGCTGCCTGCAAGCAAAAGCAACTTGAGGAGGAGGATGAAAAAAAGCGAGGCCAAATTAAAGTTTGAAGTTTAACCCAAAGAATAATCCGAACATATTGCTGGGATATAAAACAAAGGTGAATGGCAGATAAGCCTATTAATGGAAGATTCATGGAGGTTTCTGCATTTTATGTTTTGATGCTAATCTTGAGTTGATGATTCACCAGAAAACCGCAATGAAAAAAATGTAGTTATTCAACATATAGAAAAATTAATCTTTTTTAACTCAATGAAAGAATTTTCCTCTTTAAAAGCTCACTTTTCGTCACTTGGAACAAGTAAAGTGCTATTTTCGGTAGCTTTTTCCTATTTGAAATATGACATTTTAAGTTTTACAAAATGGTCCTAATGCAAGATGGGGAATGAAAGTGAATAAACATTTAAATAGTCCTTATTATGTGCCAGGCACTGTAATATTATCACATTTGATCCTCATAGCAAGCCTGTAAAGTAGGTGCTGTTATCCCCATAATTCAATTGAGAAAACTGAGACAAACAACAGTGACTTGCCTAGAGTCACACAGTGAGTCTGAAGCCAAATTTGAAGTCAGGTCTTTTGGATTCTGGGCAGCCAAGCGGCACAGTATAGAGAACACTGGATTTGGAATCTTCCTAGTTAAAATCTGACCTCAGACACTTACTAGCTGGACAAGTCATTTAACTCTATTTGCCTTAGTTTCCCCATATGTAAAATGAGATGGAGAAGGAAATGGCAAGCCACTTGAGTATCTCTGCTGAGAAAATCCCAAATGGGATACGAAGAGTCAGGCATGATTGAAATGATCCAACAACAACAAATTCCAGAGTCCAGGGCCAGCTCTTTATCCATTGCACCACATAGTTGCCTATAATTACATTTAATATCATTATCAACACCTTGAATTATTTCATTGTTATTTAAATTATGTAAAGCAAATATTTTAAACTGTTAGTGTCTCTTCCCCACGCTTTCCATTTTATGTCTCCTCCTTTTCAAATGAAACTGTATTCAAATCATGGTGAATATGAATGACTAAAACTAATTCATGCTAGTGTGCCATAGTTAAAACATAATTATATGACTGAATGACTATAGTATTTCCCATTGTTAGCATAAATACATTACAAAATTACCAACACTTCTCTCCTTTCCATCTCCCAGGGCCCAATTTTATTTTAACTCTAAAGTTACACATTTTTATTTTCCAACAAGACAACTTTTTTTTTTAATCTATATGGAACAACTGACTAGTTAGATGGTTTTTTCCTTTTTGAATTATTGACTTTTTGAGTGTCTGACAACTCAGTTTGTTCCCATTAAATGCATAGTCTATGTAACTATTTTAAATTATATTTCCACTTTTTAAAAAGTCATATTTTTTAAAAATTCAATATGCTTGGCAATTTTGTTGGGATACCTGAGCAAATAAGAAATTGAACTCAAATGTTGTTTTTTCCCCCAGTTGACTATATGAAAAAATCATACCTGTCATTTGAAATTTCTAGTATTTAAGTTCATTCTTCTTGGGTGTATCTCCTAAAAGATCTTGGCTCAGGTGCTCCTCCTGAAATGAAGACCCTGATGTAACATCAATTTCCTTTGGGTCAAACTCCCAAATTTTGGTGTTCTGTCTTTTTATGCTTGATAGTGATGGACACTTTAATGAAATCCAACTGGATGAAATTCCACAGTCCAACTTGATGGCTCTTTCCAGGTGTTCTTAATAAGGGTAGGGAAGAAGGAGCTGGAAGTCTACCTCCACATATCAACTGAATGAGGGAGGAAAAAACTCTACTGGAAGGTAGCAACAAAAACAAAAATCTTTCAGTGTCTTTACCCTAACTATATAATCCTGTGATTCTAGGATTAGGTTTAAGGGTGACCAGTAAAATCTTTTGAGCTCCCATAACAAGGACTTGTAATTGAGCTTACTTAAACACAAGGGAAGGTATTAATTTCTTCTTTTGCCCTAGATAGCACCCATGCTAAGTCTGTTTTTCTTTGTTGTTATTTTTCTGTTCAGAATATCATTCTACACACACACACACACACACACACACACACACACACACACACACACACACACACCACCAACACCACCCCACACCCTCCGTACTTTTTTCCTGTATCTTTTAACTTTTGAGATTCAGGTTTTCTTTTATCTTGATGGCACAAGGGAGAATGAACCCCTTCAATTGGCATGTTGTCAAGCAGTGGGTCAAAAAATGAGTAACTTCAATAGAGGCTCTACATAGGCACCTTCTGGGTGTATTTGGTCACTTGAAAATATTTATTCTCCCTCTTCCTCAGATAAAACTGGATTCTAATTTTGCTAGACTTTCACTCTCTAGTTTCTTTCAATTGACATCTTTCCTTTACACCCCCAACTCTGATTGCTTCTCTGATTGCTCTAGCTAGAATTAACCTCCCCTTCCTCTTATTTCTAAGCATTTTGGACCATTCTTTCAATTTATTCTAATCGTAATCAGATTTGTTGTATTATAAATATTAAATTATAGAATTCTTTAGGGGAGAGAGGATTTTGTCTTTTCCTCCCTAATGCCTAGATCAGTAACTTGGGAACAGGTGGTGCTTAATAAATGCTTCTTTGCATTCTATTGCAATGAATTCTGTTTAGAACTTAAAAGTTACCTTCAAGCTATATTTAGGCTGGGGAACTATCTTTGTGTAAACTTTTTTGATCCATCTGGGAAAGAATATAACCTCCCACTAACCTGCAGTAATACTTAATTTCACTCGGGCATCCTTTGTCTGCATACTTAAATGGGCACATCTGCCTACATCAAACATTTATCAATGTATTTACAACTTTGAAGCTCAAATCATACTGGGCTTGCTTGACAGGATATCAATGCCCAGAGGCCCCCTCTGCCATAATTTTCAAGGAAAAAGGGGGTGTTGGATTCCAGGAATGTGCAGAAGAGGAGTACACTACCCTCAGAGGGAAGATCTGTGAGAAGGCAATCAAGATTCTGTATTAGATTAGTCAGAAGTTTTAAATTCTGACCTGAGTGCTGTCACTCTTGTTCCTAAAGTTGCCCTAGGCAGTTTGTTTTATCTATATATCTCTTTCTTCCCTTATAAAAGTAAAATAATATTGACCTCCCTCACAAGGGGGTTATGAGGATTAGATAAATCGTATTTAGAAAGTGTCTCCAGTACTCAAAAATACATATTTGTTCATTTTTTAAATGAATTTGCCCCTCACAATCAGACCAGTAACATGGATCATAAGAGACTCATTGAACTAGTTTGTATATGTATGTGTGAACCTAGATGTAGATTATAGTCCAAACATAAGTTTTATTACATGAACTAGATGTGCAATCTCATGTCACTTAACCTCTCCATCTCCTAGTCTCTAAAATGAAGGGCTGGATTAAAAAGTTCCTTCCAGTTCTAACATTGTATAAGTCCTTGAGCTCATTTACCTAGACTCATAGTAATCCAGCTAACAGGGTAAAATTCATTTCCCCCTTTCTGGATAGAAAAGGAGATGCTGAATATGAAGGTCATAGGCTCAGAAGATCTCAAGGAACCTTAGAGACCCTTTACCCAACCCTCCCCACCCCATTCCACAAATAAGGAGATGGAGATCAAGAGAGTTTAGAACACTCCCAAGGCCACATAGGTAGTAACAGAGGTAGGTTTCAAATTTTAGTCTTCTTTCCACTACCCATGTAGTTAAATTCCCACTTCTAAGTCGAGAAAAATGGGGCAGGGATAGAGAAACAGCCTAAATTTCCTTTTACTTACATGCTAGCAAAAATAGAATTTGAGAAGTTTTGCATGGCTCCCTAAAAGACTACCATAAAGTATGGCAGTTTTGTATTTTCATCATTCCATTGTATCAGTATGGGATGTTACAAAAACAGTGCCACATGGCAAATATCACAGAGGCATGTGAGAATGTCCTTCTGTGATCTTATGACTCTTTGTGACTCCATCTACTAATGAATGAGCTTTCAAGATTGAGGACTACTGACCTCTAGGTCACAGTGAAAGAATGAGAAATGTACAATTCTTAGCAGTAATCTCAACTGAACTACTGTTTCACAGAGCTCTGGGTAGAGGCAAAATGCTTATTAATTCAGTCAGTATTTGGGCATCACACAAAGCTTGTAGGATTAGGGACTCATTGTTCACAACCTTGAGCAATTCATTTGTTCTCATATCTGGAGTGATCTATTTGGAAAGCTAAATTAAGGAAAAAGTTTTTCAATCTTAATGGAAACTCAAGCACCGCGTTCCAAAGGATTATTTCATGCTTAAATAAATGATAAAAGGATAACTAAATGAAATAACTTTTGGTTACCCATTCAATATAATTTCTTTTTCATAGATTGATATTTTTGTTCAGGCAAAAAAAGAAATGTTGGAGGGAATAGAAGGATTTTATGGGCCAGCTTACTGTGGTTAAAAAAAAAAAAGACAGGCATGATTGCATTCTATCATGTCAGTGATCCATGGATAATGGGTCACTGGGGGATTTAAGAACTGTATCTTTCAGTTCATGCCAGAGAGGTATATCAGTGTGCAATGATGTGAACTAGAGTATGACACACCTTGAAGCATCCTCCAAACCCTTGAGGCAGTCTTCAGACAGATGGTTAGGAGACTAAAGGTTGTCAGTTGACAATGAGAGCGTTTTGTAAACAATTTCAAAAACAGAATTACTTCCCTATTTTCTCATCAATTAATCCTTAGTCATTAAATTTCTTTTTCTTTTTATGTCAATAACTCCCATGATGGTGAGTGAGGCTAGGGGTGGGTGAAAGATGTAAACATATTGATCTTTTATGAAGAAAGTCATAGTTAACTAATATTCTCCTAGGGGTTCCTTAACATATAAATTGTCTTTGAACCACAGACTATGTGATAATACAATGTAGACATCACCTTCTAAATGGTATTAATTCATATTAAGTTAACATACCTTTATTTTGTAAGAGGCAGAAAAGGAGGTACATGGCTTTTGATTTATCCAATACATCAGATATTATTCAAGGAATAAATATGATACCAAAGGAAAAACATAAATTGCCACATTCTTTGTTATAGTCACAAGAAAATTAGAAGTACATCATAATAGAAATTTCTTATTTTAGAACTTGTAGTATGCTTAAGCTCTTAAGGACAAAATAAAATTTACATATATTCTTATTCATGCCATCTGAATGCTCTTGACAAAGAATTCTAGTCAAGAGCCATTTGGTGACATTCACTTCAATGAACAAACAGCAATGAGATTCTTTGATACTTTTGGTGATTTTCTCACTTTAAACCTTCACATTCCTCTTCTTTTCTTGCTACTGTAAATTGGTGGATGGTAAGAGGTCAAGAGGACAAAGGAACAAAGAAAGAGGGATAAAGATCTTTGAATTAGTTGGAGAAAAATTAAAATTTGGGACAGTGTTACTATTAGAAAGGTCTACACCAGAGAGGTAAAGAAAGGGGGATTAAGAATAAAATAGAAGGCAATTTCACAGGCTTCAAGAAGAGTGAGTATATACAGATTGAGGTAAAGTAGATCTAGACTTCTTTTGTACATATACACATTGGTACACAGTAAATGATGGATAAATGAATAGAAAAATGGCAAAGGGTAGAGAGTTACTGGAACACTGAAAGAGGAAAAAACAGAATCAGAATAAATACTAAGAGTTCAAATTTAGAAAAGATAGGAAAACAGGACCCAGGGAGGGGAAGAATTTAAATGAAGAATAAGCCAAAATGGAAAACTAGAAAATTAAGGTGAAACTAAAGAACTTATATGCAAAGGAAAAAGGAGAATAAACAGATTAGTAGAAGACAAGGGACAGAATATTAGGAAACAAAAATATTTACTAAATCAAACATGGGTATTGAATATTCTAAAATTTTTAAAAATTGGCATAGGAAAATAAGACTAGGGGGTAAAAGATAAATGACAAGATGATCAATAAGGAAAAGAAGTAGAGAACAACTAGAAAGATGTCAGATTGTCAACGTTTCATCACTCTGGTCCTCCACAACCTTCATTAGTTATCATTATTTGCAAATGTGACAATAAGTAACAAGGAACATTTCTGAAAGAAAAGTTGGAAAATGCACTAAGCTCTCCATCATACTGACCAATAAAAAACATGTGGTGGTATAATGATGCTAAATAGGAGTTAATAAAAGCATCATATTTAGATAGCGTTTCATAATTTTGTCAATTCATCTCCTCTTTCCCAAGTATTCTTTATTTAAGCCAATGTTAAAAACTAGCTTCTATTCCTAGCCTAGTAACTTAGTATTTTTAAAAAGTTTGTAGATATTTGATCTATAAAGGGGATCAGCTAAATGCTTAGAGAGTTTATTTTGTTTAGCAACCAGCACCTCCAAAGGAAATTTGAGGAGTATTCTGCAGCTCTAAGATCAGAACAACATTAGCTGTATGTCAGCAAGAAAGGAAGATATCTCCCACAAGTCTATGATAACATTCATCTATGGAATTACAGAAGGCACTCTGAGTAAGTGCTCTGGATTTTATCCATGATGAGATTTTGGCCAGTCCATCAATTTGTATTAGGTTTTGGGTTAGGTAGAGTGGTTGATCTGCTGGCTGGTTGGCAGTTTCTGTTTTTCTTGAGTGAAATATGTATTACTTTTAATTTAATGCTCTTTTAACCATTAATTCTCCTTACCTTTCCAGGGCATTAGATTTGGCTAAAAGCTTTTGCAAATCAACCAATCAGCAAACATAAATTAAGTGTTTACTATGTACCAGGCACTGGGGATACAAATGCAAGGAATGGACCTTCCTGCAAGTGCTTTACATTCTAATGGGAGAAACAAAATACATATATAAGTATATAGAGAATAAATAGAAAGAGAGTAATTACTAAAGCAATAAACACAAGGTAGTTTGGGGGAAGGGTGTTAGTGGTTGAGGAAGCAAGAAAGGTTTCATATAAAAAGTGGTGTTTGAACTGCATCTGGAAAAAAGAGGGGAATTCTCTGAGGTGGGGTTGAGGAGGAAGTTCTAAGTATGAGGGATAATCAATGAAATGATACAGATGGGGAATGTAGTGTCTTATGTGACAAATAGAGAGAAAGCCATTTTGACTGGATAATTTAGAATAGAAATCATTGTTATTATTATTACCACAAGGAGGCATAATGACACATTGGACAGAAAACTAGCCTTGGAATCAGAAAGATATGGGCTTAAGGACTGCTTCTGATACATTCTGGTAGTGTGACCTTAGACTAATTATTTACCTTGCATCACCAGGTAAGTGTTTTAAGACTATAAATTAGAAAGAAGGTGACAATTTATCTTGGTAAAGGAAGTTTTTTATTTAGAAGTCTCTACACCAAAGAAATTATAAGTATGGACTAAAAGTCCTGAGTGGAACCATATTGACTCATCTTTTTAGAGTGATAACTAAAAATGCATTGAAGTGCATTGAAAAATACCTCTTAGCAGCATTTGTATAATCAAGAAGGGTTCTGACCTTAAAAAAGACAAAAACAAACCTCTTACTTTCTGTCCTAGAATCAATACTGTATATATTGATTCTAGAACAGAAAGTATATTGATTCTAAGGCAGAAGGGAGGGTGTTAAATGATTTTTCCAGGGTCACAGAGCTAGGAAGTGTTTGAGGCCAGTTACTGATCATTTGAAATGACATCATTTGCAGTTACACCAAATGAAATTTGAATTCACAGGTCAGGAATGCTAACAAATCTCTTGAAAATTGTGACAAATATGGAATAGGGCCCAGTGACATTTCTCACATATATGTAGCTAGTACAATGATTCAGGAGTGGATTATAGGAGGGAGTGTCAAGAAAATAATGCAGTCAACAAATTTCAAAACTTGGACTCATCTGTGACTCTTCCCTTTCCACCATGTCCTATCAATTATCTAATTTTATCGATTCTGTTTCCACAGCAACTTTCTCATTAGTTCTCTACTCTCCATTCACTTTAGTTCAAACCTTCATAAATTCTTGCTTAGGCTATTGTAAAAACCTCTTAATCGGTCTCCTTGCTTCTAAACTCACTATTCTCTGATATTCTACCCAGTTGACAAAGTAATCTTCCCAAGGCACAGGAGCTCAAAAAAACTTTCAGAGTTTATTATTGCCTAGAAGATAAAAATTGTAAATATCTCCCTACAAGGCCATCCAAATCTGGCTCCCACCTTTATATCATATTTCACCAGCTCTATATTCCAGTCAAACATGACTACTGGCTGTTTCCCCAAACTTGAGTTTTCATCCTCTGAAATGCCACCCAGAAGTCTTGTCTTCTTTCAAGGGTCAAGTTAGGTACCATCTGTTCCATGAAATCTTCCCCAAATCCCCTCCTCACCTCCACCAATTAGTATTCCCCCCCTCTTCAATTTTCCCCATAAAGTACTTTCTGTGCATACAAATCTCCCACCCTGTAGAAGATAAATTCTTTAAGGTTAAGGATTGTTTCAGTTTTGTCATTGTATCTCTAGCACCTAGTATCATGTCTTCCACATAGTAAATGCTTAATAAATATTTACTGAGTTGTTCATTGAATTGAACTGAATTCAGCTATATCTAAGTCAAATGACTTTTTTTCTTCTTCAGTTTTGGTGAAGGAAATCTGGGAAAAGACAGAAAGCTTTTATTCTGCATTGAAACAAAAAAAGCAACGATTTAATTTTCCAAAGGTGAAATATCTAGGAAGACTTCAGAGTACATTTATTTCAAACTCCTTATTCAACAAAAGAAACTGGGGGCCAGAGATATTCTTTTTTTTTTTTTTTAATTTTTCTCAAGGCCAGGGAGATAGTAAGAGAATTGGAACTAGAAACTGAGGTTCTTATCTCCCAATTCAATGTGATTTGTTCCATAACACATTGCCTCCTTGCACCATATTATGCAAGGGTCTAATGCAGCATTATTTTTCTACACTCTTGATGACTAGGGAAGAACACTGAACTAGAATTTGGGAGGGATCCTATGATACAAAGGCCATGGAATATTAAGGTACCCTTAGGATACTGAGATCATGCAGAGGGTGCAGCAAATGTGGAAACAAATATTGGGCAATATAAAAAAAGTTTAATTTTGAAATGTAATTTTTGGAGAGAAATCCTTTGAAATGCTAAAGAGTAGCTGGAGCTTCAGAGACTGGGAATTGTGATTGTGTCTGAGGGATTCAATCTGTCTCAGGAATCTTTAAATATTTCTGGATCACTGAATACTCCAAATCCCCAGGAAAGTATCTTTGGACCTAGAAAGGCAGAAAAGGTCATGGACATGGAAATCAGTTTCTGCTGGAAATGATCACCTTTAAGGTAAGAGTTACAAGACTATATATTTCCTTAACTTTTCCCCTGGTTGCCCTTCCTCTTTCACTCCCACTTCCTGTCACTACTGTTATGCAGAATGGAAAGGAAGGGCTCCTCTGGCTATCTAGATATCCTTGAGCTGGGATAGAGACTTAGAGGATCTGCTTGTTGTTGGTAAAGGTCAAGGGGCATTCTCTGATAATTAGTCTGGACCCTGAGCAGTGGAACTGTGCACACAGGGCCAGAGTCAGGGATGGGTGGGGCAGTGGGCTCTGGGTGGAGAATGAAGGGGGTTGGAGGGGCAGTCCTCTCCT
Source organism: Monodelphis domestica (assembly GCF_027887165.1). Lineage (NCBI taxonomy): Eukaryota > Metazoa > Chordata > Mammalia > Didelphimorphia > Didelphidae > Monodelphis > Monodelphis domestica. Next base: position 172,239,214 of record NC_077229.1, read on the forward strand.
AGAAGTCCTCAAACTTTGTTCACCAAGAGAGAGCAGTTTCTGCATTCAGGAGAGCTTCCTAAGTGAAGTCAGTGCAAACAAAACCAGCTAAACACCTGTTCCATTCTACTAAATGTTATCACACACAAAATGGCAAACACAGAGACCATTTATTTATTTAAATAATGGAGTCTTTTATGCATTTCCCATGCTGGAGTTTGTGTATCTTGTAAGTGCATCTGTACATTCTGTGGAATGAAGGCTTTGTGGGCAGAAATGATGTTCAATAAATAGCAAGGCTTTCCTGGAGAAGAAAGACACACTCCTTGAATCTCTCAAAACAAGATGAAATAGTCATCTAGCATTTATCTCACCTACTGTGCACAGTTCCTATGTAAACATCTGATCCTAAAGGTAGCCTAGGATTACTAAAGGAATGAAAGAAAATATATTGAGTTCTGTCTGTGAGAAATTTACATTCTAGTTTCAACTTCCTGGACTCCTGGATTGCTATACATAAGGCCTGGTATTGCCCTGAATGGAGGGGAAGACACCATCAGAAAGAAAAGGAAGGGAGCAGGGAACATATCTATCCCATCTCTCTAATTAAGAAGCTACTCATTTCTTAGTTTTAGGAGCTACACCAAAATCTAGCTCCTGAGCCCAGGACTCAATCTTTGGTGGCCATCAGGCATCTTTCTTATATGTTTCCTTTCAATTTCCTGTAGTATTCCTACGACACATTATTCCCAAACAAAATGTTTTCCACCCAAATTCATACCTTGTACTTCAGAGTTGACATTGTACTAGTATTCCCCTCCCCCCCCCCAACCCTGGAGGAAGAAATGAATTATCTCCAAAGGTAATCAAGAAATTTGCCCTGTGCCTTATATGGGGCAACCAGTACTTTCTGGATTTTCCCAGTTGCCTGGGAGGAAACAAGAGCAGCTTGCCACTCCTAGAGTCTCTGTCTAGTGACTTGGCATCTTGGAAATATACCCAATCTTCTTGGTGGAGATAGGCCAAAACTGTATTAGAGAGAAGGTTGCGTACAACCTTGGTAGGGATTGTTAAAAACTTAAACACATACACACACACACACACACACACACACACATACACTGCTTCCTGTCCCCCATGACCTTCTTCACTTTTCTGGAAGCTGTACACCATTTCTCCTTTCTTTGGCAGTTGTCTTGAGGGGAAGGGCTTTTCCATTAGGGGCAGAATAAAGTCCCTGTCTGAGGTGATAAATGACAACAAACGGTCAAAGTCTAGTTGTTCAGAGAAGCTGCCCCATCAGAAGCTTTGACTTCAGGCCAAGGACTTTTGGAAGAGCTTGGTACTCACTTCCCATCTTTTTCTCCCTCCACCCCTCCTTCCTGCCCCACCTCAGTCTCAAAACAACAGACTTGCTGGAGAAGTCAGAAGAGTTGGTTCTTCTTGAGAGAGCCTCAGCTGAAAAATGTTTCCTTGCCTTAGAGTCACTGTCTGTCATCACTAACAAAAATAACAATATTGCTATGGAAGAAACAACATACTAGGCAAAGACAGAACTGAAGAGTGTGTGTGTGTGTGTGTGTGTGTGTGTGTTTGGAAGTGAGACCCACTGCTATTTTTCTTTTAGTATCTTTAGGAAAACAAATAAAAAATATAATACATTCATGTAATTTCCAAAAGCCACAGTACTATATGAAAAAGAGAAGATCTCCTACTAGGGGAGGGAGAGGGTTAATCCATCCAAAAGACTGAGAGGGGATGGGTTCATTTTCTTTAGTATGGAAATATTCTGATAATGACCACCACTAGCACCAACAACACCCCCAGCCTGCAAGGGGAAGCACAAGAGAAGTAACAAGGCATACTGCAGAAGAGTTGGAAAAAAAATGTTTTATTTTGAAATACAGTTCTTAAAGATAAATTTGACTTCTATTTTCCTTGTCCAGGTGCATTTGACAAGATATCCCCCCCCCAAAAAAAAACACAACTGCACAAACAAAAACCCCACGAAACCACGGAACAACCCCCCCTCACGACATTTATGTACAGAGCTCTAAAATGAGCTGTGAATATCTACAAGAGGCTAGCATACGCTCTTTGTGTGTAGGTGTGTGTGTGTGTCTGTGTGTCTGTGTGTGTGTGTGTGTGTGTGTCTGTGTGTCTGTGTGTCTGTGTCTGTATGGCTTTCTATCGTTTGAGTCCGCCAGAAGAGTTATTAGCTCCTTGGAGCTGCAGGTGCAGCTGCAGGGGGCGAATTAGGGTCGGTCGGGGACAGGTCGGCCCGAGGAGGGCCTGGCAGGGGGAACCAAGCAGGAATGGGGAGAGGGACCAGATGCTTGGCTTCTCTAGAAGTCCTGCCGCGGGGTGTGGGTCAGGCTGTGCCGCCGCAGATCACAGTTTCGCCTGAACACTTTGCCGCACTGCTCGCAGTTGTAGGGCTTGATGTCTGTATGGGTGAGAAGGTGAGTTTTCAGATTACTTCTCTGATTAAAGGTTCTTCCACATGTGGGGCATTTGTGTGGAGATTCCTGTTCAGATGTGAAGCAAGCAAAGGATTAATCCTTCACACCACCACTGTGCCCTTCTCTTATCTGCAGTACTAACATTACACAACCACACATAACAACAACGTTCTCCCCTCCCCTCCCCCTTCTACCTCCCACCCTGAGGCAACTGGAATGAATTTTTTGGGGAGAGGGGGGAGTCCGCATAAACAGATCTGCCCTATTCAATGCTCCAGCCGGGAACACACACAGGCGCCCTCCCGGTACATGCCTGACATACTGTCAGCGCTAATAACTGCACGGGTACATCCCTGAAAGTTCGAATCTGTGATTTTCAGCTCCTTACATGTCATCACAGAGTCAGACACAGCAAGAAAAGGGGCTGAAAGGATGGGGCTGGGGGAGTTCTAATCTTCGATTTAAGGTATTCCTTTCTTCAGGTTAGCAGAGACCCTCTGTGCTAGACAGATCAACCACTATTGGTGATCAATGCAAGAGATTCTCCTACAAGGGAAAAAAGAGTCTAGAATCGCCTGTGTAGACAAGACTTCTCTGCTGCCTGCTTTTTCTAAAACTACTTCGGGTTGCGCCACAAGCACAAAATCCTTCCATTCAAAATGGGACATGGGATAGGAAAAAGGATAAGGAGAACAAATAGTGGCGTCTACTGCTGCTAATTAGGAGGAATTAAATTCGGAATGGGACTTTTATAGCTCTTTCTTAGAACTAGAAATACTTGGAAAATAAAGAGGAGGAAGAACAATCATTCTCCTCCTAGAAAACCAGTAGAGACAAAAAAAGCACCTCTTCAGTCGGAGCAAATATGAATTCAGACTTTAAACAGCTATGAGAAATTGAAATAAAAGTTTTTTAGATAAGGAAACGAGCTTACCTGCATGTGTAAAGTTTTGTGAACCGCCAGAGTTCTAGACTGACAAAATCCTTTCCCACATTCCTGACATTTGAAGGGTTTTTCTTTGGAATGGATATACCTGAAAATTGATATAAGGATTTAGTTAAATGGCGTGGATGAACGTTATCACCTCCCAGAAGTATTCATGGATAATAACTTAAAGAACGCGGGAGGACAAGAGGAAATTGGCTCTTTTTTCTTTTTTTCTTTAGATTCTCCCCCCCCCCCCCCCCCTTCCCTGTACAATTCTGTTTATGGTTAACCTCATGTAACAACAGACTCTTCAAACCAGGCACTGAGCCCGCTTATCTACACTTGATCGCCCTCTCTGGTGGTGTTTAGGTCCGAGATCTCGCAAAAAAGAGTGGAGTAAGCACTTCTCTGGTCTCTACGACTAGGTTTTTACCCGGTACTTAAACTGGTCAAATCAGGACGTAATAGCAAGGCTGAGTTAGCCGGGAACCCACTTCGACAAATCTATTAACAGTCGGGGAGAAGAGGTTTTGCAACCTCCCAGCTGTGGGTTTGGGAGAATCCTCAAGGAATTCTGATCTCTATTCTGGAGGGGGCATGGGGGGGGGGGGGCGGGTTGAGGAAGGAGAGGAAGAACCCTGTATAACAAAAATAGTAGTAATGCGGTCCGTGATTCTGGGAGCAGAGGTGACCGACTCACTGGCCTCATTCAAGGAAGAAAGGTCCGAGGAAACAAAGATTCAAGTAAACAGCGCTTTTGCAGCAGCCAGGGAGGTTTTGGGGCCCCGGCACAAAATCTTCTTTGGCTCGGGAATGAGTGGTGAGTGGGAGGAGTAAGGAATTTAGGGATCCTGGGACTGGCAAGCAGAGATGCCCTGGAAGCCCGGTTTGGGAGTCTAAGGCAAGGGCAAGGCAACTCTGGAAAGACGGACTCAGGAAAGATGTCTGAGTCTCTCCACCTGGCCAGGAGGCCGTCGCAAACTAGAGCCCAGAGGATAACTTCAGAACACCTGGCTCTCCGTGGATTGGAGTGGAAGACTTGCGTTGTCACTTCCCCCCAAATAATGCTATACTTCTTTAGGCAGGAGAGGTAATCTGAGAAAGTTCTTTGCCATTTCTTTAGGCTTCTTTGGCTGGGGGCAAGCCTACAGTCACAGGTTCTCCTGCAGCAAATGGGGCGGGGAATACAGTCTGAGTTGGTGAAGGGGGCACTTGGGTTCCAGGCACTTATTCTGTCCTCCTCTAGGTCACTTTTCTCCTCAGCCCCTACCCTACCCCTGGCGGGTTGGGAAGCTCACCTGTGATCCCTCAGGTGATCTTGCCTCCGGAAGGCCTTGTGGCAGATGTCGCAAGTGTAAGGTCTCTCGTCTGTGTGGGTTCTCTCGTGAATGAGCAAGTTGTAAGATTTGGTAAAGTGCCTGCCACAGAACTTGCAGATAAATTCTTTTTTCGTTTTGGAAGGCAACCTCCCCCGCGAGGGTTTTCTGTCCGGAGTCAATTTGCTGATGCCCGAGATGGGACTACCTAGGCCTGGGCTCAGCTTGGTCAGGTCCATCTTGGGGGGGTCCTCCTGCGTGGCAGCCACTGCCAGGTTGGCAAAGTCAAACCGGGGCCGGTCCTTGTGCAGGGCAGGGAGGACGTGGGCGATGGCCCCCTGTTTGGGGTGGAAGAGGTGGGTGGCAAAGGGCAGGGCTGGGAAGGGGAAACGGGCATCCACTAGGCCCTGCGCTGCAGCCATCTCGGTGATGGTGGAACGGGTGATCTCGTGCATATTGGGGTAACCCAGCGTCCAGTGGTTCATGTGCATGGTCTGCACTGCACTGAGCCCGTACAGGCCCTGCAAGTGGTCCACAGCAGCCGGAAAGGTGTTCACGGCCTGGAGGAAGGAGTAATTGGTGAGCTGCAGTGAGGGGTGGAGAGGGATTGGCGCCGGCAGAGCCTTGCTCCCCATCTTCCGGGCTCGGTGGGTGCAGAGGGTTCTGCCCCTTTCTTCCAGGACTAGGGGCTCACAGCGCACACTCGGAGGCAAACCCAAAGAGTCGGACACCAAGAAGTTAAGACCCTACAAAGAGAAGGGAGGAGAGAAGGAAGAGCAGAGAGAACGCATGAATGTTCATCCAGACGGGTTTGGGGGTGCACATTAGGATCGTCGCTGGCTCTAGACCCTTTCCTCAGTTCATTGTTCCCTGCTAATTCTTCCCATGGGGAAATGTGTATAACTCTGGCTCGGTTACTGAGTTCAGAGCCATATTCCCAAACTGCCTCGTCTGGGGAAAACCCAAAAACACCATCCCCGGGAAATGAGGAAGAGGAGTGATAGGGACGCCGAGGTTATAAATCCAGAGAACTAGAAAAAAACGTCGGCCCTCCCGACTCCAGGCAAAGGCGCACTAGCCAAGAGAAAGAAAGGAGCCCTCATGCACCCTCTTCAGGACAGGCTCCCTTACACTAGCAAAGACCTGCAGATCAAGCGATAATTTTCCAGCACACAAAACCCACCATTCTTTCTGAACCAAGGTGGTTGCCCTCTAAGTTCTAGACCCGGGTCCATCGGAGCGTGAGGTGAGTGAAGACTCTGCCACTATTGCTGTCTCCCTGTGGACCTCTGGATGGTCAGGTCAAGACGGGCTCAGCAGACCAGGCTGCTGGTCAGATAGTGCCTTAGGGTCTTCCTCTCTCCTTTCCTAAACCTGTACCCACCTCAGCTAATTCCTTAGCCCCAGGAGGAGGCCACCACAGCTTTCTTGCCAATTCCAGAGAGCACTGCTGGGAGTGTATGTGGCAGCTGGAGTGAAGTGTGGCAAATGCAGGAGTAACTATTCATGTTTTTCGGGTGGTTGGTAGGGTCTTTTCTCCTTCCACAGGGACTAGAGGCTTAAGGCACCACCTCCCCTCTGATCTCAGAGCCTTAATTCTCTTTCCCTTCCACTTTAACCTCATTCTTCAGGGGTGAGGGACTGAAGGAAGGAAGAATGACACCTCTGCCCCAAGCTTCTGAGTTTGGCCCCCAACTTCCCCCTCTCCTGAGGCCGTCCTCCACTACTCATTTCTCCCTCCCCCACCTAAGATCCCTTCCAGATGGTCGGGTAGTAGCCAGGAAGAGAAGAGGAGAGAGTACTCTAAGAGCCTTCCACCTTCCCCCCAGATGGGACAGCCAACCTCCCAGATTTTCCTAAACTTTGAAGGATTCCTCAGCTAACACCTTTTCTTCCCACTCCTTTGAAAGGGACTTCATTCTAGGTGGCCTAGAACTCGACCCTTTGTGGAACACTTTTCCCCCCATGTCTTTCCTTTCAAGTTCAGCCTCCTTTTCTAACCCCAACAAGGCTAGAGGTCTGTTCTCCAGGGGAAAAAAGGAGAAGACACTTGTAGGAGATAATCCAAAAGAATAGAGGGTGTTTTGAACAGGTTGGGGGGGGGGGTGTTAAAATGTATTTATTTGTTCTAAGCCTGTCTGCTGTTAAGACTAGAACAATAAAGGTCTATCAGCTGTCCAGGTCTGATGGGAGCTCAGAGAATATCCCTTCATTTCTCCCGAGTGCCACACTTCTCCCTCACCCCTCTCAGTTTCTGTTTAGTTTTTCAAAAAGATTAGTGAAGGTCGAATGGCCTTTCAGACTTACTCTCTTGCAATTAGTATGTTCTATACCATTTGTATGGGTCCAGCAAGGGTTTTCTAGTTCCTATAATTAAATCGTCTGTGTTAGAATCAGAATCAGGGTGGTGTGTGTGTGGGAGAGAGGGGGGGGGGAGAGAGAGAGAGAGAGAGAGAGAGAGAGAGAGAGAGAGAGAGAGAGAGAGAGAGAGAGAGAGAGAGAGAGAGAGAGAGAGAGAGAGAGAGAGAGAGAGAGAGAGAGAGAGATGTCACAAGCAGCTAGGAGGTTTCTGCCAAAGAAACAGGCCTTTAAAAAAAAAAAAGCAGTTCCCACCCCTAATACTTTCCACGGTTTGTTTCTACTCCTCCCAAGAAGCTGGGGGTACTCTTCCATTCTGTTGCCTTTTCTTTCTCCCTTCTAATAGGGGTCTGATTTTTCATTCATCCAATCTGTGAACAGTTACCCTTTGGCATGTATCTGAGTGCAAAGTGTGCATGGGGGGGGGGGATGGGGGAGAGTTAAAACATAAAAATAAAATCCTCTCTGGGGAGGAGGATTTGGCTCCCTCATCTAGGCCCACACTTTCTCTGCCCCCTTTCCTTTCCTTGAGACAGGGATTTATTAATGAACCAGCGTCTGCCTAGTGGTATGTGAGCTGGGAGTGCAGGCAGGGAGTTAATGAGAGGTGTGTGACAGTCAGAGGATTTCACTCAGACCATTCAACCGAAACTATAAACCTCCCTTTATAATAAACTTTCCCACCACTAATCACTCTCCATTTTTGATCAGGGACAATCCTTGAGCCCACCCCCATAGTTCTAATAGTATTTTTCCTGCAAACAGTCTGGAAATCTATTCCTTATGGAGGTCGGTGTACATGGCTTATTTATTTTTTTTGCCTTTGGATCATCTAAAATTTTACACTTCAACCCCTTTAATAACTAAGGATTTCACTGATTGTAGATTAATTAAAGTGATTTTCTCTCTCTTATTACTAAACCACTGACATTTTATCCAAAGAGAGGGAAAAGAAATTGGGCATTTCAATTTATTTCCTAGCTTCTTTTCTTAGAAATAAACACAGGAGGCAAAGTACAACCACCACCATATCCCAGGATTGGGGGCGAAGGGCGAGGAAGGGAAATCCAGGACCTAGGATCTCGTTTCCTAAAGCGTGAAACTAACGTCTGCCTTAAAGGTTAAATGTTAATTCTCCAGTCAAAAAGCTAAGTGCTCGGTTCCTCCCGTCTCTCCTAAGGGCTTAGAATGCAGAAATTTCCGACTGTGTATTACAGTTAAACCTAACAGTCATACAAAAGGACTTGCCTTTTTCGAATATGTGTGTGTTCTCAAGTACATTGAAGAGCCGCTTTCTTTCTTTGCAGAGAAAAAGCCACAATCGATCCCTTAAGGAAAATCTTTTGAAAACACAAAACAAAACAACCCCCCAAATATCTCCCAAACACTGTCCCCATAAATAGCTGGGGAGTTTGGGCTGCCACTGACCAGCTGAGCTGCTGGATATATATGTCAAAAGATATTTTTTGCTCAATGTCCAGATCTGAAGGTAGTTTCGTTTTGTCTAGTCTCTTTCACGGCATTTTCGACTTGGTCAAGAACACCAGCTTATCCACGCCACCCTCACATCTCCGTTCATCTGTGGATAAACTGCTACTTTTAATTTTACAGTTGAAGTGGAAACTTATGGAAGAGAAAGAAAAAAAAGTTCTGACCACCTCAGTGGCACGGGGATCCGTCCTTTCTCACCAGCCTACTTTACAGGAATTTCCAGTTATGTCTAGGAGTTTTTAAAACTTCGTTCTGTGTCTGTCAACAAGTGAAATGTTGACTTATTAATTGCAGTTTCAGTGAAGCTTTCGCAACTTTTGAGCAAACCCCCTTCCCCAACCACAACAAACATCTCAACAAAACAAAGCAAAGCAAAAAAAAAAATCTAAAGTGATCAGAGGTGATCTTGATGAGGAGCTTGTGTACGCTAGCATCGATAATCTTTAAAATGATACACCACAACGGCTGCATTTCCATTGTAGACTTGAAATTCAACCTAACAGGGTTTCCCATAAATCAGCTGGCTGTTGTCGAATTGCACCTGATGCGGCTGTTTTGTTTGAAATTAAAAACAGCCAGAGCAGACTCGATAAAAGACAAAATAAATCAGATGAAAGTCTGATTTTTGTTTTAAAAGTCTCCTCGCAAGCAGGTGGGAACCACCGCCAGCCACGCTGTAGTTCCCGCTGCCACTCCTAACCGCCTCTCCTTCCCGAGGAGTTAATTAAATTAAGATGCTTTCCGCATACTCCGTGTTCTGTTACTCTTTGCTCTCACTCGCTGGCCCTGTTCCTGGGCTAGAAGAGTAACTTTCTTGTTCCAGTTTCGGGTGGCAGTTACTTTAACTGAGGCGGAGGGGAGAAGGGTGGTGGTAGTGGTGAAGAGAGCTAGCTACTGCCTGTGATCTTCCACATGGGGAAGTGCCAGGAGTCTTCTGTTCTCCGAGAAACAGGTAGGCAGATACCCTCTGCCTCGGACTCCATGCACCGACACTCCTCCTCCCCCCACCCCCATCCGTCTAGAAATTCACTTCAAGTCCTCCACCGTGGCTATTTATTACTTATCCAGACACTTACAACACGGGGTTTCTTTCCTCCTTTCCCCCACCCCCACAACGGGCACTGCAGGCATCATGCACATGGTTGTAGATTTAGTCAAGGCTTGGTTAACATCATTATTTCATCCTGAAAACATTCCCTTCCTGTAGTTTAAAAGGGTGGATACTCTGGATTTAAATCTCTGCTCCACGCTCCACTACCTGCTCTGAAAGTGAAAGGTGATTTAGGATTTCTAGCCCTGGGGCAAAAAGTATTTGGGGATTTAGAAGAAAGAGGGAAACTGACAGTGGGAAGTAAAGAACAGGAAAGGGAGCGAGGAAGCGAGAGAAGAAAGAAGAAGGGGGAAAGAGTGGGAGACAGAGAAAGGAGAGCGCCAGAGAGAATCAGAGAAAGGGAAGAGAGGAAGGATAGAGAAAAATAGAGGAAAAAGAAAAAAGACAAGGAGAGAAACGGAAAGAGGGAAAGACAAAAAGGAGGAAGGGAAACACTGAAGAACGCAAGAGAACGTATCACTGCTGCTTACATTAAGAAACTACAATGCTGAGATTTTGGGTACCTCATGGTTTAGATAAAATGACTGGAAACATTGCAAAAACATTCCAAAGTGTGTATGAGACTGTGTGTTTGTGTTTATGTTTATGATAGCTAGGGGCTTGGGAAGGGGGTGTCCTGGGGAGCAGAGAATGCAAGAAACACCGTCTGGTCATTAAGTGTACCTACAACTCATCGATTTTCATTTCCTTTCAAAGGGGTAAGTGGCTCTTAGGACAATACAACATGTGAAACATTGGCACGCTGGACAGAGAATCAGTACTTTTAATCACCACCTCCGCAGACCCTCTCTTTAATTGAGACTACTTTATGAAGGCGGCAGTTGCAGCCTATTCTTGGGCTGGCCTGACTTACCTCCAGCCGAAAGGGTCTCCAGCAGAAAGAGCCGCCCTTCCTAATGCAAAGTTCTAGCCGAGAGCCGCGCGTATCCTTGCGTTGTCATTAGATCCACACCGGACTGGCGGAGCAGTCCGTCCGTCAGAAGTTCTGCAAGTTCTTTCCCAGCTGAGTCCCGGGAGCCTTGGACATTATATGGAGGAAAAGGAGCCGTTCAGGGATGGCGGAGCAAGGAGGATTCTTGTCTTGAATCTCCCGAAGCGAAAGCGTAAAAGAAAGAAAGAAAAAAGTGCTGGTTGGCTGTGGTCACTCGGAGGAGATCTTGCTTCAATCACGCTCTTCTTCGGAGCTTTTGCGCCTTCAACTCTTTCGAAGTTGGATAAAGTCTGAGCCTTCCCCTCCCCGGTCCATCACATTTCAGCAGTTAAGTGGCGTAGAACTCGCAGTCCCCGCCCGCTGTCCCACCCAGAGCTGCACACATTCGAATGTTCGCTGCCTGAGCGTTCCGCCCCGCCTACCCCCGGAACGTTCTGGGGTTGTCAAGTTCGGAGTCCGCCTCCAGCTCCTCCTCCTCCTCCCTTTTCTCGCTAATGGTCCGCTCTGTTTACTTGTGTTTGGATAGCAACTGCATCTTAAAGGCACAGGTCTTCTTGACGTTTTCCTTGTTATTTTACCTAAGGTGACTCGGTTAAAAAAAAACAAAAAACCAACAACACAACCTTCCTTCCTTCCCACTCCCCCCCCCCCCCCCTCCTCTTTGGTGCCACGGACTCCTTTGATTGTAAGAAATTCAATAACTGCTTCCGTACCACGCCAATGACCCCACAAAGCACTAAAAAGGGCATGGGGCAGTAGTTCCAACCTAGGGCTTAAGTCTGCTTTATTTTCAGTTCTTAATACAGTCAACAGAAGCCTCTCCTTTGAATGGCTCTGACATACAGATGGTGGAAACTACTGATTCTGGTCATCTAAATGATATATAATCTAACCCACCAACAATGACTTTCTTGTCCTCCGCTACCCCCCCCCCATTTAAAATACAACACTGTACATTAATTTAGCCAATTCTATAAATGTCTGTAGCTAAATGTGTGTTTTGTTTTCGGCTACTATTTCCTTCCAAACATTACTTGCTTATGCTACAGTGGTGACCTTGTAGACAGTTCTATGATTATTACGAAATTATGTTTAGAACAGAGCATTAAATGTTTTCTTTCCCACATTTACAGCTACACTTTTCACCCTCGGAGGAGATTTCTCAGTCGGTCAAAGGTACAAGAATTTGCAATCGCCCCCTCAAACTACAAACCACCTCATATTAGTAACCCCATAATTTGGAGAGAAACGCTACTTAGAATGTTTTACTTCGCAAATACCCTCACCTCCTTACCCAGCCAGGCATGGATTTCATTTGCCCGCTACTGTCGCCAGAAAATGAATCGAATTCAAGATGTAGTGATAAATTTGAAGGCTTTTCTTTTTCCTCCTCTCCAGAGATTTTTGGCTGTTTTATTATAACTACTGCGTATAATTTCGACGGCTTCGGCGCCTGGCTTGACAGTGAAGAAGCTAGTGACAATGTTTTTGTGCCAATCTTTTTGGGCTGACAGCATCAGTGAGAAGATAATGAAGAAAAACACTCAGTCTGAAACGACCCCAATGAGGAGTTGCCTTTTGGCCGAGTCAGTTCCTTCGGCTAAAAGCTAAATGGTCCCCCCAAAGTACTTAAAAAGTTGCTTTTAAATGAACTATCCAAAGCAACATTGAAAATAATCCGTATCATGCTACTGGCCGTGGAAATGCAAGCAGGACAGGCAGGAAAAGATTCTTGGGAAGGTCAGGACTCTGGTTGGAGGGTCAGGCAAAAGCTTTTCTTCTTTTTTTTTTCTTTTCTTCAGATTTGTATAAGATAAACTGTCTCTCCCTTTGGCTGAGAGGGAGATAAAGTTTTCGTTTCTTTTGGAAGGGATAGTAGATCATTTGCCCTTTTCCATATTATATTCGGTATGATAATAAATTATCTTGGAACAGAGAACAGAGCTTTTGCTAATTCTGCACTTAGTGCTACATATAAAAGACGTATTGAATTGCTACCATACAATCTTGCTGGAGCAACTTGGAAGAGGAAGGATGCTTGTAGGCTGAGGGTTTTCGGGGGAAAAATACTTCCAAATGTTGAGTTAAATAAGATGCTTTCTTTCTAGTGCTGCACAGAGTGCTCGGAGATCATTATGCCCTCACTTCATTTGCCTTCTTTTTTACAGCAACTTCTTTCAGACGCGGGAAGGCAACTATCCCAATGCCCACTGCTCCTGCCCATCGCCTGACCCGCAATAATCCATCCCTAAGAATATGTCTAGAACATCTACTCATTTCTTTCCGCAGCAGGAGGAATTCTTTCACCTTGTTATTTTAGGTTTTTCTAGGAGTGTGTGAGTGTGTGTTTGTCCCCTCGCGTGTTTTTCCCACTGTAGTGACAAGATTGAGAACCCTCCCAGAAAACGAGCCTTCTCTCTGCAAGCAAACTGAAAAAGATTTCCTTATTTAACCTAATTAAACCTTGTTAGAAATTAAGGCGCACCCCTACCTATCACGCGTCCTCCTTCATTGCTAGGGCTCGAAAGGTAGGAAGAAAAGGCTTCACCCGAATAAATTTCATATTTTGGAGGAGGCGGGAGGCCCGAAGTCATTTGTCCATTCCTTGGAGACTTTAGGAATCAAAGTGTGCAGGTGTTTGAGATCAGCTAGAAAGTGTGGGAAGAGCTGGGAAGCGCTCTGAACCAACAACCACTGTGCAGGGGTCGCTACTCTTTCCCAAACCTTCTTTGGGCTTTCCCTTGAATCTACAGCTTAGCCTCACCATCTGAGTTGCTGCGGGATATTGATTTTAGGTACTTGGGGGCTTGGGGGGGGGGGCACACATACGAGCGCGCGCGCACCACACACTCAGCACTCAAGTCCACCCAATCCTCCCCTCCCGAGGCACACTCAGGGATGTATGGTGCATGAGACTGTCAGCATGGTGTAGAAAAGCAGCTGGAACCTCTGGGTGGGTGGCAGGGAGCCCTGGGGGTGCAGAGAGAGGGAGGTCTGGCAGACAGGGCTCAGAGACCCTTAATGGTCCTCTAGCTCAGGCAGCTGGGAACAGAAACCCTTCCCTCCCTCGTTTCCTTTTCACTACTCCTGGTCCTTGGGGAACATCGAAGTACAATTCAGCCTGACACTTCCGCCGAGGGGGTTTATCTGCTGTCCTCGCCAGCTTTAGGTTTTCGACACCAAGAACACTTGCAACGAAATTACGAACACCAAAAAAGAAGAAGAAGAAGGGGACGGTTGCGGCTTTAATCACTCAAAGCTCCATCAAGGTGAGGGAAGAAGGAGGAAATGGGGAAGGAGTAAGAAGAGAAAGCAGCCTTGGTGGAAGGGACCAGTTGCAGGCCCCTTCCCTGGGGCCCACCCAGGCTGCTGCTTCTGCAGGTCTAAGCACTGATCCGGTGTCAGGCTGCGGGGCCTCCCCTCTCCAGTGCAGATTTTTTTCCTTGAATATTACCACCCAAATAAATCATGAAAATTCCACCTGTCTCCGGGGATTCAGGGATTTCTCTTTATCGCCTTCTAACCTTGACCCTCTTGTTTCCAGTCCCTTTCCAGCCCTAGCTTCGGCTTTGCGTTTTCTGGAAACATCACGCTTGTGTCTAGGGCTTTACTTATGAGCTTCAAGTTTGGGGTTAGTGGGGGCTCCCCTTAACTCCTCCAGCCGTCTTCTCTTCCCACTTGAGCTAACTCAGTTTGGGGAGCTGTAGAGGACGAGGAAAGATGCGAAGATTTGATATATAAAGTAGAAGGAACCTAGGATCCGGATGAGACTCGATTTCCAAGAGGGACTAGCGGGGGGAGGAGAACGGGAAGCAAAGAAAGCGCCTCAGATCTGTCAGAAGATGGAGCGAAGGAGTATTCCCTCGAACCACAGTTAGGGAAAAGTAGAGCAGTTCGACCCCAAGACGCAGCGGGCGGGCTGGCGGGTGGAAGAGCTGCAGCTCCCCCTGGAGGCCCCGGCCCGGCACGGCATGCGGCTTGGCTTGTATTCCTGGCTCTCTGCTCCCGGCTGCGAAACCATCCTCAAATGAGCTTGGGTTGGCGTTCGCGAGTTCGTGGAACAGTATACACAGACGCTCCGTGTATGCGCGTATGCGGGGGTGGCGGAAAGTGCGTATTTGCGAAGTGTGAGCGTTTTCATCCCCTCTCCCAGCCCTCTTTCCCCTTCCCTAGCCCATCCCAATCAGTAGAACCTGGGGATGTCCCGAGGCGCATCTCTCCCTCTCTTCAGTGTGTCCTGTTTTCACGAACTCTCTCCGCAGCCCGAGACCACAGCCTACAAAACTCTGAGCTAAAAGGCTTTTCCTTCCTCCACTTCGGGGCAGATTTTCTGGGGGGAAAGATGCGCCTTCTTGTAGTTGGCCGCCAAAGCCAAAGGTGCTCGAAGGCTTAAGCTCTCTGGACCGACCCCAGAGATCCTTTGGCGCTGAGCTCGGATTGTTAAGCGATAGCCTCAGAAGTGCGGGAGGATGACTCCCACACCAACAGACACCTGTGTAGCAGGACCCGAGGTCAGTTAGAAATCAGACCAGATATTCTGCTCTGCCTAGCTCTTTCCCGCTCTTCACTCCTGTTGAAGACAGACTCATTTAGGTACCCTGGTTAGCACGCAGTTGTGACCACTTGGAAGTCGACGAATCAGAACTAGCCTTCGGGTCTTGACCCCATCCAGTGCCCAGGGTAGAGGGTACATGGCTACACTAGTTTCGCGCTGGCGTGAGAGTGCACCGAGTGCTGGCTGTCTAAAGACTTGTATTTTCCCTCGGACCACTCTCCTTCGGGCCTCCCGACCTCTTGGTGATTTCCAACCCCTAGCTTGGGCCCCCAAAAGTACAGAAGCTAAAACACCCTTCCTTCCAAAGTTCTCTCCAGTCTCAGTCACCTCAATCTTCCCTCATTCCCGAGGAAAAATTCATTTTTACCCCAGTCAAGCCTAGATCCGTTTCTTCCAGTTCAGTTTCTCTGGGAAACTGAAGGATGGTAAAAGGAATGTTTGGGAGATTTCTTATCCGTTCCCCACTTTCATCACCTCGGCTACTTCTTCCTTGTTTTCCTACCTCTATGCCCATCCCTTAATCCCACCTTTATCTTCTACCCTATCTAGTAAACTTCGCTGCAAAGAGCAGAGAGAGAAGACTTTTGTGGGAAGAACTAATTGTTGGGGAAAGGGTTAAGGTGGGAAGACCAGTCAGCGTGTCCTATGTGAGCATTAGCTGTCCCAAGGCAATAAAAGGTCTTAAATAGAAGATTCATTCGGCAGGTAGGGCTGACCCTACTCAAAGTAGGTAATTGCTTGTGAGATTCAGATTTTCTGAGGATACTGGTGTTCGGCAGCAGTAGAAGCCCAAAGTGACCTAAAAGTAACTTCGAGATTAAGAGCTCCGGCCTTTGGGAGCAGCTAGAAATTGGCTGGAGGGAGCGTCCTGGTCAACAAACTCAGGGGCCTCCCTATTTACTTGTCAGAGAACTTGGGGGGCTTGGCGGTCACCCAGGCCACTGCTTGTGTCCTCTTGACTTGGGAGTAGCCCTGCGACCCCGGCACTGCAGGTCAGCAGCAGCGGCAGCTGCCCAGGGAACAGAATGAATGGGCTCCAAGGGTGGGGAGAGGTGTCAAGTGGGTTGAGGGTGGAGTGCTGAGCTGAGGACAGGCCCCAAGCAGTTCCTCGAGCTTATTTTCATCTGCTCAGAGCCCAGCACCCCATGTGAGGGTGTGGGATGCCTGCATACGTAGGCAGCAAGCCTCTGTCCTCAGATACACCCAGACACACATCCATGCACCAACACATATGTGCACAGTTTGCACACACATGCCCCCAAGTAAGCCCCGAGGAAAACTTTCTCTCAATCAAAACCAAGAGGAGAGCAGCCTCATATGTTCACCAAGAGAGAAACAGCTTTGACTTCTTGGTGACTTCCTTCTTTTTCTTTCTTGTAGCCTGACTCTGGAAGAGAGCACCCCAGATAGGGACAAAAGGGAACAAAGAACTCAGGAAACACAATTAGGAAAAGAAATGACACATGAGCACCAGGTGTGGAGAGGGATTGTGAAGATCCTTTTCCTTGTGTATATAGACATATGAGAACCCCGATAATAATATTCTAAAACAATGGCACCAACTAAGGTTCTCCCAAACAGAGGAAGAAATATTGGTGTTAGACAAGTTTTTATTCAATACCTACTGTGTGCAAGATTTGGGACTAGGTGCTGGGATAAGGGGAGGATGTTAGAAGAAAAGGATAAATTAGGCATAATGTCTGCATTGGAAGGTTTAGTTTCCTAGTAAGGGAGATAAGACATACATCGATAAGACAAACCTGCACTTACTAAGAACCCAAGCAAAGTTCTGGGGGAGGGGAGGGGGACAAGATCATTATCACTTTATCATCTGTTAGATTTATGAGGTCGTATATATTGTATAGATTTAAGATCACCACGATCTCTTGTCTCATTTTCTCTCTACATTCCTCAAGACTGTGGTTGAATTTGGGTCTCCAAATTTCTGATGAATCCCCTGAAAGCTCTCATTCACCCTTTCACTTGCTCTTCCTTTCCTGTGCACAGCCGTCTGAGTGTGCATGCACACTCCAATCCACCCCCAGCTCAAAAAAAATATAGAACCCAGGGTCTCTCTTTCTCGCCTCCATTCTGCCCCTCTCCTCCTTCTGCTTCCCCCTCCCCCACCTTTATTAACCCTTTTTGCTCAACTACGCTGGCATTGGGAGGGAGGAGATAAGAAGGAAGAAGGATCCTCCTCCTGGGTACAAGTGCTAAGTGCGGTTTCGCTTGCCTTCTCTCCCTCTCAATCTCCAGAGCCAAGTCTCAGGGAATCTTCTGTCATTTTGGAAAAGGGAGATTTTGCTTTAAAATTATTTCAGCTCTGGATTTGATTTAGCGAAATTCCCATGCTAGGAGCTGAGACTTCCCGCCTCGCCTCCTCCCAGGCTCCCCGGTCTCCAATCTCATTCGTTTCACCTCTAGTGCCCAGGCTTTTAGGTTGCTCTGGTGAATACGGGTGTCCTCGGCAGGGAAAGACTGACCTGGCTTAAGCTGACCTTGAGAACGACAAGCCTTGGCTCTTCCTAGTAGAAGCCTGTTCCCCTTCCAAGTCTTCAAGCCTCCTGGAGTAG
This sequence comes from Monodelphis domestica, assembly GCF_027887165.1. Classification (NCBI taxonomy): domain Eukaryota; kingdom Metazoa; phylum Chordata; class Mammalia; order Didelphimorphia; family Didelphidae; genus Monodelphis; species Monodelphis domestica. The sequence continues at coordinate 172,256,918 of NC_077229.1, forward strand.
CTCACTAAGCCCCGGGGTCTTTTGGTCCGCTATATGGTCGACCTAGGTTCTGATAACTGCTGCTGCACTGAGCCACCTCTGCTCTTCCAGACTGGAATTGTTTCCTGCGGGGCTCCAGGTGGGAAGGAAGGTCACATCTCACTTCTAGTTCTCCCCCAGTCTCTGAGCAGAAGTTCCCCTTAATTCTGCCCTGCCGTGAGGCTTTATTCCCTTCTAGTTTATCCATGATGTTCACTTTCCATCCCCAAATTACATCTTGTTTGCCTTGAAAATAAACTCGAGACAAAGTGCCTTCTCCTTAGTCTTTAGCCCTGAGGCTAAAGAACTATCGGGAGCTAATCACTCCCACCAAAATAGAAAGGGATTTCGGTTTCCCTTTTACACATGTTTTCGCTTTAAGACCTGGGATAGAACTGGCAGTAGGGGGTGGGGGCTTTGAGCCGGAGGTCTCCCGGAAGGAGAGCGGAGGAGGTGATATATGTTCTCAATTCCTTTTGGTTGGGCACACCCCAGTAGCATGTGGCGGCTGACCTAGTGTTAACAGTGCCTTGTAGATAGTAGAGCCTTAATACACGCTTGTTCTTGGTTAGACATATTTGACACTGGTTCGGAATGAATGAGCATAACAACGACCACAATAAGATAAAAGGAAAATACTAAAAGACGTCAGAATTCGGGGTGATGAAATAACCAATCTTGATTCTGGAACTCAGAGGTTGAAGTATATACTCTTTTGAGTAGAGAGGTGTCCTACTGGTGTAGGATGAGACATATTAATGAATCAATCAATATGTATTAAGTAGCCAGGCATATATTGTCAGACCTAGCCTATGTAGCAGATCCTTTTGCTTAACCATCATTTCTTCATTAAAAGTGAGGGTTTTAGGGGCAGGGATCAGCTGTTGGCAAGTGATAGCCACGTTCTGTTTGTTTTGAAACCATCAATAGAACATTAAAAAACCTTTAATTTTATTGAAATGGAAATAATTCCATTTAGAATGCACTTAGTATAAGGAAAACCACTAAAAGTGGGTGTTATGCACTCACCTATATACCTTCTAACGATTAATTCATTCTTCATTCAGAAAACCTTTACTAAAAGCAAAATCTATATGGCCATTTATGGTATGCAAAGTGATTTTCATATGTTGTCTCCTTTGATCCTCATCATAACCCTGTAAGGTACCTGCTGTTCTTCTTTCCATTTTGCAGATAAAGAAACTGAGGGTGAGCTAGGTAAAGTGATTTGCCCTGAGTCACACAGCTCAGTGACTGAGACCATATTTGAACTCAGCTCTTCCTGACTCCAAGCCCAACATCATATCTATTGCACCACCTAGCTGCCTATTTTGGTAGGGCACTGTGTGCTAGGCTGTGGAGGATATCTATTGTTTAGAGAATACCACTGTTTTCAGGAAGTTGAAAGTCTAGTAATTGACTACTCTCTCCATCAATGGAACCGGCAAGCCAGCCAAGCTGAAGCAGCAACATACCCTGGGGAAGTGACTGGAACAAGGAGGTGCTTAGCAAGTCAAACCAACACCATCACTTTGATCCTTCATACCTTGCTAGATGAACAAAGTTCAGGACCCTGAATTCAATAGTCTTGAGAATAGCAGTGCCCCTTAGACCATGGCTAGCACTGAGGGGACCCAACACTGTGGAGAAGGGATTCACTTTCTTCAATATTGCATCACCAAATGATGACCAACTGCTACCAATTGGCAGGTGAGCCCAAGAGCTCAAGAAAAGAATGTTGTCACCCAAGTCTTTGGCATGGTCAAATGGTTCAATACTTACTGACATGACTTTATCAGTGGTAATGGCATTAAAGAAGATATATTACCATTTGCTTTGATTCTGCACCTTAAAGACCACAAGACCTTTCCCTAAGACTTGTAGCTAAAACCTTGTTTTTGTGTGTGTGCTGTCCCCCTCTTTCCTTCCCCTTCCCCACTAGAATATGAACGCCTTGAGAGCAAGGACTTTAATTTTTCTATTTCTATCACCAGTTCTTTGCACATAGAAATTACATGCTTTTTCCCATTTAACTCATTTAGTCAGCTATTCATTCATTATTCATCAATGACAATAGCATAGCAACTCAACCAAGGAATTTCATAAATTGCTAGGGACAAAAAAAGTAAGTATTTAGTAGTCAACCTTCTGGCATGCCTCTGCACATATATATCAAGCTCTTATATCAGTTGTAAAGTTGGCTTTTTTTTCTAAGCGCCGGAAACTCATTTTTGTGCAAAGGTAAAAACTTTAACTATTTTCCACGGACCTTTTCCTATGGAGATGCTCAAAATGTTCCATACCCAATAGATCCTAGTTCTTTATGAACAATTATACTTCTGAACATGCTGGCCAGTCTGGCATGATAGAAAGGACACTGGATGACGTTTCAAGAGAAGTGGATTCTGCTCTTGGCTATGACATTTACTCTATGACTTTGGGCAAGTTGCTTCACTTTTCTGAGGTTCATTTTCTTTCATCTCTGAAAGGGGGAAGCTGAACAGGATGATCTTTGAGGTCACTTACAGTTCTAGTATTTTATGACCTATAATTCAAATCTTTATCTTTCCAGTACAAATAATTAATTTGACAGTGGTATTCAAGTTAGGCAGTGGATTATTTAAAAGACAGACTCCAAAATTTAGTCACAGGATTCAATAAAGGAAAATGTGCAAGCCTTGTTCACTTGTGAATATTCTATAGGGGGTGAATGCTCTATTCCTGAACCCAATCCACATCAATGAGCTTCTAAAAATGTCATTCATTCACTTAACAAATATCTATTGACCATCTACTATATATAACTTCAGTGTTCATTTAATATCTTCCAAAGGGCATTCTTTCTTTTGAAAGATATTAAAACATCTGCACATATTTATTTTTTTTTTATTCTGGTAGGGAATACAGAATTCCCATTAATGTAAACAACTGGGTATGAGAAGACTCTGAAGTCTGGCCTAATGTCATTGGTGTAACTTGGATCAAAACCTGGGCTCAGATGGCTCTTCAAACTCTATCTGTGTGACTTTATGCAATTCACTTAATCTTTCTGAGATTCCATTTCTCCTGTGAAAAATGCATATCCCTTATGAAAATCAGATCTAGGTAATACATTGTGGAAAGTTTATATAAATTTGTACCCTTTTTCGGCCCCCTAAACAGCCTTTATATTTTAAAGCTCCATTTAATTTTAGGGCTGAAGCTCAAACTTTTTCTCTCTGAGGCCAGGCAGAGAGGTCTTCTTTTTTTAATTTGGATATTTGGTTTTTGTTTAAGGGCAGGTAGGGTGGAGACCTACTCCTTGTTTCTTTGTAAATGAGGATTCTCTTAGGTAGTAAAGTCAGTCAGCTAGCTGTGTTGGGTCACATGGCAAGAGGGAAGAGAAACTCCTGGTGTATGGAAGACCTATGGCTAGTGTGGCTCCTCCTCACCCCCTCTCCCTCTCCCAGTCCCTTAAAGAAGTATATAAACATGTGTTGAAGTACCCTCCCTACTTTGCCTTGAGAAATTGTTTTGTATATTTTTGTAATTACTTATTTGCATATATAATCTCCTCCTACTAGAATATAAGTTCTTTTGAAGGCAAAAACTCTCATTTATATGCCTCATGATTCATTTATAACTGTTCCTCCAGTGTCTAACACAGTGCCTGGTTAAATAACTGGTGCTTAATAAATGTTTATTGTCTATGGACTAGTAATAACAATTTTTTAAAAACCTGAGCTGATTTTTGTACATAATGGTAATTATTTACTGAAGTCTCTAAAATTTTTTAAAGACTTTTTTTTAATAAGCAGAAGAGAGTAAATTGCTTTTTGAACTAGTTCATTTATTCAGAAGTAAATACCAGGATAGAGCTTACATTTTTGCCCCAGTAATTATTTTATTTTCCAATTACAAGCAGAAATAATATTTATGTATTGTTTTCTGACAATTTTTGATGCAAATTCTCCTTCCATGCCTCTCTACCCCACTCCCTGAACTGCAAGTAATCTGATATAGGTTAGACATGTACTATCATGTAAAATATATTTCCATATTGTTCATGTTGTTGAAAACACATATCAAACATGCAAGAAAAAAAATCATGAAGGAAATAAGGTGAAAAATGGTACACTTTGATGTGCATTCAGACTCCATCAGTTCCTTCTATGGTGGTAAATAGCATTTTTCTTTCATGAGACCCTTGGAATTGCCTTGGATCTTTGCATTGCTGATAATAGTTAATCCATTCCTATTTAATTTTCTTACAATATCTCCTGGTACAATGTTCTCCTGGTGCTGTAGAACTTATATGTTCACTTTCCACTTGTAATATACTATTATGATGGCCACATTTTACACAAATCAAACCTATCAAACCAAGTCATAATTTATAAATAGAGTCTCATTTCCTGATGACTTGTAGTGTTGGTGCCATCATGAAATTATCCCTCACTCAACCTACTTCTCATTTTTTGGCTGTAGGAAGGGGAAAAAAAAAGATGCTCCTTGGAGTCAGAGAGGAAAGAAATTTCTCCTGGCATTGTGTCAGAGTTACGGTAAAGAGCCAAGGTAGGGAGTAGATAGTAACAGGATTCACCCAATCTGAAATAAAGGTCTTTAAGGGCTTCCTCACATGATTTAGGGCAGTGATGATGAACCTTTTAGAGCCAAAGTGCCCAAACTGCAACCCTCATACCTTACCCCAGACAGAGGAGGGAAGAAGTACTCCCATTGGGCTGCTGGGTAGAGGGGTGGGTAAAGTAAGAAATGTCCTCAAGCACATGTGGAGAGGGGGAAGGGAGCAGCCCTCTCCAGCACACTCCGGCACATGTGCCATAGGTTTGCCAACATGGGTTTAGAGCAATCCTCTCTCACATGTGAGGTCAGAAGATTAGACATAGGGGCTTGCTGGAGTTAGCTCATACCAGCTCTTCAGAATCAGCAAACCCTACAAATCAAGCCTTGATTTATTGTTTTGTTAATTCCTAGATTTAAAGAAGTGATAATGTTAATGATGCAGATTAAACTTAAAAGCACATCTTGTGTTTTTAGAGAGCTAGATGTTAAATTCTTACTAACACATCCTTGATGACACTGAATTATTTCACAAAGAAGGAATGAGGCCTCATGGTCTTTATTTTTACCTCTGTTCTCTAGTGTGACTGAACTGATGTCTGGCTATGTCAGAAGATGGCTCAACCACTTTCAGTCATGTTCCCCATCTTAGAGCTTAAATTTACATATAAACACAAGTGCAGCCCTGAAAAGTGTCACTTATTTGGCCAATCAGATTATCACCAGAAAGTAGTCTGGGAAAACTGTTAATAGGATGGGTAATCTTGTTCTTTTTACTCCTTAGAAATATATAAAAAGTACAGATCATCCTACAAGACACCTGAGAAATCCCTGACTGTTCAATGACCAGGGAAACATAAGTAAGGGATATAGTGTCATGGCATTACTATATATCATGCCACCATGATATATATCACACCAAACTGTGGTAGTGGGATTCTGGGTGTCAAGAATTGGTGGAGTTAGAAATTGGGTCTTAGTGATGAACATATAATTATGTGAAGGGCCACAATTGTAACTTTGACAGACTAAATAACCTCTACAAATATCTCTATGGAAGAAGGCTCATAGCACTCCTTACCTCTCATTAGGGAACTGCCTTAACAGTAAAAACTCTCCTCTCTCTTCTCTCCTTTGTCACTTCCTTTCTTCTCCCTTTCCCTCCTCTCCTTTCCTTTTCTCTACCTTCCTTTCTTCTTCTGTCTTCTCTCTCCTTCCCTCACCTCCTTTCCTCTTCTCTCTGCTACTCTCTTTCTCTTTGCCCTTTCCTCCTCCTTTTCTCTCCTCTCTCTTCTCTTCTCCTCTCTTCCTTTCTTTTCTTTCTTCTCCTCTCCCCTCATCTTTCCTTTTTTTGGGGGGGGAGGGAAGGGAAGAAGAAAAAGACAAACTGTTTCTATTGTCATTGTTTGCTGAAAAGGAGGGAACTTGTGTTGTGCATTAGATTTAATTGTACTCAGTAAAAAAAAGCAGGCTTCTTTCCTTTCCCATTTTATTAGAATCAGGGAAAGGCATACAATGATCCTGTAATGCATGGATGTTGTAACAGCCAATTACCCTCCCAAGTGTTTACTTTGGGTGTCACTCTCTCACAAAGATGATGAATGGTGTCCATATGTCAGCTGCTCAGTTAATATTCACGAGAGGACTAGAGCTGGTGGAGGAAGCTTCAGGGTGGGCAGTGCCTCTCCTCACAGGGGTTTGGCTCCTGCAGGTTTTAAGTGGCCTCACTGCAGTTCTCAGTGGGAGTTAAGTATCGCACAGGGTGGCAGGATTGGGCTTGCAACTTGGAACCTGGCTGTTACTAGAAAGGGAACTATTTTTAAAGTAAAGGGATAATGAGCCCTTTGCTTCTGGGAAAAATGGGCCCTTCCAGGCAGGCAGAGGGCAATCTGCCTTTCTACCCTTTATTCTCCTTCTCCGAGGAGCTATCATCCTGAATTGCTTGCTGCTGTTTCTGTAGCTTCCTTGCACAGGGTCTGCAGCAGGCTAAAGAGATACTTGATTGTCAGGAGAGAAGTGGGAGTGGGAGTCCCCAGTGAGGGGCTCTCCCTTCAAGCCTAGGCTAGCTATACACCATGCTACCTCTCCTTGGGTGACGTGTTCTGAAGTTGCCCATAGGGATGTGGAGGGAAATGGAAGAGGCAATTCTGGGCTTGAGAAATATTGATGTATGAGGAGAAGAAAAAAAGAGAAGAAAACAGGCATAGTTCAATGATAAGAGGCCCCAGGCTTAGGGAAAGGGAACAAGCTTGCTGTGCTGAGCATTTTACAAATATCATCTCAGTTAATCCTCACAACAACCCTGGGGAGTAAGCACTAGTATGATCCTCATTTTATAATTGAGACAGAAGTTAAGTGACTTTCCCAGGGTCATACAACTAACAAATGTCCGAGGCTGGATTTGAACTCCGGTCTTCCTTTCTCTAGGACCAGCATTGGTTCTATTGCACCACCTAGATGCCTAGTCTTAGGTGTAAAGACAGATAATTTCTAGCTCTATATCTACTGGGTGACCTTGGTTAAGTCATTTTCCCTTTATAAGCCTCTATTTCTTTAATGACAAAACAGGAATAATAACATTTTCCCCACCTACCTTTTATTTCAAAGGTCTGTAGGTCTGTGGTTTTGCCAGCATGTGATGTTTCTCCACTTGGTTATATGACAACTTCCCCAGGTGATATTTTGGGGTGAATTGTGGCTGACAGATTCATCACACTGCATTCAATCTGATGGTGTCTCTTCAAACTTAACTAGGCTGGTCCCCAAGATGATAGAAATTTCAGTCCATTTCTAGGACCACACTTGAAGCTTTTACAATGTGGTAGGATAGGCCAGAGATTATATATACTCTGTTATCATGGTCTTTGGGAGTCCAGAGTTGCCTCCTCATCAATGTAAAGTGTCAGAGTAAAAATTTAGATTTTGATGTTGAAGAACTTGAAACTGAGGCCTAGAGCAGTGAAAATTACTTGTCCAAGGTCACCTGGCCATTAAGTGGCAGAGCTGGGATTCTAGTCTATGTCCTCTGATTTCTCAAATCATTGCTCTTTCTTGCTATCTTCTTGCTGTAGACTCAAACTTCCTCCTTGGAAGCATGGACTCTACTCTTCAGTTTCTTCACTCTTCACCCTGATAGATAAGCTTTTTGCCTCAGCTAGCTGGGGCTCAGTCCTCTATGCAATTTCCTGTTTTCTCCTTATCAAGACTTTTCATGAGTACTTTTCCCTCTCCCTGCATCCCCCTTTAATTTGTTGCTTTCCTCCCTTATAATGAAAACTCTGTGAATGAAAGGGACTGTCTAACAGTGATGGTGAACCTTTTAGAGACCGAGTGCCCAAACTGCACCTTCATTCCACATGTGAGCTGTCCTCTCACCCCAGACAGGGGAGGGAGGAAGTGCTCCCATAGGGCTGCTGGGAAGAAGGGTGGGTGATGTGAAAAAATGTCCTCAGATGCAATAGAGAGGGGGAAGGGAGCATCCCCCTCTAGTACACATGCCATAAGTTTACCAGCACGGATTTAGGTAATTTGTATTTGCATCTCTAGCATATAGTACCGTGCCTGGCACATAAGTGCCTAAATACATGCTCTATCTATCTATCTTCTGTGTATCTGCCTACCTATCTATCTTTCTATTCATCCAGCATCCATTCACCTATCTATCTATCTGTCATCTATTTCTTCATCCATCTGTCCTTCTGTCCTTCTGTCTGCCTGTCTTTCTATCTAACACCCACGAATCTACATATTTGTCTATCTGCCTCTCTGACTCCAACTTCAACTCCTTCAACTAGAGTAGAAAGAATGAAAACTTGTATCCCCAGCACATAGCAGAGTGTCTACTTAATGCATTATCTATCTATCTGTCTGTCTGTCCACCTACCTGTCTGTCTGTTTTATATCTACATATCTATGTATCTGTCTGTCTATTTGTCTCTAATTCCATCTCCTGCCACTAGAATGAAAAATAAGAGTGAAAATGTGAAATTATATAGAAGAAAGCTTCTATTTTGCACTTCCAGGCTGATCGTACATTATTCTCTGTGTTCACTACACTCTGGCCAAACTGGCAGGCTTGTTTTTTGGAAGGATGCTAAGGGGAGGATAAAGACTACTAGATATAGAGTCAGAGGACAAGCGTATAAATTCTGATGACCACTTTCTATCTTGGTGACCTTGGAGAAATCAAAACCTTTCTGGACCTCAGTTTCTTAACTGAACATGATGACCTATCAGATCCCTTCTCATTCTGTCTGATGACCCTATAAGCCTTATATACCAATATGCCATCTCTTGCCTCTTTGCCTTTTTAGACAAAGGCTGCTACATATTCCTGGCATGCTTTTTCTTTTTATCTTGAACTTTTGGAATTCTTAGCTCCTTCAAGGCTTAACTCAAAGGTCACTTTCTTAAAAAAAAGTCTTTAAAGCCTAATTCTCCCTAGTTGTTAGTCCTCCTCCCAAGTCTCTGTGTATTTATTTTGCAAACATCTTGTATTTACTTTCTTATATCTTTCAACATATTGGATCTATATAATAGAATGTAAATTACTTGAAAGGACTGGGATGGAGGGCAGATAGAGAGCACAGTGGATAGAGCCCCAGGTCTGTAGTCAGGTTTGGGGGAGAACACAAAGTCACAGGCAAACTCAGAGGATGATTGCAAAGACTAAAAAAATAATTACAATGATAATAATAATAACTAGCATTAATATACTCTACTTATGTGAGACACTGTGATAAGTGCTTCACAGATATTTTCTCATTAATCCTCACAACAATGCTGGGAATAGGTACTATTATTGGCTCCATTTTACAGGTGATCAAGCTGAAGCAAAACAGATATTGAGTTGACATAGGTCACACAGCCAGTAAACACCTGAAGCTGAATTTAAAGTTGGGTCTTCTTGACTCGAGGTCCTATTCTCCATCCACTGCACCACCTAGCTGCCCATGACTAGAAGCCAGAGGACTGTCTTCAAGCATTCATAGCATGGAAAAGACTGCCATCTTTTCTGTCAGAATTGCCACTGGTCCAGGCTTTCCAAGACTGAAAGAGTCTAGAATAGAGTCTAGAAGGACTGAGTGGAGAGATGTTCCTTGACCCTTGTTGATGTACAAGAAGGAGCTGTGGAGGAAAATGAGCGAGGCTGAGAACAAGGGGACTTGGATTTGAAGCCTCGTACTGACATTTATTAGCTGTGTGAGATTAGACAAGACACAACCTCTCTGAGACTCAGTTTCCTTTTCTGTGACATGGGAGTGGAAATAATACTTACAAACCTCATTGTTTAGAAAAGTGTCTTGGTGGGGAAAGCTATCCACTTTTGGAGTTGGAGGGATGTAGATCAAAGCATCCTCTCTTTCATATCAGTGTATTTATGGCTTTATTTGGGGGTTTGGGTTTTGTATGAGTGTGTTCTTACAACAGTGACCAGTATAGAAAAGTGTTTTGCATGATAAAAATTTTCTAAGGAAAAAAGCACCTTCGAAATCTTAATATGCTATAATATGAACTATATGATCTTTAGGAATTAAAAATTAATGATTTGACTAAAATATATGAAAATTGTAAAAAATAATGGTGGTCGCTGATTCAAAGTATCATTGCTCAAAGTCAAAATTACTTTAATAGCTTTTATTTACAAAAGAATGAAAACAGAGAAATACAAAAAAGGTAGAGAAGACATTAGCCTCTCCAATTAAATATTGCTCTGGTGCTTGACTCAGCCAGGACTTGTTGACCTTCAACCTGAATTAAACTTTCTCCAGAAGATAGAAAGGGAAAGACAGCTATCTATTCACCCAAGTTCCCTCCAAGAGGCAGGTCAAGACAATGTCCCTTGAGGTGAAGATGACTCCAGAGGTCGACTTTCTTCCTTGAGCCAACCTTCTTCTTGAAGCTGACTTTCTTTTTGAAGTCAAACTCCCCAGCCCCAGAAATTCAGGGCCTTTTATAGTGGCTTCTTGTTCCTTTCCTTCTTCACAAGAGCCAATTACAGCTTCCAAATCGGCCATGTCTATGGGATCCACTTCTCACTTTCTGGAAGTATACATTCTCATCAAAAGGGTTCACACTTTCCTGGCTGATTGAGTTTCTGAGGGTGTGAATTCTCTAAGTGGTTTATGAACTCCTCCACTAAGTTCAAACTTGCATTGATTCAATCAAAAGGTAGACAAAGGAGAGTTAATCCTGTCTTCACAATCTAGAGAGGTACTAAGTAGGGGTACTTAAGATTGCTAATCAAGGTGTTAACTCCAACTAGGCAAAGAGAATAAAGGATTCCCTTTTTACAAGTGTAAACTCAGAATAGACAATGAAAACCAAGAATTTCCTTTCAGATCCAATAACACTGGTCAACTGACTATTCCTTAAACACAATTCTTCATCTCTCTTATCCACACCTTTGCTTTCTCTTCTTACCTCTGCTTCATAGGTAACTTCAAGCCTCAGCTCACAGTTCATCTTCTTCAAGAGCCCTTTCCTAGTTCCTCCAGCTGCTAGTGCCTTCTCTTCTCAAATTATCACCTATCTAACCTCTAGACATTTTGTACATATCTAGTTATTTTCATTTTATTCCCACTTTAGGTGGGAACACTCATCCTCCCCCTCCGCCCCCGAAGGCAGAAACTATGGGAGTTTGCCTTTCTTTGTATCTCTAGTCTTTAGAACATGCAAGATATGCAAGAACTGTTTCATAAATGTTGACTAAATGCTATAGGAGTGTTAACTAGGTATGATGAAAACAGCATTAAATTTTGGAGAGGACCTCAGGCTGGAGTGAGGCTCTGTCACTTAATAGTTGTGAGACCTTGGTTAAGTCATCTAATGACTTCATTTTCTTCATCAACATGAAGAAGTTGACATGGAGTAGTGGTTATCAGATAAGACTTTAGATAAGTCATCTAATGACCTAATTTTCTTCATCCATATGATGAAGTTGGCAAAAATCAGTGGTTGTTGAAAGCTATTCCCCAGTACATGGATGTGCCTAAGTTCTCACCAGGACTAGTGGGAACTATGTGGCATCTATTCTTGCAATTACACACCCAAAGCTTTGAATTCTTCTCATAGTTTACTGATATTTCTAACAGCAAAAAAAAAAAAGCCATTTGAGCACCACTGGCTCCAGTGATCTCCAATGATCTCCAGAGTTTCCTCCAGTTCTAATCTATGATCCTAGCAGGGCTCTGGCAATGTATCTTTCTTAGGATGCAAAATCCCAGCTTCCCAGCTTGTTTCTTCACTATTCTCACCAAGCCCAAACTCTCTGGAAGGTGTCCACTGTGGTAATAGCTGAGATGCATGGGAAGAGTGAGTTTCTTTCTTGTATAAACCTGAATGACAAAGATACAGGCTCTGTGAATTCTACAACCAAGACTGATTCTGTTGCCTAAGAAACGGAGGGCCTATGGTTCCTCTTACAAGTTTGTTTCCTAAAGGAGCTCTTGTATATTCTCCCATGTAACTCAATTCCTTTGGCTCCCTACCCTATAAAAAATGAAAAGAACAGATAGTCCAAACAATAAAAAGAACCCACATATCATCCAAGTCTTCTATCCAAATAGTAAATGTGCAGAATACTTACAGATTTCACACACTATGATTTGATTATAATTCACATATGATAAGCTGTGATTTGTTTATATCAGCTCCTATGATATCTTAAAAATCAGATATTCTTTTTCAATATGTATACAACTCCATTTCCTTTATCAACCCCCCACGGTCTCTCTTAGAGTACAATTACATGTGTAGATATTAATGTATTCAGTCTGCACATCAGTTATGTAGTGAAAAGGTTCATGCTGATGAAGGAGGGAAAGACATCAAGTGAGATAAGAGTCATAAAGCACTATTTAAGTGCTAATGGGTTTTTTTTTCAATGAATAAACTTGCTTCTCCCCAGTGTGCCAACACTTGGACTTCTAGCATGTGAAATTGTGAAGTGTATTTACAGGCATCCTAGCCTGGTCCTTTTATTGGAAAGGAGGGAAAATGGAAGTCTAGAGAAGTTAAATGACTGCAACTTAATTAGTAGCAGAGCTGAGAATAGGACCTATCTCTTAACTCCTAGTCCAGCACTCTGTCTACTACAGTAATCTGCCTGATAACAATCATATTGGTCCCAGAATGCTCTTTCAGGACAGAACTGCTGACCCAGTGGGGAAAATGGCATCTTAGATCTGAAGGGAACCTTCAGTGGGGAAGATAGGTCCTCTGTCCTCTTCCCAGTAATTTCAATAAATTCCAAGAAACCTAGAGCTCTATGCCTGAAGTAAGGAAGACCTGTGTACAAAGCCAGCTTCAGATACTTACTAGCTGTGTGACCCTGGTAAAGTCACTTAACCTCTGTCTGCCTCAGCTGTCTCAACTCCAAATGAAGTGCTTCTTTCCCAGGATCGTTGTGAGGATCAAATGAGATATTTATAAATCACTTAGCACAATGTCTGGCACACAGTAGGTACTTTAAAATGCTTATTCCCTTCCCCCTCCCTCTTTATAAAAACCAGAATCATGGTCAGGATGACTATGACTTATTTCTAACTCAGCAAAGAATTATTATTGGTCTCTTTTCTAATTAGTCATTTAAAAATATTTTAAAATTAAATTTTATTTACTTTCAGCTCCTAATTCTGTTAGTAATTTTTTAGATGGAACTTCAGACAAAAGAGATACTGAATGTCTACATTCTTCTTGTTGGAGTGCTAAGCCTAGAACCTCTTTTAAAGTCTCCGGGTTCTAGAAGGTACACTACTCACCAGACCTCATCCCTAAGGTCCACAGATTTCTCTATCTCTTTATGTAGGCTTGGGCAGGAGAAATGATTCACTGTGACTTTTTCTTGGATTTCTCAATCAGAATTCAGTTTGGTGTGTTTTTTTTACCTCTGGAAGGGGTTTTCCCCTTTTATGTCAGAAAGTTGGGGAGGGAGCTTAATATACTTCTTCCTGCTATCGTTCTTCGACCTATCTAGTGACTCTTCAGTTGCCCATATCACACATTCATAGGAACAGCACTAAATCACTATTTAACTCCTCTTAAAAATGTCTACGGAGTTCCTACTGAAGACTGAGTAACTAGGCATACCTTCGTCTGTAGCTGAACACTGTACTTGACACTGACTAACTGTTTTCCCCTGTGCAAGTCAGCTTAACCTTGTTCAGCCTTAGTTTTCTCATCTATAAAAATGGAGATAATAATGGTACCTACTTCACAGGATCTGTGAGAGGACCAAACTAGATATAATATATTTAAAGCTATATTGCATTAAGATTTTTAGGACATCATTGCTACATAAAAGACTTCGCAAACCTTAAAGTGCTATGTACTATTAATTTTACTAAAATGTTAATATTACTAAAATTACCAATATTCCTATTATTTGGCATTCCTTCTTGTTTATTAGTATTGTATCTGCCTAAAAGAGGAGAAATTGCATATGCTTATCCAGCATTATACAACTTGCTCTTCCATAAAGGACAGTAGACGATGGAAAAAGAACTATGAGCGTGCATCTTTGCTTTCTGTCATTTCCTAGCCTCTTAGTGTTCTATTTATTTGACTACCCATGGCTTCATCCAAACATTTGTTCCAACCTGACTCTTCTGCCAAATTGAAAGAAAACTTCCAGACAAAATCCTGCCCAAGGACCTTGTTGGCCAGTGGAACTTCTCTGATGTTGATGATTTCTCCAAGGGCAAATGAAGGACCTCTCAGGAGCCAAATGGGAACATCTCAGGCCTTGGCTGGGCTTTCTTTGAGAATTCCTTTTCCCTCTGGAGCAAGGCAGGTCCAAAGGGAAAGGCTGGGAGGCATTCAGGGATCTAATAAACAGCAGAAACATGGGTAGAGCAGAAGCCCAGTGGGACACAGCTGTGGGTTAGGAATCTGATCTGGGTGTTGAGGAAGAAAGTAAAGACATGTGCTCATCGGTTCCATTCTCCATGGGCTAGACTTGTTCCTCCAGGCACTATCTGAGCATATTCTCCCTAGTATGAAATTCAAATTCCACTTGGGCAGTCTGGCTTCTTCATTCCTTGGCAGTGGGTGAGTATGGAGGTCACTGTCTCAGACAATTAAGCTTTAAAGTTTATCTCCAAGTAAACAGGGAAAATCCACACTTGATCACTTATGGTCTTTCTGACTTTTTGCACTCAAAAGTCCATCCATTGATCAGCTCTTGTAGGCCAATTTTCTTTTTGGAAGTTCTAGAAACCTGGCCATTTGGTTTGTCCCCTTTTAAGGGAAAATTTAGTAAAGTCAGAATTGACTGAATCCACATAAAGACCTTAACTCCACAGTTCCATCTGAGTCTCCAAAAGACAGAGGATCATTGTTCCAACTTGTAATCATATAAGTAGTGGTTTCCTTCTGAACTGGAGTGATAAAGGGCTGTAATCTTTTCAATTCAGATGTGCCACAGAAATGTTGGGATTACTTGGTGTACTATGATATTTAGTAACTTACCCCTGCACTAATCTAGGAAAGTAAATATCTGAATTGTACAAATTATAGTTATAACTAGAGAAAAAAAGGGTGAAGTTGCAGCTAAGGGCATAAAGTTTAATGACTTGGGAGCCCTGGCTAGAACTTCTAGAGGTGGCCTCATAGTGTGCTTTCAGGGAGCTGTAAAGGGCAGGCTGATCCTAGGTGGATGAGGTAGTAGTTTCCTTCCAGAGGATAAGTAGGTATAAGACACCTGGAATAAGGAAAGCTTTGAAAGCTTCAATACTGGCCAGGGACCCTGAGCTGAAATTTGTGTCCATGCAGTAGTGTGCTTGGCATATACTGCAAATATTTTTAAGAGCTAGCATTGCTTTAGAAATTCAAGTTATGTAAAGGGTTTCATATTATTGTCCTTGTTGTTCAGTTGAGTCCAACTCTTCAAGATCCTATGAACCATATAGCACACCAAGACCTTTTATACTTCACTATCTCTTGAAATCTGTCTTAGTTCATGTTTGCTGCTTCCACGACACTATCTACCCATCGAATCCTGCACTGATCCCTTTTCCTTTTTGCCTTTAATCTTTCCCAACATCAGGGTCTTTTCCAGAGTTCTATCTTCTCATTATGTCGCCAAAGCATTTAAGCTTCAACTTCAGTTTTCAGTCTTCCAGTGAGTGGTCTGAACTAATTTCTTTAAATATTAACTGATTTGATCTCCTTGATGTCCAAGGGACTCTCAAAAGGGAATGAGTGAATTTAATTCATGTGATCACTACATATCCTACTGTGGGCAAGACTCCCTTAGAAGAAATGGAGAAGCTTCCTCATAGTCAATAAAAGGGTGAGAAATGTAGTAGTGGGGTATAATCTCAAAAATAATAGAATGATATTTGTTTGAATCCAAAGCAAAACTTTCATCATCACAGTAATATAAGCCTACCTCCAGATATTGATGCAGAAGAGGGCAAAGTTGATTGGTTCTATGACCTACATCTTCTAGAAATAACACCAAAAAAAGATGTCACATTCATCACAGGGGACTGGAATGCTAAAGTAGGAAATCAGAAGATAATTGGAAAAACAGGCAGTTTGACCTTGAAGTAAAAAATGAAGCAGGGCAGAGACTAATAGTATTTTGTCAAGATAATTCTCTAGTCATAGCAAACACTGTTTTTCAACAACTCAGAAGGCGACTCTACACATGGACATCACCACATGGTCAATATTAAAATTAGATTTATTACATACTTTGCAGCCAAAGGTGGAGAAGGTCTATACAGTCAGGAAAACAAGACCTAAGGTTGACTGTGGCTCAGATCATGAACTTATTTCTACAAAATTCAGGCTTAAATTGATGAATAAAGGAGGAAAAACCATCAAAGGGCTTCATATATGTTATCTTATTTGATCCTCACAAAAACTCTGTGAAATAGGCACTAGTATTATTCCTATTTTACACTTTAGAGAATAGGCTGAGAGAGTCACATAGATAATAAAGTATCTTAAGCAGGATTTACCCTCAAGTTTTTCTGAATTCAACTATAGTACTTGGCCTCCCACACCATCTTTTTTGTTGGTGCTATTCAGTTGTGTCTGACACTTTATCACCTCATTTTGGGATTTTCTTGGCAAAGATACTGAAGTGATTGGCTATTTCACTTCACCAGTTTGTTTTACAGATCGGAAAACTAAGGCAGAGTTAAGTGACTTGTCCAAGGGCACACAGTTAGTAATTGATTGAAGCTGTATCTATACTCATGAAAATCAGTCTTCCTGACTCCTGTCCCTGTGTGCTATCCACTGTGCCACCCAGCTACTAGGTTGTGACACTACAGTTACTTATTTCAGAAAAATTATTCTCCAGTGGCCAACTGGTGATGAATTTAGCTAGACTCTTCCCACTTTAGCTAAAACAGCTATATCGCCAGGCTAAAACCTTTTTAGATTCATAAAAATTACAAAAGTAATTCAAAAGACTAAATCTCAAAGGACAGAAACAAGCTCCCCCCTTCTTCCAAGTAGGATAGGAGACTTGAAAGTTTAAGGTATTACTACTCACTGAGCATAAGGGTAGACACAAAGAAAGAGAATTAAATGGAATGGCTGAATAATACACTTCATTCCCATCATCAAAAAAGGGTAGAGAAGGGAGTGATTCAGAAAAGATTAAATCAACATTGGTTTTGGTGGATGTTTTAACCTCTCCTCTTAGAGGGAGATGATGCCTGATCACAGTCAACTTTCCATGGTATCCCAGGATCTCAGAGTCATAAGGGATCTCAAAGGCCATCTAGTCCAACTTGTACCTAAACTTGAATTTCCCCTACAATACCTGGTAACAGCTCAAGCATGAAGACCACGAATGATGAGCAACTTGCTACTTTCTGAGGCAGTCCGTTCAATTATTGGATAATTCTGCTTTTTAGGTATTGTTTTTCTTTCTGACAGGAGTTATTGTGAACTTCCTTCCCAGGGCGTTTAAAGCATGGAAATGCTTTCACTAAAAGAGATTGTGGGGAAGGAGGAGGTGAATAATGGTGAGAGGAAGATCTATAGAGTAGAAACTCTTCCTGTGCCTGTGTGTTAAAATTATTCCTTTTGCATCCTTCCTCTTTCCTTTGGGGAACTAGATCTATTTTGTTAGGTTTGTTGCTCATTGAAAGTTTAATAAATTAAAAAGGAAAGTTTAATGGTCCACAAGAAGAGAAAAGAAAATGTACTGCTTTCTCTTTAAAGAGTTAAATATGGAGCATAGTTGGATGTGGAACATAGACTCAGTTGATATTTTGGTTAGTTTTGCTGAACTTTTTACCTCCCTGCCTCTCTCCCAGTTCTCTTTGTTATAAGAGAAGACTCACCAAGCAAGAGCAAGGAGTGAATAGGGAGGGATATATTTGGGAATTGTGAAAATTGGATTTGGTTCTCCCTTGATTGTAACAATGAAGGTACTTAGCTCTTCCTTTATTGTGAAGATTAAATTGTAACCCCCTGTGTATTGTTAGATTTTAATCCCCAAAGTGTAAACCCAGTACTTAAAGTAGATCTACCTATTTTAACCACAAAAAAGGTGTGAACTAACTACAAAAAGGTATGAACACCCATTTCCTACATTGAGTGGGAGGTCTGTGACCCACGTGTGAAGAGTGGGCAGACTGGAGAAAAGCGTCTGCTGTGATTGGTAGGCATTTTTCTACAAAAGGGGATTGAACATTTATTGTACATGTATACTTTTATGGCAAAGGGGACTGCCCCCTAATTTGGCTTTTTGTCAATGCACCTAGCAAAATATTGGTTTTGCTTTCTCTCTTCTTTTTCTCTCTATTATAATTTCCTCTTAGAAAGTGAAATATTGTATTTATCTGTAGTTAGGAGTTTTTAGGGCTACAAGATGATTCTGTTAAACGACCAATGCGGAGACTAGTCTCCCAATGATCATCAGGGAGAATTGTGAAGATTGGATTTGGCTCTCCCTGATTGTAACAATGAAGGCTCTTCCTTTATTGTTACAATCGGGGAGAGCCAAATCCAATCTTCACAGAATAAAGGTGATATAAAAACAAAGATATTGATAAAAAAATTTCAAGCTGATATAAAATAAAGTTTACTGGCTTATAAATCAATCTAATCTGTAACTTCCCTCCACAACTCTGACTGAGAACCACTGCTCGAGATAACTAGAAGGCTCCTTCTAAGGCAGTAGACAACAAACTTTAATCCTTGTATTCCAA
This sequence comes from Monodelphis domestica, assembly GCF_027887165.1. Classification (NCBI taxonomy): domain Eukaryota; kingdom Metazoa; phylum Chordata; class Mammalia; order Didelphimorphia; family Didelphidae; genus Monodelphis; species Monodelphis domestica. The sequence goes on from NC_077229.1 coordinate 172,275,676, forward strand.
GGTTAAGAAATCCTTGTGGCAACACTGACAAGCCTAAAGTGTGGACATTACTGAAAGACAAAAGAGAGAGGAAGAAGAATGTAAAAAGGAGGATGGAAAAGCAAGAAAGAAAAGAGAAAGAGAAAATATATTTCCTTGGGAGAATTTCTGTGGAGAACATAGAACCCAATGCCAACAGGTGACCCACTGAAGGACCCCCATGCCATGGTTTGTCTTGTCTTTCCTTAACAATATCCAAGTCCCAGTGAAACACTCTTTCATTTACGTTTATGTTCTTTGCCTCTGTGTATCCTTGAAGAGAGCTCTGGTGAACCCTTCCATTGACCCTTCTCTGATTTTTGATGGAGATACATAGCTAGAGAGACACAGAGAAAAATAGATAGATAGACCAATAGATAGATAGATGATATACTTATAGATAATATAGACAGACCTATGGAGAAATATAGAAGGATAAATGATAGATAGACTAACATGCATATATAGAAAAAGATTGATAGACCAAAAGAGAAAGATAGATGTTAGATTTAGAGTGAAAACAGACTGTCCTTGAGGAGCTTACTGAGTGTGGGGGTGGGTAGAGGGGGAAGATGGGACAGGAAGAGTAGAGAAAATATATTAAGGGATAAGTATGTACAGGTAATGAGGCAGCTAGAGTCCTAGACAGACCAAAAGAGAAAGAAAGATAATCAGAACATATAGAGAAAAAGACTGACAAAGAAAGATTGACAGAAAGATCAATAGACCAACAAAGAAAGCTAGATAAACAGAGAGAAAGCCAGTTAGAAAGGCAGATAGATAATCAGACAGATGGATCACTAGACACTGAGCTAAATCCTAGGGATACAAGTACAATAAAACCGCATAGTCAGTGTCTTTAAGGAGCTTACCTTCTACAGGTGGAAAACTACACATAAAGAGAAAGGAGAAAAGGGACTCTGGATTGCCCAGTGATATTGTGTGGAGATGGTGGTGGAAGCCCAGTTCTGGGCAAGATCAGGCAAAAGGTCACTGGCATATCAGAGTTTAGAATCCTAGGGTCAGAGTTCAAGGTTCCAGAGGAAGGGAATAAAGATGTTAGCTGAAGTGCAAACAGCATGGTACAGAGAACAGACAAAGAATTAATCTACTGATACATTTTTTAAAACCCTTACCTTCCATCTTAGAATCAATATAAATTATATTGGTTCCAAGGCAGAAGAGCAGAAAGGGCTAAGTAGTCACAGATTTGAACCCAGGATCTCCTTGTCTCTAGGCCTGGCTCTCAATCCACTGAGCCACCTCACTGCCCCATCAGTATGTATTTTTATCACCTACTATGTGCCAGGCACTAGAGATACAAAGACAAAAAGAAAAGTTCCTGCCTGTAAAGAGGTCAGATTCAATCAGAGGACACATGTACATACATCAATTAGAGGGAGCTAAAATTGTGCCAAAGATAGGAGGAAAAGAATAAAAAACTTTGCTCCCTTTTCTAGGAGAAGATGTTATTCCTATGTTGTTGCTTTTGTGGGGGTAGGATTGAGGCAATAAGTCTGTGGACCCCTGAATTAAAAGAGTGTTACTGTCATCCTTGGGGAGAGGGGACCCTGAATTGTTCCCAAATCAGGACCTGCACCTTAACAGACATCTGGTTTAGCAATAGGCTAATGAATGACTTTTCTTGTCAGCAAGTAGGTATTTATTTTACATTTAATGATTCACCTCTCCACTTCCCTTCCCCCCCAACTCCCCCAACAATCCCCAGGAACTTCTAGAAGAGAGATAAAAGCAGCTGCAAATGTGATCTAGGAATAAACATCTAGCAGGAGCTCACGCAGCAAACCCGAGTCCCAGCTGCTCCCCACTTAGCTCTTATCAGCATTCTTTGTAATCAAGCACATTCTGAAGTCAAAGGCATCCTTCCAACAGCTCTCATCCTTATGCATGTCCCTTGAAATATTGCAGAAGTTCTGCTTTGTATCAAAATAGTAGTCACGGTCACCAAAGCTATTAATTTCCTTCTCGTTCTCGTTCCCCCTCCCCCGCCTCCTTTTTTCCCCCCCTCCAGGCCCCTCTTTGGCCCAGCTTCCCCATACCGGTTCCCAAGATGACAAATCCCGATAGCCGTGACATTGGGCCAGGACAGAGCCTGACACAGCAGCGCCGTGCCAAGGTTAGCCACTGATTTATGTGGTGCATTCTATCCCAGGCGCAAACAAGCCTTCTCGAGCCCCTTACCTTTCATCCTTGCCTCCTCCAAACTAGCTGAATTTCCATCTTATTGTTGCAGCTGCAGCTCCCTTGAAATCAGCCCGGCGTTTTCCAGCCGGGGTAACTCCATCTTCTTGAGTTGATTCAAAGATTAAACACTCAGAGCACTTTGGAGATTGCATTCTCAGCAAGTAGTGAGCCCCACACAGCCCAGAGACTGGTGGCTGAGCCAACAATAATACAAACGGAAGATGTAGAGATTATGCTGAAAAAAACGGGGAAAAGTTGAGATTTTCAAAAGGGTTCAGCTTTTCAACAGAATTGTCCCGGCTACTTCCTACCCTGTGAATGGCTACAATTTTAAAGAGGAAGAAGTGAGAGGAAGGATGTCATTAGTAGATTAAGAGCTGAACTCAGAGCCTGGGTTCAAATTCTCCTATCATACTGGCTAAAGGACTTTGGTGAAGTTTCTGAGCCTTTTTGGTACAATAGTTAACTCTATAAGAATGAGTGCTTTAAAAAAAATAGTGCCAATGGGCATTATTAGGGGGAGGTTCTTCATCTAGTTCCCTATCAATTGAAAAGTATTTATTATATACCTAAACCAATGAAATCATAGACCCATTCCCTATCCCTTCTTTTTAGTATCTAGGTTCTTCTAAGAACCCGAGTTCAAACCCCTATTCTGCTTCTCAGTAGTATGACCTTGGATAAGTCACTTAACTTTTTGTGCCTCAGTTTCCTTATCTAGAGAATTATGCTATTGGTTTTCTAGACTGAAGACTTTGCTTCTATAATTGATCACTATATATGATAGTGGATGAAGCATGAGCCTGTTGTTACTAGACTACTTTATAGTATATTGGTTCCAAGGCAGAAGATTGTCAAGGGCTAGGTGATGGGTGTAAGTGACTTGCCCAGGTTCACATAGCCAAGAAGTATCTGAGGCTAGATTTGAAACCAAGACCTCCCTTTTTTAGATCTGGCTCTCAATCCATGGAGCCACCTAACTGCCTCCTAAAACGTCTTCTCTACAAATTACTAATGTCTTGTATAATTGGAAATTGTTACCCTAAAAAAGAACTACATTTCCCAGGAGCCCACTGACTTTCTATCATGATGTACTTTCTGTAGACAGAGGATATTAGTGAGTGGGTGGTCCTCTTGGGCCTTTTTGGCATGATAACATCGAGTTTGGTGACAGTGATAAGCTAAGCATGGGGATTTTAAATGGCTTGATTAGCCATGGGCATGTGGTCTTTATTTTGTATCCTTTTTTTATTCCTTGATTTCTAATGATCATCAATAAATCTCCTAAAATGTAATATTTTAATTTTTATAGTCTTGATGAAGATGAAGGTCCTTCCTAGGCTGAAGATTACTTAAATTACAATTATTTTGGGACAGCTAGGTAGCACAATGGATAGAGCATGAGGCTGGAGGTTCTGGATTCAAATTTGGCCTCAGATACTTCTTAGCTCTGTAAATCTGGGCAAGTCCAGTTTCCTAGTCCTTTTCTGCCTTATAATTGATAAATTAAGGCTTTTGTTTTTGTTTTTACAATTTTTTTCTCACGTGCTCTTATTTCATAGTCCTTTATCAGCAATTATACAGTTGAGGACAACTCCTGAAGCTGCCCTCTAGCCCCAGAAATTCAGGGATTTTATAGTGACTTCTTGTCCCTTCCCTTCTTCACAGAGGCCAATTTCCAATTGTCTAGCACTGCCCAGGGGGGTAGTGTCTTGTGGGATCCAATTCTTACTCTCTGGAGGTGTAAACTCTTATCAAAAGGATTCACAATTTCCTGACATTGAATTGTTTCCCACTTTAGCAAATGACTTGTGAACACTTTTACTTAGTGTCTGGTGAGGTACTAAGTAGGGGTACTAAAAGAAAGTCTGGTTCACACTTCACAGTCTGATGAGGTACTAAGTAGGGGTATTTAAATTGGTGTTAACCAAGTGTTAACTCAAAATAGACAAAGAGAAAGAATTCCCTTTCACACTTCCCCATTTGGACTTATGGAGTCTGGGGGCCCCAAGGTTTGGGGAAAGTTGAAAGCAAGGTAATGGGGAAGGAAACTTAAAGATCTCTGAGTTCAGTTTTTTATTAGAGATTGAAAAAACTGAAGCCCAGAGAAGTTAAGTGAATGGTGTAAAGTCATTCAGCTAGCTGGTGAGAGAGCACAGATTTAAAACTCAGGTCTTTAGATTCAATAGCTCAGTACTATTTCTTTTGCCACTTGGTACATTTTTAAATTTTATTTTTAGATTCATTGTGAATTCATTCCATTCTATTCATAAATGCAATTAAGAAACAACAACAACCCTTACCTTCTGTCTTAGAATGGGTAATAAATATTGGCTCCAAGTCAGAAGAGTGGTAAGGACTAGGCAATTGGAGTTAAGTAACTTGCCCAAGGTCATATAGCCAAAAAGTGTCTGAGGTCAGATTTAAGCCTGGCCTATAAACCTGACTATTTACTGAGCCACTTTCCTGCCCTATATGCCCGATGTCTCTATAAGACATGGAATCTGACTTATGAGTCAGAAAACATGGTTCACACATAGTACATTTAGCTTGCATTTAGAAAATTGTTGATGAAGCCCAATTTTACCTGCTTGAGGGAGTTGGGGAAGGAATATATTTTGATATATTTCCTATATACCAATGCCTGAAATTTGTTGTGATTAGTTCATTGGTGTTAAGCCTTTTCCTAGGGAGTTCTGAGCTTGAGCAAGAAAAGTAACCATGAATAAGAAGAAGGAAATAACATTTGTTAGACAATTACTTTGTACCAGGTACTGCAATACAGCACTTAGCACTAGATAAATATTTCATTTGATCCTCATAACAAAACCTGAAAGATAGATGCTATGATTATTTCCATTTTGCAGTTGAAGACTGAGGCAGATAGTGAGTAGTTCAGTGACTTACCTAAGATCACATAGTTAGTGAGTGTCTGAGGCTAGTTTTGAACTCAGAACATCTTGACTCCAAGCCCAGTACTCTAGGCAAAGTATGGAATCTGGAGTCAGGTTCTGAAAATTTAAATCTTGACTCTACTAGTTAAAATTATAACTTAATTGGTTTACTTATGTAATCTTTGGGCAAGTCACTTAACCTCCAAGGTCCTCAATATTCTTATTTGTAAAATAAAGGATTGGATAATATGATTTCTAATGACCCTTCTAATTCTAAATCCTATAATTCTTTCTGAACCATGGCAGGTGGGGAATGCATTAAGTGAGCTTTCCTGGAGATCCTGGATGCTACTGACATAGGAGATAGAAGACAAGGAGGCATCTAGGAGGAGTTTGTGGGAGTTATGTGATGACTGAGTGGGACATCTGGTAATACTGGAAATTTTTATTATTAATTATTATTATCATTTGCAAACCTTACCTTGTCTTAGAATTGATACCAAGTACCAGTTCCAAGTCAGAAGAGTAGTAAGGGATAGGCAATTGGGGTTAAGTGACTTACCTAGGGTCATATAGCTAAAAATGTCTGAGGTCAGATTTGAACCTAGGACCTTCCATCTTCAAGCCTGACTCTATCCACCTCCATCTACTGAGTCACCTGCCTGTCCCTATTATTATTATTAAACCCTTACCTTCTTTCTCAGAATCAATACTGTGTGTATTGGTTCTAAGGTGGAAGAGTAATAAAGGCTAGACAATGGGGGTTAAGTGACTTGCTCAGGGTCACACAGCTAGGAAGTGTCTGCAGCCAGATGTGAACCCAGGACCTCCCTGGAGTCTCTAAGCCTGGCTTTCAATTCATCGAGCCATCTAGCTGTCCTTCCTATTATTTTTTTTAACAGAAAGGAGTAGTCCTTCCTTAATATGGTTTTGTGGATAAATTTGTCAATTACTTTCTTAAGTATGTGGGAAAATCTGAGCTTTGAAAGAACTCTGGATTCTGGCAGAGGAAGAACTGAAGAGGATTAACACTGTAAGTGCACCTCTCTGAGCCTTGGTTTTCTCCTCTGTAAAAGGATGATAATACCTAGAAGTACTTACCTCATTGGTTTGTAATGCAAATCAAATGATATAATGGAACCAAAGAGCAGAGCAAACCTGAAAGCCTCTATAAATGCCAGTTATTATTAGTAAAGAGGATGTGAAGGATCTGGAAGGCAAGTTTACTTCATGTCACAATTTTGCCCTGGGCTGGTTCTGTGTGCACTAAATACCATGTTGATCCTTTAAACCTCAGCTGTGGTCAGTGAAAACAACGTACCAGAGGAACAGGAGCAGTTCATGTTTATCAACAAGGAAAACCATCAATCTTTGTTCACAAAATTAATAAACACAGTCAGGCTTCTCAGTTTCTCTAAAGTACCGAGCTAATTGAATCATAAAGCCTTAGAGGTACTCGCTGGAAGGGTCAGCCTATCTCTGAAAAGCTTCCAGGGACTAGAGGCTATTTGTTCTCCACCACCCGCCCGCCGCCATCTGAGATGGGTCACCCTATCCTCAGATTGCCAAGACCTGGATTCTTTCCAGTGGTGGGGATTGGAGGGGCTTAAGTCAGTGTGTTATTCTTCTCAAGGTTTTTCAAATGATCTTCCACAAGAATCACTGGGTGAGTGGAGGCTTACTGGACTTCTATAAGAATATCAGAACTTTCTTCTTTGGGGAAGTGGTATATTTTGATACATTCTACATATACTCCTAAAACTTTGAAAAGTGGAATTAGAATGTAGAATTTGGAGGGAAATTACAGACCTTTCTCAACTTATTAATGCATAAATTCACCAAAGTTCATTTGTAAATTGGTTTTTTGGAACTGTGAATGCATTTTTTTAAAACTTAGAATCAAGGCTATAAATAGTGGTTAGGATCCTCGATTAGTCCAAGAAAACCTTTTAAAGCCAACAATAACAGTAATGATAATTATAACTATATAGTGCTTTAAGATTTGACAAGTGTCTTACATATATTAATTCAGTTAATTCATGAACTTCACAACAACTCTGTAAACGAGGTGTTATTACCCTCATTTTAGTACTGTAACAAAACATTAGTAATTGCTATATTAAAATATGAATGTTATAACCATACAAATATGATACATTTATTATTATTTATGTCACAATGGAAATAATAATTAATGTGAATGTGAATATATTAATATAGCAACAGCCTGCTGGTAGGTCTCCTGTCTCTTTTCACTGTAATTCATCTTTAGTTCAGCCACTGAAGTGATTTTCCTAAAGCTCAGTTCTAATCACTTCTCAGCTACTCAATAAACTCCAATGGCTTCCTATTGCCACCAAAAGTGCTTTTAATACAAAATGCTCTTTTTTGACATTCAAAGACTTTCATAAGCTAGCCTTCCAGTCTTTTTACACCTTATTTCCTGGCATGCACCCTTCAATCCAAGGATGTTGCCTCCTGTCTGTTACTCAAACAAGACACTCCATCTTTGGGCTTGGGACATTCTGTCTGGCTGTTCCTCATGCCTGGAATTCAACTTCTCTTCCATTCCAACTGCTGGTTTTCTTCAAGTCCCAAATAAAATCCTGCTTTCTACAGGAAACTTTCTCCAATCCCTCTTAATCCTAGTCCTTCTGTCTTTAATATTTTTCCTATTTATCCTGTATATAGCTTACATGTAGTCTCTTCCATTAGATTGTAAACTCCTTCAGGGCAGGGACTATGCTTTGCCTCTTTTTATATCCCCAGTGATTAGCAGTGCCTGCTATATTGGAGGTACTTAATGAATGTTGATTGATTGATTGAATTCGTACCCTTTCTTGTCTTTCTTCTGAATGCTAGTTTTGCGTGGTAGGTAGGACATGACTTTAAGGGTCAAGAAAAAGAAACAAGGCAGTGAAGGAAGCCCAGTGGATAGAATGCTGGGCCTGGAGTTACAAAGATTCATCTTCTCTGACTTCAAATCCAGCCTCAGATACTTAAGAGTTTTATCACCCTGGGCAAGTCACTTCACCCTGTTCAGCTTCCTTAGATGTAAAATGATCTGGAGGAGGAAACTACTCCAATATCTTTGCCAAGAAAACCCTAATGAAGTAATGAAGAGTTGGACACAACTAATCAACTAAAACAACAAAGAAGTAGGAAAGGAATAGGGTGAGAACTCTCACTGAACTTCCAGCAAAAAGGAAAGATGACTCCAAGGAAAGTAGAGATCTATTTAGGTAGATGAGAGCTAGAGATCTGTCATGGTAGTGAGAAGACTGATTTGATAGAGATTCAAGAAATGAATAGGAACAGGGCAAAGCAGGAGAAAAAACATGGAATGTTGAATGAGAGGAGGATTCTAAAAGCCACCAGAACTCTGGAAGGGATCCTTGGAGAGAGAGGGAGGGGGTTGGTTTTGAACTCTTTGAGGAGAGGGAGCTCTGAACCTTTCCTCCTGGACTTTTCCAGCATTATCTTGAGCAAAGTGATCTTTTCCTGAATTCCTGAACATCTACAACTGTGTGGACTCAGTGAAATAGAATTCTGCCTGAGGGGTTTGCCTTGAGGGGGGCTGCTCTGATCCAGCAGTGAATCTCTCAACCTTGAACTGCTAACATTCTAGAGACTTTATTGATTTATCAGCCTAGGGTTGGCCAATAAATAGATACCAACTAATTTAGAGAGGAGTTTTATGGTTGCCCTCCACTGGGCTGAGGGCAGAAGACTGTCAGCCATTGGGGAATAGATAGGGATTCTTATTATCTTCTTTCCTGATCCAAATTACTCTCCTTTCACTTTAATAACCCAATTATAACGAAGTCATGGCAGTCAGATCAGACAATTAGGGCACACAAAGGAGGACAGTTGGAGGGGCTTGGGGAGAGAGGGTCTACTCTGATTGAGCCAAGTCAAGTCTCAATCACCCTTTCGCCCTAAGCAAGTCTGTGTCAGAGGATATTCACCTCAGGGTGCTAGGTAAAGCCAAATTCCTAGCAAAACACCAATCTTCTCTCCCTGAGGTGTTTCATCCTTCTTGACACAGCTGCTGTACCATAACAGCCTGAATCACTGGCCTTAAATGGAGAACATCCATCTTTAATCTATGTCTTGAGGGAAGGCATCCTGGCAGGCCAAGTCACCTTAAACCTTGACCACCCATTACATCCATCTTTCAGGGCCTTCCCAATTATTTTTTTACAGTAGAAGAGTGAGACTGCAGTAACCCATCCCTATCTCTGTCTCTCTCTCTCACACATACAAGTTATGAATATCATATAGAGTTATGAATAACTCTTTTTCTATATACTTAGTTCTTGATATAGAAAAATATTTATAGATATCTATATAAAATAATATATCTATAACTATATGTATTAATTTATCTTTATAGATATTAAATAGAAATATATCTTTATATAGAGATATTAATAGCTCTGCAAATATATATTTATTATATATTGTGATATTAGTTTCTCTACTTGGAAATATCTCTCTGTAGATATGTAGATATGTCTCTTCACATATGTTAATATCAGCCTCTCTCTCTATATATATGTATTATGTATGTATATATATAGCTAAATTGCTCCCTACCTCCAAATTCCCTTCCTTCATACCCTCCTACTCCCATCTACCCTTGAAGTAATTTGAGTATTGGGGGGGTGGTTCTTGGTTCAGAATATATATATATACAGAGAGAGAGATTCACTGAAGATCCATGTCTCTCTCCCACTTCATGGGAATCAATCACAGCCTCCCAACACGTAGGAAAGTTTCATAGATTGAATTTCAAGAGGAGCTTGGCATTGGCAGTAGTGTCAAAGTGTGATAGTTCTAATATTTTTGATGGAGAAAACATTTTGTTAATTTAAATGTTTTTGGAACAAATTTTGCTGCTTTAAATAAGTTTTCACTTTTTTCTTTAAAAACCAACCAACCAACCAGATCTCATGATTTAAAAAGAGTTTGGAAGCCCCGAATCTGGTGTATTATTTGGGTAATATAATAAATGGCACCTTGATGACCTGAAAAAATTAATGTGTAATAATTCCACAGTATGGGCATTTCTATGAAACAATGGATAGAGCACTGAGCTTAGAGTTGGGAAGACTTTTTCCTGAGTACAAATCCATCCTCAGGCACTTACAAGCTATGTGCCCTTGGGCAAGTCACTTAAACCTGTTTATCTTGTAAGAGTTAAAAAGGTGGTCACCAATTGTAATAATTAAAAATTAAATTATGAGGCTGTTAGTAGTTTTAACAATTTAGTCTAATTAAAATAGAGATAGTACAAAGAGGGAAATGTAGGAAGGAGTTAGAAAATTGCCTACCTACCACTCTAGAGTCTGCTCGGAAGAAATCCAGCTGGCTTCCTTCAAAGTTCCAATCTCCAGTCAGAAGAACACAAGTCTTTTCAGCTAGAATCCCCAGAGTTAGCATCTCCCTTCAGCCCAAGTCACCAACTCAGGAATTCAACTCAGAGTCTGAGAATCACCTCAATGATTCATTGGGGAGACTAGACATGTTAATCTCCCCAAACACTCAATTGGGGAGATTTCAACATGCTAGTCTCCCAATAGAATCACAGAGGTGATTGTGAAAAGGGTGTTAACACTCCCTTTGTTTTCTTTAATGTAATCAGTCAGAAACTTGAAGACCCTTTAGCATTGATTGCAAGGAAGTTCACACCCTCAGAGAAAGGAAGTTACCCCCCAGGGTAGTACCAGACAAATTAGGGAACTCAATTGATTCCTGAGGTGTGAAATGGGAGAACTAGTGGGTGGAGAAATGGGTTTATAAAGCCAGAGCAGAGGGCTAGAATTGAGTTCTGGGTTGGTGACTCTGGCTGAAGGAAGAGTCTATGTTGGTGGTCCTTGCTGAAGGGACTCTCAGACTCTGAGTTGAATTCCTGAGTTGGTGACTCGGGCTGAAGAGGGAAGCTAACTCTGGGGATTCTAGCTGAAGGGACTCTTGTGTTCTTCTGACTGGAGATGGGAACTTTGTTGGAGATGAGTTGGATTTCTTCAGAGTAGCACTTAGGGTATTTAGCTAAATTGCTCCCTACCTCCAAATTCCCTTCCCCCATACCCTCCTACTTCCATCTACCCTTGAAGTGATTTGAGTATGGGGGGGGTTCTTGGTTAAGAATCCCATTTATGGGGTGGGGGCAATAAGGCCTAAGGTTCCCTCAGTTTCTGAGTGTTTTTGTGTGTGTACATATCTCTTACTTTTATAAATATACATATAATTCAGAGTGTCACGTCTCATCACTGAGCCTTAGGGAACTTTTGGCACCATGTCCTGTGTACATTACAAATTTTTCTCCGAACTCAGCTATGATACTGTTATCTTTGATGGACTCCACATCTCCCTGTCTGATTTGAAGAAGCAAATCATGAAGAAAGAGAAACTCAAGGCTACTAACTGTGATCTACAGATCAGCAATGCAGAAACAAAAGAAGAATACTCAGATGACAATGCCCTGATTCACAAGAATTTATCCGTTATTGTAAGAAGGATTCCTGTTGGAGGTGTTGTATCTACCAGCAGGACATATGTTTTAGATCTAACTAAACAAGTGAGTAGAACCTCAAAAGCAAAGCTATCTAATTCATTGAGAAGACAGTTTGATATGCCTAGTAATTTTCAATGGGAAGCTAAAAAGGAGACTAAAATGAACATTGACTCTTCTGCATCTGTTTCTGTGGCCCAGCTTATAAAGAATGCCAATCTGGATGAGGCCGATGCTTCTGAAGAAGACAAAATTAAAGCAATGATGGTACAGTCTGTCCATGAATATGATCCGCTCAATTACATGAAGACACCTCTGGGTCCACCTCCACCATCTTATACCTGTTTCAGGGGTGGTAAACCTGGATATTACATAAAGAATTACTCAACAAAAGGGAATAAAAATGTTGAGCCAGTTCCCAGAATTAAAAAGAGTACTGGAATTCCTAGAAGTTTTATGATGGAGGTGAAAGATCCTAACATGAGAGGTGTCATGCTTACCAGTAGTGGAAAATATGTAATTCCAACTATAGATGCAGAGGCATATGTCACAGGGAAGAAAGAAAAGCCACCTTTCCTACCAGAGGAACCATCCTCTTCATCAGAAGAGGATAACCCTATCCCAAATGAACTGTTATGTCTAATCTGCAAAGATATAGTGACTGATGCAGCTGTAATACCTTGCTGTGGAAACAGTTATTGTGATGAATGTATAAGAACAGCATTGCTAGAATCAGATGAACATACATGTCCAACTTGTCATAAGAATGATGTATCTCCTGATGCTTTAATTGCCAACAAATGTTTGCGCCAGGCTGTTAATAACTTCAAAAATGAAATTGGTTATACTAAAAGGCTTCAAAAGCAAATATGCCCACCCCCACCTCCAAGACCACTGATTCAGCTGAACCTACAAACAGTGATGAGACCTCCAATGTCAAGACAACAGGATCCTTTGATGATTCCAGTGACATCGACATCTACTCATGCAGCAACTTCTATATCATCATCCATGACTCCTAATCAGTCTTCCCTATCCTCTGCTATACCAATAAATCAACCTTCTACTCCAGCTTCAGTTCCTGATGTAACTGCCACGGTGTCCATATCTGTCCATTCAGAAAAACCAGATGGATCTTTCTGTGATCCTGATGATAAAATTATACCTGCTGCAGCTTTGGTATCAGATCATCCTAAAGCTTCTTCATCAACAGCAACTAATGCACTAATGGAAGAAAAGGGCTATCGGATACCTGCACTTGGAACTCCTTCGCTTGGGCAGTCCCTGTTGCATGGACAATTGATACGTACAACTGATCCAGTAAGAATAAATGCTGCTCATTCTGCTGCTGCTGGTAGATCTGGTTGGGAACTAAGCAAAAATCGAGGGCAACATCTTGGTGAACATTCACAGAGGACTCAAAGGCCATCACTACCAGCAACACTTGTACCACCACCTCTTTTGTATCCACCACGTCCACCCACGCTTCCTTTTCCTCCAGGTGTTCCACCACCTCAGTTCCCTCCTCAGTTTCCACCTGGGCGACCACCACCTGCTGGCTACAGAGTCCCTCCTCCAGGCTTCCCTCCAGCACCTACGAATTTATCAACATCTTGGTTATCAATAGCAGTAGGAACAGCTCCTTCAAATACTATCGGAACAATACAAGCTCCACCCTTATCCAAGGAAGAGTTCTACAGAGAGCAAAGACGACTTAAAGAGGAGGAAAAGAAAAAGTCCAAACGAAATTTTGCTAACAAAAAGATTCAAAAGGAGCGTAGACGCTCATTTTCAAGGTCTAAATCGCCAAATAGTGGCTCCTCTCCTTCAAGAAGTTCATATACCTATTCTAAATCGAGATCTAGTTCCTCACGTTCCCCTTCCTATTCTCGATCCTTTAGTCATTCACATTCCAGAAGAAGCAGGGGGAAAAGTCGAAATTATCATTCAAGATCCAGGTCTCATGGAAATCACCGCTCCAGATCAAGGTCGCACCCATATCGGCGATGTCATTCACGATCAAGATCCCCTCCAGTTTTTAGGGGACAGTCTCCTAATAAACAAAATATACCTCAAGGAGAAACAGGTCACCGCAGTTGCAACAGAAGTGGCAATTACCCAGAAAAGCTTTCAGCAAGAGATGGTCACACCATGAAGGACAGTGCCAAGTCAAAAGAGAAGGACCGTGAAAATCCACCAGGAGATGGAAAGGGAAACAAACACAAGAAACACCGAAAGAGAAGAAAGGGGGAAGAAAATGATGGATTTCCTGAAAAACAAAGGAAGTGTTAATTCCCTTTTCACCATCTTAAGTCTTCACCTGTGAAATGAGCTGGAAAAGGCAAAGGCAAATCATGCAATATCTTTGCCAAGAAAACCCCAAATGGAGTCAAAAGATCTGGGCACAACTGAAATAACCAAACAACAACAATTCTACAGTGTAACTCACTTTAGCAATTGTAAATAAAAGTTCTCTCTATTGAATAGAAAATACTCCATTAAGAAATAAAATTGTTACAGCTTGTTCTTTAGGGATCAAAGGACATGAGAGTTTGTTGCTAGCCATTTATTATAATGAATGTGAAAAATTATTTCTATTCATGTAGGAAATGTTTCATACAAATCAAAGAAAAAAATTTATGAGAAGCAGAGTGTCAAGTTTTAAGCTATTAATACCTATGCAGTGGGAAAAGCACCAGACAGGGAATAATATCAATAATAATAATAAGTTATAGATTTGATTGCCTTGTTTCATTAATTCTTGTTTAGACTTCTAACAGTTAAAGTAATGAGTATATTCATATAGTGCTTAAGAAATGCTTATTGACTGGCTGATTTACATTCATTTTTGAATCCCCCAAATATTTATTTATTGGGGATGCAAAATCATATGATATGCATGCCTACATAGTTATATGTGTATATATATATGTAAAACAGATTCCATCCCTAAGAAGGGGATGCAATGCATATATCCTCCTTCAAATTTTAAATAGTAGAGACTTGAGAACATATGTAAACATTCTCATATATTATATATAGGGTGTTTTATTTGCAAAAATGCTTGTATATATGTATGGAGGTAGAACTGTGATTTTGTTGGTGTAGGCAGAATTATGCTTTTAAATGTTTTAATAACCAGTTGTGGGAGAGGAGGGGGGAAACATTCTCACAACACACAATCAGGTTTTATCTGAATTATTAACTTTTTCTCCTTCACTTTCTTGAGTCTAGACAATCATGGTGTACCACCAGTGAGAAAACTGCATACATGAATACATTTCAGGAATTATATGTAACTAGCATTCTAGCCTCATTCTCCTGTAGTGAAGTCTGCTATATTTCCCCTTCAGGGTTCTAGGGACACCCCTGTGGGATTGAGCCTCTCTTCTCTAATACTCTTACAGCCTGAGGAAAGAAGCAGTATTCATAGTAGCAGCTGAGGCAATAGAGAGACATGTGAAAC
Source organism: Monodelphis domestica (assembly GCF_027887165.1). Taxonomy (NCBI): domain Eukaryota; kingdom Metazoa; phylum Chordata; class Mammalia; order Didelphimorphia; family Didelphidae; genus Monodelphis; species Monodelphis domestica. The sequence goes on from NC_077229.1 coordinate 172,290,776, forward strand.
AGGGCAGAAAACTGTTTGCCCAGGTCATGCACAATCTGCCTCCTTCCAACAAGTGGTAGTAGACTTTTCTAGGAAGTCATACAGTGGAGGAGTCTTTTTCTCCCCTCTGTTCTTCCAGATGGAGATTTAATCTGATACTCTTTATGCTGACCTTTTACTGTTGAAATGGTATTTTTAAGACTGATTCATTTTTAGATAAAATAGTTCCCCAATGCCCCTCCCTTCCCTTTACAGAATATGTCTAATTTTCTAAGCCTATGTGGGGGTGGGGAGAGGCAGCACTCGGGTAGGTTCCTATCTCATAGAATTAAACAACTAGAACCCTTCTCTTTTGGTCTGGCAGACAAGAGAATGCCTGGGAACTAATTTGATAATAACTTTTATAACCCTTTAAACTCCCTAAAAGAAAAGAGGATTCCATTAAAATATGAGATCATTTATTCTTATGACTGGAGAAATGTAAACTTCCATTATCATTATGACTAAAAGTAGAGATCACTAGGAGAAATGGTAGGGTGGCATGGGTCCTAAGACTAAACTCTCTTCAGTCATCAAGGGGACAGAAGGGAGAAGACATACTAGGTGACTCCAAATAAAGATCGTTCCCAGAGTTTGCCCCACTCTGCTAAGCTGGCAACCTATTAGCTATATACCTGTCTGGTTGAGGAGAGAAGTGAGGTATATATAGACAATCACTCTCCATTGTAACATCTAGTATATACACATATACACAAGCACACACAAACATACGTTCTTGAGTTTCCATGCCATATATTTCTTGTCTTGACCCATGATTTCACTGATGTAGGTTACTCCTGGTGAGGAAACCCTTCACCAGGGAAGCCTGGCAACTGTATTGTAATCTTAAATGATTGCTTGGAGGGGGAAGGTAGGTGCCTCAGAGCTTGAGAGAGGACCAGAGATAGGAGGTCCTGGGTTCAAATTTGAGTTCAAATTGCAGACACTTCCTAGTTGTGTGACCTTGGGAAAGTGACTTAAGTCCCATTGCCAAGCCTTTACCCCTCTTCTGCCTTGGAACCAATATTCAGTATTAATTCCAAGACAGAAGGGAAGGGTTTAAAAAAAAAGATTGCTTAGGGCAGAGAGAGATTAATTGATTTGTTCATGATCATGGGAAAGATGGTCAGTCACATCCAAGACCACACTGCCACCAATAATTTTCAAAGTCCTATGGATAACTCAAGTATGGAGGTATACACTGTAGGAAGCAGAGAAAAGACTGCATTTTGATTAACAGAAATGTGACACAGAATCACATGAGAGCCTGAGTCAAGATTCCAAGGGGGGTGGGGTCCTAACTGAAAACAGTCTTCTTGCTGAAGATTTGGTGGTATCTGAAATTTTCACCTCTCTACAAGATATCTGGCCCTTGTGAGATACCAGCTTGATGAGAGAGACTGCTTGAACAGGCTGCTGGCAGCTAGAGTAAAGAACAAGAAAAGGACCATCAATCTCTACTGTGACTGGATTTGGACTTTACCACTGGGATCTTGACCCATATCTGGACTCTGTGAGGTTCTGTTTGGGGAGGGGACTTAACTTACTTATCTTGGGAAGTTCGTCAATAGAATAGTTATTAAGGGGAATTAGGGGGATTGGGGATAAGATTAAGGAATTTCCCTTCTCCTTTGTTACCCTCATTCCTATCCCATTTCCCATTAATAAAATCAGAATTTTTAGATGTTTACCTCTTGTCTCTTCCCCTTAAACATCCTTAATAACAACACTCTAACTACTTATACTTTGTAGCTACTAAGTCCCCAATGGTGTATTTCTCATTCCCAAGGTCAGTCACAATGATACCATTGACTCTAAAGAATAAAACATTTAAAGAGAAGGAAAAGTATAATAACAATATAACTTATATGTAATATATAATAACAACTTATTAACATAATATAACATACTCAGTAGAAGGTAGAAAAGAAAGGTAATACTCAAAACATAGTCTACTTATAAACCAAAGTCACACTCTCCCATTAATGCACACTAATGAAAAAGAGTGGGTATGGACCAACAGAAATCTAGCAATGAAACAAAGAGTTAGGGAAACCCAACACTCTGGACTGTAGACCATGATGCCCTTGGTCATTCCAGGAAACAGTTAACAAGACCACTTCCCTTCTGGCCCTATTCAATCTCCTGCTTCTTTGCTTTTCTAAGGTGCTGAAGTAGATTAAGTTCCTTGAGTACAGCAGTAATATTATATATAAAGCAAGAGCCTCAAATCTGGGTCTGCAGTTTCCAGGTCTTTCCCCTTGGCTGGTGGCTGACAAACTGGAGAACTACAAAGCTTCTCACATGATTTTTTTTCCTTCTGGAAACTGAAGTTTTCCCCCTTTCAAGCTGCAGATGGCACCAAAGAGCAATATAGATAATCCCAGTCAACTCTTCACATAAAAGGAGAATTTTGGCTACTCCAGTGAACTCCCAGCATCCATCAGAATTACTTCAGATTAGCTTCAGGACTGATCTGACCTTAGCTAGCTCTCAAACTGTAGATCAGCTCTTCACATAGTAGGATTCTGCTTTCTCCAATCAGCTCCCAGTAACTACAGAGCTCTCCTCAAATCAACTCCCAATGGCAACTAAGCATGTCTGGTTTCAATAAACTCTCACAGATGAAGCAACCAGAAGCTCAAACGTATTTTCTGATTCTACCTTGTTACAGTTCTTTTAAGCAACAGGGGATGATCTCTAGTCTCCATTTGTCTCCTTCAGCTTCAAGTGGCCTTTCCTCTTCTTGTCTCCTCTGTCTCCAGGCTTCTGCTGTGTTCTTTTAATGTCTCATTTCTGATTTCTAGTAGGAAACCCTACATCCACATTTCTACCATATATAAGACAAGTGATTACTATAAATAATCCCAAAATAGTTCTTTGACTTATACTTTCTCAGTTATATATAATTTTCAAACCTCTGAAAACAGTCATGTAAAAGATCATACTTATCCTTTGAATAAATGCTTTCACTCAGATCCTCACAAAAGTCTTTTTCTTCTCCTAGTATCTGCAAGACTGTCTTTTCTCAAGGTATTCTCAAGTGTCATTCATGCTTGTTTTTCAGTCATTTTTAATCTGACTTCAGAACCCATTACTCATCTGAAAATATGCTCTCCAAGATTACTAATGATCCCTTAACTGAAATAATCAATGTTCTTTTCTCAGTTCTAATTCTAATTGAACTTTCTATAGTTTAAGATATTGTTGACCACTGCTTCCACTGGAATATTCTACCTTCTCTTGGCTTTTGTAACACTATTTTCTTATTTCTCCTCCAACCCAGTTCTCATTCTCCTTCGATGGATCATCATTCTTCTGGTCTCTAATGTGGAAAAAAGGTGACTTAATGTTAAATTGCAGAAATTGGAATCAGGTATTCAATAACATCAATTCTAGGAATAATGGTAATTTCAGAAATAACAGTAATTATAGATATAAAGTAATCAAAAGCATAATAAAAACAACAACAGAGATAATAATCTAAATGAGTCAAATCAAGACTCACAATATATCCAAGATGGGGCTTGTCCACACTATACTCAGAGTGGAAATTTCCCTCAACATGGGGAACTCCAGAGGTGTGACCAAAGGAATCTAGATAAATGATGGTACTTAGGAGGGGAAGGAACCTCAAAGAGTCTGGAGATGAATTTTAAGCCTTTTCAGATTATTCTCCTCCCAATACTAAAGAAACCTCTGTAATGCAATTGTTTTTTTTTTATTTTTACCAATCATAGAAGTATGATTGGACTGGATATAATATCATTTTAAAAGTCCATAGACAAGTGGACACTGTTTTGGGAACACATTGAATTCTTGAATTTTTTTTATCGTTGCTTTTCTTTTTATTTTCAATAGAATATTGCTTTCTCCCCTTTCTATTTCTTGTAATTAAAGTACATATAATCAATGCAATAGAATAAGTTTAAAATATCCATCTGCTCTAATATTAATGCATACCCAAAAGATTTAGACTATTGAAACATATCATTGATTGATAAATATTATGGGACTTTGATTAACAATTGTGTCTGATTCCAGGAGAAGGGATCACAAAAAAGCCACTGCATGGTACCAAGGAGCACAAAGTTAATCTACATAGTTCCTACAAGCACAAGGTCAAGGAGACCAACCAATCCTGGTGGGACTGATTAGATTCTGCACCAAGACAGAGGACTTGTTTGAGGTTTGAGGTAGCGGCTGTTTGACATATGTCTTCCCCATGCCACATTCTGACAAGTACCTAAGTTTGGCTGCCATTTTGACTCCCCTATCCCTGAGAGTAAAGGTAAAATCAGACCAGGGAAACATACTTCCATTTTACTTCAAAATGTAGTCCTTTTTTCCTCTCTTATAGCATGGCAACTTTCTGTAGTTCTGACTGCCAATGGGTAAGTGCAGTATTACTGCATTTGTTCTACAAACTTGTGAGACAGAAATCACTTTAATTGGACTCTGATTTAAGAACCTATTATGGATTTATTCTTTTTTTTTACTCAGAAATTTTTATATAAATAGATTTTGATATTTTGATTTTGGTTTTGATTTCTTTTCTCCCAAAGTTTTTTTTCCCTTCTATTTGTTTTTTCTTTATTTTTTTTATTTCAACACTTGACTCAAATACCCCATAAGTCAATCATGTATCCTGAGTTAATCTGGGTATTGGTCAACACCCTCCTCAGGGGGATTGCATAATTTTCATAAAAAACAAGACAAAAATTTTTTTTGAGAAAAATTTCAGGAAAAGAAGCTTGCTAACTCCTCAAATCAAGAAAACAAATTGTTCGGAGGAAGTGCCATAAAGAAACCTACACTGCATCAGAAAATCCAGAATGAATTTTGGGATGCAATTGATTGAACTGAAAGAGGTTGAACACATTTATTCTGAATGTAATGCCAAAGTGGACTGCCCCCAATTGACTTTTTGTCAATATGCCTAGCAAACATTGGTTTTGCTTTCTCTCTCTTATTTCCTTCTTATCTTTAACTATTGTAATTTCCTCTTAAAATGCAATATTGTATGCACCTTTAGCTAGAACATCTTTAGAAGTATAAGCTAGTTATGTTAAATGATTTATTGGGGAGGCCAGTCTCCCAAAGAATTGGGGGGGATTGTGAAGAGTGAATCAAGCTTTCTTTGTCTATCAATCAGCAACTTTTAAATTAATCAAACAAGAACTCAAAGCACCCTTACTTAGTAAGAGAATTCACAAGTCATTTGCTAAAGTGGGTGATAACTCCAGATGCCACTGCTGTGCCCCTGGGCAGTGCTAGGCAAATTGAAAGACTGCAATTGGTTCCCATAAAGTGGAGGAAGGGACAGGAAGTGATGTGAAAAAAAGGACTATAAAAAGTCCTCAACTTCCTATCTAGGAATCTTCTGTTTGGGACTTGTTCTTTGGAGGACTGCACCTGGGACCTTCTCTTTGGATTTCTTCTTAGGAGGACAACTTTGTCTTATGAGCTTCTGCATAGATGAGATGGGTGAGTAGGTGGCCTTCTTTTCCTTGCTTCTAGAGAGATTGGTCCTAGAGAGGCCTTCCTTTCCTGGAAGAGGCTGTGTTGGTAGAACTCTAGCTGAAGATACCATCAGACTCCTGGCTTAAGAGATTACTGGGAAATCCACGTGGGGGCAAGTGACTTGGGGAAGCCCCTGAGGGACTCAGCCTCAATTCACCAGAGAAGGGCTGTTAGGCTTTTAAAAATCTGTCTCTTTAGTTACATTTTTCCACTTTTACTCTTTCCACCTCTTTGTAAATAAGGCTTCTAGAAGTCATTTTGACTTAAGCTATAATATTTTTAATTCAGTGATCACAATATTACTTTAGAATTCTCATAATTAGCATAAAACTTATATTTTTAAATTCTTACACTAACGATGAGCATCACTCCCCTCCCCATGCATCTGGCTTAGGTCTTCTTTTTTTCTCTTTGTTCTTTCATAATCTCTTCAACTCCCATGAATTAATCTTTCATATTTGACTTCCAAGTCTATCTAATCATCCTGAATGAACCAGTTATCTCTTAATATTTCTCTACTTGACATCTACTTTTGGATGTCTCATCAATATATTTTCACTACCTCTAAAACAGAATTTTATATACTTAATTTAAAAACAATCCCTTCAAAACTACTTGATTTATGTCGAAGGCAGAGGTTTGAGTCCTTGAAATCATTTGAATCTTAACTCTCTTGCCCACAACATATAATGGGTTTCCAAATCTTGTTGATTATATCTTTGTTAGCCATCTTTCACCTCTTCACCACTCACACAACATCTGCTCTAGTTCTGATCCTCTTCACCTCTTACCCAGAATATTTTAATAGCCCCTTGATGCATCTCTCTGCATATAGGCTTTCCTCTCTCTCTCCAATCTATACTCCACCCAGCTAGCAAAATGATATTCATAAAATACAAGTCTGACAAAGTCACTCTCTTTACTCAAAAATTTTCAGAGGTTCATAATAGACTCTATAGGATATAATACAAAGTCCTGAGCCTGGTATTGAAGACGCTCCAAAATCTGACTCTTTCCTTATTTTTCATTAGTTTTATTTTACTCCATGTTCCAAACTAACGCACCTATTGTATCACTTGCATATATTTCATATTTACATATGTATGCACAACTGGACCTCAGTGTCTTTATCTGAAAAAGTGAGTGTTAGATTAGATGACTTCTTTAAAGTTCCTTTAAATGGTATAGCCCCCAAACAGAACTTAAACTTTTGGTGGACAGGGATTGTATTGTTTTTGTATTTGTAACCCTAGCCTTTAATAGTCAGTACTTAGTAAATGTTTTGTTGATTACTTTGTACCTTAGATCCTGACCACTCAAGTTCAGAGGAATCTGAATAGGAACTGAATTTGTTAAAAGAAATCTTTGGAAAAGAAAGTAAAAGGATTTTATTATGCACACCAAGGCAGCTAGCAGATGGAATGTGACCTGCCCACTTAAAACTGAGCACTGCTTTTTATACACAAGAGTAAAGAACTTTCATACAAAGACAAAAGAATTTTGATTTTTGTTTTTGTTATTGAATTGTTTACAGTTTTCTGACTCTTTGTTACTCTATTTGGTGTTTTTTTTGGCAAAGACATTGGAGTGGTTTTGCATTTCTTTCTCCAGCTCATTTTATAAATGAGGAAACTGAGGCAAACAGGGGTTAAATGACTTACCCAGGGTCCCACAGCTAATAAGTGTCTGAGGTCAGACTTGAACACAGGACAATGAGTCTTCCTGACTCCAAGCCTGACACTCTATCCACTGTGCCACTTAGCTGCTAAAACTATTTTGATTGGCACATCAAAGCATGAGGAGATTAGTTAGTGCCACCTCAGCTCCTTTCCCATTACAGGATCATAGAAGATGAGATTAGCACAAAGGAGATGTGATTAGTGTGCATGGGGACTGCTCTCTCCTGTAGGCTGACTGCATATCCCAAGTCAATCCAGGTTAAAACATGGGGATCAATCAATCAGTGTAATCAGTGGCTGATTTTACATATATCTATCTCCTTCAAGGCAGGAGGGCTGGAATGTCATTCTTGCAACTTGGTTGCTCTGGGAAAATTGAATAGTGTTAAAGGTATCTCTGCTTACTCAGTGAAAATCAGTCAACTAAAGTAAAAGAGAAAGGTATTTCTTGCACATAGCAGGTACTTAGTAAATGTTTGTTGAAGTACATTTTACAAACATATCTTGGAGGTCAAATTCTTTCATATCATTCACTCTTGTGACTCCTATTCATGGAGCTAGAAGGGATCTTAAAGATCATCTAGTTCAAACCCCTTATTTCAGAGATGATAAAACTAAGGTCAGGAGAGGTTAAGTGAGTGGCTTGAGGTCCTGAATGTTATAATGAACAAACTAATAAATAACTACTAATAATTACACAGTCTGGTCCTCTGACTCTAGATCCTATGGTCTAGCTTCTAAACCACAGATTTATTTCACTACTGAAATAAAAATCTTTCCTAGATGGATGGGAGATGATAAAACCCTACCTAGGGACCTCCCCAGGGCCAGTAAAGCACAACCCTTGAAATTATTAAGAAGGGGTGGAGTCAAGATGGTGGTTTAGACTCAGCAAAAGTTCAGACCTCTCTAAAACCCTTCTACACCAATCAAAAACAAATTGCTTTGAGGGGACAGAAAACCAAATCTAACAACAGGACAGAGCTGGGGGTACCCTCCTGATTTATCCTGCTGGATAAATAAAAAAAAGGTATGCCAAAAAAGCCTGATTTCTTGAACTAATGGGTTGAAGAGAAAGGAAGAAGGACCCAGGACCTCTCCACCACCTATAGTGCTGAGTCTCCAGTGGTTACTGGAATCTCTAGGCAGGCAAGGTCACTAGTCCAGAGGGAGTGCCTTGCTAGCATAGCTGTGCCAGGCTCAGGGCATTGAACATAGGCATCAGGGAGGCAACTGGAGAAGTGCAGAGAGGACAGCCTAGTCACAGCCAAAACACTCCATCTTGCTTCCCACCCTGTTTCTCAAAGTTTAGGCCTCAGGGCACATCCAGCTATGCAGATCAACTCCTCCCTGGCTTAATCTCATCAATAGGGAAGGTAAGTCTTCAGAGGGTAGGGAAGTTCAATATCCAACATCCTGAGAGTAGCTGTAAGAATCCAGTTGACTCCAATCCCAGGGAAAAGGCTGTAACCACTACAGAATACCTTGACAACAGGGTGGGAAGCACAGCTTCCTTCACCTACACCTTCAGCTTCTGATGCCAGCTGGGGAAGATCTGACCTCAAGGCTCATTGTTACCATCAGCCTAATCTAGTCAATCAGCAGAGCAGAGAAGAAGCCCCTTTAGGACAGAATAGCCCAAACCCACAGATCCAGTAAATAAGCAGAGGAGCAAGATTACAGCCAATTAGAGGAGGGGAAGGAAAAAATATGAGTAAACAATAGAAAAAGAAATTACAATTGACAGCTTCTATCCAGGTAATGAACAAAGACCGAATGGAACAGAGGAAGACCGAGGAATAACAAGCAAAAACACAGAAACTCCAGTTAATTGGACACAGGCTTTGGAGGAACTCAAAATACAATTCATAAAACAATTAAGAGAGCCTGGAGACAACTGGGAAAAGAACTTAAAAAGCAAAATAAGTCAACTGGAAACAGAGGCACATGAACTAAAACAAGAAAATAGTATTCCGAAAGCCAAAATTAACCTGCTTGAAAATGAGGCAAAGAAAGTGAAAGATGGCCTACAAAGAAAATCAGAGCAGAAGGAGAAGGATGTCCAAAAATCCAGGGATGAAATTCAGTCTTTAAAAATTAGAATCCAACAACTAGAAGTAAATAATTTCACAACACAGCATGAATCTATAAAATAAAATCAAAAGAATGAAAAAAATTGAGGAAAATATGAAACACCTCATTGACAAAACCACAGACCTTGAAAAAAGACCCAGGAGAGACAATTTAGAAATTATTGGACTACTGGAAGATCATGACAAAAGAAAAAGCCTGGCCATCATTCTACAGGAAATTATCCAAGAAAACTGCCCCAACATTCTAGAGCAAGAGGGAAAATTGGAGATTGAAAGAATCCACAGATCGCCTCCTGTACTTAATCCCCAAATGACAATACCCAGGAATGCTATAGCCAAATTCAAGAACTACCAGACCAAGGAAAAAATATTACAAGCTGCTAAGAAGAAGTCATTCAGATACCATGGAGCAACAGTTAGAATAACACAGGATCTGGCTGCATCTACACTGAAGGACCAGAAGGCATGGAATATAATATTCCAGAAAGCAAGGGAATTGGGTCTACAAACAAAAATCAACAATCCAGCAAAACTTGGTAGTTTTTTCTTGTAGGGGGAAGTATGGTCATTTAATAAAATAAAAAACTTTCAAGCTTTAATAAAGAAAAGACTGGATTTTAACAGAAATTTTGATGCCCAAACATAGAACTCAAGAGAATCACCAAGAGATAATTAAGAAAGGGGGATAAAACCCCAAAACTTTTTTAAGGGACCCAATAAGTCCAAATGATTTGTATTCCTATAAGAAGAGATGATATTGGTAACTCTTAAAATTGTTATTATCATCAGGATAGCTAGAAGAAATATACTTAGAGGGAACAGTGACAAACTGTAAATGATGAAATGTCTCTATATATGTATATAAACATATATAAAAAGCTCAAGGTAAAAAGGATAATACTAAGAGAAATGGGAAAAGAGACAAAATTGGGTAAATTTATATTTCATAAAGAAGTATATGGCAGGAATTGGCGAGAAGACCAATACAATGGAAGGGTGAAAGAGGTTGGAGACAGGAAATACTTAATTCTTACATGCATTGAAATTGACTCAAAGAGGGAAGAACAATCAGATCCATTGGGGCAGAGAATTGATTTGTGCCCTATAGAGAAGTAGAAGGGTAACAAGCAGACTGGTGAGGAGGGAAACAATACAAGGGAGGGAGAGTGTGGGGGTAGTTTAAAAGAACCCTGAAGAAAAATAAGAGGGGAGTAAAAAGGGAAGGGGGAGAAAAAGAAGTAAAATAAGAATGGGGATTAGGGGGACTGATTAAAAGCAAAACACTGGTGTAGAAGGAAATAATGAAAGAAGAAAGGACAGGACTAATAGGAAATCAAAATGTTGGGGAATACACAGGTGGTAATCATAACAATATGAATGGGACAAACACATCCATAAAACAGAAGCAAATAGAAGAGTGGATTAGAAACCAAAATCCTACCATATGTTGTCTACAAGAAACACACATGAGGCAGGTAGACACACACAGGGTGAAGAAAAAGGGCTAGAGCAAAATCAATTGGGCATTGTTGTAAGGATATAGGATTAGCTCTTTGCTGCAAAGCAGGAGAAGGAAGTCCTACAAGGCAGGAGTAGGAGGTCATTCAGAGCAGAAAGGTTCTAGAATGTTGGTGAGTGACAGGCTGCTGCTTTTTCTAACAGTCAGGGAAGCAGAAGGTTGAGAATTTTCTAATCTTTTAGGGTGGACCTAGTGGGATAGTTATATTCTCTCCTGTGGCTTTCTTTTGATCCAACCTGGTCCTGTGAAACCTGTGTATGCTGAGATAGTCCTGCAATAGCTGCTGAAGCCATCTGTCAGTGAGATCTCCCTTTTGAACCCTGTTCCTGATTATCTTCCTATCCTGCTACCTCCACCACCATCCAAGAAGGGAATTTAGGTTAGAGAAGTGTAGTGTATTGTAGGAACTGGGATCTCTAGGTAGAGAATAGTTGAGAGTGTAGATACCATCTCTCTGGAGTTATCAATTTGTTTTGGGAGAGGTTTGTTTTGTTTTTTAGCTCAGATGTCCTAAACCCTTTTCACCTATCACTTAGATATTTAACTTAACTGTCCTGTTAGTATATAATGTCTGTGCTTATTAACTAATATCTGACTCTGCCTACCCTGGGTTGGTATACCCTTCCCAACAAAATTACTGGCCCTATATACCACTCTTAAACTTACATTTATAGCTAAATAAAGTAGTCAGATTTAGTTACCTATTTTAGTTGGTAAACTAAATAGGGCAAGCTAGACAAATTTGAGTTAGACTATAGGGACTATATAGGCAGTGACAGTTGAAAACCTGCAAGATTCCATTTTTCTCTTGGGAGTGACTACAGCTGTCCAAGGTTCTGCAACATAGAGTTTTCAGCTGATTGACACTAGAGGGGGATTTAAAATTTAATGGGACAATTTAAAGGGACAAAAAAAAGCACATGTGTTAAGGAGAAAAAAAATTTTTTTTTCTTTTTCTGTTCTCTTGGTCATTCTTGTGGTACTCAAAGTGGACAATAATAACACCTATCCTATACTGTATACATCCTATACTACATTACATAGATGCAGCATCATGACAGGAGACATGATAAATGTGATTTTCCTATTTTTGTACAATTGTTTCCTGTACATCCCCTATGGGATTTTTACATTATTTCCAAAATTGTGTTACATGCTGTTAGGCTATAAGTGAAAGGAACCAATTATGTGTTTCACAATCAGAACTGTTTGTTCCTATTTGCCTTTTGTGGGTTTGTGTTTGTTGGTGCTATATGAATCTAGAAACCTGTTTTTTTTTTTGTAATTGTGAATAAAATAAGGGCAATAGTACAAGGGTTGACCAGAGATTCAGAAATGAAACAAATGCTATTGTTAATGCAAACAAAATCTGAAGCTATGGAACAAACTATTCAGGATGGAATGATACAAAATAATGATGTTTGATATGATTTACAGGAAAATGATATGGTTGATGATGTAAATGATGTGAATGTTAAAAAACAATCTAAATTAGAAAAAGAGAATGCAGAATTAAATAAGACCCAAGTTAATCTGTTACCTCTGAGTACCAGTCATTTCTCAGGATGGTGTATTTCAAATTAAGAACCATAAGCTATTCACTTCAGAAGACCTGGAAACAATTAAGTATAGAACTACTTACTTTTTTGATGATCCAAATAATGTCATAAAAGAATTCCAGAGGGTGATTAAAATTTTTGACCCCAACTACACTGACTTTTTTGTTGTTGTTGATGATGGAGAAATTGCTTACTAAAAGAGAGAGAATTGAATTTATTGATGAGATAAGGAATAATCCACCTTTGACCCCATGATTGGAATATTATGAGGAAATGGACATGAATTCTGTTCCTGATTCTGTTCCTGAAGTTCTCTTAATCTATCTTGTAAGGCACTTATATAAGATGCTATCTGGATGTTGCCCCTAACATCTAAGCATAGGCAGTTTTACAACTGTTGGTTTGTAAAGGTAGATGACCATACAACATTTCAAATGGTGACACATGGATATCAGCCCTTGGTCTTGAAAGGATATAGAATAACACTAGGGGTGAGATGTCTGACCATTTTAGATGCATCTCAGTACAAAGTTTCCCTGTCATAATTTTTATTTCTCTATTTATTCTTTCTACTTGACCTGAACTTTGTGGATGGTATGGAACATAAATTTTTGCCTAGATTCCCAAGTTCTCATACACTACATAATTCATCTCTTCTAGTTACTAGAGTCAGTACTTTCTAGCCGTATTTAGCACTATTATCTTCAAGCACTGTGTGTTTCTGTAATTCTGATCTATTCTCAATCCCTTGAATATGTCCTTGGGGGCCTTTGTCCAGTTTGTTTCCTCTGCCTAGACTAAAAAAAGAAAAAGAAGGAAATAAAGAAAAAGGAAGAATGGAAGGAAGGACATTCATTAAGCACTTAGTATGTGCCAGGTATTATACTGAGCACTGGTGATACAACATAATTGATTTAATTTCTGCTCTCCAGGAATTTACATAATAGAAGGAAAAGACAATATATATGGGAGGATAGCCAGGGAACAATATTTTGGTTTTGGAAGTCACAGGAATCATAAGTAGAATAATAAGGCAACTATTTAACTATTATACCCTTTCTTCTTTCTTTTCTTTCTTTCCTTTCTTATTATTAGAATGGTGTATAATGTGTGTGGTTGTTCTGTTGTGCCAAAATAGGTTAAGGTGCCTATTTGGCTCAGCCTAGATGTAGCTCTTAGGGATATAAGAATAGATAACTTTAGGGTTCCCTCTCTAAGCCTTTTCCAAAGGAGACTTTGATTCCTGCTAGCAGAGGAAGTAGAAGATTGGGGCCATAGGTTGGCTCCTCTTCTCTCCTCAGGGAGAGGAGGTAGCAGACTAGAATTATATTTATTAATTCCTTTAAATATCATTAGTCTAGAGGAAGTAATTTTTAGGTTCAAGATGTACTCTTGATTATTATCTCTTAACAAGAAAGGAGGACTTTAAGCTTGACTCCTTTCTTAGTAGCTAGCTCCACAATGACACACATAGCAAATAAAAAATCATTTTTCCAAATAGCAAATAGAAATCAGAGAAAGCATATATAGGAGAATATATATACCAAAACTATATACAGTGTAATATAGTATTGGACCTGGAATCATGAAGACGTGAGTTAAATTCAGTTTCAGACATATATTAGCTATGTGACCTTGTGCAAGTCACTTAATCTCTGATTACCTTGATTTCCTTGACTGCAAAATGGGAATAATTATAGCACCAACCTCCAGGTTTGTTGTGAAAATTAAATGAGCGAATATTTGTAAAGTACCTAAAATATAATAGTTGCTATATGTGTATGAAGGGAATAAATATGTATCCCCTTTCCTTTCATTGATTAACACAAGTGTTGTAGTCAAATATATTGGTTTTTTTACTCACTTTGTAGTCAGTTCAAGTTTCTATGCTTCTCTATATTTATCATTTTCATCATTTCTTACAGCACAAGAATATTCTATTGCATTCATGTGCAACAATTAAATAGTCATTCTCTAGAAGCATATAGGCATTGTGAATCTTAAAACTGCTCAGACTCTACCTTATAACATTTGGTTAAGGTTATTCCCTTATTGTAACAAATGAAGGTACTTGATCAGGAATGTATTGGGAATTTTAACATCACTCCACCCATACTTAGATAGTGCCTTAGGGGAAGATAAAGTTGTAAACTCCTTACTGAATAATGAAAAGTCCCCAACTCATATTATAGTGAAGCAAAAACCCTTAAGCTAGGTCTATTTTTAGATCTAATACAAAAGGGTACTAAGTACCTATAAAGGTTAAATTAATCATTAAAAGGTCAAACAACTTACAAAAGGCAAGCTTAACAAAAGAAGTGTGAAGTTTTAGTCTACCCAAAAGAAGATGTGAAGTAAGAATGGTCAGTACTGAGGAAAACATCTACTGTGATTGGTAGATGTGAAAATTTAGGGGAGGTGACATGAGAGAAATTTCTCTTTAAAAGGAGATGGTTCTCTGAACGTAGGGAGAATTTGGACTGGTTGGAGTTTTGGAGTTAGTGTGGAGGAGCTGGCTCTCTGAACTTAGTTGGAGTTTTGCTTGGGACAAAATCTTGTGATGAGTGGATAAAAGGCTGACTAGTCTCTCTTAAGACTTAGGCCTAGGCCATTTGGCCTAGACCGTTACCTACTATTTCCTCTTACTCTGTCTCTCTCCCTTCCCTTAATTCCTTCATTCGTATTAATTAAAATCTCCATAAAACCCAGCTGACTTGGGAATTTCATATTTGGGAATTTTTCCCATGGTGACCACTTATTTTTGGTAAAAATCAAGACACTAAAATTATCTTTACAGTTTTAGCAATTCACAGTCTTGAAAGCCATATTTTTCGTGGTCACAGCATTTACTTTGTAGTAGTAGTAGTCTCTTGGAAGCCGAGAATGACAATTGTCTTTGTGCATTATCATCTATTGATGTACCCTCATGTGGCTTTGGAGTCCAAAGGCTGAGGCGCAGAGTTTGTGGCACATGGGGCCTGGGACGCCAGTTGTTATGGGAGGTGCAGTTGTGGCCTGGTGTTGGCGTTCACGTGCAGTGGCAAGACATCGACGTAGCTCATCTTCAAAGGTGGCGGCGGCATGGTTAATGTGGGTTCGCCAGCTGCTTCTGTCAGAGGCAGCGAGTTCTAGTTGCTTTGGTGTATACTTTGTATATAAGTATACTTTGCATATAAGTGTATATATACATGAATCTTTAAGTGTAATTTAATACAACATTCCCCTGTTGGTGATGGAATACTATTGTTCTCAAAGGAATAATAAAGTGGAGGAATTCCATGGGGACTGGAACAACTTTCAGGAAGTGATGCAGAGGGAGAGGAGCAGAACCAGGAGAACATTGTACACAGAGACTGACATATTGTGGTACAATCGAAGGTAATGGACTCCTCCATTAGTGGCAATGCAGTGAGCCTGAATAACTTGGAGGAATCTACGAGAAAAAACACTATCCACATCCAGAGGAAACACTGTGGGAGTAGAAACACCAAAGAAAAACAACTGCTTGAATACATGGGTCGAAGGGATGTGGTTGAGGATGTAGACTCTAAATGAACATCCTGGTGCAAACAACAACATGGAAATAGGTTCTGATCAAGGACACAAGTAATACCCAATGAAATTGTGCATTGGCTGTGGGAAGGTTGGGTGGAGGGGAGGGAGGGAAACAATGTGATTATTGTAACCAAGGAATAATGTTCTAAATTGACTAAATAAATAATTCAAATGGAAAAAATAACAATACAACATTCCCAATATTGCCCATTTTATCCTTTTGTCTTTCTGTTCTCATCTAGGTTTCTTAAAACATGTTTTCTTGTTTAGCTTTTCTTTCTTTTTCATCACGGCCCCCATAACTCCACCCCAATTCTCCACTTTAAAATAAAAGCCTTCTCTTATAACAAACAGGTATAGTAAAGCAAAACAAATCCACAGATTGTGTCAGATAATGTATATCTCATGCTGAACCTCCAGTCCATCAGAACTCTGCCAAGATGTGGGAAATATCATCAGTCTTTTGAAGTCATAATTAGTCTTTGATAAAAGTCCTTAAGTCTCTCAGTTGTTTTCCTTTATATTATTATAGTCATTGTATACCTTCTTTTCCTGGTTTTGCTCACTTCACTCTGCATCAGTTATTGCATGTTTCCCCAGGTTTTTCTGAATCTATTGCTAATCATTTTTTACAGAACTATTATAATTGCATTATTTTCACATAATATAATTTAAGCCATTTCCCCATTTATGGGTCAGCACCCATTTTTTCCAGTTTCTACTATAATATGAAATGCTAGTATGAATGTATTCATGTGTATACACATGTATATATGTATAAGCACAACTATATATATGTATATATATATATATATATATATATATATATATATATATATATATATATACCCATAAAATCCAACAAGAAGAAGTAAAAAGAGAAATTCCACTTAAAGTTACTATAGAATAGGGAAAGGGTATGTACACATGCATGTCCATACAGACATATATACATACATTTGTATATATGTATGTATATATTGAGTATATACATATGTCTGTCCTTTCTCTGTGTCTTTGATAGTTCTGGGGTATATGCTTAGTATATTATACATTCTGTGGTAACTTTAACTGGAATTTCTTTTTGTCTCTTCTCATTGGGTATTATTGGTATTGATATTATACAGAAGTGCTAATTCATATGACATCAGTGTACCTGTTTTCTCACAGCCATTCTTTTTTTTTTTAACCCTTACCTTCCGTCTTGGAGTCAATACTATGTATTGGCTCCAAGGCAGAAGAGTGGTAAGGGCTAGGCAATGGGGGTCAAGTGACTTGCCCAGGGTCACACAGCTAGGAAGTGGCTGAGGCCGGATTTGAACCTAGTCTCACAGCCATTCTAACATTTATTATTTTCCATTTTTTGTCATCTTTTTAATAATGATTGAATTGAGGTAGAATCTCAGAATTGTTTTAACTTGTGTTTCTCCAATTAGTATTGATTTGAAGAGGGATTTTTTTTTTAATATGGCTACAGATAGCCTGAAATTCTTGAGGACCATATATTCATATTGTATGAATTTTAATTTTACTCCACTCTGCTTAGTCTTTAGAATTCTAGCAACAAGGAATGTATATACTCCCACTTAAGGATTAAGTATCAGGGAGGAAGGTCTATGACCCACATCTGCTAGCAAGTGACAAATCAGAAACCCCTGGGCTGTCCAAAGCCAAGTTTAAGCTACCATTGGTACATGTAAGACACAGGAAGCGATGTAAAGAACTTTCACGTCACTTCCTGTGAGGGGGACTTGGCCTGGAACTTGACCATGGAGGAGCTCGAGTGTGAGACCTCAGACTGCTTCCCTTAGATGATCAAGTGGTGAGTGATAAGGCTGACTCCCCTTTCCTTGGCTTTTCTGGAGGCAACAGCCTCTGGAAAGGCCCATCTCTTGGGACTCCCTTTTCCTTGGCTTTTTTTCTGGAGAGACCCCTTGGCTGAGGCCTCTAAACTCCTGCTTGGCTCAGATCAGGTCGGAGCAGATCTTCTTCCCTTTTCCCTCTCTCTCTCTCATTCTTAATTTCTTCCTTCTATTGTAAATAAACCACTATAAAATTCCATCCTGACTTGAGTATTTCATTGGGATTTAGAATTTAAATCCCTGGGGACCACCTAAAATATATATTCAGTCCAATCATAAAATTTACTCCTTACAGTCCTTAGACCATTTATCAAGTGGACAATGGCTCTTTTTATTTTAAATTTGAATCAGTTTTATATATATTTTGGAAATTAAAATGTTATCAAAGAAACATGCCACAAATTTTTTCTTATTATTTCTCTTTTAATAATTAAAATTATTTTGATAGCAAAATCATTATTATATTTATTTGTATAAACTCATTTTAACTTTATGTAGTTAAAATTATCAATTTTTATTTCTGTGATATTTTTCTCCTGTCCATAAAACTGTTAAGTAAAATTTCCCCAAGTTTCTTGAATTCATTTATTTATTTATTTTTAAAAACCTTTACCTTCCATCCTAACATCCATCAATATTGTATATTTTTTCCAAAGGACAAGAGTGATAAGGGCTAAGCAAAAGGGGTTAAGTACTTGCCCAGGGTCACATAACTAGGAACTATCTGAGGTCATATTTGAACTCAAGACTTCTTATCTGTGAACCTGGTTCTCTATCCACTGAGCTACCTAGCTGCCCCCTCTAATTTCCTTATGATATGACCTTTTATATTTAGATCATGTACTTATTTGGAAGGGCAGCTAAGTAGTAGGAGTACAATGAATAGAGCTGACCTGGAGTCAGGAGGATCTGAGTTCCAATCTGGCCTCAGATACTTAGTAGCTGTATGACCCTGGGCAAGTCACTTAATCCTGTTTTCCTCAGTTTCCTCATCTGTAAGAGGAGCTGGAGAAAAAATGTCAAATAATTTCCAGTATCTTTGCCAAGAAAACTCCAGAATGGAGCCACAGAGAGTCAAATACAACTGAAAAACACCCCGTTACTCCAAAATCTAGTGTTCTTCTTAGGACAAGGTCATACAAGTTAATTTCAACACACAACTTCCTTTCTTTCATGTTCTCCCTGACAGGAACTCACAAGGATCAATATAAAGTTGAGATTTATTTTGTTGATGACTCTTCCCTTCCTAATCCATCTTTCCTCTTAATGTTCCTCTCCTTGCCCATCTACTTGCCCTCCCTTTGAATTTCATTTAACATGTGTGTGTTTACACATGTATACATTTAACTCCTTGTCTGATTTAGGTAAGAGTGAGTAATGAATTAATATTCCTCCAGCAGACTTTTCCATATCTATATAGTCTTCATGCTGCTCAATTATGAAAAATATCAAGTTCTCTTTCTTACTCATTTTTCTACCAGTGTCTTTCTTTCCCACTCCTTTTTCTTTCCTCTTTGAAAACCAAAAATACACCAAAACACACTCTTAAATCCCATTTTGATTTTCTTTACTCTTCCTATGATCTTCAGGGACACAGATCCTGAAGTAATATTTTTCTCTACTCTCCCCATTTCAAAGAAATTACTTGATTATCCTTTAGACCCTTTCAGTTACTCAAATGCATTTATACCTTTCTGTGTTTTACTTTTCTTCTGCATTTACATTTCAAAGGTTCTGCCTACCTTTGCTCTTTTCATTAGTAATGATTGAAAGTCCTCTATTCTATTAAATACACATTTTCCCCCTTTAGTCATGGACTAAATTCTATAGGATAATTTATTCTTAATTGTAGACCTTTTTCTTTTATTATTTGGATTATTGTTTTAGTAATTGGAGGATAATGTTGTGTGATTTTTTATTGTAGTCCCTAGGTAATTGTCGTCTTCTTTTATGGATACTTTCCATATTTTTTCATTTTTTTCATTTTTTTTCAAAATTTTCATTTTGGCCATGACATTCCTGTTTTCCAAATTTTCAGTATGGGATTTCTTTCAGGAGGTGACCTGTAGATTCTTTTTTTCTTCCTCCCCTCCTCCTCCCTTTTTTGGACCTCTGGTTATAATAGAGCCAGGCAACTTTCTTTTATGATTTTTTTGAAATATGATGTCTAGGGCTTTTATGTGGTCATAATTTCCAGGAAGCCTTTTGATTCTTGGATTATCTTTCCTAGACATGTTTTCCAAGTCAGTTGTTTTTGATAATAGTTTATGTGTTCTCAATTTTCAGTCTTTTGACTATTATAATACTTCTTGACTCATGGTTATTTGCATGTTTTCTTTCTTCAATAAGAAAGAAACAGCCTCAATAATTGTGAAATTCTTGAGAGCAGAAACTATCCTTTATCTTAGTACAGTGCCTAGCACCTGGTAGATGCTTAGGAAATGCCTCTTGATTATTACTGAATTCTCTTTGCTCCATTCTATTTTTCACTACTTGAGTAACATTTTTCAATTTGTTTATACTCCCAATGTTTTTCTTTAAGAGTTCCAATTTTATTTTTTACCTGTTGTTTCATTTCTTCTAGCACCCTGTGGAGTCCTTTTGGAAGAGCCATTATTTTCTCTGAGGCTCTATTTGTACTTGTCATGGGTTTATTCTCTTCTGGGCTTACCTTTTGAGTATCCCTTAAATTAAAAAATTATATTAAATTTGTTTGTTTGTTACATAAAAATACACATTTGTTACATAAAAATACTCTCCTTCCATTCCCCTCATTAGATAAGGCATCATTTGACAAAAAGATATCTGTATTATATAAAATTATGGTTTATTTATGTTTATCAGTTATTTCTCTGGAAGTGGACACACATAGTTCATTCTTCGAACAATATGTCTGTTGATATATATAATGTTCTTTTGCTTCTAATGTTTCAAGTTTCATAATTTCATGTAGGTCTTTCCATGTTTTAAAAAAGTTAACTTGCTTCTCATTTCTTTTAAGTTGCAACCATATGCCACAGCTTGTTTAGCTACTCTCTAAGTGATGGCCATCCCTTCAATTTCTAGTTGTTTGCCACCACAAAGAGAGCCACTCTAATACTCTGGAGCATATAGGTTCTTTTCCTTATTCCATGATCACCTTAGGAAATAAGCCTATTAGTGGTATTGCTGGATTAAAAGGTATACACAGTTTTATAACTCTTTGGGCATCATCCCAGATTGCCCTCCAAAATGGTTGGATCAGTTCACAGTCCCACCAACAGTGTATTAGGGTTCCAATTTTTCTGCAACCCTTCTAACATTTGTCATTTTACCCTTTTATCATTTTAGCTAATCTGATAGTTTTGAGATGATTTCTCAAAGTTGTTTTGATGTGCATTGTCCCTAATTAATAAAGATTTATTTTATTTATTTATATATATATATATATATATATACTTATATATAGCTTTGATGTCTTTATCCAAAAACTGTCTATTCATATCATTTGACCATTGATCAATTGGTGAATAAACCATATTCTTATAAATATGACAAAATTGCCTCTATATTTTAGATATGACCCCTATTCAAGAAACTGTTAGGATAAGAATTTATTTAGCTGCATTTAGAGCAGGATTGTAGAGCAGAGAGAAGGTTCTGTATTTTTACTTGGTCCCCTACAAGACAGGAGACAGAACAATTTACCATGGACTCTTGGGGAAAAAAATCCCAGAAACCCTAGAGAAAAAGTCAGTTGGGGGCCACTTGTCTGGGAGTCTGAGAAGAGAGAAGTGGCTGGTCTGAGCTCTGGGTCTGAGAGTTGTTGTGGCAGTTGAAGATAAGATGATTTCTATATAAGAAAGTTAAGAAGAATTTACTTAAAAGTTGAAGAAGTGGATCTTAATTACTTAAATAGTAATTTAAGCACCTGAAGCACCATAGGGAGGAGCAGAGAGCAATGTGTATGAGAACTGACAGGTAGGGGGATCTTTGAAGAGAGAGAGCAGCTGTGAAGTGTATATACATATATCTATATATCTCTATATCTCTATATATCTATTTAAGGAGATAAGAAGATTATAAATTAGCTTAGCTTAGTAAGTTAGAGTTATATCTTTAGATAGTAAAGGAGTTAAGTTAGGTCTGATCTTATCAGGCATGAAGATGTCCCATGAGAGACAGACTGGGTTCTGGGTTTTAGTTAGAATTTATTAGTGCTAGGAATTACATAAGAGATATCCTAAATCCTATTCCTCCTTCCTCTCTCTATTTCTACTAAGAAAATAAATTTAGGTTGTAGTAAGCTGCCTTGGACCTTCAATCAAATAGATTAATTAGCAATAGCAACACCAATAATCCAGTGCAGTCAGATTGATTACACTATTAACATCTTGGTCCAAACTAGTTTAATATTGATTATTACATTTGACCAGCCAGCCTAATATATAAAATAGTTTTTATTTACTATATTACAATTGGCAAGTGTCCCTTTACCAGCTAACCTTACCAGTATCTCCTTATAAATTATTTTAACTTTTACAAAACTGTCCATAAATTTCCCCCACCCCAACTTATTGCTTTTCTTCTAATATTGACTACATTAGTTTTATTTGTATAAAACCATTTTAATTTAAAGATACAAGTTTTGGGGAAAAGAATTTGCAATTTGTTAACATTTTTTGAGAAAACTGGAAAGAAATCTGGCAGAAATTAGATATGGACCAATATCTTACATCCTTAACCAGGAGAAGATCAAATTGGATACAGGTCCTACTAATAAAGGGAAGGGAGATATCATAAGCAAATTGAAAGAACAGAAAATATATTACTTATCAGATTTATGGATAGGAGAAAATTTTATGAATAACAAGAGATAGAAAGTATTTGAGATAGAAATGGATAATTTTGAATACATGAAACCTTTAGTATTTCATAATTTTATTTGATTTTCTTCTGTTTACTCCTATCTGCAACCTTGATATTCATATCTTCAACCTTACTTCTTTGATTAGTATTTTGTTTTTAGGCAAGATCCCACCAATTCTCACATTCTTGGATGGAGCTGGCAAGCCTGCTGTGGTTCTATCTCTTCTGTGGTCTGGAGAATACTTCTATTGTTATGGTGAATGGCATGGATGGTCCTAGACTCCATTCTTTCCCACAAAATGTAGCTTCTACCTTTGTGTCCTAGTACCCCAACTTTAGTGCTGGTCTTGGTCTCATATCTTCCTCTTTCTCTTTTCATAATTCTCATTTGGGAGTTAGTTCCTCCCTTGGCTATGGCCTTGACAGGATATCTGAAATGATGCTGATTTAATTTCTCCTAGAAACTCTCCCAGCATATATACCTGATTGCTAAGTTGGCTCTCTCATCTGCTGTGGTTTCCACCGGTATGTTGACTTCAGTTCTCTTAGGGTACCCCAGATACTCTCCAGAAACTCTCCAGAAAAGGAAGTATTGATTGAATTACAGTTCCCAGTACAAGAAGTAGCAGGGACAAGGGTAAGGATGTGTGCTTGTAAGTCAGAAAATGGCCAGGTTGATGGCATGGTTTGGCTAGAATGCCCTCCCTCCTACTCTTCAACTGTTAAATTCCTTTTAAGACCAGCTCAGATGTCCTCTTCTCTTGGAAGCTTTCCTCTTCTGACTTCACACAGCTGAGTAATGTAGTCACTATAGAAGTGGAAGAAACCTTCAGTGGTGTCCTATCCAACCCCTTCATTTTACAAACTGAAGTGAGAGAAGGGAAGTGACTCAGCCATATTCACCCAGGCAATATAGTTTTTTTCACATGAATCTTATACCCTTATTAGACTACAAGCTAGGTGAGGGCAGTGATTATGTCTCATCGAACCATGCCTTTTTCCAGCACCCAGTACAATGCTCTACATACAATAAATGCTTAATAAATAAAATAAGGTCAGAAATTTGATAAAATACATATTCTGCTAATGAGGAGAAAAGGGCATTGCTCTAATTCTCTGGGAAGGTCTGAGGCAGCCAACACCTGTCTTTATTTTACATGGTGTCTTGTCCTTGCTGCTTTGGTTTGATGCCCTGTTACTGCTTTCTTGACTGCTTTGTACATCATGGACCCTCAAGCTCTTTGGTCTTGCCTGATGTTAATATACGGGTCTGTTAAATGCTAGAAAAATACCCTGGGGAGCTGGAGGTCACTGAGAAACTGTCATTGGACTCAGCAGCACTCCAAAACAACGCCCCGGATGCTTGTGGCAACATAAAAGGAGAACCTTTTGGCTGTGAGTAATATTTTATTGGCAGACGTTGAAAGCACCCCAAACCCCCAGTGACTGCCTGTGACAGCAGTCAGGGCCAGGTGCTGTCTGACAGGAGGGCAGTGTTGATGCTAAAGGCCAAGGATGTTATTTTGAGGGTTCACTGTTTATGTATCATTACTGCTTATTTCCATGAGTTTAGAGGACTAATTCTATCAACTCATCTCCCCAATGGATGTCAGTCTAAAGGCAAGTGAAGACTTTTCTTCTTTTTTGTCCATTTTTGATCCACAAGTTTGTTTCTTTCTGGAAATACAAAAGTTTACATGGAACTCTTTTAAATGATGTTGGCTTGATTCTGTGAAGTTACTGTGAAGTATTTCATCTTACCAAGAGCAGGGCTGGCTCTGGACAAAATCGTTAAGCAGAAGATGTTTACTTTTAGTGCCCTTCCTCTGCTTTTGGCTTTGGCATTCATCTAAATAACCTAGTGCCTTCCCCTCATGTTTCGTTTTCATGCCAATTGCCTCCTTCTCCTGCCATCTCCTCTGTGGACTTGGCAGCAATGAGGCACTGAATCTGGAGGCAAAAGACCAGGCTTTGCTCCTTATTATTTATGTGACCTCACGCAAGTCAATTCATGTCTCTGGCCCTCAGTTTCTTCTTCTGTTAAATGGGAAAAGTTGGATGAGATACAATTTTAATGTCCTACCCAGTCCTACTTTCCTCTGTTTGTGTCCCATGTCTTAAATATTCCTTTACTGTGTTGTGGATGAATAGGAAGTTAATACCAAAAATAATTTCAGAAAATAAGAATTATAATGGAAAAAAATTGTAATGGAATACTATTATACCATAAGAAATGATGAACAGGGAGATCATTAAAACAAAAACCTGGAAAGATTTATATGCAGTGATGCAAAATAAAGTGAGCAGCCCCAGGAGAACATTGTATACAGTAACAGCAGGTATGAATGATGATCAACAGTGAATGACAACTATTTTTAAAAAATTCATACCCTGTTTCTTAATAAAGAACAGCAAGGGCTAAACAATTGGGGTTAAGGGACTTGCCCAAGGTCACACAGCTAGGAAGTGTCTGAGGCCAGATTTGAATTTCCCAACTCCATGCCTGGGGCTCTATTCATTGTGCTACCTAGCTGTCTCTGAATGATTTAACTCTTATCAGCAACACAAGAATCCAAGACAACTCCAAGGGACTCATGAAAAAAAGGTTAGCCACATTGGAGGAACTAGTGGAATATGAATGCAGATTGAAGTATACCATTCTTTACTTTGTCTCCTTCATGATTTTTTCTTTTATAAATGGCATGTCTTCTCTCACATGATGAACATGGAAATATGTATTGCACAATAGCACATGTATAACTTATGTCATATTACTTGCCTTCTTGGGGAGAGGGTTAGAGAGAAGAGAGATGCAAAAATGTTAGAAAAAGATTATTAAAAATTGTATTGACATGTAAAAAATTAGAAAAAGAAAAGAACAAGAAAGCACCTAGATGCCCTTTTGGGAATTAGTCACTTGGCCCAGATGACCAATGTCCTGTCAACACTGGAAGGATCTGCATATTGTGAGCAATTTTGGGAAGATTGTGGAAAATGGGAATGTAATCATGGGTATTTATATTAAGGGTAATTAAGGGTAAATGTGATGGTTTTCAATAGGGTCTACAGATTGTAGATTGTTGAACTTGATTTTAATTCTTAACAAAAGTTGGGGTGTTACCAAGGGATATTAGTGAATTTTAAGAAAGTAAGCAACAATCATAATAAACTAGCATGATTTCATCAGAACAAGTTATTTCAGGCTGATATTATTTCTTTGGACAGCTAATTAAACTGGTAGATTAGGGGAATGAGAATGATATACTTTAATTAGATTTTAGCTAAGCATTTTGCAAAGCTAGGGGCAGCTACAAAATGCAATGGACAGAGCACTTGAAGATTGTGGAAAGGAAAACTGAATCAAGCTCTGGACTTTCTGCCACTCAGGTGGAACAGACAGCAGTTGAAATGTTGGAGGGAAGATATTGACAATGATGACAGTTGGTGGGGGGAGGGGAACTTGGAGTGACAGTTGATCTCGAGGACTCTCTCTTTCCTGGCCCTTGGACTGGAAGGAGTGTTCTCTCCCTGTCTGGGGATAGAAGTACCTCTATTCCTGGACTTTTCCAACTGTGTGCTATACCTGGATTCCTGTGATTGTGTCATCCAACAAAAGGATTGAAGGGGAGTGGTTTGAACGGTAAGGCCGGTCTTTAGGGGTGTCAGCTCAGAGAGACAGGCCCAACCAGCTCTGAAGGTCAGAACCTTTTCTTCTTTTTGCTGTCTACTGCTAAAGACTTTGAACCTTAAGAAAACTAGCACAGATTAGCATAGAAAGGAATAAAAGAAACCCTCCACCAGCCTGTGAGGCCTGACCTCAGCTTGAAAGCTGAGAGAGACTCAAACCCAATCTAGGGAAATCCCAATTCCCTCTTCCTTGATACCTCCCCAATCCAAACTTGTTATTAAATTCATTTTGAGTTAAGTAACCCACAGTCAGATAAGAGGACTACAATTTCAGGGGACATAGAGGGAGCTGAACCTAAGGACAGCCATTCAAACATAAATGGTTTTTATTGGAACCTTGCTGGGTGACCTTGGTCTGGGGGGAGGCTTGTCCCTTGGGGGGTCCATGATTACCTGCTCTGGGATATCTTCAACATCAATCAATAGAGAAGATGCCCCCTCAGGCTACTATAGTTGACTCATTTCTCTGGAACCTCATTTTTCAAAGATAGCCTCCTAGCAGGTGATATCTCTCTCCTTTTACCTCACCAGCATCCATATTCCCTCTATCTCTTCAACTCCTCCATTCCCTGTTACAAAACCTGTCTTATCCCCTGTACTTCTATAATTCCTTTTGACAATAACAAGATCTGAGTTCAAATCCAGCCTCTGGATACTTACTAGCTATATGATCTTGAATAAGTCATTTAACTTTTATTTGCCTCAGTTCCTCATCTGTAAAATGAAGATAATAATAGCAACTACCTACCAGAGTTGTTAAAAATTTTTTTTTAACTTAATAACAAATTTCCACATGAGTTTTCTGAAGTTATATAATCAAAATTGTCTTCCTCCCTTCTTCTCTCCCCCTCCCAGAGCAGACAAGCAATTAGAGGCTATAAATGTAATGTATTATCAAACAAAACAGGTTTCCATATTATTCATTTCTGTAAGTGAATAATCTTATAATATCAAACCCCTAAAACATATAATCAAATAAACAAATGATAAATCATATACTTTCATCTGCATTCTTACTCCAACAATTCTTTTTCTAGAGGTGGATAGAATCCTTTTTCATAAGTGCTTTAGAATTGTTTTGGATCTTTTTATTGCTATTAGTAGCAAAATCTATTACATTTGATTGTTCCACAATATTGTTGTTACTGTGTACAATATTTTCCTTGTTCTGCTTATTTCACTTTGCACCAGTTCATGTAGATCTTTGAAGTTTTTTCTGAAATAATCCTTTTTATCATTTCTTACATTAAAAGAGTATTACATCACCATAATATACCATAATTTGTTCCCCAATTGAGGGATATCCCTTTAGTTTCCAATTCTTTGTCACCACAAAGAGCACGGTTATAAATATTTTTGTACATACAAGTCTTTTCTCATTTTAAAAAATCTCTTTTGGATACAAACCTAGTAGCAGAATTACTAGATCAAAGGGTATGCATTCTTTTTTAGCCCTTTGGGTATAATTCCAAATTGCTCTCCAGAATGGTTATATCAGTTCACAACTCCACCAGCAATGCATTAATGTCCCAATTTTGCCACCTCCCCTCCAACATTTATAATTTTCCTTTATTGTCATATTAGCCAAACTGATAGTATGAGGCGGAACTTTGAAGTTGTTTTAATTTGCATTTCTCTTATCAAGAGGGATTTAGAACATTTTTTTCATATGATTATTGATAGTTTTGGTTTCTTCATCTGAAAACTACCTAATCATATCCTTTGACCATTTATCAATTGGGGAAAGACTTGAATTCCTATAAATTTGACTTAATTCTTTATATATATGAGAAATGAGAATATTAGAGAAATTTGTTATATAAAAATTTTTCCCCAGGTTGCTCTCCTCTAATCTTGGTTGCATTGGTTTTATTTGTAAAACTCCTTTTTAATTTAATATAATCAAAATTATTCATTTTATATCTTGTTCTCTATCTCTTATTTGGTCATAAATTCTTCCCTTCTCCAAAGATCTGACAGGTAAGTTATTTTATGTTCCTCTAATTTACTTATAATATATCACTTTTTATGTTTAAATCACATACCCATTTTGATCTTGTCTTGGTATAGGATATGAGATATTGATCTAAACCTAACCCTAGTGTTTTTCAATTTTTCTAGCAGTTTTTGTCAAATAGTGAGATCTTACCCCAAAAGCTGGGATCTTTGGTTTTATTTGGGTTTTTAAATTAATATAGTGGTAGTCTCTCGGTGATCAAGAATGACTATTATCTTTGTGCATTATCATCTATTGATGTACCCTCATGTGGCTTTGAAGTCCAAAGGCTGAGGTGCAGAGTTTGTGGCACATGGGGCATGGGACGCCAGTTGTTATGGGAGGTGCGGTTGTGGCCTGGTGTCAGCGTTCTCGCGCAGCGGCAAGACATTGACATCGCTCATCTTCAAAGGTGGTGGCAGCACGGTGAATGTGGGTTCCCCAGCTGCTTCTATCAGAGGTGTAATGCCAGCCCACTTCAAGTTGGACTTTAGCTGATCGTTGAATCTTTTCTTTGGTAGGCCTTGTTTCCTGAGTCCAGCTGACAGTTCACCATAGAATACCTGTCTTGGTATTCACTGTGGGTCCATGCGGATGACGTGTCCAGACCATTGTAGCTGGGTTTGGAGGACCATTACTTCTATGCTGGTGGAGTTGGCTCTGTCAAGGACTTCCTGGTTGGTGATTCGGTCCTGCCATCGGATCCTCATGATTGACCAGAGAGAGTGTTGGTGGAATTGCTCCAGCTGTTTCATGTGCTTTTGGTACAGTGTCCATGTCTCACAACCGTACAGGAGTGAGCTGAGGAACACTGCGTTGTCCACTTTGAGCTTTGTCACAGTGCTTACACTGCTGTGTTGGAGGACTCTGCAGCGCAGCCGCCCAAGTGCCTGGCTGGCCTTTTGGATCCTGGCATTAATCTCGTGGTCTAGGGACCTGTTGTTGGCGATGGTGCTGCCCAGGTACTTGAAAGTGTTGACATTAGAAAGCTGTGTGCCGTTGATTGTAATGCATGGCTGGTTAGTTGTCCTCCCTGGTGCAGGTTGGAACAGCACCTCTGTTTTGCTGAGGCTGATAATCAGGCCAAACAGTTTTGTTGCGGTAAAGAACCTGTCCACAATGGTTTGAAGATGATTTTCTTGGTGGGCCATGAGAGCACAGTCATCTGCAAAGAGAGCTTCCAGGATGAGTCTCTCTGTTGTCTTTGTTTTTTCAGTCAGGCGGCGAAGGTCGAATAGTGAGCCATCCAATCGGTATTTGATGTAGACACCCAGGTCTAGATCCATCACAGCATGTCGTAATACCTGGGTGAAAAATAGGTTGAATAGTACCGGAGCGAGGACACAGCCTTGTTTCACGCCATTGGAGATGTTGAAGCGATTGGAAGTCTCTCCACCAGATAGGACTTCCCCTGTCATGTCGACATGAAAGAGCTGGATCAGTTTGACGAATTTTGCTGGGCAGCTGAGCTTGCTGAGGATCACTCACAATGCGTCCCTGTTCACTGTGTCGAACACCTTTGTTAGGTCTATGAAGACAATGTAGAGACTCAGGTTCTGCTCAAGGCATTTTTCCTGCATTTGCCTCAGTGTGAAGACCATGTCGATGGTGCTGCCATCTGGTCGGAAGCCACATTGTGATTCAGGCAGGTTCTGCTCTGAAATAGATGACAGGAGTCTGTTGAGTATAACACAGGCGAGGATCTTTCCAGCAGTGGAGAGTAGTGAGATGCCTCTGTAGTTGTCACAGGTTGCTCGTGAGCCTTTGTTCTTGTATAGGGCTACAATGGAGGCAGCTCTGAGTTCTGGGGGCATGTCTTCCTCTTCCCATATGCTGGTCAGCACTATGTGGAATGCTTGGAGCACCTTTCCATTTAAGGCCTTGTACACCTCGGTTGGGATCCCGTCTTTACCGGGTGCCTTGCCTGCACTCATTTGTTTAATGGCTTTTTGGACTTCCTCTATTGAAGGAGGGACGTCAAATTGTTCAGTTGAGAGGTTTGGGGGGATCTGGTCAAGGGCGCTTTGGTCGACTGAAGAGGGTTGGTTGAGAAGCTGACTGAAGTGTTCTTTCCACCTGTTGCTGATGCCTTTTTTATCTTTTATGAGAGTGTCACCTTCAGAGGATAGCAAGGGAGTGGTGGTGGGTTTTAATGGCCCATAGACAATCTTGAGGGCACTGAAAAATTGTTTGTAGTTTTTCATATCAGCAAACTGCTGGATTTCTTCTGCCTTTTTTTCCTACCATCAGTCTTGCATCTTCCTGATCTCACACTGCGCCGTGGCTTGGAGAGACTTGAATCTATCCTTTTTAGGAGCAGAGTTTGGGTTATTTTGCCACTCCATAAAGGCTTTGTTCTTCTTGCTCAATAGGTCTTCAATAGCAGTGTTG
The DNA here is from genome assembly GCF_027887165.1 of Monodelphis domestica. Classification (NCBI taxonomy): domain Eukaryota; kingdom Metazoa; phylum Chordata; class Mammalia; order Didelphimorphia; family Didelphidae; genus Monodelphis; species Monodelphis domestica. Next base: position 172,321,506 of record NC_077229.1, read on the forward strand.
TTCTTGTCAAACCAGTCCTGGTGGTTGTGTTGTTTTGGGCCTAGGACTGCCTTTGATGTTTCCTTCACTGCGTCTCTGAACTGGTTCCATTTCTTGGTTGAGCTTCCAGTGAGTGGTACCTTGACAGACAGCTTGTCATCCAGGCAGGACTGGAATGTTTGCAAATAAGATGGATCTCTAAGACGACTCATATTGTAAAGTGCGTGAACTGTCTGGGCGCTTTTTGGATGGTGAGGCACAATGCGCATTTGAAGAGTCGCTCTAACCAATTTGTGGTCTGTCCAGCATTTAGCTCCTCTCATGGCTCTGCTGATCTTTACATCCTGGATGTCTCACCGACGTACAATGATGTAGTCAATGAGATGCCACTGTTTTGATCTTGGGTGCATCCACATTATTTTATATTTGTTCGCCATTCTGAACACAGTGTTCGTGATGGTGAGTTCAAACTCTGAGCATTTTCTGAGTAGCAGTAGGCCGTTGTTGTTCATTTTGCCCACGCCGTGTTTGCTGAGCACTCCTTTCCATCTTTCATGGTTCTGGCCAAAGTGGGCGTCGAAGTCTCCCAGTAGTATCAGCTTGTCATTTGTGGGCACTGAGTGCAGGACGGCACTCAGGTCAGAGTAGAACTGCTCGATGATCTCCTCTGTGCTGGTCAGTGTTGGGGTATATGCGCTGATGATTGTGGCATACTGGTCTTTGCTGAGAGGCAAACGGATCTTCATAAGCCTCTCGCTGATGCCCACAGGCAAGTCTGGCAGCTGTTTGAGCAAACTGGTCTTGATGGCCAGGCCAACACCGTGGATTCTGTCTTCATTTGTAGCTCTACCTTTCCAGAAGAAGATGTATCCAGTGGTGGGTTCACTGAGTGATCCCTCTTCTGGTAAGCGTGTTTCGCTTAAGGCTGCGATGTCGATGTTACATCGCACCAGTTCTTTACTGATTAGAGCTGTTCTTCTCTCATGTCTTGGGGTATTCTCTCTATCAAGTAATGTCCTGATGTTCCATGCTCCTAGTAGGAGTTTCTTTTTGTTTTTTCTTTGATTTCGACCACTTAAAGGGATTACCCGCCAGCCACGGTGTGCTGACCGGGTGTTTGTAGGCCAGGCAATGTTTGGGACACCTTTTCTAGTCCCCTCCCTTGATTAGGGTGAGCAGTGCTGTCCTAGAGAGGGCTGCTCAGTCGCCCAGGATGCTGCCAAACGTCCCTGCTGCCCACAGGGCCGAGCAACCACTGGTCAATGGGCCGCCTACGTGCAGGATCGTGACTACAACTGCCAGTGGTCACCTCCACCTGTTGCGTTGTCACTTCTCCATCGCCGCAGGTCTTGAAGAGGGTGGATGGGATTAGGATAGATGAATGTGCACAAAGACACTTGTGCGTGAAAGAGATTTAAGTGGAAAAGCTGATGCACAGTGACAGTCCCACTCTCTTGACGTTGGAAGCCTCGGTCCAGTGGCACGAAAAGTCGTTACACCTGGAGACTTCCTCAGCTGCATTGGATGGCTGTGTTGTCCTTTGTGCTCCAATGCGCCCTAAGCACTCCACAGTGCTTTGCTGCATCGCCCTCTCAGCCATTAAACCTTCTTATTGGTTTATTCCATCTGTTCAGCCGAAGCAGTCTTCACATGCTGGGTGAACAAAGCCCTGGTTCACCATGGGTCGACGACCCAGGTGTATGGGGTGCTCAGGGAGGAGTAATATCTTTGCTATGAAGGGCTTGTTGTGCCCTCTTAGGGCAGCTCTCCAATCTCTGACCCTTACCTGACACCCAGCTCTCACTTGTGGCTCCCAATAGCTGCTAGCATGCAGCAGTGGCCAAACCCCGGGCAATGGCTTCGACAGGCCTGCCAAACCTTGTGAGGGTAGCAATATACAAATAACTAAAGTATTATATTTTACAAAGTTTATTCATAACAACTAGAGTAAAAGCAACCTAAACCACCAGCCTACTGACAAAAGAAGAGAGCAAGAGAGTATAGCTACAGAAGTTATAAAACAATAATATGACCATGCAAACATGGAGGCTCAGGAAAAGGGAAAATCTTTCTAGGTAATACAGAAAGGAATTTTGGGTAATATAGTTTATGGGGTTCAAGAATTTCCAACTATACTTCCCTATCTGTGATCCTATTTGGAGACCAGTCTCCCCAAAAAGATCGTGGAAACATAACTAACTTACAAATTGCAATAATTTTTGGATAAAAGGAAATAACAGAGAAAAAGAGCTAAACCAATTATTACTAGGTTGACAAAATGTCAATTTGGGGACAATTTTCTTTGGCATAAGAGGGTACAGTCAGAACAAATGCATTCAATTTCTCATAGTTCAATTTAGCACATCCCAAAGTTTATTCTGGATCTTTTGGTACAGCATATGGACTCTTCGGGCATCTTTATGGCGCCTTCTCCAAACAGTTCACTTTCTGGATTCTGGGAGATAGTCTCTTGTTCTAAATTAGGCTCAAATTCAAACCAAAGTTTGTAACAATAACAGTCCCCTCTGAGGAGAAAAATAACAAACACAGAGCTCACTCAGGGATGCATGGCTGAGTTATGAGGTATATGAATCAATTGGCAAAAGAAAATGAAAAAAACATAAAAAATCCAAATAAAAGAGAAAAAATGACTTGTGGATGAAATATGAAATATCAAAATCTTATGTCTAAAAAAATTCTAAGGAAAAATAAGAAAAAGGAAAAATAAACTTATAACAGGTCCTTGAATCAGGGCCCAATTAAAATGATTTGTCTTATTATGTAGTTACCCAATCAGTAGCCAGAACTATAGAAACTTTGCCACACTATGAAAGACAGAAAAGGGACTAGATTATAGGAACCAGAATGTTAGCCAAAATGAGGTGCTTGTTAGGGCTCAGAGGAATTCCTGCCTCTAAAACATGTCAAAACAGCTGCAACCTCAAACCCCAAACAAGTTCAAGTCCTCATCTTGGCTCAAAATTTTATCAATCCTACTGGGATTTGGTCTCTTTGAATTTGTGCTTGATAGGTACAATGCAATGACTCTTTTTGTATTCTCTTCTTCTGGAATCAGACAGAATCATTAAGTAAAGTCCCATAATTTTTTTTAAACAATCAATGGCATCATTTTTATAGTCTAAAGCTTTTTTGATATTTATTGACATTAAACTTATATTACTAGGTTCGTCATTAAAAAGTGATGTTCTCTTCCAGATGGACTCAAGGTCTTTTGGGGAAAATCTCTTATGTATTTTCACTTTATGGACTTCATTTTGTTTTACCACTGGCATATCTCTAAGTGGGAGCAAAGAAATTAATCCTGCTGCTTCCTCCTTATCTAATCTATTTAAGTTTTTCCCATTATTGTTTATTCTGGGTGAGGCGGAGTCAAGATGGCGGCATTGAGGCAGCAAAAGTTCAGACCTCTGAATACCCTGCCTTACCAATCACAAACTAAATGCTTCTCGGGGACTGAAAATCAAACCTAACAACAAGACAGAGCCAAAGAACTCTCCTGCTGGACTCAACTTAAAAGGTATGCCCCCCAAAAAGCTGGAATTCGAGAACACTCGGGTTTAAGGGGAAGGAGGAAGGAAGGTCCCAGGACCTCTCTCCCCCTCCCCCCAAAGTGCTATGCCTCCAGTGGCCACGGGAACCTCTGGGCAGGCAAAGGCACTGGTCTGGAGGGTGTACCTTGAGGGCAGGGCTGTGCCAGGCTCAGAGTGTTGAGCACAGGTGGTGGGGAAGGAGCTGGACAGGGAGAGCAGAGCGGGCAGTCTGGTCACAGTGGCAGAGATCCTCCATATTGCTCCAGCCTTCCAGGAGGTTTTGGCCTCAGAGCACATCCAGCCCAACCCAGCTGAACTTAATCCCATCAAAAGTCTTCAGAGGTCAGGGAAGCTCAAGTTCCAACACCTCCTCCACAGACTACTGGACTTTAATCCAATCAAAAGCTTCCAGAGGACAGGGAAGCTCAAGCTCCAACACCCTTCCCCCACAGACTGCACTGAGAGATTTGCTGATAAAGCTCCAAGAGGGGAGACTGACAGAAATCCTCTCCCCCAAAATGAGAGGAGCAAGAATACTGACAACTGTGGGGTATAAAGAAGGGGTAAATATGAGCAAATAACAAAAAAAGAAAAAAGAAATTACAATCAACTGCTTCTATACAGGCAATGGACAAAGAGCAAATGGAACAGAGGAGGAGGGATCATTAAACATTAAAACAGAAATCCCAGCAAATTGGATTCAGGCTTTGGAAGAACTCAAAATGCAATTCAAAACACAATTAAGAGAGGCTGAAGACAATTGGGAAAAGAATTTAAAAACTAAGATAAGTCATCTGGAAACAGAAAAGTGTCTTGAAAGCCAAAATCAACCAGCTTGAAAATGAGGCAAAGGAGATGAAAGATGAGGCAAAGAAGATGAAATATGAGGCAAAGGAGATGAAAGATGAGGTAAAGAGAATTAAAGATGACCTCCAAAGAAAATCAGACCAGAAGTAAAAGGATGACCAAAAAGCCAGGGATGAAATCCAGTCTTTAAGAACCAGAATACAACAACTAGAATTAAGGGACCTCACAAGGCAGCAGGACACTATAAAATAAAACCAAAAGAATGAAAAAAATTGAGGAAAATATGAAGCATATCATTCACAAAGCAGAAGATTTAGAAAATCATTCTAGGAGAGACAACTTAAGAATCATTGGTCTACCAGAAGACATGACAAAAGAAAAAGCCTGGACATAATACTACAGGAAATTATCCAAGAAAACTGCCCCAATATTCTAGAACAAGAGAGAAAAATGGAGATTGAAAGAATCCACAGATCACCTCCTGTACTTAATCCCTAACTGACAACACCCAGGAATGTTATAGACAAATTCAAGAACTATCAGACCAAATAAAAGATATTATAAGCTGCCAAGAAGAAGTCATTGAGATACCACGGAACCACAGTGAGGATAACACAGGATCTGGCTGCATCCACATTGAAGGACCAAAAGGCATGGAATATAATATTCCAGAAAGCAAGGGAACTAGGTCTACAAACAAGAATCAACTACCCAGCAAAACTGACTATATTCTTAAAGGGAAAAGTATGGTCATTGTTTACTTTGTTGGTATCTTATGCAAAGCCTTGAGTCATATTTAGGTTTATTAAATGCTTGAGGGAATCAAGTTGGTATTTCATTTGCATAACCATCATCTTCATGTCATCCCTTCTAAACCAGGTCACCTGATAATTTTAGATGCTTAACACATAGGCACACAGAGGCACGAGACTTATAGACCATATAGGCACGGATTATAGCCAGGGGTACATAAGCCATAATGTCACATAGCTTAACATCCATTAGGGGTTTCAGACAGTCTATAGCAAACACATAATGACAATAATTAGGGAACATTACAAATACAAAATATGGTATATGCAGAAAAAAATTGAAGAACAGAAACAGTACATTGCAAAACATGTCTACAGACATGCCAGCTTCCATTGTAAGATTATTGCTACAATGTATATTGTACATAAACTAAAGACAACACAAATAAATTTCAAACAATCAAAACAGTTTTTATCTCTTAATATGGCTGCCCCAAGATGGCTGCCGGGGTCTGTGGTACAGCTTCAGGAAGCCAACACTCAGAATTCTATGTAACTCCCTAAGCTCCTAGCTAGCTAATGTGAGATTTAAAATGGTTGAGGTCTTAAACTGTAGCGAGTTAAAATGGTGGAAGATATAAATTGTGATAGATATAAGAGAGGGTGAGTAAATTTGACCGCAGAAATATGTTTCACTATAGTGTCTTGGTTTTTAAATCAAATATAAGGTGGTCGCCAGGGAAATATTCCCAATTATTCAAATACCCAAGTCAATTGAGTTTTATAGAGATTTTAATTAACAATACAATGAGTAATCAAAGAAAGAGAGAGAGAGTAAGAAAGGAATAAGTATGAAGGGCCTCAAGCCAATATGGCCTAGACCTGAGCCTTAAGAGAGAAATCAGTCAGTTTTTTAACACTCACCACAAGGTCTGACTAAACAAGGATTCTAGTGACATCAGGCCAGCTCCATTTCAGCTGACTTCACCAGAGAGCCTTCTGGCCAGAGACTGTTCCAAAGGGCTTTCTCCAGAGCCTCTTTCAAGAGATCCTTCCCAAGGGGTCCTCATCAGAGATCCTCCAAAAGGAATTCCTCCAAAAGGATCTATATCCTCAAGAGATTCTGCTTTTTCTTATATAGCGGTTTTTTCTCCCATGTCACCTCCCTCTAAGTCCCTACATCTACCAATCACTGTAGATGCTTTCCAAAGGACTGCCCATCTAAATTCCTGCTAAGTCGACCAATCTCCTCAGTAAGTCTGAATCAGAAAAAATGCTGCTGTGTCGACCAATCTCCTCTGTAAGTCTGAACGAGAGAAAACACAGCTGAGTCAACTAATCTCATCAAGAGAAAACTTGCCCGACCCTTTTAGGTACCTAGCATCTCATTGTATCAATTCTAAAAACAGGCCTGGCTCAAAGAACTCCTTGCCCCATCATAAGCATGGATCCAAGTACTTTCTTTGTTTAGCAAGGAGTTTTTTTTCCCCCTAAAGCAGTCTTAAGTACGGTTGGAGTAGAGGTCCTCCCATTTCTGATCCTGGCAAGTTCTCAAATCAAAATGGGAAATGTTTCTCAGTAGGGAATTTGTTCCAATTAAGAATTCCCTGATGGGGAAATTTTTAACATTCACAAGTCTAAGAGATTTCAAGATTTACACTAAGTACACAGAGAAATATACAATCATACAAGAAATAAATACAATATACAGATTCTTAACCTACCTGGCTCACCAAACTGTTAGGACAAGATTTTGGATAAGGGAAACACAAGAGGAAAAAACATATACAAATCTACTTTATTGTTTTGGAAGGGAAAGGAATAAGGGCTTAGGGATTTACTTATGCTTATTCTTATTTAAAAAACTAACTAACTATGCTAACTAGGTTACTAAACTAAAATTTAACCAAGTTCCCAAATCTTACTCAGCAGAGGTCCAAAAAAACTGTTAGAGCCATGATCTGTTGTTGTTAGATGTCCAAGTAAGTCCTGATATCCAAGTGAGACTGAATGCTGTCAGCAGCTTGATACAAGAATCCTTCCTCAGTTCAACACAGGGAAATCCTCTTCAGACCTTCCTCTTGACTTCCTCAGGAGACCAGAAGAAAAGTCCGTTGGGCAAGATTGAATCTTCCCAGATCCTGCAGCTCGGGCTCCCATGTGACTGTCAATCGCACTTTTCAGTTTTTGCACAGTTTTGCAAATTGCAAACCTTTCCATCCTTTATTACATTACCAAATTGGCAAAGGTGGTAACCCCCCCCCTAAATACATTATTATCAGGGATGTGGGGAAAATGGCATACTTATCCAATGCCACTGAATTGGTCCAGTTATTTTGGAAAATAAAACCTTGAGCTTATGTAAGAAATGTTACAAAATTGTTCATTGCTTTTGACCCAGTTTTCTCACTGATGAATTTATAGCTTAAGGAGTCAGGATGACAGTTTAATTGACGGCAAGATAAGGCTTATCATTATGAAAAATTTCATAACAGCATTATTTATAATTGCAAAACACTGAAGACAATTCGTGTGTCCCAGGGATTGGTGAATGGCTGAACAAATTGTGATAAATGAATGCAATGGGACATTCTTGCTCAGTAAAGGACATGTAGGAAGAATGCAAAGAAATATGGGAGGCCTTGTATAAAGTGATGCAAAATAAAGGGAGCAAAATCAAAAGAAAATTATGTGCCCCAAATATGGCTTCATATATAAAGACTTTGTTAAGTGGCATAACAAAAAAGCACCTCAGGTTAAAAACAATGTATACTATTGTTAGTAAAGTATTTAAGCTTTAACACGTATGGATCATACAACCAGTCATAATCCCTCTTTGCAACTGCTTTACTGAACTGTTTGGGGGGATTGTGTTTTGGGGGGAGATTGTGAATATGTAAAAATATAACATCTTTTTTTGTTGTTGAAAGGTGTGTGGTTCAGTCCTTGAGATGGCTGAATGATTGTTAAGGAGGGCAGATTGGAAGGGAGGAAATTTTTTAAAACTCTGAAAGTGTTAGCTAGTAATATGGGTAGGAAAGAGTAGCACCTTCCATGAAAATGGACTCTGTAATGTATCTTGCTTTGCACTTTTAAAAAGTTGCTCATGGTGCTAATGAGCCAAAAAGTTTAGGAAGTTTTAAATCATTAGGAAGTGAAGAAATAACTAATTTGACATTTACATAAATATATGGGATATTTGTCGGTTCAAGGGTGCTATTATAGGGCCAATAATCTGGTTGGGGAAGGGTATACCAGCTTGGGGCAGGCAGAGCCAGACCCTGAGCTAATAAACATAGACACTGTATAATAACAGACAGTTTGGTTTAATAACTAAGGGAAAGGTGAAAAGGGTTTGGGATATCTAAGCTAAAGAGTATAAATAAACCTCCCCCCAAAACAAGTTGATAACCTCAGAAAGATGGTATCTGTACTGTCAGTTACCTCTCTACCTAAAAGTCCCAGTTCCTACAATACAATACACTTCACCAACCCAAATCCCCTCTTAGATGGTGATAAAGGTAGTAGGTTGGAAGGTAAGCAGGAACAGGGCTCAAAGGGATGGTCTCACTGACAGATGGCTTTAGGTGTCTCAAGCAGCTCTGTAGGAATATCTCTCAGTCAGTCCACAGGATACATGGGTACAGGTAATTATGATGGATCAACAGGAAAGCCACAGGAGAGAGACTAGCTAGTTCACCAGGTCTACCCTTTGAGACTAGACAAAAACTCAACCTCCAGCCAAACTTTCTGCTAGGAGAAGCAACAGTTCAGTCACTTCTCCAGAATTCTGGAATCTTCCTGCTTCTTCCTTTGCAGCATTCCTCATTTCCTTATAATAGAAGTCAATAGCTAATAACCAAAAAATGTAAAACTCTGCATGAATATTACAATTTCCTACTTTATTGGCTAGCATAAGATGCTCTCCTCCATTCTAAGAAAAATTTACTATCTATTTATATACTTTACATGTATTTTATATTTACTAATCCATTGTGTTCAAGAGTTCCTTGAGAGTAGATACTCTGTTGATTTTCTAGTCATATCTATTTGTATTTCTAAAATATTTCCCTCATAATATCCCCCTGACATAGGTAGTTGAAAAATTATCTCCATTTTTCAGATGCAGAAATTGAAGCTTGATGAAGTGATGTGACTTACCCAAGATGGTAGAAGTGGTAGAATCTGTGTTGTAACCCAGAACTCCTGACTCTGAGTCCAGTGCCCTTTGTACCACAATTCACTTATTATATGTAAGACTATGAAGTGAGTTCTTAGAAATGTGATCATTTAGGTAGCACTTTGAAAATGTGTTTCAGGATTGAATTATTTTTTTTCCTAAGAAGATCATATTATTGCTTCTGATTCTGATGCATGAGCACACTATACTGGCTGCCATTCTTACTCAGTGTTTAAGAAAACATTTTCTGCTGTCGACAAGTTTGTCTTATATCTTATGAAATTCAAAGAATCAGATAAAATCACTTGTATTAGAAACTTAGATAGAGTCTACTAATTGCACAGATTTTTAGGCATTAGTGCTTAGCACAAAGTATTGTGATATGTAAATGCTAATTTCTTCACCTTTTCCTTGACATTGGAATGTGAGTTCATCCTTTGGAAGGCTTTAGAAAAGTTGAATCATACTTGTCTTGAACAAGTGTCTAGAATAAAATACAAATTCCTATCATTTAAATCTCTCCACATTCTGGCTCCAACCTACCTTTTCAGCTTTATTTCACATTTCCCTTTTGTGACCCCTAAGGCCTAGCCAGATTGAACTATGAACTGTTTCCATTCTCTACCTCTGTGTATTTGAGAGAGCTCTTACCATGTCTGCAATGCATCCCTCCTCCATCTTTGGCTCTCAGAACTTTTATTCTTCTGCAAGGTTCAAGTCAAGCATCACCTCTCCTGTGTACCCTTTCCTTATCCCTCCTCCTGTTGTTAATGCTGTCTCCTTCAAATTACCACATATTTCCATATCTCTTTATATTTATTATATTGTTATGTATTTATATTCACTGGCTGATTTGGTTCCAAAGAAATTCCCATATTTAGAAACCTACTGGTGGACAGAGCCAAGATAGTGGCTTAGTAGGAGTGAAAGCTAAAACTGCTCTGACAATTCTTCCAAAACAATCTTTAAAAATCTCTTCGAAATGACAGGAGTCAAAAATTGACAAAAAGATGGAGTGAGAGGGCTCTCCCATTGAACACAACTTGAAAGGTAGGCAGAGAGAGTTGATTTTCACAGGATAAGGGTTAACTGGAAGCAAAACTACAAACAGAGAAATGCTAACTGACCACCACCTTGGCTGCACCAATAAAAGAGCACCCCAGACTCACCCCTTGAAGTTCCAGGCCCTAGCACTAACCAGCAGTGAGACCTGAAAGTCCATAGTGCGAGGCCCTTTCAAGCTTTCACTGTGGTGAAGACCTAGCTCCAAGGCAAAACATCTCACAGTGCCAAACCTTGTAAGCCAGAAGAAGAAGAGACAGAATAATCAGCTTTCAGAATTCCTAAACCACAGGCAAAAAAAAGGTTGGAGAAATGAGCAAATAGCAAAAGAAACTCTTAATGCTAGCAAATTTCTATGGCAACAAAGAGCAAACCCAATCAACAGGGGGCAGTGAGAGCCAAACAACCACATGCAAAACTTCAAAGAAAATTGGAAATTGGTCTTAAGCACTAGAAGAATTCAAAAATCAAATAAGACTTGTTGAAGAAAAATGAGAAAAAGAAATAAAAGTAATGGAGAAAGAAAATAAGAGCTTAAAAAGCCAAATTGGTCAACTGGAAAAAGGGGCAGAAAAAGCCAATGAAGAAAAAAAGTTTTCTAAAAATCAGAATTGATCTACTGGAAAAAGAGGCAAAAAAAAAGTGAAGAAAAGAGTTCCATAAAAAGTATAATGGACCAAATGGAAAAGGAGGATCAAAAGGTCATGGAAGAAATTCAGTCTTTAAAAATTACAATTGGGCAAATGGAAGCTAACAACTTCACAAAACATTAAGAAACAATAAAACAAAATCAAAAGAATGAAAAATAGAAATCTATTGTCTTAAAGATGAGAAAGAATTGAAAAGAAAGGTATAGGTAGTTTATGCCAATACTAGTAAAGGGCAGTGAAAAATTGGGCAATCTGTGACTGAAAAACTTAAAAAAATTTTCTGTATAAATGTACCCATTTCTTACTTCACTGGCAAGAAATATTCTCCCATTTCTCAAATTTATGTTGGACTTTGTGTGTGTTTTTTGTATCTACTTAACTGGCACTAGAGCTCCTTGAGATCATGAACTTCTACTTTTCTATTTGTATCTCTGTGCTTGGTAAATAATTTAATCACATATATAAATAATATAATATAATATGACAACATGATATAGATAAAAACACAGTATAACATAATAATATGAGACATAACAGTTTTGTGAAAGAGAATTCTTTATTCTCTTTGTCTATTTTGAGTTAATCAATCAAGAAACCCTTACTTAACACTTTGTTATCCATCAAGTAAGAGAATTCACAAGTCACTTACTTACTTGGAAAGCTCCACCCTTTTAACTCAATCAATCAGAAACTTGTGAATCCTTTGATAAGAGTTTACACCCTTAGAGGATGAGAGGTGGATCCCACATACACTGTATCTCTGCCCCCCCCCCCCCAGGCAGTGATAGGCAATTTGGAAGCTGTAACTGACCCCTGTGAAGAGGGGAAGGGACAGGAAGTGATGTGGGGAAAAAAGAGCATAAAAAGTCCAGAACTTCCTGTCCTCGTGTCTTCTCCTTTGGACTTCTTCTTTGGAGGACTTCTCCTTTGGGACTTCTGACTTGGAGAGATTCCTGTCTTGGTGGTTCTGTGAGGAGACCCTCTCTGCTCATTTGCTCTTCAGTAGGACACTCTCTTGAGTGTCCTAGCATGAGTTCCGTGGAGAGACTCTTTTCCTTGGATCCTGCATGGGCTTGCTATTGACTGACTTGGACTTCCACATGGAGATTGAAACTTTGTTGGGGAGCAAGCTGAATTTCATCAGACCAACACAGGGTAGGCTGGCAGTTCCTTACCTCTTTCCCTCCTACATTTCATACTTCAACTCTTTCTCTTCCTTATTAGGAATAAAAGCTGCTAACAGTTTTTTTTCTGGCTTAGGAATAATATTTTGAATTCAGTTACCACAACATTGAATTTAATCAAAATCCCAATTTAACTCTTATAATAGCCATAATTTAATAGAATTTGTTTAACAAATACTTTCTCACTAATCAATCAATTCATTGAGTAATGCTTACTATTTCTCCTCAAGAGAACAAAAACCTCTTAAGGACCTGGATATCTTTATTTTTGTATTTGTATTCCCACTACCCATCCCAGGACCTGGGCATAATAGATATTTAATAAATATTTATTGAATTGGATTGAGTTAGAGCCAGAGACAGACAGTGGGTGGGTAGGAAAACAGAACAGGACAAAATAAAAGCAAGCATGATATCATGAATGTCAGAGCTGGGAGAGAGCCCAGAGGTCAGCCTCTCCTTTATACATTAGGAAACTGATATCAAGATAGGGAAATGATTTGTTCTAGGTCACCTCCTTTGGTCTCTTGACCACGGTGTTCCTGTCATTAATCTCATTGCATTAGAGAATGAAGGCCAAAAATGTGTTATCCTTACTTTGGTGAAATTCTCTCTCATCCTAAAGCAGAGACTTTGGTTTGAACCTTTATTTGTTAGCTATGACTTTGTGCCCTAATACATGGTCAGTCTTTGTATGTGTACCATGTGCTACTGAAAAGAATGTATATTCCTTTTTATCTCTATTCCATTTTTTCCAGATATCTAGTAACTAATTTTCTAACATTTTATTCACATCAATTACTTCCTTCTTATTTATTTTTTTGTTCAATTCTGACAGGGGAAGGTTGAGGTTTCTCACTAATATAGTTTTATTATCTATTTCCTACCTAAGCTTCTTTAAAAATCTGCATGCTATACCATTTGGTGCATATATGTTGAATACTGATATTTCTTCATTATCTAAACTGCCTTTTATCAAGATATAATTATCTACCTTATCTCTTTTAATCATATTATTTTTACTTTGGTTTTGTCTGAGATCAGAGTTTGAACCTTCAGATAGAGTTATTTCCCTGTAGGTTCAGGTGGGGTATACTACTCCCACCCCCAAAGAGAATTAGTTTAATGTCTGAGTGAAGAGACTGGCCATAAAGTTTCTTGAACTTTCCATTCCTGAAGTGCTTATTTAAAGTGTTCCTTACCTGGCATCATGTCTGAGAAGCACACATAGATTTGGCCACCATCTCCAAGGAGGTTGGTCTGCAGCCAAGAGCTTCCTTTAAGCAAGCAGTTGGTGTTGAGTCAACATTTCTGGTTTTGAATCCCTAATGAAGACTATGAAATTCTCTTCAAGGGCCTGGGTTTTCATTACCAATAATGTGTATAGGATTAGCTTAACACAAGCTTAGACACAACAACACCAAGAAACACCAACAAATATGTCTTCACTTAAAGAAAAGGTTTAATTCCTTTGGGTCATTCTGATGGTATTTAAGAAGAGGAACACTGAACTAGGCATTGTGAATACAAAGAGAAAACCCTTAAAATAGTCCCTGACCTCAAGGAGCTAAAATCTTACTTTTATTAGACTTTAAAAATAAATTTTAGGTTGAAATTACAAGGATGATTTTTTTCCCTCAAAATTTTACAAAACCAAACAAATAAGCATTTCTATATTCAAAGGAAAAGATAGTATACAAGTAGAATCATAAATCTCCTAAATGTTTAGCTTACTTTTCTTCATATCTATGTAATAAATCCTGTCCACAAACATTGCAGCCCCTCCCCATCTTCTCTACATCACAAAATATATCATTAAGATGGTCAACATGTACATATAAATTAATTCAGCTAACATTCATATTTTATTCTTCCAGCATTAATTCTGTGACCATGAATAATTTTCTCATGATCTTCTTTTGTAAGAGAAAATACAATAAGGACAAAGTGAGGGTAAAATATTAGGATGAAGAGAAACATTAAGCTCTATATCTTTTTTGTCAAAATAGAAATTTGTTCTCATTTTCATAATTTTATGTCATTCACGTTATTTTAGGATTCATCTATAGGATGCCAACAAATTCAGTGAATTCAGTGGGAGAGTAAAGACCAAAGGAGTAAAGTTGGATGGGTGAGAAATGGTTGCCATGGGCATCTTCCTTAAAGGAAAGATGTAGGACTGTGATGGTGAACCTTTTAGAGACCAAGTGCCTGAACTGCAATCCTTATTCTGCATGTGAGCCCTCCACCTTATCCCAGACAGGGGGAGGAAGCCCTCCCATTGGGCTGCTGAGCAGAGGGGCAGGTCATGTGAGAAATGTCCTCAGGTGCACGTGGAGAGGGAGAAGAGAGCAACCCTCTCTGAAGAGCTCCAGTATACATGCCATAGGCTTGCCAACATGGATCTAGGAGAAGCTCTCTACTCTCTAGTTCCATCCTCTCCAGTTAGAGGAAGGAGGAGCCCTAAGGTACATGGTATTGACTATGGAAATTTTAGAGTTTATATGGTCTTCCAGGATTGACAGTGTAATAAGCTCAAAATGAATAGGAAGAGTTTGGATTAGGATATTTGGGAAATTGTTCAGGGCTTTCATTATCCCGAATTGGCTTCTGTCCATCTCTTTATCATCCATGTGTTCTAGTTGTGAATCAAGGATCACCATGCCTGTGGAAGAATCCAATTTGCAAGTGAAACAAAGGTCATCAGAAAGATCTAGGAGGATAAAAGTAGGTTGAGACACCAAAAGGGATATATTGCATAAAATGTAGTATGAAAGATAACATCAAGATCAGTGTGACTAGAAAAAGAGGTAGATTGTATCAGTTATGAGGCAAGGATGAGAGCCCAACTGATGGACAACCTGAGTGTAACAGGGAGATATGGAAAGAACCAAAAGAAGGCATCTGAGGCTTCTTCGGGTTGATCCTTTAAGACTAATGGGAAAACATAGATAGGAATACTGCAAGTTAAAAAGTGGTAGGAATGAGAATGAGTGCTGTGGAGAATCCACACTGGGGAGAGCACATATCTATTGAAGTATTTATGTATTTCATGGATAGATAAGGTCACCCAGGGGAACTTGGGATCAGATTAAGTCTGAATAACTGAATATTTGGTAGAATTAGAGACAATTTTAAAAGCCCTCTAAATACATTAACCTATCCCAGACATCGTCTTTCTCAGTGCCAGAAATCTAAGGAGAAGCCAGTCATTTGTTGACCCTGATAGGAAGTTGTGTTTAGTAAGATATCCCATAAGCCAATCACTAAGCATTAATTAAGTACCTAATAAGTGCCAGGTAGTTAGATGGAGTACTGGGCCTGGAATCAGGAAGACCTGAATTCAAATGTGACCTGATATGCTTACTAACTGTGTGGCCCTGGGCAATTCACTTAACCTTTGTTTGCTTTAATCCACTGGAGAAAGGAAATGACAAACTATTCCAGTGTCTTTACAAAGAAAATTCCAAGGACAGCACTATGGTCCACACAGTCATGAATAATCAGATATTCACTCTCTCTCTCTGTCTCTCTCTCTGTCTCTCTCTCTCTATGTGTGTGTGTGTGTGTGTGTGTGTGTGTGTGTGTGAGATAATCAATATATATATATATATATATATATATATATATATATATATATATATATATGAGATAATCAATAGAGGGAAGAAACTAGTATTAAGGGGCATAATTGACCAGGTGGATACATTCATCTGTGACCAATTCTGCCTAATAGAATTCACACCTGGGAGTGTTGGCTACAATTATACCTGTACGTTTCTTGAGATATACTGAACCAGGAATGGCCTGCAATAGCATATCAGGATCATGGACAGGCAAATGATTACACAAACACAACACAAGACACACACACCACCTATATATTAAGAAGTAGCTTGGAGTAATGAGTAGGGTGCTGCACTTGGAGTTAGGAAGATTTAGGCTCAATTTCATTCCTGACAATTGTCAACTGTGTGTCACTTCAACTCTGTGAAACTTATTTTACTTATCTATACAGGGAGTAAAAAAATTTAGTGTTAGACCTTTTTTGTGTTATCATTCCTGTTGGCAGCCTGGTGAAGTCTATGGACTTCTCAGAATAATGCTTTTAAATTAACAAAATAAAATACATAGGATTAGCAAGGAAACTAACTATACAGAAGCAGAAGTTTCAAAATATATATACCCCTAAACATATATATATAACATATACCTATATATGTATATATATATACACACACAAATATATACACCCTTAAGCACACACTCTCACACACATACACACATATATAAATATATAAAAGCAGTTCATAGGCCATAAATTAAGATTCTAGACCCCGTGTTGGTGAACCTATGTCACACATGCTGTAGGGGCTTTCCCCTCTTCACATGCACCTGAGGACATTTTTCCCATCATCCTCCCCTCTGTCCAGCAGCCCAATTGGAGCACTTCCTCCCTCCCCTGTCTGGGGTAAAGTGCTTGGCTCACATATGGTGGGAAGGTTGCAGTTTGGGTAGTCAGTCTCTTAAGTCTCTAAAAGGTTTGCCATCACTGTTCTAGACAAACCTTCTTTATATTAGTGAAAAGCCCAGAGGTTAAATGATTTACCAAGTTCATATACATTCTTCAAATCCAATATTCATTTCCATTATACCATGGTTGTTTCCTTTATTTGTCATTCATATCTGACAAAGTAGTTATGAGATTAAAATGAGAAAATCTATATAAATTTCTTTATAAAACTTTAAACTACTAGATGAAATATCAATAGTTATTATTATGATTACTTCCCTCTGCCTTTTGTTTTCCTCAGGAACTCTATCTAAAATATTCTTTGGCTAAAAATTCTGTAAAACTGAAATTTCAAATAATCAGAATTTGAATATTGGAGATATTCCTGTGGAATATTTTATGAATATAGTGTTATTGCCTCTATTTTTGAAATTAGAGTTGAAAAGTTATATGTTTTAATTTTTTCTATTTATAAAACAGTGCCCATTGCCAAGGGCCTTAGGCATACGGGCAACAAACAAGTATTTTGTATATATTCATATGTTTATCTCCATGTGTAACTATAGATTCATGGGTACACACACACAAACCCTTTTGGAAGCACTGTATGCATAAGAGCGGAGGATTTATTGGCTGAAATATCCAAATGTGTCTGCAGACACTGGGTAGTTTGGAGGGGCTGGCTGGAGGGGAAGGGTTTCAGGTTGCTGCTGGGAACTGAGCTGCATGGAAGCTTTTTGTCCTTGCTGTCTCTGGCTGCTGTTGAGCACAACCCTGCAGGCCATGTTTGAATTACATGCTACTATGTCAAAATATGCTGAAATACTTTCATCTTCTGTTGCCTCCTTAACGATTTTGTTCTTTTATGTACTGAATGAATACTGCATTATGCGTGTGATCTAAACTTGGAAAGCTAATTTTATATATCTCTATAGTCTGAGTCTATTCCAGGTCTGCTGCTTGAATCCTCTTTTACAGTGCAGAGATTAAATTACTATAGTGTATCTGATATAATCATTTAATTTATAATGCTTATTAAAAGCAACAATGATAATTGGGGGGAGAAACACTTTTTCTCAGTATTAAACAAATGACATAGTATGTTCTAATGAGTTGGCATCAGTATATGAACATGTTTTGAAAAAGTGTATTACCCAAAAGAAGTAGGAGACATAACCCTATCCTTCAGAAGTTGTTTTTTTTTTTAACTCTTACCTTCCATCTTGGAATCAATACTGAGCATTGGTTTTAAGGCTGAAGAGTGGTATGGGCTAGGCAAAGGGGGTTAAGTGACTTTCCCAGGGTATCACAGCTAGGAATTGTGTCTGAGGCCAGCTTTGAGTCCAAGATCTCTCATCTCCACTCCTGGCTTTCTGTTCACTGAGACATCTCCCCCACCCCACTTCAGAAGTTTAGAATTTGAGGAGACAAGAAAGAGCAGTAAAAAGGGCATTGGATCTAGAATTAGAGGATTGAAGTTCAGAATTCTATTTGTTATTCACTCATAACCCCTCTGTCGATCAAGATTGAGCAATGTGTCCTGAAGGGCAGAACAGTTTATTGGGGCATCTCTGCTATTCTGAGCACTCCTCTTGGATATTCAAAAGTCTGCACTTACCTTTCTCAACTGCTTTCCTCCAAAGTCCTTCACTCATGGGAAGAAGTCCCTTATCTCCTCCTCATGCAGCAGCTGGGCTCATCATTCCCTTAGTCAATCAGGAGTCATATTCCTCTGCTTCCCCATCTCCCAGCCCCTCCATACCACTTCAGCAAAGGTCTTCAGGGCAAACTTTCCAATCCATTTGGGTTAGATGATATGTGTGCATGTCGCTTTCCCCTATGGAATGTAAGCTATTAGAAGACAAGAAAAATTTTAGTTTTGGCTTTTGCATCCCCAGTATTTGGAACTTTGCCTGACTTATATTAGGTGCTTAATAAATGTTTGTTAGATTGATACTCTGGTTCCACTCCTCTCATTCTTCACTTGAGCTAGCTGATGCCCAGAGAGAAGTTACTTACCCAAAGTCATAAAATCAATCAATAAGCATTTATTGTGTTTATGATATGCCAGTTATTGTATAAAGCACTAGGAAATAAAAATAAAAAACAAAAACTATCCTTGCCTTAAAGAAGATTCTTCTTCTTAGAGAAACAAGATTCTAATGGGGGACAAAATTTATATAAGTTAGAACATGCAAGAGAAATACAGAGTTCATGGAAGATAATTTTAGAGATGATGCTCACCTTCAAGGAAATGGTAGTTGTTGGTTTCCCATAAGTCTCCACTACAATCTTCATAAAAACCTCTGACAAGGGTTTAATTACTAAAATTTATAAAGAACTAAATCAATTGTACAAAAAATCAAGCCATTCTCCAATTGACAAATGGGCAAGGGACATGAACAGGCAATTCTCAGCCAAAGAAATCAAAACTATTAATAAGCACATGAAAAAGTGCTCTACATCTCTTATAATCAGAGAGATGCAAATCAAAACAACTCTGAGGTATCATCTCACACCTAGCAGATTGGCTAACATGACAGCTATGCAAAGTAATGAATGCTGGAGGGGATGTGGCAAAGTGGGGACATTAATTCATTGCTGGTGGAGTTGTGAATTGATCCAACCATTCTGGAGGGCAATTTGGAACTATGTCCAAAGGGCGATAAAAGACTGTCTGCCCTTTGATCCAGCCATAGCACTGCTGGGCTTGTACCCCAAAGAGATAATGGACAAAAAGACTTGTACAAAAATATTCATAGCTGCGCTCTTTGTGGTGGCTAAAAATTGGAAAATGAGGGGATGCCCCTCAATTGGGGAATGGCTGAACAAATTGTGGTATATGTTGGTGATGGAATACTATTGTGCTAAAAGGAATAATAAAGTGGAGAAGTTCCATGGAGACTGGAACAACCTCCAGGAAGTAATGCAGAGCGAGAGGAGCAGAACCAGGAAAACATTGTACACAGAGACTGATACATTGTGGTACAATCGAAGGTGATGGACTTCTCCATTAGTATCAATGCAATCCCTGAACAATCTGCAGGGATCTAAAAAAAAAATACTACCCACAAGCAGAGGATAAACTGTGGGAGTAAAAACACCGCTGAAAAGCAACTGCTTGACTACAGGGTTGGAGGAGATAAGACTGAGGAGAGACTCTAAATGAACACTATAATGCAAACTCCAACAACAGGGAAATGGGTTCGAGTCAAGAACACATGTGATAACCAGTGGAATCATGCGTCGGCTATGGGAGAGGGAAAGGCGGGGAGGGGGGGGGGGAGGGGAGGGGAGGAAAAGAAAACGAGCTTTGTTTCCAGTGAATAATGTATGAAAACGACCAAATAAAATAATATTAAAATTAAAAAAAAAATAAGTCTCCACTAAAATCCCACCTTCTAAAAAAAGCCTTCCCCAACCGCTCTTGTTCTGAGATTAAGATTTTGACTGTTGTTTCTTATTTATTCTGCATGTAGCTTGTTTGTATATAAATGTTTACATGTTGTTTCCTCCATTTGATTTTAAATTCCTTGAGGGCAGGAACTGCCTTTTGCCTCTTCTTGAATCTCCAGCACTTAGCACAGTGCCCTGAACATAGTAGGCACTTAATCAATGTTTAATGATTGATTGATTGATGTCTCCTGAAAGAAATGACACTCAAGCTCTATAAGCCCCTACTGTTTTATTTTTTAAAAACCCTTACCTTCCATCTTAGAATGAATATTAGGTATTGGTTCTAAGGCAGAAGAGCAGTAAAGACTTGGCAAGGGGGGATAAGTGACTTGCCCAGGGTCACACAGCTAGGAAGTGTCTGAAGCCAGATTTCAACAAAGAACCTCCCCTCTCTAAGCCTGGCTCACTATCTGCCATCTTAGCTGTCCCATCCTTCCTGCTTATTAAAAGCTGGTTGATCTTGTTCAAGTTCCAGGTTAGGAAGTAGCCTAGAAAAGGATCCCCAGTGACATGTACTTAAAGTTCCACTGAGTGAGACAACAAAGCAGCTTCATAGAATAAATAGGAATAAAATTGGCTCTTGGAGGAAGGATAGTACTTGACTAAGCAGAGAGGAGAGGGAAGAGCATTTCAGATACAAACAATAGAACAAGTGTCTGCATTTAGAGGCAAGTAAGAATGCTAAACTGGCTAGAATGCAGTGTGTCTCAGAGAAAACTGATTGAGATGGTTGGACAGATATGGCGGAGTCAGATTTCAGAAGTTCTTAAATGCAGCTAAGTAGTTTGAATGTTATATAGTGGCAATCTTTGCTATTGGAATCTCCTGAGCAGATGATAAATTTTGGAAAATAAATTTAGCATCAGCATATAGGATTACTTGAAGAAAGCCTTTAGAAAGCTGTTGTAATTCTCAACAATGAATTTGACCAGAAAGGGACATGATCAGAATATACTTCAAGAAATAGAATTGATGCCTGATTGGCTTTGGAGGATGAAGGAAAGAGAGGTATGACTTGGAGATCTTTAACTTGGGTAATTCTGAAAATAGATCAAGGATAGAAAGGTTCCTTTCACTGTGGGCTGGTCTATCACACCTCAGGAACCAATCAAAGTCTCTCAATTTGCCTAGCACTGCCCAGGGGTCAGTGTCTGTGGGATCCACCTCCCATCCTCTGAGGGTATGACCTCTTATCAAAAGGATTCACAGGTTCCTGAATGATTAAGTTAAAAGGGTGGAACACTCCAAGTACTTGATTAAGTTAAGATAAAAAAATTCCCTTTCACACAATTTTACTTGAAGACCTTCACTGAAGAGGAATACACTATTTTCTGAGACAGCCTATTCTACTTTTGGACTAATGTCAGCTAAATGTCAGGGAATTTCCCTTACAAGCCTAAATTTGTCTCTTTTCAAATTTCACCCATTGTTCCTACTTCACCCTTTGAGACAAAGCAGAAAAAATTTAATCCCTCTTTGATGTGAGAGTCTTTCAAATACTTGAAGACAGGTGTCATGTCAGTCCTAGAATTACCATTCTCCAGAAAAATATCCTTTTAACTGATCCTTATATGGCATCCTCATGAGGTTCTTTCCCAACCTAGTTGCCCTCTTCTGTATCCTCTTTATTGATTTAAAGACATGGAAGACACTGGCACAGGACTATCCAGAATGGTATGCCTGCATCAAAGAAAGTGCTGTATTCTGTGAAAAAAGCAGAATTATAGTAGTTCAAAAGAAATGTGAGATACACAAATTTATAGACATCTCTACCCAAAATGTTTACATAGGCTATTTGTGGCAGACCTATGATAGAGCTTTCTGAGCTTGTATTGGTCTAATCAGTCATAGTCGGACACACTGTACATTGTCCCAGAGATAATGATGGTCCCCCATACACCCCACTGGACCCAGGCTTCCAACGCCGAGAGAGTGGGACTGTCTCTGTGCATCGACTTTTCCACTTAAATCTCCTTCATGTACAAGTATCATCTATCCTAATCCTGTCCACCCTCTTCAAGACCTGCGGCAATGGGGGAGTGGCGAAGCAACAGGTGGAGGTGACCACTGGCAATTGTAGTCACGATCCTGCATGTAGGTGGCCCACGGACCAGTGGTCGCTTGGCCCTGTAGGGCAGCAGAGACATTCGGCAGCATCCTGGGCGACTGAGCAGCCCTCTCTAGGATAGCACTGCTCACCCTAATCAAGGGAGGGGACTAGAAAAGGTATCCCAAACATTGCCTGTCCTACAAACACCCAGTCATCACACTATGGCTGGCGGGTAATCCCTTTAAGTGGTCGAAATCAAAGAAAACAAAACACAAAGAAACTCCTACTAGGAGCATGGAACATCAAGGACATTACTTGGTAGAGAGAATACCCCAAGACCTGAGAGAAGAACAGCTCTAATTGGTAAAGAACTGGAGCAATATAACATCGACATCGCAGCATTAAGTGAAACACACTTACCAGAAGAGGGATCACTCGGTGAACCCACCACTGGATACATCTTCTGGAAAGGTAGAGCTACAAATGAAGACAGAATCCATGGTGTTGGCCTGGCTATCAAGACCAGTTTGCTCAAACAGCTGTCAGACTTGCCTGTGGGCATCAGCGAGAGGCTCATGAAGATCCGTTTGCCTCTCAGCAAAGACCGGTATGCCACAATCATCAGCTTATATGCCCCAACACTGACCAGCATAGAGGAGACCATCGAGCAGTTCTACTCTGACCTGAGTGCCTTCCTGCACTCAGTGCCCACAAATGACAAGCTGATACTACTGGGAGACTTCAACGCCTGCGTTGGCCAGGACCATGAAAGATGGAAAGGAGTGCTCAGCAAACACAGTGTGGGCAAAATGAACAACAACGGCCTACTGCTACTCAGAAAATGCTCAGAGTTTGAACTCACCATCACAAACACTGTGTTTAGAATGGCAAACAAATATAAAACAACGTGGATGCACCCAAGATCAAAACAGTGGCATCTCATTGACTACATCATTGTACACCGGCGAGACATCCAGGATGTACAGATCACCAGAGCCATGAGAGGAGCTGAATGCTGGACAGACCACCAATTTGTTAGAGTGACTCTTCAAATGCACATTGCGCCTCGCCATCCAAAACGCGCCCAGACAGTTCACGCACTTTACAATATGAGTCGTCTTAGAGATCCATCTTATTTGCAAACATTCCAGTCCTGCTTGGATGACAAGCTGTCTGTCAAGGTACCACTCACTGGAAGCTCAACCGAGAGATGGAACCAGTTCAGAGACGCAATGAAGGAAACATCAAAGGCAGTCCTAGGCCCCAAACAACGCAACCACCAGGACTGGTTCGACCAGAACAACACTGCGATTGAAGACCTATTGAGCAAAAAGAACAAAGCCTTTATGAAGTGGCAAAATAACCCAAACTCTGCTACTAAAAGGAACAGATTCAAGTCTCTCCAAACCACGGCTCAGTGTGAGATCAGGAAAATGCAAGACCGATGGTGGGAAAAAAAGGCAGAAGAAATCCAGCGGTTTGCTGATATGAAAAACTACAAACAATTTTTCAGTGCCCTCAAGATTGTCTATGGGCCATTAAAACCCACCACCACTCCCTTGCTATCCTCTGATGGTGACACTCTCATAAAAGATAAAAAAAGGCATTAGCAACAGGTGGAAAGAACACCTCAGTCAGCTTCTCAACCGACCCTCTTCAGTCGACCAAAGCGCCCTTGACCAGATCCCCCCAAACCTCTCAACTGAACAATTTGACGTCCCTCCTTCAATAGAGGAAGTCCAAAAAGCCATTAAACAAATGAGTGCAGGCAAGGCACCCGGTAAAGACGGGATCCCAACCGAGGTGTACAAGGCCTTAAATGGAAAGGTGCTCCAAGCATTCCACATAGTGCTGACCAGCATATGGGAAGAGGAAGACATGCCCCCAGAACTCAGAGCTGCCTCCATTGTAGCCCTATACAAGAACAAAGGCTCACGAGCAACCTGTGACAACTACAGAGGCATCTCACTACTCTCCACTGCTGGAAAGATCCTCGCCTGTGTTATACCCAACAGACTCCTGTCATCTGTTTCAGAGCAGAACCTGCCTGAATCGCAATGTGGCTTCCGACCAGATCGCAGCACCATCGACATGGTCTTCACACTGAGGCAAATGCAGGAAAAATGCCTTGAGCAGAACCTGAGTCTCTACATTGTCTTCATAGACCTGACAAAGGCATTCGACACAGTGAACAGGGATGCATTGTGGGTGATCCTCAGCAAGCTCGGTTGCCCAACAAAATTCATCAAACTGATCCAGCTCTTTCATGTCGACATGACAGGGGAAGTCCTATCTGGTGGAGAGACTTCCGATTGCTTCAACATCTCCAATGGTGTGAAACAAGGCTCCATCCTTGCTCTGGTGCTATTCAACCTATACTTCACCCAGGTATTACGACATGCTGTGATGGATCTAAATCTGGGTGTCTACATCAAATACCGATTGGATGGCTCACTATTCGACCTTCGCCGCCTGACTGAAAAAACAAAGACAACAGAGAGACTCATCCTGGAAGCTCTCTTTGCAGATGACTGTGCTCTCATGGCCCACCAAGAAAATCATCTTCAAAACATTGTGGACAGGTTCTCCACCACAACAAAACTGTTTGGCCTGATTATCAGCCTCAGCAAAACAGAGGTGCTGTTCCAACCTGCACCAGGGAGGACAACTAACCAGCCATGCATTACAATCGACGGCACGCAGCTTTCTAATGTCAACACTTTCAAGTACCTGGGCAGCACCATCGCCAACGACAGGTCCCTAGACCATGAGATCAATGCCAGGATCCAAAAGGCCAGCCAGGCACTCGAGAGGCTGCACTGCAAAGTCCTCCAACACAGTGGTGTAAGCACTGAGACGAAGCTCAAAGTGTATAACGCGGTGGTCCTCAGCTCGCTCCTGTACGGTTGCGAGACATGGACACTGTATCGGAAGCACATGAAGCAGCTGGAGCAATTCCACCAACACTCCCTCGGATCAATCATGAGGATCCAATGGCAGGACAGAATCACCAACCAGGAAGTCCTCGACAGAGCCAACTCTACCAGCATAGAAGTCATGGTCCTCAAAACCCAGCTACCATGGTCTGGACACGTCATCCGCAGGGATCCACAGCGAATACCAAGGCAGGTGTTCTATGGTGAACTTTCAGCTGAACTCAGGAAACAAGGCCTACCAAAGAAAAGATTCAAGGATCAGCTAAAGTCAAAGTTGAAGTGGGCTGTCATTACACCAAAGCAACTAGAACTCGCTGCCTCTGACAGAAGCAGCTGGCGAACCCACATTAACCATGCCGCCACCACCTTTGAAGATGAGTTACGTTGACGTCTTGCTGCTGCACGTGAACGCCGACACCAGGCCACAACTGCACCTCCCATAACAACTGACATCCCATGCCCCATGTGCCACAAACTTTGTGCCTCATCCTTTGGACTTCAAAGCCACATGAGGGTGCATCAATAGATGATAATGCACAAAGACAATAGTCATTCTCGGTCACTGAGAGACTACTACTAATGATGCTCCTTTTCAAGTACAAAGGACAATAACCAATCACTACATTTGACACAATTTCCCATTGCTGGCTCTAGGATATTTTTTCTTCCATTTGGTTTTAGAAACAGCATAATCTCATGCTTCTTCTCTAAAGGATCCTTCTCACTTTTTTGGTTTCTTCATTCTCTTCTTGATCTCATAATGTGAGTGTCTCCCAAAGGTTTTTCATTCATTTTCATTTCTTCTATTGTTCTCTCCCTTAGCAATCTTGTTCACTACCATGGCTTAGGAATACTAACTCAGTGCAAACAACTCTCAAATCTCTGTGTCTAGCTCTGATTTCTCTTTTAAGTATCAGACCCCCATCTCCTGCTGCCTTCTGGAGATCTCTTCCTGGGGGTTCTGCCAGTACCTCAAACACATAATGACTTAATTATCTTTCTTTGTAGTGTTAGATTTAAAATGGTTGAAGGCCTTAAACTGTTAAAAACAGTTAAAAAACAGTTAAAAGAGTGATGTTGTAAACTGTAGTGAGTTAAAATTGTGGAAGATATAAATTGTGATAGATATAAGAGAGGGTGAGTAAATTTCACCACAGAAAATATGTTTCACTATAGTGTCTTGGTTTTTAAATCAAATATAAGGTGGTCGCCAGGGAAATATTCCCAATTATTCAAATACCCAAGTCAACTGGGTTTTACAGAGATTTTAATTAATACAAATGTGGAATTAAAGAAAAGAGAGAAAGAGAGAAAAAGGAAATAAGTATGAAGGGCATTAAACCAACATGGCCTAGACCTGAGTCTTAAGAGAGAGAGATCAGTCAGTCAGTCTTTTAACACTCACCACAAGGTCTATCTAAGCAAGGATTCTAGTGACACCAGGCCAGCTCCATCTCAGCTGACTTCACCAGAGAGAGTTCCAGCCAGAGTCCTCCTTAAAGAGCCTTCCAGCCAGAGACTGTTCCAAAGGGCCTCTCTCCAGAGCCTCCAGAGGGACAGAGTCCCCTCAGAGGAGCTCCAGCGAGACCTCCTTAGAGATTGTCCTTCAAGAGCTTACCTTCTCCAGAGCCTCTCTCAAGAGATTCTTCCCAAGCGATCCTCATCAGAGATCCTCCAAAAGGATTTTTTTTCAAGAGATTCTGCTTTTTCTTATATAGGGGTTTTTCTCCTATGTCACCTCCCCTAAGTCCTTACATCTACCAATCACTGTAGATGTTTTCCAAAGGACTACCCATCTGAATTCCTGCTAAGTTGACTAATCTCCTCAGTAAATTTGAACCAGTGAAAACACAGCTGAGTCAACTAATCTCTTTAAGAGAAAACTTGCCCAACCCTTTTAGGTACCTAGCATCTCATTGCATCAATTCTAAAAAACAGGCATGGCTCAAAGAACTCCTTGCCTTATTATAAGCATGGGTCCAAGTACTTTCATTTGTTAGCAAGGAGTTTTTTCCCTAAAGCAGTCTTAAGTACAGGTGAAGTAGAGGTCCTCCCATAGCAAGGATTTTTCTCCCCTAAAGCAGTCTTAAGAACGGGTGGAATAGAGGTCCTCCCATTTCTGATCCTGGCGAGTTCTCACATCAAAATGGGGAATGTTTCCCAGTAGGGAATTTGTTCCAATGGAGGATTCCTCAATGTGGACATTTTTAACATTCACAAGTCTGAGAAATTTCAAGATTTACAGTAGTCCAGAGGTATCAAGCGCTTGGTGGGCTAGCTACAATTGCATCCAGTAACATTTCAAGAATACAGATTAGAACTAGTTTTAAATATAATCAGGAGATATTTAACAAAATAAAGATACAATAAAACATAGAGAATGTTAATATGTAGTTTTCTAAAACAATATGTGGTTTATAGGTTTGTAAGGTTTAGTGCCTCCCATCCTTTTCTATTTGAGTTTGAAATCACAACTGTAGATCTGCTTTTTTTTGCCTTACTATTTCTATGGGTAGCATTTACACAATCTCTCCTGCTAGAAAATTTGGGGTTATCATTGATTCTTCTTTCTCCTTTATCTCTAAAACCCGGTCTTTTATGAACTCCTAATTTCTACCTCCTTGCATCCTCTTCTATCCAGTACAGCTCCTTCATTGTTTTGTGTGAACAATATTATAATACCTTCCTATCACAGTATGGTTAGCTTACTGCTTAGCACATAGTAGGTTCTTAGTAATACCTTTTCTCTCTCTTTCTCCCTCCCTCTTTTTTCTATACCTTCTACTCTAATATATCTTTCATACACTACTAGACTCATCATCCTTATGCACAAATATAGTCATATCATTCCTCTGCTCAATAATTTTCAGGGTTTCCTATCATCTCTTGAGAAGAACTCTTTTGTCTGGGATTCAAGATCCTTCACAGTCTGGTATCATTCTATCTTTCCAGCCTTCTCATTTTACCATGCTCCAAACATGTTATTCTTTTGGTTAACTGGGTGATTTTGACCCATGAACATGCTTTGTACCCTCCTGTTTCCCTGCTTTTGCTAATAGGTTTCTTGTTCATTCTTTAAAGTCTAATTGAAGGCACCCCTTCCTCAGGAAGCCTTCCTAATCAATACTAGTGACTAGCCAATAAAGATCCTTCCTTCTAGATAGCTCTCTGCTATATAATTCTTCAATATAATCATGCTGTATTGTTATATAGTATCATTGCCTGTGTCTGTGTCGTATCTCTACACTAAGCTGTAAGCATCCCTATGTGGATAGCAATCACATTATGGCTATGGTCCATGGAGCCTAGCATAAGGCAGGCATTTAAAAATATTTGTCAAATAAGTGAATGAGTCACTGTCTCTGAACTCATAGAGTTTGTAATAAATAGGCATTTTGCGTTTCAGATGGCAATGGGAAATAAGAGTTGATCAGACTAAAGCCTATGTGAGAGGTCAGATGTAGATTTGGGAGCCATTGACAAACAGAGATGGGTATGCTGGAGCCAGATTAACCTGCTCAGGAAAGATTGTTAAACTTTCAGTTTATTCCTTTACATCTAATAAATCCAGTAAATGTTATAAATTTGGGCTTGGTTGATTGTTTTGTTGATTGTCTATGCTTAAGAAAGTGATGGGAAAATGTTAATAATGCAAATTAAACTTAAAAGTGTGTTCTGTGTACTCCCCCCCCCCCCCCAAGCTAGTTGTTAAACATTTACCAGCACACTCCTGTGCAGATTTGATAATTGAAGCCATGAGACAATGTTAGTTCATGGAGTAAAAGAGAATTCAGACAATGGAGCAGAGGGCCAAGCACTGAGTCTTAGGTAATACAAATGGAGACAGGAAGAGAAAGGGGAGCCAGCAAAATGATGTTGCAAAACTGGTATAATAAAATGGTAAAAAATGAGATTGTATTTCTTTTCCTTTCTCTGTTCTGCCTGCCTATAAAGAAAGTATAGCATGTAGCATGTTATGGGAAGAATAAAGAAAATCAAGGTTGGTAAGATTTTTAGGCTGGGGATCTGATCAGCAGCAAATTAGTCACACCCCTCATTCTTAGGCTGTGTCTATACAAGTTCAGCCAAATTGGACAGGGCCAAAATAGTCCATCTCTATGATAGGTTGTAGCTTGCATAGGTAAGTGTCTCAATGGGAGTATACATTTGGAAATGTCAGTTCTGTTCTTAGCCACTATGACAGCTTGAGGCAAATTGCATGGAATTGAATTTTGACTTCTATGACCAATTAAACCAAGAGACACTAACTTAACTTTCAGTTTCCAGTAGGTAGATAGCAACCATAAGGGTGAGCACTAGCTAAAATTTCAAAATATGTTTGTCTTCTTTTTTCTCTCCCTATATATTAGCTCTCTTCCCATACCTGCATTGT
This sequence comes from Monodelphis domestica, assembly GCF_027887165.1. Taxonomy (NCBI): domain Eukaryota; kingdom Metazoa; phylum Chordata; class Mammalia; order Didelphimorphia; family Didelphidae; genus Monodelphis; species Monodelphis domestica. The sequence goes on from NC_077229.1 coordinate 172,351,019, forward strand.
ATACCCATCAGAGTCAACCTGGCTGCTTTACCAAGGGAGTTCTGGACCCCATACTCTGAAATTATCTTCACTTCTACCATCTACCCAATCAAAATCTGCACTCAGCAAGCTGTTGAACTTCTTTAAAGGAGTTGCTAAATCAATTCTTACTAAAGTAAGAAATACTGATACCTGTTTAATAGGTTATTTGTATTTTAACAAGAAAAGTCAAGCTGAGGTTGGAATTTCAGGTTGCAGTGAAAGTTTGGTAAGAGAGATATTTGGGATGCTTCCATTGTTTCTTAAATCACAAGTGTATGCAGATGATTACCTATATACTTCTATAAGGCTAATTTGAGGCATCCTACCTGGGTTGTGGATAGAAAGAAATGATTCTTCCTTCTCTGCCTAGAGGGTTTTGTTTCTTGAGCTTTTCAGAGCAGATAGGGAAGGGTCAAATGGGAAGTTCCCTATCTTTCCCAATCAGTGAAGGTCAATGTAATGTTTGACTGATGCACTGGGGTCTGGCCCTTCCCTTGGGTTCCATCTTTCTTCTCTGGGTAGGGTGGCACGTTCTGCCAAATAGAAATCTTTTAATAGCATATAATTCCATCCTGTCCCTGTTTATTTTTACTATTTGTGCTTAGAAGTTTTGGGGGGGTAGGAAAATCATCATATATGCATATATATTATAATATATGTATTGTTAAATTTAATTGTGGCTGGACTCTGAATATTTATATAGGTGGTCGCCAGGGATTTAATTTCTAAATCCCAAAATGAATTACTAAAGTAAATGGAATTTATGGTAGTTTATTTACAATAGAGGGAAGATATTAAGGAAGAGAAAAAAGGGAAAAGTGAAGAGAGAGAGACAAGAGAGAGAGAGAGACAGAGAGAGAGACAGAGAGAGAGAGAGAGAGATGGAGCTCTGACTTCCACTGATACCAGTTAGAAATTCTAAGCCCCAGCCAGGGGAAAAGAGTCTCAAGAAGATGGGCCTTTCCTGGAGGCTTCACACCTCCAGAAAGGCAGGGTCACTAAGTCATCCTTTTACTCACCAACAGTGACCATCTAAAAGGAAAGCAATCTGAGGTCTCCTGCATGAGCTCCTCCAGGGTCGAGTTCCTCTTCCAGTCCCTCTTCAAGTGTCTGTCCTCCAGTCCAAACTCTGAGTCAGAGTTCTTCCATCTCAAATCCCTTCTGTGGTCCTCTTTTTAAAGATCTTTTTCTCTTGTGCCACCTCCCCTAAAATTCACGTCTACCAATCACAGCAGACACTCTGCTCTAAGACTGCCCAGAAGGCAATAAGTCGATTCTAATTCGTTACCCACTATCTCACACATGGATCACAGACCTCCCACCTCATGATTAAGTGGGAGATTTACACCCTTGGTGGTCAGATCTAACATGGGAAGATCTTCCCACTTAACTTCAAGTATTGTGCTTACATTTCTGGGGATTAAATCAACAAATAGAGGATTACAATTCAATCTTCACAATCGAGGAAGAGCTAAGTACCTTCACTGTTACAATCAGGGGAGAGCTAACTTCAATCTTCACAGTATGTATCACAACCTTTCATAAAAAGCCAAGCAAATAAAATAACAGAGAGAAGAGGCACACTACCATGCTCTGGCCAGAGTGTACTAACATGATCTTCAGAAACTATCAAACCCCATCAAGAGTTAATCCATGAGTAATACGGAGGGACACAAGATGATTATTGTGGTACATAGGGAATATTATGGATGTAGACTATTTATATCCTATTTATTTGATTTTTAAATTTGATTTTTATGGCACTACAAGTTAGTGCCATAAGATTCAAAAGACAACAACCAAAGACACCTGGTTTTTCTTAAATCTTTTTTCCTCCTTTTTCTTTTCCTTTTTTGGGGAATTCTGAAGGAAAGGCAATCTCTATTTCTCCTGGGGGCTGCACATTCTCTGGCCTAGACAACAGCTGCACCATGTGGTGATGAGTTGCAAAGAGCCAGACAGCACATGTGTGTGGTGGCTTTCCCAGCTTTGGACAATACTCAGTAGTCATTTGAATATGACTCCTTTAAGACCTGTAGGGAACATTCTGCTTATATGACATTTGGTCAAAGTCCGAGTCTCAGTGCTGTCTTCTTAGCTTTATATTTAAGTAAGAGGATGAGATGACAATAATAATAATAAGCATTTATATGGTGCTTTAAGGTTTGCAAACACTTTACATATGATCATTTGATAAGATGAAAGAACCTGGGTGAAATCATTTACAAACTAAGCTGAAGGCAGCGGGGTAAGCAAACTACTAAAGTCAATAATTCAAACTCAAGGCTAAGGCCATAAAGTTAGATAATTCTTGGGTTTCAATACAACTAAATGTGGATCTGACTTAAGATGGAAAGACATTGACATATAACACATGTTCACCAAGGTGCTGAAAAAAAGCACTTGCTGTGTTCCCCCTTCTCCATGATTTTATCTACTTATTTAGGTACTATATTGGGAAAAACCAAGGTTATAAGAAGAAATCAGTATTTAGAAAGGTAGGAATATGTACTGGAAAGGAGCTGTAAACATAGTATTTAAGGATTACTTTCCCCACAACCAACTTGAGTAGGTAGAGTGAATATCCAATCTGTAAATCTCCAAATTTACAGAGGAAATGAGGCTTAGAAAATGAATTGATCAAGGCTGTAAACATTTGTGAAGCACCTACTAAATGTCAGGTACTAAGTATACAATGGCAAAAGTGAAACAATAATGATCCTTCAAGAGCTTACATTCCTTTTTTTGTTGTTATTTCCTCCTTTAAAATTTTTAAAATATTTTTTCACTAATTAGCAGTTCTTAAAATTAGTTTTTTTTAATTTAGTCAAATTCTCTCTCTCTACTCTCCTCTCACCCTGAGACCACAAATAATTCAATATATATTTTACATGTGTAATAATGTAATACATTTTCCTATATTAGTCATTTTGTGGAACAGAAAAAAATTAATAAAGTGAAATATAGCAAGTTTTGGTCTGCCTTTAGACTCTATCAGTTCTCTTGAAGATGATGGCATTTTCTACCATGTGTCCTTGGGGGCTGTCTTAGAGCACTGTATTGCTGAGAATAACTAAGTCACTCAGAATAGTGCATCATATAATATTGCTGTTACTACTCACAATGTTCTCCTGGTTCTTCTCATTTCACCTTATATCAATTCATGTACATTTCCCCAGGTTTTTCTTAAATTATCTAGAAAAGTTTGAATTCTTAAGGGGGCAAAGAACATGCATTTTTATAGATCAATACAAAAGACCAGTGAAGTAGCTACAAATTAACTTTAGTGGGAAAACATTAGCAGGTCAAAGAAGCCAGGAAAGACCTCATACAAAGAATATCCCTTGAGATGAAAGGAAACCAGGGATTCCAAGAGCACAGGTGAAGAGGGAGAGAATTTGCAGTGTGGGGAAACAGTCAGTGAAGATGCACAGAGAGGAGAGAATCTTTAGCTGTGAAGAATAATAATAGGGCAGCAATGGATAATGTGAAGGAAAGGCAATATATGGGACCAAGTTGTGAAAAGCTTTATTTGACTTGACAAAGAAAGGAGTTTATATTTGAATTTAGAGGTAATCAGGACCTCTGGGGTTTACTGAGTAGACTTGTGCTTGAGGAAAATCACTTTAGTAGTTGTGTGAAGGATGTTTGGGAGCAGAAAGAGACTTGGGGCAGGGAGCTCAATTAGGAGGATATTGCAATAGCCCAGGCAACTAGTGATAAGGGTTTAGACCAACTATATTCGTGGAAAGGAGAGGACAGATTAGAGAAATCTTATGGAAGTAGAAACCATTAAAACTGCTGATCTTGCTAGTAGTTTTTGCTGATCTGGCAGGCTCTCAAAAAGTATATAAGGGGGGGTTGATCTTGAGAGCCCAGATTCCAATGAGGAATTCATTGAGTTTCTCAACTTGAAGAAGTTACAAATTGTAGAGTATCTATAATTGGTTCCCAGATATTGGGTCTGTTACCAAGATGATTGGTGGCTGAGCCAAGGATAGAAACAAACATGCTTTGAGGCAACTAAGAGGAGAAATTCTGAGTGCAGACTTTCTCAGCCTTGGGCATAACTATGTGGGTATTCCTGAATTCTTGAGTTCCCCAAGGGTAAAGTCTTATAACTGGAATCCTAGGGAGAGATTTCCTCAACAACTTTTTTCATGGATAAAGAAGTAATCAGTAATGTAGTCTATGTAGCTGGAGAATGAGAATTATGGTAGGGAGGGTGGGTGGAGATAAAATACCTGGACCGTGTCAACCCTCTTTGCTATTGCTGAGTTACTTAGTCACTAAAGCCCAGGAGAAGGGAACTATTTGTCCAATAATACTCCCTCCTCCCAAATGAGATAATATTTATAGAGTGGTTAGCATACCTCAGGAAAACCTAGTCTAATGGGCTAAACTAGATTGATGGCAACCAAAAGACCTCAAACCCATGGGTGAATTAGCAGGGTGTCTACTCTAAGTATGTAAAGACTTCTCTTGGTAGAATGGTCATATGAGAACAATTTCTTCCAATGTCTTGCCACTGGATTTGGATGACTCTGGAAGACAGAATGAGGCTAATGGCTGTCTCACTTAAATCCAATTCACAAACAAGTCAAGAGATTACCTTGTGATGTCATCAGTCCTTGAGGAAAATTAATATTGAATTGCATTACCTATTAGTAATATTTCTATATGAAATCTTTCTTAAACGTAAGTTTTGAAAGTCAGCCTGTTTCCAAGCTAAAGTAATTTACTCCCTGGTCTCAAGTCATTTAAGGTTGGTACCTTTTGTCTTTTGTTAAGGCTTTGAAAGAATTTAGCTGAAAATAAGAACTCTTTCTCTGTCTCTGTATCCATCTCCATCTCTGTCTCTTTCTTTCTCTCTCATATCTACATTTGTTAAAGATCCATCACTACTGTGATGAAGTAATGAGGGAGGAATTGAGATCACTAAGTCTATCTCTTCTTTCTAAATATCCACCATTGAGGATTACCAGGGGTGGTCCAAGGAATGAATTGTCAGGCCAGTCAGAAAGAGGACACACCTCTCTATAAAAGAGAGAGGCAGGAGTCACTGATGGTCTTTTGCATGAAAGGCAGATGCAAGGATTCATCCTTAGTTAATGGATTGCATACTCCATTAATAAATGATATTTCTTGGAGGAAATGACCTCATCCTTTTTTATTAGTAGTATTTACTTACAAGTCTCAGTTCCACTTTCCCCTTCCCTTATCAGAGAAGGTATCATCTGAAAGATATATCTGTATGTTAATTATGTCGTTCATGTTTCCATTTTTCAGTTCATTCTTTGGAAGTAGCATTCACAATTTATCCTCCACATATTAAATCTGTAGCTATGTATAATGTTTCCTTTGTCCTATTCATTTTGCAGTTCATTATCCTGTGAAGTTCTTTCCAAGTTAAAAAAAAATAGCCTGTTTGTCATTTCTTATAGCACACTAGCATTCCATCACAATCATATGCCATAATTTGTTCATTCATTCCCCAATTGATAGACAGCTCCACAATTTCTAGTTCTTTGCCACCACGAGGAGAACTGCTATAAATATTTTGGAACACATAAGTTCATTTCCCTTCCCCCCCTCATCTCCTTGGGAAATAGACCCAGTAATGGTATCGCTGGGTCCAAGGGTATACAAAATTTAATAGCTCTCTGGATGTAATTCCAAATTGCTCTCCAAAATGGTTGGATCAGATCACAGCTCCATCACCTGTGTATTATTCATATCATTTATTGGTTAAAATTCTGGGATACCTGAAATTTAGTAAATGCTTACATGGTGGTTCCTTTCCCTTATCCTTATTTGTTAGAGCAGTCTAATGGACTGAAGGTTTATATTTTACTGAATCTGATCATGAAATCTTATGAGTCTTTTGCACCTTATGAACTTTCTGTGGAAGTAAAATAAAGATTGCCCATACCTAATACCTATATTATACACTGAGATTCAGGAACTGGGGACTATGTTACACACATCTGAACAAATCTAGATATCAGCTATATCTAAATTTTAGTTTGGAAATTTATGATCTGAGATGGAAGTAATGAGGTAAAAAGAGAAATATACTTTCTCTTGGGGTTCCTTGAGATGGAACCTGATCTCTCTGAGTCCAGAGTGCTAGAGTCAGGAAACAGATCAGAATGGTTACAGGTACAAACAAGTAACTATATTTGCTTCCTTCTTCCTAGTTTCATCATGGGCCAAAGAGTTTGTTAATATAAAGTAAGAAGGAAAAATCTTGAAAATCAATGATTCAGTATCCTCACTCCTGACATATGTAGTCTCAGCTCAAGAGTTTGGTACAGCCATCAAAGGAAATCCCAAAGGCACTGAGGACAGAAGCAGATTTAGGAATTTGAAATTCCAAGGGTAGGGATGTATATAGGAGGGATGGTGCATAGTGATGGCAGTGGTGGTACTCTTCATTTGTATATCCAGTACCTAGATCACAGCCTCTGATATTGTAGGCATTTAATAAATACTCATTGAGAGATTTATTTACTAAAATTCATTTTTCAATAGTGTAAAACTTCTACTTTCATTGACTTGATCTCATTTAAAAATTGAGCCAAGAGCATTCTGGGAAATGTAGTTTTTTTGTTTTCTTATAAAAAACCACTTTGGAAGAGGAAGGCATTCTGGGAACTGTCTCCCCAGAGGGGCCTGAAGTTTTCCAGGGCTCCCTGGGTCTTGGCATGACTGCTAAAAGGGAGCTGTTCGTGCCCTAGCCAGGAGCTGGGGCCCTGCAAGAACAGCTGAAGGCTGCTGCTGCTGTTGTTGCTTCTGCTTTTTATCTCCGTTTGTTTGTTTGTTCTACTTGCTGAGCCCTGGCTTTCAAAGGCTCTTGTTCTCTAATTCAAGACTGACTTTATAATTAGACCTGAAAAGGAGCCATTCCCAGGCAATCAATCCCTTTATGTAACTGTGACATATTATGCCGGGCTCATGTCCTGTTTGGGTGAATGCATCTGAGAGTACCGACACACTCTGCTCTGTTTTCAGTTATATGAGGGGCTGCTCTTTCTCAGGGTAGGGGCAAAGACAGGCTGATTCTGCCCCTGGGAACCATGTGTGGATGAGCAGAAGATACTGGCAGATCATTCTTCTCTTCTCCAGGCAGGAAAACTCTGAGATGGTTTACGTGGTTAAACCCACCTGGCCCAAGTTTTCCTGTCCTGCCTAGGGAAAAGGTTTAACCAGTGGCATTAGGGATATGTTGGCCCAAAAGGCTCGGTATGGAGCTTACATTTAAACATTTTTAAGTGTGTTAATGAGAAATTCTCTCTTCTGTACTCTGTATAATGAATGTTTCAGAAATTCTAGCACGTATAGAAAAGTTATAAGCTTCCTTCCTTCCTTCCTTCCTTCCTTCCTTCCTTCCTTCCTTCCTTCCTTCCTTCCTTCCTTCCTTCCTTCCTTCCTTCCTTCCTTCCTTCCTTCCTTCCTTCCTTCCTTCCTTCCTTCCTTCCTTCCTTCCTTCCTTCCTTCCTTCCCTCCTTCCTTCCTTCCCTCTTTCCCTCCTTCCTTTCTTTTCTTACCTTCCATCTTAGAACCAATATTGTGATTTGGTTCTAAGGCAGAAGAAAAGTAAGGGCTAGGCAATGGGGTTTAAGTGACTTGCCCAGGGTCTCACAGGCAGGAAATGTATGAGGCCTGATTTGAACTGTCTCCAGGTCTAACTCTTTATCCACTGAACCACCTAGCTGCCTCCAAAGGGTTTCTTTTTATTAGTAAATTAATCACTATATTTGCATTCTGCTCTAGTCAGAAGACTCTCAAGAGAATGTAAGGTTTGTTATTGTTCCTCCTTTGTTTTTCAAAGATTAGAGATATCACAAGATGATGTCTTGATTTGCTCCTGAATTGAATTGAATTTGTGCAGATTTTTAAAAAGTCATCAGGCTCACTTGTTCTTTATCATCGAAGTCCAGTAGCAAGACAAAAGTCAAGATGACTTGTCATAGCCTGGGATGAAGTGAATGACCTTGATGTCTTTGATGTCTAACCTGGCTCTAGGAAAGTGATGGGCAACCTTTTGCGCTTGATGTATCAAAATTCATCAAAAAATCAAGCATAACTTGGGTGGTGTGTCACTTTGAGGAAAAAAAAAAGGTCCTTCTTGGCATGCAGGTCCCATACTTCTCTGTATGTTGCCACATGTGGCCACGTGTCATCGAAAATGGCTACACATGTCAGCACTGATACACGTGTCATAGGTTCACCATCACGGCTCTAGGCAATTCACAGCATTCACTTCAGCTTCCTCCATGGGCCTTGGAACAAATTATTCTCATCTGACCATTCTACTAGGAGAAGTCTTCACATCCCTGGGGAAGACACTCCTCTCTTACTGTTGGATTTGAGGCCTTTTGGTTACCCTCAACCTGGTTTAGTCTCTCTGCCCAAATGGTTTCAGTGTAGCCATTGCAAATGCTACAGCTTATTAAAGTCACAGATAAGAAATGAATGGCAGGTGGACACCAAAGGAGGATGAATAGTTCTGAAAAGGACTGGCCAAGCCCTCGGATGAGAGGTGCTAGTCCTCCTAGAACACCCTGTACACCCCTGCCAGGGTTTAGAGATAAACTTTAAAGATTATCTAGCCAAGGCTTCTCATTTTGGAGGTGAAGAAGTTGGAGTCCATAGGGAGAGGTGACTTGCTCAAACAGTTTAAGAACTTAGACAATGTAAGTAGTGGAGTAAAGATTTGGAATCATGTTCTCGAACTCTGTTCTCTACAGTATGCTGTGTTAGGGTTGTATTTGCTGACTGACTAATGGAGTAGGAGCCATGAAGGTGCTTAATAAGGATATCAATAGAGGTCGGTGGACTGGAAAGAATTCTTTGTAAAATCTTCCTTAGAAATGCAGCATTTGATCCACATCCAGAGAAAGAACTGTGGGAGTAGAAACACAGAAGAAAAACAAGTGCTTGATCACATGGTTCCACAGGGATGTAGACTCTAAACAATTGCTCTGTTGCAAATATTAATAATATGGAAATAGGTCTTGATAAATGATTCAAAACCCAGTGGAATTGCTCATTAGCTATGGCAGGGGGAAGGGAGGAGGTGAGGGAAAGAACATGAATAATGTAACCATGGAAAAATAGTCTAAATTAAATAAATTAATTAATTAAAAAAAAAAAAAGAAATGCAGCATTTGAACTTCTGACTTGTTTCATAAGACCATTTCAATTTCATTTTATAGCCAGGGTAAACTGAGGTATTACATTAGAGTCTAATTATTAGAGCCATCCAGAAGTGGAATAGGCTGCCTCAAAAGGCATTAGAGGTCTTCTAGGAGAGGCATGATGACCACTAGCTAGATATGCTATAGTGAGGATTCATTTCAAGTCTTGGTTGGGCTACATGGTCATTTAGGTCCCTTGCAACTCTCAAATTCTGTTATTATAAATTATCTAAAATAAAATATAATGTGAGTAAAACAAGGGAGACTAGAGTAGCTTATATGTTTTTTTAACTGCTTGTTCCTTGACTAAAGTAAATTCAGAGCAAAATGAAACAAAAAACATTAAATTTTACATTTATTTAGCACCCACTCTATACCCAGAATATAATAATAATGGATATTTGTTTTAAGGTTTTAAAAATGCTTTATATGGGTATTGCCTCCTTTCCTGTGGAGCTGAGACGTAACAGTGGGCACTGTCTTAGAACTCAATGATTTGTGATTTTTTTTAACTTTTACTTGTGGATTTGTGTTTTATTTGGGGGAACAATGGAGATTTCTGGGAGAGAGAAGCTAGAAGGGGAGAGAGAGTTAGAAAACCTATCATATCTTGGAGCCATGTCTGGATGCATGTCAATTACCTTTTCCTTCTGAGACTTTGGTAGGCTACCATTGTTGATGTTGCTGTGTGGAAGCAGGGCAGAGCATGAGAGTGATGACTGGTGAAATGAAGCAAAATCTTCCTTTTCCCTTGCCTCTGCCTTGGGGGGGGGGGGGGAGAAAATACCATTAACTGACTTACTCCATTGAATCTTTTTCTTCCCTTCCATTCATGGATTATTTTCTAATTATTCTAAAAATGGTTTGTTTGTACATAATTGTTTGCATGTTGTCTTACTCCATTAGACTGTGAGCTCCTCAAGGGCAGGAACTGACTTTTGTCATTCCTTGTATCATCAGTACATAATACAGGACTTAGAACATAGTAGGTGTTTAATAAGCATTTATTGCCTGACTGATCCAAGAGTGGAAGGAATTAAAATGAGAGACTGATTTCCATTCTGTAGTTGAGTGCCAGTGCCAGTTGCTTCTTATGCAAAGGAATTGTTTTCCTCCTCTTTGCTCACTGTTCTTTCATGACTATTATTTGATTTCCTTTTATATAAAAGCAAATCCTTCCACAACTCCTCTTTGCATTATTAGTATGAGCAAAGGTGAAGATTTAGGGGAAGGTTTGGATCTGAATGGGGGAAGGGGGTGGGAAAATATCTTTGCTTCAGTCTAGAATGTCTTATATCTGAGATTTATCATTATGTGACTACCAAGGAAGAGAATAGATTTTTGAACATAGAGCTTCCTGAGACAATCAGAGAATTATTGGTCTACTAGAAAAATACAGAGAGACAAAGAATGAAAATAACACACTTCAGAAAATCATATAAATACATTCACTAGAAGTTTTGGAAATGGGCTTGAATCAAAATAATTGACAGGGTACCAACATGAAGGAAGTTCCTCAGAAATGTAATTGCCAATTCCAGAACTTCTCATCAAAGAGAACATCTTGCAAGCAACCAGTAGGAAACAATCCAAATGTCAAAAGACATCAATTTGCCAAGAGTAAACAAAATACTCCTTATTGACTGACAAGATGTTTTACATCAAACCCCCCCCAACGAGTCAGTGAAGAAACTAATTGAGATAATTAATGACTTCAGTAAAAAAATAAAGCCACAAAAATCAATGGCATTGCTGTTTAGACTTAAAAAAAAGTAAGAAAAAATGCAAGGAACGGATTCATTTGAAATAACTACAAAATTCACAAAATATTTGGAAAGTCAATCAAAATTTACTCAATGAATGCAAATTCAAAACACTTTTAAAAGAAATAAGGGGGGGGGGCAGCTGAGTGGCTCAGTGGATTGAGAGTCAGGCCTAGAGACAGGAGGTCTTGGGTTCAAATTTGGCTTCATACACTTCCCAGCTGTGTGATCCTGGGCAAGTCATTTGACCCCCATTGCCTAGCCCTTACCACTCAATACACAATATTGACTCCAAGACAGAAGGTAAGGGTTAAAAAAAAAGAAATAAAGAAATTACAAATAATTGGAAGGATATTTAGCACTTATGTAAAGGCTCTACCAATATAATAAAAGTGGTGATGTTATTAAAATTAATTTACAGATGGTGTTACACAAATCAAACTGCCAAGGGCAGGGAGATTCTTTACAGAACTAGATGAAATAATTAAAAATTCATTTGGAGGAACAAAAAGTCTAGAATGTCAAGGGAAATAATAAAATGTAGGAGTAAATGTAGGAGTAAAGGGGGAACAGTACTTTAAAGCCTTATATTTACTATAAATCGGTCATCATTAAAACTAATTATTACTAATCAAAAAATAGAAAAGTAGAACAGTGGAACAGCCCAGATAAGGATACTTTAGAAACAACTGAGCTCCACAGTCCAATGTTTAGTGAACATAAGAACATAAAGTACTTTATGAGCAACTTTCTATTTGACAAGAACTAATGGGACAAAAGGAAAAGAAGTTGGCAGAAAATATGTTAAAATGATGCCACAATCAAGTTGAAATGGATAACTGATCTCAGTACTACTGATCTGTTGCATAAAAACAAAAACTAGGGGTGTTACCTTTCATATATATGAATAGGGAGAAAATTCTTAAGTAAACAAAGGCTAGAAGTAATAGTAAAAAGCAACATTTTCAGAGCAGGAAAGTGTAAAGCTTTTAACTCCTCAGTCCACAATTATAGGATGTACAGACACAATGGGCAGCTAGGTGACACAGTGGAAAGAACAGTGGACTTGGAGTCAGGAAGACTCATCTACAGGAATTCAAGTGTGACCTGAGACACACTTACTAGCTGTGTGACCCTGTGTAAGTTCCTTAACCTTGTTTACCTTAGTTCCTAATCTATAAAGTGAGCTGGATGTAGTAGTTGTAGATGGCAAAGTAGATGGCAAATCACTCCGGTATCTTTCCCAAGAAAACTCCAAATGAATTTGCGAAGAGTTTGGGCTTGATTAAAAGAATTCAACAACAGTATAGACACAATAAGACGGGAGAATCTCCTTCTGACTAAGTAGAGTTGAACTTTCAGGTTGTAAGGGAGTATTCCTTTCATAACTGTATTGGATAATTTGCATGTGAAAGGATCAGAACTCAGAACTGACAAAGACAAAGGGCCTGTCCTGGCTCTTTTCTCTGCCACTCAGGCAAGACCTGGCTAATAACTGATCTGCAGATATTGTTGAAATGGAAAGATTTTAGAGATGCCTATACCAGAGTGCAGCAAGTTTCATCAACGTCATCATCATCATCATCATATTTTGCAGCTCTTTGGAAAACATTTTAAAAGACTACATGAAGCCAGAGCATCGTTCCTTAGTTTCACCTATAACAAAATGCTCTTCTTTTCCAAGTTTGAGTCTTCTCACATTTTCAAATTCTCCAACTATGTCCCCCCCCTTTTTAAAAAGAAATGCAACTTTACAAAGAAAATAAATACTTGAGGAAAACATGCCTCTGATTGGGTTGAAAGAATTGTTTTGCCTTATTCTCTAAGCTATTTCATTTTCTTAGGTTTTGTCATTACCACCTAGTGATTTTAAAAGCACATCATCTTGCCTCCAATTTGGGTCATTAAGGCTATGCAAAGTGTCAGTCTGGCTCTAACTCAAAAGGCTCAACTCAGTGTGCCTTGCAAAGGCCATCTTTAGTCTCCCTCCAAATGACCAGGCAGTAAACAAAACCGCTGCCTGGCCTACTTACCTTTTCATTTTATTGATTATATAAAGTTATTTGCCCAGATCCCAATCTAGCATGTAGCAATGATAGCACATTATTTCAGTAATATATTAAAATAAACACCCCATTGTTGTTCATCACAGTCACTAAGCCCATACACTAGAGCAGAAAGGGACCTTAGAGATCATCTAGAAAGATTTATTTCCTCTGGCAAGGTTAGGGAAATGTGTAACAAGCCAAAGAGATAACACTACAAGGCTACATGGTTTAAATAAGATAGTGGGGATCTTTTGTTCTGGGCAGTAAATAAAGGACACCCAGAAGGACAATTTCTTTCTTTCTTTTTTTGGTAAACATCTGTCTATTTACTCAAGGACATTTCTGAATTTCCAGAATTCTTGGGTGCAATTAAGAGCATCATTTGCATCTTTTGTTTTAAAGCATTAATGTTCTTATTGGATCCTCACAACAATTTTATGAAATGTTTAGTTTCCTAGGGGACCTGTGATTTCATTCATTTTTTTGGTTTTGTTTTTAAACCTATCCCTTCTGCCATGGAATCAATACTGTGCATTGGTTCTAAGACAAAAAGAGTGATAAGAGCTAGCTCAGCAGATTGAAAACTAGGCCCAGAGATGGGAGTTCCTGGGTTTAAATCTGGCTGCAGATATTTCCAAGCTGTGTGACTCTGGGCAAGTCATTTAACCCCCTGTTACCTAGCCTTTACTGCTATTCTGCCTTGGAACTGATGCTTAATATCTAAGACAGAAGATAAGGGTTAAAAAAATTATTAACATTATTTAGTGTCCAACATGTGCCAGGCACTGGGCATACAAAAAAAAATGCAAAAGACAATCTCAGTCCTGGAGGAGCTTAAAATCTCAGAGGGGAAACAACGTGCAAGCAGCTATGTACAAAAAAGATGCCTTGGAAATAATCAATAGAGAGAAGGTGTAAGAATTGAGAGTGATGCGGAATGGCTTCCCAGAAGGTAGGACTTGAAGGAAACCAGAGAAGGCAGTAGGCAGAGATCAGGAAGAATATTCCAGGCATAAGGACAGCCAGTAAAAATGCCTGGAACTAAGAGGTGGAGAGCCTTCATGGAACATCCAGGAAGCCAGCTGCACTGGATTGAAGAATATGTGGAGGGACAGCTAGTTGGTTTAATGGATTGACCAACAGCTCTGGAGACAGGAAGTCCTGGGTTCAAATTTGAATTTAGATACTTCCTAGTTGTGTGACCCTGAGTACTTAGGACTCTTCTGCCTTGGAACTGTAATGGAGAAGGTTTGTAGGTGGTAGAAGGAAACAGGATCTAGGAGAGACAGCTGATGTTTAAGGTTGGCTCAGAGAGAGGAGAGGGGGCTTGAAGATTTTCCCCCTTCAGCCTTCCCTCTTTAGCTATGGCTGCTCTCCCAGAATTGTTCTTGTCCCTCTTGTCCCCCTCCACTACGATAGACTAAAGGATTGCTTCTTAGGAAGATGTCTCTCCCCTTGAAGCTGTTCACTCACATTTGATTCAAATTTTGGGAAAGGATAATCAACTTTAATGTAAATTAACTCTATCAGGGTAATACAAAGGAATAACTGACAGGGAAAGAATGGGAAAGGAAAGTGGGGGAAAGGGAGTCCCTTTCTCTAACCCCCTTTCCCTCCCTCCTCGAGTTGGGGGGGGACTCAGGCTTTGGCAACCTGTGCCCCCTGAAAGATAGTCATTGACTGATCCTGGGTTTGGCCCCTTGACCACAATTCAGACCCAGGGCAACAGGAGCTGAGGTAAAGTCTGACAGAAATTCAGCAATTTCTTTCTCAGGTTCCTCTTCAGTAGTATTTTCAAATGGGAAATGTTGGGGGGAAGGATTTCCAGTCACAAGCAGGAAAATATGGGTAACCCTCAGGAGAAAATCTTAACCAGCCCTCTCTCTTCAGTTTCTCCAGTCTCAGAGACCAACTGAAATCCCAACCAGAATCTTCTGGTTTCTCTCAACATTCCAGACCTCCTGGGGCCCCTCCCCCATCAAGGTGATCATATCCACACACTCTTCAGCCTGGCACTTTTCTTATGTGCCAGCCTCTATCACAGAACCAATATTTAGTATCAGTCCTAAGACAGAAGGAATGGTTAAAAAAAAAAGTTATATGGAGCAAGAGTTGGTTTAAGGCTTAAGAAGACTGGAAAGATATGGAGGGGGTTATGTTTGAAAGCCAAAAAGAAAAATTAGGGTTAAAGATACTAAGTTGCCTTTCTTTTGAGATACAGAGAACAGTTATAATTTATGCTGGCTTGCAACAGAGGAAATTGTATTAAATTTGTACATCATTTGTTATATCTAGCTATTGTGTACAGAACATTGTGCTAGAATCTGGGAGGATATAAAGTTCAGGTCAGACACTGTGACTGAGCTCATGGAGTTAATAGTCTAGTAGAAGGGCATGTTCATATAGAAGTAATTCTAATAGAAATTAGAACATAGTATGCACATACAAAACAGGGAAGTAAAGTCACTTATTCATGATTATATAGCTTCTCAGTAGGAGATCCTGGTGGCAAGTTATTATTAAGTACCTCTTAGATGTAAGACACAACTTTTTTGAACCCACTCCTCTTTCCATTTGACTTTTCCATTTGGGAAACCTATGATCTGACAGGCACTGAGTACTCAAGAGATGGTGGGTTACTGGTGGGACTTTGATTCCATGATGTTTGCCATGATCCTCCCCCATTTCACCTTCTCTCTCCATAGTTCATGTCTTAGGTCTCCTGCTGGCTTCCTCATTCTTTACTTTGCCTAACTGATCTGTGCTGGTGGTGGTCAAGGGCAAAGAGATTGTAAATTCAAGCACCGTGCTAAGCAATTTTATGTTAGTTATGTGATTGTTATTGCCTTAAAATGTTTGAAAAAAAAAAACAAATCACTTGATGCTTGGTACCAATTCTAAATACTGAGGGAACTGGGGAAGGAAAAGCTGAAGGGTCCAATTATGAGGAACTGTACTTTTGGGGGAAGAATCACAGCATGGGGACTCCAGCATTGGATTTGGAGTGATGAAATCCTAGTGAATCATTCTTTAGACATTTTATTAGCTATGTGACCCTGGGCAAGTCATTTAACTTCTTTGTACCTAGATTTCTCCATCTGTTAAATGGGAGTAATAATGCCACCTCACCCACTGGACTATTGTCAGGAGCAAATGAGATATATATGCAAAGCACTTTGCCAATTGTGAAGTGGTATATAAAGGTAAGATGTCATTAATCCTGGGTCTGCAGAGCTTGGGTAACAAAATGTTAATGATAAAACTGAGTGAATCATCAGGGAAGTTTTGAAGGGCCTTTTATTCATGCCCTGCAGGGTTCAGCCTTTGAAGTCTCTGGGAGGCTCCAGAGGAGACTGGAGCAATAAGAAACTGGCCCAGAGCCGGAGCCATACACAGGGTGTTTCACTCCATGAGCCATTCAGAGGAAGTAGTGGTAGGATTGCAGGAATTTAGCTAATTATCTGTCTACCTAGGCCACAGGGTTTGGATGCCAGGACTGAAATGAAGCCTCTTGGAGGCTTGCACGAGGTTCCGCCAACCAGTCGGCCAATATTTCTAAGGAACTGATTTCAACTAAAGGTATTTTATTTGGCAGAAAAAAAGATCAATTTAAAGCTCTGCTTGTTCTTTCTCTGTGTCTAAGATGGTTAAAGGGCAAAGATGAAAACAGAGCTTGAGAGAAGCAGAATGTCCTAATAAATAGAGAATGAATCCCCAAACCAGAAAGATCTGAGTTCAGGTTTCCCTGAGATATCCTCACTCAATGATCCCAGGAAAGCCATTTAACCTCTCACTGTCCTAGACAACTTTTGAAGATGCAGGCTTTTGTTGGTAGAGGGACAGTTCCTTCTATCAGTGAAAGCGTAGGTCCAGTTCCAATCTTCATATGCTTTGCACAATTCCTGTCACAGAGTAATTGATTAATAAATACTTGTTGACCGACTAATAGCATCTACCTTCCAGAGTTGTAAGGATCAAATGAAAAGATACACAGAAACTATTTTGCAAAGCTTAAAATGTTCTATGAATGTTGGTTGTTATTATAAATCATCTACGTATCTAACAATTCCAGGGAATGATATACCATTCCAAGCACCTTATTTACTGTTCTTGGGTACTTCTAGAGCTCACTCTTACTTACAGGACTGGGGAGATAAGTGCTAGGAGTCACTAACTCTAAATAGATAACATAACATGAGAATCAGAATGATAAAATGTTTCCAGGAACTCCTGAACTGAAAGCCAGTGTAGACACTAGCTTTAAGGTTTTTAAAACATGAGAATACTTAAAACTATTTATTGCAGGGATTTTAGTAGCAGAATCCAAACAAAGCCCTTAAGGAACATTGTTCTAATTCTGGGAATTTTAGACACTGTGTCAGGTTGTTTGGTCCCTCTTCATCTCATCTTAAATCTTTTGTGTCAGAGGATATCACACAAATAAAACCACATAGGCTGCTGAATTTGAGCATGAAAAGTAGCTCCTACTTACTATTTGATGCTGTTGTTCAGAGAGCCTGGAGGTCTTAGAGCAAGGACTGAATAATTATTTGTCTACTATGTTGAAGGGGAGATTCTGATTGGTCAGGAGTCCTTTACACTTCCTCCCCACCTCCACCAGCATCTCAAGAGCAAATTATGGTCCTTTCCATGACTGCAAACTAATGTGAAAATGATTCTGACTTATAGAATACACTAGATCGCCAAATTGCCTGGACTGTGTATATTTTAATGTGTTAAAGAATAGTTAGAAGTTGTCATCCATTGCACTCTGATATCAAAATGAACATATATTCTATATGTACGTTTAGTCATTTTGGAAAAGGGGTAAGGGAGAATCATTTTGAAGAGTTACAGGGATGCTGAGTTGAAGTTCAAAATGAAATATGATTTATTTCCAATGATATTAACTTCAGAAAAGATAAACAAATGTTCCACATTGTTACTTGTACCAATATGGGAGGGAAATTAATATGTGTCTGTCACACTAGGATAATAATTTCTGCATGTATGTGTGTATGTGCATACTCATTTGTTGGGAATGTCCTCATGTGTACAAGAAATTTCCACTGTGGAAATTCCATCTAATAATAACAATTGCATTTCACCATAATTTACAGTCTTAGAGAGTTGCATGGGTACCCTGAGAAACTAAAGAATTCACCTTTTGCCACACAGCTGATATAATGGAGTTGAATATTAAACTATTATATTCTAAAAATCAGAAAGCAAAAACCATAAATCTTTTATAGTCAAAATTACCTTTGAGAATCCTTTAAACCAGTCACCTAGATTCACAATCTTGGTCTTATGGATGGAGGTTGGGGTGGAGGGGTTGGGAAGATGGTGGAGTATGGTGTGAGACTGCCATAGCCTCCAAATTCCCCCACCAAAATAAAAGAGAAATAATTCCACAGGTTCAATGCTAAAAGTAGCAAAAATGGAAGAGTCAAGAGTAAAGCAGAGAAATCCAGGATAACTTAGAAGAGAGGTTTCTGACATCTCTGGCCATGGCATCACCTGTTGATGTAGGCACCAGGATTTAGCAAAAAGGAATGCTGGGAGCACCTGGGTGGACTAGTGGTCTTGACCTTAGGGGTACCCTATCACCCAAAGCTTTAGGTTGAACACTGAACACTGAACACTGAATAGAGAAGGCTCAGGTGTACTGATCAGACACTGATTCTGTCTCAGGATGTGGTTTCAGAAGAAGAGTAAAGACCCTGGGCAAGTCACTTAACCCCTATTGCCTATCCCTTACCACTCTTCTGCCTTGGAACCAATACACAGTATTGATTCCAAGATGGAAGGTAAGGTTTTTTTTTATTTAAAAAAGAAGAGCAAAGAGGAAACACAGACTTGTGAGTGCAATTGCTGAAGGATTAAGACCCTGCGAGCTGTGGTCCTCTGCTGAGTATGGTCACTCATTGGACAGTGGAATCCCTGGCTGCTATCACAAGGGGAAAGTGAGCTTCTGCTTGCAGTGGCAGAACTACTGGGTGGGGTTGGGGGGAACTGTTCTAGTGGGAGCACCTGAGGTCAGTCTTGGACTGGAGTTTGAGGAGGGATGGGGATGGTCCAGGAACAATACCTACTCCTGGATTATAGAAATTGGGAGAACTAAGTAGGGCCCAGGAAACAACAAACACAAAAAATCCTGAAACCTGATGCATCACCACACACATGCTGGGAACAGAGCCAGACTCAAACATAAAACAAATAGTTAAGTCTACAGGTTTGGCAACTAAACTTTGAAAAGAAAAATGAGTAAAGCAACATGTTAGAACTCAACTATAGAGAACAATTACAGGGACAGAGAAAACTTGGATCCAAATTTGGAGGACAACAAAGTTAAAACAACTATGTCTAAAACAGCAAAGAAAAATATCAAATAGTCACGTGTCCAAAACAAACTTCTGAAAGAGCTTTAAAAAGATTTCAAAAACCATATTAGAAATGTTGAGAAAAAACTAGGGGGGAAATGACATTAATGCCAGAAAGTCAAAAGAATTATAAAAAACAGATTACTGAATTAGAAAAAAGGGACCCAAGAACTCACAGAAGAAAATAGTTCATTAAGAATTAGAATTAGGAAAAAAATACAAAAAGAAACAAAAATAATTAAAATTAGACAAGGGGAAGCTAATGACTTCCTAAGACAATAAGAAACAACAAAGCAAAATCAAAAGAATGAAATAACAGAAGAGAATGTGAAACATTATAAAAACAACTGACCTGGAAATTAGATCAAGGAGAGAATATATGAATTGTCAAATTCCCAGAAAGTTATGATAAAAAAAGAATTTAGATATCATACTTCAAGAAATCATTAAGGAAAATTGCCTGGAAGTTCTAGAACAACCAGGTGAAATAGAATTGAAAGAATCCATTGATCACCACCTAAAAGAGACCCCAAGATGAATATACATCAATGCTAAGATTCATAACTCCCAGGTTAAGGAGAAAATTCTACAAACAACAACAAAAAATTTAAATATTAAAGAGCTTCAGTTGGAATAACACAAGATTTAACAGCTTCAATATTAAAAAGAATGAATGTCATGGAACACAAGATTTCAAAGAGCAAAGGAACCAAGTTTACAACCAAGAATACCCATTATAAAAGGGGAGAGGGGAGGGGAAATGGATATATAAACAGACTAAAGGAAACTCAACAATGCTTGGGGAAAAAAAAACAGAACTCAGTAGAAAATTCAATTTTCAAAAATCATAAGAAAGTAAAAATGGGAGTAGCTGGGTGGCTCAGGAGATTGAGAGCCAGACCCAGAGATCAGAGGTCTTGGATTCAAATCTGGCATCAGACACTTTCTGTAGCTGTGTGACACTGGGTAAGTCACTTACCTCCCATTACCTAGTCCTTACCACCCTTCTACCTTAGAACCAATACATAGTATTGATTTTAAGATGGAAGGTAAGGGTTTAAAAAAAAGAAGGCAAAAATGAAAGACAAATTATAAGAGACCCAACAAAGTCAAATTACTTACTTATATGGGAGAATGTCTATAACTCTTAATAATGGCATCATTACTTACATAGTTTGAAAGAGCATATATAGATAGAATTTTTGAAGTCAGGTTGAATATAATGGAATGAGTTAAAATAATAAAACAGGGTAAGAAGAGGTAAAATGGAACAATTATCTCATATAAAAGAGGCAT
Source organism: Monodelphis domestica (assembly GCF_027887165.1). Taxonomy (NCBI): domain Eukaryota; kingdom Metazoa; phylum Chordata; class Mammalia; order Didelphimorphia; family Didelphidae; genus Monodelphis; species Monodelphis domestica. The sequence continues at coordinate 172,371,733 of NC_077229.1, forward strand.
AAGTAGAATAATTGTCACAAAGAAGGGGAGGAAGGGGTAAAGGGCTGGGTAATACTAGAACTCTAACATCATCAGATTTGAGTTAAAGAGGGAACAGCATATACAACCACAATGGTAAAAATCTTCTTAACATACAGAGAAATGGGAGGATGAGGGGATAGAATAAGGGAGGGATTAAGAGACCCTTTAAGGGATTAAGAGAAAGGAGTATAGATTAAGAGAAAGGGGGAAAGGGAATGAGAAAGGAATAGATTCCTAGAAGGAAGTACATATCAAGAAAGGGCAAGATGAGAGGATAAGGGAGAGCTGCTGAGGACAAGATAAGGGAGATTTTTAGAAGGGAATTGATATCAAGAAATAAAGGGCAGAGTGGAGACACAGGGAGGGACTTTTTGAAAGGGGGATAGAATAAAAACTAGGAGATAAGGGAAAAGGGACAAGGGAGGGAACCTTAGTAAGGTGAGTTGATTTAGAACTAAGAGGGCAAGAGGAGATGATATGGGAGGGCTTCTAAGAAGGGGCATAAATTGGAAAGGTAGTATACCAAAGAATTTGGACAGCAAAAGGAGAGGAAAAATAGAATGGAGGGAAATACATAACTATTAATAATTATAACATTGAATGTGAATGGGAGGAATTCACCCATAAAAAGAGAAGAATGACTCAAAACTCCAAAGCTGACAATATGCTTTTTTTTTAAGAAACACACTTAAAAATGAGAGAAATGTACAGAGTAAAAATAAGGGGCTGGAAAAGACTATATTTTGCCTCAGCTAATACCAAAAAAGCAAGAGTAAACAATCATGATCTCTGACAAAGTTAAAATGAATAAAGGTAATATCAAAAGAGATAAACAAAGGAAACAATAGGTACAAGATACAGAGAGTCCTTGAAAGATCATATATGTTTATCTGGAGAAAGATTTGCAAATGACATGCCCTTATCTGCAAATACAAGATGCCACTCAGAAATGCCAAGCCACTCTTTGTTACACACTTTTTGAGTTTTGATTTTTGAAATAATTTCAGTAGTTGTAACTAAGCGAGAATCTGGAAACTCAGTAATTTCATTCTCCTACATTAAGAGAGAAATGTAGAAATTGGCCTCATCTTTCAATCGGTACAAGGTGCCAAATGGCTGTAAGAACCAGTTGTGGGGGGTAGAAAACAGTGGATTCTGGGCATTTTGCCTGAAGGAACACTTGGGTTAACATTCATGGAGCTATTGCAAATGTGAATGTTTTTCTTTCATGTTATCTGGTTTCCAACCAAGAAAGCTATTCTTCAAATCTGGTCACATCTGTCTTGTTCTTTTCCTTAATTCATAGTTATGGAGCCCTTGTGCTCTGCCCATCATTGTACCTTTGAACTGGCTGTTCCCACACCTGTAATGTGCATTCTCCTCATCTCTGCCTCTTAATTTCTCTGCCTTCTTTCAGTATTTAGCTCAAGTACTACCTTTGGCAGAAAGCCTTTGCTGGTCCCCTTTGCTGCTATTTTCTTCCTTTTTCATTTTACTTTCATATACACTGTATCTAATTTTTTATGCATCCAAATAATTCAATGTTCTATCCACAATTAAAATGAACAGTCCCTGAGAGAAAAAAAAAGATATAAACAAGGAAACTATATTATGCTAAAAGGTACCATAGATAAGAAGCATCATTGATATTAAGCCTATATGCACCAAATGTTATAGCATCCAAATTTTTGAAGGAAAAGCTAAAAGAATAACAGATGGAAATAGATAACAAAACAATAGGAGAGGGGAGCTTCATGTTTTCTCTCAGAACTAGATAAATCTAACAAAAATAAATAAGAAGGAAGTCAATGAGATGAATAGATTTTTAGATAAGTTAAATATGATAGATATCTGAAGACAACTGAATAGGAGTAGAAATAAATATAACTTCTCTGTAGTACATGGTACTTTTACAAAAATTGACCATATATCATGTCACAAAACCATTAGATTTAAGTTTAGAAAGGCAAAAACATTAAATGCATCCTTTTTAGATTATAATGGTATAAAAATTATATATAATAAAGCACCATGGAAACACAAAGTAAATAAACTCTAAATAACTTAACCTTAAAATGAGTGGATTAAAGAACATGTCTTAGAAACAATAAATAATTTATTAAGGAGAATGATAAAAAAAAGTGAAAATATATCAAAACCCATGGGATATAGAAAAAGCAGCAATAAGAGGGAAATTTATGTTTCTAAATGTTTATATTAACAAAATAGAGAAAGTACAGGTCAATGAATTAGGAATCTAGAAAAAAGAGAAAATTAAAAATCCTCAACCAAATACCAAATTAGTACTCCTAAAAACTAAAGGTGAGAACAATATAACTGAATGTAAGGAAATCACTGCACTAATAAGTAAATCTAGGAATTTGTTTTATGGGAAAAATTAACAAAATAGATAAACCATTGGACAATATGATTTTTGAAAAAAGAAAAACAATCACTAGCATTAAAGATGAAAGGGTTGAATATATCACCAATGAATATGAAATTAAAGTAATTATTAGGAGTTATTTTGCTCAGTTATATGTCAACCAATTTGACAATGTAAGTGAAATGAAATGGAAGAATATTCACAAAATATAAACTGCCTATACTATCAGAGGAGGAAATAGAATTTCTAAATAAACTATCTTAAAAGAAGAAATTGAACACATGTCATAAATGAACTTTCAGAAAAAAAGAGTCAAGATCATATGAATTTGCAAGTGAATTCTACCAAAACTTTTAAATCAACTAATTATAATATGGAATAAATTATCAGAAATAATAGGTAAAGAAGGAGTTTTAACAAACTCTTTTATGAAACAAATATGGTAATGACTAAACCAGGAAGAGCAAACATAAGAGAAAAAAAATTATAGATCAATTTCATTAATGAATATAGATGCAAAAATCCTAAATAAAATACTAGCTCAGGGACTACAAGAATACATCACAAAGATATGTGGGAAGGAAATCACTTAAAAGACTGATAAATATTAATTTAAAGTCGCCAAGGAATTCAGCTATGAAATTCCTAAATGAAAACTCAAGTCAGCAGTCAACTTTTTATGGAGTTTAATTACAAACAGGAGGAAGAAAGGTATTAGAGAGAGAGAGAGTGAGAGAGAGAGAGTGAGAGAGAGAGAGAGAGAAAGGGGAGAGAAGGGAATAGGGCTTAAATACCCCCTCTGTTTAGGCTGGGCCAAAAGGCCCAAGCCCTTAGATAGCTGAGGCAAAGAAAAGAGATCAGTCCCTATCACTCACGTGACCAAAATGGAGAAACAGTCACAGGGGCCTCCACCTCCAGCTTCCTTCAGAGCCAGCCTTCTCAGAGCACCACCTCTCAGAGCAAAACCTCTCCAACCACCTCCCAGTCCTCAGACCCTGCTATCTTTAAGGAAACCATCCAAGTTCCCTCCCCTCAGTTCTCACATCTACCAATCACTGTCCATGTCTTCCCTGTGCCAATGGTGGCTCTACCTTAACCCAGGACCACCCAGAGGTCTGTGGCTTTGCACATGTCTGTTGAAGGTCATATTCTCAAATAATTAAATCTTGATCTATGCTGCAGCCCTTCCTAAATCCTGTTAGGACTGAGTAGGGTGGAAATTGTATTTTCCAAGACCTGGTTCTGTCATTCCAAGTATCTCTATTGTATCAATTCTAAAATCAATCATGACTCAAAGAACTTCCTGTTCTATGCTTAAGCATAGGTCAAAGCCCTTTCCATTGTTCAGCAAAAAGGTTTCTGTCCTAAAGTAATCTTAAGCAGGGAGGAGAATGACCCTCCCATGCCAATGGGGTTCACATTCCAATAGACTATCAGTAGGAAATTTTTCAAGTATGAAATTTCCCAATGGTGAAATTTCCAACATTTATAAGTCTAAGAAATTTTAAGGTTTACAGATAATACATTGTGATCAAACAGGATTTATACCCAGAAGGCAGGACTAGTTTAATATAAGGTAAACTATCAATATAAATGATCATATTAATGACAAATGTAATAAAAATCATATGATTTTATCAACAAATGAAGAAAAAGCCTTTGATAAAATACAATACTTATTTATATCAAAAACACTGGAAAGCCTACGTATAAATGGAGTTTTTTTTAAATCTTTCTTCCATCTAAGAACCAATAAATAATACTAAGGAAAAATAATGGTAAGAGCTAGTCAGGGGAAGTGAAGTGACTGGTCCAGGGACACCAGCCAGAAAGTATCTAAGGCCAGACATGAACCCAAGACTTCCCAAGAGCTGGCTCTCAATCTGTAGCAGTCCACCCCTAGCTATGGGCAAGGGGAACAGTTGGTATGTACAGATTGCCTTAGAAGAGAGCATGCTCAGTCTTGAGCATGCTCAGTATTGCACATGGCTGGGAAAGCCTCTGACCCTTGACCCCAGCTTCCCCCAGGTTAGGCGGGAACACAGGTTTCTTTGTGCTCACCTGGTTAAGAGAAACCACACCTATACCTTGTCATTAACCAATGAGAATCATCCTATGTACTGTGTATATTTGCATATCAAAGATTATATATAGCCCAGCAAGCTCCGCCTCTCTCTCTCTCTCTCACTCTCTCTCTCTCTCTCTCTCTCTCTCTCTCTCTCTCTCTCTCTCTCTCTCTTTCAGGCTAGCTGATGGCTGTTCTGGCAGGAGCTTGGCCAGAGGCCAAGCTCCATCTTTAAACCTTCTCTATCTCTCTTCTCTCCGACCTGTGTGGTATTAAATGTGGATCTCTGGACTGGTATAAGCCTTTGGAGTGGTCCTTTGATCAAAGCTTGGCTGTGGCTTATGGATAATTAATAAAGACTCATTCCTGCCACCTCATATCTCTAATTTGACTCTATCATCCCCCTCGTGGTATCTAAAACTTCTATCCTGTTTCTATCTTCCTACCTTAAAGCTTCTCTCCCCTCTGAGGAAGCTTTACAATCAATGGAGCCTCCTATCTGACCTCCAAATGGAGTTTCTCTTAAAATGATATGAATCATCTACTTAAAACCACCAGCAAGTATTATTTGTAATGGAGATAAGCTAGAAACCTTCCCAATAAAATCAGGAGCAAAAACAAGGATACCTATTATTGCCAATATTATTTAACATAGTATTAGAAATGTCAGTAATAACAATAAGAGAAGAAAAAGAAATTATAGGAGTCAGAATGGGCAAAGAATTAAACCATCTCTTTTTGCAAAAGTTATAGACAAGGAAATATATATGGCATATTGGGTGCGCATGGAAAATCCTGGAGATTCAACTAAAAAGTTAGTTGGAACTATCAATAATTTTAGTAAAGTAGCAGTATATAAAATAAACACACATAAATCATCAGCATTTTTACATATTACTAACAAAGTACTGCAAGTAGAGAAAGAGATACATAATTTAAAATAACTACAGATAGAATAAAATGCCTGCAAGTATGCCCATCAAAGGAAGTACACAAACATAATTATAAAATGCTTTTTACACCAATAAAGTCAGATCCAACAATTGGAAAAATATTGTTTGTGGATGGGCAGAGCCAATATAATTAAATGGCAATCCTATCTACTAATCTACTTATTCAATGCTGTCCCAATCAAATTACCAAAACATTATTTTATTGAACTAGAAAAAATAATAACAAAATTCATTTAGAAGAACAAAAGATCAAGAATAGCAAACAATTTTTTAAAATATAAAGGAAGGGTATCTAACAAATTTTAAACTACATTATAAAGCAATAATTAACAGAACTATCTGGTACTAAGAAATAGAAAGTAGACCAGAGGAAGATAACATATATACAACAAACAGTAGTAAAAGATTATTGTAACTTGGTATCAGACAGAAATGTAGATCTAGTCTATTTGGAAAAATAATCACTTTTAGTAAAAATTGCCAACACAACTGGAAAGTAGTTTGGCAGAAACTAGGTATAGTCCAATATCTAACACCATTCACTAAGATAAAATCAAAATGTAGACATGATCTAGATAAAAAAAGAGAAACCAAATTAGAATATGAAAAATATTACCAATCAAATAGTGGATAGAAGAAGAAATTTGTGAGGTACAGAGTATTGTGAAATGTAAAATGAATAATTTTGGGTACATTAAATTGAAAAATTTTTCTACAAATAAAACAAATGCTGCCAAGACTCTAGTCTAGAAAAGCAGAAAACTGGGGGAAATTTTTCATATCTCTCAGATATCGGTATCATTGAAAATATATAAAGAACATTGTAAATTTTTTGTGAAAAAGAGTCATTCTCCAATTGATAAATGGGCAAAAGATCTGAATAGGCAGTTTTTAGATGAAGAAATCAAAGGCAGATTTAAAAAATGCTCTAAATCACCATTGTTTAGGGAAATCAAACCAAAACACCTCTGAAGTATCATTTCAAAACCATCAGGCTGATTAAAATGACAAAAAAAAAGATAAAATGACAAGTGCAGGGGTGTGGAAAAGTGAGGACACTAATACACTGTTGGTAGAACTGTGAACTGATCATTTCAGAGAGCAATTTGGAATTATACCCAGAGAGCTATAAAGTCATGTATAACTTGGACCCAGAAATACTATTATTACTGTGTCTGTTTCTCAAGGAGATCAGAGTAAAAGGAAAATAACCTATAAGTTCCAAAATATTTATTGCAGCTCTCTTTGTGGTAGCAAAGAATTAGAAATCAAGGGAATGTCCATAAATTGGGGAATGGCTAAATAAATCATGGTATAGAACTGTTATGGAATCCTACTATACCATAAGGAATAGTGAACAAATCAATTTTTAAAACTTGGAAAGAACTGCATGAAATGAAGAGTGAAACAAGTTGGACCAAGAGAAAATTATATCCAGCTACAGATTTAATGTTTAAAAATAACTTGTGAATGTTCATCTCCAGAGAATGAACTGAGAAATGGGGAAAAAAGGCATAGTCTATATATTTTGCCTGATGCTGCCTTCTTTGGTGTAGAGAGAGGATGGAGAGGGATGAATGAATTAAATAAATAAATATAACATTTCTCAAAGAAACAAAGAAATATTTACATGAAAAAAGAAAAAGTAAAAAGAATGTCTTTTAAATTGCCCACAAAGTACAGTATAGTATCTTTAAGAGGGACAAAGGTCTCTAAAAGAAAAGGACAATTTGCATCAGAAAGCAGATGGATTGAAGATAGTTGCTATGAAAATAATTTAATCTAAATTTTTCATATTACCTAGCTCATCTTTTAGTCAGAGGAAAGGAGGGAAATGGAAAAGAAAGCAAAAACATGATTTAATGGGCAGGAAAATTGATAATTAAGGAATTAAACACAAAGAAGTGATTCTATTAGATTCTATTCAAGTCAAATTTAGCTATTTCTTTTGTCTAGCTTTTCCACCAAGAAAGAACAGAAAGAAGTTAAAAGGAACATAACAGGGACCTTATGGCTCACCAGAAATGCTGGGAATGCCAACTGGCTCATTAGCCCTATAAACCTGATGTTGATAATAGCTAATATTTATATGACATTTAAAAGTTTGCATAAAACTTTTCAGATATCAATTTATATTAGTTCATTTGATACTTATAATCATCCTGTGAGGCAAGTGCTATTGTTATCCCCATTTTAGATTATAAGGAGAAATTTAATTAATTTATAAACATTTTGTTAATACATTTAATTATAACTATGATTTATAGTCAGAGATCATCCCAGTTATTAGTAGATTGAATAACAGTGTATAAAAGATAATAATCAGTAAGAATAATCTAGAAATAATCATAACTAAAGTGTGCTGTGTTAATTAAAGTAATATCAGTTCTCTGCTCACTTTTGACCCTGAGCAGCGTACTCAGATTTGGGCTACTTGACCACTCACCCCAGATTTTGAAACTCAGTCCCTGACCTTTTGGCACCCCAAAAAGAAGCCCCCACAGTGGCCATCCCTAACTCAGAAGGATTGGCTCAAGATCTCTTGAGTTTGCTTATTTCATCACTGCCTATGCTTCTATTTATGCTATAAATATTTGTAAGCTATAATAACATTCATGGTCTCAGACCATACTCGATGTGCCTGAAGATCCTGTAAGTTAAATGTAGCTATATGTGAGTCCATTTTACGTATCTGAATCTGGACTTGAAATCAGGTCTCTTTTCTCTGTATCACTAAGCTGCATGTTGGCTATAATTAAAAAAAATTTAATATTTAATTTTATTTAATTATAAATTTAGAATATTTTTCTATGGTTACAAAATTCATGCCTTTTCCTTCCCCTTCCCCATCCCCCTCCTGTAGCTGATACACAATTCCACTGGGTTTTACATGTGTCATTGATCAAGACCCATTTCCATATTATTGATAATAAGTGCACTAGGGTGATTGTATCGAGTCTATGGATATGATTTTTGATGTTTTATGCTTATCTACCTTTCTCCCTGTGATTAGGTACATAGGCATATAGAATGTGACTTAGTAAAGCATCTGGCACTTAATTAATTTTTTTTATTTTAATAACAAATTTCCACATAAGTTTTCCAAAATTATATGATCCATATTGTCTTCCTTCCTTCTTCCTTCTTTCCTCTCAGAGCTGACAAGCAATTCAATCTGGGTTACACGTATATTATCACACAAAATATATTTCCATATTATTCATTTTTGCATTCCAGTAATTTTATAAAACCAAGGCCCCCAAACATATACCCAAATAAACAAGTTCCTAGCACTTTGAAAAATACACAAGGCATACTTTTATTGGAAACATCCTTAAGCAACATAATCTGTCTTCTCTATCAATAATTTGTCTTGATAAAAGTAGAAGAATTAGGTGGCAAAACCTTCTGGCCTCCAATAGGTAGGGAAAAGGTGTATTTGAACTAATGAAAAGTCTGAATGATTGAATATTTTTAAAGAAATGAAGTTTTGTGGCATTTTTTTCATGGGAAGCAATTTGGAATAGTACAATGAATCATTCATTTGTATGATATTGATCAATTCAGTGTACTTTCTGGTATCCCACACTGTTCAATTAATAATCAAACATAATTCCAGAAGATTGATGAAAAGGAGCTTTCTCTCTCTCTCTCTCTCTCTCTCTCTCTCTCTCTCTCTCTCTCTCTCTCTCTCTCTCTCTCTCTCTCTCTCTCTTCTCTCTCTCTCTCTCCCTCTCTCTCTCTGCTGGAGAGGATAGAAGGATGTTTTATGGATTGAAATTAGGCTGAGGCTTAGGAATCACCAACAGAGGAACTGTTACCATCCCCTTGAACACTGTCTCTCACCCAGACCATCCCTTTGAATTCTCCAAAGGACCATAGGACCACATATTTAGAGCTAGGAGTGCCCTTAGAGACCCTTTGAGTGTACTATCAGAGCACAGCCTCCTGACTCACTTCTGTATTTCTCATATATTGTTTTATAGCAGCAAGATAGTGTAAGAGCTCGAATGCCAGTCTTACAATGAGGAAGGCCCAAATCTGGTCCTTAGATTTTTATAAACTGGGTGACCCTGAACAAATCATTTACCCCCCTTAAGACTCAATTTCCTCATCCATCAATCAACAAGCAAATGGTTAATGATGGTTATACGCCAGACATGGTTAGAGGAGCTGGAGATAGCAGTATAAAAAACCCCAATTCCTATTCAAAAGGGGCTTTCATTTTTGTATGAAGAATGGGGATAATAATAGGGATAGCACTTACTTCACAGAGTGATCATGAGGCTCAAAATGAGACCATGTATGTAAAGTTCTTTGCAAACTTTAAGGAACAAGATGAATGTTTGCTATTATTTTTTCTTTTAAAAATAATTTATTTATTTGTTTGTTACATTAAAATTCCCAGGTACCTCCCTCCCTTTCTTCCCTCCCCATCTTAGAGAAGGCATCATCTGAAAAAAAGATATATTTATATTTAAAACTATATCCTAATTGTTTCTATAATATCAGTTCTTTTTCTGGAAATGGACATATTCAAGTCATTCTTTTTTTAAAAAAACCTTACCTTATATCTTAGAATCAATACTATGTATTGGTTCTAAAGCAGAAGAGTGATCAGGGCTAAGCAATGGTAGATAAATGACTTGTCCAGTGCCATACAGCTAGGAAATGTCTGAGCTCAGATTTGAACCCTTGACCTCCCACCTCTAGACTTGGCTCTCAATTCATTGAGCCTCTTAGCTGCCCCACAAGTCATTCTTTTTTTATTTGAAAATTTTTATTTCATTAATTGATTTAGAATATTTTTTCCATGGTTACATGATTCATGTTCTTTCCGTCCTCTCCTCACACTCCCTCCCATAGCCAATGAGCAGTTCCACTGGGTTTTACATGTATATAGCAAGATCTATTTCCCTATTATTGATAATTGTACCAAGGTGATTGTTTAGAGTCTACATCCCCAATCATATCCTCATCAACCCATATGATCAGGCAGTTGTTTTTCTTCTGTGTTTCTTCTCCCACAGTTCTTTCTCTTGATGTGGAAAGCATTCTTTCCCCACAAGTCATTCTTCAAACAATGTTGCTATTGCTGTATATAATGTTCTCTTGGTTCTGCTTGCTTTGCTCATTATAATTTCATATAGCTCTTTCCACACTTTTTAAAAAATTAAAAAAATTAACCTGTTGATCATATCTTATGGCCCATTACAACCATAACTTACTACTACTATTATTAGGTTTATTTTGATCTGTGTACATGTCCCAGTAGATTGAAAGTTCTGTTTCTTCATCATCTGTCCCTGTTAGTAACTACCTCCATATACCTTCACTGAATGAATGAATGAATGAATCATTTACTAAACTGTGCCAACTCTATTTTTGTAATGACTTTGTAATTTGCCACTTTCCATTTCCTCTCCCTCATTTTAATCCAGACCCTCATTATTTCACACCTGTTTTACTACAGCATTTTCCTGGTTCCAGTCTCCCTCTGCTTCAATCCAACCTAACCCACTGACAGTTGCCAGGATAATTTCCTCAAATGTTATTTCCATCCTATCACTTCCTGTTCCAGATTTTACAGTAGGTTATGTAGAGATTCAGGCACTTCCATAACAGCAATAATAATCCTTTCATGATTATAATGGGACTGGGCATATGCTTTTACTGGTACAGAGAACTCCTAGAAAAGGAAAATCCTTCAATCAATGCAAGTCAACACCTTCTCTTGCAATTTATAGTTTTGTATTAGAGGGCTGGTTTGGGTATAATGGAGAAAGAGTTGATGATAAATGCCCAGAAGGTAGAAGGAGGGTGAGATGGATTCCCCCCTTCAGTGTTCTTCAAATATGTCTCCCCACTAACCCTGCCTTTACTCCCCTCTAATAACTGATTTAATAGGTGAACCTTTTCCCTTGGGGAAAGAGAGAGAAATCAGCTCTCTCCCACTTCCAATATGACAAGGAAGTCAATTTAGGATAAATGACAACTTTATTCTTGGTATTTTTTGGGGGGGAATTTTTTTGGGAAATGGTAGTTAAATTCAATAAGGAATTTTGTATCACTCAGGATACAGTCTCTGATCAGACCTGCACCTTAGCTGTCTCAAGATAGAGAGATCAATTGCCTCTTCTTGGAATCTCCTCTTCCCTCAAGATTCCAAACCTTCTCAACCATCCTCTGCTGTGGATGAACCTTTGCCTTTCTTCCAGGCTCTGTCCTTCAAAGTCTCTGATCATTCCTCTATGACAGTTTTAAGGAATTGCCTAGGGCACCGAGAGATTAAGTGACTTGCCAGACTCTCATGGCCATCCTAAGTCTTTTGGGGTCCGAAGCCAGCTCTTTATTCACAACACTATGCTCCCTTTTGTGCATATGAAGTATTTTGAAATTTGCAAAATTCCTTTCTCACAACCACTCTATGAATAAAATGAGAGGCTAAAAAGGAGTTGCTATCCAATTAGACAGCTAATAAGAGAGCACAGAGTTGCCCTTGATGAGTTCACCAGGCATACATGAGCTGGACAAATTACTATATGGTTTTACCTCTCTGGGACTTAGTTTTCTCATTTGTAAAATGAAGGGGTTGGACTGGTTAACCTCTATGGTTCCTTCTAAATTGATAATCCTATGATATATTTGCTGAAAAAATATAGATAATCTTTTGAAGATAGGGTCAAAAGGAAGAAGTCCTACAGGAATGGAGAAGGACAAAATTTTTCCCTGTTTTCAAAAAAGGCAAAAGTATATTCTGTAACCTATCTAGGCACAATGATCTTGACTTTTATTCTTGTCAAAATTCTGTAACTGAAGGGTAAGTGAATAGCTAGAAAAGAGAGCAATGATCAAAAAGAGCCATTATGTCTTCTTCATGTACAGATCTTGCTGAAGTAGCCTCATTTGTATCTTTGACAAAATTATTAATCCAGTAGATATATATTTTAGCAAAGCATTTGGCATCACCTCTCATACTATTCTTATAGACCAAATGGAGTGGACAGCTATTTTGATTAAGTGGTTTAAGGACTAGTTGGATAGACAGATCTCCAAAGTAGTCACTGATGGTCTGCTGTCACTTGGGAAAATCAGGGTCATTTCTCTTTGATTTGCAACAAGATGATGTAATGGATAGGATGCTAGATGGGGAGTCAGGAATATCTGAGTCTGAAATCCTGTCTTGGATATTAGTGGTGACCTTTGGCAAGTTGCTTTAGCCTTTCTCACTGATAGATGCCCTGGGCCTGGAGTTAGGAAGACATTAATTCAAATTCAGCCCCAGACACTTACTAGCTCTGTGACCCTGGATAAATAACATACTGGATAACTGTCTCAGTTTCCTCAACTGTAGTTTAGTGGTAGTCTCTCGGTGATCGAGAATGACGATTGTCTTTGTACAGTTTCATCTACGGTGTACCCTCATGTGGCTTTGGAGTCCAAAGGCAGAGGCGCAGAGTCTGTGGCACATGGGGCCTGGGACGCCAGTTGTTACGGGAGGTGCGGTTGTGGCCTGGTGTCGGCGTTCACGCGCAGCGGCAAGACGTCGATGTTGTTCATCTTCAAAGGTGGTGGCGGCATGGTGAATGTGGGTTCGCCAGCTGCTTCTGACAGAGGCAGCAAGTTCTAGTTGCTTTAGTGTAATGCCAGATTTTTTCTTTGATTTCTACTGCTTAAAGGGATGACTCGCCAGCCACAGTGTGCTGACCGGGTGTTTGTAGGGCAGGCAATGTTTGGGACACCTTTTCTAGTCCCCTCCCTTGATTAGGGTGAGCAGTGCTGTCCTAGAGAGGGCTGCTTAGTCGCCCAGGATGCTGCCGAACTTCCCTGCTGTCCACAGGGCCGAGCGACCACTGGTCTGGGCCTCCTACGTGCAGGATCGTGACTACAACTGCCAGTGGTCACCTCCACCTGTTGCATCACCACTCCCCCATCGCCGCAGGTCTTGAAGAGGGTGGATGGGATTAGGATAGATGATACTTGTGTGAGAAGGAGATTTAAGTGGAAAAGTCGATGCACAGAGACAGTCCCACTCTCTCGGCGTTGGAAGCCTGGGTCCAGTGGCACGAAAAGTCGTTACACCTGGAGATTTCCTCAGCTGCATTGAATGGCCGTGTTGTCTTTTGTGCTCCAACTCACTCTAAGCACTCCACAGTGCTTTGCTGCGTCGCCCTCTCAGCCGTTGAACCTTCTTATTGGTTTCTTCCTTCTGTTCAGCCGAAGCAGTCTTCACATGCTGGGTGAGCAAAGCCCTGGTTCACCAGGGGTCGATGACCCGATGGTTACCCTCACAAGGTTTAGCCGGCCTGTCAAAGCCGTTGCCTGGGGTGTGGCTGCTGCCGCATGCTAGCAGCTACTGGGAGCCACAAGTGAGAGCTGGGTGTCAGGTGGGGGTCAGAGGCTGGAGAGCTGCCCTAAGAGGGCACGACAAGCCCTCCATACCAGAGATACTACCCCTCCCTGAACACCCCATATACCCCTCCACTATAAAATATAGATAATTATAGCTTCCACCAGGGTTATTGTGATAATCAGGTGAAGGAATATTTGTAAAGCACTTAACAGAGTTCTTGGTTCTTGGTACCTAGTAGGTGCTTAATAAATGCTTGTTCCCCATTGCCTCTCTCTTCTTGCAGTTTCAACTTCGTCATTTCTAATATGGGGTTAATAACACTTCACAGAGATGTTGTAAGGATTAAATGATTTAACATTTGTAAAGTGCTTTATAAACCTTAAGGTGCTATGTAAAGTTTGTTATTCATCATCATCATCATCATCATCATCATCATCATCATTGTCTCTAATGGAATTTTACAGAGATATGTGTCCAGTAATCTATTAAATGATTCTTAGATGTATATACCAAACATAGGCTGTCTCCTAAATTCTAGTCTTTCATTTCCAACTGCCTGCTGGACATCTTTATCCCAGGCACCTCAAACTTGCAATATCTAAAAGAGAACTCATTATCTCCTTTCCTAAACCTTTCCCTCCTCCAGAGTTTTCCATTTCTTTTAGGGCTACCTCTCCCCTTCTGGTCACCTAGGTTGGAAACTTTGGAGTCATTCCTAACTCTTTCCTTTAAATTATTCTCCATAACTATTGCCAAGTCTCCTCAATTCTACCTTCACATCCACTTGCATCCATCTTCTCCTCTCAACTCATATGACCACTGATTTCAAAATCCTAATTATCTGTAGCCTGGACTATTGCAATATCCTTCTAACTGGTCCTTCTACCTATTGGGTCTCCTTCCTCCTCTACCAAAATAATCTTCATATCATGCATATCTCACCCCATCATTTCCCTGCTCAGGAATCTTTATTGATTCTTTGTTGCCTGTCAGATAAAACACAACCTCCTGGGCTGACATTTAAAGTGCTGCCCAATCTGAATCCAGCCTAACTTTCTACTGGAACATTGATTTTGAGCTACTATTCCCTTTCAGGCACTCTATCTAAATGTTCCAAAACAATGTCCTGTCAGCTATTCTCCCAAATCAGCATTCAATCCTCTCCCTCTGTACTTTCTTTTTTTTTTAAAATATATTTTATTTGATCATTTCCAAGCATTATTCGTTAAAGACATAGATCATTTTCTTTTCCTCCCCCCCCACCCCCCATAGCCGACGCGTAAGTCCACTGGGCATTAGATGTTTTCTTGATTTGAACCCATTGCTTTGTTGATAGTATTTGCACTAGAGTGTTCATTTAGAGTCTATCCTCTGTCATGTCCCCTCAACCTCTGTATTCAGGCAGTTGCTTTTTCTCGGTGTTTCCACTCCCATAGTTTATCCTTTGCTTATGAATGGTGTTTTTTCTCCTAGATCCCTGCAAATTTTTCAGGGACATTACACCGCCACTAATGGAGAAGTCCATTACGTTCGATTATACCACAGTGTATTAGTCTCTGTGTACAATGTTCTCCTGGTTCTGCTCCTCTCGCTCTGCATCACTTCCTGGAGGTTGTTCCAGTCTCCATGGAACTTCTCCACTTTATTATTCCTTTTAGCACAATAGTACTCCATCACCAACATATACCACATCTATACCACAACATATACCACAAATCTAAAACCAATTGGAAATTAAACAATATGATACTCCAAAACCGTTTAGTTAAAGAAGAAATCATAGAAACAATTAATAATTTCATCGAGGAAAATGACAATGGCGAAACATCCTTTCAAACCTTTTGGGATGCAGCCAAAGCGGTAATCAGAGGTAAATTCATATCCCTGAATGCTTATATTAACAAACAAGGGAGAGCAGAGATCAATCAATTGGAAATGCAAATGAAAAAACTGGAAAGCGATCAAATTAAAAACCCCCAGCAGAAAACCAAATTAGAAATCCTAAAAATTAAGGGAGAAATTAATAAAATCGAAAGTGATAGAACTATTGATTTAATAAATGAGACAAGAAGCTGGTACTTTGAAAAAAACAAACAAAATAGACAAGGTACTGGTCAATCTAGTTAAAAAAAGGAAGGAAGAAAAGCAAATTCACAGCATTAAAGATGAAAAGGGGGACAGCACCTCCAATGAGGAGGAAATTAAGGCAATCATTAGAAATTACTTTGCCCAATTATATGGCAATAAATACACCAATTTAGGAGAAATGGATGAATATATACAAAAATACAAACTGCCTAGACTAACAGAAGAGGAAATAGAATTCCTAAATAATCCCATATCAGAAATTGAAATCCAACAAGCCATCAAAGAACTTCCTAAGAAAAAGTCCCCAGGGCCTGATGGATTCACCTGTGAATTCTATCAAACATTCAGAGAACAGTTAATCCCAATACTATACAAACTATTTGACATAACAAGCAAAGAGGGAGTTCTACCAAACTCCTTTTACGACACAAACATGGTACTGATTCCAAAACCAGGCAGGTCAAAAACAGAGAAAGAAAACTATAGGCCAATCTCCCTAATGAATATAGATGCAAAAATCTTAAATAGGATACTAGCAAAAAGACTCCAGCAAGTGATCAGAAGGATCATTCACCATGATCAAGTAGGATTCATACCAGGGATGCAGGGCTGGTTCAACATTAGGAAAACCATCCACATAATTGACCACATCAACAAGCAAACTAGCAAGAATCACATGATTATTTCAATAGATGCAGAAAAAGCCTCTGATAAAATACAACACCCATTCCTATTAAAAACACTAGAAAGCATAGGAATAGAAGGGTCATTCCTAAAAATGATAAACAGTATATATCTAAAACCAACAGCTAATATCATCTGCAATGGGGATAAACTAGATGCATTCCCAATAAGATCAGGAGTGAAACAAGGATGCCCATTATCACCTCTACTATTTGACATTGTACTAGAAACACTAGCAGTAGCAATTAGAGAAGATAAAGGAATTGAAGGCATCAAAATAGGCAAGGAGGAGACCAAGTTATCACTCTTTGCGGATGACATGATGGTCTACTTAAAGAATCCTAGAGATTCAACCAAAAAGCTAATTGAAATAATCAACAACTTTAGCAAAGTTGCAGGATACAAAATAAACCCACATAAATCATCAGCTTTTCTATATATCTCCAACACAGCTCAGCAGCAAGAACTAGAAAGAGAAATCCCATTCAAAATCACCTTAGACAAAATAAAATACCTAGGAATCTACCTCCCAAGACAAACACAGGAACTATATGAACACAACTACAAAACACTCGCCACACAACTAAAACTAGACTTGAACAAATGGAAAAACATTAACTGCTCATGGATAGGACGAGCCAATATAATAAAAATGACCATCCTACCCAAACTTATTTATCTATTTAGTGCCATACCCATTGAACTACCAAAATACTTCTTCACTGATTTAGAAAAAACCATAACAAAGTTCATTTGGAAGAACAAAAGATCAAGGATATCCAGGGAAATAATGAAAAAAAACACATATGATGGGGGCCTTGCAGTCCCTGACCTAAAACTATATTACAAAGCAGCAGTCATCAAAACAATTTGGTACTGGCTAAGAAACAGAAAGGAAGATCAGTGGAATAGACTGGGGGAAAGCGACCTCAGCAAGACAGTATACGATAAACCCAAAGATCCCAGCTTTTGGGACAAAAATCCACTATTCGATAAAAACTGCAGGGAAAATTGGAAGACAGTGTGGGAGAGACTAGGAATAGATCAACACCTCACACCCTACACCAAGATAAATTCAAAATGGGTGAGTGACTTAAACATAAAGAAGGAAACCATAAGTAAATTGGGTAAACACAGAATAGTATACATGTCAGACCTTTGGGAGGGGAAAGGCTTTAAAACCAAGCAAGATATAGAAAGAATCACAAAATGTAAAATAAATAATTTTGACTACATCAAACTAAAAAGCTTTTGTACAAACAAAACCAATATAACTAAAATCAGAAGGGAAACAACAAATTGGGAAAAAATCTTCATAGAAACCTCTGAAAAAGGTTTAATTACTCATATTTATAATGAGCTAAATCAATTGTACAAAAAATCAAGCCATTCTCCAATTGATAAATGGGCAAGGGAAATGGATAGGCAGTTCTCAGATAAAGAAATCAAAACTATTAACAAGCACATGAAGAAGTGTTCTACATCTCTTATAATCAGAGAGATGCAAATCAAAACAACTCTGAGGTATCACCTCACACCTAGCAGATTGGCTAACATTACAGCAAAGGAAAGTAATGAATGCTGGAGGGGGTGTGGCAAAATAGGGACATTAATTCATTGCTGGTGGAGCTGTGAACTGATCCAACCATTCTGGAGGGCAATTTGGAACTATGCCCAAAGGGTGCTAAAAGAATATCTACCCTTTGACCCAGCCATAGCACTGCTGGGTCTGTACCCCAAAGAGATAATGGACACAAAGACTTGTACAAGAATATTCATAGCTGCGCTCTTTGTGGTGGCCCAAAACTGGAAAACGAGGGGATGCCCATCAATTGGGGAATGGCTGAACAAACTGTGGTATATGTTGGTGATGGAGTACTATTGTGCTAAAAGGAATAATAAAGTGGAGAAGTTCCCTCTGTACTTTCACATAAGTCATACTCCATGTCTAAAAAGGCATTCTCCCTTACCTCCCTGGCTTCCTTCAAAGCATAATTCAGGTATGATAGACAGCAGCCCTTTCCTGATCTGTTATTAACATTCCATCTCCCTTGAAACTACTTTGTTTTAGGATGTCAGAATCATAGGCCTAAAGCTAGAAGAGACCATAGAGGCCATCTAATCCAATCCCCATATTTTATAAATGAGGAAAATGGTACTAGGAAAGTTAAATGACTTAGCCTGACTCTAGAGCCAGTATTCTTTCCATTATTCCACATTTCCATTTACTGTGTCTGAACTTCGAATTTACTTATTTAGACTTAAGTACTGTCCTCCCAGTAGGATAGAAGCTCCTTGAGGGCAGGCACTGTCTCCTTTTTGTCTCGATATTCCCAGGGTCTAACACAGCATTTAGCATAGAAGAGACGTTTTATAATTTTTGATGAAACAAATTCCATTTTTAGAAAATGTTGCTTGAGAATCATCAGTGTGAAGGGCATCAGCAATATAAAATTTACTTCCAGTTTGTCTGGGCTATGAGAAATGGTTCCCTCTTCAAACTGTCAACTGGGCAAAACCCGAAGGCTCACCAGTCTAGCCCTGTATCAATTTAAAAAGTAAGTATACCTGAAATTCTAAGATTTTACTCAAAATCTGCCTTCAGCTATTAATAGAAGCAAGCTCTCAACACTGGCCTCTGTGAGAATGATTTTACTTACTAGATTACAATCTTCATGACATGAGCATTCTCATTTTTGCCTTCTACTTTCTTTAAATCTTTAATATCCATAAAAAGTGATTGAACCCAAACGACATTGTCTGTGACTAGCTACATTTGTTGGTTCCAATTCCCCCCAAGAGCCCAGCTCTGTTTGGCATTACTCCATCCCCAAATGGGGACCCATGTTAAAGCCTATTTTCCTGGCAAGAAATGATGAGTGTGAGCCTAGACAGAGACATTAAAGAGGCCTCTGAATTTGTACAGCTGAAGAATGTTTGCTATAATCTGAAGCCAGGCTGCATAAAAACTGGGTGAGTTTCTTTTTTTTTTCTTTTTTGGCTGGGTTGTGGATTCGCCTGAGGTTAACTCAGTTTCAACTCTGGCAAATGGGGCCGGTGGTTCTTTTGTTTGGATTTTGTTACCAAAATCCCCGCAATAAATGATTTAAAATTCTCTCATGCTTTAACACCCTTAAAACCAATGTCTATATTAGCTTCCAGGGTTAGGGAAGAGAAATGGGTGTTAAGCCAGCAGTTCCAGTTTTTATAACCAGAACCCCCTCAAGCAGAAGAAAAAATTTTATTTTTTTAACTAATTTTTCCTTCATTCAACACCCAAGTTAAAGCCTTACTTCTAAAGGGTCTTCAGTGTGACGCCCTCCTGCCTTCTCTTTTAGGACTTTCCTACTGTCTGGTAACCCCAAAATGCTGACCTCCATTTTCCATGGACCTCACTAGAGTCCCCCCATCCAAGCTCTAACTCCATGAATACTCATTTATGCTTCTTATTCTGAATCTAGTTCTCCATATTTTCCCTACCAGTCTTAAGAGTTGCTCAATTGTTTTAGAAAGCATTCTGGTATCCTGATTAATTCCAAAGTGCTAATGGCCAATATAAGGTTAAGTAGGGGGAAGCTGGGTGGCTCAGTGGATTGAGAAACTGACCTAGAAACAGGGGTCCTGGGTTCAAATGAGACCTCAGATACTTTCTAGCTGTGTGACACTAGGCAAGTCACTTAACCTCCATTACCTAGCCCTTACTGACCTTGGAATCAATACAGAGTATTAGTTCCAAAACAGAAGGTAAGGGTTTTATATATATATATATATATATATATGTATATATATATACATATATATATATACACATATATATCATATATATAATCTTAGTACAAATAGATTGTTATGTTATTTTTAAAAAACTCTTAAAGGGGTTTAACCCCAAGATAGGAAATTCTAATAATAGGATTTCCTGGCTGTCCTTAAGCAAAATGGTGAAGTAGGTAGTATATGTTTAATATCTTATTCTCATATCAATATCTTTTTTATCTGTTTTGCTCAGGACTTCTTCCATAGTCCAAGTTGCCTTCTTATTTTTTGTTATTGTTTTAATTTGAAACTATGAACTATTTTAACATATATTTTGTTTTAAAACTGTATCATATTTATACATGTTTAACACAGAGGAATTGCTTGTCAGCTCCTGGAGGGAGGGTGGAAGAGGGGAGGGAGAGAACATGAGTCATGTAACCATGGAAAAATATTTTAAACTTAATTAATTAATTAAAATGTATCATTTGCAATAGGATTAATATCTACTAGGGTTCTCCTCTCTCCTATTACTATATAATTTAGCATACCACATACCCCAGAATATTCAGCAGCTAGAAACAGGGTTCTGGGATTTTAAGTAAAGGTCCAGCTGTTGGCACTGGTGACAATACAACCAAAAAGGGCAATGATGGGAGGTGGGAACTTCTAAGCTTCAGGCAGAAACTGTCTCTGACCCAGAAGTTCTGCTAGTAAATGTGCTGCATCCCATTATGATCAGGGCCATAAAACATGAGATGGAGGGCAGAGGTAAGGATGAAACTTGGTAATGGGTGGTAAAAAAATCCTAGGCTTATCCTGTTACTGCTCCCCTCCTCCCCTTGGGGGATTTCTTTCACTAGGGGAGCAGAGGGTGGGCTGGCTTTCACTTCCAAGGAACTGGGGAAATTTGTAAAACAAGTCTAAACAGCAACAACCTGATGAGACACTAGAGTGAGGGCTACTGAGGACCTGGAGTGATGGAGTCATTGCATATGTTCAACACAAAAGAGATTGTCCTCTTGGGTTCCTCTCATGACCCTCACTTTCACAAACCCAAATGAATTAGACATTCCCATGGATCCTTCTCTTTTCTTCTTTTTAGATGGCTAAGCCGGTGATCTATGTTTACCCGGCCCCACAGAGAGATGAATTCTTATTATATTTTGTTCCTAGTGGGAATCTGCAAAGGAAGCAATGGGTTTGATAAATTGGATTTATTCATGGAGAGGGGGGAGTCCCCCAATGATCAGCCTTGTAGATGGAACCCTTCCTAAATGGCTTCTAATTTCAGTTATGGATCTCCTTTCCCACTTTCCCCACCTCAATCAAATCAAATCAAAACAAAAAACTACATGTATAAGCAAGTGGTTAATAAAATTTGAATGAGAGATTGGGAGAGTGGCTGGGGCAAATGCTGCTGTCAGTGTGTACTGGTGCTCTGAAAATGGAAGAAGTAAGTATTTCAGGATGATGCCCTGTCTGGGAGTGGTTTGGGCATGACTTCTGAAACTCAACTGAGGGCTAGCCTATTAAAAAAAAACTGAGAAAACTGAACAGTGAAATCCTCCTGCACAGAATATTAGGGACCTTATCATCCTACTTAAACACAAGGCATTCCCTAAAGGACTTGCTCCATTCAGATATAAGGGATTGCTAGACATTGGCAGCCAGCTGTCATTGTATGTGATGAATTTCTTTTTTTTTCCCCTTTTTTGGCTGGGCTATGGATTGGGACTCTCAAGAGGCTCATGGGACACTCTAGCTTCCATGGAGGTGGGGTCTTTATAGAGGGAAGAGGTATCATGAGCTCTTGATAATAGGTATCTATGGGATGCTTTTCATCGACCTTTATCTGAGTTAATATGGATAGGGCCAAAAGGAAACCCTTAGAGTTTCCCAAACCATCAATTAACACCAAACAATATTACTTCTCTAGTGATGGTGATAAAAGAAACTGAAATGCTTTATCTTACCAATACCCCTTAGCAAGAACCTTGTGTAATCCATTAGGGAGGATGGGTGGCTCCTGGAAGTTTACAGGAAACTACAGGAAGCTAAACTAAATAGCCATTGGGGACCTGATCAGTATAGTGGACCAGTGGCCCTGACCTAGTGTGAGTGTAATATTATCAACCTCATTAACTCTTTTTTTTCTCTATTTCTGTGGCTGAGATTAGTCAAGAGCTGTTTGTTTTTGGTCTTGGTGGTACATCTCTAAAGCCAGAATTCTCTTTGTTTAGGTTCAATTTGGGGATGAAATAAAGCACTCACAAGTCATAGAACATTTACGAAAGAAAGTTTATTTTGCCCTAACATTGCAAGGAAATACTATAAGGATACAGAAACATTTAGTTTCTCTGGATGAAGATGAATGGGTATTTGCCTGAATGAAAAGGGATCCCTTAACTGATTTTGTTAATATTAAGGTTCTGGATGAAGACAGAAAATCTTTATTCAATTTGTATGAAAAAAGGGAGGTATCCTCTTACTTGAGGCTTCCAAAGGGACAAATATTTGCTATTATTTCCCAAATTCCTCCCAGGAAGGAAGATATTTTGGCTGTCAGACTAGAAAACACTGCAGGAATGATGGTACAGGAAAAATTGATATTGGCTTTTAGCATGGGGTCAGACTGCATTAAAAAGAAGAATAATGTCTTAGTTACCTTACAATATATGAACCTGATTTGCAAAGTAGATGTATTGAATGGGCCGGAGGTGTCATCATCTGTGCTATATACCTGATATTTCTGGTACTATTCCTATTTAGTGTTACCACCTCACATCAGAAAGCCTACCATGAACTGAAAAGATTTGACATCATTCATCACATGGACTTTGAGTTCTCCTTTGAGATCCTAGATTGATTCCAACAAAAATTGATGTCCAATAGACTAGAATTTCTGGTCTTAGTTCTCTTTCATATTAATTCTCCTCTAGGTAGATACAATATATTTTTGTTTTATTTTTTCTAACTTTCTAAGTTTGTTTTTCTTCCTGCCTCTAAGACTGCCAGACTTCTTACTCTTAAGATTAGAATTATCAAATAATAGCCTTAAAATATTTAAATGACAGATGGTCTCTAGAATACATTTATGAATGTGTCACCAAAAGCAGATGACAAAGGAAGAGGAATCATGAGTTCTTGGGACTAGGTATCTGTAGGATCCCCTTTGGCAACCTTTATCTGAGTTAATGTGGGATATGAAAAGATCATTATAAAGTTCCCTCCCTGCCATTTAGTATATCTAGTTCTTCCCTTGGTTTTTTTTTCCTTCCAAGATTTTTTTTTGGTCCAGGAGATTAAGGCTCAAGTCACCAAGCAATTGATGTAGCTTCCTGAGGGGGCCTCAGACTGTGATAATGTAGCTTTCTAGATACCTATGGGCATAAAAAGAGCCATTTACATGGAATCAGAACCCTTTAGGCTTCATAGATATCCTAAGTTTTTGCAAATTACTGCATGATGCCCTGCTGACCAGGTACATTTCCATATACAAGCAAGGCAGGGGATGAGGGGTTATGCTGTATCTACCAAAGCTGAGTGCTGCTAACTTGTTGAGTTCACTGAAGCCATTACAAGAACAGCAGAGACTGGGGAATGAGTACATTGGCAAAATGGATTGTCACTTGGCTCATTTCATTCTAATCCTGGAGCTAAACGACCAGGAGATGAACCTGTTAGGTTCAGCCTAAAACAATATTAAATTTATCAAGGTAGTGACAAAATGGCCTTAATTGTCTTTGTTTGTCTTCCCTGTGTTTATTTTTAAATTTTTGTTTCTAGTGATCTTTCTTTTTCCCAATCTTTATAACTACTTATTATGAACTATTGCCCTAAATAGAAGCCCTCTTTTATAACAAATAGAGTCAAGCAAAACAAAGAAATATCTTGATTGTATCTAAAGAATATATGTCAGGAACGGATACAGAGAGAAATAAGCAGAAATAGGAGAACTCTGTACCCAGTAACAGTAATGAAAAAACTTGGCTACTCCCAGTAATGATCTGGGACAATCCTGAAAGACATGATGGGGAATACTATCCACCTCTAGAGAAAATTTTTGGAGCCATCTTTCACATTAGTGTATTTATGGTTCTATTTTGGGGTTTGGGTTATGTATGAGGGTATTCTTACAACAATGACCAATAGGGAAGTGGTTTTTACATGACAATAAAAAATCCATGTCCTAAAAAACCGCAACAGAATGTATGTCAAAGGAACAGTTAGGTAGCTGGCCCAGAGATGGGAGGTTCTGGATTCAAATTTGACCTCAGATACTTCCTTAGCAGTGTGATCCTGGGCAAGTCACTTAGCCCCCAATGCATAACTACTCTTCTGCCTTGGAATCAATACACAGTATTGATTCTAAGATGGAAGGTAAGGATTAAAAAAATGTATAGCTCATCCTTCACCTCTAGTCTATCACTTTTCTGCCAAGAGGTGGAAGCTTGTTTCATCATTTTTCTAAAGTCATGATCTTGCCACTGCAATGATCAGAGTTCTGACATTTTTCAAAACTATTTTCCTTTTCATTATTATAGTCATGTACAATTCTCTTTTGGTTCTGCTCATTTTACTCAGCATTCGTTCAGAAGAGCCTCATATTTCTCTAAATTATGTTTTATTTCTTATAGTGCAATAATTTTTATTACATTCATATATCTTATAATTTGATCAACCTTCCCCCAACCAATCAATAGGCACCCATTTTTTCTAGTTCTTTGCTACCAAAAAAAGTGTTCCTATAAATTTTTATATGTATATGGACCCTTCCTCCTATCTTTGACCTCTTTGGACTATATGCTTAGTAGTGATATCACCAAGCTAGAGGGTACATATCATTTAGTTCTTCATGATCTTCTCCTACTCTCATGTCCAAACTGCCCTCAACAAAAGATCTGATAAAGATATTCATGATATAAAGGACTGATAGACTAATTGTTAAGTTACCTTGGTTTTCCCCAAATGTATCTATTTACGTATCTACATGAAAGCAGAAACAAAGAGTCTCCTTGACATATGAAAATACAATTTTAATTATCTTAATTTGGTGCTTCAATTCATTCTCACCTCTCTTCTTAAACATTATATTTATGTCTTCCTTCTTAAACAACATAATTTATGGCAGAGAGTAGCTTCTTCCTATTATAGCCAAGAGGTCCCATTAGAATTTACTACTCTTCTAGGAGCACATACCAGAACACCAGTTCTTGGTGTCGGTCACCTCCATGGAACTCTACCTTGGAATGTTAGTGGTTGGGGGAGTAAAAATCACTGCTGGAAATGCCACCAAGTTATTTTACATTTATGGCAACATAATTAACTAAGGCATTTAAGAAAGGGCTAAAGCAACAAAAAGCTACATTATTTAAAATTCAATACCATAATTCTATAGCCTTAAGGTGAGGGATAATATAATTTTGTGATGACGTGTCCTATACAAGGACCTCTCATTGCTACAGGAGTCCTGAAATCCTGGGTTCCTTTTCTTTGATGTATTTTATTTTTACTTTGTTTTAGAATATGTGGGTTGATCAGAGAAGACTATCTCTGGTGTTAGGGCTTGTCAAGTCCTTTTCAGATCTACTTTCCTTGTTTTGAGTCTATCTGCCACCTAGATCTCACCTGTAGCTCCAAGAACCTGTAGCACGCAACTGACAGATTATCTTGGCAGGTGGGCTAAACCAAGTTGAGGGTAACCAATAGGCCTCAAATCCATTGGTGAGTTAGGGAGGTGTCTACCCCAGGCATGTGAAGACTTCACCCAGCAGAAGGAGTAGATGAATACATTTTATTTCACTGGCCACAAAAAGGGTGGGAGCAGCTATTGTGGAGCCCTTAGAGCTTGGTTAGACAGCAAAGAAGCCAAGGTCTTCCATTGCACTAATCATCTTGCCTTGGATGATTCTGGAAGAGAGAGTCAGGCTGATGACTTGGACAACTCTGTCTCACTTAAATCCAATTCATATGAGAGTCAAAAGACATCACTTGATGCCATTTTGGTCTTCTTCAAGTACTTAAGAACAACAATGAATGCCACTAGCAATCAGTGTGCTGCAATGCCTCTCTTAGAGAAGCTATGTTTGGTGGTAAGAAATTGTCTAGTGCATTTCTTTCACTAGATTGCTGGAATATGGTTTGTTTTAAGGAACTTGGGGATTTAAGGAATCAGATATCAACCCAAATAGAATAAAATAAATGCCCTTAGTCCCAGAGACACTGTGCTTAATGGAAATCTCTTACTGAAGCTACTCACCTTTCTCATAGTGACTGTCTACCTCAGAGTCTTAAATTTTATATGAGATCAAAACCACTGGAGCAAACCTCAGGAAAGGGACAAAAAGTAAAGAAGATAGAGTTCCCAAACAGCTGCAGGCAGGGACATCCCTGAGGGTCATCATAAATGCTGCTTGAGTAAGGTGCCAGGTCTCATCTAGATGGAACCACCAGCAAGAATACATTGCTATGTGAACTTTATAACCTAGGCTTTCTGCCTTCAGTGTGCTTCACCCTCTATATACTATCTCTACTTTGTACTTGCCCTCATGAATTGGAATTCCTTTGGGTGAATATTACTTCATGTTGTGGAGCTGCCCTATATAGATGTATTCTATACATGATAGTTTAGAAGCCCCCCCCCCCCAGTGTGATAATTAAAATGTTTGGGAGCAAGGGAAATATATATATCAATTATGACCACTGAAATATGTTTTCTATGGTGTCTTGGTTTTATATAAATATAAGATGGTCGCCAGGGAATATATTCCCAATTTATGAATATGCCCAAGCCAACTGGGTTTTATAGAGAAATTTAATTTATAATACACTGATTAATCAATAGAAAAAGAGAGAAAGTAAGAAAGGAATAAGAATGAATAAATCAGTCAGTTGGTTTTATCACTCACCCAAGATCTCTCTAGGTAAGGCTTCTCATGCCAACCTCAGGCTCCACCTTCAAGAGAGCCTCCTTTCAAGAAATGTTTCCAGAGAATTCTCCTCCTTCAGAGCCAGCCTTCTCTCCTGGTCCTCCCACAGAGCAACCTCCTCAGTCCTCCTTCAGAGCCACCTCGCTCAGAGCAAAACCTCCCAGACCAAACCTCTGGAACCCTCTCTGTCCTCAGACCCCGCTATCTTTAAGGAAACCATCTAAGTTCCCTCCCCTCAGTTCTCACATCTACCAATCACTGTCGATGTCTCCCCTGTGCCAATGGTGGCTCTAGCTTAACCCAGAACCGCCCAGAGGTCTGTTTCCTTTGCACATGTATGTTGTAGGTCATATTCTCAAATAATTAAATCTTGATCTATGCTACAGCCCTTCCTAAATCCTGTTAGACTGAGTAGGGTGGAGATTGTAAGTTCCAAGACCTGGTTCTGTCATTCCAAGTATCTCTATTGTATCAATTCTAAAATCAATCATGACTCAAAGAACTTCTTGTTCTATGCTTAAGCATAGGTCAAAACCCTTTCCATTGTTTAGCAAAAGGTTTCTGTCCTAAAGTAGTCTTAAGTAGGGAGGAGAAGGATCCTCCCATGCCAAGGGGTTTCACATTCCAATAGAGTTCTTACTATCAGTAGGAATTTTTTTCCAAGTATGAAATTTCCCAATGCTGAAATTTCCAACATTCATAAGTCTAAGAAATTTTAAGGTTTACACCAGTAGATTTCCCATTACCAGCCAGAAAGTAAATAAAATCAGCTCTTATTAAAGGCATTTATTCAAACGGTATGGCAAGACTAGTTATTACAAAAGACCCCCCCCCCAACCTGGGGCATCTTCTCCTACAAATACACATAGCATCCGTGGGAAGAGTATCAAATGTAGAGTGCAATTGTGGTGAGGTACCCATGTAGGATGCAAAAATGACTAAAGCAACTCCCAACTCCTGTTATTCATGACCTGGAAGTCCTTTCTATTTTCATGTTGGGTTCTTTTCCACAGTTCTTCCTCCCTTGAAGGACTATTTCTTTGTATTTTTTTTTTCCATTTGGAGTATGTCTCTGGTCTCCAGTGGATGAAATATTTCCTATTCATCCAGAAATTCCAGTGACGCTGCTGGTGGAGGAGAGAAAAGAGAAAAAATTTTTTTTTCTTTTGGCCTTTCTCTCTTATACTTTGGTATTGGCACAAAAGTGTCCTCCACAACTGACTTCAGTTCTCAAGCTCTAAAAATCATTCAGGTCTCAGAAGTTTCAAGCTCACAGAGATATGGGTAACCTACTCACTGAGAAAATTCCACTATTCCCTTCTTCACTCAATAAGAGAAGTGTCTAAACCTCATAAAGCAATCAAGGAATAGAGGCAAATTGTTTGCATGTTACAACCTCACAATGAGTAATTACATTCTCTGACTGCATCAGTTGGAGGAGGGATGGTAGTGGAAATACTTTCCTTACAAGTGGAAAGGAGTATCATCTAGGGAAGACTACAGCTGTTACTCCTTTTCCACAATATGTCTGTGTATCTGAGCTCTTCACTCCAACATCCTTAGCAAATGGATTTTCTATTTGTGCTTCTGAGGCAGGCTTGACTACCATTGTGTGTGACTAGAATACTAGAGTTCTGTTACTTATCTGCCTTTGTGGCAACTCTATGTCCTATTGAATTTTCCAAGCCTGATGTGACTGTCACTACTTGCTGGTGACCTGTTATATGTCTATAATGAAAGGACTTTCATCTTTTGCAATCCAATACTAATGGATTATGACTGTCACAGATATTGGCATTTTAATAAAGACAAAACATTAAGTTAGAGGAGCAAAGGTCTAATCTTGGCATTTCAGGCATCAATCAGGTTGCTTTTATCCATGTAGTTATTTACCTTTCAAAGAATATAGTAGCTTTGCTTTCCCATAAATCATGTTGTCTTTTATCTCAGAGGTTATGTTTGCTTATAGATTCAAAGACCCTACTCTTCGTTATTATAATCTTTATTGCAAAGATATCTATGAGATAAAGTACCAGAGCTAAGTCTTCAAAAAGGTATGTCAACTTGGTTAGAGATCTTAGAAAATATTTCCACTGGACAACTACCAAAATTGGGACCTACTTGATACCCAAGAGAAAGGGCTTTTTTGAAAGAAATGGAAGTCTATTTTATAACAATTAAACTTACGGTAATCAAAAGCCCCTCAGATTTCACAAGGCATATTTCTCAGTGTTACTTATAGCCCTAACATAGAGATTATTCTCATAATACAGATATGTGGATATTTCACCATCTGTTATCAGATAGTCTAAGTGTGTGACTGCTATACAGGCTTCAGTTGGTGCCTTACTTCCAATGTCCTCTATAGGCTGTTCAGGGTACCATAGCTCTTTGGGTGCACTAAAGATACTAGAAATTGAAGCCTAAAATTCTTCTTCTAGTCAGACTGGTGGTTGTAGGTCTAACAGAAAGGGGCCAAAACCAGTCATTTTCTCTTTTTGCATTTTATTTCCTATTCCCCCACCCCCACCCCCCGTAGACCCCTGGTCTTTAAGTTACTTACAAAGAACAGGGTCTATATAATGGAACAGAGAAAAGTCTGTGAAGATATTATACTTTCCTTTTTTCTTTTGGTGAGAATTGTATGCTGCTATGGATATATGTAACATATATGGGGTTACAAATTAGAAGAGTTAAATACTTCCCTTGTGAAGAATGTAAGCCATAGACTGAGTTTGAATCTAAGGGCTTGACAGGGTCTTGAAGGAGTGCCATCTTGGAAATGGAAAAGGAACTTCAAGTTGGTTTTGGCTACACCAGGAAGAAGATGCCTGGGGTTAGCTTCTGGGGTGGCATGGTGGCAGGCCAAGGTGGCATGCTTAGGGTGAATGATGCACCCAATTAATTTACAGTCATTTCAGTTCTTCCTCCTTTTCTCCCCTTGCCTCTTTGGATGCTGCATAGATCCATTTCCCTCCAGTTTCTTTTGACATAGATGTTCTCATTTTGCTTTTTCAGTGATCTGTGTAATGTAGATAGGAATGGGATTAATTCCCCCTTGGAAGCTTATACCAACCTTTATGGTTAGTTTAGGGGTATTCATAAAACTCCATTACTTAAAACAAATTACAGAAGATAGCATTGTGATTTTACTTCTTTACCTTAAGTGCTAGTGAAGCTTTTTGGAAAAACCCAGCTTCTCTCTCCAGTAAGCTAAGGGAAAGAAAGGGACTTTCCATTCTCAATGTAGGAAAATCTAGAAAAAAAAGAATATTGCAGGGAACTTGACATGTGTTGGCAGCAGTAATAGTGAAATGCATAAAGGACTACCACTCCATCAGCTTTAGGATACAGATCAGGAAAGGTAGAGCAAAGCAGAGACTATAAAAAAGATATCTCTTAGGTAGGATTGAGTCTGGCTTCTCTTCTTTCTGTCAAGGGTTTATTTCTTAACACATCTGGCCTCATTTTAAATTCTATCTCTAGACTATCTCCCCTTTAAAGTTTATATCTATCTTGTTCAGGGGAGAGGCAGATGGAGGTCATGGTTCCTATATGACATTATAACTATGCATCACTCCATTTTGGTTGTGTCCTTTAAAAAAAATAGATGCTTACTTTCTCAAAGGACTACAACATGTGTCTCCAAGGTCTTCCAAAGCATCTCTGCTCTGTCCTTAGTTCAATCCCATAAATTATTCAAATTTCTTCTCATTATTCAAATTAAGCATATGCAAAGGGTCCCTCAAATCTACCATGAGTTGTTTGTATCAAACTGCCATGTCTTTTCCTTTCAGAGGCATAACTTTTTAATATTCTATTATACAAGCTAGTGTCTAAAGTGAGTGCTTCAAGTTTTGTTTTTCCTCTGATTAAGTTAAAGCATGGGGAAATTGAGCCAAAGAAGTTGAATAACCTTAACCTGTTTGATCCAAGTAGTAGACATGTAAGTTATTTATAGTCCCCATAGAATTCCATAATTAAATTCAATAAGAAGTGCCTATTATATATGGAATGCTATGCTAGGTTGTGAGAGGGCTACTAACTTTATAGATGACTTCTTGCTTTCCTGAGCTTATAATTTAGAAGAGAAATATGATACATATATGAATAACCAGTAGAATGTAAGTTCTGTGGTCTTTGCATTGTTTTGGCCTCTCCTGGTTTAGCAAATTTAAAGAAAATGAAATTAGTTATCTACTATAAAAATAATGTATAAAGTACTCTCACCCCAATTAATGTAATCAGAAGACCCAGATAACTCAAATTGCATCCGTCAATCAACAGTTTAGTCTAGGTGTTAGAAAATACTTGTCTTGAGAAATTTTCTTATACCCTACCAGAAAATGTGAATAAATCCTTAATCTCTTAGAGAGGATTATAATCATTTGATTATCTATGGTCATTATCAGATAGAGACATATGACCAAGATACAGGAAACAGCTTATGATTGGCTAAAAGAATCAGACACATATCTGGGCCCATCCAAGTTCTTCTGTGAGCTCATTCAGGTGGTGGACCAATCTATGGGTGGAGGATTCCAAACTCTGGAATTGGAATTCTTAGCTCCAGAAGTTGAAGACCTGCATTTCTAGACTGGTTCATCACTTAATGGACTGACTGCTATTTTTATACAAAGTCTTCAGTCAGTACTGTATTTCTCTCTACCTTGAGGAGTCATATTCCCCGAGATTTGCTTTTTTCTGATGACTTATTTCTTGTCAGTTTGTCCTTGGTGTGTTCCTATTCCCAATGCAGTAGCTGCCAAAAACACTATTACTGGTGGTCATTGCTATTACTACAATTCATTTCTCTCTGCTAGTGAAACCTCTGCTTCTCCTGAACTCACAAGATTGCCTGCATACTTCCATCTTGTTTGCCTATGAACAGGAAAGAACAAACATAAGAGGCCAAGGTAGCCATATGCTCTCAGTTGCTGCCATGGCCAGGTGGGATCTCCTGGCTCTTGGGAGCATCTCAAAGCAATGCTACCTCTATCCAGCCACAAAGGAAAGAAAGAGACGGCAGGGGTGGGTCACTCTATTTGTGTACTCACAATCCAGGCACAGCAACCCTGAGTCATCAATGCTTCTTCCTGTCACCAGCTGCCCACAAATTTCCACATGGTTGGTTGGACTCTTTGGACCAGCTGGGGAATATCTCTCCAAAGGGCTGCCTCTTCTCCAAGAGTCCAGTCAACCCCTATTACACATAAATGCATGAGAAAAGCAAACAACATAGGGATGTTATAAATTTGAGGCATTGCCTTCCAAGACTTTAATATGTAGCTTTCTTGTATTTGTTTTTTCCTCTTTTAGTAAACTACCACTAGTATTTCTTAAATTTTTTTTCTAAAAAAAGTATAATCTTACTAAATTTTATTTCCTTTTTTAAAAATAAAATTTATTAAAAAGCCAAAACAAAACAAAACAAAATGTTGACTATCCCAGCTTCTACCCTCCATGTCATTTAATTGGCCCCAGCAGTTTCCTAGTTGAGAGTCATAAAAAATCCCAGCTGTATGTAGTCTGGGCCTCTCAGACTTGGTAGGAGCCTGAGACCATGCAATGATTTACTGACCAGATTTCTTTCCAGACAGAGACAAAGGGAGCCACATCCAGAGAAGCCAAGTATCATTGTATCCTTGTTGCATATTCTTGCTGTTAGGGCAAAGTAAACTGTCTTGGTTAAATAAATGTTTAGTGTCTTGTGAGTACCTCATTTCATCCCAAAATTGGAATTAAGAAATTGTTGGCATTCATTAGAACTGTGCTTCCAAAATTGCCAGTGCCACCTCTCTAATGCAGGCCTTTGTCATACGGATGAAAGAAAAATTCTTTCTTTTTGGGCTATTACCTTAATTAATAAGACAAAATTCAGGACAAGAAAATGAAAAGGAGTTTATTAAAAATACATCAATGTAGCAACACACTGATGGGCTGATTGCTGAAGACCGGTAAAATTTTAGGGATGAGTCTGCTTTTTTTTTTTAATCCTTATTTTCTGTCTTAGGAACAACTCTAAAAACAGAAGGGCAAGGGCTAGGCACGTGAGCGTAAGTGACTTGGCCAGAGTTACACTTCTAGGAAGTGTCTAAGGCCATATTTGAACCCAGGTCCTCCTAACTGCAGGCCTGGGACTCTAGGCACCATGCCCTTGAACATGTTTTTTATAATAAAACTCTTGTATTAAGATAGACAATTTCTGGTAGATTTCACATCAGCAAGCAGTTGGGCCCTTGAGGCTTAGTTCCTTCCCAATTATGTGGCATTTTGTGCCAGTAGGGTTATGTGACAATTCCCATGCAGGTGGGTAAGTGACTTGCCTACAGGATAAACTAAATGATGCCTCCCCACCCCCACCCCCCAACACTGATTGACCAGCAAGACTGGAAACAATAGATCAGAGTCAAGATATCTTTCAGGAATATCACAACTGGATTATTATTGCTGGTTGTTCCCTCTGTCATAGGTCTTTCCCCACTCCAATCCCTTCTCTTCTTGGTGGCTAAAGTGATCTTCCTTAAGCCCTGCCTCTTCTCTCCTGCTCCCCTCAATAAACTCCCCTGGCTCCCTATCACCTCCAGAATCCTCTGCTTAGTGTCAAATTCCTTCATAACCTGCCCTATCACATCTCTCTGGTCTTTCCAACCCTCACTGAGATCCAGTGATATTGCTCTCCTTACAGTTCCTTAAACATATTCCATCTCCAGACTATGGACATTTATCTAGCTGTCCCCCATGCCTGGAATGTTCTCCATCTTCATCTCCACTTCTAGCTTCCCTGGCTTCCTTCAAATCCTGGATAAAATAATATTTTCTACAAGTAGCCTTTCCTGATCCTCAGTTCCAGTCTCCTCCCACCATTGGTTATCTCCAATTTATCCAAAATATAGCTTATTTATAATTGTTTGTAGGTAGTCTCCCCAATTAGATTAGGGAATAAATAATCCACAAATAATTATTTATTGGCTGTAATGCCATAGTATTTATTCTATTATATTACACACTCTTTCCTTCTTAAGAATGTAAGCTCCTTGAGGGCAGTAACAGCTTCACACTTCTATTTTCAGCCCAGGGCCTGGCACATAATAATCATTTACTGCTTGTTGAACTGAATTCAATATGCTAACTCCTGCATGTCTGAGTTTTATTAGAGACTCTATTTCTCTTCAGTCAAGGCTCAGCTCTGGTGACAGCTCCTCCATAAAGCCATCCCTACCTCCTTGGCCTTCTTTCATGATAGTTATCCTACTATACAAGTATGTCCTAGAAGACTTTGAGGCTAGGGTCTCCTTTTTGTTTGGGGTTTTTTTTGGTAACCCTATAATTTATCATATTACCTTGCAATAGATGATCCAAAATGCCACAATAAAATTGTACTTACCTTCAGGTAGTAGAAATTTTTTTAAAAGAGGCAAAAAAGTTTCCAGTTACCCTGACTACAATTTCCAGTGCCCCTATAAATATTTTCTATATTCTTATTTCTTTTCTTCCTCCTCCAATTTGGAGGAATTTTCTTCCCCCTCTTGATCAATCTTGGCCTCAGTTTTCCTTCTTACAATATTTATAGGCTCTTCTTTAGTCTTTGTAGTTCCTATTATTTTTCTTTTATTCTTCTCCCTATCTTAATTACTAGATGCTATAACATTAAATTTTAACTCCTGGTCATTCATCTTAAACTTTAAAAACTTACTCAGGCTCTGCTTCAAGTACAGTCATTGTAATGTCATTCCTATAAATTAGAACTCGGATTAAAACACTCATGATTCCTTTTCTAAAGAACGTTAGATATTCATAACCTTTCAAAAAGCTTGGGTTCATTCTATTATCCATTAGTATACTTAAGCAAACAGTCTGATCAAATAAAGTATTTAATTTTTTTTACTTTCTTGTTTAGAATTCCTTTCACCCTTGCCCTCCCTGTTAGAAACTCACCCCTCTTGATTTGCTAATAGTGTAAATCAATCCTACCTTAAAAGAAGGGGTGGAAGCTCTACTCTGTTCCCAGAGGCATAGTTAGAAATTCTGGGCCAAAACTTCAGAAAGTGCTCCTTTATTCTTTGTTAATTGCAAAATAAACATATCCTTAGCTCCTTTCAATATGGGGGGTGGCGGAGAGGTGGCTTACAGCTAAGGAGAGAGAAAAAGGAAACAATTAGTAGGGGCTGGCATACTTGCTTGGCTCTAGTTTACTGTCTATCCATCACCTTTTGCATGTTCCTCATGCAGATGAGAGAGAGATTGAGTTAACTCCTCAATAAGCTGAAACACTGACCTTCATTTTTTTGTTTTTGTTCAGCTGCTTCCTGACCCCATTTAGGGTTTTCTTGGCAAAGATGCTGGAGTGCTTTGCCATTTGCTTCTCCAGCTAAGCTGAGGCAAACAAGGTGATGTGACTTGCCCATTGTCACCCAGCAAGTATCTGAGGCTGGATTTGAACTCGGAAAGATCAATCTTCCTAATTCTAGGCTGGGCACTCTATCTATTACACCAATTAAGCTACAACCTCTTTGGATGAATGAACCATGAAGTAGGTAGAAAGTTATTAACAATCTGGTTGGTTTCTTGAATTTCCCCAAATCTTGTAAGAGATCTTTGCATGGTAGCTACACCTAAGCCTATCCCCCATTTTCCTTGAAAGGAAAGCACTGGGAAGAACACGATTACCAAAGGTTAAAAAGAATTGTTAAACAAATATTTTGTGTACATTTAGGATGGACACAGTTGTGAGGAGGTTGGAGCACTGCCAGATGGGAGGTGGGAGAGGACACAAATGCTACTGTGCCTGACTCATGAGCTTCCTGGGGCATGGGAGACTGGGAGAACTGTGGACTCAAATAGAAATGGGGGCCACTAAATCATACCTAAGGATCCCCAAGGGCCACATATTAGCTTGGAAATGGACACACACACAGCCACATATATATTCAGACACATATTAAAATCACATAAGAACTCCATATTAATCTGGTTTGGGCCACACTCAGGATTATTATGGGTTGTATGAGATCTGGGGGCTGTTAACCTTGGGTAAACCTTGGGTTTAGAGATAACAGATATGAGAAGTCTGGTATAGAGGTTATTTGGGGGTCCCAAACACTGTTATTTGATAGTATAGTTTGGATGTAGCAGAACCTGTTTGTTCACAACTGAAGGCTTTCTTTTGGGATTTCTCTGACTTCTCTCCTATGCTGCAAGAAGCTCACCTTTAGGAAAATCTCATCACCTTGCAAGATCCCATCAGCCTTAATATTCTACCTTAACCTTTTACCCCCATAATTTAGAGAGTGATTCCATGAATTCCAAGATTTCCATTTAAGGAAGGAACTCAGCTTGGAATACCTTTTTTTTCTCTCACATGACTGCATTACTTTGGGACTTCTCAGACTCTTCTACTATGCACCCACACAGGATACAGGCAAACCCCACTTCTGATTTTGTGTGTGTTGTCTTTCTCCATTAGATTGTAAGCACCTTGAAGGCAGGGACTCTTTTTTTTTTCCTACTTGTATCCCCAGTATTTAGCACCAATGCCTGGCACATAGTTGGCACTTAATAATTGTATTGACCGACTGACTAATTAGAATAGATAGTGTGACTTTAATTTTAGAGAAAGGCTTCTGAGAGCCCAATTTAGTCTGGGACTTGCAGCACAATGGTGACCCTAATATTGTGTTCTGAGTCTCCTCTCCTTATAATGGCATTGTGAAAACTGTCACTAGAAAATTTTGACATCTAAGACAAATTCAGTTGCATGAAGAAGGGGACAGTAGTCTAGATAGTTTATGGTATGATTTTTCCTAAAGTCAGCTGTGCCTCATTGGAATTAAGACCTAAGTTCAAATCTAGCCTCAGATGTTTCTTAGTTGTGTGATCCTGGGCAAGTTACTTAACTTCTGAATGCCTAACATAAAGAATCCACTAGAAATGGAAATGGTAAACTACTTAAGTATCCTTGTAAAGAAAACCCCATGTATAGCTATGGTCTGTGGGGTCATGAAGACTAGAATATGACTGAACAACAATAATACATTTTTTCCTATATATAAATGAAACAGAAGAGCCAAATGAGGGGAGTTGTGCTTAAATAAGTGAGAGGCTAGCATGTTTGGGGGAACAAGAGTAGGGTATAGAAAACTGTAAAGACCAATGAACTTATTGGGGAGAATGGAAAATGACCTAGATATCTTTACTTGATGGCCCCAAAGGTCTATATTAGGATCAAGTAGATTGTCCCATCATCTTCCCTTGGTTCTACACTTTCCTTCTCCCTTTTTCTACAATTCCTTTTGCTAATAGAGCACATAGACTTCCACCACTTGTCTTTTTCCACCATTCTAACAATACTGTCACATACTGACTTGAATTGTACTTGATTGTGAAGCAATGGGAATAGGTTGCTAAGGGAGACCATGGAGTCTCACTCCCTGGAGTGCTTTAAAGCTAAGAGAAACCATCTGTCTGAGTGGAACCACTCAATTTGACACCTGCTCTGAGGTAGGAAGGAGTTAATTACTTTGAAAGGGTCTCCAAACCCCCTGGATTCTAGATTTTTACATCAGATGCTCCTTCTAATCATTGTAGGGCTCCATGCTTGAAACATCTGGTTGGGGAAAGCAGTTTGGCAGAATGGAGGCATAGACCAACATCTCACACCATATATACCAAGATAAGGTCAAAATGGGGACATGATTTAGATATAAAGGGTGATATCTAAACAAATTAGAGGAGTGTGAAAAAACTTACCTGTCGGGTAAGGAAAGAATTTATGACCAAACAAGGATAGATAATGTTATAGGAAAATATTAGAATATTTTGATTACACAAATTTAAAAGGTTTATAGAAACAAAAGCAATGCAGCCAAAATTAGAAGGAAAGCAAGAAACTAGGAGGGAAATTGTATAACAAGTTTCTTTGATAAGGTTTCATTTCTTAAGCCAAATTTATAAAAATAACCCATTCTCCAATTGATAAATACTCAAATGATATGAACAGGCAGATTTCAAAAAAGTCAAAGTCATCATTAGTAATGTTAAAAAAATGCTCTAACTCACTATTGATTAGAAAAATGCAAATTAAAACAACCCTGAGGTATCCCCTCACACCTATCAGACTGGTTAACATTAGACAGAAAAGGGAAATGACAAATGCTGGAGATGTGGAAAAATAGGTACAGTAATGCACTATTGGTGGAATTGTGAACTGGTTCAATCATTGTGGAGGACAAATTTGGAACTAGGCCCAAAGGACTATAAAACTAAGCATAGCTTTTGACTCAACAATAATTCTACTAGGTCTGATTTCCAAAGAGATCCAAGAAAAAGGGAAAGAACCTGTATATACAAAAATAAACAGCAGGTTGTTTTTTTTTTTTTGTGGTGGCAAAGAATTGGAAATTGAGGGGATACCCTCCAGTTGAAAGGTTAAACAAATTGTGATTATATAATTGTGATGAAACAGTATTGTGAGAAATGACAAAGGAGATGTTTTAGGAAAATCTGAATTTATTTGAACTGATACAAAATGAAGTGTGTGGAAACAGAACGCTGTACACAACAACAGCAATATTATAATGATCAATTATGAAAGATTTGGTTACTCTAATCAATGCAATGATCCAAGATAATTCCAAAGGACTCATGAGGAAAAATGCTATCCACATCTAGAGAGAGAACTGATGAGCCCTATATACTAATTGAAGCATGCTTTTTCTACTTGTTCTTTTTTCTATTCTTTTTTTTTTTTTGCAACATGGCTAAAATGGAAATATGTTTTGCGTGACTTCACATAATTGATATCATATTGCTTGCCTTCTCAATGGGTAGGAGATGGGTTGGAGGGAGAAATACAATTAGGAACTAAAATTACTGTTAAAATAAATAAAGTACAATTATTTTAAAAGAAGCATTTTTAAGAACTCATTAATAAAATAATTTCCTTACTTTAAAAAAGAAACATTTCAATTTTGGAAATATTTGGCAGGATATGCCAGAGCTGAATTGTTTCAGCCAAGCCTTCAACCCAAGGCTATTCCAACATTATGATAAAGTATCAAAATAATACTTTTTCATAGTGGTCCAATGACTAGACATTTATCTGTTGTCCAAGGGCTAGTATAACTACGTTCTGAGAGACTTATCAGCAGTTTGCCTGCAGAATGATGTAGTTTTTTTTAACCCCAAGAATACTAAAAAACTAGTAATTTATAGAGAGTTTGTAATCAGAGCCAGTGAAGGGAATAATCTTAACAGCACAGTAATAGATCATCAATATTTCAAGGCAAACATTCCTAATGTAGGAAGACAGCAAGGTTTTTCCCTAGTCAACATACAACACCAAGACAAGGATTTTTCAAAGAATTATTCACCTGTTCAGTCAATTGCAGAATTGAACAGTTGAAGGAACCTCAGTAGCCATCTAGTCCAATCCACACAGAAAAGGAATCCACATTATAACATACCTAACAAATGGTCAGCTAGGTGGGTCAGTAGATAGAATGCCTAGCTTGGAATCAGGAAAACTCACCTTCCTGAGTTCAAATTTAGTCTCAGACATTACCAGCTATGTGGTCCTGGGCAAGTCACATAACCCTTTTTTGCCTCAGTTTCTTCATCTATAAAAGGAGCTATAGAAGCAAATGTCAAATCACTCCATCATCTTTGCCAAGAAAACCCCAAGTTGTGTCATAAAGAATCAGACATGACTGCAAACAACTAATAAAAGTCATCCTGACTTGAAGACCTCTAATAATGGAGAACCCACCGCCCCTCAAGAGATCCCATTCCATTTTTGGATTCCTTTAATTCAAACC
This sequence comes from Monodelphis domestica, assembly GCF_027887165.1. Lineage (NCBI taxonomy): Eukaryota > Metazoa > Chordata > Mammalia > Didelphimorphia > Didelphidae > Monodelphis > Monodelphis domestica. The sequence goes on from NC_077229.1 coordinate 172,411,783, forward strand.
TAACTTTGCATCTTTGCATCTTTGCTCCTGATTCCACTTTCTGGAGACAAATAGAACAAGTCTAATCCCTGTGTGATAGCTCTTCAAATACCAGAAGTTAGCTATTATGTCTTCTTTTCCCCTGACTAAACTTTCTAAGTAACTTAAATCAATCCTCTTGTGGATTTAAAAGTCTTTTGTTATCCTGGTTGCCCTCCATTGGACTCTCTCCCACTTAACAATGTCCTTTTAAAACTTTTATGTCTAGAACTTAATATAATACTCAGAATGGGGTCTGACCAAGGCCAAAGACAGTGGTACTCTTGCCTCCCTAATCCTGGAAGCTAGGCTCCTCTTAGTGCATCTCAGGATAGCACCAGCCTTTTCTGGCTGCTACATCAGACTCCTGATTCTTATTTAGTATCAGCCAACTAAAATCTACAGATGTTTTTTTTTTTTTTCAGAAGAACTTCTGTTTATTTGTGACTCCTCCATTTTATACAATGTTCCTATTTTTATTACTGACAGACATGTATAATGAGGTTTAGCATGCAGGTAATGAAATTGGTTCAAATTGTGTTCCATGGAAGACCCAGAGCAGAAGATTTAAGGGGCAAAGGAAAATGAAGGTGTTTCAGACCCATGCAACTCCTCTTGGGATTTCTTGGGCAGACCCTACTGGAGCACAAGATCCACATAAAGGAATTAAGTGAGAGGTGTAGGGAGTTTCTTACCTTGAATCATTTAATTGTCTGGCATAATTCAGAGCCATACATACATAGTTCAAAGAATGGACTTAATCTTAGCTTTCAGATATTATGACTATCTTTTATTCCTGGTCTTTTAGCCGGGTATGATGGCTCATAGCCTCAGTTATGACTAAAGGTTATAGCAGTTAGGTGGTGCAATGGATAGAGTATTGAGCCTGTTGTAGGGAAGATGTGTTCAAGTCAAGCCTTAGATACTTACTACCTATATGACCCTGAACAAGTCACTTTATCCTGTTTCCTCAGTTCCATATCTGTAAAATGAGCTAGAGAAGGAAATGGCAAATCACTCTAATATCTTTTTCTTCTGTGTTTCTACTCTCACAGTTTTTTCTCTGGATGTGGATAGCATTCTTTCTCATAAGTCCCTCAGAATTGTCCTGGATCATTGCATTACTGCTAGTAGAAAAGTCTACTACATTCAATTGTGCCACAGTGTATCAGTCTCTGTGTACAGTTTTCTCCTGGTTCTGCTCCTTTTGCTCTGCATCAGTTCCTGGAAGTCTTTCCAGTTCACATGGAATTCCTACAGTTTATTATTCCTTTCAGCACAATAGTTTTCTATCACCATCAGATACCACAATTGGTTCAGCCATTCCCCAATCGATGAATACTCCCTCATTTTCTAATTTTTTGACACCACATGGAGTGCAGCTATGAATATTTTTGTATAAGTGTTTTTCCCTATTACTGTTTGGGGATCAAATCCAGAAGTGGTATGGCTGGATCAAAAGTCAGGCATTCTTTTAAAGCCCTTTGTGCAAAATTCCAAATTGCCCTCCAGAAAGGTTAGACCAATTCACTACTCTACCAGCAGTGCATTAGTGTCCCAATTTTGCCACATCCCCTCCAACATTTATCACTTTTCTTTGCTGCCATATTGGCCAATCTGCTAGGTATAAAATGGTATCTAAGAGTTGTTTTAACATGCATTTTTCTAATCAAGATGAATTTAGAACACTTTTTCATGTGCTTATTGATAATTTTGATTTCTTCATGTGAAAACTGCCTCTTCATGCCCCTTGACCATTTGTCAGTTGGGGAATGGCTTGATTTTTTTTTGTAAATTTGACTTAGTTCCTTATATATTTGGGAAATTAAACCTTTGTCAGAGAGTTTTGTTATAAAAATATTCTCCCAATTTGTTGCTCCTTCTAATTTTGATTGTGTTGGTTTTGTTGGTACAAAAATTGTTTACTTTTACATCATCAAAGTCATTCATTTTATATTTTGTAATGTTCTCTATCTCTTGCTTGTTTTTACAATTCCTTCCTTTCCCACATATCTGACAGGTATACTATTCTCTATGTTCACCTAACTTATTTATGGTTTTACTTTTTATATTTAAGTCGTTTACCCATTTTGAATTTATCTTGGTATAGGGTGTAAGAATATAAATATAATTTTCCCATACTGTTTTCCAATTTTCTCAGCAGTTTTTGTCAATTAGAGTTATTGTCCCAGAAGCTGGGATCTTTGAGTTTATCAAATACTAGCTTGCTGAGGTCATTTACCCCAAGTCTATTCCACTGATCCTCCCTTCTGTCATTTAGCCAGTACCATATTGTTTTGATGACCACTGCCTTATACTACAGTTCAAGATCTGATACTGCTAGGCCTCCATCCTTTACTTTTTTTTTCATTAGTTCCCATGATATTCTTGATCTTTTGTTCTAACAGATGAACTTTGTTATAATTTTTCCCAATTCTATAAAAAAGTTTTTTGGTAGTTTGATAGGTATGCCACTGAATAAGTAGATTAATTTGGGTAGGATTATAATTTTTCTTATGTTAGCTCTTCCTATCCATGAATAATTAATGTTTTTCCAATTATTTAGATATAGTTTTAATTGTTTGAAATGTGTTTTGTGGTTGTGTTCATATAATTCCTGTGTTTGTCTTGGTAAATAGATTCCCAAATATTTTATATTGTCTTGAGTGATTTTAAATGGGGTTTCTCTTTCCAACTTTGTTGCTGAGTTTTGTTGGAAATATACAGAAATGCTGATGATTTATGTGGGTTTCTCTTGTACCCTGCAACTTTGCTAAAGTTATTAATTATTTCTACTACCTTTTAGTTGATTTTCTTGCATTTTTTAAGTATACCATTACATCATCTGCAAAGAGTGATTGTTTAATTTCTTCATTGCTTACTTTAATCCCTTCAATTTCTTTTTCTTCTCTAGTTGCTACTGCTAGTGTTTCTAGTACAATATTAAATAATAGAGGTGATAATGGGCATCCTTGCTTCACTCCTGATCTTATTCAGAAGGCTTCTAGCTTATTCCCATTGCAGATGATGTTTGCTGATGGTTTTAGATATATACTGTTTATTATATTATATATATTACACATATGAAATATATTAATATATTATATATTATTAAATATATACAGTTTATTAATTTGAAGAATGGCCCATCTATTACTATACTTTCTAGTGTTTTAAAAAGGAATGGGTATTGTATTTTGTCAAAGGCTTTTTCTGCATCTATTGAGATAATCATGTGATTTCTGTTGGCATGATTATTGATATGGTCAATTATGTGGATGATTTTCCTAATATTAAACCATCCTTGCATTCCTGGTATAAATCCCACCTGATCATAGGGAATAATCCTTGTGATAACTTGCTGTAGTCTTTTTGCTAGTATTTTATTTAAGATTTTTTGCATATATATTCATTAAGAAGATTGGTCTATAGTTTTCTTTCTCTGTTTTTGGTCTGCCTGGTTTTGGAATCAATACCATATTTGTATCATAAAAAGAATTTGATAAGACTCCTTCTTTGCTTATTTCATCAAATAATTTGTATAATATTAGGATTAGTTGTTCTTTCAATGTTTGATATAATTCACTTGTGAAGCCATCTAGCACTGGAGATTTTTTCTTAGAAAGTTCCTTGATGACTTGTCCAATTTATTTTTCTGAGATGGAATTATTTAAGTATTTTATTTCCTCTTTTGTTAGTTTAGGCAATTTATATTTTTGTAAATATTTTCCCACTTTACCTAGACTGTCATATTTATTGCCATATAATTGAACAAAATAGTTCTTAATAATTACCTTAATTTCCTTTTCATTTGAGGTGAGATCACCCTTTTCATCTTTGATACTTTTAATTTGCTTCTCTTTCTTTTTTATTATATTAACCAGTACTTTATCTATTTTATTTGTAAAAATTTGTACCAGCTCCTAGTCTTCTTTATTAATTCAATAGTCCTTTTACTTTCAATTTAATTAAGTTCTCCTTTAATTTTTTTGGATTTTCAATTTAGTTTTTATCTGGGGCGTTTAAATTTGTTCTTTTTCTAATTTTTAAATTTGCAAACCCAATTCATTGTTTTTGTTGCTTTAGGTACTCAGAGATATAAATTTCCCTGAGTTCTGCTTTGGCTATATCCCAAAGGTTGTGATATGTTGTCTCTTCATTGTCATCCTCTTTAATGAAGTCTGTAATTATTGCTATGATTTCTTTGTTGGCCCACCAGTTTTGAAGAATTAGATTATTTAATTTCTGATTAGTTTTAAATTTGCATTTCCATGGGCCTTTATTATAATTTTTATTGCATTATGATCTGGAAAAGTTGCATTTATTATTTCTGCTTTTCTGCCTTTTTTTGCAATATTTCTATGCCCTAGTACATGGTCCATCTTTGTATATGCACCGTGTACTGATGAGAAGAAGGTATATTCCTTTTTATCCCTGCTCAGTTTCCTCCAGATATCTGTTAACTCTAATTTTTACTTCCTTTAGTTCTTTCTTATTCATTTTAAATTCAATTTATCTAGTTCTGAAAGTGGAAGGTTGAGATCCCCCACTAATATGGCATTACTATCTATATCCTCCTTGAGCTCCTTTAATTTTTCCTTTAGAAATCTAGATGTTATGCCATTTGGTGCATAAATGTTTAGTAATGATATTACTTCATTATTTATAGTACCCTTTAGCAAAATGTAATTTCCTCCCTTTTCTCTTTTAATCAAATCAATTTCTACTTTAGCTTTGTCTGGTATCATGATTGCTACTTCTTCCTTTTTTTACTTTAGATGATGCATAAATTCTTCTCCAGCCTTTTACCTTGAATCTGTGTGGATACTGCAGTTTCTTAATGATTATTAGTTAGTTGTGGGCTGAGCTATCCCTTGAGTACATTCATGAATTCTATTGGTTAAGATACATTTTGAGATAGAGGAGCACATCCTGGTTAGATTTGAAAATGAGAATTTAAGACAACTTTAGCAGGGCAGCCTGTGCCAATAAAGATGGACCTGTTTCTCTGGCCCTTTGTTATATTCTCAACTCATTACTCAACCTGCTAAACATCCCTTTGTATGACTAGAGGCTGTGTTCAATATGGTTGATGACTGGGAGGGGCAGGCACCTCCTCAATAGGATATAAGTTGTGGAAAAGTTCTTGCCTCAAAAAATCAAGATAATATGGAAATTCACAATTTTACATATAAATCTCTTTTTATTTTGCTGTTTGCTGAAATATTTTATTGCTGTCTAAGTACAGAATGAAAAATTATTTTTGTACATGAGTAAAACAACTGAACAGCAATAAGAAGAAAGACTATATCTACAACAGTCTTCTATCGGTTTAGTAATCCCATCAAAAAAAGGAAGTCAATTTAGCCTGGTATGTCTGTGTTCTTGATGAAACCATCCTGGTTCTTTGTGATCTATGCTTCCTATTCTAAATGTTTACAGTCCATCACATTTTAGTTTTTCTAAGAACTGAAGTTAAGTTCATGGGATTGTGCATTGCAGAATCCATTATGTCCCCCTACTCTTTAAAAAAAAAACATTTAGAACTTCTCTAATTCTCCAGGATCTTTTGAAGATTACTGACACTGGCTTTAAAATGATAACTGCTATGTCCCTTAGTACCCTAAGCTTCTGGGGCCAGGACATGAACTCATAGGGGCAGTCAATTACTGTTTTCCTATCACACTACTTAGTTTTATTATCAGTTCCATGCTTAGTCACTTTTGTTCTGTCCTTTCTAAGACAAAGATAATGATCTTTGGTAGAGAAAACAATCAAAAAGAACAGCTGAGCAGTTCTGTCTTCTCTTTAGTAAATAGTGGCCTGTGCTTTAGTTTGCCTCTCCTTACACTTTGGTGAATGAAACTCATTCCACATTCCAAGCTACCCTTTCTAATCAAAATTTGGGGGAAGGGGACAGGAAGAGACTCTGCTTTCCCAATAGGCATCTTCATTTTGTACTGAAAATCATTCTTCCTAATCCTCAAATATATTTCTTCTATGATTTTTCATTCTGAAGACCGAACCTAATATACCTCATTAAATAGTTAGCATTATATTATTGCCACATTACTATTAACATGTCTTCAATATCTCAAGGATATATTGAAGATATATTGATGAGTTTACAAGTTAGAGGGATGAGATAAATCCCCTCCAAAAAAAATAAAAAGGAAGAAGATATGGAAATAAAGGATAGAAGTATAAAGAATAAGCCATGAGAATTTAAGAGAAAAAGAAGTCTTAACAAAGAAAATTATATCAGCAATGCACAGAAGCCCCATCCTCAATGCAACTACAAAGACATTGGAGAAGTAGGAACCCAGATTGCAGCTACTATACATGAGGAAAATCTGCTACTAGTGGAGGTAGCTATGAAGACAAGACCATATGCATTTCCAAAATGTCCTACTCATCTTGCAAGATGCACAGTTTAGCCAGTTGCCAAAATAATGAGGATGGGGAAGAAATGTGCTAGTGTTAATCAGGAAAGAGGAACAACTTTATATTGGTGATTGATCAGATGAGTAGTTATAATCCAGAAGATAGGGTGAACAGGAACAGATTAAGAAGGATCAACATGGGACCAAGGACTCAGTCAAAAAATTTGGGCAAGAAAGTTCAGGAATTTAGGTAGAATCTGAATAACTGAGCTAACAGCCATTCAAGAAATTTGAACAAGAGGTATGGGAGTACTTGTCCTAAGAAAAGAGCTTGACACTGGGTGTGGTGGTACACTCCTGTAATTACTAATAATGGAGAAGACTAAAGCTGGGAGAATTTCTTGAGAGTTGTGAGCTGCAGTTGGTCAAAGCCAACTGGATGGTAGCCCTAAATCTGGCATCATATTTGTTGAGAATCTGGGAGCAGAGGGCCATCAGATTGCCCAAAGTTTGGTGACCCAATCCAGGTTAGAAATGGAGCATATAAAGGATTTCATATTGATCAACAGGGAGATTGGGACTATGAATGGCACTCCTAGCCTAGAAGAGATAGCAACTGATGGAGGAGAGAAAGGAAGGAGGGAAAGGAAGAAAAAGGGGAAAAGGGAAGAAAAAAAAAGAACTTAACTTTGAGGCAACTTTTTTGCTTAGTCCCATATTTTTATATTTTCCTAATAAAGGCAGGAGCTTTCCTCTAAATTTTATTTGACTTGGGTTTGCAAATAGAGATAAGTAAGAACACTTGGCTTCAGAAGGGAAGTGTGTAGAAAGATAAGCAGGTAATTTGTGGTCAGTAGAAAGAACACTGGCTTTAGAGACAAAGGACTTGGGTTCACATCCCATCTCTGAAGCTTACTTTCTGTGGGACTTTCAGCAAGTGGTTTAAGCTCTCTGTTCCTCCATTTCCTCATCTGGAAAAGGAAAAAGCTAGACTAGATGGCCTTTAGGGTCTCTTATAGCTCTGCCTCTGAGCCTATTAGAAACTAAATCACATCTGCAGAATATGACTTTAACCCTTCAAAAGGATTTGTGAGGAGATTTCACTTTAAGTATACTTTAAAAACAATCATATGCTATTAAGAATTAGTTCTTAAGCTACAATGCTATGCCATGCCCTATATAAATAGATTAAAATTTCATAAGCCAAAAGACCAAGAAATTATTGTCTCATTTTTCATTGCTTTTATTTCAAATTTGTCTCCTTCCCAAAAAGTCTGTGTAACATGAATCCATTAAATAAATAAAAGAACTGAAATGGAAAATATTTTGATCACATATTTGATTAAAATATTTATTATGCAAAATACCATTATGCATATCTGGAAAAAGCTTTCCTTGAGGAAATATAAATTCCAAGTAAGATGGGATTTATTTTAAAGGGAAAAAGCCACAAGTATGTTAATAATCCCTTTTAAGATTCTGAGGATAATAAGCAATCCACAGTAGTATCTAGCATAAAAATGTAAGGAAATTTAAGCAAAATAACAAAAATAAACTCTAATTGAAAAGCACTACTAATAGTGTTTTTTTTAATTGTTTTTCTGAATCTTTAAACATGCAAGAGAAAAAAAGGAGGAAAAAGAGCCAAAGGAAATAGAAAAAGATAAGGAAGTTAGGCAAGTGAACTCATTTTATAAACCATTTCCTTTAAGAAAGAGACCTATTAGCAGAAGTACTGGGAAGAGATTATCTGAGTTTTTATTAACTGGGCAACCAGAGTAGTCCCCATGACTTTCACTAACTTTGTTTGGTAAATTCGTTTCTATTACCACCCTCCCGTTCTCACCATATCCTCTGAGTACACATAGCATAACAGAAGACAGCAAAATGCTGTTCTTCAAATGTCCAGGAATATCCTTTTTGCTTTTCTGAATATGGTACCCAACAGTTCTGACTGTTCTGCTTACTTACCTGCATGACCTTGGCTTATCTGTAAATTGAAGGAGTTGAACCAAAGGGTCTCTGGGCTCTCATCTGGCTTTAAACCTGTAATCTTTAGTGTACATCCCAAGGTTCACAAGACCCAAAAAAAAAAAAAGAAGCCAAATTGAATAGCAGCAACATCCTCCAAGGTCCAGCATGATGGACACTTAGTGCCACTGGGTCTGTAGAGTTTTGGTGGCTTATCTTTCAGGGTGTGATTGGAGGGGCAGAAGGGCAGCCTGGTAGTTGCAAAATATCTCCCCACTAGCTGCTGAGATATCTGAAATGTCAACATTTGATCCATTCTTTGAAATTCAGCATTGGTATCACTGTGCCCAATTTTGAGAATTCAAATTTCTCTGGAAGGGGACACATCTATAAATACCAAGGACAGGACCTAGACTTGGGATTCCAGTTGCATAAGGGAGCTCCCCCTACCAATGCAGGGGCAACTTAGAGTCTTAGAGATTTTCCTAGAGCATTGAGGGGTTATGACTTGCTCAGGGTCACACATGCAGTATGTGGCCAAGCTAGGACTTAAATTCAGGGCTTCCAGATTTCAAGACCAGCTCTCTACCCAGTAGTCCATGCTGTTGCTTGATATAAACTCATACCTTTAAAGTATGAATACTTTATGGGTTCATTTCTAGGTCATCTCCTCTTCAATATTGAGGACCTGTAGACACGCAAGTATCCTGTTCATCTGGAGAAGATGGAGAACTAACAGAAGAGAAAAATGTAAACTTCGCTTACTTTGAAATTTTCTCTAAGACCATTGTTGTCATTCAGTTATATGCTATATTCTTGATTTAAATCTTGAACTCAGGAAGATCTGGGTTCAAGTCCTCCTAATAGCTGTATGACCGTGGGCAAGTCAAATCCAGGGTTCAGTGACCAAAGAAGCTCTCTAAGACTAAATGCACATGATTAATCTTTAGTGACCTGCAACTTCCAAGCCAGAAGAAGTTCTCTTCACAGATGAATTAATAGGTCCAGATTCCTTCATGCCAATATTATTATAACACTTAAAGGTTTGTAAAATGCTTTCCTTACAGCAACTCAGAAGTAGTAGTGTGACAATAATTATTCCTTTTGTTCAGACCAGGAAACTAGAGTTAAAAAAACTTGTTGGTTGGGGGGGGATCACATCATTTAAATGTTTAGGCCAAGAATTCCCCCAAATTCTCCTGGCTCCAAGAAGAATACTCTATTGCTATTAGGCTGCTTTCCCCGTAATAACAGGATTCATTGTTTTTCAATTGTGTCTAATTCTTTATGATGCCATTTGGGCTTTTCTTGAGAAAGATACTGAAGTGGTTTGCCATTTCCTTTTCCAGCTCATTTGACAAATGAGGAAACTGAGGCAAACAGGATTAAGTGACTTGTCTAGGATTACACAGCTAATAACTGTCTGAATCAGGATTTGAACTGAGGTATTTGAGTCTTCCTGACTCAAGGTCAACATTCTATCCACTGTATTCCTTATTGCCTTGCCTTTATAGCATCAGATTGGCAAAATGACAAAAGGGGCTATGCTATACTCCAAAGTATTTAAATGGAAATTTTAAATTATTATTCATTAAATATTTAAATGTTAAATGCATAGACATCTAAACTAAAGTGACATTAGGCTCTAAAATACAATTTTTCCTATATCTTGGGCTCTCTTCAGGAGCTAAAAGGGGTACTAGGTTTGTCCTGGCAAAATTAAAGAGTATAGTGTGTTACTGGCTCTCACCTCTCCTTTTTTTTCCTTCATCAAACTCCCCATGTCCCTCTTCAGAGTCCTTTCCTTAAAGGTCTTGATACTATCTATAAACTAATATAACCCTTTGGGAGTTAGTCAATAGTGCCGTAAGCCATTACTCCTCCAAAGGGTTTTTGTATTTTAATAAGGAACTTTAAAAAAATGTTTTATTTTCCTATGTTGGACTGCTTACCATCTCAGGGAGGGGAATGAGAAGGACGGAGAGAATTTGGAACGCAACATTTTTAAAAATAAAAGTTAAAAAAATTTTTTGTGTAATTAGTGAAAATGTAAATATTATTTAAAAAGAAAAGAAAAAATAACCCATAGAAGCTAAAGTCTGTACTAATAATGATCAAACCTGAATTTGGTAAGACATGATAAAATGTGCTACTCTTGCTTCTTTGCAGAGATGGGGGACTGTGGGTATGGAACACTGCATACACTATAAGACTTGGTTGATGTATTGGTTAGTTTTGCTGAACTCCTTTCCTACTTCTCTTTTTAAAATTTTTGTTAAAAGAAAAGACTCATGTGGGATGAGGTGTGTGTAATATATATGTACACACACATGGATGTATAAATAATTATCCATTAAATTAATATCAAATGTTTTGTTGGTAAAATCATTTCATCATTACATTGAATAGGCAGGAAATCCTTGATATTGACAAAATAATAATCAGCACAATTGGGGAATAACATTTTAACCACAGTATATTATTTTTAAAAATTTGTTTTAATTGATGTTTTCTGTTTCTTAATGTCATTATAGTTTTATCAACTATCCCTCTTTCTTAATCCCTTATCCCAGAAAGCCATCTCATAAAAGATAGTATTTTTAAAAAAAACCTTTATCTTCCATTTTAGAATCAATACTGTGTATTGGTTCCAAGGCAAAAGGGTGGTAAGGGCTAGGCAATGGGGGTTAAGTGACTTGCCCAGGGTCACACAGCTAGGAAGTGTCTAAAGCCATATTTGAACCCAGGACCTCCCAACTCTAGGTTTGACTTTCAATCCATTGAGCCACCTAACTGCCCCCAAGATAGTATTTTTAAAAGAAGGGAGGGGGGAAATCAGCATAACTGATTGATACGTGAAAAATTCTGAAAACATATACCTGAAAACACCTGTGAATCACCCATCTCCACAAAGAGTAGTTGGTGCCATCTTCTCTTATATCTTCATTCGAGTCCTGCTTGATCTACACAATTTTGTTACACTCACTTCAAAATGTTTGGTGTACAATTATTCTTTTCATTTACATTAGTTTTGGATATTGTATATGTTGTTTTCCTGGGTCTACTCACTCCACTCTGCATTAGTTTATATCAGTCAATAAACACTCAGCACCTGCTTTGGAGGCATGGTGCTATCTGGTTTCAATTTTCTGTATTCATCACATACATCATTTCTTACAGTACAGTATTATTTCATTACAGTATTCATTTAGTCATTCCTCGATTGATGGGCATCTGCTTTGTTTCTAATTCTTTGCTATCATAAACAGTGATGCTATAAATATTTTGGTATATTTGAGGACCTCTTAACAATGGTTTCCTTGGAGGTAAAAGCCTAGTAATGGAGTCTCTGGCTCATAGGATGTGGAAATTTTAGTCACTTTATATGTATAAATCCAAATTGCTTTCCAAACTAGTTATACCATTTCATAACTCCCCCAACAATGAATTAGTATGCCTACCATTCCACAACTGCTCCAATATTGACTTGCTATTTTGGGGATCATTTTTGCCAACTTTCAGGGGGAGAGGTAAAACTTTAGTCCTGTTTTGACTTCCATTTCCCTTAGTATTAGTGATTTAAGCATTATTTCATGTGATTATGAATACTTTGCAATTCTTCTTTTGAGAACTGTTTATTTCCTCTGACCACTTATTTACTGGGGAATGACTATTAATTAGTCTTATATATACAGTCAATTCTCAACTTCCATAGGGGTAAAATTCTTAGAAAGTGGTGTGAAAGTCAAAAGCTTGATGCATTAAACCTATGGGAAATTGAGGGTTAGATTCCTGTGACCACCAAAAACTAATCTTTTGCTTGAGATCACTGAAAATACACTTCTGCATGCAATCCTTTAAAAAAAATTTTAATGTTATATTTTTTCAATTACATGTAAAACAATTTTGAACATTCTTTCTTTAAAATGTTGAGCTCCAAATTCTCTTCTTTCATTATCACTGAGAAGGCAAGCAATTTGACATAGGTTATATATGTGCAGTCATGCAAAATATATTTCCATGTTAGTTATGTTGTGAAAGAAAAAATGGTGGAAAGAGAAAAAAAAATAGTATGCATGCAGACTCCATCACTTCTTTCTATGGAGGTGGATAGCATTTGTCATCATAAGCCTTTTGGAATTATTTTGGAGCTTTGTATCAAGCATTTCTTTAAAACAAAACATTAATTCTGATAATATTCACTTTTCCTAACATAATCACCATGAAATAACCCAGAAAATACAGGGAATAAAAGAGGCAATATAGGATGGCATAGGATGGGTTAGGGATAGCAATGTCTGAAGAACCCCAAGATAAAAAAAGGAAAAGTTAGAACTTGCCATTTCGAATGCCCTTTTAGCTTGATGGTTGAACTGTTCCCATATGAAAAGCACCATGTCTCAGAGTGAGTCCTTTCCTACTCCAAACTCTTTCATCCCCCCAGATCTGAGCTTGGGCAGGGGTTCTAATGAACAAAATGAACAGCAAGAACCAAGAAGGCAGGATAGTCAGATCTCAGAACTACCATGATATAGTGGGGTTGACCATAGACTCATTTACCCATACACTTAGCCATTTTCCCACTTTTTCAGTTTACTCATGATGCACTTGAGAGGTAACTTTAGCACTTTTGGAGTGGAATCATGAACACATTTAGGAATACTTTCCACTCTTTTGTGGATATAAATGTGTGCTCTTTTTTTTCTTTACTGTGAAAATGGGATCAGTTGTCAACGTGAAAGTGAAAATGAGATACTGATAAAGTCATAGAAATGCTTGAAGTCAGGCAAATGAAATGCATGGATATTGATAATTGTATTTATTAATTGTTCATACATCTTGGATTTGTTGTTGTTCAGTCATTTTGAGTCATGTTCCACTCTTCATGACCCACTTTGAGTTTTCTTAGCAGAGATATTGGAATGATTTGCCATTTCCTTCTTTAGTTCATTTTACAGATGAGGACAATGAAACAAACAAGGTGAATGACTTACCCAGAGTCACACAGATAGTAAGTGTCTGAGATCACATTTTTATCTCAGGAAGATAAGTCTTCTTGACTCCAGGCCCAGCACTATATCCATTGTGCCCCCTAACTGCCCGTACATTTTGAATATCATTTTTTTTGTTAGAGGAATCTGATACAATTTTTTTTCCATTTGACCATTTTTTTTCTTATTTTAGATGTATTAATTTTGTCTGCCTAAACTTTTCAGTTTCAGGTAGAATTATTTATTTTTATCTTCTATAGTTATTTCTATCTTTTGCTTGATTAAGGATTTGTTTACCTAACTGTGAGAGGTATATGATCTGTTTTTCTTCTAATTTTGCTATAAATATGATCTTTAATGTTAAGGACATAAAGCCATTTAGACTGTATTGTGGAATATGCCATAAGGTGTGCTGATCTAAACCCAGTTTTTGCTAGTCTGTTTTCCAGTTTTTCTAGCAGTTTTTTTTTTACTAAATAAGTTTTTCCCTAATTAATTTATGATCTCCACTTCATCAAATACTGAGTTGAGTTCTCTTCTTTCTTATTTTCCTTTGTCTAGTCTGTTCCCTTGAACTCTATTCTTTGACCAAAAGAAATAATTTTAATAAATGTCACTTTATAATGTAATTTGAGGTTTGGAAGTGCTAGTTCCCCTTCATCCCTACTTCTTTTCATCATTTCTCTTGATGTTCTAGATCTTTTGTTTTTCCAAGTGGATTTTTTATTATTTTATCAAGTTCTATAAAGAATCTTCTTGTTAACTGATCAAAATAGCATTAAATATGTAAATTCATTTTCATATTATTGTCACATTTATTACATTGGCATAGCCAATCATGAGAACTGGATATTTCTTCAAGCTATTTAAGTTTTTTTCTTCCTTAAGAAGTACTTTGAATATGTCTTTTGTATGCGTAGTAGGTCAATCCCTAGATATTTTATGCATTTTGTAGTTATTGGGAATGGAGTTTCTCTGTCTATTATTGCCTCTTGGGTTTTTGTTATTATATAGAAATGCTGTTGATTTTTTAGGAATTATTTTGTAGCCTGCAACTTTGCTGAAGCTATTAATAGTCTCAATTAGCATCTTTGCCGGTAAGGTTTTTTTTCAAGCATACTGATATATCAACAAACAGGGATAGTTTTACCTATACTAATGCCTTTAATATTTTACTCTTGTCTTATTATTCCTGCTAATGTTTCCAGAAATATATCAAATAATAATAGAGAGAATGAGTACTTTTGCTTCATTCCCATATTTATTGGGAAAGGTTCTAGAGCATTTCCAATACATATGATACTTGTTTGGGGTTTTAGATGGATTCTTTTTAAGTTTTGAAAATAATTTGTGAGGTACAGGTACTAACTTCTTTATAAGTTTGATAGTATTCCTCTAGTTACTTTAGCTTAATATTTTTTAAGGTGACTCTAATAGGGGCCTCTTAAAGACTGTGGCCTTTAAAGCCCAAAAGGACGAACCACTGGTGGAATTTTTATTACTACAAACCTGAAAGTTAGAGAGATATTTTGGGAATAGTTTAGGGTCTCTAGGGCAAGGGTTGTCAAATTAGGGTCAGTAAACATGTTTAAAAAAGTATTTGAATAACATATTACAGTGTTGCAATAGTTTTCTTTGTACTCTTATGTGTTTTATTTTATGTATCATTTAAAAATATGGTTCTGAGGAGTTCATAACCTTCACCAACCAGTCAAAGGGGTCCCATGGCACAAAAATGTTTAAGAACCTCTGATCTATGGCAATTCACAATCACAAATTAGCATACTTTGGGGTGGAAGAGATCTTAGAAATCATATGATTATAGATTTAGGTTGTAAGGGACCTCAGAGACTATTTAGCTCAAGATCACCTTGGTAGTAAATTGCAAAGCTCAGATTGGAACTTTGGTCCTCAGATCTAATCCATTCTGTTCCTGAATAAAAATCTCCTTTACAATACCCCTGATGTATAGTGGAGTGCCAGGCCTGGAGTTGGGAGGACCTGGTTTCAAATATGGTGTCAGACACTTTGCTAGCTATGTGACCCTAGGCAAGTCACTTAACCCTGAATGGCTAGCTCTTTCCATTCTTCTGTCTTAGAACTGATACTAAGACAAAAGGTTCAGGTTAAAACAACAAATAACTCCAGCATAAACATCTAGTTCCTAATTGCAGCCATATAATGACGTGGAACCATATTTTTCCATTTAAGTATTCCATTTCACTTTGGGATGGTAATAATTTTTTAATTATTCATGCATGAGTCAGCTAAGGTTCTATGAATCTTTCTCAAGGTCTACCATAATTTCATAACTTCTGGGTTCTAGAAGTCTATTACCTGAGAGTACCAATTCTGATGAATTATTATTCAATCTTTTCCTCTTTACATGAATTAATACCTGGCTAAATTTTTAGGGGTTAGTATTAAAAAAGTAGAATCTCTGTTCATATGTATTATTTAGGAACATTTGCCTCTTTGGGTTAAAATAAAATTTCTGTTTAGTAGTGACCTTGGAGTCAGAGGATATGGGTTTAATTTTATCTCTGATATTAGCTATGTGATATTGGGCAAGTCTCTTAACAGTCCAGACCTCAGTTTCCTCATCTGTAAAATGAAAGGGTTGGACTAGATGACCTTTCACTTCCATGGTCCGGTAATCTGTATTTTATTAGAATCACAGAATCTCAAGATTGGAAGAACCTCAGCAATCATTCTCTGTGTACTCTTAAGTTCATCCACTGTACTTAAACCAAAATCTCTTCTACAATATCTTTAACACATGGTCATCAGGCTTCCATTTGAAAATCTTGAGTTTGAAGTATTCTGTCCAGGTAGAAGTTGGACTGCATTTACCGTGAGGCTGTGTTGTTATTTAAACATTTTTTTTGTACTGAATCACATCCCTGCAACTTTCACCCACAAGACCAAATCCTTCCTTCCAGGCTTAGTCAGAACAAGTCTCATAATAATCTTCGAGCTAGTATGAAGGGTAAAGAGAATTTTTCAGTGACCTGCAGAGGGCATTCAATGTTTGTGTTTTCATCAGTACCAAGAAACACCTTTATGGGCACAAAGTTTGATTTGATTTCCCCCCCCTCTTAGAACAAAAATTGAAAATGCTTTAGGAAAGAGGCCATCTCTACTCTCCAAGGAAAATGAGTTTGTTTTTTTAAATAAGAAGTACTTCAAGGAAGAAAAAAGATAGGAAGAGGTAGAGGAGGATCCCAGCCTATGTCAGGAGGTTGGAGGAGAGAAGAATATGTTGCAGAAAAAGAAGGGAATATTTGGAACCAAGGTTATAAAACTGTTCTCATATGGGGTGAAGGGTAGGGAGAACTGGACCATATTAGAGGGAAGCAGCTTCTTCTACACCAAGAAATGCTGATATCCTCAGGAATCAGTTGATGAGGAGTCTTTTAGTAATAGCTCAAGGAAAAAGATACATAGAGTTGTGAGGGGGTGATTCCCTCTGCCTCTGCCTTTTTGTTGACTTAATAAAAACAATAGAAAAACCTTTCCTCTTCCTATGACACATACCTGGCTCCTCAAAAAGAACCTCCTGAGACTTGTCCAGCTTCAACCAGTAGATATTCTGATGATTTGTGTAAGAACCAATGATACTGCTAGAAAGAATTTAGAAAGTATTTGTACAGATTATGAGGGAAAAGATAGATTCAGGAACTGAACTTTAAAATATTTTATTTTTTCCCCAATTACACGTAAAAACAATTTTCAACATTTGTGTTTTTCAATTTTGAGCCCTGAATTCTCTCCCTCCCTCCTCACCTCACTGAGACAATAAGCAATCTGATATAGATGTTACATGGGCAGTCATATAAAACATTTTCCCATATTAATGCTTTTTCAGAAGAAAGCATGAACAGAAAAATGAAGAAAGTGAAATGCAGCATGCTTTGGTCTGAATTCAGACTCCATCAGTTCTTTCTCTGTAAACAGAGGGTATTTTTATCATGAGTCCTTTGAGACTCTCTTAGGTCACTGTATTGCTGAGAATAATTAAATTATTCACGATTGTTCATTGTATAACACATTGTTATTGTGTACAGTGTTCTGCTCATTCCGCTTTCTTCACTCTGCATCAGTTTATATAAGTCCAGGTTTTTCTGAAATCCTCCTGCTTATCCATTTCTTATAGCACAAGTACTTCATTTCAATCACATACCACAATTTTCTCAACCATTCCCTAATTTATGGGTATCCCCTCACTTCCCACTTCTTTGCTACCACAAAAAGAGCTGCTATAAATATTTTTGTACATAGGTACCTTTTCCTTTTTGTTTTTTATCTCTTTGGGATACAGACTTAGTAATGATAATCCTGGGTCAAAGGATATGTATGGTTTTATAGCCCTATGGGCATAGATTCAAATTACTCTCCAGAATGGCTGAATCAGTTCACTATTCCTCCAATAATACATTAGATTCTCAATTTTCCTACATACCTTCCAACTTTTGTCATTTTCCTTTTCTGTCAAAATAACCAATCTGATATGTGTGGGATATCATCTCAGAGTTGTTTTAATTTACATTTCTCTAATTAATAATGATTTTGGAGCAATTTTCTCATATGACTAGAAAACTAATTATTTCAAGATAATGCCTGTTTATTTGTTTTGACCACTTATCAACTAGGGAATGACTTGTATTCTTAAACATTTGAATCATTTTTCTATGTATTTGAGAAATTAGGCCTTTATTAGATTGGTAAAATTCTTTTCACCATTATCATTATTAGTAGGTTATCCTCCATCCTATTTCTCCCCATTTATCCTATTCTCTCTCCTTTCAACCTGTGTATACTCAGAAGTGTTTTGCTTCTAACATTTACTTCCCCTGATTTGCTTCCCTTCTGCTTTCTTCCTTTCCCTCCTGTTTTCATATAAGGTAAGATTTCACCTTGACTTGGGAGTTGTGATATTTGTCTATAATCCTGGGAATTTTCATTTTGGAATTTCTTTTAGGAGATGCTTGATGAATTCTTTCAATTTCTTATTTATCCACTGGTCCTAGAATATCAAGTCAGTTTTTCCTTGATAATTTCTTGAAAGATAATGACTGGGCTCTCTTTTTGTAATCATACTTTTCAGATAGTCCAATAATTTTTAGATTATCTCTCCAAGATTTATTTTCTGGGTCAGTTGTTTTTCCAAAAATATATCTCATTTTTTACTCCATTTTTTTTCATTCTTTTGATCTTGTTTTAGTGTTTCTTGATGGCTCATGGAGTCATTATTTTCCATTCTAATTTTTAAGAAATTGTTTTCTTCAGTGAGTACCTCCTTTTCCATTTGGCCAATTCTGCTTTTTTAAGTTCTTCTCTTCAGTGGATTTTTGTGTCTCTTTTACCAAATGACCTATTATGTTTCTTAAGATATTATTTTCTTCATTATTTTTGTGGCTTCTTTACCAAGCTATTGACTCTTTTTTTCATGGTTTTCCTCCATCATTCTCACTCATATCTTTTCCAATTTTTTCATCTATCTCTCTTATTTAATATTTAATATATTTTAACTCCTTTAGTAATTCTTTTTGGAATTAAGACCATATTTTTTGAAGGTTTTGGATATAGCAGTGTTGACTTTGATTTCTTCTTAATTTATGTGTTGTTCTTCCCTGTCATCAAAATAACTTTCAATGTTGAGGGCTATTGTTGTTGTTGTTTCCTCATTTTCCAGACTTGTTCTTGTTTATTTGTTTTTAATTTAAAATACTGTTATAGGTGAGCTCCATTCCTATGATGAAAGTAGCACTTTTCCAAGCTTCAGTTTCTTTGTGCAAATACCTTCCTACTTAGCCCTGGGAATCTATAAGTTTTTCGTTTTGCCAAGGCGGTATGATCTAAGGAAATGTATGTTCAAAACTCTTCCAGTCTGTGCTCTGGTCTTTGAGTGACTACAAGCATTCTTTTCCACCCTGGAACTGTCACCAGGGTCCCTACAGCCTCAAGTGCTTATGTGTGCTAGTACTTCTCCTCATCTTTGGACTGGAATCTGAGACTTAGACCCGAATCTGTTTATAGGTAATGCAACATAGTCCTGCACCCAGAGATAGTAAAGAGACCTCTAAAATCTCCTTCTAACTAGTTGCCCAATCCTGTTGCCATTTGTTGCTGAGAGCTCTGGAAGCAATTGCTGCTGATTCAGCCAGCCCCTAGACCTGTGTGAACTTCTGGTATGCTGGTCTGTGTTCTACTCTAGTCCTTTGGTGATAGGCCTTTTATGCCAAACTTTTAAGTTATTCTGGGCTAAAAAATTATTTCACCCAGTCCTTTTGTGGATTTTGCCACTCACTCCAGAATTCATTTGGTGGAGGTATATCATATTTGTTTAGAGGGTAATTTGGTAGAGATCAGGCAAGCCTGTGTACTTTCTCCACCATCTTGGCTCTGCCCTTGGAAATAAACTTGTTAAAGAGAGAGTAGCTAACTATAAGAAATGGATTTTTGGGCTACA
The DNA here is from genome assembly GCF_027887165.1 of Monodelphis domestica. Taxonomy (NCBI): domain Eukaryota; kingdom Metazoa; phylum Chordata; class Mammalia; order Didelphimorphia; family Didelphidae; genus Monodelphis; species Monodelphis domestica. Next base: position 172,431,618 of record NC_077229.1, read on the forward strand.
GATTAGCCTATAAGACTGGTAAGTTCTTGTATTGACAAGGAGAAATGGTTACTTCAATTAGAATTTCTGGGAACACTAGGAGCAAGTGTCTAGTTTATTTTAGAGTTTGTGACAGAGACGGAAAAATGTAGATATAGTTTAACATATACCCTAGATTGTTGAAAAGCAGATTACAGACGATTTGGAGATAAGAAAAGTAAGATCCAATAATGTAAAATCCTGCAAAAGAAGTTAATTTAAGAAGGAAGCCCCCATTTTGAAATTTCTGAAATCCATTTTAGACTCGTTTGATCTTTTGGATATGGTAATTGGTATCTATTGGTTAAACTTTGATTTTGAGATTATTATAACCAGTAGTGACCTTTCCTCTATCCATTAAACAATATCCATGATGTAACTTGTTAGAACAGGTCACAGCTGAGTTGTGTCAGTCACATGCTATATTTTTTAATTAAAAATCTTTTCCTAACTTTGTATTAACTATAACCTTTACTTTAACAAGTCCTTGGTTTGATTGTACATAGAAAACTGTTTCAGAAGTGAACTTTAACACTAAGAATAAGGTGAAGTCTCTAGTTACATGGAATTTACTGTATTTATCACACAAAAAAAGATATTAATTGGTCCTCTGGGTATATCTCACTCACTTGTTTACCTAGCATCATCTTTTTTTTTTTAAGGAGATATTTTTCTACTTCATTGCTACTCTCCAGGTATACACTTAGGCACACTCTCCAGGTGTATCCAAAGCTACGTAAAACAATTAGATGGTCTCTTTAGTTTTGTAGAAACTTTAATTACATTCCTATTATTGTTTTTTTTAATCCTTAACATTAGCATTAACATAGTCTTAGCATTGATACTAGGCTTTGTTTCTAAGTCAAAGAGTAATCAGGGCTAGGCAACTGGGGTTAAGTGACTTGTCCAGGGTCACATAATCCAAGAAATTTCTTTGGCCAGATTTGGCCCCCATTCTAAGTATTCTTGATGACAAAGACAACATGCAAATAACATGTATATAGACAATATAGACATAGACAAATACAAGAAGACATAGACAATGTCAATGGAAGGTAATTTCAGAGAGAAGGGACTGGGATTGGCGTTGGGTGGGGAGAAGTATGAGGAAAGGCCTCCTACAGGTGGGATTTAGGCTGAGGTTCAAAGAAGGCCAAAGAAGCTGGGATAAAGAATGAGGAATAAGAGCATTCCAGGCATGAGAGACGAGGTCACCAATGATAATGTACAGAGTTGGGAAATGGAAATGGTTAGTGTGGAATGAACAATAAATGGACCATGATAGCTAGGTTAGAAGGTACATGGAGTGAAGTAACATATAAGAAAGACTGGAAAGCCAGGAAGGGGTTAGATGATGAAGGACTTTAAATGACAAATGACATATAATTGATCCTGGAAGTAATAGAGAGCCACTAGAATTTATTGACTATATATGTGTGTATGGGAAGTTGAAAGGGGATTGCCTTCAGATTTATAATTTAGGAAAATCAGTTTTATGATTAATGAAAGATAGACTGGAGAGGGCAGAAATTTGAGGCTAGGAGACCAATCAGAAGCCTATTGCAAAAGTCCAAGTATGAGGTGACAAGGGCCTATACTACAATGATGGTAGTGTCAGAGGAGAAAAGGAGCAGTTGCATGAGAAATAATGTGAGAGTAGAAATGACAAGATTTGACAACAGATTGGATATGTGGGGTGAGCACAACTAAGTGTCAAGGATGACACTAAGGTTTTGAGTTTGGGTGATTGGAAGAATGGTGTTGTCCTTAATAGTAAGAGGAAAGTTGGAAAGAGTGGAGGAAAGTGTGTGTGTGTAAAAATTATAGTTGAACCTATGTGAGCTAATGAGATCATCAAGTAAGATTATATAGATGGAGGAAAGGGGAGAGGCCAAAGACAGAACCTTAGGGGATATCCATGATTAGGGAGCATAACCTTGAAGAAGATCCAGAAAAGGAAGCTGAGAAGAAACAGTTAGACAGATATAAAGAGAATCAGGAAAAAACATTGTCACAAAAACCTAGAGAGAAGAACATAGCTTGGAGAAGAGAATGATTGACAATATCAAAGGTTAAAAGGGATCAAGAAGGATAAGAATTTAGAAAAGTTGTTTAGATGTGGCAATTAAGAAGTAATTTTGGAGAGTGACGTTCCAGTTGAATGATGAGGATGAAAGCCAAATTGTAGAGAATTTAGAAGGAAGTGAGATTAGAGGAAATGGAGACACCTCACAGAGATGGTTTTCTCAAGAAATTAAGCTGAGAAGGGGAGGAGAGATAAACTATAGTGAAATGGGGGGGGTGATTATCCAAATAAGGATTTTTTTAAGGCTGGGAAAAATATGGGAATGTTTGTGGGAAGTAAGGAAGCAGCTAGTAGACATATGAGGAGAGACTGAAGATTAATGGTTGATAATGTGATATGGTTTGAGATTTCCTGAATATTTTACAATTCTTTTTTCTTGTAAATATTAGGGAGCATATTTTATCAGAATAATGCCTTAAAGTTTGTTTGGGGTTTTTTTGCAATGGTCAGATCTATACTATATTTTTGTCTTGTTTTATTTGCAAATTTTATTTAATTAGTCAATTTAGAACATTTTCCCTTGGTTACAATAATCATATTCTTTCCTTCCCCTCTCCCCACCCCTTCCCGTAGCCAACACGCAATTCCACTGGGTTTTACATATGTCTTTGATCAAAATCTATTTACATGTTGTTGATATTTGCATTAGGGTGATCATTTAAAGTCTATATCCCCTATCATATCACCATTGACCGATGCAATCAAGCAGCTGTTTTTCTTCTGTGTCTACTCCCACAGTTTTTCCTCTGAATGTGGATGGTGTTCTTTCTCATGAATCCCTCTGAATTGTTCTGGATCATTGCATTGCCACTAATGGAGAAGTCCATTACATTTGATTGTACCACAATGTATCAGTCTCAGTATATAATGTTTTCCTGGTTCAGCTCCTCTCACTCTGCATCAGTTCCAGGAGGTCATTTCAGTTCACATGGAATTCCTCCAATTCATTATTTCTTTGAGCATAATAGTATTGAATCACCAACATATACCACAATGTGTTCAGCTATTCCCCAATTAGAGGGCATCCCCTCATTTTCCAAAATTTTGCCACCACAAAGAGCAGAACTATGAATATTCTTGTACAAATCTTTTTTCCTTATTATCTCTTCGGGGTACAAACCAAGCTGCTCTATGGCTGGATCAAAGAGTGGACAGTATTTTAGAAACATCCTTTAGGCATAGTTCCAAATTGTCCTCCAGAATGGTTGGATTAATTCACAACTCCACCAGCAATGCATTAATGTCCCAACTTTGCCACATCCCCTCCAACATTCATTACTTTCCTTTGCTGCCATGTTAGCCAATCTGCTAGGTGTGAGGTGATACCTCAGAATTGTTTTGATTTGCATCTCTCTGATTATAAGAGATTTAGAACACTTTTTCATATGCTTATTAATAGTTTTGATTTCTTTATCTGAAAATTGCCTATTTGTGTACCTTGCCCATTTGTCAATTGGGGAATGACTTGAATTTTTTGTACAATTGATTTAGCTCTTTATAAATTTGAGTATATAGACTATTGTCAGAAGTTTTTGTTATGAGGATTTCCCCCCCAATTTGTTGCTTCCCTTCTAATTTTGATTGCATTGGTTTTGTTCATACAAAAGCTTTTTAATTTAATGGAACCAAAATTATTTATTTTACATATTGTAATTTTTTTCTAACTCTTGTTTGGTCTTAAAATATTTCCTTTCTGACATGTATAATATTCTGTGTTCACCTAATTTACTTAAAGTTTCCTTCTTTATATTCAAGTCATTCACCCATTCTGAGTTTATCTTGGTGTAGGGCATGAGATGTTGATCCAAACCCAATCTTTCCCTTACTGTCTTCCAATTTTCCCAGCATTTTTTATCAACTAGTGGATTTTGGTCCCAAAAGCTGGGATCTTTGGCTTATCATAGACTGTCTTGCTGAGGTCACTTACCCCAAATCTATTCCACTGATCTCCTTTCTGTCTCTTAGCCAATACCATATTGTTTTGATGACCACTGCTCTGTAGTATAGTTTGAGAGCTGGTACTTGCGAGGTCACCTTTCTTTACATTTTTTTTTTATTATTTCCCTAGATATCCTTTATCTTTTGTTCTTCCAAATGAATTATGTTATGGTTTTCTCTAATGCAATAAAAAAGCTTTTTGGTGGTTTGATGGGTATGGCACTAAATAAGTAAATTAGTTTGGGTAGGATTGTCATTTTTATTATTTTATCTTGTCCTACTCATGAGCAATTAATGTTTTTACCAATTATTTAGATCTAGTTTTAATGGTGTGGAGAGTGTTTTATAGTTGTGTTCACATAGTTCCTTTGTTTGTCTTGGCAGATAGATTCCTAAGTATTTTATATCATCTGGGGTGATTTAAAAGGGAATTTCTCTTTCTAACTCTTGCTGCTGGGATGAGTTGGAAGTATATAGAAATGCTGATGACTTATGTGGATTTATTTTGTATCCTGTAACTTCGCTAAAGTTGTTGATTATTTTGCCTAGCTTTTTGGATGATTCTCTGGGGTTCTTTAAATAGACCCTCATATCTTTAAACAGACCATCTGCAAAGAGTGATAGCTTGGTCTCCTCATTGCCTGTTTTAATACCTTCAATTTCTTTTTCTTCTCTAATTGCTACTACTAGTGTTTCTAGTACAATGTTATATAATAGAGGTGATAATGGGCATCCTTGTTTCACATCTGATCTTATTGGGAAGGCTTCTAGTTTATCCCTATTGCAGATGATGTTTGTTGATGGTTTTAGATATATACTGTTTATTATTTTTAGGAAAGGCCCTTCTATTCTTATACTTTCTAGTGTTTTCAAAAGGAATGAGTGTTGTATTTTGTCAAAGGCTTTTCCTGCATCTATTGAGATAATCATGTGGTGTTTGTTGGTTTGCTTGTTGATATGGTGAATAATGTGGATGGTTTTCCTAATATTGAACCATCTTTGCATTCCTAGTATAAATCCCACCTGATTATAATGAATCACCCTCATGATCACTTGCTGGAGCCTTTTTGCTAGTATTCTATTTAAGATTTTTGCATCTATGTTCATGAAGGAGATTGATATGCCTGGCTTTGGAATCAGTACTATATTTGTGTCATAAAATGAATTTGGTAGAACTCCTTCTCTGCTTATTCTGTCAAATAGTTTGTATAATATTGGGATTAGTTGTTCTTTGAATGTTTGATACAAATCACTTGTGAATCCATCAGGCCCTGGCAATTTTTTTCTTAGGGAATTCTTTGATGCCTTGTTCAATTTCTTTTTCTGGTATGGGGTTATTTAGGTATTCTTCTGATAATCTAGGCAATTTATATTTTTGTAAATAGTTATCCATATCACCTAGATTGCCATATTTATTGCCATATAATTGGGCATAATAGTTTTTAATGATTGCCTTAATTTCCTCTTAATTAGAGATGAGGTCTCCCTTTTCATCTAGGATGCTGTTAATTTGGTTTTCTTTTTTCCTTTTTTAAATTAGATTGACCATTACTTTGTCTGTTCTATTTGATTTTTCAAAGTACCAGCTTCTAGTCTCATTTATTAAATCAATAGTCCTTTGACTTTTGATTTTATGAATTTCTCCTTTACTTTTTAGGATCTCTAATTTAGTTTTCATCTGAGGATTTTTAATTTGTTCACTTTCTAGTGTTTTAATTTGCATACCCAATTCATTGACCTCTGCCCTTCCTAATTTGTTAATATATGAACTCAAGGCTAGAAATTTCCCCATAAGTTCTGCTTTGGCTGCATCCTATACATTTTGAAAGGATGTCTCATCAATGTACCATGTGCTGCTGAAAAGGTGTATTCCTTTTCATCCCTATTTATTTTTCTCCACGTATCTAGTAACTAATTTTTCTAAGATTTCATTCATTTCTCTTACCTCTTTCTTATTTATTATTTTTTTTGGTATTATTTTTTTGGTATTTTTGGTATTATTATTATTTTTGGTTTGATTTATCTAGTTCTGATAGAGGAAGGTTCAGGCCTCCCACTAGTATAGTTTTTCTACCTATTGCATCCTTGAGCTCCACTAATTTCTCCTTTAAAAATTTAGATGCTATGCCATTTGGTGCATAACATGTTGAATATTAATGTTTCCTCATTGTCTATACTGCCTTTTGTCAGGGTGTAATTACCTTCCCTAGCTCTTTTAACTAGATCTATTTTCACTTTGGCTTTGTCAGATATCATGATTGCAACCCCTGCCTTTTTTTTCTCAGTTGATGCCGAATAGATTTTGTTCCATCCACTTACCTTTACCGTATATATATGTCTACCATTCTAATGTGTGTTTCTTGTAGACAATATATGGTAGGATTTTGGTTTTTAATCCATTCTGCTATTTGCTTCTGTTTTATGGGTAAGTCCATTCCATTTACATTCAGAGTTATGATTATTAGTTGTGTATTTCCCAACATTTTGATTTCCACTCCTAGTTCTGCCCTTTCTTCTTTCACTATTTCCTTCTACACCAGTGTTTAGTTTTTAATCAGTCCCCCTAATTCCCACCCTTATTTTACTTCCCTTTCTATCTCCCACTCCCTTCTTATTTCTGTCTTATTTTCTTTACAGTCTTTTTAAACTACTCCCCCACCCTCTCCCTCCCTTGTATTACTTCCTTCCCTACTAGTTAGTTTGTTACTCTTCTACTTCTCTATAGGGTGTGAATCAATTCTCTTCCCCAATGGATCAGATGGTTCTTCCCTCTTTGAGTCAATTTCAATGCACATAAGAATTAAGTATTTCCTGTCTCCAACCTCTTTACCCACTCAGTGTATTGGTGTTCTCCCCCACTCCCACCATGTACTTCTTTATGGCATATAAATTTACCCCATTTTGTTTCTTTTCCCATTTCTCTTAGTATTAACCTCATTTTTTTACCTCTAGTTATATATATATATATATATATATATATATATATATATATATACACACACACACATATATTATATATATATATATATATATATATGTCTTGGCATTTCATCTTATACAGTTTGTCACTATTCCCTCTAAGTATAATTCTTCTAGCTATCCAGGTGATAATAATAATTTTTAAGAGTTATCAATATTATATTTTCTTGTAGGGATACAAATAATTTTAACTTATTGAGTTCCTTAAAAAATGTTTGTTGGGTTGTTTTTTTTTTGTTTTGTTTTTTCCCCTTTCTTAATTACCGTTTGGTGATCTTATTGAATTCTGTGTTTGGCCATCAGATTTTCTGTTCAAGTCTGGTCTTTTCTTTATGAATGTTTGGAAGTCTTCTATTTTACTAAATGACCATACTTTCCCCTGCAAAAACATAGTCAGTTTTGCTGGGTATTTGATTCTTGGTTGTAGACCTAGTTCCTTTGCTTTGCAGAATATCATATCCCATGCCTTTTGGTTCTTCAGTGAAGATGTAGCCAGATTCTGTGTCATTCTAACTGTGGTTCCATGGTATCTGAATGACTTCTTCTTAGCAGCTTGTAATATTTTTTCCTTGGTCTGATAGTTCTTGAATTTGGCTATAACATTCCTGGGTGTTGTCAGTTAGGGATTAAGTACAGGAGGTGATCTGTGGATTCTTTCAATCTCCACTTTTCCCTCTTGCTCTAGAATGTTGGGGCAGTTTTCTTGGATAATTTCCTGTAGAATGATGGCCAGGCCTTTTCTTTTGTCATGATCTTCTGGTAATCCAATGATTCTTAAGTTGTCTCTCCTGGACCTGTTTTCTACATCTTTCATTTTGTGGATGAGGTGTTTCATATTTTCCTCAATTTTTTCATCCTTTTGATTTTCTTTTAAACCCTTACCTTCCATTTTGGAGTCAATACAGTGTATTGGCTCCAAGGCAGATGAGTGGTAGGGGCTAGGCAATGGGGGTTAAGTGACTTTCCCAGGGTCACACAGCTGGGAAGTGTTTGAGGCCAGAGTTGAACCTAGGACCTCTCATCTCTAGGCCTGGCTCTCAATCCACTGAGATACACAGCTGTCCCCTTTTGATTTCATTGTTTCTTGCTGCCTTGTGAAGTTGTTTTCTTCTAATTGTTGGATTCTAGTTTTTAAAGACTCATCCCTGGCTTTTTGGTCATCCTTCTCCTTCTGATCTTTTATCTCCTTTGCCTCATTTTCAAGCTGATTAATTTTGGCTTTCAAGACACTATTTTCTGTTTCCAGAGGATTCTTTCCCCACTTGTCTTCAGTCTCTCTTAATTGTTTTTTGAATTATATTTTGAGTCCTTCCAAAGCCTGTGTCCAATTTGTTGGAGTTTCTGTGTTTTTGCTTGGTGTTCCTTGATCCTCCTCTGTTCCATTTGCTCTTTGTTCATTGTCTGAATAGAAACTGTTGATTATAATTTCTTTTTTTCTTTTTCTGTTATTTACTCATACCCCCTCCTTTCCCCCCTGTAGTTGCCTGTAGTCTTTCTCCTCTCATTATGTGCTGGATCTTTGGGTTTGGGCTGTTCTGTCATGAAGGGACTTCTTCTCTATTCTGCTGATAGATCAGGTTAGTCAGATCTTCCCTGGCTGACAGCAGAAGCTGAAGAGGACCTGGAATTTCCTCCCTGTTGTCAAGGTGCCTGTAATTTGTTGCAGCTTTTGCCCTTGGAGCTTAGTCAGCAAGTCTCTCAGATCAGTCTGTGGGGGAGGGGTGTTAGAGCTTGAGCTTTCCTGTGCTCTGAAGGCTTCTTATCTGTCCCATTGATGAGATTGAGCCAGGGTGGAGGAGTTGATCTGCAAACCTGGATGTCCCCTGAGGCCAAAACTTCTAGAAAGGGGGGAGGCAAGATGGAGCATTGTGGCTACAACTAGGCTGCCTACTCTGCACTTCTCCTTCAGCTACCTCTACGCCACCTTTGTTCTACATCCTGAGCCTGGCACAGCTTTGCTGGCAAGGTACTCCCTCTAGACTAGAGCCCTTGCCCACCCAGAGATTCTAGCCACCACTGGAGGCTCAGCACTGTAGATGGGGGAGGGGTCCTGGGACCTTCCTTCTTCCTTCCCCTTAAACCTGCGTGTTCTAGAATTCAGGCTTTTTTGGGGCATACCTTTTAAGTTGGGTCCAGGAGGAGGGTTCCCTAGCTCTGTCCTGTTCTTAGATTTGGTTTTTGGTCCCCTCAAAGCATTATATTTTTGACCAGTGAGGAAGGGTTTACAGAGTTCTGAACTGCTGCTGTCTCTAACCTGCCATCTTGACTCTGCCTCCCTTAAAGTTTTTTTAAACATTTATTTTTTTCCAAATTCTCTCCCTTTCTTCATCCTTTTCCCTACACATTGAGAAAGCAAACAATACAATGCCCATCATATACATGAAATCACACAAAAATACACTTCCATATTAGTTATAATGCAAAAAACAAGAAAAGTAAAGTGAAAAAAATTCTACCCCATACACTCAGAGTTCATCAATTCTCTCTTTCTCTCTGGAAGTGGATAGCATTTTTCATTATAAGTCCTTCAGAATTGTCATGGATAATTGTATTGATCAGAGAAGCTGTGTTTCAGTGTTGATCATGATTACAATATTGCTATTATACTGTATAATATTCTCTTGGTTTTGTTCACTTAAATTTGCATCCAATGTGCTGGGCACTACCCTAGGTGTACCTTATATTTAGATAGTGCTTTGTAGGAAGAGAGTTGGCTTTGGAGTTGGGAAAGTCTGGCTTAAATTCTTGTCTCTGATTTTTATTGTTTGGTTCTGGACGAATCACTTAATGTCATTGCCTGAAAGACACACTAAGATTATAAATTATAGAACAGTTGTTGATCTGCATTGGTATGAGAAGATTCCTCAATGGGAATGCCTTACAACAATGAAACCACAGGACCAGGCTTAAAAAAAAAAGTATGGTTTATATATAGTTTTATTTTGGGGTTTTGGTTTTATGTAAGTATTCTCTTACAACAATGACCAATATGGAACTTTGTTTTGCATGTTAATACATGTATAACCCAGATCAAATTGCTTTTCATCTCCTAGAAGAGGGAGGGAAGGGAGAAAAGAAAATAATTTGTACCATATAATTTTAGAACTCATATTTTGAAAATTATTACATGTAACTGGGAAAATAAAATAATCTTTGGATAAATGTAAAATGTATTCACTTACATGTGTGTTGTTTCTTCCCCTAAAGAATGCAAGATGCTTGCTGAAAGGACCCTGTGGTTTTGGACTTTCCCCTCCTGGTTCCTCTGACTTTCTTGATTATTGCCACCATGCCTCACTTCAAATTTAACAGCAGTGACACGGATTCTCTACCTAAACTTAAATACAGCAGTGATACGGATTCCTTACCTAAATTTAAATATAACAGCGATACAGACTCTCTTCCTCGCCTTCATTTCAATAGTGATACAGACTCCGTACATCAATTTAATTACAACAGTGATACAGACTCCCTACGACGATTTACTTTCAACAGCGATACCGACTCTCTCCCTCGCTTTAAATTCCACTTTGGATCAAACTCCTCAGCTCACTTTAATTTCGACAATGGAGAGGACTCCCTCCAGGCCTGGGCCCTCTTCAACCTGGGAAAAGCAAACTTAGCGAAAGCCATCTTTCAAAAGTGAGTTTCTCCAAGGGCTTCAGTTTTGGGGAGGGGCCCATGTCTGCTTTCCTTCCTTCCTTCTGCTACTGGCTCTGATTGCCGATTTCAGTATCATGCCCCCAAGTGCCTAGCTTCCCTCTCCCTTTCATGCATTGTTTTCTACCATTAGAATACCAGCTCCTGAAGGGCAGAAACTGTCTCTTCTCTTGAATTTATATCTCCAGCTCTTTGCACAATGCTTGGCAGATGGGAAGCACTTAAAATCTTTTGCCTTGCCTTTGTATACCCAAATGCTTTTGGAAAGACTGACTTCACAGCTAGATTCCTAGAAAAATCAGTCTATGCCCCCTATTTGCACATCATAATAAACTAGCATCTTTCTCCACCCCTGCACTGAAGCTGCTTTCCCTAAGTGTTATTGCTGATCTCTTGCTAAATCCCAACGTCTTTGCTTGGTCTTTACCCTTTCTGATTCTTCTGGTTATTATAGCTCTACCAATCAAAATGATTTTGTATTTGTTTAGCATGTCCTTATCTATTTTAATGTTTCTGTAGACAGTAAGCTCCTTGATGTTATGAGATTTCATTTTTATTTTTGGATCCCCAAATTTTAGCACAGGGCCTGGCAGGTAGTGGTGTTCTTGTTCAGTTTTGTCTGATTCTTTGGAACCCCATGGACCATACCTTGTCAATACTGTCCATGAGGTTTTCTTGGTAAATATATTTGGAGTGGCTAGCCATTTTTTTTCTCCAGGGGATTAAGGCAAACAGGTTAAGTGACTTGCCCAGGGTCATATAATAATATGAGTCTGAGGTTGGATGGGAACTCAGGTCTTCCCGACTGCAGGTCCAGCACTCTATCCACTGAGCCATATAGATCCCTCTCTGGCACATAGTAGGCATTTAAAAATATTTTTTTGAATTAAAAGAGGCAACCAGGTGGCACAGTGTACTAGAATATAGAAGTCAGGAAGATGAGATGTTGAATCTTGCCTCAGAAACTTAAAAGATATGTGACCTTGGGACATCACTTAACCACTCAGTCCTGTTTCCTGATAAAAAATGAGGGACAGTATTAATACTGTAATTAATTAATTAATACTGTAATACCTCAGTCATTAGTTGTGTAAAGAAAAAAGTCTGGAAACAAATCTGAATCACTTGACTTTATTATGATAGTAACCAAGTATCTAAAGCCACATACTTTGATGAGAATATGCTTGGTAGGTATACAGAATCAATGAGTATGGAGACCTTTCCAGTAGAGTTTGAGACCCTGATCATAATCATTGACAGATTTTTAAAGGCAAAATGAAGAACTTAAAGAGTAAGGGGTAGGGAGAAAAGACTTACAGGGGTCATTCTTGATTTAAGTAACAGGGACTTAGAAGTCATGAAAAAAAAATTATAAGAAACTCTTTTGGACACGACAGCTAACATTGACCAGGGTGCTTCCTGGTACTTATTGTATTCCTGGGGCTCCATATATTCCATTTTTGCACTGCCACTTTCCATTGCCAGCTTTCAGATTGTGGCCTTATCAGGGGATTTTTGAAGTTTCAGGAGCTTTACACTACTGGTGTTGCTGAAAAGGGAAGTCTCCCTTTAGCAGTCAGCTATCAAAAAAGAGAATTAAAACTCATGAACTCATAGAATAGAAAGGAAGGAATTTAAGACCAAGTAAGGGATAGAGAATATTGCAAAATGTAAAGTGAATGACTTTGATTATATCATATTAAAAAGTTTTTGTACAAACAAACCCAATGCAACCAAAATTAGAAAGCAACAAACTGGGAGAATATTTTTATAACAAAACTTGCTGACAAAGGTTTAATTTCCAAAATATATAAGGAACTAAGCCAAATTTACAAAAAATCAAGCCATTCCCTAATCGACAAATGGTCAAGGGACACGAATAGGCAGTTTTTACAGGATGAAATCAAAACTATCAATAAGCACAGGGAAAAGTGTTCTCAATCAGTCCTGATTAGAGAAATGCAAATTAAAACAACTCTGAGATACCACTTTACACCTAGCAGACTGGTCAATATAGGAGCAAAGGAAAGTGATAAATGTTGGAAAGGATGTGGCAAAATTGGGATACTAAAACACTGCTGGTGGAGTTGTGAATTAGTCCAACCATTCTGGAGGGCAATTTGGAACTATGCACAAAGGACTTTAAAAGAATGCTTACCCTTTGACCCAGACATACTACTGCTGGGTTTGTACCCCAAAGAGATAGTAGAGAAAAAGACTTGTTCAAAAATATTTATAGGCACACTCTTTGTGGTAGCAAAAAATTGGAAAATGAGGGAGTGTCCATCAATTGGGGAATGACTTAATAAAATGTGGTATATGTTAGTGATGGAATATTATTGTGCTGAAAGGAATAATTAACTGGAGGAATTCCATGGAACTGGAACAATCTCCAGGAATTGATGCAGAGCAAAAGGAGCAGAACCAAGAGAACAGAACATTATACACAGAGACTGGTACACTGTGGCACAATCAAATGTAATAGATTTTTCTATTGGCAACAATGCAATGACCCAGGACAATCAAGAGGAACTTAGGAGAAAGAACACTATCCACATCCAGAGAAAGAACTGTGGAAATGGAGATGCATTAAAAAAACATGTGATTGATCACATAGTATGATAGGAATATGATTGGGGTTTTGATGTTAAAGGATCTCTCTACTGCAGATATGAATAACTTGGAAATAGGTTTTGGACCATGATACATGTATAACCCAGTGTAACTGCTTGTCAGCTTTGGGGGGGGAGGGGAGGAAAGAGCAGTGTAACCATGGAAAAATATTCTAAATAAAAAAGGAAAAAACCCCCTCATGAACTCTAACCTAAACTAATATCTTTTCTTATTCCTACAAAGATATAGCTTTCTTTATCTATTACTAAATGATTACCTTATCATTATTTTTATATGCTATAGTTTATTTCACTCAGCTATTCAATCACTTACTACCTGGGAATATTAAATTAGCAATTATAACTTAACACATTAATCTGATTAATGATAATAGTTCCAAATCAATATTGAACTTTATCAGTTCCCCTTTGATCCATGATAGACAAATCAATCAATGGGATGATATAATCTAAATGCACAGAAGGCACTCCTCTTTGATCAAAGCAAAACCATAGGAGGTAGTCCCCTACTGAGGTGCAAGAAAGGCATTTGAGAAGAAGGGAAGGGCACAACTTGTACAAATAATTATTTTTCAATGATAGATGCTAAATATTATTTAGAAAGGGATGCCAAAGAAGATATATTAATTGGGGTACCATAGGGTACTTATGGGCAGCAAGTGAATAAATCCTTGGATACGAGAAAACCCAAAGATCTGAGAATCCATCCACTTGGATTTTAAGCTATCTCAGTTTGTGAGAAAGCTAGGTCAGATGTGAAGTTTGGACTTTTCTGCATGTTCAAGCTGATCCCTTCTTAGGTCTTTCTGAATCTAGTAAGCTCAAAGAGTTGTTTTTTCTGGCCAATTCACTTCCCCTGGTTGCAGGTTACTGGAGACATCTTTTCTGCTAAAATTTCTTATAAAACAAATCTTAATACCATTTAATATAATCACTAAAATTGAATTTGCTAAATGAGGACACAACAGTGTCCACAAGTCATCTTTGATTTCAGTCATGTCAAAAACATGCAAATGAATGACAAGATGTTTCATATGGGTTCAGAATTAACCAAGTGGGAAAGAGTCTTGTAAGGGGAATTAAGTCAAGAGAGTCCAACCTTAATTTTCCTAAATTCACTTCCCCCTAGGGACAGACATCCACTGGTAGGAGTAAACCTTGTACTGAGCTGGTGTCTGCAGTACTTAGGCGAGGTTAAACATTTATTCTTAAAATCATACTTTAGATGTATCTCAAATTAAAGTCCTACAACATTGTCTCAAATAGCAAAATTTCGTTAATCACCTCAGAATTCAATTTAAAAGTCCAAATTTGGTTTCATTGAGCATATGATAGGGTTAGGCAAAATTCTCACTTTTCTAATATACTTGTTAGAGGTGAAATTAACTGTGAGCCCTTATATTAAAATGTAAAAATTCTCATACATGTCTAAGAAAAAAGGATTTAATGAAGAAATAAGAGGCAGAAAGCATAGGCATTACCAAATGGATTTTATATATCTTGTAGGATTCAATATATGGAAAAAAAGGAAATTTTAAAATGTAATAAAAGACTTAATCATTATAAAAATTATAATTCCACAATTTTCTGAATGATCTCAAACCAAACCTTAAAACTTAACTCATATATCTATTTCTACTGTGTCTGGGAGGAGGAATTAGTTATTCAAAATGCATTACTATAGAATTTTATAATTTATAAGAAGGGATGGGAAAATTTCACAGTTTAGTCTTACCAGGAGCCCCAGGGACAACAATAATTCTTCAGTTAATATTTTTTTATTTAACAGGTTGTGGGTAAGAAAAGAAAAATGTGAAATGTATATATGACATTCATAGGATCATCCCAAAATGTGGCTTATGAGGAAATTTCAGAACAAAGCTTCTTTTCTTTTTCTTTTTTTTGGTTATATAATTAATTTTAATCCTTGATTTTTTTTTCATTTTTATTTAATTAATTTAGAATACTTTTTCATGGTTACATGATTCATGTTCTTTCCCTCCTCTCTTCCCCCCCCACCCTAGCTGATGAGCAATTCCACTGGGTTTTACATGTATTATTGTTCAAAACCTATTTCCATATTATTAATATTTGCAATAGAGTGATCATGTAAAGCCAACATCCCCAGTAATATCCCTATCGAACCATGGGATCAATCATATGTTTTTCTTCTGTGTTTCTATTCCCACAGTTCTTTCTCTGGATGTGGATAGCATTCTTTCTCATAAGTTCCTCAGTATTGTCCTGGTTCATTGCATTAGTGCTAGTAGAGAAGTCTATTACATTCTATTGTGCCACAGTGTATTCAGAGCGAAGCTTTTTGTAGTACTTGAAAGGATTTTAGTTTATATTTAAAGCTTTAATTTGAATTTCTGAAATATATTAGGAAATTGGCTATCAATTAATACCAATTAGAAAAATAATAATTAAATGGGTGAATATCTTGTTCAGTTGAATTTCTAATAGATCTGTTCTTAAATTTCAATTAAAGTAATTAACTTACTTATTCATATTTAATCTTATCTATGTATCATTAGGGCAATTCTGTGCAAGATTCCACAAATCTCCTTTACATTGGGAAGATTGAAACTATTTATTGTGTAAAATTGTGTAAAATTAATATTGAACTATGATCATTTTTATATGAAACCTTCCTGAAACCTTGAGTTTTAAAGGTCAGCTAGCTTCAAAGTAATTTACTTCTAGGCCTCAAGGCCATTGGACTAGCTTTTATTACAAGCAGGGTAGAGACCTGCTTTTTATTTATCTGTAAAAAAGAACTCTCTTGAGTAGGTGAAGTCAGTAAGTTTTAGCAGCCATTTTAAACTACAGTGACTCAGTCACAAGTTGAAGAGAAAAATGACCTGTTGATGTCCTTAAAACCTGCCTCGGGGGCAGCTGGGTGGATTGTGAGTGGATTGAGAGTTAGCCCTAGAGAAGGGAGGTCTTAGGTTCAAATTTGGCTTCAGACACTTCCCAGCTGTGTGACCTGGGGCAAGTCACTTGACCCCCATTGCCTAGCCCTTACCACTCTTCTGCCTTGGAACCAATACACAGTATTGACTCCAAGACGGAAGCTAAGGGTTTTAGTAAAAAAAAACAAAACAAAACAAAAACAACCCTGCCTCTTCCTTTGATGAAGTAATGAGGGAGAAGTTGGGGTATCTAAGTCATCCTCTTTACCAATCAGAGTTATCTTGGGATAACCAGCCTGAGTGATGAAATGACAAGGGATATATTTTGGCATTTTCTAATATAAAGAATTATAGAAGTATAGAACTGAGCAATTAGTTTAGTCCTTATTATAATCTGAATTCCTTATTCTTTAAATTATTACTCATTTGTTAAATAATAAAGTAAATGACAAATATCAAAAGATTTTTCTTGTATGGCTTTAAAGTCCAAGTTCCTTGTTTTAATATTTCTGTGAAGCTTTCTGAATCTCCTTAAAATTTCATCATTATTAAAACAGTCCTCAAAGTTCAAATTCAATCAACATATCAAAGTTCAAAATCAATCCCAATCTTTTAACTTGGGCATATCAAACTTTCCAATGTCTATAAATTTATTAAATTTAGAAATTTCCACTAGAGAAAATAAATATTTCATTATCATGATATCAGTTTCTAATTAATTTCACATCTGTCTTTTTGCCTCTGTCCTTCTCAATGTGGCCATCACAGGGATTTAGAGAAAAAGAGGGACATATATATATTTTTGCCAATATTTAGGAATTTTACTTTTTATAATCCTTCTCCTTTGGTTGATCAGCTCAAGACAGAAGTATAAATTAACACTAATGCCTGAAAGCACTCGCTTACATGAATTGGTACAAAGCCCAGATAGCAAAGATAAGACAGACTTGCACAAAGCCATTGTGCCTGCCATTCATGTCTTCCTTCTCTTTCCCTTTAGTTTCTAAACTCTTACTACTGTCACTGTCCTTGTTATTTCTAGACTCTTCTGTTACCATTACTTTTTTCTGGTCCCTTTTGTCCTTCCTGGTGGGCAACAGGTTTCCAGAGTGACCAGACTTGTCCTGCTTCTCTTTTTGTATATTTTCAACCACTGTTGTACTAGAGAATGGGAGTGGTGTAAATACTTCTTTCTCTGAGATTGGGCTCATAAAGTGGTGGGGGTATGGGACTGCGTCCAAACTTGTTCTTCCTATTTTGTCTATGATCCCTTTAAACAAAATTAAACAATGTTTCACTTCATATTCATTCTTTTTTGTAATAGAAGCAAATGTAAAATTAAATTTAGTCTCTAGTAATAAAAGTATATTTTATGAGGTTTATTAAAGATTATTAGAAATGAAGGATACAAAATAATAAACCACATGCCTAGGGCTGATTAGCCCATTCACAGCCTACTTACTACACGTTGCAATGTCCCAGTAGAGGAAGAGAGCTCTTGGGAGGCAGAGAGCCCATTAAATACTAAATTGTGATCTCGCCCAGGTGGAGACTCAGGTGAGATTATAGGGAATTCTGGGAAGTACCAAGGACTTCTGGGGATTGAAGTCTGGGGTTCAAATCTCCATTTTTACACAAACTAAATCTGTTTCTCTCTTAAACCAATAAGTTTGGGCTTCTTCTAAGATGGGTTTCATTTCTTGATATATGGGAAGGTTTCAGCCCATATGGGACAAGATGTTTCAGTCAAAAATAGAATTACTTTAACAGGAAAACCTAAGTATGAGGACTTTAAAACAAATAAATTATCTATAAAGAAAAAAAAGTGATTTCTTTCTAAATGCAGAAGCTTACCCATGTTAGGAAGTGTCAGGTCTTTCGATAGGGTTGGGGTACAACCTCAGAAGTGCTTTGAGGGGAAGGGTCCAAGGAGCACTCTGGACCAGTTCTGTTGGAAGGGCGACTAGAACCTGGAGTCTAAATCCTCAGATCCATCTGAGATGCCAAAACTGTAAAGAAAAATGCCTGGGGACAAATCTGAGACATTTGGCTTTATTTTGATAGTAACCAAGAATCTGAAGCCAGGTACATTGACAGTAATATGCTGGAGAGTCACACAGAGTCAGCGAATCTGCAGAAATTTTCAATATAGTCTGAGACACTGATCGTCATCATTGACAGATTTTTTTAAAGGCAAAAGAAGAGCTTAGTTGGGTATACCAGGGGGATGATTTATAGGGCTTATTCTTGATATACATAATAGGGACTTATTAATAATGGAAAACAAATCATAAGACCCTTTTGGACAGGACAGGTCACATTGTCCAGGGTGCTTCCTGGGACTTCTTACATTTCTGGGGCTTCTTAAATTCCATTTTCCCAATACAGCAAACTTTCAGAGTATGGCCTTGTCAGGGGAATTTCATAGTTTCAGGAGCTTGATGCTGCTAATGTTGAAAAAGGGAAGTCTCCCTTTAGCAGCCATCTATGAGAAAGGAGAATTAAAACCTATGAACTCTAACTTAATCTAATCTCTATCCTTATTCCTACAAAGATATAGTTTTACTTTAATTTCTCTGCTACTAAATGATTACATCATCATTATTCTTATATTCTATGGTTTACTTTCCTCAGCTATTCAATGACCTAATATCTCAGACTATCTCTTACTATTAAATGAGCTGTTAAATTTAGCAAACTAATCTGATTAATTCTAATAATTCCAAAATAATAAACTTCAAATAATCAGTTATGAGGATCAAATGAGATATATATGAAGTCATATATGAACCCTAAAGTGCAATATGAATGTTAATTATTGCCAACTTGACCTCTCTATGTCTTTTGACAGTCTTGACCAACCCTTTTACATTGTTGTTGTTTTGGGGGATTGTGGGGACCCTGCTTTCTTCTGGTTCTATCTTTCCCAGTTTCCTTTCCTGTATTGTCATCCATGTCCCTCTCTCTGTGCATGATTATAACCAGGATAGTTTGTCTTGGTTCCTCTTTTCTTTTCTCTGTATATTATTTCTATTACAAATATCATCTCTATGCAGACAGTTTCCGTATACAGATATTTGGTTCTCATCTCTCTCTTGAATGCTATTCCTGCATCATTAGTTGCCTGATAGACATTTTTACTTGGCTATATCTAACACAGTGGGTTCAGAACAGAACTATAATTCCTACCAATCCCATCTCCCCTCCTCCTAACTCTATTTCTGTTGAAGGATTCGTATTATTTTTTCAGTTACTTAGGTTTATAATCCAATAATCATCTTCTACTTTTCAATTTTCCTCTCCCTCCACATAAAACCAATGGCCCTCTTGTTGACTTAATCTCCATAACATTTTACTCCTATCCCCTTCTCTGCTCACAGGAACACTACCTTAGTTTGTAATTCAATAACCAATTTTCTGGACTATTGCAGTAGTCTGATTCATTTTTTCCCTCTCCAATCCATCCTCTGCATAGCTGCCAAACTATGTTAAAAGCATAGGTTAGATCAAGTCACTCACCTTCACACAAAGGATCAGTAGCTCCTTGTTTTCTCCTGGATAACATATAAATTCCTGTTCTTTGCCTTTAAGACCTTATAAACCTACCTCTACTCTTCCTTTCCAGACTTTGTTCACATTAGTCCCCCTCCATTATGCTTTCCTGACTCATCAGCTTACTTGCTCTTTCCCATATGTGACAATATCCTATTGCCCATTTGTATATTTTTGACTGGTTTATTCTCTATATCTGTTGTTCCTCTGCCTCTGCCTCCTGGACTCTTCTTGCTTCCTGCAAGGTTTAGCCCAGGTACCAGATTCTACAAGAAGCTTTCTATATTCCTATAGTTGTTAATAACTTTTCAGTAGGGGAAATTTTTTAGCATATAATTATATCTGGATATATTTAATATTTCTAGCTCCTTAATGGAAGGAACTGTCTATATCCTTTTTTGTCTTCTGTGGGTGTAGCTCAATACCTAGGGCCTAGCAGCTGCTTAATAAATGCTTGTTGAATTGACTATTATAGATTTTTTACCACATTTTCCTTCTCTGGCATGAAATTGAGCCTTTACTGGTTTGTAGAACTTGTTTTTGATATTCACCAGACTTCTATTAGGAGGATATTCTTTTTTATGGATAGAAGCAGTAGGATACTGGTAATTGTTTAATATCTGGCTCTCTAGGAAGTATTACATGTTGCATAAACAAATTGAATCTTCATGATTAACATTTCTTCATCACTTTCTCATATCTGAACAATCATCAAAATAATAAATCAAGCACTTGTAAGTAGCTTGCAAATTCAGAGACAGGAAAGGAGAGCTTTAAAATGGATCTTATTTGGGCAATGTCAGAATAATATTCACTGCTGGATTACTGGCAACTGGAAAGAATGAGGGGAAAAGAGTATGTGGAAAATGTTCTCCAACATTTCAGTAATATATGGGTAGATGGTAGGAGTCTTCTTTTCTAACATGGGGACCTAAGTGTTTTGGTCTTAAATACTGACTTAGGTTGTATGATTTCAGAGGTATGTTCATATGTTTCTGTATTTCTATTTAAATCTCTATTGTACCTCATTGTTCAATTCACTTTTGTAAATTCCATTTACCATCTAAATATTTTTAATTTTGCCTTTTACCTTAATCTCATTGCTAGTTTTATCTAATTAAAATGAACAGAAACATTCCTGGGGTTACATAGAAAGCTGTTATTTTATATATTATTATTATCATCATTAAAAATCTATTTTAAAAGATTTATATCTTACAGTGATTTCCAAAGTGTAAATGCTGTTTTTGAAACTATAACCTTCAATTCTCCTCAGCTGGTTTGTGCTGGGTAGAAGAAGCACACCTCTGGGTAGAGTAATCAGATTGATCATCCACTATTCCCTTTGGCAGTAGTCATTTATAATAAGTGATTATATAATTGGCTAGCTGTTCCACAATTTCACCCTTGAATTCTTTCAGAACTCTTGGGTGGTTGCCACTGAATTTCTGTGATTTATTAACATTTAGTTTGTCAAGCAGGTCTAAAACCTCCTATGTCCTTTCTACAATAAGATCTAATGTGTTTCAAAAGAAGACTTAGAAGAATCTCTTTATAATTTTATTAATCAAAAGATAAAATAAGGAACTCATTAATAATTATTTATATTCATATAGTATAAATACAAATTGAATTTTACTAAAAATTGTATTTGCCTCCATATTAGTCTTGTTTTCTGAATTTATTGAGAGGAATGATTTTCTTTGCCACTTTCCATTGAACTTTGTAAAACGTATTTATGCCAATATAAATGTGCCTATGAGTTGTCTAGATATATAGACTCAACTTGAGGGCAACATGGATAGATATTGTCTGTGGAATGACTTGCTTCTGCAGACAAGAGATCCCCGAACAACTCTTGTAACATGACAGACAGCCCTCAAGGAAAACTGTTAGTGTAGGCACTCTCCCCCCCCCCCCCCACTCCCAAGTTTCTGATTAATCAGACTTGAATTATGAAAATTTGTCCCTCTTAAATCTCTCTGGTTTAGAGGCATGACTTTTAAGAATTCAAAATAAAAATGTTTCCCTAATTGCTTTTATGGGGAAAAGTAACTCTAAGCTTTTATTTACAGTCTTGGCCCCTTCCTACCAAAGGTTGGTTATGTAAAATACCATCACAAATAGCGAATAGTGAGTAAATCCATTTATCTAAGCAAACAGCAAACAGAAATTGGAAAAGTTATAAATTAGACTATATCAGAAAATACATAAGAGACTGAGCTTTTAAAAAAATAGTAGAGAGATGAGATCTTCATTTTAATCAGGAGAGAAGCCCAATCCTACCCAAGGCAAGCTCAGTATCAGGGATATACTGAGGAGCCAGCTTTCTCTACATTTCTGCAGTTTCCAGTCTTTCCATGTTTTTTTTTTTCCTTAGAGTATCTGGAACTATGAATGTTTCTCCCCCATATAGCTCTGCACCAATTCTGCCCTTTATGTAGGCTCATAAAACTTGGTATTTCTCCTTGCCCATACAGAAGAGCATCTGCTTCCACATTCAGCACCCAATATAGAACTGCCTCCTCTTCACCCCACAACCTGCTTGGATGGGAGCCAGGATTACAGCTTTAATATGTAATATGGATTTAGCATCTTACTGTTCTTTTTGAATTTTCTTCACATGGATCATAATATCTAAAGGATAAGAAATTCAACTGTTACATGCTAAAAATTGCAAAAGATTATAGGTTAGATACTTTATGTAAACTATTATATGGGGACAGAGAAAGTGAAAAAGGGAAACTTTAAAAAGCCACATCTTAAGAAGAAAACACCATATTTTCTCTGTTAGGCAGAGTGTTTGATCATAGTTTGCCATCTGCCAAAAGCTCTGCTTGGAAACAGTAGACAGCAAAGATTAACTAACACCTGTTGGAAAAAAATATAAAACAAATATAAAAATAACCTTAAATGCTAGGTATTTTAATCAAGAACATAGTAGCAAGTATGTATTTCTTTTTTCTCCTCATAGTCAAACAATAGTAATTTCTGACAGAGGCAAACAAACCATCCATTTTTGTTACCTAAGGAAATAGGCTCCAAATTACAAGATTCCTTCATATTTCTGGGAGTCTATTTTAAGCTATGGTTGAGTTG
The DNA here is from genome assembly GCF_027887165.1 of Monodelphis domestica. Taxonomy (NCBI): domain Eukaryota; kingdom Metazoa; phylum Chordata; class Mammalia; order Didelphimorphia; family Didelphidae; genus Monodelphis; species Monodelphis domestica. Next base: position 172,454,498 of record NC_077229.1, read on the forward strand.
GGAATGCTAGTCAGCTGACTGTCAGCATAACTGAAGTACAAGTTTAACCTTAACCCCAAATGGAACAATTGGAAGCAGATTATTGTCTTGCTGCTTACATGCATAAATGAAAATGAATGAACCCTAACTCAGTTTCATACTTTTCTATAGGTTTCATCTATGCATCAATGCTGTTGCTTCTTAGTTGCAGGTCAAGCTAAATTTCCATGTTCAGCATTGTAGAACTACTTTTAGTCTAGTTTTTCCACAGGAGAGTTCAGGTATTTTAAAAAATTTTGGCATAATCATACAGACACAAAGCAAAACAAAAATCCTATGCTTTTGTTTTAACTGAGAGATGGCTCTTTGTTTATTCCCAAATACAATTCCAAGGCTTCCAAGAATTCTGAGTATATCCAGGTCAAAGTTCATGTTCAGAAAGAAGTCCATTTACAAATGGACTTGTCCAATTGCTGATAAAAGTCCCAGAGTTTCAAAAATGAAGTGGATAAGAAACATAAAACTACTTTCATTCAAGAACACTGAGTTCAAAAGGTCATTTTGAGTTGAGTTTAAAAAACCACAATAAAATTAGTAAAAATATTTCAGAGTTTTAAAAGTGAACTTTCTCTCTGTGTACAATTCAGTGAGCTTTTAAGCTAGCACCAACTTTAAAATATGAGGTGCCAGGACTAAAGAATTAATCTCTTAGTGGCTAACCTATTGGTAATTATCTTTGTACTTAGCCAGGCCTATTGGACATTACTGTCCTTCTATACACACTCTACAGTCTACTTAGCCAAATTGGTCTCCTTGCTGTTTCTCATTACCCATGATTCCATCTCCCACTTTTGTGCCTTGGCACTGGCCATCCCCCATTCCTGGAATACACTCCTCTTAAATTCCAAACCTTAGCTTAGCTTCCTTCAAAGGTCCTACATGGAAAGTCTCTCTTGATTCTCCCAATTGCTAGTGCTATTTCCCTGGAAATTACTACTTACTTGTTGAATCCATAGATTTTCTTTTCTATATCTGCACCTTCCATCTTAAAATCAATGACTAAGTATTGGTTCCAAGGTAGAAGAGGAGTAAGGGCTAGGCAATGGGTAGTTAAATGATTTTGCCGAGTCACACAGTTAGGAAGTGTCTGAAGCTAGATTTGGACCCAGGACCTCCTGTTTCTAGGCCTGGCTCTCCATCCACTGAACAACCTGGCTGTCCTTTAGCCTATAGATTTTCAAAGAAAGGAGTTCTAAATTAAGTGGTTTAAACGAGTAAAGACAATAAAATATGGTTTGCAAATGGAAGCTCCACACTATATATGTGAAGAGCTATGGCTGGATAGATAGTTATTCTGAAAAGTCATATGGAAGTATTCTAAATCTAGAAAATAATTGTTTTGGATTTGTTCTAATATTTAAAAACCTAAGCGGGTTGGATAAAATGTTATTGGCTCTAGAAAGGTTTCATCTTATTCAATGTCTAGAATTCTTACTTAGTTCTAGAAAATTTCTAGGGTATTCTATGTCTTTTGTGTCATTTCTGAAATATTAGATTAAGAAACAATATGTTTTCTAGAAACTAGGCTATTCATATACAACTTAAAGACTTTTCAAATTTCATGTTCACTAGCCCCATCTTCATATAACTGAAAAATAAATAATATTTATGTAGCACTTTAAATTCTGCAATGTGTTTCACAAATATCATTTCACTTGATGCTCTCAATGAAACAATTTTGGAAGATAATTGTTATATCCAATTTTACTGATGAGGAAACTGAGGCAGAGGGTGGTTAAGTGACTTCCCCAGGGTTATCCAGCTGGTATCATGGTCTGGATTTGAACTCTGGTCTTCTTGACACCAGGTCCAGTATTTTATCCACTGCCCCACCTAGCTGTGCAAATAACATAGGTTATAACATAAAATAGTTATAGGTTGCACAAGTAGAAAGTTTAAAACCACTAAGTTAAAGGAGAAAGTGATTGCCAGGAAACAAATTATGTATTGTATATGCTTATTAAATAAGTTCTTAATCAACACAGAAGAGCAAGATTGGAAATGGAGTAGAAGAAATCGATTACATATGGATTTGGGTTAATTTTCTTTTGGCTGAGCCTATTTAATTCATAATTTCTTTATATTCAACCTTATACCAAATCTATTTAAATATATGTACTTCATACCCAACACAGATCAGGAAGCTTAGTTCCATAAGAGGGATTATGCTGCTGTGGATAGATAGCCAAGGAAGATTTGAATTCAAGTCATTCAGCTTCTGACTATGGGGCAATGCATGGATGTAAGACTAGAAATTGAAGAGAAAAGGTCCAAACCCACACCAGAGGTCCCTATACCAATGAAATCACAGGTGTGGTCTCCTTATTGTAACACAAATCCGGAATCTTCCTTACATTTCCCAAGGTAACTGTAACCTGGTAACATGAATAATAGCTATACGTTGAGAATTTGATGTTAAACATTGTTTGTACATAGAATCATAGAACATATACAAGGAACCAGAAGGGTCAAATTAAAGTTGACGTTGGGAACTCATGAGTTTGAAGTTCCTTATTTTAGTGCTAGGCACTGACATTCTCCCAAAACTACATTAATGATTCTTTAAAAAGTAGAAAAAACCCTGATGCTTGCTAGACTGTTGTCATAGAACCACAGGACCCAGAGCCTCTGGGACCCAAGAGATTAACTAGCCTAAATCGCCCCATTTTGCGCATGGAGAAACTGAAGCCTTGAGAGTTAAAGTTTGCCCAAGTACATGCAGGCAGTAAATGGCAGAACTATTTGGACTCAAATTAGGTGTTCTTTCTACACCACCACCATCCTATTGGAAAGTACAAGAGAGTAAAATCAAGAATTTCCAGTTACTGTTTCCACACCAGCCATCTTCCCGCACACAAAGGGCCTCTGGCTCCACCAATGAAATCCCCTAATAATAACTCCATAGCAGCGCTTATTACAGCGTCTGGTATACTGTAGGCACTTAATAAATGCTATTGGACTGACCACATCTATTATCTCATTTGATTCTCACAGTAATCCTGCCAGATAGGTACTAGTATTGTTTCCATCTTATAGATGGGGAAACTGGGGCTGAGTTTTTAAGAAGTGACTTTCCCAAAGTCACGTCGTATCCATTTTCCTCATGGGGAAACTGAGGCCGTGTCATTTCTTTTTACGGGACTGGCTCAGGGTCATACAGTTCGTCAGTATCTCGGCCAATATTTGAACTCTTTCAGACTCCCGGCCCAGTGCTCTGTCCCCGACGTTTCCCTCCCGCTTCTCCCTGGAGGGAGTGCGGTGCCTGTGTATGGGGGGTTTGGGGGGGAGCCTTCGTAGTGGGGGGGGGGAGTGCGCCACCTTGGGGGAGCGCCTTTGTGGGCGGGGAGCGTGGGGCCCGGCACGTGTGGCTCTCCACGGGTTTTCCGGCCCGGCAGAAGCAGCTTAGGGGAGCTCCTCGTGATGCCTCGGGCAGTTCCAGACCCGGGAGCTCCGCATTCCTTGTTCTCTCCCTTGCCCCCCAGCTGAGGATAGGCGCCCCCTGGGCCTGGTCAGGCCGGCCTGGGCGGCGGCAGCAATCCGCGGCGTCCCGGGCCCCGGAGGGGGCGGCCCCGGGGGCGGGGCCGGGGGAGGGGCAGGACGCGAGAGCCGCCGGCGGGGCAGCAGGAGGCGGAGGATCCGCTTGGGAGTGACGGCAAAGTTGGTCCGAGTTTCTCGGAGTTTCCCCGCAGAGGTTCCCCGTTGCCCGGGACGGTCGGTGGCTCGGCCTCCCGTCTCCCTCTCTTGCGCCCCGGGCCATGGAGCAGCCGCCGGCGCCCAAGAGGTGAGGAGCCGCGCGTGCGCGCCCATTGCCGGGCCGGGAGGCGCGGGCTGGGGCCGAGGCGCCAGCCTGGGGACTGGGGCCGGCGCGGGGGAGGACCGGGGGCGACTAGGCCCAGCCCGTCGAGCTTGGCTAGAGCTGTGTCAGTTCCGGGGTGTGTGTGTGTGGTGGGGGGCGGTGGTCCCGGGGGCCGCTTAGGACCTGGAGGCGGGATTTGTGTGTGACTCAGTTTACCGTCTGAAACCCGCTCTGCTTCCTCGTAAGCTGCATCTCCCCCTACCCCTTCTCCAAAGCACGGGGTGGGTGCACACACAGCCTGTGGGCTTCCAAATCCCGAGTTTGGGAAGCAGCAACTGCAGCAGCAGCAGCAGTAGCAAGAACTTATGTAGGGCCGATGGCCCTGGCTATTTGAAAAGTCTTGGTCAGCCTCACTCCCTTCACCCCCTCGGTAGTAAAGTGACGCTTAAACTGGATTGTTAGTACCCAGTTTAAGGAATTAAATATTAATAGACCCAGACCTCCTAAAACCCTTCTGTGGAAATGCTTCATTGACAGGTGTTCTCGATGAACTCTTGGCACTTCTGACTCTTGGACAGAAAGTCCAAAATTAGAATCAAGACTTAAAAAAAAATCTATCTCTAGGTTTTTTTTTTTTTTGAGTGGGGGGCACGTCAAGCCATTTTGCCTTACTACTGCCTTTTATTTATGGTCAGCACTTGGTGTATACTCTGGTATTCGTATTACAAATATAGCAATGTGTATTGTAGGTGGTTTTGAATGGGTATATAATTAAAGCAGATCCACTCATTATAAGCTTCTATTTCAAGGGAGATTGAAGAAATTTGCTACTTGGTGTTGGATAAAACTTGTTACCAGGGTCTTAATTTTGAGAACAAAAAAAGATTTCAAGATCAAAGAGTTCATTTTTGTATATACTTAGAGATTTTTGAGATAAAAAGGTGTTTTTATTCAAGAGCATGGACTAATTAAAATGGTTGGAGTTTTGGGAGCTGTTATGACTTGTATTCATTAGACATGTGAGTCTGAAGGCCTGGAAACCATCTGTTCAGGTTAAAAAAAAAGTGGTCCCCAAAAGGGATTACCTATCAATTCCCTTGAAACAGAAAGCCATTAGATAGGTTTCCTTCTAGTTTTTTGAAAAGCACAAACTTTCTAGTACTATTGCATGCAGTGGGGAACGAATTTTAGCATTAACTGGAGAAAGCTGAAGTTATATTTTTTTCTCTTTTAGAATAAAGAATAAGACAGCACTGCTGAAATAATCTGATTAGCTCATCCAGAAACAATGAATTGGAGAAAAGCTTTTCTAATTCTGTGTTCCCTTTCTTAAATAAAGGCTATTATCCCAGATAAAAGGAGAAAAGTTATCAGAGGTGCATGGTTGTTAATAAGTAGGGAGAAAGATGAAGCCCCTGTCCATTGGCTTTATTGGCTAAATTATAGAAATAGCCTTAGTAGAAAACTCTTTATACTGGGGAAAGGGATTCTGAGGCGGGTGAGAGGGTATAAAGGAGATATTTTTTTATGATGGTTTGTACTTTTCACAGTGGTCTTTATATTTGAATGCAGTCTTTTTTCACTTTGAGACAAATTGGTCTGGAAGGACTTCTTTAGGAAAAAAATGATAATAAATATTGCATGTTTTCCCCATCATTGTATACTTCTTTAAAGCTCACATTAATTATTTCATTTGGTTGTCATTTAAGTCTTTTAAGGAAAGGAAGATAAATGGTATAATTTCCATTTGACATATTAAGAAACTGAGGATCAGAGAGACTGTAATTTGCTAGGCCTATGTAGCTAATTAGTGGTAGAGGTGAGATTAGAACCTATGTCTTCAGACTTAATTTAAAATTTCTTTTAGTTTTGACAACACTGTCTGGATATAGTGCAGGAAATTCCTGCACTATAACCCATAGTTATATACAAAAACCCATAGTGCATCTATGGGTTGGGCAGAATGACCTCTTAGGTCCCTTTCCAATTCTTATATTTCATGATGGCAGGTGTATAGGGGCAGACTGTAACTAATAAAGAAACAAATGTACATTCTCTCACATAAATTGGAACAGAAAGAAACAAATGTTTAGAATGAAAGGCAAGTGAAGATGAAAGAAGTCAGAGAAATGATTAGAGCAAGAATATAGTTGATTTAAAGTTGATTTTAGAAGAACAAAATAACTATGAATATTTTGAAGGTAAGTTCTAAGGCAACCAAACGTGGGGCTGCTAGGAGACTCAGTGGATTGAGAGCCAGGCCTAGAGACAGGAGGTCCTAGGTTCAAATGTGACCTCAGAACTAGCTGTGTGACTCTGGGCAAGTCACTTAACTCCTATTGCCTAGCCCTTCCTGATCTTCTGCCTTAGAACAAATACTTAGTATTGATTCTAAGATGGAAAGTAAGGGTTTAAAAAAGTAATTAAAAAAAATTGACTCTAAGTATCAGTGAATGTGAAGGAATGAAAATATTGTGAAAAAAGTATTGGTCTAAAGATTAAGTGAAAGACAGAGCTCATTCCCTCTGAATCAAAAATCTTCATCACCTGGCATTCAACATTTTGGGGATAAACTCTGAATTTAACTAATCTGTCTAAAAAGGCCTATACAGTGATCCCTCACCTCTTGAGGGAGTTATGTTCCAGAGACCCCGCCATAGGTGAAAATCCATGAAGTAGTGGCATTATATTTATTTTATTATTTGTGTGTATTTTAAAACTTTATAAAACCTTCTCACTTTCCTATACATTTTTCCACACTCTTATTAATCCACAGTCACTGAGTCAATTAGCTCTAAGGATACAGAACACAGAGTTGTAGTTGGTTGCCTTTCATTCTACCAGCCATGTAACTCTATGATATAGAATTAGATATATATTTTCAAAAAACCTGTCATACAGTGAAGCTGTTATAAGTGAACAATGATATAGCGAGGGATGACTGTATTTCTGAAACTTTTTCAGCTTGGTAAGAACTTTCTAAAGTTTACTTTGCACTGATGTAACCTTAGAGAACCCAGTGTCACTTTCATTCCAGAATATGAAGTACCTGAATAAGACTTTAGTTTCTCCCAATGTTGTTTTTGAATGATGGTGATTTTGGGGAGTAAATTAAAGAGGATGCTGAAGAGATAGTATGGTGGACAGAGATGGAGTCTTCATGTTGAATGTGACAAGGCATATATGGGATTTCAGGTTAGGATGAATAAAATTATATAGAAAGAGGTCAAGATGTAGAGCTGGAAGGGAACTTTAAAAGTCATCTAGTCTGATATCTTCATTTTACTGAGATTGAGTGACAGTAAAGAAATCAGAATCTGTTGTTTTTTGTGGACTCTAATAGACAACAGAAGTGACCATTATCAGCTGTCTCGTGTTATCACTAACTTAAAGTACCTGGGATTGCCATCTTCTGAGACTGGACAGTACATGTTTGACAAGCACACCCCAAGACAGTAATGGCAAACTTATGGCATGGGTGCCAAAGATAGAATGCAGAGCACTCTCTGAGGGCATGGGGCCACCCTCCTCAACCCCACCCCCACCCCACCCCCAGAGTTTGTCAATAGAAAGGCAGAGAGACTCTGGGTGGAGCTACTCCCTTCCCCCTCTCCACCATGTCTGATGACATTTTTTCACATCACCTGCCCCTCTGCCCAGCAGCCCAATGGGGGTGCTTTCTCCCTCCCCTATGTGTGATAAGGGGTTGGGGCTGGGCATACACAGCTTATGGTCTGGGGAGTAGGGCCTGGCACTTCATCTTTAAAAGGTTCTCCATCACTGCCCTAAGACAAAGCTGCAGAATCTCACATTGAGACCTTAAGGCACTGGATCCTTAGGCAAAGATCATGTACAATGTCCATAAAACTCTTCCTCAATACTAAGAATAAATTATTTGGCATTTAAAAAAAAGGAAACTGAGGCCCATAAATGAAAGCTAAACATAGATAGTATTTGAAATCTTGGGAAAACTATTAAAAAGTTGTAAAGTAAGCAAGTTCATAGAATTAGGAACAGAAAGTCCAAAACTGTTGGCAAAGGAGAGTGATGATGATGGATTTTACTAGGTAGGTTTTGAAATTTTTTGTTTTTCAATGTTTATGATATCTTTGATACATTTGACATTGTTGTTCACTTCATTGAAATTCTTGTCTCTCTTGGATTTATTTTAGTTTCTGTGGTTTCTGGTTCTTCTACCTTAATACTGCTTTTCCAGATCCTTTGAATTCTCTTCTTACAGATTCCCAATAGTGCTCTAATTTGACCCAGGCTCTCTATTTTTTGGGACATTCCTTTTGCACTCATCTCATCATACACAGTAAATGATTTATTAATGATTTCCAAATCTATGTCTAATTTCATTCTCTTCTTTTGGTATTTCCTGGACCTGTGTATTTTGATTTTTTAAAATTCTCTTATGACCAAATCATCACCAAGTCTTGTCATTTCTTCTTAAAAATCTACCGAGCACAAAATGTGTAAGAGGGGAAATTATGAGACTAGCCATAACTTAATAATTTTATTAATAAAAATAGTAGGGGAAAAAGATGAAAAAATAAGAGAGATATATAGTTTACTTCCCTTTTTGCTCTATTTAGCTTGCTATTCTGTGGCTGCCAATAGGGCACCTAGCCACATGGACAGGGAAGCCCTGCCAACAACCAAATCAGAAGAGAAGAGAGGGAAATCTACTCTTGCCTCAGTTTATCTAACTTTTTCTCTGCCCACTAACTCTCACCCGTCATGTCTCAGGAGCCAATTGTGGCTTTCTATTTTTTCTGGGCTACCCAGGGTGGGCAGTCCAGGAGGCAGTGCAGGGAACATTGCTCTTCCCCCTGTCTTATGATTACTTGTCTCTATTGTGGCCTTTTTCTGTAACTGGAGATTAGGTCACCTGTGACCCAGAAAAAGGGGGGAGGGTAAATTTCCTTCGCACAGGTGGCAGTATTTTTTTTCCTTCAAGGAATTGAAATTTATTTTTTCCTTTCCATCTTGGCCATCCTAATCCAGTCCTAATGATCTGTAACTAGATTACTGCAGTAGCTTTCCTTACACGTATACCAAACTTAGAGTTAGAAAACAGGTTGCATCCCAGGTTATAGCTCTTGTCAGTAATGTGAAGTTGGGCAATTCTTTTCCATTCTCTTGATCACAATTTTCTTATCTTTAAGATAGAATGAGTCAGATTAGATGATCATTAAAGGCCTTTCTAGTTCTAACATTCTATAATGCTATTCATTTACATTTTTTTTTTAAATTTAGAATATTTTTCCATGGTTATATGATGCATGGACCCTCCCCCCCCATGAGTTCTCCCCCTCCCAAAGCTGACAAGCAGTTCCACTGAGTTATATATATATATCATTGTTCAAAACCTATTTCCATGTTATTCATATTTGTAGTAGAGTGATCTTTTAACGTCAAAACCCTAATCACATCCCTATTGCACTATATGGTTGAGCATATATTTTCCTAATGCATTTCTGGTTCCACAGTTCTTTCTCTGGATGTGGATAGTGTTTTCTCCTAAATTCCTCTGGATTGTCCTGGGTCATTGAATTGTTGCCAGTAGAAAAGCCCATTACATTTGATATTGCCATACTATCTCTGTGAATAATGTTTTCCTGGTTCTGCTTCTTTTGCTCTGCATCAATTCCTGGAGGTCTTTCCAGTTCACATGGAATTCCTTCATTTCTTTATTCCCTTCAGCACAATAGCATTCCATCACTAACATAAACCATAATTTATTCAACCATTCCCCAATTGATGAACACTCCCTTATTTTCCAATTTTTTGCTACCACAAAAAGTGTGGCTATGAATATTTTTGTACAAGTCTTTTTCCTTATCTCTTTGGGTTACAAACCCTACAGTGCTATGGCTGGATCAAAGGGCAAGCACTCTTTTAAAGCCATTTGTGATACTATTCACTTCTAATACAATTCAATTAAATAAACATTAATCAAATGCCTACTACTTGTTATGCACTGGGGATACAAAGACAAAAGTCAAACTATTTTGCCTTTAAGGAGCTTGCATTTTATTGGAGGTGTGAAGATTGGATTTAGCTATCTGCTGATTGTAACAATGAAGATATTTAGCTCTTCCTTTATTGTGAAGATTAAATTGTAATCCCCTGATTGTAACAATGAAGGTACTTAGCTCTTCTTTTACTGAGAAGATTGAATTGTAATCCACAATCTATTTTTAGATTTTAATCTACAAAAAAGGTGGTAACTCAGTATTTTAAGTAGATCTACCCATTTTAACTCCAAAAAAGTGTTAAGTAACTACAAAAGATGAACTAACCAAAAAAGGTGTTAAGTAACCCAAAGGGTATAATCTAACCAAAGAAGGTGTGAACTAAAGAGGGAGTAGTCCTGGAGAGGAGGGTCTGCTGGGTTTGTGAAATTTAGGGGAGGTGACACAAGAGAAAAAGATCTTTCAAAGAGGACCAGAGGCCAGAAGAAGAGATATTCAATTCAAAATTTGAGTTGGATGGAGGATTTTCTGACTCAGGAGTTGAACTAGAGGAACTTGGACCCCTGGAGGAACTTGTGCAGGAGACCTCAGACTGCTTTTCCATTTTAGATGATCACCGTTGGTGAGTGAAAGGCTGACTTAGTGACCCTGCCTTTTCTCTGAGGTGTAAACATCCAAGAAAGGCCCATTGTCTTGAGACTCTTCTACTTGGCTCAAAGGAAGCCAAAGTTTCTTCCCTCTCTTATTCCTTAATATCTACACAGATGGATGATCCTCGACAACATGCCTTGCTTTCTGGAGCTGATAAGAAAACAGTTAAAAGTCCTCAAAGACCAAGTAAAACAAAAGAAGTCAAACATCCATTTGCTCTTTATGGCTGGGAGGAAAAACAGACAGATACTGGGAGCCAGAAAACACATAATGTATGTGCTTCTGCTTCAGAACAACAGATTCATGAGTCAATATTATGAGCCAAGAATAGAAGACAAGTCGAAAAAAGAAAACTGGTCAGTCAGAGACAAAGAGCCTATTCTATAGATGTGCAGAAACCCAGAAGGAGCAAGTCTTCCACTTCAGATAGTCCATGGATGATAGAGTACATGTAGATGAGATTCCATCTCTGTTTATGGACAGACTTATTGATGTGGGGAACATATATACATATATATATACATATATATGTAGACTTTGATCTATCCAGAGAAAAAGACATTAAACAAATACGTAGACAGTTTGTTAAGAATTGTTGTTCAGTGGTAAAAGACTACTTTAAAACTAGCGGCCCGAACTGGGACTCTATGGACCTTGAAGAATTGCGAAGAGTAACAGTCTACGTTTTAAAGGGCCATACAAAAAGATGTGAAGAAAACAGTAAATCAGTGGAAGACTTACAGAAAGAAATTGAAATGTTGAAAGAAAACTGAAAAATCATGAAGAGACCATAACCCCTTTACAGGAATCCACAGATAAATCAATAACATGCCTTTACTGTGGAAAAAGAGGCCATGTAATGAGTCTGTAAGAACTGGCTATGGGAAAAAAGAAATAATAACAACTTTAGAAATAATAACTATAGAAATGACTATGATAATGATCATAGAAATCACAACATTAGAAGTGATAGAAATAATTATAATGACTATAGGATTCAAAATTTTAGAAATCAAAATTATAGAAATAGAAATTGGGAAAATGAAAGTTCAAACTGAGACAAAAGAACATACACAACAAACAACCAAACAATATATAAAAAATGGAGCTTGCCCACGCTATACCCAGGGTGAAAATCCCCATCAGCATGGAGAATCCTAAAAAACTGCCCAAGCATGATGGTGTGATGGGGGGAAAGGGCCTTGGAATCAAAGAATGAAAACCTTTGATTTTCCAGACCCTGATATTTTAATGCCAATTATCCCTGCACCCCCCCCCCCACATAGTAAGGAACCTTATGTTACCTTAAAAGTGGGGAATTCATACTACAATTGTCTTGTGGACACTGGAGCTTATAGGTTGGTCTTGGTAAGCAAACCAGATGCAAAATGTGACTCTATTGGCTCTATAAATGCAGTAGGTGTATCAGAAACACCTCAAAAAGTCCCAAAACTTTCTCCTCACATGGTATGCGGGGGACCCCTAACCATTGAACACTCTTTTCTTTTAATGCCTGGATACCCCACAAACTTGCTGGGGAGGGATTTACTATGCAAATTACAGGCCACAATAATTTGTGCTCCAGACAGCTCTTTATTATTGGAAGTACCTGAGGAATATTTAAATTTACTCACTCTACTTCTCTCAGAGAGCCAGGAGGTAAAAGAGCCTCCCACCTTTACAGTACCTGCAGATATGTTGGAGTCTGTTTGGGCCACGTCTTCTTCTGATGTAGGCTTACTTAAATCTGCTATCCCTGTCCAAATTAAAACTAAATTTAGTCCACTTCCTTCCATTCCTCAGTACCCCCTCTCAAAAGAGGCAATTGAGGGTATTATTGCAGTAATAACTCATTAATTGACCAGGGAATCACAATTCCCTGTAAATCTGAATACAATATACCCATCCTGTCTGTTAAAAAACCAAAATTGGGGCTCAATAGCAAGCACCTCTATAGATTTGTACAAGACCTGAGAGCAGTGAACAATCATGTTATAAAGAGACTCCCTGTAGTTTCTAATGTAAATACTATTATTTCTTCCATTCCTAGCACAGCTACATACTTTACAGTAGTAGACTTGTGCTCTGCTTTCTTTTCCATACCTGTACATAAAAATTCCAGGCATATTTTTGCCTTCACATGGAAGGGCTCTCAGGGAACTTGGACTCATCTGCCTCAAGGTTACATGGTAAGTCCAGGACTTTTTGCATTAATTTTAAGTCAAGGTACTGACAGCAAATTAATAAACTATGTAGATCATCTACTCTTGGCTTCAACAAATGCTGAAGCATGCCAAGAGGATAGTAAGCACCTCCTCTTAGAACTACATAAAATAGGACACAAGATTTCAAAGGAAAAGATTCAGTGGTGTATCCCAAAAGCAGAATACTTGGGATTTATTCTAACTGCTGGTGCCCACGCAATTTCTCCTAAGCGCATAGAAAACATCCAAAAATTAAGTGCTCTTACCATTAAAAAACAATTAAGGGAGATTCTTCAAGCAATAGGATTTTGTCAGCAGTGGATCCCTTTTTATGGGGAAATCACTAAGCCCTTTGTATCACTTACAAAAAACTCAGTTCCGTGAACCACTTAAATTAGAAAAGAAACACCTAACAGCTCTTTCAAATTTAAAACAGGCAATCTTGTCTGCCCCTGTTTTAGGCATCCCAAATTATGATAAACCATTTACCCTATATATATATGAACAAAAAGGGGTAGCTTCAGGTTGAGCTTAACTCAACTTTTGGGACCTGCTCAACACTCAGCCTATTATTCAGCCAAGCTAGATCCAGTAGCTGCCAGAGCATGACCATGCCTTAGAGGAGTAGCTGCCATGGCTTTAATAGTAACTAAATCAGGCAATCTGGTATTGGGATGTCCTCTGACCATAATGCACCCACATGAAGTTGAGGCAATGTTATTAAGACATAAGACACAAGCATTTACTGACCAAAGGATTACTAGGTATGAAATAACACTACTAAACAATGAACATATCACACTAAAATGCACTTAATCCTGCAACCTTACTTCCTGATTTGCCAACTTCTGGAGAACCTTTACACGATTGTCCATCTTTAGTGTTTATTATTGATAAACCTTGTAATGATTTATTGGACACCTCATTGGATAATTCGGATTTAATATTATATACAGATGGTTCTTCATTTATGAGAGATGGCAAGCACTATACAGGAGCTGCAGTAGTTAATGAATTTGAAACTCTGTGGTCAGCTTCCTTACTCTCAAATGTAAGCTCACAAGGTGCAGAAATCACTGCATTGAAACATGCCTGTATCATTGTAAAGGATAAAAGAGCCACAATCTATATAGACTCCCACTATGCCTATGGCATATGTTATGCTGTTGGGATACTATTGCTCCAGAAAGGATTTTTAACCTCAGCTGGAAAATCTATAGCTAATGCAGAAATTATTAATTAAGCTCTTTTTGCTCTTCAGCTGCCCGAAGCCATAGCTGTAGTTCATTGCTCTGCACATACTGGTGGCAATGACCCTGTCTATAGGGGAAATGGCCAAGCAGATTCCATTGCAAAACTAGCGGCTATAGAAGTGCCTGAATTAATTTTTACATTAACAATCACTGATGACTTAAATTTATCACTTTTCTATAATGAAAAGGAAGTGGAAAAATGGAAACAAAAATTTAAAGCAAAATAGATTAATGGAGTCATCTGACGGAAAACCCTTGCTCCCTAGAAGTTTTTATCAACAAATTTTCCAATCTATTTGTATAAATAGTCATTTCGGTACCCAGGGCAATTGTGGACTTTGTTAAAAGTATGGATAGCCCCTGGTATAACTACTATAGCCTCTAAAGTATATATAGCCTGCCCTACCTGCCAGGCCTTTAATCAACATGCCTTTCATGGCAAAGCCTTTGGTGGACATCCTCTTGCTTACACACCATTTGAACATTTTAAAATTGATTTTATCTCTATGCTGAAAGCTGGAACAGTATAAATTTTGTCTAGTCATAGTTGATCAGCTGACCAGGTGGACTGAATCATTCCCTACTGCTTGGGCCACATATTCTTTTGTTGCCAGTACTTTTAAAAGAAATTATTCCCCATTTTGACCTATTAACATGTATTGACTTGGATAGAGGAACTCATTTTACCGATTCAGTCTTATCACAAAATTATTCATGTTTGAGGATAACTCCTAAATTTTATACACCATATTATCCCCAGAGCTCCAGCCAAGTTGAACGAATGAATAAAGAACTTAAAACTATGATTTAAAAATTTTGCATGGAGGCTCATTTAAAATCTTCAGCCTGAAATTCTACCTCTGGCCCTATTTTATCTCAGAAGCAAACCCAGAAGCGATTTACACATTTCACTATTTGAGATGCTATTTGGACATCCACCTATTCAGGCATAACCATTTACCTCTGCCTATACCTCACTGTTAGGAGGGGATACAACCATTGCTACATATATCAGAAAATTACAAACTGAATTGTGAGAACTCTATGACTCTGGTGCTGTTGTTCAAGCAGGCCCCATAGACTTCTCACTTCATGATTTAAATCCTGGTGATAGTGTGTATATAAAGAATTTCAAATGTACTGGATTGACTGAACCTGCTTATGATGGACCACTTCAAGTCTTATTAACTACACCAACCTCTATTAAAATTGGGGAAAGGGACACATGGATTCATTGTAGCCATGTAAAATGAATACTTCTGTTGATAATAAATAATTGACTATATTGATTATATTTAACTATTGATTATGATAAGACTTCTCTATTGATGGATCTGTACTGTTTTGTTGCACTTTATTTGTGCCATACAGTATTTGCTTTTTTCTCTCATTTTTTGCATTTGAAGCACATGTAATTGTATTGAAAAGATTTTCTTTTAAGTATTTTTGATTTTTTGCAATAAGCTAAGATATCCATTCACTTAGCAGAAAAATACATAACCAAAAGCTTTAGAATCTGGAAACCTGTCACTTATTGATAAATGTTATGGGACTATGATTTATGATTGTGTCTGATTCTAGGGATCAAAAAAGGAGCACAGACTTATCTACATAATGCCATAGAAGTGCAGATTTAACCTGAAAAGTGCCAAAAGAGCACACAGCTCAAAAAGAAACCAATCCATGTGGGATTGATGAACTTCTACGCCTATATGAAAGGACTTGAACTTGAAGTTGAGGTGCTTGAGATATGTTAAGATGCAGGACTCCTTGAACTACACTCTTTGTAAAATACTTTCTATGAAAGTACCTAACAATTGGCTAGTCTGGCTCCCCTATCCCTGAGAAATGATGAAATATCAGACCAGGAAATGACACTTCCCTTTTTACACAAAAATCTAGTCCATAGAGTGTCAGAATGCCAAAGGGTCTGTGGCACAAAAAACATTAGAATCCTTGGACTAGATAATTTTTAAGGTCCTTTTAGTTTAATCTGTACTCCTAAACTAGTATTTTTTGAGATGATCACTATGACTCAAAAAAACGTTAGAATCCTTGGATTAGATAATCTTAAATGCCTTTTTAGTTCTAATCTGTGCTCCTAAACTAATATTCTTTGAGATGATCTTTATGTTATGAAATTTCAGCATTTGTGTTCTTTGGAAGTCATCATCTGAAAAGAAATGAATTGACAAGATAACAGCCAGGAAGTTAGGGAGTAGAATTGGGGATATTTTGATGTCCACAAATAATTTATATTGTTAATTTGACACCTAAAATAATTTATAATAGTAAATATTGTTAGAAAGTATTTTGCTCTGTCTCCCTTTTCATTTGTCAGGGAAGGCATACTTGCTTTCATTTGCAAAATTCTATTTGGGAAGCTTGGGTTCTGTGCTGTAGTAGTGCTTGTTGTTTATTTTGTACTTCATCTTGGGGAAGGGAGTAGGTGAGAAAGGAGAATAGACATCATTCTCTGCCTATTTTCTTACTGTAAAGGGGAGTGAAGAGTAATTACTGATTTACAGTGCTGTGTGTTTTAAAATATACTTTATTTGTGCCTTCCAAGTAAATTTTACAAATTTGTCTTTTGGGCCTCTGGTATGAAGGTTCTCAGGTAATAATCTTTAAATAGTCTTCCAGTCTTGAGGGAGGTCAAGTGACATTGGGTTATAGTTTCCAAATGTAAGATGAATTTGCCTAGTGGAGAAGGCTCATAGGTATGCAGAAGCTAAAATGATTTGGGGGCTTATTTTCCATCTTATTCAGCAGCAGGTTGGTAGGGGGTGGTAGGCAAAGGAAGATGAAGGCAAGATGAACCAGTTTACACATCTGCAGGAAATGGTTTCAGAAGTTGTCGGTGGAGTTATGTAGACAGATGCTTTATTATTTTCAATCTTTATAAATGGAGAAATCAACAAAGTCCTTGAGTTTGTGTGACTTCATAGAGAACACAATACAAAGAAGGGTAACTACTTCAAAGTTCTGAACTTCTTATAGTAACTTTATTTTTCCTTTTAATAAACTTTCCCTGTTTCCTATCTCATGCTCCTCTCTCACAGTCTATTTCCAGGTTTGGGCCAGAATTTGAGCATGGATAAGTATGAATTAGGTAATAGAAATCAGTTAAGCATTCAGTGGAATGGCTTTTGTTTCCATTCTCTTAGGAAACTATTCTGGGTGTCCTTTGACCTACAAGTGTATTGCCATTCTCTTCCTTCACTTTAAATTTCTTAACTGGTCTAGTTTCTGCTTTCCATAAACCAGAAAGATATAAGAAAGGAAAGAATCTGGGATAGATAACACTACTAGAGACAAGTTTTTGAGTTATCAGATTTCAGGGTTTTTTTTCTCCTAAGTTTTTACTTCCAGCCTGACCTGTCTTACATACTTAAAAACAACTGATTTAAGAGATCAATTTCTCAACACTAAAATAATTCTATTTTCTAAAATAAAGAAACAAAAAGTTTCTTTATAGTACTTATTCCAGATGACCATAGAGTGATGAGTTAAATTTATTTTAGAATGCACTCAGATGTATTTTGGATGAAATATTGTAATAGTTTTCTTAAAAAGTTCTTTTTTCAAAAAGTGAGTGCTATAAATATCTGGGCTTTAGTATAGATTGCAGTATCTATTTTCTTTGTAAATTTTTAATAGTTAAAAAAAAGGAAACATAATCATTTCATATTTTATTTGGTCCAAAGGAGAAGAAATTGGGAAAAAATAATGAAAGATTTTAAGTATGAGGAAAGATGAGGAAAATCCCAGTTTCCTTTCTGTGAAGGCATTTTGCCAGGAACTTACAATCTTAGTGAATTTCTGGGCAAAAGGCCCACCCTTAAAAAAAAAAAAGGGTTATGACAGAATGGAAAAGTCAAAACTTTCATTATTTCTGAAAGAGCCCTTATCTGCAGCACAAGTGTTTGTTTTCTTAGATGGGTTCTCTACATATTACTGTACTAATAATTAAATGGATCCATCAGATTTTGAAGTTAACTCATAATAGTAAATGAAGGATAAGGTCGTCAAGTTATTTCTCTTTTACCACTTAAGCTTTGACAGGGGCTAAAAATAGCAGAAGGACAAAGAAAGTAATACAAGATGTGGTTCAAGGAGACAATTTGCTAAAAGGATTGGATAAAGAGTGGGTTTAAAGACATTTATCCATTTTCTTTTATCTTGCACTATTCAGAATAAAAATTTCCTTTTCTTTTTCCAAGTTTTTAATCACTAGGGTGAATGAGTTAGGTAATTAATTTTGTTCTTTTATTTATTAATTTATTCACCAATAATCTGTTGTATAGGGGGCAGAAAGGACCAATTTGTTGTCATACTTATACTGGCTTGAATTTCCATTTACAAACCCAGGAATTTCATAGAATCATAAGATTAAGAGAAGGAAAGGAATTCATTTGACCAAAAACAACTAGAATAGCAACAATTGAGGCCTAAATAAAGGGTGGCAAATTTTTTCAAGATTACCCAGAGCCAGGTTTGGAATGCAGGGCCTCTTAATTTCAAATTCAGAATTTCCCTTGCCTTTGTTTTTGCAAAGTCTAGAACCTTTTCTTTTGTAAGTATGATGGATACCAAGTATCAGACAGGAAGTTAGTCTTATGAGTTAGGTGGACAGTATTTGATTTTAGACTCTTAGTAAGGCAGGTATGAAACAAATGAGCATTCTTTCCTCTTTCATTCGGAAAGCATAATATATGCTTTAAGAGCCTATTCTTTTCCAGATATTGGGCTAGGAACTGGAGATAAGATGACAAAATGAAACAATCCCTTCTCTGAAGTAGCTTATGTCCTATTCTGGAAAAGGTGGGTAGACAATAGTCATGTAGAAAATTAAATATGAATATATGCAAAGTCAATACAAAGTAAAGGGGGGGACTGGAGGCACTAATGTGAGGGGAGTGGAATACTAAGCTTTCTGAAGGAGGTGGGAGGTGGTATTTGAGCTGAGTTTTGAAGGAAGCTAGGGATAGTAAAAGATGTAGTTGAGGGAATACATTTCAGGCAGAGAAGCTGGAGTTTAAAATGTATTCTGTAAGGAATAGAAAGAAGATTGTTGGCAAATTAAATAATATGAGAGAATTATAGTATGGAAAAGTTAATTGGAGTCAAATTTTGAAGAGCTTTGCCAAACAAGGGAGTTGTTAACTTAGAGACAAAAAAAGATCCTTGGAGCCTAAGGTCACTGGAGCTTTTTGAGCTGGAGAATGGCATGGTCAGACCTATGCTTTAGGAATAGTAATTTGGCAACTATGGGGAGGATGCATTGGAGATGGGGAGACTGACTGTAGGGAGATTCGTATTGGGAAAGAAGAAAACAAGCATTTATTAAGTGCTTCCTATTCTACTGTGTGCCAAGCAGCTTTACAAACTTTATCTTGTTGGATTTTGTTTGGAGACAGGTACTATTATGATCTCCATATTACAGTTGCGAAAACTTAGGCCGACAAAAGTTCCATTACTTGAGCAGAGTTACACAGCTAGTATGTATCTGAGATCAGATTTGAACTCAGGTCTTTCTGACTTCAGGTGTAGTACCACTGTACTACTTAGCTGCTTCTCAAGGTGAGAGTTTTTTCCATTAATCCAGGTGTGAGGTGTGACCTACCCAAACTAGGATATGTCTTGGTGACTGGAGGAAAAAAAAAGACATTTGCAAGAGAAGTGGAGGTAGAATCAACAAGATTTGACAACTTGAGATATGAGAGGTAAAAGGTGAGTGGTGAACTGAGATATTTGGAAGGATGATACTGTCGATAGAAATAAATTTTAAGGAAGAGGCGAGATTTAGGAGGAAAAAATACTGAATTTTGGAGTTTCAGGTGTCTATATGAAATCCTGATGGAAATGTCAGTGTGACAATAATGATACAACATTAAAGTTCAGAGGAGTGACTAGAGCTAGATATTTAGGTAGTTGTCAACTTAGAATGAGAGTGGGAGCTAATGAGATCACTGTGTTAAGGTATAGAGAGCAGGGAAGAAGGTTGTTCAGGATTTAGCCCTAGGGTATACCCACACATGAAGTGGGACACAAATGATATAAGGTTTCCCTTGGCACCAGCTTCAACTGGCCTTACAGCTCTCTTCTTCACACAGTTCTTTTATTTGTCCAGTTCCAATAGAGTTACATTTTAATGGTCCTTAGGTCTGTTGAGAGAGAGACAGACAGACAGACAGATACAGTCACATACACACACACACACACACACACACACACACACACAAAGAGAGAGACTGTTGGGGATTGATTAGAGATTAGAGGAGTAGGTTGGTTCAAAGCTGAATGGATCAGAGGAGATGAAAAAAAGGGAGGAAAAAAGAGATAATATGTTGAGGTAAAGATAAAAGGACTTAAAGGATCTGCCAGATTGTGAAGCACATTGAGGCCCTCTTCTGAAAGAAAGGGTATAGAAATGAATTAAGAAAAAGAATTGGTGCTGAGAAGAAGCTCTGGATCTATAGAAATGCTTCTGTTGAGTAAAGTTATCAAACTACTGGTTTGTTCTTCCTGAGGCTACCCAGTTTCAGATCTGTTACTTATAGATCTGTTAAATCTCTCTCTTTTTAAAAAATAGTTAAAACACCTCTCTTCTGAAACTCCATTTACCATGTGGAGCCTGCTAGCAGGGTGAGGATGTGTGCTAATTTTTGTTTTGCCCTTCCTTGTCAGCATAATGTGAAGATTAGGGAACTATCCGATGAAGACACTCAAGAAGGCACAGTTGGACTTTGTATTGTGTGGTGTAGCTTTCTCTGATATACTCTATTTTAATAGTCTATTAAATAGCCTATTTTAATAGTAATTCATGCCATCAGTATTTCTGCCTTAATATTTAAGGAAGCCAAATGTTAGAAAACACTGATTAAATACCTGTTTTGTATAAGATACTCTTCTAGGTTCTGGGGATAGAAAATTGAGCCTCCTGACTATGTGTCATTATTATGGTGTATGGAGATTTGTTGGTCTGGGTGGTCCATGGTTGTGATTCATACTGCTTCTGAGCCCACACACATTGCATGCAACAGAACTGGGGATTAAATGATGATAAGGCTTCATTTTAGATTAAGTTTAAATTATTAATGTAGATTATGTTCTTTTCCCCAAGGTAGGTTTCCCTTTTCTAGAGAATGGTATCTAGTGTTATATATTGGATATATCATATAACACTGAAGTGAAGAGATGAAGGTTTTACTCAGGTTCTAGTGTATTTTCAACATCCCTTACATGTGGTTAAACTTTATTAAGAAATAACATAACTGCCCAGTTGCTACCTGGCCACCCTAATTATTTTCTAATTTACCTTAATCATGTCAGGGACACACATTATTCCTTATCTCAAGCTATATGCTCAGAAAGGTTACCACTTCCATTCTAGTTAAAACTATTGTAAAAGTACATTCCCAAGAATGCATGTTCTGAGTTTCACTGCTATCACTTTTCTATTACCTGGGACACTATAGTTAGTAGAATTCTCATCTTGCAGTTAGAGAAACTGAAATGCAGAGAGATTGTTGACTGTGACTTACCTGAAGATTATGCAGCTACCCAGGAACTACCTCTCAGGTCATCTGACTTTGGCATGTACCAAACCATGTCTCCCAGTTAAAGGTTATTGAGATCCCTGGAAGGGAAGTAATAGATTGACTTCAAAGGTAATATGGTTCCATTACAAGCAAGCTATTCTTAGTTGCCTTTTTTTTTTGAGATTGAGGAAATGCTGCAGATATAGTTTGCCAAGATTTAAAAAAAGTTAAATCTTATTTTATTTTATTTCCAGATCTGTAGTCTTTTCTTGGATTCCTCCTCCATAAACCCTCAGTTCAAAACAACCCTAGCTACAAACAAATATAGTCAAGCAAAATAAATGTCCATATTGACTGACTTAAAAAAAATCATTGAGTACATTATCTCTCTTTATCAGGAAGTGTGGGTAGCATGTTTCATCTTGGTGTCCTCTGGAATTATGATTGATCATTGAGGTGATCAAAGTCCCTAAACTTCTCAAAGTTGTCGTTATTGTTAACAATATTGCTGTCATTGTATAAATTATTATCTTGGTTCTGTTTACCTAACTCTGTGAGTCTCACTCATCCAAATCTTTCCATGTTTTTGTAAGACCATTCCTTTCATCATTTTTTATATCCTTACCTTCTGATTCAAAAATCAATACTAAGGATTGGTTTTTAGGCAGAAAAGTGGTAAGGGATAAGCATTTGGCATCAAGTAACTTGCCTAGGGTCACACAGCTTGAAAGAATCAGGGACCAAATCTGAATCTAGAATCTCCTGTCCTCGGGCCTGACTCTCTATCCACGGAGATATCTTAGTTGCCCCTTTTCATCATTTCTTTTTTTCCCCCTTAATTACCTTTCATCTTAGAATCAATATTGTTCCAAGGCAGAAGATGGGTAAGGACTAGACAATGGGGGTTAAGTGACTTGCCCAGGGTTACACATCTAGGAAGTGTCTGAGGTCAGATTTGAACCTGGGATCTCCCATCTCTAGGCCTGGCTCTCAATCCACTGAGTCACCCAGTTGCCACCTTCATCATTTCTTATAGCATAATAAATAGTATTTCATCATTCATATACTGTTACTTGTTCAGCCATTACCCAATTGATGGATCTCTCCTCAGTACTCTGCTGTATAAATATATACATATATATATATTTAATAAATAAACTTATTAAATAAATTTACATAAATAAATAAATAAAATTGTGCTGTAAATATTTGTATATAGATCATTTTCCTTTATTTGAATCTCTTTAGGGGTGTAGACATAGTATCAGTATTGCAGGGTTAAAGGTTTAATAGCTTTCTTTTTTTAAAGAGACACCCACATGATACAGTGAATAGAATTCTGAGTTTAGAATAAAGAAGTCTCAGGTTTAAATTCTGCCTGAGACGTACTAGCTCTGTAACCCTAGCAAGGCACTAAACCATTTTCTACCTCAGTTTTCTCAGCTGTAAAATGGAGATCATAATTGGACCTCTTTCCCAGGGTTGTTGTGAACATCAAATGAGATAATATTTACATAGTGCCTGGCACTTAATAGACACTTAGTGTTTGTTCCCTTCTTCCTTTCCTTTTTGACCATAGTTCTAAATTGCTTTTTAAAATAGTTGGACAAGTTCGTAGATCCATTGACAGTGTTTTAATGTAACTTTTCCCCCACAGTTCTAGCATTTGTCATTTTTGGGGTGATTTTTGTCAAGCTGATGAGTGCCAGGTAGAATACTGGTCAGATTTGTTTTAATTTGCCTTCTTCTAATTACTGTTTTTTTTTTGTTGTTGCAAACATTTCAGTTGCATCTGACTCTTTGTGACTGGGTTTTCTTGGCAGATACTGTAATGATTTGCAATTTCCATTTTTTCCAGCTTATTTTACAGATGAGGAACCTGAGACAAACAGTGTTAAATGACTTGTTCAGGGTCACACAACTAGTGTTTGGGTCTGGACTTCAACTTGGTCTTCCTGACTCCAGACCAGATTCTCTATCTACTTCATCACCTAGTGATTTGAAATTAAAAAAAAAATATTATTATTGATAGGTTGGATTTCTTCCTCTGAAAACTGCCTTTTTATCTTTTGACCACTTATCAATTGGAGAATGTTTGCCTAGATTTTAGCAAAGCATTTGATAAACTGTCATTGTAGTCTTGTGGAAAAGATAGAAAGCTTCGGGGTAGGCAATAACACAATTAGAAAGGTTTATTGGTTGGACTTAGATATCAATTTGGCAGTCATCTTTAGTGAAGTGCCACAGGGATGTGGATTTGACTCTTCTTTTAAAAAGTATAAGCATAAATAAAAAATAAAGCATAAATGCATAGATGTCAGTCTTCTCAACTTTGTAGATGGCACAAAGCTGGGAGGAGCAGTTAATTTATTGAATGACATAATGAGGATTCAGAATCTTGGCAAGGTAGAATATTGGACTGAATATTTGGCTAATAAAACTTAATTTTAATAGAAGAAAGTGTATTATTTTAAAAAAATTAGCTTCACAAGTACAAGATGGGGGTGGCATGACTAGGCAACCTTTTGAAAAATACTAGGGTTTTAGTTGACTACATGTTCAATATGGAATCAGTAGTGTGATGTAGAAGCTGAGATAGTTAATGTGATCTTTGACTGTATTAAGAAAGGCATAGCTTCCAGAAATGATAGTCCCACAGTACTCTAATTTGGTCTTACTACATCTGCAAAATTGTATTTGGTTATGGGCAAAACATTTTAGGAGAGACTTTGAAAAGCCAGAAAGCATCGAGAGGGATGGCTACCAGAAATAGTTCATGCCATATGGGGATCAGTTGAAGGAAGTGGAAACGAAGATGAGAAGATTTGGGGCAGAGAGGAGAAATATGGGCTATTATAGTTTCTTAGGTGTTTGAAGGACTAATGTAGGATTAGACTTTTTTTTTTTTTTTGCATCAGCTGTCATGGGGATACCATGTGAAAGTTGTAGATTGGGCTGCTTTGGGGAATGGTGGGTTATCCTTCACTGAGGTTTTCAAGTAGAAATGGGGTGTTCACCTGTCAGGTTCATTGTATGGGGTATTCTTTGGTTACTATAGAAAAGGTTAGATGATTGCTAAGAATCTTTTAAAATCTGAAATTGGGTTATTCTATGATGCAGGATTACCCTAATATTTTTCTTTGTGAGGATGAGGATGCTTCTGGATAGTGAATATTATAAGATCAGCCAGCAGATATTTCTTATTGAGTAATTGGTGTGTGTAGGTCATGAATGGATGTGGGGAGAATGTGTGTGTGTGTGTGTGTGTGTAATAAGTCAGTGTGATAGGGTGGAAAGAGCACTTAGTAGATCTGGAGACAAAAAATCCTGCTTTGGAGTTCTAGCTATGCTATTTACTTTGTCTTCTTTTGAAACTCATTTAATTTCTGTGAACCTCAGTCTCTTTATCTATAAAATGAGAATAAAAAGACAAAATATATTAATATGTATGTGTATATATATGTATGTACATATACATGTACACACATGCTCAGTGGGAATAAAAAGACATTATATAGTGTATACACAAATGTATGATAGTAATATTAGTAGAAGTACAATACCATGTCTTTTATACAGATTTACAGTTATAAAGTATGTGTATATATGAGTATATATAGGCATTTGTGTGCACACACACACATACAAATATATGCAATGGGAATCAAAAGGCAGAGCATTATAATTATCATACCTTCTCAAAGGAGAAACTGTATATAAATCACTTAGTAAATTTTACCACCTATAAAATGTCAGTTATTTAAGATATAAATAATTTGAATTTGATTTCCATTACTGTATTATGTATCTTTCTTTAGAAGTCTATCATTATGCATGTGATTTGTTAATGTATCTACTTGTGCTTGTAGTTTTATTAGTTGATTGGTTGAAAAGTTTATGGGGTCTTAATGTCTCCTGTAAGCATACCAAAGGAGATCTCACTCAAGTTATGAAACTTATCCTAACAATTGCATTAAGTTTTCCATGGTGGCATATTAAATTAGATACTCTTTCTTATTATTTTATATAATTATGACATATGTAATTTATAATTGTTATTTATAATGTTGTACTCTGTGATCTTTCTGTTCTTTATTCACTATCCTCCTTCTCTGTGCCATTGTACTGGCTATCTGACATGCCTGGAATGCACTACCTCATTTCTTCAACCTTATAGAATCCCTCTCTTTCTTTAGGATGCAATTAACTGTCTTGCTGGAAGCACTTCCTGATTCTTCTACTACTAGTGCTGTCCTCCCTATCAAAGTGTTTTATATTAAAGTGCTTTCTGTGTATTTATTAACTTAATATTTATATATATATATGTACATATTATATAAAAATTTACCCCTTTCCCCATCCTTATCTCCCTCATTAGAATTTAAACTCAAAGGATTATTTTATTCTTTGTATTTGTATCCTAATAGGGTAACACAGTGCCCTGTATATAGTAGATGCTTAATAAATCAGTGTTTATTGTTTGATTGAAATGTCTCTTCTGATCTCCATTTTGTGTTTTGCTTGGGGAGATTAAAGGAAAGAGAAGTTGTGAATTTGAGGATGGCTCCTTTGCAAAAGGATAACTACTCTAGTAATTGCATCTACCTATTATTTGCTTGGAAGGAAACTTTTAACTTGAAATTCCTTCTGCATCCCTAGGAACGATATCTAATTGTGGGGTTCTCAATTTCCTCCTACTAGTGTCAATTTAAAGTCAAGAACTTCTCTGTCCCAAAGGTCTCAAGACTCTTTGGTAGTACTTTAAGGAACTAACAGTAGTTGGGAGGAAAAACAATCTCCTTTGTTTTTTGGAGGGGGCCATTATTGGGCTTTCTCCCTTTCATTACCATTTGGTTTTTTTTTTCATTATTGAAAAGTTCTAGTTTTTTATACTATGTTCTCACATACATTTAGATTCTGATTTCTCTCATGCTCTTGATCCACTTGTATCCATTCCCATGGGCTTTCCTTGCGCAAATTACCAGGGCCTTAGAACTGTGCTATCTAGATATATTACATCTGACATTAGTGTCCCAGAAGGGTAGAATTGCTTTGTGGGGAGGTAATCAGGATGTTGTAGATACCCAGTCTTACTAGTGGCAACTTAATCCTTACATTTTCCAGGCTCCCCAAAGTAGATTACATCTGAACTCTGCCCATTCACACCTGTTCATGCCACTATTCATTGGTAGTTTACATACTTATAATTGCCATTCTAGCTTCCATTCACTTTGTGTTCCTCCTCAGTCATTCAAACTGTAATGTTAACTTTCTTTACATGTTGGACTGTTCTAAGCACACACCATTAATAGCACTCAGAGTTAAGCTCTCCTTTTCCCATGCCAAACAATGATCATTAATGTCAAAGTAATATTTTAATGATATCCAAATGGTTGGAGAATTTGTGACCATAATGAAGAGCTACATGGAAGCATTTTTTCAGTGTTACTTACCTTATTACAGCAGCTTGCTTTTCAGTTTCTTTGTTCCTAAGGTATGAAATGGTATAATATATTCCCAAAATATTTTCACTTACTGTCATTGTGAAGCTTAACACATTGAAAACTGGTTTTTTTGGATGACTTTTGTACTTGAATATAATCATTTCTGGAAAAACAATCTCCACCTTCTCTTATAACAAACAACAGTTAAGCAAAACTTTTAGTATAGCTGACCATATATACAACCTTCTACTAATGCTAAAGGATTTAAAAAGGAAACTTATTTTGAAATATGAAAAATTATCAACAATTACTAGAGAATTTTTTGACTATATTCATTTGATTGGCTGTTTGCAGAACCATATGTAAAACCAATTATTTAAAACAACAAAAAGGACAGAAATAAAAGCATAGGTTTGTACATATTTATAAATTATGAATAGGTACTTAGAGTAAATTTCATTAGACCTGTAATTAATGAAACATACAAAAATGTCAAAGGGCTATGGGTTCTCTGTAACTACTACTTCTGTAGTAATAGTTGTGGTGATGGAAAGAGGAGTTAAGATGAGAAGCAACCAGATGGTTCAGTGGCTAGTGTTTGGGTCTGGACTCAGAAAATCTGAGTTCAAATGTGCTCTAAGATATTTGTCTTTACTAGCTGTGTGATTGTGGAAAAATCACTTGATATCTGTCTGCCTCAGTTTCTTCAATTATAAAATGGAGATAATCATATCTACGTTTCAAGGTTGTGAGGATCAAATAAGATAATATTTGTAAAGCCCTTAATATTGTGCCTAGCACATACTAGGCATTTAATGATTTTTCTCCCCTTTTCCTCTTCCTTATGAATGATCAGTGTTCAAATGTTTACTTTCACCAGTTTTTAAATTTATTGAGAAATTTTATTTTGTCTTTTTGTTGGTATTTTATTATATAGATATTTCCCAATAATCATGCATTCAAATCCCATTACAGATTAACCTTCTCTGAAAACCAGTTTGTTAACTGAAAGAGAATGTGTCCTTTAACTTTGACAGTATAACACTAACTTTGACCATTGTAGATCAGTGTCTTGTTGTCTTTCCATGTAAACTTAATTTAAAATTTTGCAGTCATGTACATCATATAAACATTAATTTAATTGTTGGCACTTTTAATATGCAGTCTTTATCTAGGTCAAATATGTTGACACTTCTGGAAGAACAGTACATTCATATTGACATTCTTACTTTAAGTGAAACCCAAACATAAAGAAGTTGCAGCTGAGTGGAGGAAGAGTTCTCTGGCTCTTCTAGGAAATGCAAATAAAGGAGTTGGTTTCAACTCCTGTGTAGTTAAAGCACTAGATCTGAAGTTCTTTCCTTGGTAGCTGTGTTAACTGAGTGAGTCATTTTTACTCTCAGACTCAATTTCATCATCTGTAAAATGAAGATAACAACAACACCTGCCTGATCAGATTATTATGAAATTCAGATGGGATGAGATATATAAAACGCATTAACTTAAAGTGCTATAAAATATTATCTATTACTTTTATCACCATCGCTGCCACTGCCACCTGCAGATCAGCATCATCTTTTATTATTCAAGTGACCCTTGAATATTTTAGATCAGAAAAAGATGTTAGCATCTTTTTGGGAGATGGGAGAATTAAGAAAAAAAGAAATTAAAAAGTCCTTTACTCATTTTGATCTTATTTTGGTAAATGGTGTATGATATTGATCTATATAAAATTTCTGCCAGATTGCTTTCCAGTTTTTGCAACAATTTTTACGAAAGAGTGAATTCTTATCCCCAAAATGTGAATCTTTACTTTTGTCAAACACAAGGTTACTATAATCTTCTACAAATATTTGTTGTATCTTGTTCCGCTGCTCTACTTTTCTATTTTTTAGCCAGTACTAGAATTTTTTTTTGATAACTATTGCTTTATAATATAGTTCAAAATCTGATATTGCTAACAAATCTTTAAAATTGTTTGGGCTCTATTTAAAGTAGCATTAATTACTTTTGGGAATTGCTTACTATTTATGCTGAATTTGTGCAACATATTTGTTTTGAATATCATAAAGAATTTGTGATTAACTTTGTCATAAGTTTTTCTTGATTAGAATTGTTAACCATGTATATAGTCTTAGAGTTGCAGAATTGAAAGAGAATTCTGAGGAAATCTATTCCAACCCATGCCCAAGTTTGGGATCTCCTTGTTGCTTATGAATCTTGATTGTCTGCTCACAGCTTAAAAATAGTAGATGGCATATAACTTTGTGTATATGGTTTATTTGAATATAAAGGAAAACACAAATAAACTTAGAATTAAAAAATTAAATTCAAGTTAGAATTAAATTTTAAAAAATTCTTTCCTCATTCTCTAACTACAGAGCACTTTATAGAGTATATAGTCTTACTTTTTGGAGTTCAGGGCTTTTGCTTTTTTATTCACTAAATTACTTTTCATTTGGCATTTAAAATACTATAAATTTAAAAAGTGATCTTAAGTAAAATATTGTTTCTTGTTTTATTAGCAAACTAAAAAAGCTGAGTGAAGACAGTTTGACTAAGCAACCTGAAGAAGTCTTTGATGTCTTGGAGAAGCTTGGTGAGGGGTAAGTACACACAACAGTAAAAATTATTTTCAGGAAAAGGACAAGATGAGTATTGAGAAATAGTCATCCAATATTAATATTTACACAGTTGTACATTGCTTGAATTGAAAATGTATTAAAGTTAAGATATTATATAACACCCGTGGAAAAAGAGGATGGGGAATGATTAAAAAAAGGCAAAAGATGGGGGGGGAAAGCCTGTGCAGGGAGAGGGGTGAGGTTAAATTTTACTATAAATTGAATATGAGTCAGCAGTGTCCTGCTGTTGTGAAAAATGCCAACCAAAATAATCCTTCCACTATATTCTGAGTTTATAACATCCTTGTTAAAATATTTATAAATATACTTTATATAGCATGTGGAGAAACTAATACAGGATATGAGAATAATAACAAGGATAATTAAAATGGAGTACAGTTTAAAGAAATTGATATTTTTTAGTCTAGGGAAGGGCAAGTTAAGATGTATCTAATTAAAAGTATATGAGTTGTTTTTTTTTAACAATAGAAATGCTGATCAGGTATTTAACATGTCTGGAAAATAAGTGGAAATTGACTTAAAGTGATAAGGATTTTGATTATACATAAAGAAGGAACAAATTGACTATTAGGTTAATAAAATCTTGGAATGACTCCTGAGAAGTTGAGCTATTTTGGATATCCTAAAGGATGAAACATGAAAAAAATAGGAAAAAGTATTTTTCTTTGCCTTCTATTTTTGCAAGATATTGTACTAGGAGATGTTGAGAAATATAAACAAATAAGGTACCCATATAAACAACTTTCCAAACTAACTGTTTCATCCCTTTTCAAGCCTCCCAAAGTTCTCTTATCACCTACTCTTTCAACTGAAAACTTGCACTCATATTTCATTGAAAATATAAATTGTTTGCTGAATTCACTATTTTCTTCTCTTCATCCCTTATCACCCAAATGCTTTCTTCTACTATATCCTCTTTCACTACAGTCTCAGGTGAAGAGGTGTCCCTTCTTTTTGGCAAGGCTGAGTTTTACATGTGCAAGTGATCCATTCAATCACACTTCTGTATCAGATTATCTCTATCATCCTACTCTCTTACTTATCTTCACACTCTTCCTGTTTACTTGTTGCTTATAAACATGCTCGTATTACCCCATCAAAACAATCTTCATTTGATCCATCCAATCCCCACTAACTATTTCTCCTCCCTTTTGTGGCTAAACTTGAATGGATCATCCATAATCCTTCCTTCTGACTCTCTTAACTCTTTCCAGTCTGGCTTCTGCCTCATCATTAAATTGAAACTGCTCCTTTATGTTACTAGAGTGATCTTTTAGTTGCCAAGTCTGTTTTTCTTGACCCTTTTACAGACTTTCACACTGTTGATCACCCTTTTTGCCCAGATACTTCTCTCTAGTTTCTGAAACATTAATTTTGATAATAATTATTATAGCATTATATAACATTTAAAGTTTGTAAAATGGTTTATATATTTTCACTCACTTAATGCTTACAATAACTTTATGGGGTAAGTGCTGTTGTGATCCTTATTTTACAAATAAGGACACTGAGGCATATGTAGGTTAGATGACTTATCTAGCAACACATAGCTAGCAGATGTTTGGGACTAGATTCAAACTCAGGTCTTTATTCCAACCTCTTACCTGGGCACATATAGGTTAAGTGACTTGCCTAGGGGTCACATAATTAGTAGCTATATGAGACTAGATTTAGACATGGTCTTCATACCAATCTCTCTCCTAACTTTCAAAGTTATATCTTCAACACTTTTTCAATATCTTCAATTGAATGCCCCATCAAGCTCAATATGTCCAAACTGGACTCATTATATTTTATCCCAAATTTTTCACTCTTCTGAGTTTCCCTATTGAAGATGAGGGTACTACTGTCCTCTCAGTTACTCAGTTACTCAGAACTTAGGTGTCATTCTTGACTCCTCAATCTCTCATTGCTCTCCCCACCCATGTCTTAATTTATTGCTGTCTTGTTGATTTAGCCTTGAAACATCTCAAGTCTTTCCCTAACCCAATCCATCCCTTATTCAGCTGTCAAATTAATTTTCCTAAAAGTGTAGATATGACCATGCCAACACCCCATTCAAAAAACTCCTATCATCTTTAGGACTAAATATAAAATCCTCTTTTTGACATTCAAAGTCCTTCACAACCTGGTCCTTTCTTACCTTTCAAATCTTTTTTTTTCACCTTATTTACTCCCATGTCCTTTTCAGTCAAGTGACACTGGTCTCCTTTGCTGGTTTTTATGTAAGATGTCTGATGTCCTGACTTATAGACATTTTCACTGGCTTCTTGAATACCTAAGATTTCTCTCCCTTATCTTGAATTTTAGGGTAATAAATTTATTTGCTTCATTAGTAGATAAAAGGCAACTTATGAAAGTTTTGAATAAAGGAATGAGATGATTAGATAAATTTTAAAAGAAGATTAAATTTCCTTGGAGAAAGCACTTTGATGATGCATTGGAAAGAGTATTGGACTTTGTGTTAGAAGACCTGGTTTCATGCTGTGGCTCTTAGAATTTACTAGCTAAGCTTTGCGAAAGTCAATTTTCTCATATGAAAATGGGAATGATAATGGCATTTAGTAAGAACCTACCCTTAAGGAATTTACCTTCTAATATCTGCTCATAAAAGGAAACTGAAAAGGAGGTAGGAAGAGGTAAGAAAAGTACCTGGCTCAGGCATATGATGGAGCAGTCAGATTTGTAGCCTAGTAAGAAATGAAGAGATGACTTTCCTGGGTACTGTTATGGGTAAAAATTTTAGGGTTGAGACTGAATATATTATTTAGGGGTCACCAGGGATTTGAATTCTAAATCCCAATGAAATACTCATTTCAGAATAGAATTTTATGGTGGTTTATTTACAATAGAAGGAAGAAATTAAGAATGGGGGAGAAAGAGGGAAAAGGGTAGAAGATCTGCTCTGACCTGGCCTGAGCCAGGGGGAGTTCAGAGGCATCAGCCAAGGGGCCTTCCCAGAAGATTAAATCTAGCTCAGCTTCCAGCCACGAGGCCTCCTCCAAGATAAGGAGCTTCCTTGGAGGCTGGTGCCTTCAGAAAGCCAGGAAAAGCGGATTCAGCCTTAACACTTACTAAGTGGTTGACTAAGGGAAGCAGTCTCAGGACCCATACACCACCAGCTCCTCCAAGTTTGCAAACCCGTAAAATCCAAAGCCCCCCTCATAGGAAGTGATGTGAAATATAAAGGCAACTCTTTAAATCACTTCCTGTGTCTCACATGTACAAATGGTGGCTTAAACTTGGCTTAGGACAGCCCAGGGGGTCAGTCAGTTGTTTCTGATTTGTCACTTGCTAGCACACGCAGGTCACAGACCATTCTCCCCTACAGTTAATCCTTAAGTGGGGGTGTATACATTCTTGGTTGCTAGAATTCTAAAGGCTAAGCAGGGTGGAATAAAACTAAAATTCACAGTACGTTCCTTAAATTGAAGTTCTGGCACTATTCAATCAAACAGGGGCTGAGGGTGCTTCTGAGGTGTGAATTCCAGCACTAAAGTGATCTTCCATATTAAAGAATTTTCTAGAACATGATCAAAGAGACTTGATTGTAAACTAAGAGAAAGCTAATCATTTGACAGTGATTTCCTTTTGTTGACAGAATAAAACCCAAAACTCCTTTGTCCATGATTCAAGTTCTTCTAGAGATTGGTGCCATGCTACATTTTATTTTTTACATGCTCTGTGGTTTTGCCAACTGATCTGATTTTAGCTCCCTGATAATGGTTTATGCTTTCTTGACCCTTTGTCTATGCTCATGCTGTTACCTATTTCTGAAATAACCTTTCTTCTCCCTCTTTGTCTATTAAATCCTTTGCTGGCCTTTTGTTTTTATATCATCATTTCTGAACATATCCTCTTTTTGCTCTATAGCAGCCATCATTTGTAACAAAGCCTATATTAAAAAAGAAGTACATAAAAAACAAGTAAATATGCAATTTAAATAAATATGCAGCATTTCCATATACTTTTGCCTTCCAAGTCTACAAAGAGAGGAGGAAAGCATTTTTTTTCTCATCTCTTCTCAGTTTCATATAGGATTGCCTGCATTTTCTTTGTCTTGACTAGTTGCTGCCAATAAATAAGCCAACCAAGATACAGACACAGGAAAACTGCAGTTTATTCACTCAGTAGAGTGACACACTCCATCAGTTTATACCATTTCATATTTTCATGGGCTTTTCTCAACTTATTTTAATTGATCCACAGCAGTTATCCAGGCTTAAGCATAATTTTAGATTGTTAATGTTGCAATTCAGTTTAATCTGAATTCTTAACACTCAAGATCAACTTTTAGTCAGGGCTTCAGCCAACCACCCAAACTGATTCTTTCTCATTTGTATCTCTCATTATTTGTATCACACCATTCCCTTTCCTACTTCTCAAAAGGGAAAGGCAATGAGAAGCAAATAGCTTGCTTTACTCATGGACATACAAACATACACGCTTACTACAAAAAAAAAATGACAACTCGAACACAAACTCAATATGTTATGCATCACAAGGAGCCTGAGGATGCCACTAAAGATTAATACCTGGCAGCAGTCCCCTAAGAGGGAACTCTCTGGAAAGACCCCAAATTACCAATGGGTCCTTAACAAACCTTTAATTAAAGAATTAATAAGAACTCCAGCCAAACACACTTCTTTGCATTCAGATGTTGAGTTCCATCATCTAAACTGATCTGCTGAGTTCAATGTGGACTGGAATGCCATCATTTCTGATTATCTGTCCATCCAAGGGTCAATTTCAGCAGGCAGCTTCAAACTTCAAATCTCATTGGGGCTTCCAAAAATGACAACTTGTAAATAAATCAGAACTACTATAGTAGTTATAACAAGAATCTTAATATGGGAAGCAACAGAGGACCATAGTCCTGGAACTTCCAATGAATTACACAACATGAAGGCATTGATCTGGTTAATTAAATTTATTGGAGCTTGTCTGATTAAAATGTACTTAAAGTTTTGATTGTCTTCAGCTCAATTCTGACTTGAGTGATTGACAGATACTCAAGGATTTTAGTGTTTGATCTGGGACAAGGGTCAATCTAGGGTTTTTTTTTCAAATAAGATTGTCAGCAATAAATGTGAAAATGATAAGAAATAAAATAGAAAAACATGAATTGGGGATGAGGAATGAAAGAGACCAGAGACCTATAGACTCTGAAGAAGCCTCATACCTATACCTTGTGAGTACTTTCAAGAAAATAATTGAAAAGTCCTGGACATAGTGAACACCAAAAATCTGACCAAAAAAGGAAATTAATTTTATTTGAATGGATAAGATTATTCTTGAATCAGCTGTCTTATTCCAGGTAGATTTCTACCCTGGACAAATGGCAAATTGATAATGAAAAGTGGGTAATGACATAAAGGACATTGATGCCAACTGTAATAATTTCATATAGAAATTTAGTTCATATAATAACAACCTAAAAAGCTTACCAGTAAGTGAGAAATAGTAGCCAAAGACATCCCCTCTTTAGAATATAAACTCATTTGTAAAATTGTATAGACAAGGATAATGGAAGATTGAATAGTATCATTTTATAAAACAGTGAAGCAATAGAAGTTTAAAGAAAGTATGGCAAAGAGACTGAACTAAGGAAAGTCATTCCAAAGATCCTTTAGGATAAATATGGAAGGATAACAACAAACAAGAAAAAAGGAAAAGGATGGAAATTTTTCTGCCTAGTCATTTTCATTATCAAGGACATTGAAGCCATCACATTTGTACTTGAACATCAGTTTTTGAAAAGATATCAATAAAAATATTAAAAAATTAAAAGATAGAGGAATGTAGTATGCAGATAAGGAGAATGAATGCAGGAAAAGCAGCTGGATTAGACCAAATGTTCAAAGAGGAGATATATGATGTATGTGACTTAATTCTAAGGATGAAAGGGTACTGATTCACACATTATCTAAAGGAAGTGAAGACACCAAAGGTTTGGAAAAATCTTCAGAGTTTAATAATATTAGAATAAATGACTGAGAGAACATCAACAACCTTTGAATTGGATACTGTTTCATTTCTATAAATTTTTATGAGAATTATCTATACATCCATCAAGGGTATTAGTAGTATGAAAGAGAATTTAAATTCTTTTTGTTTATTTTAACTTAATCAAGAACTTGGAGTCCCCTTGCCTTTCACACTTACTTAGTCACTAACAGTTCGTTCTAAAAGACCACAAGTCCTCCCCTTCACCCCCTACAGTGCTAGGCCATTTGGGAGACTATGATTAGTTATTGAGATGTGATAGACCAGCCCGCATTGAAAAGAACTAGAAACCAGAGAGATGGGAAGTAACTTGGAGAAAACTGCTTATAAAAGCCAGCCAAGGGAATTCTGATTGATTCTACTGCCTTGGTGGCTCTTGCTGAGGGAAGACTTCTGCATTGGTGTTTCTGCATTGGATTTCTGCTGCATTGATGTCTCTTGCTGGACTATTTCTGCATTGGAGGGATTCTTCTGCTTTGGACTTCTGGTTTGGTGACTTGGAATGAAGAGACTCTCATAGACTTCATCTAGAGATTGGAACATGGAGGCTGAGACTCTCCCGCTCTTCTGGTTGGAGAGCAGGACCTGAGGGAACCTTTGTCAGAGTTTGAGCTGGATTTCTTCAGATAGGCAATTATAGGGTATTTAGCTAGGCAATATTTTCTGCTTTCTTCCTACATTTTCCCCTTTACTATCTCTATCTTGCTGTAATAAAGCTACTAAAAGTACTATAGCCTCATGACTTGAGTTAATTTTTATAAACAGTGACCACAACAATTTTTAAAAATTCTTATATTTGTCAAACCCATTTTAATTATTACAATAAGAAAAGGCCGATTTTCAGAAATCATAACCCATAGATGATATTTCTTTATCCTTACTACAAGATGTAGAGAAGGCAAAGGTTCCACTGTGTTTATTGTTGATTGTAAAAAAAAAAATATTTGTGAGGAGAAAAAAACTCTACCTCGGTGGTTTTTTTTAAAAAACATATCTCCCATCCCATCACAATTTTTGAAGATTCTCTGAAAGATAAAGGTATTCTTATAAAGGTATAAGAATACACAAGGTATTTGCCACCAAAGTGGAGATCTAGGGTAGAGTTCACAGTGTAGAGGAATTCCTTGTGCATGATGAGATCCTTTAGTTGTTCCTGGTTGAAGAAGATCTTATTCTGGTTGTCTTGAATTCCTAAACATTTCATCAGCTTCTGGAAGATAGTTTAGTTGATAGAGCATTAGATTTGGAGTCAGGAAGGCCTTAGTCCAGAACACACTTTGGACATTTACTAGTTCTGTGGCTCTATATAAATTACCTCTCTGGTTCTCAGTTTCTTCAGTAAAGAGGAAATAATTGATGACTTCTAAGGCTCATTCTAACTCTAAGATCCCCATGAAGAGATCCAAGACTATTCAGGAGTTTAATCATTCCTACCAGAAAAACCAAGTAGATCAAGAATGTTTGTTGCTCACATTTTTACTTATAGTATTTGTCCATCAGTATAGTTATTAGATGAACAATACAAATGGATAGTGAATTGGAATTAAGCTGGGAGACAAAGAATGCCAATTTGTCTTGAGGGAATTGAAGAGATCCTTTGATAATCTCAAAATTTCAAAAGGGCTCTCTTTTTAATATTTTTAATATTGAATAATTAGAATATTTGAAAATAGATTTTCAAATCATGAAATTCTCTAAAGGACCAAAAATAAGTGACTTGCAGAGAGCAATAGACACAGGGTGGATTTGAGCAGGTTGCAATATATCATAAATAAGGAACATCAAAGAAGAACTAGAGTAATGGATGTCACCAAGGAAATCTATGATCCAGAAAGTATAAATGAAAAATACTTATTCAGGGCCACCTATGTGTAAAGCGTAAGAAGGTAGACTGGTCACCTAGTAAAAATGAGAAATAACAGATATTCTGAGTACTTTACTGGTATCCTTGCAATATTAGGAGCTAGAGAAGAGGGTTTCTAGTATCTAGTCATTGTTTATTAAATTTAGGTTTCATTTGTTTCATTTTCATTCCTTTTTTTTTCCTTCATTTTTGAGATCCCAGATCCATGCTTTTATCAGTTTAAGAATTTCTGGTGTGGAAACTCCCTCTACCCATGTCAACAAATTTGAAACTTAGGTTCCTAGGGTTACCTAGGGATGCTGAGAAGTAAAGTGATTTGCCCACAATCACACAAGTAGGATGGGTCAGAAGCAGGAAGTTTGAACCCAAGTTTTCCTGATTTCAAGACTGGGTCTTTTTCCATGTCATGCTTCCTATTCTTCACTTCTTATTTATTGTTACTGGTTTGTAGTTTTAAAAAAATTAACTCAGATTGTTGTTTCATGGTGTTTGGGCTAAAAAGAAAAGAAATTTCTAAAAAAGCCACCCAATTGATAGGTGCAGGATAGTAAGAATAGAGTCACTCCTTCCATGTCTATGTTCTTGCTGGATTTTAGGGAGTTTGTTTAATTTTTAAAAGGAAGGAGTAGTTGGCCTGAATTTATGTGGGCATAAACAAGATGTGGGAGTAGAAGCAGAGATAGTTCAAGGAACTATATGAGCTGAAACTCTGATGATAAAAAGTTCTTAGAGGGTAAATTCTTTTCTGTATTGCTACATGGACCATGTCTGATTTTTACCAGTGAGAGGGGATGATGGGATGCTTTTTTGCTGTCATCTGATCAAAGTGAATACTAAGTGAGTACAAAGCGAGGCCAGAGGAAGAGACATGGTATTGAATAAATAATAAAATGTTTGTTTTTAAAAAAACATGTAAACCAACATAAAGAATGAAAACTCAGATGACATGGAGAAGGAAGTAGTGAGGGGTGGAGGATAGGAAAGAGAAGGGAAGGTAGTGAGGGAAGGAGAGAGAGAGGGGTGAGAAAGGAAAGAGAGAGAGAAAGAGAGAGAGAGAGAATGAAAATTGGGGATAAGGAGAGAAAACATTTGATTCTTTATGTAACAGGAATTTCCCGTGGAACTGCTTTGGATACATATATGTTTGAACTGAAGTCTATGTATAGATTTTCTTATGCTTTAGAAAAATGTATGAGAAAGTATCATAATAATTTGTTTATTTAGTTCAACTTAAAATATTTAAAACAGTATCACCTAGAAGGCATAATTCATAATCTTATAAATTCTCATTTTTATAAACCTAGTTATTTGTTTTTCAAAGAATGTTTATATGTTGTTTTAAAAAATTAAAAATTCCAAAAGAACATAGTTAGAGATGATAGAAATTTTATTTCTGATAGTTATAACTATTATAAAGAAGGAAATATAACCTAGAAAAAATTTCTTTTCTTTTTAGATCTTATGGAAGTGTATTTAAAGCCATACATAAGGAATCTGGTCAAGTGGTGGCAATTAAGCAAGTTCCTGTTGAGTCAGATCTTCAGGAAATCATCAAAGAAATTTCTATCATGCAGCAATGTGACAGGTATGAATACAATTATATTTATATTTTTATCCTCGTGACTGACACATGCACATATATATAACTGACAATTGCATTATTGTACATATAAACATGTATGTATATATTGTTCTAGATTACTTGCTTTATTTATTCTGTGGAAACATGAATTAAAAATCATCAAAGAAGATGGGATAGTTGTTTGAAGTTGGTTTTAGAACACTGTACTTCTTTTATAAATGGATATAGTATATAATGCACTAGGATCTTTGGTGACAAAAACTGCTCATCCTTAAGGGTCATGCTTTTTCTTGCTTGCTAAACTAATTTATTTTTGGCATATACATTTGACATTAACTTTGTAAGGTGATGAACATGGGAGACTGACTGGAAGAATGGTATTGCCTTTGACAGAAATAGGAAAGTTTAGAAAAGGGATAGGTTTGGGGGGGAAGGATAATTTGTTCAGTTTTGAACATGTCAGATTTGAGATATCTTTGGGATATATAGTTTGAAATGCCCAGTAGGCAGGTGGTGGTGCTGAAACTCAGAGGGAATATTGGATGTATTCTTTTAATCTATTCAATCCTAATCTCTCCTCTGTGCTTTAATGGAACTCTGTGAGTTGCTTACATAGAGATAGAGGCCCCCAGGATGGAACTTTAGGGAAAAAAATGACAGTTTAGCCGGTGTGATACTGATGATGAGCTATCAAAGGAAACTGAGAAGGAGGGGTCAGGCAAGTAGGAGAACAAGGAGAGAAAAATCCAGAAAGGAAGAGTGCATTTTTGTGCATTTAGTAGGAGAGTTGAGTCAGTAGTGTCAGATGTAGAAGAGAGATCAAGTAGGATGAAGACTGAGGTAAGACTATTTGACTGGACAATTATGACATTAGTTACCAGGAAAACAGCAATTTCAGTTGATTGATGATGTTCATTTCCAGATTACAAAGGACTGAGAAGTAATTGAGAGGAGAGGAAGTGGAGATAAAGAACATAGAAAACTTTTCCCAATGACTTTGCTGGAGAAAGGGAGGAGAGATATAAGGGAGGGAAATGGTTTGAGGGGATGGTAGATGAAAGTTTTTTTTTTTTTTCAGAATGGGGGAGAATGGGCATGTTTGAAGGTAGTATAGAAAGAACCAGAAGAGAGGGCAAAGTTGAAGATTAGAGAGACTGGGAATAGTTTAAAGGATGAAATATTGGAGAAGATAGGAAAGAAAGATTGGAATTGAGGCTCTGTAAAGGATTTGGCCTTGACAAGGAGAAAGGCTACTTTGTTATTAAACACTGGGGAAAACTAGAAGAGAGTAAGAAAATTTAAGACCTTTTGAGATGAAGAGGAGTGGAGAAGAAGGAATTTATTGCAGACTTAATCTGAAGGAAATAATGAGAGAAATTAATTTTGGACTTGATTCTGAATTTTATGAAAAAAATTCATTGCTGGTACATGAAAATATGTTCAAAATCACTATTGATTAGGAAAATGGAAACCAAAACAATTATCAGGTATCATCTTGTACCCATTAGATTGGCTAAAATAACAAAAGCGCAAAATGACAAATATTGGAGAGGATGTTGAAAAGTGGGGACTACAGTGTTAGTGAAAGTATGAACTGATGCAACCATTTTGAAGAGCCATTAGAGAAAGAGGAAAACAACCTATATATTCCAAAATATTTATAGCAGCTCACTTTGTGGTAACAAAGAACTGGAAATTGATTTCCATCAACTTGGGAATGGACCAAATAAAGATATATGATATAATATGATTGTGATGGAATACTATTGTACCATAGGAAATGATGAGCAGATTAATTAAAAAACTTGGAAAGAAGTTTTGAGATAAAGAGTGAAATGAGTAGAACAAAGAGAACATTATATACAACTCCAGATTTATTATTTGAAGAATAACTTGTGAATGTTTACCTCTAGAAAATAGAGAAATGGAGACATGAAATACATAATCTATATATTTGCCAGATGTTGTCTTCTTTGATGTGGGGAGGATAGAAGGGACCAAATAAATAAATAATTTGTTGCTAAATCAGAAATGCTGGGAATTTTTGGAGGAAGTGATGATTCTATCTTGAAGTTCATGATATTAGATGGTATAATGATAATTAAGCAGGGGAATCTGTGTACTGATTATAAGAAAGCAGATTTCAGTGAATTCAGAGAAAGGATAATTAGGAACCTGTTACTTTAAAAGTCAAAAGAGGAAATGACAATGGTGAGACATCCTTTCAAAACCTATGGGATGCAGCCAAAGCAGTACTCAGGGGGAAATTTATATCCTTGTTCATATATTAACCAATTAAGAAGGGCAGAGGTCAATGAATTGGGAATGCAAATTAAAAAACTAGAAAGCAAACAAATTAAAAATCCTCAGATGAAGACTAAATTAAAGATCCTAAAAATCAAAGGAGAAATCAATAAAATTGAAAGTCAAAGAACTATTGATTTAATAAATAAGGCTAGAAGCTGGTACTTTGAAAAAACAAATAAAATAGACAAAGTACTACTCAGTCTAATTAAAAAAAGGAAAGAAAAAACCCAAATTGACAGTATCCAAGATGAAAAGGGAGACCTCACCTCTAATGAAGAGGAAATTAAGACAATTATTTAAAAACTACTATGCACAATTATATGGCAACAAATATGGCAATCTAGGTGATATGGATGAATACTTACAAAAATATAAATTGCCTAGGAAGAAATAAATTACCTAAACAACCCCATATCAGAAAAAGAAATTGAACAAGCCATCAAAGAACTCCCTAAGAAAAAATCCCCAGGTCCAGATGGATTCACAAATGAATTCTATCAAACATTCAAAGAACACCTAATTCCAATATTATACAAACTGTTTGACAGAATAAGTTAAGAAGGAGTTCTACCAAATTCTTTTTATGACACAAACATGGTACTGATCCCAAAGCCAGGCAGGTCAAAAACAGAGAAAAAAAACTATAGACCAATCTCCCTAATGAATATAGATGCAAAAATCTTAAATAGGATACTAGCAAAAAGACTCCAGCAAGTCATCCCAAGGGTTATCCACTATGACCAGATAGGATTCATATCAGGAATCCAAGGATGGCTCAATATTAGGAAAACCATCCACATAATTGATCATATTAACAAGCAAACCAACAAAAATCACATGATTATCTCAATAGATGCAGAAAGAGCCTTTGATAAAATCCAACACCCATTCCTATTGAAAACACTAGAAAGTATAGGAATAGAAGGACCTTTCCTAAAAATAATAAACAGTATATATCTAAAACCATCAGCAAACATCATCTGCAATGGGATAAACTAGAAGCTTTCCCAGTAAGATCAGTAGTAAAACAAGGAAACCCATTATCACCTCTATTATTTAACATTGTACTAGAAACACTAGCAGTAGCAATTAGAGAAGAAAAAGAAATTGAAGGTATTAAAATTGGCAATAAGGAGACTAAGCTATCACTCTTTGCAGATAATATGATGATTTACTTAAAGAATCCTAGAGAATCAACCAAAAAGCTTGTCAAAATAATCAACAACTTTAGCAAAGTTGCAGGATACAAAATAAACCTGCATAAGTCATCAGCATTTCTATATATCTCTAACCCATTTCAGCAGCAAGAATTAGAAAGAGAAATTCCATTTAAAATCACCCTATACAATATAAAATACTTAGGAATCTATCTGTCAAGACAAACACAGGTACTATATGAACACAACTACAAAACACTCTTCACACAATTAAAACTAGAGCTAAACAATTGGAAAAACATTGATTCCTCAAGGGTGGGATGAGCTATCATAATAAAAATGACAATCCTATCCAAATTAATTTACTTATTTAGTGCCATACCCATTGAACTATCAAAAAACTTCTTTACTGACATAGAAAAAAAACATAATTAAGTTCATTTGGAAGAACAAAAGGTTAAAGATATCCAGGGAAATAATGAAAAAAATGCAAAGGAAGGAGGACTTGCAGTCCCAGGTCTCAAACTATACTATAAAGCAGTGGTCATCAAAACAATTTGGTACTGGCTAAGAGATAGAAAGGAGGATCAGTGGAATAGACTTGGGGTAAGTGACCTCAGCAGGACAGTCTATGATAAACCCAAAGATCCCAGTTTTGGGGACCAAAACCCACTTTTTGATAAAGCTGGGAAAATTGGAAGACAGTATGGGAGAGATTAGGTTTGGATCAACATCTCACACCCTACACCAATATAAACTCAGAATGGGTGAATGACCTGAATATAACAAAGGAAACTATAAGCAAATTAGGTGAACACAGAATAGTATATTTGTCAGATCTTTGGAAAAGGGAAGACTTTAAAACCAAGCAAGAGCTAGAAAAAACCACAAAATGTGATTAGTGATTCTAGTGAAGAAAAAAATTTAAGAAAATATTCTATACAACTAATGTTAAAAAGATGTATAGGAGTTGGAAGTAAGGACAACTAAAATGAATGCAATTAAGTTGGAAAATCTTATGTGAATCATTCTGAAAGAATAAAACTCATTATATACTGAAACAGGTGTTGAATGGTAAAGGTTGCAAAGGGCTTTTAAGAGCTATGTTATGGTAAGAGGAAAATGAAATGAAAGATTTGGGCTATTGTTTGGATTGGCTAGGATCTCAGTAAAGGACAATAGCTAGGAGGCAACGGTATCCCATGATTACTTTGCTTCTTTCTTTGCTGAGAAGCAATGTGTAGAGAACTTCTTTTTTGAATCAGTACTATCTGAGTTCAATTCTTGCCATTTATTGGGTGACTCTGGGCAAGTCACTTAAATCTCTCAATTCTTTAGGTACCCCTCAAAAATTCT
This sequence comes from Monodelphis domestica, assembly GCF_027887165.1. Taxonomy (NCBI): domain Eukaryota; kingdom Metazoa; phylum Chordata; class Mammalia; order Didelphimorphia; family Didelphidae; genus Monodelphis; species Monodelphis domestica. The sequence goes on from NC_077229.1 coordinate 172,498,327, forward strand.
AAATTTCAGAGAAGGTACTGTGTAATTAGAATCTGTTACCCAAAAAACTATGATTCCCAGCAGAACTATGATTCCCAGCATCCTACTTACTTCCTGTCATTACATGCTAAGTAGACAGGATATAAATTTGGTGTAGCCACACCTCTCTTTTTTTTTCCTTCCTGTCTCAGCTTTGGTGGAATGGACTTTTTGAGCAGGTAGAAAAATTTAGTCACATGGTTCTAATTTGTTAGATAATAAACTTTATAAAAGTTAATACTTGAGGTATTGGACATTAATTTAAATCCTGCATTTATGGTGACCAGAAGTGGGGTTCAGAATCCTTAATTCTCTCTGATATAGTGATGTGGCATAGTGATAGGAAATGGATATCTACTAATATTGGGAACTTCCAGGTGAGGAAACTCCCTCTATAATGCAGAGATTCCTCCCCCCCCCCCCCTTTCTCTGCAACATCTAGTTTTAGAATTGCATAGAATACTTAGAGGCTCTCTAATTTGCCTTTTGTACATAGCTGTGATGTGTCAAAGGTGGGATTTGAATCCAGATCTTCTTGTCCTTTAGGCTTACCTCTTATATCTTGCTACCTGTAACATATAGTAGATGCTTAATGAATAATTGTTGATTGAAATGTATTGGACCATTTGATCAGTGTCAAATAGTTATCTTCTTATTTGGGCACTGATAATACTATAAAGTTTTCTCAGTGAAATGTACAGCCATGTGAAATAAATTTGTTTAATTAACCCCCCCAGAAAAAATAAAGGGGATGAAAATGCATATTGTTTAAATTATGATATGTCAATAGTCAGATATCCTATTCAGTTAGAACATCATTATACATTTTTTGGACAGGAGCTGTAGAGGGTAAGTTCAGTCAGTCAGCTAGCATTTATTACATGCTATGTTACAGATACAGTGCTAAATAATAGGTATGCAAAAAAACACTTCAAACAACATCAACAAAACCATGCCCTACCCAGAAAGTCAGATTGGGTTACATTGCTTTTTGGGAATGTTTACAATTCTTCTAATGATGTCAAACTGCTTAATGCGACAAAGGTTCTGCCCCATAACAGAGGTGATGTGACAAAGGTTCTATCCTTGCTCCGGGTGATATTAAAAGGCTATAAATTATGGAAGAATATGTTATTGGAAGAATTAAAATTAATCCAAAAGGGAAGTGAAGAGGACATGTTATAGGCGCTGTAGTGTAAAAACAATTTAAAAAATGATAACAGTGAGCTAAACAAAATAGATAGAAAAACTGTTCCAATATAGGTTCAAAACTTTTTCAAAACTGTTTAACTCACCAATCAGGTTCAAACTGTTCAGATATTTTTGATAGATGTAATCAATCAAAAGTATCCTAAGTGATGAAGTGAAGCTCAAATGTGAACTTCCCTTTAGGGCCAGGCACAAGGATGCTAAAGAGACTCTTATAAATATAAAATATTTATTGAAATATATAAGGATAAATAAAGGATTTCTAATTCTAAGGGATTCTAAATCCACCCAAATGAACTCCCTGGTTCTGCAAGGAACCATTTTTCCTGTGTTTCACAGGCTACACTAATCCTCCCTGATCTTGTAACAGTTAAAATTTAGGGGAGACTGAGGCAGGTAGAAATTAGTTTCTCTCTGCAAGAAGTATTATATTTTTTAGAGGTTTATTAAAGGTTAAAGATGAAAGAATATACAAGTAAGAAACATGTGCCTAGGCCAGAGGCCTAGACAAAATAACCTCACATCACGCAAGAGACGCTCCTGCTCCAAAACGGAAGTCCAAAAAGAGCCAAGAGAGAGCCCTCTCAAAAGCCTTTGAATCAGCTTAAATACCTTCTCGATCTTGGCCCAGGTGAGATTACAAGGTATTCTGGGGAAGTGGAGCAAAGGCTCGTGGGGATTGTAGTCCTGTATTCGAGTCTATTTTTTACATTCCCTCATGTGATCATTTTTGGAAAAATTAATTTTTCCCCAAAAGGATCATAAAAACATAATAAATTTAAAAGATTACAATAGTGTGAGGATAAGAGAAAAAAGAATAAAACCAATAATTGCTGAACACATTGACAAAAAGCCGTTAGGGGGCAGTCCCCTTTGGCATAAAAGTATACATACAAATAAATGTTCAATCAACCACACCCAAAGTTCAATTTTGTGCAACTTGTGGTCTGGAGGCTTCTTCATGGTGGCTTCTCCAACAGTTCAGTTCTGGATTCAGAGGGGTAGCATCTTCTTTACCTAAAATTCTTCTCAAAAGGAATTTAAACTTTGCAATTTAAATAATGATATTTTTTTACATTCTGACTAACCGAAATTTATACTATGTAAGTGAAAAACTACTGCTATTATCCTTATAAATCTTAACTTTGCCTTTAAATTATAAAATAGCAAAGGCTAGCTGGTTGAGTCTAAACAAGAATCCAGTTAGGTCTCTGAATCTTAAGAGACTCATAGTCCAAACCAAAGACTAGGTTTTTCTTTGGTTTTCTCAGAGTTAAACAATGTATAAAAACTGCAATAGATATTCAAGTGTTTCCCAAGTTTGGAAAGGAAAACACTGAACTCCTTCAGATCTTTCCCTCAGACAGAGAGAGAGGCAAAGATGTTATCTCCTCCAGCCCTGACAGAGAGTCTCTGAGAGTGTGTCTGCCAACTGCCAGAGCCCAACTCCCAACTGCCAGAGAGAGTAATTGACATAGAAAAACGATTATAACTATCAAATCTGCAATTAACACACTCTCTCAGCTCCACTTCAAACTCCAGTTCTTTTCTCAAGCAGCCACTTTACTTCTTATCCCAAAACTAATAAAACTATATTATTTTCTAATATCATCCTTACAGTAGTGATAATCTGTGAATAAAATTGCCATTAAGGACATCAAGAACAAAAAGAGGCAGATGTAAGAATAGGAAATGATATGAATGATCCAAGTGTTACACCTCAAAGATTTTAAGTGAGCTGGAGGTTTTCCTTTGGTCACTTCATTGGATAGATCTTCTACAGAGGACTTACTGAAGGAATCATGGATAAGAATTATGATGACATTACATTATATTACTAGGACTTAATGTAGAAATACATTATGCTTCTGTATCTTATGTAAATCTCTAGTTATTGTATTGGAAATTAGTCTTTGTTGAACTTTGTGAATTTCTTTTATAATTTTTACATTTGTAGAAGAATTTGTTGTTAAACTTAATCATATTTCTTCATGTTACAGATAAGGAAAATTACTCCTAGCAAGGTAGTCTGACTTGTTTGTGTTCCTAGAATCTAAATATTCTAGCCAGCCCAATGGTATCATTGCTTCTTGATGTGGGGAGAAGGTAGAATATTGGTGGTTGTTGATTATTTCTGTGATTTTTTCTTTGACCCATTTGTTCTTTAGGATAAGATTATTTAATTTTTAATTAGTTTTTAGGCTTCTTGCTGTCCTTTGTTGAATGACTTGATTTCCTACTCTTGACAAAAATGTTGGGCTTCTTGAGGGCTAGTGATTATTTTCTCTTGTATTGTTTATCTCAGATTCTGGCTTTTATTATCTTAGTCAATTTTAGAGTTAATTTTTATTGCATTAAGGTCTGAAAAGTATACATTTAATATTTCTGCTTTTCTACATTTGATTGTGAGGTTTTTCATGCCTTATTATATAGTCAATTTTTCTGAAGATGCCATGTACTACAGAGAAAAGGGTGCCACTGTAAGAATATTCTATACCCATTCAGTTTTTCTCCATAAGTCTATCCTGTGAAACTTTTTTAAAGTTCTCTTTATCTCTTAACTTCTTTCTTGTTTACTTTTTGGTTGGATTTATCTACTACTGAGAGGAGAAAGTCAAGATCCCCCACTCGTAACATTTTATTATTTCTTCTTGTAACTCCTATAACTTTTCCATTAGCAATCTAAATGCTATGCTATTTGGCACATATATGTTTAATACTGATATAGTTTCATTGTCTGTGGTGCCTTTTTTCATGATGTAATTTTATTCCTTATCTCTTTTGATTAGATTGATTTTTATTTTTGATTTTTCTGAAGTCATGATTGCTCTTCCTGCTTCTTTAGCTGAGACATGGTAGCTTCTATTCCAACCTCTTACTTTTGCTTTAAATGTGTTTCTTATAGACAGTATATTGTGGTATTCTGGTTTTTAATACATTCTGCTATCCTTTTCCATTTTATGAATTGGCTCATCCCATTCACATTAATAGTTACAATTACTAATTGTGTGTTTTCTTGTATCTTATTTTCCCTGTTTACTCTCTCTCCTTTTAGCCTTTCTGGCTTCACACTTTATAACAATTGCCTCCCCCCTCTTCAATTCACCCTCCTTTTTGTCCATTTCCCTTTCACTTATTCCCTTTACCCTTTTATTTCCCTATGAGGTAAGGTAGGTTTCTGTAGTTGATTGACTATGGGTTTATTCCCACTCAAGCATAGCCTACCTCTTCCACCCATCTTTTCCACTACTGTTTTTACTTCTTAGGTGCCTCTTAATGAGAGATAGTTTACCCCCTCTGTCTTTCCTTTTCTCTTTTCCTCATGTATTTTTCTTTCACACTTCTTTTTTTTTTGCTATTAGCCCATCTTATTTAGCTCCCTTCCTTCTTTCTATGTATATTCTTTTTCATTACTCTAATAGTGATAAAATTCTTAATTATCTTAAGTATTCTAAAGACCTTTAATACTTTAAGTTGTGAGATTTAAAATGGTTGAGGTCTTAAACTGTAGTGATTAAAATAGTGAAATATATAAATTGTGATAGATATAAGAGAGGGTGAGTAAATTTGACCACAGAAATATGTTTCATTACAGTGTCTTGGGTTTAAAATCAAATATAAGGTGGTCGCCAGGGAAATATTCCCAATTATTCAAATACCCAAGTCAATTGGGTTTTATAGAGATTTTAATTAACAATACAATGAGTAATCAAAGAAAGAGAGAGTAAGAAAGGAATAAGTATCAAGCCAATATGGCCTAGACTTGAGTCTTAAAAGAGAAATCAGTCAGTTTTTTAACACTCACCACAAGGTCTGACTAAACAAGGATACTAGTGACACCAGGCCAGCGTCCTTCCTCCAAGAGTCTTCCAGCCAGAGATTGTTTCAAAGGGCCTCTCTCAAGAGCCTCCAGAGCTCCTACCCCAGAGGGACAGAGCCCCTCAGAGGAGCTCCTCAAGGAGCTCTCCTTCAGAATGAGAGTCAGAAATCGAGATCCCTGAATGAGATCCAAGCTCTTATTTTTGAGGGCAAAATTTCCTCTGTCACTTCCCCTAAGTCCTTACATCTACCAATCACTGTAGATGTTTCTAAAGGACCGCCCATTTTGAATTCACAGCTGAGTAGTTTTAATCTCTTTAGTAAGTCAGGAAAAAATGCTGCTGTGTCGACAAATTTCATTAGAAAAAACCTCTGAATAAGTTATCACCCTTTTAAGTTTAAGTAGTTTACAAGTTGCCCCACCTTTATAGGTACTTAGTATCCCATTGTATCAATTCTAAAACCATCATGACTCAAAGAACTTCCTGTCCCTTCCATAAGCATGGATCAAAGTACTTTCATTGTTTAGCAAGAAGTTTTCTGTCCTAAAGCAGTCTTAAGTAGGGTGGAGCAGGGACACTCCCATAGCTAGGAGCCCCCACACTCAAGTAGAGTTCTCACCATCTGCTAGGGAATTTTTTTTTAAGTAGAAGATTCCCCAATGGGGGAAACCCCTAACATTCATAAGTCTGAGAAATTTTGAGGTTTACAAAGTACCTTAAGAATCTCAATTGTCTTAGATAGCTTAATTATTTCAATTATCACTTTCCTGGAATGAATATACTCAGTTCAACCTTATCAAAACCCTTATGTTTTCACTTTACCTTTTTATTCTTCTCTTCATTGTTGAATTTGCTCAAAAGATTTTTTTACTGTTGTTTTTTGGTCAGGAAAATCTGAGATTTCTCTATTTCATTAAATGTCAGTTTTTTTGGGAAGATTATGCTCAATTTTGTTGGGCATGTAATTCTTGGTTGTAATATTAAATCCATTGCCTTTTAGAATATTGTATTCTATGCCTTCTGTTCCTTTTAATGGATCCTGTATAATCCTGACTGTAGCTCCATGATATTTGAATTGTTTCTTTCATTAGCTTCTTTTTATCCAATTCTAATATTTAGTATGTTATTTTCTTCCTTGAGTTTTTGTGTTTCCTTTCCTGTTTGGCCAATCCTACTCTATAAAGAGTTATTTTCTTCAGTGTCTTTTTTTGACCTCCATTTCTATTTGATTCATTCTATTTCTTATGGAATTATTTTCTTTGATTGTAACTTTTGTGCCTCCATTTCCTTTTGTCCTATTCTAGTTTTAAAGGAGTTGATTTCTTCAGTGAGTTTTTCAGAGATAATTTTCAATTATCCTATTTATTATTTTTTTTAACTTCTTTTCAAGTTCTTTCAGGGTTTTTGTTAGCTAGGGGACTGACATTTCACACTTTCCTTTGAGACTTTACTTGTTTCCTTTTTGACATATTGTCTCTTCTGATTTCATATTTTTATCTTTTCTGTCACTAAAATAACTCTCTAAGGTGAGGGTTTTGCTTTTTAATCTTTTGCTCATTTTTCTAGTTATTTCCCCCCATTCTCTTATCTGTTGAAGCTCTTTTCTGTTTCCGGGGTGGTAGAGAGAACACTGTTCTGAGCTTGAAGTATATTTTTCTTTGGTACTTGGGGTAGACCTGGATGCCTTTGTTTCTCACGTGTGTCTGTCAAGGGGGTATCCCTGCTAACTTGCTCTGGGGAAGTTTGCAGTTGTTTTTTCCATCTAGATTCAGCACCCTGTGTTAACATTCTTCTTTTGTGGGCTGGTCTGGTCCCTGCCTGTTGCTTCCTGGCCTCTGCCAAGTGGCTTGTAAGTCATCTTCTGCCTCAGACACTCTGCTGCCATGTGGGAGTGCATATTTTCCTGAAGTTCAGCTAGGTCTCCACTCTATTGCTTTGCTTCCTCAGGCACTGTGTTACCACTTGGGAGTATGTAGGTTCCTGTCCTTTGCCTTCAGTGTCCCTATAAAATGATTTAGGCTGGGCTGGGCTGGTCCTTCCCTACCTGCCTCATGTAGCCTGAAATAATTGATCCTAATAAGGATGACAGTGTTGGGATATCGAGATAATACTGAAGTTTATTTGATTCCTCAGTAATCCTCCATGAAGTTAGACTATGAGCCTCCTTCACTGGGACCAGTGGACTTTAAGTCTCCAAGACAGGTTGGTAAAAACAGGAACAGAGATTTATTTTAGAATAACCAAGGAGTAGGAAGGGAGGATTAAGGAAAAAGGTGTGAGTTTTAAAACTACTCCACCCTAATCAGACCATACTTTAGAAGATCTGATTTAGTTATTTCCTGATCAGTAACAATGGAGATACTTGGTTTAACAGAATGGGAACTCTACATTTATCCACCCTGCTCAGTTTAACAAGGTCAGATGCCTACACCATACTCAAAGATTGAATTATCTGAGGAAATGGCCTTTAACAGACATGTGCAGAAACAGCGGACAGACCCCTGGGCTGTCCTAAGTCAAGCTAAGCTATCATTGGTACAAATGAGACGCAGGAAAGTGATGTAAAACTGTCTATATAAGGCATGTCACTAGCTCTCTTCGCACTCTTTCCCAGGAGAGGTGACTGGCTGGCAGCATGGTAAGCATTCTGACATCTTGGCATGGTGGCAGTTATTTGTCTGGGTTTGGCAGTGAATTTGCCCTTAAGCTGATTCAGGTTCAGGCATCTTGGCTGAGCCCTTTTGGAGTTCAGGCCGATTCCTTCCTCCTTCACACTCTAAAACCCTATTTTCTATATCTCCTAATATTCCCTGCCTGGTACTAGCCAAGCGGGAGAAATCCTACTCCCTTTCCTCCTTCCTTCTTCTTAATCTCCTCCACTATATCAATTAAATCACCATAAAATTTCCAGCTGATTTGGGTATGCTATTATTTGGGATTTTCCTTGGCAACCAATTAAATTTAGATTTTAAGTCACAACACTTAAAATTATCCTTTACAAAGGATTCCCTAGATCTAATGAAATTCTCACTAGCCTCCCCCTTCTACACTCCCTCACAGGAATTTCTTCTGTTATCTTGATGCTCTTTAAGCCCTGGCCTACCTCTGGCTAGATTCCCCAAAACTCACTAGTTACAAATGACTCTAATTAATCCTCCCTGGTTGGTTATAGGTTGAAACAGATCTCCAAAATATAGTCAGTATTGAACTCTTGATGGCTGCATTCAGCCTAGCTTTGTCAGGCCGGAGTTGGGATCCGGCCCTCACCAACACTATATGAGCTTAGTTCAGGCTAGATGTTCACTGATCTTCTTTGGGTTAATATCCAAATCAGATAGTACTTCACAGCAGACAGGAACTGTTAATTTTACTTCAAAGTAAATTTTCTTCAAGCAGGAACTGAGATACAGTATCTTAACTCCCTTAAGATCCAGGGGACAGGAAACCAAAACCTCCATTCAGCTCAAGAGACATTCTGAGTTCCAGAATCCAGAACCCTTTGGTTCCTGGCATGCGGCTAGTTCTCCTCTTGCAAAACTCTTTCTCTTTATTTATTTCAACCCATTTCTTCTTTTTCCTTCTAATAAGCCCCACTACCACTTCACTGCTCTGGGTTCTGCTGCTTCAAGCACTCTAGAATTGCTACAAAGGAGTGTGTGTTTGCTGGTTCCTCACTTTGCTCCCTTATTGCCTCAGGTGCTCTTCTGCCCAGTGAGAATTTGTAAGTTTTCTGCCCATGTTGAGTGGCTTAGACTGGTCTACCCTACCCCTGCTGCCTTTTTTGCATGTGTTGAGTGGCTCGTTCTGTAGTTTCATTGCCTCTGGTGGAGTTGCAGCTTATTGTAGTGGTTGGAGTTCAAGCTGGTTCCCATAGATGACATGTTACCAGGATTACTCTCTCTTCTTACCCCAGTGAGACCTATTCCTCCTGTTTTCCTTTCTTTTGGGGTGATTTATTTCCTTTGCTTGTGTGTGTATGTAGGAACTGGGGGAGTGGAGCATACTTTACCCCATCATCTTAGCTTATAGCATCTGTATTTATTTTTTAAAGGAAGGTATAATAGCTTGTTTTACCATAAATGTGTACCTTTTTTACTAAAGTTTTTATTCATTCAACTAACATTTATTTAACACTTAAAGGATAGAGAGAGCACAGTACTGTGTGGTTAAATAGATGCAAATTTTTGACAAGTCCCTAGTTCTCATAAAACAGTTGGCAGTAAACTTCTGGTATTCTTTGCTTACTCAGGCTAACATTCTTAGAAGAAGAGAAAAAATGAAAAAGACATTATCTTTGATGCCATAAGACTTCTGATTTTGTATACCTCTTCTAATGTCTAGTAATTTAAAGCAAATCTCTTCTGCTGCCATCATTACCAATATTCACAAGCAGTTTAGTTATTTTGTCTGCCTATTAACAGCAGGTTTTGGCATCTTTTTATCACTCTTTCAAATCAAGACCATGTCACCTGCTGAATGTTATATTTCTTTCTTATATGTCTCTCCCCCCCTTTGATATGGCAGGCAAAAAAAATCCATCAAAAAGGGAGATCAGATCTGCAAACCTGTGACTCTTCTAATCATAGCTTCCTTTGACTCCTAGTTTATATGTCACCAATATTACATAGCCAATACTAAAATTAAGTGTATTTTCTTTTTGTACTGTCGACTTTACACCCTGGTTATATTCCCAAACCTCTGACACAAATTAGTTTTTAAAATTCGCCTTCTACTTCTCTCTTTCCTCTTCTATCCTTCTTCTGACCAACATTTGAATATGAGTCTCTTTTAAAAAAAATGAACTCAATGGTTTTTCTACATTAGGTAAAGTTTCAAAACTTTTCCCTGGAGAAACTTTTTTGGTCTTGGCAGTCAGATTCTCAAAGAATTCTATTTTTTTATTGGTCTCTGTTTATCTTCTTTATAAATCCTTGCTTGATTCTTCCCCTCAGCTCAAATAGTTCTCTTACTCCAAGAACACTGTGGATCTTTCCTTTGATCTGATCTCTCTTTATTTTGTGTTATACTTATCTTTGTATATGTCACACATTCCCTTTAGGACTATTTTATCTTATTATTTCTATTCACAGAACCCAGCACTGTGCTTTGTACATAATAAGTGCTTAATTAATGTTTACAAAATTGATTAGATTCTTCTGCCTACTTGCCTATGCCCTGGAAATATTAGAATGGACTTGTTTGCCCTCTAGGTCCCTGTCACTTGAATTTTCCTAGGAAATTCTTAATGAATTACATTTTAGAATTTTAATGTAGAATCTTAGAGAAGTCTCATTCTCACATTGCTGTAAGGATACAAATTCTCCATTCACATCTCCTTCCTCCTCCTTCAAAACAAACAAATATTTATTACTTATTGTATGTAAGAGAGGGAAAGGACAGATAGAAATATGACATCATCTGTCATCATGGAATTTAAGATATATTTAGAAAAATAAGGCATAAAGTTGATTAAAGATATATTTTGTATATTTCCCTACATTGATTAAATAACAGTTCTATACAGCTATTCAATAGTAAGATTTTATGAGAAATCAGCTCTAAATTTCTGTTGTTTAAAATGATTTGCTTATTATCTTTTGACTAACCACTTCAAAGCTGCAGTTGCCTTTTTGTTTAATCATGATGATTAAAATTTGTTTGCACCTGCAATGTGAAGGCTGCATATTTCTAGGTACAATTTAAAATTTTGACTTTAATCTGCGAAGTTCTTTTGTGGTTTGGGTTCTAGTCTTCTTTGAGGGAATGCCTACCACAGCAGTCGAAATTCAATGATCAGCTTTTGCTGACAGTTTCAGAGATTTAATCTCAAGGGACTGTGGGCAGACTGTTCTCAAAAGGAAAGTCTTTTGTTCTGGAATGTGCTTCTGTTCTGCTGAGATAGTAAAAATCTGTTTATTCTTAGGCCTTTTATATTAGGCCCATATGTTCCAAGCATTGGCCAGTAGATTGACTGAATAGATCTTTAAGCTACTAAAGAACCTTGATTCTTGGTTTTGTCTAACTTGAGCTTGTCTTTAGGTGTTGTTTTTATCCCAAAATTCTTCTGTTTTAAAATAGTTACTTATACTTTAAAGACTATATCAAATTTCAAGCCCTTTTCTCCCCTATATATTGAAATATTAATATTTGCTATTTAAATTCACAATAAAAAAAGAAAACTTAGAAATGAAGTAACATCTTGTTGTTTAGATGTTTCAGTCATGCATGTCCACCCCTTAGTGATCCCATTTGGGGTTTCTTGGCCAAGATACCAGAGTGGTTTTCTATTTCTTTCTCCAGGTCATTTTATAGGTGAGGAATATGAGGCAAACAGGGTTAAGGGACTTGACCCAGTGTCACATATTTATTAAGTATCTGAGGCCACATTTGAACTCATGCAGATAAGTCTTCCTGACTCCAGGCTTGCCACTCTATCTACTATACCATCTAGCTGCTATTCAGTGAGTTTTTATCAGCAGAGTTGGAAAACTGCTCACTTACTTTTATATTCTTCAATAGTAATTAATTTGGCGGTATGATGAAAATTGAATACTAATAACTGTGATATTAACATAGAAATATAACTCATAGTTGGCACATGCCCATTAAGGTATGATGCAGAGTGACGTTGCAGTTTCTGACTTCATGAGTGGGTGGGTGAAAACCCCTTTGTGTGGCCTCTGACCTGGTGTGATTATGTGCCTGAAAACCAGAACACATGACCCAGACTGTCCAATACAGAGTTGAGTAGATGTAATGCCATGGGTAAGATAAGAACCTGGATAATAGTGGGTATATCTCTCTGCAATTTTTAGGCTTGTGAAAGGAACTCTTTTGTTGGTGAACTGATGCTTATTTATGTAAATCATATCTGGCAAATGGGACAGCAGGCAGGCTTCTACAAGTGGGGACCTCTCAGGTTGGGAATCCAGGAACTAAGACTTGCATCTGTGACTAGAGACTTTGAGTTAAGCTGGAAACCTTATTTTTTTCTTTCTTTTTCTTTACTAAAAAATACTTATAAATTTAGCAATAAAGTTTTCAAGATTAATTTTTACTCAGTTATTAAACTGAAGTTTTAGTGACATTTTAAGGTTTTACAAAGTGTTTTAAATTCATTATCTCAGTTGATCTACATGAGATTGCTATTCGATAGATGAGGAAACTGAAGCTGAGAGTGGTTAAGAGGCTTAATTATAGTTAATACAGTTATATAGTGTCTAGCATAGGAATTGAATTCCTTTTCTGTCTACATGTCACAGCCACTACACTGTGCTGCATAAATTAAGATAGAAAATAAAGGAATGGCATTTTTTTTTTACTTTTAAACATTATTTTATTTGCTCATTTTTAAACATTATTCCTTGGAAACAAAGATCATTTTCTTTTCCTCCCCCCCCTTCTGCCACCCCTCCCATAGCCAACGCGCGATTTCACTGGGTATCACATGTGTCCTTGATTCGAACCCATTTCCATGTTGTTGGTCATTGCATTAGGGTGTTCATTTAGTGTCTCTCCTCAGTCATGTCCCCTTAACCCCTGTAGTCAAGCAGTTGCTTTTCCTTGGTGTTTTTACTCCCACAATTTGTCCTCTGCTTGTGGATGGTGTTTTTTCTCCTAGGTCCCTGCAGATTGTTCAGGGACAAACCATTGACACTAATGGAGAAGTCCATTACATTCGATTGTACCACAATGTATCAGTCTCTGTGTACAATGTTTTCCTGGTTCTGCTCCTTTCACTCTGCATCACTTCCTGGAGGTTGTTCCAGTCTCCATGGAATTTCTCCACTTTATTATTCCTTTTAGCACAATAGTATTCCATCACCAACATATACCATAATTTGTTCAGCCATTCCCCAATTGAAGGGCATCCCCTCATTTTCCAATTTTTGGCCACCACAAAGAGCACAGCTACGAATATTCTCGTACAGGTCTTTTTCCTTATTATCTCTTTGGGGTACAAACCCAGCAGTGCTATGGCTGGATCAAAGGGCTGACAGTCTTTTATTGCCCTTTGGGCATAGTTCCAAATTGCCCTCCAGAATGGTTGGATCAATTCACAACTCCACCAGCAATGAATTAATGTCCCGACTTTGCCACATCCCCTCCAACATTCATTACTTTCCTTTGCTGTCATGTTAGCCAATCTGCTAGGTGTGAGGTGATACCTCAGAGTTGTTTTGATTTGCATCTCTCTGATTATCAGAGATTTAGAGCACTTTTTCATGTGCTTATTAATAGTTTTGATTTCTTTGGCTGAAAACTGCCTGTTCATGTCCTTTGCCCATTTATCAATTGGAGAATGGCTTGATTTTTTGTACAATTGATTTAGCTCTTTATAAATTTGAGTAATTAGACCTTTGTCAGAGGTTTTTGTTATGAAAATTGTTTCCCAATCTGTTACTTCCCTTCTCATTTTGGTTACATTAGTTTTGTTTGTACAAAAACTTTTTAATTTGATGTAATCAAAATTGTTTATTTTACATTTTGTGACTCTTTCTATGTCTTGCTTGGTTTTAAAGTCTTTCCCTTCCCACAGTCTGACATGTATACTATTCTGTGTTCACCTGATTTACTTATAGTTTCCTTCTTTATGTTCAAATCATTCACCCATTCTGAGTTTATCTTGGTGTAGGGTGTGAGGTGTTGATCCAAACATAATCTCTTCCACACTGTCTTCCAGTTTTCCCAGCAGTTTTTGTCAAATAGTGGGTTTTTGTCCCAGAAGCTGGGGTCTTTGGGTTTGTCATAGACTGTCTTGCTGATTATTCCACTGATCCTCCTTTCTGTCTCTTAGCCAGTACCAACTTGTTTTGATGACCACTGTTTTATAATAGAGTTTGAGATCTGGGAATGCAAGGCCACCTTCCTTTGTATTTTTTTTTCCATTATTTCCCTGGCTATCCTTGATCCTTTGTTCCTCCAAATGAACTTTGTTATGGTTTTTTCTAAGTCAGTAAAAATTTTTTTTGGAAGTTCAATGGGTATAGCACTAAATAGATAAATAAGTTTGGGTAGGATGGTCATTTTTATTATATTGGCTCGTCCTTAATGTTTTTAATGTTTTTCCAATTTCTCAAATCTAGTTTTAGTTGTGTGGAGAGTGTTTTGTAGTTATGTTCATATCGTTCCTGTGTTTGTCTCGGGAGGTAGATTCCTAAGTATTTTATTTTGTCTAAGGTGATTTTCAATGGGATTTCTCTTTCTAGTTCTTGCTACTGAGCTGTGTTGGAAATATATAGAAATGCTGATGACTTATGTGGGTTAATTTTGTATCCTGCAACTTTGCTAAAGTTGTTGATTATTTCAACTAGCTTTTTGGTTGATTCTCTAGAATTCTTTAAGTAGACCATCATGTCATCTGTAAAGAGCGATAATTTGGTCTCCTCCTTGCCTATTTTAATGCCTTCAATTTCTTTCTCTTCTCTAATTGCTACTGCTAGTGTTTCTAGTACAATGTCAAATAGTAGAGGTGATAATGGGCATCCTTCTTTCACTCCTGATCTTATTGGGAATGCATCTAGTTTATCCCAATTGCAGATGATATTAGCTGTTGGTTTTAGATATATACTGTTTATTATTTTTAGGAATGACCCTTCTATTCCTATGCTTTCTAGTGTTTTTAATAGGAATGGGTGTTGTATTTTATCAAAGGCTTTTTCTGCATCTATTGAGATAATCATGTGGTTCTTGCTAGTTTGCTTGTTGATGTGGTCAATTATGTGGATGGTTTTCCTAATGTTGAACCAGCCCTGCATCCCTGGTATGAATCCTACTTGATCATGGTGAATGATCCTTCTGATCACTTGCTGGAGTCTTTTTGCTAGTATCCTATTTAAGATTTTTGCATCTATATTCATTAGGGAGATTGGTCTACAGTTTTCTTTCTCCTGATTGATTTCATCAATCAGTGACTATACATTGAATGCTTGTTTTGTGGAAGGTACTATGAAGACTGTATATAGAAAGGTATAACTATATTTCACATCAGCTGATTCATTGTTAGTATTAATCATCTCCTCAGAATCTTCAGAACCCTCTCTTTATGGAGGGTCCAGAATTTTCCAGCTAACTAAATTCTCCATCATCTGCTCTCCTTGGTTTCAATTATACTTCGCAAACATTCATCATATGATTAAATGATATTATATTTCGAAATCTTGCAAAGATATTAGTAAAATTAGGAAATCAAAAATATCTTTATTCTTTTTAGTGCTCTGATTGCAAGCAACTAATTTCATACAGAAATGACTTTAATAATGTTTGCTTTTCTTTTGAGAAGATAATTTTAAGTTTAACATGGGGAATACCTTTTGTATTGATTAGAATAGTTAGAATTAGTCTTACGAATAAAATATGTAAGTTAAACTAAATTTTTTTTGTCTCTAGAGTGAAAAGAATTCAGAGACATTTTCCTGTTCATTTGTACCTCTTCCAGTTTCCCTACATCCTTTTTTTTTTGTGTGTGTGTTCTGATTTTGATTTGGGGGCAATGAAGATAGAGTTAGTGTAAAGGAGAAATGCCAGGGAGCTGTCCAGTGAGTGGGGACTGGAGAATGAGAAGTCATGACAGTAGGCTTTAGGGTGATAGGTAGAATTAAATGGGAGGTGGAGGTGTGGATAATGTGTGTGTCCTTTGGATTAAAGGTGTTCCACAGGTTAAAGGAATCAGAAGGGAAAAGGATGATGGAAGGAAAAGGAAGGGAAGTAGATGGCAAAAGACAGTGGGATAAAATAACAGGAGGGTATATAGTGGGAGAGAGGAGGAAAAATGAATGGCATCTAATTTTACCCTGAACCTTAAGGATGATTGTGGTGACTGTTTTCATAAGGAAAGCATTTGTAGTTGCTACTCTTGTCTACCTGCTTTCTTAACCCGATTAATTAAGAACATTCATATTGTAGGAGACAGGGCATTAGGACTCACACCAGTTGCTTCCCTCCATTTGTTGGTGTCTTTTTTCACCCACCCCTCTATGCAATGGGGATTTTCAAAGTTGCCATCTCTGCCTTTAGGAAAAAATATGCAACAGAAATGAAAGCAACTGTTTCATGGGCCGTATGACCATGGAATGTCAAAATTCTTAGGAACTGTGGGCAATCAACAAGCAGCATTTTTGTGCAGATGCTTGACATGATATAAATAAACCAGGGTTACCACTTGTAGGAATTTATCTTTTTTTTAAGAGTAGAAAGCAAATAATAGGATAACTGAAGAATTATTTTTTATTTTTTTTATTTTTTAATGGGTGTACTTTTTATTTGAACTGATCTTAAGTCGGTGTACAGTTAAAGATATTTCCTTCCCTCAAGTACTGGCACCAATCTCATTAAACTCCTGGGGAGACTGTTAAAAGTCTTCATTCATATCTATGTTGGGGTCAGGGAGAGAATTTAGTGAGCCATTTGTTATGACTGATAATTTTTAAAAAAGGAACAAGTATTAATGTGGAAGATAGTTTTTTTAAGGATTACATAATTTACATGTAAAGCAATACTACTGCCATGGCCCCAATCTTCTCCCCCTGGTTTGGATTTATGTTAAGTCTCTCTGTTCCTGTGTAGAGAGATAGAGCAAAACAGCCTTCATAGAGGCAAGTAACTCTGTAACAATATTATACAATATTTTGAATGACTTATTAAAAAAATGTACAGTTCTGAAGACACACTGTAGAACTTTGGGGATGTTTGCTTCCAACATGCTTTAGACTGCTCATCACCTTCACCATTTCAGTTTTCAAATCCTGATTCAAGCCCCACCCAGATTCCAAAAAAACAAATAAAGCACCATGCCGATCTCATCTCTTTTTTGAGGGGCAATTATCATGTCATAACCTTTGACAAAAAAAAACAAGAAAAAAACAAATGACCACAGTCCATTTAGAAATATTTGTGGTGGACAACGGAAGGCCCAGATTCGTTGTACTCTTGGTTACTGATCCACGTCTGTTGGATGATGGAGAGGGAGGCCAGGATGGAGCCTCCTATCCAGACAAGTCTTTAAGCTCAGGTGGCACAATGATCTTGATTTTCATTTTGCTGAAGACTAGAGCTGTAATCTCCTTCTGCTTCCTATCACAATGCCTGGGTACATGGTGGTACCACCGGACAATGTGGTATTGGCATACAAATCTTTATGGATGTGAACATCACCCTTCATGACTCAATTGAAGGTAATTTCATGGATTCCACAGGACTCCATACCTAAGAAAAATGGCTGGAAGAGAACCTTTGGGCACCAGAATCTCTCATTGCCAGTGGTGATAACCTGACCATCAGGGAGCTCCAGAGTCATTATCAACAAGTGCAGCAACGTCATCATCCATGGCGAACTTTGAAGTGGCAAATTTAAACCCTTAAGAGAGACGAGGTGGTACTGCACCTGGAGGCAGGGGGGAGGCAAGTGCATACTAGACAAAAGAGCTCCCAGCTCTGAAGAATTTTAAAAAGATATTTGAAGTTCTGATGAGAAGAAACAGGATAACTGAAGAATTTTAAAAGATATTTACTTTTGATTTGAAGAAAAAAATGGCTTGATTGCTTTGATCCATATGTATGCCAGTGCCCAATACTTTACCTAAAATATCACTTTATTGTGTCCTTTCTATTATCAAAAGCCTTCCGTGACACCCTCTTGTTTGAAATGCTTACTTCTCTTTCTATTGCTATTCTAGTGTTCCTTTAAGACAGTTCATGTACAATCTCTCTCAAAAAGTATTCCTTCTTTTTATTCCTATTGCACTTATGATGCTAAATAAGTATTTGTTCAACTTTTGGGTGTGGAGTCAGACCAGAAGTGATGTCTGTGTGCAACTTGAGGGGAATGAGGACATAATGCTTCATTAAAAACATTTAGAGAAAAAACTCAAGGTCAGGGTTTGAGTGTGGGCCTGAGTTCCCTCATCTGCCAGATGGGGTTAAAAGTACTTCCTACTCCAAACTTTCTACTCCATCAAATGTATTCTGAGGAAAATATAAGATCATAGAAAGGTCACTAGATTTTGATTGAGAGGACCTTGCTACTTATTGCTTATTCCTTGAGGAAATCATTTATTCTTTGAGCCTCAGATTTCTTTGTATGATGAGGGGGGGATCCATGGTGCCTTGTGAAAACAGTTTGAAATTTAAAAGAAAATATTGCACCAGTATATTATAATTCACTATAGAGATCCTTATGTTGTGGTGGGTAGAAAACTATCCTCAAAGTCAGGAAGACTTGGATTTAAGACCTCCCTTGTGTAAAGATTGAAATTTTAGGGGATACTGAGGCAGGTAGAAATTAGTTTCTCTCTGCAAGGAGTATTATATTTTTTAGAGGTTTATTAAAGGTTAAGGATTAAAGAAAATACAGAATAAGAAAAACATGTGCCTAGGCCAGAGGCCTAGACAAGATAACCTCACATCATGAAAGAGACACTTCTGCTCCAAAACGGAAGTCCAAAAGAGAGACAAAAGCCTTTGCAATCAGGTTAAATACCTTCTCGATCTCGGCCCAAGTGAGAATTCAGTGAGATTACAAAGAATTTTGGGGAAGTGGAGCAAGGAATTGTGGGGATTGAAGTCCTGGATTCGAGACTATTTTTACACTTGGATATAGACTAGCTATGTAAATCTTGAGAGGTTGTTTAAACCTCTCGGATCTTCAGGTAGATTTCTATGACTAACTGAGATTATATTCTAGACAGTTTATGATCTGAGTAGGTAGTGGGAGTTCCCACATGTAATCACATATCCTTCATGTATTTGACATAATTAAATATTGTCTCCTTGGTGCTACTAGCCCTGATCCTTTTATACTGTATAAGAATTTATGGATTCATACATTTTACACCTGAAAGAGACCTTAGGAATCATCCAGTTTAGTTATATCATTTTATAGTTGAGGGAATTGAGGCTCACAGAAGGAGGTCTGTTTTCCTAGTTCATTACCACAAGAAGTATAATAAAAAATACCTGGGGGAAGCTGGTAGCTCAGTGGATTGAGAGCCAGAGCTAGAAGTGGGAGATCCTAGGTTCATATTTGGCCTCAGATACTTACTAGCTGTGTGACCCTGGGCAAGTCACTTAACCCCCATTGCCTAGCCCTTACCACTCTTCTGCTTTGGAACCAATACACAGTATTGATTCTAAAATGGAAAATAAGGGTTTAAAAAATGCCTAATGCATCAGCAATGTTCAAAGCCCAACCCAACAAGCATTTATTAAGTTTTGAATACATATAGTACAGTGTACTAGACTTTGGGGACATAAAGGCAAAATGAGAAGAATCCCTGTACTTAACAGAGTTTCTGTTTTGCTGGGGAAGAGAGGTTACATTGTGTAAACAGATGAGTACCTATGGGAGGGATAGCATGGTACAAAGTAAAGAACACTGGTTTTAGAGTCAGAAGACTCGAGTTCAAGTTCTACCTCTCATGCTCACTACTTATGTGATTCTGAGCAAGTTCTATAATTTCCCTGAGGCAGGAGTATTTATTAAATCCCTTGCTATGTACCAGGTATTTTGCTAAGTCTTTTACAAATAAATATTATAACATTTGAACAGAGTTTCTTCTGTGAGGAATAAAGAAAATGATTACAGTTTATCCTTAAAATAAGGAGGTAGGGGCACTTAGGTTGCTCAGTGGTTAGGGAGTCAGGCTTGCAGATGGGAGGTCATAGCTCCAAATCTGGCTACAGATCCTTCCTAGCTCATGTGACCCTGGACAAGTTACTAACCCTAGTTACCTATCCCTTACAGCTCTTCTGTCTTGGAACCAATCTCAGTATCAAATCTTTTTTTTTTAAATTTTATTTAATTAATTAATTTAGAATGTTTTTCCATGGTTACAAGATTCATGCTCTTTCCTTCCCCTCCCACCAATCTCCTACTGTAGCTGACACACAATTCCACTGGGTTTTACATGTGTCATTGATCAAGACCTATTTCCATGTTATTGATATTTGACCTAGGGTGATTATTTGGAGTCTATAACCACAATAATATCCCCATTGAACCATGTGATCAAGCAGTTATTTTTCTACTCTCATAGTTCTTCCTCTGAATGTGGATAGTGTTCTTTCTCTTAAGTCCCTCAGAATTGTTCTGGATCATTGCATTGCTATTGGTAGAGAAGTTCATTACATTCGATTGTGCCACAATGTATCAGTCTCTGTGTACAATGTGCTCCTTTCACTCTGCATCAGTTCCTGGAGGTCTTTCCAGTTCACATGGAATTCCTCCAGTTCATAATTTCTTTGAGCACAATAGTATTCCATCACCAACATATGCCACAGTTTGTTCAGCCATTCCCCAATTAGAGGACATCCCCTCATTTTCCAATTTTTTTGCCACCACAAAGAGCACAGCTATGAATATTCTGTACAAGTCTTTTCCCTTATTATCTCTTTGGGGTACAAACCCAGCAGTGCTATGGCTGTATCAAAGGGTAGACAGTCTTTTAGTGCCCTTTGGGCATAGTTGCAAATTGCCTTCTGGAATGGTTAGATCAATTCACAACTCCACCAGCAATGCATTAATGTCCCAATTTTAACACATTCCCTCCAAAATTTATTATTCTCCTTTGCTATCATGTTAGCCAATCTGCTAGGTGTGAGGTGATAGAGTTTTTTTTATTTGTATTTCTCTGATTATAAGAGACTTAGAGCACTTTTTCATGTGTTTATTAATAGTTTTGATTTCTTTAATCTGAAAATTTCCTGTTCATGTCCCTTGCCCATTTATCAACTGGGAAATGGCTTGATTTTTTTGTACAATTTATTTAGTTCCTTATAAATTTGAGTGATTAGACCTCTGTCAGAGGTTTTTGTTATAAAGATTTCCCCCCCTTTTTGTTGCTTCACTTTTAATTTTGGTTGCATTGGTTTTGTTTTTACAGAAACTTTTAAATTTAATATAATCAAAATTATTTATTTTACATTTTGTAATTTTTTTCTAACTCTTGCTTGGTCTTAAAATCTTTCCTTTCCCAAAGATCTGACAAGTATACTATTCTGTGTTGACCTAATTTTCTTATAGTTTCCTTCTTTATATTCGAGTCATTCACCCATTCTGAGTTTATCTTGGTGTAGGGTGTGAGATGTTGATCTAAACCTAATCTTTCCCATATTGTCTTCCAATTTTCCCAGCAGTTTTTATCAAATAGTGGATTTTGGTCCCAAAAGCTGGGATCTTTGGGCTTATCATAGACTATCTTGCTGAGGTCACTTATACCAAGTCTATTCCACTGATCCTCCTTTCTATCTCTTAGCCAGTACCAAATTGTTTTGATGATCAGTGCTTTATAGTACATTTTGAGATCTGGTACTGCTAGACCACCTTCCTTCACATTTTTTTCATCATTTCCCTTGATATCCTTGATCCTTTGTTCTTCCAAATGAACTTTGTTATATTTTTTTCTAATTAAGCAAAAAAGTTTCTTGGTAGTTTGAGGGGTATGGCATGAATTAAGTAAATTAGTTTGGGTAGGATTGTCTTTTTATTATGTTAGCTCATCCTACCCATGAGCAATTAATGTTTATCCTTTTATTTAGATCTTGTTTTAATTGTGTGGAAAGTATTTTGTAGTTGTGTTCATATAGTTCCTTTGTTTGGGTAGATTCCTAAGTATTTTATATCGTGGTTTTGAATGGAATTTCTCTTTTCTAACTCTTGCTGTTGAGATGTGTTGGAAATATATAGAAATGCTGGTGATTTATGTGCGTTTATTTTGTATCCAGCAACTTTGCTAAAGTTGTTGATTATTTCCACTACCTTTTTAGTTGATTCTCTAGGATTCTTAAAGTAGACCGTCATATCGTCTGCAAAGAGTGATAGCTTGATTTCCTCATTGCCAATGTTAATACCTTCAATTTCCTTTTCTTCTCTAATTGCTACTACTAGTGTTTCAAGTACAATGTTAAATAATAGAAGTGATAATGGGCATCCTTGTTTCACACCTGATCTTATTGGGAAGGCTTCTGGTTTATCATCATTGTAGATGATATTTGCTGGTGGTTTTAGATAAATACTGTTTATTATTTTTAGGAAAGGCCCTTCTATTCCTATACTTTCTAGTGTTTTTAATAGGAATGAGTTTGTATTTTGTCAAAGGCTTTTTCTGTATCTGTTGAGATAATTATGTGGTTTTTGTTGGTTTGCTTATTGATATGATCAATTATGTGGATGGTTTTCCTAATATTGAGCTATCCTTGCATTCATGGTATAAATTCCACCTGATCATAATGATCATAATCCACCCTTATGATCACTTGCTGGAGTCTTTTTGCTACTATTCTATTTAAGGTTTTTGCATCTGTGTTAATTAAGGAGATTGTCTAGTTTTCTTTCTCTGTTTTTGACCTGCCTGGCTTTGGAATCAGTACCATATTTGTGCCAGAAAAGGAATTTGGTTCAACTCCTTCTTGGCTTATTTTGTCAAATAGTTTGCATATTATTGGGATTAGTTGTGTTTTGAATGTTTGTTACAATTCATTTGTGAACCGATCAGGTCCTGGGGATTTTTTCCTAGGGAGTTCTTTGATGGCTTGTTCAATTTCTTTTTCTGATATGGAATTATTTAAGTATTCTATTTCTTTTTTTGTTAATCTAGGCAATTTATATATATATTTTTAATATATTTTATTTGATCATTTCCAAGCATTATTCGTTAAAGATCATTTTCTTTTCCTCCCCCCCCCCCCCACCCCCCATAGCCGACGCGTAAGTCCACTGGGCATTAGATGTTTTCTTGATTTGAACCCATTGCTTTGTTGATAGTATTTGCACTAGAGTGTTCATTTAGAGTCTGTCCTCTGTCATGTCCCCTCAACCTCTGTATTCAGGCAGTTGCTTTTCCTCGGTGTTTCCACTCCCATAGTTTATCCTTTGCTTATGAATGGTGTTTTTTTCTCCTGGATCCCTGCAAGTTGTTCAGGGACATTACACCGCCACTAATGGAGAAGTCCATTACGTTCGATTATACCACAGTGTATTAGTCTCTGTGTACAATGTTCTCCTGGTTCTGCTCCTCTCGCTCTGCATCACTTCCTGGAGGTTGTTCCAGTCTCCATGGAATTTCTCCACTTTATTATTCCTTTTAGCACAATAGTACTCCATCACCAACATATACCACAGTTTGTTCAGCCATTCCCCAATTGATGGGCATCCCCTCGTTTTCCAGTTTTGGGCCACCACAAAGAGCGCAGCTATGAATATTTTTGTACAAGTCTTTTTGTCCATTATCTCTTTGGGGTACAGACCCAGCAGTGCTATGGCTGGGTCAAAGGGTAGATATTCTTTTGTCGCCCTTTGGGCATAGTTCCAAATTGCCCTCCAGAATGGTTGGATCAATTCACAACTCCACCAGCAATGAATTAGTGTCCCCGCTTTGCCACATCCCCTCCAGCATTCATTACTTTCCTTTGCTGTAATGTTAGCCAATCTGCTAGGTGTGAGGTGATACCTCAGAGTTGTTTTGATTTGCATCTCTCTGATTATAAGAGATGTAGAGCACTTCTTCATGTGCTTGTTAATAGTTCTGATTTCTTTATCTGAGAACTGCCTATCCATGTCCCTTGCCCATTTATCAATTGGAGAATGGCTTGATTTTTTGTACAATTGATTTAGCTCATTATAAATATGAGTAATTAAACCTTTGTCAGAGGTTTCTATGAAGATTTTTTCCCAATTTGTTGTTTCCCTTCTGATTTTAGTTATATTGGTTTTGTTTGTACAAAAGCTTTTTAGTTTGATGTAGTCAAAATTATTTATTTTACATTTTGTGATTCTTTCTATATCTTGCTTGGTTTTAAAGCCTTTCCCCTCCCAAAGGTCTGACATGTATACTATTCTGTGTTTACCCAATTTACTTATGGTTTCCTTCTTTATGTTTAAGTCACTCACCCATTTTGAATTTATCTTGGTGTAGGGTGTGAGGTGTTGATCTATTCGTAGTCTCTCCCACACTGTCTTCCAATTTTCCCAGCAGTTTTTATCGAATAGTGGATTTTTGTCCCAAAAGCTGGGATCTTTGGGTTTATTGTATACTGTCTTGCTGAGGTCGCTTTCCCCCAGTCTATTCCACTGATCTTCCTTTCTGTTTCTTAGCCAGTACCAAATTGTTTTGATGACTGCTGCTTTGTAATATAGTTTTAGGTCAGGGACTGCAAGGCCCCCATCGTATGTGTTTTTTTTCATTATTTCCCTGGATATCCTTGATCTTTTGTTCTTCCAAATGAACTTTGTTATGGTTTTTTCTAAATCAGTGAAGAAGTATTTTGGTAGTTCAATGGGTATGGCACTAAATAGATAAATAAGTTTGGGTAGGATGGTCATTTTTATTATATTGGCTCGTCCTATCCATGAGCAGTTAATGTTTTTCCATTTGTTCAGGTCTAGTTTTAGTTGTGTGGCGAGTGTTTTGTAGTTGTGTTCATATAGTTCCTGTGTTTGTCTTGGGAGATAGATTCCTAGGTATTTTATTTTGTCTAAGGTGATTTTGAATGGGATTTCTCTTTCTAGTTCTTGCTGCTGAGCTGTGTTGGAGATATATAGAAAAGCTGATGATTTATGTGGGTTTATTTTGTATCCTGCAACTTTGCTAAAGTTGTTGATTATTTCAATTAGCTTTTTGGTTGAATCTCTAGGATTCTTTAAGTAGACCATCATGTCATCCGCAAAGAGTGATAACTTGGTCTCCTCCTTGCCTATTTTGATGCCTTCAATTTCTTTATCTTCTCTAATTGCTACTGCTAGTGTTTCTAGTACAATGTCAAATAGTAGGGGTGATAATGGGCATCCTTATTTCACTTCTGATCTTATTGGGAATGCATCTAGTTTATCCCCATTGCAGATGATATTAGCTGTTGGTTTTAGATATATACTGTTTATTATTTTTAGGAATGACCCTTCTATTCCTATGCTTTCTAGTGTTTTTAATAGGAATGGGTGTTGTATTTTATCAAAGGCTTTTTCTGCATCTATTGAGATAATCATGTGGTTCTTGCTAGTTTGCTTGTTGATGTGGTCAATTATGTGGATGGTTTTCCTAATGTTGAACCAGCCCTGCATCCCTGGTATGAATCCTACTTGATCATGGTGAATGATCCTTCTGATCACTTGCTGGAGTCTTTTTGCTAGTATCCTATTTAAGATTTTTGCATCTATATTCATTAGGGAGATTGGCCTATAGTTTTCTTTCTCTGTTTTTGACCTGCCTGGTTTTGGAATCAGTACCATGTTCAATTTATATTTTTGTAAATATTCATCCATATCACCTAGATTGACATGTAATTGGGCAAAATAGTTTTTAATGATTGCCTTAATTTCCTCTTCATTGGTGGTGAGGTCTCTTTTTTCATCTTGGAGACTGTTAATTTGGTTTTTTCTTCTTTCCTTTTATAAATTAGATTGACCAGTTCTTTGTCTATTTTATTTGTTTTTTCAAAATACCAGCTTCTAATCTTATTTATTAATTTAATAGTTCTTTTGCTTTCAATTTTATTAATTTCTCCTTTAATTTTTGGCATCCCTAATTTAGTTTTCATCTGGGGATTTTTAATTTGTTTCCTTTCAAGTTTTTTTGGTTTGAATGCCCATTTCTTTTACATCTGCCCTCCCTAATTTGTTAATATATGAATTCAAGGATATAAATTTCTTCCTGAGTACTGCTTTGGCTGCATCCCATAGATTTTGAAAGGATATCGCATCATTGTCATTTTCTTCAATTAAATTATTATTTTTTTTTTCTGTGATTTGTTCATTAACTGGTTTTGGAGAATCATATTGTTTAATTTCCAATTAATTTTTGATTTGACTCTCCATGTACTCTTATTAATTATTATTTTTATTTGATTGTGATCTGAAAAGGTTGCATTTATTAATTCTGCTTTTTACCCTTGTTTGCCATGTTTTTATGCCCTAGTACATGGTCAATCAATGTGCCATGTGCAGCTGAAAAGAAGGTGTATTCCTTTTTGTCCCTACTTATTTTTCTCCACATATCTACTAACTTTAATTTTTCTAAGGTTTCATTCACTTCTCTTACCTCTTATTTATTTTTTTGGTTTGATTCATCTAGATTTGATAGAGGAAGGTTCAGGTCTCCCAGTAATACAGTTTTACTATTTATTTCCCCCTTCAACTCCACTAGTTTCTCCTTTAGAAATTTGAATGCTATACCATTTGGTGCATACATGTTGAGTACTGATATTTCCTCATTATCTATACTGCCTTTTATCAGGATGTAAGTACCTTCCCTATCTCTTTTAATTAGATCTACTTTTACATTGGCTTTGTCAGATACCATGATTGTGACTCCTGCTTCTTTTTCTCAGTTGAGGCCCAATAGATCTTCCTCTAGCCTTTGATCTTTATTCTGTGAGTGTCTACGTTCCTCATGTGTGTTTCTTGTAGACAACATATGGTAGGATTTTGGTTTCTTATCCATTCTGCTATATACTTTTATTTTATGGATGAATTCATTTCATTCACATTCAGAGTTATGATAACCACCACTGTATTCCCCAACATTTTGCTAACCTCTCCTGGTTTTGCCCTTTCGTCTTTCATGATATCTTTTTAACCCAATGGTTTGCTTTTAAGTAGTCCCCCTAAGCCCCACCATTATTATATTTCCCTTTCTGCCCCCTCCCTTTTTCTTCCCTTCTTTTTTTTTAGGGTCTGTTAAGTTTCCTTCCCCCTTTCTTTCCCTACTTTTTTGTACTCCCAGCCCTACTCCCCCCTTAGTTTTTCCCTTCTCTCTTTCCCTGTAGGGTAAGATAGAATTCTATACCCCAGTGGATCTAGAAGCTCTTCCCTCTCAGAATCGATTTCACTGAGAGTAACATTTAAGTATTTCCTATTAGCACTCTCTTCCTCTCTTTCTTATAATAGTATTCTTCCCCTTCCCTTCCCATGCACCTCTTTGTGTGACATAGATTATCCTATTTATCTTATTCCTTCAAGTTTCTCTTGCTGCCATCTTTTATTCCTCCCTCCCTTTTATTTGCATATCATCTTAGACCACTTAATTACCCCAATCTTTACCTATGAATGATTCTTCTAATTACTAAAATAATGAATATAATTTTTGAGAGTTTTAAATAACATTTTCCCATATATTAATATAAATAATTTGATCTTGTTGAAACCCTTAAAGAAGAAAATTTAAATAAAGAAAAACATTTTCCCCCTTTTCTCTTTCTTATTTACCTTTTTATGTTTCTCTTGATCTTTGTGTTTGGTTATCAAACTTTCCACTTAGCTCCAGCCTTTTCTTTACAAATATTTGGAAATCTTCTATTTTGTTGAATGCCCAAACTTTCCCCTGGAAGTATATAGTCAGTTTTGATTGTTAGGTGATCCTTGGTTGAAGACCCAATTCTCTTGCCTTTCTGAATACCATATTCCAAGCCTTGCGGTCCTTTAGTGTGGAATCTGCCAGATCTTGTGTGATCCTGCTTGGTCCTCCTTGATATCTGAATTGTCTCTTTTTGGCTTCTTGTAAATTTTTTTTTAGCTTGGAAGCTCTTAAATTTGGCAATTACATTCCTGGATTTTGTTTTTTTGAGGATTTAGTGTAGATGGTATTCCATGAACTCTTTCAATTTTATTTTTCCCTCTTGTTCAAGAATATCAGTTCAGTTATCTTAGATAATTTCTTCTAGTTTGATGTCAAGATTTCTGTTTATTTCTGGGTTTTCAGGTATACCAATGATTCTCAATTGTCTCTTCTAGACCAATTTTCATGATCCATTATCTTCTCAGTGAGATATTTCATGTTTCCTTCTATTTTGCCAGTCTTTTAACTTTTCTTCATTAATTCTTGCTGTTTTGCAAGATCATTGGCTTCCAACTGCCCAATTCTGGTCTTTAAAGACTGGTTTTCTGCTATAATCTTTTGATTTTCCTCTATAATCTTTTGGTTTTCCTTTCCAGCTTGGTCTGTCATGCTTTTCATGGCTTCCAGCTATTTAATTGAGTTCTACAATTTATTCAACATTTCATTTGATTTCTGGGCTTCTTTCTCCAATTGGGAGTTCCTGTCTTCTAGACTGTTATTTTGTTTTTGAAGTATTTCCAATTTTTCTTGCCAAAATCCCTCCATTTTTCTCAAAATTTCAGATTTAAATTCTTCAAGAGTTTGTGGCCAATTTCCATTTTTGGGGGGGATGAAGGTTTGGATGCATTTCATTGTTCGTTGTCCTCTGCTGTTTCTTCTGGAGTCTGGATTTTTTCTCCATAAAATTTATCCAGGGTCAAAACCTTCTTCTTGATCTTATTGGTGGTTCGAAGTTGTATTTTCTGGGTATTGTTTTCCATTGCTGAGCTGGTTTTTCCTTCCATTTCCAGTCAAGAATCTGAGTGAGGAGGGAAGTCTCTGTGTATGGAGCTAAGGAGAATTTTTTTTGCATGAGGTCACCTCTTGCGTTTCCACGGCTTCTACTATGTGCCACCCCTCTCTGTACTATCTCTGCACCTAAGGTCTGCACTCTTCGACCTCCTGGGGTCAGAGGTCTAGGTGCTCCCAGGGTAGTTCCCTGGTGGTCTTAATCAGCTGCCAAGGATCTAGAGGTGCCCCTTGCTTGACCACTGATTGTAGCACGCTGCCTCTGACTCTGGTTCTGTAGATGGGGTGGGTAGGGTTGATCAGCTTACATTTTGATGGGAGCTATTACTCCCCCCTTATAGTGTGGAAATGCCCAAATCCCATGTACCTTTAGTTCTGCGCCCTACTGTGGAGTCCCTTCGTTCATCTCAATTTTTTTTTTGGCCTTTTGAAGTAGTCTATATCAGTAGGTGATGAGGAGAGAAAGAGTCATGTGTCTAAACTGCAGCCATGTTAACCCAGCTTAGTATCAGTTCTAAGAGAGAAGCAAAGGGTCTTTTCTTTCTTTTTTTAATGAGATGATTGGGCTATAGATGGCTTTTGAAGTCCTTTCCATCTCTGAATCTGTGATTCTTTGATACTTTTCATTGGAGAAGGACTCTATGAGATCAGGGGGAAAGCTTCCTTTAGATGACAGATGAGCAAACCTTAAAGTAAGCTATAGATACTAAAAGGGAGAAGGAAGAAGGGATATTTCAAGTCTGGGAGACAGCTTTTGCAAACGCATGAAAGTTGGGGAATGGAAAGACAGGTTTACAAGCTAGTTAGGCTGTTGGTGTGCATGAAATGAAGCCTTAAAAGAAAGACTGAATCCAGATTGAAAGATTTTTAATGCTAGACTAAAAAGATCAGGAGAGAAAGGAAGGCTGGATATATAGATATGAGATTTTTCAGCATAAATGTGAACCCAGGAGACCTGAAAAGCTCAAGAAGAGAATGGAGAAAGAGGAAATAAAGAGAGCCTAGGACAGAGGCTTGGGGGCCATCTGTAGTTCAGGGGTGGGAATGGATATAAAAGCAGCAAAAGAGATAAAGAACTATAAGACATGAAAGAGGACAACTAGAAGAGAACAGAATCATAAAAACTATGGGGATGATCTGAGGGATGTTTGCTATGCAGTGTCCAAAGGGGAAAGATCTTTTCTTATAATGGCTGGGAGGAAAAGCCAGATAAAATGTCTTTATCTATGGAGAGAATAGCATTCTTGTTTTAAACGGGATACATAGTACTTTTGGGGTTGTGAGTAGTTTTTCCTCCCTTCCTGTGTAATGTGGATGTATTTGAAGGCTTATTCTTTGCCCCTGCTTTCTCTCCCTTTCTACTTATCTAGGATATCTTATGTGCCCTCATGGCTTTGACTGTTGTTGCTTCTATTCAGGTGAGTGTTAAAGCTGTTTTTCCTGTCTTGACTTCTCATATTTTTCTGACTTCTTTCTGGACATTTCAGATTGAATGGACAACTCTAGCATTTCAACTTGCTTTCACAAAGTACTAAACATGTTTGAAAGTGAAGTTGTCACTCTCTTCAAGTTGATATTTTATTTCTCATATTTAATGCCTATCAGTGAAATCATTCTTCTAAAAACTCAAGCTCAAAACTTTGAAATCAACATTGATTCTGCTTTCTTTTCCCCACATCATTAGTCATCAGTGTTGTGGGTTCTTCAGCTGAAATACCCTATGTATCCATCTTTTCCTTTCTATTCTTACTTCTTCTTTTCCTTTCTATTCTTACTTCTTGGATTCAAAACTTTATGCTTGGATATTTGCTATAATCTTTTTTCTTTTTGAAGTTTTCAGGCAATCCATTTAATTATGCTGATAGAAATACTTATTATGTGAGAGGTCTAATTTCTTTCTTTTTAAGTTTAATTTTAAACCCTGACCTTTGGTCTTATAGTAGCAAGGACTAGACAATCATGATTAAATGACTTGCCTAAAGTCACACACCTTGCATGTGTCAGAGCTTATATTTGGACCCAGGTCCTCCTAACTCCAGATTTGGCACTCTACCCATTGTGCTTTCTAACTGTCTCCAAGACATTAATTTCTAAAGAAAATCCCATGGTGGGTTCTGGGCTAGTTCTGTAAACTTATTTGATCTTCAAAAACTTTTAAGAAACCTCCACTAAAGCCCTAATTTACTGTGTTAGGATGTGGAGATGGCCCTAAATTATTTTCCCCCTGAATTTTTTTATTGAATTTTTTTGCTTTTTTATTATTGTCACTGCCTAATAACTGCTCTCTTACATAATTTTGCTTTATAACAAAGAAAACCCGTTAAAAATAAATTAGAGTTGACTGTATCTGACTACATCTGAAAATTAATGTAATATTCTTTACATTTAGTCCATTAACTCTCTAGTGAGAGGAGCGAAATATGTTTCAGACTTTATTATTCTTGAATCAAAAGTGAATATTGCATTTAATCAGAGTTTTGATATTTGATATGAAAATACCCAATTCTTATTAGCTGGTGGATTAGCCTGTTTGGTTGATGAAGTTCCCTACAGAGAAGAATCTGGGAAGCCTAGTTCCAAGAGAGTTAGGATGTTATATAATGGAAGTGCCTTGGAGAGACTATGGAGCATGTAGAGACATTCTGTAACTGATTCTCATCTGTTAACAATGTATTAAATAGAAGTGTTTTTACTTAGTTGTAGTTGCAGTTCCATAATTGGAGGTGCCTTCCAAAGGCCTTAATCAGCCTTTCCCCATTTCTCTTGGTTGGACACCTGCTTTTGGTTTGACTCCTTTGCTGAATGGCATCTAGGGAGAGACAATATTATAAGTGGAGAGGACTTGGACTTCCTTCCTTTAAGGTAGAAAAGTACTGACAATTTTGGACCTTGTCTTTTTTCCCACTGAAACTTTGGAATAAAATCTTTGCCAGGTTCACACTGATACTCTGGTTAACAACTTGCAGTATTCATTCCATGAAATGAGTACTCTTCAGCAATGATATCATGAATTTGGTGGGACTCAGTACTATCTAGAAATTCCATTAAGGCAGAGTCCCTCAAGAGATCAAGGTGATATAGCAGAGAGTATTAGGAAGAAATGTTTGTACTTCCGACTTATTTAAAAAAAAAACCAAACCAAACCCGTACCTTTCTTCTTGGAATTAATACTGTGTATTGGTTCCAAGGCAGAGTAGTGGTAAGGGCTAGGCAATGGGGGTCAAGTGACTTGCCCAGGGTCACACAGCTGGGAAGTGTCTGAGGCCAGATTTGAACCTAGGACCTCCTGTCTCTAGGCCTGACTCTCCATCCATTGAGCTACCCAGCTTCCCCCTAAAGGCTATTTTAGTTGATAAAAATGAAATGGGAGTACTAGTCATTGATACCTAACACTAGGAAGAACACAAATTTTGGGATCTTGAGCCAATGGCATTAGGGAAGAGAAAAATACCCTAATGCCTCAGGGATACTCCTAGAACCTTGAAGGAAAATGGCTGCCCAGTTCTGAGATAAATGAGTCCAGAGCATCTTTACTACATTTTCATTTACATTATTATGGTCATTTTGGGTATATTGTAGTTAACTTTTTTTTATCTGTACCAGGTCAGAAAAGTCTTCCCAGGTTTCCCTGAATCCCTTATAGTCATTCTTTCTTATGGATTATAGAAGTTTTCTTTTTTCTTTTCCTGTTGGGTGGAGATTATTCTTTTGGAAATACCATTTTGTACATATCTACCCTTTGCTAAAAAATCCAGCAGTACATATTTGTTTATAGAATAAAATCCACATTCCTAAGCCATTCAATAGGCTGGACTTGTGTGTTTATCCTACATCATGTCCCATTACACCTATTTCAACTAACCTTGTTTACTTCTTGTCCCTCAGAGATATTTTGTATATTACATTTTAACACTCCTGATGTTTTTCCTTGTCTGAAATGCTTCCTAACTCTCCACATCTAGAAATGTAGCCCTTTCTTAAAGGTCTAGTTATAGTCTCCCCTGCTCCAAGAAGTCCTCATAGACTACCTCATTAAGGTCTTTTGCTTTCTTGAACTAGTCTATATCATTTACTGGATATGCCACTCAACATCATCTTCCTTATGTTATTACTGATTTTTTTAGGTATACAATGTGTATGCATATATATATATATGTGTGTGTATATATATACATATATATGTAACCAATGGCCCAGGGCTCCCTAAGATTTTAGGCTCACATGAACTAGATATAGTTCTGGGTGCTTACTCCAAAAGGAGCACTTTTTCCTCTTTGGCTTGATGTCAATACCCAGGCTGTTTCTAATATACTTATGACATAGTTCAGGTGTAGATCTTTAAAATCTAGGTAAGAAGGTCTTGAGCTCTTAAAAAGCATTCAGGGTGCTAAAAACATATCAGATATGGGACAACCTTTTATTCTACTGTGGAAAAATCAGAAGTCATAACAGACTCATAAAAAAAGCCCAAAGTCAAAAAGCAAAGAAGGCAATAAAATGCCTTCCAGGGCCTGAAAAGGTACTTAAGGTTGTTGTTAAAATAACTTTTTGATATTCCAGTGAATCCCTCTTTTTCATAGCTTTTGCCTCTTTGATCTTCTACCTTTTACCCCAACTCATAGTACTATCCTTGTGATTTAGAGATCTCAATTCCCATCTCCCTGAGGATTGCTGAATAAGCAGTCCCCTTTTCATCAGACCAATACTTTCTGAGTTACTTACTAACTTGGATTTTTTTTTGACATTATTTTATTTGGTCATTTCCAAACATTATTCATTGGAGACAAAGATCATTTTCTTTTCTTCCCTCTCCCCCCTCCCACTACCTCTCCCATAGCCGACTTCCACTGGGTATCACATGTGTTCTTGATTCGAACCCATTTCCATGTTGTTGGTATTTGCATTAGAGTGTTCATTTAGAGTCTCTCCTCAATCATGTCCCCTCAACCCCTGTAGTCAAGCAGTTGCTTTTCCTCGGTGTTTTTACTCCCACAGCTTGTCCTCTGCTTGTGGATAGTGTTTTTTCTCCTAGATCCCTGCAGATTGTTCAGGGACATTGCATTGACACTAATGGAGAATTCCATTACGTTCGATTGTACCACAGTGTATGAGTCTCTGTGTAGAATGTTCTCCTGGTTCTGCTCCTCTCACTCTGCATCACTTCCTGGAGGTTGTTCCAGTCTCCATGGAATTCCTCCACTTTATTATTCCTTTTAGCACAATAGTATTCCATCACCAACATATACCACAATTTGTTCAGCCATTCTCCAATTGAAGGGCATCCCCTCATTTTCCAATTTTTGGCTACCACAAAGAGCACAGCTATGAATATTCTTGTACAAGTCTTTTCCCTTATTATCTCTTTGGGGTACAAACCCAGCAGTGCTATGGCTGGATCAAAGGGCAGACAGTCTTTTATTGCCCTTTGGGCACAGTACTAACTTGGATCTTAAAGAATAATGCTATGTGGAACTATGTAAATAATCCTCTTTTCTGTAAAGATTATACTGCATCAGGGAATCCCATTCTCTCTTTAGAAGATCTTATCCCTAAGAGTTTTTTTTAAACCCTTACTTTCCACCTTAGAATCAATACTGTGTATTGGTCCCGAGGCAGAAGAGCAGTAAGGGCTAAGACAATGGGGATTAAGTGATTTGTCAGGGTCACACAGCTAGGAAGTGTCTGAGGCCAGATTTGAACCTAGGATCTCCTATCTCTAGGCCTGGCTATCAATTTAGTGAGCTACCCAACTACCTCCATCCCTAAGAGTTTAACTGGGACAAAGGTAGTAACCAAAATTTCTTCATTTCCTGGCAAAAACCATATATTCCAGATTCATATTAACTAGGAAATTCAATGCTCTGCCCCTCCGTACAGGACCTGGGCTTCATGAATATTGCCCAAGAACTGTTATTTTGGGCCAAGTAGGCACATGTATTTTCCTAGCAAATGTACTTTTGCAAAAACTGTCATTACCCTGAATTGCTGCCATATTTAGGGTTGAGAAAATCTTTGATCAGATCTGCAATCTTATACATAGATCTAAAGTAACAGAAAGGTAGAACTGGAAGAAATTTCAGAGATCTTCCTAAAATGCAGATCTAAGAATATAACACCTCACCCTTCCCCAATATTTAATCAACTCCAATGACTCCCTATTACCACCTGCACCAAATGTAAAATTCTTTGTGTGATTTCTAAAGTACTCCATTACTCGGTTCTATCCTACCTTTCCAGTCTTCTTAAAGCTTATTCTCTACCTTGTACTCTTTTGATTCATTGTCCCTGGCCTTGTTACTTAATCTTTGCATAAAATATTCTATCTTCTGACTCCAGGCATTGCCATTGGCTGTCCCCCATCCTTGGAATTCTCTCCCACTTCATCTCTACCTTCTAGCTTCTCTGGAATCCTTTAAGTCTTAGTTAAAATCTCACTTCCAAGAAATGTTTTGTCCTAAATCTCACTTTTGAGACAACTCTCAATTTGTTCTCTATATATCTTCTTTCTACATAATTTTTTATGTCTCTTTTCTCCTATTAAGTAAACTTCTTGAAAGCAGGGCCTTTTTTTTATTTTTTGCCTTTCTTTGTATCTTCATCACATTGTACATTGTCTGGTCCTTTGTAGGTTCTTAATCACTGCTATTTATATTGACTTTTGAGTACAGAATGCACTAACTTCAAAAACATTTAGGATCGGTTTCTGCTTTTGAATTTTATTTGGAAAGAGAGTACTCTTTTTTGGACTTGATAACAGTCTGTTTTCAGTGATGCAGATCAAAATCATTCTATACTTTCTCATCCTGTACTATTGGCATTCATATTCTACTGTAAAAATTCTATGTAGCAGTTCACTGGAGTTTTTAGTCCTTTTGTTCTTTCCCAACTCCAGGATGCCAGGGCATTGTCCATATCTTGCTGAGCCTCATTTTTGATGTATATCTCCCCTCTTTTTTTTTTCTTCGTACCACATATATTTACTCATTTCATGGGAGGCACTTGTTTCATTGATGGGCAGATCACTGTTGAGTACCATGTGCCTTTCTGTTGTTCTGTGAATTGTTTGTGACTTAATTCTTTGGAAATTATTATATTTTATGACTCTCATTCATGTGGCACCATTAGGAAGATACTGATGTTAGAGATGGATTTTTTCCCAGTTCAGGATTATTGAAAATAGTTGAAAGTGCTGGGTAATTTTTCAAAATGCATTAAAAACCAGAATTTTCAAAGGATAAACCAGGAGAGAGTATTTTTTTTTATTGGTAGCAATCCTGAAATAGCATCTTTTTTTATTTGAATGTTAATATTTCATTGAAACCATATGTCTGTACAGGGCCTACACTCCAGAGGTAGTGGTTACAAGATGTGTCTTTAGGTGCTTTATTTTAAATTATATTAAATATTATATGGAATGCTATTGTCATAATGTGTGTTTGATTAGTAGAATATAGAATTTATATAAATTAGGTCTATATTATCTTAGGAATGACGTAAACAACTGGAAATTTGTTCCTATTGTTTATGATCTTATTTAATTCCATTTATGGATTAAAGCCTAACTGTGCAGAATTGATGTAATTCAGATAATGACATTCACTTGTAACATCATGATGTGTTTAAAATACCATTTATTGGGGGAAGTCTCTACTTCTGGAATTTATAAAGTTTTAATCATTTTTTGTTTCTCTTTAGCCCCTATGTTGTAAAGTACTATGGAAGTTACTTTAAGAATACTGACCTTTGGATTGTTATGGAATACTGCGGAGCTGGCTCTGTTTCAGACATAATTCGATTACGGAATAAGACAGTAAGTGACTTTTCAATACTGAATTTTATTTTGAAATTAATTTCCTCTCATGTTTTCTCTAGAGATAGAACATGGCATAGTGGATAGATTATCTTTGAAGTCAAGAAAATCTGGGTTCAGATGCTATCTCTATGATGATGGGCAGGTCATTTAATAGATAGCATTTATTTATCACTGAGGTTTGCAAGATACTTCATTGCTGGTGTTATCCTTATTTTTAAAGAAAATGAGGAAACTGAGGATTAAAAAATTTGTTCATTTCTAACACTGGATTTGAATTCATATACCACCTACTTGCCAAGTCTCAGAGCCACAAACAGTGGTGGAGGAAGTTCCCTACTCTAATGATATTGCAGGTCCAGACTTAAAAATTCTAAAGGATCTATATTCAGAATATTGCTAGGGAAGGAACTGTTTGGGGAAAAAACTGTACTGAATAAATAAACAAATGAATAAACTACTTAATAGATGAATGAAGGAAGGTAAGCATGGTGTAGTGGATAGGTCACTGGACTTGGAGTCAGGAAGACACAGGTTCAAATCTTGCCTTAGTCATCTGGTGTTCCTAAGTAATTTACTTCTCTGGACCTCAATTTTCTCATTATTAAAATGAGACTGTTGGACTCCATGGCCTCTATGGCCTTTTAAAATTCTAAATGTATGATCCTTTGACCCTTTGAAGTGCTTACTGTGTATCAAGCACTAGAGAGACAAATACAAACTAGATAGACAGCCCTTGCCATGAAGGAACTTACAGTTTAAGGGAAGGAAACAACACATATAGAGGAATAATGGACAAGAAAGGGAATATTGGTCCAGGAAGTTACAATGATGGTGATTTGATTTTACCTATCAGAAAAAAGATAGAAGTTGAGGTGGTATGGCGTGAAGTGAAGGTTGTAAGGGAAGGGAGGGAAAGGCATAAGAAACATGACCAGAGTCAATATGCAGACATAAGATTCTAGGAAGTACTGAGCAGGAATTCTCTTTTAAGAGAATCAGTCTAAAATCTCTTTAGTTCATGGAATATTTGCAGCCTAATTTATTAATATAGCATATTTTTTTGCCTTATTACCTCATAACATTTATTCCCTTAATGTTGCATATAAGTATTATGTGGGTTAATGAGTCCTCTGGAAAAAAATCTTTGAAATTAGAAAATACATAATGCCTGGTTATAAAAATGCATATAATAAACTTGGTTTATATTTTATTCAATAATTTAGTGACATTTCATATCTGAGTAGGTTCGAAGACAGGATAAGTTTATTTTGTAATTGGGATATTCTAAATACTCTGGTTATCCAAGTGAATAGTAAAAAAAAATTAAAATATTTAAAACCACAGTTAAATATAATATGCTTCTGAATTTTCAGAGTCTATTGAAAGGTATATTTTTTGCTAATCATTCCAGGATGTTTGAAAGTAATGTTGGCAGATTGTAACTTTATGGATTTTTGTGATGCAATTTAGTAAAATGTAATTAAAATCTTTTTATGGTTATGTTTTAACCCTAAATAAGAGAGCTATTTATACAAAATAGCTATTTTAAAATAGAAATGCATCAAGTTAGTTTTAGAAATAATTTATAGGTGGAAGAGCTGCCCCATTTACCTGTGAAATAACTATAAAGACTAATCAGTGGGATAATTTATAATTCAGTAGAACAGTTACATAATTACTATATGACATTATATATTTTCAGAAGTGTTCCAGTAAAATACAGTCAAAAAATGCTTCAATACTTGAGTCAATTTGTGGTTAACCAAAATCATTTTAAAGTTTGATTAGGGGAAGTAACTTGAAAGTTTACTGTACTGATTTTTTTTCCTGTTGGGAAAAATGAAGTAAATAGAATTTCTTTTAAAGGAAGTGAAGCAGGAGTTAAATGTTCCCTGTTTTGACAGAAAAGGTTAGGTGATCTGTGACATTTTAATTATGTATTTAAAAAATTTCCTAGTTCCTTATTAGATTTTATGTAAATCAGATAATCCTGGCATGGTTAGAGAAATAGTGCTTTCTCACAGATAAGCTAGAAAGTGGATTTAATCCATATCAAAGATGAAATCTTTATAAATTGTTATAAAAATCATTTTGGTTAAACTCAGATCTTATACTTAATTTAAAATTTATAATGGTGATATGAAGCCAGATCATGTGAAGCTGGCAAAAGTAAATTTCCTCCTTATTCTTGTTTTTATATTTTAATGACACCTTTTGTATTATGAATGTGGCATAGTTTATTTGTTACCATTAAGAAACAAAAAACATTTCCAGTTGTGTGACCCTAGGCAAGTCACTTGAGCCCCATTGCCTAGCCCTTACCACTCTTCTTCCTTGGAGCCAATACACAGTATTGACTCCAAGACGGAAGGTAAGGTTTAAAAAAAAAAAGAAACAAAATAGACTTTAAAAGATATTTCAATTTACTTTATTTGAGAAAATATTTGAAAATTTATAATATTCTAGAAGAGTTCTCATTTCATTTTTCTCCATACATAAGAGCATAGGGAAATTATCTTAAATAGACATGATTTAAAATTTGTAGTTTATTCATTCAATAAGCATTTATTAAATGGCTACTCTGTGCGAGCCATTATATAGTAGGTATTGTGAATTTTCAGCCAATATTCAACTGGATGTATGAATTCATTGATTTGGGAGTTCCCTCCAATGGTGCAGATTGCAACTTATGCATACTGTATCTTCCGTATCCTTCAACAAGTTTTCTATAGGAGGATCATCTTGAGCAAGGGAATGACAGTGGTTTGATCTGTGCTTTAGGAATATCAGTTTGGCAGCTGTGTGAAGGCTGAATTAAAGAGAGGGAAGATGAGGCAGGTGGAACTATTATGGGGCTTTGGTGATGATCTAGGTGGAATATACTGAGGACCTGAACTTAGAGGTATTTGGCAAACTTTTAAAACATTTACTTCCTGTCATAATGGGAAAAAATGTACAAAAAGTGTGTCTCAAAAATCTTAGTGCAGTTTTAAGTTTTCTGGGCTGTCCTGTTGTGAAGGATTAAATTTTGGGGTAGGAGTTTAAACAAAAGTCAGAAAAGCAGTTTGGTAAAACAAAACACTTAGTTTATTTTGAGGAAAGTTCGAATAGGATATAGAAAGGAGGAAAATGAGAGAACTTTTATACCTATACTTGAGATCCCAAATATAAATAAAATTTCTAAAAAACACCCTAAATCTATCAGCCTTGAAGGACAGTGTTTTTTGCCAGGCAAAGCCTGGCCTATCTACCTACTCTGTCTATTTAAGAATATACCCACTATCTTACTACCTTTCTAAGTTAATCAATAAGCATTAATCAATCAGTATTTATCACCTTTCACCTCCTTAACTCTGTTTCTCTTTACCCACTGTCAATTATTTTTTCAAATGCCAGTTTGTCTCAGAGCCACAGATAGACACTTCTGCTCTTCAGGGAACCCAGAGACAAAAGCCCTTTCCTACTACCTGCAGCTCACCTACCAACAGTCATCCACAGCCTCCTAACTGTCATCAACTGCCACCTGCACAGCAGGGGGGCTCTTATTCAGAAATATTTTTGTTCCCTTGCCTCTTAAAGAGAAAAAGGGAGAAATTAAGAAAAACTCTCTTAACACTGTGTCATCAAAAGACACAAACTTGAAAACAATTAAACATAAAATCATTAGAAAATATTTATTAAGTACTTCTCAGGGTTGTGGTGCTATGTTATTACAAGATCAATTTTTTTCCTTTGAAAAAATATCACTGCCTTATATTCTTCTTAAACATAAAACACTGATATTCATTCAACATATATTTATTAAATATCTATTTATCTAAAGTATTGTTATGTGTTAATGGAGATACAAAATTTAGATAAGACATCATATTTTCTTTTCTGGAACTTATAGTCTAGTAGAGAATAAGACAGAAAACTGACTATGACTATTATAAGATAAACATAGTTGCAAAACAACAGGTCTAAGGAAGAAGAGTGTTAACAATAGCCTGGGAAGACTTCATAGAAGAAATATTATTTGGAAAGTACTTTAAAGGATGAGTAGGAATTCATTAAGCAATAAGAGAAGAGATAACACTTCAGGCATAAAGAACTGTATAAGAAAAACCTCAGAGGTAGGAAATTTCTGGTCAGCACAATTTACTGTTTGAGTAGAGGGTAGGGAAGGGAAAATGTGAATTAAGACCAGAAAGAGTGGGTCTAGGTTTTGGATAGCTTTGAATGTCAGGAATTATATTTCTACTTGCCTTAATAGGAAATAAAAAGTCATTGAACATTTTTGAATCTTGGATTGACATAATAGGAAAGATTAAAATAGTAGCAATATGAATGATGAAATAGAGTAGGGTGGAGAGAGTTGGTGCATCTACAGTAATCGAAACAGGTATTTATGAGGACTTTAAAATGAGGGTGGTAGAAATGGGGATAAAGAAGAGGGGATAGATATGAGATACTGTGGAGGAAGAATTTGTAGAACTTGGTAATTGATTAGATATGAGTAGTAAGAGAGAAGAAATAATGATAAACCCAGGTTTCAAACATGGGAAATTAGGTGGTGACACAGAAAGAGTTAGTGAAGTTAAAATGAAGGTGCAGGTGTAGAACAGGAGTTATCAAACTTTTTGGTCCCAAGAACTCTTTAGGCTCTTATAATTTATTGAGGATCTCAAAGGATGTTTATTTATATGGGTTATTTCTCCAGCATGTATTAGAAATGAAAATTTTAATTAAAATTTTAGTTTATATTTTGAAACTCATGAAAGGGTTTTTGGGAATCTCAGGAGTACCTGGACTATAGTTTGAGAATCAGTAGCCTTGAAGCTATTTAGAGCAAGGAATATTCCTTTTTCTAGTATTGAAGGTCAAGGGGAATAGCAGCCTCCAAAGAAGAGGATTGCAAAGAATGTGGTCTCCTCTGGGGAAAGCCAGGAATCAGTTAAAGTGAGGAGGTGGAAGGAATGTTGGTTCAAAAATTTGAGGATGTAATAGAATTTGTTTAGAATGGAGTGGGTGCTCCAAAGAGTACAGTCATAATTTCAGAGCCAGACTTATTTGGAATAGTGCTAATCAGAATAGGATTAAAAGTGAAGGAGGAGGTATTATGCTTGCCCCTAAATCGGTGAGGAAGGATTAATAGAATTGGGGAACCAATGTAATGGAAGGTAGATTCATATGACAATTTAAATGATAAAGGCCTTTGGGGATTTAATCTATCTCAGTGTTTGAAATAGAATTTGGAACACTTCTTGTTGTTTTTTTAATTACTTAAAAATTACTTAACATTTAGTATTTATTTTCTCTCCCTCTTACTTCATCCCAAGTCCCCATGACTTCAGAAAAGAAAGAAAAAAAGAAAACCAAAGCCTTTCTAAGCAATATGCATAGTTAAGGAAAACAAATTCTCATCTGGGTTATGTCTAATGTATTTTAGTCTACAAATTTACAGATTTAGTCCAACTCTCTGCTAGGGAATGGATAGCATTCTTTATCATCAATCCCTTGGCATTGTAATTGATCATTGTGTTGATTGTCTTTTGCAATTATTCATTTTTATAATTTTGATGTTATAATATAGTATATTCTTCTGGTTCTGTTCACTTCTTTTTGCATATGGGTCTTCCCATCTTTCTTTCAAACTCTACTTTTTGTCTTTCCTTATGGTGTAATAGTATTCTATTACATGAATGTACCATAGTATGTTCAGATATTCCTCAGTCGAGGAATACCTCCTTTGTTTCCAATTCTTTGTTACCACCAAAAGAGCAACAGTAAATATTTTTGTACATTTAGTACCCTTTCCCTCTTTCTTTGATCTCTTTCAGATAAAGGCATTATTATGGTTTCCCTGGGTCAGAATAATATAGTTCTGTAACTTTTGAAACTTAGTTATAAGTTGCTTTCTGGAATGACTGTATCAATTTGTATCTCTACCAATAGAGAATTAAAGTGGAACACTGGTGTAATGTGCCAGGGTGTCTCTCTTCCTTAATGGTTGTGGTAGTACTAATGGTTTGATAACAGTGTTGGGTAGGCAGAGTAATACCTTAATGAAATCTTACCTCCAAGGAGTCTTTTGTTTTTTTTAGGGTAATAATAAACCTTCTGGGCTGCTGAGAAAACATTGATGGGATTCAGTATGGGATAGTGAAAAGATTACTTGATAGGAAGTTAAGAGATGTAGGTTCTATTCCTAACTCTGCTACCTTCCAGCTCTGGGATCATGATCATTTCTCTTATTTAATCCTGTAGGGACTTATTTTTTCATTGATAAATTAAGAGGTTGGGGGTGCTAAGTGATCTTCAACAAACCTATTGGTCCTAGAATTTCATGATTTTAAGAAAAACTTTGAATGAACACATGAAATAAATAAATAATGGTGAACTAAATTTTTCTTGGATGCATAAACATTGCAAAGGGTTGGTTATCAGTTTTTAGATTCATAAAAGTATCAGAGGGAAGCATAATTTCCCTGCACATTATAGAGAATTTATAACTTTTTTGAAGTCAAATGTTTGAAGTTATAAAGAACATTAATTCTGAAAAGCAGGATCTGAATCATTCATCATGTAGATAATCTTTCCAGTAATTAGAAAACATTTCAAAAGAGTTGTTAAGTATTCACAACCACATTGAAAAAAATGCTCCAAATTACTGCGAATAAGAGAAATGCAAATTAAAATAAGTCTGAGTTTTTGAAAGACCACAATCTGGAAATGGGCAAAAATGACAAAACATGATCATAATCAACTTTGGGTGGGGGTTGGAAGATAGACACACTAATACATTATTAGGAGAGCTATGAAATAGTACAACCATTTTGGAAGGCAATTTGGAATTATTCAAATTAATGACTAAATTGACCATACCCTTTGAACCACAGATGATTACTAGACTTATATCTCTAGAAAGTCGTCAATAAGAAAGATGACTTCATGTGCTTTAACATGTGATTAAAAGCACTTTTTGTGATAGTTAAGAACTGGAAACAAAATAAATGCCCATCA
The DNA here is from genome assembly GCF_027887165.1 of Monodelphis domestica. Taxonomy (NCBI): domain Eukaryota; kingdom Metazoa; phylum Chordata; class Mammalia; order Didelphimorphia; family Didelphidae; genus Monodelphis; species Monodelphis domestica. Next base: position 172,541,523 of record NC_077229.1, read on the forward strand.
GTTGGAGAATGGCTAAACAAGGTGTGATACATGAATGTGAGAATGAGAGCACTATTGTGTTGTACAAAATATGTATTATGAAAAAGAACTGCATCAACTGATACAAGTGAAGTAAGCCAAGAGAAGCAAAAATATACACAGTGACTACAATAATGTAAATGGCAAAAATGACTACACACTAAAAAATCAAAAGTAAACATAACAGTTATAAAGATCAAGTGAGACTCAAATGCGGAGATTTGACATTGTACTCATTTCTGGACTTTTTTTAGTATTTTGATCAGTTGTGTTGACTTTATTCCCTCCCTAAAAAAAATTGTCATATGACCTTAGAAGGGGAAGAGATATATGGAATATAGTGATTGAAGAAATAGAAAATATCAGTAAAAACAATTTAAAAAATAAAATGTCCTTTGAGATCATAGCTTTTAAAATCCTTTCTTTTACTTTATTTTTTTAAATCCATACCTTCTGTCTTAGAATAAATACTGTGTTTTGGTTCCAAGGCAGAAGAGCAGTTAGGTCTAGGTAAAGGGGATTGAGTGACTTGTTCAGGGTCACATAGAGAAGTAGTATCTGAGGCCATTTTTGAACCCACGACCTCCAGTCTCTAGACCTGGCTGTCAATCCACTGAGCTACATAGTTACCCCCTTTGACTTTATAGACCTTGTATTTTTTTGTATTTCTACTTTTGCTCATGTCATTCAGGATCTTCACCTTCCCATCTGAAGAAATCACATCTAGTCAACAAGAATTAATTAAGTGTTCACTCTGTTCCAGTAAGAATCCTAACTGCTGGACATCCAAAGAAAGGCAAAAAACACCACCTATTTTCAAAGAGCTTACATCTTAAGAGAGGAGAAAGTATTAAATATATAGGTACATACAGGAAGCATACAGAGTAGATGGAAGGCAAACTTAAAGGAAACGGCTGTAGTAGCTGGAGGGACTGGGAAAGGGTTTCTGTTGAAGTTGTTAGATGATTGAGCACTGAAAGAAGTCAGAGATTCTAAGACAGAAGTAAGAAGGGAGAACATTCTGGGCATAGGGTACAGCCAGTCGTGATGGAAGTTGTATTTCGGAATATATTTCCTGCATGAAGCCCTCTTCTACCACCTCAGACAGAAGTACTTTCTCTCTATAAAAGAATATGACTCTATGTCCCCTAAGCATTATTATTTATAATTTAAGATTGAAATCTTAAGCCATTAATACTGCTGTTTTGCTTTTTTAGAACCTGATATGTAAACTTAAAAAGGAAATACTTTATGTAGTTCAAAACAGTGTATATCATAGCTCATTTGACCCAGTTGATATATCACTTAACTGGTAACTGTTGCAAATAGAGCGTCCTAGAAAATAATGATTCATCTAAATACTATTTATGTTTTCTGTGTAACAAACCCACAGAAAAGCTTATTTAATTCTACAGATATTACCTTTTTAATTTTTTGGATTAAAACCTCTTTAAGTGTCTCAGATGAAGTATAAATCCAGATCCCGTAGGATCATTAACCTATAATCATGGTCAAAATAATTATTTACTCTTCATGCATATGTATGTGCCAACAAGGTAAGATAAAGTTTAATTAAGGTATTTATTTAGAAACTTTTGGAAACAAATCCAGTATCAGCTTAAGGGTTATAAAAAAAGTTATTATATTGATTCCAGATCTGTTAATAGTGGAGTAAACAAACAAGAGGAAGAATGGACTACACTGGGCAGTAGATTAGCCAGCATTTAAGTGCATCTTCTGTGCTAGGCACTCTGATAAGTGCTAAATATATAGACAGAAGGAAATCATGTCCTCTTAAAGACTTTATGTTCTATTGAAGAGTCAGTTTATGGGTGTACATAAAAATAAGTACAAGGTAATTTTTTTTTGGGGGGGAAGTATTAACAGTTAAGTGGTGGGGAATCAGGAATGGCAATACGTGGTTTTCATAATTTACCAGGTTTATATTTATCTAGGTCTATTTGTGTCATAGAACTGTTATGTTGGGTTTTTGCATTTGAGGTACCAACATGAGATTTGCTTTTGGATCAAGATTTGGTGGTATCAAACTCAAACATAGTGACTTAGAAGACTACAAATTAACATGTTGTATTGAATATTTATTTTGTTAAATAAACATTTTCCTGTTATTCTGGTTTTGGCCTCAGCAGAGAATTTTGGAGGCTGAGATCCTTACACCTCTACTAAAGGGCATGTTAACATATGGTATATATTGATTGCATCATATAAACAGCAGTTTGAAATCTCTACTTAGGATGGGGTGTAGGCTGTGCCTAAGAAGCCTATTTGGTTTTGTCTTGCAACTTATGTAATATATTCTTAAGAAACTTTTCATGTGACAACTTATATTTATTTATATATACATAGTATATATATATATACATATATATATATATGAAGATTATATATATAATTTTTAACATATTATAAGTCCTTGGAGGACAGAAACTGCATCTGAGTCCTCTAGAGTCATTTGGCAAAGGCCTGGCACATGTGCTTGGGCATGCTGGAGGGAGCTGCCCCATTCCCCCTCTTCACCTTGCCTGAGGACAATATTCACATGTCCTGCCCTTCTACCCAGCAGCCCAAATGTGAGTACTTCCTCCCTCTGCTGTCTGGGGTAATGTGGGGGTGGGGATGGCTCACAGGTGACTTGAGAGTGCAGTTTGGGCACGTGATCTCTAAAAGGCTCACCAATGCTGCTCTAGAGTGTGAGTGTCTTCCACCTGACAGTTACTCAACAAGTATGATGAACAAACTTTAATATATAAACCCCTTCCATAAGGAATTTAAAAAACAGTTCTATACTTAAGCACTTTTTAAGATTCTTTTTCTAAAAGAAATGCATGAAGGAGGCTCGTTCACAACCTAAAAAAAAATGTCTTGAGAAAAATTCTAACTCTTTAGTTTTGTTGCCTCTGTTTTCAATGAGGAAATCTTTATGAAATATTTCTGTTGAAATTTACCCTGGCCAATTATGGATTCTGCTTTTGCATTTTTATAAACATATTATCAATAACTGTTTAGATAAATACAGATGTCTTTCCTATCATAGTTTTAATTTTACAAATGTTTGTAACTTGGAGGGAGGTAGAAGCATACCGGTTTGTTTGTGGAAGTCTATATAATCTCAGCATTATATTGTTAGTGTGTACATACTTTTTTGAGTACAGTTTAATGTAAACTCCATGTTGCCATTTTTACATTTAAAGCTCCCAAATGGCTTCAGTCCACATATGGTCTGTATTTTATTTCCAGCAGTTCTTTTGAAGTAAGTTTTGGGGCTGATGGGACTTCTTGTTTTAATTTTTCTAAGTAGAGTTTGACATTGGTATATAGAGTAATTGTAATTCTGCTTAAAAAATAAGTTTCACGAGTAACTAATGTGTTAGTTTTTGAAATTATCTCTCTCGAATCCTTCTAACTTTCTTTTCTGATTCCACTTAACACCCACCTGAAATTTTAGTCCTATCTCAGATCCTGAGATCATCCTTTTGCCTCATTTAGTAGCTTAATGACTCACCATTTACAGACAGAATGGTCCAGTGCATAGAGTGCTCCATCTGGAGTCAGAAAGTCTTGGGCTTAAGTCCCATCTCAGAATTTACTCAGAGTCAGTGTAACCCTAGGCAACTGACTAAACCTCTCTGTTACAATTTCCTCATTTATAAAATGGGGATAATTGGGTCAGTGAAGTATGAATAAAATGGTTTACAAAACTTTAAAAGAGGTTTTTTATTAATATTGTATCTTTATCATTTTTCTTATATTTGAAGTTCACATAGAAGTAGTGCTGGGACAACTTTTGTTTATGTTTAATGTTTCCTTTATTATTGAATAAGTATATGAAATGACTGCTTTTTGTAATTGAGTAAAAAGTGTTGGAACATAAGCTTATCTTCTTTAGATACACTAACATCATCTTTGGGATAACACCAGTAGCAAACAGGATGGAAGGATAGAGTATATTCTTCATCCTGTTCTCATATGTTTTTGATTTCTTTCATTGTCTTTAATTAGAGAGCTTATTGATCAGTAAACAAGTTGGGAGATACAGAAGCAAAAGGGAAACACAGCCTGCCTTCAGTGAGCTTATATCCTAAAAGAATTGATGATAATGATAATTGGTGATAATGATGATGTGTATTTATACCTACTGAATATATATCTAAGCTATCTATATTTACATATATAAACATATTCCCTATATATGAAATAAGTATAGAATAGTTTTGGGAAGGAGTTTGTTGGCAGCTGGAGGAATCACAAAATGTTTAAAGTTTAAGATATTGTTTTAACCAAATCTTAAAGGAAACCAGAGATTTCAAGAGGTGGAAGAGAAGTATATTCTAGGCAAGGGGGAGAGCCAGAGCAAAGATGGGAGATGGAGTATCTTGCCTTTGGAATAGGAAGGAAACTAATACAGCTTGATTGCAGGGCATCCACAGGGATGTAATGTGTAAGAAGATTGTAAAGGTCAGAATGACCTTGACTGAAGAAATTTATAAGTCAGAGGAATGTATATTTGATTCTAGAAGTAATAGGGAGCCACTTAGGCTTATTTGGTAAAAAGAGTAATCTGACCAAATCCGGACAAAAAAAAGATGATTTTGGTACTTCTGTGAAGGATAGAATGGAGTAGAAAGAGGCTAACGGTAGAGAGATCAAATAGGAAGCTATTTCAGTAGTCCAGGCAAGAGTTAAGACTTGAACTAGTGAACAGTTCCTGAAGGCCTGAATTACTTTGTAAGTAGGAAAGGCCATATATAAGAGATTTTGTAGTGATAGAATTGACAAGATTTGGCAACTGAGTGAATATATAGGGTGAGGAGGGAGTAAAGAAATGAGGAAAACATTGAGTTGGGAAATCTAGGAAGGCTGGTGATACCCTTGTTAGTAATGTTGTCATGGTTGGTCTTTCTTTTTTGAAGAGGACCAATGATATTACAGGGTGATGTCTTGCTTTACCTATAAATTGGATTTAAGTGAGGCAGAGTTGCAGAGTTGTCAGCCTCACTCTTTCTTCCAGAGTCATTGAAGTCCAGTAGCAAGACAGAAGTCAGGAGAATAGCTGACACTGATCCCAGATGAGGTGGATAATCTTGGCATCTTCAATGGCTGACTATATTCTAAGTGCTCTACAGATCCTGCTTCTGCAACCTTCATGACTGTTGGAACCAATTGTTCTTATTTGTCCATTCCAGTGGAGAAAGTCTTCACATGCTTGGGGTAGACATTCCTCTAACTCATTGATGAGTTTGAGGACTGTTGATTTAGTTGAGACTTTTTACTAGAATGTGACTTCTTCTTCTTCTTGTAGCCATAGGTGACAGTTGGGTAAAAGGTCGATTCTAAAGGTGAATGAGCAGCCCTGAAAAGGTCTTTGTATGCCTTCATCTAGAGGTGCTAGTTCCTTGTCAGTAAGAGGAAAGTATGAAAGAATAGTAGGTTTTTGTAGAAAGATAATGAGTTATGTTTGTGTTATTGATTTCATTCTATAAAGTTTAGAGGTTATAAGCAGGAGTGTACTGGAACTACCTTATACTTGGATCATTTGTTAAATTTTCAGCATGAACATTTGTACCTGGGAAATTGGCAAATACTATTCATTATGGTTTGATTTAGTGTTTTGTTGATTACTCTACACTTAAAGGAATGAAGAAAAAGATAATACAGATTAAATTTAAAAGGATGTTCTACTTTTCCATAGAATTGATTGTTAAGCATACCATAACCAGTACACCTTGGGTTTTATGTATTTGGTACAATGTTATTAAGTTTTATTAAAAGTTTACAAATCAGGGGGCAGTTAGGTGGCTCAGTGGATTGAGAACCAGGCTTAGAGAAGGGAGGTCCTGGGTTCAAATATGGCCTCAGACACTTCCTACCTGTGTGATCCTGGGCTAGACATTTAATACCCATTGCCTAGCCCTTACTGCTTCTGCCTTAGAACCAATACTTAATATTGATTCTAAGGGAAGGCAAGGGTTTAAAAAGAAAAGTTTTACTAATCAGTGTTGTGTCCAGGTACATTGTGAGCAACAATTGAATTTGTGATGATGATCTCTTTCTAGTGTAAATTATTTGTCAAGTTCTCTTTATATTCCTTGATTGCTCACTTTTTGATTCCTTTCTCTTTGATTATGATTTCCCTGGGATTAGACTTCTAAGCTATCTCAGACTTCTCCTAGGCTGGCCAATTCACATTTTACTGGTTTTGGCCTGTGCCTTAAGAGACATCTTTGGGCGCATAACTGCCCCTAGCTGGATAGTAGGCTCTTTCTTCAAAGCCCTGTGCCCAGGTGTCCCACTCCAAGTCCCTTCATGCATTGGGTTTCTGCCTGAGTTCTGGTACAGCACAAAATATTACTATACTTTTATCCCAGCTGGAGCAGCTTTCTGCATTTTGGTTTTTCCTGGCACTGGAAGAGAAGGGGTGTAGAGTTAGATTGTTGCAAGTCTGTGGTAGATTTGCTTCGCCCTACTGGAGTGTAGTGGGTGGTAAGAAGGGTGCTGTGTAAATTCTTTAAAAATTAGGGATTATCAGGGGCAGCTGGGTAGCTCAGTGGATTGAGAGTCAGCCCTAGAGACGGGAGGTCCTAGGTTCAGGTCTGGCCTCGGCCACTTCCTAGCTGTGTGACCCTGGGCAAGTCACTTGACCCCCATTGCCTAGCCCTTGCCACTCTTCTGCCTTGGAGCCAATGCACAGTATTGACTCCAAGACGGAAGGTAAGGGTTTTTATTAAAAAAAAAAAATTAGGGATTATCCCTCTATGCTGTTAATTCATGAAGTTGTTGGTGTTTTTTTTTTTAACCTTGTTTAGGGTTCTTGGTGCCTGTTGAGACAGCTGATATTTCTTTATCTTTTTCACATAATTCTTAGGAAAGGTTTGAGAGGTTGTGAGGATCGGAGAAAATGTCTAGTTCTCTGCCTTGCTGGTCAGATGACTCAGAACTATTGTTGGATTCTCAAGGATATTTGGGGATTTGTATTTATAGTTTGCAAATTTGTTGATTGTTAATTTATTTTAAAAGTTTTCTTTTTTATTATGAACTTAAACATGAGCATTTTGATATAAAAAAGATAGCTAGGTAACTTAGTGTGGGTTGAGTGCTGGGTCTAGAGGCAAGAAGACTTTAGTTCAAATCTGGCCTTAGATATTTACTAGCAGTATGACCCTGGGCAAGTCATTTCCTCCTTGCCTCAAGTTTCTTCAGTTGTAAGATGGAGATTATAATAACCTACTTTTCTGGATTGTTGTGAAGCTCAAATGAGATAACATTTGTAAAGCAATTAGCACAGTGCCTGACATGCTAGATATTTAATAAGTGTTTGTTTCATTCCTCACTCTCTTTTCTTTTCTCTTCCCATGAAAGATAGAAAAGAGAATTATATATGAAATTCTGAACTTTCATCATATAGTTTTAAAAAGGTACTTTAAATTTAACATGATCTATCAAAATTGCCCTGCTTTTTTATTCCCTTCTGAACATCTTTCCATTTTTATTCTGTGTATTTTAAAAATATTTCATTTAATTTTTCCTTTTATTTTTTCAGGGGGGAGGGGTGATCATTTTCATTATTCACCAATCCCCTTTTCCCAAAGAGCAAATCTGAGCCTTCTCTATAAATGTACTCCTACAAAAAGAAATCAACACATTGGCTCTGTCTGTAGATTTGTATTTTTCTTCCTTCATACTCCATAATCTCTTTGATAAGATGTGGGAAGCATACTTCATCATATCTATTATGGAGTAGTGGGCTTCTTATTTTTGGCTACTTGATCAAGTCTTTTCTAAGTATTTGATTAGTGCAGATTTTTTTACCAACTTGCATGATTTCTGCTGTTTCCTTCTGAAATTTGCATCAATTAATGACTTTGAGCTCCTTAAAAATGACCTTTATGTTATTTCTCATAGCAGTCACTTAGATTTATTTGACAAAACTTTACATTTCTTTAAACATATCCTAATTACCCACCTACTGATTTGCTTCATTGTCTATGTATTATTGACTTAGTGTATGCAGATATAGCTCATGGCAGGACTTTTTGGATTTAATTCTTGGATTTCAGCTATTTCATAGACTATTAAACAGTTATGGTTACGTTTGTCTCATCCTGTGACATATAAGTGCCATCATCCTTTACTTTGCTTTTTGATAATCATAATACCTAACATTTATATATTGCCTAATCTATGCTATAAGTAGTATCTTATTTGATTCTCACAATGTTGGGAGGTTGGTGCTATTATCCCCATTCTTTACAGTTGAAGAAACTTTGGCAGGGATTAAGTGATTTGTACAAGGTCATGGAGCTAGTAAGACTGGGCCTGTATTTGAGCTTGTGCCTTCCAGATTCTAAACTCGGCATTCTATCCACTGTTCTACTTAGCTGCTTTTGAAGTGAGAGGTTCTTTTTTTCTGTAAGTACTTCTGTAAAGATTTCAATCTGTTTAGCAAGTGCTCTAAGAATGTTGACCAATGTTCTTCCTTTTTGGTGAAAAAGTATTCATCTTTCTATAGCTGCCTTGGGCCAATAGGACCCTGCCTTTTGTTAATATTGTATAGGTTTTTGTTAGAATGCCTTTAAAATCTGCTATGGTTCATTTTCTAGTAGTGACTATACATTAAGATATTGTATAGGTATTAGTTGCTTTAAATGTATTCTTACTATTCAGTTTGGTTTTGGGCTATTTTAAACTATGTACTCAGCTATAGTATAGCTCTGTCCCTGATAAATTTTTGCTATGTTTTTTGCCTGAAGGAAACCAAGGTATTTGTAAATGGCATACAGTCTCTTTCTTTGTCTACATTAAGAATTTTACATTTCTAAATTCCAAATGACATCTCAATACCATTGGAGAAGATTCTGTAAGGAGTTAGAATTTTTTCAGTGTTGTCAAATAGCATGGTAAAAATCTATGTTCATTTATCATGTGATCCACCACAATGTTTTTATTTTACCCCTTTAATTTTGATATTATTCTTAATTTGTTTTGTGAAAGTTGATAATGGATTTAAGTCTAGGCAGAAATATAATGTATATAAACTGTTTCTCTAATGACATTATTGTGTTGGCACTGTGTTTCAGAGACAGTTTTCCATGAGTACTCTAGTTTTCTAGTCATTCTGTGGGTTCATTTTATATATTTGTAGTGCATGAACAAACCATGTATATGGAACTGAACCAAAGGCTTTGCTATAATCAACAATCTCAATATAAATGTCACCACACTTTATGCGAGCATTTCAGTGGTTTTCTAATTGACAATAAGTTGCTCTTTAAATCTGGGATTTTTCTGGTTCATCCTTTTTGCCCCTCAAGCTGTATGTTTTCTTACAGGTTCTTTTTAGAGCTTATGAATGCTTTGTTTATAGTACATACACCTGCATTTGAACTATATTGGGAGAGGGCAGTAGTATTCTAATCTTTTGGTAATGGTTTGTGATGTTAAAAAAGATGGGATTAATCATGCTTAGATAGGAGAGATAATTGATAAGGTCTTCTGCTAGAAATTCACATATGATTGTGAAGCTTTTGATTCAATAGTTGTACAGTTTCTTAATATAACAATGCTATTATTCATTATATTAACAGTGTTTGAGTTTTTTAATCCAACTTACATTTTTATAGTTAAATTTTTAGACAACCAGAACTTTTTCATATCCTTTTATTTATATTTTATTATTTTTATTTTATTTATATCCTTTTTGAATTTTACTTTGCAAGTGACTATAGTTGTTTTTGGTTGATGCTGAATTATTTTGGTTTTGGTGCTCCTTTGATTCCATATATATATATATATATATATATATATATATATAGCCTTAATCACTTGACTTTGGCTTTTAATCACTATTTAAGGGAATCCAGAATTTTTGAAATTATTTTCTTGATTTGCTTTTGTGCTTTAAAAAAATACTTTTAATTGGGCAAACTGGGTTCTAGTTTTCTACTATGAAGGCACACTATTTACTCTAGTTCCTTTCTGGAGATTTTAAATATTTTTCTCAAGTGGTAACTGCCTTAATGATGTTTGATTTTTGTCTTTAGGGTTATTTATTGATAACCCCACCTTTCCTTCTGTGGTTCTTCTCATGGTACTGACCACTACATCTACTTCTGATTATAGATCATGAACTGTTTTTGTACTTTTGGTCAGCTATTGTAGGAGAAAGCTTTGGTTTTATGATGATTATAGCAGATAACAGCTTTTAGCAATTACTTTGTCTTGGTATACTTGAGTTCTCACTTGGGCTACTGCTATAGCTTCATCACTGTTCTCTCAATTGCAAAGATGATTTCTTTAAAGTATAGTCAATGGAGTAGCTGGGTGGTCCAGTGGATTGAGATCCAGGCCTAGAGACTGGAGGCACTGGGCTCTAATCTGACTTCAGACACTTCCCAGTTGTGTGACCCTGGTCAGATCCCTGTTGCCTAGCCCATACCATTGTTCTGCTTTGGAACCAATACACAGTATTAGTTCTAAGACAAGGTAAGAGTTTAAAAAAACATACGTACATATATACATGCGTGTGTGTGTGTGTGTGTGTGTGTGTGTGTAAAACAAAAATGTCTTCCCCATTTTCCTCCAGGGCTTCCTTATGACCTGATCCCTGTGTTTCAGTTGATCTCTTTGACCAGGTTCCAATTTTGGCAGTTTCAGAGATTTCTAGGTTTACCTGAAATAAATCCAGGAACCACATAAAAATGTGGTTTGTGGACATAGAGTTTTGTTAAGCATATAAGCATAAGCACATAAGCTGTGGTAAACCAATGTAATACTGTAAAAATAATCAATAAAAGCCTTTTCCTTAAGATTATATTTATTTTGATCATGAATACAGAATATTTAAACTGGGTTAAAAAACTTTGCTAAGAACTGCCTGACTACAATGGCTGAGGGGACATGACAGAGGAAAGACTCTGAGCGAACACTCTGATGCAAATACTAACAACATGGCAATGGGTTCAAGTCAAGAACACATATGATACCAGTGGAATCACGCATCGGCCACGGGGGGTGGGAGGGAGGAAAAGAAGATGATCTTTGTCTTTAATGAAAAATGCATGGAAATGACCAAATAAAATACTATAAAATTAAAAAAAAAAAAACTTTGCTAAGTGTAGAATCAACCTTGGTTTTGAAGCCTATGGACCTGGATTCAAGTACTTTGTCTGCTGCTTTGGGATTTTGAGCAAGGCATTTTTTTTTTACCCTTACCTTCCGTCTTTGAATCAATACTGTGTATTGGTTCCAAGGCAGAGTGGTAAGGGCTAGGCAATGGGGGTTAAGTGACTTGCCCAGGGTCACACAGCTGGGAAGTGTCTGAGACCAGATTTGAACCTAGGACCTCCCCTCTCTAGGCCTGGCTCTCAATCCACTGAACTACCCAGCTGCACCTGAGCAAGGCATTTTCTAAGGAACTAAATCTTTTCATTTTTAAAGTGAGAGTCTTGGTTAGTAATTTCTTACATTCCTTCAACTTCTAACTCTGTGATCCTTTCAGAATGATCTTCCAGTAGTAGCTCCATAAGACTTGGAAAAGTATTTCACTTGTTTTAAAAAATATAAAAAAATTAATATTTATCTACACATCTGCATTCATTCCTTTTTATGAGTAGATAATGGACTGGACAAATCAGAATTATTTAATTATAAACACTTTTTAGGGATCTTGGCAGACTTTATGTCGATTATATATTGAAGGTATTTTACTCAGTAAGGAAATTCATCCATTTTTAAAAGAAGAAACATTGTGATTCACTTAAGAGAGGGGACAATGAGTATTTTAAGCTAGTCATATATCTTAAAGGAAAGGACTGTATTAGAAAATTAGGAAAGCAACAGTTTTCTCAATAGCCTGGGAGCCTCAGAGGAGAATCTCTTCCTTTTTGAAAATGTTGCCAACTGCTGTTATGTTGTTCAATCATCTTTCCCATAACATTCCTTTCTTTGATTTTCTAGGTGATAGCATAAGATTTTCTATAATTTCAAATGTGCCATTCTAAAAAATACCACAGTTCTAGATACGTGTTCAAGGATATAGTACTTTTAAGTATACTAAATGTTATCTTGTGCTTTTCTTTAATTCCTAAAAGGGTAAAAGTGGGAGATACTGGATTTTTAAAATATTAGAGTAAATATTCACTTATCAGTATGAGGATTATAACAAATGCATTTTTTCTGTAGAGAAAGCATTAATTACACTAGACAAATCACTGAGGGTGTCGTACTGTTAATGAAGGACCCACAATATTATCAACTTTATCATTCTGAGCCCCTTGAGGGCAGGAACTCTGAATTACCCCCTCCCCCACTCCTTTTTTCATCCTTTAAGTAAAGTTGATTAAATCAAACTTTATAAATGCTATCCTAATGGAATAGATTGCCTAACCTCCACAGACACAGGTTATGGTGATCATTGCTTGTCAACTTCCTTAAACCTTCATTTCTGCTATAACTAATAAGTACCTATAGGTTGAGAGAATGAGGACTATAGATTAGTAATTGTATTTTGAATGAGATCTATTTTACTTCCCCTATTTGCTAACTGAGTAATTTTGTACAAGTTTTTTTTTTTTTTTATGTACAAAATCTCTGTGGTCTTCATTTTTCTCATCTACAAAATTAGGATTAAAGGTACTTTTAAGGTACTACCTTCCTCATAAAGTTTTTGGGCAGATTCACCGAAGTAAGACGTGCTAAGCCCTTTTTTAGTGTGAATTTTTATTTAAATGTGAGCTATTAGTATATTTTAAACACTATCCACTGAAGTCTTACTTTGATTTCTCTTTGTAGTTTGTAGATTATCTCAGTACAGACTTCAGAAGGTTTAGAATACTAAAGTTTGGTAATAGGGAAAGATATTATCTTCTTTATCTGCCCCTTATATTGCCTGGGGGGAAAACCAGAGGGATGTCAGGTTTGGGGAAGAGCTTCTAGTCATAGTCCCGATGTAGAGAAGCAAGAATCATTCTTTACTCTGTCTATTTACTGAGTCAGATTTGAAGGTTAGGTGAGACTGAATTACTAGTCACAGTCTTGTGGACAGCTTATACTTCTAAGAGAACTGGCTTAGCATTATAGGTCAAACTCAAAATATGAAAGGGATGGACAGAAAGTTTTATGGAGGGGAGATACACAGTACATTGGTGGCCATAGAGGATGGGCACACACAGGGCAGTATCTGGGATCTGTATATATTTTCAAAAAAATCCAAGATTTAAAATTTTGTTTGAGAATAACTTTAAGGAAAGAAGTTTGCAAAACTCCTTGAATATAGAAAATAAATTATTTGGAGAAAGATGCCTGCAAAAACCTGCACTGCATCAAGAAGATCCAGAATGAACTTTGGGGTTCAATTGATTGAACTGAAAGGAGTTGAACACATTAACTTTAACATACACTCTTATGCCAAAGGGGACTCCCCCCTAATTGGGTTTTTGTCAATGCTCCTAGCAAACATTACTTTTGCTTTCTCTCTCCTATTTCCCTCTTATCTCTAACTATTGTAGTTTCCTCTTAGAAGGTACAATATAATATTGTATACACCTGTAGTTAGAAGATTTTTAGAGGTACAAGATGATTATGTCAAATGATCAATTGAAGAGCCTAGTCTCCCGAATGATCCCCTGGGAGATTGTGAAGATGGGATTAATTCTCCCCTGCCTATTATGGGCATTTAATCACCAAAAGCATATACATCCCACTTATTCTTAAGAGGGGGAGGTCTGTTGTGGGGAAAACAAAGTGGGCTTTTAAAGGGTTCTTTACCTGGATCAAACAGGACCCAGATTAGGAGCAGGGGCCAAGGGAACTTTTATTTAGGGAGGAGGTCAAGGTTCAGCATTGGTGCTGACTCATTTTAGGGGGGGATTACAGGTAGAAACTGGTGTTTAATTGATAGTCAAACTCTTTTGCTGTGACTGTGACTGAGGTTTAGTTTTGTTATATGTCATTTTTTAAGCTTCCCATGAGGGCTTCTTTGTTTATCTTATTAGGAAGACTACTATATTCCTTACAGAGATGACCTTAGGTTTTTGAAGCCTGTGCCAGTAGAACATACGCTCTGGCAGGTTTGACCAACCTGGAAAGTTTTGAGAATGGGTTTGATTATCAAGAGGACCCTTCTAGCCAAGTTTGGAAAATTCATTACTGGGTTTGTTCAACAGGTTGATAAAATTTTCCATTTGGTCTTACACAGAGATTATTTACTGAAAGATAGTGATCTGTGTTGGTGGATGCCAGGGGGCCATCAAGCCATGATGTTTGACAGGGTCACTCGTGGAAGCCAAAGGCTGCAAAGCGACTCCTAGGAAGGATGGAGACATCCACTTAGCCCCCCCTCTGTGAGACTTCTTTCACTAACATCCCTTATTATTGGAATTGTTATGATTATTGTTTTCTCCCTAGCTTCAGGAAAAATAATATGAGAGCAAAATACTTGTAGGATTAGTACTAATGTTCCACATTATCCCCCCAGAATATCACCAAAAGATCATACTTACAAAATCAAACCTAAAAGACTCTTATGGGTTAACTTGTAACAAAGCTGCACTCAAAATTCCCCACCCCCATGTACAGGCCAGGAACAAGTTCTCCTGAGCTAGTATATTCATTATCACCCTTCAGGGAGAGACTGGTACACCATGCCTTAGTGACTTGTTTTACCAACTAAAATTTAGGCAGTCTCTCTTGGAAACCCCCATTGTAACATTAGAAAAATGATTAGCCTGGTATTATAGAATATCTAAAACTGGATTGTTTCTGTTACTCTTTGATCCCTTAACTTGGCAACAGTGTTTTGTTGATTGCCTTCTAAGAACTCCTGATTGATTATCTATTTTTATTAAAAGTAACAAATGATTTTTCTTACATTGTATGCAAGTCCAAGCACCTCACAGGTTAATGAGAACTGACCTCTAGCTATCCTCTCTGTGATGAGAAAACATTTATTATTTGCAAAATCTTTGTGTGTGTTGTTAGAATCTGTAACAATTTAGTATGTAGAATGATCACAGAATGTTAATCAAACAATTTGTTAAAAGTTAATATATCACTTATCCACTTATCAACATACTTATCAACATATGTATCAACATAGAAGAGAACTTGTATGTTGAGTAGTGAAGCTGTGTGCCAAGGAAATATGTAATCACTGGGGTATAAAAATAAAGCCAACCCTGGGCCTCCTGGAGCAGTTCTGTGCAAAGCCTGACTACAGGTTGACACCCTCAATTATCTTCCCATTATTCATTCATGTTTTTGCCACCACACCTAGTTGAGGATTGCTGAAGCCATGAACAGGGCAGGCTCCAAACCCATGGCAGGTGGATGAAAGACCCACACCATTGAAATAATAGATCCTTTAAATATACACATGATTTACAGGCATTCTCACCTGGTCAATTGATGAAGATGGTATGGATTCTTGAAGGCTGTGAATTCCTACCAAGCTAAAAAGGTTTCAAGTATGGGTCTGGCAATAGAGAATTATAATACTAATAATAAGTAAAGCCTCCCAGCCAGCGTGAAGCTTTATGGTAGGAAAATAGAAAAGGGATAGAAGTTTTTAAATCCCACGAAGGGCGTGAAAGAGCCGACCTTTGAGATATGAGTAATGAGTCAGTAATCAATTATTATTAATATTCGGGAGCCACAGCCATGCTCCAACCACTGGACGTTACTTTTAAGGCTATTCCCATCCAGTGATCCCAATTCAACACTGCACTGGTCAGAGGATAATATTAGCTCAGTAGGGAGAGAGATTAGAGACTGAAAGAATTAGACAATGCTAGGTATTAGCATAGGAAAAGAGAGAGACAGAGAGAGAGACCTGACCGAAGGGCCAGGCCTCAGGAAAGAAAAGAGGAGAGAGAAAGGGGAGAAGTTAGTTTGTTGGGCAAACCTGTCGATGTCCTCGAAGTAGGCGGAGCTGGCTGTGTTCCTACCTTTTATTCTCTTTGATATGCAAATTAACTCAATACATATTGATAAGTTACATGAAGCCTCAATACATATAGATGAGTTACATAGTGTATTGCCATTGGATAATTGCAAATTATGACAAGGTGAAGGTGGGGTTATTATCCTCAGGTGAGTGAGACAAAGGGAAGCAAGGTTTTGCGCCCTAACTTCAGCCACGCTGGGAATAGAGTTCATTGCCGTGCGCAGAATGGCCATGTGCTCACTCAATCCTTGTCTCTCCACAATACCTATGGGCTGGACTGCTACAATAAGTAAGGTTTATAGAGCACCTATTTTGTGCCAGGCACTATAGTAAATACTTTACTAATATCTCATTTGATCTTCAGAACAATCCTTGGTGGTGGATGCTATTATTACCCCCATTTTACAGGTGAAGAAATTGAAGCCCAGAGAGGTGAAATGATTTGCTATGGGTCACACAACTAGTAAGTGTCTGAAGCAATATTTGAGCCGTGGTCTTTATGACTCCAGGCCCAGTCACTCTATCCTATCTACTGTGTCATCTACCTGCCCTGGAATGTGTTGTCTGGATTGTTGAGAATGATCCCAGCCATTTTTGGAGTGGCTTCTCTCTGTAAAACATAAGCCACCAGGTATTCTTTTCTTTTCGTTTTTTTTTGACCACCACAACTGATGGAAACAATCAACTGAAGTTATCTTCATTGGTGAAGTGTACTTTATATCATCAGTGCTTGAGGTAGGTATTAAAGAATTCCTTGACATAGAAAATAGATGTTATAAAAAAGTTGTCAGTAGAATGAAATTCTCTCTTAAAGCCTATTCAGGATTATAGGATCATAGATTTAGAGCTGCCATTTCCTATTATTTTCATCAAATATATGTTGAATGTATCTTAAGGCAAACTGGATCTGGAATATCTAGAATTAGTTGTTTTTTTTTTCTATTTTCCTATGTCAGCTATTGCTTCAATTCCTTGATTTCCAGAAGAAGTATAAAAAGTCTCAGTTGTGATCCTTTGGGATTAAGTCTGTTAGGAAGCGAAGATTTGGGGGTTTATTTCTTCTAATTAAAAACTAGAACATATTTTTAAAAACCCTTTTGTCTTCCATTTTAGAATCAATACTGTTTATTGGTTCCAAGGAAAAAGAGCAGTAAGGGCCATGCAATGAAGTTTAAGTGACTTGTTCAAGATAACACAGTTAGAGATTGTTTGAAGCCAGATTTGAAACCAGGGCCTCCTGTCTCAAAGGGTCTCTCCCCTTGATCTGTTCACTCACATTCAGCTTAGGGAAAAGATAACTATTTTAATGTCAACTCAATCATGGTAATACAAAGGAATAATTAACATGGAAGGAAGGGAAAGGGAAGTGGGGAAAAGGGGGTCCCTGTCTCTATCTAAAACCCTTTTCCTCCCTCCTCGAGTTTGGGGGGAACTCAGGCCTTGGCAGCTTGAGCCCTCTGAGAGAAAGTCAGGTTGACTCACCCCTGAGCAACAGGAGCTGAGGTAAAGTCTGCTCAGGTTTCTCTTCAGAAAGTCCCTTCATTTGGGAAATGTTGGGGGGAAGAATTTCCAGTCACCAGCAGGAAAAGTGGGTAACCCTCAAGAGTAAGTCTTTTGTTTTCACCCTCTCTCTTTGGCTTCTTAAGACTGAGCGACCAACTCCTCTACAAGCCGGAGTCTTCTCCTCCAGATTCCAATCCCTTGGGGCCCCTCCCCCATCAAGGTGATCAATTTCACACACTCTTCAGCCTGGCACTTTTTCCTTAGTGCCAGCCTCTGTCACAGTAGAACATTTTAGATGAAAGGAACTTGAGAGGTCCTCTAATCCAGTTCTTATTTTAGACATGAGATCTAAGGATCAAAGTGTAGAGTGACCAACTAAGACCATACCACAAGTAAGTGGAAGAGATTGGAAGAGACCAGAGGTTCTAGATGATATTGATCATTTGCCCTTCCTTTTTCTTTATTGTTCCCTTCTAGTTACCAGATCTTGTCAATTCTATCACAGCAATATCTCTTGTATTCTTTCTATTCACACTGCTCTCACTCTAGTTCATACTTTAATTACTACTTTGCTAGACTACTATAATTGTATTTTTATAGAGCTTCCTACTACTCTTCCCACTTTCTTCCATTTCACCTTTCATGTCACTAGGAAAAATAATCTCTTTTTTTTTGGGTGTATACAGAACTAGTTTTCTTAGTCTAATGTGTGAAAATTTTCTGTAGCCTCCTTATGTTCTTTTAGTAAGGCTTATTAAGCTCCTTTTTCTAGATTGCAGAGATTTTCACATTCTGACACCATCTTATTTTTCCAAACCTGCCTAATATTATTTCCTTTCTCCAAACCTGCCTAATATTATTTCCTTTCATGTACTTGATACTTGAGCCATGTCTCTTTGTCCTGTGACCATGCACTGTAATGTAATGTGGCGGTGTCAGTAATCTGGTGGTTTCCTCACCTAAAATGCTCCCTTTCCTTCATGTTTAGCCTATGAACTCTTATTGGTCTTTTAATTGTTAATGCAACTCCTTCTAGGAAGCCTTTCTCAAATGCACCTTTTAATTATTTGTGATCTCCCTTAGACCCCATAATATTTTTTCATTAATATTAATGAACTTCTATATTATAGCTACTTATGCTGGTGTCTCATGTGTGTTTGTGTTTGACTTTAAGTTCTGGAAATTGTCTGATCAAAAATTTTTATCACTTGGATTTCCCTAAAGGGTCACTTTTCAAAGTATTGTCTCTGGATTCCTGGGGGCATCTCTCAGACCTGTTCTGGGAATTTGCAAGGTCAAAGCTATTTTTTCATAATGTTATTTGCTATTAAATATTCCTCCCTTTTCTAACTACATATCTGTATAAGGCCAGATTTTCATAGTAAAATTCAACTAAACGCTATATCACAATACATTGAATAAGCAGAAATGAATATTTGGCTACCTTCTATTGTCATATTTACTTAAATATGCATAAGTTATTGAATAGATATGGATAAATATATAAAAGAGTGCCACTTCTCAGTAAACTTTTTCCCTAAGAAAACCTAGTTTTTTAAAAACAAAAACACATTAACATGTAATGAATTTATTTTCAAGGAATAATTATTTAAATTTTGTTTTTACTTTTGATATTATAAATATAGACAGTTATATCTCACATAAACAAAAGCTTTTCAAGGTCCTGAATAATTTCTATTTGTTAAATTTAAATACTATGTGTGTTGGAATTTGAAGCATAGAATTTTTTTTCTCTGAAGGTGATCTGTGGATTCTTTTGGCATTTTGATTTCTGTGTTCATATAGTGATCATTTTTATTTTTGGTCTTGTTTTGTTTTTCTGGGAGATCTATAATCCTTAAATTATTCCTCTTTTTTCTTTCTTCAAGATCAATAGTCTTATAATGTTATTGCTTTATTGCTTCATTTCTTCCAAACTGGCCTCTACTTGTATATATTAACATACCCAATCAGTTATTTTTCTTTTGTATCTTTGGTGATGGTGAGAGTTGACAGCATGGATTCATGTTTTTTAAATTTATTTTGCCAGTTATTTTTGCTATACAAGCCCTTAACTAGAGTTCTTACGTCTCTTTTAAAGAATTTAGGAACATCCTATTGTGGTTCCATACTCTTCTGGGGATATGCAGGGTTTACTATCTCATTAGGTGTTGGCCTATTTTCATTTGTTTTCAGTATTTATTCATAGAGATCTACACTATTTTAACTGATTTGGAAGCCATATTCTTCCTTTGTTATTAATAAGAAATGATGGTTTATCTGCCTGTGGTCATGGTCTTTAACTGAGTTTCTTTTTCTTGTTTATATCTTTGGTAAGTTCAGTCTTTTCCCCTCCTTTATTTTTCTCTTTCCACTTTCTTACTCCCTCTCCTTTGGTGGTGGTTTCTCTGAAAGTTGTATCTCAAAGTCTTCTCAGCTTTCTCAATTAATGATTTACTAGACTTAGTGCCCTAGGTGACTTTTGTAGGGGCAGAATTGGTTCTAGCTAGATGCTTGACTCTCAATTTTAGTTAAATACCACATGAGTTACTGCCCCAGTTCCCTTTATTTTGCAGTTCTCTGATAAGCTTTCTTTTGTATCAAAGAGCTGTGGTAAATTACTGTCAGAGCTAAAGCAAGTTTCTGCCATTTCTATTTCTTTTTTTTAAAACATTATTTTATTTGGTCATTTTCATACATTGTTCATTGGAAACAGATAATTTTCTTTTCCTCACCCCCCTAACTCCCCCCCCCCCTTCCCTAGCCAACATGGGATTCATCTGGGTATCTCATGTGTCCTTGCTCTGAACCCATTTCCTTGTTGTTGGTATTTTCATTAGGGCGCTCATTTAGCGTCTCTCCTCGATCATGTCCCCTCAACCTCTGTAGTCAAGCAGTTGCTTTTACTTGGTGTTTTTACTCCCTCAGTTTGTCCTCTGCTTGAGGATAGTTTTTTTTTTTTCTCTTGGTTGTTCAGGTACATTGTAAAGTCATTACTGGAGAAGTCCATTACGTTCTCTTGTACCACAGTGTATCTGTCTCTGTGTACAATGTTCTCCTGGTTCTGCTCCTCTCACTCTGCATCACTTCCTGGAGATTGTTCCAGTCTCCATGGAATTCCTCCACTTTATTATTCCTTTTAGCACAATAGTATTCCATCACCAACATATACCACAATTTGTTCAGCCATTCTCCAATTGAAGGGCATCCCCTCATTTTCCAATTTTTGGCTACCACAAAGAGCGCAGCTATGAATATTCTTGCACAAGTCTTTTTCCTTATTATCTCTTTGGGGTACAAACCCAGCAGTGCTATGGCTGGATCAAAGGGCAGACAGTCTTTTATCGCCCTTTGGGCATAGTTCCAAATTGCCCTCCAGAATGGTTGTATGAATTCACAACTCCACCAGCAATGCATTAATGTCCCTACTTTGCCAAATCCCCTCCAGCATTCATTACTTTCCTTTGCTGTCATGTTGAACAGTCTGCTAGGTGTGAGGTGATACCTCAAGGTTGTTTTGATTTGCATCTCTCTGATTATAAGAGATCTAGAACACTTTTTCATGTGCTTATTAATAGTCTTGATTTCTTTAACTGAAAATTGCCTATTCATGTCCCTTGCCCATTTTTCAATTGGAGAATGGCTTGATTTTCTGTACAACTGGTTTAGCTCTTTATAAATTTGAGTAATTAGACCTTTGTCAGAGGTTTTTGTTATGAAGATTGTTTCCCAATTTGTTGCTTTCCTTCTAATTTTAGTTACATTGGTTTTGTTTGTACAAAAACTTTTTAATTTGATGTAGTCAAAATTATTTATTTTGCATTCTGTGACTCTTTCTAAGTCTTGCTTGGTTTTAAAATCTTTCCCTTCCCAAAGTTCTGACATGTATACTATTCTGTGTTCACCTAATTTTCTTATAGTTTCCTTCTTTATATTCAAGTCATTCATCCATTCTGAGTTTATCTTGGTGTAGGGTGTGAGGTATTGATCCAAACCTAATCTCTCCCACACTGTCTTCTAATTTTCCCAGCCATTTCAATTTCTATAGCATTTGTATTGAATGTGTAGAGTTAAATTCTTTTTCAGTCTTGTGTGCTTGCTTGTGAAGATCTGCAGGATCATTGTGGGCAATGGAGAAAGAAAGTACTGAGTGAATGCATTAAGGATTAGGGATGATCCACCTTCACTGTTAGTTCATTGGTTTTTTGCCTTGTTTGGGTTTTGGAGCCCTAGGTTATAAATGGCCTTATCTCTTGTTCACAGTTCCTATTTTGATGGGGTTTAAGAAGTCATTAGGATCAAGTAAAATGTCTAGTCCTCTTTCTTCTTGGTCACATGACTTAATATGTCCCTCAATAATTTTTACGTGTAGGGAGACCCTGAGACTAAAAAGTTTGAGAACCTTGCTTTAGAGCAGTGCTTGTTTCCAAAATAGATATTTGTTGAAATGTTCATGGTATCAACAAAAGGGATTTGTTTTTCTAGTCTGTGGCAAGTCTATGAGCTTCTGCCCAAGAATGATGTAGATCTCATGAATACTGACAAACATTTCTCCAGAGAAGTATCAGTTTGATCAAGAGAGATTTTAACTTAAAACAGAGGAGAAAAATATCTATTTATATCTAGAATTTGAAATCTGGATATTAAGGAGTTTACTAAAAAGAAAACAGTAGAGGAGGTGCACATTAATTCATAATAGAAAATAACTGAGGAGAGAGCCCGGAATACAACTTTCTGTTAAGATGAACTTTGCTGCTTAACCTATAAAACATCCTTTACTCTTTCATCCCCCTTTCCCAGTCTTTCCTTCATCAGGTTAAATGACCCAATTCCTATAGCCCTACTTCATTTGACAAGGTTACAAGTCTTCTCTCTATCCTCGTCACTCCCCTGGATATGATCCAGCTTGCCATTAACCCTTTTAAAATGTGGTGTCTTGACATGAACAAAGTACTCCAGATGTGGTCTGACCAGCCCATAGCACCCTGGGACTATTACTTCCTTATTCTAGATAGTATACTTATCTAAATGCAGTTTAAGATTCAATTACCTTTTTGGCAGCCACATCACAGTGTGGGCTCATATTGGATTTGTTACCAATGAAAAAAATCTGTAGAAATGATGGAAGAAAAACCTCTTTGCTGATATAGAGCCAGCAAGGGCAAGAAATAATAAGATTTAGTCAGTACATGAAGACATGAGAGCTATCTTTGAATATTTGAAGGGCTGTTATGCCAAAAAGAAAAAGATTAGATTTATTCTGTGTGAATCCTGAGGCCAAGAGCTATGGGACTGAAGTTATAGAGAAACAGATTTTTACTCAGTATAAGGAAGAACTTCCTAACAATTAGTTATCAAAAATGCTTGTCTTGTAAGGTAGTTAGTTCCCTGCCCTTGGAGGCATTCAAGCCATTTGTTGGGAATGTTGTTGAGATGATTCATACATTGGAAAGATGATCTTAAGTTCCTTTCACTTTTAGATTATCATGTGATTCATTGCTCTGTCAACGTCCCAAATGCGGGGCTCTTACATATGCTGATGACTTGCTTTTTAATGTAGTTTTATATTCTCTTCTGCCTCTTTAAGATGAGAAAATAATTTAGATATCATAATGAAATTTCACTGTGTATTGTTTGCTAGAAGCTATTTCCTTTGGGTACTTACTCATGGGTAATCACTGCTTATTTTGTTCATATTAATACCCATTTATTAGTAATTTATGTGTAACAGATACAGAAGCATTTGTAGAAGCATTTATGTAATCCTATTCTAGAAGCAATTGTTGACCCAGATTTTAATTTAACTCATATAAATTATGTTACATGTGCTTTAAATTTCTGAAAGGTGTCTCCTTTTGAAAAATTGCATTGTACTTTAAAAACAATATAGAACCTGAGGCATGCATAATTTGAGCATCATTTTGCAACCGAGGTTAAGTTGCTTGCAAAATAGAAACAAATAACCTAAGTCTCTTGACTCCAGTCTAGTGGTCTTTCTCCTGATATCCTTATGGTAATTATCCTTTACTGTAAAGGTATACCATTCTTAATGTGCTTTATCTGAAAAGTCCTGTGGGGTTTTTAAGTTAAATATGTATTTATTATTTCTTTGGTATTATGCTACTTTTTTGATATGAGTAAATTCATAACTCTTATTTGGATATAGGAATTTTCAGGGTCTGAATATTCTTCTACATTTTTGGACTAATTCACATTTGACTTTTCCAATCACTGCATTGCATGTTTTTCCTTTGTGTAATGGATACTGGTTCATACAGATTTTATGACTCCATATATATATTGAGTGTTTTTTTGTGTTGCCTTCTGATCTTTCTTAGAAATCTTTTAATGTGGGAAAAGATTTTAGATGTCGATCCATTGACCATTTTCATAGCATAGTATCAGTTCCCTTCTTTTCAGATCAAGGGATTATAGTTAGCATGTGTATATATCCCTATATATGTATATTTACATATGGTTTAAGCAGTGGAAGCTTTCATTTTAAATCACTGAGTGGAAGGATTTGTGTGATAGATTATTAATCTTATTTTTTTTAGTCAGACATGTGCAATCCAGATTTCACGAAACAAAACCTTCTTCTGACTTTTTTCATATTATGGTGGTTAGACTACTCTGGTCAAGTTTCCTAATGTATGTACTTTCTGTTGAAAATAGGATTTGCATTTTTATGTAAGGCTCCCTTAAGATTGTGATTTTTAAAAAATTGTTTGGAAGTTTGAATATTTTCTAATTCTTTTAGTTTTATGAGGGAGAGGTGATCATTTTTTTCCCTTTAGAGAACATGTAACTATTTAACTTCTCAATACTCCAGTTAATTATGTGAATTTACTTTTCCTGGAGTGACAGTTAATAAACAGAAAAAGAAGCAATGAAACTAAAAAACCTACAGTACTTTAACATTAGAAAAATGGAAAAAGATGGCTGTTGGATATTTAACTGATGTTTTTATTCAATAAATGGAAGCAGAGCTTTCACATATTTAGCATTTCTTAATCTTACTCTTTGGGTTAGGTTCTCTAGGCCAGGGATTCACAACTGAGACTTTCAGTCACCATGGAATATATTTCACACAACTGAATCTGCTTTGTAGGAGCCAAGTTACCCATGAGTTTTTTCTTCTTTAAAAAAAATTATTTATTTTTAACATTCTTTTAAAATTTTGAGTTCCAAATTTTCTCTATCCCTCCCATCTCTTCTCCCCACTGACTGAGAAGGCAAGCAATATATCAGTTATACATGTGAAATCATGCAAAACATTTCCATATTAGCCATTTTTTAAAATCAAGAAAAATAAAGAGAGAAAATTATACTTAAGATTGCACTTAGAATTCATAAATTTTCTCTCTGGAGGTGGATAGCATTTTTTCATCATGAGTCCTTTGGAATTGTCTTGGATCATTGTATTGATCAGAGTAGCCAAGTCTTTTATAGTTGATCACCATGACAACATGGCTGTTACTGTGTTACTATGCACAGTGATTTCCCGGTTCTTCTCACTTCACTTTACATCAGTTCATGCCAGGTTTTTCTGAAACCAAGCCCCTCATCATTTTCCACAGCACAATAATATTTCATCACAATCATGCTACAGCTTGTTCAGCCATTCCCCAATTGGTGAGCATCTCCTCAATTTCCAATTCTTGGCCACCACAAAAAGAGTTGCTATAAGTATTTTTGTTTATATAGTCCTTTTCCTTTGATCATTTTGCATTATAGATCTAATACCAGTATTGCTGGATCAAAAGTTTTGCACAGTTTTATAGCCCTTTATGCCTAGTTCCGAATTGTTCTACAAAATGGTGGTCATTTCATTACTCCACTAGTAGTTAATTAGGGTTCCCATTTTTCCTTCATCTCTACAACATTTGTCATTTCTGATAGGTGTGAGGTGGTACTTAAGAGTTATTTTAATTTACCTTTCTCTAATCAAGAGTTATTTAGTGAGTTTTTCATATGACTATGGACGGTTTTGATTTCTTTTCTAAAAACTCTTTGTGTCCTTTGGTCATTTATCTCTCAGTTGGGAGTGGCTCTTAGTTTTTTTTTTTAAATAAATTTCATTCAGGTCTATACTCATTTATTTGAGAAATAAGGACTTTATCAGAGAAATTGACTGTTAACTTTTTGATATTACTTCATTGTTTATGGTGTCTTTTAGCAAAATATAATAATTCCTGATTATCTCTTTTATTTAAGTCTGTTTTTGCTTTTACTTTGTCCAAAACCTATCTCATTGCTATGCCTGCTTTTTTTTAGTTTAGTAGAAGCATACTAGATTCTGCTCCAGACCTTTTTAAAAACTCTGTCTTTTCTTTTAAGTGTGCCTCTTGTAAACAAAATATTGTTGGATATTGGTTTCCAGTCCATTTTGCTATCTGCTTCTGTTTTATGGGTGAGGTGATCCCATTCACATTCACACTTATGACTACCAACTGTGTTTTCCCCTCCATCTCCCTTTCTTCTGTTTCTTCTCCTTTCTTTTTATCCTGTCTCTCAAAAGTCTGTCCTCCCTTTTATCACCCTCCTACCCTTTCTGTTATCTTTTTTCATATCATTCAATTTATATTGCTATATTCAACTGAGTATGTATATTCTTCCCTCTTTGAATCAATTCTGATGAGAATGAGGTTCAAGCATTGTGACCACCCCGCCATTTCCCCCTCTGCTATAAAAGTTTTTCTTCATGGGCCTCTTTTATGTGAGAAAATTTTCCCCATTCTTTCTCCTTTCTCCCCAAGCATTCTTCCTTCTTGTCTTCTAATTTTTGGGAGGGGAGCTCATTCAAAAATAATCAATGCACACCTATGTCCTCTGTCTATGTAAACACTTTATAAACTGTACTACTAAAGTTCTTAGGCTTTAATAGGTATCATTTTTTCATACAGGAATGTGAATAATTTAACTTCACTGAGATTTTTATCATTACTTTTTCTTGTTTAGTTTTTTATGCTTTTCTTAAGTCTTGTTTTTAAATGTCTTATTTTCTATTCAGCTTTGGTATTTTCATTAGGAATGCTCAAAAGCCTTCTATTTCTATATAAATCCATTTTCCCTCAAGTGGATTATGCTCACTGTTGATGGGCAGATTATTTTGGGCTTTAATTGTAGTTCCTTTGCTTTTTTGGGGGGATAACATATTACATAAAAGGTTTCCTCACTGGAAAGAAAGAGCTAAATCTTATGTGACTTGTGGCTCTCCAATATTTGAGTTATTTTCTTTTGGGCTGTTTGAAATATTTTATCTTTGTCTTGGGAGATCTGGAATTTGGCTATAATATCCTTGGGAGTTTTCATTTTGGGATCTCTTTCAGATGGTGATTGGTACTTTCCATTTCTATTCTACTTTCTGGATCTAAAATACTGAGACTATTTTCCTTCATGACTTCTTGAAATATAATTTCTAGACACTTTTTTTGATTGTGGATTTAAGATAGTCCAATAATTCTCAAATTATTTTTTATGATCAGTTTTCCAGGTCAGTTATTTGTCTGCTGAGTTATTTAATATATTTTTTATTTTTCATTCTTTGTTCTTTATTTTAATATTCTTGATGTCTCATGAAGTCATTTGCTTCCACTTGTCCAATTTTAAGTTTTAAATAATTATTTTTTCAGTGAAATTTTGGTCCTCTTTTTCTATTTGGCCAATTCTGCCTTTTTTTTTTTTAACCCTTTAGAACCATGTAGAGTCCAGCTCATACATAAACTTCTTGCATGGGTTTGAAGCACCTGTGGAGGGAAGTTGGATGCTGGAAAGCAAAAGATTAAGCTTATCCAGAAAGAATAAGACATAGAAAAATCAGAGAAATTAGAAAAACAGACAAGACAGAGCATGGTGTCATCAGGTCACTCTGTCAGCTTCTCAGTTGGTCAGAGAGGGAGGGTGAGTGTGGCTGAACTGAACAGTCTTTATTAAGGAAAATAGGAATGGGGGTTGCAGGATTTCAATCCAACAGGTGTCTTGGCAGAAATATTAGCATCATATTGACAATTACCAACAAGATAAAAGAGATGGATCCCAAGACAGTCATATAGCTGTCTAGACCAGAATTTGTCTAGACCAGAAGCTCATTTGAAAGTCCTTCTTCCTTTTGCACACTGTTACCATCTAATTCAGATGCTGAGTGTAGTCTTTAACATTACAAAGAAGCTATTGAAATTGCTTGCCAACCTTCCAGACTGGAGACAATGGGAGAGGATTGAGTTCTATAAAATTTGAGCCCCAATTCAATTTAAGGATTCAGAAATCAATCATGTGAAATATTAGAAATATATCCATAAGTCTGGTCCAAGAGCACTTTGCTCATTAGAGTCAGCTTTTGAATACATTTTTAATACATTCATGATTCGTTATACCTGAAACTCTACAAACCAATACTTTGTATTGATTCCAAGGCCAAAGACTGGTGAGGGCTAGACAATGAGTATAAAGTAACTTGCCAGGGGTCACAACACAGCTCAGAAGTGTCTGAGGACAGATTTAAATCTAATACCTCCTGTCTCTAGGTCGGGATCTCAATCCATTGAGCCACTTAGTTGGCCTGCCAGCTGTTTTTTAAGGAGTTCTTTTTTTGCAGGGGGGGGGGGGATTGGGAGGCTGAGGGGAAGTCTTCTAAACTTCTTTCTGTTTATTAAAAAAATTTTTAGTCAATTTAGAACATAATTCCTTGGTTACAAGAATCATATTCTATCCTTTCCTCCCCTACCCCCACCCCTCCCGTAGCTCACGCACAATTCCACTGGGTATTACATGTGTCCTTGATCAGAACCTATTTCCATATTGTTGATGTTTGCACTAGGATGTTCATTTAGAGTCTATATTCCCAAACATATGCCCGTCAACCCATGTAGTCAAGCAGTTGACTTGAAAGAAAAAGCAAGTTTTTCTTCGGTGTTTCTACTCCCACAGTTTTTCCTCTGAATGTGGATAGTGTTCTTTCTCATAGATCCCTCTGGGTTAATCAGGATCACTGCATCGCAACTAATGGAGAAATCCATTACATTCTATTGTACCACAGTGTGTCATTCTCTGTGTACAATGTTCTCCTGGTTCTGCTCCTCTCACTCTGCATCACTTCCTGGAGTTGCTTCCAGTTCCCATGGAATTCTTCCAGTCTATTATTCCTTTGAGCACAGTGGTATTCCATCACCAACAGATACCACAATTTGTTCAGCCATTCAACAATTGAAGGGCACTCCCTCATTTTTCAATTTTTTGCCACCACAGAGAGCGCAGCTATGAATATTCCTGTACAAGTTTTTTTCCTTATTATATCTTTGGGGTACAAACCCAGCAGTGCTATGGCTGGGTCAAATGGCACACAGTCTTTTAGTGCCCTTTGGGCATAGTTCCAAATTGCCCTCCAGAATGATTGGATCAATTCCCAACTCCACCAGCAATGCATTAATGTCCCAACTTGGCCACATCTCCTCCAGCATTCATTACTTTCCATTGCTGTCATGTTAGCCAATCTGCTAGGTGTAAGGTGGTATTTCAGAATTGTTTTTATTTGCATCTCTCTGATTATAAGAGATTTAGAACACTTTTTCATGTGCTTATTAATAGTTTTGATTTCTCTAACTGAAAACTGCCTATTCATGTCCCTTGCCCATTTATCAATTGGAGAATGGCTTGATTTTTTTGTACGATTGATTTAGCTCTTTGTAAATTTGAGTAATTAGACCTTTGTCAGACATTTTTGTTATGAAGATTGTTTCCCAATTTGTTACTCTCTTCTAATTTTGGTTTCATTGATTTTGTTTGTACAAAACCTTTTTAATTTGACGTAATCAGAATGATTTATTTTACATTTTCTGATTTTTTTTCTAACTCTTGCTTGTTTTTAAAATCTTTCCTTTCCCAAAGATCTGACATCTATACTATTCTGTGCTCACCTAATTTAATTATAGTTTCCTTCTTTATGTTCAAGTCATTCACCAATTCTGAGTTTATCTTGGTGTAGGGTGTGAGATGTTGATCCAAGCCTAATCTCTCCCATACTATCTTCCAATTTTCCCAGCAGTCTTTGTCAAATAGTGGATTTTGGTCCCCAAAGCTGGGATCTTTGGGCTTATCATAGACTGTCTTGCTGAGGCCATTTACTCCAAGTCTTCCACTGATCCTCCTTTCTGTCTCTTAGCCAGTACCATATTGTTTTGATGACCACTGCTCTATAGTATAGATTGAAATCTGGGACTGCTAGGCCCCCTTCACATTTTTTTCATTATTTCCCTGGATATCCTTGATCTTTTATTCTTCCAAAAGAACTTTTTTTTAATCATTTTTTCTAATTCAGTAAAAAAGTTTTTTGGTAGTTTGATGGGTATGGCACTAAATAAGTAAATAAGTTTAAGTAGGATGGTCATTTTTATTGTTAGCTTGTCCTACCCATGAGCAGTTAATGTTTTTCAAATTGTTTAGATCTATTTTTAATGGTGGTGGAAAGTGTTTTGTGGTTGTGTTCACATAGTTCCTGTTTGTCTCAGCAGATAGATTCCCAAGTATTTTATATTATCTAGGGTGATTTTAAATGAAATTTCTCTTTCTAATTCTTGCTGCTGAGATGTTTTGGAGATATATAGAAATGCTGATGACTTAATGCGTGTTTATTTTGTATCCTGCAACTTTGCTAAAGTTGTTGATTATTTCCACTACCTTTTTAGTTGATTCTCTAGGATTTTTTAAGTAGACTTGTTGTCTACTTAAATAAGCAGACATATTGTCTGCAAAGCGTGATAGTTTGGTCTCCTCATTGCCAATTTTAATACCTTCAATTTCTTTTTCTTCTCTAATTGCTACTGCTAGTGTTTCTAGTATAATGTTAAATAATAGAGGTGATAATGGGCATCCTTATTTCACTCCTGATCTCATTGGGAATGCATCTAGTTTATCCCCATTATACATGATTTTTGCTGATGGTTTTAGATAAATACTGTTTATTATTTTTAGGAAAGGTCCTTCTAGTCCTAAACTTTCTAATGTTTTCAATAGGAATGAGTGTTGTATTTTGTCAAAGGCTTTTTCTGCATCTATTGAGATAATCATGTGATTTTTGTTGGTTTACTTGTTGGTACAGTCAATTATGTGGATGATTTTCCTAATATTGAACCTTCCTTGCATTCCTGGTATAAATTCCATCTGATCATAATGAATAACCCTCGTGATGACTTTCTGGAGTCTTTTTGCTAGTATTCTATTTAAGATTTTTGCATCTATGTTCATTAAGGAGATTGGTCTATAGTTTTTTTTTTCTCTGTTTTGACCTGCCTGGCTTTGGAAACAGTACCATATTTGTGTCATAAAAGGAATTTGGTAGAAATCCCTCTTTGCTTATTCTGTCAAATAGTTTGTATAATATTGGGATTAGTTGTTCTTTGAATGTTTGATACAATTCACTTGTGAATCCATCAGGCTCTGGTGATTTTTTTCTTAGGGAGTTCTTTGATGGCTTGTTCAATTTCTTTTTCTGATATGGGGTTGTTTAGGTAGTCTATTTATTCTGTTAGTCTAGGCAATTTATATTTTTGTAAATATTCATCCATATCACCTAGGTTGGTATATTTATTGTCATATATTTGGGCAAAGTAGTTTTTAATGATTGCCTTAATTTCCTCTTCATTGGAGGTGAGGTCTCCCTTTTCATCTATGATACTGTTAATTTGGTTTCCTTCTTTCCTTTTTTAAATTAGATTCACCAGTACTTTGTCTATTTTTTTTCAAAATACCAGCTTCTAGTCTTATTTATTAATTCAATAGTTCTTTCACTTTTGATTTTATTAATTTCTCTCTTAATTTTTAAGATCTCTAATTTAGTTTCCATCTGGGAATTTTTGATTTGTTTGCTTTCAATTTTTTTGATTTGCATGTCCAATTCATTAACCTCTGCCCTCCCTAATTTGTTAATATATGAACTCAAGGATATAAATTTCTTACTGAGTACTGCTTTGGCTGCATCCCATAGAATTTGAAAGAATGTCTCATCATTGTCATTTTCTTCAAGGAAATTATTGTTTCTATGATTTGTTCTCTAACCAATTTTGGAGAATCATGTTATTTAATTTCCAATTAATTTTTTATTTTCCTCTCCATGTACCCTTACTGAGTATTATTTTTATTACATAATGATCTGAAAAAGGTTGCATTTATTATTTCTGCTTTTCTGCATTTGTTTGCTATGTTTTTATGGCCTAGTACATGGTGAATCTTTGTGAATGTACCATGTGCTGCTGAAAAGAAGATGTATTCCTTTTTGTCACTATTTATTTTTCTCCATATATCTATTAACTCTAATTTTTCTAAGATTTGATTCACATCTATTACCTCTTTCTTATTTATTTTTTGATTTGATTTATCTAAATTTCATAGTGGTAAGTTCAGGTCTCCCACTAGTATAGTTTTACTATTTATTTCCTCCTTCAACTCCACTAGTTTCTCCTTTAGAAATTTGGATGCTATACCATTTGGTGCATACATGTTGATTACTAACATTTCCTCATTGTCTATACTCCCTTTTAGCAGAATATATTTACCTTCCCTATCCCTTTTAATTAGATCTATATTTAGTTTGGCTTTGTCAGATATCATGATTGTAACTCCTGCCTTCTTTCTATCAGCTGAGAACCAATAGATTTTGCTCAAGCCTTTAATTTTAACCTTGTGAGTGTCTACCCACCTCATGTGTTTTTCTTGCAGACAACATATGGTAGGATTTTTATTTCTAATCCACTCTCTTATTTGTTTTTGTTTTATGGGCAAATTCATCCCATTCATGTTCAAAGTTATGATTGCCATTTGTTTATTCCCCAGCATTTTGATATCCTCTCCTAGTTCTGTCCTTTCTTCTTTTGCTATGTCCTTTTAAACCAGTGGTTTGCTTTTAATCAGTCCTCCTAATCCCCATCCTTAATAATCTTCCCTTTCTTCCTCCTCCCTTTTTGTTCCCTTTTTTTTAGGGTCTGTTAAGTTCCCTTCCCCCTCTCTTTCCCTCCCTTTTTGTACTATGTACCCCCCTACCCCACTTAGTTTTCCCATCTTTCTTTCCTTGTAGGGTGAGATAGAATTCAGTACCCCAATGGATCTAGATGCTCTTCCCTCTCAGAATTGATTTCACTGAGAGTAAGGTTTAATTATTACCTATTAGCACTCTCTTCCTTTCCTTCTTATAAGAGTATTCTTCCCCTCCCCTTCCCACGTGTATCTTTGTTTGATAAATGTTATCCTATTTATTTTATTTCTTTAAGTATATCTTGGTGCCATCTTCGATTCCCCCCTCCCTTTTTCTTTTTTTTGCATATCATCTTATAGCACTTATTACCCAATCTCTTCTTGTGAATGATTCCTCTATATATACTATAATAGTGAATATAATTTTTGAGAGTTACAAATATTTTCCCTATGTACTAATATAAATAATTTGATCTCATTGAAGCCCCTAAAGAAGAAAGTTTGAATAAAAAAATTTTCCCCTTTTCCCTCTCTTTATTTACCTTTTCATATTTCTTTTGATCTTTGTGTCTGGATATCAAACTTTCCACTTGTTTCTGGTCTTTTCTTTACAAATACTTAGAAATCTTCTATTTTGTTGAATGCCCATACTTTCCCATGGAAGTATATATTCAGTTTTGATAGATAGGTGATCCTTGGTTAAAGACCTAATTCTCTTGCCTTTCTGAATATCATATTCAAAGTCTTGTGGTCCTTTAGTGTGGAAGCTGCCAGATCTTGTGTAATATTGATTGGTGCTCCTTGATATCTGAATTGTCTCTTTTTGGCTTCTTGTAAAAGTTTGTCCTTAGCTTGGAAGCTCTTGAATTTGGAAATTATATTCCTTGGAGTTGTCTTTTGAGGATTTAGTGTAGAGGGTGTTCTACGACCTCTTTCAATGTCTATTTTGCCCCCTTGTTCAAGAACATCTTGGATAATTTCGTGCCGTATGATGTCAAGATTTCTGTTTATCTCTGGGTTTTCAGGTAGAGCAATGATTCGCAGAGACCAATTGTCTCTTCTAGACCAATTTTCATGATCAGTAATCTTTTAAGTGAGATTTTTTATGTTTTCTTTTATTTTGTCATTCTTTTGACTTTGATTTATTAATTCTTGCTGTCTTGCAAGATCATTGGATTCCAATTGCCTAATTCTGGTCTTTAAGGACTCGTTTTTCTTTTCAGTTTTGTCTGTCCTGCTTTTCGTGGCTTCTAGCTGTTTCTCCAATTGGGAGTTCTTGTCCTTTAAACTGTTATTTTCTTTTTGAACTATTTCCCACTTTTCTTGCCAGAAGGCTTCCATCTTTTTGATAAGCTCCAATTTATATTCTTTAAGAGCTTGTGGACAATTTCCGTTTTTTGGAAGGTTTTGGTGCATTTATTTGTATTTCCTCTTTTTCCTCTATAGCCTGGGTTTTTCCTCTGTAAAAATTATCCTGGGTTAACCCCTTCTTGTTTTTCTTGGTGTTGGGAAGTTGTTGTTCCTGGGCACTGTTTGCCATTACTGTGGTAGTCTTCCATTCCCTTTCCAGTTAGAAATCTGAGTGAGATTGGCAGGCTCTCTGTGTATGGAGCTAAGGAGCAAGGATTTGCCTGAGGTCCGTTCTTGATTCTCTGCAGCTTCCACTGTTTGCTGCCCCTCTTTGTGCTATCTCCCTGCCGGTGTCCACGGTCTGCACTCCTCAGCCTGCTGGGGCCTGAGGTCTAGCTGCTCTCAGGGGTAGGTCCTTGGGGGTCTCAGTCAGCTGCCAAGGATCCAGAGGTGCCCCTCACTCCAGAGATGCCCCTAACTCATTCACTGATTCCAGTATGCATTGGCTCTGGCTCTGGCTCCGTAGGTGGAATGGGGGAGGGTGGATCAGCTCATGTTTTGGTGGAAGCTTTTTCACCCCCTTATGGTGTGGAAATGCCCAAATCCCATGTATCTTTAATGCTATGCCCTACTGTAGAGTTTCTTTGTTCATATGAATTTGTGTTTTTTTTTTCCACTTTTTGAGGTAGTCTGTATCAGTAAGTGGTGAGGAGAAGAAGAGTCCTGTATCTAGACTGCCACCATGTTTATCCAGATGTTGAGTGCTTTTCTTCATTGGATTCATGTACCTGCTTTTTATTTTTCTGTTCTATGTTTTAAGGCATTCTTTTATTCAGTGAATTTTTTTTTGTCTCTTACCATTAAGCCAATTCTGTTTTTTAAGGTGTAATATTTTCTTCATTATTTTTTTGTTTGCCTCTTTTACCAAATTGTCAGTTCTCTTTTCATACTTTTCTTGCATCATTCTTATTTTTTCCTAATTTTTCCTCTACCACTCTTATCTCTGTCTTTAATTTTTCTAGAAATTCTTTTTGGGCTTTTGACCAATTAGCATTTTTTCTTTGAGTGTTTGTAGCTGTTTTCACATTATTATCTTATTATTTCATGCCTTGGTCTTCCCTGCTACTATATTAGCATTTTATGATCAAATTATTATTGCTTTTCATTTTTTCCAACCAATTTCTTGACTTTGAACTTAATGTTAAAGTTGCGCTCTGCCCATCTGGGTTGGAATGGAACTGTCTCAAGCTTCAGGCTTTTTTTATGCTACTGTTTTCAGAGTTAGTTCTGAAAGGATTTAAAATTTTCTGTGCTTCCTTGCAGATGGCAATGTGGGGAGAGGTATGGTCACTTGCTCTTCTTGTCTGTGCTCTGGTCTGTACCCAGGAAGGACTCTTGGACCCTAGCAGCTCCAAGGACTAGTGCTCCTTTGTGACCAGTCCTTAGTGCTCCTCTCCACTATGGAATTGTGACCCTGAAATGCACATGGGCAATAGAATTGTCAATCAATGCCACCTTAGGTTCCCTTGTAATCTTTTTTTCACTAGTTGTCTGACCACCTTCTGTCCCTGGGCTGAGAGTTTCCAAAGTTGTTTCTGCTGTTGTGTCACTATGTGTGTGGACGTCAGACAGGCCTCCACCCCAACAGCTTCTTTTACTTAACTTTCTAAGTTTTTTTAGGCTAGAAAAATGTTTCACTATGACTTTTTATTGGGTCTTCTATTCTAAAATTTTATTTGAGGCTTTATTTTAATGTAATTTGTAAGGGGTTATTGAAAGAGTTCAGCTGGGTTGTCTGTGTTCTCCTGACTTGTTTCCTTTGCTTCTGCCCCTGTGATATGGAAATCACATTAAAAGACATATATATTAATTTAAGGTCGCCAAGGAATTCAGCTATGTAATTCCTAAATGAAAACTCAAGTCAGCAGTCAACCTTTTATGGAGTTTTTTAATTACTAACAGGAGGAAGAAAGGTATTAGAGAGAGAGAGAGAGAGAGAGAGAGGGTAAGAGAAAGGGGAGAGAAGGGAATAGGGCTTAAATACCCCCTCTGCTTAGGCTGGGCCAAAGGCCCAAGGCCTTAGATAGCCGAGGCAAAGAAAAGAGATCATTCCCTATCACTCACGTGACCAAAATGGAGAAACAGTATCAGGGACTCCACCTCAAGCACCAGGCTCCAACAACCTCCTTTCCTCTACACAGGAA
The DNA here is from genome assembly GCF_027887165.1 of Monodelphis domestica. Taxonomy (NCBI): domain Eukaryota; kingdom Metazoa; phylum Chordata; class Mammalia; order Didelphimorphia; family Didelphidae; genus Monodelphis; species Monodelphis domestica. The sequence continues at coordinate 172,577,520 of NC_077229.1, forward strand.
GTCCCCAGACTCCTCAGCTGTCCTCTACCTCACTTCCTGTGTCTCCCCTGTGCCAATGGTGGCTCTAGCTTAACCCAGGACCGCCCAGAGGTCTGTCCCCTTTGCACATGTATGTTGAATGTCATATTTTCAAATAATTAAATCTTGAGCTTTGCTGCAGCCCTTCCTAAATCCTGTTACCCTGAGTAGGGTGGAAATTGTAGTTTTCAAGACCTGATTCTGTCATTCCAAGTATCTATTGTTATTGATCAGGAAATAGCCAAATCCCATCCTCTAAAGAATGGTTTGAACAGGGTTGAGTAGTTTTGAAATTCACAAATCCCCCTGAGGCCCAAGGAAGGCTAACCTCTCCAATGGGTCTTGTAAACATACTAGTTATGAAATTACAATAGTTAGAGATAAAGGAAAAATAGGAGAGATAGAGAGAGACAGCAAAACCAGTGTTTTGCTGTGCACATTGACAAAAACCAATTAGGGGGCAGTCCCCTTTGGCAGAAGAGTACATTCAAAATAAATTCAATCAACCTTCAGTTCAAGCAACCACACGCCAAGGTTCATTCTTGATCTTGATGTAATGTAGGTTTTCTGGCATCTTTCTGCAACAGTTCATTCTCTGGATTTAGGAGTTAGCAAGCTTCTTCCTTGAAGATGTTTCTCAAACAAAAAAATAACTTTTCAAAATCTTGGAATTTTATTAAAATACAATCCCCTCTGAATAGGGTGTTAAAAAAATCCAGTTCAGCTCAGGATGAGTTGAGTTATGGGGGTATATGAGTCAGTTATTAAAAGAATTCAAAAACAATAAAAACAAAACAAACAAAAAACAAAAATATATAAAGGGAAAAATATGGAAGAAAGGTAACCTTTTGGGAGAAAGGGAAGAAAAAAAATTCAAAATCAGAATCAAAATACCAAAATCTATGTATAAAATGTTGAATAAACCAGAATAACTTCATAATGGGCCCTTGTAAAGGTCCAATTTACAGTAATTTCTATCCCACAAGGTCTGTAAGACAGGATGCAGTAATATTTCATTTACCCACTTGCAGCCAAGACTACAGGAAGTTGTCATATTATAAGAAGGAAAGGAACTAGAATTTTATTTTGATAGGGAAGAGTCATTCCCTGGTCTGACTTTTTTCAGTCTCAAGGATATAGGGAGCCAGCATGATAGTGAAATTTTTGTACTTGTATGAGTACTTCATAAAGAGTGTAGATACAAGGAAGTCCTACGACTTAAAGTATGTCAAGCGTTGCAACCTCGAGTCCACATTAGTATTTCCTGTATGCTCTTTTGGCACTCTTCAGGTAAAGTCTGTGCTCCTTGTTTTTATCCCATTTCCTGGATTCAGACACAAACATTAATCACAGTCCCATAACATTTTATGGGTATGTATATTTAAACTTATATTACTGCAGAGAGAGAGAGAGAGAGAGAGAGAGAGAGAGAGAGAGAGAGAGAGAGAGAGAGAGAGAGAGAGAGAGAGAGAGAGAGAGAGAAATTGTGTGTACCTTTTGTACAAGAAATGAGCAAAGGGAAAAAATTCAAATATTCAAAAGAAAAGCAATAATAAAAAAAATAAGGGAAAGAGAAGAAAAATATCAGGAATTCAATGTGTTTTTGAAAAAAACAGCATCCACTTGTCAATGGGTTATTATCTTCAATGCATGTGATAGGATACAGTCAATCAGTCTTAGCAGAAAATGCTCTCTTTACATGTGAGCAATGAATCCAAGAGTCCTTTTCTCCAATCTTTATAGATGTTGGAGTAGTTAACAATATTTGGAATGGTCCTTCCCATGAAGGCTGAGTTGCTCCAGTATGCTGAAAATTTTTTATCTACACCTTGTCTCCTGGGTTCAGGTCGTGAAGTGAAAAGTCTAGTGGTCCGGCTTGTGCTGTAGCTCCAGATTCATGAAGTTCACGCAGTTTATGCTGTAATTCCTGTATATAGGAAGCAATAGTAGTATCTCCCCCTAATAGTGAAGTATATGCCGGGGAGAAAGGCTTAGCCTGTATAGGCGGATGTCCAAAAAGTATCACAAATGGTGAAATATGTAAGTCTCCTCTAAGCCTGCTTCTAAGATAAAATAGGGCCAAAGGGAGAATTTCAGGCCATTTTAAATGGGTCTCAGTGCATAATTTGCCAATCATAGTTTTAAGTTCTTTATTCATCCTTTCAACTTGGCCTCAGCTCTGGGGATAATATGGAACATGGAATTTGGGAGTTATCCCCAAGCAAGAATATATTTGGTTTAAGACAGAATCAGTAAAATGACTTCCTCTATTGGAATCAATACGTGCTGGCAGGCCAAAATGAGGAATAATTTCTTTTAAAAGCACCTTAGCAACAAAAGCCACCATGGCTCGGGTCGCAGGAAATGCTTCAGGCCATCTGGTCAGTTGATCTACTATGACTAGACAATATTTATAATGTCCGGCCTTTGGCATTGTTATGAAATCTATTTGTAGGTGCTCAAAGGTGTGTAAGCTAGAGGACGCCCGCCGAAAGCTTTGCCACGAAAGGTGTGTTGGTTATATGCTTGGCAGGTAGAGCAGGCTGAACACACTTTAGAGGCTATGGTAGTTATACCGGGGGCTATCCATACTCTCTTAACCGAGTCCACGATGCCCTGGGTACCAAAGTGACCATTTTTATGAACAGATTGGCAAATTTGGTGATAGAAACTGCTAGGGAGCAGGGGTTTCCCTTCAGACGATACCCACACTCCATTAATCTGTTTTGCTTTAAATTTTTGTTTCCATTTTTCCACTTCCTTTTCATTATAGGAAAGTGATAAATTTAAATTATGAGTGGTTGTTAATGTTAAAATTAATCCAGGTCCTTCTATGGCTGCTATCTTTGCAGCGGCATCTGCTCGGTCATTTCCTCTAGAGACAGGGTCAGAGCCACCTGTATGAGCAGAGCAATGAACTACAGCTCGGGCTTCAGGCAGTTTGAGAGCAGAAAGAACTTCATTAATAATTTCTGCATTAGCTATGGATTTTCCAGCTAAGGTTAAAAATCTTCTCTGGAGCCATAGCATCCCAACTGAGTGACAAATGCCAAAAGCATATCTAGAATCCATATAAATTGTTGCCTTTTTTCCTTTGGCAATTATACAGGCATGTTTCAGAGCTATGAGTTCTGCCCCCTGAGCTCTAATATTAGAGGGCCGTGAAGCTGACCACTCAGTGTCAAATTATGTGACTATAGCAGCTCCAGTGTAGCGTATGCCATCTCTCATAAAAGAAGAACCATCAGTAAATAAGACCAGATCTGAGTTGTTTAAGGGAGTGTCCAAGAGATCATCTCGAAGCTTTTCTGTCATGGACACTAGTGTTTCACAATTATGTAATGGTTCTACTGATGTTGGTAAATCTGGAAGCAAGGTGGCAGGGTTAAGAGTTGAACAGCGCTTCAAGGTAATGTTTTCATTGTTTGACAAGGTTATTTCATACCTTGTAATTCACTGATCAGAAAATGCCTGTGTTCTATGTCTTAACAACAACACTTCTACCTCATGTGGGCACATAATTGTCAATGGGCATCCCAATACTAGATCAACAGTTTTTGTCACTAGTAAGGCTGTAGCAGCTACTCCTCTAAGACATGGTGGTGCTCCTGATGCTACTGGGTCCAGTTGGGAAGAATAATAGGCAATTCGGCGCTGAGAAGGTCCCAAAGTCTGAGTTAAAACACCTGAAGCTATCCCTCTTCGCTCATGTACATACAAAGTAAATGGCTTGTTGTAATCTGGGATGCCTAGAGCGGGGCCAGACAGAATAGCCTTTTTTAGATCTCATAGAGCTGACAGGTGTTCTGGTTCTAATTTGAGGGGTTCAGGGACCGAATCCCTTGTTAGTGCTATAAAGGGTTTAATAATTTCCCCATAGCAAGGAATCCATTGTCTACAAAACCCTGTTGCTCCCAAAATTGCTCTTAACTGTTTCTTAGTGGTAGGAACACTTAAATTTTGAATATTCTCAATTTGTTTGGGAGAAATCAAGCGGGCACCTGCAGACAGGATGAACCCCAAATATTCTACTTTAGGGAGGCACCACTGAACCTTATCCTTCAAGATCTTATGACCTCTTTTGTGCAATTCCAAAAGAAGGTGCTTGCTATCTTCCTGACATGTTTCTGCATCTGTTGAGGCCAAGAGTAGGTCATCTACATACTTGATTAATTTGCTATTTTTAAATTTTATATTATCTGTATCTTGGCTCAAAATTTGCTCAAATAAGCTCGGGCTGTCTACGAAACCTTGTGGCAGATGACTCCAGCAGTATTGACAGCCCTGCCAGGTGAAAACAAAGATATGCCTCGAGTTCTCATGTATGGGTATAGAAAAGAAGGCTGAGCACAAGTCTACTACTTTAAAGTATGTAGCTGTGCTAGGAATAGAAGAAATAATAGTATTGATATTGGAAACTACGGAGTGTCTTTTTATAACGTGATTGTTCACAGCCCTCAAATCCTGTACGAATCTATAGAGGTGTTTGCCATCGGGCCCTCTTTTTGTTTTTTTAACAGGCAGGATGGGTGTGTTGTATTCAGATTTACAAGGGATTATTATTCCCTGTGCAATTAATGAGTTAATTACTGGAGTAATTCCCTCAATTGCCTCTTTTGAGAGGGGATACTGAGGAATGGAATGAGGTGGGCTAGATTTAGTTTTTATCTGCACAGGAACAGCAGACTTAAGTAAGCCTACATTGGAAGAAGTTGTGGCCCAAAGAGACTCCGGTATATCTTCAGGTATTGCAAAGGTGGGATGCTCTTTTTTCTCCTGACTCTCTGAGAGAATTACAGGGAGTAAATTTAAAGATTCTTCCGGTACTTCCAATGATAAGGAACCATCTGGGGAGCAGATTATTGTGGCTCTGAGTTTGCATAGAAGGTCCCTCCCCAGCAAATTTAAAGGGGAGTCAGGCATCAAAAGGAAGGAATGTTGTACCTCTAGGGGTCCTACAGACACCATTCTAGAAGGAAGTCTTTTAACTCTTTGGGTTATTCCTGATACTCCCATTACATTCTCTGAGCCAACAGAATAACATTGTAAATCAGGTGTTCTCTTTAATACAGACCAGGAAGCTCCGGTGTCTAATAGACAATCATAATAGGTGTTACCCATCTTTAATGTAACATGGGGTTCATTAGTATGGGGGGGTAGTGGATAGGGACAACACGTAGTAGGACATCAGGGTCCAGAAAATCAAAGGTTGTATCCTCTGATTCCTGTGCCCCAGCCCCCCCCCCCCAGACACCTTCATTGTGTTTGGGAGGTTCCTTGGGCACCCCCCTGAAAAGCGTCCCCCTGAAGGGCACTCCCCTGAGAGGCATTCGCGCCTCAAGTATTTTTTGGACGAGCACCATTTTTTATATTTTTTTGTGGAGTTATTTCATTTGAGTTATCATTTTCCTAATATCCATTCCTATAGTCATCATTCCTAAAGTTGTGGTTTTCATTGTCATTATATTTATTTCTATAATTATCACTTCTGTAGTTGTTACTAAACTGAGTATTCCTTCCTATAATCTTGAGAAAAGCTCTACACTGTACCATATTGTGGTCCTTCTTCCCACAGAAGTGGCAGGTAATGGATTGATAATTAGACTTCTGGAGAGGGGCAATTGTTGTTGGTTCATTATCATGCCCACTTTCTAATTTAGTTATCCTATCTATTACAGATCTCATTTTTTCTTCATTTCTTCCATGTCATCATTATTTTCTTCTTCCTTTTCTTTGTTTCCCTTTAAAACATATATAGCTGTTTTTCGCAATTCTTCAAGGTCCATCTCTGACCATTTTGGACATTGTGTTCTAAAATAATTCTTAATTGCTTTGCAAGAGTTATTGACAAAGATCCTTCTAACTTCTCTTAAGCTAGTTTCTTTAGTTAGGTCTCAATCCAGGTATCTGTCCCCAAACTCGATTATTCTATCCATGAATCTGGAGGGTGTTTCTTCCTCCTTTTGCTTATGTTTTTCAAGTTCCATCCACTTATCTGTATTGTCTGCACATTCCTTCATTGCTGTAAGGATGGCCTCTCTACAACAGTATAGTTGTAGATAATCCTCAGGATTGTTATAGTCCCATTCGGGATCCTGAGATGGCCAATGTGCTGCATTATGCCCCTGGGTTTTGTTGATATGAGCAATTATTTTATTTTTTTTCATGTTCAGTTAAACAAGCCTTTGGCAAGTTCTCAACGTCCTTGTAAGACGGATTATACTGAAAAAAATATGTCTCTCATCTTTTTTTGTTACAAGAAAGGGATCTTGTTCATATGTGGGGATATTTTGTGTAAATTCATTTATTTCTTGGGGAGTAAATGGTATCCTATGTCTTAAAGTCACCACATCCCCATTCCTTCCTATTTCAGGTACTTCTCTTAGAGGAAACAGGTCTCTAGTTGAATTTTGTACCTGTGGGTCAGTTTGACAAGGACAGGTTTCTCTAGGAGAATGAGATCTCCTTTGCGTTGGAATTTGGTTTTCTGTAGGAGAGGGAACATGAGAAACTGGGATTGCAGGGGAAGGGTTTTGGGGATTAAATTCAGTCAAGATTTGGACTATACGAGAGAAGAAGTCTGTTAACTGAGCTATAGGGAAGGTTTTTTCCATCTCTATTTCAGGGAAGGAAATTTCCTCATTCAAAGGTTCAGAAAGAGGTCTGTTTCTGGTAGAGTGGGTGTTTGCCAATTGCTCCTGTAAGAAACATTTTAGATCTTTTAATTGGGCTTGCATTTTATCCTCAATTTTTTTCATTTTAGCATCTCTAAATACAGTATTGAGGAGTACAAAAATGACTGAAAATTGGAGGTATCCTGCATTCCTCAATGCCCCTAATTCTTCAGCTGCCATATAACTGTCAAAGAATGTAGTACTCAATTATATATATATATATATATATATGTACATATATATATATATTTTGTAATTATTTCTCTAACAGTCTTCACAAAACATGAGGGAAGCAGGGCAAAGCAAAAAACTTTCCACAGGGTTTTTTTTTTCCTAATCTAGGAAATTGTTCCTTAAGGGAAAGGATATTTAGAAACAGCTCTCCCAGCCAGGACTTTAGGGTCCTGATGCTGAGATTTAAAACAGCTGTTTTCTATCTAACTATCAGAGTCACATAGCTGGGAAGTATCTGAGGTCTGATTTGAATCTAGGACCTTCTGTCTCTAGGCCTGGCTCTCAATCCACTGAGCTACCCTACTGCCCCTTAAGATTAAAGGGAAGAAAAAGAAAAACTGCTGATTCCAATTTAACTTCAGGAGAAAAGAGAAGAGAGAAGTTTTTTATGCTCACTTATTCTAGCAGCTGTGTCTTTAAGCCAAGTTAGCTGTTAAAAGGGACTAAGTGGTGAGAAGGTAGAGTAAAATGGCAAGAAGATTCAGAAGTTTATTGAGAGAATTCTTTAGAATCCCTTTGTGGTCGCCACAATGTGATCTGGAAATCACATTAAAAGACTTACATATATTAATTTAAGGTCGCCATGGAATTCAGCTATGTAATTCCTAAATGAAAACTCAAGTCAGCAGTCAACCTTTTATGGAGTTTTTTAATTACTAACAGGAGGAAGAAAGGTATGAGAGAAAGAGAGAGAGAAAGAGAGAGAGAGAGTAAGTAAGAGAAAGGGGAGAGAAGGGAATAGGGCTTAAATACCCTCTCTGCTTAGGCTGGGCCAAAGGTCCAAGGCCTTAGATAGCCGAGGCAAAGAAAAGAGATCATTCCCTATCACTCACGTGACCAAAATGGAGAAACAGTATCAGGGCCTCCACCTCAAGCACCAGGCTCCAACAACCTCCTTTCCTCCACACAGGAAGTCCCCAGACTCCTCAGCTGTCCTCTACCTCACTTCCTGTGTATCCCCTGTGCCAGTGGTGGCTCTAGCTTAACTCAGGACCGCCCAGAGGTCTGCCCCTTTGCATGTATGTTGAATGTCATATTCTCAAATAATTAAATCTTGAGCTTTGCTGCAGCCCTTCCTAAATCCTGTTACCCTGAGTAGGGTGGAGATTGTAGTTTTCAAGACCTGATTCTGTCATTCCAAGTATCTATTGTTATTGATCAGGAAATAGCCAAATCCCATCCTCTAAAGAATGGTTTGAACAGCGTTGAGTAGTTTTGAAATTCACACCCCAGTCTCCTGATTTCTTAATTGCAAAATGTGATGGTTTTTTCTTAGTCTTTTCCCTTTTTAATCTATCTTCTACTTTTGAAAGTTAATTATCTTTTCCTCCTCTCTCCTCTGTTATGTTTTTGTGACTTCTCTCTCCTGCTGCTTCTTGTACCCATGTGGCTCTTCATACCCTTTACCTAAGTAAAAATAGAAAAGGCTTCCTATCAAGTTCCTTCAATGACTGACAAATAAAAAAAAATTTAAAACCCTTACCTTTTGTATTAGAATCCATATCAGTTCCAAGGCAGAAATGCATTAGAGCTAGTCAACTGGAATTAAAGACTAGGCTAGGATCACAAAACTAGGAAATATCTAAGGCCACATTTCAACCCAAAACTTTTACGTAGGATCTCTTCTGTTTTCACATTATACTCTCTTGGTAGTCTCATCATTTCCCATGGATTTAACTCATCTATCTGCATATGATTCATTTTTCTTTATCTCTGTCAGATACTCATACACACATATTAGAGATAGACAGAAAAAACCGGGAAGGTTTTGCCTTCAACAGGTTACCACCAACTAATTGGTGGGTTTGAGGGCTATCAGTTACCCTCAGTCTGGTTTAACCCATCTGCCAAGACAGTTTTACCAATATATGGCTATTGCACACATTTCAGCTTCTTGGAGCCACAGATGAGAGTTGAATGAAAGGTAGATACCAAAAGTAGATGAGCATACTCAAAGGAGGGTTATGTGTGCTACTTGCAATTCAGTATACTTTCTTCCATGGATCCATGATCTTATTGATGTAGTTGTTCCCTCAAAATATGGATAATATTCAAACTTATAGCCATATACTAATTGTATGAAGTAGTTTTGAGAGAAGATACTAGCAGTTGGGTCAGAAAAAAACTTCATGAAGAATATGATGTTCAAACTAAGTCTTAAATGAACCAGGGATTCCAAGTGGTGGAGAAGACAAGAAAGGACATTCCAAGCAATGCAGGGGCTTGGAGTTAGGAGATGGAGGGTTATGTATAGGGAACAAGAAAGCCAGTTTGGTTGGATTATGGTATATGTGCAGGAAAGTAATATATTTTAAAAAACTGTTACTTTCTGTTTTAGATTCAATATTTAGTATTTGTTCCAAGGCAGAAGAATGGTAAGCACATAGCCACTCATCCTCCTCCATCTTTTTTCGTCTTCCTCATCTCTTTCTTTCCTGTCTTGCTGGGCAGGCAGCAGGCAAGTGGTTAACAGGGCTGCAGGCCCACTGACTCCAGGCAATAAGAAAATGAGATCTTTCAGCTGTGACTTCTACTATGCCATGACATAGAAGTGGAGGTATATCACTGCTGCCAGAGTGAGAGTCAATGGGTGCATCTCTCCTCCATGACCGAGCTTGGTATACTCTAGCTACTTTGTGCCTGGTTCCTCCATGTTGCTCTCTATTCACTGCAGCTACTCTTCCAGTTTCCCATAGCTTCTGCCCAGCCTGGAAGGTCTAAACCTGAGCCAAGATTTGACCATCAGCAAAGACTTCAAGTTCATCCTCTTACAGAAAAAGCTTAGCTACAGGTCTGTTTAGACAGCTTCATTGAGTACATCCATGTGCCAGAACTGCAGAACAAGCTACTTGAGGCTGAGTTGCTGGTAAATCATGCTGAGCAAAAGCTATCCTGCTTCCAAGTCCTCTTTGAGCAGGATATCTGCAACCTGTAGCTCATGGACAAGAACACTGAGAAACAGGAACTATGGGATGAGCAAGATGAACTAGAGGAGACCCTTTGCACTCTGTAGGCATGATATGAGGAGGAGATACTGAGTCATGCCGAAGGTCTCCTGATGGAGGCATGTAAGGGTGCTGATGAAGTAGTCCTGGACTGCCCATGAGGAACTTGAGAAATGCATCCATTCTCTGTTTGAAGAGATCTAAAAAAAGCAAGCAGATCACTGAACTGTGGGAGCAGATTTAGTACACACAGATATCTATGGAGAAGGCCATGTTTGTCAAATCACTCTTTCTCAATATGAGAAGCTGTTGGCTAAGAACATTCAGAACACAGAGAAGTGGTTCAAGAGTCTGAGCTCACCAAGAGCTTTGCCAAGAATACCAAGACCAAGGGCAAAACCAAGAACGAAGTATCTGAGAACTTCCACTTGCTCAAGCCAAGACACTGGAGCTTGAGGTATGCAAAGCATGAAATAGGCCCAGGAGAAGAAGCTGCTGGAGCTAGAGGACTAGCAAAATACCAATATCAGCACCTTGCGGGGCACAATTAACACACTCAGAAATAAATTGAGAACCACCAAGAGAATGGTGGCTACATATTTGAAAGAATATGAACACCTGCTTGCTCCATGTGAAGATGGCTTTGGATATTGAAATTGCAGCCTACAGGAAATTCTTGGAAGGTTAAGAGACCTGTATGGGCTTGGAGCCTAACTGCTACTCCCAGAGCTCCCAAGTCTTTGGCCTCTTTGCCTTAAGTGGTCTCCAGACCAGCTCCTACTTCATTTCTGTCTCATCTGCCCCTCTTACTTACACCAGTTGTGTCTAAGACAGTGGTTCTCAACCTTTCTAATGCTGTGACCCTGCAGTTCCTCATGTTGCAGTGACCCCAAACCAAAAAATTATTTTGGTGGCTACTTCAAAACTATAATTTTGCTACAGTTATGATTCAGAATGTAAATACCTGATATGCATTATGTATTCTCATTGCTACAAATTGAGAAGTTGAGAACCACTGGTTTAAGAGGAACAGATTGAGGTGGAGGCAACCAAGGTAGAAAAAGCCAAATATGAGCCCCCTCTGAAGTAGGAGAGGCAGAGGAAAGGGGAAAAAGAGGAGAGAGTAAAAGGAGGTGAAGAGAAAGAATGTGCCAAGGAGACACCTGAAGACAAAGAAGGTGAGGAAGAAGAATGTGGTGAAGCTGAAGAGGAAGCTGAAGAGGAGGAAGAAAAGAAAGATGTAACTGGAGAAGAAGCTGGAGAGAAGAAAAATTGAGTTTTCTTTTTCTTGAATATTTTGGTTTTCCCCCAAATCGGATCAACAATCCCACTGCTGCTCAATCTGTTAAGTTCAGAATGTTGTACAGAATAATAAACCACATATTTGGAGGAAAAAAAACAATTAATCTAAGATGACTTAGGTTGAATATGAATCATGCTGTTAAATGTCTTACCTTAATCAAGAGTATTTGATGTGCTTTGTGATAACTTTGCTGGTTTATTGCCAGACTGCACAGGGTATGTGGTTATGAATTCTGGCTTGATGGCAGTGTGGATAATTCAGACATTTACAATAAAAAAACACTTCCATATGAATGTACAAACCCATTGATATAAACAGTTAAGGTTTATGAAAAACATAATTAATATTTGAAAACCTTTGACAGTTAGAAAATAATGATCCCAAGTGAATGTTTGCCATTTCCTTTTTACATATGAGGAAACTGAGGTAATTAATCATGGTAAAGTGACTTACTGAGGGTCACATAGCTAGGAAGTGTCTGAGGCAGATTTGAACTTGAGAAGAAGAGTCTTCCTGACTTCAGGCACAGCATTCCATCTATTGTATAACCTAGCTGCCTTCTGAAGGGTCAATTCTGTTCATTTCTATTCAGTTCTATTCTAGTTCAGTTCAGTTCAGTTCAGTTCTATTCTTACCAGTAGTGGTTATTTTAGTTAGGTTAGCTATATAGTTTTCTTTAGACCTTTTTGATTCCTTTAAAGCCACTCAGTGCCTGGGTCCATCTCCATGTATTTGTGATTCAACAGAGAAAATCTAGTCCATTCCTTCATTTTGTATAGGATGAAACTATGGCAGAAGTAGGGGTTGAACTCAGATCTACTCCCTCTTTTTTGGGTTTTTTCCATTGTTATGCATTAGGATGTGTTTTTAAAAAAATTTATATTTGACAATTAAAATGCTTAGAGATTTTCTTGTTTAATTTTTAAAAAATAGATCTTTAGATGAAAAAGTTTAAAATCATTTTCATATAAATCAGTGAAGCAAATAGGAGTAATTTAGAAGTTTGAAGCTATGTATTATTTTGGTAAATAAAGCAACGTGTCTGATAAATTGAAATATTAATCAACTATTTTTGATTATATCAAATTGGTATGGTTTACTTAAACTGATAAAACATTCATTAATAGAACATTAAAATTTTCAATATTGCATGAATGAGAAGAACTGCATTTGAACTCATTTACTCTGACATTTAAGTAACAAAAACTTTAAAGAAGTATATGTATTAAAAAAAAACATTTTATACATGTGCCCCTGAGACAAGTTGGTGGGTGCATTTTTATCAAAACCATACATGCAGTCACATATTAAATGTATCATATTATTACAGTAATCATATGACTCTAGAAACAAAAGTAACCGAAAGACCAAATCCTATCAAAACCATCTTTTTGTTTTTGAACAATGAGATCCTTTTTAAATTTGCCAGTGCCTTCATACCAATATTGAAACCAGATGTAGACTTCCGTCTTTTAATGTATCATGCTTAGCTATAAAAGTCTTATTTCTGTTCCTGATTGCTGTAGTATTTCATTCATAGTTCATTCTCCTTTTTACAGATTATTAAATGTGATTCAAATGATTTTTAAAAGACATTGCCCTCCATATATAATTATAGAAATAAAATTGAGCCTATTACAATGACAAGAGCCTGAACTAAATCTGTAAAAATAGTATGAACATAGTAATTACAATTTTCATTTGAAGGAACTGTTAAGTTCTTTGTTAATATCCCTAAAAGTGAAGTTGTTGTGGTTTGAGAAAAGAACCAAGAATCTGCTTTTTAGATCCCAAGTCATTTTTGAATTTCTGCTTGATTCTGAGTAAATCAAATAACTTCTTTCCTACATTTTCCTTCTTAAAATCATTGTAGTAAAGATAGAACAGTTTCAAAAGATTTGGGAGGGAAAGCCAATGTGAATTAGTGCAAAGTCCCTATGATAGAAGTAAAACAAAAGTAAACAGAACTCTAAACACTTTAGGTGTCTGGTGTTAATTCATTTGATCTTCAAAACAAACTTGAATAGATGCAGTTATTTTCCCCAGTTTACAGTTAAGGAAACTGAAGTAGAGAGTGACTGACTTTCCCAGGGTTAGGAGGCTACTCATTTTCTGAGGCAGGATTCAAATTAGGGTCTTCTTAACTTTCAAAGCCCAAACTACAGCACTTTGTTTTCTGTAATTCCATTCAATTGGGTGATGTTAAAATAGTTTTAAAAGGGCTTAAAATGATTTTTTCCCCTTTTGCATATGATTTGGGTTTTGAAAGTTATTTACCTTCAATTTTAAAACATTTTTATCCTTCCTACTTGCTCCCTCCCCACTGGATGGGAAAGGGGAGAAAAAAAAAACCCTTGCAACAAGTAAACAGTCAAATTCCCACATTGTCCATATCCAAAAATAGATGTTTCATTGTCCTTGTTAGTCAACTACCTCACTGGCAGAAAGTGGATCATTGCGTATGATCTTTGTAATATGTTGCTCTTTACTAATATTTTGCTTAAAATTCTTTATATCATTGTTTTTTTGGGGGGATATTAATATGCAGTTTTATTTCTCCAATTTGGCTCTTCTAGGTTTAAGGATCCATATTATTTGGGGAACAATTAGGTGGCTCAGTGGACAGAGGAGCTAGGTTTAGAGACAGGAAGTTTTGGGTTGAAATGTGGCCTAGATATTTCCTACTTTTGTGATCCTGGCCTAGTCATTTAATCCCAGTTGACTAACTCTAATGCAATTCTGCCTTGGAACTGATGTAGATTCTAAGACAAAAGGTAAGTGTTTTTAAAAAAATCACATTCGTCAGTTATTGAAGGAACTTAATAGGATGCCTTTTCTATTTTTGCAAGCTATTTTACTAAGTGCTTGATTTTTCTGTGATTGCTTGATACAATTCACTTGTAAATCCATTTGATTCCAAGGCTGATGTTTTTTTTTTTCCTTTTACTGTTCACTCCTCTTTCTCTGTTGAGTTTCTGTACCAAACTCTGTAAGTGTTCTATTCTCCTTTGACCAATACTGATAAAAGTGAACCCTTTCCTTTGTTCCCTTAGCACCTTCCTTGTTTGTGTACACTTCTACTTGCATACTGCTGTTATTTTCAAGATCCTCTTTCATTGTTTAGAAACCTTGTGGACCTTTTCCTCTCCTGAGGCACTGGCTCAGAGATTATGATTTACCCTTGTTCTGTGGTTCCTACCTTGGTCACTTGGTTGAATTTTTGCAATCTTGTGATTAAAAGATGATTTACTGTGGTTTCTCCTTTGATTTCTAATTGTTCTTTGGTAGGAAACTTTTGTAATATCATCCTTGAAGCTATTGTGAAGTGAGGCTGGAGGAACCGAGCTACAAGGCATCTTCTTACTCTGCCATTTTAGCTTGTCTCTCCATTTTCTTAGGTAAAATATTACTGAAGGGAGTCTTTTAAAGTATTATTTTAATCAAATTCTATTTTCATATAATCAAATATCATAAGGCAAATGCCAGCTAAAGTCCAATTTTGTTGCTGTTATTGCTATTGTAATTTAGCCATATAGAGTCTTGTCTACTCCATGCCTTATGTTGAATGATTTAAAGAACTAGGAAGTTTAGTCTGCAAAAAAGACTTCTTATAGTGGTGGTACTGGAGGAGAGCAATATGATAGGCATCTTGCCACTTGGAAGACTTGTCATGTGAAAAAAAGGATTAGACTTGTTCTGCATGTTGACCCTTTCCCTTCAATAGTTTTTTTTTTTTTTAACTTTTACCTTCTGTCTTTGAATCAATAAAAATAATTAGTTCCAAGGCAGAAGAGTGGTAAGAGATGGGCAATTATGATTAAGTGACTTGTCCAGGATCACATAGCTAAGAAGAATCTGAGGTCATATTTTAATCCATATGCTGTAGTTGCACTATTTTTCTCATCTCCATACCTGGTTTTCTATATGTGGAGCCACATAGCTGCCTTGTAACTATTTTTTTTTAAAATAAAATCTCCTTAACAGTTATCCAGAAGTAAAATGAGGTCTCTTTGGAGTTAATGAGTTCCATTTATTAGAGATCTTCAATAAAGTGCTGGATGATTGTATGTCTTGAGGGCTTTACAGAGGATATTCTTTGAGATAAGATATGAATTAGATGGCCACTGAGTTTTAAACTAAGAAATAACATGATTTAGGAATGCATTGTGCATTTTATTTTCTAAAAAATATTAACATATTTATTTGAGAAAATGTAGTAAAAAAACATCCCTGTGACTTTTAAAATAACTTTTATAAAATTGTTCTGTATTAAAGATGATGAAAGCCCACTGTTTATCTGGTATAAGACATCATAACCTCAAATTTGTACTTGCAAAGCCTACTGGTTGATCTCCTTCCTTCAGTTGTCTCTAAATGCAAATTAATTTTACATTCCATTACCAAAGTGATTTTCCTAAACCACAAGTCTGCCAATGTTACCCTTGCTCTCAGCTTAAATTTTTGGCATCCTGGCCTTTTGCAACCTGGCTGTTTGCAAAATGACCCTTTCCTACATTTCCAGCCTTTTAATCCTTTATTCTCTTGCATATACTTTATAATTTTGCAACATCTCCCTTTTTGTTACCTTTGCACATGATACTATATTTCCTAACTTTTCCATGGTTGTCTCTACACCTGGAATATTCTCCCTCCTCAGCCCCTGCCTATTTACTTCTTGACTTTCTTTTAGAAGTGCATCCTTGGGGGGGGGGTGTTGGGGAGGGTTGGGGATCACAAATCATGTAATCATGGAAAAATATTCTAAATTTTTAAAAGTGCATCTCTCAAAAAATTACCTTTCATCTACTCTATATTATCTTATATGGACATAGTTGTCTCTTGCATTAGTATGTGAGCTCATGGTGGGTATGGACTCTTTTTACTTTTCTTTGTATTTGTAGAACTTAGTACAGTGCCTGGAACATAGTTGGCCCTTAATAAATGCTTCTTGACTGGGCTGATGTGAATTTTTTGTTAGAGAGCATTCTATGCATTGCTTTCTCAGGGAAGATGATTTTGTGCATTGTACACTTATTTTGATCAGATCAGTGCCAAACTTGTAAGTGTCTGTAACCTTTGTTTCCCTTTATTCTTGTTATTTTGTCTCCATCCTTTTTTCAGCTATCTGGCTCTAAGAAGACTTCTTTTTCTTGCCTATTATAATCTCAGATAACCTTTATCAGTTTCCTTGGGAGTTGCAATTTCCTGCCTAATTTCTTCTGGACTACCTTCTACACTGTCTAATCGTTTTGAGGTTGCCTGTTTTCTCCCTAATTATCATGTACTCAGCTATGAAGATGAGAGGAAAATGTGCAGAGGCACAGAAAGATATTATAATGATAAGGGACTGGCAACTATTGAACAAGGGCAACTTGGCAGCAAGGATCTAGGACCAATAGAGATGGACAGGCAGGGGTCAGTGTCCAAGATCAGTGAGCTGAGCATAATGGTTACATTGAGTCCACAGGACAGGGACAAGGCAGATGTGAAAGCCAATATGTTAAGGGCAGAGAGTCAGTATTTTACTGGGTAAAGGAACAAACCAGGAGTCCAAGAGGCTGGGTCAGCAAAGTAAAAGGCATAATGAATTCTCAAGGGTAGTCAAAACAGGGTAAAATCCAGAATTTAGGAAGTCTAGTTATGCCACTGTAATTGATAAGCATATGGAAACAAGGTTATTTATAAGGAGTTGATCCCTTGTTGAGCAAGTATCTATTACAAAGGCCTCATTTCTCAAGTATATGGAAAACAGAGGCAAATTGATAAGATTACAAGTAATTCCCCAATTGATAAATTGCCAATGGATATAAACAGTCATTTTTCAGATGGAGAATTGAAAACTTTCTTTAGTTATATGAAAAACGGCTCCACTTCACTATTAATTAAAGGAATTGAAATTAAAACAATTCTGAGGTACCACTAAAATTTATCAGCAGACTAATGTTGCAAAAAAGGAACATGATAAATTTTGGAGGGAATGTAGGAAAATTGGGACCCAAATCCACTAGGAGAGATTTAACTGTTACAACCATTCTGGTGATCAATTTGGAATCATGTCCAGAAGACCATAAACGTGTGCATATCTTCTGACCCAACAATATCACTACAGGTTTGGATCCCAAAGAAATCAAAGATGGGGGAAAGGACCTACTAGTATAAAAATATTTCTAGCAGCTCTTTTTTGTGGTGGTAAAGAACTAGAAACTAATGCCCATCAATTGGGGAATGGCTGAACAAGTTATGGTATGTGATTGTAACAGAATACTGTTGTGCCATAAGAAACGACAAACAGGACAATTTCAGAAAAATCTGGGAAGACTTGTATGAAGTGATGCATAGAGTGAGCAGAACCAGGAGAACACTGCACACAGTAATAGCAATAATGTGTATGATCAACTATGAATGACTTAACTATTATCAACAATGTGAGGATCCAAGACAACTCCAAGAGACTCATGAAGAAGGCTGTCCACCACCATAAAGGAAATTTATGGAGTTTTGAATGCAGATTGAAGCAAACTGTTTTTCACTGTATTTTCTTTGTGAGTTTTTTTCTTATGTTAGTGATATGTATCTTTCAAAACATGACAAACATGCAAATATGTATTACATGATAGCTAGCACAGGTACAACCTAAATCACATTACTTGCCATCTTGAGGAGCAGTAGTGAGGGGAGGGAGAGAGAGAACATGTATTGCAAAGTGTCAGAAAACTATTGTTAAAAATTATATCTGTGTGTAATTGGGAAAAATATAATTAAAAATAATTTACTATTATGTAAATAACAAATGATATAGATAAGTGCTCTAGGAGAGTGCTCTCCAAAGGGGATGATATGGTATGCCTTGAATGAGGCCATGACCTGATGCCAAGGAAGTGTGATCAACTAGTTAGAATAGGGGAAGATAAAATAAATCCTTAAATCCTGCCCATTCCTATGATTGCCAGGCATAGCACTTAATCCCCAGCACAACCCCAGATATCATTATTCTCCTCAACCTTTCTGCTTCTACTGTGCAACTCCCCACTTAACCCACTTTTGCCTCAAGTTGTTCCCTCAGGACATTTATAACTTAATTCCTATTTGAATACCCACAGCAACAGCTGTGCATATGTCATTTGGAAAATGTCTTTCCTGCATGTTCATCTTCTATCCTCCAACTCATTGTATGGCTGCATTGGTTGCCCCTCTTAAACCATACTATGCCACCAGGTTGGTTTGTGAATAAGAACCCTTTTCTAATCCCTTTTCCTTCTGAGTGGGACTGAATGAGTCTTGGTGGATAAGCAGAAATGAATGGACAACAATATATATCATAGTTCTCATTACATTATCTTTCATTACAAAATGATCTATTTTATGAACTCCATTTTTGTCAAGGGTATCATTATCCTTCAAGTCACCCAGGTTGTTACCTTTGGGGCAATCTTGTTAGCATCTTTTAAGTACTCATTCTGTCTCACTTTTACTAAACATATCTGATCAATTGTAATGTTTTTGCCTCCATAATTCTTAAATCTGGCTCCTTCTTTCGACTAGCATAGCTATAGTACCATTTCAGGTCCTCATGATTTCTTGCCTGGACTGTTGAAATAAACTCCTCATTGTCCTTCTTGCCTCAAGTCTTTCCCTTCTAGACTTTTCTCCCCACAGCTTCCAAAATGAATTTTCTAAAGTATAGGTCTATTAAAGCAGCTCTATATGGCACTATATATGGAGGGCTTTGAATACCAGCCAAGAGATTGAATTTTACTAAATTGGCAATAGAGAGTTGCTGAAGGCTTTTGAGAAGATTTAATATTAATTTATGACTTAATAGGATTTTTCCTTACCTATTTCTCTTCTAATTTTTACTACATTAGATTTGTTTGTACAAAAGCTTTTAAATCAAAATTTTGCATTTTATCTCTTGATACTTTTTTATCATTTCTATAATTATTATTTCTTCTCCTATCCATAAAATGTCTTTCTTCCTGCCCTGGAGTTAGTTAAGCCTATGAGGGAAACTTGCTGTAGGCATAAGATAATGTGGGGGACAGAAGGCAGACACAGGGAGGGACATTTTCCTGATGATACTTGTACTCTGAAGTGGTACCTGCCACTATTTTGTTTATGGTGTGACTTTTTATATCTAGTATATATATCCAGTTGGGGCTTATCTTGGTAGTTTGTGACATGTAGTATAAATCTAATTTCTGCCAGACTGTTATTCTTTTTTTTTTTAGCAGTTTTTGTCATATACTGGGATCTTCTTGTGGTGACCTATTCCAGTCTTTGGACTCATTAAACTCTGTGTTTGTATACTTCTCTATGTGGTGTATTTAATTTGTTTCAATAATCTCTGTCTCCTCTTTCATTTTAATTTATTTTTAAATTTCATTTTAATTTTTAATTTATTTTAAACTTATTTTTTAATTTAATTTATTTTAATTTAATGATTGCTTTGAAATACTATTTGAAATCTGTTGTTAATAGATCCTTTTCCTTCCTACATTTCCCATACCCCTTCCCCTCATTTTTATCTTGTGATTCTTGAGCTTTTGTTCTTTTCTATGAGTATTATTATTATATTTTCTAGTTATATAAAATATGGCTCTACAATATTTAATAAGTAAATTTATTTAGGTGATATTGTTATTTTTGTTATTTTGTTTCAACTTACCTCATATTCTGCATTATTTAGATTTTTCTTTTATTTCTGCAAGGAATGTTTTTATAAATTGAATTTTGGTAGATAGATTCCCCAGTATTTTATAGCTCCAACAGAGTTTGGAATGGAATTTCTCTTTTTACCTCTTCTTGCTGGGTTTCATTGGTTATATGTGAATAATGAGAGTTTACATAAATTTATCTCATATATTACAACTTTGTAAAAGTTATCAATGATTTCAGTTAATTTTTAGTTTATTTTCCAGAGTTTTCTATCTGTACCAATCTGTAAAAATGATAATTTTGTTTCCCTTTCTTTATTTCTTCAGTTTCTGTTTCTTATATTGTTATGCCTAGCATTTATAGCATTGTGTTAAATAATAGTAGTAATAGTGGGTATCCTTGCTTTACCCCTGATCTTATTGGAAAGATCTCTAACACATCTCCATCATATATAATGTTTGCTCTAGGATTTAGAACAAATGCTATTTTCTATAATAAGTAAAGGCCTCTTTAGTCATATGATTTCTGAAATTTTTAAGAAATGTGTTGGATTTTGTCAAAAGTCTTTTCAACATATATTAGTGTTATCATACAGTTATTATTATTTATATTATTAACATGATGATCCCAGGTGACTTGTAGGACCTACCAAAGATCTGTAGAGACTTCAGTATAGATTCAATGGCAAATTATTTGTCATCTAAATTTTTATTTTTTACCAATTACCTGTAATAAATTCCCACAAATGTTTTCTTAAGTTATATCATAGAACTTATCACTCCCACCTCCTGTCCCTCCCTTCCTTCCCTTCCACCCTTGGTGCTATCAGGAGATTCATTATTTGTCATCTAAAGAGAATTAGACTAATCCAAGATGAAAGAGGCTCATCATTAAGATGGCTTCAGAGTGATTAATTGTTGGGCTACAAAATCTCTCAGAGAAAAATCTTCTTAGTTGTGAAAGGGCTCTTCTTTTTGTTGACTGAGAGTGCACTCATGTGGTTGAATCACAGAAATGAAAAGTAAAGGAAGATATCAAATAACATTAGTAATACCTTACATTATAAAATACTTTTAAGGTTTATAAAAATATTCCGCAGAACAACCCAATTGGTTAGGTATTTGAAATATTGTTTCAATTTCTCCAATTAAAAAAATGAGGAAGTTGAAGCTCATACAGACAAAATGAGCTATTCATAGTGTTAGATTCAAATTTAAGGTTAAAGACTGATTATAATTAATTATTTGGTCGCCAACTTAATTTCTTAAATCCTAAGTGAAACACTCAAGTCAGAATGGAGTTTTATAGTATAGTATAGTAGTAGTCTCTCGGTAACCAAGGATGACGATTGTCTTTGTGCGTTTTCATCTATGCTAGATGAATGTGCACAAAGACACTTGTGCGTGAAGGAGATTTAAGTGGAAAAGCTGATGCACAGAGACAGTCCCACTCTCTCGGCGTTGGAAGCCTGGGTCCAGTGGCACGAAAAATCGTCACACCTGGAGACTTCTTCAGCTGCATTGGATGGCCGTGTTGTCCTTTGTGCTTCAACACGCCCTGAGCACTCCACAGTGCTTTGCTGCGTCGCCCTCTCAGTCGTAGTGAAGAGGAAAAAGCCTTAAACTTTAGGTTTTAGATTCTAGTTCTGCCCTAGAATCTGGGGTAGGTCATAACCCACATGTAGCAGTTGTTAAAGAGTTAAGAAGATATGATATAGTGCTATCAAATGATGATCAAAAAGCATAATGTCTCTCAAAACCCCTAAAAAAAACAGAGGTTGGGAGTACAGTCAAATCTAAAACAAAGTTACCAACTTTGTTATTTCAATTGATCTTATTGATATGAACACTGCCTTCTCACTCTGTGGGACTTTTGTCTGTGATCTGTAAATCTTTCTCAAGGCTTTGTCCTTGATCTTTTCACCGTAAATGAATACTGATCAAGAACATGGGCTGACCAATACTCTTCCTTCATATAGGACAGACCTATTTCCTTTCTCTGGTCATACAACACTCCAATTACATATATTTGTCACTTCTCTTGTGCTACTCTTTGTAATAGGTTGCAGCCTATTCAATCTATGCACCTCTCCATTGTACTGAGAATATCTCATGCTTTTGTAGTTGATTTTTTTTGTAGCCAAGTAGAATCCTTTAAATTTATTGTGATTGAATTTCATCTTATGATATTAAGCATTATGCCCTAGCCTAAGCAAACTACTGGCCTGGGGGCTGGCCCAGAGATAAAATTGTTTTTTACATTTTAAAATACTAGAAAATTAAAAAAAAATGCAAATAATGGTCTTAGCTTTTTGCCAGTATCCTGTATGAAAGCCAGCTTTCCCACATTGGCTACAGGCTTTAGTTTGCTGACCCCTACTAAAATCCTTTTTGATTCCTTAACTCTTTCATCTAACAGGTGAGTTGTCCATCCCAGCTTTGTGTCATTTGCATATTTGGTGAGCATACCCCTTGCATCTGTTGAAATCATTATTAAGAATTTTATATAGCACAGGACAAATCAGAGATCTTGTGTGTTTTTAAAACTTAATTTAAACTTAAAAAAAATAAGTATTTTTTTCAGCCTTCTAATTCTCCCCTCCCCCTTGGAAAAAAAGAAAAACCAAGTCCTCGTAACATGTAGTCAGGCAAAACAAATTTCTTTTTTGACCACGTCCTCAAATTTATATCTACAAGATACTTTTCCAAAACCTTTGTTAAAACCTAGGTAAACTATATAACTTTCATATACCAACCCAATCTATTTTTTTTAACCTTGCCTTCTATCTTAGAATCAATATTGTGTATTGGTTTCAAGGCAGAAGAGTGGTGAGGGCTAGGCAATGGTGGTTAAGTGATTTGTCCAGGGTCACATAGCTAGGAACCGTCTGAGGCCGGAATTGACCCCAGGACCTCCTGTCTATAGACCTGATTCTCAATCTACTGAGACTTCTAGCCACTCCCACTCTGGTTTATTCTTGATGAAGCCATGCTGAATCTGTAATCATTGCTTCCCTCTTTTAGATGTTTATCTTATCTATTACACAATTTTCCTACTTACTTAAGTCATACTCAGTGGCCTAGAGTTACAAACTTTGTTCTTTCCTCTTTTTGGAAAATTGGTATATTTTCCTTTTTCCAGACTTGTGTTCATATTTTCCATGGGCTTTCAAATATTATTGTCATTGCTTGGCAATTAACATCTATCAGTACCTGAAGGTGTAGTTCATCTGGGTTAGGTGTCTTGAGATCATCCAGGGCAGTTAAGTGCTTTCTTATTAGTTCTTTATTTATCTTGGATATCTATTGCCTGTCCATCATTTTGGTTCTGTAGTTTCTAGGGGAAAATTCTCTGGCAAAAAAAGTAGATGTTAAATAAAAAATAAGTGACTCTGCCTTCTCTATGTTGTCGCTATCTTATCTACCCAACAGGTCCTATCCCTTCTTTGGTCTTCCTTCCCCCCCCAAAAAATAATCTTTTCTTATTGCATTGGTCAAATGTAAGTGTAAAGTAAATTCAAATAATATCTGAATTTTTGTGCCAGATTTACTAAGAAGGCATTGAACAGACCAAAAAAAGGGGAAAGAATTATAAAGATCTCTAATAAACTCATTTCTCTATAAGATGCAGCAGGGCCACTCACTATAGCTGGACTCTTGGCATCACAGTCCTAGATTAGCTGCAACAGAAAGTAGAAATAGCACTAAAAAATCAAGATGGGAAGAACAGCTACATCATATCAAGGATACTCTGAGAAGGTCCATTCTAGAGTCAGTGAAACTTAAAGGCATTGAGAAATCAATTTTGAAACATGAAAAACAATAGGGTAATGAATACTTGGGAAAAAATCATGGGATATGTCATTGCCAAAGAAAACTAAGAAAATATAAGTAACTCCTGAAACCATATTCTCACTATCCTAGCTCTGCAAAGTCTCTGTAGTGTATTGATAAAAATTTGAAAAGGGAATAGTTAATATTCTACCTCAGACAACATTTGTATAGTTAGTTATACAATTAACTGAAGGATAGAGAACATACTAGATTCCACTGAATGTATTGATAGCCTTTTGTTAATACTTCCTTAAAATACTCTTACTCAGAAAGTTGCCTTTCAGATATATATATATATATATATATATATATATATAATATATATATATATATATGTTAAAATCATGCAATAGTCTTTAAAAATAGAACAGTAGAGAGAACTTTGAACCTTAAGTAAAGCATTAATGAGTCAGACATTAATTTTCAAACATATTCTCCATAGTAATGGAGAATGTCCAGTGCAGTCCAAATTAAAAGGGGATTCCCTATTGTGGTTAGTTCCCCCAAACACCTCTGATTGTGGATGACATTGTGCTGATTGGTTAAGTCTTGTAACACTGCAGAATATCCTAAATTAGATCTTTTATCAATCAGAAGCTTTGCCTGTCTTCACAGGGAAATCAAGTGCACAAAGAATGCTTATTGGACAGACAATCTATATGGGGACAGAGCTGTTAGACCTAGACTTGATCTGGGGGAGGAAAGAAGATGGAATTGCTTTTTCAGTTATATAAAATGTTTCTATTGTTTCCTGCAACAAGGGTCTATCTTTTAAAAATTACTTTTTTTCAGTGATGTTCTATGATTATGATTTATGGAGTTTTATGGTAATTTAATTACAACAGGAGAGAGAATATTAGGGGGGTAGAGAGAGAGAGAGAGAGAGAGAGAGAGAGAGGAGAGAAGGAAAAAAGTGAAAAAAGTTCAACTCAGGACCACCCTGGCTCAGATTGAGCCAAAGTGGGAATTGAGGCCTTGGAGAGCTAAGGCAGAGAAGGGAGTCAGTCCTTATCACTCGTGTGACCGATCTGAAGGAAAGCTGTCTGCGGGTCTCCTCTCAGCTCGCTCGAGCTCCAGGATTGAACTGGCATCTAGCTCTCTCCACAAGAAGTGAGCGAACTCCCGAGGCAGTTCTCTACCTCACTTCCTGCATCTCACACGTGCCAATGGTGGCTCAAGCTTGGCCTAGGACAGCCCGGGGGGCAGTTAGTTGTTTCCGATTTGTCATTAGTTAGCACGTGCCCATGTAGTGTGGGTGTGCACATTCTTGGGTGCTAGACCAAGCAAGATGGAGTAAATTTAAAAATCACCATAGTTACGTATCTAAAAAGTTTTAGAAATAGGATTTGAACCCCTAATCTTCTAAATCCTGTGTAGCACTTGTGACTAGTATTCATGTGTTCATAGGTTTTTTGAATGTCACACAGCAACTCATGTGAATCCTAATGATAGTGGGTTTGTTTGCCATTGTCATTAATGGGCTCTTATAATTTTGGGGATTTTGGTACTTCTTAGAATCTGTATTAGTTGTTGTACTACTGTTTTTAAAAGGCTTTTTACCTGGTGAAAAAATTATGTACACTCACACTGTGTATCCTGGCCAAGTTAAGAGGGATATAAATCTTGTTTTTTAGTGAGCAAGCTTTGTGTTGTGCCCCTCCTTGGCTAACACATTGTCACATTGAATGTACCCTATGGAATTAATGATTTTTTATTATTTTTTTCTTTATATTTACAATGGAATATTTGATTTTTTTCCTTCTTTTTTTCCTATCCTTAGTAAAACTTGAAGTACATGAAATCAGTATTAATGTTTTTTACTTGAAGGATAAACTTTACAGTATAAGTTTACAATATCTATTAGCCCTAGTAACTATGCATCCCCAAAAGCTTTAGACTATGGAAACCTGCCATTTATTGATAAATGCTATTGGACTTTGTTTAATGATTGTGTCTGATTCCAGGAGAAGGGAACAACAGAACCAGTATACATTGCCAAGTAGCATGAGGTCAAAAAGGACCAAACCAATCTCAGGAGGATTGTTGAACTTCTAAGACAATACAAAAGGACTTGAACCTCGTGTGAGACTTGAGGTTGCAAAGCTTGACATATGTTAAGATGTAGGACACCTTGTACCACCCAACACACTCCTTGTGCAATATTCTGAGTCAGCTACCTCAGTTTGGCTATCATCCTGGCTCCCCCTATCCCTGACAGTGAATGTACAATAAATCAGACCAGGGAATCATTTTTCCCATTTGCTGCTGAAACATAGTACTTTCTCTCTTATAGTGTGGCAATTTTCTGTTGTCCTGACTGTAATTGGGTAAAGTGTTGTGTTGCTGTTATTGTCCTACAGGATTGTGGGTCATAAGTCACTTTAATTGGACCTTGCCTGTGATTTAAGAACCTGTTATAGGTTTATTTTTTACTCAGAATTATATACACATAGGATTTTAATTTTTTTATCATTTCTGTACTTATTATTTTTATATAGAATTTAATTTTTATTCTTTTATTTGGGATTTTTATGGGGTGGTTTGTTTTTTGTTGTTTTTCTTTTGCCAATTGTTTCATACACTTCATAACTCAGCCATGTATCCCCTGGTTATTCTGGTGTTGGTCAACACCCTCTACAGGGAGGATTGTGTAATTATCCTAAAATACAAGATTTAAAAATTTTTGGAGAAATTTCAGGAAAAGGAACTTGCCAACCTCCTGAATCAAGAAAGTGGATCCTTTTGGAGAAGGTGCTGAAAAGATGCCTGTAGAAGCCACACACTGCATCAAAAGATCCAGAATGAACTTTGGGATATAATGAACTGACTTGAAGGGGGTTGAAAATACTGATTCTGAATGTAAACTCTTATGCCAAAGGAGACTTCCCCCAATTGGCATTTTGTCAGTGTGATTATCAATCACTTTTTATATTTTTTTCTTATTTCCCTCTTATCTCAATCTATTGTAACGTCCTCTTAGAAAATGCAATATTATGTATACTTTTGACTAGAAGGTATTTAGAAGCTGGTCTCCTAAAGGATTACAGGGGGATTGGGTCAAGGGAAGTACATTTCCTCCCGCTCTTGGAGGGCCAGCTGGTTGATCCAGATTCTCTAAATACCAAAGTTACATTCTGGTAAGTCCATAAAAGAAAAGGGGCAGGAACTGACTGGGGCTTTTTGCATGAATGACTGGAGAGAGACAGGTAATGGGAGAAGATACTTAGAGGCTAGGCACATGGGGTTTGAGATCTTAGAGAAAGGCAGCGAGATTTAACTTTATGCTTATCTACCTTTTCTATTAATAAACTTTATAATATAACAATTATAGGGAATGTTGAAGATTGAAGAGGTAAGGTTTTATGACAGGGAAATGAGGAGTTGAAGGGAGAGAGGGAATATGGCTGCCAATGAGGTAAAAGGAGAGAGATACCCCTGCTGAGAGGCTATCTTTGAAAACTGAGGTTACCAAGAAATGGGCCACCAATGATAGCCTGAGGGGATGTCTTCTCTATTGATTGAATGTTGAAAATACCCCAGAGCAGGTAAGCACAGACCCCCCTGAGGGACAAGCCTCCTCCCAGACCAAGGTTGCCCAGCAGGGGGCCAGTGAGGACCATTTATGGTTGAATGGCAGTCCTTGGTTTCAGCTCCCTCTATGTCCCTTTGAAATGATAGTCCTCTTATCAGACTGTGGTTATTTAAATAAAGATGGATTTAATAACAAGTTTGGATTTGGGAGGTATCAGGGAAGAGGGAATCAGGATTTCCCTAGATTGGATTTGAGTCTCTCTCATCTTTTGAGCTGAGGCTAGGCCTCGAAGGCTGGTGGAGGGTTTCTTTTATTCCTGTCTAAGCTAATCTATGCTAGCTTTCTTAAGTTCAAAGTCTTTAGCAGTAGACAGCAAGAGGAAGAAAAGGTTCTGACTTTTGGAGCTGGTTGGGCCTGTCTCTTCGGGCTGATGCCCTAAAGACCGGCCTTACAGTTCAAACTGCTCCCCTTAAATCCTTTTGTGCGATGACACAATCACAGGAATCCAGGTAGAGCATACAGTTAGAAAAGATCCAGGAACAGAGGAACTTCTATCCAGAGACAGAAATAGAGGCTCCTTCCAGTCTAAGGGCCAGGAAGAGAGAGCCTGGAGACCAACTATCACTCCAAGTACCCCTCCCCTTACCAACTATTATTC
This sequence comes from Monodelphis domestica, assembly GCF_027887165.1. Classification (NCBI taxonomy): domain Eukaryota; kingdom Metazoa; phylum Chordata; class Mammalia; order Didelphimorphia; family Didelphidae; genus Monodelphis; species Monodelphis domestica. The sequence continues at coordinate 172,605,372 of NC_077229.1, forward strand.
TTGTCAATATCTTCTCTCTAAAATTCCAACCTCTATTTGTTTTGCCTCAGTGGCAGACAGCCCAGAACTTGCTTCAGTTTTCCTTTCCACAATCATCCCCTTTTTTTGTTGTGACCTTCCCAAGGTCAGTTACTTTTATTATTGTTACCAATATACTAAATCTAATTACTACTCTCCCCAAAATAATAAATTTCCCTCAATTACTCTATCACTATTCTATGCTAACTTTATCTACTCTAAGGAATTCTTTGCAGGAAAGTTTTGGGTAAGGGTAGTTTCAGGATTTTACAATAAATTCAGTACATAAATGTTTGAATAAAACTATTCCAAAGAAATTTGAATCTTAGTGCTAACATTACTTACTCTTGCTAAGTTAAACTAATACAAACATTTTTCCTGTTTTATTTATTTCCTTTCCACAATAAAAAAAATAATAACTGAGATATATTAATTTTAGATATAATATCTGTGATTATTCTACTATATCATGTTTTAGACTTAGAGTTACAAATGAATAAAAATGTTATATAATAATAGCTGATGTTTATGTAGTACTGTAATATTTCCACAATTTTTTAATATACATTTTGTAATTAGTAGAAAGAACACGGTATGAAGAATTAAGTCCTTATCTCTTTAGTCACAGTGCTGCTAGTGAAAGGTGACTTTCAATGATGTTACCTAACTTCTGTGATCCTCTGAAAGGGAATTGAAATAGGTCTCCTTAAAATCTCAATTCAGAAAATTCTTTGAATGTTTAGCTTATCATTTTCTTAAAATAAAAAAAAATATACCTTTACTTCTATCATAAAGATTTGCATGATTTCCCCCTGTTTTATCCCCCAAGAGCAAAATGACTATGTTTTATGCATTGAGAATATTGACTTGATTGTAATAGAAGGCAGGGAAAGTACAAGAATCCAGAGAAGAAAAGGAATTATATAATCATAGATTTACAGCTAAAAGAGATCTTAGAGATGAACTAGTCTCACCTCTCTTTTTACACATGAAGAACTAAAGCATAGAAGAATTCTGTGATTTGCCCGAGGTCACACAGTTATCTAGTAACAGAGTTAGGATTTGAACCAAGTCCTGTGACTCCAGAGTGACTCCATATTTTCACTTTACCACAGTTGAAGAGACTTCAGTTTAGGCAGGTAAAAGGCAAAGTCAGGGAATAATTGACAAGTACAGTGATTTAAGCAATTAGAATTGAAATCTAGAGAGAAGAAATAATTAAGGTACTAGTGTTGAGAGGAAGAGCCATTTCACCCACATGTACTCTAGGAAAAATCTAAAAAGGGCATCAAATTTAATAGTAGTCAAGAAATCCTGAGACAATCAGTAGTAAAGTCCATCATTCAGTCTAAGACTGCACAAAAAAAGATAGCCCAATACTTGTATAAAAATTGACAGTAAGCTAGGACATAAATGGATTAGAAGAGGAGCATATTGATGCCTTTGTATGAAAACTCAGTAGTGCTTATCTCTTAATCATGGACTTCTCTGGGCCCACAGCCTACCAGATGACTCTTTAACACCACAAAACATCAGCTTCCTAGTCACTCTTGCTCATAGTTTCATCAAACCTCTGTGTGTTAAATGGGAAGTAGGTTGGGAAATATGTGCACATGAAAGATCAAATTCTAGCATCCTGTAAGGACTAGGTTCTCATTAGCTAGTTTTCCTGTTATAAAGAGGGGAAAAAAATGATTTGAGGTTGTGGAACTGAAAATAGATGTGTTAAAAACTTAGCACCCAAACTAAAACATAAAAAACTCAAATCTTTACATTGTTATACAATAATTGCGTTGCTCTTTTATTAATGTATTATAAGCATCTCTCTCTCTCTCTCTCTCCCATGATCCCTACTCAAAGCAGGATCAACAGCTTCTGGATAAAATCTTCATGCTTCTTTTAAGCCCTCAGTAGACTTATGATACTGTTTTGCTTCTTTTTATAAAAACCTATTGTCTTGCCATTCCATTATGGCCCTCTATTTACAGATAAGGAAGATGACAGGCATCAAATGAAATAAATAAATATAAGTTCATTCAAAGTTGTATTATAAGCTGAGAAAAATTACATTATGGTCACCTTTTGTATTAGATAATGGTGGATCAACAGTATACTAGAGAGTAATTTCATAGGTTGATTAGTAAAATTAATAAGACGTGTTTTTTCTGTACCTGGTTTTTAAAGTAAAGCAAATTAATATGGAATGAGAATGGTAAGGAATAAAATAATAGGGAGGAGAAAAGAAAGACATGGGGATAATTTGCTTCTTCCTGTGACCTATAATTTTTAAAAAAGTCAATATAAATGAAGTTTTCTAATAAGAATTTTTCTAATTTGGGGGATGTTAAAATATTTTTCTTTATTGGTTTTCAGTTAACTGAAGAAGAAATTGCAACTATTCTTAAATCTACTTTGAAAGGTCTTGAATATTTACATTTCATGAGAAAAATACATCGAGATATAAAGGCAGGAAACATTCTCCTCAATACAGAAGGACATGCAAAATTAGCAGATTTTGGAGTGGCTGGGCAATTAACTGTAAGTATAATAGAGACTTTGTAAAATAGATGATTGCCACACAACTACTATTTTCTGTATGAGCATGGTATCTGTGTAAATGGTTGGGGTAAGACCTTTCATACTGATATGACAGTAACTCAGATTTCTGTAGTGTTTTCAAATTTTCAATGTCGCCTCCTTACAGTAACTTTTTGATGTAGGAAGTATAAATATTCTTAGCTCCATTTTATGAATAAAGAAACTGAGGCTCGGAGGGAATGGCTAAATCCTGGTCAAGCTAATATTAAGTATCAGAGCTGATATTTAAACCGAGCTTTGTTGACCTTAAATTTTTTTTTTTGGTTTGTTTTCACTGTATCATTTACTCCTTGCTTCTTCTGGAAGGATAAAAGAAAGCAAGTTTTTGGAAGGACATGGTAATTATTTTCAAGTATTCTAAAGGCTACCATGTTAAAGAGTAATTAGACTTGATTTTTTGAGATATCATGAAGCATTTTTACTTTTAAGGAAGAAATTATATAGAAACATTTTTCATCTTAATTGATAAAACTTAATTTGAACTGTTTCAAAATGGAACATATTGCCATCTGAATTATATAGTGAAGTATATAGTGAAATCTATATTTTCTGTCATTAGAAGTGATGGACAGCCTTTCCTGAATGGTTTTTGAGGCTACTTAAGACATGATTCATAAATAAGGTTGTGGATTAGGTAAAATAACTTCTAAGTCTATTTACAAGTCTGTTATTCTTTATTACTATTGTTATGTGGTTTTAGAATTTTTTACATTGTGTTTTGTTTTAAATATCTCTAAAATGATGTTTATATGACCTGGGAACTAAAAGTATCCATCAGCCTTAAGCAAACAAATATTGAACAATATATATCACAACCTTGTCTGAAACAAATGAAGAGAGTAATTTTTTTAGGAGAAAAGGCTATAATTCTGATGTTGCTACCTCTCTTATTTGCTTTTTTTCTTTTTTCCCCTGGATTAGGAAATCTACATCTGATGGGATATGATGACATTTTTGTCATTTGGATGCTTAAATTTTCTAGAAAAGAGGCACATATTACTGTAATTTCCCTGGCCTTTGTTACTATTGTACTGTAACCTTTTACAGTGTAGATTAGCTTCTTCTTCAATAATTACATGTGTGGAGAAGGGCTTTATTTCAGGATTAATCATTTTAGAAGAAGATGTGGAAAAAGTGTTGGTTTTAGAGTCAGGGTTTGAATTTTGACTATTTGTACTGTTTGCAGGCCCTTGGGCAAGTGACTTTACCTCCATGGGCCTTGGTTTCTTCATCTGTAAAATGAAGGATGTGTAGTAGGTTACCTTAAAAGTCCCTTTTAGCTTTAAATCTTATTCTATGAGGTAGTTGTAAATATCAATATGATGAATGGCATGTTAAAGCGTTTATATGAATGTATTTAGATACATATTATTTTTCTATGCTGTATAGATTCTAATAATTTATTGTAATGTTATTATAGGATACAATGGCAAAACGCAATACGGTTATTGGAACTCCATTTTGGATGGCTCCTGAAGTAATACAAGAAATTGGTTATAACTGTGTGGCAGACATCTGGTCCCTTGGTATCACATCTATAGAAATGGCTGAAGGAAAGCCACCTTATGCTGATATACATCCAATGAGGGTATGATAATTACATATTTAGTAAAATGTTGGTGTTATAGTATTGTAATGTCTCTATAAATACATTTTTAAAAAGGTATAAATTACTCAATTAGAAATCTTTTGAAAAAATAGAGAATACTTTAATATTCTTTTTATGAACTATTAGTAATATATTTCCCTGGCTATGTTTCTTCCCCTCTCAGCTCCCAATTTGGAGAACAGTCAAGGTTAATAGTTTAATGACTTCCTTCTTGTAGCTGTCCTTTAACAAGCCATGGGAACTGAAATACTTATTCCCTTTACTTTTAAACATCAAGCAAGAAGGGCTTATCAAAGAATGACAGAGATAGAGTTAAATCTTAGGACTTTAAAAGATTAGCAAGCCCAATTTATATTTTTTAATGTATGAAGAAATTAAGATTGTAATATACTGAGCATGAAATAGCTACTTAGTGAAAGTTTGGCACCTAAAAACCTAGTTCTCCTGACCTTTCAGTCTAGTATTCTTTCCACTGTGCCATGTTGCATTTCATTCCTTTATAGATGAATATAAGGATGGAAAAATTAGAGAGTCACAAGCATTCACTTTTGTAGCTCCAACTTCTTTCAGTATGCTTCCTATTTTAGTCTCCTCTGGCCTCTTAGTTCTGAAAGGGCGTTATCATAACTGTCAGTGAATAGAGGATAAAACAATGCTGTATGTTTTAAGATTTATTTCAGGCTGTAGTATTTTGCCAAGCCTTTTGTGGAGATTTTAGAGCCAAACTTTGGGAATGCAGCACTTTCCACTACCTTTTTTAACCCTGAAAATTGAAAGGAAATTCTTACTGTAAATATACTTTATCTTGTGCTTTGCAAAACTTTTTTTCTTGCTCTATGTCTCCCATAGATATGTGTACACAGTTATTTACTTTGCTATAAGATTTTGGGAAAGTCTCTTAACTTTTTCTGGCCTCATTTCTTCACTCAATTCAGGAGTTACCTTTTACTTATGAACACCAGATTACAATTCCTTGCTTTAAAGTTTTTGAACAACATGTACTTCTTTTTTTTTTTTTACATATAGTAATAATTTATTCTAAAATGTTCATTTAGTTTCTGTTGAGACATAACCCATGTCCCATGAATAAAAGAGCAGCCATCTCACCTCAAATACCAGAATATACAACAAGTTACAGCATAGCAAAAATTAATTCTATCTACTTTCAGATAAAATCTAATTCAGGTAAAATAATTTCATTCAAGGTTTTATTGTTACATAGATTTCCTTTTTTTTTTTTGAGCACAAACTAGTGTAAATTTTTTACACCATCGCTATCTAACAACATGTACTTCTTGTGGAAGAATTTTTAGGAAATCTAGATTCTTGTTAATTAAACCCTCTAATATATATAAATTTGGGTGACTGTTCTTTAGTCAGAGAGGGGGAGACCAGAGAGTAAAGGAGGAGGAGGTGAGATTCTCAAAGATAGGTAGAAGTTTATTATGAGTGGGTCCAGTTCCCCAGTGTTCTAAGAGATACTTCCAAAGAAAGGTGACAATTTAAAGTGAGAAGAGGAGAAATTATGTAAGATATTAAAAAAACATTCTTAAGAGTTTCTTTTTCATCCCTGCAAATAATAAAATTTATTTCATATAATAATTAAGCTTATTTCTATGGCTACTGCTTATCAAGAAAATAAGAATCACTTTCTTTAATCCATAGTAAAATTGTGTAATCTGTTTTCTGAGATTAATTGTTGTTTGTATATCTTGTATTTTTAAGTATGATGAGTGTTACTAAAATATAAAGCATAAGTGCTGAAATATTTTTCATGTATCTGGATATCTTAATTTTTATTAAATGAGGATATTTATCCTTGTGAGCTTGTTGCCCTCTAGTGGCTCTAGTTGCATTAAAAAAACTACCAAAAGAGTAAATAGGAAAAAAGAAAGTCTATATTGTCAGTGGGCAGTGGGGGTTGCAAGGGTGGCATTAGTTAAGAGGGTTATAGTAGACAGGATGGATTGGAAAGAAACCATGTGGATTCATAAAACAGATTGTAAGAATAGAGAAGGACAGAATTGTAGAAAAATAGATATGACAAGGACTGACTAATCAAGAAATAATTTTATGTGATGTTAAATTTCTGTTGTAAGTTAGATTTCATTGACTATAGCCAAGAAAACAATATAATGCGAATGTTTCCAACCTCATAATATATGGCTTGGTTCATCATTTTATTAGGAAATTCATTTCTATAAATTTTCTAGGACTAATTAAGAAGCTTCCTCCACCTCTTCCCCCAACCATATAAGACTTAAGGGGGATTGGGGGGGGGGGGAAGAACCTTCAGAAAATAGAGTATTTATGTGTGACATAACGATGGAAGGTAGAGATTGTATCCTCTCTCTACCTACTTCCCAATTCAATTGTACTTGAGGTCTTTCCTGTTTGGCAATCACTGTAAGATATTTTTAGAAACTTAGAATTGGAAACAACTTTAGAAGCTATCTAGTCCAACTGGGGGTTGGGGGAAAGAGACGGGAGTGAAGAGGAGCCTAAACCTGTGATTTCATTAGTGTAGGAAATTCCCTGTTATTACTTGTATGGAAACTCCATTCATCAATGTAGATTGTCACTCTCTATAATTTAATAGTCTTTGGGAATTGCCTGGGGCAGTAGAAACTTAGCTATTTGTCCAGGATCATTTAGCCAGTATGTATTAAAGGTGAAACTTGCATTCAGGTCATCCTGACTCTAAGACCACCTTTTTGTCTGCTGTGCTGTAATACTTAAGGTCCAACAAATATCTTAATTAAAAACCTTCTAGAAGTGGACATTTAGTCTCTACTTGACAATTTAAAAATCTTCAAGGTAACATATTCTGCTTTTGAGTAGTTCTAATTGTTAGAAAATTGTTTCTTCCAAGCAGAAATTTGCTTCTTTGCAGCCTTCATCCATTGCTTTTAGTTCTGCCTTTTGAGACCAAACTGAAGTCTTCAGTTCAACATAAATGTAAGGGCACTCTGCTAGATGTTGGAGATAAAAAAGTAATAACAAAGTAGTTTTTGTCCTCCAGGACAGAGTATTTTTTTGGGGAAGGGTAGTGCAATATGTACTCAGATAAATAAATACAAGGCCATTTGAAGGAGAGAGAGCATTAATGATAGAATATCTAGCCATACCTATCAAACTACCAAGAAAAATTTTTACGGAATTAGAAAAAATTATAACAAAGTTCATTGGGAAGAACAGAAGATCAAGAATATCAAGGGAAAAGTGAAGGATAGGGGCCAACCAGTACTGGATTTTAAACTGTACTTTAAAGTAGTGGTCATCAAAACAATATGGTACTGGCTAAGAGACAGAAGAGAGGCTCTATAGAATAGACTTGATGCAAATGTCCTCAGAAAGGTAGTGTACAATAAATCCAAAGATCTCAGCTTTGGGGGAAAAATCCACTATTTAACAAAAACTGCTGGGAAAATTGGAAAACAGTTTGGGAGATATTAGGTTTAGATCAACATCTCACACCCTACACCAAGATAAATTCAGAATGGGTGAATGAAAGGAAACTATCATTAAATTAAGTGAACATATAATACTATACCTGTCAGGTCTATTGAAAAGGAAAGAATTCAAAACCAACCAAGAGATAGAGAATATTACAAAATGGAAAATGAATAATTTTGATTACATTAAATTAAAAAGTTTTTTTTTTTTTACAAACAAAACCAATGCAATCAAAATTAGAAGGGAAGCAACAAATTGGGGAAAAACCTTTATAACAAAAACCTCTGACAGAGGTTGAATATCTCAAATCTATAAGGAGCTAAATCAATTGTACAAAAAATCAAACCATTCCCCAATTAATAAGTGCGCAAAGGGCATGAATAGGCAGTTTTCAGATAAAGAAATAATCAATAAATACATGAAAAGGTGTTCTAAATCTCTCATAATTAGAGAAATGCAAATCAAAACAATGCTGAGGTATCACCTCACACCTAGCAGATTAGCCAGTATGACAGCAAAAGAAAGTAATAAATGTTGGAAGGAATATGGCAAAATTGGGACACTAATGCATTGCTGGTGTACTTGTGAATTGATCCAACCTTTCAGGAAGGCAATTTGGATTTATGTGCAAAGGGCTTTAAAAGACTGCCTGCTCTTACATCCCTTATATCCAGCCATACCACTGTTGGGTTTGGTCCCCAAAGAGATAATAGGGAAAATACTTTTACAAAAACATTTATAGCTACCGTCTTTGTAGTAGCAAAAAAAAAAAATGGAAAATGGGGGTGTGTATCCATCAATTGGGGAATAACTGAACAAATTATGGTATCTAATAGTGATGGAATACTATTGTGCTGAAAGGAATGATAAACTGGAGGAATTCCTGTGAACTGGAACGACCTCCAGGAACTGATGCAGAGTGAAAGAAGCAGAACCAGGAGAACATTGTACACAGAGATAGATACATTATGGCACAATTTAATGTAATGGACTTCTCTACTAGCAGCAATGAAATGATCCAGGACAATTCTGTGGGGCTTATGAGAAAGAATACTATCCACATTCAGAGAAAGAACTGTGGGAGTAGAAGCACAGATGAAAAACATATGATTGATCACATGGTTCGATAGGGATATGATTGGGAATATCAATTTTAAATGTTCACTCTATTGCAAATAGTAATACTATGGAAAAAGGTTTTGAACAAAAAAATTTTTTTAAAATGGAATATCTGGAAAGACTTTGATTAGTATGTGGTACCTAAACTCACCTGAAGCTAGGGGACTTCTAAGAGATGGAAGTGAGGAGAATGTATATTCCAGACCAGGGGAATAGCCTATGGAAAGGCAGGGTTGGGGGAGTGTTGTTAATCATCATCATCATCATCATCATCATCATCTACCAAACTTGAAGGTTTGCAAAGCCCTTTGTATATATTAATTATAGCTAGTATTTAAATGTGATTTTCAGTTTTGAAAAGTGCTTTATCCCATTGATTTTCACAGCAATGCTGTGAGATAAAGGCTCACATTACCTCCATTTTGCAGGAGATGAACTGACTTTTTGAGAGGTTAAGAGATTTACCTTAGGTTATACAACTAGGAAATGTCTGAGGTGGGATTTAAACTCAGGCCTTCCTGTCTCCCAAATCCAGGGCTTTTAGCCACTGCACCATTTCTGTGCTCTATCCGTTAGGCCAGGCTGCCTCATATGGTAGCTATCCTGACAAATGTGATCAATGAGTAAAAGATCAGTTTGACTAGAATGTAGAATAAGTGAAGGAAAGGTTAAAACAAAGATAGGTATGGAAATAAATCTGGAATGGTAGATTGTAGACCTTTAGATACTTGCCTGAGGAATTCCTATTTATTCTAGAAGTTTGGGGACACTAAAGATTTTTGAGCAGGGTACTAACAAGATCTGACTTATACCTTAATGGTATTAATTTGGTAGCTATGTGAAGGAAATATGGGAGATAAGAGAATAAGAACAGGGTGACTTATTAGGAGTTTTTTTGTAATAGTTCATATAAGAGGTAATGAAAGCCTCAACTAGGTGGAACTATGTGGTTGCTTTGGAGTGAATAGAAACTGTTTAAGTGGGGGATTTTTGTGAAGGGAGGATCAATCAGCTTTGGACACTGGTTAGGTGAGGTTGTAGTAGGGGAAACAAGAAGAGGTGGGGATAACCAAGAATGCAAATCTGTTAAATGAAAGGATGCTTATGCCTCCAAATAGTTAAGTTTGGAAGAAAAATGGGTTTGGGGGAGTAATGTGAAATGAAGCTGGAAATTGGAGGTTGGAGCCAGATTGTACCTCATTTTGGATATGAGTTTGAGAATAGAATAGTTTAAAAGATGGGAACATAGAAAACTATGTAGACAATATAACATTGTCAAAAAGTGGCTTTTGGAAAGATGGTCACTGGCCTTGACCCTAAGAGAGATCATCTTTTCCATTTTGGAATGAGTCTTGGCATAGAACTGACTTAGATGGGGATTGGATGGGTGAGAATCTTAAACACATTTTCCTCTCCTATAAGCATCTAGTCCCCCAATCTCTCTGTCTTGACCATCAGACATAACCAGGTATTCTTCATCCTGCCTGGTGCCATGTATGTGTTACCTCCTGTCCCACCTTTTCTTTCATATTTCCTTTAGGAATTGATAATCACATCAATATTATCATTGACACTCTAAAAGTTATGTTTCTTATTGTTGAGTAATTCTACTCAGAGTACCTGAACATTGTTATTGGTTGTCTCTCGAACCGAGGATGACGATTGTCTTTGTGCGTTTTTGTGCACAAAGACACCTGTGCATGAAGATTTAAGTGGAAAAGTTGATGCACAGAGACAGTCCCACTCTCTCGGCGTTGGAAGCCTGGGTCCATTGGCATGAAAAGTCGTTACACCTGGAGACTTCCTCAGCTGCATTGGATGGCCGTGTTGTCTTTTGTGCTCCATCACACCCTAAGCACTCCACAGTGCCTTGCTGCATCGCCATCTCAGCCGTTGAAACTTCTTGTTGGTTTCTTCCGCCTGTTCCGCTGAAGCAGTCTTCACATGCTGGGTGAGCAAAGCCCTAGTTCACCAGGGGTCGACATCGACCCGATGGCTACCCTCACAAGGTTTAGCCGGCATGTTGAAGCCATTGAACCATTATTTTAAGTCTGACTGCCTAAGAAGAAAACTCTTTACCCTGGCTACTATTCCTCATTCCTTCTTATGCATGTCAGCTCTATCCTATTATTCTATCACTATATCATATCTGTCCTTTCACTATTGTCTCATTAAGCCCTATTCTTCTCTTAACAAATTACCTTTGTATGGGACCTATGCCCTCCCTCTAGAAATTATTTTGTATATATTCTGTATTTAATTTTATATACCCATATTGTTTCTCCCAAATAGAATGTTACAGCCTTTGAGGTTGAGAACTATTTCATTTATGTCTTTATATCCCCATTACCTGGCACATAATAGATACTTAAAAAATCTATATTAAATTGAATTGAACTGGAGTCTGCCCCAATCTGTCTTCTCTAATGTGAATAATGGTATATTTTTGGTTTTGTTATTTTATCTTAAAGATATTTTGGAAGTACCAAGAATCTTTCAATGCATTTCAACAAACTTTTGACTATATACAATATATATTCAATATTACATAATTTTGTATTTAATTTTGTGTATAATTTCATACTTTTACCTTATATATTTTAACTAATTTCTGTATACACATTGTTTCTTCTGAAATAGAATGTTAAATCACTTTAGGCAGAGGATATTACTTTTTTCTTTTTCTTTTTACCCCTAATATTTAGCATGGCTATGTAATACATAATAAATAATCAGTAAATGCTTGTTGGATAAATTGCCTGAAGATGATAATTGAAACCAAGGGAATTGATAAGAACAGCCAAAGGAGAGAAGAGAAAAGGTCCCAGGACAGTTTTAGATAATGTTCTTTGTGACCAGGAGATGAAGGGTCCAACAAAGGAGGTTACTATGGGAGCCTAGAGATAAGATGGTCATTAGTATCAGAAGCTTTAGAGAGGAACATTGGGAAAAGGCTGGGGAAAAAAAGCCATTTAGTTTTAACTTTTGAGATCAATGGTAGCCTTGGAAAGAGTAATGTTGGTTGAAAGAAGTGGGAAGGAAGGCTTTAAAGAGTTTGAGAATTCAGTGGGAGTTGAAAAAATGGAGGCAATGAGTTTAAATAAGTCTTTCCAAGAGATTGACTTCTGTGAAAGGAAGAGGAGAGATAGAGGTTGATTACTTGAAGGAGGATCACTATGGCAGCCCTTTAATTACTTGAAATCAACCAACAGATTACAGTCAATAAGCATTTATTAAGCACCTACTTTGTGCTGTTAGTTGGGCAAAAAGAAAGACAAAAATCAGTTTCTTCTCTGAAGGAATTTCCATTCTAACAGAGGAGAAAAAATTCAAATAACTATGTATAAATGTAAGGTAATTTTAGAAGCGCCTCTGTTACACATTCTTCCCATCTTTAAAATAAACATCTTTAGTTCCTTTTATAAATCTTTGTATGACATTATCTTAGTCTCTTCCTTTTTCAAGTTTTCTTCCTCTGGATGTGCTCCAATTTGTTTTTCTTTTCCTAAAAAATAGGCGCCTTATTTCAGTAATAGTTTTGAACACTACATGCACAAGGACAGATCCCTGGGACAGTTTACTAGAAACTTCTTTCCAAGGTGACATCGATCTACTAATTATTACTCTATGGGGCTGGTCTTTAACAAATCCTGAATCCACATAACTGGTCTCATTTAGCGTATATTATTCTTACACACAAGGATGGCATGAAGTACTTTATCAGATACTTTGCCAAATGAATATTTGCCAGTAGTACAGCATTTCTATTGTTTTACCTGCCTATTAACTCTGTCAAAAAAGAAAATGAAATTATTCTGGGTCATGCCAATCCCAATAAAGGACTTCCCCAATTTTTCTCTATATACTTACCTATATCAAATTGATATGACAAATTAGTATAGAACAATGAAATTAGCTGGGATGAAATGAGAATGGCTAGTTGAGTCATATCAGAGGGTACCAGTCAAGCAACACCGATGTTTCTGAAAGGTTTACATGTGTTAGAAGCACTCCAGAATGTTGTTGAGGAAGACATCTTGTAAAATGTCTCCACTTCAGTAAAAAATTGCTCCTTGGTCATAGTACTTCGAGCCAAATTATACACGAGGATGAGCAAAACAAAAAATGAAAATTCATAGGTTTAATATTTAGGAAGGGCAGTTTATTCACAAGCATAGTATGGATACGGTCTCTTTATAATTGCATTGACCATTTTTCCTCTTCATTCTAATAAAATGATAGAGATTGTTTTTAGATGTAGAGTGATACAATAGATTTTTTAAATGTGTATTGTGTTATGTTCAGGTTAAATAAAATTAAATGACATTTTGTTATTTATCAAAACAAACAAACAAAAAAAAGAAAATGAAATTATTATGGCAAGACTAGCCATTATGACTTTTAGTGAATGCCACTTGCCTTTTAAATTGCTTATACATCATTCCTTTAATTATATGTTCTTGAACTTTTATAGGAATCAGCCAGAAAACATGTATTGAGTACTTACTATTTGCCATGTACTTTGCTAAGCAAAGTTAGTTTCCCTGGCTTAACGTTTTTTGAGTATACTCTTTTTCTCTTTTAAAAAAGTAGAGGCAGTTGCCCTTCTCTAGTCTGATAGCACCTCTTCTTTTCTCAATCATTTTGCATACTAAGGGCTCTGCAACCAACTTTGATATGCTTTTCCCCAGTACCTCAGTATGTAGTTTACTAAGTCATAGTATTTCGAATGGCAACCAAATGCTTTCTTCTGATTCATTCATTATGTAATTTTGTTAAATCATTTCCAGTTTATTCTTTTTAAAAGAACCAGAAACAAGTATAATAGTTGATTATTAGTTGTGCCTTTTCTCATTCAGTTCTTATTATTGTATTATCCACAATGAGTAGTAGTCTACCTTTAAAAAAAATTTACTGTTTTTTAAATTGCCAACACCTCTCTTTGCAACCCTCTTCCCCTCCCTTTTTAAAAAAATCATCGTTGGCCAGCCTCAGCTTGTTCTAAGCTTCAGTATGGTTAATTTTATAAGATCATGCCATTCTTTTGTATTTGTCCTTACTTACTTGCCTTATTTTGCTTTTATTTTCCATAATTGACTTTATAATTTAAGTTCATTTTTTGGGCAATTTCTTATGGAACCACAATCTGTCTACTGCTTTTTCTTTCTCGTTGGAATGACTTACATTTTTGTTTTCAGAATATTATCCTTAGAAACTTCCCTTTTAGACTTTAAAACCAAGCAAGACATAGAAATAATCACAAAATGTAAAATAAATAATTTTGACTACATCAAATTAAAATGCTTTTGCACAAACAAAACCAATGTAACTAAAATCAGAAGGGAAACAACAAACTGGGAAAAAATCTTCATAGAAACCTCTGACAAAGGTTTAATTACTCAAATTTATAAAGAGCTAAATCAACTGTACAAAAAATCAAGCCATTCTCCAATTGATAAATGGGCAAGGGACATGGATAGGCAGTTCTCAGATAAAGAAATCAAACTATTAATAAGCACATGAAGAAGTGTTCGAAATCTCTTATAATCAGAGAGATGCAAATAAAAACAACTCTGAGGTATCACCTCACACCTAGCAGATTGGCTAACATAACAGCAAAGGAAAGTAATGAATGCTGGAGAGGATGTGGCAAAGTTGGGACATTAATTCATTGCTGGTGGAGTTGTGAACTGATCCAACCATTCTGGAGGGCAATTTGGAACTATGCCCAAAGGGCGACAAAAGAATATCTACCCTTTGATCCAGCCATAGCACTGCTGGGTTTGTACCCCAAAGAGATAATGGACAAAAAGACTTGTACAAAAATATTCATAGCTGCGCTCTTTGTGGTGGCCAAAAACTGGAAAATGAGGGGATGCTCATCAATTGGGGAATGGCTGAGCAAATTGTGGTATATGTTGGTGATGGAATAGTATTGTGCTAAAAGGAATAATAAAGTGGAGGAATTCCATGGAGACTGGAACGACCTCCAGGAAGTGATGCAGAGCGAGAGGAGCAGAACCAGGAAAACATTATACACAGAGACTAATACACTGTGGTATAATCGAACGTAATGGACTTCTCCATTAGTGGTGGTGTAATGTCCCTGAACAATCTGCATTTCTGTATCTTTTAAAAATATTTCCTTATCTTCTCTTTTATGTATTTTAAAAATATTTCATTGACATTGTTTTTAATTCTCTTTCTTTGTTATTGTACCACTCACTGTCCACCAACTTTTCTTTATCACAGCTTACTCTGGCCAAATAGAAACTTTCCTTTTAAATAAATAAGTATAGCCAGGCAAAAGAAAATCAGTACATTCATATCTTCTCTGTCTATAGTCCATAAATCACTCTACCAAACATGCTTCATCATCAGTCTCTTGAAGTCATGATTGGCGGTTACATTGATGAGAGTTCTTGTCCTTTAAAGTTGTGTTATTTTTTTTTTTACATTATTGTAGTCATTAGGTAAATTCTCCTTGTTTCACTCTCTTCATGCTGCTTCAATTTTTACAAATATTCCCAGCTTTCTCTACATTTGTTCCTTTTGTCTTATGGTATAATAATATCCCATTACATTCATTATTATAACTTGTTTCGCCATTCTTCAATTTATGGGCATCTGTTTTGTTTCTAGTTCTTCATCATAGTAAAAAAAATGCTGGTATAGATATTTTTGTACTTATGAATCCATTTCCTCTATCTTTGATCTCATTGAGTATTGTGCCTTAAGAGTAGTATTGTTGGGCCAACCAGTTTAGTGACTTAAACATTACTTCCCAGAATTTTTGGAATTGTTCACACCATCTGCAAAAGTATATATAAGAGAATATATTTTCCCAGAACTTACCCCACTTATCAACAATTACCACCTTGTTTTTCTGTAATCTTCACAAAGTAGAAACTCATATGGCTTCATTTATAACAAAAATATCAAAACTGCTATAATTCAGTTTTCTTTGGTAGTATGACATCTTATTGGTTCCTAAAGAGGTATCTCACATGTAGAATACCACCAAATAAATTAATATTTAGAAACAGTCTTTATATACTCTATCCTCCCACTCTACAAACTTCTCTAAAGGAGGAGGCTGTACATTGTTATGGGTTGTTTTGTAATTTTCTTTGGTTATTTTATTTCTTTGTTTCTGTGGATGAAATCTGACTTTGGGTTTCTATCGACCCAGAATTCATCAAGTGACCTCTCTGATTTTCGAGACTGGTAGATACGTGTCTGTTGTTGGGACCATCACAACCACAGCTTTTTCCATACTAGAACTGCTAGGGGATGTGTCCTATTGGCAAAGTCTTTTCAGAACCCTGGGTTGCCTTTATATCATGATAAAGCATCAGAGTAGGATTTGGGGAAGGAAAAATTTATGTTTAAACCTAGTTATACAAGATGTTGATTTTGAAAAATGAGAAGAGCTTTTACATTTATCTCTATTTCAAACTTTTATGTTTGATGGAAAACCATGTATGCAATCTTATCATTGTAAATAATAGAAAATTTAAATAACATTAGAAGATAAGTGACAAGGAAGTAAAGGCATTTCGTGATTACCAAAATGAATGGTAACCAATAATATATGAGATAAGGGGGCAGCTGGGTAGCTCAGTGGATTGAGAACCAGGCCTAGAGACAGGAGATCCTAGGTTCAAATCTGGCCTTAGCCACTTCCCAGCTGTGTGACCCTGGGCAAGTCACTTGACCCCCATTGCCTAGCCCTTACCACTCTTCTGCCTTGGAGCCAATACACAGTATTGACTCCAAGATGGAAGGTAAGGGTTTTAAATAAAAATAATAATAAAATAATATATGAGATAAGTTTCATAGGGATGGTCTGTTTTAAAGCTTTACAATTGTTTTAAAATCTTTAAAATAAAAAATTTCTATAACAAAATACACCATCATTACCATATATTTAATTTTTAAAAAATTCATAGGAATTAATTCTGAAAAGAGTTCTTCTAGAAGTAGACTGTAAAGTTTTAGAAGTGCTTCATTACATTTCTTATAAATACACAACTAGCTAATATTTTAATATGAATGATAGTAAAGATACTTTATATTTGTGAAGGTCTGTATACAATTTCTAAAGTGCTTTTGTATGCCAGATCCTCCCACTATCTTGTCAGATTGGCAGGGCAAGTGACAATCTTTGAAACAATCTTTGTTTCATGAATGATCAAAATATGTTTGTGAGAGTACCTAGAAACTTTGTAGAAGAGAGCCTTGGTTTTAAGAGTTTTTCCAAGAAGCCCATAAATAGTAGCAGTTATTCCCTCCAAAGGGCTTTTGATGCAATGCTAGTATGAACCTCACAACTTCTGAGAAATCTGATGGATCTGTGATGGCATTTACAAGATAATTGGCTTACATCTTTTTTATTTCTTCTGTTTCTGTACTGTTTTCCAAATGATGATTCTGAAAAAGGCTTAGCTACTTTCAGAAGAAAATTTAAAAGGAAGAAGCCAATAAAAATATCTGATGTTATGAGTAGTTTGATATAAAGATTGAACTTTAAAGGCTACAAAAGCTAGAGTAGAATGAATTATTTAAAGGTATATAATAGGGAAACCATTTGTTTGGAGAAGGATGGCTTATGAGCTTCAGACAACATTCCTTTTTAATTTTTTTTCTACTTTTGATATGAGAAAAGCAAATATTTTAGTCAAAATGGATAGAGTGGAAAGTGGATAGTTTGTTGTTCATATATAGTTAATTTTAAACCTTTGCCTCATCTGTATCATTGGAGGGAATTTCAATGTTTGCATCTACTTTAGTGCCATAGTAGAAACCATGATAAAAAATATTAAAATTGTTCTCTCTCTAGGGCTGCTTTTGGCTTTCATAGATGTAGGTTTGCTCTGCACTTCATTACATTTTCTGTTTTTGACTGTCAGAATCCATAATTGTCCCTTGCTTGAATCTGTATCTAGTCATTGTACATGTGTACTTGACATCTCTGATGTAGTCCTTATTTTGATACTGGTAAATTGCATTATTTTTGGAAATTCTTTATCTTTTATACTTGCTTTTTCCAAAAACACACTCTTTTGTTCTCAATACTAAACCCTGGCAGTTCTTGGTTTCTTGATTGAAAAAAGTAAGTGGCAGAAGAGGAGCAATGGGTGGTCAGCTACTAATGCTTATTTTTCCCTTATAAAATAAATGGTGAAAGTTGGGGATCATGATTTTCGGTGGGATTCAATGAAATGGACTAAAAAGTTAAAAGTAATTCAGTGCTAATAGTGTATGGTGTTTAGATAATGAATATAATTATTACTTACAACATCTATTATTGCTTACAGCCCTGTCTTCTAGTTAGCATAATGTTTACTTAAATTGAGGCATATAATTTCTTCTGTATTGCCCCCAGAATCTATTCTCTAATTTAGTGGTCAAGAATCCTTAGTTTTGACCTCTGAGTAGTAGCTTCAGACTATTTGCTAGTGGATATCAGACATATTTTAAGATTACTGTTGTCGAGATTTATTTCTTTAAAACAAATACAAGGATTAACTATTGATTATAGTATTTTTTTTATTACCCATTGCTTCAAAATTAGAACTCTAAAAACAGTATGTAATTAATTTCAGGATAACATTATTTTGTAGATAGCACCTGTAATTTCAAGTATTATAACATTAAAAGATTTAAATTTTTTTTGAGAAAGATACTACCTTTGCACTTTAAAAGTTAATGTGAAGCATAAATATTAAAAGAAATGAAAATAGACAAGACAAAATCCCCCATCCCCCTGTGAAAAGTAGTTTAATTTGTGCAGCTGTTCTGAAAGACCATATTGATTAGAGATTAATTACATTTGATTGTGTTGACTTAGTTTTCTATATAATTTTTTTCCAACATCAGTGGAATCATCTTCATTACATCTGGGATCATTTAAATAGTATAATTATATATAGTTGTACTAGGTAATTAAAGGTAAGGGATAAATGATCAGAAATGACTTTATAAGCATTGCAGTAACTGCTTATAAACCAAAGGTCACAGTTTTAATTTGAAGGCTTGTGAATCTTTTTAATTCTTGTAATCAAATGAATGATATCAAAGGAAAAAGTAATTTAACATAACAATTCTGGATTACATTGAACATATGTTCTTGTTACTATGTTGCATTATGGTCTTTAAGGACTTGTATGTAGTTAGTAAATTTTTGTACATTTGATACCTACAGTTTTTCTTAATTTTTATTAGTGAGTTGTTACAGTGGTTAACAAGAAATACACAGATTTAAGTTGCAATCGTTTTCCCAGCGTTATATGATCTAACTTCACAAGGTTCTTGGACATATGTAGATGCTTTTCTATTTTGTTTTAGTTATGACATACAATTGATATAGGCAAGCATGAAAGCTTGGGCAAATTTTCATTGCTTTTTCTGGATCTTGCTCAGGTTCTGTGGTATTTATGTAAAGCACAATTTTGTTACTTGGGAATGCATGTTGAAATTATCATGTGCACTGTTTTGCTGTAGGCCGGTTGGCACTGCCACAAAGGTAATAGGCTGCCAGTAGGCCATTTCCTTGTCGGCTGCATTTACAATTTAATAGAAATATTACATGACTTTTTAAACAAGTGTTTTGGCAGGGAGGAAATGGCAGATTCCATACAAACAAGCATAGCTTCCTGTCCTTCACCGCACTCCAGCTACTCTCAGGATTGTGCTTAGTTTCAGTTTCAGGAGGTTAAGAGGGTGAAATGGGAAAGGCAGGTTGAAACATGAATGGCATCAAAATTTCTTATACAATGCTTAGAAGTTCTTAACCACTAATTTTTAGTCCTATGTAGCTGTAGTGAATGACATTTCACCTACTTCTGTAGTGGATAGACTTGATTTGATACAACTAATACATCCATTTGGTAATGTTTGCCTCTCCTTGACTGAAAATGTCCATACCCACCAGGTAAATTCAAGAAGACTTATGGTATTGTTTTATAAAGGAATATGATATTCAGAGTTATCATACCTTTTTGTGTTTCCTTCCATTTGATGAAGACAATTTACTTGTACAAAAACATTTTTCCTTAGAGAGAACTGTTCACTCTTTTTTTTTAGCCAAGATATAGTGCCTCCAAAATGAACCACATTCAGGTTGAAGAATTCATGGAAAGGAAATTTGGTAAGTTTTTTATTAGTAACATAAAGCATTCAAGACATCTATTACATTGTTATGGTCAAACTGCTTGAGACAAAGGTTATGACATACTAAATTTGAACTACCACTCAACTCACTTTGGGGTATTTATCCAACCTTCTTTGAAATAAGTTTTTATTTAAATAATCTCATGTGGTCCTAAAACTTTCTTAGTTGTTCCTCTTCAATCTTTTCTAAACTTGGGAATATTAAGTATCAGCTATAGAAAAATATGGGCCTATCATTAAATGGACTTTTTACCCTGTATTTTGTCTAGGTTATATTCACCAGTATGTGTCCAAACTTACTCTTTACCAAGGAAATAAAATATTTTATAGTTAGACTTTACTTCTTTTCCCCTTATTATCTCTGGCATCTTAACTCACTTACCTGGAATCTATACTGAGTTGTACTCCTGTGATGTGGCAGAGACTGGCATGGGGTGTGCTCTTGCAGCTAACACAGCAATGACTTTTGTTATTTTCCATGTTGTAGTTTGTTGGTAATGGACATATGGACATCATATGCTCCACAAAGTACTGTATGAAGCCAATTTGAACTGTTTCCATTTGCCTCAAGTCCAATCATGATATTTATTTTTCCATGGCACTTACCCAGATTATCCATACCTCCTGCTCTACTTTTGTCACTGCCACCATCATCTGAACTTCTTCTGATTGCCCTTTCTTTTTCACAGTATCTTGGTAATTGCTTTCCCTCTTAGTTATATATAAAAATATAAATTACATATGTAAATTAATATTTATAAAGTGCCATGAGTTCTTTAGATAGCAAGTACTCATAAACAGTATATTTATATACTGTTTGTATGTAAGGCAAGTTATTGAGAATTCATGTGGAAATTATTTTTGTCAATGTTAGAAAAGTGACAGTGTAGTTTGGGACTTAATTACCTGTGGGAGGTAATTTTTTAGTATGATTGGTTAAAGTTTTCTTTAGAAACCAAAAAAGCAAGGCTAAAATTAGTTTCTTTTTTCATTTTATTTTACTTCTTATGTATAATATTCCTTATGGTATATATGTGGTATATATACCATATATTTTCTCTCTATATATATGATATAGGAACAATTTCATGTTTATCTTACAGGACTATATGCTATCGTTTGCATGTAGCATGAAGTACTATGTATAGCATATATATCTAACAGATTTTTCTATATTCTAAGTTTATCAATTCTCTCTCTGGATATTGATTGCATTTTAATTATGAGTCTTTTGGAACTGTGGATCATTGAATTAAGCATAATAGCTGAATCATTCAAAGTTGTTCTTCCTACGATAATTGCTATTACTGTGTACAATATACTTTTGGTTCTGCTCACTTCACTTTGCATCAGTTCATGTGTGTGTGTGTGTGTGTGTGTGTGTGTGTATGTGTGTGTATATATATATATATATATATATATATGTCTTTCCAGGTTTTCCTGAAACCATTCCCTTCATTATTTCTTATAGCAAAATAGCATCCCATCCCAATCATATATTATAACTTTTTTGGTCATTCTCTCAATAATGGACATCCTATTTATGTCCAGTTCTTTGCCTCCACAAAAATAGCTGTTATAAACATTTTTGTACATGTGGGTCCTTTATCTTTTTAATTGATCTCTATGGGATATGAACTTAGAGGTCTTGCTACGTTGAAGAGGAATCACAGTTTTATAGATCCTTGGTGGTGGTGGTGGTTGTTGAGTTGTTATAGTTCTACTGTTCATGACCCCATTTGGAGTTTTCTTGGCAAAGATACTGTAGTTTGCCATTTCCTTCCTCCACTCTTTTTAAAAATTAGGAAACTGAGGTAAATAGGGTTAAGAGACTTGATGAGGGACACACAACTAATAAGTGTCTAAGGCCAGATTTGAACTCAGAAAGATGTCTTCCTAACTCTAGGTCCAGAACTCTATCCACTGTGCCACCTAGCTACCTTTTTGTGAGTCATTCAAAATTGCTCTACAGAATGGTTGGACCAATTCACTACTCTACCAACAGTGTACTATTGTACTTTTATTTCTACCTTCCTTCCAGCATTTGCCATTTTCCTTTTCTATCATGTTAGCCAATTTTGATAGGTATGAGGTGATACCTCAGAGTTGTTTTATTGTACATTCATCTAATTATCATTGAGTTAAAGCATTCTTTCTTACAGACTATTGATGGCTTTTATTTCTTCTTGTGAAAACTGCCTGTTCATATCCTTTGACTGTTTATCAATTGGAGGATGACTTTTATTTTTTACTCATTTCTCTATATTTTAGAGAAATGACACCTTTTAATTTCCTCCCCAGTTTCTTACTTTCCCTCTAATTTTGTCTATATTGGTTTTGTTTGTGCAAAAGCCTTATAATGTCATCAAAATTATTCATTTTACCTGCCATGATTTTTTCTCTCTCTTGTTTGGTCATAAACTCTTCCTTTATACTAGCAATTTTTTTTGAATAATGAGTTCTTGTCCTAAAATCTTGCATTTATAAAATTCTAGAATACAATGGTCATTTACTTCTGTGTATTATGTACCTATTATATTACACTGGTCCACTTCTTTTTTTCTTTAGCCATTACCAGATTGTTTTGGTGATTAGCATTCCATGGTTTAATTTTAAATCTGGTACTCTTTGACCATCTTCCTTCACTTTTTCCCCCACTGATTCCCTTGACATTCTTGACCTTTTATTCTTCCTGATGAATTTATTGTTTTTTTTTCTCTAGCTTTCTAAAATAATTTTTGGTAGTTTAATTGGTATCATGTTGAATAAGTAAATTAATTTCCTTAATTTTGTTCAGGTTTTCTGATAGTCTTTGTGTTTTAGTGATTCCCAAACTCAACACTCCTTCCCCTTGGAATCTCTGGAAGTATAGTTGTTAAATTACATTTTTGTTTTGGTTTTCCTTTTGGGTTTTTCTTAATCTTTAATATTTTTTTCATTTCATTCATTATCTTCTTATATTTACTCAGAACTCTAGCTTCAGTACTTGATATAAAATTTTTGTCCTAAGGTTAGGTTCCATTCTGTACACTGATGGACTAGTTAGATCTTACTTGGGCCTTATCTTGACTTCCTGGATTCTTGACAAGGTTTTGTTTTCTTTCTATACTGTGTCTCAGCAGAGAACTAGAAAGCTTCAGATGCCTGTCATCAGAATTTTGCTGTTGCCTCTCTCCATTTGGGGTGCTGCTGTGGTCTTATGTTAGTTACTTTTTAGAACTTCCTTGGATGCTTTTGTGGTCTTTCTATTTTTATCCCTATTTCTTCCTCCACGAACTTTCTTGATTGGAAGACTGCTGCAGTCTGGTTCACCTGAGCTTATTTTGGTTTTTCCAACAGGACCTCTTTTCTAGGGTTGAGGCTTCAAGCTATCATTTGCACTGGCCTTGGCTAGATGAAAGAATTTCCTAATGTGTTTCTTTGGATTTCTTGATAATTTTTTTAACTTGGTGGCCTCTTTCAATCATTGCAGGAACATGCAAGAGTGATAAATTCACTTAGATCCTTTCATGCTGTATGAAGTCTTAACTGGATAAGAAGGGAGTATATCAAAATAGTCATTAAAATATTAAACCTTAATTTAAAAGGCTTTAGATTAAGTCATTTAAATTAATCAAACCTTAATTAAAACCTACTACTTTACAGTTTAATAATACTAGGTCTCAAATTGTATTGTTGGTTGTCTCTTGAACCGAGGATGACAATTGTCTTTGTGCGTTTTTGTGCACAGACACCTGTGCATGAAGATTTAAGTGGAAAAGTTGATGCACAGAGACAGTCCCACTCTCTCGGCGTTAGAAGCCTGGGTCCATTGGCACGAAAAGTCGTTACACCTGGAGACTTCCTCAGCTGCATTGGATGGCCATGTTGTCTTTTGTGCTCCATCATGCCCTAAGCACTCCACAGTGCCTTGCTGCATCGCCATCTCAGCCGTTGAAACTTCTTGTTGGTTTCTTCCGCCTGTTCCGTCGAAGCAGTCTTTCACATTGTATTGCAAAGTAGTAATCATCAAAATAATCTAGTCCTGGCTAAGAAAGAGAATAGTGAACCATTGGAATGCAATACACAGAATTAAATGACCATAGTAATCTACTATTTGATAAATGCAAAGACTCATGCTTTGGGGATTAAAAACTGATGCTATCACAAGCAAACTAGGGAAGCATGAAATATCATGAAATAAGGGGAGAATTTATCACCAAATGAGAGAGAGGGAGCATATTACAAGAAGTAAAAAGGATAATTTTGATTGTCAAATTAAAAAGGTTTTTCACAAACAAAACCAATGCAACTAAGATTAGAAGGAAAGCAGAAAATGGGGGGAAAGTTTTATAGTAAGTTTCTGTGATGAAGGCCTCATTTCTCAAATATGTAGAGAACTGTCAAATCTACAAGAATATAAATTAATCCTCAATTGATAAATAAAAGGATGGGAACAGTTTTCAGATAAAGAAATAAAATGCTATCTATATTCAGCTGAAATAATGCATTATTCAGAAGGATTTATAATGAAAAATGTTATCTGACTCCAGAGAAAGAACTGATGGCGTCTGAATGCAGATTGAGGTGTATTTTTTAAAACTTTCTTTTTCTTTTTTAAATCTGTTTTCTTTCACATCATGGCAAATATAGAAATATGCATGATTGTACATGTATACTCCATATCAAATTACTTGCCTTCTCAAGGAGGGATAAGGAAAGGGAAGGAGAGAATTTGGAACTTAAAAAAAACAAATATTAAAAATTGTTTTTACAAGCAATTGGCAGAAATAAAATATAAAAATTAAAAAATAAAACAAGACAAAAACCTTCCACTTAAAGCTCAAATTCTTTTAGCAGGAGTGCTAGAGAATTGATTAGCTATTGTCCTAGCCATGTCTTTGCTTTTTTTTTTTTTTAAACAGCTGAGGTTAGTCACCTCAACATGTTGAAATATGCTTATTGAATATGAATCTTTTGTTACTTTTTAGCCTCTTGTTATTTCTGACAACTTGGTAATCTGGAAATGTCTGAAAACAATAGCTGTGCAAAGAATCATTAATGAACATGGATTAAAGAGATAATCTTTTCCTACCACAAAGTAAATAGTGGACCTAAAAGGCAGTACAATATGTGTCTTTGTCTTTTAAGGAAGATAAGTCTTTGTCAAGAATTTGAACCTGCCTTAGAACACTGGATTGTGATTCAGGATAAGGTTCAAATTCCTTTTTTTTTTTAATCAGTAATTATCTGTATGACTTTAATAAGTCACTTAGTATTTTTGGATCATCATTTCTTCACCAGCAAAATGAGAAGTTTGGATTATATAAACTTTAAGATCTCTTTTTCCAAAAATTTTTTATTTTTCCTCTGGTTATATAGAATTTCAGAGGGGACTCAAGTTTCTCCTGTTAAGAAGGGGCTGTACCCCTAAATTATAAACCTTGTTGTATTTATAATTACAATGAAATCTCATTAATTTACATATTACCAATTTGGGAAATATTAGCACCATAGCCAGCTTGGGCTGAAGTTAGCTTTTGCTCATGCTATCATGAAGGATTTGTGAAACATGAATAGTGCAAACAAAATTAATTATATGGAAATGGTTTACTTGTTATAGCTAATTTATATATTTGTTAAATAGATTCAATTTGAAAATATTTAATTAGCTTTTTGTCAAATGATGCTTTCTCTAATATGGGAAGGGGAGGGAGAGAATTACCTGAGTATTTTAATGTTACAAATAAATTTAAATTAAAAAAAAAAAGAAACTGGTAAAAAGGAAAAAAATTTTGATTAGCAGTTGCTAAATTGCTATTATCTCTCCTCTTCTGTCCTCTTCTGTCCCCTTTCTTCCCTCCCTTCCTTTCCTTCTGCTCCCTTCCCCTTCCTGATTGCTTCCCTTATGACTCCCACATCCTAGTTGGAAAAAAAGGAAATAGAAAAACAAAGCATTGCAATGAATTTGTAAAATCAAACCCCCAAAATCCCCATAATGTATGTATCATTATCAACCTTGAGGCCATCATTTCTTTGTAAGGAGGTGGGTAGAGTGCTTCATAATCAGTATTCTAGAATCTTAGCAGTTAATTGCGCTGAACAAAGTTAATAACTTTTAAAAATAGTTTTTAATAGTCATTGTTATTGTATAAATTGCCCCTAGGTTTTTGCTCTCAACTCAGTATCAATTCATACAAATCTCTCCAAGTTTGTCATTAGTGAAACTCTCCTTTTTGTTTTTCATATTATGCAATAATATTCCATTATATTCAACATTAGCCATCCCCCAACTGATGGACATGCCTTTTGTTTCCAATTCTTTGTTGTAATAAAAAAGACCTACTATAAAAGCATCCTTATGTGCATGAGTCCCTTCCCCTTCTTTTCCTTGTTCTTGGAGTATATGCATATTAGTGGCATTGCTAAATTAAAGGGTATAAATAATTTAGTGATTAAAAAAACAAACCTTACCTTATGCCTTA
Source organism: Monodelphis domestica (assembly GCF_027887165.1). Taxonomy (NCBI): domain Eukaryota; kingdom Metazoa; phylum Chordata; class Mammalia; order Didelphimorphia; family Didelphidae; genus Monodelphis; species Monodelphis domestica. The sequence continues at coordinate 172,631,811 of NC_077229.1, forward strand.
TAATCAATGCTTAGCATTGGTTCCACAGCAGAGGAGTGGTAAGGACTGGGCAATTGAGATTATGTGACTTACCCAGTGTTTACACAGCTAGGATGTATTTAATTTCAGATTTGAATCTAGGGCCTTTCAAACCACTAAGCCACCTAGCTGCCCCTAATTTAGTGATTTGGGGGGGACATAGTATCAAATTACATTCCAGAATGGTTGGACTAATCCAATCACAGCTCCACCAACAGTGCATTAAGTTGCCTTTTTTATCTGCTGTTTCTTAAATACTTGCTTTCTTTTTGGCCATCTCTCCCTATGAAATATGTGTAAGGTGGCTCCTTGTAGTTATTTTCATTTCTCTTTTGTTAAATTTTTAGTTAGCTGGTAAATTTTTCTATATAGTTATTGATACTTTGTTTTTTTCCCCTTTGATAACTGCCCATTCATATTCTTTGACCATTTATCTATTGGGGAATGGCTCTTACTTTTATATATTGAATCAGCCTCTTATATAATTTGTTTAAAGATTTACCACATTTTTCATTAGACTGTCCCTCCCTTTTTACTTCATTGTTTTAATTGGTGAGAAAAAATTTAAAATTTTATATAGTCAAAAATTGTCCATTTTTTGTTCTGTCATCTTCTCCATTCCTTTTGATTACAGACTCTCTATAAAGGGTATTTCCTTCCTTACTTGCTTCCCAAATGTCTATGATATGACCATTTACATTTTAGTTATGTATCCATTATTTATGTTCCTATCTCGATATATTCCATGAAATGATGGTCTAAATTTAATTTTAGCCATATTGCTTTCCTGTTTTACCACATTTTTTGATTTTAGGATTTATCAAACACTGTATTGTTTTGCTCATTTGTTTCTGTATAGTGTGTATCCATTCTGTTCCACTAATTAATTTTTCTTTTTGTAAGTGGTCTCAAATGTTTTTTGATGATCATTAATTTTTAAGAATAATGTGAGATCCTGTACTATTATGTTTCCTTAATTTTTTATGATCTCCCTTAAGATTCTTGACCTATTGTTTATCTAATTTATTTTAAAACATATTTCTAGCTCTACAAAATGAGAATACTTTTATAATCAAGTTATAATAACTAGTGAATATTTGAAATTATGAATAGTTTCTTTTCATATCAGTAAGCTTCATTCATTATCTAGCTAAAAATGAATGTTAGGTCCTATTCAAGTTTTAAATTTTTGATATATATTGCTATCTTAGCTTTAAATTACTTTAACTTTAGTTTCAAATATATACTTTCTTCTGACCCCACTTTCTAGCCCCAATTACCAATAATATGTGAGAAACTAAAAGTATCATTATTTGATGTAAAATAAAGCTCTCTTTCCATATGCACAATCATCAGTTAAGATATCCAAATATAAAAATAATTTTGGGGGGAAACATTCCTTTTATTTTCTATTATGTAATACAAAGGTAGATTTTAACACCGTTTTTTAAAAACTAAAGACTTCTAAAAACATGTGTTCATTGTCACATTTTTGCTCTTCAAATAGATTGCTAAAAATGTAACTTGCCCAAAATTTGTATAAGAAGATTTTGGATTTTAGTCTTGTATGTTATAATGTGAAATTTATAAGTGGAAAAATGTCATTGTACTGAAGTACTTCTGTAATACTTTCTACTGTATAAAAAATATAGTTGTACATGAAAGATTTTTTGTAGTGGTAGAAACATGTTGAACTTAGACTCAGGAGATCTTGCTCTGCATTTATTTGTCTTGTGACCCAAAGATCAGTGATCTCATTCTTCTGAGATTTGGTTTTTTTAATCTCTAAAATGGGATAATATTTTTCACTATCTGCCTTATAGAATTGTTGGAGAGAAAGCATTTTTCAAACCTTAAAAGTCTTTTGACACAATACATTTGGATAACTATATCACTTTCAATAATTCTAATCTGCTTCCTAACCAAAAAAGTCATTAAAAATGATAAATGCATACATAAAAGTAACTTATTTGTTTGTAGCTAGGAACACAATAGGAGGAAAGAGTTACTACTTAATGTTAATGCAATTTCCATTTTTCTTAAACTGGCTAGTTATCATCCATATAACTATGAGGAGAAATATTGTATTAGTTTTTTAAAAAGGATTTCTGGTAAAATTTTAAACTAACGTAGTATTTATTCTCTGTAAAAATTTTAAATGTTATTTGGTACAAAAGTTTTCTACACATGTAGTTGCTTAGTTCTCTTTTTGAGGAAATGATGGAATTTTTCTGAGGCTTTATATTGTAATTTACATACTTTAGCTATAAGTTTGTATCAGCAAGCAGCCTAAGCAGCCGAAAGATTGTATCAAAAGTTGAATAATTAGCCATATCAGAAAACATACAATTAATAATGAACAGATTGTTAGATACTTCCTTCTAGCAGTACAATCATTTAAAAAAGAAAACATTCCAAATGTTTTTTCACTTAAAATGCATTTCACCTCCCAAAATACACAAATGTGGTTTTTTTAACCTTGAGCACTGATCTATGCATTTGCAAGTAGAGGACTTCTCTGGCTGACTGTATGCTACTTAGTTATTTAGAGAAGTAGAATTGCCTTTAGAGAAGTGAGATGATACATAGTTGTGCTATTTGTGTTCATAACTACTCATTTATAAAAGCTTCAAAAAAGTTGCTTAGAAGGCCTTCTTGTTTAATAATATAAAATTAATATAGAACGTTTTCCAGTGGGAATGGTAGTGTTTTAAAAGTTGTTACAACTAATGAGACAAATGCATAGTAAATATTTCTAAAATGAAAATCCATACAATAGGCCTTTGTAAAATGACAGCATTAATAATAGAAGCAAAAATAGAAAAAAGGTGTTTTGCCTGCTGGTTCACAGTTGTAATCCTTGGGGATCTATTTATGACTCTTTTCTTAATGATGAAATTTATGTTTGTGATAATTGGATCTTCTTTCTCATTTTTATCTTCTTTCAAAATGAATATATTAGAAATGCCATATACCCAAACACTTAAATAGTTTTTATGCAAAGTATGTTTAGGAGGATCTGTGAGATAAAGATATATGTAAATGAGTAAATCAGTTGCCTCTATTTATTGAACTCTTCTTGTGTGTGCTAGGTGCTTGTAGGAAGTAAGAGCAAAGTGTTAGTATTCTTCTGGGGTTTACAGTCTTATTGAGGGTTAAGGTTTCAGCACACATGACTTTACAAATTAAATACAAAGTATATTATTTCAAATTCTTTATATAAATTGGGAGATGATATAGAGTCAGATGTAGTTGTCAGTTAAATTTCTTGCGGGGGAAAATCAGTTTATGGTCTTTGGCAGATTTTATGACAGTGGTGTGAAATTAACTGTAGCATGACTTGAAAATCTATACTGTTCTTACTTAATATGTTCATAAACTAAATGTGAAGGATTATAATGAAGAGTCTAAATAACATAGGGATGGGAACAACATGGTAAAATCAAGGTAGTTAGATGTGTTTTCACAGTATCAATAGATGGAGAAACTATGACACTCTTATCTGGCCAGATTGGTACTTGGTTAGGAAGTGATGGTCAGCTTATATGAAAACTGGATCAATCTTATGAATGGGAATTATAACTTAATTTTTCTGGAAAATAATGAATTAAATGAGTGAAATGACATAGGACAGAAATATTATTATATAGAAAAGATAATAGCAATTTACTTAATGCTTTTTGAACCTCAGTTTTTTTTAAACATTATTTTATTTGGTCATTTCCAAACATTATTCATTGGAAACAAAAATCATTTTCTCCCCCCTCCCCCTCCCATAGCCAGCACATGATTCCACTGGGTATCACATGTGTTCTTGACTCAAACCCATTTCCATGTTGTTGGTATTTGCTCTAAAGTGTTCATTTAGAGTCTCTCCTTAGTCATATCCCCTCCAACCCTGTATTCAAGCAGTTGCTTTTCATCGGTGTTTTTACTCCCACAGTTTATCCTCTGCTTGTGGATAGTGTTTTTTAGATCCCTGCAGATGGTTCAGGGACATTGCATTATCCCTAATGGAGAAGTCCATTACCTTCGATTGTACCACAGTGTCTGTCTCTGTGTATAATGATTTCCTGGTTCTGCTCCTTTCGCTCTGCATCACTTCCTGGAGGTTGTTCCAGACTCCATGGAATTCCTCCACTTTATTATTCCTTTTAGCACAATAATATTCCATCACCAACATATACTACAATTTGTTCAGCCATTCTCCAATTGAAGGGCATCCCCTCATTTTCCAATTTTTGGCCACCACAAAGAGTGCAGCTATGAATATTCTTGTACAAGTTTTTTTCCTTATTATCTCTTTGGGGTACAAACCCAGCAGTGCTATGGCTGGATCAAAGGGCAGACAGTCTTTTATCACCCTTTGGGCATAGTTCCAAATTGCCCTCCAGAATGGTTGGATCAATTCACAACTCCACCAGCAATGAATTAGTGTCCCTACTTTGCCACATCCCCTCCAGCATTCATTACTTTCCATAGCTGTCATGTTAGCCAATCTGCTAGGTGTGAGGTGATACCTCAGAGTTGCTTTGATTTGAATCTCTCTGATTATAAGAGACGTAGAGCACTTTTTCATGTGCTTATTAATAGTTTTGATTTCTTTGGATGAGAACTGCCTGTTCATGTCCCTTGCCCATTTATCAATTGGAGAATGGCTTGATTTTTTGTAAAATTGATTTAGCTCTTTGTAAATTTGAGTAATTAAACCTTTGTCAGAGGTTTTTATGAAGATTGCTTCCCAATTTGTTGCTTTCCTTCTGATTTTAGTTACATTGGTTTTGTTTGTACAATAACTTTTTAATTTAATGTATTCCAAATTGTTTATTTTGCATTTTGTGACTCTTTCTAAGTCTTGCTTGGTTTTAAAATCTTTCCCTTCCCAAAGGTCTGACATGTATACTATTCTGTGTTCGCCTAATTTTCTTATAGTTTCCTTCTTTATGTTCAAGCCAATCACCCATTTTGAATTTATCATGGTGTAGGGTGTGAGGTGTTGAACTAAACCTAATCTTTCCCACACTGTCCTCCAATTTTCCCAGCCATTTTTATGAAATAGTGTATTTTTATCCCAAAAGCTGGGTTCTCTGGGTTTGTCGTATACTGTCCTGGTGAGGTCACTTACCCTGAGTCTATTCCACTGATACTCCTTTCTGTCTCTTAGCCAGTACCAAATTGTTTTGATGACCTCTGCTTTATAATATAGTCTGAGATCTGGGACTGCAAGGCCCCCTTCCTTTGTATTTTTTTTCCCATTGTTTCCCTGGATATCCTTGATCTTTGTTCTTCCAAATGAACTTTGTTATGGTTTTTTCTAAATCAGTAAAAAAAAAATTTGGAAATTCAATGGGTATGGCACTAAATAGATAGATGAGTTTGGGTAGGATGGTCATTTTTATTATATTGGCTCGTCCTACCCATGAGCAGTTAATGTTCTTCCAATTGTTCAAGTCTAGTTTTAATTGTGTGGAGAGTGTTTTGTAGTTGTGTTCATATAGTTCCTGTGTTTGTCTCGGAAGATAGATTCCTAAGTATTTTATTTTGTCTAAGGTGATTTTGAATGGGATTTCTCTTTATAGTTCTTGCTGCTGAGCTGTGTTAGAAATATGTAGAAATGCTGATGACTTAATGTGGGTTTATTTTGTATCCTGCAACTTTGCTAAAGTTTTTGATTATGAACCTCAGTTTTTACATCAAATGGAAATAATCCTTTTATTTACCACCCAGGACAGTTGTGAGGAAATCACTTTGTGAAATTCAAATTCAAATTATTTAAGTGTGAACCATAATATTACCATTTATGGCATCATAAAAATCATGGGACAATTGGGACCTGAAGTTTAAGTTTTTACCTCAGCAGGAAATTGTACCTAAATTATGATGATAATAAAAATATAATAATAATAGCTTACTTTGATATGGTACCTACTATGTGTGAGGCTCTGTGTTAAAAGGTTTACAATTATTATATATGTAATATATAATTTTTTACCTTGCCTAGGGTCACACAGAGATAGTCTTATGTTGGATTTGAATTTATATCTTTCTGATTCTAGGTCTCACCTTCTCTCCACTGTACCACTTAATTGCCTCTGCTTTCTCAGAAAGGTTTTTATTTGTTAAAAGTTTTCTTAATGTGTTTTGTTTTTAGATTACAAATAGTTATAGTTTATGACTTCTTCATGAGACATATCCTGTAGCAAAATAAACAAATTAAGCAAAACTACCAAAATAGTGGCCTTATCTGAAAGTACATATGGTTATATGTCTATTATTCTGTGGCATCCTCTGCCTCTGCATTTTATAGAAATCTACTTTCTTTTCCTTTCACCCTTAATGCCTTTGGGGAAAAATGATAAAAGAAAAACATTCTTTTTAACAAACATGCTTAGTTACACAAAACAAATTTCCTCTTTGTCTGTATATAAAGTATATGTTTCATTCTGTACCCTAAATCTAACTCTCCCTCTGTCAGGAGGTTGATAGTACATTTCATAATTCTTCTGGAATTATGGGTGGTCATTTTATTGATCCCATTTTTAATGGCTTTCAAAGTTGTTTGTCTTTATAGCATCATTGTTATTGTAAAAATTGTTCTGTTGTTTCTGCTCATTTTCATTCATTGATTTATTAGTCTTTAGAATTGTTCATTTTTATAATTGTGCTAGAGTATAAATTGTTCTCCTGGTTTTACTTCAATCAGCAAAAGTTCATATGAATCATTCCATATCTCTTTAAAATCATCTATTTCTTTCTTTCAAGACATTGGTTTTCTATGCCAAATTTTTTGAGCCATGTCTCCAGTTCTTAAATGGTCTATGGATATAAATAGGCAGTTCTCAAGAAACTTGGGCTATCCATAACCATATGAAAAAATGTTCCAAATCACTTCTAATGAGAGAAATGCACATTAAAACAATTCTGAAATTGAAATTCATCATTTTGGCAAAGATGATGATCCCTCAAATGAGGGAAGACAACACATGAGGAGAGGATGAAATTATTTGGGGCATATATATTATATTGATATTTGGAAAGTCGGAATGTCAGAAGCACAGCTTGGAAGGGGAATCAGTCTTTAATAAAAACTAACTCTATAGGCTTTCTTTGGTCAGCTGGGGACCTCTGGACAAACTAAAAGAGGATGGGCCCAATGTCTCTCAAATTCTGAACTGTTTGGAAGCAATTGAGTCTAGGCTTTTGCAAGGAAGTGGAAAGAAAGCTCATGAATAGTTAGATGCAGAGTAGGACTGTGGAACCTAGAGAAAGATCTGAGCCTGTCTCCATTTTTTGTTGTTCATTTGTTTTAGACTATGACCCCATTTGAGCTTTTCTTGGCAAAGATACTGGAGTGATTTGCCATTTCCTTCTTCAGCTCATTTTACAGATGAAAAAACTTGGGCAAACAGGGTTAAGGTGACTTGCTCAGGGTCACACAACTAATAAATATCTGAGGCTAGATTTGAATGCAGGAAGTTAAGTTGTCCTGACTCTAGGCCTGGCTCGCTATCCACTGTGCCACCCAGCTCTTTACATTTACTTTCTGGCTTACTGCCAGGATAGCCATTGTGAGAATCTTCAAAAGTATAATTTCTCTTTGCTTGTTATTTTCACTTCCATCTAGTTCCTCATTTTTGTTAGGAACAAAAATTCCCTGGGACCTGCAAAGAAATAGGAGTCCATTCAGAATAGAGACTTACAAATAGGTCGTGATTAATGCAAAATTAATTAATGTGCATGAATAATTATAATTGAATTTCATGTATATTATAAATGATACCAGGTCACGTTTAACTCAAATGAAAGTTAAATTAATGTGGCGTATACGAGCTAGTCAGGGGATTTAACATGCTGCTGTATCATGAGGCTGTACTTGCCTTTTGTCATATGTGGATGCCATTTGCTGCTACATACCATATTATCAACAGTTGTGTAAAATAAAAAAAAGGAATTAGAAAAGTATGCAAAAGAAAGAATACTTCAAAGGAAAACACTACCAGTGCCTTGTTATTATATTAGAATGAAAATTTGATGAAATTGAATAGCACAAACTTGGTCATAATAACTAAAACAGATTGAGATGTCAGATTACCTATATCTATGGTGCAGAATATTATAAAACATGCAGATGAAAGGAAAAAGACAGTTGTGTTAACTTTTTATAGTTTTCAAATAACTTCTAAGAATAGAAATCTTATAGTGAAAGAAATGGAGGATTTTTTTAGCTGTATAGTTTGAAGATTGCAATAAAAAAACCCAACACATAATCTTCTAAGAGCAGCCAGACAAAAACCTCTAGTTTAAGGTGACAAAAATAAAAATGAAAAGGAAATAGATAGTGAAAAAACTTTTACTCTCAACATTTGATTGGTTTGATCTTCAAGTTCATTTGCATAATTATAAAATCACCATAGCGGTGACCAGTGCAAATTAAGATATGGAAGGCAATATGATAATGTGTTGAAGAAAATAATTGAACAATATATATCCACTAAGCATTTTTTAAAGTAAATGAAACTGGTTTATTCTCAAAAGGCTACCTTTCAAGAATTACTTTTTTAAGAAAGAAAAATTAGACATGGATTTAAAGTGTCTTGGTGAGTAGTACAGAAAGGAATTTTAAATTAAAATCAGTGGTCACTTCTTAGTCTTGAAATCTTCAAGCTCTGAGAGACTACAACCATTGATCCCTTCTACTTTTTTGTAAAAAAAGAAAGCCTAGGTGACTAAAATTAGTCACGAACACTAGTTTTCAAGTTATGTTAGCCCAGCTATTGAAAAGTATCACAAAGACAACATTATGACATTGAAAGCATTATTGATTTTAGATCATGTCTAGGTCATCCAAGTATACTTGGTTTATTGTGTGAGAATGTGAACATGCAAATTTGCTGAGATATGGATAAACTGCACTTCATTGTATCTGTAGATATTTAATGAAAGAGAAGACAATTTATACTGTTACAATATTTCAAAATACAATAAAGACATTTTTGCCATGTCAGTCAGTGTAGGCTTATCCTTAGCTTTGGCATTCAGTCAGTTTTCTAATTTAAAACATTTTGCAATCTATTCTATTACTTTGTAATAAATTTGAATCAGAAATACATACTTCTTATTCTTTACTGTTATTAAATGGATTAAAGCTTATTTGAAAAACTGTCTTACCTATTTCTATTGTTCTGGAACCAGTTACAAAACCTGAAATAAGTTGAATTTTCAAAATGAGACTACTTCCTGGAATTCATTGGGATCTAGCTGTATTCTTTTTTTTTTTTAAACCCTTACCTTCCATCTTGGAATCAATACTGTGTATTGTTTCCAAGGCAGAAGAGTGGTAAGGGCTAGACAATGGAGGTTAAGTGACTCACCCAGAGTCACACAGCTGGGAAGTGTCTGAGGCCAGATTTGAACTTAGGACCTCCCTTCTCTAGGCCTGGATCTCAATCCACTGAGCTACCCAGCTGCCCCATTCTAGCTGTATTCTTAAGGACTTACATTGACATTCATTCCTCTAACTTTTGATCACACAATTTCTTAAGCTTTTTAACTTTAGCTATCTATCTCGTTCTCCTGTTCCTTATACCCTGTCCTCTGTCCACCTTAGATCTCAGTGCCTCACATACCACCTCTAAGCTGTTGAATGTCATTGTTTCACTTTTTGACCAAAACCTATCCTTTTACCTATTCTACTTGCTTATCCAAAAAATGACTACTTTTTCTCATTGTGACTTTGAGCCCTCAATATTTTTTCTTGTTTATATTTACCTCTCTGGCTTCATTCACTTCTGTTCTCAGCCTTGAATTTGTGGTCTTCCATTCATTCAACTTTCAATCTTCAATCTTGGGTAAGTTTCATCATTTTATTCCTGAATTTCTGCTTGTGAGTTTGATCAATCAGTCTGGGGATATTTGTAACATTCAGGTAATTTAATTCACCATTAATTTTTTGTGCTTAACCTCAACTGGAACCATATTGCTTTTAGTTCTGCTCTTACTGACTGCTTTTCTCAATATCCACAGAGAGACTACTGAAAGTTTTAAACTCATCTCAGATCTTCATTATATTTTTAACTCATATTTTTTTTTGTAAAACCATAACCCCTTGATCAAGGCTATTCGATGAGAACTCTTTCAGCTCTCTTCTTCCTCTTAACATTTCTTTTAGGATTGTTACCCATTCTTTTTTTTTTAACTGTCTTCCTGTATCAAGGTTATTGGTATCCTTTTTATTTGTTGAAGTTAAGCTTTCTACATATGCCATGCTAGTTTTTAAGGCTAGAAAAATGAAAGGGACAGTCAGTCTCTTGCCTCAAGATGCATAACAGTGTGTTTTAGTAAGAAAAGTTCTATAATTAGAGTTAGAGTACATGTGTTTTTATCCTAGTCCAAATACTTAGTAGTTGTAGGTCTTGAAGCCACTTACTTCACCACTCTACATCTCAGTTTCTTCATTGGTCAAATGAGATTTGAACTGAAAAACTTTTGGCGTTTCTTCTCATTTGAGGTCTATGATCCTACGATTTATTGAGTTTCTTGGGTCCATTGTACACATTATGTTGGTAAATTCTCAAAATTGTTATTCTTCATTTTTTGTAAATATTTTGCTATCTTTAGTTCCTCACACATGGATAAATTATATATAAAGTTTTGCAATTTTATACTGTTTTTTTTTTTCAAATAAGCCCTTACCTTCCATCTTGGAATCAATACTGTGTGTTGGTTCCAAGGCAGAAGAGTGGTAAGGGCTAGGCAATGGGGGTCAAGTGACTTGCTAGGAAGTGTCTGAGGCCATATTTGAACCTGGGACCTCTCATCTCTAGGTCTGGCTGTCAATCCACTGAGCTAGTCAGCTGCCGCCTTACACTGGTTTGTATTAAATTATACCCAACTACATGTTATATGAAGCCATAACATAATATTGATGCTTATATTTATTTCATTTTTCTAGTAAGTATAAGAATTGGAATAATATTTCTACCCAGATATATATTTTATAAAGTTTATTAGGAAGGGTAGACAATCATTCCTAAGTAACCTGACCGTGTGATCCCTAGCCTGCCTGCTCTGTTCTCCTCTCGGTTCTCCCCTAATTCTCTCTTGATTCTCCCCCTCAGAAGCCCAAAACCTTGACCTATATTGACGCACAGCACATTGACCAACGCACAACCTGGCACAACTGTAGTATGTCAGGAATGTTTGATGGACAGATCAAGCTACTGAGGAGAGGGAGGGAGGAGAGGATCTTCCTTGATAATCTAAGTATATTTAGAGATTGAAGATGTGTCAGAATGGAGTAGTGGATAGAGAACTGGTCTCAGAATCAGGAAGACTTGGATTAAAACCCTGCATCTGATACATATTGGCTGTGCAATCCTGGCCAAATCACTTGAATTCTTGGTGCTATAGGCAAGTTTGGACTATAGTTTATAGAGAAAGTTCAGCTATGCAATGGTAGAGGACATTTCTTCATACAGAGTTCCCTGTTCTAAAGAAGTCACAGGTTCAGTCACTTTTCTGTTCTCTATTAATTTCTCCAGTTCAAAATATTTAGGGAGCAGGATGAGAAGAGTGGAGTTCCTCTTCTTCCTTAAAGTAATAAAGATCAAATCCCTTGTAGCAAATATTAGAGGATCAATTGAGTGTGAGATGATATATGTAGTAAGAATGCAACATGTTTTGAAATTTGTTGGTTTTTTAGAAACACAATAAATTGCAGATGTAGGCATTTTGGCTCTCTAAAACTTTTTAATAATATAAAATTTTGTATTTTATTGTAAAATACTAGTGTGAGGTAGTTAGGTGGCAATACTTCCTAATACATCCCCCATGGCAAGTCACATATTTATTTAGTCCGTACTGTTCTTCTGCCTTGGAACTGATGCTTAATATCAATTCTAAGACAAGAAAAATAAGGTGTTTTTTTAAAAAAAATACTGTAATGATCTTCAAAGTTAGTCTTTGTTAAGAGACTTAATAACACAATTCAACATATACCTAAAAAGGACATTCTATGCATAAAGCTCAGTGGTAGGCACATGGAAAGACAAACAAAATAGTTCCTGCTTTTATGGTATGGCATAAGAGTAGAATGTGACAGTAAGCAAAGGAGGATTCAGTACAAAGTGCTATAAGGAAATTTGAGTAGGGAGAGTTCACTTTCAATTAAGGAAGATCAGGAGAAGCTTTATGGAAGAGGCAGTAAGTACCTTCACTGGGCTTTGAAAGAAGAGCAGAATTTTAATAGGTGGACATCAAAAGGGGTGTGTATTGAAGGCATGAGTGTCTGCCAAATATGATGCTCATAAAAGGAGAATCCTGAATGAAATGGAGAAATGGACAGGACTCTTAAGTACAGATATGGCAAGATCTTGGTAATCTGATATGTAAAAAATTGGCAATCCCTCAAGGTTCTGAGAAGCCTCTTCTTTTGCTTTCCGTGAAGACAATCAATAAACATTTAAGTGCTTATTACTACTTGTCAGGCATTGTGCTAATCCCTGGGGGATACAACAAAAAAACAAAACAAAGCAAAAACACACCCAAAAAAACACAAAAATACTTCCTTTGTTCAAGGAGATTACATCATAAAGGGAAAGAAAATATATAAACAAATAGAAACCTACCTTATATAAACAATATAGAAGGAAAGTAACCTTAGAGGGCCAGACTTAAATGGATGAGATGGGTGAGGAGGAGGATGTGTAGGACTTCCTGTAGAGTTTTGAAAGAATCCAGGGATACCAAGAATTGGGGGTAAAGAGGGAGACAGTCTGTTCTAGGCATGGAGGACAGCAAATGCAAAGGCACATTCTTAGAAAAGAGTTAAATATTTTTAGAGGTTTTTTTTATCTCAAATTATATGATTTAGTTAATGTAGAAAACATCCTATTTAAAAAAAAAACATAAATATTGATTTTACTTTGAAATTACTGAGAACATTTCAGGAGCCAATTAAGAGTTTAAAAGGCCATTAACAAAGCATAAGTGTAGGGAGGTACCCTCAAACTCTTTTCTTTCTAACTCTGGCTAGGCTGATATTCAGTAACATTTAATAGAATATATTTTACTCTCATCTAAAGCTTTATCTTACTATAGATATGTTCTTGAATTTCTATAAAGCAAATATTTGAATATATTCCTTTAATTTCATTTATAATTTCATTGATATGCTCTAATAGAAAAAATGAAATTGTCCTCAAAAGTTATTTTTAAAAATAACGTTTTAGAATTCCAACATTACCTTTTAGGACTGCTTTGATTTTGTCAATGTGTTATGTGCATTTAATTTTTCTGTGCTATGTATGATCTGAAAGAAACTAATCAGCTAGATAATCAGTTCCTGTGAATTTTGTGCATTCATTAAAAAAAAAACAGAAAATTGTAACCATGTAATACTTATGATTCTCATCTCACAAGGAATCTTCACTTGATTTATCACATTTTGATGGTTAAGGAGTTATATTGACTATCTCATCATTTCAGTTATTTTAATAGAATTTAATTGCTTCAAGAGTTACATGTTGATGCTTTTTGAGACATGATTTCAGCCAGTGAGATGAATTAACCCTTCTTTCAATAACTGCTTTGATTTAATGATTAATAATAATGATAAATTTAATTTAATCCAGCAAAGATTTAGCTGACAACAAAAGTGACTAGGACATAAAGATGTTTAAGGATCTGTGTCTGTTTTGAAGAATATTTATAATGTTAACTAAATGTGAAATCTGAAAAGACATAGGCAGTTTCCTAAAAAGTTATTTTAAAATAAATATATCAATTATGTAAATACAATGAACAAAAGGTATACTATATAGTTTATATAGAGAAGTTGAATGAAGTGCCCTTGTATAAAATTATATCTGCATTTTTTCTGACAGACTTTTTTTGGGTGGGGAAAGAAATGACAAACATTATTAAAATTAAAATCTCTAATTATAAATCCTAATCTCTCTGAGTTTTTAAATCTTGGTTGGCCATTACCATTTTGGTCTTTCTTATTCTTGAATAGCCTTTACCAGATGGCCAGCACACTGATAATTACTAAGGCGGATAATTTGTAGTTCTACCTCTTTTAGTTGAAATAAATAAACCCTACCTCCTCTTCTGATCATACATTTCTTTGATGACCTCTCATACTACCTCTTATGTTCAAGTCATTATTGTTAATATATTGAAGCATACTTACACTGTCATGGAGTTTTTCCTTGTTCTTTGTTTCTTCAGTAATGTTGACTCTTTGGACATTATACTGTTCCCTGGTTTATCACCATTTAACATCAGTATTAGGAATTAACTTGGTATTATTTGAAGAAATAGTTAAATACACCAGATCATATTATCAGGATTTTTAGAAATAGCCATCCAGAATGATGATCCATATCTACTACCCTAAATTTTAAGAGTGCTTAATGTTGAACCCTACACTTCAGTTTTTAAAAAGCAGCTTCACTACTAAAATGAGAAAGGTATGATTAAGCAATATTTCATGTGAAAAAAATTAGTAAATTTTAGTGGACTGAAAACTTAATATATCTCAATTAACAATGTAAATATGAGAGCCCACTTAGGCTACCACAAGAGGTTTGGTATTCAGAGCATGAGCCCATAATGGGCATTGTACCCTATCCTTGTTAGATCTGGTATTTTGAATTCAGTTCTGGTTGAACATTTTAGGGAGGATAATAACAAGTTGGTGAATGTCTGGAGGAAGGTGAGTAAAATGTTTGGAATTCTCAGGATTGGGCTCAATGATGACTGACTGATGGAAATGGAAGAATTTATCCTGGAGAAGAGAACACTCAGGGATATGATAGCTATCTTCAAGTATCTCAATGATTGTCATTTAATAGATTTGATATTTAAGGGCAGAACTGGAAGAAATGGGTAGAAGTTGTAGGGAATCATATATAGGCCCAATGTAAGAAAAAACTTTTAATTGTTAAGGCCTATTCAAAAGCAGAATGGAGAGGGGCAGCTGGGTGGCTCAGTGGATTGAGATCCAGGCCCAGAGAGGGAGGATCCTGGGTTCAAACATGGCCGTAGATAATTCCTAGCAGTGTAACCCTGAGCAAGTCACTTAACTCTCATTGTCTAACTCTTACCACTCTTCTGCCTTAGAACACAGTATTGGTTCTAAGACAGAGAGTAAGGGTAGCAGAATAGGCAGGTATAAGAAATAGTGGTTTAGGCTGGATGAATATTTACTGAAGATATTTTAGTTGGGATTCCTATACAGGTAGTTTTAAAAAAAATCTAGATAGATAACCTCTAAGGTCCTTTTCAAATATGAGATTTTGTGAAGCAAGAAGATCATAAGAAGTTTTCTGAAGGGCCTCAGGATTTAAAGAATATACCCCAAAATTAAATTGTCTGATGGAATTGTACTTTTCTCACCATCCTCATAAAAAGTAAGCTACTAAGAATTGAAATCAATTAATTTTATAATTTAATTCATAAACTATAAATGATTTATAATTTAGACAAAATGCAAAATATTTAATTTTCTTGAAGAATTGAAGTTGAGTAATACACAAAGGACAGTGAAGAGATGCTTGCAAGCAGATTGTGCCACTACCAGTGAGTTATTCAAGAAAAGTGTTGTAAAGGGAGAAGCTAGAGAAATGTATAAGTGGGGAAAATGACTGTTTGGGTATGTAGTTAAAGTGAGGGACTACCAATGGATAGTCCACATGATGTGAAGAAGGCTGTATGTAGCACACTGGATGTACCGCTCTGTTGAATTTTAAGGAGAACATGAATGAAAGTCCTACATATGAGGCAGCTGGTAGTATGGTGAATAGAGTGCCAACCAGGAGGACCTGAGTTCAAATCTGGTCTCAGATGCTTTCTGAGTATATAACCCTGAACCAGTCACTTCTCCTTTTTACTCCAGTTTCCTCATCTATAAAATGGAGGTAATAGCACTTGTCTTGCAAGGTTGTTTTGAAAATCAAATGAAATAATTTTTGTAAACATACTTAGCACAGGGCCTGGCATATATTAGACACTATATAAATGCTTATTCTCTCTTTCCCTTCTTCCCCTCCTGCTTTCCTTTCCCCCCTCTTCTCCCTTCTCTCTCTTCCTTATTTCCCTCTATTCCTTTTTATATAAAATAGATAGGTGTACATGGGTTGTGACCTGCATTGTTGGAAGAAGTACCCACATTGATAAGATCACTGTTTCATTAGATTATTAGTGTACAAAGCAAAATATTTGTACTAGAATACTAGAGTAGGCAAGCATTTGCTTTTAGGTCTATTTATGTGAATCAGAAAGAAAGCTTCATGTAGTATGTGTAATCAAGTAGCAGAAGCAGTGGATACTTGAAATTTGAAAGCTGGACACAATTGAAATGTAATTGGAATTAAATAGAAAACATTTACTTCATACTTATAAATGAGGTTTTAATTAAAATAAAATTAGCTCATCTTTTTTTTCTTATCCCTGAGTAGGAAATTTGAAACACACTTTAGTTGATGGTTGGCTTTCTCTGACTTTGATTAATCACTTTCAAAGTAAGCAGAGGATCAGTACAGTAATTTCATAATTACTCACAAGTGAGTTAACTTGAAACTTTACAGTTATTTTAGGTAAAGGAGGTTTTACATTGGTCTGCTTCATATAACGCTGTATATATATTTTTTTTTGTACAATTCAAATACTTAGAAGTGCTAATCTGAAAAAAAAAACCCTACCTGTTTCATGACACTCTTAGGTTTTTTTGGTGGAATCTTCTCTCTCTCTCTCTCTCTCTCTCTCTCTCTCTCTCTCTCTCTCTCTCTCTCTCTCTCTCTCTCTCTCTCTCTCTCTCTCTATTTCTCTCTCTCTCTCTCTCTCTCTCTCTCTCTCTATTTCTCTCTCTCTCTCTCCCCCTTCCTTTTCTCCCACTCCCTCCCTTCATATATATGTATATATACACACACATGCACATATACACATATATATTTAAAATCTTTAAGCATTGTTGAACATTTGCTAATGAAACCATCATCGTTGTTAAAAATTGGAAAGCATTCAATAAATGTAACTTTCTGCAAGTTATGATTCCATACTAATGAACTAGACTGCCTTTCACAAGAGAAATGTGAAAAATACAACTTTGTACTGCCTCAAAGAATCAAAATGGCAATAGAATTTGATTATTCATGATGAAAATAAAAGAAATATAGATTAAATGGAAGTGCAAATCTGAGTGCCTCTACAATTTAAAAAATCTTCGAAGTGCCAGAAACAAGAAAGTAAACAAAATGCTTATAAAATGTCCACCTTTAAATCTGCATAATTAAATCCTCCATGGATATCAATTATATAACCTTTCAAAAAAGATTGAGAATGCATGAGATTCCTTTTATTCATATTATGCAGAATATGATTTTATATGTAGTATAGTATAAAGTTTTTCATCTTTGGAGATCTTTAAGCAGAAGTCTCGTGATCTTTTGTCACGGATGCCGAAAAAGAAGCTTTGTTTCTTACATGGTGACATATTTCAATACTTCTTACAAAAATCATTACTCTTTAATAATTTTTCTTCCACTTAAATTATTGACTTGGGAAAATCATAATTGTTTTTGCCAAATTTTCCTAAGGTAACTTAAGAAAATTGGATAAACTTGGTAGATTTTAGAGGGAGCATTATTCATTTTTTTTTTGTGATAAAAGACCCACAATGAGATTCATGAGGAAAAGTTCAACTTTCATTATTATACTATATCTGTTAGTTCATACTCATATTCTTGGTTTGTAATTTTAAAATTTCATAAGCTTAAAAGGAAGGTAAAATCTTTACAGAAAGTCTTTCTGTATGTACTTAGTTTTCTTTCAATTACCTTTTAATATACTCTCATTCCATTTTTAAAGATATGCTGCATATATAATGCTAGAAATTTATTTTAAAAGGAAGTATTGCCAATCAGTCTAAATTTGTTACACTTAAAATTTGATGGTCTACAGACAATTTATAATCCTTTTCTTGTTATAAAATATTGTCAAATTTGTAGTAGTATCAGTTAGAAAGTTTATGGAAACATTGTTTAAGGTGGTTTAAAATAGAACTAAATCTTTAATTTGAATTTGATGGCACCTGTTTTCATTTTGTTCCCCCGGCAACACCACTGGTACCAAAATTGCCCATAGACCACCCTGATTTTTGAGAAGAATGAAATCATTCTGGCTTTTACATTTCATCCTTTTACTGACTAAATATTTAAACAGAGTTATAAAACATCTGTCAGAGCTTGTGAACTCTCTCTAGAGTAAAAGAGTTTAGGACATACAATTTCAAGTTTTGCATAAAAAAAATCCTTGACTAATTTTAGTTTGTCTTGTTTACTTATGCTAAAATTTTATTTAAAAGTAGAATAGAAAAATTACCAATGGTGACAAGAAATAAAAAAATCTGGGCCTTGAAAACTGTGGTTTGGAAAGCTTTTGGTTTCTCTTAGTTCACTTACTGACAAGTTCAGTTGAAAGTGACTTTTTTTCCCCTTTCTTTTTTAAAAAAGACAGCATGATCTATTTTTTAAGGTCTGAGAAGGCAAGGTTAGTTCCAGATGTGAATTAAAGTTTACACTGTCGGGGCTCCTGTGGGAAAAGGGTAAAGCCAACACAAATGTTACCTTCTGATGTATGCCCTTCTAATAGGGTCTGCACGTTTTCACTGCCTGCATGTTGGTTGCTGTGTTTGGGAGCCTGAAACATGCTAAAGCATCATGATTCTATGTATTTTTGGAGTGTGGGTAGTTAAGGATTAGAAGGTGTAGGATAAATATCTGGAAAATATTAGTTGTTCATATCCAGAAACCAAAATAACTCTTCTTTTTAGTATGTCCCAATATGCAAGCTGAGTCAGCCATGATAGATTAACAAATATTTTGGGGGTAATCACTTTCATAAGGAGAGATTTATTCCAGTCTTTTCCCAAAGAAAATTCAGATCATAGAATTTTGTTTTATGTTGGGAGATTTGGGGTTGTAGACATGAAAATCTTTTTTTTTTTAATTTGTATCTAATACTTTGTGCTATTACTTAGGTTTATATCCTTTTTCTAAGATAGAGAGGAGATATCCTTAACTAGATTTGAATGCATGCAAACACTTTATAGATAGCAATAAACACTGGCCATATTTTAAATCTGTTGATCATTTATTCTTTACTAACATGAAGTTTTGTGGTAGTTGATAATTTATATAATTTCCTTTTTGAGCAGCATATGGGTTGACTTTCTCCTAAATGAATTTTTCTTTCCTATAACTTTATTTTTTTAATATTTCAAGATCACAGAAATAAAATCCTAGACTGAATTAGAATTTATAATTGTTTGATAGGACAGGTAAATACTTATGTAAATAATGAGTATAGTACTCTTAATAGAGTGTTATTTAAACTTCACACAGGGAATCCCCTAAAACAAGGAAATTGTAGACTCCACTTCTATTTTTTAAAAAGTAAGGTGTAATTTTTTCATATTCCTTCTTCTTAGGCTATTATTCTCTCAGGCACTATATGAATCATAAGAATGAGAGGATGTTTGCTTCTCTCCTTTGTCCTCTTCCTTTTTTCATGGAAGTGGAAAAAATTCCTTGTGGTTGGAACTGATTTTGCTATCCCACAGATGTAGATATTTTTTGTGAACTGACAGACTTTATGGTGAAACTAGTGTTAAAAATGTTAGTTATGATTTGTAGTTCTGATTTTTTATTTTCCCTTTCTAGCTATTTTATCTTCTTGGATTCAACATTGACTTTACTCCATGAATCCTTTTTTCTAGCCTCTGTAATTTCAAACTAAGAAAGGGGGGAGTAGTAAAGAGAAGCAGATTAAAAGGTAATTGTAAGTTGTTCTAGATCTCCACAAATTTTAATGATGGAGTTTTGGTCCTTGGTGTTAGGACTGCACTGATAGTAGTCTTAGGAGTTCCCTGACTTGGAAATTACTTTTGTTTATTCTCCCTTATTAATTTATGCCTGTATTTCAAATACATATTTCCCTCTTTTTTTCAGTGGAGTAAGAATGAATCTTCTTAATGGATAATTATATCATATAAAACCTGTTCAAATGTATTTGCCCAACTCCTTAAATTCAGACATTGTCTAAAAGAGATAAGGAATATCATTTTTGTAGAGTTTTCAGGGAAATTTAAGGTGTGTGTATAGGGGAAAGATAAGGAGCATAATCTTGGCCTTGTGATATATATGAAAAGTCAGAAAAAAAGTAGCTATATATATTTAGTAGATTAGATGACTTCTCATGAATGCTATTTAGAGGATACTGGCAGTTTTTTGGACTTGGACATTTTCAGAATCTAGTTGAAGTCCTAATAGGGGGCAGTAGATGGGGTAAAGAAGGAAAAGGGTACTAAAAAATTCTCCTCTCATGTTACAAAAAAAAACTTACTTTTTTTCTTTAGAATCAATGTGTTTTGGTTCTAAAGCAGAAGAGTGGTAAGGGCTAGCCAGTGGGGACTTGCTCAGGGTCACACAGCTAGGAAATGTTTGAGGCCAGATTTGAACCTAGGACCTCCCATCTCTAGGACTGTCTCTAATCCACTGAGCCACCAAACTGCTGCCCCATCCTATTTTTCCTTAAGGGGAGGAAAAAACCAGTGGATAGGGCCAGCATCAGTTTTGTAGGTATATTGGAAATTTTGTGGTTCCAAATGATTTTTTAACATCTTTGCCAGTCTGTTGAAGATTAAATGATGTCTGAGCCTTTGCTTTTTCAGGCTAAGTAACCTCAGTTCTTTTAACTTTTCTCTTTTATATTTTATTTAAGATTTTCTCTCTTAGCTTGTGAAGTAGGTAAATGATAACTGATACCAGAGGTAAAGTAAATTTTATTATTCTTATTCAATACATTCAAGAAAATGAAGCACAGACAGAATATTTTTACTTAAGTTCACTTAGGGATTCTGAACCAGAAATGTAAAGATACCTCATCTTTTGACTACTAGACCTTAAGGGCTTTTGATTTTTCACTAGATCACATTCCCTTGAAATCAAGAGCTAAGAAAAATAATAGTTATACATAATTTAAGAAGTTTTCATAAGTATGAGTTGCAGAGTTTTCATTTTAATAGACATATCTCTCAATTTCTAATTAAATGAAAGATATAACACTAGAAAAGAATCTGGAAAGGCAACAATTAAGAAAGAATATTATGAAAGCTGATGGTGTTCAGGAATGGGGATAGATATTTAATTTGTGATTTCATTGATAAAAGAAACTATCAGATGAGGAAAATCCATCAATCAATGAAAGTCTGTACCTTTTTTAAATTTGTAATCTTATTGTTGCCTGAGGATCTGAGAGATTAAATGACTTGCCCTGGATCACATGGTAAAGTATGTATCAAAAGGGAGAACTTGAACTGAGTTTTGTTTTTTTTAGCTTCCAAGACCATCTCTTGATCTGCTTTGCCCCATCTGCCCCTTTAAGAGGTTTATCTTATTGGTAGAACATTGACTGCTGTTAAATTTAAGTTAAAATTTTTAATATATATTCACATTTCTTTCTTATCTCTGATTCCACATATAATCAACTTCAGTTAATTTCAAGTTGTTCCATTGCTTTTAGAAAATGCTTTTAAATTCTATTTGACGTTTGGATTAAAGTGTTCAGTTGGCAAAATCTCTGTCTCTGTCTGTCTCTATCTCTGTCTCTATCTCTGTCTCTGTCTCTATCTCTATCTCTGTCTCTGTCGCTTTCTCTCTCTCCCCCCACCCCAATTTTTGACCTTTTAAAGGACTTCTGAGTCTCATTTTTCATAAGTAATTCATATAGATGTAGTCTTTTATCCCACTGCTCAGCTAATCTTTGTATTAAAGAAATTGTTTTGATTTGTGAAAGTAAGATTGTCTGTGTATGTTTTTAGTCAGTTGATAGGGTTTTTAGTTTTGAATATCAAAAAAGATTAAATAGAAAAGATAACATAAAGAATTAAAAGAGAAAAGATAGACATGTTACCAGTTTTGAGGATCTGTATTTTTAGACCCAGTTCATCATATTTTTTAATGTATAATTTTAAGGAAAGTTAATGTTATGTCCTCATATTTTAAAGTAGACAATTAGAAAGACAGCATGGTATGGTGCCTAGATAGATGATAATTTGGGATTTAATATCCTTCTCTTATACATACTACCAGAGTGATTCTGGGGAAATTACTTTATTTCTCAGGTGCATAGAAAGTGCTGATAAGCTTTGTTAGAAGTTTCTCAATAACAGTAATTAAATCAGAATTCTGTTCTTAAAAATTTATTCAAAAATGAGTAGACCTGAGGAACAATATGGTATGCTATTTTTTTCAATCTTTTAGAATATAATTTAGGATACTAGATAAGAATTTGTAGTCAAAAGATGAATTCATATACTGTTTAGCCTTTATGTAAACTGGGAATAGTAACCTCACCTCTTTCAGTTTGTTTCCTTACCTATGTAATGGAGTGGTAGAGTCAATTTTGAAGGTTTCTTTCTACTCTAAATCCTGTTCTTCCCTGCTGTGAGAAATCCTAGTGATATGAAATAAAATATTTTCTTCAATTGAGCAATTATCTTCTCTATCAGTAATAGAGTCTGAGAATTTCAGAAATGGAAAGAATCTTAGAAAATCTCTAGTAAGAAATAGAGAAGCTCAGAGAGCCCCAGAACTCACTTTGATGTATAGAACTCAGTTCCTTTAATTTCCAGACCAATACTATAATCATATATGTCATTTCATGTATATAGATATTTATGTGAATTTATTTTATTGTTAAAATATATCCATGCTGGAAGGAGAATGGGAATCCTATGCAACAGAGAGGAGCATGTATTTACTGATAAAACTACTAGTAGCTATTGAATGTGTAACTTTTATTTACTAACAGAGATTGTCTTTGTAATGTGCCTTCTGATATTTAAGTGAATAATGACAACATCATATTTCCTGAATTTGACTCAAAATATAGAAACCAGTAGCCATTTTTTGCCTGTGTGCTCTCAGATTCCTAGGCCATTTGGGTTAATATAGTTGAAAGGGACATTTTAATTTTATATAATGATTTTTTAAAAATCCTAGCATGTCTAACTTTAATGTTGATTCAACAATGACAATTTACATTGTGATTCATGTGTGAAATCTTTGATGGGAGTTGTACATCATGCTTTGTAAAATTAATGTGACCCTGCAATATCCAGGATTACTATAATAAACTTTTAATATGACAGATATACAAATCACTTTGTTGTAGAAATGAAGCAGAAATTCTTTCAAATGAAAAAACTTTTCAATATTTTTGAAGTGGCATAGAAAAAACACAGTATTTCTTAAAATATTTCTTACTAAAGATTGTATAATTTGTTAATTGAATATAAATAGGCTCTTGTAGTAGGACTGTGTTATTAGTTATTATATTATTATATTTATATTAATTATTATTATATAATATATATATAACATATATTATATTAATACTTATTAGTTTAGACTATATTAACTGACATGCCTACAGTTTTATTTTTATCAAATGAGTCCTTATTGATGAATAGATTTTAACTCTAGGCCAGAATCTTCAATTATCTGATGGACTTCTTTACCTGATTGTCATGGTAGTTCATATTTAACATTAGTTCAGGTCTAGGTGTGGTTGTAGATACAAGGAAGATATTTGGAAGACTAGTTAAGGGCCTGGGCGGGTAGATCAGGATATGGATGATTGGTAGTTAAATGTGAGTGAGACTCATGTAAAATCTGGAAGTTGTGATTGGAGAATGGAATTTAAGAGTTCTAGATGTTGGCAGTCATATACATTTTTTTTAAACCCTTCCCTTCCATCTTAGAATCACTACTATGTATTAGTTCTAAGGCAGAAGAGCGGTAAGGGATAGGCAATGGGGGTTAAGTGACTTGCTCAGTGTCACACAGCTAGGAAGTGTCTGAGGCCAGATTTGAACCCAGGACCTCCTATCTCTGGGCCTGGCTTTCAATCCCCTGAGCCATCCAGCTGCTCCCAGTCATATACTTCTGAGGGACAGTGAAGGATATAATAAATTCATACTGAAGTGAAGGATGGAAAACATTAAAGATATTGAAGAGTTGTGTGATCAATTTTTTAGAAAGGTTTCCTACATGAATTGTGAAGTCTCTAAGGATTATTAGGGGGAAAGGATGATATTAATAATGTGCTAAGGGGGCAGCTGGGTAGCTCAGTGGATTGAGAGAGTCAGGCCTAGAGACGGGAGATCCTAGGTTCAAATCTGGTCTCACACACTTCCCAGTTGTGTGACCCTGGGAAAATCACTTGACCTCCATTGCCCAGCTCTTACCACTCTTTTCCCTTGGAGCCAATACACAGTATTGACTCCAAGACGGAAGGTAAAGGTTTAAAAAAAATAATAATGTACTAAACATTTTCAGAGTTGAGGAAAGTCATTACTTGATACTAAGAAAAATGGGGAGACCTTGGTATAGATAAATTTATAGAGTTCAATTGTGAAAGCATCATTTTGATATTGACAAAGGAATGGGCTGAAAGTGTTGTGGTGAAAATTTCACCTTTTAAGATTGTTATAATATTGAACAATGGCCGCCAAGGAATTTACTTATGAAATTCCTAAAATGAAACACTCAAGTCAGAATGGAGTTTATGGAGGTTTAATCACAATGGGAGTAGGGAAAGGAGAGGGAGAGAAGGAGAGAAGAGAAAAGGGAAAGGGGGTTACTCAACCTCTGACCAAGGCAGAGGGAGTTTAGGCCCAAAGGCCAAGGTGGAAGGAATCAGTCCTTGACTCACGTGACCGATCTGAAGGGAAGCTGTCTGCGGGCCTCCTCTTGTAAACCTTAAAATTTCTTAGACTTATAAATGTTGGAAATTTAAAATTTCCAACATTTATAAGTCTAAGAAATTTTAAGGTTTACACTCTCTGTTCAAGCTTCTAACACGAACTGCCGTCTAGCTCTCTCCACAGGAAGTGCACAAATTCCAGAGGCTGTTCCCTACCTCACTTCCTGTGCCTCACAAGTGCCAATGGTGGCTCTAGCTTGGCTTAGGACAGCCCAGGTGGGCAGTTAGTTATTTCTGATTTGTCATTGACTAGCACATGCCCCTGTAGTGTGGGTGTGCACAATTTTTTGGGTGCTAGACCAAGATGGAGACTTTTAAAATTCACAAAAGTCATCAGTAAAATGGAAGAGAATCACAGAATGAGTTAAAAGTCAGATTCCCACTGTATGCTTGCTGTCTATAAGAAACACATTTAAAGCATGCAGACACCCACAGAGTAAAGGTAAAGGACTAGAACAGAATCTACTATGCGTCAGAAAAATTTTTAAAAAAGGGGTAGCAATTATGATCTCAGACTGATTGTAATGGGATACAAACAAGATGATCACACCCACAAAAAAAACCCAACAACCCTGAAAGACTTATATGAAGTAATGGAAAGTGAACAGGAGAACATTGTATATAGTAACAGAAGTAAAGTACAGTGATCAACTGTGAATGACTTAACTATTTTGCAAGTATCCAGGGCAATTCCAAGGGACACATGACAAAAAAGGCTACGTGTTGCTATCAAAGGAACTGATGAAGTCTGAATATAGATTGAAGCATATTGTTTTTTGCTTTAATTACTCCGTGGTTTTTTCTCTATTGTGATATCTTCTTTCATGATATAATGAACATGAAAATATGTGCTGTATAAATAACACATGTATAACTTATATCATATTACCTACTGTCTTGGGGAAGGCAAAAGAGTGGGAGGAAAGGAGAGAACACAAAATGTCAGAAAAACTATTATTGAAAATTGTAATTTTGAAAAAAATTGAAGACTTAAAGAAGGGGCTGGGGGCATAATAGTTAAACAGGTATTTTAAATGCCCTTCATAGTGCTATGTTAGGGGTGGTCTGAAGAGGAATGTCGTCTAATGAAGAGGTTTGAAAAGGATATAGTATCCTCAGGAGAAGAGTAGATTTCATTTAAATTGGAAGCAATATTGTTTGACAAATTTGAAGATGTCAGGAAGTTTACTTGAAATAGAGTGGGAACTTTATGGATTTAGTAGAATTCCCTAGGAGACAGGTGAATTGGGACAGAGTGGGCTTGGTGTGGAATAGTTACTATAGGAGTCAGTATAGAAATACCTATTAATATAAGAATTAGATTTTGAGAGGAGATAGCATAGATCAGTGATGGTGAACTTTTTAGAGATGGAGTGTCAGGTCCTGTTCCCACCCCACTGTCCAGACTGGGTGCCATGCCTGCCCCCCCCCCCAGAGACCAAGTGCCATGCTCCACCTCACCCCCAGACCCCACCCCACCTTACCCTAGATAGGAGAGGGAGGAAGTGCTCCCACTTGGCTACTGGGCAGAGGAGCGGGTGATGAGAGGCCCATGTGGAGAGGTGTAGGAGAGTGGCCTGAATACTCAGCTCCCCTCCAACTCTACTTCTCTCTTCTGCCACACAGTGAGGTATGCTACCCTCAAAACTAGCTCTTCTTCAACCCCACCACAGGAATCACCTTCACCACAAATTCAATAGGTTGCCATCTGCACCATACCTTCACAGGGCCTATGAGTCTTTTCCTTTCAACACCCTGCCCCACACAGTGCCCTATCCCAGACATGGGAGAGAGGAAGCGCTCCCATTGGGCTGGCTGGGCAGAGGGGCGGGGAAAGTGAGGAATATCCTCAGGCTTTTGTAGGCAGGAAGGGAATGTCTCTACCCCAAGTCCATCTGGCTTTTTAGTAAGGAACTCTGGCAGGTGACTTCAAGTGTCCCCACAGAAAGGACTATGTGTGCCCTTTTTGGCACACGTGCCAAAGGTTCACCATCATGGGCATAGATGGACAACTCTTAAGGAAGGTAATCATTCAATAGTACTCAAATCTGGAGAAGTAGATTGGTGTGAGAGAATTTGCTGAGTTAATATTTATCATTGTTTTAAATAGAAATTAGAATGATGTTATTTTGGAATGTGCCTGCATGAGAAAAATATATCTTCTGGCTTTTATTGGTGAAAGAAGGTCTTTTGGTTAGAGAGAACAATGATAGATAAACATTGGTGAAATCTTGTTATTCAGGGTCACTGTCCCTTAATGATAAGAATGGAGTTTCCAAATTTATAGGGGAGTGAATGGATGGAGTGTGGGATGATGGAAAGAGCACTGGTCTGGGATTTGGGAAATTTAGATTCTAATCCTGATTGTCTTTTACAAGCTTTGGCATCTTGAGTATATTACTTAGTTCCAGTGAATCTCATTTGCAAAATGATGTGACTAGATTACATGATTTATAAGAGGAGATACTTCTAGTTCTAAAATTTTGTGATTCTAAGATAAACATAAGTAAGTGAGTTAAACAATATTTTAAAGAATATGTGTAAAGTGTATAGAATATGGATTTTCAGTAAAAAATGGTTGTAATATCTTTTTCCTTGAATCTGTTCTTCCAAATTTCTAATTTCTTTTCATGGTATTACCATTGTCTTAGTTACATAGGCTTCATGTCTTCAAGACACCTTTGTTTTGCTCTCATCCTCCTACCTAAGCTCCTGCCCCATTGCTTAGTGAATCATTCAAAAAACATTTATTAATCACCTACTATGTGATTGCCAATTAGTCAGTAAACATTTAATAAGTTATTGCTATATACCAGACACTGAGCTAATTACTGGGGATACAAAGAAAGGTAATCCAGGAGCTCACAATCTAATGGGGAAAAATAATCTAATAGTTTAATGGGCAACCCCCTCCCTCCAAACCCCCACAACTATGCACAAATAAGCTGAGTGAGTATAGGTAAAATAGGAAGTAATCAAGTGAGGGAAGTATTAAGAAGGAAAGACTCTCTGTAAAAGATAGGATTTTTAATTTGGACTTGAATGAAGTCAGGGAAGTTAAGAGGGAGAAATGAGGAGGAAGAGCATTCCAGGCATGGGGGACAACCAGTGGAAATGCCTGGAACTGAGACATGGAGCGTCTTGTTAGAGGAATAGCCCAAGGAGGTCAATGTCATTGGATCGAAGAGTACAAGATTAGGAATAAGAAATAAAACGACTGGAAAGGTAGGAGTTAGGGCCTAGGTTATAAAAGGCTTTAAATTCCAGAGGATTTTATATATTATTTTAGAGGCTATAGGGAGTCACTGGAGTTTATTGAGTAAGGAAGTGACATGATCAGATCTATGCTTTAAAGGAAAATCCCTTTAATGCCTAAATGAAAGATGGACTGGAATGGAAAGAGTCTTGTTGCAGTAGACCCATTAACAGGATCTTTTATATTCTAATCATGAAGTAATTAGGGCCTACACCAAAGTGGTGGTAGCATCAGTGGAGAGAAGAGAACATATTTGAGAGATATTGCAAAGATGAAATTGAAGGGGCTGTGGCAGCAGATCAGATTATAGGAGAAAGAAAATAGTGAGGAATAGAGAATGATGCCTAGTTTGTGAAACTATGAAAGAGGTGGCATTGCCCTTGATAGAAATAGGGAAATTTGGAAGGAAGAGTTATGTTGGAAGAAAAGGTGAGTTCAGTTTTGGACATACTGAGTTTAAGATGTTTATTGGTTTGAAGTGTCTGAAAGGCATTTGCAGATGTGAGATCAGAGACTGGCAGTGTGAATCTTGAAATTTCTCAGACTTGTGAATGTTAAAAAATTCCCCATTGGGAAATCTTTCATTGGGACATTTCCCTATTAGGAACCATTCCCCATCTAAAATGTGAGAACTCTACTTGGATCAGAAATGGGAGGACCTCTACTCCACCCGTACTTAAGACTGCTTTAGGGGAGAAAACTTCTTGCTGAACAATGGAAAGTACTTAAACCCATACTTAAGCCATGCCTATTTTTAGAAAGGGGTGCTAAGTACCTATTAAAGGTCAGGCAACTTGTAAACTTGCCAGGACAAAAAGGTGAGAAACTTACTCAGAGATTCTAACCTACTCAGGGTGGATTACTAAAAGGATTAATCTACTCAGCTGTGAATTCAGAATGGGCTGTCCTTTGGAAAACGTCTACAGTGATTGGTAGATGGAAGAACTTATGGGAGGTGACATAGGAAAAAAACCCCTATATAAGAAAGAGATTCTCTTGAGAAAAAAATCTCTCTTGAGAAGAGGCTCTGGAGAACAGGCTCTTGAGAACGGTCTCTTGAAGGAGAGTCTCTGGCTGGAACTCCCTCTGAGGAGACTCTGTCTCTCTCAGAGACAGTCTGAAACATTCAGATTGAGGATTGAGCTTATTTTCTGCAGTCAAATTTACTCACCCACTCTTATATCTATCACAATTTATATCTTCCACCATTTTAACTCTTACAGTTTATGGCATCCACTATTTTAAATGCCACAGTTTATGGCCCCCACTATTTTTAAATATAACAGCAGAAAAGTTAGGGCAGGATGGGTAGAATTAAGAATCATTAGTATATAGAGAGTAATAAAATCCATAGGAGCAAATGAGTTACCAAGTGAAGTAGTATAAAAGTAGAAGAAAAGAGGGTGCAGGACAAAGCCCTGAGAGACACCTATGTTTAAAGGACATGAACTGGATGAAGATCCAGCAAAGGAGGCTGAAAGGGAGCATATGTGTAGGAGCAAAGGTGGTGGGTGAGAGTGAGCCATGGCTGATATTTGGCACGGCTCAATCAGTATGATTAGGGTGGGAGAGGCAAAGAGGATTTATTAAGGAAAGACAGAGGGAGTGGTAGTAGACCAATATATTATAGTCAGATAAGTAGATTTTGGAGCTTGTTTTTTTTTACATATGAGGGGGGGTATATTTATGGGTAATAGGATCCATAAGTATGACCAATTTTGTGTGTAGTTGATATGAAGTGGAGGACCAGCTCATGGTAAATAAGTAGGTTGAGAATCTGAGTGCTTAGGATATTTAAGAGTCAATATATGTGTTGAAACCCCCTACAATGAGGCTAGGAGTTAGGGAGGAGAGAAATATTGTGTGCTGGCAATTGACTTTGAACCTAATATCTTTTCTTCCATGTAAAAATAGTAAAAACTTTTTGAGCATTTTAATGAGATTTTCATTAAATTCTACAGTTGTATATTAACATTAGCTATCTAATTATTTTTAACTGAAATAGATTTTAAAAGCCATCTAATTCAAGACCCCAATTTAACAGATATGGAAAGATTTCCAAAGACATAAATAATTTGCTCACTAGAAGTAGTGGCAAAATATGAACCCAGATCCCCTTCACTCTAAATTCAGTATTCTTTCTGTGGCACTACAATAGCTTTTTTCTAATCCATTAACTCATTTTAATTTTTTACTTGATATTACTGGTTGCTTATGTCAAATAGCTATTATCTTTAGCTTTATGTTTATGGTAGAACATCTGAAAATTTAATACCTTATATGATCTTTTCCAGCCAACATATAAACAACTTGCTGCTTATGAAAATACTTAAGCAGTTAAATGCTTGAAAAGCAAAATATATATGTATACATATGGTAAAGTATTGGAAGTGATTTACTCCACTTGTAGCTATTAGAAGTGCCAAGTATTTTGATGTTTGTGCATTGGTGTTGATATTCTCTTTTATCAGTAGCTATAGAGATGTTTTGAAAGCATTTGCCATTTTGTCTAATAAGCATCAGGATTCCATTTTTGAATTTTACTTCTCTTTTGGAAGTTACTTTTTGAGATTCCCATCAGATTTATAGATTCTCATCAGATTTTATACTCCTTACTTAAAATTGTTTAAGATTGAAAACATTTTTCTCCTTTTATAATATTTAACACAATTTAGTAGTGATGTTTGTGCCTTTTGTTAATTGTTTGTTATAATTTAATGTTAAATTTCCTGGCTGAGAAACCAAACTTATTGTAAATAATTTATTTACAACTGAAAATTTTACGTTATTTTAAAGTAAGTGTATGATCTGAATCTGAAAAATTCAGATTTCAGATCTGAATCTGAAAAAGGTTACTTGATTTGTGATGGTATAATGATTGAATACAGTATTATGATAAATGCATAAGGCCAAAAGAATCATTCTTTTTCAAGTACAATTCCATCAGCTAGGATGGTACTACTTTGTTATTCTTTAAGGAGTTTTATTTCACTGAGTAGTTTCTTGTCATTTATTTCATGTCTTTATTTTGGATTTGAAGTAACATTTGAAAGGGACTTATTGCATTAGTCTGATAATGCCAGCCTATTCTATTCATTCTAACTACGTTAATTTTCTTATTGCTTTATTTTGATATATTACTGCCCTATTTAAAACCTTTAAATTTCTCTCACCTGCCTATGGAATAAGGTTCAGACATCTTAGCTTGGCATTCAAATATCCTGAAATTTTGCCACTATATACTTTTCTAGCTCTGTTCTCTCTATTCCTTTAACACAAACTCTTGGAGTATGAACTTCTCACTTTCCTGACTGCACCTTTGTTCTTCTAATTTCTTCTGACTTAAATGCCTTTCCCTCATGTACACACATCATTCAAGGGCCCTATCAAATGTTATCACTTCCATGAATCCTTCCTTCTTCATGTTCTAAGTGACCATGCTTTGTTCTTCCAAGAAATTTATGTGGTATGGCACTTTATCTTGCAGTGTCTTGAGTTGCTATTTGCAGACTTGTTTTATCTCCTCTTCTAGATTATAGAGATGAGAGCCTATCTTAAACATCTTTTTATCTGTGAGAGTACTGCTTTCATGGTAATTCAGTCTCCTGTTGGATGGGAATGGGACCTTAGAACTAGTGCTTGGATTAGGCTGTGGAAATTTCCCATACTGATTACCCCTTGATTGATTTAGCTTGTTTTGGATCTAAAATCAAATCCTTCCTTTCCCCACACAACTACATACAGACCAATAGACTTACCTCATAGAGCTATTAGTTAGTGGGGAAATAAAGATAAGTAAATTGTAGTCAATTTGCATGTCATTTTCCTTGCTTCAATTTTGCATTGATTGCTATTAATCTTTCCTTGCTTCTCTGTGTGCTTTCTCATGGTTGTTTCTTTGTAATAGCATAGTACTATCCAGTTATGTTCACAATCTCATGTCCCAGTACATGGATATGTATTTCATTTCCATTTTTTTTTTGCTATCACAAAAAGTGCCACTATAAATATTTTGGTGTATATGGATCCCCTTTTTTTTCATTGAACCCTTTGGTGTATATGCTTATGTGAAGTGCTCTGACCATTTAAGATGAGTGATGTCTAGGAATGCAAAGAAGAGAATAAGGTTTTGTTTAAAAGGAGATTTCTGTTAATTGTCAAAAGATGTTTATGTTACTTGTCAAATGACCATTGTTATGAATGAACATTTTCATATCTAAAAGGAGTAAGAAAAGAATTTGTAAAAAATATATACTACTAATAGATATATATGAAAAAAACAGTTTTCAACTGGGATTTGGACAATTTTGGAGGGATAAAGTTGTGTAAAACATAAAGATTTAGATCTTTATGTTTCTTGATGAATAATAAATAATAAAGTCTAACTTGCTGAAAAAAAGCAATGTTATAAACTAGAGAAATATGAGTACAAATAAATTTTCAAGGCACCAAAGCAATTAATGGTCATTTTGGGACCTTTAGAACTGAAAGGATGATGGATTCATTTGGACCAGTTGGAATCAGAGTGTGATGATCTTGCTATAAGTCATGGTTCTGTTACATAGTAATTTGATGAGTGTCAGTTTCTACAATTTAATAATGGAAGTAAAAGTTCTTATAATATCTATCCCACAAGTAAAATATTATGTGAAGCATTATGTAAATGTAAGCTCATATTATTTTGAGCATGCAGGACGTCTTCCCATGTCACCACTGCTAGTTGCTTTCCCCTAAATTATATTGTTTATAATACATACACACATACCTGTTATGCACATGGTTATTTGTATGCTGTATCCTTCATAAGAATGTGAGCTCCTTGACAGAGGGACCATTTTTGTATCTCAAGCACTTATTACTTATAGATATGCTTATGGATTAATTATATTTTTCTTATCCCAGCTACTATATTGTGAGTTCCTTTAATATAGGGTTACACAATTGTTTTGGCTTTGAATAGTGCATATTTTATACATATCAGGTGTTTAATTTATTATTTGTTGAATTAAATTGACCTCAAGAAAAGATAGGCATCTTTGAGCACGATTGCAAATTTTAAAATTCTTCTATAAAGCAAATTATAAACTGAGCTGATAAAACCTAATTCATTTTTACAAGTTTATCAGATTAATGTCTAAAAGAAACTCATTTACTACTTTAGCGTGTCCTTTAGCATTATATTTCCTTACCACTTGGCCCTAATATCACCCTATATATAAATATCACTCAAAGGAAGAAAAAGCTATGGTTAACTATCATTGGAATGGTTATTTGAAACCTGTAATCACACAGTTCTTTCAAATTCTTATCATATTACTAAAATTTCATGAGAAACAGATGTCAGCAGCAAAATTTTTTTAGAATTATTGAACTTTTCTTTTACTTTCATAACAAATTAAGAATTGCTTAGTTGATGCATCTGATAAAAGTTATAACGTCACAAGCCTTCAGGCAAAGTTGTAGGGTGTTATAATTTAAACCATCAAGGGCACAAATCAAATATTTTGAGATATTAATTCATTATTCTCAATTTTTTTGATCACCTTTAACCTCAACAGATAAATGCCAAGGTTGTTTTGAAAATTTTAAGTATCTAAATATGTAATTAATCTAATATAAGAATTTGAAAAAGTGTAAAAAAGCTGAGGAAATTTTTAAAAAGGCATCTAATTACATGTAAATTAATAACTATTTGAAAAATGTTTTGCACACTTTTGAAAGTGTCTAACTCAGTCGGCAAATGAATAAGAGAATGATTAAGATCAGGTGAACTTTCAAATAATATCCTCTTTTCAGTGTGATTTAATGGAAATTGTACTTACTTTGGAATAAGAAAATCTAACTTCAAATTGTGGCTCTAATCTTTACTAAATGTTTGAATTTAGGCAAACCACTAAAATTTCTATGAACCTCAGTTAATTCATTTTTATAATGATGTACTTGCCTAGAGTTATACATCTGTTAGGTGTCTAAGACAAGAGCTGAATTCAAATCTTCCATGTTCTAAACCCAGTATTCTATTTATTGCCTTTGTAATTTATATGGGACACATAAAAAATGATGCAGATTTAGAGATTTAATAATGACATCTGGGAGGGGGAAGCTGGGTGGCTCAGTGGATTGAGAGCCAGGCCTAGAGATGGGAGGTCCTAGGTTCAAATCTGGCCTCCGACACTTCCCCCGCTGTGTGACCTTGGGCAAGTCACTTGACCCCCATTGCCTAGCCCTTACCACTCTTGCCTTGGAGCCAATACACAGTATTGACTCCAAGATGGAAGGTAAGGGTTTAAAGAAAATAATAATATCCGGAATAGTGAATTAAAGAGCAAATCATATAAAAGTTAATAACTGTGAAAGAGAAAAATAATGAGATTATTTAACAAAATTTCTAGGATGCAAATGATGCCATTCTCAGAGGAAAACTCTTCTCTGAGAACATACCTGAACAAAATAGGAAGAGTGGTGATTACTGACTTTAATAGTCAATGAAGATTTAGAAAAATCTATTAATAAACAGTCAAAATAAGCATAGGAAAAGGAAATTATGAAAAAAAGCAAAGAGATACACTGGCAACCAAAAAGACCATAGAAATAAGGAACAAAACTTAAAGCCTGTTTTTTAAGAAGCCTAGAATAACTAATAAATGCATAGCTAACTCAATTAAAAAGAGGAGCAAAATCAAATTACCACAATTAAAATCAAAGAAGATTAAATCATAACAGTTAAATAAGAGATATTATAATTTATAAAAAGAACATGCCAGGAAAATTGAGTATTTAAAAGAAATGGATTTATCACTACAACAGTAAACAAAACCTAAAATAAGAATTCATTAGCTTAGGGACCTTACATTCAATTTCAGACAAAGGAATTTATCTAGAATTTTTTTAAAAATCTGCTTCAAATGGATTGATAAGTGAATCCTATCAAGTTCCTAAGAATAAACAAACAAACAAAAAATAAATCATTCAAATTGTTCCCAAAAATTGAAAAGGGGGAAAA
This sequence comes from Monodelphis domestica, assembly GCF_027887165.1. Lineage (NCBI taxonomy): Eukaryota > Metazoa > Chordata > Mammalia > Didelphimorphia > Didelphidae > Monodelphis > Monodelphis domestica. Next base: position 172,666,916 of record NC_077229.1, read on the forward strand.
TTACACAAAGCACTTTTTTTAATCAGAGAAATATAAAATATAGTTGATACCCAAACCAAGGAAAGGCAAGTAAAAGTAAGGAAAAAGTACACTAATATCATTATTAAATATTGGTTAAATTTTTTTAATTCCTGGAAAAAAGGACTATAGCAATTTATTCACTATAATCAGGTTGAATTTAAAGATGGTTCAGAATTAGAAATAGGATTAACAATCAATCATTAAATCATAGAATTATGATTTATGATTTATCTCATATTAATAGTTCTCCTAGTTGGTCACTTCACTGTATATCAGTTCATGTTAGACTTTCCAGGTTTTTCTGGAATCTTCCTGCTCATCATTTCTTATTGTACAATATTAATTCCATTACTATCATATTCCACAATTTATTTAGCCATTCCCCAATTGATGGACATACACTCAATTTCCAAGTCTTCAGAACCACAAAAAGAGCTGCTATAAATATATTTTTAAAAAACCCTTGCCTTCCATCTTAGAATCAGTACTGTATATTGGTTTCAAGCCAGAAGAGTGGTAAGGGCTAGACAATGGGGATTAAGTGACTTGCCCAGGATCACACAGCTAGGAAGTGTCTGAGGTCAGAATTTGAACCCAGGACCTCCTGTCTCTGGGCCTGGGGCCTAGCTCTCAATCCATTGAGGCACCCAGCTGCCCACTGCTGTAAATATTTTTTTTAACAAATAGGCTTATCTTCCAACTCCCCTTACTTTTAAAATATTTTTGGAATATAGACCTAGTATTAGAATTGCTTTTTTTAAATTAAAAATATGAACATAAGCAAAGATAAGAAAAAAAAAAACAACCCTCTTTCTTGGTGATGTGATTTATACAGAAAACCCTAGAGTATCAGCAGAGAAATCATGATAATTAATAACTTGTAAATCAACAGAAAGCATCATAAACTCACAAAAAATCAACATTTATATATTGTAATTATAAAGTTTCAGAGGACAATCTAAACTGAAACTAAAAAAAGAACTTCCTTTCAAATAACTACAAAAAATATAAAACAGTCTATCAAATATTAATCAGGGCATTGTCAAGGCCTTTATAAATATGACTTCTAAATACTCTTTATATAAATAAAGAATGGGGTTATATGACATTAACAACCTAGTGTTAAATAAACCCAAAGACCCCACTTTTTGGAATAAGAACTCACAATTTAACAAAAACTGCTGGGAAAAATTGGAAAACAGCATGATAGAAAATAGGTATGGACCAGCATCTTTATACTCTATACCAACATAAGGTCAAAATGGATATATGATTTAGATATAAAGAGTAATCCCATAAAGAAATTAGCAGATCTTTGGAGAAGGGAAGAATTTATGACAAAATAAGAGATAGAGAACATTATAAGGTACAAAATGAATTATTTTGGTTATATTAAACTAAAAAGCTTTTATACAAACAAAACCAATGCAACAAGATTAGAAGGGAAACAACAAATTGGGGGAATTTTTATACCAGATTTTTTGTGATAGAAGTCTAATTTCTTAAAGCTATAGAGAACTAAGTCGGATTTACAAGAATATAAACTATTCCACAATTGATAAATGGTCAAAGGATCTGCACAAGCATTTTCACATGAAGAAATCAAAGCTATAAATAATCATGAAAACATGTCCTGTATTATTCTTTGATTAGAGAAATACAAATTAAACAACTCTGTTGTACCAACTTACCCCAGTCAAATTGGCCAATATGACAGTAAAGGAAAGTGATAAATGTTGAAGGCTATGTGGCAAAACTGGAACACTGATACATTGTTGGTAGAGTTGTGAACTGATTCAATCATTCTTGGGTGCAGTTTGGAACTGTGCCCAAAGGGCTATAAAACTGTTTATACCCTTTGATCTTGTAATACTACTACTGTGTCTATTTCTCAAAGAGATAATAAAAAAGGGGGAAAGGACCTGCTTATACAAAAAAATATTTATAGCAGCTATTTTTGTGGTGGCAAAGAATTTGGAATTGAGAGGATGTGGATGTCCATCAGTTGGGAAATGGCTGAACAAATTGTGGTATATGCTGGTAATAGAATACTATTGTGCTATAAGAATGGTAAGCAGGATAATTTCCGAAAAAGCTGGAAAGATCTACATGAACTGATGCAGAGCAAAATAAGCAGAACTTGGAGAACATTGTACACAGTAACCGCAATATTATACAGTGATCAACTGTGAAAACTTGACTACTCAGCAATGCAATGATCTTCGACAATTCTGAAAGACATTACTAATAATGCCATCCACCTCCAGAGAAGGAATTGCTGAAGTTGGATGCAGACCAAAGGATACTGTCTTTCATTTCAGTATGTTTACAGTTTTATTTTGGGGTTTTGGTTTTGTTATGAATATACTCTTACAATAATGACCAATATGAAAGTATGTTTTTCATGATAACACTTGTATGACCCAGATCAAATTGCTTACCATCTCTTGGGGGGAGGGGGAGGAAGAGAGGAAGGGAGATACTTTGGATCTTAGAATTTTAGAAAAAAATGCATGTTGAAAATTATTATTACATGTAATAGGAAAAATAAAATATCTTTGAATTAAAAATTTATTAAATTATTGGAGTGATTTTCAGTTGCTACTTCTTAAATTAACTTGAACATTAGTACTATACCAATAGAACTATCAAAGTATTCTTTATAGAACTAGAAACAACAAACTTCAGTTATAGGAACAAAAGATCCATATTCTCAAAAGAAATGATGATAAAACATGTAGGAACAAAGGGATAATAGCACTTTGTTTTATATCATAAAGTAATAATCATCAAAATCTATAGGTAGTACTTGTTAAAAAAAATCTAGTTAGAATGGAGAAAAGTAGATCAGTGGAGAAGCTCGATAGCAATGCATCAGAAATACCTGAATTCAATAACCTGTTCAATAAAGTGAAAAACATAAATCCATGAATTGTTAGGAAAACTGGAAGGGAGTTTGTCAGAAATTTGATTTAGGTCAACATTTGACAATATATGCCAGAATAAACTCAAAATGGATGTGCAATCTGAATATTAAGGGGCATATTATAAAAAAATTAGAAGAGAATATGATCCAGATACCTTTTACAGCTTCAGTTAGGGGAGAATTCTTAAGCAGTGAAAAGGTGAGAGACTGTCGCAAAAAAAGATAAATAATTCTGATTCTATAAAACGGAAAAGCTTTTGTACATACACAATTAACTATCTAGGATCGTGTTGGTGAACCTGTGGCAAGTGTTAGGTACAGGGGGCACTCAGAGCCCTCTCTGTGGGCATATGTGCTGTTGCCCCAACACAGAGTTTACCAGACTTGGTTACTAGAAAGAGCTGTTCCCCTCCCCTTCTCCATGCAGTTTGCAGTCTAGGGACTTGGTCTCTAAAAGGTTCACCACTAGGATAACGAGGGAAACTATTGATTTATTATCTCTGTTAATGGTCTGATATCCAAGAAATATGGGGGATTAGAAGAAATCTATAAGACCAACAGTCATCCACATTAGATGAAATCAGTTGGTTAAATTCTTTCTTCTAATTGTCATTAAATTCATCGAGGTTTTTTGTTTGGTTTTGTTCTTGTCAAGTGGTAAGGCTTACGTCTACTTTTTTAATGGCTTTGGGGAAACTTACATTAATTTACAGTTATGGTATAGTATGAAGAATACTTGACTAATAATTTTGACTCTTTCTCTGCCATTAGATACCCTTATTTCTTGACTGGAGTTGGAAGATTATATATCCCCTATACTCTTTTGTGTTTTTGTTTCCTTCTCTCTTGCAATTTTAGTTTCTGGTTCTTTATAGATTCATTCTTATTTGTCTATAAACACATTCAGCTCTCCTCAACTTTTTTAAAGGCAGCCAGGTGGTATAGAAGATCAAGTGCTGGTTCTTGAGCTGGAAAGACTTTAGTTAAAATATGGCCTCAGACTTCCAGTCAAGATGGCAGCTTAGAGAAAGCTAAAGTTCAGATCTCAGGAAACCCTTCCCTACCGATCTCAAACTATATGCTCCTAGGGCGCCGAAATTCAAAACGATCAACAGCATAGACCCTGGGAATCCTCCTCCTGGACCTGGACTTGGATCAAAAGGTACGGCCCCCCTCAAAAGCCAGAACCCGAGATCACTCGGACCTAAGGGGTAGGAGCGCAGATTCCAAGGCTCCGGGAAGCCGTGGCCCCACCCGGCCTAGATAGCCTGGTCGTCTGAAACAACAGTAACCCTCAGGGCCTTCTATCCGAGTCTCAGTGAAAGTCACTGACCTCGGTGCTCTGGGAAGCCGCGGCCCCTCCCCCCTCAGAGAGCAGGGTCCTCTGAAACAACAGTAACCCTCAGGGCCAACAAGACAGCCTCACGGCCAGCTATCCTGAAGGCAACTTCCGGAAAGCAACCCGACCCAGTCGAGGGGGCACCCAAACAGCAGGGAAACAGAGAGCCAGAGGCGAGTGTAACTCCCTGGCCGGATCCTTCCATTCCAGTTCCAGTGAAAGTCACTGCCTTAAGGCATACTCAGTTCAACTCAGGGAAAGCTCATAGAATGGACAATCTGCCCAGGACTAAAACCTCTGAACACCAGATAGAGATAAGAAAACCTAATCCTCCCCATTCAGAGATGGCAAACTCCACAGAAGCACAGAAGCCCCAAAATCCCAAGAAAAATAAGAAGAAAGGGGTGACTTTGGACACATTCTATGGAGCCAAAATACAAAATACAAAGGAGATAGAAGACGATACACAAGAAAATGCTCCGAAATCTTCCAAAGGAAATGGAAACTCTCCACAAACCCATGAAGAATTTGAATCAGAAATGATCAAAAAGATGGAAGCCTTCTGGGAGGAAAAGTGGGAAATAATGCAAAAGAAATTCACGCATGTACAAAACCGGTGTGACCAAACTGAAAAGGAAAACCAGGCTTTAAAGGTCAGAATCAGGCAACCTGGAAGACAACGATCGTGTAAAAGAGCAAGAATTAATAAAGCAAAGCCAAAATACCAAGAAATTAGAAGAGAACATAAAATATCTCACCGACAAGGTGACAGATCTGGAAAATAGAAGGAGAAGAGATAATTTAAGAATAATTGGACTTCCAGAAAAGCCAGAAATAAACACCAAACTCGACATCGTGATACAAGATATAATCAAAGAAAATTGCCCAGAGATTCTAGAACAAGGGGGCAATACAGCCACTGACAGAGCTCACAGAACACCTTCTACACTAAACTCCCAAAAGACAACTCCCAGGAATGTAATTGCCAAATTCCAAAGCTCTCAAACAAAAGAAAAAATCCTACAGGAAGCCAGAAAAAGACAATTTAGATATAAAGGAATGCCAATCAGGGTCACACAAGACCTTGCAAGTTCTACTCTGAATGATCGTAAGGCATGGAACATGGTCTTCAGAAAGGCAAGAGAGCTGGGTCTTCAACCAAGAATCAGCTACCCAGCAAAACTGACTATATACTTCCAAGGGAAAGTATGGGCATTCAAGAAAATAGAAGATTTCCAACTTTTTGCAAAGAAAAGACCAGAGCTCTGTGGAAAGTTTGATACCGAAAAACAAAGAGCAAGGAATACCTGAAAAAGTAAATATTAAGGAAAGGGGAAAGGAGAGAAATGTTATCTTCTTTTATTCAAACTCACTTCTATAAGGACTACATTTCTATCAATCTATGTATACTAACATGTGGGGAAAATGTAATGTATAAATAGGGGGTAAAGAAAGACCAAATAGAATAATCTTTCTCACACAAAGATTCACATGGGAAGGGGAGGGGAAGAAAACTCCTATAAGAAGGATAGGAAGAGAGGGGTTTTTTACTTAAACCTTAATCTCAGGGAAATCAACTCTGAGAGGGAAAAACATCCAGATCCATTAGGATCTTGAATTCTATCTTACCCAACAAGGGTAGGGAGAAGGGAAAACCAGGGGGGGGGGAGGGGGAGAGGGGAAACAAAAAGGGAGGGAAAGAGAGGGGGGGGGAGGGAACAAAAAGAGAGAGACTAAAAAGGGAAACATCAAGGGGAGGGGACAAGGGGGACTGATTCAAAGTAAATCACTGGACTAAAAGGTAGAGCCGAAGAAGAAAAGGTTAGAATTAGGGAAGGATATCAAAATGCCAGGGAGTCCACAAATGACAATCATAACTTTGAGCGTGAATGGGATGAACTCACCCATAAAACGTAGACGAATACCAGAATGGATTAGAATCCAAAACCCTACCATATGTTGTCTTCAAGAAACACACATGAGGCGGGTTGACACCCACAAGGTCAGAATTAAAGGATGGAGTAAGACCTTCTGGGCCTCAACTGACAGAAAGAAGGCAGGAATGGTAATCATGATATCTGATAAAGCCAAAGCAAAAATAGACCTGATCAAAAGGGACAGGGAAGGTAATTATATTTTGTTAAAAGGGACTTTAGACAATGAGGAAATATCATTAATCAACATGTATGCACCAAATAATGTAGCACCCAGATTTCTAATGGAGAAACTAGGAGAATTGAAGGAAGAAATAGACAGTAAAACCATATTAGTGGGAGACTTAAACCAACCATTATCAAATTTAGATAAATCAAATCAAAAATTAATAAGAAAGAGGTAAAAGAAGTGAATGAAATGTTAGAAAAATTAGAATTAATAGACATATGGAGAAAAATAAATAGGGATAAAAAGGAATACACCTTCTCAGCACCACATGGCACATTCACAAAAATTGACCATACATTAGGTCACAGAAACATAGCATACAAATGCAGAAAAGCAGAAATAATGAATGCAGCCTTCTCAGATCACAAGGCAACAAAAATAATGATTAGTAATGATACATGGAAAACCAAATCAAAAACTAATTGGAAATTAAACAATATGATACTCCAAAATTGTTTAGTTAAAGAAGAAATCATAGAAACAATAATTTCATCGAGGAAAATGACAATGGCGAGATATCCTTTCAAACCTTTTGGGATGCAGCCAAAGCGGTAATCAGAGGTAAATTCATATATCTGAATGCTTATATTAACAAACTAGGGAGATCAGAGATCAATCAATTGGAAATGCAAATGAAAAAACTCAAAAGCGATCAAATTAAAACCCCCCCAGCAGAAAACCAAACTAGAAATCCTAAACATTAAGGGAGAAATTAATAAAATCGAAAGTGATAGAACTATTGATTTAATAAATAAGACAAGAAGCTGGTACTTTGAGAAAACAAACAAAATAGACAAAGTACTGGTCAATCTAATTAAAAAAAGGAAGGAAGAAAAGCAAATTAACAGCATCAAAGATGAAAAGGGGGACAACACCTCCGATGAAGAGGAAATTAAGGCAATTATTAAAAATTACTTTGCCTAATTATATGGCAATAAATACACCAATTTAGGTGACATGGATGAATATATACAAAAATACAAACTGCCTAGACTAACAGAAGAAGAAATAGAATTCTTAAATAATCCCATATCAGAAAATGAAATCCAACAAGCCATCAAAGAACTTCCTAAGAAAAAATCCCCAGGGCCTGATGAATTGACCAGTGAATTCTATCAAACATTCAGAGAACAGTTAATCCCAATACTATACAAACTATTTGACATAATAAGCAAAGAGGGAGTTCTACCAAACTCCTTTTACGACACAAACATGGTACTGATTCCAAAACCAGGCAGGTCAAAAACAGAGAAAGAAAACTATAGACCAATCTCCCTAATGAATATAGATGCAAAAATCTTAAATAGGATACTAGCAAAAAGACTCCAGCAAGTGATCAGAAGGATCATCCACCATGATCACGTAGGATTTATACCAGGGATGCAGGGCTGGTTCGATATTAGGAAAACCATCCACATAATTGACCACATCAACAAGCAAACCAGCAAGAATCACATGATTATCTCAATAGATGCAGAAAAAGCATTTGATAAAATACAACACCCATTCCTATTAAAAACACTAGAAAGCATAGGAATAGAAGGGTCATTCCTAAAAATAATAAACAGTATATATCTAAAACCATCAGCTAATATCATCTGCAATGGGGATAAACTAGACACATTCCCAATAAGATCAGGAGTGAAAGAAGGATGCCCATTATCACCTCTACTATTTGACATTGTACTAGAAACACTAGCAGTAGCAATTAGAGAAGAGAAAGAAATTGAAGGCATTAAAATAGGCAAGGAGGAGACCAAGTTATCACTCTGCAGATGACATGATGGTCTACTTAAAGAATCCTAGAGATTCAACCAAAAAGCTAATCGAAATAATCAACAACTTTAGCAAAGTTGCAGGATACAAAATAAACCCACATAAATCATCAGCTTTTCTATATATCTTCAACACAGCTAAGCAGCAAAAACTAGAAAGAGAAATCCCATTCAAAATCATCTTAGACAAAATAAAATACCTAGGAATCTACCTCCCGAGACAAACACAGGAACTATATGAACACAACTACAAAACACTCTCCACACAACTAAAACTAGACTTGAGCAATTGGAAAAACATTAACTGCTCATGGATAGGACGAGCCAATATAATAAAAATGACCATCCTACCCAAACTTATTCATCTATTTAGTGCCATACCCATTGAACTACCAAAATACTTCTTCACTGATTTAGAAAAAACCATAACAAAATTCATTTGGAACAACAAAAGATCAAGGATATCCAGGGAAATAATGAAAAAAAAAACACATATGATGGGGGCCTTGCAGTCCCTGACCTTAAAGTATATTACAAAGCATCAGTCATCAAAACAATTTGGTACTGGCTAAGAAACAGAAAGGAAGATCAGTGGAATAGACTGGGGGAAAGCGACCTCAGCAAGACAGTATACGATAAACCCAAAGATCCCAGCTTTTGGGACAAAAATCCACTATTCGATAAAAACTGCTGGGAAAATTGGAAGACAGTGTGGGAGAGACTAGGAATAGATCAACACCTCACACCCTACACCAAGATAAATTCAAAATGGGTGAGTGACTTAAACATAAAGAAGGAAACCATAAGTAAATTGGGTAAACGCAAAATAGTATACATGTCAGACCTTTGGGAGGGGAAAGACTTTAAAACCAAGGAAGACATAGAAAGAATCACAAAATGTAAAATAAATAATTTTGACTACATCAAATTAAAAAGCTTTTGCACAAACAAAACCAATGTAACTAAAATCAGAAGGGAAACAACAAACTGGGAAAAAATCTTCATAGAAACCTCTGACAAAGGTTTAATTACTCAAATTTATAAAGAGCTAAATCAACTGTACAAAAAATCAAGCCATTCTTCAATTGATAAATGGGCAAGGAACATGGATAGGCAGTTCTCAGATAAATCAAAACTATTAATAAGCACATGAAGAAGTGTTCTAAATATCTTATAATCAGAGAGATGCAAATAAAAACAACTCTGAGGTATCACCTCACACCTAGCAGATGGGCTAACATAACAGCAAAGGAAAATAATGAATGCTGGAGGGGATGTGGCAAAGTAGGGACATTAATTCATTGCTGGTGGAGTTGTGAACTGATCCAACCATTCTGGATGGCAATTTGGAACTATGCCCAAAGGGCGACAAAAGAATATCTACCCTTTGACCCAGCCATAGCACTGCTGGGTCTGTACCCCAAAGAGATAATGGACAAAAAGACTTGTACAAAAATATTCATAGCTGCGCTCTTTGTGGTGGCCAAAAACTGGAAAACGAGGGGATGCCCATCAATTGGGGAATGGCTGAGCAAATTGTGGTATATGTTGGTGATGGAATACTATTGTGCTAAAAAGAATAATAAAGTGGAGGAATTTCATGGAGACTGGAACGTCCTCCAGGAAGTGATGCAGAGCGAGAGGAGCAGAACCAGGAGAACATTGTACACAGAGACTAATACACTGTGGTATAATCAAATGTAATGGACTTCTCCATTAGTGGCGGTGTAATGTTCCCTGAGCAATTTGCAGGGATCTAGGAGAAAAAAACACCATTCATAAGCAGAGGATAAACTGTGGGAGTAGAAACACCAAGGAAAAGCAACTGCGTTGAGGGGACATGACAGAGGAGAAACTCTAAATGAACACTCTAATGCAAATATTATCAACATAGCAATGGGTTCAAATCAAGAAAACATGTCATGCCCAGTGCATTTACGTGTCGGCTATGGGGGGTGGAGGGGAGGAAAAGAAAATGATCTATGTCTTTAATGAATAATGCTTGGAAATGATCAAATAAAATATTAAAAAAATATGGCCTCATTTATTTTCTAGCTTTGTGATCCTGAATAAGTCACTTAACCTCTGTCTGCTTCAATTTTCTCTTGGAAAATGGAGGTTACAATAGCATCTATTTCATAGAATTGTTAGGATCAAATAAGATATTTTAAAAGTGCTTCACATAGTTCTTGGCACATTGTAGACAATAAATGTTTTTTTCTCCATCCTTTTCTCTCTTCCCACAGTCTATATTCCAGCAAAACTAGTCTACTTTTTGTTCTCCATATTTGCTTTCTTAGTCCCAGGGCCCTTGTTTGAACTTTTTTCTGTACCAAGAACATCCTCCTTCTTCCTACCCCACCAATTACTTTATATTCCTCCTTTAAAAACATTCAAAATGTTGCCTTCTTTTGAAACTTTCCCATACCTCTCAAGGCTTAATATTTTCCTGCAGACCAAAGAAATCTTTTTTGCATCTTTTATATAGTTAACAAAATTGTTTTGTATCATCAATATTTACATAGGTCCTATATCCCTTATATAGAGTGTGAGTTCCATAAGGCTAGAAAGTCCATCTAACCTTAGTTTTGCATCATCCTAAGTATTTATCAGTATTTTGCACACAGTAAATAATAGTTGTAACTCACATTCATATTATATTTTCAGACTTTACAAAGACCTTTCCTGACAACAATTATGTTAGATAGGTATTGAAACTATTATCATCCTCATTTTAGAACCGAGGAAATTGTGTTTTTCATGTTAAATGAGTTGCTAAAGGTCATAACGCTAGTAAATATTGTCTTCGATATTAATAAACATTTATGAAATTAAATTCTTGTATTGGCACAAAACTAGAAATCACAATTATCAATCACCAAGCAATGATTATGTATATGTTTTGCTATGTGGGTGGGGCACCTTAAAAAGTATGAGAACCATATAAATATAGTTTTTAGGACCTAGAAGGTACTATTAAATAGCCAGCTTTATCAGATAATAATTATGAATGAGGTGTTATAGCAAAAATATTAAACCAATATAAAGTTGGAAAGCTACACAGAGGTAGTACATGAAAAAAGTCAAGAGTATTTTAAAATAATCCAGCCTTTTATCTTGTTAATCCCTGAATAATGCACTAGGAAAGACAATTTGGGGCCACCTATTGAAGAGGATTATAGTAGAGAGGGACAGTATTCTTGGAATTAAGAACTCAGTCTATAGTTAGGTCAAGGTGAAGAAAAGCATCACAGGAAGCAAGTGATATAATTATGTTTTTCTGCAAAGGGAGCTGTGTGTGTGTATGTGTATTTTGTAATATTATAGTGCTGTCAATAAAAGCTGTGGGGTAGTTAAAAATACTGGTAGAAATCCTGTATTCCTAATACAACTTTGGGAGACACTGGGTAATTTATTTTAATTTAAATGGAAAGAATTTATTTTTTACTATCTGGAAAATTAATTATTTTTTTTCTAACAAGCTACTGTTGTATTAAACATTCATCAGTACTTTAGCTAAATTTTGTCCCCATGTTCCCATGTAGCTTGTATTCTTCTGTTGCATTTTGAGTCAGTAATGTTTGAGTGAAGGAAAACTGCTTTTACCTTTTAGAGCTCTTGTGAAGGATTTTAGCTTCTACTTTGACTTTGGATCCATCAGTTTTCATTTGTCCAAGTGTAGAATGAATATGTTTTTACATGGCATGAATAAATCAGGTAGAGGTAGGATCTGTAATAAAGATGTTTTTCTTTATTTTATGATATAAATTCAAATTGCTGGTATTCTAACCTCCTTTCCTGTTTCTTAAATAATTCTTGAGATTCACTGATGTCATGTATATTGTCTGTTATAAAAAGGATTTAATTGGAGAAATAGTCTTATTTCCAAATTTATTGCCATTCCAAATTTCATCTAGAAACTGGAAGACTGTGAAACCCTCAGATATATGCATCTTAAACTATATCAATGATTGCCAAAGATAGACTTTTTTAGCTACTGAAATCCTTAGTGGATTATAAATTATTATTGATGGCTACTAAGTATGTTGACAGGTCCTTGATACAGTAGTAAATCTCACTTAGGTTTTAATTTCTTCACAAAGAGCCTTTCTTTGACACATTAAATTTTGTAGATTAAGACTCCATTGGGAATATGATTGTCAAAACCAAGACATGTTTTGCACTCACCAACTTGTTGGTCTTGTTGTAAAATGATTCTATCTCTCTTCATCTAACCACAAAGGAAATTCATCAAGTTCCCCAAAGATTTTTAAGAGTATAATAAAAGTTTTTAAGACAAAGTTATTCATTTTTCCAGAATCATTTTTAAGTTTTTTTCAAAGAAGTTTCTTGACATAGTTGTGAACTCCATTTGTTCTGAAGTGCCAACCTTTAAATCTGTTCAGCTGTAGCCTATGCCTACAATTGCAGCTTTACAAAAAATTTTTTTCTATCTGTCATGTTTCCCACTTGTCTACTTTTTCTTATTTTTTCATTTTTTCTGACTTGTTTCCTTTTGTAATTCTTTGTTTTTAATGCTTTATGTTTTTTTAAAAAATTAATTTTGTTTCTGAGCTTTTTATTTTGCTTGTATTTTTTCCTTTTTGAAAATTTTCCTGATTCCCTTAGTACTTTTTCTCCCTCTAAATTTTCATATAAGTACTTGTTTTTGGTCATGTTATTTCTCTGTAATAGAATGCGAGTTCTTTGAGCTCTGCAATTGTTTTATTGTTGGTCTTTAAAAATTCAATTAAATTATCTTTTGTTCATTTCTTCTTTAAATCTTTTGGGATGTACTTCTGTGAGAGTTCACCAGTACTTCTTTTGCTGCTTCTTTTCTCTCTCATACCATATTATTCAATAACAATCTCACTTGTGCTATAGGCAAAAAACAGCTATGCTTGGCGTCTCTGAAGGTATTCAACCAATGTGTATTTATTTACTGTTTATTGTGTGATCAGTACTCAGTAGAAATATATGGCATAGTTCCTTTCCTGAGAGAACTTATTGGATATTGGATGTACTTATATTAAACTGGAATGACAGATTTTTAATACATTCACATATTTATCAAATATTGATTGAATACTTCTTTTTTTTTTTTAAATAAAAAACCCTTACCTTCCATCTTGGAGTCAATACTGTGTATTGGCTCCAAGGCAGAAGAGTGCTAAGGGCTAGGCAATGGGGGTCAAGTGACTTGCCCAGGGTCACACAGCTAGGAAGTATCTGAGGCCAGATTTGAACCTAGGACCTCCCGTCTCTAGGCCTGGTTCTCAATCCACTGAGCTACCCAGCTGCCCCCTTGAATACTTCTTATGTGCAAAGAGCACCAGAGTTACTAGGAAATGACATTTGATAGGTAAGGATCCACAACATTCCAAGATTTAAGAGCCTTTCAATATTCCTAACAGACAATATGAGCTATTGAAAGAAAATAATATTTTCCTTATTACTTAATGTATTTGCATATATTAAGGTCAGAAAAGCCCCTGTTATGTTGGTAATTTCTACTTGTCTCTTGTTTTTGGTGTTATCTTTTGTTTTCATGTATTTTAAGTGATTATTACCAAAGGCTTCCAATGCTGTAAGTAGCATAGGTCTCTTGGGACTTTTGAGAAGCTTCAGGGGATAAGATAATATACTAGACACTTTTGTGGTTACAAAAAGCAGTAATATGATACCAAACCTTAAGAAGCATATTGTCCAAAAAATAAAATTAGACAAATTAGCATAATAGGAGTTAGAGTCAACAATAATAAATATCTAACATCATGTTATAATAATTATCTCATTTTTAGCTAAGGGAAAATTAATGTTCATTTGATTATCTCCTCTGCTGTTTTAATAGTTTACATTAAATAAAAACTTAGAAATACAATCACAATCACTCTTAACCTCCATTTGGGAAAATTGCTAACTTTTAGGCAGAGATTTATACTTTTATTCATCACTAGCTAAAGAACCCCTGCTTTCTTTGTGGCTGAGATAAAATTTAGGTTACCAGAATGTTTGGGTAATGAAGCAGCAGAATACATTTCAGTTTCTGTTAATAGGTACTGACAGGATCAGTTGGCGAAAGCACGGTCCTTTTTATGGAACTTTCCTCAGCCTTTGAAGATGTGGTTACAAATGGTGGCATCAGCCTAAGACTTTCCCTCTGAAATGCTTGTGGGATCAGTAACACCCTTCTATCTCTCCCTTCTCTATATCAGTTCAGTCCTATTTCTTCTTTTTAATGTTACCTATTTTCTTTCAATTCTTTCTGGCTCAGCTCTTGATGTCTCCTAAGACTAAGAAGATAGTCTTAAAAGCTAACTTTCTTGGTTTTATACAAGTTCATTAGGGTACAGCCAATTTACCTAATAGAGGCAGACTTCCTATTTCACTAAATCAAAATATTTTGGATTTAAGGAGGTGTATACCTGCTTGTGTGTATGTTTGTATCTGAACTCTTTATGTACATTTTAAATTTAATGTTAAAGCTATCTGTAGTAGGACGATCTTTTAACATCAAAACTGTAATCATATCCCTATCATATTATGTGATTGATCACATATTTTTCTAATGCATTTCCATTTCCATCAGTTCTTTCTCTGGTTGTGGATAGCATTCTTTCTCCTAAATTCCTTTGGATTGTCTTGGATCATTGCATTGTTGCTAGTAGAAAAGTCTATTAAATTCAATTGTGCCACAATGTATCAGTCTTTGTATACAATGTTCTGGTTCTGCTCCTTTCTCTCTGCATCAATTCCTGGAGGTTGTTCCAGTTCACATGGAATTCCTCCAGTTCTTTATTTCCTTAAGCATAATAATATTCCATCACCAATATATACCATAATTTATTGAGCCATTCCCCAATTGATGGAGACTGTAAGGATAATTTAGGGTTGTGACCTAATCTAAATTTAATTTTTGGTTGCCAGGGGATATCCCAAATAAAATACCCAAGTCAGTTTGAAAATATATGGTGCTTTAATCAATATATAGGGAAGAAATCAAGGAGAAGAGAGAGGGAAAAGGTATAGGATTTATTCCACCTGGCCTGTGCCAGGTGAGCCATAAGGTCCTTGAAGATTAGAGGCTTTCTCTAAGAGGATAGTGTTTGGAAGGTAAAGGAGAGAAAAATCAGTATAAACCCTGAGAGATCTCAGAGAAGAGCCTCACTGAACTAGGTTACTAGGCTCCCTCCAGTATGATATCAAGGAAAACTCACCACTAAACCCGGACAATAGCAGCCACCAAGCCAAGATGCCGACATGCTCAGCAAGCTCTGCTAGCCACCTCTCCACTGTCCAAAAAAAAAAAAAAAGAGGAAATGACGTTTAATATAGATAGTTTTACATAATTTTCCTGCGTCTCACATGTGCCAATGATATCTTAGGCTTGACTTAGGACACCCCAGGGGTCTGTCAGTTGTTTCTGATTTGTCATTTGCTAGCACATGTCTGTCATAGGCCATCCTCCTAAATACTTAATCCTTAAGTATGGGTGTAGACATTCCTGATTTTGTTAGACTAAGTAGGGTGGAGTAATCTAAAGTTTACAACCCCCCCCTCCCCATTTTCCAGTTTTTTGCTACCACAAAGAGCAAGGCTATAAATATTTTTGTACAAGTTTTTTCCCTTATTATCACTTTGGGATACAAACCGAACAGTGGTATGGCTGGGTCAAAGGGTAGGCATTCTTTTAAATCCCTTTGTGCATAGTTCCAAGTTCCCCTCTGGAATAGTTGGACCAATTCACAACTCCACCAGCAGTGTATTAGTGTCCCAGTTTTGCTACATCCCCTCCAACATTTATCACTTTCTTTTGCGACATATTGGCCAGTCTGCTAGGTGTAAAGTGGTATCTCAGAGTTGTTTTAACTTGCATTTCTCTAATCAGGAGTGATTTAGAACACTTTTTTCATGTGCTTATTGATAATTTTGATTTCATTGTGTGAAAACTGCCTATTCATGTCCCTTGACCATTTGTTGGTTAGGGAATGGCTTGATTTTTTGCAAATTTGAGTTAGTTCCTTACATATTTGGGAAATTAAACCTTTTTCAGAGAGTTTTGTTATAAAAATATTCTCCCAGTTTGTTGCTTTCCTTCTAATTTTGGTTACATGGGTTTTGTTTGTACAAAACCTTTTTAATTTGATATAATCAAAGTCATACATTTTATATTGTACAATATTCTTTATCTCTTGCTTGGCCTTAAATTCCTTTCTTTCCCACAGATCTGACATATAAACATTTTGACCTTAATGAGTTTTTAAATTTTTTCTCTTTCTTATTTACCTTTCTGGGCTTCTCTTATGTCTTATATTTGACCTTCAAATTTTTTGTTTATGTTTGGCTTTTTCCTCAGGAATGCTTGGAAGTCTTCTATCTTATTGAATGACCATTTCCCCCCTGACTCTGGGTTGTAAACCTAAATCTTTTGACATCCTGAATATTATATTCCATGCCTTACAATCCTTTAATGTAGAAGCTGCTACATCCTGAGTGATCCTGATTGTAGCTCCATGGTATTTATATGGTTTCTTTCTGGCTGTTTGAAGTATTTTTTCCTTGGCTTGGTGCCTCTTGAATTTAGCTATTACATTCCTGGAAGTTGTCAGTTGAAGATTTCTTTCTGGGGGTGATCTGTGAATTCTTTCGATTTCAATTTTATTTTTTTGTTCAAGGATCTTTGGGCAGTTATCTTTGATAATTTCTTGTAATATGCTATCTCTTCAGGGAGTCCAATAATTCTCAGATTGTGTCTCCTAGATCTATTTTCTAATTCAGTTATTTTTCAATAAGATATTTCATGTTTTTATGTTTTTTTCATTCCTTTGATTCTGCTTTATTTTTTCTTGATTTCTAATGAAATCATTAGTTTTTACATGTTCAGTTCTAACTTTTAAGACTTAGTTTTCCTCTGTCAGTTTTTGGTTCTCCTTTATCAATTTGGTCCATTTCTTCTTGCATCACTTTTGTTTCTTCTTGCATTACTTTCTTTTTTTTGCATCACTTTCATTTTTTTCTTCCCCACTTTTCCTCTACTTCTCTTAATTGGTTTTTGAAGTCTTTTTTGAGCTCTTCCAGACTCTGTATCCAATCGATATTTTTCTTTTGAATTTTGCGTGTGTTTCCTTTGCTTTCTCTGCCCCCTTCTATGTCCGCACCTTGCTCTTTGTCTACATCAAAATTCTTTAGAGTTAGGAGCTCTTCTTGTTGTTTGCTTATTTTTCCTATCTAATTATAGGTAGACTCTGTTTTCTGTGAAGTTGGGGTACCCTCTTAAACTTCATTCCTTCCTTGATGCTATTTTTGACTTATTTTCTGGGTTGTTAGTAGTTTACCAGATGGTCTGAGGGCTGAGAGCTTTGATAGCCCCCTCCCAGTGCTGATTCAATTGACCCTTGAAATGCAGATAGCTTAAAGACTTTCCTCAAGCTTGGGTATAAGATCTCAGTCTGAACTTGATAGGTCAGGGGCTGATCAAATACCACCTGTAGGCTTAGGTCAAGTTTTTGATCTCAAGGTGTTCTTATTTCAATCAGGCACATCCTTGATTGCCCTGTCTTGGAGCTTCACCCTTAGTTTTAGGCAAAAAGATCTTGGGAGGCTCCCCCTGACAACTGTGTCCTCACCCCAAATCATGGATTATGTTATCATCCCAAACCCAGACTGGGATTCCTGACTTCACTCTGGGCCCAAGTAAATCAGCCCTCTTCAGTCCATATTTCTCTGCCTGGGACTCCAGACTTTTCCACAGATTTGAAATTTCAAGAGTGTGACTTGGCTTGGACTACTATTTGCCCTTGCAGGATCTCAAGGTCTGCCTGTTAGGTAGGGCTTAAGTTTGAAATCTGTGAGAACAGATGTGGGGGGTGTGGTTTGCTCTTGGATTGCTTTTCACTTGCTGTTATGCTTCCTGATAGCTCTGCTTCCCTGACACCTTAGTTCCCTGTGGGAAGCCATCAAGCCCACACTGTCTGACATGGTGTCATGCATGAGTTCTAGAGTTGCAATGCGACTTTCTGAAAAAATAAGACACCCATGGAACCCCCTCTGTCCGACTTCTTTCTCTAACTTCCCTTAGTAATGGAATTGTTATGGTTATTTTTCTATCCCCAATACTGGAGAAATAATATGAGAGCAAATACTTATAGGGTTTATAGCAGTCCACCCCTAGCTATGGTCAAGGGGAACGGTTGGTATGTACAGATTGCCTTAGAAGAGAGCATGCTTAGTCTTGAGCATGCTCAGTATTGCACATGGCTGGGAAAGCCTCTGAACCTTGACCCCAGCTTCCCCCAGGTTAGGCGGGAACACAGATTTCTTTGTGCTCACCTGGTTGAGAGAAACCACACCTATACCTTGTCATTAACCAATGAGAATCATCCCTATGTACTGTGTATATTTGCATATCAAAGATTATATTTAGCCCAGCAAGTTCCGCCTCTAGCTCTCTCTCTCTCTCTTTCAGGCTAGCTGATGGCTGTCCTGGCAGGAGCTTGGCCTCTGGCCAAGCTCCATCTTTAAATCTTCTCTATCTCTCTTTTATCTCTCCGACCTGTGTGGTATTAAATGTGGATCTCTGAACTGGTAAAAGCCTTCGGAAGGGTCCTTTGATCAAAGCTTGGCTGTGGCTTATGGAAAATTAATAAAGACTCATTCCTGCCACCTCATATCTCTAATTTGACTCCGTCATCCCCCCTCGTGATATCTAAAACTTCTATCCTGTCTCTATCTTCCTACCTTAAAGCTTCTCTCCCCTCTGAGGAACCTTTAGGTTAACAAACATATATCCCACCTTGATCCCCCCAAATTATTGCCCTCAAAGATTATATTCACAGAATTAAAACCTAAAGATCATTACCCATTACCCCCCTCCTTTCCCTTTCCACAGAGTTACATTCACTCCCATTACAAGCCAAGTAAACGAAGAACATTAATCACCTTCAAGCCCAGGTCTATAAGACACACTCCACTGAATCTGTTTGTAGACAGGAACCAGGCAACATTGCCAGGTGCTTTAAAATAACACAAGAAAAATGGAACTTGTAAGTTGAGGAAAACCCCAAATCTGATCTGTCATTAAATTACCCTCTAATCTAGTACCTAGCTACAAAATGTTTTGTTACCCATCTCCTAAGTAATTGTGATTGATTGTGAAAGCTGACCAAAAGTAACAATGATTTTCCTAACTGGTCATCCCATAGGTCAGGGAGAACTAACTTCCAGATCACCCTGCTCATGTCATTCTTCTATTTCTGTTGTAGCAACAATGTTTCATTGACTATCTCCTTAGGTTTTGTGTCTGTTGTTAGGTTCTATGGAAATATGTATGTTGAAAAATGATTGTGTGCCAAGAAAGTATATACTTACTGAACCTACAAAATAAACCAACCCCTATGTCATGGCAGTTCTGCCTACCTTTTAGGTTTTTCTTTTTTTGTAGGTTGTTTCACTATGTCTCCTTGTTGGTTCTTTTACCCGTTTATTTGTTTTGTGGTAATATTTTACTCTTGGTCAGAGAGGATTTTCATGGTGAAACAGTGCTGCTCTTCTAAGTTACTCCTCTATCTTGGCTCCACCCCCCAGAAGTTTGAATATGTTTCATAAATAATTAACACTCCATATATTTGGAAATAGTGATCCTGATATCTCCTTCACCTTCCTCCCAAGGCTTCCTTCTCATAGTTTAAGGCATTTATTCCTTTAGCTTATTCTTATGTGTGTGGTTCAGGCACTTAGTACTTTGATTTCATTTCTGTGAACTGATTAACAATGTACACTATGACAGCATTATTGCCTCCTACTTTATCAACCATAATACTTGTATTAATGCATCCTAAAAAGACTTTACATTTCTGAAATTCACTATTAATTTTTATAACTTTATTTTTTTCAATTACATGTAAAAACAATTTTTATAATTGTTTTCTGGCATTTTTTTAAAATTCAGATTCTTCCCTCTCTTCCCCTACTCCTTCACAAAGCAGTAAAATGGTATGTTATAGTATATATCAGTGCTTCTGTGCAATACATATTTCCTTATTCCTCATGCCATGACAAAAGCCACATATCATGCATACAATAAAAAAAAAACTCATCAAAGAAAAAAGTGAAAGGTGGAATGCTTTGATCTGCAGTTAGATTCCAACATTTTTGGCTCTGGATAACATTTTTTATCATGAATCCCTTAGGATTATCTTGGTACCTTGTTTTGCTGATAATAGTTTAATCCTTCACCAGTAATCGTATGTTTCTGTTACTGTATATACTGTTGTTCTGTTTCTGTTTACTTCACTTTGGATCAATATGTCTTTCCAAGTTTTTTTTTAACTCATCCTCTTTGCCATTTCTTATGATGAAGTATTATTCCATTACAACTATGTACCACAACTTTTTTATCCATTCCCCATTTAACGGACACTCCCATAGTTTCCAGTTCTTTGCCACTACAAAGAGAGGTGCTAAAAACATTTTTGTGAAAGTAGGTTCTTTTCCACTATCTCTGATCTCTTTGGGATATAGACCTAGTAGTGATATTGCTGGATTAAAGGATATGTATAGTTTTATTACCCTTTGAACATTGTTCCAGATTGCTCTTCAGAATGGTTGCCTCATTTCACAGTTCCAGCAACAATGAATTGAGGCCCTATTTGCTCACATCCCCTCCAACATTTATCATTTTCTTTTTTTGTCATATTAGCCAATTTGATAGGTCTGAGGTAGTATTTCAGAGTTGTTTTAATTTGCAGTTCTAATTATAGCGATTTGGAGCATTCTTTTCATATGACTATAGATAATTTTAATTTCTTCATTTGAGAATTTCCTGTTCATATTCTTTGACCATTTTTAAATTGTAGAATGCTTTGAATTTTTAAATATTTGATTCCATTCTCTATGCCCTTGAGAAATGAGGTCTTTGTCTGAGAAATTAGAACTAATTTGTTATTTCCCATCTAATTTTGATTTCATGGATTTTATTTGTGCAAAACAGTTTTCATTTCATGTAATCACGGTTATTAATTTCATTTTTTGTTACATTCTCTATGTTTTATTTGATCATAAATTCTTTTCTTACCCATAAGTCTGACAGGAACTTTTCTATATTCCTCATATTTGTTTATGATATCACCCTTTATTTTTAGAGCAAGTATCTATTTTAATTCTATTGTGGTGTATGGTGTGAGATGTTGGTCCATGCCTACTTTCTGTCATATTATTTTGCAATTTTCCCAGCTGTTATTATAATAAGTTTTCCTCCTTATAGCTGTGCATCTTTGGGTTTATTAAATACTAGATTACTGTGGTCATTACCTGCTCTGTGTTGATTTTGTAACCTATTC
The DNA here is from genome assembly GCF_027887165.1 of Monodelphis domestica. Taxonomy (NCBI): domain Eukaryota; kingdom Metazoa; phylum Chordata; class Mammalia; order Didelphimorphia; family Didelphidae; genus Monodelphis; species Monodelphis domestica. The sequence goes on from NC_077229.1 coordinate 172,688,477, forward strand.
TAGTTCTTAGAAATAATTTTGGTTACTTTGATTGGCATGACATTTAATCTGGGTAGAATTATCATTTTTATTATATTGGCTTGGTTTATCCATGAGCAATAAATATTTTTCCAGTTGTTCAGATCTGACATTTTTTTGTGTGAAAAATGTTTTGTAATTGTGTTTACAAAGGTGCTGGGTTTGTTTTGGTAAATGTACCTCTAAGTATTTTATATTGTCTTCAGTTATTTTAAATGGAATATCTCTTGCTGTAGAACTTTTTTGATGGTAAATTAAAATACTGATGATTTATCTGGGTTTATTTTGTATCTTTCAACTTTGCCGAAGTTGTTAGTTATTTCTATTAGTTTTTTTTTTTTATGAATTCTCCAGGGTTTCCTTTGGTATACCATCATATCATCTATAGAGAATAATAGTTTTGTTTCCTCGTTGCCTATTCTAATACCTTCAATTTCTTTTTCTACTCTTATTGCTATCACTAGCATTTCTGGTATAATATTAAGAGTAATAATGATAATTGCCATCCTTTCTTCACTTCTAATCTTATTGAGGATTCTAGTTTGTCCCATTACAGATAACGCTTGGTGATGGGTTTAGATATGCATTTTCATTTAAAACTCTGTTTATTCTAGTATTTTCTAATTTTTTATAAGGAAAAGGATTTTGTCAAAGGCTTTTTCTGCACTTGTTGATAAATTCATATGGTTTTTGTTGGTTTTGTTAATGTTATAATCAATTATGTGCATAGTTTTGCTAATATTGATTGAACCATCCCTGTATTCCTGTAATAAAACCCTTTGATCATGATATATATAATCCTTGCGATGAAATGCTTTAATCTCCTTGGTAATATTTTATTTAAAAATTTTCCATCAATAATCATTAGGTAGATTGCTCTATAGTTTTCTTTCTGTTTTAGCTCTTCTTGGTTTAGGTATCAGTATCATATTTGTGTCATAAAAGGAATTTGAAAGAATTTCTTTTTCACCTCTTTTCCCAAATAGTTTATGTAGTATTGGAATTAGTTGTTCTTTCAGTGTTTACTAGTATTCACTTGTGAATCCATCTGGCCCTGGAGCCTTTTTCTTAGGGAATTCTTTGATGGTTTGTTCAATTTCTTTTTCTCTCTTGGTGACCTTGTAACACTCATGTATTCAATTGCCATTTCTTTCCCTTCAAAAAACTACAATCCTAGTTCATACTTTTTATCACTTCTTACCGAGAGTATTGCAATAATTTTTTATTTGATCTGCCCGCATCAATCCTTTTCCTACTCCAGATCATTTTGCGAGATACCCATTATTAACTGATCTGACCTGGAGGAAGTTATTGAAGTCCTTTTCCTAAAGAGCATATCTGTTACTATACTTCTACCCCTACCCCAAAACCGTATTCATCCAAAATAGTGGTTTTCTAATACTTCTAAGGTTTAATATCAATTCACTTGGCATTTATTGTCTTTTACTTCTTGTTCTCTTAACTTTTCCACTATTTTTACACTTTACTGCCTTATTCTGTGATTTAGCTTTATTGGCCTACTTGATATTCTGAGCATCCTACTCTCCGTCTCCAATCTCCAATCCTTATTCCTTACATTGGCTCTCCTTTAAGGCTGGGATATATTCTTATACTTTCTTCCACCCTCCTTTTCTCATTTCTTTCCTTCCATTCTTCCTCTCTTACTCTCTCCCAGTTTGGAATATTGGAATTCCAAATTGTAGCAGGCCCTGAAGTCAGGATAAATTTATCTGTTAGTAATTGAGTAGGCACAGAATGTTTTCAAATAGAAGAGCATTGTGCTCTGTGCAAGATACTAGGAAAATTAAATTTATATGAAGGCTAAATGAGAGAAAGAGGAGACCAGTTAGGAATCAGTGATAATAATTTGACCTCAAAGTGATTAAATTAGAGAGATATTATGGAAGTAGAACAGATAGTTTGGAAAAATTAGGAATTCTGTTTTGTGTATGTTTAAACATGAATGTATACATACAGATGTGCATATAAACATGTATATATATTTACATCTACACACACATTTATTACTTTAAGATGCTTAGTAGGACATTCAAGTAGAGCTATCTAGAAGTCAGAAATACGAGACTTAATTTAGTGCTCTATCTGTGCTACAGAGGATGAAGATAGATGTACAGATGAAAACAAATTTACAGGGCTTAGTATCTTTGCTTTGTGGATTTCCACCCACACACACAATAAATTACAAATTGAGTAATTGTACAGCACCTGTACTATGACTCAATACCAGTGACTTCCATTATATTTTTATAGCTTGCAGAGTTCTTATGGACTTCAACATTTGTACCTACATAAAAATATTTTGTTCAGCTTAACAAGACAAAAAAAAAAAGAAATCAAAATGTTTCAGTAATTTCAGTACTCTAATTGTCCATAAACAATTATCTTTAAATTTTACGAACCCATAAATCTTTTAACGTACCAGGGCCAAGCTCATAATGGTGTACTCAAACTGATGTCTGTGGTTGTGTATTTAACTTTTTGAAATAGGAGTTATGTATACCTGCAGTCAGTCTTAACCACAAACATACAAAGAGGTTCCATAATAATATTGAATAGAAAAGAGACAAATAAATAGACATATTGTTCATCTTAATGTGTTGAACTATATTATACAGAATTGCTTACAAGTGTTTATAGATAGAAATCTGGCAATGAAAAACTGCTGTTCCTTTAGCATTACTGTATATTTTGATCTTTAGGTTATTTACTTTAAATGTGTGGAGATGTTATTAAAAGAAACCGGTATCAGCTAATTGTTTAACTGAAATAATAAGTCATATAATCAGGGAATACGTGCCTTCCTTTGTTGTCTAACTTAAGTGGCAGACTTTTATAGAAGAGGGTCTCTAATTGTTAAAATTTTATTTTTGTTATTATATTAATTTTATTAATACAAAAAAGAAACCAATATTATGTACATTTTTAATTTAATGTTAAAGCTAATGTTTAATGTTATAACTATCACTGTTGTGAATGTTTTAGAAAATATATATTACAACCAGATGCAGACTGTTTAATATAATGTCCCTAGTTTTATTGATTGCCCAATGGTTTCTTGATAAGTTATTTTTAAGGATTTTGAAAAATTCATTTATCCATTCACTTAGTATGTATTAAACATGGAATATGTGTTAGATGGCACTGTGCTCTGTATTAGAAACATAACAACAAAAATGAAAAACCTTTGGGACTTTAAATCAAACAGAGTATTTCACAAGTGGCTTCTGTGTTTGTGTCTACTATAGATCACAGTTTAACTTTCGGTCACTTGTATTAGGCCTTGCTTCTTTGAGCCATTGCTCAAAGATCCCTGTGGGTCATCTTTGTTGAAGAGGATAATGCATAACGTACAATATCAGGTAAGGCTGTTATATGAAGGTTGGAAAAAACAAGGCTTAAATTAACCTGGTGGCAATTCTTTCCAGAGCCAACTAAACTACTTTCCATCAAACTGTAGGCATTTTTTAAGCACTTGCTTTCTTGAAGTCACTGTGCTAGGCACTGGGCATACAAAGACAAAAGTTGACAAATGTGTGTGGACATGTTTCCATATATAAATATAAAATATGCCCCAAGCAAATATGATAGCCTTTAGACATCTGAGGGTCATGGGGAGTGGTAAGAAAAGACATCTGGCTAAAGGTTGCACTTCATATGTACCTTGATGATAACTGGGAATTTTAGGATGACATGAAGAGGGAGGGCATTCCAGGGATGAGGGGATAACTAGTCTAAAAACTCAGAGATTGTAGAGATGAGCATTGTGTTAGAAAAAGCAGAGACAATTTGATTTTTTGAATGCAATACTAAGAAACAGTGACCAGAAAAGTAGGATGAGACCAAGTTGTAAAGGCGATCGAAATATTAAATAGAGGAGTTTGTTTTAAATTCATAATGGTAATAAGGAGCCCCTGGAGCCTGAGCAGGAGGGTTACATGATTAAAACCTACTTTTTAGTGAGATAATTTTTGCAGTGTCTGTGAAGAATAGACTGGAGCAGGGACATACTTGAGGCCTGGACACCAGTTCTTAAGTAATTAAAAGAGCATTTGTTACTTTGAGGGAGAGCAAGTTAAGCTGAATTATGAGAATGGAAGCCAGATTCCAAAAGGTTGAAAAGTGAGTCAAAGGAGAGGAAGTGGATACACTCAATTAATTTGCCTATAAATGAACAAATTAAAATAGCATTAGGGTAAAATAAAAGTTTAACATATATGTAAAATAGATAAAAGACTTGAGTAACTACAAATAAGAATCATTACTTGTTTTCAAAAAGTCCAGTCTGGAGAAAAAAATTAGGTTGAAGATTTAAGTACCGAAATAGATAATAAAAGCCTTGAAAAGTCTTTAATAAGTGGAGAAAACTTCTCACTTAAGTAGTGAAGAGAATAATGTCTTTTTGGAAAGGTGTAATTTTGTGTTTTATATTTGTAAGAAGTTTTGACAATATAAATTTTATGATGGCATTTCATTGTGTGCTACAATACTTTTTCATTCTATGTAGAGTAATTGGAACTGGTAGATGAATTTTAGTTGCTATATTCATATTAATGGAGAGGGAAATACAACTGAGTTATAGGTTAAAATAGTGAAAATGATATTATATCTCTTTCAAAGAGGTGATTGTATTGAAACAAATGTTTACTGTGGCATCCATGTGCAAGGTACCATGAGTGTAAATTATGAAAAAAAAAAATCAGGTTCTTAATGGAGAGCTGGTATGGAGTAAAAGAAAAAACACTGGATGAGGAATCTAGATATTAGTGTTAGTCTATCATTCGTTATTTTACCTTGGGTAAGTTCCTTAATGTAGATCTATACCTTTGAATAAAATTCTATCAGTCTTATATTAAATGAATACTTACATAATGTAACATTGAAGTTTTGACTTAGTATATCTTCTGTGAATTAATAAATTCATTTTAGAACTCAGATCCTAAATGCAAATACTTTGATTAATTTATCTAACTTAAATTTTCTTTCCTCCTCAACTCTTGCCCTCATATAAAGGAACTTCTGCATACATATTGATACTTTCTCAAACACACGAACTTATTTCTTCAACAGACTTAGTTCCTATGACAAACTCTTCCACTCCATCTTATCCACAGATAGAAATGGTCATAGTTTTGATCTTGCCATCTTCTATAAATGACCTTTGTTTATCTTCATGAACTTTAAATTTTTCTTACTTAATCACATCTTTTGGATTTCTACCTCTCCCTTCCAATACCAAATCCTGTTCTTTATCCACACCATGGCTTCTAATCCTTTCACCCCTTATTTCTTTCCCAGACTAGCATCCCTACACTAACCACACTCTTTTCCTTTGCTTATCTTTACCATTGGTGGACTTATTCTACTCTACACTGAATCTGCCCAGCTCTTTTCTTGAATTCTCTGCCTCCTTATTAATGTCTAGGGTACTACCTTCTTCCTAATACCCCAGATTATTAACCTAGTTGTCAGGATTGACTCCTTGCTATGTCTTGCTTCCTATATCTACTCTGATGCCGTGGCCAATCAGCAAAACCTTTCTCAATCTCTTTAATTCTAATTCTAATGCTTTTTCTTCTCTTGATATTTCTTATTTGTTTTGTATATGACCTGTTTCCTATGTAGCTGTTTACATCTTGTCTCCTTTATTAATGTTCTTTGACTGGTACAGACTTCTTAATGTAAGTGATGAAGTTTATAATTTCACATTTTTAAGAGGTTCTTTAAGTTAGTCAAAGAGTTAACCCTTACAAAAGTGACAAAGACTAGAAATATGAATTTGATAGCCTTTAAATTGATGCCCATTAGAAATTCTATCAAGTCTACTAAGTCTTTGTGTTTTTTCTCTGGGTGTGTATGTTTGTAATGGAGTCTCATAACCGGTTCTAGTTTCTAATATCAAGGCCACATGGATATTCCGAAACCAAAAGCAAACAAGAAAATTTTTGTCTTCGATTTTATGTGACTCAAAAGCATTCAGGTAGATGGTACATTTAAATGCAATTTACTTGGGGGAAATTAATTTACATTCTTTCTTGAAAGTTAAGAAACTAAATTATGCCAAATCAACTTGGGTCCTTCATCTATATATTCTAGTCTCAAAAAAACCCCCAAAACTCTGGAAAACATCAAAAATTATGGTTAAACCCAAATACAAATTTCCTCATAGAAGCCTGATAAACATTCACTTGCCTATGATTTTGAATATACAAATAGCCCAATAGCCCAGTGCATTAGATGCCTAACCTTTTTTTTTAGAAACCATATTTCAGTTCAATAAACATGTATTTAGTGTGCTATGTGTTTGTGATAAAAAGATAAAACAAAGTCTCTTTCCTTGAAGTTAGAAACCCTCAGAAAGAGGGGCTTGCCTTTGGCAGGCTGTTGAAGCTATTGGACTCTTCAGAATAATGGTTTCAATGCATTAAAATAGAATGCTCACATTTATAATGGAAACCAATTAAATCAAAATAAAGATGAATTTTCCCCCTTCACATCTATGTGCAGAGAGCCCCTGAAATCTATCCTTGTATTACCCAAGTTAAAAATCTATGCTCCAAAAAGTGTGGCTGTGGTTGGAATTTTTTTTAAATTCTAGTTTCAGTATTTTGTCTGTGGTTTATAACCACAGATATTTATAATTTTATGTGTGCTCTTCATTTTAGTGTATAGAAGGTCAATGAGAAACTATTTTTGAGACACTAAAGATATCTCATTCTGACAATAAGATAATTTGCTTTCATAGAGAAGAATGATCACTCTGTATGTTTTATCATTTTGCTCTTATAGAACATAATTTTTGCGTTGTATTTTTGAAGTTACAAGCATAAATATTGTGGTGAACAATAACTTTCCTAATGTATATTAACAAATTTGATGCAGCCTGTTTTTTCTTATTCATTTCCCACCTTATGCTAAATATTTTAAAATTTGTTTTCCAAAACCAAAATCATCTTTTTATATAAGAAAAAAAAATAGTATTTTAATGATAAACTTGAGAGTAATGTTTTCAGGTTCTACTGATCTCTCCCATTACACTGTTTTTGATCTATTCAGTCAAGAACTTTCTACCACAGATACTTTAGTGTAACTGTTTTTTAACCCATTCCATAGTGCTGTTCCCTATAGACTTTTTAACTGAACTTTCTAGGCTTTTTGACATCTGGTATCACCTTATTCATCCAATTTTATTTCTTATTATTCCTGAAATGAATCCCTTTCTGAAGCCTCTTTATGGTACACAGTCCCTACTATACTTTTATTTTTGATAGTATCCTTTCCTCACCTGTCTAGTATGCTTTGCTCTTTATTTCTGCTTAGACAAATGCTACCTATCCTTTCAGAAATATCTCAATTCCTTCCTTTTTTTCTGAATCTTTCACCAGTTAATTCATTCCATTTTAATCTTTTCTATTTCTAAATTTTCATAGCATTTGTGTTTGTTATAACATATAATTTAAATTTTTCACTACAAGCTCAAATTTTAACTCTTAATTTTTCCTTGACAAATCTAGTCCCTCTTGTAGGATTATAAACGCACCCAGAGAAGTGTTAAGATTAAAATTCTCTGGAGGCTGTATATTAATTTATAATTATTTATTAAATAGTGAAAAGTGGGTCAGAGAAAGAAAAGCACATACTCATATGGCTGGTTACCTAGTTAACCCTAGCTCCCTGCTATCCAGCTGTCCCCATTCATACCTCTTGTTAGAGAGAGATGCTTGGTCAGAAGAGAGTGCTTCTTCTTCGATCTATAACTTCTACTCCTGGGACATCACTTTTTCTGTATCTCCTTGGTTGGACAGATTTGATCTCAATCTGAGTCAAAGGTCAGTCTTCTGGTTCCTTAGAGTCATGTGGACCAAGGGGCTAACATCTTCCAGGTGGCGAAGGAGTCACAAGGCATCTCTTTACACAGATAATGCTCTGGTCTTGTTCTTAACCCAATCAAAATGCTGAATGGAAACCCATTTCACTTGAGAAAAAACCTGAGACTGATTTTAGGCTACCAAGAAAAGGGGTGCAACTGGTATTCAGTTCTTACAGAAGATATTGTGGAGAGAGTTCCCGTTTCTGTCACAAAACCTAGCAGAACATTAAACAGATGGTACATACTCAATAAATACTTCTTGAACTATATGGCATATATTAAATATAGTATACATAACTATATTTGCTGAATTTCAAGTTCAAATTTCACTTTTCCCTCAACAATTCTTATTCTTTTAGCATAATATTGGGTTCATAATTTTTAGTGTAAATATGAGCCTTTGAGAAAAACCTCTTTTCATGTAGTTGTTAATCTTATGTTTCAGGATATAAATTTATACTCTACTCAGATTAGTGTGAAGGTGAGAAGAGTTGAAAGCAATAATAATATAAGAAATGCCAGACCCTTTCCCCATTCAGCTTAGCACCCTCTCTTTGATAGTGATACTATTGTACTGTTTATGAAAGGAATACTATATTTGTCTCCAGTGACTGTAGAAGCTTAGAAATATACCCTCAAACCATGGCTAGCTTTTTTTCATGTTAACATTTATTGAGCTTGTATAAGGCAGTTTAGTAATCATAGGGGATACAAAGATGAAGGAGTCTCAGTCCTAGAGAGAGAGAGAGAGAGAGAGAGAGAGAGAGTAAAAATATATAAAATAAATGATTAGTGCTTTAAGTGTTCAGAGTAAGATATGATTACTATGAACTGGAATTGTTAAAGAAAAGATGGACTTTGAGCTAGACATTTTAGGGTAGGTGAGTTGGAAAGAGAAGACTGTCAAATGAAGGTAACTTTTAAGGTTATGGGGAGAAGGACTTGTTATCAGTAAAGGAGATAGGAATGTACAAAGCATATTCCAGGGAAAGACAGAAGAGGCCCATAGGCTTCACTGGACAACAAACAAAAAGGGTTAGGTAACCCTGCTCTAGAAGTAATTTTGCATGTTTAAGAACGGTGTATCATATTCCTAAAACTGTTCAATATATCTCTACAGTCTAGTCTTTGCTTTTGTGACTAAATATTTTATATTATATACACTTTCATATTTTGTCTTTTCATATTATAAAGAGCCCTAATTTCCTTTGTGAATGCCTAATACAACCTTGGCCAACTTTCTTTTTTTATAGATCTATGTTTTCTCTTCTTTCAAACAGTGGGGTTCAACTAGATTCTTTAATCTCTGCAGTAGAAACTCAATGCAGCTTGATAGAAGAGTAGAGAGTATACTGGATGCTGTCAAAGAAACCTGAATTGAAATCTAGATTGCTAGTTCTTTGATTATGGAAAAATCACTTAATTTTCCCTTTGGCTCTGTTTCTTTGTCTATTAAGGGATCATAATGCCTGCCTCCTAGAGTTGTTTAGTGACTCAAATGGAATAATATTAGTAAATTACTTTGCAAAATTTAAAAGGTCAAATAAAGTCACTGTCACATACTTCCCCCATTACAGATTAATGAGAGAATATAGTCCTCTAGAAGTTTGAACAAAAAGTCAACATTTTAGATGTGTCTCTTTGCCTATAAGCAATAAGACAAGATAGACTTTAGCATCTTTTTGATTTTAGCATTCTAGAGTCTGTTATAAGCATTAGTCAGCAAGCACTGATTGATTTATGTTCATATTACTAACAAGAGACTACTAGAATTCTAATGTCTAAAAGACTTGGTGAAATTCTTCTACCACATTACTAAAATATAGTCATTTAGTCATTTTTTGATTACTTGCAATGATATGAATCTCACTGTTTTATCAGGCAATCTTCAATTTTTTATTGTTAAGAAATTTTATTCTTTATACTGAATTGAAATCAGACTGTTCATAACTTCTGTCTTTTGAGCCTAGTTTTTTCCCTTTGGTGCCATGCAGAATCTTATCTCGTCATTAAAATACATTCATTAGTCAGAAGTTCGAATAGAATATTTTCAGTTTTAATATGGACTTCAGAGTATTAAAATTGTATTTCTTTAAAATACATTAATACCCATGTTACTGAGAATGTGTATCAATGACCAACCTTATTGTCAGAAACTTTGTTACTAGAGTTAAAAATAATGTTACTTCAGAATTCTTCTTTCCTCCCTTTTCCTTCTCCATTCCTCCTTGCTTTCCTTACTTTCTTGACCCTTTTCTCCTTCATGGGTTTCTGGTCTTTATAAGGAAAATCACTGCCTAGTAATGGGGAGGTTGTGAGACAAATTGATCTTCTGGCGTACTCAGTTGATTTCCTCTACCTACTACTAGTCATCAGAATGAGAACCTTCTCCTAGTCAAACTTGAACCTTGGCCTACCTTGGCCTAGCTATGCTAGGCCTCTACCTTTGACAGTGCCTATTGACTCCTTTTCTACTTCTTCTTCTGTGACTAAATTAATTTTGTTTAAAAAAACTTTATACTCAAAATATTTTATTTCTTTAAATATAATACTCTATATTTCAGTAACCTGTGTCAAAGTTTGTGTGTATGAGGAATTGAATGCTGATATAAAATTAAAGTAACATTAAAGAATGGCAAATTAGAAGGTAGGGATACATTTTCCATTTTAATCACATCATTTTTAATAACAAGTTGTTGATAGTCTCTTTTTTGTTTGATAAGAAATCACTTCTGTTGACTGAATGCTTTCTTGTTCTACTGTCTGAGTGGTGATCTGATGTCACCTGTGTAGTAATTTAAAGTGAATAGTACATAATTTCAAAACCTTCCTGCTTCCTTGGTATACAGATCATTGAACAGTATACAAATGATTTAACAATGATGCAATCATAATTCCCTGAATAAGTTATTTCCATTTTCATTACTGTATTTTTTATTCATAAATACTTCTCTTAGCAATTTTACTGTGGGTAAATTATGGGAAGATTTTTTGGTGGTTGTTTTAATTATCAAACTAGTCTAAACATTTGGTGACTGTTATTTTTGCAGTGGCCAAGAATATATATGTCTTTACATACTTAAAAAAAAATCACTCTGGATTTTTCTTAGATTTCATACATCCTCCTTCTTAGTTTTTAAAAAGTAGTAGTTTCCTAATCAAACTGTTAATTTTAAAATAACATATATTCATTTTAATATATGGTTCTTTTATAATTTGATGCTATGCTTTGTAGTTTTATCCAAAGACAAATGTGCTGAATGTGTTTTAAAAATAGCAATAACCCAAACACTGATTCTTATGTGACTTGAAATGACTATATCTTCTTTTGATGATTGGAAGTTGATAAAAGCATTGTTTCTTTAATTATCTTTATTTTTTCATTATGCATCCAGTCAATTGTATGTTATCAGTAAAGCTTATTGTATGCTTAATTACATGGTAGTTCAGGTTGATTTAAGAATACAAATGTTATTGTAGAAATTGTAGAGGTTTAGATCATTATTATTTTTAGTGTTCACTAAATCACCAGTGTTGTGTTTTTCTTTTGTGCAGCAGCAAGTTCAAATGAACAGATTTTAGAAGGCTAGTTAGCCACGAGGGAGGGAGGAGAGAGGGGGAGAGAGAGAGAGAGAGAGAGAGAGAGAGAGAGAGAGAGAGAGAGAGAGAGAGAGAGAGAGAGAGAGAGAGATTGATTTAGTCAATCTTGGTAGCTTCAAATGATGTGTTTGAGTTGAACCACGGATAGCATAGTACTTTACAGAAGTGCTATCCTCACCTACTATCAGAAAAAAAGGCATTGAAATTGCAATTTCCAAATGTGAGAAACCTAAAAGGAATGCAACAGTACTAGTTGTTACCTTCAGCCTTATGGTTGGTGTTAACCAAAATGAAGTTCAGGCTATGATGTCCTGTAGCCACTGTATGACCTACCCAAAGGCAATCAGTCCCCCTGCCTTTTTTTTTTAACTAATTGGCCCATGTTTAGTTTACTAAATGTCATCTGGACTCAGTAAAAAGCAAGTGACCTGCATTGAATTAGTATAATTGTAATACAAACATAACATCACATAGTTTTGGTCTTATACAGGAAAGGAGAAAGTTGGAAAGATTTTTCTGTTTGATAAATAGAAACTGAAGATTTGGAGATCCAGACCTGGTTCATACTTCATTTTACCTTTTATGTCTTAAAAAAATCAGCACTTGGATATTTAGATATTTTCATCTAAAAAATGGTTTTGCTTAGAAATATATTATGAAGGAAGCTTCTTTATCTAACAAATGAGGTATACTAAATCATAGTTCTAATTCCTCTTTAATCATAAGAAAGTTTTCATTGTCCAAAACGGAAGTACTTTCCTGCAATACTAAGGCTGTCAGGAACTTGGCATATTATTTTACCTTTATCATGACTCTAATTTTGCAAGGACATTTTTTAAAAGGCCATTATATTAGTTTTGGATGGTTTATATTTATTACATTCTGTTGCAGAGAGGTAATAACTATGTTTGCCAAAAGAACAAAGAGTTTGAAGAATTTAAGTGTCAGTTCCAATAATATGTTTGAATTCAAACTCTAGGACTTTGATCTTGTAATTAGATCATCTGATTTGATTTTAAAGAGGGTTGTTTTAAAATGGAGATTTTATTTGCCATTGTATATGTAAGTCATACTTTCTTCAATTTATATCCTTCTTATTAGGTCATTTAAAGTGCAGTAACTGTCTTTATTATCAGGAAATGATTTGAACTACCTCTTAACTGAACTTAGTAACTAAACTTGGTACTAGTTTTAAATCCTATAAATGACTACTAGGATAAAGTTTCTTGAATATTATTTTTTTACTGCGGTGTTCCTACTCAAGTATTTGAAGTGGGTTGCTATTACTTTTTTTTTTAATTAGGCCTCCTTATCTTGCCAGGCTAAAACTGCAAGACCACTTATGGCCCCATTCCCAGCACTGATTAACACGGAAGCTTTAACCTGATCTGTTTTTCTGACCTGGGCCTCTTCATCTCTCATTAGGCAGTCTGGAGGCCCTTTTGCTCCCAGGGCACACTATATTGATATTGGTAATTATTACAGACACCCAGCTCTGAACTCCCAAAGGAGCCTTACCCTCTACGAGTATACCTGTGTCACCATGCTTTGTACTATTCCTTTGTGCATCTAACTCTTAACTTCTTAGCCTGGAATTGAACACCCACAGTCTTTGGGCAGTGTTATATGATTCAAGATCAGAAATGGATATGATGATCAGTAGAAATGAAATAAAACAAAATGCATTATCATCTGCCCTGGTACTATATACCCTTAGGACCATTGGACCTATCCATTTGACTAATGGGCGAAAACTGTTTATGTTATGTTTGTGTTATGTTAGTCCAGTTATTAACACATTCCCCCAAAATGCATATGTAATGTACAATGTAATATACAAAATACCATAACCAATATTATAGGGCCTAGTTTTTCCCCCTTTAGAAATAAATGTAGCAAATAGGCAGTGAGCGTAAGGACTCAGAGAAGATTTATGTTTTTATGATGGACATTAGTTATTATGTAATAATGATGTTATTTCATATATAAGTTATTATGCCTGTATTGAGCTTTATGCTGACTTCATTACTCAATTAAAGCCATTGTCTTCAAATATGACCACTAATTCATTAATTGCCAAATCTGATAGTATTTCTTTAGGCTTCTTTCTTCTAGATCTTTCTTCAGAATTTGACATGGTTGATTATCCTCTTCTTTTGAATACACATTTTTAACTGGTCCTTCATGACATTATTCTCCTTTGCTTCTCTCACCTACCTGATTGCTCCTTCTCAGCCTCTTTTGCTCATTCATCATCTAGATTATGTCTTAGGACCTTAGCCCTTCTTTCTCTACATTCTCTCTGTGGCCACATTAGTTCTCATGTTTTTAATTATCATCTATATGTTAATGACTCTCATACACACACACACACACACACACACACACACACACACACACACACACACACACATATATATATATGTCTCCCTGGTCTATCTCTATAGTTTCAATTCACAGAGTCTTTTGGACATTTCAAACTGGATCTCCAGGAGACATCCTAAATTCAAAATATCCTGAATAAGACTTATTTTCTTTCCCTCCAAACTCCCTTGTTTCTTTTAAAGACACTATCATTTCCCCAGTCTCCTGGTTTCACATCTTTGACATTATCCTTAACTCCTTACTTCATTACCCCAATTATCCAGTAGGTGGTCAGATCTTGCCTTTTCTCCTCCATAATATCTCTTCCTTTAAAACATCTTTTCTCTACTCACCTATCCCCTTTTCTCTGCTCATAATCCTAGATCAGGCTTTTCATCACTTCTTTTCTAGATTATTGCAATAACCTCCTAATTCCCACCTTCCTCGACTCTTTCTGCACACAGTATGCACTTAATAATTAAAGAAAGAAAGAAAAATAAAGAAAATGGATTTATTTGCATGGAGTGGAAACTTAGCAAATACTCAGTGAATAAATTAATTGACTTTTGAGTTTCACAATTCAGGAGATTTTACACAGGAATTAGATTCAGCACTTAAGTCAGAATTCTCTTTCTTCAGTTCCTTAGTTGCCCATAAAGTGTCTGATCCAAAGAGTGTGGGATTCAGATCCTTTAATAAAGGAGTGTTGGAGATGAGCACCATGAGACTTCTGATGTATGGTATGAAACAAGTGATTTTGGAGAAGTTATTGGGAATGGGGAGGGTCCTTTCATTTCTTTTCTTTTCCTTTATCCTTTCTCTTTTCCCTTCCTTCCCCTCATCTCCTTCCCCTTCTCTCCTTTACTGGCAAGGCCTGCCTAGGATTGGTTTGCCTTGAAAAAATGAATCCTTCCTTGGAAAGTATCCACAGCCACTTCTTGTGAGCTCATTTTCAAAGGAGAAGGTGTAAATTTCTGTGATTTGTAGTCATATCCAGATCAGGTCTCCAAAATGAATAGCCTCTGGCATATTGAAACAAGGTAAATAAGGAAGGTTTGCTAATTGGTAAGTTTGATCTGTAACTTTGGGATAAAGGTTAGTGATATGTATGCAGAAATGTATTTTTTATATGCTACAATTGAGACAAACATAGATTCCCCAAAATCCAACATAGCTAGATCTTTCTCCAGAATTACAATAGATTACCATTTCTGAACACCAAATAAGTAGTTGACTTCTCAAGCTGGGTGAAAGATAAGACTAGAATCATTTTCAAGGCAAGTTGCTTATACTATCAGAGGCTCCAAGTGTCTGAAGGAACATTTGCAATTTCTTACTGCCCTGGAGCATATGCTTATTCAAAGAAAAAAGCCCCACACTGTTCTAAGGACTCTTTCTCCTTCTCTCTCAAAGTTAAGATATTTGTGGGAGCTAGTTAGCTCTTCAAGATGTGGAGACAGAATAGAGGAGAGCTCAGGGCACAACCTTGAGAAATTTCCAGTTATGGGATAGAATGTGGCCACCTTCCCCATATCTGTGTTCATATAACTGAGGACTGTCATGTCATGTTGAGGAGAGGTTATATGTGTTTGATTTGGCCCAGAAGGAAGAATGAGTTATGGCTAAACAGCCCAAAGAAGCCAATTTAGGCTTGATTCAGGAAGAACCTTCCCAGTAATTTGCATTGTCCAAAAGTTGAATAGCTTGCCTAGAGATGTAGTGGACTTCTCTTTTTTTGGAGGTCTTCACACAAAGTATAAAGGAAAGCCCTGAACAAACTATTTTATACTTCCTTGTACCTGTAATAATTAGAGTCCATTGCTCTGTATAGAACCTAGTCATATTATACCTGATAGAAGATAAAGAAATCCCATAAAGGAAAGTTTATTGCAGCGCCTTTTATTGGTGCTGAATAATATCTTATCTTTTTTATTTTATGTTTTTATTTAGCACAGTTTATATAACATATGTAGTCCTTCTCGATATTTTCTTGAAGCTAATCACTTAACATGTACAAAACTGAACTCATTCTCTTTCCCCATAAATCCTCCTCCCTTCCAAACTTCTTATGTATTAATTATTGAGATTACTACCATGCTTCTAGCCACTCTGCTGCCCTCTCTCTCCAACCCAGCATGAAACTGAGATATTATCTTTGACTTCTCACCATCCTATACTTCTCTATACCTAATCTGTTGCCAGGGTTTGTTGATTTCATCTTTGGAACATATATTAAATGTGCCCCTTCTGTCCTCTAATACTACCATCACTCTTGGCCAAATCTTTATCACACATACTTAGACTAGTTCAGTAGCTTGCTGTTGGTTCTGCCTGCCTCAACTCTCTCCCCTCCCAGTGCATCCTCCATTCAGCTGCAAAAGGGATTATCCTAAACTGTAGGTTCAATCATATAATTCCCCTATTCAATAAATTCCATTGGTCTCCTGTTATCTCCACCTGATCCCCCAGTTGTCCTATGTCTTATTCCCACTCCTATATTTGATTTTGTGGGCTTCTTGCTGTTCTAAACAAGAAACTCCACCTCTTAACCCCAGGCGTTTTCATTGACTATCTCCAGGGCTTGTAATGCTCTTCCCCTATTCACTTCTGTCTCCTGGCTTCCTTCAAGTCCTAACTAAAATCCTACCTTCTACCCCAAGCCTCTTCTGATCTTATCTAATTCTAATGCTTTCGCTTTCTTAATTGTTTTCTTTTTATTCTTTACATAGTTTTCTTGAACTGGTTTGTTTCCTTGTTGTCTCCCTTATTAGACTATGAGTTCTTTGAATGCAGGGATTCTATTTTAGCTATTTTTAAATAAACTTTCAGCATTTAACACAGTGCCTTTAAGGTAACATATAATAAATATTGTTGACTGACTTGCTGTACTGAAGTTAAGAGACTCAAATTTTAACCCTAGCTCTGTTGATAACCATTTGTTAAACCCCTAATCCCTCTAATCTTCAATTTCTTTTTTTTTCTTCTGTAAAATGAGAAGGTTGGGCTATGTGATTAATAAAATACTTAATGGCTCTGAAATTCCAAATAACATTTCTTTTGAGAATCAATTTGAGAATCATAAAATTCCAAAATTGTGAACTTCACTTTGGTCCAGTGTTTTTTGCCAATGGCCCTTAGTATTTCTAAGGAACATTTGTTGAAATGGACAAAATCCTTAAAAATCCATATCATTGTTTTGTTACATTTGCTTGGGACTGCTTGGCTGATTGAGGTCCTAAAGACAAAGACCTGAGTGACTGGACAAGTTGATTAACACCTCTTCCTTCTTCCTCTGTAATGTGAAAGGATTTAATTGCAAGACTTCTAGATCTCTTTTACTTCTAAGTCTATGATATCCTGAAAGGCACTGATGGCCAGGGGCTCCCACATTCTCAAAATTCAAATACATTGCTCACTTCAGTTAATTTGTAAGTAAATTTCTTCATTTCTTCAGTTAGAATTTCAATTAAATGAATTTTTTTAAGTGATGAATACCCCCATAGTGTGCATAGATTTCTGACAAAACTAATGGTTTTTCTAAGTTGTGGTGTACCAAAGCATTCTCCTTTACCCTCAGTATTGTGAGACCTTATAATTCCAAGATTTATTTGCCTTTTTACTTTAGCTAACTTAGAGGGCAGCATAGTTTGTTGTAATGACTATTTAGATCTTAGAAGTCATAAGACTGATTTCGTCTGGGTTTGCCACTAATTAATTTCCTTACTTTTTCTTCCTCTATGAAAGGAGTTGGACTAGAGGGCCTTTTAAAATCTCTTCTGTCTATCAATCTGTGATCCTATTAGAAACCTTAGAGTCTGTCATTTTGTTATGGAAGGATACCCTTTGGGGTTCGGGAAGGATGCCTTTTGCAAGCATGCAAATGACTCCAAAACTTAGCTTAAAAACAAAAGAGATTTATTAATTTAGAAAGTAATGTTGAGAGTGGCCAGAGGATAGCAAGGTAGAACAGCAAGATGGGGAGCAGTTCCCTGGGAGGACAGCATGAAAGGAAAGGCTATTCCCCTATGGGGACAGCATGGATGGAGGCTGTCCCCCAGACGACATCAGTTCTGGGGATTTTATACATTCTTCACAACAGTCACTCAGGCATGAGGTGGGGCGATCATACTGGGGTCTACCTGGGGACATAAAGATTCCTTAGTTTTAGGGGACAAACAGATGGCTGATAGGATTGAGGTGTGGTCTGAAGGTGTATCTTTCTGTCCAACTAGAGGACGATCAAAGGAAGATAGTCATCTCAGGACCCTAGAGGGGTCATTGGATGTTTTTAGTCTCAGAGTCAGGAACAACAACAAGGGAGTTCCCCTGACAATAGTTCGCCTGGGTTTCTGGGGTACAGTGCCCATGTCAATTTTATCCACACATACAGTGTAATCATTCATCATTGTCAACATAGCTCCTGAAATGGTAATTATTGAAAAGTTACTCTCTTTTGCCAGATCCTATCACCATTGTCAACCTGGAAAAAATATAGAACTATGAAAGTAGTTATAACCTTGGGTCTTTAATCAGGGAAGAAGATTATAATTGAGAAAAACCCACAGAGCTGTCACCCTTGGATTATAGACTTGTGGAGAGACACAGTACTAAGCATTGGGGTTTCCCCTTAACTAAAGAAAGGGTGAGGGACTTATATAGATTTTTTTAAAAGGGGAGAGGGCAACATCCAGGTTATTTGAGTTAAGCTAGGGTACTTAAAAAAATACTTAGGGTTTTGGTTATCTTTAGGTAAATTCTGGCTAGGATATTTAAGTTTTAGGTTGACTTCTGTAAACCCAATCCTGGGAAAAGGGCAAAACTAATTCATACTTAATTCAATCTATGTCTGTCTACATTTATAATGTAAAAATTAAAATTAGATCAATAATTAATGATATGTTAGATTTATTAATGTTCATTAGAAATCAAGTAATAAAGACCACAAGCCCATGGCTGGTTAGCCATTTCAAAATCCCCACTCATCACCACCATGCTCACCTACAGGGCCAAAAAAACGCAGGACCCTTCATGTCCTTGCCTAATATTCCCTGTCAATAGGAAGTACGTAACAACAGGAAGTCAGTTGGCTCCTGAGAAATATAGTTCTTTTTTTAGGGTAATAGATGTTCAATTATACATGCCCCCCCCCTGAGATCCATGGAAGACTAGTCACTCCGATGGATCCTGTAAACATAACCAACTTTTTAAATTACAATAATTTGAGGATAAGAGGAATAGAGCACAAAACCAATGATTTCTAGGTACATTGACAAAAAGCCAGTTAAGGGGGCATTCTCCTTTGTCATAAGAGTATACATACAAAACAACTGCATTCAACCCCACACAGTTCAGACTGCCACATCCCAAAGTTCACTCTGGATCTTCTGGTGCAGTGTGTGGTCTATGGAGGCATCTTCTTGGTGCCTTCTACAAACAGTTCACTTTCTGGATTCAGAGAATAGCATGTTTCTTATCCTAAAATTACTCCCCAAAAGAATTTAAACTTTGCATTTTAGAATAATTATACATTCCCCCCCCTGAAGCGGGTGTTGAAATATACAGGGGTCACTGAGGGATACATGGCTGAGTTATGAGGTATATCAATCAACTGGCAAGAAAAATCAAAACCATCAAAAAATACGGACTATCAAAGTCTTATGTATAAAAATTTTAAGTAAAGGAAAAATAAAACTATATCAGATCCTTGAATCAGGGCCCAATTAAAGTGATTTAAGCAATTATGCACTTGCCCAATCAGTGGCCTGGACTATAGAAAGATTGCCACACTATGAAAGACAGAATAGGGCCTAGCCAGGTAGGAGTCAAATTTGAGATACTTGGTAGAATATGGGACAAGGAAGACCTGACTTTGACATATGAAAAAACAGATGCTACCTCGAACCCCAAACATGTTCAAGTTCTCTTGTCTTGGCTCTTATCAATACCATTGGGATTGGCTGGTCTCTTTGACCTTGTGCTCTTTTGGCACTATGCAGTTTAGCTTTGTGCTTCTTTGGCACTATGCAATGGCTCTTTTTTGTATTACCTTTTCCTGGAATCAGACAGTATCATTAAGCAAAGTTTCATAATTTTTTAAACAACCAATGGCATCATTTTCATAGTCTAAAGCTTTTGGGTATGCATTACTATTAGAACAGATGTATTTTAAACTTATATTACTGAAAAATTTAAAAAAGTTAAGGAAAATTTTTCTCAATACTGTTGACATGTACAAAAGGGAGAGAAAAATAAAACTGAAATAGTATATTGCACATGCAAGGAAAAACAATAATAAAAGTTTTAAAAATAAAAAATATATAGCTTATGGGGGCAGCTGGGCAGCTCAGTGGATTGAGAGTCAGATCTAGAGATGGGAGGTCCTGGGTTCAAATCTTCCCTCAGATACTTCCTAGCTGAGTGACACTGGGCAAGTCACTTGACTCCCATTGCCTAGCCCTTACCACTCTTCTGCCTTGGAACCAACACACAATAGCAAGCAAACCCATTATCATTAGGATTCACATGAGTCTGCTGTATGACATTTAAAGATAATGGATACTTGTCATAGGTTTTTCAGGTATAGCAATCTTACAACCTTGACTAAGATATTTAAAAACCTCTATTACTGCCATCATTACACAAATATGGCAGAGGAGTCTAGAAAAAAACAAACCTTTGTACTGTTGATGTTGGGTCTTTTAATTTTTTACAATAACCCTCCTGGGGAGTTCTTGCTATTGGGGAAATATAAAGCTAAAATGTGTGAAATTTAGATTACCCCACCCTACTTAGATCTTACTTTATGGAGAAGATGAAATTGTAATCACCTGATTGAACAATAAAGGTACTTAGTTCTTACTTTATAGTGAAGCTAGAACTTTAAGCTAAGTCTATTTTAGATCTTAATACAAAAAGGGGTTAAGTAATTATAAAGGTTAAATTAATCACAAAAAGGTTAAGTAACTAACAAAAGGTGAAATTAACAAAGAAATGTTAAGTAACTAAAAAGATATAATCTAATCAAAGAAGATGAGAACTAAAGAATGGGCAGTCCTGGAGAAAAGCCTCTGATATGATCGGTAAACGTGAAAATTTAGAGGAGGGGACACAAGGATAAAAGGTCTATATATTTTACGTCACTTTCTCTCTCCAGTAACTTTGGTGGTAGAGAGGTGGTTGGTGGCAGAGTGCTGGACCTTTCTGGCATCTTGGCGTGGCTACAGCTATTGTCTGGTTCAGTGTTGAGTTTCTGGCCGAGTTTTCCCTCCTTTACTTTACAAACTTTATCCTCTTAGAAGCCTCTAATCTCCTCCACAGACCTAGCGGTGGAGATCTTGAACTCTCCCTGTCACAGGCCAGGAGGGAAAAATCCTATACCCTCTTCCCCCTTTCTCCTTAAATCCTTCCCTCTATATTAATTAAAAACTTCAATAAATTTCCAGACTGACTTGGGTATTTTATTTTGGGAATTTTTTCCCTGGTGACCAATTAATTTAGATTTTAAATCACAACCCTTAAATTATCTTTACAAATGATATGTGTTACCTACCTTCTGCAACCTTAAAAGTGGTGAAGAATGCTACCAATACAGATAACTGTAATATATAATGCCACAAACTATTGAATTTCAGAGGAGTATACACACTGGTGTATACTAATGGCAAATTTTCATCTCATTACACTTGGATTATTGTATTAGAATGCTGATTGATCTACCTGCTACGAATCTTTCACTGTTCCGGTCCATCCTCCATTCAGTTACCAAAGTGATTTAACTAAAAGAAAGGTCTGACCATGTTACTCTCCTACTTAGTAAACACAAGTGGCTTCTTATCACCTTCAGGATCAAATACAGTGTGTACTATTTGGTTTTCAAAGCTCTTCACACCTAGACTTCCCCCTTTCCAGCCTTTTTATAAACCCTGCCCCAATATAATATTTAATCCAGTGAGATATGAATGAGACAATTCATCTTAGCTCCAAGCATTTTCTTTGACTATTCTCCATGTGTGAAATATTCTTCCTTCTCATTTTCTCTGAATTGCTTCCTTGGCTTCCTTCAAGTCCCAGTTAAAATTTTACCTTTTATAGGAAACTTCTCCCAACACTTCTCAATTCTAGTGACTTCCCTTTGTCAGTTATTTCCTATTTATCATATAAATAGTTGGTTTTTTTTTTTACAAATTTGTTTGCTTGTTTTCTTCCCCAATATTATGAACTCCTTGAGAGCAGGTACTGATTGTCTTGTTCCTTTTGTCTTCCCAGTGCTTCACACTGCTCTGACATGCCTAATAAAAATACTTAGTGACTGATTGACCTACAGGAAGTCTTTCCCTCTGAATTCTGTTGGTCATCCTATTTCCTTAAATGTAGCTTGTTTGTAACCAGTTGTTTGCTTGTCTCCCCTATTGAGAGTATGAGTTTCTCAAGGACTAAGACTATCTTTTGCCTCTTTTGTGTTCCCTGTGCTTAGCAACTGGAATAGAATAGAATGGATGAGAAATCCTTATTGACTATCTGACTGGAGCAGTCAGGAAAGGCTTAAAGGAAGTGGTCAGAATTGACAGGCCATTTTTACAATTAATATAAAATATGGATAACTGGAGAAAACTTGCCTTGATGAGGAAGGTATATGGCTTTTGGTTTTGAAAGCAATTGGTTAGAGCCTCATTTGGGAACATTATTAGATATTGAAAATATGATCTGTTTTTCAAGTAACTTTGGTAAAAGTGTTTTGAACAAGTGTCATTATCAGTTTTTGGAGATTATGTTTGTAATAGATCAAGTAAGGTTAAATTCTGTTGTTTTTTTTAATGATTCAGAGATTTCTTAATGCTTTAATGCTTAATAATATTTTAGTTCATAAATGATATTTTACAAGAGGGAAATATTTAAAACAGTTTTTAGGTGAAAGTTTCATAAGAGTTTGCTGTTTTAAATGGTCAAGAGAACTAGGGATTTCCCAAACTAAATTATTAATAAATATAGTGAATACACTTAGATAAATACAATTCAAAAATTAGAGAAAAGATTAAAAACAGAAAAATAACAAGATCATATCTGGCATTGTGAATCTTGAAATTTCTCAGACTTGTGAATGTTAAAAAATTCCCCTTTGGGGAATTCTCCATTGGAACAATTCCCTACTGGGACCATTCCCCATTTGGAAAGTGAGAACTCTACTTAGATCAGAAATGGGAAGACCTCTACTCCACCCATACTTAAGACTTCTTTAGGGGAGAAAACTCCTTGCTGAACAATGAAAAATACTTAAACCCATACTTAAGCCATGCCTATTTTTAGAATTAATTACAAAGGGATGCTAAATACCTATAAAGGTCAGGCAACTTGTGAACTTAAAAGAAGCAAAGAGGAAAAAACTTACACAGAGATTCTAACCTACTCAGGTGTGGATTACTAAAAGGATTAATTTACTCAGGTGTGAATTCAGAATGGGCTGTCCTTTGGAAAACGTCTACTGTGATTGGTAGATGGAAGAACTTAGGGGAGGTAACATAGGAGAAAACCCGCTATATAAGAAAAAGGACAGACTGTTGAGAAAAGAGCTCTTGAGATATAGAGAGTCTCTTGAGAGACAGCCTCTAAGAAGGTTGTTGAGAGAAAGGACAATATCTAAGGAGGTCTCTCAAGGGAGGCTGACTCTGGCTGGAACTCCCTCTGGGGAGACTCTGTCACTAGAATCCTTGATTGAACAGATTTTATGGTGAGTGATAACTGACTGACTGATCTTTTCTTTTAGGGCTTAGGCCTGGGTTGGCCAGGGCTGCCTGGGCCAGCCTATTCTTTTCTCATTTATTTCCTCTCTCTCTCTCTCTCTCTCTCTCTCTCTCTCTCTCTCTCTCTCTCTCTCTCTCTCTCTCTCTCTCTCTCTCTCTCTCTCTCTCTTTCTTTGATTCCTCATTGTATTATTAATTAAATTCTCTATAAAACCCAGCTGACTTGGGTATATTCATAATTGGGAATATTTCCCTGGCGACCACCTTAAATATTGATTTAAAACAAGACACTGTGTAGTGAAAACATATTTTCTGTGGTCACAATTTACTCACCCACTCTTATATCTATCACAATTTATATCTTCCACTATTTTACTCACTACAGTTTACAACCGCAACCATTTTAACTCTTACAGTTTATGGCTCCTACTCTTTTAAATGCCACAGCATTTTTAAGAATATTAATAACATTTAGAAAAATGTGCTAAGAAAAACCAGTCATTTCAGCTACAACAACACATTCCTCTCAGTTCAAATTCCTCTTATGATTACCTGCAGTGCTAAAAAGAGTATTGCTTTGGAAAGATCTAAAGAGAGGTTTTATTTTTTTGCCTCTTTTTCATTCTGTAAATAAAAAAGACCTTAGCAGGCAAATCCTAAGGGGGAGGGGAGGTTGGTATCTGTGCTCTAAAGCCAAGGAAGTGACTTGTTCAGACCACAGTTAATAAGTATCAAAAAATTGGGTTTTACTCTAGGTTTTTCTGAATCCAAATTTAACACTATTTATTAGTCATCCTGCTTAAATTCAAAGTGAAATGAGGAACAAAAGTATGAGATGGTCTTCTCCCTCAAGGAAATGATTGATTATATAATTTTCTTTTTCTGGTCAATATTATTATCTATATTATATTCTTAACACAATGTCTTTTATTCTTAGTCAAGGTTAGTTTTAGAGAAAACATATATAGATACTTTAGTGCACCATCCAAAATTTAATAATGAATTCTGATGAATATAACATGGCATTTGTCCAATAGAATCTGTTCAGAATTTTCCTTTGGGTTAGACCTCAGCTGAAGAAGATGAGGTAACTTTAATGTGGAGCCAGATTGTTCCTTATCCTTTTTCTCCAAAGACTTGCCAAATTCAGAATTTTCTTTGTATTCTGGAATTGGGAAATTGCATTTAATATGGAGGTTGGCCAATGATAGCAGTTCTTGGCAAAGTAACCTTCTTTCCTGCGCTTAATTATAAAACTTTATGTGCACTATGTAGGTACTCATTACCCTTTTTAAAGTGTGTTCACTTACCCTTCATTATTGGACTTGCTCTGAAATTTTCTTTTGTTTGACAGTTTATCAAATGCTCAAATATTTTTATCAGTATTGCTTAAGGCCAGGTTTTATATTTTTGTAACCCTTTAAGCAATTGTCTTAGTTTTATCTCTGTAGTTGACTTCAACCAAATATTTGGAATCCCAGAATTATAGATGGAAAGAAACTTCAGTATGGTATAGTACAGTTGATTCATTTTTTAGATGAGGCCCTGAGAAGGAAGCTCTTTATCTAAGATCATGCCTATTAAATGAATGAATAATTGTGTTTAGTTTTCATAGATTATAGACTAAGCATATCTGATTATCAATAACAATAGCTGACATTTACAAGTACTTTTCAAAGTACTTTACATATATTATGGTAAGACCCACCTCAAGGTTAACATCTTAGGATTGAAGGGAAGCACCACCTCCTTGGTTTCAGTTACCTAGACAGAGGTAGCACAAGAAGTTTGCCCTGGAGGTGAACTCCAGCAAGGAGGTGGGGCTTCTTCTACTTTCACTTTCAATTTTTGTCCCTTTTACATTCTTTTAAAAAGATTTTTGTTGGGAAGAAAGATAAAGAGGAGAGCTTAGCCTAGGTAGGGGTAGGAGCAGGGAGAAAGCATAAATATATGGGGTCAACTGGTACTTTTGAGGTTTCCATCATCTAAGGTAGATCTTAGAACATATCCCATACAGATATGAAAGCTCTTCTGTATTTCATTTGATCCTTACAATGATCTGATGAGGAAAGTAAAATCAGATATTATAACCCATTCCTTTATACATGGGTAAACTGAGACTTGGAATTAAGTGATTTGCCAATATTTATGCATTGTGAGTAGAATTTAGCCAAGGGACAGCTGAGTCAATTCCCTGGAGTAAGGTATTATTTGTTAATAGAGCACCAAATCTGTTATCAAGTGGATGTTATGGCTTGCCTTCATTTGTGCCAAAAAACTGGGAGCTAGAGCTGAAAGTAACTTAGTACCCCAATCTCTGCCTATGAGTAATTCTTCTATTTACTATGATAATGAAAACAATTTTTGAGAGTTACAAATATCATTTTTCCATATGGGAATATAAACAATTTGACCTTACTGAAGCCCTTAAGATTTTTCCCCTTCTTTCTTGTTTACCTTTTCATGTTTCTCATGAATTTTATATTTTGACATCAAATTTTCCATTTATTTCTGGTCTTTTCTTTAGAAATGCTTGGAAATCTTCTATTTTTTGTTAAATGTCCTTACTTTCCCCTGAAAGTATATAGTCAGTTTTGATGGATAGCTGATTCTCAGTTGTAGACCCAATTCTCTTGCCTTCCTGAATATCATATTCCAAGCCTTTCAGTCCTTTCCAGATTCTGTGTAATCCTGATTGGTGCTCCCTTGATAACTGAATTGTCTCTTTTTGACTGTTTGCAATATTTTCTCCTTTGCTTGGAAGCTCATGAATTTGGCGATTACATTCCTGGGGACTGTCTTTTGAGGATTTAATGTAGAGGGTGATCTGTAGACTCTTTCAATGTCAATTTTGCCCTCTTGTTCAAGAATATCAGGGCAGTTTTCTTGGATAATTTCTTGTAATGTGATGTCAAGGCTTCTATTTTTTCCAGGCTTTTAGGTAGAACAATGATTCTTAAATTGTCTCTCCTAGATCTGTTTTCTAGGTCATTTGTCTTTTCAATGAGATACTTCATGTTTCCTTCTATTTTGTCAATCTTTTGACTGCTTTATTCATGCTGTCTTGTGAGATCATTAGCCTCTACTTGCCTAATTCTAGTCTTTAAAGACTGGTTTTCAGCTATGATCTTTTGATTTTCCTTTTAGGTTTGGTCTATCCTACTTTTCATAGCTTCCAGCAGGTCATTTCTGTGCTTCTTTTTCCAAGTGGGAAATTTTGTCTTTTAAACTGTTATTTTCTTTTTGAATTACTTTCCTTTCTTTTTCCCACTTTTCTTCCCATTTTTCTTCTATCTTTCTTACTTGGTTCTTGAACTCCTTTTTTAATTCCTTGAGAGCTTGTAACTAATTCCCATTTTGGGGGGAATGTTTGGATGTATTTATTTGTTTGTAACTCTCTGCTGTGGCTTCTGTATTTTGCTCTTTTTCTCCATAGAAATTATTCAAGGTCAAAGGCTTATTCTGTTGCAGCTTATTTCTTTTGATACTTGTGGATTGTGGTTCTTACATGTTTGTGGCCATTGTTCTGTTCGTTTTTTCTCTGTATTATCTTCCCTTCTCATCCAGAAGTCTGAGTGTAGAGAGCAGGCAGCTCTTTGTGTAGTGAGCTATAAAGCATTTTGCCCTGAGGCTATTTTCCCAGTCTCTGTTGTGTCTGTTGTAGACAGCCCTCTTCTGTATTGTCTCTGTGCCCAGACTCTGTATTCTTCAGCCTGGTAGTACCTTTTAAACCTAGGTGTATATTCCTCCTCATTGGCTTGACAGTATATCCTTTGAACCTCACATGGAAAATCCTGATTGATGGACATTTTAATGGAGATGGGGAGTTGCACTAATAGCTCTGAGCTCCTCCATATTATTTCATAGTTATGGAGCAAGACTAATCAGAGGGATTAATCTGTAGCTAGGGAAAATGGGCTGACTTTTAGATGTGGCTGATTATGCTCCTTTTTAATACACAAGGAATACTACCTGAGACATAAGACCTAGTTACCTCTAGCAATGTTAGAAAAACAGTTGTTTAGTGGCTTGGTCTCCA
Organism: Monodelphis domestica; assembly: GCF_027887165.1. Taxonomy (NCBI): domain Eukaryota; kingdom Metazoa; phylum Chordata; class Mammalia; order Didelphimorphia; family Didelphidae; genus Monodelphis; species Monodelphis domestica. Next base: position 172,716,123 of record NC_077229.1, read on the forward strand.
ATTTTTTTTTAGATTACTTATTCCAGATTTTGTTTATGAGAGGTAACAACATAAGAGTGATCCAGTGGCATGGTGGGGATTTGGGGGTGGGGTATTTAGCTCTAGCTTGCTTCTGTTTAGGGGCAAAACAAAAGCTAGGGTTCTGGCCTAGGCAGATGCCTTGGTTGCTGGAAATAATCACTGTTCTCAATTATACCCCTCAGAAAATGCCTGACCTTCAGAAGTAGCATCTATCAAAATGAAGGAAAAGAAAGGATCACATAGCAATGTTGGTTATTAAAAAATATAATCCACTATTAATTTTCCTTACATACAAACAATAAATATTCTAGGTGGCATGTGAGACATAATTGAGTGTGCTGTTCTTAGAATGAACATTCAGCTTACAAAGGCTAGTTTATTACCTTTTGTTGATTAAGGACTCCTAGACAAGTTTGAGAGGGAGAGTGGTGAAAGACAGAAAGGGCAATGAACAACTCAGTTGCTCTCCTTACCTCACCTGAGCTGGACTGGAGGCATAGATGTTTTGGATTGTGGGTCAGGGCCCTTACAGGTAACTGACAGGAGGGGAGGAGCCTTATGTTGGGAACTTGTGTACATTTCTTGTTTTCTGCTTAGTCAGTCCGCACTTCTTAGTCCATCATTGAAGTATACTCTTTCATGAAGGGAATAAACAATTGCCTCTTTTTACTCCTGCCTTCTAATTCCAGATTTTGTTTATTTGAGTGAGCATGTATTCTCCTTTTTATCTCACACATTTGAATGAGGAACTTGTCATTTTTATCTCACTCAGTGGGATATGAGTCCCATTTCTTTAGCTTCCAAATCTAGCACTTTTTCTACTATATTATTATCTTAATAGGTGAGTAACAGCCTTACAAGATTAAAGTTTAAAATTTCCCTTTTAAAATTTTATGTAGGGAGCACCTGGGTAGCTCAGTGGATTGAGAGTCAGACCTAGAGACTGGAGGTCCTGGGTTCAAATGTGACCTCAGACACTTCCCAGGTATGTGACCCTGGGCAAGTCATTTGACCCCTATTGCCTAGCCCTTACCACTCTTCAGCCTTGGAACCAATACACAGTATTGATTCCAAGATGGAAGTTAAGGGTTTAAAAAAATTATGTATAATTATTCATAGGTATGGCATATGTATAGTGTAGCTCTTCACATTTCTCTCCTATGTTTGTAGATATTTACTTTCTTGACTGACTCAAACTAATCTCACAGTTAGTGGTTATATTATTCAGAATCTTTCTGAGTTCTAAGATTAATCCTATTGTGAAGGAATACATTTACTCCTACTTACCACTCCAAATTTAGAGCCCCCCACAGATATGTTTATATTTACACCATTAACCATTCACAAATGTTGACACTTTTAGATGCTAAGAATAACAATTTATGTAGCAGCAAGGTTGAAGAAATATTGTTATAAGCACTTATACAAAAGGAAATGCATAGATAATAAACATCACGATCTTTGCATGAGTCTTGGTCAGTATCTCTACCTTTTGAGAGGGAGTGGGCACACACAGAAAAATCTGACAGACACAGAAGTGAGGAAAACTCATAAAAAAAAACTCAGCATAACTTGCAACATTGGAATTATAGATATTAGTTTTCCTTTTTCTTTCTCAGAAATGGTCTATAAAAATCCCTTAATGAATGTAGTTACTATGTTGATCAGATGCTTCTACTGTTAATCTGAGTTCACCCTACTTGACAACTATGATACTCGGATAAATCAGTGTCCATTGTTTGAAGACTTAAATTCTGTGCTACAACAGTATTTATCTGCTCAACTAGATGAATTTATCACCAACAACTGTAGTATGTCATCACTTTCACTTTAAACTTATCTGCTATAGTTTTGAATGATGTCTCATCTTTCTTATCTTCGGTATTCAAATTTTGAATTCTCTTTGTGAATAACTTAGCTTGTGATCAGCAATGAGATTCTAATCTTCTGTCTTATAATTTTGGTGTCCTCTTTCCAGTATATAATAGTTTTTTACATTCAAAACTCAACTGAGTACTTTCTCTAAGTCAGAATTGTAAAAATTACTCTCAATAATTAAAATACTTATTTTTAAGAGATTAATGATCATTAGAAGTAAAGGAATAAAAAGGTAACAAAATAAAATCCATGTGCCCAAGGCTAATTAATTAGCCTGTTCAAAATCCCAGCCCACCACCACTGTCCCTGACAAGAAGGCAAAGAGTCCCAGACCAGGAACACCCACTGAATTTATCTCTCTGTCTACAGGAAATATGGGATGACAGGAAGTCAGTGGGCTCCTGGGAAATGTGGTTTTTAGGGTAACAGATTTCTAATTATACCTACTCAACCTCCAGCAGTTGTCTTTCAATTACTTTTTGCTAGGACTCTGAACAGATTAACTCAGTAACCTTAAAGTGATGGTATTATTTTCAATTGTGTCTAGCTCTGTGACCCCATTTGGGGTTCTGTTGGCAAAGATAATGAAGTGACTTGTGTTTTCCTTCCCCAGCTCATTTTTAGTTGAAAAAAACAAAGCAAATAGGATTAAGGGACTTGTCCAGAGTCATATCGCTAGTAAGGGTCTGAGGCCTGTGAAGATGAGTCTTCTTGACACTAGGCCCTGTACTTTATCTACTGCTTATTGCAGAAGGTGACTATATCACAATAGAGTTTCCTTTGTATTCATGTTATTTAGTAGTTGACAATTCCTGATCCCATTTGAGGTTTTCTTGTCAAGAATTTCTGGGGGGCATTTGGGTGGCTCAGTGGATTGAGAGCCAGGCCTAGAAACCAGAGGTCCTAGGTTCAAATCTGGCCTCAGGTACTTCCTAGTTGAGTGACCCTGGGCAAGTCACTTGACCCCCATTGCCTAGCCCTTACCACTCTTCTGCCTTGAAGCCAATACACAGTATTGATTCCAAGACAGAAGATAAAGTGTTTTTTTTTTTTTTTAAGAATTGCTAGAGTAGTTTGCCATTTCCTTCTCCAGCTCATTTTACTAGATGAGGAAACTGAGGCAAACAAAGTTAAGTGACTTGCCTATGGTCATATAACTAGGAAGTATCTGAGATTGGATTTGAACTTAGGTCTTACTGTTTCCAGGCCTTGTGCTCTATCCTTTGTATCACCTCACTATCCTTTTGTATTTATACTCATTAAAAAAATAAAAAGACCCTTTTCATGGAAAATGGACATTTCATGCACATTGGATATCATTTAGTGGAATCATTCAAACTCTTAATTTATTATATATATAATACTAAGATTCTGACATTTTCCATTCTGTAGTATTCTACAATTGGCAGGTGTTCAGGAGGTTTAGAATACCTTTCAGGAGGTTTAGAATACCTATACTCTTAACCATGAATTTCCTCTAACTAGTGCAGATTTGCTACTTGCTTAATAGAGACAGCTGTGGATGATTCAAAGTGCTGGGACTTAGAGTCAAGAAAACCTAAACTCAAATTCGAGATCAGACACTTACTAGCTATGTGTCCCTGGACAAGTCACTTAACCTCCATTTGTCTTGGTGTGCTCAGATATAAAGCAGAGATAATAAAGCCCCTCTTTGAGTGTTGTTGTCAGTATCACATGAATATTTTTGAAGTGATATATGTGTTATCTATAATTATAATAATTAGTTGTTATAATAATCATAATTTTTATTATAATATTTTATAATAATAATTCTTATTATAAATCACTAGCCCCAGTTTGTATTTACCTTAAAGGAAATCTAAACTATATCGTGTTTCTATGAGACTTGGATTGGGTTGGAAGGAGCCAGGATATGCCAGATTCTGTGGTAAAGAACTCATTGGAATGTTATTACAAAGTCCTTGGTATGTTAGTACCAGCTCCCCAAAATCCTTTTAAAGAAGAGATGATGGACTATTTGAGAACTTTTGTTGTTTTCTGTGATTGTATATGATTTCCTGTGAGTTCTTTGAATCTTCTATATTTTCTATATAGTGAAATAAACGTGTCCCATACTTACTTACACATACTATTACTTTAAGTACCTGTACCTATCCTCTGGATGGTAGTATAGTGGTTTATTGTAAGATCACTTGCAAAACTCTGCCTGTTATTCTTTTCTAATGGTTTCATCAAAGATGCTCTTAGTGGATATGTAAATTATTCTTTGACAATTTATATAGATGAAAAAGTAGTCATATGTGTTGATAGTTACTGATTTTCTCTAGCAGGGACTGGATCTGTGATCTCACAAACATTAGGTAACTACCAAATGAGGAAACTTCACAAATTCAATTTTGGCACTTCTTTATATAGTATTCTTAGTTGCCTATGAGCACTGAGAGGTTTAAGTGACATCAGAAGATGACTTTAGTGGTCATCTAGTTCAGTGATGGAGAGAACCTTTTAGATACAAGGTGCCCAAACTGCAACCCTCACTGCATGTGAGCCCCTCGCCTTATCCCAGACAGGGGAGGGAGGAAATGGTGCTATTGGGCTGCTGGGCATAAGGGGGGCAGTCATGTGAGAAATGTCCTCAGGCACATGTGGAGAGGGGGGAAAGGGACAGCCCACTCCAGCATTTGTGCCATAGGTTTGCCAGCACAGATCTAGTCCAGCTAACCCAAGTCCCACCTAAAGCATTAATATTCCCTACAGAGTCTTGTTCAACAATTATCTAGCCTCTACTTAAAGCTCATTAGTGATAGGGAATGCCCTGTTCCCTAAGATATTACTTTTATATATTTTTGACAGGTAACAATTTATGGAAGATTTTCCTTATGGTTAGCTGAACTCTACGTCTCTAATTTCTTCCTATTGAATCCACTATGCGTTCTCTAATGCCAACCAGAACAATTCTGTTTCCTCTTCTGAAAATTCATTCAACCTCTGAAGGCAGTCATCTTGTTCATTCTATGTTTAATTTTTCCTAAGCTAAACCTGCCCACTTCTTTCAGGTGATCCTTAGAAGGTATAATTTTGAGTACCTTTGCATTCCTTATTCTTTTTTTTATGCACTCTTGTCTCTTCACTATTCATAATGACCTGCTTTTATTTTTGCCATACCAAACTCCCATTTGTTTCATGTCATTAATGTTACTATTAATTTTCAGTAGGTTAATGAAGTGTTGTTTCAGAATTGATCAATGACTTCAAATCGTCCATGTAGAATGAATAGATAACATAATACACATCTTCAGGTTTTTAATTTAAAGCTATGGTAGATGCTCTTTACATTTATGTTTCAATGAATTAGATTTCAAGCAAAACCAGAATGGCTTTAATGAATTTGCTTAACATATAACTTATGTCGGGGGCAGCTGGGTAGCTCAGTGGATTGAGAGCCAGTCCTAGAGATGGGAGGTCCTAGGTTCAAATCTGGCCTCAGCCACTTCCTAGCTGTGTGACCCTGGGCAAGTCACTTGACCCCCATTGCCTAAAAAAAAAAAAACAAAAACAAACATATAACTTATGTCATTATTTATTTGTGTACGTTTCTAGCTAGAAGCTGGTTAAATGTAATATGGCTGACTAGGTTGTACCAAAGTAAGACCTATACCAACTCAAGTTATGAGGGACCAGTGTTTACATTTGAATGACAGTTATTTTACTTTATAGTGATAGTTTTGTTTAGCAATAAAGCACTTGCTTAACTTTTGACAATATATTCCCCTTTGTATTATTGCCCTGCAAGGATATAGAATTATATTGTCAGTCTTTTATAGTTTACAAAGGACTTTTACAATACAGTGCCTTAATTAATCCTCACTACAATCCTGTGAAGTAGGCAATAATTATTATTATGATCTTTATTTGTATAAATTAAAAAGTTGGGGCTTTGATAATCATAACCATATATGGAATTTATACATAATTTTCTCTTTGCAAAGTTATTTATATATTGTCATTTTATTTTCACTTTTAATTGTATAAGGAAACTGAAGTTCAGAGAGGTTAAGACTATATCTCACAGTTTGTATGTACTATATTGAAGATTAGAATTCAGGTAGGATTTCTAGTTTCTTGTTCTTCATATCATATCTGAGAAGTATAGGTAATAGCCAATTTCTGAATAAATTATGTTCTAAAAGATTGTGGATGTGCTGAAATTTAGCCTGAAACTTATAAAGCTTCTCCCTTATCAGCAGTATTTTAATAATAGATGACATTTATATGATACTATATACTTTACCAAATAATATTCCTACTTGATTTGGTTCTCAAGGTTGGTCATATTATCATCCCCATTTTATAAATGAGGAAACTAAGGCAAGAGAAAAACATTTAAAGAGAAAATATTTTCTGACTCAGACCTGCTACAATGAGGGCTATGTACAAAGCAATATTATAAAGATCCAGGGATACAGTGACTTCTCAATACAAAGAAAAATAGTATTATAATCAGAATAGATACAACATGTAAAAGCATAATTAAAAGGCAACGTGAAAGAAGAGTAGAGACATCAGAAAAAGCTTTCTATAAGAGATAGCTTCTGATCTCAGCCTTTAAGGAAGTTAAAAATTCTAAGAGAATGAAGTATATTACATTCTTAATCCATTGTTTTAGTGAACAAGAAAAGAAAGTGCAATAGTATGAAGACAGGGAACATAAAGCTAGGTCTGGTAGTTAAGTCTACTATGTGCCCCAGATACTGTGGTAAGCTTTAAGGATACAAAGAAAAGTGAAAATAGGATTGTTTGACTAGAATTTAGAGTATATATTGGTAGTATTCTTTCTATTGTGGCACTCATTAGATTCCTAGCTTCCTAGACCATTTAATTTCCTTAATTCAGAAATCATGTTTATAATATAGCTTAACTATATTAATGAATGTTAGTAGTACAGACCTGAGTTCTGAGTCTGAAAGCCAGAAAACTAAGCAATGGAGAAAGGAAAAGCTAAGTAGAAAGTTTTCTTTGCTTTTGCTGGGTTAACACCAGTTCTATGAAAAAATTGAAGTACCCGATTTTCTGTTTGTCAATTTCCCATCTCCCCTTTTGCATCCTTCCCCAATATTATGTTGTTCTTATACCTAGATGGCCTATGAGGTTAGGTTTAACTAAACTCCCAGTTTAACACCCCTATCCTTGAGTTCACCTGTATTCTATGAATATCTGCTTTTCCTGATCAAACGCCCATCTCTTCAAAACAAATTTCTTAGCTTAGAGTTTAGAGAAAAGTTATGTTGTGACTTATAGACAAAAAAAGTTGGAGCAGCTAGATGGCATAGTACATAGAGTGCCAGACCTGCAGTTGGGAGGACCTGGATTCAAATGTCACCTCAGACACTTCCTAACTTTGTGACCCTGGGGAAGTCACTTAAACCCATTTGCCTAGGCCATGTCCTTCTGTTTTAGAACTGTTAATAAGACAGAATATAAAGATTCTTATTTTGGTTGTGAACTTGAAATTATCAAGCACAAACATTCAACATGTTAAGAACAAGAAATATACTTTTATAAGAAGCTATGGACTTTTATTCTGTATAGTTTGTTTTTTAAGAATATACATATTTTATTTTTAGCAAGGGATTAACAAAACTGTTTTGTAATAGATGTTAACAACAACAAACACATACTACGTACCAAGCACTGTGATAAAAAGGAGGAGGGAAGGAGAAACATTCACTGTTCTCAAGGAGCTCAGTCAAAAGGAGGTGGGCAACATGCAAAAACTATTTACATATAAGATATCTCTCTCTCTCACACACACACACACACACACACATATATGTGATAAATTGGAGATAATCAACAGAGGGAATGCACTAGCATCAAGAGGGTAAAGATCAAGAAAGAGTTCTTGGAAAAGGTGGGATTTTTCCTGGGACTTTAATCCAGGAGAGGTAGATGAGAATGTAGTACATTTCAGACATGGGGAATAGCCAGTTAAAATGCCCAGAGTAGGAAGATGGAATGTCTTGTTCGAGGAACAGGGAAGAAGCCAGGGTCACCAAGTCATGCTGTGTGTAGAAAGGAATAAGGTATAAGGAGAATGGAAAGGTAGGAAGGGGGCATATTATGAAAAGCTTTATTTTTATTCATTTTTAAATAACCCTTACCTTCTGTCTTAATATCAATTCTAGAGCAGGAGAGCAGTAATGGTTGGCAATTGGGGTTAAGTGACTTTCATAGGGTCACACACTCAAGATGTTTCTGAGTCCATATTTGAACCCGGGCCCTCCAAATTCTAGGACTGACACTATCTATCCACTGTGCTATCTAGCTGCCCCACATGAAAGACTTTAAAAGTGAAGCTGATGATTTTATATTTAAACATTGAGGTAATAAATACCTACTGGTTGCAATTGAATATAAGAAAGGAGGAATGGCATGGTCATATATACTGAAATAAATAGAGGGGGTTTGAGGGTTAATTTAAGCCAGTATCAGAAGAGTTACCTGGTTTTGGGAAGGCCACCCAAACAGAGAACAAACAGAACCAGACCCTGAGATGAGACACGTAGAGAACCCTGTGTTATAAAATAACAGTTGTTTAATAAAATAGGGATAGGTTAGAAGGGATGTAATATAACTTTCTCTAATAATAACTATACCTCCCCAGATCTACAAATCTCTTCATAGAGATTGCTTCTGAGTGTTTCCCTGCTCTAGTCCTATATTCTCTATATAACCCCAAATTGTTATACTCAGCTAAGCTAATACTAAAATCCCTTTTTGATAATCTAAGGAAAAGGGTCAGGGTGCAAGTCTTACAGGATCCAAAGATGGTCTCAAGATCAGCTGTCAATTGTCACAAGAGCAGTACAGGAATTCAGCAGATGTCAAATAGCCATCAGGGTACAGGATAATCCAAACAGCAGGTAGGATGTGAAGAAGAAGCAGTCAAATGGCACAGGGAAAAAGCTAATCTCCTCAGGTCCACCCAGAGAGAGAAAAGCCACAGCCCCATGGCTCAACTGCCTCTCTCCAACAGCAGCTGCTCTACCCCAGAATTCCAGAATTTGTCACTCTACTGTCTATCTGCAAACTCACACATCTTACTTAATGTTTCCTATAACAATACCTATGATTTAGGAAAATTAATTTGACATTTGAATGCAGGATTGATTAGAGTGGGAAGACACTTAAGGTGGGGAGAACAGCCAGCAGAGTATTATAGTAGTCCAGATATAAGGTAAGGAGAATCTGTATGAAGGTAGTAGGTATGCCAAAGAAGAGAAAGGGGCACTGTATGTGAGAGTTGCTACAAAGGTAAAAATGACAGGACTTGACAACTGATTGGATATGGGTGATGAGAGAGAATGAGGAGTTAAGAATGAAACCTAGGTTTTCAACATGGATTCCTAGGAAGATTATGGTTCCATTAGCTGCAAAAGAAGTTAAGAAGATGGGAGAGGTTAAGAGGAAAGATAAAAAATTTAGTTTTTACCATGTTGAAGATGTCTATGGGAAATATATTATTTCCAGTAATTAGTTGGAAATGTGAGATGAGACTTCTTATTTTTGTTCAAATTTCAAGTTTGGAGCATTTACGTATTCCAGTGGCTATATGGTCTCACTGATGTGTCTTGGGAACTCATCCTCTGATAATGTTTTTTCATAATTTTACCTCATATATATCAGAATGGCTAATATGATAAAAAAAGGAAAATGACAAATGTTGGAGTGGATGTGGGAAAAATTAGGACACTAATTTACTATTGGTAGAGATGTAATCTGATCCAACCATTCTGGAGAACAATTTGAAACTATGCCCAAAGAGCCATAAAACTATTCATATCCTTTGACCTAACAATACCACCTTTAAGTCTTTATACTGAAGAGATCAAGTAAACAGGAAAAGGACTTATCTGCACAGATATATTTATAGCTGCTTCTTTTGTGGTGGCAAAGAAGTGGAAAGTGAGGTGATACTTACCAGTTGGGGAATGGCTCAACAAGTTGTGGTATGATTGTGATGGAATAATATCATGGTATGAGAAATGATGAGCAGAATACTTCCAGAAAAACCTGGGAAGACTACATGAACTGATGCAAAGTAAAATGATCAGAACAAGAAGAATATTATACACAGTAACGGCAATATTGTATGATTATAATTTATGAATGACTTAGCTATTTCCAACAATATAATTATGCAAAACAGATCCAAAGGACTTATGATGAAAATGCTATCTATCTCCAGAGAAAGAACTGATGGTGTCTGAATGTGGATTGAAGTGTATCTTTGCAGTGTGGGGTTTTGTTTTCTTTTGCATCATTGCTAATATGGAAATGTTTTGTATGACTGTAATATATAATCTTTATCAAATTGCTTGTTTTCTTATGGAGTGTGAGAAGAGAGAATTTGAAACTCAAAATTTTGAAATAATTGAAAAAATTAAAAATAAATCTAAAAAATTCATAATGGCAGGAAACACTAAATTTCAGTTAGAGGTTAGTGAAATTAAGGATATCTATCTATCTATCTATCTATCTATCTATCTATCTATCTATCTATCTATCTATCTTCCATTCGGATTTCCCAACCCCTTCTGAGATCTATCTATGATCCCCTTTGATACCAGTTTTAGAATCTTTGTCCTAAGCTATTGTTTTTCTTACTTTTTTCCCTTTCTCCCCACTTAGAATAGTGCATCCGTTGAATGCTCAGATATTTTCTCAACATCCAAAATGAGAGATAAAGCAGGAGCAGTGATCTATGTTTTATATGTATGGTTGATTTTTAAATGATATCTCAGAGTCCAATTAGTTTTCATGCACTTCTCATCATCCAACCCTCTACTCAGGAGCCCAATGGGAGAACTTCTTCCCTCCCCTGTCTGGAGTTTGGGGAGCGGTGAGGCAGGGGGCAAGGTAGGGGGCATGGCATGACACTCAATCTCTGGGTGGGGAGTGGCATGGCACTTGGTCTGGGCAGGGGACATGGCACTTGGTCAGGGTGTGGGTGTGGGTAGGATCTGGTACTCCATCTCTAAAAGATTTACCATCACTGCTCTAGGGAGTTCTAAATTGATTCTTTGTTTTAAGTTGTTCACTCAAAACTTTATATTCATTGTTTGATCTTGTTTGCATTATTCCCTTTCAAAATGCCTAACATATCTCCCAAAATTTATTTGCCAGTTTTTAAAAATCACTTTTTTTTAACATTTTGGGGTAAATGTTGAATATATTTGTTCTTTTTAGATGATTGTATGGTTTTGTGGAGTTATCATACTATAGTACCAAGTGTCACAATTTATAAAGGTGATCTGGATTGATTAACCAAGAAATGAATCTTGATAAAAGAAAATTAGGTACAGAGTAGGAACTGTTTATTAAGAGCACGAAATATAGACCTAGATTTTAAGGAAGTATTAAAAATATTGCCTTAGTCATGAGCATTAGTAGGATAATAGCTTTAATAGAGAGTGTACAAAAAAGAAAAAAGAAAACTGGTCTAGATTAATTTTAGCTGCATCTCTGTAATACTGATCAATGATAATGAAGTGCCTATGAAAATAATGTCAGAAATGTTCAGTTTTACTCTTCCACTTTATTTTAGAATTTTTTTTAATTCAGCCCCTCTTTCCCCTCCCTACATAATAGAAGATAGCACCTGGCAAAATATGTAGGTTATATCTTTTATGTTTCCATTTCCATTCTCTATAGATACGCATTTCACAAATTATTCTTTTTTTAATTTTTAAAACCCTTACCTTCCATCTTAGAATCAGCACATACAGAATCAAAAATTGTTTCCAAGACAGAAGAACAGTAAGGACTAGGCAGTGGGGGTTAAGTGACTTGCCCAAGGTCATACAAGTAGGAAGTGTCTGAGGTCACACTTGAACCCAAGACTTCCCATGTCTAGGCCAATTCACTATATATCTTAGATATCTGATTTTGATGAGACATCTTTAATGTAAAATTTTTTTCTTCTAATTTGCCATTTGCCCTTTTATCTAAGCTGCTATGATTTTGTTAATTCAAAGGTTCTTCATGGTCATGGAATTGAAATTTTCTATTTATCTCATCTCTAGTATTTTTATTTGGTTAAGAATTCTTCTCTTAAACAATAGATGTGAAAAATATCTAAATTATCTGTATCTTATTCTCTTAATTTTTTGGTGTGATCTTTGATATTCAATTGGAAATGTAAGACTAAATTTAATATCCAATAACTCTAAGTATTATATTTTATAAGATTTATTAATAATCACTTGAAGTAAAGGAATAAAAAGGTAATTGTCTAACAACAAAATAAAGCCATGTGCCCAAGCTCTCCTTGCTTGTTTAAAAGAACTGCCCCACCAAACACATCAGAAAGAGAAGAGTATGAGAACTACACAGGATTTATATTCTGCTTACATCAGCACGTAATGATAGGAGGAGAGTGGGGTGCTGAGAAACAGAGTCCTGGGGTACCAAATTCTAATTACACAATATTCAGGTTTCATTTCAGTTCTAGCTTTAAGTTGGGGCCGCTAGGTGATACCATGAATAAAGTGCCAGGCCTGGAGTTACAGCCAAGTTCAAATTTGGCTTTAAACATTTACTGTGACCCTCGAAAAGTCACTTAACCTGGTCTGCTTCTGTTTCTTCATTTGTAAAATGAGCTGGAGAAAAAATGGCAAATTACTCCAGTATTTCTGTCAAGGAAATCCTAAATGGGGTTAGGAAGAAAGGGACACAAGTGAGACAAGTGAACAACAATAACAAGGAAGCCTTAGATTGATTCTTTGATTTTCTTCCCATGAAGAAATCAGAAAATCCAGAATTTGCAATTATTTTGCACAAAATTGAAATTGGAGTCCAAGGAGGGGGGAAATAAAGAAAGAAGTGAATAGGGTCCAGAATAGATTATTAAGGAATGCTGCCATAGAAGGATCAGCCATTAAGAGAACTAAGTTGGGAGAGCAAGGGAAGAGAGAAATAAAACTTTATCCATATTTTCCTCAGTTCTAGGACTGCAAAGCATTTCTGAGGTCATCTCTAGCCATTCTGTATCCATTTAGGAGACTGTCACCTCAACTCCCATACCAGGAAATTGGATTGTACCCCTTCAACCTCTCTGGTATTTGAGAGTCTTCCTTGGACCTGATTTCCCAGTTTGCAGGCCTCCAAGGAACTCCCTGATATACCTAAACATGCCACCACCATATTTGTTACCCCTTTATGAACTATCCTTTAAGTATTATGTTTCCACAATAGAACATAAGCTTCTTAAGGTCAGGAACTCTCTAATGTTTGTATCCTGAGCCTTTATGATAGTGCCTGGCACCTTGTAAGTGTTCTCATTCTCTGTTTAAGAAGGCATAATCAAATAGTATTAAATACAACAGACAAATTAAGAAGAATAAAAGCCTTTTAATTGGGAAGTTTAGTTTAAATTTTTAATTTAAATTTTTTAACCTTGAGGAGAGTATTTTTTTTTTCTGAGCAAGATATCATTTATTAATAGGGCACTGGATCTGTTAGTAAAGAGTTCTTGGGCTTTCCCCCATTTCTGCCAAGAGACTGGAGAGAGTAATTAAAAAAAACAAAAACAAACAATTCTTGCCTTCTGTCTTGAATCCATGACAGAAAAGTGGTAAGGACTAGGCAATGATGGTTAAGTGATTTGCCTAGGGTCATATAGCTAGAAAGTATCTGAGGCCAGATTTGAACCCAGGAGGAGAGAGTACTTTTAAAAAATTCAGTTTATAGGTAGTTGAGGACCGAGTATATGAAATATAGTCTTGTTTGTAAAAGTTTAGCAGTAAATGGGTAGAGACCAAGACCTCGAACAGTGTGGTAGGTGTGACCACTAAAATGTGGGTTTCAAGACTGTGAATTGCCAAACTGTAAAGATAATTTTTAGTGTCTTGATTTAAAATCAAAAATAAGTGGTCACCATGGGAAAAATTCCCAAATATGAAAATACCCAAGTCAACTGGGTTTTATGGAGATTTTAATTAATACAAATGAAGGAATTAAGGAAAGGGAGAGAGAATAGAGTAAATAGTATGAAGGGCCTAGGCCTGAGCCTTAAGAGAGACTATTCAGTCTTTAATCACTCACCACAAGATCGTCCTAAAGCAAAACTCCAGTCCTTCACTGAAATCCTCAACTCCTGAACTGAGTTCAGAGACCCAGCTCCTCCAACTAACTCCAAACTACAACCTCCACAGCGAACTCTCAAACTGAACTCCGAACTCCAACTAGTCCAAACTCCAACTCTTCAAATTCAATAAGTCCCTTCCTTTTAAAGAAATTTTCTCTTATGTCACCTCCCCTAAATTTTCACATCTACCAATCACAGTAGACGTTTTTTTCCCAGGACTGCCCATTCTTAGTTCTCACCACTATTTAGTTCTCACCTTCTCTGGGTAGACTAAAACTTCATACCTCTTTTGTTAAGCTTGCCTTTTGTAAGTTACTTGACCTTTTAGTGATTAATTTAACCTTTATAGGTACTTAGCACCCTTTTGTATTAGATCTAAAAATAGACCAACTAGCTTAGGGTTTTTGATTCACTATAAGTATGAGTTGGGGACTTTTCATTGTTCAGTAAGTAGTTTACAACTTTATCTTCCCCTAAGGCACTGTCTGAGCAGGGTGTAGTAATTTTAAAATTCCCAATACATTCCTGATCAAGTACCTTCATTTGTTACAATAAGGAAATAGCCTTAACCAAATGTTCTAAGGTAGAGTCTGAGCAGTTTTAAGATTCACAACCCTCTCTGATGATTATTGGGAGACTAGTCTCCCCATTGATCATTTAACATAATCATCTTGTAGTCCTAAACACACTTCTAACTACAGATTTAAATAATATTCAATTTTCTAAGAAGAAATTACAGTAGTGAGGGAGGAATAGAAAAGAAAGAAAGCAAAACCAATGTTTTGCTAGGCGCATTGAAAAAAAGCCAAATTAGGGGCAGTCCCATTCGCATAAAAGTGTACATTTACAATAAATGTTCAATCAAACTTCAGTTCAATTAACCACACTCAAAGTTCATTCTTGATCTTCTTGATGTAGTGTGGGTTTTCTGGTTTCTTTCTATAATAGTTCATTCTCTGGATTTAGGAGTTAGCAAGCATCTTCCTTGAAGATCTTTTCTCGAACAAAATAAAAATCTTGGATTTTTATAAAAATACAATCTCAAACAAAAAATCAAAAATCTTGGATTTTAAATTAAAATACAATCCCCCCTGAAGTAGGTGTTAAAAAACATCCAGTTCAGTTCAGGATGTAGGACAGAATGCAATAATATTTCACTTACCCATTTGCAGCCAAGACTACAGGAAGTTGCCATAATATAAGAAGAAAAAAAAACAAACTAGAATTCTATTTTTGATTGGGAGGTGTCATTTCCTCGTCTGATTTTTAACATTTTCAGGGATATCATGATCGTCAAATTTTGTACTTGTATGAGTACTTTGCAAAAAGTGTTGATACAAGGAAGTCCTACGACTTAACATATGTCAAGCGTCACAATCTTGAGTCCACATTAGTATTTCCTGCTCTTTTGGCACTATTCAGGTTAAATCTGTGGTCTTTGTTTTTTATCCCATTTTCTAGAATCATACACAAACATTAATCACAGTCCCATTATATTTTATCAATAAATGGCAGGTTCCCATAGTTTAAAGTTTTTGGGTATGCATTGATATTATAGCAAGTATATAAATATATATATATATATATATATATATATAAACTTATATTACTACAGAAAAAATAATATTAATTATATGTACCTTTAGTACAATAAATGAGAAAAAAGGGGAAAAATCAGGAATTCAATGTGTTCTCGAAAAACAGCATCCACTTGTCAATGTATTATTATTTACAATGCATGTGATAGGGTACAGTCAATCAGTCTCAACAGAAGATGCTTTCTTCACATGTGAGCAATGAATCCAAGAGTCCTTTTCTCTAATAACAATATTTGGAATGGTCCTTCCCACGAAGGCTGAGTTTCTCCAATATGCTTGAAATTCTTAATATACACTTTGTCTCCTGGGTTCAGGTCATGAAGAGAAAATCTAGTGGTCCGGCTTGTAACGCAGATCCAGATTCATGAAGTTCATGTAGTTTGTGCTGTAATTTCTGTCATATATGCTTCCTGCTCCATGCTGATTTTTCTCTCTATATCCATCTCTTCTGATTTCTCCTGCTTCTGTGTGGGCTTCTCACCCAGCTCACCACACATTTCTGTTGTGGCAATGGTCTCAGAATTAACCGTGGACACCTGTAGTTTTTCTGATACACTGATGCCAGGACTCATTCCTACAGAATTCTTACAACTCATGGATTCTGCTGACTTGTCAGCATTACTGTGACAGTCATTTGGTGAGTGGAAGCTCATTCCTGAAGTGCTGGGGACTTCTTCACTGTCCCCATCATCTGAACTTCCAGCAGCGTCCTCTAGTTCTTCTATACCCATCCAAAAGCATTTCCTTTTCCTTGATTTGTTTCCACCACTTATCTCAGGTTCACTAGGTTACTTTCTATTATCACTAATTTCAGGTGACACCATCTTGCTGGAGGCATTCTGCATACCTTTGAGGACTGAGTCCTCCAAGCGCTCAGCCATCTCATGACACTGCTGCTGATAGTCAGGACTGGTAAAGTGGTGCTTTGGTTCCACCAGCTTCCACTGCAGCCTCTCCAGGAGTCTTTGTTCTTTTTCTGCTTCTCAATCAGCTTGCTGTTTTACCCATTCAGCCATTGCCTTTTCATGGTTGACATCGCGAAGTCTCCTTCCACTGAGATCATAACATGCTTCTTGATTAGTTGTTTTTTTTTTATCTGAGCACCAAGTGCTCAAAGCATAGATCTAAAACCTCCTTTTCCTCCACAAAGTCTGAGCTCCAGACTATAAACCACTCCATATTGAACCATATCTTCAGTATTAGTTAGCTGTCCATTACACTTCACATAGAAGTAATCCACTGGAATATCCCGATGCTGGCAGTAAGAGCAGATGAAATCCCATACTGAACCCCGAGCCAAAGACCACAGTGCTGCCCAGCACTCATGGCTGGGAGCAGCCATCTTCTCGAGCCAGGACCTAAACGCAACACTGTGACCCCAGCTGGCACATCCTGATGACGCATCAAGCGTCTAAGGTAGAGTATGAGCAGTTTTAAGATTCACATAGGGTCAAAGGAAGGTTTTCATTGTTGTTCTTCAACAACCCAACCCCCCCCCCCCAAAAAAAAGACAAAACAACTTTTTTTTTAAATGTTAAGGGAAATCTGAGCATGTTTATAGGCAGTAGGGAAGAAGCCAATGGAGAAGAAAAGACTGAAAATGAGATGATTAGAGGAGTGATTGATATAACAATAGTAGAGATTAGATGATTTGCATAAGAGGGTAGTTATAGGATTATAGATCTAGACCTGGAAGAGACCTCAAAGGCTATTAATCCAAACTCCATATTTTATGAATGAGGAAACTGAGGCCCAGAGACTTTAAGACACTTGCTGCATGTCATAGTGTGGGATTTCAAGGTGGGATTTGAATCTGCTTCTTTTGATTTAAGAGCTAGAACTTTTTTCATTGTACTAGAATGCTTCCTTTTAGCTCTCTCAGGTTATATAACTGGTGAGTTTCTATAGTCACATTACATGAATATGGAAGGATCTATGATTTTGTCATTGGGGATCAACTTGTGGTGTGATAATTATCCATGTATTAGTTGTGTTAAATTTATTTCTGGACTTAATATATTATTGGTGGTCACCAGGGATTTTATTTCTAAATCCCAAAATGAATTACTCAAGTAAAATCAATTTATAGTAGTTTATTTACAATAAAGGGAAGATATTAAGGAAGAGAGAGAGAGGGAGGAGAGAAGGAGAAAGGAGAGAGAGAGAGAGAGAGAGAGAGAGAGAGAGAGAGAGAGAGAGAGAGAGAGAGAGAGAGAGAGAGAGAGAGAGTGCGAGAGTACGAGAGTGCGAGAGTGCTCTGGCTTCCTCTGAACCAGGTAGAAATTCTAAGCCCTAGCCAGGGGAGAAGAGTCTCAAGACAATGGGCCTTTCTGGGAGGTTCCCACCTCCAGAAAGGCAAGGAAACTAAGTCAGCCTTTCACTCACCATGGTGACTGTCTAAAAGGAAAGCAGTCTGAGGTCTCCTGCACAAGCTCCTCCAGGGGTCCAGTTCCACAGGCAGGTGTCTTAATTCCAAGTCTGAGTGTCTGTCTTCCATTCTCTCCTCTGAGTGACTGATTCTTCTTCCAGTCTCTCCTCTGAGTGACTCTTCTTCACACCAATCCCAAGTGACTCTAAGCCCGAGTGACTTTTATCCAGTCCAACTCCGAGTAACTCAATTCTTAATTGATCCTTGTGTGCCTCTGTTTCCTCTATTTAAAGACCTTTTTCTCTTGTGTCACCTCCCCTAAATTTTTACGTCTACCAATCATAGCATATGCTCCTCTCCAGAACTGCCCACTCAATTTATGAAATGCATGTTCATACCTTTTGTAGTTAGTTTTAACACCTTTTTGTGGTTAGTTAACACCTTTTTGTTTAGTCAGCACCGTTTGTAGTTAGTTAACACCTTTTTGTAGTTAAAATGGGTAGATCTTTAAATAAAACTTTGGGGATTAAAATCTAAAAATAGACAGGGGATTACAATTTAATCTTCACAATAAAGGAAGAGCTAAATATCTTCATTGTTATAATAAGGAGATAGCCAAATCTAAGCTTCACAGTTGTTAGATTCTATGAATGAACAAAAACCACATTTGTTATGTGCCTCTTATGTGCCAAGCTCCTGGTTAAGATCAAATAAAAAGATCCTGAAGGAGTCACACAGTTAGTAAATGTTACAGGAGAGTCTGGAACACAAATCTTGACTTTAAGTCTAGGCCTTTATTGAATATGCTGGGTGATGACTGTAAGAATAATTTAGGGTCGTGACCTAATCTAAATTTAATTTTTGGTCACCTAAGGATATCCCAAATAAAAATACTCAAGTCAATTTGGAACTATATGGTGGTTTAATCAATATATAGGGAAGAATTCAAGGAGAAGGGAGAGGGAAAAGGTTTAGGATTTCTCCCACCTGGCCTGTGCCAGGGGGGGAGATTAGAGGCTTTCTCTAAGAGGATAGTGTTTGGAAGGTAAAGGAGAAAGAATCAGCCTAAACTCCAAGAGAGCTCAGCTAAGATGCCTGAATCTGAACTAGCTACTCAGCTTCTCCCAGTATAGAATCAAGGAAAACTCACCACCAAATTGGACAATAGCTGCTGCCACCCAAAATGCCAGAATGCTTAGCATGCTGCCAGCCAGAGCCACCTCTCTGGGGGAAGAGACCCAATAGAGGAAGTGATGCCAAATACATAGACGGTTTTACATCACTTTCCTGCATCTCACATGTACCAATGATATCTTAGACTTGACTTAGGACAGCCCAGGCGTCTGTCTGTCTGTTGTTTCTGATTTATCATTTCCTAGCTATGTCAATTTCATAGGCCATCCTCCTAAATACTCAATCCTTAAGTATGGATGTAGACATTCCTGATTTAGTTACAATGAGTAGGGTGGAGTAATCTAAAGTCACAATTTCCTGATTTTTGTTAGACTAAGTAGGGTGGAGTAATCTAAAGCTCATACCACTGTAGTAATGTACACAACTATGCTTAAGCTGTACAATGTGTCCCAGAAAACTTAGCACAGTTTAAATTATTAAGCCTTTGGGATGCCCTGTATTGTTGGCTAAATTGGCCTTTGGGTTTGGTTTGAAAACCTAATGTTATTTTTATGGAGAAATATGATTTTAGTTCCCAGCATCACCCATAGAAATAAACTTTTGGAATATGACCTTTTGGCAAAATGGTACTTCCTATGTGATGCCAGATATAGGGTAACGTTGTTTTAATGATTGGAAACAACTGGAAATAACCAATTGTCTTTGAACTTAATGTGCCTAAATACTGGAATAAAATTTATGGTGGTCCATTTACTCCTACAACTTCTGTATATCTTAAAGGCAGACTTCTTATGTTGTATTGGATCAAATGAGATAATATTTGTAAAGTATTTGGCATAGTGCCTGGCACATAGGAATCTCTCCCCTCCTCCTCCTTCCCTGTTATTGCCTCACTCAGTAGTAGTTGTATACTACTATAAGCATGATAGCTTCTTTGGTAGATCTCTTTCCTAATTTCAAAGGTATCTCTGGTTGCTTAGCCTTGGAAGTTGTAGGTAAGTTAAAAGGTAGTCTAAATGAGAGGTTAGGGAGTATCCATAACGTTCCTTTTTTTCCTTTTTTCCTATTTTTAAAACCTACTTAAAGGTTTAAAGTAGTTAAGGAACACAAAGTAGAAAAACAAATAAAATGAGGAACTTATCTTTCTAAGTAATAACATTCTTCAATCAAAATGGTGTTTGAGATAAGATAAAGTTATATGAGTAATGCTTTTTCATGTGGTTTTATTTTTTTCCTTGTTGAGGTAGAAGATTTGTCTAAGCTTCTGATTCTTTTATTTGCCAAGATATTGTCTATTTAACCTGCCTTTCAGTACGTGGTCTATTAAAGTAAAGGGCCCTTCTGCCTGAAAAGCGAGAGTGTTTCTGAGTATGCTAGTAATGGATGTGGAGATACCTTTTTGCAAAATTTTGCTTTTGGTTAGAATTTAAACATCCTCTCCTCATTATCCCAGGTTCATATATCATTTGTTAATAAAATGTATTAAATTAACATTTTCTCCAATTTATTAACATTTACTAGATTCCTACGAGCCAAATGAATGCTCTAGTAATATAAAAATAATATAAAATTGGAATTTTTATAATATAGGAACATACTTTATAAAAATAAATTTCTTATCCATTTTCTCTGATAAGTATATTACTTCTTATTCCTGAACTCTTTTTTTCTCTTAGACATTATTTCTTTATTTTTGTGATAAATTATTTGAAATTATTTTTTGTGATTAGTTTTAGGTGAAAGTAATAGGAAGGCAAATAAGTTTCCTGGGAACGTGTTTTAATGTGTCATTTTGATACTCTTATCAAGACTTATTTGAACCACATACTTGGAGGTTCAGTGTTTGTTAGTGCATTGGGGATAGACATTTTAGACTCACTTTATGGCAACACTATGTCAACAATCATTAGAGTTAGTCTTTTTATCCTTATGTTTCTAATAGCTACTGGAGAGGCAAGCCTGATATGTTAAGATTATCTATAGATAAGTTTGCGACTAGGCAGTTCAAAGTTCAGAGGAGATCATTAGTTTCAAGGACAGAAATAACTGAGTTGTTATCCATCAATATATAACAGAAGTTCAGATGAACAGTATTTATATAGACAATGTAATATATCACTTTTCAGCAATTAGAAGTAATTCTAGAAGCTTATAGCTAGTAGTATAGTGTTTTGTAGAATGCAGAATTTAGAATATTCACTCTTTCACTTAGTAGTAACCTGACAAAAGGTTTTTGCTTTTAAAACATGATAGTTTTATGTTGTCATGGTGGCTTTTCGCTAGACTTCTTTATCATTCATTCAATTAGCATTTATTAAGTATTTACTATATCCTAAGCACTGAAGCTACAGATACAAAGCCTTCAAAGAGCTTACATTCAAATGAGAGAGGTAACAACAGTACATAAAAAAGAAGATGCAAAGTAGATATGAAGTATGTATGAAATAATTTGTCAGAGGAAGGTATAAGAAACACTAACTACAGAGTGAATCATGCTAGGCTTCCTGCCAGAGATTGTATTTAAACTGAGCTTGAAGGAACCTAGGGAATTCTTTGAAATAGAGGCAAAGACAGTGTATTCTAGGTATTGAGTAGAGCAAATAGAATATAAAATGTATGAAGCAGAAGGAATATACAATAAGCCAGAAATAGTACACTGGAACAAGGTTGTAAAAACTTTAAAAGCTAACCAGAGAAGTTTGAATGAGAAGCATTCGAAGCCACTAGAACTCCTTAAGCAATGGAGTGACATGGTCAAATTCACACTTTAGCAATGTCACTTTTATGCCTGTGTGGAAGATGTTTTGGAAAGGCTAGACAAGGAAAGGATTTCAATTAGGAAATTATTGCAGTAGTTCAGGTAGAACTGAGGAGAGCCTGAACTATATATTATCTATGTGAGGGGGTATAAAGTTGTGAACGTATATTCTAACTGTTAAGTGTGAATCAATTAGACTTGGTAACTGATTTGACATGAAGGATATGTGAAAATGATGAATTAAATATAATTCTTTGATTAAAAACTTGGATGATTAGAAGGGTGGAAGTGACTTCAACAGGAATAGAGATGTTAGGAAAAGAAATTTTGTTTGGGGGATAATCGAGATGGCAAAGATGAGTTTCATCTTGAATGTGATCCAGTTTGGAATATTCCATTTTGTATATGTGAGTTCCATTTCAAATATTAAGATACTTATAGAGCATCCAATTGGAGATGATCAATTAATAGCTGGTAATATAAACCTAGAGTTCAGGAGAGAAACTAGGGCTGGATATATAGATATGGGTATTATCTGCATAGAGATGATAGTTGAACTGATGGGAGCTAATGAAATTCCTAGGGGAAAAGTGTAGAAAGAGGAAATGAGGAACTAAGACAGAGCTCTAAGATGTACTTGCACAAAAGTTAGTGGTATGGTTGATGATTCAATAAAGGAGACCTAAAAAGAGCCCCAAACTAGTAGAACCAGGAGAGAGAACTGTTACAGAAACCCAACGAAAGGAGAGAATGTCTGAGAGAGGATTAGGCAAGTGCTAGCTACTGCAGAGAGATCAAGAATGATGAGGACTGAAGAAAGGCTAGTCCTACATATTCTTCAAGGCCTTCTGGCTGTAGTCTGCTTCATGATAATTCTTTAGACTTCCACCGTATACTGATCTATCACTTCTCTGACTTTCAATTACTTATGTTCAGTAATAATAATTATATTTGTTTATGCACATTTTAAGGTATATTGAGTGCTTTATGTCTATTATTTCATTTGATCATTAGAATGACCCAATGAAATAGATAATGCAAAAAGTATTTCCTTATTACAGATTAAGAAACTAACACATTCAGGGAGTTTAGGTGTCTTAACCAAGCTATTTGGATGTGAAACCTGGGATACAAATGCAGGCCTTTTTATTCCAAATCTGGTATTCTTTATGCTATAACACAGACTTCTAATATACCATGCATGTAACTTGTCCCTTCAATATTTCATAAAATCCATGATTCAAACTGTGGATTCTATGAAGGTTCTTAAGAATTTCTGTAGTAAAATAATAATAATAATAGTAATAATGAGACAACCTTCTGGTCATGAGTCTTCCTGTATTTAACTAGGTTGGTCATTAAAACATGGATTTAATTGGATAATTTTAAAAGATTTTTAATTTACTAGAGCTTGTGCTCCTGATGATATAGCTACTTGTTATGGACAATACTGAAGATTTAAATTTACTAGAGATTGTACAGCTACCTAGGTTTTTCTATATGTTCTGGTGAAGTTTTAGAGTTTGATTTTAATGATTATTGGCACTTGATTATTCTCTAAATATTTTAGAAACTTTAATTTTTATTTCTAATCTAGGCTGGAAACTTCCTAAGCCACAGTTATAACTATATTTGAAACTGTATCTTTTATATTTCTTCACTTCTTATAGAATACTACAAAGTACATATATGTTCATTATTATTGGAATGATTTATATGCCTGTTTGATTTAGAAGGATCACCCCCCCCCTAAAACTCTTACCTTCCATCTTAGAATCAATACTGTGTATTGGTTGCAAGGCAGAAGAGTAGTGAGGGCTAGGCTGTAGAGGTTAAGTGACTTGCCCAGGGTCACACAGGAAGTGTCTGAGGCCAGATTTGAACTTAGCATCTCTAGGCCTGGCTCTGAGCCACCCAGCTGCTCCATGAAGGATGTGTTTTTTAGGATACTCTTATTATTTTTTATTATATTTGGATAAAGTTCCCTTGTGTTCAAGGAGTAGTGCTGTTTGCTGAAAGAAGATGTTTCATTCATGAGAAGGTTTTTTTATTCTACAAGTCTTGTGTTATGTTTGCATTCATTTTCCTTTAAAGGAAAAAAAACACAACTTTAGTTGTTATTTTCATAGCTAACAGAATGATGTCATTGTAATCTATGAGCCCATTCAAAAATGCTCATAATGAGTTAGAAGATAAGTATTGTCTCTCATCTCATCTAATATCTTTTAACTTAGAATCATATTTCACTGTCATCTTTCTCACTTAAGTCAAATCAGTATTAAGTTGAATTTGTTAATTTACTCCTTTCCTATTAATTTCTGTGATTCAAGCTGTCATCCATGCTCCAATGATATGATCTTGATTTTTTTTCACCAACCATTCCCATTATTGGAATTGCTTTAAGAGTTTAAATTTTGCCTTACTTCACTTCACCCTCTATCTTGAAAGTAGACAGGGAACTAGGGAGGAACCATCATTCCTACCCTCTCTGATCTCTAAGGTTTTATTTAACATTCATAGGCTCAAATAGTTTTCTGATACTTGTGAAATGACTGAACAGATGGAGGGGTTGTCATTCTCTATTTCAAGTGACAGTGCTAAATGTGTCTGTTTTTATTTTTCTTATGAAGGGTAGTCAGTCATCAGGTTTTATTTGTTGATTTCAACAAATGGAAGGCAATGTGGTAAGAGTTGAAAGAGGTGGAAGATCTAGATATTTATCCTGGCTCTGCTACTTTATTATGTGTGTGACCATTGATAAATTATTTCTTCCTTCCGAGCTGTGGTTTCCTTATTTAGTAAATGTGGATAAGACTTATAAGGTAATAAGGGAAAGTTGAGTCAACAAACATTTATTGAACTTGCCAAGTGTTGGGGTACAAAGTAAATTTTATTACCAGTAAAGAAAAATGGGAACTATTATTCTTATAGAATGTATCTCCAATTTTTTTTCAGAATTGTAAGAGAAAATATTTCTAGATTTATAGTGCACAAGCATTATTTAGGAATGATCATGTGATATATGGTAGATAATATCTATAACAATTCACTATTTTCTGACCTCATTTGGATTTTTTCCATACATAAACTGAAAGTTTCTTTAATTGTTGGGCTATTCATGCTCTTCAGATATATAATGCACAGTTTGTAACCTAGTATTTTTATGGTATTATTTTTGTCATCTATATGATAATAGGCAAACAAATTCATTTACCTTAAATTTTTCTGTAACCTACCCATGCCTAATGAAACTATGTTGTATGTTCTCAGGCAAGTTCCCTTAATAGTCTCTTTCTTAAATTTATCATTTACTGATTTCCCCATTTCTGTTGCTTGGAATCTACTTTCTGTCATTAAATCGAATCTTCTGTATCATATATGTTTGTATATTAAAGGAGTAAAGGACACAAAGAACTTGGTGAAAGGCCAAGTAGAAAAAGGAGCAGCCAGCTTCTCCCCCTGCTGGAGAGCTGTTAGAAATTCCTAGTCTAGCCACAGTTGCTGTAGAAGAGGTCACGCAACATACAATTCTGTTACTCAACCTCAGTCTTCAAGAAGCCTTTGTTTGCATTCCACCTGATTCTCAGTTAGCTGGTATCTGTATGTACACATCCATATAAATCTAAAACTCTTGTCATTCCATCCATTCAGACCTAATTATGACCACTGAGTTAAAAATGTCATGTCATCAAATAAAACTTCAAAGGCTAGCTTATGTATCATAGGCATTTGACCTCTTATATGTTTAGAAACACTATGTATAAAGAAAAGATTTGATAAGTAAATCATTAGAATAAATAAAATTACAAGATGGCATATAAACTATCAAGAGAACAGACTTTAAAAACTCTTAAATTCCCTATTAATGTCACTTATTAAATTGATTATTGATCATTCTTACCCATTAGTTAAAATAGATTATCTTTAGACCTGTGAGAAACAGCCTATGTTCATTAGTCTTTGTGTTGAAATAAACTCCTCCTTTCCATTAAGATTGAGGTCACTATATTACCAGTAAGCCTTACTTTAATTGAAAATTTTGACTTACAAAATATATTTTTTTTTACAAAAGTATCCCCCACCAAATCATTTATGATCTTTTATGCCTTTAAAAATCTTATTTGTATTTAAAAACTGTTAGCCAAAATTTTTTCAATAATACATCAATTATATGCAACAAATTATACAATTATCTTCAAGGTTCAACTTGTAATCACAGATTTTATGTTATGAGAAAGATCCATGTACTGTATTTTTATACTCATTTCTTCAGAAGAGGTATTATTTTTAATAAGAATAATAACTGGCTCTATCAACCCAGAAAGTTGAATAAAATATTAGAAATCTGGAGAAAGGGATATAAGAAATAATCCAATATAACCTTTTAATTTGCTGATAAGAAAAATGAGACTCACAAATGCTCTATGTATGACTAGATGGGTCCCTACGAAATGGCTTTTTACATTTAATGCTGCTGCTTCTAGAAAAAAGTAATTGAAAAATGGAAAATTTCTATGTGAAATTATTGATCTGGCAACTTCTCCTGATTCTTAGAAAAATTATGTTAAAAATTATTGCTGGAATTTGAGCTATGAACCAGAATGGTTACAAGGTGCTTTCTTTTGCCTCTTCCTTTTGCTTCATTGAGTTAATCTTTTTGTCCATTTTTTCCATTATTCTAAGATGTGTTTAGTAAAATATTGAAGTTTTATAATTTGTTAAAATGCTAATTGTGATTTTTTTAAACTCTTACCTTCTGTCTTGGAGTCAATATTATATGTTGGTTCCAAGGCAGAAGAATGGTAAAGACTCAGCAATGGGGGTTAAGTGATTTGTCCAGGGCCACACGGAAGTGTCTGAGGCCAGATTTGAACCAAGGATCTCCTGTCTCTAGGCTGGCTCTCAATCAACTCAGCCACCCAGCTGCCCCCTAGCTAATTATGATTTTTAACAGAATAATAATAGATATTTGTTAAGTACCTACTATATAAAACTATGTTAGGCTCCAGGGGAAGAGAAAAAAATTTAAATATTAGCCACTGTGGAGCTTATAGACTAACAGGAGAAATGTCACACAGATCACCATAATATACAAAATTATCTGATATATATATATATGTGTATATATAAATATGTATATATATACATATATATTACATTCTACAGAGGAAAGATCTAGATGAGATGCAAAGAGATACATTATTAGTCAGGGGTGGGAGCCAATCCAAGAAAGTATTTGTAGAAAAAACGACCTTTAAGTTGTATTTTAAACAGTAGAAATTCAATGAGGAAGAAAAGAAAGACGTTTCCAGAAATAGAGAAAAAAGATACATAGGAAGGTAAGCATAGGTGATGTTTTATGTCAGAGAGCAGCCCCATTTGGCCAAGAATAGAAAAGATGGGGAGGGAGCTATTCTAAAATATGGTTGGTGGGGGCAGCTGGAAAGCTCAGTGGATTGAGAGCCAGACCTAGAGACGGGAGGTCCTAGGTTCAAATCTGGCTTCAGACACTTCCCAGCTGTGTGACCCTGGGCAAGTCACTTAGCCCCTATTGCCTAGCCCTTACCACTCTTCTGCCTTACTTACTTACTTACAATACAATACTATGTATTGGTTCCAAGAAAGACAGTAAAGGTTTATTTAAAAAAATAAAATAAAGTAAAATATGGTTGGAAGAGTATGATGCCAGGCAGAAAAATTTGAATTTAAGTAAGGAGCCCCTAATACAAGAGGTTCTGCTTAAGGGAGGTTCTTCTTGCTGCATTGGGAAGAATCTAAACATGGAGGAAAATGAAAATATTTTAGAATATTAAAAAGACTTTCTGGTCAAATTTTATTTTAAATCATAATGGTAAATATGGTAAAATGGTAAAAAAAATGGTAAATAAATCTTAATCTCCTACAATGTTTGTGATCATTGAAGAAAATTAGATTGCTGTTGGCCTTTTGGGCTGCTATGCATTTACATAACTGATGAATATACATATAATTAAGAGGTGGGAAGTAGATCTGGATTTTGACAGCAGAATTTAAAAAGCATATGTTTAACCAAGAAGTACTCTTAGTTTATTGAGGCTCAGAAATGAAAAATCTTCTCTAGAAACTGATCAATAGTAATAGGTAAAATAAAGAATGATGTGCTCAATGAGGTACAGTTTAAATAGAGGAAATTTAATGGGAAGTGGCTACATTGGTAGCAGATGGACTTGTTTCCTGTATCTAAATCTTACTGGAAATCTTAGACCAGTTAAAATGTGTTCTTCAGATTGAGAGTCTGATAACTAAGGTGGATAAGATTTGTTTATTTGACTGTGCTCTTCTGATTTGGGGGCAGATTTTTTTCACCTGTTGATTTGGGTTTTTTATTTTTTTACTAGGCTATTTTTATGATTCCCACAAATCCACCACCAACATTCCGGAAGCCAGAATTTTGGACTGATGAGTTCAATGATTTTGTCAAGAAGTGCTTAGTGAAGAATCCTGAGCAGAGAGCCACAGCAACACAGCTTTTGCAGGTCAGTACTTATACTGCTCATGGAGGTCACTTTGTTCTTGCCTTTCAGTTTCTTGGCTTTTAGCCAAGGCTGCTGTGAGTTTCACAATTCAAGAGACATTATTAGTACGAGTTAAATCACCCAAAATGAATAGATTATAGCAGCTTATCCTTAAGTATTTTCTGCTCTTCTGTATTTTGTCTTTTTATTCCAATTTTCTTTTCCATCCCAGCTTTTACAATCACAAAAAGTTAGCTACCTACTTTAATATTCAGTTAACTACTTCAATGTTCTTTTGAAACAAATTTTTCAACGGATTTTCTATTCAGAAACTGAGCCCTTTTGCTTTGTCCACATATTGCCCACATTGTTACTGTTCCTAACATTTTTCTGCAAGTATACTCTGTTACCCTCTCCTCTTCAGTTTTTTATTAGAATATATAATATGTAGAGAAGATATTTTGAACTCTTTGAAAAGAATGTGAGGTGATGCAAAAATGTAGTCTTAAGATTACCTAAAGAAGATAGCAAGAAACTTTGCATTTAGGGTAACAAGATTTTTTTGCTGAAAAGTACTTGAATTTCACCTGAATCTTTCAGGCCATCTTAGTCACAATGGACATACATATTTTTTATTTCTACTTTATTTTCCCAACAGACATGACAAGAACCATTGAGCTTACGATAAATGTGTCCCATTAAAATTAAAAAACAAAAAAACCAAGGATTTTATTTTTCTCTAGGTCAATAAATTCAATTTTAAAACTTATTTGTCACTTTTTAGCTGCTTTATGAATCTTCCCATCTTTCATTCATTCTTTTAATTCACTCTCTCCTTGATATTTTATGTTCATTTTATCCTTGATGTCTGAGTAAATTTTTATACATGCAGATATGATCCTGTCATTCTACTTCCCAGAAATCTTTAGTGGCTTCCAATTTTATGTCAAGTAAAGTTCATGCTTCTTTGCTTGGCATTCAGATACTGAGATGGCCTAATGGGACCCAACATTTCAGTCTTATTTCAAATTACTTCCTTCTGCTTGCATTGTGTTCCAGTCATGCTGGACTATTTTGTCTTTTGTAATTGTCCTGTATTTTCAAGGTCTATGGTGAAGCACATAACAACCTACAACTTATTTGTAGTCAGTATCCTAGGAATTCTGGTTCATAGGGTAGTTTCTTTTTCTGCATAAGACTCTCTGTTCCTTTATACTCATTCCTCTTACATTCCTACTCTACCTTCTACTATGTCCACTTTAATTCACATTCCATTGTTGACAAATAGAATGAAACATTCTTCATATTAGACATGTGATTTCCTTCTGGAAATTACTTTGCATATATCTTTTACTTAATTTATATACATATATCACATGTATATGTATACAATATGTGGGTAAACATATTGTTTCCTTCAAAAGAATAAAAACTCTTTGAGGGCAAGTATATTTTGAGGGTTTTGTCTTTATGCCCCCATTACCTCATATAGTATTTGGCACTTAATAGATACTTAATAAATGCTGGTTAATGGGGGCAGTTGGGTAGCTCATTGGATTGAGAGCCAGGCCCAGAGACAGCAGGTCCTGGGTTCAAATCTGGACTCAGACACTTTCTAGCTGTGTGACTTTGGGCAAGTCACTTGACCCCCATTGCCTAGCCCTTACCACTCTTTTGCCTTAGAACCAATACACAATATTGATTCCAAGGCGGAAGGCAAGGATTAAAAGAAAAATGCTAGTTGAATTGAATAGCATTATGACATGGAAGTATAATCATTGCAAAGTCCTGTCCTGATGCCTCTTATAGAAAGGTGCCTGAGTTATGAAAGCTGTTCCAGAATAGTTCAAGATCTGATATATTACGTTTGAAGCTGAAAGGGTATCTGTCACATCTTTGGTGACAGACTGTGTAATCTCTTTTAGGACCAGCCCAATGGAAGACAGAAGAGAAGCTCATTATGCATAAAATAGGAACAGGGTAGTTAATCCTTTGGCCATGTAACAGCCCAAGGTAGAAAGTTGTTCTTAGTCCTGTACAACCCTCCTGTGACCGCAAAAATATGGTTTTCAAGACAGTGAATTGCCAAAACTGTAAAGATAATTTTTAGTGTCTTGATTTAAATCAAAAATAAGTGGTCGCCATGGGAAAATTCCCAAATATGAAAATACCCAAGTCAGCTGGGTTTTATGGAGATTTTAATTAATACAAATGAAGGAATTAAGGAAAGGGAGAGAGACAGAGTATGAGGAAATAGTAGGAAAGGGCCTACGCCTGAGCTTTAAGAGAGACTAGTCAGTCTTTAATCACTCACCACAAGGTTGTTCAAAGCAAAACTCAAGTGTTCAGAGAGACTCTCCAATTCAGCTTCCAAACTCAACTAACTGTTCAGAGAGACCAGCTACTTTTAAAGAGAAATTTCTCTTATGTCACCTCCCCTAAATTTTCACATCTACCAATCACAGTAGACTTTCCATAGGACTGTCCATTCTTAATTCACATCTTCCTTTGTTATCACCTTCCCTGAGTAAACTAAAACTTCACACCTCTTGCTGAGCTTGCCCTTTGTAAGTTGCTTGACATTTTAGTGATTAATTTAACCTTTATAGGTACTTAGCACCCTTTTGTATTAGATCTAAAAACAGAACTAGCTTAAGGGTTTTTGCTTCACTCTAAGTATGAGTTGGGGACTTTTCATTGTTCACTAAGGAGTTTACAACTTTATCTTCCCCTAAGGCACTTGTCTGAGCAGGGTGGAGTAATTTTAAAAGTTCGCACACACATTCCTGATCAAATACCTCCATTTGTTACAATAAGGGAATAGCCTTAACCAAATGTTCTAAGGTAGAGTGAGCAGTTTTAAGATTCACACTCCTCCATGTCAACAAATGACTGTGCAGCAAAGGGGGCAGAAGGAAATATCAAATTAACTCTTTGAGGTCTCTATCTCTCCAGTGTTGGACATATTCTCCTGGAAGAAGTTAATTACATCAATATTGACATTTTCATTTTACAAGAAATAATATGATTTAAAGGAGCTGCAACTGAATAGGATAGCTCAGCCATCTTCCTTGCACAGAAAATCAATGAGTTGGTAGAATTTGTTTTGTTGTTAGAGGTTCTGTAATATGCAGAGTAAGAGTTAGAAGACCTGAATTTATATCCTAGGTCCATTACTTACTGGATATGTAATGTAAGATACATTATTTCATTTTTCTGAGCCTCAGTCATGGTACTTATGAACTTTCTTGAAAGAATTTAGATCTGTTAAGAAGTGTCTTTTCTAGTTATAATGCTTATGCTATGTATCTATTATTTTCAAAGCATTTTATATACATTATTTTATTTGCTCTTCATAGCATCCTTAGGAAGCAGAGTACAGATGTGTTTATCCTTATTTGTAGACTGAAATAAGGTGAGAGTGACTTTTTTATGGACAGAGCAAATTAAGTGTCAAGGGGAGAATTTGAACCTAGATTTTCCTGATTTTAAGCTCAGCATGCTATTGACTGTTTTATTGTCATGTTGTAATCACAGAGTATCTTTGGATTTTAACAAATGCCTTCTAGAATTGTCCATTTAAAAAAATTAATCAATAAGCTTTTATTAAATGATTACAACATGCCAGGTACTATGTTAAATGCTAGAATATGAAGAAGGGAGTCCATGCTCTCAAAGAGCTAGCACTCTAAGGGGGAAGTTCATCAAGCAACCATATATATGGCATTGTGTATAATTTTATTTTTCCACTAGCCAATTCCTCAGAAAATCAATGAGGAATCATAATTGGAAGAATTTAATGGACTTGATTATCTTTTTTTAGCTGTCTTTCCAATTAATTAAAGTTCTTTTAAAGACTTAATTTTAATGTCTTATTTCTCCTATCCAGAAAGAAGTGATATTCCAACTTCTTTGATCTATTTCTAAGGCTTACTGAGTAATGCCAGCTATTACAATCAATGCACTTTTTTAAGCACATCATAAATTTACAAAGAACTTAAATTTTATGGATTTCATATTTAAAATAATTAATAATGCAAAAAAAAGACTCCAGCCATTAATTTTGAAATAATTGAAAGCAAACTTCAAAGACCAAGTAACATAAAACAATTGATAACTGATTATAAATCATTCCCATTTCTCTTCATTCAAATATTTGATATAAGTACTCCCACAATTTCACAATTTAATTTTTATTAGTTTGTGAAATCTACAGTCTTACTCCAGTGTTTTATCCAGCCATAGATATAATCTTGCATTCATTCTCCCTTACATATGGAAGTATAAATGACAAGGAAAAGAAAAAACTGATGGATACCGAAAAGAAAGCTAAGTTGGAGACACGCAGTTTCAAAAGTTTCAAAACTTTAAATATAATAATATTTAATTTAATTTAATAATAAATTCTCAAGATGTCTGAAAAGTGAAGATACTTAATTAGAAATAATCACAGATGATATTACACTGAAGAAGGTAATTATGGATGTCAGAAATTATTATACATACACACTGATATCAATAAAGTATTTTTTTTGCTTTTTCATAGAAATATTTACTTTTTCATGCAAATCACAAATGTATAAATTTATCCTCCCAACACATGAAAGACATAACCTCCTTTCTCCCTGTACCACCATAGTCTCTGGAGAGGCCAAAGTCATACCATAACCATATTATAAAGTACAGTCACAATTCTAAGTCCAAAACTTCTCTTGACCTCAAATTCTAGGCACCCTGGCTTCCTAAGGCTTCTATGCTAGACTGACTAGGTTTGCTTTTCCTCCTTACTCCAAGGTCATCATGATTCACACTTTGGGTATCAGGTCTGCCACCTGAAACTGTGGAGGACAAACCACACAGAACAGAAACAAACACCACCAGGACCATTTCTCAGAGCCATGTTAAAAAAGAATAATAGCAAGGGAAGAATGACTTTCCCCTCTTACTATATCACTTCATGCTAACCATGCTGTGAGTGAACTGTGATTTTCCTCCTCTGGACAAAGCAATTAAGAGTGGCTAAAAAGAGCAGTGGAAAGATAGCTATAAAATCTTTATGAGAATGAATGAAATATATCTATCTATATCTATATCTATATCTATCTATATATATATATATATATATCAAAGTTAAGCATTGCTGAAAACATAAGAAGGAATTTGTAGGTTTTCACAAATGATTTTCTGCAGATCACATTTTCATGGTCATGAAGCTCACTGAAGCATGTGGAAAATAGAGGATTGTTATATTTATTTGCTGATAATGTTTTAAAAATTGGTTTGGTAGAACAGGATATATCCTTTAATGCTCTTCTCCAAGAGTGTCTCCCATGAATGTATTATGGTCATAAAATAAGAATTTTCTTTGGAAGTACCAACAGAAATAATAATAAACATCAGAAATAGACCATCCTGTTATGGTCATTATCACCAAGGGTGCCTTATTTGGGGTACCTGTGTTTTACTCAGGCATTTTGTTATCCTTTGCTAATGTTACTTGACCAGAACATCTTTTTTTTTTGTCCTAATGATCCATTTCCTGATTGATATCTTTTATGACACTTCTTGCATATGTCACTGCTGATAATATATTTCAGCCTAGTTATTTCTACTATGTACCTTTTTACTGCCCAGTGGGGCATCTGTAATATTCTTTCTTTGTAGTGTTAGGTGGATGCAAATTAAGGAACATTGTCAGAAGAACTTGGACTAAAAAGATGAATGCTGGAGTCAAGGGGCCACTTGGGCCACTTGTGCAATAAGAAGGAGGCATGTAAGCATAATACAAGAAAGGGAGTAAAAGAGTCAAAGGAAAGTAGACAAAATGTTCTAGGAAAATTTGAGAAGGGAAAGATATCACTAACTCAGAGGATCAACTAAGGCTATAAGTAACTACTTAGTTTACACATTGACATTTTCAGGCTAATAAAATTTAACTTGATTTAGACTGTATTTACATACAAGCATCTGACTGGGATTAGGGCAAAAATGTGGACAGATTCATTGATTGCAGCTTGTGCGCTGTATTAGTGGTAGAGAGAGAGTGTTGATAAATGTATGTGTCTCCACTTAAGTGTTTCCTGGCAAAAATATGTTAGAAGTCTGAAGATATTTTTTTCCTTAAACCCCAAATTAGTATGATACTCCTTTTTGTTTTTAAAATGTTTTGTTCATTGCTGGTGAAGTTGTGAATTGATCCAACCATTTTGGAAGGCAATTTGGAATTATGCCCAAAAGACGTTAAAAGAATACATACCTTTTGATCCAGCAATACCACTACTGGGTTTGTACCCCAAAGAGAAAATAATGAAAAATCTTGTATAATAATATTCATAGAACACTCTTTGTAGTGGCAAAAAATTTTGAAGATGAAGGGTTGTCCCTCAGTTGGGGAATGGCTAGACAAATTGTGGTATCTGATGGTGATAGAATACTATTGTGCTGTAAGGAGTGATGAACTGCTTGATTTCTGTATGAACTGGAAAGACCTCCATGAACTGTTGCAGAGAGGAATGAACAGAACCAGAAGAACATTATATACAGAAAGTGAAACATTGTGCAATGATCAAATGTAATCGACTTTGCTACTATTAGCAATGCAATGATACAGAATAATCCCTAGAGATTTATGAGAAAGAATGCTCTCCACATCTAGAGAAAGTATGATTGGAATGAATATAGGATCCGGGGTTTTGGTTTTGAAAAGATTACTCTCATTACAAAAATGAATAACATGGAAATACATATTGAGTGATAATACATGTATAATCCAGTGGAATTGCTAGTTGGCTCCAGGATGGGGGAGAGAAAAGGGAAGGGAAAAACATGAATCACATAATCATGGGAAAATACTTTAAAATTAGTGAATTAATTAAATGAGTAAATAATGAAATGTTTGATTATTGTGATGATATATTGTAAGACTTGAAATATTTCTACCCAGATATATATTTTATAAAGTTTATTGGAACGGTAGACAACTGTTTCTAAGTAACCTGACCGCATGGTGCCTAGCCTGCCAGCCTCTTCCTCATTTCTTCCCTCCTCACCTGCCTTCTTTGCCTCCTGACTTTCTTCCCTGTTCTCTCTTTCAATTCTCCCCCGGTTCTCCTTGATTTTTAACTTTTATTGACGTACAGAGTGTACACCAATGCAACCTGGTGCAACTATGCTAAGTCAGGAATGTTTGATAGACAGGTAAAGCTCAGGAGGGGGAGGGGATAAACATCCTTGACACAATGTTGATATTGCTATTTGCATTTGATAAAATTTTATTATTTAACATTAACTATTGGAATAATATATTGACCTTCAGTTTCTTGTTTTTGGTTTGTTACATGATAATTAGTTAGAAACTTTTTTCTTTAGTATTCAGAAACATTTATATCCAGAGTACAGAAATTTCTTGCTTTAAGAAGATGTATGTAACCTGTATAAATAAGAACTTTTCTTTTTAACATTTAAAGTTCTTTATAAACTGATCCCAGACTATCTTCCAAGGTTATTACACATTAGCCCTCCTCATTCATTCTAGCCATTGCTATTTCTATTTTTTTAAACCTCAAGCTCCCTTCAAGTTTCACATCCTTCAATAGATCTTTTCTTATTCCCCAAGTCTTATCCCTCCTTTCTATGTCCTCCTTCTGATTATTGTGTATTTTGTATATATCATTTATTTGCTTATTTGTAAATGTAACTGTAAAATGTAAGCTTTTTGATGGCAGACATTTTCTGTTCTCTTTGTGTCCTTAGCTCTAATACAGTGGTTAAAATATGACAGGCACTTAATAAATGCTTGTTTATAACTTATAACTTATATAGTGTTTAAATTAAGAATTATTTTCTTCATAAAATGTTTTCTTTTTACAGAAAAATTCACTATAAGGTTCCTCTTAAACCACAGATTTATTAAATGTTTTTAAATTTTATTGATTTATGAAAATTAAATTTATGCACAACTTTTTTCCATTTTGTAAAATATCTACTAGAATATATCTTTCATTAAATTGGCTTGATCTACCCAATCATCTAGCAAATATTCATTGTTTGTAGATGGATTAAAAATATATTTTTTAGCCTTTGCTCTTCAGAAAGTAAGCTAAACATAAAAATAATAATTTTCATCTTCAATCATATAACAACAAAAAGTGCCACTTAACATTAAAATGATTCATGGTCTTGCTTTTTTATTCTACCTCTTATATGTATACTCAGAGACTTTAGTGTTAGAAATCTTTTTTAGCATTTAACCACACAATTCCTTAAAATTCCATTGACATTAGTCAGTACTCCATTGTAGGTATTCGCCAGTACAATACAGTACATACTTAGATGTTGATACTTCTCTGAGTTAAACTGCCTACCTCCTCATTTTTGAAGTTGTGGTACATGTGCACAGCTCACACTTGGGGAGCTGCTCTATTCCTCCTCTTCCCAGAGCCCGAGGACCTTTTTTTGTATGCCCCATCCCTCTGTCTGAGGGCCCAAAGTAAGCACTCTCTTCCTCAACTATCTCTAGTAATCTGGAATTTGCAGACTGTTTGAATTTGCTCTCTGGGAACTCGAACTGGGAAAAGCTTCACCATCCCTGACCAATATGATCTAAAACATTGAAATTCCACTCTCTAGCTAAAGCCTCCCCACCTTTCCTTCATACACCATCTATTATTTGCTTCTGTTAAATTTTTTTTTTATGTTTTGGACTGAACTATATTTAATTTGTGGTCACCAGGGATTTAATTTCCAAATCCCAAAATGAATTACCAAAGTAAATGTAATTTATGGTAGTTTGTTTACAATAGAGTCTAAGATATTAAGGAAGTGAGAAAAGGGTAGAGAGGGAGAGAGAGCTCTGATTTCCTTAGATTCAGGTAGAAATTCTAAGGCCCTAATCAGGGAAAAGGAGTCTCAAGATGATGGGCCTTTCTCAGAGGTTTATAGCTCCAGAAAGGCAGGGTCACTAAGTCAGCCTTTCACTCACCAACAGTGACCATTGTTGTAGTGAAAATTTCACCTTTTTAAGATTGTTATAATATTGAACAATGGCCGCCAAGGAATTTACTTATGAAATTCCTAAAATGAAACACTCAAGTCAGAATGGAGTTTATGGAGGTTTAATCACAATGGGAGTAGGGAAAGGAGAGGGAGAGGAGAGAAGAGAAAAGGGAAAGGGGGTTACTCAACCTCTGACCAAGGCAGAGGGAGTTTAGGCCCAAAGGCCAAGGTGGAAAGAATCAGTCCTTGACTCACGTGACCGATCTGAAGGGAAGCTGTCTGCAGGCTTCCTCCCTGTCCAAGCTCCTCACACAAACTGGCGTCTAGCTCTCTCCACAGGAAGTGAGCGAATTCCAGAGGCTGCTTTCTCCGTCACTTCCTGTGCCTCACAAGTGCTAATGGTGGCTCAAGCTTGGCTTAGGACAGCCCAAGTGGGCAGTTAGTTATTTCTGATTTGTCATTGACTAGCACATGCCTGTGTAGTGTGGGTGTGCACAATTTTTGGGTGCTAGACCAAGATGGAGATTTTTAAAATTCACACCATCTAAAAGGAAAGCAGTCTGAGGTCTCCTGCACGAGCTTCTCCAGGGGTCCAGTTCTACGGCCAAATCTGAGTGTCTGTCTTCCAGTCTCTTCTCCGAATGACTGTACTGCCCTCTATCATGAATCTTGAATGCTCTAATCTCTTGAATCTCAAATTTCTTTGAATGAATCCTTTTGGCCTCTGTGGTCCTCTTTTTAAAGATCTTTTTCTCTTGTGTCACCTCCCCTAAATTTCACCTCTACAAATTACATCAGAAGCTCCTCTCCAGGACTGCCCACTCTTTAGTTCACACTTTCTTTGGTTAAATTATACATTTTTTGGTTAGATCACACCTTTTGTAGTTAGTTCGTGCCTTTTTTGTGGTTCACATAGGTAGATCTACTTCAAATACTGAGTTTTACCACCTTTTGTAGATTAAAATCTAAAAATAGATTGTGGATTACAATTCAATCTTCCCAATAAAGGAAGAGCTAAATACCTTCATTTTTACAATCAGGGGATTACAATTTAATCTTCACACTTCTTAACTGCTTTATTCTCTCAGTTCATCTTCCCGACCTAGCTTTTCTTGCTTCCCAACTTTGCTATGATTTTAGGGCCTAATGCTTTTAATGTTTCATTAAGTACTACCATAAACTTTTTGCAATTATAATATTGCTAACATGTCTGTATGAAGAAATTGCTTTCAGATGAGATTTTAGACAGTTTTGAAGAGAAAATTAACTGTGATATAGATATGGGGACTTGGAATTCTTTATTAACAATGTAAAGGGATGCCCAATTTTTGTGAGAACAATTCAGTATTGTAAAGAAGAAGAGAAATTTTTTACTTATTAAAAATATTTTAGATGAGTGTGAAGAAACACAATTTCTAGGATACCAGAGAGTGACTACCATGTTGAGAACTTAAGAGCTGCAGTCTGATGGTATGTCAACAAATTTGTATCTAACTGATTTTATAACTGGATTACATAAGAAAATGAGAAATCATATAAATATTTGGAGATTGAGATATGATTGAAAAAGGACTTCTAGTATGTCTTCACTGCCTGCTGATGCTGCTACTATGATGCCTTTTTCCCTTCTTCTCAATGGCTTAAATGGCCACTTGATCGTCTATGACTTATATTCTACCTAAAAAGTCACATTTCCCCAAATTTCTCCTATCCCAATATTTATATAGTAAGCTTTCAAGATGAAGAGGTTTCTGTGGCATTGTAGAGAAAGTCTGGTTAGTCAGTAGAATAATCTAGAGAAGTACTTCCATTTCACAGGATCCAGTACTGAGAAGATTTTTAGGACTGAGATAAATGTGATAGAATAATGTTGCTAATGGTTTAAGGTGGAAGGCTTGAAGGTTGATTAGTTCGGGAGCCTAGAATTTGAAATTCTTTAGGATGCTGAGAAGGATGATTAATTGAAAGACCTTTAAAAGGCTATGCCTAAGCAGAAGAGAGGATTTTCTGATCTGAAGAGTTGTAAGGATCATCAGGCAGTGAGCAGAAGAGCAATTCTGTCTAAAGTAGATATAGTTGAATGGATCAGTAACATTAAAATTTGCAAACTAGAATTGTAAGTTACCCTAAGCACATGAGTTTTCAAACTCTTTCTTGTGTTTCCCTGCTAACTTACTATAATTGTATGCCCATTTATTGCCATAATTGTTGAGTGCATTTGGTGGAAGAGTGATATGGGCTTATATATGAATTGTGATTTATTTTATTATACATTTTCTTGTAAAATATTATTTTTCCTTATCAAATAAGTGGTTATGTTTAAGGTTAAAAAGCATATTATTCTGAATGACTGGTTGTTTAGATAGAAGACATTGAATGGGGGCTTAAGAGTTGAGTAGTGATTAGGGAAAGTATATTCTTTTGTTCAAATATTATAAAATACTCATGCATGGATATAAGGTGTCCTTGATAAAAATATGAAAAGTGGTCAGATAAGCTTTTGAAGGCAATTTCCTACTGAAAGTAACATCTTCACTATTACACAACTGAGAGATATAGAGACTATAACACCCCACTGTTTATTTGAATACAAATGAGTATTTAAATCAGCAGAAATACATATGTTAAATCATACAAGATTTTTGACAGCTATGACCATCCCCATTACTGCTCAACAGTCCACCAAGGATCAGCAGCAGTCAGTCAACAAACATTAAGTTCTTGCCATGTGCCAGGCATTGTGCTATTGATTCATCCCAGATACTTATTAGTGTCACAGAGAATGTTTTGCACTATCTAGATGTAAAAGTTCTCCAAATATTTCTGTTTGTGCCTGATATGATGGAACCAAGCTCTGAATCTTCAGAGGTCCATCTTAATGAAATATGAAGAAACTTAAGAGGATATTGCATCCTTGCTGCTTCAGTTTTTCACTTTTCCTATTTACTTATTAAACTCCTGCTGCCTAGTTTCTTGTCCTATCTTTGTTCTACTGAAATTGTTCTTTCCAGCATCACTGCTGGTCTCTTAAGTGCTGCATCCAGTGACTTCTTCCCCATGACAATTGTGGGCATCTGAATTCAATCCACTTCTCTTTACCTCTTTCCCATAGGGATTTCATTAACTCTCATGAGATCTTGCATCACTTGTGTGGATTTTAAAATTAATAATCAATAACTAAATATTATATTTTATAAAGTTTTACTAATAATAACTAAAACAAAGCCTGACTTCAGCCCTCTCGCAGATCCAAGAGAGGAAGAGGGAGGAGTTACAGCCACTTAAATATAATCACACAAAATGTGGGGACACAAGAAAAGGGAAGTTTGGGAAATACTAAGGGACTTTTGGGGAATGAAGTCCAAAGGCTCAAAAACCTCCATTTATACATATCCTGTGATCCTATTGGGAAACCAGTTTCCCCAAAAGGATCATGAAACATAATCAACTTAAAAATTGCAATAATTTGTGGATAAAAGGGAAAAGAGGACAAAACCAATAATTACTAGGTTGACAAAAAGCCAATTTGAGGCAGTCTTCTTTGGCATAAGAATATACATTGAAAACAAAGGCATTTCAACCCCCCATAATTCAATTCACATCCCAAAGTTCACTCTGGATCTTCTGGTACAGCATGTGGTCTCTGCAGGCATCTCTCTTCATGGCACATTCTCGATTCTGGGAGGTAGCAAGTTTCTTATCCTAAAATTGCTCAAATTTAAATCAAAGTTCACAACAATAACTTGCCCTCCCCCCTGAGGTGAATAATAACAAATACAGGGATCACTCAGGGATGCATGGCTGAGTTATGAGGTATATGAATCAATTTGCAAAAGAAAACCAAAAACATGAAAAAAATCCAAATAATAGAAAAATTAACTTGTGGATGAAATACAAAATGTAAAAGTCTCATGTCTAAAAAAATCTTAAGGAAAAACAAATCCATAACAGGTCCTTGAATCAGGGCCCAATTAAAATGATTTAAGCAATTATGCATTTACCCAATCATTAGCCAGGACTATAGAAAGTTTGCCACACCATGAAAGAAAGAAAAGGGACTAGATTTCAGAAGAAAATGGGAGCCAGGATGGCAGTGAAAAGTAGGTGCTTGATAGAATGTGGCTCAGAGGAAGTCCAACCTCTGACATATATTAAAACAGTGACAACCTCAAACCCCAAACCTATTCAAATTCTCTTGTCTTGGCTCAAAATTACATCAATCCCACTGGGATCTGGTCTCTTGCATCTTGTGCTCCATAGGCACTATGCAAATGCTCTGTGCTTCTTTAGCACTATGCAATGGCTCTTTTTATATTCTCTTGTCCTGGAATCAGACAGAATCATTTAGCAAAGTCCCATAATTTTTTTTAAACAATCAATGGCATCATTTTATAGTCTAAAGCTTTTTGGGCATGCATTAATATTAGAACAAATGTATTTAAAATTTATATTACTGCAAAATAAAAGAGTTTAAAGAAAAATCTTCTCAATACTTTTGCCATGTGCTTCAAATACAAAAAGGAGAGAAAAAAATAAAACTCAGATACTATTATGGGCATGGAAAGGATACCCTCTGGTGTTTGGGAAGGATGCCTTTTGCAAGCATGCAATGACTCCAAAACTTAGCTTAAAAACAAAAAGAGATTTATTAATTTAGAAAGTAATGTTGAGAGTGGCCAGGAGGATAGCAAGGTAGAACAGCAAGATGGGGGGCAGTTCCCTGGGAGGACAGCATGAAAGGAAAGGCTGTTCCCCTATGGGGACAGCATGGATGGAGGCTGTTCCCCCAGACGACATCAGTTCTGGGGATTTTATACATTCTTCACAACAGTTAGTCACTCAGGCATGAGGTGGGGTGATCGTACTGGGATCTGCCTGGGGACATAAAGATTCCTTAGTTTTAGGGGACAAGCAGATGTCTGATAGGATTGAGGTGTGGTCTGAAGGTGCATCTTTCTGACCATCTAGAGTTATCAAAGGAAGATAGTCATCTCAGGACCCTAGGTGGGGTCATTGGGTGTTTTTAGGCTCATAGTTAGAAAACAACAAGGGAGTTCCCTTGACAATAGAAACAATGGGTTTCTGGGGTACAGTGCCCATGTCAGATACTACATTGCACATGCAAGAAAAAATAATAAAAAAAGTTTGAAAAGTAAAAAATATAGTTTAAAATCAGTGACACACTGTCAACCATGTGTGAGTACAAAATGGTTTTCTCAATAAAACAGTAATACAGTAGATAATGCACATTCAAGAAAGTACCAATGTCCCCAAATTTGACAATAGCCCAGTTAATTACAATAGCAAACAAACCCACTGTCATATTTCATATAAGTTGCTGTATGACATAAAAAAGCCTATGAACTGATGGATATTTATCACAATTTTTACAGATGTAGCAAATCTTCCAACCTTGGCAAACATATTTAAACAAAGTAAAACTTATTTGGGTCTAGAACATCATCAAGAAATCTAGATTGTTATGCTGGAAGCAAATTAAAATGAAGAGTTTTGCAGGGGCTCTTTTTTTTTTTGGCTTCCTGATTCAAAGAAACATCTTGGTAGGAACATTTCTTTGTTTCTCTACCTTTAATACAACATTCTTTATAATATATATATATTTTTTAATCATCCATTCAGAAACTACTAGTTACTAAAATTATTTTTTGAAGACCCCTTAGAATTACCATTTAACATCTTAGATCATTTAGTTCTCCAAAGGTTGCACACAATTTAACCAGTTTTGTTGAAATTCATCCATCATCATCTATGTGACAATTAACAAAGGCAACATGTGATCTTCAGTGGATCTAGTGACAAGGGTTTTGGACA
The DNA here is from genome assembly GCF_027887165.1 of Monodelphis domestica. Classification (NCBI taxonomy): domain Eukaryota; kingdom Metazoa; phylum Chordata; class Mammalia; order Didelphimorphia; family Didelphidae; genus Monodelphis; species Monodelphis domestica. The sequence goes on from NC_077229.1 coordinate 172,759,330, forward strand.
AGATGTTCATGGGCTTATACAGTGACATTTTCTTCTTCAGCAGAGGTAAAGGTACAAATTAAAGATCAATATAGGCAAAATATAGTAGCTTAAAATGATTCATTATAACAGAAAGATATCGATTAAATTAAAACAGATAAACTTTTAAAAATTAAACCTTAAAGCAATCAGTAAATAAAATAATATAAACCAATGAGAGGGTGCAAACAGGCAGTGCAGTCAAAATCCTTTTCACCAATCCCAATAGACTTGTTCTATATTATAGGAGGAGAATAAACTCAAAATAGTTAGCAATAAGCTCCCAGATCTCTTGTAAAGTTTCCTTCCCTTCCACTCATATTTATTATCCATTTAGATTTCATTTGTCAGAGGTCTGAATTTCCTCATAGAAGCACAGGGCAGAATCTCCACTCTGCATGTTGAGAGCAGTTAGGACTTTTAGAACTTTGTCAAAATTTTTCAAGTTGGTTTGTAGTTTAAGCAGCCTAACTTGTGGCATATTCTTGAGGAGAAGGAAATGAAGTGGGAAATCTCCAGTGAAAATAAAAAGTCTCAGGAAAAGAATTAAGCAGTTCCAAACTGCACTTTTTAGCTCTACCAACTCAAACAGTTGTTTCAGAGTTTCTAGCATGCTTTGCAATAGCATTTTTCCTGAAAGATGTTGAATGAGGTTTGTTTAAAGAGTAAACAGGTAAAAACAAAACTTTTGAGGGAAAACAACAGTATATGAGAGGAAAAAAATACTTCTCCCTGGTGTTTTGGGTCAAGAGAAAGAAGGGGGAAAAAATCAGGCTTATTCCCCAAAACCGACTTTAAATCTACTGATTTGAAACTAACTGCCCTCCCTGTGAAAAACCTTTAGCAATAGCCTTCTAACCTAGGAGTCCAATGTGTTGGTGATGGAATACTATTGTGCTCAAAGGAATAATAAAGTGGAAGAAATCCATGAGGACTGGAACAACCTCCAGGAATTGATGCAGAGCAAAAGGAGCAGAACCAGGAAAACATTGTACACAGAGACTGATACACTGTGGTACAATCAAATATAACAGACTTCTCCATTAGTGGCTATGCAATGACCCTGAACAACTCGGAGGAACCTACGAGAAAAACCACTATCCACATCCAGAGGAAACACAGTGGGAGTAAAAACATGAAGAAAAACAACTGCTTGAATACATGGGTCAAGGGATATGGTTGGGGATGTAGACTCTAAATGAATATCCTAGTGTAAACAACAACATGGAAATAGGTTCTGATCAAGGACACAAGTAATACCCAATGAAATTGTGTGTTGGCTGCAGGAAGAGTGGATAGAGGGGAGGAAGGGAAATAATGTGATTATTGTAACCAGGGAATATGTTCTAAATTGACTAAATACACTTATTCAAATGGAAAAATAAATAAATAAACGAGGAGTCCAGTATTAACTTTTAAAAAATCTACTTGAAAATTAGAAGGTGTGGGGTTCTTTTCTCCACACTGAAAGATGGCTATGGCAGGCTAGAAATACACACGTGGAATGTGGAAAGGAATTGGGGTGGAAAGATTTTTATACGTCACCTTCTGTGGGAAAAAAATGTCTAGGAGTAGCAGGGTCTTGTGGTGGATCTGGTCTCAGCAAGAGGAGGCTCCAAGCTGGGTGGAGAGTGGTGAGGAATGCTGGCCAAGCAGATGGACAAGAGAAACTGTAGGCAGCGGTAGGTAGCAGGGCAGTGCAGGAGCACAGGCACACCATGCCACCGGACCCTCATGGTGGGCAGCAACTGGGCATACTATCTTTACTGTAAGGCTATCTGCTCAAAAATTTATGAGAATTCATAATCATTTTGTGGTAAGCCAAAAATGTGGGTTTTTAAATTAATAATCAATAACTAAATATTATATTTTATAATGTTTTATTAATAATAACTAAAACAAAAGAACTGCCTGACTTCAGCCCTCTCACAGGTCCAAGAGAGGAAGAGGGAGGAGTTATAGCCACTTAAATACAATCACACAAAATGTGGGGACACAGGAAAAGGGAATTTTGGGAAATACTAAGGGACTTCTGGGGGATGAAGTCCAAAGGCTCAAAATCTCCATTTATACACTTGCACACAGAAGACGTTTAATAATTGTGGAGTTGAATTGCATTGTATCACTTCTTTGTTGAAGGAACTTCAGTCATTCCTTTGTAGATGAATTGAAGAAATTCAGCCTGGCATTCAGGGGTCTTCCTTTGCTATTCGTGTGCTACTATGGAAAAAGTACTGGGCTTAGCCATAGTTTGAATTATATCCCTGACATATGTTCATATGATTATGAGCAGATAACTTCCCCCTCTTTGAGCCTCATTTTTCTCAATTGTAAAATGGGTTAGCCAGTTAACAGCATTATTTTGAGTATTTTATGTAAAATGTAAACCACCTATATAAATATGGACTATTATCGTTGTTACTACTTTTTCTAGTAGTAACAAACTTATTTCCATTTAAGTGCATAATATTATAAAGATAACAATAGTCCCTCTGCCCCTGCCAGGCTGGTCTGTACAGTATTCTCAGGCATGTATTCTGTGCTTCTGATTTTCCCCATGCTCTCCTGAATTTTCTTTCTTTCTTCTGCCTCTCCATAAATTTATGTCCACCAGTCTACCAGTTGAACCAGCATGGTTCAACACTTGCCTTTCTGACCAAAATCACTAGATTTTCTTCTTCGTTTTACATTCCTGAATCTCTTGATTGTATAGACTACGATAATAATTGATACTGATAGTGCTTTAAACGTCTGTCAAGTGCTTTATATGTTATCTCATATAATTGTTATTGCAACCCTGTGACCTAAGTACTATTATTATCTTTGTTTTAAAAGCTCAGGAATTGTAGCTCAGAAAGAGTTAATGGTCACCCAGCTAGACATCTCAGAGTCTCACCTGAATTCAAAATTCTGTACTTGTCATATTTCCTTTATATCTGTATTTTGTTTTTCCAGCTCATTTATAAATTTCTGAAGGAAAAGAAATGTTTTATACTGTTTTGCTGCATGTGTGTATGTATGTAATGTATGTATGTATGTATGTATGTATGTGTGTGTGTGTGTGTGTCCTCCAAAGAATCAGATATGGTACCTTTTAGACAATGAACTCAGCTTACTAAATGATATTTGTTGACTATAGAGAAGAGCTCTTTACATTCTATATCATCCTGTATCCAGTGGAACCACTTTATCAGAGAATGAATTTGGTTCTTGAGGACTTCAACAGTGCAGATCAAGCTCTAATAGATTTACAAATCTAGAAGAGCCTAAAGTGCAAACCAGTGACAAAGACGGTGTCTGCTGCTTTAAGTACAGAAAGACGTATCACCAGAATGTTGATCACCAGGTCAACAATCTTTGTGATCATTTTGACTAATGAAACATTAAAAAATGTAAAATGGCCATGGATTGTTTCTATGAAGATATTGGCAGAGCAGAGATGACTGAGTCACATAGTTTTTAAAAGTTCATATACAAGCATTTATTTTGTTTCATTTATGGTAGATATACTTTGTTCTGACCTAGCAGATACTGGAAAAAACCTCCACTTTTAGAGGACATTCCTAGGAGTTTATTGATTGTTAACAGATGAATGTGTCCTTTGACAATATTGTACTAACATTCATTGTTGTATTTGACCAGAGTTTTGCTTCCTCTTTACTGTGTTTACTAATTTGTTTAACTAGTTTGTGTTAACTAGTTTGTATTACTTTCTTTACATTGTTTTCATCATTGTGCATATTGTACAAATATCATTTTAACTGATTGATATCCTGAATGTATAGCCTTTCTCTTAAAACCAGTGAATTGATTCTTTTGGGAGGAAGCATAGTATCATCTAATCAATTCAATAGTCAAGCACTCACTTTGTACCAGGTATTATTCTAGGCACTAGAGATACAGGGACAAAATTGGACCAGTTCATGCCCTCAAAAAACTTGTATTTTAGTCCAATGAGAAGAACACTAGATTTGAAGTCTGAGATCTGAATTCAAATACCAATTCTGACACATTTCTTATGTGGTTTGGGGCAAATTACTTTACCTTTCTGGACTTTATTTTCCTCATCTGTGTTATGAGAGAGTGGGATTAAATGTCTTTTAATTTTAGATCTATGATTTTTTAATCCTATGACTAATAATTCTACCATGCACAAAATGTAGTCCCTCTCATTAGTCTACCATTTTATTGGAATGGTGTCCTTTTCTTAGGCTTCATCTGCCATGACAGTACAGTGATGAATATTTCCTTTTTGTTCACTTATTACACTGCTTCTTGTGATTTTTTTAATGCCCCTTTTGCCAACACTACTTTCTCCTTTGAAAGTTAGCCTTTAAAGATTTTTAGGTGTGTGTAATTATTTTGATTCATGATGTCACAGATTTGGATATATGTTGTAAGGGATTCCTTTGGAATTTCATAATTAACATTGATATATTTGTAGTACAGGAATATTTTTACATGTAGTATTTTCCTATTTGATAAGCAATTTTTTGTAAGACTTCATTCAAATATTTATATTCTTTTTATACCCTTTGGAAATATTTTCATCTTTGAGAGGATTTTAATATAGTAACTGATTCTTTAAGCATTATCTTAAAAGTTTTGCTGACATATATTATTAGCAAATGTTTCTTCACATGTAGGCATATAAATAAAATTTCAAGATAGATTATTCACCTCTCTTTTAAAACACTATTACTTTCCCATACCACCACTAGAACTATATGTTTCCTTCTCCTAGACTTTTACTGTTTCCTAGAAGCATAGGAAATACACATATGCCTTAACTTCTATATTGCCAGTTTAGTGGGTTTTACCATGGTAAGGTACACATATAGCAGATATCCTGTTTATGCGTTCTATGAAAAGAAATAAAATTGTTTTACATAGTTTAGAAATGAGGGCAGTATTTGTTTGTTATAAGAAATAGTTGTTTCTTTTTTGACTGTTTCACATTTCACTGTGGGAGATGATTAAATTACTCAAGACATATTAAAACACAAATCTGCTGAAAGAGGCAGCAAAAATGGTTGCTCTTCTTTAGGCCACTAATTTGTACTGTCAGCTTGTTAAGATTAATTAAATACTGTAACTGAATATAAGAGTAGGTTTATTTTTATATGTCATACAATCACTAGTCTGTTTTATTTACTACCTAATGCCCACTTCCTTTGGACAATTATACCCTTAAGTATAATGCAATTGTTAGTTACATGGTTGCATTTTCCTATATTTTGATGTTATTTTAAAATATATATATGTATATATATACAAACAAAAGCAAAATCTTTACTTCTAGAGCAACTGAAAAATTATCTGTTCTGTTAACCTACACTTTTAATTATTTTTCCTCAAGAAATACCAACAAATGTTTATAGTTGAGGCATATGATCCTGATTGACATTTGCATGTTGTTTTTAACATCTTTAAGATAGAATTAAGAGAAATCTGTTGTATTTACGCTATACAATTTTACCTTCCTAGCATCCTTTTATCAAGAATGCCAAAGCAGTATCGATTTTAAGAGACCTGATTACAGATGCTATGGAAATAAAGGCTAAAAGACATGAAGAACAACAGAGAGAACTGGAAGAAGTGGAAGAAAATTCGGTTCGTAATTATCCATTATTTTATTTTTCTTATAAATATTGATTTTACCAAACAGTGCCCTTTACTATTCAAAATATGAATCAGTTTACCAGAATGGATTTAAGCACAATTTTTTGGGAACTGCTTAAAACAATTACCACCTGTCTTCAAATAGTTACTTAACAGGGTTTGTTAATGTCAATTAACAAAGACATGTATAAATGTATATATATGTTGCTATGATTAAATTTGGAAATATTAATAAATCTCATTCACTATCATAATCACTCTCAGTACTGAAATTTAGCATTGTTCCATGACCATAATATTATAAATTATACCACATATGTTAGTTGCTAATGGTGCTAATGCATGAAGATAGCACTGTTTTCAGAAGTAGAAGTATGACTTTATAACATAATGGTCAACAATTCAGATTGCATTAATGAGCTGGGTTATCAGTGCCAGTCACTTTTATTTGGAGTGCCTCTAGTATTCACCATTTTTAAATTTCATTAATCACTCATCCATCTGTACTGCTGTACAGATGCTGTACAGTACAGAACAGCTGTACTGCTGTTCACTCATTTCAGTTGTGTCCAACATGGGGTTTTCTTGGTAAAGATTTTAGAGTAGTTTGCATTTCCTTTTCCAGCTCAATTTACAGATGAAGAAACTGAGTCAGGGTTAAGTGACTTCCCCAGAATCACTTAGCTAGTAGTTCCAATATCTGAGGTTGGAGTTGAACTTAGATGAACTTTCCTGACTCCAGGCCTAGCACTCTATCCAGTGTTCTACCTAGCTTCTTTTTGTCTAATAGACTATTTTGTACAGGATTTGTTCTATTTTTGGCCTATTTCATTTTGGTTGACCACCCTATGCATTCTATTCACCCCTTCCTCTTCAGTTTCCATGGAACAGCAGTCATAGAGTCTTATTTATTTTTAACACATGGCAATCCAGTTTTTCCCTTAAGACCTTTATTGTTGGGGGAAGCCTTTGCAATTTGAGGCAACACACTCCATTTATAGACATTATTAATTATTAATAAGCTTTTCTTATATCCATCCCAAATTTGCTTTTTGGCAATTTCCATTGTTTGCTGCTACTTTTACCTTTGGGGACAGAGGAGAAACGGAGGGAACTAGGTTTACCCAGGAGCCAGATTGTGGCAGGCCTTAAATATCAGAGCTAGGAATTTAACCTTTATGTCTTGAGAAATTTGGACTCAGTGAAGATCCTAGAATAATGGAGGAACTTGATAATGGCATTGCATTAGTCAGTTTTCTTTGACATCAAAGCATAAAATGGGGAGTGGGGGTGAAGTCAAGATGGCAGAGAAAGTACAGGGACCCATCTGATTTCCACCAAATTGCCATCCAAAAAGCAGTGACATAATACTTCAAAATGAATTCTGGAGCAGTATAATCGACAAAAAGGCACATGGTGAACTAATTTTTCAGCTCAAAACAATTTAGAAGGCACAATGGATCTAATGCCCTGAGTGGAGGTGGAGTGTAGCACACCAGGCAGGCCCTACCAAAGTTTTGGGCACAGCTGAAGCAGTATCAGAGGCTTCCAGAACACTCAACCACAGATATTATGGGGTATTAGTCAACTGCTCAGGAGGCAATTTTTCTCCTTTCCCTTTGCTGCTCTGGATGCAAGACTGTTGTCTCATTGCCCATATATATAGAACTAGGTTGCAGCCCTGGGGCTCAGTCACAGGAGGAACAGAAGCATACACCAGCACAAATGCAGCTACAGGAGAGCAGGGGACGCTCCTCACAGTCCTAAGAGGTAAAAGAGTGGTTGGAGTTACTCACAAACTGCCTAGGCAAGAAGAGTATTATTAAACACACCTCTCCCTATATCATACTATCTTAGAAGAACTGAAAGCAAATAGATTCTCAGTACCAACTCTGAAGGCAACTGCAAGATGAACCTGAAATTTCAAACAGTGCTCCCTTCACCATACTTATAGAGCTTAACTCTAACAGTTTGTTAAATGAAAAGAAAGGAAAAGAAAAAGCAGGAAAATGAGCAAACAAAAAAGAAGAAAGAAAGAAAGAAAGAAAGAAAGAAAGAAAGAAAGAAAGAAAGAAAGAAAGAAAGAAAGAAAGAAAGAAACTCTATAAAGAAGGTTATTTTGGTTATAGCATAGACTGAAACTCAGAAGAAGACAACAAAGTCAATGCTGTTGTCTCCATAGCCTCCTAGAAGTATATGAACTACTCTCAAGTCAAAAAATGGAAGAGCTCAAAAAGGAAATCAAATAAGAGAGGTTGAAGAAAAATTGGGAAAAGAAATGAAAATGATCCAGGAAAATAATGGGAAAAAGAGTCAAAAGTTTGGTAAATGAGGCACAAAAAAAAATACTGGAAAAATTAATATCTTGAAAAACAAAATAGTCCACTTGGTAAAAGAGGCTCAAAAATCCGAAAAAAAGACAGCAGAATTGGCCAAATGGAAAACAATACATAAAAATGCACCGAGGAGGAAAAACTTCTTGAAAGACAGAATTGGCCTCTGAGGGGAAAAAGGTACAAAAATTCACCGAGCAAAAGAACTTTTTACAAAGTAGAATTGACCAAATGGAAAAGGAGACACAAAAGCTGGCTCAAGAAAATCATGTATTAAAAATTAGAATTGGGCAAGAGGAAGCTAATGACTCTAAGACATCAAAGACAAAACAAAACCAAAAGAATGAAAAAATAGAAGAAAATGTGAAATATCTCATGGAAAAAACAATTGACCTAGAAAATAAATTCAGGAGAGATAATTTAGGAATTATTGGACTGCCTGAAGCCATTATTAAAAAAATAGCTTAGTCATTATCTGTCAAGAAAAATTGCCCTGACATCTTAGAACCACAGGTAAAGAATCCACTGATTCACCTCCTGAAAAAAAAATCCCCAAAGGATAACTTCCAGGAATATTATGGCCAAATTCCCAAACTCCCAGGTTAAGGGGAAAATATCGCAAGTAGACAAAAATAAATAATTCAGATATGAGAAGACATAGTCAGGCTAAAACAAGACTTTGTAGATTCTACATTAAAGGATAGGAGTGCCTGGAGTATACTATTGCAAGGGACAGGAGCTAGGACTTCAACCCAAAAATCCTTTTTATTTACTTGAGCATAATCTTTTAGAAGAAATGGGTATTCAATGTAATAGGGAATTTCGAACATTCCTGATAAAAAGATCAGAGCTGAATGGAAAATTTGACTCTTAAAAAAGACTCAGGAGAATCATAAAAAGGTAAACAGGAAAGAGAAATCAAAAGACATTCAATGAAATTAAACTGTGTATATCTCTACATGGGGAAATGATTCTTGTGACATCAAATAACTTTGTCATTATTAGGCCAATTAGAAGGAATATACATAGTGGGTAAGGGTGTGACTTGAATATGATGGGATGATATAAAATGTTTTTAAAATTAAGGCATGAGAAAGAGGAATGCTCTAGGAGAAAGGAGAAAGGAAAAATAGAATGAGGTGAATTATTACATAAGAGAAGCAAGAAAGAGCATTGACAGTGGAGAGGAAGATGGTGGAGGTGGGGAAGAGAAAATGTGAATTTACTATCAACAGAATTGGCTCAGTGGTGGAAGAACACACATAATCATTTGGGTATGGAAAGCTATTTTACCCTTCAGTAAAACAGGAGCAGATGGGTATAAGAAAAGGAGGGGTATGGTAAGGAAAAGATGGCAAATTGGGGAAAGTGGAGGTCAAAAACTAAATGGGATTGAAAGTAATACACAGTAATTATAATGGTGCAAAGAAAATTACAAGTTTCTCTTAAAGGCTTCATTTTTCAAATTTTCAAATACATAGAGAAATGAGTTGAATATATTAGAATACAAGTCATTTCACAATTAATAAAAGAATATGAACAGACAGTTCTCAAAGTAATTAAAAGTCTCTGTATTCATGTAAAAAATGCTCTAAATCACTATTGTTTAGAGAAAAGTGAATTAAAACAACTTTGAGATACTACCTTGCACCTATAAGATTGGCAGATTATGACAGAAAAGGAAAATTACAAAACTTGTAGGGATTTGGGAAAGCTAGAACACTAATATACTGTTAGTGGTGTTGTGAACTGATTCCACCATTCCAAAGAGTACATATCCTTTGACTCATCAATACCATTACTATCCCAAAGAGATAAAGAAAAAAGGCAGGGGAAGGGGAGGACCTATATGTACCAAAATATTTAGAGGAGCAAAGACTTAGAAAGCGAAGGGATACTAATCAATTGGTCAATGGCTGAATAAGTTATAGGATATGCAATGGAATACTATTATACTATAAGAAATGACAAGCAAGAAGAGCTCAGAAAACCTGAAGCTCACAAACTGAAGCAGAGTGAAATAATCAGAATTAGAACATTGTACAACAATGACAGGAATACTTTACAATAAATAACTGTACATAACAGCCCTTCTCAGAAATACAGTGGTCCAAAACTATCCCAAAGAACTCATGATAAAAAAAAAATCCATCTGCTTCCAGAGAAAAAGAATTGAGTCTAAATCCAAGCAAGCTATTTTTACTTTCTTGATTTTTTTTCTATTTGAGTTTCTTTCCACAAAAGGATTAATATAGGAAAATGTTTTACACGATTGCACATATAAAATCTATGAGACTGCTTACTATCTTAAGGGGGGTTGGAGGGAAGAAGAGAATTCAAAAATAAATATTCTTTGAAAAATGTTGGAAACTTTTTATATGCAATTGGGGGGAAATTAAATTAAAATTGTAGAAAAGAAGTATAAAATGAATTTGAGATGGAAATAAATTGAATAATAATGGGATCAACGATCCAATTGGGTTTGGAAGCAGAAAGACCCATTAAGTTATTACAGTAGACAAGACAAGAAGATAAAAAGCTCTGAACTAAGGTGGTTCTAGCTTCTATGGTGAATAAAGGGATTTGAACTTGGGAGATATTTAAGAGGTACAATCAGCAAAATTTTTGGTAATTGATGCAATATGGGGATAAAGAAGATAGTTAAGGTTGTAAGCCCAAGTGCTTGGGGGAATAGTGATGCTGTTTACAGAGATGCCAAAGTGTTATGTATCATAAAGTAATTCTAATATAAAGTAAAGAAGAGGTGAGTCAAAGATAACACCAAAGCTGAGACATGAAAGACTGAGTGAATGTTGATGTCAATGATAAAAATAGTGAATAGAGAAAGAGAATCAGAGTTATTTTAGGTGGAATGGGGATGGAGGTTGGGAAGGATTATATGCTTGGTGCTTGGTCAGGACATGTTAAATATATATACTACCCCACTGGGTGGAGTTATTATGTAATAAGGAAAAAAGAAAGGGAGGGAGTGCCAGAGGAAGGAAGGAAGGAATGAAGGTTTGTCATGGGGAAAGTGACAAAATTTACTTTTTGCTAAGGAGACACAAAGCTATCTACTCAGCTAGCTGTCCCAGGAAAGTAAAGAAAGGAGAATGTGAGAAATAGGAGAACAAAAGAGAGGGGAGGAATCACAAGGCCTAGATAATGAATCTGGAGTAATGACTACCTGTAAACTCTTCTTTGTATCAATATAAATATTCAATATGCCTCATTTCTTCTGGTATAGATTGCAATGCTATTGGCAAAGATGGCAGAAAATAGGATAGTCATTGTTAGAGAAGTTAAAGGAAGATAGGCACATTAGTGCATTGTTGATGGAACTGTGAATTAGACTGACCATCTTGGAGTGCAATTTGGAACTATGTAAATAAACTAACTAAAATGTCCTTACGCTTTGACTACAAAACAGCATTGGTAATAAAGCCATCTTGAGTACTAGATAGAATAACAGTACTTTTTTGTAGAAACAGAGAATCAGAAACAAAGTAAATGCCCATTATTGAGGAATGACTATCCAAATTGTACTATATGAACACAGTGGAATATTACTGTGTTGTAAAAAAATCAATGAATATGATAAATATGGAGAAGAATGAAGAGTTATATGATTTGATGCAGAATGAAGTAAGCTGAACCAAGATAATAATAGATATGACTAATGTAGACAGAACCACCACAAGACAAACACAAATGTTGCAAAATGACAAAAAACAAATATGATGACCCCAAAGAAAGAGTTGAGACATCCCTATCTATTCCCTTGCAGAGGAGTGGAAGATTCATGAATATGCAACATTTCATTTGTTTTATTCTTTTTGATGTATTAATTAGTTTTGCTGATTTTTCCCCCTGCATTTTCTATTTTAAAATATTGTTATATGGAGTGATTTTCTGGGAAGAAGGAAGGACACTGGCAGAAATTATGATGATATAAAAGACTAAAGGGCAGTTGGTAGCACAGTAGATTGCTAAACCTGGAGTCAGAAAGATCTGAGTTCAAATTTGATCTCACACACTAATTATATGACCTTGGACAAGTCACTTCACCCTATTTGCCTCAGTTTCTTCATCTGTAAAATGAGCTGGGTAAGCAAATGGCAAACCACTTTAGTAACTTTGTGTCAAGAAAACCCCAAATACAGTCACAGAGTTGGCTGTGACTAAAACTACTGAACATGCAATAACAACACCATCACTAAAGATAACGTTTTTTAAAACAAACAAAAAAAATACTGTATTTGAGCAACAACAACCAAAAACGTTTGAGAACTCTTGGTTAAGATCTAGTATACTTGAGAGTCTTGGAGGAGGAGGAGAATGCTGGGACATGGGTCTTGCTTTCTCTAGTAGGGAGAATTCCTGAATGAGGAAATCCCTCCACTGATGCAGGTTGGCATTTTCTCCTAAACAGCTGTAGAGAGTTGTCTGATACAAAGAGGCCAAGTGAGAACACAGCCATCAATGTGGCAAATGTGAACCCTGGTTCAAGGCCAGCTGTTTCCATCACACCACACTGCTAATAGAGCTTCTTTAAACTTTAAAAAATATATAAATTCTATAATGTTCAACTAAAACAGTAAGTCAGAGAAATATACACAAGGGACAAAATCTTCCTTCAGTATCTTGACAGGCCGAACTAAACAAAATAAACAACAAATGAAAAAACAGTGTTCAGTTTTTTTTTTTTGCAGTTCTACATGATATTCTTCTCCCACCTTTGCTTTCTTTCTCTTCCTGGCCAGGGTATATACACTTCAGGTCAGCTGATTTCACTCGGCATCATCTCCTTAGTATCTGTCCACATTTCCACATGTCATTTCCTCATGTGCTTTGTATTTATTTTTCCTCAAGGAACTTTTTAATGTTTCCTTTCATGCCTCATAGGTGAAGTGTCTGTAATTTCATGAGTGTGCAGAATTAGAAGGGGAAAACATCCTCCACCAGTACAAACTCAGCCCTTCTGTGACAGTAGATAAGTTAGAAGGCACAAAAGGCTGGAATGACCACAAAGCAAAGTCACCTAGCTGGTGCCAGAGGCAGGACGGAACCCAGGTTTCCACTATCCTCATGTTGCTTCTTTTATACCTCATAGATACAATAATAGCAATGATAGTAATAGTAATTCACATTTATATAACACTTTAAGATTTTCATTTAGAAATAGAAGTAGCTTTAAAGACCATCTATTCCAATTCCAGTTTTTTACCTGTGGGGAAATGAGGTTCTGAAAGTAGTCATTCATAGCACATAGAATTAGATTATACTTTCAGATAAAATCAGGTAATAGATAAAATTCCTTTGAAAAACAGAAGTTTTTAAGATAAAACTAATTCTATATTCTGGGAGATATGCTACAGGAAAAAATGTTTTTCTTGACCTAACTACAGCAGATCTTTGGTTTCATCCCATGTATTAGTCCCTAGTTATTTCAAAGTACTGAATAATATCTTGTCAATATACTCCCTATGATGATGCAGATTATAAATCCTTATTCCCTAGTAAAGAGTCTTCATAAATTGTTATGGCCAAAAATATTAATCATTTAATGTCCAGACTTCTGAACTTTGAATGATGGAAATACAGTCTGTTGCCAGGCCTATATACTCCAAGCCTTTCCAGTCTGGCCTCTACTAAACTTTATTTTATACCACACTCCTTAACAAATTCTGTGTTCCAGCCAAATTGGACTAGTAGCATTTCTCCAGGCATGATACTCTCTTTTTTGCCTCCATGTTTTTTACTAAGCCTGTCCAATGACCAAAATGTATACTCCATTTTCATCTCTACCTCTCAGAATCTTCTAAAGAAGGGCTCAGCTTAATTTCTTCTGTAAGCAGTCTCCCCCCAATTGTTAGTTCTTTATCTCTGCTAAATTTTCCATTTGCCTTTTTTTGTGCCTCTGTGACTTGTGTATATGTTCAGTAAAATATAGTATTCTTCAAGGAAAGGATTTTTGTTTTGACCTTGTGCCCCCAATGCCTTGTACATAGAAGGTACATAATAATTGTGGGATTGTATTGAATTGCCAGAGATAACATTCCTTTGGTACTTAGCCTTTAGGAACCTAGCATCACCTCTTACTCCAGTGAGATATTCAAAAAGGACTTTGTAATATAAGAAATGTGTTGATTAACTAATTGTATTGTAAGCAAGGAGAGGAAAACTGAACTGAATATAAACACTTGACATTTGTTTTGGTCCTTCATTGGATAACAATTCCTCTATCCCTCTTCACCTCTCATGGTCTAACAACCCAAATAAAAACTATTAAAATTTTCTACCTAAACCACACATCTAAAGATCTGGTAATATAAAGGACATCATATTTACTATAGAGAATTACACTTACTATAGACAGTCTTGGCATCAGCCTTTTTTATCTCTGAATCATACAGAGTGAGAATGAGATTTTAATAATGTATACAATTTAACAAAATTCCATGAGAGTAAAACAATTTGTTTTCTGTGACTGGATTTCTGTGGTTTTCTGTGACTGGATTTCACCTTTATTTAATGATGATTTTTTGGCTCAGAAACTATTATTACAAACAAATTTCTTACTAGATTCATAAATTTATAACTAGAAGAGACCTTAGAGGTAATCAAATTTAGCCTCCATCATTTTACACATGAGAAAACTGAGACCCAGAGAGGTTAAGTGTTTTGTATTGCCTAAGGTCACATCAAGTAGGAAGTACCTGAGCCAGGATTCAAAACTAGGGACTCTGACTCCAAATTCCTTTATATCACACAACAGTTAGACATGTATTCCTTTAAATTCCCTGATAGTATCATATTTCTATTTTCTTTTAAGTACAAAATTCACTGAGGAAAAACATGTTTTCTTGCTTCTTAAAAATATATGTATATTAGAAGAGGTAATCTTTCTTACAGAACTTTAAAAAAAACAAAACTTTCATTCGCTTTTGCATATAATCCAAACAAATTTCAATACAGTTTTATAATCTTAACTTACATGTGAGAAATAAGTTAATATAATCTTTGGCTTGCCTACTACTCTTGTACTTCTAGCCAGTAATTCTTGTTAATTATTGAAATAACAAGGAACACATGTTGCTTTAAAAAAAAAAGAGTCAATTCTTTAATTATCAAGATATTTTACTTTAGTGAGAGTATCTGAGATTAAAGTAGGAAAATATTAGAGTAATAAAAAGACATCTTATTTTAAACAAATAATAAACCACTTCCACCTTATATAGGGGGAAAGATAGAATAGTATTGGAGTAAACTACAGGAAATAGCAATTAAGGAATTATCACCACGAGGGTCTATCTCTTAGTCATTGCTAGCAATTTTCTTGCCAGAGACTTTTTTAAATGGCTGCCCCTTCACCTGAAATATGGTCATCTACTTGAGAGATAGTAGACTTCAGAAAGGGCTAAGGAACAGATGATATGGTGTTTGTTGCTTGACAACTCCAGGATAAATGCCAGGAGTAGAACAGTTATACAATGTTCATCAATCTGACTAAGATCTTTGATACTGTCAGTCATGAGAGCTTGTGGAAGAACAGGCAAAATATGGTTACCCAGAGAAATTCATCAGCCAGTTCCATGATGGTATATTTGCATAGATAATGGAGGATGCTCTTGAGCTTTCCCAATTACCTGTAGTGTGAAGTAGGGCTATTTGCTTTTAGCACGATGCTCTCAGTAATGCTGTTTGATGCCTTCAACGAGGACAAAAATGACATCAAGGTCAGCTATCACACTGATGGTAAAGTATTTTAACTTGAAAAGGCCAAGACTAAAGTGGAGGGACAGTTGTTTAGTAACTTTTTGTTCACCCATGATTATGCTATTAATGCAACCTCTGAGGCTATGTGACAGAATGCAGATTGATTCTCTGCTACTTGTGCTAATTTTAATGTGAAAGAAAACACCAAGAAAACATGTTCTCCAGCAACCAGCACACCACCATCTGTACTTGAAATCAATAGAGAAATTTTGAATGCTGTAAATAAGATCATTTACCTTGGCAATATACTTTGCAAGGATGTACACATAGATGAGATTTAAGAGGTTGATACATGCTTTGCCAGAACTAGCTTAGCATTTAGGAGACTTTGGAGGAAACTGGGAGGGAAGAGATATTGGGCTGCCTTCTAAAATACGCCTATAGGAAACCTGGACAATCTTATTAGTGCCATGCCAGGAAACTGAACCACTTCTATTTGAGTTGTCTTAGGAAGATTCTGAAGATCACTTGGCAAGATAAGGTACCAGACACTGAGGTCCTTTCTTGATCAGAATTGCCAAGCATTCAAACTCTTCTGTGAAGAGTGCAACTCTAATGGATTGGTCATGTTGTTCAAATACCAAAGGCACATATGCTTAACAGACTTTTATGGAGCACCCACACAAGGCAAACACTCACTAAAACATCATGAGAAGTGATGCAATAATTAATGCAAAGGACTCTGAAGAATTTTGGTATCAATTGTGAGACATGGGAGAGACTGGCACAGGACCATGCCCACATGAAAGAAGGTGCTGTTCTTTGTGAGCAAAACAGAATGGAAGTAGCTCAAGAGAAACGAGATGAAAAATTTTAGACATCTCCCTTCCAAATGTTCATTCAAGATCCTTGTACCTGACCTGTGGTAGAAGCTTCCAAGCTTATATTGGTCTGATGAGCCACAGTTCAACACACTATACATTGAGCCCCAAATAATGATGGCATTTTGGGGCCTCTTTAAATGCAAAGGACAACAGCCAACTATTATGGATGAATATAGGGCAAAAAGTAATTTTAAATAACTTAGCTTAAAAAATAATTTTCAATTCAATTTAGCATATATTAAATATCTAATGTTAGTAATGTATGGTGCTAGAGATTAGGGATATAAGGACAAAAATAAGATACTATGTATTTTCAAGGGGAGTGGTGAGAAGGAAGGGAATATAGCATATCAAGTAAATTCCAAGGATAAATTTGAAGATAAATTAATCACAAGGAATTTTAGGAGAAAAATATACTAACCACTTGGTGAAGGGCAAGGTAAAGATCATGAAATACCTCAGGGAGGGATGGTACCTAAGATGAGGTTGGCAAGGCTGGTGATTCTAAGGGGCGGAGGAGAAGAGGGAGTTCTTTGCACACATGAAGAACAGTCTCATATAGTCACAAAAAGATGAGGAATGACATATTCCATTCAAGCAACAATTAGTTTGCTAATTTGGCTAGAAAATACAGTGCCTAAAGATAGGTAGAATGAAATAAGAAAGGTAAGTGGAAGCCAGAGTACAAGGTTTTGAATGCCAGACTGAAGAGGTTGTATTTAGTTGCTAGTGTCAGTAGGGAACTAACAGAGAATTTGAAGTAGGAGATTGAAATGGAGATATCTGTGTTTTAATAATGTCAACAGAGCACCTAAGTGGAGGATGGATTGAAGAAGGAATGATTCCAGAAAGAGAGAGATCAGATAAGAGGTTATAACAGGTTGGGTGAGAGGTGATAAGAATTTAAATTTATATAGAACTTGTTTGAATCAGGAGAGGAGACAGAAGTGAATCAAAACAGAGTTTTAGAATCAATAAGACCTAGTAATGATTAAATATAAAATGTGGGAGAAAATAAAGAATTGAGGATGACTGCAAAAAGTTGCAAATCTGAATGACTGGAAGGATAGTTGTGTCCTCCCCAGAAATAAATAAGACGACTTGGAAGAAAATGAGTTCCATTTTAAACTCATTGAGTTTGAGATATCAGTGTCAATTCAAATTCATGTGGAAATATCCAGCAGACAGGTGGCAGTGAAGTACTGGCTGGAATTTGGGAGAGTGTGTAGGGCTGAATGTATTGATCTGGAAGTCATCTGCATAGAAATGATAAACCAATGGGAGCTATGGAATCTCTAAGTGAAAGAGGAGAGAGAAGAGAACCTAGGACTGAGTTTAGGTGAACATCCATGCTTAGTAGGTGAGAGATGGGAGATGAACTATTAGAGGAAACTTAAGGGGAGCTGTCAGGGAGATAGGAGAGCCAATAACACATTAACCTAAAGAGTGAATAGGAGGATAGCATAGAATCATTGACATCGAATTGGAAGAGATCTCAGAGCTCATTTAATCCTACCCTTTAATTTTACTTATGAGGAAACAGGCCCAGAGAAGGGAAGTGATTTGCTAGAGGTCACACAGTAGTAGTAAAGCATCAACAACAGTGTCAGAAGTTGCAGAGGATCAAGAAAAGGCTGTCACTTTTAGCATTTTGGAGATTTTGGCCACCTTGTTAGGTAATAATTTCAATTGAATAATAAGTTGGAAACCAGACTGCAAGGGAAAACTAAGACTGAAATGTATATTACTAAATCAGTCAGTAATTCAAAAAGCATCTTGTTTTCTGTTGGTGGGGATGATCTCTGTGGATTATTAAATACACTGTTGTGTATGGTTGCTTTTCGGTTATCTTAATTGTTTTGAGGGAGTAGTTAGTGTGTGTGTTAGGGATATATTGGGAAATTACTAACATTAAAATTTTTTTAAAAAAATTAAAGAGGGGGCTCCTGGATAGCTCAGTGAATTGAGAGCCAGACTCAGAAATAGGAGGTTCTGAGTTCAAATCTGGCCTCAGACACTTCCTAGCTGTGTGACCCCAGGGAAGTCACTTAACCCCTATTGCCTAGCCTTTACCACTCTTCTGTCTTAGAACCAGTATTGGGTTTAAAAAAAAATTTTTTTAAGAGCAAAAAAAATGAGAGGGACATTAGAAAAGGAAGGCAATGAATATAGAAAACTTTTCCTAGGTATTTTATCTGTGAAAGGAAGCAATATAATAGATTTAGAGCTGGGAAGAACTTTAAAGGACATTCCCTATTTTCCAGAAAAGCATACTAAGACCCAGAGAAGTTAAGTGGTTTATCCTAAATCTTACCAGGTATTAATTGTCAGAGGCAGAATTTTCAAATCCTTTAAAGCTAATTTGGTTTCCACTTTACTATGATGACTATAGGACAACAGTTAGCAACAGTAACTACATAATAAATAGCAATTATTCCTAGCACAGTCGACCACAGTATTAGTTGTAACATGTTTCCCGTTAGATCTTTTCTAGGCTCTAACTTCTAGGAATTAACAGTTAGAAAATGGTTGTAGTCCCAACAAGCTTTGCTTCCTGCTAGATAGGATTCAAGATGGCTAGATCCTATTGCTGACAGCCCTACCACAGCCTCCCTTTTACAATAGACTCTCTCCCTCAGTATCATAACTGACCAGAGTGGCAGTTGGTAACTGACTTGTTCCCCTTCCCCCCCCCCCCCCCAGGAATCAAGATATTTTGATCCTGTGTGGAAACTGCTAGACAGAGTCAGTGACAAAGGCTACTAGTCTCAGGAGTTATAATTAACAAACTTCACAACTGACAGTTGACAGTTGGTGACAGTCACTAAAGGGTTTTTTTTAATGGGGTCCTTTCAAATCCGGGGTGCCATCTGTTTAAAAAAAAATTTAAAGGAAGTTTTGTGCCCCGAATGGAAGCTTGGACTTTCAGTATGGAGGGGGGAAAGAAAAAAAACATCCTTCCACAAAGTGGGGTTCAGGGGAGACAACAGATGTAAGAGGTTGGCTCAGAGAGAGGAGAGGGGGTTTGAAGATTTTCCCCCTTCTGCCTTCCCTCCTTACCTAAAGCTGCTCTCCCCAATTCGCTCTTATCCCTCTTGTACCCCCTCCACTACTTGAGACCAAAAGGTCGCCCCTTGATCCATTCACTCACACTCAGCTTGGGGAACAGATAACTTTTAATGTTAACTCAATCAGGTAATACAAAAGGGATAACAGGCAGGGAAGAATGAGAAAAGGAAAGTGGGGAAAAGGGGGTCCCTGTCTCTATCTAAATCCTTTTCCCTCCCTCCTTGAGTTTGGGGGGAACTCAGACCGTGGCAGCCTGAGGCCCTTGAGAGAAAGTCAGGTTGACTCATGCCTGGGCAAGAGGAGCTGAGGTAAAGTCTGCTCAGGTTTCTCTTCAGAAGTCCCTTCAATTGGGAAGTGTTGGGGGGGATAGATTTCCAGTCACCATTAGGAAAAGTGGGTAACCCTCAGGAGAAAGTCTTTTTCCCAACTTCTTTCTTTGGCTTCTCAAGACTGAGAGACCCTCACTGCTGTCCTCGCCAGAGTCTTCGCCACCTTTCCAGATTCCAAACTCCTGGGGCCCCTCCCCCAATGAGGTGATCAATTTCACATACTCTTCAGTCTGGCACTTTTTCTTTAGTGCCAGCCTCTGTCACATAGGGTAATAGTTAGAAGTCAAGTGAAGCTTTTTAACAGAAGATATGTGTATATTTATTTGGATCAGATAGGGAGCCACTGTACAAAGAGTTTGAATCTGAGAGAAAGTAGGGAATGATTGATGGGGCAAACTTTTGGAGCAGAGGTGAAGTGATGGATAAGGAGTGAAAGCATAAGGAAAAGAATTGGCCTTGGTAATGAAATGAATCACCTTTTCCTCAGACTTTACTTAGCAAAAAAGCAGATGGGGGGAAGCCAGGTGGCTCAGTGGATTGAGAGTCAGGCCTAGAGATGGGAGGTCCTAGGTTCAAATCTGGCCTCAGACACTTCCCAGCTGTGTGACCCTGGGAAAGTCACTTGACCCCCATTGCCTAGCCCTTACCACTCTTCTGCCATGGAGCCAATACACAGTATTGACTTATAGGATCCACCAGCAGTTTCTATATAATGAACCTGTGGGTGGTGACCTGAGAAGGAGACTGGAGGCTAGAAGAATATGGATGAATAGATAATGCAGTTAGAGGGAGAGGTGCAGGAATAAAGACTCAGAGACAACAAGTTAAAGGGGAGTTGTGAGCTCCATTAATACCTCTCTAGAAGAAGATAACAAGTGGAGAAATTATAAATATGAGAAACAAGAGAACATGTGGGGAGCTGAGAACTCTGGGATATCTCCCATGGACCAGATGGCCAAAAGATTAATGGGAGATATGCAGGGCAACTGCATTGTACAAATCAGTCAGACATGAGCAGCAATATAGGCAAGACCAAGATCAAGAGTGTAAGAGGCAAGAGGGAAAGAGCAAGGGCAAGGGAGGCAAGACAAGAGACGTAAGAGAGAGGCTCGCACATGTTCCCCAACTTTTATTGGAGATTTTAGGAATGTGAAGTGGGAGGCGATTAATGAATACGTGACATGACATAGGTTTTAACATTGGTTGATTTGACAATCACGAAATCAAAGAGGAGATTAATACAACATGCGCTTTGTAAAGGAATGTGGTCAGACAAGGCACGAGCTAGGACACTGGCCGGCAATGCCTTGCTTAGGAATTCACCTGTCCTTTGGACTGTCGCTTTCCATACAATGGTCATTGAATGAACTGACCATGAGTCTGGTAAATGAATATATAGGATACAATATCAATACATCAGTCATACTTCTAAGATGCTAACATACCTGGTATGCTACATAACTCCAAGATGGAAGGTAAGGGCTTTAAAAAAAAAGCAGATAGCAAGATGGGGGAACGTGTGTGATAAGAGTTTGAGGTGCTTAGTAGAAGAAAGTAGAAAACTAATAGTGGTCCCTATTGATCTATCTATATATCTGCCTACCTATAGTAAAGTAGGAGTCAAGATCTTCTGCTAAGGTAGCTTGAGGGGAAAAAAATAAAATTTATAAAAGATACTTTGGATATTACTATATAAAATCCATTAGTAAAGATTGAAAGGATTGCTATACAGGAGTTAAGATTTGCTTGAAATTAAACAACTCAGATTTTTGCTACAGAAGGTAGAAAACAGAACCAGGAGATCATTATACACACAGTTGACAGCAGATTTTAGTAGTGATTAACTAAAAAATATTAGCTACTCTGATCAATATAATGATCCAAGACAATTCCAAAGAACTCATAATAAAAAATGCTCTCCACCTACAGAGTGAGAACTGATTAACTCAGTGAAAATTGAAGTATTATTTTTTACTTTATTTTTCTTGCTATTTTTTGTAACATGGCTAATATGAAATATGTTTTGCATGATTTCACTTGTATAATTGATATACTGTTTGCTTACTTTCTCAGTATATTGGAGAAGGGTAGGAGAGAGGGACAGAATTTGGTACTCAAAATTTTTAAAAAGAATGTTAAAAAATAATAATTTTCAAAATAACCTAAATTTGTATTGGACACAGTTGTTCAGTTATGTAACTTCCTCAAAGTGTTCAATGACACATGAGCAGAAGCAGAAAAGGTACATGGTGCTAGTAACATAGGGTAGAGTGAATTATAAAATGATAGAAAATAGCATATATTCAACTTGTCAACTGTAATGTCAGGCCTGTGAAGAGTAGAAAAGGATGCGGAAGCAGAGATGATGGACTTAGAGACCAGAAACGAAGGGTGGATGAACTGGAAAAGACCAACAATAGTCCCGGATTATGGAGGTAACACAGTTATAGTTGATGGTGAAATTATAGTTTTTACCTTCCCTCTTGGAGTTTGAGATAGAATGAGATATATTATAGTATTTGAGACTGATGAAATCTACATATATATATATATATATATATATATATATATATATATATAGGAGTCTTTGAGAATGAAGGCAAGGATTAGGGTAATTTTGCAATGCCAAATCTTTAGAAAAAAACGGCTTGTTATATATTTTGGAACCGAGATTTTTTTTTCTATTTTAAATGGCTCATTTAGTCAAAGAAAATAATTGTTATCTAGCATTAAGACATTTGCTTTTTAGAGATATTGCACTATGGTGACTGTATATAATTAAATCCATTTATTTTTAGATAGTGTTCTGCTAGACATGAGAAAATCAGCAGGGAATTATCATATTAACTGTTTTTGTCCACCCTCTCCCCCAACGCTTATGCAGAAATATTTGCTCTCACATAGAGAAACTTATTGGTTGCTAGTTTATAGTCATATCTATCTTAATCAAGGATTGATAGTCTTATTTCTTTATAACCTTTTGGTTCCTACTGATTATTGCCCATTTTGCTACTCATCAGCACCTTTGTGAAAGGATAACCTATTAGAAAGAAAACAGAACAATTGTGAGTTTCATTTCTTTTCTATTTATGTTCTATTTGCAGAATTTATTTAAGACCCTGAATAAAACCTATTCAAGTGGCAGAAATATGAAGCTTTGTTTCTTGCAGCTTTCCTTGTGGTTTGAATATTTAGATCAGTGACCCATATAAATTCCTGACCTCTCAATTCTTCATATCCTTTATTGCTGTTACCTTCCCTTTCACTTTGCATCCATTTCCCACAAGACTTATTCTTTAGCAGGGGTCCCCAAACTTTTTACACAAGGGGCCAGTTCACTGTCCCTCAGACCATTAAAGGCCAGACTATAAAAAAAACTATGAACAAATCTGTATACCACTGTCTGGGATAGTGGAGACAGCAGCACTGGCTGGGATGGGCCTGTCACACATTACACAGGCCCATCACTGCCACCACTATGCTGGGCAGCAGTATACAGAGTGCAGAATCTCCAACCTAGATCGCCGCTCATCATGCTGACATCCTGCATTGTACAGCCACATAATTCTTTGCATGGCGCCTCATTCTCATTCAGTTACTCTCAGAACAAGGAGCCATGCAAAGGATTATGTTACCAGAAGTAGTACTGTACGTTTCTGATGCTGTGCTTTGTGGTGCCCCAATATACAATATACATATACTCCTCTCACTGACCACTAATGAAAGAGGTAACCCTTCCAGAAGTGCGGTGGGGGCCAGATAAATGGCCTCAGGGGGGCACAGTTTGGGGACCCCTGCTTTAAGGACTATCCTGTCCCTCAGAACTATCTAGCCTTTAGTATTCTGGATTATTAATTTCTCCTCATTGGTCATCACCCTCTTTATCTTCATTTGGCCCACAAAGTCATTCCTCCTGACCTTGTTCTTTAGCACAAGTTAGGTTCTAAGGTTCCTTGATCCTTCTCTGTTTTACCAGCCCATTATCTGTTTTCTGATCCTACTTCCCACTCCATCTTGATGCCATGGTTGGTAATTTCTCTTCTCAAAATTGGGTCCCTTGTCCTCTTATTCTTCTTCCAAACTACCAATCTCTATCACTGGGAAATTTCTACCATCTCTATGCTTACTGTCAAGGAGGGGTATAGACTCGTATAGACAAGGAACTATACTATTAGATGTATAACTGATATATACTTCATAAGCATAACTGGGCTTTCATTGCTATGTGGAAGTTCTTTTATTCATGTCTTATTGACTCTCCTTAGATACTGTTAACTTTATTCACCCTATTCCTCAGGCACTCTCAACTCCAAAAAGAATTTTGCTTTACTGAGAAAATACTGACTAGCCATTATGAGCCCTATTATCTCATTTCCATAATACCTCAATGCCTCTGTTTTTTCAGGTGTGTACTTTTCTTTTCCGCTGGTCTCTGAGGATGAGGTATTCCTTCATTGAAAAGATTAACCATTATACCTTTTCTTTCTTCTCCCATTTCTTTCTGGACCTTGTCCAATTAATCATTAAAATTTACACTTTCTTTTTCAAGATGGGAGATGGACACTAGATCTGTATTTTATTATTATAAGGAATTCTTGGATGAGAAAACTCAACTACAAGTATAACTTACAGTTTTAAGACAATCAGAGTATAGATGACTTCCTGAGGGTTCCACAAGTAAGATTGTGTCCAAATCTTCTTGATTCTGAGGCCAGCTGTCTTGTCTGGTATGTCGTACTTCCTCTCTTCTTTTTCTTGTTATTTTCCTTATAAATTTTTAATCTAGAAACAACGTGGTGAAAATTGCAACAACAAAAAGAATTTAGGGGAATGCAAAAGTCAAAAGAGCTATCTTAGGAAAAATAACTGTCAGGGATGTTGAAGAGGACATTTCTGTTTAAGTACAAATTGGACTAAGTGACCTTTGAGTGCACTTACTGGCTCAATGTCTGTGATTCTGTGAAATATTACACTATGCTAAGTTTGGTAAAATAATGGTCTCTAAAGTTTTTTGCTTGCACTCCCTATTAATAAAAAATATTGTGTGCATAGACCCTAAGTCAATGCACATTTATAAATTAATGTACTAAGGTACTAATTCATGGACTATATAAACCTTATAAAACAATATAAATTTTTAAAGAATGATATGAAGAAAAAAAAGATCTTCCAAAGATTGATAAATCCAAATTAGAGAAATGGATTATTAGTTATACTTATTATATCTTGATGCCATTTTTCAATCCTATCCACTGACTATGCACAGATTTTTGTCAAAATTGTATTAGTAAATGCCCATATTCTTATTGCCAATTGATTAATCTTTCAAATTCACTGGAAGGTGTTACATTATTAATTTATTTACTTGTTTTAGAAAATGGTCTTAAAACCCACCAAAACACTAAAATGTTAGAAGGGATTATTGGACAATTATGGGTTAGATTATATATCCTAAGAAGCCTTTTCCAGTTTTCAAGATTATTTTATCCTATGATTTATCATAGTATTTTTGGATCTCTTACTTTTATAGTTAGTTATTAGAATTAAAAGATCCATAGAACCAATTGTTAATAATATAATTAGGGGTACTGCAGTTATTTTTGGTGGTTTTGTCTCTGTAGTATGTCTTTGTCTTAGTCATTCCCTATTGGCATTCTTACCTGAATATGCTTCAAAAAAACTGAAACATTAATATTTTAATGTTGAGTAGCATTGTTAAAATATTTAGTTGGAGAAGCAAATATATATCTACAATTTTTCATTTATGAAAACCCAATTCACTTGACACAATTTTTAGGATAACATTAATTCTAAATGTTAATTGGTGGTAGAAAGACTAAAAAAGATAGCTAATGTAGCATAATTATCCCATGAATACCAGAGATTCTTATACTCGGAATAAGCAAGGTTGTTATATATTTCCTTAAAGTTTTCGGTAAATATTTTCAACAATCTCTTAACTGCTAAACTCAAAGACCTCTTCTTAATCTTGTTTTACTTGACGTTTTTAAACATTTAATACTGTCATCCTCTTCTTCCTTCTAGGTACTCTCTTCTCTTCTCTAGACTTCTCTGACATTGTTTTCTTTTTGACTTTCTTCCTTCTTCTTTCCACCTGGCTGAGAATTCCTCAGTTTCCTTTGCTGGATCACCTTCCATCTCACATCCATTTGGCTCTATCCTAGGTCCACTTCTTTCTCTTTCTCTTCTCTCTTGGGTGATCTCATCAACTTCATAAGACTCTTATTATCATCATCTCTATGTAAATAACTCATATCTGTAAATCGACTTCTTTTCCCCCCCTGCAAACCCATCTCATATCATCAACCATTTTCTGAAAATCTTTTCACATAGAATCTGTTTTACCTATTGGCATCTCAAAGTCAGCATATCAAAAACTGAACTTAATATATTTCCCTCTTTTATAGTGGATATTCATTCAGGTTCACAACCTTGGAGACAATTCATTGAATATCACTCTCTGTATCTAATCAGTTGTCAAGTCCTCCAGAATCTATCTCCAGGTCCTTTCGCATCTATCTACCTACAGAATCATGAAATCATAGATTTGGAGCTGGAAGGGATCTTCAATGTCATCTAACAAAGTTCTTCCATTTTGCAGTTGAGAAAAATGAGGTCTATAGTGGTTAAACGACTTGCTTAAAGTCACATAGGTGTTAATGGGAAGAACCAGAATTTGAACCCAGGTGCTTTGACCCCCACATCCAGTAGATTTTCCATTGTATGATATGGTCTTTTCCATAGCCATTACCTTAGCTGTGGCCCTCATCACTTTTAGACTATTTGAGTAGCCTCCTTTATCCCTTTTTCTATCCCATTCTTCACATAGCTATCAGGTCATTATTCCAAAAACACAGATCTAACCACATAACACCTTTATTCAAAAAATTTTAGTGGATATTCATAGCCTTTAAGATAAACTAGTAATTCTTCAGCTTAACATTTAAAGCCCTTAACAACATGGCACATAACTATCTTTACAGGATTATTTCATATTACTTCCACTAATTCATTCTAAGTTCTAGTTAGATTTGTTAGCTATTCCCAAAATAGCTGTCACACACTTCCTCCATTGTCAATGCCTGGATTACATAGCACTGTTGTGCAGAGTCTATATCTTCCTTCACGACTTAACTTGAGTGCTACTTCCTATGGGAAGTGTTGTTTTTGTTTTCTCCACTTGGAAATTACTTTATATTTACCTTTATATACTTATATGCGTACTTGAAGTATTTTTTTCTACCCCTCTCCACTCTTCCAGTGGATTGAAGTACCTTGAGCTTAGAAACTATTTTGTTTTTAATTTTTATTCCCCTAGTGATTTGCCAAAAGTAGGTGCTTGATATATATTTATTGAACTAAATCACATTTCCATCTCCTGCTTCTCTTAAGGCACTCCACAGAAGCCAGATTGCTTCAGGGGAAAAAACTGGAACAGAAATATGTTCAAGTTTTCATGATTCTTTTATATAATCCTTTTGTCTCCAGAGAGGAACTGCTGCTGCTGACGAGAACTAAGATATGTTTTGTTTTTGGTTTTGTAAACTGCAACAATAAGAAAAGCATTAAAAGTCTTTGGCAGAATCACACTAGAGCTCTCTCAACACATGCTTTTCTTTTTTCTTTAGTTTGTGTTCTCAGTCAGTAGCTTCCATCTTAAGATAATTCTGTCTTTTGTTGGTCCAAATATAAAAAAGTCTGCATACACTCTTTGTAAGAGTGATGGACAGGTTAACAGTTAGAGTCATAGGAATTTAAGCTGAAAGGGACTGTAGAAGTCAGCTTCTCTAAACTTCCTTCTTCATTCAATCCTACCACATTTTTATACAAAGGAAAACCAGATTTCAATGAGATAGAGTCAGTTATATAATTAAAATATGTTGTCTTTCCTTCTTTGTAGGCCCACTACTTATGACAGTGCTTGGCACATAATTGCACTTAATAAATGCTTGCTAATTGATTTTTCATCATATAATCAATCCTTTTGTAATACAGTTTGTATATGTCCTTTCATTACTATTTTCAGCTTATTGTTTGATCTGTTTTATTCTTATAGAAATCCAGATCGAAGGATAAATGTTTTTAAAAAAAACCTCCTTGGTAGCTTTTTTTTAAAGTATATCAATATTTGTTAATTTAACGTTGGGGACTCTGAAGATAATTTTGATATACCTATTCAATTTAGTAACTATTTACCCAGGTCATTGTGATTTAATGCGTATCAGTGATTGTACTAGTAAATATACTAAAATAGAATTACTTGAGTTCATTATGTCTAGTTAATACTATAGGAATAAGAGGTATGTAGGTTAGAATTAATTAACCCACTATATGTTGGTGTCAATTTTTATGTATCAATGACTATATTAATTATATTTGACTTATTAGATAGATTTATATTAGTTTGTCCTGTTATAGCAATTTATCTTGACTTCTGGTTCTATATTAGCACTGAACCCCTCTCCCCCTGTCCCATACACACACACACCCATAACTATGCAGTCCTTGAAATAAAACTCATGTGCTTTAGAAATACTTCTTATTCCTATGTATTATTATCACTACTCCTTTAAAAGCATCACTGCTGCTTTAAAGCTGCAACTTTCTAAAGGTCCTGCCATTGTGCTCTTTAATCCCAAAATGTTGACCAAATCTCTCCTGAGATGGCTGGATGGCCTTGCAGAAGGTCTAAGACCTTGCTGACAGGGTCACATGACTTTTGGAAGGTCTCATGATCGCTCAAGCCTTGGTACCTAAACATTGACTAAACATTTGTGATTAATGTACATGTCCCTTAGTCAATCTTAGGATCTTCTCCCACTCTGGAATTAACCAGTCATGAATCCTACTGCTTCATTCTATTTCTAGTGTTTTCTCATTCTGTATAAATATTTGTAACCATCAATGAGAAGGGGTCTTTGACTGCAGATGTGAGTCTTGAATCTAATTTCTTAGGGATCATCAGTTTCCCTAATAAATCAAAACTGCTCAGGATCTGCCTCGGTGTCCTCTTTATTGCTGATTAGAATTTTGGGTTCACAAAATTTTCACAGAATTTTCAGTATGCCTAAGAATGAATTATCATATATTATTAAGTCTGAACTTTGATTCCCCTCTTTATTAGAACCTAAGATGTGTTGAGAGAGACTTAACTTCAAGAATTTTATTTTACATGAAACCTCACAGTGATGTTGCATTGTAATATCCCATTTTATTGCCTAGAATATGAACTTAAAACTAGATTCATGAATGATTTTCATAACAGGATTTTTTAATCAAATTCTACTTCTATGCTTATATATAATTTACATTCATATACAAGCAAAATACTTTAAATTGAGATCTTATACAACTTGAGGCTGTGAGTTAGTCATTTAAAACTTTTCATTTTGTTACATCACATTGATTTATAAATAGCAAAGATTCTAACATTTGTTTTGTTTACTTATTCATTATAGAATTTAAGTAGTGTACATATATTACTCCTGGTATTGATTAAACAAATTTTAGTAGGATAGTTTGAGTCAGCAAATAAGACATTAAAATAATATATAGCACTTGAATTCATAAGTGGATACTTATACAGGGAAAGAATTGGCCCTTATTTCCAAGTGAAACAACAAAACAACTTGAGAAAATGGGTGGTAGAATAGCATTATCAATTGCGGGTGTTTATGTCAGAGCTGATGTATAAAGGCGAGTGTTTGTTTTTAATACTGTTTTAAGCATTTAAACCCAAGCAACAATATTTTAAGTAGATTAAACCTCTCAACTACAATTCAATTTACCCAATATTTATTTGATTTTCTGTTGTATACAAGGCATGGTGCTCAGCATTAGAGATATTTGAGTACGTTAAAGGTGTTTGGTTTCATTGACAGGGTCCCTCCCTACACTCTGATTTAGTAGAAGACAGCCTTTGAGAAATAGTAGCTAAACAGTTCATCACCTTGTGGCTAACTGGATTTTAGACAACATTTATTCAATACTCTCTTGTCATTAGAATTATAAAGCAATGGGTTTACAAAGATGAAAATAACACAGTCCCTTCCCTCCTGGAGCTTATCTACTTGCATAAATCCATTATGTGGACAAATTAGTAATGCAATGAACAAATAAGTAATGCTCTTAGTAAAATGTGACACAAGGCAACTGTGGCTCACTGGTTAAAGAGTTCTGAACTTGGAATCAGGAAGACCTGAGTCTTCCAACCCCAGACGCTTCTTAAATGTGTGGACCTGACAAAAGGATACACTGGAGAAAGAAATGGCAAACAACTCCAGTATCCTTGCTAAAAAAAACCCTATGGATAATTATGGTCCATGGAGGGTCACAAAGAGTTGGAACAACAGAAATGTGACAAGGGCAAAGAATATGACTAGAGAGAGAATTGTAAAAATTTTGAGCAAGAAAATATCACTTTCACTTGTGGGATACCAGGAAGTGTATAGAGGAGAAAGCAGCTGACCAAGGCCTTGAATGAAGAGAAGGATTTTAGTAGGTGAAAATGTGAAGAGAGGATGTGCCAGGCAAAGTACTTCGGGCACATAGAAGGTACATAAATGCTTGGTGATTAATTTTTGTTACGATATTTTGGAACCTCCACTAAAAACATTTTCTTGGACCTTCTTTTTGCATGGAGATAACCCTGATTTTTCAAGGGATATCACAGCAAGATACATTTTCAGACAGGTTCTGCCAATCCTGAAGGATTTGAAGAACAGAACAGGTAATAGACTAAAGGGTATGTCTTTCATCTGAAGACTATAAGTTTGAGAGACTTGTTAATGAGTTGTCCGCAGAGTTATGACTTTTGTATCAACAACAACCCATAGATTATATAGAGAGGTATTGAAAACTGGTTTGGTAGGGAGAATATCCATGTAGACAAAATTGTAGAATCTTGGTATTGAAAATAGTAAATCTGAGCACTAAAATATGTAATTCTTGCTCAAAGATTGGCTAGCAGGAACTGTCATGGTTTCTTGGAGTTGTAGGTATACTTCAATAATTTTTTTTAAAAACCAACAATTTACATCTGTAATATAATTCTGAATTCACTTGGGAAAATTTGTACCTGGGTAGGACTCCCATCTAATTTCCCTCCCTTCTGGTAATGTTTCTAGTGATAGTCTTCTATGTTCAAAGTTAGGGCTGAGTGCCCTTAATTTGTGTTTTTTAACCTTAAACATCCCAAAGCAAATACTTTCTTTACTCCTTTTTTCATCATCTTTGAAAGAAACATAAAAGGTCTCATCAGAATTGTAGGGGAAATTGTTTGCCCTAATATATGTGCCCATATTTATTTTCAGTGCTCTGGAGTAATGTTCTTTGGTTGTCTTTTTGATGGCTATTTTTAGCTTGACCTTTGCTGGTCCTGAGCCAGAGTTCAGATTGTCAGATAACATATCACATTCTTTCTTTAATTTTAAAATTCCATAGCAGAAATTCTGTTTATTGAGTGATTGTTTCTGAAGGGACGACTGTACTTAAAAAATATTTGGTTATAGTTTGTCTAAATTCTGTGAATTTAATTTTTAACATCCCTTGTTTTGAATAAAAAAATTATAGACCCATGTGTTACATAAAGCCAAATTCATAAATTTACTTTATTTTTAGAGTTTAGCTTACTATAAGTAAAGTACAGTAAATAACCTAAAATAAGTTTATTTTTCAGTCAGCTATAACTAAGACTTTAAAATTAAAATTAATTGATATATGTTGATTATTTCAAGATATGTTCAATATTTTTCTGAAAACTTCTTCACCTGTGTCATTTATAACAAATATTTAAAATTTGTTTTTGATAAAAGCATGGAATATTATTAGAAATAATACACTCTGAATTGATTTTTATACATATTATGGGAATAGCTTATCTGATGAAAATGCATTTTGACAAACTGACATGTTTTGATAGGTGCTGAGGTAATTGTACAGATTTTTCAAATTAACCAAGAATTTCAAACAGAATATGCTAGAGAAGGTTAATCTTTATATAAAAGTTTAGGATTAAGAATTACTAAGTATAGCCAGGATCTTCTTTTTGACATTTTTTTGATGAGATATAAACTGGATTCTGAGATGGGCAGCTCTAAAATGAAATGGAACTAATTTTATTTACAGTTTATGGAAATTATGCCCAAATATTCAGTTGAATGAGTTAATAAAATAGCATTAATATGTTTTAGTTTTCATTGACTTTAAATGGCTAAATAATTTATGAAAAATTAATTCATTTTTGGAGGAAAATAGGAATTATAATTCTTTGACACTTTTAAAATGCTACTTTTCATCATTAAAGAGAATCTAGGTTCTCATATATGTTTGAAGAAATACTCAAAATAGGTTAAATTGTTATTCATACTCTACATGAGCTTAAAATTACCAGATGCCCTTCTATGATTTTATAATTTTAAAAATTATCTAAACCGTGAAATATAATATTTGGATATTAAACATGTGCTAGATATTTTCTTTTATAAGGAAGAAGCAGGCTTTGGGAGTAGATATTAGAACTATGAGATTTATCATTTGCTATGTGTAAAGTTATACCTCACTTGTATTTGCTTAGTACTTGTGAAGCTTTTAATGTAATATCTAGACATTTTGGCAAATACAAGATCTCTTAGCTGCTCCTCCATCCCCCATTTCTCTTTAAGGCATAAACTGATCTCCCTGCCTCTCAATCCATCTTTCACTTAATTGTTAGTGATCTTCCTAAAGCCTTGACTGTGTCACCAGGTGCCCTACTATTCATTAAGTTTCAGTGTACCCCTATTATGTCTATAATCAAATTTAAAATCTTCTCTTTGACATTCAAAGTCTTTCATAATCTTTCTCTCACAAAGTAAAATATATCATTTGGGTTACATGAAATTAAGATTTTTGTCCAAACAAAAGCAATACAGCCAAAATTAGAAAGAAAACAGGAAACTAGGGAATACTCTTTACAGTAAATTTCTCTCACAAAGCCTTCATTTCTCAAATATATAGAGAACTGAGTCAATTTTATAAAAAAAAAATCCATTTTCCAGTTAATAAATAGTCAGAAGATATGAACAGGAAGTTTTCAAAAGAAATCAGAATTATCCATGGTCACATTAAATGTATTCTAAATCACTGTTGATCAAAGAAGTGTAAATTAAAATAACTCTGGGATACCATTTCACACCTGTTAGATTGACTGAAATCAAAGAAAAGGAAAACAATAAATGCTGAAGGGGTTGTAGAAAAAAATAGGCACACTAATGTACTATTGGTGGAATTGTGAACTGATCCAATCATTCTAGAAAACAATTTGGGACTATGACCAAAGGTCTATAAAATTTAACATACATATCCTTTGTATAACATACATATCCTTTGACCTAGCAATACCACTATTTGGTCTGTATCCCAAAGAGATCAAAGAAAAGGAAAAGGGCCTATGTATACACAAAAATATTTATAGTGGCTCTTTTTGTGGGGACAAAGAATTAGAAATTGAGGAGTTGCCTATCAATTGAGAAATGACTAAACAATTTTGGTGTATGACTGATGGGATACTGTTGTTTTATAACAAATGACAAACAAGATGGTTTCAGAAAAACCTGGGAAGACTTACGTGAACTGATGCTAAATGAAATGAACAAAACCAGTAGAGCATTGTACATAATCAATTATGACTTAGCTTCTGATCAATACAGTGATCCAAGGCAATTCCAAAGGAATTATGATGAAAAATACTGTCTCCAAAAGGAGAACTCATGAATTCTGAGTACAGATTGAAGTATACATTTTTTGCTTTTTATTATTTTGGGGATTATTTTTCGGCATGGCTAATATGGAAATATGTTTTACATATTTCACATGTATAATTAATATAATATCATTTTCTTCATATTGGCAAGTTCTTCCTGGATTCTCCATTTTGTAGAAGAGCTCGGGCTGACCCACCTTCTTTCTCCCAGCCCTGTTTCTGACTTTTCTAGACTTTAAAATAATGCTTTCTTTACTGTGGACTTATCTTAGAACTTCCCTCAGTGCCTAGGCCTCCTTAACTTTGTGACCTGCGTATGCTGTAATATTCCTCTACATGGCTCTTTCCCCTTCCCATTCATGTGTTCCTTCCAGGGATCACTTAGTTGTTTCAGTCTTGTCTGACTCTTCCTGGCTCCATTTGAGATTTTATTGGCAAAGATACTGGCATAGTTTGCCATTTCTAGCTCATTTTATATGGGGCTTTGAGGCTTTGGCCTATGAGGCTTTGGCCCAACTACTTATCTGATAAATGATGTAAATTATCAAGAAAATCTTCCTTTTCCTTTTGTTTACTACTACTGTGATATCACTCTTATTCTCTTTTTTCTGTGCTGGTTAACCCATATACTTACTTTCTTCCTATAATTTTCCTTTTGCTCTTGACAGGGGGAAATAGATCATATTATACTATCTTTTATCTTCTTTCCCAGTTTGCAGTTTGTTAGTAAAAACTTCAAGTTATTTTAATTTTCTTTTCTTATTATTAGTGATATGAAGCATTCTTTTATATGGTTATAAAATACTTTGCAATTCTTTTGAAAACTGTTCATATTCTTTGAACACTTACCTATTGGGGAACAGGTTTTAGTCATATGTATATGTAACATATACATACTGCATACACATATATACACATGTTTCTATATATGTATATATGCACACATTATATATTTTTACTGTTTATTGGATATGAAACGCTTGTCAAAGTTATTTAATATAAAAATTTCCCATTCGATCATTTCCCTTCTCAACCTAGTTGTATCAATGTTACCAGTTTCAGTTTTCTGTAATTAAAGTTCATCTATTTTATCTATTACAATCACTACAAAATTATTATACAATCTCTCTTCCTGTCTGATTAAGAATACATATCTTACTCATAGCTGGAAGAAGTATATGGTCTGCTTCTCTGCTAATTTTTAAAAATAGTCTGATTAAGGTGGTGTATAAATTTAGTAGAATATTGTAGAACACAATTTAAAGTATTGGTCTAAACATAAGTTTTACCAGGCAACTTTCTAGTTTTCCTAGAAGTTTTTATAAAAACTTTTCCTAGGTAATTTATTTTTTGCACTTTTTCAAACACTGGACTATTGTGTTCTATTGTTTTCAATTCTTCCTTATCTAGTCTGTTCCATTGATCTATATTTCTATTTTTTAAAGAATACCAGAACCTTTGACAACTATTCTTTTATAATATTATATGAGCGCTGTTTTCTCTTTATTCCAATTTCTTTTAATTTTCTTTAATGTTCTAGATATTTTGTTTTTCCTGAGTAAAATATTTTTCTTTTATCAAGTTTTACAAAGTATCTCCTTGCTTATTTGATTTTTATGGGACTTAAAATGTAAATGAACTTGGAAACATTGTATTATGTTGGCAAGGTCTAGCTATTACTGAATATTCCTCCAGCTATTTAAATTGTTCTTTAATTTTTTTTAAGGAACACTTTGAAATTGAATCTATACAAGTCTTTGGTGTACTTTGATAGATTAAACTCCAGATATTTTATGCATTTTTTTATTTATATAGAATGAGATTTCCCTTTCTATTACTGCTTCTTTGGTTTTGTTATCATCATATAAATATACGTTTTTTGGGTTTTTTTAGTTTTTATAAACCTTTAATAAAACAGTTTTTTTTAGCCTTCAGTTTTGCTGAAGCTATTAATTGTCTCGGTGTCTGCTGATTCCCTGGGATTTTTCAAGTATATCATCAGATTATTATTGGCAAATAGGGATAATTTGATTTCCTCTTTACCTGTCTTTATTCCTTTAATTTCTTTCTTGTCTTCTTCCTGTTTTTGGCATTTCCAGAACTATATTCAGTAGGGGAAGAGTGGGTATCCTTACTTCACTCTTAAATTTAAGGGTCTTGGGGTTTATCAAATACTAAACTGCTATAGATATTAACTGTTGTGTGTTGATTTCCTAATCTTTTCCATTAATCCCTCATTTCTTAGTCAGTACCAGATTGTTTTGACTATCATTTTATAGTGTCATTTGAGATTCAGTATAGCTAGACCTCGTTCCTTAATTTTTAAAATTAATTCTCTTGCTATTCTTAGCCTTTTGATCATCCAGATGAATTTTTGCTTCTTTTTTTTTTTCCTAGTCCTATAAATCCTGAATTTGTTGGGAAAGGTTCTAGTGTATTGCCTTTTTGCATATGGTCCTTACTTTTGACTTCAGAGAGATGATTTTTATGATGTTAAAAAATTCCTCTATGCCTATATTTTGTAGGGTTTTTAGCATAAAAGAGTGCTGAAAGACTTTTCCTGCATTTTTATATGATCATGAGAATTTGGATGATTTGGCTTTTAATATGATTTATGTTGATTATTTTCCTAATGCTGAACCATCTTTACAACCATAGTATAAATCCTATTTGATCATAATTAATGATTCCTTGAATAAATCACTGTAGTCTGTTTGACAGGATTTTGTTTAAATTTTTTGAGTCATTAATGTTAATGCACATTAATGATATTGGCCTATAGTTTTCCTTCTGTGGTCTAACCTTCCATGGTTTTGGTATTAGTACTATGTCTCATGAATGAATTCTAGTAGTATTCCATCTTACTCAATTTCTGAGAATAATTTGTAAAGTATTTCGTACTAATTGTTCTTAAACTTTTAATAGAAATCTCCTATGACTTTAATGTAACACAAATTTTCAAAAACCTTTTGTTGGCTTTTCTAATTTTTTAATTGCATTTTCATTTCATTAATCCTCTTTTTTTTTCTATTTTGTTAATATATATTTATAGAACTATGATCTTTCCTCTGAGGACTGCTTTAGCTGCATTCCAGAAACTTTGGTATGTTTTTTCAACATTGTAATTTCATTCACATAATTATTGTTTCTATGATTTGTTCTTTGGTCTACTCATTATTTAGAAATAAGGTATTGTTTCTTTTGGAGAGGAGAAAATATGCAATGAATTACTTCTGTAACTTTAAAAGAAATGTCACAAATTTCCCCCATTTATTTGTCCTTATTTATTTAAATTTGGAACTAGAGTTATTTTATATCTATTTTATTGAGTGTGAATAGAGTATATTTTTCCTTTGTGTACTATTAAACAAGCAAATGCATCTTGCAATTCTATTTAAGTTTTAGCTTCAGAAAAAATAAATTTTCTTTTTAAAGATCGGTATTTTAAAGGGGAAATTGAAAAAAAGATGGATACATGGATATTCAAAGGATTGCTGTTTATTATTTTCCAAAATACCATATTCGTTATTATTTGCACATATATATGAGATTAAATAACAGACTGAAGGGAGACCAGTAGATCGTTGCCTCTTGCTTTAATAGAACTAGCTTATTCAAATTAATATTTAGAAAGCAAATAAGTAATTTGAAAATAAGAAGTGATTGCTTATATGACAAAAGGATTGTTCAGTTCATAAGAGTGCCTTAAATACTGAAATTCCTTAATGCTTTTCAATCTTTATTTAATTCTAAAAATTGTATTTGTACATAATTTTTTAGGATTGTTTTTGGTATGCAAAACTTTGTGGTATACCTGGTAGTGATATATTTTGTTAGCAAAAGTTTGCTTAGTATACTGATCAATAATTATATTAGGGAATTAGTGCAAAATTTTTTTAAATATGAGAATTCTGACAAATTCCTTATCTACTGTTAGTGTTGACTTTTTTAAATGATTTCTTTTATTAAAAGATATGGAAGTTGTGAAACATTAACGGATTTTTTTCCTAATCTATTGATCATATTTGATGATTTTTTTCTTCTTGTTCTTCATTTCTTTTTAAAAAATTATTTGTTACTTAATCATCAATGTTCAACAAGTTGTACTGATAGAAGTGATTGAATATTAGGAAAGTTCATGTTAGCATACTAACTAGATGCAAGGTGTACGTGTTTTATGGGATGTTCAAAGAAATTAACACCTCTGGCATGTTCGTTGCCAAGCCCTTTTCAGAGCTGCTCATCCACCTTTAGGGTCATCTATCTTTTCCACAATTCTCACCTGTGGCTTCAAGAAGCCATAGCATGAACACCCCAACAAAACTTCCTTGACAGGTAGCTTCAACCAGGGTCAGGGCCTCAAACCCATAGGTGAATTAGAAGGTTGTCTAATGTAGGCATTTTCATGAAGATTTCCTTCGTAAAATGAATAGGTGAGAACAATCTGTTCCAATGACCATGAAAGTGCCTCAAGCAGGTGCTATGGAGCACCTAGAATTTGGTCAGATATTGAAAAGGCCAAGGACATCCACAGCATCCTGGGCCATTGCCAGTCATCCTGACTTTTGTCTTGCTACTGGATTTGGAATACACAAAGAGAGTGAGGTTGATGAATTTGTGCAACTCTGCTTCATTTAATTGTGATTTATGTCCAATTCATGTTTTCATTGTGATGTCATTGGTTCTCTTTGAAAATCAAAAATGGACAACAATAATTTAGAATTTTATTATTAAGGCTCCATTTGTCTCTTTATCTTTGGTTGTGGTTCCCAAACCATTGATTATTTTTTATTGCACTGTGGTCAACATTTTAAATGTTTGCAATATCTCTATGCCCTGATGTTTTTAATTTTTGTAAAAATTCCATAGGATAATAATAAATATGTAATACTTTTGCAGGCTTATTTAGAAGAAACCATTATTCTTTTAATTTTAGTTTTTCTAGCAATTTGTTCAAGTTTCATATTTTCTCTTTTTTCATCTTTTCTGTGTTAGACTTATCGAAAATTAAGATACCAAAGTCTCCTGTCACTGTTGTGTTACCTTCTGTCTTCTTGTAGCTTAGTGTTACCCATATAAATTTCAATGACAAGGCATTTGGAACATGTAAATTTATTACTGATAGTGGTTTGTTTATTATTCCTTTCAAAATAATGTGGCTTCCTTGTTTATCCTTTTTTAATTTGAGGATTTTTTTTGCTCTGTCTGAGAGTATGATTATAATTCATATTTTTTGGATTCACTTGATACATGATTAATTTTTCCCATCTTTCTATTTTATGTCTTTGTTTTAAATATATATTTCTTATAAGCAAAATATTTGTAGGGTTTTATTTTCTTCTCCAATCTCACTTTTTCATTTTATTGGATTGCTTTATCTATTCACATTTAAAGTTATATTTATATTTTCTTTTATTGGTCTCTTCCTGAATTTTTCAGGTTTTGATTTTTTTCCTCTCTTCTATTGGAAACTGTTAAAATAATTTCTAGACTTAATATCTTCTTATCGTTGTTGGTCAGATACTCTAGATAAAGGGCCAAGGTAATAGTATTAGGCCTTGTTTCTAGGCTAGCGCAAGGGATAACAGTCAGAAAAAACATTAATTTTAATTTAATAAAAGGTATAAGGATTTAAGAAGGTGATAGGTAAACAGGAAACCCTAAAAAACTAAGGGGATCCTAAGCTTTTACCTGCTCCCAACTGATTCCCCCTCATGGGGTTTTCTTCTCCAGGAAACCAGGGTACTCTATTTCTCCTTATTACTAAATAAATCCCAGAATTTCCTATCTAGATAACCTATTTCCAATAACTTATAAATGATATATTTATCTTATATTTCTTCCTCCAAAATTATAAAAAAGACCAGTCAGAGCAAGTTTGATTGAGGCCTACCTGAAGCTCTGCCATGATTCTGGGTTTCCCACAGAGCCCAGAGAAAAGAAAGATCTTCTGGTTTCTGAGGAGAGGAGAGGGACAGGGACAGGGACAGGGACAGCAGAGGGAAAGGGAGAGGAAGAGGGAAAGGGACAGGAGAGGGAGAGGGAAACCCACAGATGGAAATTCCAACAGAACTCTTGTTTTGCATTCGGAACTGGTTTGAGCCCTTTTGACAGAAATTTCTCTCTTCTGTCATTCAACTTATCAGAATCAATTATTAATCAATAATGTTCCTAAAAAAACTCAATACTATTTTCCTTCAATTACTTTAGCTTCATCTTTTTTAAAGGAAACTTTATACCCAGTTGCTCTTTTCCCCTCCAATTCTTTCCTCTCCATTACCTTTCTTTTGGTGGCTTTGCTTATTAGTTCTTTATTCTTTCCTATTTTTATCTGATTATTTAATTCTTCCCTTCATTTTTTATCTGTCAAATAGATTCACTTTTTCTCTTCTCTTTTTTAATTAATCTTGTTCATTAGTTTTTAAATTTTCATTTTTTTGCTTCTTTCCAAATAGAGTTTAATTCTATTAACTATCTTCTCTATATCCTCATTCTCTAGTTTCTGTCTCTTATATATTCTCCCCTCTCTGTTCCTCAAGGAATAATAAATTCAAAGTCATACATTTTAGACTCCCCTCTCATGAAATTTTCTGCCATTGCCATTTAGACTGTGCCCTGAGGATAACCTTTTTTTCCATTTCAGAATAATTTCTACAGGTGACAAGAAAACACTGCCTCATTTTAGAACTTTAGAACTTTCCCATCCCTTCTGCATTTTTTATTATGCAGCCAATATCTATATCCTCCCCCCCATTACCAACTTTTCCTCCCTTTTCCTCAAAGTTTCCTCCCTAGATACATGCCCCCTCATTCTCTCAAGTGGTAGTTGCCCTCACAATATAAAATCCTCTTCCTCTTCAGGGAGACCAAATGTTCTTTTCAAGATGCAAATACCCAAGACCATGAAGTTCCCATCTCCTTTCACAGAATATCTTTCTCTTCACCCAAAGGACCCATCATTAGTGGACTCCTACAATCCCACTTCTATAACAAGGTCTCCCTCTTTTCTTTTCCCCCTTTCAATCCTCTTCCCACCTTTTCATCCTCTCCATTGCAGGTTTGTCTCTTCCTGGTACCACCAGGGTATCTTTGCCCTCGTTTCTAACCCTTAATTTCACTTGCATACATCCGCTCTTTCTCCTTATTTTTTCTTGTTCCCCTTTTCTTAGCCCTCCCATTTTATAAAGCAATCCCACAAAAATCTTGATTCATGTCTAGGTAGAAAGTCACCAGGTTATGCCCATAATGCCCTAGGTCTGCCTCTTTACCTTCTTCTGCCTTCTGCCCTCATTGTTATTTATTTGTGTACACTTAGGAAGAAATCTCCAATTGGTCTCTCTGTTGTTACTCTGTTGCTGTTACTGTCCTTGGCTTCTGCATTTGTCCATCCCTTTTACATTTCT
The DNA here is from genome assembly GCF_027887165.1 of Monodelphis domestica. Classification (NCBI taxonomy): domain Eukaryota; kingdom Metazoa; phylum Chordata; class Mammalia; order Didelphimorphia; family Didelphidae; genus Monodelphis; species Monodelphis domestica. Next base: position 172,800,469 of record NC_077229.1, read on the forward strand.
GTTGCATTGGGCAATTGAGAAACAAATAAACACTTCAGGTCTAGTTTTCTTTCGTTTTTAAATCCTTACCTTCTGTCTTAAAATCAATGCTAAGAGTCAGTTCCAAGATAGAAGAGATGAAAGGGTTAGGAAATTGGGGTTTAATGACATTACTAGGGTAACATTGCTAGAAAATATCTGAGATCAGATTTGAACCAGGCACCTCCAGGTCTAGCTCTCTGTCCACCCAAATACGTAACTATCTTTTCTAGTTTTCGCTAAGAATGCTTGAAATATTTCAAATTATTACGGTCTTCTTTTCTTTTCCTCTCCTTTCTTCTCCTTCTCTTCTCTCTCCTCCCCTCCTCTCCTCTCCTCATTTTAATTTTTTAATATTTATTTCAAATTTCAAATTTTTTCCCTATAGTTTTTTTCAACATTAACCTACATAAACAAATTCTAGTCTTCTTTTCTGGTATGAAGGGAGGATCAAAAAATATTTTTGGATTTTTTGGACTACAGAAGCACCATTCCCCTAACCCTGCCTATAATATTTAAAGAGATTGAATAAGGTACAGAGAATTAGGAAGGTTTCCAACAGGGAATGGAGGGGTTGAAGGGAGAGAGAATATAGCTGCTGGTGAGGCAAAAGGAGATACCCCCTTCTGAGAGGCTATCTTTGAAAATTGGGGTTCCCTGAGAAATGGGCCACCTATGATAGCCTGAGGGGGTGTCTTCTCTATTAATTGATGTTGAAGATACCCCATAGCAGGTAAGCACGGACCTTCCTGAAGGACAAGCCTCCCCCCAGATCAAGGTCGCCCAGCAGGGATCCAATGAGGACAGTTTATGGTTGAATGGCTGACCTTGGGTTCAGCTCCCTTTATGTTGCCCTGAAATGATAGTCCTCTTATCTGACTGCATTTTAATAGCAAGTTTGGATTGGGAGATATCAGGGAAGAGGGAATCAGGATTTCTCTAGATTGGGTTTGAGTCTCTCTCAGCTTTCGAGCTGAGGCCAGGCATTGTAGGCTGGTGGAGGGTTTCTTTTATTCCTGTCTATGTTAATCTGTGCTAGCTTTCTTAAGTTCAAAGTCTTTAGCAGTAGACAGCAAGAGGGAGAAAAGTTTCTGACCTTCAGAGCTGGTTGGTACCAGCTCTTTGGGCTGGTACCCCTAAAGTTCAAATCGCTCCCCTTCAATCATTTTGTTTGCTGAAATGATCACAGGAATCCAGGTAGAGCACACAGTTGGGGCAGTCCAGGAATGGAGGTACTTCTATCCCAAGACAGGGAGAGAGGCTCCTTCCAGTCCAGGGGCCAAGAGAGAGTCATGAAACCAACTGTCACTAAGTTCCCCTCCCTCACCAACTGTCATTCTTGTCAATATCTTCTCTCTAATATTCCAACTGCCGTTTGTTCCACCTGAGTGACAGAAGGTCCAAAACTTGCTTCAGTTTTCCTTTCCACCACCTCCAGTGATGTAGAGATACCTGTACTATGTTTTGTGAAGTTTTACAACCTTAATTCAATTTTTTTTGGAGGCACTTTGAATTCTTTCAATTTGTATTTCAATTATGTTCAGAAGTTCTAGATAGTTTTCTTGTATTATTTTCCATATTAAGGTTTTTTTTTTAATCCTTCATATTCTGGTAGACCTATGGTCCTTAGATTGTTGCATCTTGTCTTCAAGATCGGTATGTTTTGCTTATTTAGTAAGTATGTGTTCTCTTAATGTTATTATCTTTGCTTCACCACGTCTAGGTCCTTTAACTTCTTTGTATTTTTAATTCCCAATTCTTGTTCTCTATTTTGCTTCTTTAGTGTGACTTGTCATTGCAATTCCAGTTTTTCTTTTCAACCTATTATTTTTTCTGTACGAGGCCATAAATTCTGCTGTGATAATTATTATTTCTCTTTTAAACTATAAGGAACAGTTATGGGAACTAAGATGGTAGAGTAAGGAATACTCTCCACCCACCCAAACCTATCTATACACACACACACACACACATACACACACACACACACACACACACACACACGCGCACACACACGCACACACACTCAGAGTAACACCTCTAAATGAAGAAAAACAAGAATGAGAAGAGAGAGTCGACTAGCCCTTGCAACACTGGGAAACTGGCAGAGGAGGTACCATTCCAGCATTAGTGTCCAGGAAAAGGTAGAAGTGGAACCAGCTTCCCTAGCAAAGCCAAAAAAGGGTACCATTGTGATCAGCCCGCCAGGTGCAGTCCAGGATAGGATGCAAGTGGGACAGGTCCACCTAGTATAGCCAAGTGGGGAGAGGAATACAGTAGGATTGAGAACTGTTATGGGGAATTTGAAGAAGGGGAAAGGGTGTAGGAAAAGGAAAACACACAAGTAAAAATAACAAAGAGGGAATAATGATGAATGAAAGAGGATAATAGGCTAGCTTACTAATTAATCCCAGATATTTAACCCACTATAGTTATTTTTAAGTAATCTAAACTAAACTAAATTAAAACTAGCTAAGGATAAGTCTGCACAAAAAGCCCAGATTTTCAAAGAGTCCTTAGTGGGTCACACAGCAGAGATCCAGTTGCAAAGTCCTTGGAAGCTCCAGAGAGAAAGAAATCCTCTTCCAAATCCCTTTGTCCACCAGAATGAAATGGGGAACTTCCTCTTCACCTTTGCTTCATAAGTCAGGCAGCTTGATAGATGAGTTTGTCCAGGGAGAGTCCAGATCTACACCTTCAGGATTAAACTCCAGACTCCATACTTGAAAAACTGCTTTCTCTAACCCCTTAAAATTCTGACCCAGCTAGCTCTTCTAAAATCCTTGGCTTGAGGACTGTCAATCAATCCTTTGCTACAGAACCCTAGAGGAAGCTACTAGGCTATCTTGGAACAGTAGTTGTTCTCTACCCAGGACAAAGCAGAATTTCAACATATAGATAAGGTACCAAAAAAAAGTGAAAAAGGAAAACTGACAAGATGAGCAAAAGACAAAGGAAAAATCTGGCCTTAGAGAGTTAATTTAGTGAGAGAGAAAATCAAAATACAAACTCAGATGCTGATACCTAAAACAAGAAGAGGGGGAAAAAAAGAGGGAAAAAAACTATAGATTAATCTCCCTAATGAATATTAATGTAAAGATCTTAAATAAACTACTAGCAAGGAGATAACAGCAGCATTTACCAAAGATCATACACTGTGACCAGGTGAGTTTTATACCAGGAATCCAAGGATGGTTCAATATTAGGGAAATGATTAGCATAATTGACCATATCAAAACAACAACAGAAACCATATGATTATATATTATAGATGAAAAAACTTTTGACAAAATATAGCACCCATTCTAATAAAAACCTTAGAGAACAATGGACTAAACGGAGCTTTCCATAAAATGATAAACAGCAACTATCTTAAACTCTCAGCAAGCATTATCTGTTATGGAAATAAATTGGAAACCAGTAAGATCAAGAGTGAAGCAAGGATGCCCTTTATCACTAATACTATTTAATATTATACTAGAAATCCTTGCTATACCAATGAGAGAAGAAAAAGAAATTGAGGGTATTAAAATAGTGAAGAAGCAAAGTTATTGGTCTATGCGGATGATATGATGGTATACTTAGAGAATCAACTAAAAAACTAATTATAACAACAACTTTAGCAAAGTTGCAAGATATAAAGTAATCCCTCATTAATTATCAGCATTTCTATATACCTCTGACAGCTAGAGATAAAAAGAGAAATTATACTTAAAATAGCCAAACATAATGCAAGTTATGGAGTTCTAGCAGGAGAAGGGGAAGGAGTAGGGAGCAGCTATTGGGCTTGGTAGGAATTGGGGGAAAGAGGGGCTTTGGTCCCATTATCTATCAGAAAATGAGGGGGCAGCTTGGTGGCTTAGTGAATTGAGAGCCAGGCTTAGAGACAGGAGGTCCTATGTTCAAATCTGGTCTCGGACACTTCCTAGCTGTGTGACCCACACAGTATTGTCAATACACAGTATTGACTCCAAGATGGAAGGTAATTATTTAAAAAAGAAAGAAAGAAAATGACCATGATTACCTAGAATTTAGTATATCCAAAAATCCAAGTTTTGGGGAAAAGAATTTACTATTTGAAAAAAAATTGCTGGGAAATCTGGAAAACAGTATGACAGAAATGAGGCATAGACCAACATTTCATACCATATACCAAGTTAAAATGAAAATGAATTTATGATCTTGAAATAAAAGGTGATATGAGAAACAAATTAGGAGATCACAGAAATTTACCTGTCACAGTTTTGGATAAGGAAAGAATTTATAACCAAATAAGACATAGAGAACATTACAAGAAGTAAAATGGATAATTTTGATTAAATTAAATTAAAAAGAGTTTGTTCAAACTGTATCAATGCAACCAGAATTAGAAGGGAAACAAATAACTGGAAATAAAAATTTATACCAAATATCTCCGACAAAGGCTTCATTTCTCAAATATTCTTAAAATATTCTCAAAAAACTTATAAGAATATAAATCATTCCCCAATTGATAAATGGACAAAAGATATGAATAGATAGCTCTCAGATGAAGGCATATATGAAAAAGGTGTTCTAAATCACTATTGATCAGAGAAATGCAATTTAAAATAACTCTGAGATACTACCTCACACCTGTCATATTGACTAATATGACAAAAAAGGAAAATTGCAAACATTGAAGGGGGGATATCAGAAAATTGGTACGCTAATACACCAGTGTATATAGTGTAGTACTAAGAATTGTAACAGTTAAATTAGTTTCTCTACTAAAAGTATTATATTTTTAGAGGTTTATTAAATATTATTAGAAATCAAGGATAAAGAAATACAAAAATAGAAAAAAACCCAGGGCTGGTAAGCCCATTCAATTTCACTTACTACATCTTGAGAGAGGCGTGTGCTTAGAAGCGGAAGCAGAGAGACCCAAGTAGGCATTACAGTCAGTTTAAATAAAAATGCTGATCTCGCACTCAGGTGAGGACTCAGGTGAGATTATAGGGCATTCTGGGAAGTGCCAAGGACTTCTGGGGATTGAAGTCTGGGGTTCAAATCTCCATTTTTATAGAACTGATATAACATTCTGGAGAGCAACCTGGAGGCACATCCAAAGGTCCATAAAAACTATGCATACTATTGGGTCTGTATCACAAAGAGATCAGAGGTAAGGGAAAAGGACCTACATTCAGAACATTTTTAGCAGCTCTGTTTTTAGTGGCAAAGAACTAGAAACTGAGGAGGTATCCATCAATTGGGGAATGGATGAACAAGTTATAGTATTTGGTTCTAATGGAGTACTATTGTGCCATAAGAAATGATGGATGGGATGATTTCAGAAAAACTTGGAAAGACTTATATCAAGTGGTGCAAAGTGAAGTGAGGAGAACTAGCAGAGCATTGTGAATAAAGTGATAGAAATATTATTTGATGATCAACTGTGGGATGAAGGACTAAAACTATTATGCTTAGGCAAGGAACCAAGACAACTCTAGAAATTCATGATAAAAGTGCTATCTACAGCTATAGAAGGACCTGTTTATGAATGCAGATCTAACCATGCCATTTCTTGCCTTATTTCCTTCATGCATGTTTTCTTATATGTACAATCTATGTCTTTCACATCATAAGGAATCTGGACATTTATATTGCATGGCAACACTGGAATAACCTATATCACATTGTCTGCTACCATGTGTCAAGGGAGGGGGAATGGAAGACGGTAAGGAAGGAGAGAGAGAATTTGAATCTCAAAATGCCAGAAAGTGAGTGTTTGTTTATACATGTAATTGAAAAAAATAATAAAATGATTGAGTTGATAAAAATAGGTAAACCACGGGGGCAGCTAGATAGCTCAGTGGAGTGAGAGCCAGGCCTAGAGACTGGAGGTCCTAGGTTCAAATCTGGCCTCAGACACATCCCAGCTGTGTGACCCTGGGCAAGTCACATGACCCCCATTGCCTAGCCCTTACCACTCTTCTGCCTTGGAGCCAATACACAGTATTGGCTCCAAGAAAGAAGGTAAGGGTTAAAAAAAAAATAGGTAAACTACAAGGAGCAATATGTTGTTGTTTCAAGTTCATTTATCCCACAGAGTTGTCTGTCTCATCAAGTGCTGGATCCTTTCACTTTGTTTTTCATTATTTATTCAGATGGTTAAACTTGTTTACTATGTCTGGAAGCCATTTTTTTCTGTTGTATTGCATATTCATTCATCTGCTTATTTTCTTTTTTAAATTATTTATCTATAGTATCTTTTTAAAATTTTGTATTCTAGATTCTCTCCCTCCTTCTTACCTTTCCTATTCCCATTCAGAAGGCAAACAATATAATATCAATTATACATATGAAACCATGCAAAATATATTTCCATATTAACGTTGTTACAAAAAGCAAGAAAATTCTATTTCAGTATTCAGTTAGAGTTCATCATTTCTTTCTCTGGGAATGAATAGCCATTTTTTCATCATGAGTTGTCCTTTTAAATTATCTTGGATCATTGTATTAATCAGAGTAGCCAAGTCTTTTATACTTAATCATTATTATAGCATTGCTATTCCTGGGCACAGTGATTTCCTGTTTTCCTCATTTCACTTTGCTTCAGATCATATAGCTCTTGCCATGCTTTTCTGAAACAAGTCTCCTTGCCATTGGAGAGGGCAGCTGTTTGGCTCTGTGGATAGAGTGCTGTGCCTAGAGTCAGAAAGACTCATCTTCTTGAATTCAAATCTGACCTCAGACATTTACTATGTAACCCTGGGCAAATCACTTAAACTTTTTTGCCTCAGTTTCCTCATCTGTAAAAGTGAACTGGAAAAGGAATTGCCAAACCACTACAGTATCTTTGACAAGAAAACTCGAAATGGGTAAATGAAGTCTTGGATATGATTGAAACAGCTGAATAACAACAGTCCATCAAAATCATAACTTGTACAGCCATTCCCCAATTGATGCGATTTCCCTTCAATTTTCAATTCTTTTACACCACAAAAAGTATCTGCTTATTTAAACATTTTTTTAAATTTTCTTAATGAAATCTTTGGTGATTTCTGTCATTTGTCCTGTTTTCTACTATTGCTCACTTTCTGATTCTCTGATTCCCTCCCCTCTCATGGTGATTTCCTCAAAGCATTTCAGCCCACTCAGTTCAGTTCATGGTATAGCAGCCTAGGTTTCTTCACCAAGTGACTTTTGGGTAGACAGAAAGGTTCCTAGCTAGAAACAGAGTACTAATCCCTAGGCTTAGTGAAGTACTTCACAGCCCCCACTCACACTGTGTCTTTTCCCTGCCTCCTGTCCTGTGCCCTCCATTCTTTTTGTTTCTTCTCTAAACTGACACTGACATTTTAGAGAATTGCCATGCTACAGCTACAACACTGATTTTTGTAGTTTTAAGTCTCTAGGCTTTTTTGAAGATTGAAATGGGATACAATGCTCCACTGTGTTTAAAGCTCAAACCCATGTTCTTTACCTTTCCTTCTGTTCTCATATCTTCTGCAAAGACCTTTTGCAGCACAGAATTTTGCCTGCCCAGACACTGGCTCTGTGACTCCAGTGAACCTCTATAGTTTGGAACACTGCAAAAGAATGTTGGCTTGCTGTCCTAGCCCAAGTCAGTTCTGTAGTGTGGAGCTAGGATTTCCATAGCACTGGAAAGTGAAAGAGTAGATCAGAGTCTGGAGTTGGGTTTTGTTATAACACTCACTGTGTGGGCCCACTAGTAGTCTCAAAGGTGGTTCCTTGTTGGGTGAAGAAGAGGTCCTTAATGAGCTCAGTGAAGAAGTTAGTTCATTGGTTTGTTTTTTCACATTCTTATTTTGAGCCTAGATTCTAAACTATGGTGATACCAGAAGTTTCTTTTTATTTGGTATATAATTTCTGTCTTAAAGAAATTTGAAATGTTGAATGGGTTAGTGAAAATATCTAGTCCTCCATCTTGTGACCTAGAAGTCTAGTGTTCTATTTTAAGGATATCTAGGAAAGAGACTTCTGATCCAGTTTACCAGACAAAATTTATTATTGAGGAACTAAGGATACAAAGACACAATGGAAAATAGCCCTTTGTCTTACAGAATTTAGAAATATATTTTTGATAAATGCAATTGCCGTAAAAATGGAAAGTATTTTTATAATTCAGTTTATATTTTTGTTTTTTCCCCTTTCTGGTTAGAAACATTTCATTTGATCTGTCAGGCAGTGTTTAATATTCCTTTATTTTTTAATGTAATGAATAAATAAATTTTCATTTAATTTTTAAAATTAAGTTATTTAGAATACTTTTCCATGATTACATGATTTATGTGCTTTCCTTCCCCTATTTCTTCCTCCCTCCCTGAGCTGATGAGCAATTCCACTGGGTTATACGTGTACCATTGTTCAAAACATATTTCCATATTATTAATTAAAGTCAAAATTCCCAATTGTATCCCCATCGAACCATGTGATCAATCATATTTTTTTCTTCTGCATTTCTATTCCCACAGTTCTTTCTCTGAATGTGGATAGCATTCTTTCTCATAAGTCTCTCTGGATTGTCCTGGATCATTGCATTGCTACTAGTAGAAAAGTCTTTTACATTTGATTATGCCATAATACATCAATCTCTGTGTACAGTGTTTTCCTGGTTTTCTTCCTTTTGCTCTGTGTCAATTCCTGGAGGTCTTTCCAGTTCACATGGAATTCCTCCAGTTCATCATTCCTTTCAGCATAATACTATTCCATCAATATCAGATATCATAATTTGTTCAGGCATTCCCCAATCCATGAACACCCCCTCATTTTCCAATTTTTTGCCACTACAAAGAATGCAGCTATAAATATTTTTGTACATATATTTTTCCTTATCTCTTTTGGGTACAAACCTAACAGTGTTATGACTGGATCAAAGGGCAGGCAGTCTTTTAGTGCCCTTTAGGTATAGTTCTAAATTGCCCTCCAGAATGGTTGGATCAATTCACAACTCTACCAGCTGTGTATTAGTATCCCAATTTTGTTACAACCCCTCCAACATTTATTATTTTCCTTTACTGTCATATTGGCCAATCTGCTAGGTGTGAGGTAGTGCCTCAGAGGTGTTTTGATTTGCACTTCTCTAATTATGAGAAATTTAGAACATTTTTCATGTGTTTATTAATAGTTTTGCTCTCTTTATCTGAAAACTGCCTATTCATGTCCCTTGACCATTTATCAATTGGGGAATGGCTTGATTTTTTTGTACAATGGACTTATCTCCTTATAAATTTGAGAAATTAGACCTTTGTCAAAAAAATGGTTTTTGTTATAAATATTTTTTTCCCAATTTGTTGCTTCCTTCTAATTTTGGTTGCATTTGTTTTGTTTGTACAAAACCTTTTTAATTTAATGCAATCAAAATTATTCATTTTACATTTTGTAATATTCTTTATTTCTTGCTTGGTCTTAAAATTTTTTCCACAGATCTGACAGGTATATTTTCCCTCTTTATATTTAAGCCATTTACTCATTCTGAATTGAGTGTGAGGTGTTGATCTAAACCTAATCTCTCCCATACTGTTTTCTAACTTTCCCAGCACTTTTTTTTTCAAATAGTGGGTTCTTGTACCAAAAGCTGGGATCTTTGGGTTTATTGTACACTATTTTGCTGAGGTTGTTTACCACAAGTCTATTCCATTGATCCACCTTTCCATCTCTTTAATATTCCTTTAAACTCTAGCTGGAAATATTTGTTAATTTACTCTGCAGTGCTTGATAATAATCTGGTTCTAAGGTAGAAGAGTAACAAGGACTAGGCAATGGAGGGTTAATTGATTTGCTCAGAGCCACACATCTAGAAAGCATCTGAGGCCATATTTGAACCCAAGATCTCCCATCTCTAGACCTGGCTCTCAATCCGCTGAGCCACTTCACTGCCCCCACTCAATAATAGTATTATAGACTCTTAGGTAGTAATTGCTAATAACTTGGGGAACATAAAGACAGTGAAAAAAGAGTCCTTGCCCTCACAGAGCTTATATTGTACATTTCATATCTAGGATTTATGATAATCTACTTAGGATCTTAATTTATTTTTTAAAATAAAATTTTGTTTTATTTCTTTAAATCTGAAGGAGGCACATTAATTCTCTATTGTTGTCTAGCTTCTCATAATTTCCCTTTCAGTACTTAGATACTATCCGATTCAATGCATGTATACTTAATTCTGATATTGTTTCCATTATCTCTGGTGGACTAAACCATGATATAATTTCCCTAGGCATCTACAGTGGTACAGTTGAGAGTGCTAGACCTAAAGTCGGGAAAATCTGAATTCAAATTCTGCTTCAAATACTAGCTGTGTAACCCCGAGCAAGTCACTTTACCCTTATTTGTCTCAGTTCTTCATCTATAAAATGGGTACACACTGGAGAAGGAAATGGCAAACCATGATGCCAAGGAAACTCAGCTGATTATGTCCATGAGGTCACATAGAATCAGACATGACTGAACAACTGAAGAACCATCAAAAAATAGTTTCCGTTTGTCTTTCTTAACTTTATCTTTTATTCTTTCTTCACCCAAGATGAAGTTTAGCACTCCTGCTTTTTTAGATATTGCTGAGGAATTCTATTCTAATTCTTTCTTTTTAGTTCTTTATGAATCTTTGTGTTCTGTATTTCTTGTATTCAGGAAGTTTTGTCTCTAAACTATTCTGCCATGCTGGTCTAGTTTTTTGATGAATTTGTCTCATCAATATTCTGGATTATATTTGTTAAGGTTGTTTTATTCTCTATCAGATCCTGTTATATTTCCCATTATCTTTGAAAATAGGAAATAAGACAAACTAGGTACTTATAGTTTATATTGCTTAGAACCATTCAGTCTTAATCTCCTTCCTTCCTTCTTTTTTCCTTTCAGCCTAACTTTATATAATTGCATCCATACCCCTGATACTTTATTGCTCTTTTTACTTTAATACACTTCTGCTACTATAATCTCTTCCTTTAATTTTTTTTAAACTTTTTATTAATAGAATTTATTTTACAGTATCTCAGCCCCTTCCTCTCCTCCAAAAAACAAAGAAAACATTGTCTGGCAAACAGATTTCTATATGTCGATAGATAGATAGATAGATAGATAGATAGATAGATAGATAGATAGATAGACAGACAGACAGACAGACAGACAGACAGACAGACAGACAGACAGACAGACAGACATACAGACAGACAGACAGATAGATAGATAGATAGATAGATAGATAGATAGATAGATAGATAGATAGACAGACAGATAGATAGATAGACAGATAGAAGATAGATAGATAGATAGATAGATAGATAGATAGATAGATAGATAGATAATGTCTTTTATGTTTTAGCTTCTCAGTTCATTCTCTGGAAATAAACATTCACAAGTTATTCAAATATTAAATCTGTAGCTATATATAATGCTCTCTTGGCTCTAATTATTTCATTCTTCATTATCTTATGTAGTTCTTATGAAATTAAAAAAAATAATTTCATCATTTCTTTGGTACAATAGTATGTGAATTATTTAGCCATTCCCAATTTAGGACATCCCCCTCTATTTTCAGTTGCCACCACAAAGAGAAATGCTATAAGTATTTTGGAACAAATAGGTCAGTGATGGTGTTTGTTACTAGAAAGGAACTTCTCTACCATATCTGATGACATTTTTTCATATCACCCAACCCTCTGTCCAGCAGTCCAATGAGAGTACTTTCTCCATTCCCTGTGTAGGGTAAAGGGGTGGGGCATACCCAGCTTGTAGTGGTTGTGAGGGGTACAACAAGTGGTCTCAGGGGTGAGGTGTGCACAGCACTCAGTCGGAGGGGGGGGGGAGGGTTAGGGGCAGTACTCCATTTCTAAAATGTTAACCATCACTGATACAGGTTCTTTTCCTTTTCCCTGATCTCCTTGGGAAAGAGACCTGCTGGATCTAAGGGGATTCACAGTTTTATAGCTTTCTAGGTATTATTCCAAATTACACTCCAAAATAGTTGGTTCACTTCACAGTTTTATTATTGGTGCTTCCATTTTTTCACATCCCCTCCAATATTTGTCATTTTGCCCTTTTATCATTTTAGCCAATCTGACCACTATGAGATGAATACCTCAAAATTGTTTTGATTTGTATCTCCCTAATCAGGAGTAATTTAGAGTATTTTTTTCATGTACAGTCATCCCTCACTATATCACCGTTCACTTATTGCAGCTTCACTGTATTGTGAGTTTGTAAAATAAGGTACATCACTCACTACCACTTGCCCAGGTTTGCCAACTTGAGATTGTACACTGCACACTGTTGGCTGTCACAGCGCTGTGTTCTGTATCCTGGGCTCAGATTGGCTCTGTGACTGTAGCATCTATCTATTTTCTCTTCCACACTGTGCCCATAATTCAGGAAGTGTTTAAGAGCATCTGAAGTGTTTATGAAAGTGTGGGAAAGGTTAATAAGAGGGTGGAAAAGGTTTATAAGAGAGTGGGAACAGTTTATAAAACTTTAAAATATGTATAAATAATAAAATAAATATTATACCACTACTTTGCATATTTTCATCTCTCACAGGGGTCTCTGAAATGTAACTCCCGTGATACATGAGGGATCACCATATTTATATATAGCTTTGATTTCTTCATCCCAAAACTACCTGTTCTGGTCTATTGCCAATTTATTAATTGTCAAGTTGATCTTATTCCTATCAATTTGACTATATATTTTCAATATGAGACCTCTATCTGAGAAACTGAAAAATATTGCCTCAATTTTCCATTTTCCTTCTATTCTTGGCAACATTTGTGTTATTTATACAAAACCTTTTTAATTTAATGTGCTCAAAATTATCCATTTTATATTTCAAAATGCTCTGCTCTTATTTATTCATAAGTTCTTCACCTATCCATAAATCTGATAGGTTATATATGTTTCTTGTTCTTCTAATTTGCTTATATCTCCTTTTATGTCTAGATCATGTATCCATTTTGATCTTATCTTCATGAATGGGGTAAGATATTAGTCTATTCCTAGTTTCTGCCAAACTACTTTCTAATTATCCTAGCAATTTTTACTCAATAGTGATTTCTTATTCCAGTAGACTGGAGCAATACTTTTGTCAAATATAAGGTTATTATAGTCTTTTATTACTGTTTGTTGTATGTCTGTTCTATTCTAATGATCTACTCTCTATTTCTTAGGCAGAACCACATAATTTCAATAAATAGTTTTATAAGAGTTTTGATAATTACTGCTTTATTACATAGTTTAAAATCTGTTACTGCTAGACTTTTTACATTTTTTTAATTAATTATTTTGCTATTTTTGGATTTTGAATTCTTCCAAATGAATTTTGTTATTATTTTTTCTAGCTCAATAAGATATTTTTTTTTGTAATTTGATTGAAATGGCATTGAATAAGTAAATTAATTTAGGTAGAATTTTAATTTTAATTATACTAGCTCTGCCCATTCACACAATTACTATTTCTCCATTTGTTTGAATTTGACTTTATTTGCATAAAAAATGTTTTATAATCATGTTAGTGTAGTTCCTGGGTTTGTTTTGGGAAGTATATTCACAAGTATGTTATTCTATCTATGCTTACCTTAAATGGGTTATTTCCTGCTATCTCTTCTTGCAAGACTTTGTTACTAATATAAGAAAAGGCTAATGATTTATATAGCTTTATTTTATATCCTGCTTCTTTACTAAAATTATTGATACTTTCAGTGAACTTTTTATTAGAATCTCTAGGATTTTAGAAACATAACATCTACAATGTTGTGGTGAAAAATCACTTTTAAAGATTGTTGTAATATTAAGTTATGGTCACCAAGGAATTTACTTATGAAATTCCTAAAATGAAACACTCAAGTCAGAATGGAGTTTATGGTGGTTTAATCACAATGGGAGTAAGAAAACAGGACAGGGAGTAAAGGAGAGAGGAGGAAAGGGAAAAGGGTTAACTCAACCTTCTAGCCGAGCCAGAGGGAGATTAGGCCTTAAGGCCAAGGTAGAAAGGAAAATCAGTCCTTGACTCACATGACCGATCTGAAGGAAAGCTGACTGCAGGCCTCCTCTCTGCTCCAAGCACGAACTCCCATCTCGCTCTGTCTACAGGAAGTGAGCAAATTCCAGAGGCTGTTCCCTACCTCACTTCCTGTGCCTCATAAGTGCCAATGGTGGCTTAAGCTTGGTTTAGGGCAACCCAGGTGGGCAGTTAGTTATTTCTGATTTGTCATTGACTACCACATGCCCTTGTAATTGACTAGCACATGCCCTTGTAGTGTGGGTGTGCACAATTTTGGGTGCTAGACCAAGCAAAATGGAGATTTTAAAATTCCCAACAAAAAGAGACTGTTTTATAACCTTTTTGCTAATTTTGATTCCTTCAATTTCTTTTTCTTCTCTTATTGCTATTTATAGCATTTCTAATACTGTGCTAAATAATAGTGGTGATAATAGTCATCCTTGTTTCACTCTTGATTTTAGTGGAAAGATTTCTAGCGTCTCCCCATTACAAATAATTGCTGATGGATTTAGGTAGATGGTTCATGCCATTTTAAGAAAACATCCATTTATACCTATGCTTTCTGGTGTTTTTAACAGGAATGAATGTTATATTTTGTCGAAGGCTTTTTATGTATTAATTGATAAAATCATAGGGTTTTATTATGTTTTTTATTGATATTATCAATTATGTTGATAGTTTTCTTTATGTTAAACCATCCATGAATTTCTAGCAATAAGTCTTGTTTGGTCACAACATATGATCTTTGGGACATATTATTATAGTTTCATAGCTAGTGTTTTAGTTAGGAACTTTACATTTGTTTTCATTAATGAAATTGGTATATAATTTTCATTCTTTTTTTTGTCTTCCTGATTTAAGAATCAGTAAACTCCTTCTTTACCTGTTATTTCAAATAATTTATTTAATATTAGAATTAGTTGACCTTTAAAAGTTTTATTTATTTATTTATTTAGATATTCTATTTCCTCTTCTGATAGTTCAAGCAGTTTGTATTTTTGTAAGTTTCTTCCATTTCATTTACACTGTTAAATTTGTTGGCATATAATTGAGTAAAATCTTCATTAGTGACATATTCACCTTTTTATCTTTAGTGGTAATAATTTTGTTTTCTTCTCTTTTAAAAATTGTATTAACCAACAGTTTATCTATTTTGTCGATTTTTTTCATAAAGCCAACTCCTATTTTAGTTATTGAGTGGTTTTCTCATTTGCAATTTTATTGATTTCATTTTTAACTTTTTAGGATTTCTAATTCGATACTTAGTTGGGGATTTTTAATTTGTTCTTTTGTTAGTTTTTAAAATTGCATTCCCAATTCATTGATCTGTTCTTTCTGTTTTATTAATATAAGTATTTAGAGGCATAAATCCAAATTACTGCTTTTTTGTATCCCACAGGTCTTTAATGAAGTTATTGTTTCTCTAACTTATAATTCAATATCTAATTTTTACTTTGTGTTTCCATAATCCTCTATTATATGCACTTTTGTTGCCTTAAGGGACAGAAAAATGTATTTAATAGTTCTGCTTTTCTATATTTAAGTATAATGTTTTTGTGCTCTAACATATGGTCAGTTTTTGTAAAAGTACCATCTACCACTGACAAGGTTTCTTTTTTATTCCACTTTAGTTTTCTCCATATATCTATCATATTTAACTTATCTGAGATATTCTATTCATCTCCTTGATTTCTTATTTATTTAGATTTATTTAGCTCTAAGAGGGGAATATTAAAGTTCCCCCTATTATTATTTTATCTGCTTCTATATGTAGCTTATTTAGTTTTTCCTTTAAAAATTTTGTTGCATATAGGTTTAATATTTATGTTTCATTATCTATTATACCTTTTAAACAATAGTTTCCCTTGCATATATTAAATTAATATAGTTTTAATATTATATAGTATCTCTTGATAATATCTCTTTCATTTTAATTTTGTTAGAGATCATTATTGCTATACCTGCTTTTTTTGTATCAGCTGAGACAAAATATATTCTGCTCCAGCCCTTTATTTTTAGTCTATGTGGCTCATTTTTAAATGTTTCTTGTAAATAGAATGTTACTGGGTTTGGGGTTTTGATCCATTCTGCTTTCTGTTTCTGTTTTAAGGGTGAATTCATCCTATTTATGTTCAACGTTATAATTTCTACTTGTGTATTTCCCTTTATTCTATTTTTTCTCACTGTCCTCTTCTCTCCTTTTGTTATTTCCCTACTCAGACTGCTAGTTTCTTCTGTCTACTACATTTCAAATTTTTTAGCCTTCTTAAACCCCCTCCCTTATCCTCTCCCCTTGCCCTCCTAGTTCTAAATCAACCAACCCTCCTAAGAAAGGACAACCCTTTGTCCCTTCTCCTTTATTTCCTGATTCTTCTTCTATCTCCCCTTCCATAAGTTCCTCCCTTATTTCCATATCCTACCCTTTTGCTTCTTGATGTGAATTCCCTTTTAATAATCTTTCCCTCATCTTGCCTTGAGAGACTCTCTTTTATTCCCCTCATCTTGCCCTCCTATTTCTCTAATATAAATACTTTTCTAGGAATCCCTCCCTTTTCTTATCCCTTGCCTTCTTTTCTCTTATTCTACACAATCTTCTCTTAGGTGCTTAGGAGGACTCAGTTTCTCCCTTACCCAATTCCCTCACCTAACTGTTACTTTCTGTGTTAATTTTTGCCCTTCTAGTTGTATGTGTTGTTCCTTTTTTAACCTGAATCTGATGAGGATAAAGTTTTCTTACTACCAACATTCAACCTTCCTCCTTTTCTCTGAGATAGTTCCACTTATTTCTCTTTTCTGTGAGATAGATGTTCCATTTTACCTCTTCCTACCCTATTTTATTGTTATTTTTACCTCCTTCCATTATATTCAACTTGATCTCAAGTCTTCTTTCTATATGTGCTCTTTCAAATTGCCCAAGTAACAATGTCATTCTTAAATTTTATATATAACATTTCCTCATATAAGAAGAAAACTTATAATTCGTCTTTCATATTTACCTTCTTATGATTCTTGTAGATAGATTTTCTACCGAGTTTTGTTTTTTTTCCCCAAGAAGAGTTGAAATTCCTTTTGTTTGTTAAATGTTTGTTTTTCTCTTATGTAATTATGCTCAGCTTTGCTAGGTATGCTATTCTTGGTTGTAAACTCAGCTCTTTTGTTCTTTGAAATATTGTGTTGCATACCCTTCACTCTTTTAATATTATAGCTACTAAGTCTTGTGTTGTTCTGACTTAAGCCACACAGTATTTACATTGTTTTTATCTTGATGCTTCTAGTATTTTCTCCTTAACATGGGAGTTACAGAACTTAGCAATTATGTTCCTTTTCACCTTGGGGTCTCTTTGTGATGGTTATCAATATCTTTTAGTTTCCTTTTTATCCTCTAGTTCTAGAAATTCTGGACAATTTTGCTTAATGATTTCTTAGAGTATGGTATCAAATTTTTTTTTAATCACAACTTCCTGGCAGTCTGACAATTCTTATATTGTTTCTCCATCAATTTTTCATGTCAGTTGTGTTTGTATTTAGATGTTTCACATTTTCTTTTATTCTTTCATTCTGTTGATGATATTTTATTATTTCTTTTTGCCTTAGGAAGTCATTGGCTTCCCCTCATCCAATTCTAATTCTTAATGATTTTCTTCCATGAGTTCTTGAAACTCTTTTTGCCTATTTGGGTGATCTTTTCTTTTATCATTTTCTGGATTTTCTTTATTGTTCTTATTTTTTCACTAATTTTTCCCTTAACTCTTTCATTTGGTATTTGTAATTTTTTAAAAAATCTTCCAAAAACTTCTTTTTGGCTTGTGACCTTTTGGTTTTTCTTTACTATTTTAGAAATGAATGTTTTAACTCTGCTTACCTTTAATTTGAACCCAGATCTTTTCTGTCCTCTAATAGCTTTCTGTAATTGAGTTCTTTCTCTTTGGCTTTTTCCTCCCCCCAATTTTTAGCAGCCAAACCAATAAGCTTAACCATTAGTTTTATATTTGAATTGAACTCTGTTCCCACAGTCTAGGGCAGTGATGGCAAACCTTTTAGAGATGGAGTGCCCAAACTGCAACCCTCATGCCTCACCCCAGACAGGAGTGGGAGGGAGTACTCTCTTTGGGCTGCTGTGCAGAGGGGTGGGTGATGTGAGAAATGTCCTTAGACACATGTGGAGAGAGGATGGGGAGCAGCCCCCTTAGGCTTGAGTGCCACAGGTTCACCAACACAGGTCTAGGGGGTGATGCCTCAGATTTCAGTATTTTTTGTGTTTGCTATTTCCTGGACCCTACTTAGTTCTTCTAATTCAGTGGTTCTCAATCTTTCTAATTCCGTGACCCGGCAATATGGTTCTTCATGTTGCAGTGACCCCAAACCAAAAAATTATTTTGGTGGCTACTTCAAAACTGTAATTTTGCTACAGTTATGATTCTGAATGTAAATACCTAATACGCATTATGTATTCTCATTGCTACAAATTGAGAGGTTGAGAACAGCTGTTCTAATTCCTATAATCCAGGAGCAGGTGTATTCCCTTACCCAATAAACTTCAGTCTGTAATTGATTTCTGGTGTTCCAATTAGAATACCACCCCTAGTTCCACCACTGTAGGCATACAGCTTACCTCTCCCCTGGGATAGCAGCCAGAGACTCCTCTCTCTTGTGTCCTCAGCCCCTTACCCACTTCATTCACCAGTATGAACTCCCTCTTTACTTATTCTCTCCTGAAGCTACAGCCTAGTATAGACCTGGTGTCTGACAGTGTGCCTTGTCCCCTCAAGTCCTTCCTGGTTCAGTAGTCAATTTAGCTGTGCTTTGGTTCATACAGGTGCTCACCACCTGCCAATTCTACTGGTATCCACCAGTGGAATATAGACTCCCTGATTAGGCAGACAAAGTAAAGCTGGCCACCCTGCCCTCAGGGTTTATGGTTTATTAATTCCTTGGTATTTGCTCCTTGGTGTTTATACCACCAGGCAATGCCAAGGTCAGAGATGTCAGAGACCCCTCTTTCTAATCGTCCTTGGTGGTTCTGCTTCCTCTAGATTCTTTTTCCATTTTTCTTCTTTTTAGCATTGATTCCATAGAGTTATTTCTAATTGTGGGGAAATTTGGAGAGCAAGACAGTCTCATGCCCTACTTGGCCATCTTCCCCAAATCTCTCATCTCTCCCTTTAAAAAAACCTTTCCTTCCCTTAACTTAGATAAGCATTCCATTCCTCTCATCTGAATAAACCCTTAAGGAAATTTAGTTAGGAAATTTAGTTGAATTACTTTGGAATGAGTGGGTTTGGGACTTAAGGTTAGCAACAGATGTGAGAGTGTCTAGTAAAGGGCCTTTTTCTGGAGGTTCCCATAAATATTGAGAGTTCCAGGAGTCTTTTGTCTTTTTTATCACTGTAGTCACTGCCACTTGGAGAACAGATGGGAGAAGAGGCAACAATGATAATAATAACTACTATTATTATAACTAATATATATGTAGCCCATTTATGTTTGTTCTTTATAAATATTATCTTATTTTATCCTCATAATTGTGGGAGGCAAACCTGAGGGCCATAGAATAACTGATTTTTTTTTTTATCTGATGTATCCTCCCTGTCCTCTACTTAATTCTCCTGCCATGGGGGAGGGGGGGTCCTTCTTACATGGTTTTCCTTCCTGTGCATGCTACCTGATTTCTCTATCTGAGGAGGTGGGATTTGCCTTACCTTCAACTCCCCAATGTTGTTCCAGGAAAGCCCCAAGTTGGGTGCCATCTGTGCTGCAAAGTCAGTTACCCTAGGTCTTTTGCTTTTTTTTTCTTTAGTTTTTAATTTTTTTTTCATTTTGTATCACCTATTTCCAAATGTATCTATCCCCCTTTCCTTATCCAGAGAACTGTCCCTTGTAGTAAAGGAGAAAAAAGAGAAAATGAAAAGGTATTAAACAAAAGTATCCAACACATCAGCTGAATCTGACAATATGTGTAGTGTTCTATGCCAGTAGCCCTCCATTTCTAAAAAAAAAAGAAAGGGAAGTACATTTTCTCATCTCTCCTTTGGGCCTATATTTGGTTATTATAATTTTATAGCACTCAGGATTTTTTCATTTTGGTTGTACTTCTCTAGCATTATTTTAGTCATTACATATGTTGCTCTTTTGGTTTTGCATTAGTTCATATAAGTGTTCTCAATGTTTTTGTTTCACCCCCTAGGACTGAGTACCATGTCCACCCTCCCAGAGACTACCTGCCATGCCCTTCCTCCAACTGCATGTTGAGTGTGCCCTGCCCTGCCCCCTCTTACCTTTCACAGGAGAGGGAGAAAGTGCTCCAATTGGGCTGCTAGGCAGATGGGTGGGTAAAGTGAGGAATGTCCTCAGCCCATGTGGAGAGGTAGAAAGGAGTGGCCTGAACACTCCACTCCCCTCCAGCTCTGCTACCTGTGAGATGCTCACCTTACCCCTGCTGTGTGCTCCCATTGGGCTGCTGGGCAGAGAGATGGGTGATGTGAAAAAAATGTCAGGTGTGGTGAAAAGGGGAGGGGAGCAGCACCACCCAAGTTTCTCTCCTTTTCTAGTAACAAACTCTGGGGGTGGGAGATGGGGAGGATGGGTGGTTGAGTGCTCAAGAATGCATTCTACATGCCATCTTTGGAACCTATGCCATTGGTTCACTGTCACTGCCCTAGTGTAATTCATTGGCTAGAAGAGTTAAAAGGTTTTTTTATATAGCATTCACTAAGTAATTTTTAAAAGAATTTATCAAATACCAATTACAGAATATAAAGTTAACTCACAAATAGCTACAAAAATTTATTTAAAGGATGTACAATTAATTTTCAATAGAATGAAGAGCACAGTTTTATGAATGACTATTATAGAATGAATGCATAACTGTTCAATTTAGATTATTTATGCTCCAGGTTTTCTTTTTCTTTCTTAAAACCCATACCTTCTGTCTTAAAATCAATACTAAGTATAGATTCCAAGGCAGAAGAGTGGCAATATTTTTATATTATATTACATATCATACATAATATGTTACGTATATAATTAATGTAATGAGTTAATGAAAAGGGGTCACACAACTAGGAATTGTCTGAGAGCAGATTTGAATGCAGGATCTCCATCTCCAGGTCTGGCTCTCTGAGCCCTTTAGTTGTACCTCTAATTTTTCTTCACTAGACTTCAAATATGGAAATAAAAATTAATGAAGAAATATAAATTGTACATATTTCTTATAGTAGCCAAGTGGGTGGTAAATAACTTACCCTCTACTATCATCCCTTGCTCTTTCCTCTTATTTGAAGGGGGGAGTGACATGGTCAGACTTGTTTATTAGGAAAATTTCTATATTGGTTGTGTGGAAGATAGATTGGAGAAAAGAGTTTAAGACATAGAGATCTATTGAAGTGCTCTAGTTCAGAATGATGACATTCTGAACTAGAGTTGCAGTTATGTGGCTATGAGGGAAAGGGATGAAAGTGAAAGAGAGAAAGGGAGGTCAAAATTTGACAACTGATATGATATAAGGAATAGGTATAAATGAGAAGTATAGGGTGACTCTGAAGTTTTAAACATGGCTGACTGGGAAGGATGATGGTGCCCTTAACAGAAATAGGAAAGTTTGAAAGAGTAGTGTTTGGGGAGGAAATGATAAGAAGTTCAGCTTTGGATATGTTGTGTTTGAGATTGTAGGGTGCATCTAGTTGGAAATGTTTTATAGTAGTTGATGGTATGGACTGAGGGCTTTGAATGTTCAGATGTGAGAGTCATCTGCACAGATATCATTAAATCCCTGTATGCTGGCAAGGTCTTTGAATGAAAGAAAAGAGGAGAACCGAGTTAGCTGTGTTGCAATATCTCTAGGTTTAGAGCCACATTACCTTGGATTCTGAATCCACTTCTAGTTAGCAGTGAGAATATGACTGATGCTTGGTATTTTTCTCAGCCTCAACTTTCTCAACAGAAAATGAGGATAACAACACTTGTATCACGTCATACTATTGTTGAGAAGATCAAACAACTCATTATGAAACATTTATAATTTTTAAGTGTTTTTATTGTATTTTTATTTGTTGTTATACAGTTTTATAATAGGCACTGTAGGGCATAGAAAGGACTTTAAAGTATGGTCCTTAACTTCCAGCACATGACAGTTTACTTTGGGTCATAAAAAAGTTGGCTGACAGTATATGTCAAGGCTTATTGTATCTAAAATGGTTTAGTTCTTTTTTTTCAATTAGTAATGACCACTGTTATGTTTCTGAAAGTTGTATATGGCCCAATAGTAAATGTCATAGTGTTATGAAACATTTATATTCACTGTTGTGTAATGTAATTTATTCTAGTCTTCTGTCTTTGGTGCCCTCTTGTGGCTTTTTTAATGAACTTACTGTAGCCAGAAAGTTAGGATGCTTCAAAAATATTTTATTCTTTGTAAGCATTTTTATCTTTGTTAATCCCTTAACATAGTTTTAGTTGTGAGAGAAAGAAAGAAAATTAGTGGTTAATGTTGTTTTTACTTTTTAACTCACTATTGCGCACCAATTCTATACAAGGAGAATGTAAAATAATCTGTTGTTTGGAAAAACTTTTAATATAATGCCAAGAACTTGTTCAGGCTTGCATCATGGCCTCTCTGATTCCCTGAAGTATTGCTCATGCCCCTTGTTACAATTTTAGTTTTCATTCATTGATAAACAAGTCTTTTTTTTTTAACTTTGTGATTCTAAAACCTTTGGTTCATCTTTAAAACATACCTTTGAATTTGTAAAAATTATAATCCAAGATTGAAGTTTGTGTTTGTTAAAGGCAGGTATGACAAAGTCAGCAGTAAAATGGAAGGACCACCTACTTACTGAAATAGCACAAAAGTTCATTCTTTGTACAAATTTCCAGATACTTCAAACTTCATTCAAATCTAGTAATATATATTTGTTCCTTTATCAGTCAATCCCAAAAGCAAACAAATTGATCCTCTGAATCTGATCTGCTTTGTTAAAATATTTGTATAGAACATAGTGCTTAGGAGGCCAGGATTCCCATTTGATCCCTCTGACCCATTCAGTCTTAAATAGAAAAAGAAAAAAGAAAAACCACCAAAGCAACCCAAGGGCCAGCATTCTTGAATATATATTCAGTCATTGAGAAGAGAGAAGATAAAATGAAAACTTGTGGAACATTGAGAGCCATTAAAATAGATTCAAATTCTTCTATAGTTATTTATTATACAGAAAACACTGTGCCATTCTACTATAGTAAGCCATAGAGTTGTACCAAGCTAACTTGTCAATATCTTCCAAAACATCTATCATTTAGCAAATATTTAGTAAGCACTTGTTCTGTGATATATATAGCTACTATATTAATTGTTGTAGAATCAAAGAAAAAAACTGAAACAGTTTCTGTCTTTGAGGAGGGTACATCTACCTGAGGGAGACAACCTGTATATGTATAAATATACTTTAAAAAAAAAAAATATATATATATATATATGGTGATTTGGGAGAGAAGGGACTAGCCACTGAGTGGATTAGGAAAGACTTTACAAAGAAAGTGGTGTTTTGAATTGAGCCATGAAGGAAACTGGATATTTTGAGAGAGATGAAGTTGATGAGGGTTGTGAATTCTGACTAGTACCAAGAACAGATGTGGGTAATGGAGTGTCTTATATGAAGAATGGTAAGAAAACCAGTTTGGTTGGAATGCAGTATGTAGAAGGGCAGTAACATTCAATAAGGCTAATAAGAATGATTAGGGCAAGGTTGAGAAGAGCTTAAAACAGCAGAGAAGTTTGTATTTGATTCTGAAATTAATAGGGAATCAGTGAGATATGTTGAGCAAGAAAAGAATGCGACTTAACTTGCCCTTTAAGAAAATCAGGGGTGGGGGGGAGGAAAAGAAAATGATCTATGTCTTTAACGAATAATGCTTGGAAATGATCAAATAAAATATATTTAAAAAAAAAAAAAAGAAAATCAGTTTGATACCTATGAGGAGATTAGATTGAAGTGAGGAGAAACTTGGGGCAAGCAGACCAACTGAAAAGCTATCACAGTATTTCAAATGAGAGGTGTCCAGGGCCTAAACTATAGTGGTGAACTGTTTGAATGAAGAGAAGGGGACAGATCCGAGAAATGTTGAGGAAGAAGAAGCAATGAGATTTGGCAACTGTTTGGATATGTGGAGTGAATGTAAGTGAGGTATCTAGGATGACAGATCACAAATCTGTTTGGAAATATAATTGTACCCTTGAAATGTGGAAGAGGGAGGAGTTTGATAAGAAAGATAATAAATTCACTTTTGGTCATGTTGAATTTAAGGTATCTTTGGGTACCTAATCTGAAATATCCATTAGTCAGTTTTCTTGCTAGTCAGGAGAGAAACATATAATAGTTTCTTGATAAATATTTCATAACTAACATTTTATGTATATATATTCATTGCATTATGTCAAAGTTTTCTTTCTTTTTCCTTGGCTCTAGGGCAAGGAGAGGTGCAGTCACCAATATCAGAACTTTATTACCCTACAGAGGGGTAGGTGATGATAAGATGTTTACTCTCCAAAGCCTATATCCTGTGAACAAGCCATTCATTGCCATTCTCTCATTCTTCTGCTCCCCATTATATGATATAAATAAGGTTTTTGTTTTCTTTAATGGTAAAGGAACAAAATCTATAATCAGTCACAAGTTAGTGACAGAATGCAGACACAAATATAAACAGTACTCCACTCAAAATCACATTCTTTTACAAATTTCTCATCATTGTCATTTGTTTAGTATTCTCCCCCTTTTGAAA
The DNA here is from genome assembly GCF_027887165.1 of Monodelphis domestica. Lineage (NCBI taxonomy): Eukaryota > Metazoa > Chordata > Mammalia > Didelphimorphia > Didelphidae > Monodelphis > Monodelphis domestica. Next base: position 172,825,241 of record NC_077229.1, read on the forward strand.
CCTTGGACTTATATTCGACTTTGTCTTCCCTTTTTCCTCCCTTCTCTCCCACCAGCCCCTCACCTAGTTTAATCAGTCACCAAGTCTTGCTATGTCTTCTTCTTCCACAATATTTTTTATATTATGCTCTTCTCTGTTTCCATATTCACTGATATTGTCCAGGTTCTCACCTCACATCTGGATTACTGCAACAACTCCCTGGCTGGTCTCCTGTTCCTGAGTCTCTCTTCATTCCAGCCTCCTACTCTAGCTCACACTACATACAGCTGTGAAGATGGGCTATTTCTAGTACTATTTTCTTTATATCAGCACTCCCTGTCCTTTCCCCAACTCAAGTTCCTATAGCTGTGTGGATTCCATCTAAACATTCTTGATTTATGTTTTATATCTTTTACAAATACTTTGTACATGTATATTATATGCAAATACTTTATAAATATTTATTCAAACTTATCTTACATTTCTCCAAATAGGACATATTTAACTGTAAGACATTTTTCTCTTTCCAGAGAGTTCTCCTGCTTCTCTTTTACAATTTCTGCCTTTCATGAACCAGCTAAAACATTTGAGGGATAGGGTCTGAACCTGTGGTTTCATCTGTATAGGGATTATGTGGTGAGAAAACTCTTTCTACCAATGCAATGAGTAACTGCGCTGTGATTTATAGTATTAGAAAATATTAAGGTACTGAGAGGTTATGCCATTTGCCCAGTCAGCCAGTATTTTTGCAGTTGTGAATCCAAGTCATTATGACTTTGAGGCTTCCCTCAATCTACTTTGCCCTGCCCCTCTCAGCTAAAACCTCTTCCAAAAACCCTTCCCAACTGATTTGAATTTCTTAATCTGAATTGCTTTATATACAACTTAAATTTCATTCCCATGTACTTGCTTATGTTTGTTAATTGTCTGAAGTGTATGTTTTGTTTCACTGACTAAATTATGAAAGGGACTCTGTTTTCAACTTTTTATTATAACCCTTGCAGCTTCTCTCATAGCACTATGGAACCTTTAACTCTCTGGTATGTATGTTATGTTGACCTAATCATAATAATAATAGAATACATTGATATAGTAATTTATGGCCACAGTGAAGAATACTACTTAATTTAGTCCTCACAACACACTTGTGAGGTCAGCAGTATAATTTCTCACAGCTATTTTATAAAGGTCAAAATGGCATACTCAGTGCCACTTAGCTAATATATGGTGATACAACTCTGAATCTCGTGCTCATCCCACATCATCATGTTGTCAAAGCACTTGACCTCTGTACAATGTCTCATTCACAAAAGATCATCATTGACATGTATGTTTAAATGTAGATGCATGGTCATAGAAATACACAGATGGATATATTGTACAACAAATAAACAGTATGCAAAGCATTATGCACAAAGGAATAAACAGTCTCTTTAACTTATAAAGGCATCCACAAAGGGCATTTGGGAATTAAACAAGTGTTTATGGCTTACTAAGTAAGCTGGTCAAAAATTGAGACTGATTAAAAAATAAGTAGTATAGGTTTGAAAGGGGAATGAGCTGGAACAGAAGAATCTTATCAAAGCTTTCTTAAGGCAAATTCTTTTTTTCATTACTTTTAATTTTTTTACTTTAAAAAAATCTTTTAAAATTTATTGTTGATTTTTTACCATCATGTTGAATTTTAACATATATATATATGATTTTAAACACACACACACACTTTGCCTTTCTCTTAACTAGTGAGCCTTCTCTAGTTAAAAAAAATAGATTTTTAAAAATCTTTTAAGCAAAACCAGCCCAATGGCTGCACTTGACAAAATATAAGTTTTCCATAGTGTTGAAGGAAAGTAGGTACATTTCCCCAGCTCTTCTGCAGGGGCAGATCTGGTCATCATGATTAAAGTGTGTTCATTTTGGTTTTATTAAGTTTCATATGTTTTTATTTCACAAATGACATGAATGTTTTAGCATAAATACCATTTAGCTCTATCTCTGCTATGATATGTGTTGGTTTGAATTTGTTTAAAATCAAGCCAAAGGCTATTTTACTGTTTAAAATCCTTTAAATCATAAGTTTTGAAAATATAAAGAAACTTAATGCAAAGTGTACCCTGATTATACTTCAAATTGCTAGTCACAATGTGACTTAAGAAAGGGATAGGATTTCCTAATAATGTTTTCAAATATTTTTATTCCATGTGGATTTTATGATTCATAAGCTGGATTATCATCAGTTCTCTGTTTTGCATTCCTGGCACATTACTACCACTTATTGAAAATGCTATTGTATCCCTTACTGGAATTAGCTGTCTTTTACAGTGGTGAAGCATCTGCTTAGCAGATCTCATTCTATAAAGCATCAACATGTTTTCCTCTTTTGAGAAGAAAAAAAGCAATGGTCTATATATAAGTGAGGCAGGACTTTAAATAAAATATTTCAAAAAGCTCCACTTTGTTTGAAAAAGGCATCAACATATCAAATTAATATCAGAATTTAATTCTGAAATAATTTTAAAATTACTAACTGAAATATAAAGTATACTAAAGAAAAGATTTTATAAATACTAACATATTACTAAAGTTTGAGATGGAAATGATTTTTAAGTTCACTCACTAATAATAATTTACAGGTTTAGCATTTTAGGATTTCTGAGATTTTTCTTCCCAACAATTTTTTAAAGAGAGCAAAACAATCTCTATTTGTACCGGAAATAAACTAGAATCCTTTCCATAAAATCAGGGTTGAAACAAGGATATCTATTGTCACCATTTTTATTTGATATCAGACAATATGCTGGCTATAGCAATAATATTAGAAAAAGAACTTTAAGGAAAAACATAAAGAATTAAAACTATTACTTTTTTGCAAATGATAAGATGGTATACTTTAAAAAAAACCCTAAAGAGTTAATGAAACATTAATCGAAATGATAACCTAAGCAAATTGTAGCATACAAAAATGAAATCCACATAAACCATCTGCATTGCTATAATCTACTATAAAATCTAATAGGAAAAGATGGAGAAATTCTATTTAAAATTACAGCAGAATATATAAAATACTTGAGAGTCTGCCTACCAAGAGCTGTACAAAAATTTTATAAATACGACTATATGCCATGGTTTACAGAAGTACAAACCTAAATAATTTGAAACATATTAATTACTTATGAGCAGGATAAATCATACTATAATAATGTATTTTTGTAGTATAATAAATATAATATTAATATAATATAATAAAAATGACAATACTACATAATTTAATTGACTTGTTCACTGTAATATAAATCAAAATACCAGAAGATAGAACTGAAAAAAATAATAATGAAATTTATATTACAGCAAAAAAAAAGGTCAAGAATCTCAAGGAGAATAATGAAAGGAAGTAGCAATATAGCAGACTTAGCCATACTGGAAATCAAAACTATATACTACAAAGCAGCTGTTTTCTAAACAATTTTGGTACTGGTTAAAAAATGGTCACTGGAACAGGCTAGGCACACAATATTTTAAAGCAACAAAAGTATTTCATTCTCTAAATTCGTGTAAACACAAAGACCCTAGCTACTTTGATAAGGATCCACTTTTTGACAAAAAAACTATTGGGAAAATTAGTTAGCAGTAAGTATAGAGAAATTAAACTTAATCCAACACATTATACCAAGATAAGCTCCAAATAGATGTGACATATATATAAATGGTAACACCATAAACAAATTAGAGGAACATGGAAAAATTACCTATCCAATCTATGAATAGTAGAAAAAGTTTGATAAAACAGGGATAGAAGATAAAAATGGATCATTTTAATTATATAAAATAAAAAAGGTTTTCATTAAGAAAACCAATAAAGTTGATTAAAAGGGAAATAATTGGCAAAATCTTTGTAGTATATTTCTCTGATAAAAGTCTCATTTCTAAGACATACAATGAACTGATTTAAATTTACAAGATAAAGAACCATTCTCCATTTGTTAAATAATCTAAGGATATAAACTGTAAATTCTCAAGATAGCCTGAGAATTCACTCAAGTTATCTCTAGCAATATGAAAAAAAAAGTTCTAAATTACTTCTACTTAGTGAAATGTAAATTAAAGCAATTCTAAGATTCCATCTCACATCCATTAGAATGACAAAAATAACAGGAAATGAAAATAACAAATTTTGGAAGGGTTGTGGAAAAATAGGCATATTTGTACAATTTTGGTGAAGAACAGGTACTAGCATCCTGGGAAGCATTTTGTAACATACATTTGTTGACTTAGAAAAAACACAGAACTATTAAATAGTCAGAAAAACCACTCTTTAATTGAGGAAAGGGGTTCCGTGTGATAGTAGGCCTCTACACAGAGCTGTGGGCCACATGCCTACCCAGAGTCCTAGGATTGAATTCTGGTCACTCTGGACACTGACCCCCTGGGAAAGGCAGTGATGCTAGATTGGACAATTCTGAGGAGCCCTTAAAGTTGAGAAACTTAAATGTCTTTCTAGGGAAACATGGGGACTGAAGATAAGAGGGACAGTTGATTGACTTTACAGTGGTAACAAAGGAAAATGAGGACTTCCAGACAAGAATAACAGTGAGGGGCTGATGCTTTACAATGTACCAAGGGCTGGGCCACCTTGGTAAAGTACTTTGTCCTAAGGGGAAAAACCATTGGGACAAAAGAGATACTTAACATCTGATGGGATTAGCTATTCCCACCTAAACTACCTTAAAGTCTGTTGTTAGTCTGTGATCTGTGAAGTTGAACTTTCCCTCAGGGAGGAACTCTCATGTGACAAGGTCTAACCTGGGGCTTTCACCTTTAAGCTAAGTAAACTAGGGTTCATTAAATCTTTCTAGGCTACAAATTTGGGGTCTTCTAGATTCCCTGTTGACACCCTGTAATCCAGTTATGTCCCTACTAGATCTGTTCCCAAAGAAAAAAAATTTTTTGAAATTTTTATTTAATTAGTTAATTTAGAATATGTTCTCATGGTTACAAGAATCACGTTCTTTTCCTCCCTTGCCCCACCCCCTCCCCTAGACATGCAGTTTCATTGGGTTTACTTGTGTCATTGATCAAGACCTATTTCCATATTATTGCTATTTCCACTAGGGTGATCATTTATATTCGATATCCCCAATCATATATCTTCATCAACCCATATGATCAAGCAGTTGTTTTTCTTCTGTGTTTCTATTCCCACAATTCTTCCTCTGGATGTGGATAGCATTCTTTCTCATAAGTCCCTCAGAATTGTTCTGGATCATTACATTGCTACTAGTAGAGAAGTCTATTACATTCCATGGTGCCACAGTGTTTTAGTCTCTGTGTACAATGTTCTCCTGGTTCTGCTCCTTTCGCTCTGCATCAGTTCCTGGAGGTTGTTACAGTTCACATGGAATTCCTCCTCTTTATTATTCCTTTGAACACAATAGTATTCCATCACCAACACATACCACAATTTGTTAAGCCATACCCCAAGTGATGGTCACCCCATTATCTTCCATTTTTTTTGCCAGCACAAAGAGCACAGCTTTAAATATTCTTATACAAGTCTTTTTCCTTATTATCTCTTTGGGGTACAAATGGATCAGTTCTCATCTCCACCAGCAGTGCAATAATGTACCGATTTTGCCACATCCCCTCGAACATTTATTACTTTCCTTTGCTGTCATGTTGGCCAATCTGCTAGGTGTGAGGTGATACCTCAGAGTTGTCCAAAGAAAAATTTTAAATATCTACAAAAATCCTTGTAAAAGGCCTTTATTGTGGTGACAAAATACTAGAAACTCTAGGAATGCCTGTCATTTGAGGAAAGACTGAAGAAATCGTGGTATGTAAATATGATATAATATTTTTATTCTGTGAGAAATGAGGAAATAGTTCAAAGACTTATAAGAACTGATGTGAAGTAAGCAGAAACAGAATAATTTGTACTGTAATGTGAATATCACATAAATGAACAATTTTTATTTGTAGACTGATGAAGACCACAATGAGCAAGACCAGGAGAACAATTTATACAATAACAATACTATGAGGACAAATAGCTTTGAAATCTATAATAACTATGATCTATATAATAACCGTATGTGATTTCAGAGAACAGATGATGAAATATACCACCTCCTTTCTAATAGACAGTTGAAAGATTTAGGGTACAGAATGAATTATATCTTTTTGCATACAGCCAATGAAGTAATTTGTTTTGTTTGACTGTAAATATTTGGTAGTATGAATTTTTCCTCTTTTTCACCCCTTGGGGTTGGAGAGAAATTACAAAAGATTTGTTAATTTAAAAAAATAAAGAGGTAGAGAAGATGCTATTGATGTGGAATGTTGCATGCAATTTTAGATAATCAATGACTATAAACTTCTTAAGGAAATTTAAGTGAGAAAGAAAGAAAGACTATGGGTCAGTACTTAACAGGGATAATAGAATCTAGTGAGAGGTTTTTTTTAATGAACTAGGGAAACTTGGGGATGTTTGTGGGTATCAAAGAAAGTAGCAGAAGATAGGGAGAGAGTAAAGATTAAAGAGAGCATAATAATCGGGGCAGTCTACTAGAGAAGGCTGAGAAGGGACAAGATACATAAAGAAGGGATAAGTTTTAGTGAAGAGAACTTTATTTTTTTCAGAGACTAGAAAAAAGGAGGAAATGGTTTGGGGAATGATGGCAAGGAGTTGTGAGATAAAGATGTATAGAAGAGAAAACTTTTGGTAAATGTCCTTTTTTTCTGTAAAGTAGTGGTAGTCTCTCGGTGACCGAGAATGACAATTGTCTTTGTGCATTTTCATCTATTGATGTACCCTCATGTGGCTTTGGAGTCCAAAGGCTGAGGCACAGAGTTTGTGGCACATGGGGCATGGGACGCCAGTTGTTACGGGAGGTGCGGTTGTGGCCTGGTGTCGGCGTTTACGTGCAGTGGCAAGACATCGACATCGCTCATCTTCAAAGGTGGCGGCGGCATGGTTAATGTGGATTCACCAGCTGCTTCTGACAGAGGCAGCAAGTTCTAGTTGCTTTGGTATAATGCCAGCCCACTTCAGGTTTGACTTTAGCTGATCCTTGAATCTCTTCTTTGGTTGGCCTTGTTTCCTGAGTCCAGCTGACAGTTCACCATAGAATACCTGTCTTGGTATTCACTGTGGGTCCATGTGAATGACGTGTCCAGACCATCGTAGCTGGGTTTGGAGGACCAGGACTTCGATGCTGGTGGAGTTGGCTCTGTCGAGGACTTCCTGGTTGGTGATTCAGTCCTGCCATCAGATCCTCATGATTGACCGGAGAGAGCGTTGGTGGAATTGCTCCAGCTGTTTCATGTGCTTCCGGTACAGTGTCCATGTCTCACAACCGTACAGGAGCGAGCTGAGGACCACTGCGTTGTACACTTTGAGCTTCGTCGCAGTGCTTACACCTCTGTGTTGGAGGACTTTAGAGCGCAGCCGCCCGAGTGCCTGGCTGACCTTTTGGATCCTGGCATTAATCTCGTGGTCTAGGGACCCGTCGTTGGCGATGGTGCTGCCCAGGTACTTGAAAGTGTTGACGTTAGAAAGCTGCGTGCCATTGATTATAATGCATGGCTGGTTAGTTGGCCTCCCTGGTGCAGGTTGGAACAGCACCTCTGTTTTGCTGAGGCTGATAGTCAGGCCAAACAGTTTTGTTGCGGTGGAGAACCTGTCCACAATGGTTTGGAGATGATTTTCTTGGTGGGCCATGAGAGCACAGTCATCTGCAAAGAGAGCTTCCAGGATGAGTCTCTCTGTTGTCTTTGTTTTTGCAGTCAGGCGGCAAAGGTCAAATAGTGAGCCATCCAGTCGGTATTTGATGTAGATGCCCAGGTCTAGATCCATCACAGCATGTCATAATGCTTGGGTGAAGTATAGGTTGAATAGTACCGGAGCGAGGACACAGCCTTGTTTCACGCCATTGGAGATGTTGAAGCTATCAGAAGTCTCTCCATCAGATAGGACTTCCCCTGTCATGTCAACATGGAAGAGCTGGATCAGTTTGATGAATTTTGCTGGGCAACCGAGCTTGCTAAGGATCACCCACAATGCGTCCCTGTTCACTGTGTCGAATGCCTTTGTCAGGTCTATGAAGACAATGTAGAGACTCAGGTTCTGCTCAAGGCATTTTTCCTGCATTTGCCTCACCGTGAAGACCATGTCGATGGTACTACGATCTGGTCGGAAGCCACATTGTGATTCAGGCAGGTTCTGCTCTGAAACAGATGACAGGAGTCTGTTGAGTATAACACGGGCGAGGATCTTTCCAGCAGTGGAGAGTAGTGAGATGCCTCTGTAGTTGTCACAGGCTGCTCGTGCACCTTTGTTCTTGTACAGGGCTATGATGGAGGCATCTCTGAGTTCTGGGGACATGTCTTCCTCTTCCCATATGCTGGTCAGCACTATGTGGAATGCCTGGAGCGCCTTTCCATTTAAGGCCTTGTACACCTCGGTTGGGATCCCATCTTTACCGGGTCCCTTGCCTGCACTCATTTGTTTAATGGCTTTTTGGACTTCCTCTATTGAAGGAGAGACGTCAAGTTGTTCAGTGGTGCAGTTTTGGGGGATCTGGTCAAGGGCACTTTGGTCGACTGAAGAGGGTCAGTTGAGAAGCTGACTGAAGTGTTCTTTCCAACTGTTGCTGATGCCTTTTTTATCTTTTATGAGAGTGTCACCGTCAGAGGATAGCAAGGGAGTGGTGGTGGGTTTTAATGGCCCATAGACAGTCTTGAGGGCACTGAAAAATTGTTTGTAGTTTTTTTTGTATCAGCAAAGCACTGGATTTCTTCTGCCTTTTTTTCCCACCATCGGTCTTGCATCTTCCTGATCTCACACTGTGCCGTGGCTTGGAGAGACTTGAATCTGTCTCTTTTTAGGAGCAGAGTTTGGGTTATTTTGCCACTCCATAAAGGCTTTGTTCTTTTTGCTCAATAGGTCTTCAATAGCAGTGTTGTTCTCATTGAACCAGTCCTGGTGGTTGCGTTGTTTGGGGCCTAGGACTGCCTTTGATGTTTCCTTCACTGCATCTCTGAACTGGTTCCATTTCTCAGTTGAGCTTCCAGTGAGTGGTCCCTTGGCAGACAGCTTGTCGTCCAGGCAGGACTGGAATGTTTGCAAATAAGATGGATCTCTAAGACGACTCACTTTGTAAAATGCACGAACTGTCTAGGTGCGTTTTGGATGGTGAGGCGCGATGCGCATTTGAAGAGTCGCTCTAACCAATCGGTGGTCTGTTCAGCATTCAGCTCCTCTCATGGCTCTGGTGATCTTTACATCCTGGATGTCTCGCTGGCGTACAATGATGTAGTCAATGAGATGCCACTGTTTTGATCGTGGGTCCATCCACGTTGTTTTATATTTGTTCACCATTCTGAACACAGTGTTCATGATGGTGAGTTCGAACTCTGAGCATTTGCTGAGTAGCAGTAGGCTGTTGTTGTTCATTTTGCCCACGCCATGTTTGCCGAGCACTCCTTCCCATCTTTCATGGTCCTGGCCAGTGCGGGCGTTGAAGTCTCCCAGTAGTATCAGCATGTCATTTGTGGGCACTGAGTGCAGGACGGCACTCAGGTCAGAGTAGAACTGCTCGATGATCTCCTCTATGCTGGTCAGTGTTGGGGCATATGCACTGATGATTGTGGCATACCGGTTTTTGCTGAGAGGCAAACGGATCTTCATGAGCCTCTCGTTGATCTGTAAAGTATGAAGTGATTAACTGCTGAGAGGATGGGGAGAGCTGGTGCTGTAGAAAGCTTGAGGAGAAAAGCAAATGTCCTAGAGCCATTGTAGAGAGTAAATAGCAAATCAATTAGAGAGGAGTAAAAGAATTGCTTTACTACAGTTATAGTGTTATGGGGGTACAGATGTGTACCCCTGGGGTTCAGGAAGGATACCTTTTGCAAGAATGCAAGATTCCAAAACTTAGCTTAAAAACAAAAAGAGAAATTTATTCATTTAGGAGGTAATGTTGAGAATGGCCAGGAGGATAGCAAGGTGGAACAGCAAGATGGGGATCAATTCCTTGGGAGGACAGCATGAATGGAAAAGCTGTTCCCCCAGTTCTGGAGATTTTATACTTTTTACAACAGAGAGTGTTAGTCACCTAGGCATTTGGCAAGGTGCGGTGATCAGGTGATCATCTGCCTGGGGACATAAAGTCTCCTTAGTTTTAGGGAACAAATCAGATGTCTGATTGGATCGAGGTATGGCCTCGAGGTGCATCTTTCTGTCCATCTTAAATCTAGAGGAGGATCAAAGGAAGATAGTCATCTCAGGACCCTACAGGAATCATTGGGTGTTTTTAGGCTCAGAGTCAGGAGGATGTAAGGGAGCAAGGAAGTTTCCCTGATAATAGTTTGCCTGGGTTTCTGGGGGTACAGTGGCCATGTCAATAGTTCATTCAATAGTATATAGCATAAATTTTCAGTAGATCCAGTTGGCATAGTTGTGTGACTTCCTCCAGCTTCATTCAGTAGCATGTAGGAGATGGATAGTGAAATATAAGGGTGAGGATTGGCAAGAAATGAATAATGATAGAACAGTGTGCCAAGGATTTGAAAGTAGAGGATAGAATTAAATTAGTTTAGTAAGGAATCAAGATTGATTGAAGGTCACTGTGAGAATTAAAAGATTTTTTGAGGAATAAAGCATAGAGACAGAGTCGTTGAACTAGATAAAGAAATTTCAGAGTTCTGGTCATTGAAGCATGTAAAAGATAAATATATGCAAGAAAACCAAGGAAGTTCAGAAGGAAACAGACAAATAGGATAGCTTTGAAAATAAGATATTGAATTTATTATATACCTTCTTTAATGCAAGCTCCACATAATAGAGGCTTACAGTTCCATATGCAGTCTTCTCTTTTGGAGTGGAACATTATACTGTGTTTATGGATTTTTTTTCTCTTGTGATTTGTCAAGTGCAGAATTTAAAAATTAATGTTAAAAGAAAAAGGAAGGTCAATGTCTTAGGTTCTGGTGGATGATAGATACTAAGATTTGTATAAAGTATTAAATTTGGATAAAGTGAACCTCAAGTAGTAGCTGTGTGATGAAATATGTGGGTAATATTGATGTTAAGTTTGTAGACTTAGTATATCCAGGTTAGATGGTTACCTGATACACCTAACCAGGGAATAGGGCCAGCAGGCCCTCTAGGTACCCAGAACACTATCTGACTCTTAGACAAAGATTTAAAACATCAAAGATAGGGTTTATTATTATTCAAATGACGATGTACTGGAGGACTAGGAACAAAGGAATCCCTAACTAGGAATTCTGGGTACTCCTCCACCTTTTCTAAAGGGTCTACTTAGAACCATCTTCCAAGTCTCCTGGATGCCTTTGTTTACACTTTCTGTCTATACAACCCACTATATCTATGTATATATAACTATGTATATGTCTATACAACCCACTTGATCTACCTAGTCCTCACAAATAATGTTTGGATAAGTTTATAGTTCGTCAGAGTAGCAGCTTTGAACTCTTGGTGAGTTCATCCTCTTTGGCCCGGGCCCAAGATCGCTTCAGACCTTTCTCACAGACAGGTTGACTGGCTTGCTGGAAGTTCTCTTCACAGATGTCAGGAAACATGCTCAGGACTCAGGACCACAGGAGGATGACAAATTAGGATACTGATTTGTTAGGATCTCAATCACAGGAAACTAGGATAGCAAGAATGGTAGCTTAGGCTCTATTGGGAACAGTTAGGCAAACCCTCACTTGGCTCAGACGGGAACAAGCCACAGAAAGTTGCCTCTCCAAGCTCTTCCAAGGACAGGAATCAACAGCCCTCAACTGTCCCAGTGGGTCTCTCTTAAATCTTCCCCACACTCTAGAATAAGGTCCTTACAGTTCCGTGGCATGCTGCAAGTCCTCTTTGCAAACTCTTGCATCTGTGCTCCATTTGCAAAGCTTTTCTTTCCTTTTCCTCATTATAGTGATAGCAATAGAATGAAAGTCTTGAATTTCAGTAGGAACAAGTATTTTTACTGGTAATAGTGAATGAGGTGCTTTGGAAGAAGGTACAGCAAGTGCTGGAAAGGTGAGTTTAAAATTGAGTATCATCTTGAAATCAACAAATATCAGAGCCAAAAGATGAAAAGAACACAGGAGGAAGAAATTGGGAATGAAGAAAAACTCATTAACTATAGAGCAAGAGCTTCAAAGATCACAATGAAAGTGGTGGGCAGATATGGCATGGGACATAGAGGTAGGGAACTAGCCTTGAGTTAGATAGGGATGAAAGAGTAGGTAATAGGAGTTCCCCAAATAACATTCCTTGATTACACTATAAATTTATTGACCTCTTAAAGAACCTCTGAGGATAAAGGGGTCCCAGTCAAGATCACAGGCCTATATTTTGTAATCTCTACTCTCTTCCCTTTTTACTCTTTTGTGTTTCTGTTGAACATACTAAAATCAGTCAGTAATCATTTATTAAGTAAGTACTTTCTTTATGTCAAGAAGTATGGTCAGTCCTGGGCACAAAGGTATAAAAATGAGATAATCCTTGCCCTCAAGTAACCCCCATTTTCTATATGAATTACTATAGATATCACATGTAAAGATAATCTAATCTTAATAAAACTTGTGTTGTATTATGCAATTCATTTAAATCTTTTTAATAATATCACACTAACACTTAACAAAAAACCCATCTCTTAGAAACTGCATCCTTCTCAAGGTGTTCTGGATATAGATTTTGAGTTTTAATTTTTAGTGTTTATTTCTAGGATGAAGATGAATTGGATTCCCATACCATGGTGAAGAATGCTTTGGAAAGTGTGAACACCATGAGAGCTGCCAGCACGATGAGTGAAGGAGCTCAGACCATGATTGAACATAATACCACCATATTAGAAAATGATTTGGGAACCATGGTCATAAATAGTGAGGATGAAGAAGAAGTCGATGGAACCATGAAAAGTATGTTGTTTCCCCTCTTTCAATCTTATTTTCTAATCCTGCAGAACATTTTCTTCTAGAAATTATCATCTTAATTGAGTGTCATGTAGTTTTAGGAAAATATGAACCCCAAAAGTTATTCCTTTTAATCCAAAATAAACTTAACAACCAAGCAAGATATAAAGTTAAATAGGCTACCACAACGTAATGTGGCACCATGTGAAAAATCAGGGGGGGAAGGGGAGGTGGCTTTTGAAATTTCTTTCCTACTCTATGTTTCTTATTAAGTGTAGCAGGATTAAAGGGAGGGAAAACAATGTTTATATGTGGAGAATATTTAAAAGATAAAATTTGCCTGCCTTTTAAAATTAAGAATATCTTGCACAAAATTAAAGTTTTTGCACAAACAAAACCAATGCAACCAAAACTAGAAGGGAAGCAACAAATTGGGGGGGGGGGATCTTTATAACAAAAAACTCTGACAAAGGTCTAATTACTCAAATTTATAAAGAGCTAAATTAGTTTTACAAAAATTAAGCCATTCCCCAATTGATAAATGGGCAAGGGACATGAACAGGCAATTTTCAGATAAAGAAATCAAAACTATTAATAAATACATGAAAAAGTGTTCTAAATCTCTTATGATCAGAGAAATGCAAATCAAAACAACTCTGAGGTACCACCTCACACCTAGCAGATTGTCTAACATGACAGCAAAGGAAAATAATAACTGTTGAAGGGGATGTGGCAAAATTGAGACATTACTACATTACTGATAGAGTTGTGAATTGATCCAGCCATTCTGTATGGCAATTTGGAACTGTGCCCAAAAAGGGCACTAAAAGACTGTCTGCCCTTTGATCCAGCCATAGCACTGATGGGTTTGTACTCCAAAGAGATAATAAGGAAAAAAGACTTGTACAAGAATATTCATAGCTGAGCTCTTTGTGGTGGCAAAAAATTGGAAAATGAGGGGATGCTCTCTGATTGGGGAATGGCTGAATGAATTATGGTATCTGATGATGATGAAATACTATTGTGCTCAAAGGAATAATGAACTGGAATAATTCCATGTGTACTGGAAAGTCCTCCAGGAATTGATGCAGAGTGAAAGGAGCAGAACCAGGAGAACATTGTACACAGAGACTGATACGTTGTGGCACAATCAAATGTAATGGACTTTTCTACTAGCAGCAATGCAATAATCCAGGAAAATTCTGAGGAATTTATGAGAAGGGATGCTATCCACATTCAGAGGAAGAACTGTGGGGATAGAAACACAGAAGAAAAACAACTGCTGGATCACATGGGTAGATGGGGATATGATTGGAGACGTAGACTCCAAGAGATAACCCTAGTGCAAATATTAATCATATGGAAATAGGTCTTGATCAGTGATGCATGTAAAATTCAGTGGAATTACACTTCAGCTATGGGATGGGGGTTGGGGAAGGTGAGGGGAAAAACATGAATCTTGTAACCATAGAAAAATATTCTAAAGTAATTAAATAAAATTCTCAAAAAAAAAATCTTGCACAAAATTCTGAGGAATAAAAGGAAAGAATACAGAAGCAGCTAGACAAAGATACTAGCAACAGAGTGGAAGGGGAGACTTAGACACACACATACACACGTGTTCACACTGTCAAGTGACACCAAAAGTAAAGTCTATTTTTTCTTCTTGACCCTTGTTCCTAAATTATCCCTGTGGCATTTTTACTAGCATAAACTTAAACAGTGATATACTTCTTCTTTTTTAAATGGCTAAATGTCCAATTAAACTAACTTTTGGGGCTTAGAATTTCTCTTAATTGTTCTTTTTAACATATAACAAATTGCCATTCCAAAACCAAGCAAATATTTTCATTAAAAATCTTTTTTGCAAAATAATAAATCGACATGGATTTTGCAAGATATTTATTGCAATTGACAAAAGCTTAGCTGCAAAGAAATATCATATGCAATTCAGTTATAATGAAACATCACAAGCAACCAGAATCCCTTTATCTTCTTTTTTTAGAATAACTGTTATCCTGAATGTTTTCCTTATAAAGTTGATTTTTTTTTGTATCTTAGAAGAAAGAAGACTTTACATTTTATCCCAATTGAATTCATCTTGATAGATTGAACCAAATATTCTAAACCATTTAGATTGAGTGTCATCTAGTATGTTTGCCATATCTTCCAGATTTGTGTAATTTGCAGATTTGATGGGTATATAATCTATGATTTAATCTAAATCATTTATCAAAATGTTAAACAACACAGGGCCAAGTACAAATCCTGGAATAAAAGAGTAGAGAATTGACACTACTCTTTGAGAGCTGTCATCGAAACCAATCCATTTTGAATTTTTCTTATTGTATTATCATGCAATCTATTTCTTTTTATTATTGTTTCTATCAAAATAATATACTTAATCAAAAGCTTTGCTATAATGTAGGCAAACTAAATTCATAGTATTTAATAATCCCGTAAAAAAGGAAATGTGGCTAGGAAACCACGACCAGTTCTTGATGAAGTCATGTTGGCTTTCTGTAATCACTGTTTCCCTATCTAGATGGTTGCCAACTCTTTTTAATAATCCATTATATAATTTTCCCAGGAATTGAAGTCTGGCTTATGAACCTATAATTTTAAAACATAGTTCTCATCCCTTTTTATGAAAATAGGAATATTTGCTCTTCTCTAATCTCATGTTATCTCTCCTATTTTCCATGGTATTTAAAATAGTAGTAGAGCAGCAAAAAGTATGGAGAGCTATTTGTGCTTTTTCTTTTCTGTGGGTCATTATGAGTCTGAACTTTCTTTCCCCCACTATAACTCCTACCACTACCATCATTCTCCCATCATTCTATCAACTATGTGACTGCCCTAAAGATTCTGTTTTTATTTACCATTACAGGAAGGAATCCTCAAGGGAGGAAGCTACATTCCAATCAATTCCCTATTATGCATTTGCATTCTCTCTGTTCTCCCTCAGCTTCCTACAAAATTAGAGCTCTAAAATTCTTCAGGCAAGGCTTTCCTTTGTGTCAAAGGCATTGGATCAACTATTACATGTAAAAAAAAAAAAGACCCTAAATTATTCTAGCACCACACACTACTAGATTTTTTTAACAAATATTAGATAATTCTAACATGTTCCTATATTACTCCAAAAATGATAATAGGTTTAGGTACAGTACTCATAAGCTAAGAAGAGAATTCCAAAGTTAATTTATGACATTAAAAATTATCTACTTTATCTTTCCGTGTAATTCTTTGTAGCATGAAAAATTCTCAAGGTAAACAATGAATTCTTTTCAAACAAAAATGAGAAAACTGAGACCATTGCAATTTATTTTAGTGGGAACTAAAGAAAGAACATTTATAAATGAACACATTTTATGGTTAGAAAAGGTACAAGAGCAAGTACAAAGTAATAATCAGTACATTGCAAAAATGACATTTTGTTTATGATGATATCACGTTGTAGTTAGGCCTTCTGAAAAGCATCAGGCCAGAGCCAAGACATGTTGCATTGTGTTTTTTAGTATTTTTGGATTACATTGTAATATAGAAAATAGTACAGAAAAGAGGTTTTGGGGAGACAGTAGAAACAAATTTAAGATACTTGAAAAATTATTGAAAGAAGTATTTCCAAAGGACTCAGAACAACAATACCCTTTTGTATGTGTGTATACAGATATAGTTATATTATATATGTATATTTGTTTACATACTTGTTATAATTAAAATTTTTTAAGAGACTGGTTTTGGGTAAGAATATCAATTTATTGATTAGGCTAGCATTATAACCAATAGATTGATAGGTCATTGCCCCCGTCACTTGACCAATGACCCCAAAAGTCCTCCAGGAAGATCTATAGTTTTAGAAGCTCATTAGTCAGCCCCTCCTTTGAACATCCCAAGATATCTTTAATTGGCAAATAGCTAATTAAGAACAGTCAATCAAACTCTCACCCTTCCCCACACCATTGGGAATGGAGATCCTTTAGGCAGGAAGAGAATCATTGTCTCATTCATCTACTAACCAAATTTTGTTAAAAGGAAAACATTTATTGGAATTCCTAAGGACAAAGAAAATACAAAAAGCCACAGAATGATTGGAGTCTCTGATCCATGACTGAGACACAGGAATTCTCTCAATATTCCACTACCCTTATATAAAAATTAAAATTGTGTATGAAAGATCAATTGTCACACATGTTACATATTTTCATAGTATTACTCTGTGGTATAGAGGTATAAGTGGTATACTCATGACTGGGAATATCTAGAATTGGATAGGTAGCTCAAAGCAGAGTTAATGACAAAGGCTATATAGACCAGATCTAGCACATTTTCTATTTTATATGCTCTGCTGCTAAATGTAAAGGAAGAAACACTGTGTAATCTGGACTGTGCAGGGCCTAAAAGTTATAAATTTTTCAGTTGGACTGATTGAACTTTAAGGTCCCCTATCCTAAATTTATGGCCCTTTGATATGGCCATATTATTAAATTATATTTATATATATATATATAAAATTAATTATATATTTATTATATAAATTAAATATATATAGTTTGAAGAATGACTGAACCAATTATAGTATGTGAACCAAACTAAGTATTATTGTATTATACAATACATGGAATTTGAAGAATTCAGAAAATATGAAAAGGCTTCTATAAATTTGTGCAAAGTAAGCAGAACCAATATGCTCAAGGAAGTTCCCAGGTTAATTCATAGACAAAGGTAACAAGCAAAATTTCCTTTAAAAACTGGAGCAGCTTGAGAAAAGAAGCCTGTAGGGAGCTTTTTAATACCCCAAAACAGTTGGAGCAAAGAACAGGGGCAGGGACAATCATAAAGCCAGACAAGCTAAAATAGTAAGGCACAAAACCAGCTATTCTTTCAGAATAGGAGGGGAAACATATCACCCAGTAGAACTGGGAACTTTTATTCCTTGGTTTGAAACTGTACTTCTTAATACTTCCCCCAACAAAACAAATCCCAAAACAACTGGCTACATGCTGACAGAATAAAGTTGATTTTGGTATTTTGGCAACCACTTTCAGATGGTTTTTAATTCACTTAAAAAAAAAACCACAAACCTTACCTTCTACCTAGAATCAATACTAAGTATTAGAACCAAGGAAGAAAAATGGTAAGGGCTAGGCAACTGACATTAAGTGACTTTCCTAGTCACATAATTTAAAAGTATCTGAGTTCAGATTTGAACCCTGGAATTCCCTACTCCAAGCATGGCTCTCTATCCACTGTGAACCAAGCTGCCCCTGTAATTCACTTTTTACACCCCTTGCTATGGGAACCCATTTGTTGTTTTGCTTTTGCATAAAATTATCCACTAACCAGACAAGAAGATTTTAGTTTGTCAGGCAGGCTCACAAACTGCTGGTTTCTTTACCTTAGCAAGAAGGTGTAATATAATATGGACTGTTTCCTGATTTTGAGCAACTTTTAATGGGAGACTAGAGATCTGAGAAATATTTGATCACAGGTTCTTTGACCTATACTATGAATGAATGAGCAAAAAAATGAAAGGGAAAAAATTATTTAGCCTTTATTTTGTTTCCACTGTGACAAATCCCATGGATATAAATAGAAAAAGCAAAATAGTCCCTGCTTTCAAGAATCTCTGATTCTCATTGGGTGAGATAACACATTAAAGAAAGTTCAGACACAGGGAAGATGGAAAGGCATGGAAGTCCTAAAGGTGTTGCAGTGGGGATTAGAAGGCAAGGCCCACAGATCCTTGTCATTAGTATAATTAAAATGATATTGTCGGGGAACTAGAGGATATTAGGGCAGGGCAAATAAATACTAAGTCCTAAGACTCCTTTGTCTCAGACAAAATGCATTTATTTCATTCCTATTTTAAGTCTGACACTTTGGCCAGGGTTGGAAGCAGGGGAAAATGTCTCCTTTTCTTTTGAAAAATACCTTTACTAAGCTATACTTCCTAAGTAGTCAATTTCCCTGTCCCATCTCCGCCACTTAACTTTGGAACAATGCACATTGACCACCTACAATATTTCTTATGGTAAAAGGAAGCCTTGAAGTTCAAGAGTAAAGCTGTTTTAACATACACAGAACACAAACCCAAATGTGCAAAAGTACAAAATGTAAGAATGATAGAATACTTAAGGAAGTATAAGATTCCTTCTCATTAAGAGTCTTCAAGATGAATGTGGGTAATGATATATCAATTGTGTTGTACCAAAGATTCCTTTTTCAGTTTAGTTTGAACTTGATGTCTATTTAAGATTCATTCTAACTCTTAAAATTCTATGAGTCTTGACCCTGCCTTTAAGGAATATTCAGTTTAATTCAAAAAAGAAGAAAAATTCATATTCAGGTGACAGAAGCAAGTCCAATATAAAAATATAAATATGAAAAGAACTGCAAATGGTTTAAATTTCCTCACAATACTATACTTTTTTAGAGATCAAACTTCTGGTAAGTTTAGCCATTCACAACATGCAAGTAAACAGGAAATACCTCTAGAAAGGTCTAAGATTTTATGATTCTTTGACTAAAGACTGAATTTTGTTTGTTGTATTATAGTTGCCCTAATGTTTGTTCCTATATTATAATAACTTAGACTATAAGTCTATAGCATTATTCTTTACTCAGAGGCATAGGACAACATGTTTAAAACCTCAATCAGATGTGTTTAAAGCTGCTAATAAAAAATAACTATTAGAGAAAACAAAAGAATTCTAAAAATACTTAATGTAGATTAAAAAAATACTTTTAATAGACTGAGGGCATTACTCATCTAGTACCTGGGGCATCCATTTTTCCCCCAATAAGACCCTCAAAAGAGCTATTTAAACACGTTGGGAGGACACTCGGGGTCCACATCCTTTTAAAACTATAGCTCATAGCCCCCCACTGATAGTTTTTGTTTTTGTTTTAGTCAGCTAAAGAATACAATTCCAAGTAAAGGAATTTAATAAGAGTATAGAAAAATGTCTCACAAGATTATTACCCTCTATCCCTATAAACCTAAAGCACATACTTTCACAAACTCACACATCCCATGTATAAATAATCATACATGAAAGGTACACATCTAGGGAACACATGACATTTCTCGACTTCTTCATCCTTTATAAATGTGTATTAACACAGAAGCTGCAGTTATCTTCCTTGTGGTCCCTTGCTTTGCATGAGGCCAAGATAATAAAGTGTCATATAGTGCCTTAGGTTGCCCAATGGCATAGTTTATGGCATAGTTTACGCAGAATCTTACAGTAGGAAGGAATCCAAAAGATCTAGTCTTCTGATACCTAAATCTAATACCACTTCTACACAAGCAAGAATCCCTGAAAATCTGGAAGAGAGTAGGAAGTCTCCCAATAATGGAACTTAATTCACTCATTCTATTTTTGCACAGCTCTTATTGTTGAAAGTTTTTCTTTATATCAAGCCAAATCTACCTTTGCAGCTTCTACCTATTGCATTTCATTCTGTCCACTGAGATAAAACTAAGGCTAACTGTAAATGCTTCTTTTAAATACTTGAAAATGGATTTCTTGTCCCCACCTGAAGTCTTCACTTCTTTTGTGCTAGACATCTGTTTTTTTCATCTTGTTCTTACAATGGTGATTATGCTATTATTAATATAGCCTGAGATGATATTAGTTCAGCACTACAAATATCTCATTTAGATTTCCAAGAAAAATTTATGAACTGTCCTTTTGTATAGTTGCAACTTCTCTGCATTTTATAGTTTAATTTCTAGTAATGTTATAGTATTCCAGTATCCATCTCATTGATGAGTTAATCAGTAGACATGTGTTAAGTATCTACTGTGTGCCAGGTACTGTGCTGAGCAGTGGAGTTATACAGAAAAGCAAAAGACATTCCCATCGCTCAAGAAACTCATAGTCTAAAGAGGGAGATAACATTCAAACAATTGTGTGCAAATAAGTTGATTGTTTAATAGATAATTAATATAAAATTATTAATGTTAAATAATGTCTGTTGACCCTCTTATAATTGTTTAATTATTAGCATTTTCTCTCTGCTTGCCCCATTGTTCTTACCTTCTTACTGTTTCTCACATATGGAAAACACTGTATCCTCCAGTTTCTCTAGTTTTGAATGGGTTGCTGGCATGCCTATAATTCATTCTGTTCTCACCTCTGCCTTCTAGAATTAATACTTCATTTCCTTCAAAGCTCCAATCAAGCATCACTTAATCAGGCCTCCTTGATCCCAGCAGTTAGTACCTCCAACTTTCCATATATCTTTTGTGAGTGCCTGTTTGCATTGCATATTATAAACATTTTCTATTTTGCCCCTTTTCCTTCCTCCTTTCACCTTGTATGGTTCTTAACAGTAGAGAGTACTTTACTTTTTCCTTGACAGTACTTGGCATATAATAAATATTTAATATATGTGTTCAGTTGATTGATTTTGCCACTGTCGTTAATTTTAAGTCACTAAAGAGGGCAGCTAGGTAGTACAGTGGAAAGAACACCAAGTCTGGAATTAAGAAGACCTGAATTCAATTCTCGCCTTAAATAATTCCTAGCTATGTGACCCTGGGCACATCACTTAATTCCATTTGCCTAGCCCTTGGCTCCCTTCTCTCTTAGAATTGATACTAAGGCAGAAAGTAAGATAAAAAAAAATAAAACTCTCAAAGCGGGGCAATTAGTTGTCTTTGTGGAAAGAGAGCCAAATCTGGAGACAGAAGTTCTTTAGTTTAAATGTGGCCTTGGACACTTCCTAGCTGTGTGACTCTGGGCAAGTCACTTAACCCTCGTTGCCTAGTCCAGTGCTGGAGAACCTGTTACAGACTGAGTGCCCAAACTGCAACCCTCATACTACATGTGAGCCCCTCCCCCTTGTAAAGGTTAAAATTATGGTTGAGACTGAAAAGTCTAAATTTAAGTGGTCACCAGGGGAAATCCCAAATAATAAAATACCCAAGTCAGCTGGAATTTTTTATGGTGATTTAATTGATAGTGGAGGAGATTAAGAAGAAGGAAGGAGAAGGAGTAGGTTTTTTCTCTCCCTCTCCCCCCACCTGACTAGTATGGGGTGGGGAGATCAGGAGATAAGGAAGTAAGGGTTTGGAGTATGAAGGAGGAAGGAGTCAGCCGGAATTCCAGAAAAAGAAGGGCTAAACTCTGATGCCCGAACCTGAATCAGCTCAAGGCAAACTCACCACCAGCACTCCAAGATGTCGAAACACCTAGCACATTCTCATCCAGAGTCGCCTCTCCAGGGAAAGAGGAAGTGACGTGCCTTATGTGGACGGTTTTACATCACTTTCCTGCATCTCATCTGTACCAGTGATTGCTTAGCTTGACTTAGGACAGCCCAGGGGTCTGTCCGTTTTTCTGCACATGTCTGTTGAAGGCTATTTCTTCAGATAATTAAATCTTGAGTTTGAAGCAGACCTTCCTAATCTTGTTAAACTAAGAAAGGTGGAGAAATGTAGAGTTTCCAAGACCTGATTCTGTTATTCCAAGTATCTCCATTGTTACTGATCAGGAAATAGCTAAATCAGATCTTCTAAAGTACAGTCTGATTAGAGTGGAATAGTTTTAAAATTCACACCCTTCCCCAGATAGGAGAGGGAAGAAGCACTCCCATTGGGCTGCTGGGCAGAAGGATGGGTGATGGGAGAAATGTCTTTAGGCATTTAGAAATGTCTTTAGGTGGAGATGGGGAAAGGAGCAACCCCCTCCAGCATGCGTACCATAGGTTCACCAACTTAGACCTAGCCCTTACTGCTCTTCTGCATTAGAACCAGTGCATGGTATTGATGGATAAGATGGAATGTAAGGATTTTTTTTTTAAGTCATTAAAGCCTCCTTTGGGTGGGATATTTTCATCCATTTCATAGGTTCAAAAAATAATTCACCACTTACTGACCAATCTTCTGGTAATGAACTTTTTCATTCATAGCTTAATTGATCTTCTGACAACAAATACAGTTTGTGCATTGTTGGCCATATATTTCTTCAGCCTATGCTTATTAGAAACTATGAGATCTTTTTGCACTGGGATAGTTTTTGAAAAGTCAAGGTCACCTCCACATCAAGATGAAACTTGTGTTAAAATGCAAATTCCAAATGATGAAATGGCTCTTGAACAAAAAAATAGTTCAGAGTATATAAAAAGAAATTATTATATAAAATTCAACAACAAAATCTAAACCTTTTTATTAGATTCAAACTATGTTACTAAAAGTACCTTTATTTCAGCAAAAGCAGTAAAAAAATAAAACAATGAAATATTTTTTTTAAAACAGTACATCTCAGTACTGGTTCTGGTGAATTCAGCTCTTATAGTTATTTTGAGATCTTAACAAATTAGTGCCTAACTTCCCCTTGTCCTTTCAATCCTTAACCCCAATTGCCTAGCCATTGACACCCTTCTCATTTGTATCTCATGATACTAAGAAAAAGAAGAGTCCTATGGAAGGAAGTTGAAGAAAACCAAAATCTGACTGGGTCCATAAGTTATTTATATTTACCTAAATCTCAATAGGGCCCTAACTGTAGCAATGCAATCTATTTATATTAAACCTCTCTATAAGCTCAAGTGATGCCATTCCATCCTGTGTACTCAGGCAAATTATTCCTTCTATCATCCCCATTCTCTCACTTATCTTTAATCTCTACCACCCTACAACTATATCCATGTCTTTCTCATTACTTAAAACAAAACAAAAAAAACCTTACTTGATTCATCCATCCCAGAGAAACAAAGCAATGCAGGCGAAGGGAAATGATTGGGGTAGGGGGATGGCACAGTAAGACTAAGGACTTTTTAACTCTGAAGCCTGGCTTCAGAACTCATCATTCAAATCACACTGTTCTTTCCAGTTATCAGGGTTTTCTTTTTTTTTTTTTAATTTTATTTAGTCAACTTAGAACATTATTCTTTGGTTACAAGAATCATATTCTTTCCCTCCCTCCTTTCCCCCCCCCCCTTCCTGTAGTCAACATGCAATTCCACTGGGTTTTGCATGTGTCCTTGATCAGAACCTATTTCCATGTTGTTGATGTTTGCACTAGGATTGATCATTTAGAGTCTACATCCCCAATCTTATCCCTCTCAACCCATGTAATCAAGCAGTTGTTTTTCTTCAGTGTTTCTGCTCCCACAGTTTTTCCTCTGGATGTGAATAGTGTTCTTCCTCGTAGATCCTTCCAAGTTGTTCAGGATCACTGCATTGCCACTAATGGAGAAGTCCATTAATAATAGTAGTAGTCTCTCGGTAACTGAGGATGACGATTGTCTTTGTGCGTTTTCATCTATGATAGATGAGTGTGCACAAAGACACTTGTGTGTGAAGGAGATTTAAGTGGAAAAGTCGATGCACAGAGATAGCCCCACTCTCTCAACGTTGGCCTGGGTCCAGTGGCACGAAAAGTCGTTACACCTGGAGACTTCCTCAGCTGCATTGGGTGGCCGTGTTGTCCTTTGTGCTCCAACACGCCCTAAGCACTCCACAGTGCTTTGCTGCGTCGCCCTCTCAGCCGTTGAACCTTCTTATTGGTTTCTTCCGTCTGTTCAGCTGAAGCAGTCTTCACATGCTGGGTGAGCAAAGCCCTGGTTCACCAGGGGTCGACAACCCGATGGCTACCCTCACAAGGTTTAGCCGGCCTGTTGAAGCCTGCCCAGGGTGTGGCTGCTGCCGCATGCTAGCAGCTACTGGGAGCCACAAGTGAGAGCTGGGTGTCAGGTGGGGGTCAGAGGCTGGAGAGATGCTCAAGAAGGGCACAACAAGTCCTCCATACCAGAGATATTACTCCTCCCTGAGCATCCCATACACCCCAGAAGTCCATTACATTCGATTATACCACAGTGTATCAGTCTCCGTGTATAATGTTCTCCTGGTTCTGCTTCTTTCACTCTGCATCAATTCCTGGAGGTCATTCCAGTTCCCATAGAATTCCTTCACTTTATTATTCCTTTGAGCACAGTAGTATTCCATCACCATCATATACCACAATTTGTTCAGTCATTCCCCAATTGAAGGGCATCCCCTCATTTGCCAATTTTTTGCCACCACAAAGAGCACAGCTATGAATATTTTTGTATATATATTTTTCCTTATGATCTCTTTGGGGTACAAACCCAGCAGTGCTATGACTGGATCAAAGAGAAGACAGTCTTTTAGCACCCTTTGGGCATAGTTCAAAATTGCCTTCCAGAATGGTTAGATCAATTCACAACTCCACCAACAGTGCATTAATGTATCAAGGATTTCTTAATTACTAAATTTCTTTTCTTAATCCTCTTATTTTTAACCTCTATAGTTTTTGACACCATGATCCTCTTCTTCTTGATACTTTTTTCCTCTTTAGATTGTCTTGATATTGCTCTCTTTCCTGGTTTTCCTACTTGTCTGACTGCTCTTTCTCTGTCTCCTTTGCTGAATCTTTGTTCAGGTCACTCCCACTAACTATAGGTATCCCCCAAAGCTCTATTCTGGAATTTATCTTCTCCCCTTTATATCATCAACTCTCATGGGTTAATTTATCACTTCTATTAGGTGATTCTCAGATCTACTTTATCTAGCTTCAACCTCTTTCTGACCTCCAGTAACAATCTTTAACTACCTTAGGTATCTTGAATTGGATGTCCTATAGACTTCTTAAACTCAAAATGTTCAAAACTTGAACTGTTTATCTTCCCCTATACTACTCCCCCCCAAACAACTCTTCTCGTCTTACTGGCTTCCCTATTATAGTTGAAGGTTCTGCCATATTCCCAGTCACTTAGGCTCAAAAACTAAGTGTCATTCCTAATTCCTGACTCTTTCTTGCCTCGATAGTCAATCTGTTGATCTTTCTTTTTAAACCCTTACCTTTGTCTTAGAATTAATACTAGATATCAGTTCCAAGGCAAAAGAGCAGAATAACAACTAGGCAGTTGAGGTTGTGACTTGCCCAGGGTCATACAGCTAGAATGACCAGATTTGAACTTAGCGCTTCTCATCTCCAGGCCTGGCTCTCTATCCACTGAGCCACCCATCTGGCCTTGCCATTTCTTTTTCAATTATACTTTCACAACAACTCTTTTAAGTCTCTTTCTCTTCTCTGACACTGATGTGACCATGGTGCAGCCCTTCGTTACATCACATCTAAATCACAGCAATGATTTTCAGGTTGATCTCCCTTTTTCAAATTTCTCTCCACTCCATTCCATCCTCCACTCAGCTATCACAGAGATCATCCTAAAATTCAGGTCTGACCATGTCAGAAACTATAGTGGTACCCAGTTGTCTCCAGGATGAAATAGAAAAATCCACTCTTTGACATTTAAAATCCTTTATAAGCCACCCTCTTCTTACCTTTCCAGGCTACTTTTACCGTACTCTTTTCCAAGTACTAGAAAAGCCAGTGGCATTGGCTTTCTTTCCTATTCTTGACAAAAACTCTTCATCTCCTGACTATATGCATGTTTATTGTCTGTATCCCATTCCTGACATTCTCTCCCTCCTCATTTCCTCCACTTAACGTCTCTGACTTCCTTCAGCTCTTAGCTAAAATCCTATCTTCTTCAAGAAGTTTCCCCAGTCCTTCTTAATACTATTGATTTCCCTCTGAGATTACCTCCATTTTATTCCATATGTATTTTATTTGTACATAGTTGTTTGTATATTGGCTCCCCTCCTTCCTCTCTATATTAGAGTGTGGGCTCTTTGAGATTAGGGACCGTTTTTGCCTTTCTTTGCATTTCTAGTTCTTAGCTCAATCCCTGGCTTGCTTGTTAGAGAGAGTAGCATATATTATTTTTTGACTAGCTGTACACAGATTATCAACACTGCAAGTTATTAATGTGCCTTGAAGACTATTCCAACTGTTCAGTTGCTATGCAACTTCTCATTCATCTTTACTAGTATACCCTTTGTGAATGTGCATTACCCAGACATGAGGATTATTGATTCCCTATTACCTAAGATATCAGATTCTTCTATTTTTGATAATCCAGTGTGTTACATTGATTGTCTGGCTTTTTTCTTGGCATTCACAAACAATAAGTTGTACTCTGTTTTTTTTTTAGATTAGATTATTCTTTTACTGCTATTATTATAATATTTTTTTTTTTACTCAAGGAGTTTGGTTAAATTAAAGTATCTTTGTTTCCTCTGTGCTTATCATTATCTAGTCCTTACAACTAAATTTTGTTGAGGGTATTCAGAACTTTTAAGAACTTTTAGGAACATCTGATTCAATATGACATTTTGAAACTAATATGCTTGGCAAAAAAAAAAAATTTAATATTGGGGTAATTGCCTAGTATTTACAGGTAATTTGCCATTTGTTTCTAATACTTTCAGTTTTATGTTGACTCATTTCCAAAGTATTCAAAACAACTTTCCAATTAAAAAATGTAGAAATGAGCACCACTTAACCTCTGAAATATTTCCACAGCTTAAAACATTATGTAGTTTTAAAACTCTTATCTGTAACATTAACTGAATTTTAATTAGGTGGTTTTTCTCTCTGTTAGATTGAATATTTTGACTGTTATTTCTGATCCACTCAGATTTATTCCATAGTTAAAGAATTCATATTTTTGTATAGAGTTGTTAGAAAACAACAAGATTTGGATTCAAGATACCTTAGGGTCAAATGTTGGCTATGCCACTTGATAACTAGAATACTGCATGATCCCACAATAATCATTGTCTCAGCTTCTTCACTTTTCTTAGCAGTGGAAGAGAAATAATAATACTTGAGATTCCTATTTCACAATGATGATATAAGAAAAATGTTTCATAAAGCAGAAAGTATAATGCAAATATGAGAGATTATTTTAATAATAGTCAATAGTTAAACCTTCTCTATGTTCTTTTTAATTTAGGAAATACAACTTCATCACAAGCACAGAGACCATCTTTTATGGATTATTTCGACAAACAAGATTTCAAAAATAAGAGTCAAGAAAACTCTGATAAAAACATACATGAACAGCAGGTTCCTGTGTCAAAAAACATTTTTCCTGACAACTGGAAAGTTCCTCAAGATGGAAACTTTGATTTCGTAAGTACATTTTAATTTTCATTAGTAAATTTCCTTTCTCTTTTTATAGTCATCCACAAATGTCTATGCGGAAACACAAATCAATATAAAGAAAAATTTCTTGGTAATTAGAGCTGTTCAAAACTTAGATAGACCACCTCCAAATATAGCAGGTTCCCCATCTCTGTAGGTGGAGTAGCAACAAGATGCAGAGTAGATGGCCTATCCCTAGTGTAGATGACCTTTGAGTTCTCCTGAGTCTTTGAGTTAAACATCCAAATGCTAAAAGTATTTAGTCAAATCATAACTTTATTTTATTTTTTAAATAGATTTTATTTCTGGATATATCTACTCTGTTCTGTCCCCAGGATTGAACCTCCTTTTATAACAAGGAAAACAAATGATTCAGTGACTTTGACAGTATATAAAAGATTCTGCCTTCTTATTCCCTTACTTCATTTTCTATTCAATGGGACTATTATATTTCAGTTTTTCAGAGTTTGGCTTCCATCATGAAGTTATTTTTTTAACTGGATCAGATTTGTGCTTTTGTCAGTACAGAGAAATTTTTATTCCAGTGCAGATTGTTTACATTTATAGTCTTAGAAAGTGGAACTGATAGAAAGGAACTGAGAGCCCAGAAATGTGCTTTGAGTCACATAGCCATTATACATAAGATGTGAGATTTGAGCCCAGGTCTGTTGTTCTTTCTCTGTCTACACCATACTGCTGCTATAGTGATTTTTAAAATTTTGTGTTGTTAATAATATCATCTATATTGTTCTGGTTCTGTGTATTTCATTCTGTATCAGCTGATTACATTACTATGAATCATAAACATTCATTGATGATCTTGGTTCCATCAGGAAAAATGTGTACCATAAGAGACTTATGTAAAGAGAGGCTCTTCTTCAGGGCATCTCTATTCTCTTGTTTGACAGCCCATTCACTTATGGTGACTATACTCAGATCCGTCTCTTCTGGGCTGCTCAAACATTGTTTAGCTCCTTCAATAAAAGTAGTTCCTCTAAGCCTGGAATTGCACATTTCCTTTACAGTTTTGAATGAGTAGGCAAGATCTAACTTAAGCTTGATGCACATGCATTACTGAATATTTACTGGTAATTAGAAAAAAAATTTTTTTTAATATTTCACGGTATTGTTTTCAAGTTTATTTCCTTGCTTAACTGAAATCCAATTTGGAAAGTAGGCTGCTGAGTTTACTAATCATACGGTTGCCTTACAAAGGCTAGTAATTTTCTTGACATCTTAGAAAGCCTGTACTTATAGCTCTTTTCTTACCTATTATAAAAAAAAATACCATAGGTGACTCTAGGAATCTGAAAACACCATTTGTTCTTTGTCAAAGTATTTGCCCAAGGTACACAGATTTGGGATATTTTCCCTTAAGGGATGTAGTTGCTGAGCCATTTTCAGTGGTCTTTGAAAGCTTGTGAAGAACTAGAAATCAATTTTTAAAAGCATTTATTAAATACCTTAAATTCATGAATAAATATGATTGGAATTGTTTTTATATGGTAAGAAAAAATACTTGTGGTTTTTCTTAAACAGTACTATTATGATTGTACTTTATCTATGACTACTCCTTTTCTTTATCCTTTGCCTATTCATTTTCCATTTCCTATGGAAATTTTCATTTCAAACCCAATATATCGAACACTAAACTCACCAACTTCCAGGAAAACTTACTGGCATCGAATCCTAGGATCATCATTGATTTCTGTATGTCATCATTTCAAATTAGTATATCCAATTCTTCTATTAATTTTTTGTTTTATTGATGTGATTTTTTTTTCTATGTTACAAACATTTACAATTCCCCTACACTCAGAGAGGTATTTAAAAAAAAATAAGTAAAATTAACTGTATATTGACCTCATCTGGAAGTGCATGCATTATTCCATATCCATAGTACCTGGCCATTAAAAAAAAAAAGTTTATCAGAAATCTTTTTTTCTTCTGTTTCCCACTGCCCACCTCATTGGGGAAAAAAACGAGAAAAGAAAAACACATCCTTTGTAACAAATATGCATAGATTCCATTATTGTCCATTTTCTGTCACTATCAGAATCATTAAACCTATTAGCATCTAACTCCTACATTTATTCACTATGAGATTTTTATCTGTATACCTGTAGTACATTATCCCATCAATGTATGTTCTGGTTGATCTTCTTAAAGGAAGAATAGGAAAAAAACCATCAATTAGGATTGTGAATTGCCTTACTTAGTATGGTAGAAAGTTAAAAAATTGAAGGACTCCAGTAAAAACATCACTGAAATACATTTGGAAAACAAGTGAAAGCAGCTGGAGACTGTGAAGTGGGAGAATGGAGAATAGAAGGAGAGGAGCATTTAAGGACTGGAGTTCACTTTAAGATTAAAGAAAAGTTGACTAGAACTGAAAGGAATAAAGAAGTGTGGACGTATATTAAAAGGAAAGGATCATAGGGAATATCAGTTTTAGATTTTGGAGAAAAGTATTTACCTAGTAATCATGAAGGTTACCCGAAATAAGATCAGTGGAATGGAGAGTGCAAAGAAATTGTGACATCAGGGTATTGGAAAGTTGAAATCAGTGTTGCTGTTACCATCACTAAAGATAACAGGGAACAGGAAAAATTGTGAGCCTAGTGCTAAGTCACCAAGAAAGATGAATGTCATACTGAAGGACAGTAAATAAATAGTGCTTAGAATGGGAAGTTGTTTAGTCAATTTTCAGTCAATTCTGA
Organism: Monodelphis domestica; assembly: GCF_027887165.1. Classification (NCBI taxonomy): domain Eukaryota; kingdom Metazoa; phylum Chordata; class Mammalia; order Didelphimorphia; family Didelphidae; genus Monodelphis; species Monodelphis domestica. The sequence goes on from NC_077229.1 coordinate 172,855,902, forward strand.
CTCTTCATGACCTCATTTGGGGTTTGACATTTCCTTCTCCAGTTCATTTTATAGATGAGGAAACTAAGGCAAACAGTAACACAACTAGTAAGTATCTGAGGCCAGATTTAAACTCAGAAAGAAAGTCTTTGCCACCTAGAATGGGAAGGCTTTGTTGCAAATAATCTTCTGAGGAGGAAAGATTGATGTCTAGATCATTTTTGTGCTTGTGGGGAACAAGAAGTATGATGTGCTCTTATTCAGCCTCCTTAGGTGGCAATTGTCTCTTTCCTTTCTCCAGTTTCTGATAGCACTTTGCTTGGTTGCCTCATTTCCACATTTCTCTCCCTCTACATCTCACTATTATTTGTTTGCTTGTCATTATTTGGTAGATTATAATCTCGGGAGCAGGGACTGTATTTTTGTTCTTTTTATATCCCCAAGCACTTAAGCAGTACTTTGCTCAGATTAGGTACATGAGAAATTTGCTGAATTGAATGAGTAGAAACAGTCCAGGAAACAACTGCTTCTATTGCAGAGGGTTTCATTGAAAGAATAGAATCTAAAAGGACAGGTTTTAATCAACTCTAGAAAGTATTTGTCAAAGAGATAGAATTTTCTTTGCTTTTTACAATAGACTAGGGGATCCATAGCACCATCTAATTATACACTGTATATGTTATCAATTCAGGTTGGTTCCCAGAAATAAGTATTTATCACATAAAGATCTAATTTATTCAGAATATGAAATGGGAGAGAAAATAACTCAACTGGTTTCTCCTCACTTAGCCTCAACTTCTAAAGCCATTCTTTTGGGCTTTAGAAGATTTTAGAAGTGGGAAGAAAACAGAAGAAAGAGGAACAAATGAAAGTGGTAAAGTAACTAAGCAAGAAAGGGGGTATGGATGGTATGGCAAAGAATCTTTCACTTATCCCAAGTTAGAAAGTGAGATAAAAGATACCAACATAAAAACTGACTTTCTTTGATTATATCCTTTCTTAAACTGATCTTATTTTACACCCAAATCATTATTGTTTTCTTTAAACCCTTACCTTCTGACTTAGTATCCATTCTAAGACAGAAGAGCTACAAGAGCTAGGCAATCAAGGTTAAGTGACTTGACCAGGGTTACAAAGCTTTGAAGAGTGTCTGATGCCACATTTGAACCCAAGTCTGTAGCATTATTCTTCATAATTTAAAAAAATGTATTTTTTAAAAAAAGAAAGGGGCTCATGTTTTTAGTTAGTTTGAAAATGCAATATGTCCTTCTAGTGGTTAATGTTTTTCTACAGTTAATTGCTTCTAAAACTGAGAAACAGTATTTTCATTATGCTGATTTCTTGCCATTTTTTTAAACCAGAGTAATCAAGTATAGATTATAGTATTTGGATTAACAAGTAAGACCTTATTCTTTATAGTATTATAATTCAGAGTCCTCTTTGGTCTTAATACCTCAAATGATTTAATTAAAATGGGAGAAATCAAAGAAAGTAACAATTGTAGTCATTTCTACCCAATGCAGAAGTAAAAATTTCTGCTTTTGGCAACAGCTGACAATGATAAGCGAAAACAAGGTTGCTAATTTTATACTATGTAAATTGAAGATAAATTATCCAAAATTGTTTCATAGAAATATTGAAGAAATCCAAATTCATATATGCCTATTTTTATGGACAATTGGAGATGTTAAGATTCAGAAATGGACAGTGGTAGGCCTGTGTCTGCCAGCAAAACTTGCTAAAAAAGGAAACCTAGGGTTTTCTCTGCCTTCTCTCAGTATGAAAGGAATGAGCCCCTGCCTGGAGGAAGGTAACTTTCAAGAATGAAAAATGAAAGGGAACACTTCATTGTCTTTTGTAGCAGCCAAAGCAGATCCCCAAGCACAAAACATGTCCAGAGATTTCTTTGGCACCTGTTGAACAGATGTCCAGGGTAGGAGGCATTCATCATCATGATATTCTACCTAACAATTTGTATATTTTCTCAATCTTTAACATTTGCCTTTTGGTTTTGCTGTGAACTGTTTCATGTTAAAAGGATTGTGGAAAAACTTATTTTTCCTTCTACAAAAAGACAAATGGCTCTACCTTGGATATAATGAGTTGATAAATTAATCTAATCTTTAATTCTACAAAATTATTAGGTATTATAAAGACAGTTGATAAAATTTGTTGTAGACAGATTTAATCAATTTGCTTTTATTTGATTACATTTTAAAAGGTCTATGTAAGTAATATCTGTGAAGATACATTTTGAAAGTAAAAATGTAAAAGGCAAATTTGTTTATTATAGCACTAGTGAAGTGTTTCAATCTTTGATAGAATTATTTCCAAACAGCTCTGGTATCCAGATTGTTTAGTGTTAAATAAAGAACATGTAGATCATGTTTTGCTGCCACTGTAGTATTATATTTAAGTAGATACATTTTCAGCAACTTAAAGGTTTTGGAATAAGAACAGAATTTTAAAGAACCATCTGTTAATCCACCATCAGCTGGTTCCAAGTCAAATAATTTTTTTTTGATTCATGATTGTTATGAGGTAATGACAAAAGGAATGGATAAATCTACCTTTTTTTCTTAAGCCCAAATTTCTACCATTATCATTTTTAAAAACTGATTACTAATTATTTATGCAACCTGTACTTTTGTCACTTTCTAGTTCTAAAAAGTACTAGAACTAAATAGTTCTGTAAAGGAAAATGGCTTCTCCCTGCTTTAGCTCTGCAGAAGAGGAAGATTTTTCTACTCTTGTCCCTTATTTTCTATAAAGCTTCCTCAGTGGGCATCAGACTTCTATCTAGTTGTAGGACTGGAGAATCAGTACAATTTTAGAGTTTTTTAAGAGTTCACTTTTACCCATAATAGGTAATTTTTCAGATAGTAAGTAACAGTAAGATGGGAGGATTTAAGTTTCTTCCTTCTAAAGCTACCATTACCACTGTAGGTCATTATGATCTTCCCCAGGTTCCCCTTAGGAGAGTGGGCAGCCATGTGACCCTGAGGATAAAACACTGGTCTTAGAGTCACAAAAGCCTGAATTCAAATCCTACCTCATATACTTATTAGATATAAAGGAAAATTTCTGGCATTTAAAGATATTCAGAAGTGGGATTTTTTTTTTTGCTAAGTCACTTAATATCTTCTAATCACTCAATAAACATTTATTAAGCACCAGACATTTACTATGTGCCAGACACTATGGTAAGTCCTGGTAATGCAAAAAGGGGCAAAAGAGGGCCTGCCCTCAAGGAGCTTACACTCTAACAGATGAGATAACATGCCAACAACTATGCAAAGCAAGCAAGGTACAGTATAAAAAGGAAATAATTTTTAAAAGGGAATCACCAAAAATAAATGGGGGTTAGTTAAGGTTTCCTGTAGAAGATGGGTTTTAAATTCAGACTTAAAGGAAACAATGAAAGTCAATAATTGGAGCAGAGGAGAAAGAGTGTTCTGGGTATAGGGGACAGGCATTAAGAGAAAATACCCAGAGCCAAGAGATGGAATATCTTATTTATGGAGCATTTAAGAGTCCAGTGCCACTGGATCAAAGAGTACGTATTAGGGAGTAAGATATAAAAAACTGGAAAAGTAGGAGGGGACTAGGTTATAAAGGGCTTTGAATGCCAACAGAATTTTCTATTTGTTCCTATAGGCAATAAGAAGCCACTGGAGTTTATTGAGTAATGAGGTGACATGATCAGACCTGCATTTTAGGAAAGTCATTTTAGTGGCTGAATGGAGAATGCATTGGAGTTGGGGGAGACTTAAGGCAGACCCACAAGCAGGATATATCAGCAGTTAAGACCTGAGATGATAAGGACCTGCACTAAAGTGGTGGTAGTATCTGGAAAGAAGGGGACCTACTTTATTTCCTCATCTGTGAAATAGGGAAACATCTTGATCTCAAGGTTATTATGAAGATCAACTGACATAATATTTTTACCATGCTTTGTAAACCATAAAGCACTATACAAAAGTTAGCTTTAAAAGCTTAGCAAAAGTTTCAGAAGGTAGTGATCAGAGAAGGATTAGAATGACCAACATCAGAGTGACCTGGTACAATTGAGATAGCACTGACTAGAGGAAGAGGGGGAAGAGAGAGACAGACTGAGAGAGTTTTTCAGATGTATACCTGCTACTACTGCATTATAGTACATTTCTCTTTGTCATTTCAAAAGAAGCACTCCACTTAGCTGCTAAAAAGAAAGGTAGTTGAAGATTTTTCCACATTGGAACTGTAGAGGTTCAACAACAAGGAACTTTTCATTCTCTTCTGTCCATAGCTGTATGGCCTGGAAGGAAGTATTTTACTGTAGGGAAGCATATGAGCATGTTGCTGTGGATTTACTTTGCATCAGTAGAATGATTATTATCAAGTATTTCCAGATGCTTGCAGCAAGAATATTAAAGTTTGTATATTTCAGATTTCTTTCTTCTGGATAACAGTAAAAGGAAGATATTTCAAATCTACCAGTGAGGCAACTCTGAATTTTAGTTTGTTGTAATCACAGGTGTGCGCATGGCATGAATTTGATTGTATAAAGTACATTTCCTCATAATCTAGTTGTAAATTAAAATGAACAAAGACCCTGCCCTATGAAATAGTCCCATGCAGGATTTTTGACTATTTCAGTCCTCAGGCAGCTCACAAAATTCATATTGGCAACTGAAGACCCCAGATGGTATGGCATGAACACATTTATGTGATATGTATGTCTTTGTCCACAATGAATTTTTATGAGAAGACTACCCGTCTTGCTCAAAGAGAATTAAAACTTATAGTTCTTATTATGTAATATCGGTAATTGCACCTTGAATTGTCATGAAAGTTTTTTTAAAAAACCCCCAAAGTGATCATATTATACAACTAAAAACTGTTTTATGGATAATAGTTGAGTCCGTGTGTTATTGTCCCGGATGTAGGTTGATTTCATTTTCAGGAACTACTAAAAAAATTTTTTTTTCTTGTAAGAGTTACAGATATAGCCATTTTAGACATTTCCAATCCATCTGTTTTTTTAGGAACAATTGTTTAATCATTCAGTTGGGTTCAATTCATGAACTCATGAACTGTAGCACACTAATGTTGTCTGTGAGATCTTCTTTGCAAAGTTGTTGGACCAGTTTGCCATTTCCTTCTCCAGAAATTTAAGGCAAACAGAAATGAAGTGACTTGCCTGGGGTCACACAGTTAATAAGTGTCTAAGGTCATATTTGAATTCAGATCTTTCTGACTCCAGATCCAATGCTCTATCCGCTGATCCACTTAGCTGCTTCTTTTGAAAGCAGTAGGATCATATAAAACCTTAGAAAGGATATTTACTATTTAATGATGATGCATTCACATCAACTATCAATCCAGCACTTAAACCTATTTCAGATCATTACATGTTATAATTGATATTTAATAAATGGTTGATGGTTCAGTGAATGAATAAATTTAATGTTGCTAATTATGGTCCCATAATTAATAGCTAGGCTTACAATGTTACCATTTCTTTTGCAATTTAGAATTAGCAGCCTTCTATGATTAAGCTTATTAGGATACAAAGTAGAGTTATTTGTCATTTTGTTGTAATTTTCTAATATTTAAATACCAAATAAGAAGAAAACTGGTTCAGTTTTGGGACCCACATTTTAGGAAGGACATTGATCAGTTTGAGACCTTACAAAGAAACTAATCAGGATGGTAGGGAATCTTTAACTCATGCCATATGAGGATAAGTTAAATTAATTGGAGATCCTTGGTCTGGATAATAGAAGATAGGGGGAACATTATAGCTATCTTCAGGATTTGAAGGGCTACCATGTAGAAAAAGAAATGAGACTTGTCCTGCTTCACCTAAAAGCCAAAGCTGTTGGATAGAAGTTTTTAAGAGATAGTTTTAAATTGATATAAGAAGTAGTTTTTTTATCCAAAATCTTTATCTGTTTGAGCTACCTTTGGAGGAGATGGTTTCTTCCATACTCAAAGCTGTAACTTAAAAGCAGAATGATTACCTTGTAGGGTTTGTTGTAGCAGGACTTATTATATTGAATAGTGGGACTAAATGACCACTGAAGTCCTTTCCAAATCTATGACAAAATTCATAAACTTCCCTCAATAAGACATTTTCATTTAATATGATGATTCTTATTGAAAATTGACAGCACCACATTTTAAAGCAAAGATATTCTACTATAAGCATAAGATAGTTGGTCCTGGTAGGCCTTTTCTTCACATTATTTTTGATTTTTAGTCAATAAATATTATAGTTTATTAAAGGTGATTGCTCAGAATAACATTGTGGAGCTGATTATATCAAAAGATTAAAAAAAGAAATCAAAAAGACTTATGAATAAAAAAGTAAAGACAAGCATAATTTTATAATGTGCTTTATAATTCTTTTCTTTTAGAGCTAGTATGTTAAGCAGTTTATTTGTTAGGTGAATACTCAGCTCTCAGATGAATAAAAATTTGTTAAAATGAAAAATTTTCATTTTATATAGCATATCCCATATTTTGCTAATGAAATAATTATTCACTTAGTTTATAGGTTAGACTTACTTAGGTTAGACTTACTTAGATGACTTCTTGAAATTATTTTCATATTTTTTAAATTAAACTAATATTTCATTTCCAAAACCTTTTAGACTTTGTGACAAGAACTTTGGTGACAACTCTAGGTTGTCTGGAACTGAAGCTGGAGCATTTGCCAGGCTGGTACTCAACAGGATTTACTTCCTAAAATGATGTCCATGAGAACTAGTCTGGAAGCAGTGTTACCTGAGATTGTGATAGTTTCTATTAAACTCCTTGTACAACTAACATATTTTGAAGTCTTTCACTTATGGTTTTGAAGAGTTTTAAATTGTTGGTCTAAAGAATAGTTTCTTGGACTTTTTTGTGTTATAGACTTCTTTGGCAAGCTGGTGAAGCCTATGGACCTGTCTCAGAATAAAATGAATAAAATAAAATATGTCAAATTAAAAATACTAATTATATTAAAATTATAGGATATATATAATACGTAATAAATATATGTCATATAAAATATATAATAAAATTGTTAAAGTATTTTTTAAACCCTTTCCTTTCATCTTAGAATCAATACCATAGATTGGTATGGTCTAGGCCAGTGATGGTGAATCTATAGCATGGGTGCCAAAGATGAAATGTAGAGAGCTCTTTGTGGACACTCAGCCATCCTCCCTCCCAGACCCACCCCACTCCCAGAGTTCCTTACTAGAAAGGCAGAGGGACTCTGGGTGGAGCTGCTCCCCTCCCCCTCTCCACTGTGCCTGAGGACATTCCTCACTTCCCCCCCCCCCCATGCCCAGCAGCCCCATGGGAGTGCTTCCTCCCTCCCCTGTGTGGAGTAAGGTGAGGGAGAACATAGCTCTCTATCTCTAATTACTGGTCTAGGCAAAAATGGCAATACTGCCATTACTGGTCTAGGCAATAGGGGTTTAAGTGCTTGATCATGATCATCAAACCCAAGAACCTCAAGCTGATGATGAATCTTCTGAGAGACAAGAGCCACAACATCCAGTTTGAGGCCTTTTGTGTCTTTAAAGTGTTTGTAGCCAATCCTAGCAAAACACAGCTAATCCTAGACATCCTTCTCAAGAACCAAACAAAACTGATTGAGTTTCTCAGCAGGTTTTAGAGTGACAGGACAGAGGATGAACAATTTAATGATGAGAAGACCTATTTAGTTAAACAGATCAGGGATTTGAAAAGACCAGCACAGCAAGAAGCTTAATCTCCATTAAACAAAAATCGGAAATATCCAGCCCCAAGTCAGCATTTGCTATTAGATATTCCGCATCAGGCACTCATACCAATTCATGAGGAACATCACTGCTAACCTGCTGTCCAGTGAACGGTTTTCATTTTCCTTTTTTCCTTTTTTTTTTAGTCCAAGGTGAAAAACAGCCACTACTGCTGCTTTCTTGCACATTAGAGCACCGTGTGGACCTTTTCTTGGTCTTTGTGTCCTTTCTGATTTCAAAGACACTGCTTATTGGAGGGTCCTAGAAATGCAAAGTTTTGAAAAAGCAGAGAGAGGAAAGGGGGTTTGAAGATTTTCCCCCTTCTACCTTCCCTCCTTAGCTAAAGCTGCTCTCCTCAATTCGCTCTTGTCCCTCTTGTCCCCCCACCACTACTCAAGACCAAAAGTTCTCCCCTTGATCCATTCAATCACACTCAGCTTGGGGAACAGATAACTTTTAATGTTAACTCAATCAGGTAATACACAAGGAATATCAGGCAGGGAAGACTGGGAAAAGGAAAGTGGGGAGAAGGGGTCCCTGTCTCTAAAGCCTTTCCTCTCCCTTCTCTAGTTTGGGGGGAACTCAGGCCTTGGCATTCTGAGCCCTGAGAGAAAGTCAGGTTGACTCACCCCTGGGCAACAGGAGCTGAGGTAAAGTCTGCTCAGGTTTCTCTTCAGAAAGTCCCTTCAATTGGAAAGTGTTGGGGGGAAAGATTTCCAGTCACCATTAGGAAAAGTGGGTAACCCTCAGGAGAAAGTCTTTTTCCCAACTTCTTTCTTTGGCTTCTCAAGACTGAGAGACCCTCACTGCTCTCCTCACCAGAGTCTTCTCCACCTCTCCAGATTCCAAGGTGATCAATTTCACATACTCTTCAGCTTGGCACTTTTCCTCTAGTGCCAGTCTCTGTCACAGTAGGCAATGTTTCAAACTAGATTTGAACCCAGGATCCCCATCTCCAGGCCTTGCTCTCAGTCCTATGAGCCACCTACTGTCCTCTAAAGTATTTTTTAAAAATCAAATTCATGAACTCCAGTTTAATAATCTCTGTTCTAGACAAAAGTGATATTGGCATCTTCTCTTGTTCTGAACAGCTTTTGTTCCCTAGAACTTCCTAATCATTTAAAGTACTTAGAAACTCTTCTTGAGTTCAGATTTCTTAACTTTGAAGGACTATATTCTTTCTAAAAAATAATGGCTTTTTTTAAATTTAAAACAAATCAATGTTACTTATTTTATTCATTCCAGCAACAGTAAAAACATTTTTTCTCAGAAAATCAAAATGTGGGCAGACTGAGTTCAACATACTTGAAATAGAAATAGACACTGCCCTCAATGAACTTATAACTGAATGAATGAATCATGATATCACATTCTAATGAGGGAGACGACATATATGGAAAGTTTTAGCTACAAGTCAGATAGAAAGGTCCCGTAGTCATTAGGGTACAACAGCAAAACAGATGTTAATGCCTCCTCTTTAATGTCATTTCCACTAATAAAACGATAACAGTTTCTGATATTGAAGCATTTGAAAGTGCCAAGGACTGTGGTGGCAAGAATTTTCTATTCTGATTCTTCAGTAGTTGTAACTGTAGCACCTGCAGGAACAGTTGTCTGGCTGTGTCTTCACAGGGTTGCTTCCAAGAAGGATGTCTGTGGGTATTGGGATGGAGATATTGCTATTCCCAAAACTCTTGGTTTCAGGGTCCATTGGGATTGAAGAGGAAACAGTGGTCAGTATGGTAATGGTGGCTTGACTTGTCTGGTACATTCTGCTACCTCTCATCTCTGTCTCAGGAATGTACCACTGGTAAACAAGACCGACTTACCTGCCCTATGGGTAAGAAGTTGGTGGGGATGATTAATCCCTTCTCCAAAGGAATTGTTTCCCCAGGTGATGGGCATCTGAGAAATAAGAAATGTATACAAAAATTTATGTAATAAGGCAAAATGTCATAATTGCAAACAAAGGAGATGTCCAAAGTGTTTTCAGAAATTTAAAGAGGAGTAAATAATTTTCATCTGAAGGAATTAGGAAAGTTTATAGAGATCTGGGCCTTGAAAAAATAGATGCCAGAGATAGGAAGAAGAAAACTATTTCAGCATAGGTAATAAAGAGTCCAATTTGTCTGAAACCCAAGATAATACCATGGAGAAAAGGTTATGAATGTGAGGGATTATAGGCATGAAATATGGTATGTTCTACCAGATTAGTTTGATGTGTTGGTAAATTTTGCTGAGCTACTTTTTTTTTCCCTTTTAAGTAAAGCTGGTTCATTGGTATAGGGCTGAAGACAGAATTATTCAGAAGTGAATGTGATATAAAAACAAAAGGTATTAATAAATATAAGGTACAGATTTAAACATTTTTAAGTTGCTTCATAACCTCTTGCAATTACATTAATCTTTTTAGATATTTCCTTTACTTCCTCAGAATTAATTGTGACTAAAGCAACAGAATTTTATTCCTGAGAATCTCTCATCTCCAATCCTTCCTGAATTTTGGTATCCCTTGGGATGTCCTACTAGAATATCTCTGAAGACTTGAAGTCATTCTCAGTCTACTCAAGTATAGACTACATGTGAGATCAAGTAGAGATCAAGTATATGAGATCTAGTCATAATAATTAAAAATACTATTATCATTTGTGGTTTACAATATACCATGTGTTCCTTGCAACAGCATTGTGGGAAAATTGATACAACTGTTATCATCACTTTGTAGCAGAAGAAACAAAGGGTCAGAGAAAATAAGGACTTTGCCCATGGTCTCACTGCTAGTTAGTGATAGCACCAAGATTTGAATAAGAACAGCTCACATTTATATAAAATTTAAAATTTATAAAATGCTTGAGGAAACTGAGGCTAAATTATTTTCCCAGGGTCTCACTGTTAGCAATTAGCAAAACCCAGGCCTCTCAGCCTTTAAGCTTATAATCTTAACACTACAATGGTTTACTTACTTATGATCATAGATTCTGAAATAGCATGATAAGGACCTCCCAATCTTCTAGTAATCATTTTCTCTAATTAACCATCTTCTTTTATCATAATTACATCTAGAATTAGCTTTTTGCTTTCTTTGCCTTATTGCTTCCTTTATCTTCTGAAAGATAAAATTATCAACAATAACTGGATGAAAGATAAAAAACATTGAGTAATGACAGCATGCTGGAAAAATTCTTGGCTAACTTATAAAAGGTACAGAAAACATTTTGGGTAAAGATTAAGGGTCTAGTCAGGAGGGAGATTGAAATTGATTAAATACCTTTGGGGAATTCATTTCTCAGATTATTATCTAATAATTGTGAAACTTTCTTGCATAGACTTGTTTAGAAGTATGGAGGTAAACTTTTAACCAAGTCAGTTACAAGTAGGTATAAAAATTCAGAAAATTCAAGTAACCAAAAAAAAAATGTTGGGCTAGAAAAGTTGCAGTTGTTGTTTTAGAATTTGCCACTAGCAAAATTTTATAACTCCCTTTGGGGGAATAGATCCCCCTATTCTCAACATGAGAAAAAAGAATTCATCTTTCAAATGATATATCACTGATTTTGGTGAATGTCACAGTTGTGTACATGAACCTATATCAAAGAACTAATGGACTATATTAAACATTGCATATAATGGAATATTACATATGTGTGCTGATGAATATATGTGTGTGTGTGTGTGCATGTGTGTATCTACACATACCTAAGAAATTTCTATAAATATATACCTCACAGTACAGCCTAAAGATTCAGTTGTAACATTTATTTGGGAAAGGAAATTGGATTTGGAAAACAAGGGGATAATGGGAGGTTTGTATAGGGGTAAGGAGAGAGAGGGAATAGTGCTAGGTGAGGCAAGGGAGGGAGATGCCCCCTGCTGAGAGGAAACAGCAGGGGTCTGACAAGGTCTTTTATTACCTTGATGACTGAACTGATTTTCAGCTCCCTCTGTGATCAGAAAAGATAGTCCACTTATCTGACTGTGAATTCAAATAATATAAAGTTTAATAATCCAGTTGGAATTGGAGTTTTTCCTTAGCTTCAGAGTATAGGTCCAGGCCCTAGAGGCTGGCGGAGAGTTTGTCCCACTCCCGTCTACTCTCATTGTTCTAATTCAGAATCTTAGCAGTACACAGAAAGCAAACAAGAACAAATCTGACCTTCAGAAGCCTGTGTCTTCCGGCTGAACCAAGAAGAGCATGCCACTCCAGACTGGGCTGACCAAGCTCCTCTCTCCTCCAACACTAGGCAGCAAGATCCACACAGCAGGAAGGAAGTGCTAGTCACAAGACCCAATTGCCACTACCAGCTGGCCCCTTTCCCCACAAACTTATTTCCTTTCCACACAGTTAATAGCAGAACTGTACAGCATCAGAATGGTAATATAAAAAGATAATGAACCTCAGTATGAGTTTTTATCTAAAAATGGGTATTTAGAATCTGTGCCATCAAATGTTATAAAATACTAGCAACTTTATGTATATTAGCTTAGGCCATTATAATATCCTATATTTTCCATTCCCTCACTCACAATAAACCTTCTCTTCCCTCTCCTCTCGTCTTCCATTACTTTCTCCTTTCTCTGTTCTTCCATTTACTCATTCTGGCAACATCTTGCCTCTACCAAATCTTGATTCTAAATTCCAGAAACTAAAGTGATTCATTAACCTAGAATCCCTCATTCTCCTTAGGTGTCCATTGTTTCAGCTCTGCTAACACTCAACTTTGGTAAATACCTATTTGATTTCTCAGACTTTGCTTCATGGTTATTGAATGTTGCTGGAGAAAATCTCATAATCAAACTTAAGTTTATTGACTATAAATGTATTCTGTATAGCCTCAACTAAAACCTCACATATGCTTGTCATTTCTTTTTTCTTCAATGATTGATAGATTCTCTATCTCATTTCCCACTGTGACATCCAAATTTTTCCTCTCTCCAAAAGTATCCAGCTTCTCTCTGACTCTTCACAGCAGATGGCCTCACCTAAAAAAATCCAGACTATTCATTGTGACCTCCCTTAACTTCCTGCCTCCACACATCAAAATATCTCATTTTGTTCACTTATTTTCTTTATTTTCTTTTTTAATAGAATGACTAACCACTATATTTATGTCCTCAATTCTTATTTCCTCTACAGTTGTTGTTTCCTCTAAGACACTGCTTTTAATCAGTCATCCCCTGCCTTGCATACATCAGTCTCCACTGATTCCTTTCTACCTGACTTCCAATATGTTCAAATCTTTCCTTCCTTTGACCTTTTACTCACCTCCATTTTCTTACCATCTACTTATCTAAATTCCTTGAAATTTAACTTCTGCTCTGACTGATCTATAAAACCATTCTCTCAAGTAACATTAATGACCTTATCACCAAATCCAGTGGGGTTTTAAGTCTTCATTCTCCTTGACTCTCTTCAGGACATAACACTGTTCAACATCCCTCTTTCTTGGCAATCTTTTCTCACTTGACCTTCCTCTTCTCATTCTCCTACTTCTCAGAGTGCTCCTGAGTCCTTTGTTAGCCTTTATTCTTCCTGATCTCTTCTATTTATCCTTTAAAATGCAATTCAAATGTCATTATCCACAGAAAGTCTTCTCTAATCTTCTTTGTTGGTAATAACCCTACCTCTTGAAATTCACATAGCATTCTTTCTATTCCTTTCTAATGCAACTAACATTTAAAGTTATATATTATAATTATCTCTTGTTTCTATCTTTTTTTTTTATTAGACTGTAAGATCCATGATGTCAGGAATCACTTTTTTTAATTAGACCTGTGATTTAATTGTTATAAAGAACTTCATGCAAGGAAATGACCACTACCAGTGCCTCTACCAACTGCTTTTTAAGGGTTTGCAAGGAAGGCTAGCACTTCTGGTGTGAGGATTTGCTGAGCTTTTTTCAGGGTTGTCCATTCACCTTTGGTATCCTCACCTATTACTCCAAGATGCTATAGCATATGCAGTGACCATAGTCTAGCAAACCATTTTGGCAGACAGACTAAATCAGGTTACGGGTAACTGATGGACTACAAATCCATCTGTGAGTTAGGGAGAATCTACCTCAAATCTATGAAGACTTCACTGGTGGAATGAGTGGATGAAAACAATTTATTCTGATAGCCATGAAAGTGACTGAAACAGGTGCTGTGGAGTGCATGGAGCTTGAAAATGCCAAGTTCATCCACTCTATTCCAGGCCACCACTAGTTATCCTGACTTTTGTCTTGCCACCAAACTCTGAAGGAGACAGTGGAATTGATGACTTTTGCACAACTCTGTTTCACTTAAATCCAATTCATGCACAAGTCAAGGCATCACTCTGTGATGTCATTGGTCTGCTTAAAAAATGAAAGATAAACAACAATTACAACCAAGTCCTTTGCAACTTAACTTTGCAAGTCTTAGAGAATTTACTGATTCAATGAATATTTGACTTGCCCAGGAGTATACAAATAAGAAGTGTCAGAGAGGAGTTTGACCAGGACTTCCTGATTTCAAAGCTAGCCCCCTATTTTATTGCATCCTGTTGTCCCTAGATCATTGATCTCCAAATATTTGTGATCATTCCCAATCAGTAAAGAAGAATTTTGAGCATGTACCCCTAATAAATGTATACTGCATGGTGTAAGAGAAGTAACATGATATAATGAAAAGAACTATAGCTGTTAAGACAGGCACACATGGATTCAAGTTCTAATGGACACAAAAAATCCATGTGATCAAGAAGGTGCTGACTTACATTAATAGAGAAAGTTTTCTTATCAAATAATTTCCTATACCTGTGAAATCACAGATCTAGGACTTATCTCATCCCTATCCCTACAAGTTAGTTACATATATGAACACTACTATGTTAACAATTACATATATTATAAATTCTACACAAAATATAAGTTAAAATAAATTAAGTAAAGATGAAATAAAACTTACTAATATAATACTTTTTTGTTCTTTATTTGAGAACTATTTGTTCATTTCTAAGGAATATTTGTTTGCTGGGGTAAAGTTCTAATTTTCATTTATTTCTATTAGTTTTCGGTATGTCTAAGCTCTTAGACACTTAACAAAGATATTTGGTTCAAAGCTCCCTGCCCCCAATCATTATATCCTAGTTGCATTAATTTGATCTATTCAATAGCTTTTTATATTCATGGAATAAAAATTACTTCTTTTATCTTTTGTGATAAACTTTATCCTTTGATTAAGAATTCTTCCTCTCTACCTGACCTTGAACTGTAGGTAGTGTCAAATCTGTTTCTCTTCTAATTTTTTTATTATGATCTTTAATAATCAAGTTATATATCTATTTTGATGGGGTTTTGAAGTATACAGTATACATGAGGGTAAACCAAGCAATTATTAAATTTCTACTGTGTGCTAAGCCTTGCACTAAGTACTTTATAAATATTATCTCATTTGATTCCTCACAACAGTCCTGTGAAGTAGGTGCTATTATTATCTCCATTTTACAGTTAAGGAAACTCAAGCAAATGGAGATTGTGACTTGGTAGGTTAAACCCAATTTCACCCAAATGCTTTTCAATTCTTTTTTTAGATTATTTTACCAAATTAATAAGCATCCATTTTCTCTCCTCCCTTTTCCATCAGTGAAAAAAAGAAAAAACAAAACTCTTATAATAAATATACATTCAAGCAAAACAAATTCCTTCTTTGGCTATGTCCAAAAACTAAATGTCTCATTCTGAATCTTTGGGTTCATCACCTTTCTGTCAAATATATGACATTTTTCATCATGGTTGGTCATTGGATTTATCAAAGTTTTTAAGCTCTTGCAAATTATTTTTCTTTTCAGTGTTTTTATTGTATAAATTGTTCTTTTAATTCTATTTGCTTCACTCTGCACTGATTCATACAGGCCTTCCCAGGTTTCTCTGAAATGATCCTTTTTATCATTTCATATGGCATAACAGTGTTCATTACATTCATATGCCACAGTTTGTTAAAATATTCTTCAATCAATGAGCACTCTTTTATTGTTCAGTTTTTGCCACTACAAAGAAAGCTGTTATAAATATGTTTGGCATTATATTTTTCCCTTTTTCTTTTACTATCTTTGGAGTATAAGTCTAGTAATAATATTTCTGTATCAAACGATATGCCTGATTTAGTATCTTTTGGGACATTGTTTTAAATTTTTTCCCAAAATGTCTAGACTAATTCACAGCTTACCCGTAGTGCATTAATATGCCTGTTTTCCTGCTACCCTTCCAACATTTATTATTTTGGTATTTTTATCAACTTTGTCAATCTTATGGGAATGAAGTGGAACATCAGAGTTTCTTTAAGTTTCATTTCTCTAGTTGTTAATCATTTAGATATTTTTTCATCAGACTATTGATAGCTTAGATTTCTTGATTTTGCTTTAAAATTTTTAAGGTAGCTTTACAAATTGAAAATTATTCAACAAGTAATTGACCTTCTCAGGTTTAATAAATACAGTTCTATTGAGGTCATTTGTTTCTAATTCTTTCATATCAAATTTATACCTCTTATTCACTATTCTACTTTTTTAACTAGTACAAAATAATTTTAGAGAACTGATAAAAAATTATATAAATTGTATTCTGTATATTATATAACAAATTATAGTATACTTGATATCTGACAGCTCTCTATGCTCCTTTCATTCCTACTTTTATAGTATTTCATACTATAAGTCATATTTTGGTAATTAAAAATAAAATCACAAATCAATTTTATATACATATGGTATAACATATTTACAGCATAAGTTATGATCTGGAAGTGGTATGCTTCTTTTATTCCTACTTTTTCACCATTCTTTCCCTTAAGATTTGAGGTCTTTGATGTCTTTAATTTTTCTTATTTGTTTTTCAAAATAGCACAAGAGACATTGAATAAATGTTTATTAAATTGAGTTGAATGTAACCCAAGGTTTTGTACTCGATCCTCTTCTCTTCTCTTCTCTTTCTCACTTGGTGATATCATCTAATACTGCCACTATAACTACCTTCCCTATCCAGATGACTCTGTATACTCCCAACTGGACCTCTTTTCCAAATTTCAGACACAAATTTTAAACTTGCTACCAAAATTCTGAATCTGAATGGCCTTCAGCACCTCAAATTAAAAAGACTCCATAAGAATGTATCAGTCAACAAAGGGCCTAACATATTTCAGATATTCATAGAAAGGGTTAGAGATTTCATTTATGAAGGAAAACATGTACATTAAAGTATATTCAAAATGTATACAAAAGACAAAGCCATTCCTGGAGGATAGCATTTGTAGCTGATGGGGATGGGAGGTAGGAGGTGGTAATCTGAGCACTTGATGTGAGCTTTGAATAAAGCTAAATGTAGTTTTAAGAAGTGAATGGTACTCTGAGTAAGTACATTCCAGATGTGAGGGATAGCCTTTGCAAAGTCATCGACAGGAGAGAGAATGTTCTATATGAGAAATGGTAAAAAGACCATTTTGCCTGAATTGAAGAGTATATAACAAATTTGGAAGGGCAGGTATGTACCTATTTCCATTAATACTATCACCCAGTCATTTATGGTTATTACCTTGGTGTTAGCTTTGACTTCTTGTTCCTTCATCTAATTAGATTTCCAAATTAAACTGATTCGATCTCTGAAATGTGGCTTGGAATCCACTACCTGCATTGACTTACCTTTACTACTACAGTAATATACTAGTATCCCAAGTATTTGTCACTCTCAGGTTCATCCTTTACACCTCTATTAGATAAATTTCTTTGTGCACAGATATCATGTCATCCATTTGTTTAAAGCCTTATAATATATGTCTATTGTCCTCAGAGTAAAGTCAAAATAGACTTCCTAGCCTGGCATTCAAGACCCTTTATAATCTGGCCTTTCTCTAATCTTTCAGTCTTGCCCTGCACAGGCCCCCTCTTTGTATGCTACACAGTTGCCATTTGATCAGAGATTTAAAGCTGGAGGGAACCTTGAAAAACATGTAGTACAAGTCACTCATTTTAGAGAACTATAAATTAAGGCCTAGGGTGACATCTTCAAGGTCATACAGATGGCAGGTGGCAGAACCTAGATCTGAATGCAGATATCTGACATTGGATCCACTACCACAATGCCACTATTTATTTGTCATTTATGAAGTGTTTTCCTGCTTTCCATGCCGTTGTTCTAATGATCTCACTTTTGCTAAAATAATCTTTTATCCAATTCTACCTTTGAAGTCCCATGTTTATCCTTTAACATTGAGTTCGTTTTTCATTTCAATTTTATTGATGTGGTTTTTTCACACTACAAGCATTTATAGTTTACTACAACTTTTTTACTCTTTTTAAAAATGCAAGATTTAAAAGTAAAATTAATAATGCATTTTTCTGTCTGAAAAGTCCTTCTGCTGACCCTCCCAAAGTTGGAGATGTTCTTTGTTTCCCCCAGTTTCCCCTAGCACTGTCTTATTGTTTACATTATGTTTTATTCTGCCCTCTAAGTTATTGTATAGTTATTATAATATTGAATATTTGTATTTATTTCATATCATTGCTTCTAGATTTTGAGTTCTATGAATAGAACGATCATATCTTTCTATCTTTGTAGTTCTTTCAGCATCTTATTCAGTGCTTAGTTTATAGTTAGCATTTAATGGTTGATGAATAAATGAAGTGGTAAGTGTATGAATGAACAAAATTTATCCCTTCATAAGGTATGTCATACAGTCATAAGGTGTTTCAGGAGGAAGATTTAACTTAAATTTTAAATACTTTTCCAACATTTCACTGATAAATGTTTATTTTGGATGCTTTTGTGGTAGTGTTATCTTTTATTAAATTAGTACAACCAAACCAAATGGGTTCTGTTGTGATTTTTTTTTTAATTTATTGAATGCTAAACTCTAGTCCATGTTTCTCAGAATGTTGAGGTTTATTTTTTTAATTATTCTTTTCAGTCCTTTCTCATTTCTGTTATTCTTCTTCCTACTCTCAACTTAAAAAAAAAATCATCTAAAGGCTTGGCTATGAAGAAATAAACATGTTGAGTCCAAAGTATGTCATATTAGGAAGAGCACTAAATTGTGAATCAGATGACCTGGATTCAAATTTTGACTTTGCTACTATTTACTATCTGTGCAAACACAAATTACATAGTTTCCTGGCACCTTGGTTGTTACTTATGCAAAGTGTAGGGGGAAAGTAAGGACAGGATCATCTGGAAAATCTTTTCCAGCTCTAAATATTTGACCTATAACCTAAAATCAAACTGCATCATCTCAATTTTGAATTTACTGAACTTTGAAAAGGGAAAAATCTGTATTATTTTGAAGCTTTAAAGAAGACTTTTTTCTAACCTTGATAATAGGAATGATTTTTTTCTAATTTTGTCAGTTTGAAAAATCAAAATATGAAAAATACCTTTAAATTTCCATGTAGGTATTATCAACCATTTAATGCATGTTATTTCAAATTTTGAGTGAATCTTCCTCCTAATTCATAAATTTTTGTAATTACTTAAAAATGTATTTTAGGGGGGGCACTGGGTGGCTCAGTGGATTGAGAGCCAGGCCTAGAAATGGGAGGTCCTAGTTTCAAATCTGACCTCAGATACTTCCTAGCTATGTGACCCTGGACAAGTCACTAAACCCCCAATGCCTTGCCCTTACTGCTCTTCTGCCTTGTAACCAATATATAGTATTGATTCTAAGATGGAAGGGAAGGGTTTAAAAAAAAAAGTATTTCAGAAAAATGTTTTAAATAATTCTGGAATCATACAAACGTGCTTATAAGGCAAAGAAAATAACTCAGTGAATTCCTGACTTTTCCAATGTGTTCAAATAGTTTTTTTCTTCTGATATCTTTGCCTTCTATGCCTGTGTTGTTTTTATTCTAAAGAAATTTGGTTTTATGTGTTGGTGTTTTGGCCTCTCATGAATCATTTGTAAGACCATTATTTTTGTTCATGGCAAAGCCCAGAATATGTAATTATATAACAAATAGGAGCACTTTTTGGCAGTTACATTGAATTGTATATTTTTTCAACACATACATGCATCCCTCTTCTGAAATAAATTTGCATTAAGAAGAGCCATTGCTTTTTTCTTTAGAAGGGAAGAACATTGAACATTATTATATTAAGATGAAAAAATGGGTTAGTGGTAACCATTCTGTAGTGTATGTTCCATAAGAAAATGAGCATGGATAATTCAGTAAAAATATGAAACCTGTTCAGTTCATCTAGAATTAGAAAGAATCATGCAGATGATATTTTAGAAAAGTTTGAATAATAAAGGAATTCAAGAGCTCTGATCATTAAATTGATAAGGAGTGATCAGACCTGTAACAAGCTGGTATTATTTGGCATTGCTCATGTCAGAAAATGAGGAAAAATAAGACATAAGCAATTTACTTTCATTCTTTATGCCGCCTATATCTTTCTAAATGGCTGTTTTCCAGAGCATTAAAAAGTTATATAAATCTTAGGCAGCAACCAGGTTGGCTACTAAATATATAAAATTTAATTATCACTTTCAATTGGGCATACCAGTAGTCAGAGACTTTACACTATGACTCCATATCTCTATTTCATATGGAAAATGTGATTGTTGGAGTTAATAAGGAAGTAGTGAGAAGAGAGAGTACTTTCCTAGCAATGTTAGAAGCACTAGTGAAGGTAGAGATTATAAAAGATGTGTCTGGAAAGAAGGAAGTAATTTTGGAGGAAGGGAAGATCTTTTTAAATACAACTGAAATTCTAATGACTGTTGTTAGTGCTCTGTCTCAAAGGTTCTAAATTTAAGAGAGTTCCTTCCTGTGAGAAATTTAGTCTAACTGCAACGTGCACAAAGATGTAAATCTGGTGGGCAAAAATAGCTCAATAGAGATTAAGTTTTTCCAGAGTTCTCTTCGGGTACCTCAATGTGGGACCCTTGGTTATTACCCTTGGTTATTGAAGGCTATTCCAACACTGAAGACACTGCTAGAATTTAGACATGCCCTGCTGGTTTCTAGGATAATCAAAGCAATTCTACTTTCTTAGGACCAGTCAGGCACTAAATATAGAGAGGTTCACCAGCAGGAGGCTGGGCCCTTGGTAATGGATCTTTTGGCCATAGTAACTTTGAAACAAAGAAGAATTCAAAGGGATTTCTGGCCACCTGACTCTTTTCTGCTTCTGCAATGATAGAGGGGGAAATGACAGAAATGGATTCAGAGAATGCTAGGAGTCACGCAGTTTTCTAGATGGCATATAAACTTTAATTTGGCTGATATTGTACAAAATATGAGGAAATTGTCTAGTGGAAATGTACTGGAAATACAACTGATGTAACTGAATCCTATCGGTTTTGACTCTGTTGCTATGTAAACACAGCCAGAAAAAAGAAGGAAAAGGTAGAAAATGTCTCTTTGGAGCAGCAAATAAAGTAATTTCCCAGTGAACTCTTATTTTGGAATGAGACTTTTTGAAAACCGAAGGAAACTAAAGATTCTAAGAGTTAGAAATGAAAACAAATTCACATCCTCTAACCCATATTCAGTACTCTTTCCATTATACTGTTGTCATTTTTATTAACCAATAGTCCTCTGATAGTTTTGGCACTACATGACAATAGTTATTTATTGCTTGGTTAACTTACATTTCAATAGAGATTTAATCTTTTTACTTAGAAAAAGGTTTAATGCAAATAAAAGTAAATGTTGAATTAATGCATATTGAGTTTGAAGTTGTTTAACAAGTAAAAATTATCAGTTGTCTCTCTAAATTCCATTTATTTAATCTGAATGGTTTTTTTTTGTTTGTTTTGATTAAGGCTTCCAGAATATTTCAGTCTTCTATTTATTGCAGATGTTCATAAGACTAACATCAAGACCAGAGATATGTTCAATTTGCTTTGTGAGATTTCCTTGGTCTTTTACTTTAGTGTTTAGTATCCCAGTCTTAACTTTTTCTATCTCATTGTAATACACATAAACCAACAAAACCTTCTGTGTTCTCATTCATTTAACAAATATTTAGCACCTACTGTATTCTTTTTCACTTGTCTATAAATGACTAGACATGCAAAGTTTAACCACAAAGAACTGTAAATCCCCTTCAGTTATCTTTTGGCCACTTGTTGTCTCAGGTTTAAATGCTACCCTATCAAAATAGGGTATAGATGAGTCATGTGAACTCTTAACTTCAAGTTGAATATAATAAAATGAGATGTAGTTCATTTTGTTGTTCAGTCATTTCAGTCATGTCCCACTCATTGCAAACCTCTTTTGGGATTTTCTCCACAAGATAATGGAGTGATTTGTCATTTTGGTCTCTGGATTATTTTTAAAATGAGGAAACTGAGGCACACAATATTAAGTGACTTGCTCAAAATCACAACCTAGCAAGTATCTAAATCCCAGATTTGAACTCAGATCTTTCTGACTTTAGGCCCAGGGTTCCATCTACTGTACCAGCTAGCTGGAATGGATGTAAATTCTGACTCAGGAGTTTAAAAGTCAACTTCAGAATTACAACATGAGAGAAATGTGAATAACGACTTAAGAATGTACCTGAAAAAAATCCAGGGATTTTAATGGATTCCAAATTCAATATGTAAATAATGTGGGATCTACTACATTCCTACATTACTAAGCTGCTCTAAGAGAAGCACATAGGGTCAAGACCAGAAAATAGTAGCTCCACTGTATTCTGTGTTTAGGCCACATCTAGAGTATTTTGTTTAATTGTGGGAACCACATTTTAAGATGAGTATTATTAAATTTGAGTGCCCAAAAGAGAATAGCCAGGATAGTAAAAAAATCCTGAAGCTGCCTCAGAAGCTTGTGAGATGCTGAAGGCCTGCAATCAAAGGCCACATGGCCATTGGCAGGTATATTATAGTGATGATTTCTTTGGATTGTATATTGGACCATATAGACACTAAACTTCTGAAATTCTATGATTTTGTTTGAAGGAAATAGGAATGTTTAGCCAAGAAAATATAAAAATTTAGTTGTAATATAACAACTGTCTTCAAATGTTTGAAGAGCTATCATGTGAAAGGGAGTTCAGATTTGTTTTTTGGGGGGAGAGAATTAGGAGCCATAGGTGAGTATGGCAAAGAGACATACTATATTTATAAGGGAAAACTTCTCTAATCATTAGAGGAAATGATTGCTTTGGAAAGTAGTGGATTCTTCCTCACCAAAGGTCTTCAAGCAGGAGTTGAATGACTGACTGACTACTTGTCAAATAATAAAGAAGAGATTATTGTTCAGAGGGATTCAAGATAATTCTTCAGGTCCCTTCCGTTTCTGTGCTTCTGCATTTCTGTCATATTATGAGGCATTTTTGAAAGCAGTCATTAAAGCAGCCTTGTAAATAATTATAATTGATTTCAATAGAAAATAATAGATTTTGTAATACCTATTTAAAAGATTGAGGTTGTGAGGGAAAAAATTTTTGACCTGATGAAATTTTGCCACTATGAACAAAAGTGCATTAAAAAATTAGAAGGGGGAAAGAAAAGTGAAAATTGTTCTCTCTTGAATTAGAAATCGAATTTGTATCATTAAGTTGAAACTAAATTGCTAAGCATAAATAGTACCACTAGAAAATAGCTTCTAATGTCTCTGGTAAGCCTGTCTTTCTTAATAGAAATACATCATGTAATAGAATAATGAGTTCTGAGAAAAGCTTTATATTTTGCTGGTTTCTGCTCCATTTTAAAATACTATATATGGCCAGAACATCTAATTTTTGGCGATTTTCAATCTTTGCTTTGAATTCATATATCATATTCTTTGTAAAAGGCTACAACACTATCATCAGATTTTATATTTTAAATTTTAAGCCATTAAAGATTAAGTGATTTGACTCATATTTTAATAGATATAAGAAATTATTTGGGATGGGGAAGAAAAGGGAGTAAACATTTATTAAATGCCTACTATGTGCCAAGCATTGCACTAAGCACTTCACAAATATCATGTCATTTAATTTTACAAATAAAATATTAGAATACTGATATATGTTGTGCTAGTTATGAGAATACCATTTTTGTTATTGACCTTCTCATTTAAGATAGTTATTATATATAGAAAAAATATTAATTTTAATTAATTACAAGCCACTAATTATTTAAGAATATATATTCCTTTTATAATCTCAAGGGAGATTAATTTGAGTTTATATCATAAAGTTATTATTAGTTATGATATTTCTACTGTTAGTTATAGTCCTTAATCTGTACTTCAATTTGTGCTTAATTTTATTTTTCAAAGTTTGAAAAGATTTATATATGATAACAGTACTCATCAATTTGAAGGGTAGAATTGTCCTGTGAAAAGAATTATTTGTTTGAGCATGCCCATAAATATAGCCTATATTGTCAGCAAATGACAGACAGAATCTAAAATAAAGCAGATAAAATATGTAAATGAGTTTACTCTGACAGCTGTCTATCAATAATACCTTTATCTTATTACTTATTAGTTCAAAATGCTGGGTATATATTATTGTTGTAAATGCATCTAAGAAATGGAACATTTCCAGAGAAGGCCACATTCTTACACATGTAGCTACTTAGCCATGGTGTTGCATGAGGATTAGCTATCACCACCATTCATAAACTATTAAATAGAACAGGTCTTCACCAAATGCTCCAGATAATAACAAGTAAACAATTTTTGACTGTTTAAAAAAAAAAACAAGGGAAATCCCATGCCGCCAAGGATTCCTTGAAGAGAGGACCCTTAATAAATGTTCGACCATCTTTGAGTATCTTTGAATATAAAGTACTGGGGAGTAGTAGGCATTTCTTTTTTACTTTGTTTTAAATAGCCTATACCATAGGACCATGTCCTCAAGTACAGTGGAGCTTCACCTCTCGAACCTTCGACCACATATCTTTCCCAGATAAATTATAATATTGCTATGGAATTAATAAAAGAAGCTACTTCTTAGTGTCTCTTCCCAGTTAGCAACTATGTTAGCTTTTTCTTGGAGTGACCAGATGGACAGTGCTAGTACAAAAAATGAAATTCTTTGCTTCCTACATGTTTCAGTTCTGTTTCCTAAGTGGAGACTTCAACTTAGAGATCCCCTCAGGGGAGTATGTGTATGTGCTCAGGAAAGAGATGGGGAGAGGATGTAGCATTTGGGGGGTTGCAGAGGGAAGGGCTGAAATGGGGAAGAGAAGAAGGAAAAATAGATTCCCATTTTTGCTTTGTTCTTTATCCCTTCCAAGAATAATAAATAGTCTGAAGGAACAATAGTCTTTTTACCTCACCACCTTTATTTTTATATTCTATCAAGAATGAGTCTAAAACTCAAGACTTTGGGTTTTCAACTCTATACTTAGTTGACTTTTGGAAGAGGTTTTAGTATTCTTCATAAGTTAAACTTTTTAGAAATCCTCTTCAAAATATATAGCCTTATTTATATTGATCTCGTTTCAAAAATATTTGTTTCAAAGTGTGCAAACTTCAGGCATGTTTGGTTATAAATGTTACACAGTAGAAACAATAATAAAATAACCCTATTTAAACACACAAACACACACAAGGTGCCTACTTATGTGCATATTATTATACTAGATACCATAACTGTGATAGTGAAATCACTTTTAAAGACTGATATATATTAATTTAAGGTTGCCAAGGAATTCACTTATGAAATTCCTAAATGAAACACTCAAGTCAAAATGGAGTTTTATGGCAGTTTAATTACAATGGGAGTAAGAAAGAAGAAGAGAGAAGGAAAGAAGGGGACAAGGAAAGAGGTTAACTCAACCTTCTGGCAGAACCAGAGGGAATTTAGGCCTTGGAAGGCCAAGGCAGAGAAGTGTCCTTTGGTGACTGATCTGAAGGAAAGCTGCCTGCCTGCTCGAGCTCCTAGAACAAACCTGTGCCTAGCCCTGTCCACAGGAAGTGAGCAAACTCCAGAGGCTGTTCTCTACCTCACTTCCTGCGCCTCACATGTGCCAATGGTGGCTCAAGCTTGGCTTAGGACAGCCCAGGTGGGCAGTTAGTTATTTCTGATTTGCTATTGACTAGCACATGCCCTTGTAGTGTGGGTGTGCACAATTTTGGATGCTAGACCAAGCAAGATGGAGATTTAAAAATCACATATATAAATATGAGTTTCTATCACTCTTATTATTTATGCCTTCAGGTAAGTCATTGGAAAAAATATTGAACAGGAAGAGCAAGGAGAGAGATTTTTAATGTTCCCATAGAGAAAACAATTTCTTCATTCTGATAAGGGAGTCTATAATCTACTTCCACCTCTATATTGCTTTTCTCCTCTCTTTTGATCTACTACTCAGGTAAAGAAATTCTCCATTTATATTTCACCCTTCAGGTTCATGGATTTTCTACAAGGTAAATATTTTCCAATTCCTCTTGAATCATGTGTTTCACTTTATAACCTATATATATCCCAGAAAATCTCAGGCTTCCACAATGTCACACTTTCATCTTTACTGTAGATTTACCACATTTTTTTTTCTTTTTATTACTGATATGCTCTTACATTAACATGTTGTATAGCTGATATTATAGACCTTGGGCAAGTACCCTAACCTCTTATAGCCTCAATTTTTTTCATCCGTTTAGTAATAACTACATTGCCTAGTTACTGAGGTCAAAATGATTTGCACATTTTAAAATATTATATGTTATCATTCAGTCATTTCAGTTGTGTCCATTCAAAGTTTGATTGGCAAAGTACTTATGCTAATTTACATTTTTGATATTTTTTTAGTTTACAAAGTATATCTAAATGCATTATCTTATTGACTCCTCCCTATAACCTTATACGTAATAATCGTGTATTTCAATTTTACAGAGAAGGAAGCTAAAGTTCAGAGAGGGGTTAAGAGAGCCTAAGACCTCAAAGCTAGGAAGTGGCAGACCTGGGACTTGAATTCACGTCCTTTTAATATGAAGTTTAGTATTCTTCCCTCTTTGAAATACTATCTGTCGTTTTGCCATGTGATGTTTTTAAATATTTGATTGTCTTGGTTTTCTTTGCACCTTTTTATCTACTTGCTACTGCTCTTTTTATCTACTTCTGTTTTTAAACTGTTCAATATTATTTTGTTGCTATATTCTATGTTTGTTGCTTTAATTTCCAAATATATCTTTCCCTTTCCTATCCAGTGAGCTCTATCTTGTAACAAAGGTTTTTCTTAAAAGAAAATAAATCAGTTCAGCATACCATCATAAAGCGTATGTTATATTCCACACATATAATCTTTCACCTCTCAGAAGAAACAATATGGGGGAAATTTCCTTAACCCTTCTCTAGAGCTAAGATTGATAAGTGCAATTTTTCAGCATTCAAATACATTCTTTTGTTCTTTTTCTTTAAAGGGATGTCCAGAAAGATCAAGGATTTTGAAACAACATATTATCATATTCATTGTGTTTACTGGTTTTGCTTTAATTAATGTACATTTAAGTATTTAATATCATTAAAATAAGTTTAGAAGACCATCTAGTCTAATCTTTTCATCTCAGAGATAAGGAAACTGAAGTTCACGGAAGCTATTTGATTTGCTAATGGTCATATGACTTGTATTAGAGGCAGGATTAGAACCCAGGACTGCTGACTCCAAAGCCAGTATTCTGTCCATTTTGTACTATGTCTTTCTATTATTCTCTGAATTTTTTGTAATTATAATTTTTTAGAGTATAATAATATTAAATTACTTTTATGTGCCATAGTTTGTTTAGGTACTCCACTGGATAGGCATGCAATTTGTTTCTAGTTCTTTGCTACCTTCAATGGCTAATCCTATTTTGATGTGTACAGGGTCTTTTGAATCAGCAAAAGTAGTTCTCAAATTCCTTGCATTATGTGCTTTAAGAGTAAGATTTCTTGGTCAAGGGTTTTATAGTCATTTTTAAAATTATTACTATATTTTCAAATTACTTTCTAGAGTAATTAAACCAATTTATAGCTCTTCCAAGAGTGATGTCAGTGTGTTGTATTTTAATCTTTTGTCATTTTGCCAGTTTGCTGTGTGTGAATTGAAACTTCAGAATTCTTTTGATCTAAATTCCTCTTATTATTTAGTGATTTGGAGCAAGATTTAATATGGTTTTAATTGTATGCAATTCTTAGAAAATTTTTGTTTCATATCTTTTGACTTCCTTATCCACTTGGGAATATGACTTTTGGTTTTTTATATTTCTCTTACTTCCCTATTTATCTTTGGACATCAGACTCTTAGAGATATTTAATGCAGAACTTTTCCCCAGTAGATGCTTTCTCTTCTTGTCTAGCTATTTTGGTTTTATTTGTGTGGAAGCTTTTCAATTTGCTAATTTTATTGCTTGTGTCATAATTGACAGGACTTGGCATATGAGGCTTCCATAACCCCAGACACATTCTTAACTACCCTGCCAACTCCCTTGTGGCCTATAGCAGATAAAATAAAATAGCCTACGTCCTAGGGATATTGAATTCTTTGGTACCTAAGGAGTCAGGTTAGTCATGCTGCTGTTAGCTATCATGAAACAAGAAGGTAATTTCTGTGTGTGAAAATATTATATTACCTTTTAGTCTTATTTTGTATTGTTTTCATGTTTCCCTGGGATTGAATTACCTGTCATATAATAGTCTGGTCATTGTTTTTATACAAACTTAGAAACAATTTATTAATTATCAGCTACATTTAGAATAAATTGTCTCCTTTTAAAAAGTTTTTAAGTATTCTTGAATTCTGTAATTTTTCGTATAGGGTGAACTTTACCTTTAAAATGTTTAGTTCAATTAAAATCGAAGAGGATTTTCATTAATAATAAGATATCCCACAAAGTTTTTAAAAGTATACACAGATGTTTGATAATGTAGTAAATCTGTTTCTATAAAGGCATATGATCACATTTGGAAAATTGCTATTGCATGTTTTGGCAGTTTGTTAAGAACTGAAAACTTTAAAACTAACCGGTGTTTTGATAGATTAAGTTCAAGGTCACCTTTTGTTTAAATGATGTTTTGTTTTCAGTAATTAGACCATGCTAGGTGAATTATGTATATAATTAAAAACAGAAGGTTTGGCTAAGTCAGAGTAAATGAGTACAAAATACAAGGTCATTATCCATCACTAGTGAGACTCCAGATGAACAGTGCACATGGAACTATTTATAAAATATTTTGCATGGTCAAGAGCTCCTTTAGGTTGCTATCCATGGCTTTTAAATTAAACTATTCACAGACTTTTTTTTTAATGTACCTATAGCATAGAAGTATGATTCTAAACTTAGTATTGTGTTTGATTAGAAAACCAAAAGAATTTAGCATCTAATCTGACATCCCGGATTGAAAAAGACTATATCCCACCTTTTTGAAATATGACCAGTTAATACCTTATGTGGCTCATTTTCTCTCATGGTTAAGTCCTTACTTAACCTAGGCTAAGTTCAAACTGATAAGTTGTAAACTTCAGTTCACATTCAATTTTACACACCCTGTAATTTAATGGGAAGAATTTTCTTGTTTATTTTGAATCTGGGAGGCTCCATTTGATCTTTCTGCATTCCTATTATCTCATTAACTCTTTGCTTAGCTCCAGAGTTGAAAACCACACCTTGCTGAAATAGCGTGTTCTTGGTATACCAAGTTGGAGCTAGGTTATCTACAGCTCAAACTGACATAGATAGCTATAACAACCTTCTGAAACACAAATTTTTCTGAAGCTACCCAGGTCTTTTCTGTAATCTCTTTAAATGACTTAAAATGACCCTTGTTTAGAGTCAGATTTTTGAATAATTTACCTTTGTAGACAACTGGAATATTACCTTTTGATCCCACTAGATATGTTAATTAATAGATTTTACTTCTATGAAACCAAGGAAAGAGACTTTATTGTTGTTTTGAGGGACTCATCTATAGTATAGTATGAGGCCTCAGGAATTTTTTTAAAAATCTTTTTGCTGCTCCAAAGAAGAAATCTGTTTCTCTGACACAGTTCACAGATGGAGATTCTCAAGTAGGTAAAATGATTTGGGAGTCTCTGTACTACAGACCTTTCATGTTTAGCTAACTTAAAATTGAACTGAAAATTTTCTTGTGGGATGCATGTTCATTTGCTGGGCTTATTAAGCAGAGAAGATAGTATGACATATTGACACCAGCTAATTTGAATATGCAAGAAGATGGGCTTTAATTTTTTACACAAGTGATTCATCAAATGGCCTTAGACACATATTACAGTCTCTGTATGCTTCTATTCCTTCATCTGTAAAATAAAGATGATAATGCCTGCCTTGACCACTCACCTACCTATAAGGATGAACCAGAAAATGACAGATATTTCAGCTCGTCAAACTAAGTTGCTATACAAATAGCTGTTACATAAACAAATCTTTCCAATTTATGATGAACTGAATTTTCCCACTATGTAATCACTACCTGAGATTTTGAAAATTTCATAACTACAGAAAGTCCATTTTAAATGATACTTTCATGTATGAAGTGATAGTTCAATAACTGTAGGTTTTTTAATGTGGTTTATAATTTATGATTTTTTATTACTGTTATCAGTCATTGTTTCACTTGTATTGATAAGTTAAGAGCACTATATAGAGTTTTGAAATATATTAATATGTGTTGAAGCTTAATCACTCTGAATTTTATTTGAAAATGGTATATTTGTTTATGCAAATGATAAATACGCTCTAATTATGTTTTTTGTGTCATGGAAATTCTTATTTTAGAAGACTACATCTAGACTAACATAGATTACATTGAAGTATCTAGAGTGCTTATGAATGACTAGAAGGTAATACCACATTACACTTTATTACTGTTTTTCTCTCTTTCTGTACACTTTTCTCTTCCATTATCACCTCTCATCTTTTGTCTTTCTCTTGGTCTCACTGCCTTTGGAAAATCTTTACTTTTGATTCTTGGTTATAAAAATAGGGTTATGCCTTATCCAGAACACACCTGATAAGTAGCCAAGTCTCTTTCACTTCCTCACAGAGGATTGTGCTTTAGCCTTTCAGGAAAACCTATTGCATTTTTTTGACACCTCTGATTGTTAAAAAGCTCTTTTTTCACCTTCACTTGCTAAATCTATTCGTAGTTCTGATTTCTAAGGTCTCCTGCTTCGTCTCTGTTAATTGTCATGGAATATTGTGTTTTGTATTACTTCAGTCCTATCCCAATATGGCATGATCTAAAATATATATTCCTTTATCTTTCTCCATGACCAAGTCCCTAGCAATTTTACCTTAAAGCTATTATCTCAGACCTCACTAATATTTATACCTAATGTAATCTTTATTTCAAATCAATAAAAGTTTCTTTTTGTAGATGTGAAAATCATCTTACATACTATGATATTGACTAAACATTCATTCCTTTTTTCAGAACCCTAAACAAGATAACTGTCCACTTTATTTAAAAGTAAATTTAGAGGTAAAAATGAGTCTTCGAGGTCATTTAGTCCCCTCCCTTCATTTTAGAGATAAGGAAATTTGGACACAGAGACACTTAGTATCTTATGGTCACACAGAATAAGTGGCCAAACCAGGATTCAGTTACACATACCAGTGTATGTACTCCAAATTCTGCATTCTTTCTACTATTCCATATTGCTCCTTTCTTTACAACAAATTTCAAGGCTTTTCACTAATTCCTCCCATTCTTAAATAAAGTTTGTTTTCCTCTCCAGCTCTTTATTTTTGTTCCCATTATCTTATATACCTGCAATTCTTTCACCAACTAATTCATCTTTCTTTCTTCTCTTAAAACTTCTTATTTACCTATTGTAAGTATTGCATCCTGTTAATGAGTAAAATTATATCGTATTTCAGCTCTAGATTCTGTTTTTTAGTTCTCATTCATCCAATTCTCCTAGTCATCAGACTTGTCTTTATTTGTGATTTTCATCATTAGATTTAAAAAATTAATCATATTTTATTTGTACAAATATTTTTCTCTTTCTGAAGTAAAAGCATTATTGAAATTTAATAAATAAATCATCAATCAAAGTGATTTCACTGAATTTATGATTTATAGAACTTTGGATAGAATTAGAATTTTTTGTTACCCAGTCATTTTGTTTTAGTAAATAATTCACATTCTTTCCTTTTATTAACATTTCTATTTTAGAAAACTTATTCCAAGCATACATATGAATTCCAACTTTTATCATGTTAAAGTAAGCTAAATAAAGTCTAGCCGAGCCTTTACTTTTGCTTGAGTATTAAAAATAGCATGGATCTAGATGAGTAATAGCTAACTATGTGTAAAAGAACATCTAAAATAGGTTTTCTTTTTATGGCACCTAATTTTTATCATTTTTTTAGGAAACAGAGCTTTGTATATCATTACCAACCTTTCTGTAGAAGGGTATGATCATATTTCTTTGCTTTTTAAAAATTTACATATGAATTCTTTAGCATACAACTCCCCCATGTTTTTAAAAGTTATTAAATTTCTCTAAAATATTTGTACATTGTCAGACTAATCTCATTTACTTATTAATAGGGATCCTTAACTGGTATATCAAGATAATGATGTGCATATTTACTTAAATTTTAGCAGAGCCTTTGACAAAGTTTCTCATTCTGTCCTTGTGGGCAAAATAGCATTTAGAATATAAGGTTTGGGAAAGCAGGAACTGTTTTAATTTTCATCTTTGTATTCCTAATACCTGGTATATAGTAATCCAAGTTAACCTTCTCCTTGGAATTCTCTTCTCCTTACCACCATCTTTTTTAATCCATATCTATCTTCAAAAGACCTTATAGGGGCAGCTGTGTGGCTCAGTGGATTGAGAATCAGGTCTAAAGAGGGGGAGTCCTAGGTTCAAATTTGACCTCAGAAACTTCCCAGCTGTGTGACCCTGGGAAAGTCACTTGACCCTCATTGTGTAGCCCTTACCACTCTTCTGCCTTGGAGCCAGTACACAGTATTGACTCTAAGAAGAAAGGTAAGGGTTTTATTTAAAAAAAAAAAAGGCCTTGCCCATGTATCACTTCCTTCACAAGGCTTTTCCTAATTATGCCCCACCCCCAGTTGTTAGTGGCATATCAGTAGCATTCACTTATCCATGTACATGTATACTCTCAAGAATATATAAACTTTGTGTGGACGGTCTATGGTTTGGGTGCTTTTGAGGAGCAGGGTAGGGAAAGGATTGGTGCCTAATAAAGTACTTGTTATATAGTACTCAATTAATGCATATTGACTAATTGATTGCTAAATTAAATTGGAGATAGCTGTAGCATAGACAATAATATAGTTACTTGAATTAGGAACTAGTTTAATGATGAGACCCAAAGAATCTTCATTAATGGGTCATTATCAACGTGGAAATACTTTAATGAAGTGCCTCAAAGGTGTAAACCTTAAAATTTCTTAGACTTATGAATGTTGGAAATTTCCCCATTGGGAAATTTCATACTTGAAAAATTTCCTACTGATAGTAAGAACTCTATTGGAATGTGAAAACCCTTGGCATGGGAGGGTCCTTCTCCTCCCTACCTAAGACTACTTTAGGACAGAAACCTTTTGCTAAACAATGCAAAGGGCTTTGACCTATGCTTAAGGAAGTTCTTTGAGTCATGATTGATTTTAGAATTGATACAATAGAGATATTTGGAATGACAGAACCAGGTCTTGGGAAATACAATCTCCACCCTACTCAGAGTAAAAGGATTTAGGAAGGGCTGCAGCAAGGATCAAGATTTAATTATTTGAGAATATGACCTTCAGCATACATGTGCAAAGGGGCAGACCTCTGGGCGGTCCTGGGTTAAACTAGAGCCACCATTGGCACAGGGGAGACATCGACAGTGATTGGTAGATGTGAGAACTGAGGGGAGGGAACTTAGATGGTTTCCTTAAAGATAGCGGGGGTCTGAGGACTAGGAGGAGTTCAAGAGGTTTTGCTCTGAGAGGTTGTGCTCTGAGAAGTTTTTGCTCTGAAGGAGGCTGGAGGTGGAGGCCGCTGAGACTGTTTCTCCATTTTGGTCACGTGAGTGATAGGGACTGATCTCTTTTCTTTGCCTCAGCTATCTAAGGGCTTGGGCCTTTTGGTCCAGCCAAAACAGAGGGTGTATTTAAGCCCTATTCCCTTCTCTCCCCTTTTCTCTCTCTCTGTCTCTCTCTCTATCTCTCTCTCTCTCTCTCTCTCTGTCTCTCTCTTTGTCTCTGTCTCTGTCTCTCTCTGTCTCTGTCTCTCTCTCTCTCTGTCTCTGTCTCTCTCTCTCTAATACCTTTCTTCCTCCTGTTTGTAATTAAAAACTCCATAAAAGGTTGACTGCTGACTTGAGTTTTCATTTAGGAATTACATAGCTGAATTCCTTGGCGACCTTAAATTAATATATATCAGTCTTTTAAAGTGATTTCCTTGTCACAAAGGTTTGTCCTTTTTTTCTGTGCTGATTAAATTTTTTTTTACCTATGGTTTAAATAAAGGCAGAAATGGCTTATCGTATTTTTAAATGATACAAAACAAAAGGGCACATATATATTAGATAACCAAGACAGGATGTAAAAAGATCTTGATAGGGGATAAATCTAATAACATGAAATTTCATAAGAATAAATCTAAAGTCTTATAAGCAACTGACATATGTTTGTTGAATTGAATATAGAATCAGGGACAGAATTTCATCTAAAAATGATCTAGTGGACTTTAGTGAACTGCAAACTGTGAGATTTAAAATGGTTGTGGTCTTAAACTGTAGTGATTAAAATAGTGGAAGATATAAATTGTGATAGATATAAGGGAGGGTGAGTAAATTTGACCGCAGAAATATGTTTCACTACAGTGTCTTGGGTTTTAAAATCAAATATAAGGTGGTCACCAGGGAAATATTCCCAATTATTCAAATACCCAAGTCAATTGGGTTTTATAGAGATTTTAATTAACAATACAATGAGTAATCAAAGAAAGAGAGAGAGAGTAAGAAAGGAATAAGTATGAAGGGCCTCAAGCCAATATGGCCTAGACCTGAGTCTTAAAAGAGAAATCAGTCAGTTTTTTAACACTCACCACAAGGTCTGACTAAACAAGCATTCTAGTAACACCAGGCCAGCGTCCTTCCTCCAAGAGTCTTCTAGCCAGAGATTGTTTCAAAGGGCCTCTCTCAAGAGCCTCCAGAGCTCCTACCCCAGAGGGACAGAGCCCCTCAGAGGAGCTCCTCAAGGAGCTCTCCTTCAGAATGAGAGTCAGAAATCGAGATCCTCAGAATGAATCTTCTCAAAATGAACTCCCTCAGAATCAGCTCCAGCTCTTCTCTGAGCTCTTATTTTTAAGGGCAAAATCGCCTATGTTCCCTCCCCTAAGTCCTTACATCTACCAATCACTGTAGATGTTTCTAAAGGACCGCCCATTTTTAATTCACAGCTGAGTAGTTTTAATCTCTTTAGTAAGTAAGAAAAAAATGCTGCTGTGTCGACAAATTTCATTAAGAAAAAACCTCTGAATAAGTTATCACCCTTTTAGGTTTAAGTAGTTTACAAGTTACCCCACCTTTATAGGTACTTAGTATCCCATTGTATCAATTCTAAAATAATCATGACTCAAAGAACTTCCTGTCCTTTCCATAAGCATGGGTCAAAGCACTTTTCATTGTTCTCAAGGAGCTCTCTGTCCTTAAGCAGTCCTAAGTAGGGTGGAGTAGGGATATTCCCAAGGCAAGGAGCCCTCACATTCAAGTAGAATTCTCACTATCTGCTAGGGAATTTTTTTAAGTAGAAGATTCCCCAAAGGGGGAAACCCCTAACATTCATAAGTCTGAGAAATTTTGAGGTTTACAAAACTCAATAGTTACAAATATGATATAGCAGCCAAAAAAGTTGACACAAATCTTAATCCATATTACAATAGACAAACTGTTGTTTAGGTTACTAAACATTACCAACTGACTTATACTGTTACAGTTTTGAGTCAAGAAAAGCATCAAGGGGCAGCTGGGTAGCTCAGTGGATTGAAAGCCAGGCCTAGAGACAGGAGGTCCTAGGTTCAAATCTGGCCTCAGATACTTCCCAGCTGTGTGACCCTGGGCAAGTCACTTGACCCCCATTGCCTAGCCCTTACCACTCTTCTGCCTTGGAACTCCAAGACGGAAGGTAAGGGTTTAAAAAAAAAGAAAAGCATCAACATAAACTTTGCCATCCCCAAATACAAAAGCAAAATACAAAAAAGAATATGAAATATAATCAGTCTGACTCCATGCTTTTGAAAGAACATGTGAACAGAGAGGTAGTCT
Organism: Monodelphis domestica; assembly: GCF_027887165.1. Taxonomy (NCBI): domain Eukaryota; kingdom Metazoa; phylum Chordata; class Mammalia; order Didelphimorphia; family Didelphidae; genus Monodelphis; species Monodelphis domestica. Next base: position 172,891,827 of record NC_077229.1, read on the forward strand.
TAATCTTGTTTGTAAGTTTGTGCAAAAAACTGCAAGATGGAGTTGCATAAAATAGTCTCTGCCCATGAGAAGCTTATACTCTAGTTAGTTAAAGGAAAACAGAAAAAGTAAATATTTTCCTAAGAAACTAGAGATGGGAATTAAAATCTTCTAATGTTTAAATGAAAGCATACTTGTACCTAATATGTTTGGAAATTTTTCAAGAACACCTTATCCTTGTAAAATACTACCGCTATATTCTGCCAAAGATCTTGTCTGTAGGTTATCTGCTGAATAAATGTCAGCTACCTGGCTTTCTGTAGCATTTTTGATGTGTCAATCATATTCATTGTTTTGTACCAGTGAAATTTATATTTTTGCCACCTTTTTCAGCTTATATAACATTTCTTCTCAAATAGCAGTATGCCAGCTTAATCCTTGTAGAGAAATGCCAAATTCTTGAAAAACATGGCAAAGGCTGAATAAAATTTAATAAGAGACTCTTGTTCTAAGGATATCACATAGAATATTTTTAAAATCCCAGTGATTTTTTCCCACTGGCTTCCCTGTCAAATGGATAACAAACCATGGAGTGCCTTCAGAGCCTTCATCTGTTAGGTCATGACCAAAAGAGGGTACAGAAGATCTCTTCTAATTTAGTTATAAACAGTCACTGCCTCCTGATTCTGAAGGCTCCAGGGAAGAAGTACCTCTGAAATTCTAACTCCTTTCAGTAAATAAGCATAGTCTTTTAAGAGCATCCCCTTCCACATACACCTTATACCTTTAATTTGAATGTAATATCATTAATGAATAAATAAATATCACTCAATACATGAAGAAGTAAAAAATCACAGTACTTTGCATATAGTAGTTACTTGATAAATGTTTCCAAATTTTAATCAAACTGCAAAATACTGCAGATAGATTAAAGAAGACAAAGTCTTAAAAAAAAAAGGTTCCATAAATATGTGATGATCTTTGAAGAGTTAATTTTAGTAGTCTGTTAGAACCCATCTGAAAGAAAAAGAGAGAAGATACTGGAGATAATCAAAGAAAAGGAATATTTTTTTTTAATTGGTGAAAATATTTAAAGATACAAAAATTCTTCCTCAGGACAGCTTTGACTACAAAAGTTTTAGTGTATTATCACATTGTTGCCATTTCCTTTGATGCAATTTCCTATTGCATCATGACCTGTGAATTCTTCAGGAATAATTTCTTAAGTCTCCAGTTTGTTTTAATCCCCCCTTCAAAGACCCCATGTTGAATATAATGTTATCGTGTTATGGTTGATTAAAAAAAAAAAGTGTTCAACATTTTTTACTTTTGCATTTGCTCTGAACTTTAAGACTTAATAGTTAATTTTGCTGAATATTTTTTCTGAATGTGCAAAATTGATCTGGAACATATATAGCTTCTATTTCCATTTGGTAATCACCAAAAATATAACTTTTCTAAAATTATGTTCACATCTTTAACTGTTTTCTTTGTTGTTTTTTTGTTTAATTTTGTCTAGGTCTAAGAAGGGTACATTGAGATACTCATCTCTTTTTGTTTTACAATAATAATAATTCCATCCTATAAACTGATTAATTCTTTCATTAAGCATTGTGATCATATGCCATTTAGTGTATATATATATATATATGTATATATGTATATAAAGTAAAGCTAACATGGTAAACATGTTAAACATGATAAACATGGTAAACAAATCAATAACTTTACTTAATATGTATATATTTGTGTATATATATGATTTGTTTACTAAATATAAAATATTAAGTAAAATTATTGATTTATTTACCATGTTTATTTCTTTTAATTACATCCATTTCTATTTTTGCTCTGTCTGGGATCATCTTTGCTACCCTTGCTTTTTTGAGTTCACCAGTAAGGTAATAAGAGTTTGATCCAATCCTTTCTTTTAACTCTGTATGAATCTTTCTGCTTTAAGTATGTTTCTAGTAACCAGTATAATGTTGCATACTTCTTTCATATCCACTTTGTAATTATTATCCTTTATTTTGTGACTCTTACCAAAAAAGCATTATTAAGCATTTACTGTTTTCCAGGTACTGTGTTAAGTGTTGGCAGTAAAAAGAAAGGCAAGGGCTCTTATATTCTAATAGAGACAATGGAAAAAAACATATACATGATAAATGGAGGTAATCTCCTAGGGTAAACATGATTGCCAATTGTATATTTCTCTCCAACCCATTCTTTTAAATTTTATCCAATCTTTGTCCTATATAGCCTTCTTTATGACAGAGTGTGCTTAGTACCAGTGATCTATATTTTCTGCAGTCTATTTCTGTTCTACATTATAAACCTTCTTTCTTGCCCTCACCCATTCCCCAATCACAGATTCTTACTTTTTTTTCTTTCCTTTTATTCCTACTTTTCATGCTCTTCCCTCCCAAAATAGAATTTGTTTTGCTTATGATTAATCTCTCTCCGAGTTTACCCTCCCTCTTAATCTCCTCCTTCTATTCTATACATATTTTATTATTTAGTTTAATGTATTTCTATGCCATGCTTTTTGTACTTGTATGTATATATTTGGCTCTCTTTTGTACAATTTTGACAAAGCTCCTTGAGGATAGGGACTAGTTTAGCCTCTCTTTGTGTCCCAGCACTTAATTCAGTACTTACTATATGTGTACTGAATGTTATAGCATCTAAATAAAGGAAGAATTGATAGATTTACATGAAGAAATAGACAATAAAACTTTCATTATAAACTGAAGAAATGTATATACAATGATTGTCTATGTGGTAGCTAGGAGCAATGGACAGAGTGCTGGATATGATGTCAAGAAGGCTTCAGTTTAAATATTACTTCATGTGCTTATTAGCTGTGTATATCCCATATTCAAGTCACTTAACATCTTTCAGTCTGTTTCCTCATCTGTAAGATGGAACTAATTAAAGTACCAGTCTCTCAGGGTGATTCTGAGAATCAAATGAGAGAATATATTTGAAGTGCTTTACAAACCTTTAAGTGCAATATAAATGTTAGATCATTATTATTCTATTCTGTTCTGTTCTCTTCTGTTCTCTTCTATTCTATTCTATTCTATACTATTCTATTCTATTCTATTCTATCATCTGATAGAAATGAGGTATGGGGCTGGGGCAGATCTAGAGGGCCTGAGAATAATGGAAAATGTTTAGAATAGCTGCCTGGGAAATCATGGCAGTGGATCTACAAGAGAAGAATAAAAAGATTATAGATAATTAATCATTAAATTTTTTTTCAGCCCTCACTATATACTAGGCATTGTCCTAAGAACTGAGTATACAAAAAAGAAGCAAAAGAGACCCTGATTTCAAGGAGCTTACAATCTAATGGAAGAGTTAACATGGAAATAAAAGATAAATTGTAAGGATAATTTAGGGTTGTGACCTAATCTAAATTTGATTTTTGGTCACCAGGGGATATCCCAAATAAAATACCCAAGTCAGTTTGGAAATATATGGTGGTTTAATCAATTTATAGGGAAGAAATCAAGGAGAAGAGAGAGGGAAAGGTATAGGATTTCTCCTGCCCGGTCTGTGCCAAGTGAGTTCAAAGTCCTCTACCATGATGTCTTTGAAGATTAGAGGCTTTCTCAAAGAGGATAGTGTTTGGAAGGTAAAGGAGAGAAAAATCAGCCTAAACACCGAGAGATCTCAGAGAAGAACCTCACCCGAACTAGGATACTAGGCTTCCTCCAGTATGGCATCAAGGAAAACACACCGCTAAACCCGGACAATAGCAGCCGCCACTCCAAGATGCCTACATGCTTAGCAAGCTGCCGCCAGCCACCTTTCCACCGTCCAAAAGCCCGAGAGAGAAACTGATGGGAAAAATATAGACAGTTTTGCATCACTTTCCTGCATCTCACATGTACCAGTGATATCTTAGGCTTGACTTAGGACAGCCCAGGGGTCTGTCAGTTGTTTCTGATTTGTCATTTGCTAGCACATGTCTATTCATAGGCCATCCTCCTAGATACTTAATCCTTAAGTATGGGTGTAGACATTCCTGATTTTGTTAGACTAAGTAGGGTGGAGTAATCTAAAGTCACAATTTCCTGATTTTTGTTAGACTAAGTAGATTGAAGTAATCTAAAGTTCACAATATACAGGATAAGTAGGAAATAATTATGAGAAAGAAGGCACTAGAATTAAGAGAGGTTTGGAAAAGATTCCTGTAAAAGATGGGATTTTAGTTGGGACTTAAAGGAAGCTAGGTATTTTAGTAGACAGAATTGAGGAAGAAAAGCATTCTAGGCCTGGGAGACAACAAAGAGAAAATCCTCATAGCCAGGAGGCCAAGAGTTAGTGTTGGAGAGTAAGGTATAAGAAAGATGGAAGGGGCTTGGGGGTGTGAGGTTTATGAAAGGCTTTAATGCCAAACTATAGGATCATTCTCAATAAAAATAATTCACATTTACCTTGAAGGCTTACAATGGATGAATTTTGACTTACCTCTTTGGAGGGAATCTCCACCTTGAAAGATTTGTGATGTAATTAAAGTATTAGCAAAAATAGTCTATCAAAGAGCAAAAGGTTGTGGAATGGACCGGAGAATTTTAGAGCTCAAGATCTTTCACTTAGAATAGTTCCATATGAGGTAATAATCTCTTGGCTAAGTGGCTAAATTGGAATGGAGATGGAAACCATTAGAGTTACGGAAGGTAAGCATTAGTGAGTACTGGAAATTTTATCAGCATGGATATTGAAGTTGCTGAGGTCAATGGCAAGAGGTAATATGGAGAGGAAGACTGTAAGCCAATTGCTTGTCATTGAAGAAAATGTGATAGATAATGTCCTGAGGGTCACTAAACAATTTTGAAAATAATATCAATGTATGTCATGAAGTTCATCAGAGGAGAGATTGAATGATGGTAACAGAAAAATGACCAGATAACATCAAATTGAATCACAAATAAGCTGCTGATTTCTCCTCTTTGGTCAGTAAATGAACTGAACACATTTAAGGAACAAACTTCCTTTGTGAATGAACATAAATATTGGATAAATCATTGGAGAAAACTTCAAGGATATCTGTGGAAAGGAAGGAGCAAGTTGGAAGAGCATTAAATTGTGCTCTCCTGTATCTCATTCCTGTAAAGAGAACTTTGACTCCTATCTGTAGTAGAAAAATACATCTAAACAGTCTAAATAAAAGTATTTATATTTAACATTGCTCTTGATGCTTGAAGTTAAATTAAAAATTGTTCAGACAGCATTGACATTGACAGTGGCCACCTCCATTCTGCTTCACCTACTGAAATTTATAAAGCAACCGCTTGGAATTCATTATATCCTTTTATCTAGAATTGCTGCCTTTGCATTGTGTCACACTGAGAATCTAAATTTGATATGGCTGCCTTTCAAGTATTGTTTCCCAAGGTATTACCTAAAATTTTTTTTTTGTTTCTCTCAGTTTCTATTTTCATCTCCTTATGTTCTATTTTCTCTGTGCCACTCTCCTTGTGGCTCTGTCTCATTGGCTTTCTCCTCAGTGGATGTCTACATTATCTAGGTATTATATATTAATATTTAATAATAATTAATTTTACCCAGCAATATCACTATTAAGTCTATTTTCCAGGGTGATCAGGAAAAAGGAAAAGAACTTCTATATTCTAAAATATTTTTAGCAGCTCTCTTTTTGTGGCAAAGAACTGTAAACTGAGAAGATGCCCATCAGTTAGGGAATGGCTGAACAAGTTGTGGCAAAGGTTTGTGATGGAATACAACTATACCATAAGAAATTACCAGCAAGTTAATTTTTTTAAATAGAAAGACCTAAATAAAATCATGAAGAGTTTAATGAGCAGAGCCATGAGAACATTATAAACAGCAACAGAAATATTGTTTGAAGAATAACTGTGAATGTCCACCTCTTGAAAAAGAACTGATAAATAGAAGTATCCATGACATAGTTTTATTGTGTGAGTATGTGAGAGAGGGAGGGGGGGAGGGAGGGAGGGAGAGAGAGAGAGAGAGACAGAGAGAGAGAGAGAGAGAGAGAGAGAGAGAGAGAGAGAGAGAGAGAGAGAGAGAGAGAGAGAGAGAGAATGAGAATGATGTCTTTTCTAGTATGGGGAGTGTATGGAAGGAGATACCTGGGAACTTTAATGTAAAAAATAATTCTTTTAAAAAGAAAAAAGTAACAACCTCCAGGAAGTGATGCAGAGCGAAAGGAGCAGAACCAGGAAAACATGGTACACAGAGACTGATACACTGTGGTACAACCGAACATAATGGACTTCTCCATTAGTGTCAATGCAATGTCCCTGAACAATCTGTAGGGATCTAGGAGAAAAAACACTATCCATGAGCAGACGACAAACTGTGGGAGTAAAAACACCAAGGAAAAGCAACTGCTTGACTACAGGGGTTAAGGGGACATGTCTGAGGAGAGACTCTAAATAAACACTCTAATGCAAATACCAACAACATGGAAATAGGTTCGATCAAGAACACATGTGAAACCCCGGAGGAAAAGAAAATGATCTTTGTCTCCAATGAATAATGTTTTGAAATGACCAAATAAAATATTGTTTTTAAAAAAAGAGAACAAGGAAGAAATTTTCCATCACATTAATGTATGTTAATAATTTTTGACTAAATAAGGGATAGATAAAAAAATAGAAGTTAAAAAAAAGAAAAGAAAAAGAAAAAAGTAATAATAAAATAGCCAAGGTTTAAAAAAAATTATTCCATCAGTAAACATTAAATACTTACTCTGTGCCATAGAAAGTGTTAAGTACTACATAAAAAGGCAAAAGTCTGCTTAAGGAGTTTCCAATCTGGTAAGGGAATCAAAATTAAAACAACTATGTATAAATAAGATCTATACAGATAAATTGGAGATAATTAAGAGAAGGAAGGCACCAGCACAAACTCTTAATTCAGGCACAAAACATGCTTGTTCTTGAACCAGTCAGGTAGTTTATCTGGGTAATTGTCACTATTTCCCCCTTTTATTTTCCATAAGAATGATACATTCTGTTTAATAGTAGTAATTTGCTATAAACAACATTTTGACAATAAATGTCAATCTGGTATGATTTTAGGATTAAAATATTTGTTTCTCTTTTTTTCCTATTTACTCTGTATTATGTTTGTTCATATATATTGTACCTTGGATTATCCCTTTTTAGGAATTATTATTTGTAACTGTTAGAGTTCTTAAATCTTTCAAAGGTTTTTTTTTTCTTTACAGTGTTATTGTTATTTCATAAATTATTTACTTGTTTTAACTCCCTTTACTCAGCATAAGTTCATACAAATCTTCTTAGGTTTCTTAGAAACTAGACTTCTTGTCATTTCTTGCAGTGTAATAACAGTCCATTGCATTCATAATTTGTTCAGTCACTTCAAAATTGATGAGCATCCTCTTATTTTCCCATGCTTTGCTATTACAAAGGAATATCTATAAGTGTTTTTGTTCATATGAATCCTTTTTGTCTTAAAAAAATGCTTGAGGCTGATACTCTAGTCAAAGAGTAAGCATAGTTTAATGACTTTTAGGGCATAATTTCAAAATGACTGGATTGATTCCCAGCTCTATTCTAGTACAATAGTTAAAGTCAGAGTAAGTAAGCATTTTTAATCCTTTACCATGCGCCAGCACTGTAGTGAGGATACAAGGAAAGGCATAAATTTCTCCCCCAAAGAGCTCACAAACTAGTGGGTGTGTATGTGTGATAAAGCCCTGCAACAAGGGTGGGAAATAATCTGTGGAGGTATGAATCCTAAATTGATTTCATTTTGCAGAATGATGAGTTTCTGGAAATCACAAGTCCAAGAGATTATCTAGTTGGGAAAAGAGAGAATTTCTTTTCCTGAGCACCCTCTTTAAATGGTAGAGGATTTGGGAGGAGTTAACACACTTTCTCTCTCTCTCTCTCTCTCTCTCTCTCTCTCTCTCTCTCTCTCTCTCTCTCTCTCTCTCTCTCTCTCTCTCTCTCTGTCTCTGTGTGTGTGTGTGTGTGTCTCTCTCTCCTCCCTTTCACTCTGCTACTCCTCCCTATTACCCCCCCCCCCCTCCAGGCACAGAAGGTGCTGAGGAAGTATGAATTTGCCCAGTTTACTTTATCTTGCAGAATGATGAGTTTCTAGAGATCATGACATTCAGGAGAAATCTCAAACATGTAGGAAATGAAGTAATGAAGTATTCCTGTTTTCCCACTGTCCCTCCAACAGTTCCCAGTTCCCTTTTTTTCAGCTTTGCCAATCTGATGGGAGTAAAGTAAAATCTAAGCCATTTTTAATTTGGCTTCCTCAAATTAATAATGATTTGATTTTTTTTTATATAGCTAATGTGGGTAGTTTTATGTCTTTCAACTTTGCTAAAATTATTATTTCAATTAATTATTGGTTAATATTTTAGTTTTAGAAATTGACCATCATATTATCTGTGAAAAGTGATAGTTTTGTTTCTTCTTTATCTGTACTTATTACCTCATTGTCTTTTTTCTTTTCTAATATTTTTCTAGCATTTCTAGAATTATTCCAAATAATAGTGATGATAGTGGATATCCTTGTTTTATCCCTGATCATACTGGAAAAGAATCTAAATTTTTTCATTACATAAAACATTGGCTATTGGTTTCTCTTCAGGTCCTTAACTTTTTCATTTATATTTTGATTAGGCATTGATATCCTCATTCATTGTAATTTTATTGTCTACTTGTTCCTATAAATTAACTTTCCTTTAATTTAGATATTCCCATTCCATGCATATATATTAAATTTTGTTACTAATTACCTGTGGTAATTTTAACTGTAATGTAGTTTCCCTGTTTTTCCTTTTAATCAAGGATGTTTTAATTGTTGCTTTATGATAATGATTGCTAACCTGGCATTTTTGAGTTTACCTGAAAGATTAATATATTTTGATTCAACCTTTTTATAATTGTTGTTTATATTGTTGGATTCTGCTTTCTAACCAATTCTGTTATCATTTCTCATTTTATGTGTGAATTGATCACATTAACCTATCATTTATGCTTGTAAATGTGGATTTTTGTTCATCTTATTCCCTAATACCTTATTCTCTTTACCCCATTGTCCTTTTTACAAAGAAGATAAAAGGAATGTGTAATATATAATTGAAGCATTCTATTTACCTTCTTTTGCCTTTCTTCTCTTCCTCTTGCAATAATATGTTTTTACTGTTTGTTTCTTTCCTTTTAATCCTTTCTTCATGCTCCACTGGAGTTAAGTTTTACTAATACCTAATCCCTAATTGATCCTACCCTTCTGCTTCCTTTTACCTGCCCCATGTATTTCCCTGTTGAATTTAATGCATTTTTAACACTACATTTTGTGTGTGTATATGTAAATATATATATATTTCTATGTTAAATGTATATCTTAGGTGTATTCAACCCTAATTTGCCTGTTCCAAATGAGAGTCAAATCAGCAAGCATTAACTGCTTTCTGGGTGCTAAGCACTGGACATTCAAAAAAGGCATAAAAATAGCCCTTGCTCTCAAAGAGCTTACAGTCTACTGGGTGAAACAACATGCAGATAACTATGCATAAACAAGATATATATATATATAGGGTGTGTTGGAGATAATCAGCTGAAGAAATATATATGCACTAGCATTAAGGAGAATTAGGCTTCTTATCAAGGTAGGATTTTAGCTGGGATATAAAGGAAGGTAGGAAACCCAGGAGATAGATACAAGGGGAAAAAATTCCAAGTATAGGTGACAACCAAGTTAAACCTGCAGGAGATGGAGTATTTTGTGTAAAGATGCCAGTGTCACTGGATCATAGTGTATTGATTGGAAAGATAATGATGTCCTTAATAGAAGGTAAGGAAGAAGTACTTGAAGGGAAAGATAATGAGTTCAGTTTTGGACATATTTTGTTCAAGATGTATATAAGAAATCCAGTTCAAAATGTCCAATAGACAGATGCAAAACTGAAAGTCAGGAGAGAAGTTAAATCTTCATAAATAGAGATTCATTCACATAGAGGTAATAATTGATTTCGTGGGAGCTGGTAAGATCACCAACCCGAATAGTACAACTACTTCCCTGTTATTAGAACTAATGAATTTCTAGCCTATCTCATCTATACAGAGAAATGTTCATATCCTCGATTTGACACCCACAATTGTTCTACTTCTATGTTCACAGATCCTGAAATTCCATATATGTTGTTATGTCATACCTCTCCCTCTGCCTTGCAATCTCCAACCAGTCTTCATCTTTATCCTAATATCTAGTCCTTTACCCTCAGGCCATTACCCTGGCATTAGCTACTCTGTCCTTCTCAGGCTTGATTCCTTGGTAAACCAATACTATTCTATACTGTGCCCCTCTCAAATCCCTTGCCTACTTACTTACCAATGATTTTGCCCTGCAAAACCATACCTTTGAATTACTCCTACTACTACTTCCTTTGCCCCTATTTATGTATTGCTGAACAAAGCTGGAGAAATCATAAAATCCATTAACCCTGTTCACTATAAATTAATGTTACATAATCTTGACAGAGCCTTCACTGTACAAGACAATCCTTTTATACTCCACTTTCAATGTTTCACTATCCTACCCAATTCAGAAGTTTTTATATAAACTTTTTTATCCCTTCTCAAACCTTCCACACTTCCTCCTCTCCCCATCCTCTCAGCTAAAATCTTTTTCTCATATTTTACTGGAAAAAAAAAATTGATCTCATTCAGAAAGAACTCCCTCTTCTCTCTTCTTTTCCACAAATACTTAAATGCTTTCTCCTACTAAGGAACTGGAAGTTAGGGTGTTTGAAAGAGTCAATGTGTGTGTGTGTGTGTGTGTGTGTGTGTGTTTTCTGAAATATATCTATATGTATCTACTGAAGTCCCCTAATATGAAGGAATGAGGAAATGAGAGAAGGAAAGAAAGACAGTGAGGGAGACACTGAAATTGAGAAAGGAAAGAGAATGTCTGGAAAGATAGAAGTCACCAAAATCTTAATTGGGTAATGAATATAGATTGAGTGAATCTCAAAGGGGAGAGGTTACTGAGTCTTTTCGTAGAAAGTGAGCTTTAGAGTACCTGTGGGAAGCAAAGTGTAAGGTTTATATAATGGCGTGAAACAAGGCTGTGTCCTCACTCTGGTACTTTCAACCTATTCTTCACCCAAGTATTATGACATGCGGTGATGGATCTAGACCTGGGCGTCTACATCAAATACCAACTGGATGGCTCACTATTCGACCTTCACCGCCTGACTGCAAAAACAAAGACAACAGAGAGACTCATCCTGGAAGCTCTCTTCGCAAATGACTGTGCTCTCATGGCCCACCAAGAAAATCATCTCCAAACCATTGTGGACAGGTTCTCTACAGCAACAAAACTGTTTGGCCTGACTATCAGCCTCAGCAAAACAGAGGTGCTGTTCCAACCTGCACCAGGGAGTCCAACTAACCAGCCATGCATTATAATCAATGGCACACAGCTTTCTAACGTCAACACTTTCAAGTACCTGGGCAGCACCATCGCCAACAACGGGTCCCTAGACCACGGAGGATCCAAAAGGCCAGCCAGGCACTCGGGCAGCTGCGCTGAAAAGTCCTCCAACACAGAGGTGTAAGCACTGCGACGAAGCTCAAAGTATACAACGCAGTGGTCCTCAGCTCGCTCCTGTACGGTTGTGAGACATGGACACTGTACTGGAAGCACATGAAACAGCTGGAGCAATTCCACCTACACTCTCTCTGGTCAATCATGAGGATTTGATGGCAGGACCGAATCACCAACCAGGAAGTCCTTGACAGAGCCAACTCCACCAGCATCGAAGTCATGGTCCTCAAAACCCAGCTACGATGGTCTGGACAAGTCATCCGCATGGACCCACAGCGAAGACCAAGACAGGTATTCTATGGTGAACTGTCAGCTGGACTCAGGAAACAAGTCGACCAAAGAAAAGATTCAAGGATCAGCTAAAGTCAAACTTGAAGTGGGCTAGCATCACACCAAAGCAACTAGAACTTGCTGCCTCTGTCAGAAGCAGCTGGCGAACCCACATTAACCATGCTGCCACCACCTTGGAAGATGAGCGACGTCGATATCTTGCCACTGCGCGTGAACGCCGACACCAGGCCACAACTGCACCTCCCGTAACAACTGGTGTCCCATGCCCCATGTGCCACAAACTCTGCGCCTCAGTCTTTGGACTTCAAAGCCACATGAGGGTACATCAATAGATGATAATGCACAAAGACAATTGTTATTCTCCGTCACAGGAGAGACTACCACTATTCCTCCTACTCCTTTCCCCATATTTGCATATTCTTTATTTCTTATTTCCCTTTTATGTGGGACTATAAGTTCTCTTCCCTTTTTCCCCCTTTCTTTCCTAAGATATTCCCTTTTCTTGTCTTTCTTTTCAATACCCTAAGTACAGAATAAAATTACCTCAGGATCTATTTTGTTCTTCTTTATCTCCATCTATAACTCTTGAAGACATTTATTCCCTTCCATTGGAATGTAGGTACTTCATTGTAGATCCCCTTTCAAAAGCTCAAATATTTTAGTTTTCTCTAGATTTCCTGTTTGCATTTCATAGCTTCTACTTAACTCTGCTATTTTAATCAGGAATGAAAATCCTCTGTTCCATTAAAGGTATATTTTTTCCCATAGGATCATACTTAGTTTTGCAGGGTAAATTATTTTTTATTGTAAGCCTTTATCTTTTGCCTCTTGGAAAATTGCATTATAAGATTTTCTTTTCTTTAAAGTGGTAGCTGCCAAGGTCTATGTAATTAGAACCACAGTTCTTCTCCATTGCTGACTTTTTTTTTCTTTTAGCCGCCAAATTCTGGATTTTGGCTATGATATTGTTGAGAGCTTTCATTTTGTTTTATCTTTAACGAAGTAAATGTTAGATAATTTCTCTTTTCTTTTTCTATGGTTCTTACAGAGCTGTGTAGTTTTCATTTAAGATTCAGACTATTTTCAGATAGTCTGATCATTCTTAGATTCACTCTCCTTCATATAGTTTTCTGGCTGCTTGTTTTGATAATATATACTTTATATTTTCTCCTTTTTCCATTTTTTTGTTTAATACTTCTTTTCTTGTGGAGTCAATTATTTTTGTTTTGCCCATTCTAATTTTCAGGGTATTAAAATCTTAAGCAATGTTTACTACCTTCTATTCTGATCTATCCACTCACCTTTCAGAATTATCATAAGGGTAGTGTGACCTGAACCATTACCCAATCTGCAGCACCAGAAGATCATGAAAATGCTTTCTAAATAATATTAATTTTTCATCACTAAAATGATTTTAATTTATTTTAATTTCATTCAAATTTTTATTCAAACTACCTCTTTGTTTTCAGGTTATTATTCCATACCCTTATATCGTTCGGTCTACCTATTATGAGTTCTGTCAATATGTTTTAAGACTCAAACTCTTTCTTAACCAAAATAATTTATAAAAATGCCTCACATTGTTCTGTCTCATAAAGTTATTAAATTAGTATATCATTCCAATAGGATTCAAGGCTCAAAGTCTATGATTTTCTATTAATCATTAAAAGTTGCTTTCTCCCCTTTTATTACTTCTTGATTTTGTACTTTTCTCCACTTCCTATCTTTAACTTGCTTTTCTTCACCCAAATATCTTCCTTAAAAATTTTGGCTGGCTATGTTTTTCTTTTATACAAATTTTAAATTCTTGAGCAAAGACTTCTGACCTGTTGGAAAATTTTAAAGAGTATTATTTCCTGTACCATTCTGATTTTTCCATTCCTTTTTTCTAAAATTGGATAAATTGTACTATTTTATGAACCATCTTGTCAGTTTTTTAATTATGCAATATCTTTTTAGTTCTTATAAAATATAACAATTCCAGCATAGTTTCAGGTGAACTGTTCATGTAGTTCTGATCTCTGGGGGAGAACAAAAGCCAGTTTGTGCTTTGCTTAGTGTATTGTACAGCAATTGAAGGAAGTTAACTATTGTCTGAGTGCTCTAAGTTAAACCAATATTTCAGTAATTGCCAGTATGTTTTATGTAACCACCATAATGATATAAACATGGCTGATTGGCATATTTATTAAGTAGTTTTTTGATTCATAATGTCTAAATGCACTACATTTGAAAAATAAAGTTTTTTTGTGTTTTGTGTTTAGTATTTTCAGGATTATATGATATGTTAAGGTGGTTCGCAAGAGTCGTACATTGAAACAAGCACTGGATTAGAATCAGGGCATCTGAATTAAAATCTTGGCTGTCTGCCTGTATATGACCATGAGTGACAGATAGATAGATAGATAGATAGATAGATAGATAGATAGATAGATAGATAGATAGATAGATAAAAAGATTTTACATTCCTTATATAATGTATCAATGGAGTAGGCAAGAAAAAAAGTATTATTTTAATTCCTTCTGAATATTTCTAGTCAATTGGTATTTTTAACTTGTTACAGTCAAAAGAGTGTTTGCCTTAAACTGTGACCGCGAAAATCTGGTTTCAAATAAAAAATTAAAGTGGTCGCCATGGGAAAATTTCCAAATATTAAATATACCCAAGTCAGCTGGGTTTTATAGATTTTAATTAATACAAATTAAGGAATTAATGAAAGGGGGAGAGAGAGTAAGAGGAAATAATGAGAAAAGGGCTAGGCCAGCCTAGGCTTAAGCCTTAAGAGAGAGATCAGTCAGTCTTTAATCCACTCACCACAAGATTTGTCCCAAGCAAGATTCTAGTGTTCAGAGAGACCCATCAGTTCAGCTCCTCAGCTCAACTAAGTTCAGCCACCGAGCCCTTCAATTCAGCTTTGGCAAGCTGAACTCCTTCAGAGGCCTTTCGGACTTCCTTTTAAAGAGAATTTTCTCCTATGTCACCTCCCCTAAATTCTCACATCTACCAATCACAGTAGACGTTTTCACAGGACTGACCATTCTTAATTCACATCTCCTTTAGTTCTCAACTTCTCTGGGTAGACTAAAACTTCTGAGTAAGTTCACACCTGAGTAGACTAAAACTTCATACCTCTTTTGTTAAGCTTGTCCCTTGCAATTTTACAAGTTGCTTGACCTTTTAGTGATTAATTTGACCTTCATAGGTACTTAGCACCCTTTTGTATTAGATCTAAAAATAGACCTAGCTTAAGGACTTTTGCCTTACTATAAGTATGAGTTAAGTACTTTTCATTGTTCAGTAAGGAGTTTTACAACTTTATCTTCCCCTAAAGTATGCCTAAATATGGGTGGAGTAAGGTTAGAGTTCTCACATTCCTGATCAAGTACCTTCATTGTTTAAAATGGGGAATGGTCTTAACCAAATGTTCTAAGGTAGAGTCTGAGAATTTTTAACATTCACAAGTCTAAGAAATTTTAAGATTCACAAACTCAAGGGAACTACAAAGAGATATGTAGAACTAGTGTTGAATAATTTTTATACTCTTTAAGTAGTTTAAGCTATTTTATGGATTTGCATTTTTACTGAGCATCAAACTTTAGGAAAAGCTTATCAGAGCTTCATTACATCATGTGAAATGTTATTAATGGCTTTGTTACTTTATATTTTATAAATATGGACTCCCTATTATATCCAAATATAACCATGCATACCCATATCTTTCTTCCCATGACCTCTAATCATAAGTGGCCCTTAGCATTCTGTCTTGGGCCCTCTTTTCTCCCCATCTATACTTACTCACTTTGTGATTTTTATCTGCTCCTGTTTTAATTACCATCTCTTTGCTGATGATTCTCAAAAAAACCTATGGTAGCCTAACCTCTCTGAAGACCTCTAATCTTTCATCTTCCACTACCTCTTAGGCAGATATCTTGAACTGGATGTCTTGTAGCTGTTCTACATTCAGTATGTCCAAATGAGAACTCCTAATTCTAGTGCCTTCCCTCTGTTAATTATTTCCTATTTAATCTGTATATAATATAACTTGCTTTGTTTGCATGTTATCTCTCCCCCTTGTAGTAGAAACTCCTTCAGGGCAGGTACTGTCTTTTGCCTTTTTTGCATACCTAGCACTTAGCACTGTACCTGGAACATTGTGGGCACTTAATAAAGGTTTATTAATGTATTATTGATTGCCTTACTTGTCTACTTGTGGCAAAAGGAAGAATTGAGGAGACGGTTGGGAAGGCTTTCTTCAGAAACACTTGTCAGAACACTGGGCCTCAAAGCAATCTAATACAATTATAAGTTGGACAGTTGATACCATTGGGAAAGTAGTTATGGCTTCTAGGAGTGAAGTGTCAGCTCTGGAATTGTTCCTCTCATTGCAATGTGGTAATGATAGAAGTCATCTCAGTGGTTACTTATATTTTAGCTATTTCTACCTTTAAGGAAAATGGTTGTAGTAAGATCTTAATCAGTTTTTTCAAGAAATACTTGGGTTCTTGCTTGTTAGGTTCCGGCCAATTTCATAAATGTCATAAAAAGTGTCTTGTAAAATTAATTTCAAAATATAACAGCTATTCTACGAATTTTATAACTTGTATTTCACAGACAGTCAATTGCCATTAGGCTTAGCAATGTAGATTTCATGCCTATCTTCCTAAGGATTCTAAGTAATCATTTTTAATGTGGGGAAATTTTTTCTTAATATTAGTTTATGTTAGTATTCTAGAAGATCTTCTTAAAGCTTTTATTTTGTTTTGTTATATCACTGATATACTGACTTCTAAAGCCTTTCCAAAGCAGCCACTAAATCATACATGATGATACCTGAAGGCCATATATTGACTTAGAAAGTCACATATTGACATTATATTCTATGGCATTTTTATTTATCTTATGAAATATTTCCCAATTACATTTTAACCTGGTTTGAGTTAGTCTCAAAAGTGTTCAATACATCTCTGATGTAGAGGCCTGTTAGTCACCTGTTTCAAAGATAGGACAAGTCAGTTAATTTTAATGAACATTTATTAAGTACCTACCATTTACTAGTAGATATGAAGATACTATAAAAAAGACAAATAAGGTACAAAACAGAACTAAATAAATAGAAATAGAAATACAAAGTAATTTGTGAGTTTTGAGGAATAGATGATTATTTCTGGCAAATGGGATTGAGGAAGACTTCTTGGAAGAGACAGATGCTGATAGAGAGATGGGCATCATCAGGAGGAAGATGAGAGGAAAAAGAGAGCATGAGGCATAAAGACCATTGTACATAAGGACCTACACAAATTCAAAGTGGGAGATACATAGAATAATGGTGAATAGGCTTGTTTCACCAGAATATAGAATTATGTGGAGAGGATAATAATTTAGGCTAAAGAGTTATATTCAGAGATTAAGGTCACTTTATTTACCTTATATAGGTGAAAATCTGAATTTGTATATAGAAATTTAAGAGAGACAGCCAATTTATTTGGCTGAAATAGCACTGGATTTAGGATTACAGCTCTAGTACATGCTATCTATGTGACCTGGGACAAGTCAATTAATCTCTTCTGACTCCTATTTCATAATTTATTAAAAGGGGGTTTGGGTACTTGATAATCCCTAAAATCCCCTTTGACATATTGCTAGGCAAGTCAAATCACTATCACCACTACCATGATTATCAACTCAATTTGGACTTTAATGGAGACAGCCCCGGACCCTGAACCCAATAGCCTAGAGAATACTCGTGACCCTTAGGCCACCAGACTTGCTTCCAGTTCAGTCCTAGAAGCAATCATAAATTATTGTAGAAAAGGAGCCTAGCTTCTTCATCACTACCAGCAATAATTGCTGACCAACTGTTACCAGCAAATTGGTAGGCATAAGAGCCCTGTGAGTAGCAGCAACCTCCAGAGCAATGGTTCTGCTTCGAGCCCCACCCAGTCCTCACTGTCATCATCTGAGAAGGCAGCTACTGTGGAGAAAAGACCAGTCACTCTCACCAACTAAAACTGTCACCCACAGAACAGGCAAGCCAGCTGGCTGAGCCAGCAAGGTATCATCAGAAAGAAATGGGAGGCAGAGTGAACCAGGCAGGGAAACCTGGGGTGACCACCCTGACTATTATCTTCCTCAGACTCTGATGGAGATAACCCAGAACCTTAAACCCAAGAGCCTTTCATCCCCTAAGTGGTACAGCCTAGCAGTAGCTCCTATAAATGCTATAAGCTATATTTATTGAAAAACCAGAAAAGAAAATTCTCATCACAGAAATCAAATGGTTCAGTATAAGAAACTGATGTGATTTTTGTCAGTGGAAATGATGTTAAAAAATTGGTATTGTCATCTGCTTTGCCACCGTACCCTCAGGAACATGGGACCTTTCTGTCTGACCTATTGCTAAAAATTTCTGTATGGTCTGTCTACCTTATTAGAATGTGTGCTTTTTGAAAGTAGAGTCTTTAATAAATGCTTTATTCATTCATTTATTATGAAACCAGATTGACTTCTATACCCTGAAATATATGCTTTGTCAACAGAATTTGGGACTTGGTCCTCAGTGGTCCTTTGATCCAGGTTATGCCTTAAAAAGAATTTCTTTTCATCAGACCAGATAAATGGATATCTAGTCTTTGCTTGAATGATTCCAATGAAGGAAAATAAACCCATTTTCCTAGAGCAATCCACCACATTTTTTGATAACTCTCATTCAAGATTCTTAATCTTTTTTTTTTCCCTAGAAGACCACTTTGGCAGTCTGGTGAAGCCTATGAACCCTTTTCAGAATAATGTATTTAAATGCATAAAACTAAATGCATAGTATTGCAAAGGATAACAATTATATTGAAATAAAGTTACTAAAAAAAAAATTTTAAGCCAAGCTCTCAAACCCTAAATTAAGAAATCACTGCCATAATTGACCCTTAAATCAAACCTAAATTTACCTTTTTATATCTTCTTCTACTCCTTGTCCTGCCCTGGGGCCAAACAGTAAACATGTTTAATCACTCTTCCACTTGACTGCCCTTCAAATACTTGAAGATCTATCATATTTCCTCTAAGTCTCCTCTTTTCTAGGCAAAACATCCTGATTCTCATATGGTTTGAACTTGAGACCCTTTACCAACATGGATGCCCTTTTCTGGATGCTTTCCAGAGTTATATTAAGTTCATAAAATTGGTTTTATACACATCAGAAAAGGACCTCAAATACTTGAGTCATTGGTAGATTCATTGTTTTGTTATTAGGATAAAACATTTCCAGAACATTTTTTAGGACTTAGTCATTACTCATTATGACAAACTTACCTCATCTGGATGCAGTTTAAGTACCATTTTCTATATACTTTGATAAAAACAAAAACAAAGTAATGTAGTTGTAATGAATATGACTACTATATGGATTACCTTTATAAAAGTTCTATATATGTATTAAATTCCAACATAATTTGTGGTATTAACTCACTTCTTGAAAATATTTATGTTCCAGATTTTAGTCATGAAACTATATGTTCTATTGTAAATAGTTTTCTTCTTTTTTTTTGTCTTTTATATGAGCAAGATTTTTCCATGTTTTAAAATGACTTCTTTCTCTATAATGGAAAATTATGAAAGCTAGAATCAAATTGAAGCTCACAAGTCTCATAAACCAATGATAGCTCCTAAATTGAGCATCAAAGAAGATACATTCTACCACTTCTTCCATTAATGCCTGATTAATGGATGTGAGTTGTTGGGTTTTTTTAACTTATTCAGGCCTGAATAAGTGGGTTCCTCATTCACCTCATGAAGTGACATCTCTGTATCCTTGTTGGTTTCTATGAAGCTTTCTAAATCCTATTTTTGCATATAGTTTAGATTCTTAATGGCAAAGATAAGTCACTTCTGCTGAACCCAGGCTCAAAGAAAAAAACTGACACAACTTGGAGAATCAACTACACCATTAAAATGTCCTCTCTCAACTCAACTTTCTGCCTAGCTTTTGTAAGCTAGGAAATGACTTGTATTCTTGAAGTAAGTGTATACCAGAGGTACTGTATTTTGTTGCAATAAAATGTAAGGCTATAACAGTTCTGGATTACTTAAAGTAGTTTTTAAGGTTTTTCAAATTATACAGATGCCAAAGAGATTAGTAATAAATTTCCTGCCACTTTTGGCAGGTCTACATATTTACTGTCCTAAAACTATTTTATTGATTTAGAAATTTCTGATTACTTTCTAAAGTTTATTCTTTTTTCCCTTCCAAATTTACTTTGGGCAAAGAAAAAAAATCCACACCAGAACACATTGGTCTATTTTTGTGCCAAGACTTTAAGGGAAATATTTTATATGATTAATTCTGTGCACTTAATGTAGTGTAAAAAATCAATTTTATCCATTTTATGTTATGAGAGCATGACCATCCTGTGTAGACTATTTAAAGAGTCTTTGACTTTAATAATCTAAATTTAAATGTTTGTCATTGTACTTTTTTTTTTGTAATTATATAAGCTGAATGATGGGTTGCATTCTAATGCAAGCTAAAGCCTATTTCATCAGCAAATCTGTTTCTTAATAAAGCAGTATCCTGGCCTTGCCCTGGGTGAACCTAGAATTGTGGTAGTCTGAATAAAGTTAGAATCTCTGGCTTGAATTCCATAAAATATATAGGTCATGACCCATGCTATTTGTAACAGTTCTGGATTTAGTTAATTACCTTCCCCCTTACCCAATGGGTACTTAATAGATTGTCTTCCTGTATGCCCTTAATGGAAAGAGTGTTGTGTTTGGAATCACAAGGGCTTGGTTCAAATACCTTATCTGCTTCTTGCAGCCTGTAGCAAATCACCTTAATTTTTAGGCCTTAATTTTCTCATCTGCAAAATGAGATGATTGGACTAGATGATCTTACTTCCAACTCTGAATCCTATTATCTTATATTTATTTACTTTTCTTCTCACAGTTTTTCAGTCTTAGAATTAGGCAGAAAAACAATGAAAAAGTGTAAATTTACATAGCACCTTCTTTCCAATTGATCTCAAAGAGCTTAAAAGTATGAAATCAGCTATTACCAAGTGAGTAAATTATTCTGAGAATATAGTGTAAATACCTGAGGGTATTCTAGTCAGTCTTTTTGATCATGGAAAATAACCACTGAAATGTCTTCCTAGCCCTTCATTAATTGTTAGAATTACTGTCCATGATTTCCACACTGGTAATCATTTGCATACTGAGGAACTCTGGCTCCTTATGTCCTGGTTGTTGCATCCTCTCTATTCAACATATGGGAAGAGTTAACTACAAAGACTTTAAAACTCTTGAACACCCCTCGGAGGGAGTGTTGAGTCAGGGCCTGGCCTTGAGGGAGCTCTAATTAAAGATGCCTCTGTGGGAGCTAGGGCCCAGGATTAGCATAGGAATCCATCCCTCTTGCCATGGGTACTACTCATGCCAATCCTGTTCTTATTCATGAACTCCTTGTCACATGGTTATCCTAGTATCTTTGCCCTTATCCTTCTGTTTTCACAAGACTTAGATAAATATTCAGCTTTGTCTTATTCCTAGGTAATATTCAATACTGTCTTGAAAAAGTCACAAAAAATGATACAAGGATTCTGTATTAACCTTTTACTGGAGACATGTAGTTTAGCTTAAGTAGCTTTTAAGATCTAAATATTCAGAATTTATTTTTACTTAGGGAGAAATTAATATATTAAAGGTATTTAGCTACTAGGTCA
Organism: Monodelphis domestica; assembly: GCF_027887165.1. Taxonomy (NCBI): domain Eukaryota; kingdom Metazoa; phylum Chordata; class Mammalia; order Didelphimorphia; family Didelphidae; genus Monodelphis; species Monodelphis domestica. Next base: position 172,913,400 of record NC_077229.1, read on the forward strand.
GAATGCTGGCTTATCAACCTACAAACAAAATTCCAGCTGCAGAGTGTTTTTCCTTAAAGGTCTTTGAAAAGGTGAATGTTAGAGATGAAGTGATAGTATTCCATGTTTACATTTATTATACAGTACAGTAATGAACAAGCTGGGGAGAAAGCCTTAACTGAATTTCTTCATAACATTTTAAGGCAGTTTTTTAAATTCTGCATTCAGACAATTGTAGAGAAATGTGTAGAACTAGCATTAGATAAATAACACATCCCCAGCATTTTTAACTTTTGGTGGTGTGATTATTCCCAAGTGACAGGCTATGAGAGAAGCTTATTTATCAGAGTTTTATTACATCATTTAAAAACTGTTACAGTCTTACTCTTAACAGTAAATCCAGGGAAAACAATGTATTTACAAGTTGTATTAAAGATAAACAATACCATTTGAGTGTATAAGGCATTGTGTCAAGCACTGGCAGACAAGTACAAACCAAAAAACAATCCTGTCTCTCAAGGAGTTTATGCTCTAATGGGAAAAGAGAACATGTAAAAGGGAGTTGGAAAGCAGAAGGATGGAGTTAGGGGCATTAGAAACTAAATTGTCTTCAAGGTCCCCCATACCTGTAAGTGTTATTATGACAGGCATCTAAGGTCTTTCTGTTCTGGCTGTTACAGGAAGAGCATAGTGATGTAATGGATAGACAGCAGACTACAGAATCAAAAAGATTTGAATTCAAGTCCTGCTCCTGAAAGACTAACATATACCCCGGGCAAGTCACAAAACCTCTCAATGACTTCAGACAATGCTAAGACTCTTAAGTTTTAGAGAAGATACTAAGAATTGGAAGAAGTTCCTCACTAAGAAGGCCTGGTTCGCTCCCCCATAAAATAATAATTAGCTAAGAGCTAATAATATATTGCTTATTTATGCTCGTTTATGTAGCATTTGTTATGTGCTGGTTACTGCACTAAGGAAACTTGCCCAAGGTCATACAGCTAGTATCTGAGACTGGATTTAAATTCAGAGCTTCCTGACTCTAAGCCTGCAGCTCTATCTACTGTACCTCCTCATTGCTGATATGTACAATATTATGTCACTGATTTTGGTGTAAGTTTTATACAAATCTACCATCACATTCCATATTCAGTCATCCTATAGATTGCATTTTAAAGTGGTTGTTACCTCTTAGAATTGGCATAATTTTTCCCTTTTCTTATAATAATGAAAATTAAATCTAAAAAAATTTTTTGCAGTCTGATACAAGTCTTGGTTAGATAAGAAAGCTCTACAGGCAATTTACCTGTAGAATATAAAAGATTAAGGTGACACTGGAAAAATAGAAAAGGTATTCTTACATTTGTTCTTGTTTTTTTTTTAATTAGTTCTAACAGTTTCCATTGACTCACCTTAATTAGCTATATTGTATGCAATAAAACTTCAGTACTGCACTTTTTCAAATGGGTCCATTATTTCCTCAATGTTGGTCTTTCTATCAGTGGAGATTGCAGCCCATAGAAATCTTCTCATCTTGCACAGTCCTGTTTGTACTCTTCCTAACTGCATCCTAGCAGATCTACACAGCTCACTGGAAGCCTTCAATGGCTTTTTGAATGTCATTGCAGTACTGCCCATCAGTTTTCTCTCACTTCCACCCCATGACTAACCTGCTACCTTTTTTTTTTTAACCAGTACTGATATATTTATATCAATGTATCTCCAAGGGAAGTTTTTTTTTTTTTTAATTTTGCTTTTACATTTATATGGTTAACATTACTTGACCCATAAGTAATACTTGTACAGTTAAGAGGGTCATAGTTAAGGAGTATTTGCAAAGCCCTACCATGTATGTATACAGAACCTTTTTGATTTTGAAAAAACACAAAAAATTAAACTTTCCCTCAGGATTTTAAGTTCAATTATCTAAACTTATAAAACGTTCACTTATTCCATATAGACTGCTGCTTGCTCCCTAACAAAAGTGTAACAGACTTCTAGTCTTGTTTAGGATACTAAAAAACCTTATTTATTTCATTATTCTGGGTACCATATTATAGTCATTTCACTTCTGTTGATGTAATACCATTCTTCATTTTCCCCTCACACCTTAAATCTCCTAAATATGACTGGGCAAGTTTCCCTTGTTACAGTTAAAATTATCTTAAGAGACTGATCTTGGGGGGGGGGAGAATATCAGTTTATTAATTATATCCATTTATTGGTTAGGCCAGCATCATAATTGATAGACATATAGATCATTGGCCATCTTGAATGACCAGAATTTGAACCTTGTTCAGATAGCTCAATAGACTTTTAGGAGCTCATTATTCTGTCCCTCCCTTGAACATTCCAAGACATTTCTAATTGGTGAATATCTAATAAGGTGATGGTCTATCAAACCCTCAGCCTTCAGCCACAATGACAGGTGGACAGGTAAAGGAAAAGAATACTTGTCTTTTTCATTAACCTAATTCTTTTAAAAAGAAGAACATAGATTTCTAAGGACAAAAGGGAAAAAAACAGTAGAATTCCTGACCCAGATCCTAGACACAAGAATACACAGTAATTCTCTCTACTATATATAGAAATTGGGACCTGCCACTCCAGGGTCCTGATATAAGAATCAATATAGTGTATTAAAAATAGATTCTCTCACATCCTAGGTTTCAATATCCTTATCTGAAAAATATGGGGTAAGTACTAGATAGAGTCTGAGATTTCTTCCAGCTCCTAATCTATGATCTCATGATCTAATTTTTGCAATAAAATAACTACTGTTATATGAGTAAATTTGGAATAACAACTATAAACATTTTAAAGATTTGGTTGCCTCAAACATCATCAGATCCTGATATTTTTATCCACACAACATGGCTAACATCTGTCTAAGTGTGAAGCTTAATCCAGACAACTTTTTCTAATAAATAGAACTAGACAGTACTCTAGTACATTGTGAAACCTGTTTACCATATTTTAACCAAAACAGATTGTTTGATTTCAGGCAGCTGGACTGACATACAGTATATTAATCACAGCCATTTAGATTGTGTCTCTTGAGACTGAGCTAGGTACATCACAAGCAAAAATATATTAAAATAAATTCCTGTGGTAGGATATTTATTTTTCTTAATTCAGCAATAATTGTTGTCTTTATTAAATAACCTATTTACATAGATTTCCTTACACTTAATAATAACACTTAATTCTGTTTTCCAGATCCTGTATGTGCATATATAGATCTTTGAATTAAGTTATCATATGGTAACATCTCAGATGATGCTTTCCAACACTTTCTTAAAAGATGGAAATCTGTTTAGAAAGATTTGTGGTCATTCAAACTATCTCATCTGAGACTTTTTGGTATTCTCAGATGATATTTGCATGTTATTTTACAAATTAAATTTAATCTCTTGAATTAAGGCCTTTTGTCATAATTTTTTTTTTATTTTCTAAAATGTAGCAGTCTTCCACACCAAGCTGGCAAGAAGACTATTAAACACTTCAGTATAAAAGTCTCAAACATTTTAGAACAAGCTTGAAAAGATGAAAGCACCCTCTTGAGTGCCTGCATCAGAGAGAAGTAATTTTTCTCTGCCATGGTCATCTCCTCTGCCTAGACTCTATTAAAAAAAAGATATGTTCTAATAAAAGTTGCTCCAAAAGAAAGTGTCACTTAAGCATTTTTTGAAAAGCACAAATAAGAATAGAAGAATGACTAGAAAGAAACACAGATAAGCAATATAGCCTGGAAATTGATATATTAAATTTGCCATAAAAATTAAAAAGAAAAGCAAGATGTCTATAGTAGAGATCCCCAGCTTCTAATGTTCCACTTTTTAATCGAACATTCCAAATGTTTAAATTTTTTAATTCCAAATGTTTAAAAAGTTTAATAAATATTCTTTTATATCTTCCTGTCCCATTTTAATAGTTCCTTTGATTGCTAATATTAGATACCTGATACAGTGTTATAACTATTATTGGTTGAAGTTATCTCCTATTATATATGTACAAGATTTTTTTTCTTTGTAGTAAAACTTTTGTTGTTCAGTCATTTCAGTAGTGCCCAGTTCTTCATGACTCCAATTAAGATTTACTTGGCAGAAATACTGGAGTGGTCTGCTGTTTCCTTCTGTAGGTCATTTTACAAAAGAGAAACTGAGGCAAACAGGGTTAACTGACTTGCCTAGGGTGACACAGTTAGATCCTAGTAAGTTACTAAGACTTAAGTTGCAGAAAGGGTGCTGAATTTTGACTGTCTAAAAACTCAGGGAAGTAGGTAAATCGGGGAAATGTACAAAATGTTCATTTAATTTGGATTGTATCAGTTATCATAAAATCATAGACTCTTATAATTGGAAAGGACATTTGATGTTGTTCCATTGTTCCAACTGCTTACTGTCTCCCAACTCCAGATTTGGAGTTTTCTTGTTGAGGGTTCGGGAATAGTTTGCCATTTCCTTCTCAAGATCATTTTGTTGTTGTCAGTCATTTCAGTCATGTCTGACTTGTATGACCATCCATTTGGGTTTTTCTTGGTAAAGATACTGAAGTGGTTTGACATTTCCTTCTCTAGCACATTTTTCAGATGAGGAAACTGAGACAAACCAGGGTTAAGTGACTTGCCCAGGGTCATCTAGCTAGTCAGTGTCTGAGGCTGGATTTTAATTCTAGCCTAACTTTAGGCCCAGTGCTCCATCCACTGTACTGCCTAACTACATAGATCATTAAATATATAAAACACTTTGTAAACTATAAACTGCTATATAAGTACACTGTATTATTATTATTGTGGTTTAGTGGAAAGAACACTAGATTTGGAATCAGAAGATCTGGGTTCAATTCTAGCTATGCATGACCCTTATCTTTAAAATGAAAAGATTGTTCTTGCCTGGCATTAAATACTGTATTACTAAGCCCAGCACTTATTTGAAGAATGAATCCTCTTTATTGTGTTCCACAGTAAGTAGTTATTCTGTCATTACTTGATGACCAATGATGGAAATTCACTATTTCCCAATTTAGCCCATTCCAGTTTTAGATCACTCTAATTATTGGGAATTTTTTACTCCCTGTTGAAATGAAATCTGTTTCCCTTTACTTTCCATCTATAAGTCTGAGTTCTCCTCCAGAGATATGCAAAATAAAACTGATCCTTGTTCTGAAAGAAAACTTTAAAAACCAGGGGAATTCTAAAAAGAGGAAATTAATAGACCCATTAAAGGGGATAGATTTTGAAGAGAAGGCCAATTTTAACTGAGATAGGGAGTGGTATGTTGAAAGGAGGGTTGCTGAAAACATGAGGATGCCTTTGGGAGGGATATCGTTGTTGTCTTGGTCTTATGATCCCAAGCCTTGGGACCTTCAGAGAATAGTGAGTGCAGGTGCTAGTTATAACAGGAAGTACTGAAACCAACTTTTCAACAAATATCAAATCTAGCTGTATCTACTAGCTTTTAAATATGATTACAGCCAACTAATCAATACAAACAGAATTAGTCAAGAGCAAAAGAAAACCTTTTAAGGTCAGAGTCCTGAGAGTTACCTCTTCATGATTATTCTTCATTTTCCCACTAAGTGACAGAAATCATCACAGCCCTAGAATTCACATCTCATCAGTACCTTCTGCTTCTGGATCCTCTCCCTCTGATTGCAAGGTTTGCTCTAGTACCCACATTTAAGGGTCCCCAGGCCAACCATCTCTTCATTTACCACCAGGCTACACTCCTCTATTCTTCTCCATCATGACCCAGTATCAGATACCTTCTTTTCTCCTCCCCACCTTCAGCTTCCTTTTATGTGTTATCTTCCCTCATTAGAAAGTAATCTCCTTGAGGACTTGATTACCTTTCTTTTTTCTTGTGTTTGAATTTTCTAACAGTTTTAATTTCCTAGCACATATTTAATAAATGCTTGTTAATTTAAATTATCACATTGGCCTAAAGTTCAGGAAAGGAACCTACAGAGGCTGAACAGATGAGGATAGTTCTCTTCCAGGGAAATAGGACTTTGGCAATCCCATGGTTATTGAGACAATCTATGGAGGAGTGAATATAACATACTTGAAGTCCTAAAGAAGATTTGATCAATAGAGAGGCAGCGGAGAGAGTGAGTGTATTCTACAATCCTTTGGCTCCCACACTGCATCTTAAGAGTTATACAAATGATTATAAAAGTGCCAACATGCCTCAAAGCATTACCAATCTGAATTTGCCTCAGCTAAAAATCTAAAGTCAGAGATGAAATGATCTAAAAATCTAAAGCCAGAGTTAATTTAAAGAAACCTAAAGAGTAAACTAAAAAACTAATTTAAAAAATAACTATAGCAAATTTTTAGGATATAAAATAACTTGTCATTCACATTTCTATGTAATATCAATAAAATCTGATAGGCAATTGTTTGTAGAAAGAGATAAGAAGCCTAAGTAATTGGAATAATATTAATTCTTCATGGAGAAGATAAATCAATATAATAAAAATAATAGTACTATCCAGATTAGTTTACTTATTCATATACCAAACTACCAAGGAATTACTTTATAGAACTGGTAAAGAAAAATAATACATTTTATATGGAGGAAGTAAAAGATCCAGAAAGAAATAATGAAGAGAAATGAGAATGAAAGGGCCAGATAGTGTCAGATCTCAAACTATATTACAAAGCAGTAATAATTAAAACAATTTGTTGCTGATAAAAAATTAAATTAATAATGGGAACAGACAGTTGACCTCTATATCTCATACAGAAACAAATATATCTAATAACCTAGTGTTCAGGATACACAGTGGACTCAACTCCTGGCATAAGGACTCACTATTAAACACAAACTGCTGGGGAAATTGGGCAGCAGTATGGAAGAAATTAGACTTAAGACTGGCACCTCATACCTTATACAAAGATAAACTCCAAATGGGACCATGACCTGGATAAGAAAGGTTACATCATAAACAAATTAGAGAAACATGGGAAAAAATTATTTTACAGCTATATGGGTAGAAGAAAAGTTCATGACCAAACAAGGAATGGCAGGAATCATAGAAGATAAAATGATTAATTTTAGTAATATAACACTAAAAGTGCTTGCACAAATACAATAAAGCAAAGATCAATGGGCAAACAATTCGAAAATCTTTGCAGCAAGTTTCTCCAATAGAGGTCTAATTTCAAGATGAATAGGGAATAAATAGATTCAAATTTATAAGAAAAAGAGCCATTCTTAATTGAAAATGGTCAAAACTAGATTTCCTAGTGAAATAAAAGGGGAATCCACTGGTTTACCAGATCTATTCACAATCTGGAAAATTACATGGAACTGGGAAACATGGACCTTATGTCATTCACATAATGTGTAATCCCAACCAAATGATCTTCATTTATAATAATAATAATAGGTATCATTTGTACAGTGCTTTACAAACATTTTTGAGTTGATCTCCACAATAAATGTGAGGTAAGTGCTATTATTATCCCCATTTTATAGTTAACAGATAGAAAAAGGCTAAGTGATTTTCCCAGGATCACCCAGCTATTAAGTGTCTAAGTTGTTTTTCAGTTCAGGTTTTTCTGATTCTAGATCTGGTGTTTTATTACTGTACCACTAAAAGTACTCTACTGGCAAACAAATTGCTTAATACTCATTTCAACCAGTTTAACCAAGAGATTTTTCTATAATTTCAGTCTTTGAATGTTTAATACAGAATTGTTTGGGGGTGAGGTTCCTTTTATTCAAATTATACCACATAAGATGAAATATTTTAAGATTTCTTATGCAATATAAATTCACTTACCCTAGGTACTTCCATCTTTCCTTAATAGTGTGTAGTCACTATTCTGCCATCGAGGCAACAATGTGGCACAGTGGATACTGGGCCTGGAAATGAGTAAGATTGGATATAATAAAAGAATCTACCTCCAGGGTTGTAGTGAGGATCAAATGAGATAATGTTTGTAAAACACTTAGCACAGTGCCTGGCACATAATCAGAACTATATAAATGCTCATTTCTCCCCTGTTCCCTGCTCTGAAAACCCCTTTTTAATCAAACATTCATTTTTAAGAATTTGTGCTGTCCCAATGTCTGGCCAAGACAGAATCCTGGCTCAAAATTAGCTTGCTTAAACTGAATCCAGATGAGTCAAAGTGTCATTAGTTGACAGAAAAAAGCATTCTAAAAAATATCTGGAACTGCAGCAACTTTTAGAAAATAGAGGTATACCTATGCTTTTTTACTGATTCAATATTCTACAATTCTATTTTATATATACATATATCTATATCTATCTATCTATATATATATATCTATATATATCTATATCTATCTATATATATATATATATCAGAGAGAGAGACAGCACCTATTATGTGTAATGCACCATGCTGTATGCTATGAAGGATATAAAGATAAGTGACATAGTCATGATCCTAAAGAAGTTTACAACCTAGTTTAAAAAAAAATCAAACGTGTTAATTTCCCATTGAGAAAACTCCATAAATAATACAATCTGAAACTGTTCCCAAATTCCTTTAAAATTGTGTATACCCTTTGATCCGGCAATACCACTACTAAGTCTGTAATCCATAAAGATATCAAAGGAAAGAAAAAGAATCTCTATGCAAAAATATTTATTTTGTGGTGCAAAGAATTGGAAATTCAGAGGATACTCATCATTTAGGGAACTGGGGAATGACTGAACAAGTTGTGGCATATGAATGTGATAGAATACTACTGGACTATGAGGAATGATGGAGAGGCAGGTGGTTTCAGAAAAACATGGCAAGAACTATATGAACTGATGCAAAGTGAAGTAAGAAGAACTGGAAGATCACCAAGCACAGTAATAGCAATGTTCTAATGATGATCAACTGTGAAAAGTTTGGTTAATTAATACAATGATCCAAGACAATTCCAAGGGTCTCATGATTAAAAAAAAAATACGAGAAATGAGGAACTCTTGAGTGCAAATTGGAGTATAATTTTCTCTATTTTTTGTGATATGGATAGTATGGAAATGTTTTGAATAATTTCATGTGTATATTTGATATTTTGTCTGTCTTCTCATTTGATAGAGAAGGGGTCAAAGAGGGAAGGAGAGAATCTGGAACTCAAACTTTTAAAAAAATCATATTAAAAATAAATAATAGTTTTTAAAAAGAGAAAGAATACTCCATCAACCATTTATGCATGAGAGCAATTCCTCTATAATTTGGTGAATTGGCTGGGACACTGATAGGTTAAGTAACTTACCTGAGGTAACCAAGCAAGTATGTCAGAGGTGGGACCTACATCCACCTATTCCTGACCCCAAACTGGCTCTCTAGCTATCCTTTTACCACATGCTGCTGCTGGTGCTATTTCTACAGTTTATTAATAGGGAAAAAAATGAGTTATATTTACTTGTTTTTTCTCCCCTTTAATTCTTAAGTAATTGTGTTTTTGAAGTGCCCTTTGTTACCTTTAGTTGAATAAGAGGCTCTACTTCCTTTTTCTTATGATTTAAGGGGGAAATAACACTATGGTCTATAGTTTTATAAATTTGAGAAATTAATATTAGCAATAGTAGTAGTAAAAACATTATTCTAAAAATCTATTCCTTGGCATGTGTCCCCTAATTATAATTTTACCATAAATGAATAAGTATGAATGACAATATTTTTGCCTGAAGCTTCAGAATTCTTGTTTCAAATAATATAGAACCTTTATTAAAAAATTCATTAACTTTCAACCTATTAGTAGTAAAAGGCAGACCTATTACGAATTTGTTTACATTTTTGCAGTTAATTCTTTAGGAGGGATGACAAAATGAGAAAGTTTTCAGCTTTAGCTAATGCAAACTTAGATTCTTTAAGGCAGAAGTATCCAATTCCAGACAACAAAACTGTAGACAGAACAAGATTAAAATATAATTGGGAAATGTTTAACAAAACAAATAAAAGTGCAGTACATCATATATAAGTTAAAATGTAGTTTTCTGACATGTAGGGATCCTAATGTACAATTTAGTGTCTCTCATTTCTTTTTGAGTTGGACATTACTGTCCTAAAGCATCATCAAATGCTGCTGAATTTTTCCATATTTCCATGCAATAGCTAGATTGAAGTATTTACTATTTAATTTCAACAGGTAGTGAAAAACTGGTAACCATACTTTTTGCCAATACTAATTACACTAGCTTTAGTATATATTTTTAAAATATGTTTCAAAAATATGTAGCCTGTATTTTAACATCCTCTGGTATTTGCTCACGATCAAAATGAAAATAATTTTTGATTTCTTACTTTCTCTTCTGAAAAAGTAGGGAGTTATATGACATTTTATAAAAAAGCCCCTAGGACTTGTAATGACATAACTAATCATTAAAAGTATTCTATATGTTAACAATTTTATGGAAATGCTAATAAGTTTGTCAATGCCATCATTTGGCTTGACCTAAATTTTCAGAGTGGTTTATACTTCAGAGTGCTATATCTGCTCTCATGATTCTGTTTTTAAACAGAATAGTAATAGTACTTTATACTCCTATTTATGTAGATTTTTTTATATCCATAGCAGTCATAGTCATTATAATATATACATTTCCAGGTTATGTTATTATTCTAGAATTGTGGAATAATTTTATTTTATTTATTCTAGAAATGTGGAATAATTATTTAAGGGGTTAAAACAGAAACAATGTTAAAAACAAGAAATTGGTATAAATATAACTGATATTCTCTTGTTCTTTGATTTATCATGATAATTCATGATTTAATCATCTATACAGTAAAAGAAACTTAATGTAAATACAAGTTATTTCAGTCATCTTTATTGTCACCTAAAAACATTTTAGAATTTGAGGGGATCTTATAATGTTGTGTATGTTGATCCAGATGTTTTTATGTCTGAATATGGAAGATTTCCCTTGGATTTCCAGTTCAGCATTGTATACTAGAATCTCAATTCAAATTCCTCATCTGATCATGGCCAGCTCTGGAACCATGAACAAGTCACCTAACTTTTCTAAGCCTCAGTTTCTCATCTATAAAATGAGGATAATAATATTATTTGTAATACCTACCAAACAGAGGCATTATAAGGCTCAAATGAGTTAATGTATTATATAAAGAGCTTTGAAAATTCCAAAGTACTATAAATGTTAGGTTTTGTTATAGCTAAGTATTTTTTCTCCAACTGAATGATGCAGCAGTAAAAGTCTAGAAAGTAAAATTTTAACTGGCATGAAAAGTTTTAATTTTCTGATTTGTTCTGATCACAGTTTCCTTTAATTAGAAAAAATAATATTGTCATTTAGTCATTTCAGGTGTACCTGATTCTTCATGATTCCATTTGGGGTTTTCTTGGCAAGGACACTAAAGTAGTTTGCAATTTTCTTCTCCAGCTCATTCTACAGAAGAGGAAACTGAGGCAAACAATTAAATGACTTCTCTAGGATCATTCAACTAGTGAATGTCTGAGGCTGAATTGGAACTTAAGTCTTCCTGACTCAGGGCCCAAGCACTCTTTCCACAGCACCATATAGCTGCCCCTAGAAAAATATATTGGCATGATTCTGTTTTATATATTACAAATATATAATGCAATAATAACTAGAGCTTCCTAAAGATAAGTTAGTAATTATAACCTAAAAAGTCTCTTTGCCTTTTTTTTTTTAAACCCTTACCTTCTGTCTTATAATCAGTGCTATGTACTGGTTTCAAGGCAGAAAAGTGGTAAGGGTTAGGCAATGGGGGGGTTAAGTGACTTGCCAGGATCACACAGATAAGAAGTGCCTGAGGCCACATTTGAACCCAGGACCTCCTGTCTCTAGGACTGGCTTTCCATCCACTGAGCCACGGAGCTGCCCCTTCTTTTGCTTTCTAGAACTTATTCAGTAAACTTTTATTGAACTGTGTCTATGTGAAAAGCCAGTGGTAAATATTATTGGGAAACACAAAAGTGCATTACCCATAGACAGTGTTATAAAGAGCAGACAATCTAGTAGCAGAGAGAAGCTGGCATAGAAGTTAGTAATAAAATAATAATACAAGGTCTAAAATGGCAAATGCCATAAGAAAGGTTGGGAATTGAAAGGAAGAAGTGAGTCCTAAAGGCAAAGGCAAGAGGGGAGGAGAGGGAAAGGAAGGAATCAGAAAAAGCTGCCAAGAGAGTGGGTGATTATCATGAGCACAGAGGCAGGAAAAGGATAAAGTATTTTTGAAGAATGGCAAGTGGTCCATTTTGGCCAAAATTGAGAAACATGGTGGAGAAGCAGTCTGATACAGTGTGAAAGATAAAGAAAAAGAGACAGGTATCAAAATAACCAAGTTTTTGAATCTATATGACTGAGTGAATAGTGATAGCTATAGAGAGTAGGCAGTCAGAAAGAAGGAGCAGATTCTGGGAAGAAAATAGTGAGACCATAGAATCTTACAATCAAATATTTGGTGCTATAAGTAAAGTCATCTAGTCTAAGTCCTCTTCTATAGGTGAACAGAGACTCAGACAGGTTAAGTGAACAGAGGCCCTCTGACTTCAAATCCAGTGCTCTGCCCTACCTTTTCAGGTTTTATTCATATTACATATTAGGTATGACCAAGAAATTCAGTATTCAAGTAGGCAATTCAGAATGCTAGTCTGGAGCTGGAGAGAAGACAGGTCATATGGGTGAAAATAGCTTTTCTTTCTTTTTTCTTCTGATTTAATTCAGCAAACTTTGTGCCTACCAGTTAACAAAATACTAGAGTAGACAAGAGTGAGAGAGAAAGATAAATTAGATGTTATTTCTGTCATGAAAGGGCTTACATTCTGATATGGCAAATGATATAATCAAAAGTACAAAAAATACAAACTAGAGCATGATACATGAACTTAGATGATCTCTAACCTCTGTTCCAATTCACTAATCTGTGTTCAAAGTACCTAAGAAAGATAAATTTCTAGTTTGAGGGTATTAAAAGTACAAATAAATTACTGTATGCAAACAAGCGGAAAGTAGTTAAAGTAGATTAGTGGATCAGATGCTAAGATTTGGAATCAGGAAGATCTGATTTTACTGACTAAAATACTGCCTCTGAAACTTTGTAGCTTTGGAAGTATAAGCAAGGCATTTAAATTTTCTGAGCTTTAGTTTCCTCAGCTATAAAATGGAGATAATGGTACCCATACCACTTACTTCATTATTATTTTTATTGTAAAAAATTGTTGTTATTGTAAAAAGTTTCAATAAGATCATGTATGTAAAGGAAATCACATCATTTAAAGTAGAATGCCCTTTCCAGGAAGGAAAGAGCAATTCTGACCAGAAGGATTTGGAGAAAATTCCTTGGAAAATGTGCCATTAATCTATAGTCTTCATAAGGATCATAGTTATAGCTTTGGTAGTTAATAAGATCACTGAGAGAAAGCAAAGTTCAGAGGCCCAAAAATAGGACCTTAGGGAATACCTGCTTTCAGGAAGCAGGAAGAGAGAATATAGCCAGGAACTAGGTAAGAGAGATTGAAGAGAACTATGAATTGCTCATTTTCATGGAAGTTAAGAGAGAAGAAAAATATCAGAAGGAAGGAATGGTCACTGGTGCCAAATGGCTACAGAGTTGACAAGGAGAATGATAACCAAAACCAGGCAGGCATTGAATTGAGTCATTAGAGGGTCACTGATGACTTTAAAGAGAATAGCATCAATAGAGTTATGGGGATGGAAGTCTGATTACAGGGATAAGGAATGAGGGTGTGTGGAGAAAATAGAAGAAACTATGTGCCAATGTTTTCCAATAAAAAGAAATTCATTTAGTCAGTGAATTAAAAATGTCCCCACTTTTTAAGGTACTCTGTTGTGCCCAATTTAAATCAAGGAATTAATTTCCTATCCACTTTGAGTCAGTGCAGTGGTACAGGTTGCTAGGTTTGGGGCTTTGACAAGTAAGTTCAATCAGTCAATAAATATTTATTAAGTACCTACTTAATATTGAGTATTATTAATTATTAAGAATTTACTATGTATTATACTATGCTATACTAAGTGTTGCAGATAGAAAGAAAGGCAAAATACAGCCCCTGCCTTCAAGGGGCTCATAATCTGAAGGAGGAGACAACATGCAAACAACTTAGTACAAATATGCTTTATGCAGAATAAATAGGACATTGTCAATAGAATTAAGAGAGATTGTGAAAGGCCTTCTTATGAACTAAATTTAGGAGGATTGGTGACATTGGTCTGAGTTTCCCTTTCCACACACACATAACAACTGTCCTATTTTTTCTGACCCTGACCCTGTGCAATTCTTGTCTGTTTTCTCATAAACTTTTCAACTATTTTTTTGTCCTGAAAGAGCAAGTTTTTCTGCTCTAATGCTGTTTAAAAAAAAAAAATGCAGTGACAAATTCAAACCACCAGAGGGCATTATATAGTTAACTAGCTCTTCCTTAAAGAAAAAGCTTTTCCCCTCAGATGAAAAAAGGGGTGCTAGATTTACCACTTTTTTTGACCTTGTCCAAATGAGGCCTGGTTAGGAATGAAGAAACTACCTCTAACTAACATACTTTATTTGTTAACTTCAACTACTATAAAAGTGACTGGATTTTGGCATCTTTTTCCCACAGTCCCAAAGGAAAATGTCTTGAGTAGGGAAAGAGTTGGCCACCTTACTCTTTATTGAAGCTAGCGCCCTAACTGTGAATTGCTCTTTGAGTTCCCCAAGATTAGGCAACAGTGGTTACATCTTTCTTTCCTGCCACTTTCTTCCCCTTCTGCAAAAACATCCACATTCATTTAGATTGTTAATTAGCTAGCCTACTTCAGTTTCATTGTCACACAGTTTTGCTCCTGCTGCTATTTTCCCAAAGATAATTTGTTAAATTCCTATTCTATTCCAATGCAACAAATTTCACTAAGTAGTCCCCAACTAAGATTTACTAGTACTAAAAATAAAATTAATGGGAACATACAGAATAATGGAGATACCATTTAATTCAAAGTAGTTCAATTAAGTTACATTTTAAGCTTTAAAATGCACAAGATACTTCTACCCCAATTTATCTTGCCAGCTTTCTATATCCCTACTATGCTGTCTTTTTTTTTTTTTAATCATGGTAAGGATTTCATCACCTAACTCTACATCTTATAGTTGAATAATGGAAAGGTACTGGTTGTAGATTAAAAACAATAAGACTTTAATTTATACCCATTGGTCTCCAACAGATGAAACAGAAACTCTGGAATTTCCATACAGTAGTTCAGGTAGATATCATAGACCACAGCCCAATTTTTTTAAGTCAGTGTCCCTCCTTTCAAAGGGGGAAAACAAGCATTCTTTAATCACCTACTTTGTACCAGACACTGCGAAGTACTTTATAAATAATTTTTCATTTGATCCTCACAATAACCTTCAAGGGAGGTGTTAGATATCTTTGGAGACTGTTTTAGATTTCAGTTCCCCAATCTGACCAATCCCTATCCATTCTAGGATATACTTCCTTCGAGACGTTTATTCCTCTCTATAGGTTTATGCATTGTTTTACTTTCTGCAAGCAGGGTCAACACTGCCTTTTAAGATTCAGATGCTAAAATAAGGAATGTTTTTAATTCCATCTTGACAAAGATTTGATAGAGAACAGAGGAACCTACCACTACTTTTACTTATAAATAAAGGATTAACACCATTGCCTAGTAGCAAATATTCTAGCTCTATAGTCAGTTTTGATTCTTGCACCTATATAATATGGATTAACAGTCATCAGGGGCCAATGGGAAAAAAATAGACTTTGAAAATGAAAAATTGAGTGTCAGGTGATTAATCTTGCAGCTGCTGCAACTGTCAAGACTTCTGACACCATTCTTTTACTATAGATGCTGATGGCCAGTGATTCTATAAAAGTACCTTCAGCTATTCTAACTTAGAAAGTGCAAGATTTTGCTGAAAATATGACATATTGGTAAAGGAACTTATTTTGATAACTTGTAAAGTGAGGGAATGAGAGCAAGAAAAGAAGTTAAAGCTCTATCTTGTTTCACTGTCAATGGGATTAAAGAGCAGTGCAGAAAGTTGACTTAACAAGGGTTACATGTATGAGTTGTAATTAGCCTAGAGACTGAAGAAGCTAAAATTGGTATTAAAGGAAAGTAGACAAAAAAATTTTTTTATTAGGCTGAAAGAAATGTTTTTTTGATTTATGAATGAATCCAGAAATGTTTTCAAGGTTACCTGCTTGAAGATAATTCTTTTGGATGCAGTACTTTTCAAACATGAGGATAGGCCTTTCTAGTGATACACCTCTTCTCCAAAGCTAATAAGCAAATGGAAATTTCCTGCTGGTTCAGTTATTCTTTTGAGATATTCTGGTATCTGGCTTTATTCAGAAAATTTTAGGGGGTTTTAGATCTTTTGTCCAGGATTTTGAATCTCATTGTAATATGGAGTGCTAACACTAGACCATTCCAAAATGATTCTCTAGGGGTTAAGGTATTTTTAGAATAATATGTCAGCTTCCAAACTATACATACATGGCATATTTTAGTCACTTGCTAACAGTATCTTACATAAAATGCCTGCAGTGCATATTATATGTGACAGCCACATTGTTTGTTCCATGAAACATAAACCAACAATATGTCTTTCATTTTGCCAGTTATTAAAGATGTATTTTTCCTTTGATCCTTATATAAATAGGCTATTTTAGGCAAATGAAATTTCATACTGAAAAATAAATATGTAAAGATTTCATAGTAACTACTTCATATTCATGTATATTATTTCAACAAGAGCTCAAATAACTGATCCCCAGGTTTCTACCACTGAAAAAAACAAAAAATCTCCAAAACAGAAACTCTCTTCTGTTAGCTGTCCAACAGAAGCAAACTAGAACCACAAGTTCATCAGCAAATTTCCATCTTCCACTGCTATGCCTACATAGGTCGGGCCTACTCAAAAAGTTGAAATCTAGTTGAATAGGGAATAGATCCTGCTTATAAGGAGGAGAGCTTAGCATATGCATTTAGCACTGAAGCAGAAATGACATTAGGAATATTTGGGTATGTTGGAGTACATATATATATACTAGAAAAAATCAATGATTCTATGAATGATTGCTTTCCATGTTTTTATGTAAGCCATTAATTCTTAATAAACTTAGTGACTATTTAAATAGTGTTTTGGAATCAAATTTGAAATTATTGTCTTTTAGTAGGAAATATTTGTTTATTATAGCCAACAATAAAATGTATAATCTGCATTATTGGCCTTACTCAAAACTAGACTCCTTAACATTCATTTTTTTTTATTTTGAGTTACAAATTCTCTTTCACCCCTTACCTACCCATTGAGAAGGTAAGCAACATATGTATTACACATGTGAAGTCATGCAAAACATGTTTTTATTCTAGCTATTTTGCAAGAAAATAATAATAAACAAGAAACATAAAGTAGAAAAGGTGTGCTTTGATCTACTCTCAGGTTCATCAGTTCTCTTTAGAGTTGAATAACATTTTTCATCATGGCCTCTTTGGAATTGTCTTGGATCACCATATTGATCAGAGTAGATCTGTCTTTGACAATTGATCATCATTACAATATTGTTATTTATGATATACAATGTTCTCCTGGTTTTGCTCTCTTCATTTTGTATCAGTTCACACCAGTCTTCCTCAAAACCAGGCATGTTTTTTTCAATGTCAGCATCTGGTTAACTCAGTAATACCCAGTTTTCTTTGGGGTAAAAAAAAGGCATTCTGCTCAGCATACAAAATTGGTTTTTTTGAGATGTACCATTCTTTTTGGTTAATCATTTGCATAGGACATCTTTTTACTTAAAACTTTTCGTGAAAACAAATTTTTAAACTTTTCATGCATTTTAAGTTAAATTTGTTATCTATTAATAGCTGAACAAAATTAAAAGTAATAGCTATTTTAGCTCCAAATCATATCATTTAAAAGTATGTTAAAATGTTTCCTTTTTTTTTTCATAAAACTGATTTTCTATTGCTCATCTGGTAAATCAGGCTGAAGAACTTTTCTTGAGAATTGATTGCTTTTAAGAATATATTGGATTTGATGTTACAGTTTGTATTTGTTGTTTTCCATAATGTTTTGAATGGGTGTGTTTAAAAATATCCAAGAAATGGAGATTCTTCCTAGGATTTCCATGTTGTTTTAAAAAGATTACAAATTGGGTGCCCCCACTCTCAAGTTTATAGTAATCCTGTTTATTTCTAGGTATTGCTTCACTGTTTAAAAACATTCTAGTTAAAAAAGAAAAAAAGTTAACTGTTACAGCCTGGACTTTCATGATTTATGTTTTTCAGCTGACCACTAATTGTTTTCTTTTATAACTATTTTTTGAATAGATTTGGCATAGTAAATTATAACATTTTAATGATGTGAAGACAGGCATAATTTAATCTGTGTCAGAAGATATCTTAAGATGTCACTGGTGTAGAAAATTATATGAATGGTTGTGCTGTTTTTCTGTTAAGGGTAATGCTGTCCCACAACATTTCATTCCCAGCATGTGTATCTATTATGAGGATAAAATGTAATGTTTATTATCAGTTGAAGACTGCCCCTGACAAAAGATAGTTTTTTTCTAAGAACTGGATAAGAGGAAATCAAGATAAATGTATCAATAGACATGAACAACAAATTTAAAATGAAACAATGGATAATATTTAAGTTTAAAAATAAAAAAGAATATGTAATTATAAATGTCCCTCTTTGCTTCATGTGAAATGCTGATCTGTACCCTTTAATACATTCAGTTTCGTGTTTTGCCCCAGAAGTTAATGGAGCATATTTTTTAAAATGTATTTGTATTGTTACCTTTTCTTTGTATATTACTTAAAATTTTCCTTATAGCCCCTCTTCTCTCTTCCCAGAGAACCACTCCATATAATAGTTTGTTGTTTTTTTTTTTAACTCTTTTACTTTCCATCTTAGAATCAATACTGAGTATTTGGTTCTAAGGCAGAAGAGTGGTAAGGGCTAGGCAATGGAGGTCAAGTGACTTGCCCAGGGTCACACACCTAGGAAGTGTCTGAGGCCAGATTTGAACCTAGGACTCTTGTCTCTAGGCCTGGCCATCAATCCAGTGAGCCACCCAGCTGCCCCCCATACAATAATATTTTTAAATAATAAAAAAAGAAAAAAACTAATCAGTAAAACAAATCAATACATCAAAAAAAATCTGAAAATATATAATAATCTTTTCCCCTAATGATATACCTTTTTAAATAACCACAAAAAAGTTTTTTCACCATTTAAAATTTTCATAATCTTTAAAACCCTCATTTTTCTCATCTGTAAAATGCAGATAATAATAGCACCTAGATTACAGGGTTGTTGTACAGATCAAATGATATAGTATATATAAAGCATCTTGTAATGTTAAAGCACTATGTAAAAGCTAGTGATTATTGTTTATCTGTCTGCCAGTCTAAATCTTATATTTCATTTACATTTATAGTTATTCCAGCATTCCATCTGCCACTATCACCTACTTTACCACTGTCCCATATAATGAAATGATGACCCTTCTCTCCTTGTCAATGGAAACCCCTTACATATACAAGTAACCCCATTCCATTCCATCTTCTCCAACAGGTTGGCCTTTCCATCATCCTCACTTTCCTGCAATCTCTCCCTGTACAGACTGCTTCCCTGTGGCTTATAAATATGCCCATGTCTTCCCCATCCTCAAAAATTTCTCATGTGATCCATTTATCCAACTACCTTTTGTCCTATATCTCTCCTTTCTCTTGTCACTCAAGTATCTCTCCACTGCAGTCCATCCTCCATTTACTCACTGCAGTAATTTTCCTAAAAGTTTTCTGGTCTGATCATGTCTCCCTTCCCCACTCAATAAAATCAAGTGACTTCTTTATATTTCCTCTTACTTTACTTCTCAGCTTCTTTTGTATATTGTCATCCTCTCTTAGGTTTTAAGTACCTTGAGGGTGGTAGAGGTTGTTTCTTATTTGTATCCCTCAATGCTTAACAGTGCCTAGCACATTGTAGATGCTTAATGTTTGTTATATCAGATGATCAGTTCAGCCCCATTATTTCATAGATGAAGAAATTGAGACTCCGTGAAAGCCAGTGACTTGTATTAGATCACACTGGTAAGCAGAACCAAGTGTCAAACCCAGATTCTCTGTCTCTAGATCCAATATGACACCACATTGCCCCTTCCTAGGGGAGATTTATAAGGGAGTAGCCAAAAGACCTCACAAATATTAGGTGCATCACAAGGAAGAATTGCAGGAGCTCTACTAAGCAGTGAGCCCATAAATGGCTTTTATTTTAGTATGAGAACATGAATTGTACAGACCTACAAATATCATCCCAGAACTCTACTATCAACACATCCCCTGCTTTTCACTGTTCTCTCCTGGTCATTGCTTTCTTTCATGTAGTAATACATTGTCTTCACAGAGTAAGCACTTAATAAATATTTGTTTATAAGTTAAATATAAATAACTGGGCCACTTGGTAGCACATTCTACACCATGTGGAAAGTATTTTTACTACCTAACCAGTGATTAAGGACAGATGTTACATGTCTTTAAATTCATTTTAAGGAAATTTTTGTATAATTTAATCAAATACACAAAGAACCACTTTGTACTGCAAAACTAGCCACATATTTTTTCCTCGATAAATATGAATGATAATAATGTCATGTACTAATTAATAAATTGGTATCCTTCAGATATTGTAACTATAATATAGCCAGTGGAATTGCTAAAGAAACTGAGTATAGTAAGATCTATAATTTTGTCAGCTATTGTCAAGTAAATAAAAGATTTGATGAGAATGCCACAGTGTAGAATTGGTCTGTAGCTTGATGCCTTGTTGGTGTTAAATTCTTCCAAAAAGTTTTCCAAGAAACATGCTGGCTGCCCTATTTTATTTTTTTTAGTCATTGGCACATCATTTTGTCAGCATATTAGCAGAATTTAGCAAAAGCTTTCACAGCTGTATTACCATTAAAAATCTTTGGCTTTGTAGAGAGTTTCTCTAGTCCAAGCTGGTCCATCACTTCTGTCTTCCCCAAGCATCATCCCTATTATAGCACTGCATTGATTTGGGCAATTAGCTTATAATTTCTCAGTATCTTCAAGTACTCGTGCTTTGTGATCATTATTATAAAAACAATTTTTGTTATTTTTGTCACTAGACTATTGAATCATAAAAATTCTACAAGGAGAAGCAGTATTTTAAGACACTAGTTCTCAGGCCCCTCACAATGTACTCGGTATACCAGTATATAGCATATTGTTGATGATGGGCATTGAGTCAGATAAACAACCATCAAAAGTGCCATGACTAGTCACAGTTGAATAGCATTATTGTTCAAATTAATTCTCTAGGCAAAGTTGTCTAGTAGTTGCTAAGAAGCAAGCCCACTGATAGTACTGATGTTTTGACATTATTTGCTTATATTGTAGTCTAAAGCCATATTATTATTCTGAGCTGTGTTCTACAGGATAAGGGCCAAGATTTTAAAGGTTGGCCAAGATTTTGCTACCAGTTTTAGCTCTGTAATATAACATGCTTCTTATTTTACAGATAATGAAACTGAGGTCTGTAGGAGGCTTAAGTACCAAAGGTCAGACAGGGTAAAACCCTGTGTGCATGGCACAGATAGGATATGAAACTCAAATGCTCCAAATCAAAATCTACATTTTAAAAACTGCACCAAATTGCCATCAAAAAAATTCAATTTTTTGTTGCAGTTGTTGCCTTCTTGAAAACTTCAGTAATAAAATCCTATGACATTGGAGATAGGAGGAAGAGATACATTCCAGGAGGAAAAATACATGCAGATATTTGAACAGCCCTTCCTTTTTTTCTTAACAAATATCTATAGATGTGCTTTTATTTTATTTGCTATAATGATTTCCCAGAATGAACTGGGAAGCCTGCAGTTAATGCAGCCATTTTGGTCTCCCAGTTTTAAAACTTATAGGCATAATGAAAATGCTTTCTCATTGAATCTGAAAAGCATGAAAGAAACAAGTGTCCAGCTATTGTGAAGGAACATGAGGCAAAAATTCTATGATCTTGCCCAAGCTACATGTCCAAGAGGCTAATTTTTAGCTCATGTTTCTCCATGGCAAAATAGTGGTCTGTATTACAAGATGAATCAGCTTGCAACTATGAGCTAAATCAGGATGACCAACAACTCCAAACAGGCCACAGAACGAGTCTGGGCAAAAGCAAGGAGACAAAGAATTGCTTGCAAGAACATTCAGTCCCAGTAAGGTCGCTGGCCTCTATTTTATAAGGCACATCTTCAGAGCATTCTGATATCTATCCAATTATTCCTTTTTTTTTTTAATTGAAAAAGTAACTTCCTTATCTCCAAAGGGTTATATAATGTTTATTTTGTTTGAGAGAAGATTAACCAGAGCAATACCCTTAGTCATATTTATTTTACCAACTGAGTGTTAAATATGACTACCAAATAAGAAAATGTTCAAATATTCTGTCATCTGACTTCAAATAACCTTTTTTGCATAGTTTTTTCTTTTGAGTTTTGAAATAATAAGCTAGAAGATAAATAGCAGAATTATGAGGCAATTTTAACGTTGTATACTTCATCTGAACACTAGATATATTTCTAAAAATAGACTGTCAAGCAAATTCCTGTAAATTGGATCTTGTTTTTCTAATTGATTTACATTGCAACATTAGACTATTGAAAGAGGAGAGGAAAAAAAGGTTGCTCTTAAGTTAGTGAAAATAAAACCTCAGAATACAATAAACCCATTAAAAATGACACATTATGGGGTATTTAGGTGGTTCAGTGGATAGAGACCCAGGCCTATAGACAGGAGGTCCTAGATCCCAGCTGTGTGACCCTGGGCAAATCATTTGATTCCCATTGCCTACTCCTACCACTCTTCTCCTTAGAACCAATATTTTGTATTGATTCTAATACAGAATGTGAGGGTATTTTTTTTAAATCACAAGAGAAAATGATAAGTTTTTGATAAAACACACTCAAAGTAAATCATACAATAAGAATAGCACATCAAAATGTCAAGATATTTTGCCCAAAGAATTTGTTTCTAAGTGGATTTTGTAGTCCTCTATATGTTTGTAAGAACAAACAAGGGAAAGAAATTTAAAGTCAAGGGTAGTAAAATTTCATTTGCTCCAGTTTTATATTTGTTGGATTTGTCCATTGATGAAGGATTATACATCCAGCCAAATTTGGAGGAGTTCATCATCAGATTGGCCACATAGTGATTAATTTTCATAAATATAGAAGATTCCAGGGACCTTATATTAAGTCATAGAGGGGTTACTATCCATGTTGGTGGAGAATATACCAACAGTGAAGAAACAGGTTGTTGAAGTTATGAAGTTGAATTTTTATGTCAATTGCCAATTCAGCATTTCAATTCAATAAAAATTTAATGAGCACTTTCTATGTGCAAAATAATGGAGTAAGCACTTGAAAGTACCAATAATAGCACAGTCCTTGCCATTCAGGAAGCTTACACTCTACTAGAAGGAATAAAACATGTAGACAAGTAAGTATTATATAAAGCAGAATTGAAAAGTGAAGAAAAATACTTTATACAAGCTGCTCTGAGAAATCTGAAGAGAGGGAGAGCTCATTTTTAGCTGGAGAAATCAGAAAAATTAATAGAGAAAGTGGTATGTGATCTTGCTTGTTCTTGATGAAAGATTTCAGTTGTCATGATAATTTGCTGTAAAAGTACTATTCAGACCTGGAAAGTACCTTTTAAAATTCATAAATATCACTTATGATTTTCAGACAAAAGAAAAATTTATTAAGCTACAGAAGGTAACAAGCATTTATTTAGCACCTACTATGTGCCAGGCTCTGTGTTAATCACTTAAAAAAAAAAGTTTATCTCATTTGTTCATCACAATAAGCCTAAGAGTTAGAGTTACTATGTGGTAAGTACAATAATAAAGAAGATTCCAAGAGCTTCCCCAAACTTTAGGCCAGTAGAAAGTTCAAAAACTTCCAACTCTTGCAAAAGATTTAACAAAAATTATTTTGAAAAAGAAGCATATTTCAAAAAATATCCTTTGAAAGGATACATTTGATGAGCTGTAGTATGAGAGAAGGATGACTTGTATGATATGGGAACTTGAAACTAAGACAAGGCCACAAGCATTTATTAAGCATTTAGGGTGTATAGTAGTAAGTCTCTCGGTAACCGAGAATGACGATTGTCTTTGTGCATTTTCATCTATGATAGATGAGTGTGCACAAAGACACTTGTGTGTGTGAAGGAGATTTAAGTGGAAAAGTCGATGCACAGAGACAGTCCCACTCTCTCGGCGTTGGAAGCCTGGGTCCAGTGGCACGAAAAGTCGTTACACCTGGAGACTTCCTCAGCTGCATTGGATGGCCGTGTTGTCTTTTGTGCCCCAACATGCCCTAAGCACTCCACAGTGCTTTGCTGCGTCGCCCTCTTAGCTGTTGAACCTTCTTATTGGTTTCTTCCGTCTGTTCCGCCATAGCAATCTTCACATGCTGGGTGAGCAAAGCCCTGGTTCACCAGGGGTCGAAGACCCGCTGGCTACCCTCACAAGGTTTAGCCAGCCTGTCAAAGCCGTTGCCCGGGGTGTGGCCGCTGCCGCATGCTAGCAGCTACTAGGAGCCACAAGTGAGAGCTGGGTGTCAGGTGGGGGTCAGAGGCTGGAGAGCTGCCCTAAGAGGGCATGACAAGCCCTCCATACCAGAGATACTACCCCTCCCTGAACACCCCATACACCCCTTTAGGGTGTATATTGTGCTAAGAATTAGTGATTCAAATACAAGAAAAAAGAAATGGCCCCTGCCCTCACAAATCTTGTATTGCAAAAGGAAAACATAACAAAAGGGAGGTGAAAAGTGGAGAGTGCAAGGGAGGGTGGAAGAAGGCACTTAGCAGATAGAATCATGTTCAGAAAATCAGAAGCACAGCTGGGAGATGAATGAGGAGTGGCTCTTAAATGGAGGGCCCAGGAAGTCATCAATGGGAAAAGGGGGCCTGTAGAGCACAGGAATATTCCAGGGTGAGAAGAGGAAAGGAGCCAACATTTCTTTAAGGCATGCTATCAGACTCTGAAAAATCAGAGGCAGAGCTAAGAGAGAAATAAAAGATGACTAGCCTGGGCCCTTCCTCAGAATGGAGACCTCAAGAGGAACCCAGTGAAGGAAGAAAGGAGTCAGTGTGGAGGAACGTTGTTTCAGGTGTAGAAGGTGACTAAGATGACCAAGATGATTAATGAACTTGAAACTATATTTTCTTTATGAGAACTGGTTGAAGGAACTGGGGATGTTAAGCATGGAGAAGAGAAGATCTGATGAGAACACAATAATTTTCTGGAACATAAGTTCCTTTCATATAGGAAAAGATTATACTTGCTTATTGAGCAGATCTAGAACAGTGAAGAAAGTCAAGTTAGCCAGTTAGTGAAAAAGCTTTATTAAGAATTACTAAATGTCAGACATTGTGCTGAGTGCTATGAATACAAAAGCAAGCATAATCTCTGCCTTCAAAAAAAATCTATATTCTAATGAGGGAAATAACCTATAAATAACTAAGTTATATAGAGGATATATTCAGAGCAGATGGAAAGTAATCTGAAAGGGAAAAGCATTAGCAGATTGGGGACCAGGAAAGACCTTCTGAAGAAGGTGGGATCTCAGTTGAGTCTTGAAGGAAGCCTAGGCAATCAAGTGATGAGGAAAGGTCAAGCATTCTATGCTCAGGTGATAACCAGTGCAAAGAGAGAGGACATGGACTCTTGTCCTTGTATACTTTTATAAGAACAAACCATGGGGGGAAATTCAGGGGTATAGATGGTAAAATTTCTTTCACTCCAATTTTTTGCCTCTAGTTGCATTTGTATGTGTACAGACCTGGTGATGGATTGTATATCCAGCCAGACTTGAAGAGGCTCATTACCAGATACGCCACACAGTGATTAATTTTTCATAAGCAGAGCAAATTGTGATAGAGGAACTGTAAGTAGGCTAATACTGCTGCATTCACAAAGGTTGCAAAGAAAGTAAAGTACAAGAAGCCTGGAAAGGATGGAAAAATCCAGGGGGTGGGGCTTTTAAATGCTAAAGTCAATATCCATTTGCCTTGATGGTAATGGAGCCACTGGAACTCATTGAGGAGGGGTGTGTGACATGCCTACATTTTAGAAAAATCATCTTGCCAACTGAGTGGAAGATGAGTCAAAGAAGAAAGGTAATTGAGGCATGGAGGTCTATTAAGGGCCATTGTAGTAGACCAGATATAAGATGATGAGGTCCTAAATTAGAAATGTGGCAGTATGAGTAGAGAGAAAGGTGTATGTGAGAAATGTTGTAAAAGTAGAAACACCAAGACCTAATAACAGTTTGGATATGTAAGATGAATATGAGTGAGGTGGCTGGAAGGAGAGTAGTGCATTTAACATACATTGGGAAAATCAGAAAATGAGATCGTTCAGGGGAAAAGATAATGAGTTCTCTTTTGGATATGAGTTTGAAAATCCTATGGGATATCAAATTTGAAATGTCTAAAAGGAAGTTAATGATATGGGACCAGAACCCAAGAGACTAGGACTGGGTATATAGACCTAGAAATTATCTCCATAGAGATGATAACTGAACCCATAAAAACGAATGAGATGACCAAGCAAGGTAATATATAGTGAGAAGAGAAGGGAGCCCAGAACAGCCTGGGGGCATCAGGGTGGGAAACACTCACAGTTGGTGGGCATGACATAGATAAAGATCCAACAAAGAAGACTAAGACAGAGTAGTGAGTTAAGAGCAAAACTAGAATAGAGCAATTCACAAAAACCTAAAGAGGAAAGGGTATCCAGGAGATAGTGATCAACAGTGTTAAATATTACAGAGAGGTCAAGGATGCAGGTTGGTAAGATTGCCATTGGATTGGCAATTTAAAGATTATTGTTAACTTTAAGGAAGGCAATTTCAGTTGAATGATGAGATTACCAGTAAGATTACAAAGGATTTAGAAGAGAGAGGGAAGAGACAAAGAGGTGCTGAGTATAAATGGCTTTCTCAAGGAATATATCCATGAAGGTGAGGCAGGTTCACATATAAACTTTCAAATGTGGGACAGATTAGCTCAGTAGGGAGTGAGTTCCCCATTAAGAGCCCTTCAAATGGGATGGCCATTTCATAGACATGCTTTAAGGATTCTTGCTTAGTTATATTTAACTAGTCTGAGGTCACTAATGGCAGTATTCTTTTTTTTTCTTGCTTTTGTATAAGAAGGAAGAGAATCTTTTATATTCTTATTTTATGAACAAATAAATGGGTTTCATTTTGTACTTCTAGGACTTTGTTCCATTTCCTGTTTTCCTTGTTAATTAACGAGTTTGATACACAGCATGAAAAAAGTATTTTGTAAACCTAAATAAACTACATCCTGTTCAACAAAAGTGAAGGATTGAGCTAAACTGGGGTTTAAGGAGAGAGAGAAAGAGAGTCACTCGAGGCTACAAAAAAAATACCAAATAATCTGAGATGTGCACTAGTAAAATCTTATGAAATGCTATAGGCAATTCAACATCATAAATGTAAGAGAAAATTATTGTTGTTAGCCATTCTGTTGATAGAATGTTCATATTGTAAGAATTGCTAGCAGATGGGGAAATAGATGACTCAGAATACAGTATTAGCAATCCATATTTTTTTAATCACAGGCCACTAATAAGGTCTGTAGCATCTGCAAGATTCATTTAAACAGTTGCTAGGAAGAATTTGTTTTCCCAGTAAACAAAGAAATCCTGTACAAGCTTTTCTTGATTGAATATATTTTACTATAACATTGTTATGTTATCATTAACATATAAAACCATTAATTTTCCTTGTCTTGATGTCTCACCATCTATTTTAATAGGAAAAATGAGTATATTGGCATTTATTAGGGACCTGTTAAATCCTGAAATTATGCCACATTTAGGCATTTTAACACCTTCTATTTATCTTTTTCTATAATTTGCAAAATTCAGGTCTTTCAAGGCCTGCCAATAAAACAAGACTACTTTTGATGAAGGGAAAATATATAACATCTGTTTTTCCTTTGCATAGATCATCTCATTTACACCTAACAGCAAACCTATAAGGTTGATTTTACTATTACTTTTATCTCCATTTTACAAATGAGGAAACGAGGGTGAGAGAGGTTATAACACCTTGAACCCATGTCTTTTTGACTACCAAATCCAATATTAAATCCATTCTACGATGCCACAACATAATGTTGTAGCTAGACCTCTGATCTCAAACTCAGGAATGTTAGTGTTCAAGTTCTATCTCTAGCACAGTTTGACTTTTTGACCCTAGACAAGTCATTTAACCTCCTAGTACTGTATGTAGTCAGCTCCCTAGACCACATATTGTAGAGAAACTGTCAACCTTTATTGGCAGAGGGAATTTCCCCTGGGAGTCCCTATACAAATGGAATCATAGATCCATCCCTATACCTCTTTTCCCTGAATGTCCTTAAAACTAAGTCATGCAAGTAATTACTTCTTGTCATTTGAATATTATAGTGTAGGTTATTACTGTAGATGTTGATGTATCATCTTAAGGAAAGTTGGAATATAATTGACAATTTTGCTTTGTTCTTCAAATTACATTGGTTTTCATTTCCATTTGAATACATATTCAGAAATAATATGGATGTAAAAGTCATTTTAAAAATCTGTTTGAAAAGGTAAATAATCAGAGATGGCTCAATCTCATTTAGGAGGTTTTTAAAAAGCAGAAAAATAGCACTTTGAGCTTAGTATTTTATAGAATGCTCTCAGTTGCTCAGACTTTTGAAAGGTAAAATATTAATTCTTATATCTCTTATATTCATGCATGACTTTTACAAAGGATGCATATATAAGCAATATTAGAGAAATTTGTTATAGAACTCCCTTACCCCTTGTGTTTAATGTGAAAATCAATGCTGTCGTTAACAAAATAGTGTGCTTGTTCCAGCTGTCATTCACACACCACATTGCACCAATTTTCATCAGAAATTTTGGCTCCTATTAGAAATTGGCCCTTACTTCCTTATGTCTAACACATGAATAATATATCTACTATTAAAAGGAGTTTGAGGTTGAGGGTTTTTTTGTCTGTTTCTTGTTCCCAATAATTTTTATTTAAACCCTATGTAAAAAGCTGGCATTTCTTAGACTATCTACTGGCCTAAAGCTTAGGGGAGATCTTGCAGTCTTCTGTCTTGATTCTTGAGTTTCCACAGTTTATCCATTTTAAAAAGCCAACCCTATAAAAATGTCATTTGTAGGTTGTTCAGTCTCCTGTGGCCTTAGGCAAGAGGCTTAAAGCTACTTTTCTCTCCTCAGATTGGTGATGCCTGGGAATTTCTCAGAAGCAATACCTCATGTCACCTTATTTGAATGACCTACATTTTGAACTCTTAATCATCAGAGTTAGATGAAGAATGTGAATTTCCTTAACTTGGGAACTTTAACATTTTCATCAAGGTCAAGTATCCAAAGAAACTTCCCATTAGACCATTAAAAATTTGAAATTACAGAGGTAAAGAATAAGTTTGTCAGAGAGGAAGCTTAGTGTGTAGGAAAGAGCAGAAGTCTGAGGTCAGAGGACCTGGGTTCAGTTCTTCATGCTGTAACATTGTATATATTTTGTATATATTCAGATATGAACATCATGTTTCCCCAAGTAAAATGTGAAGTCCTTGAGGGCAGGGGCCTATTCATCTTTGTCCTTATACCACCACTTCTTAGTGTAGTGACTTATACTTATTAAATGCTTAATGCAATATTTATCAATCATTAGAAAGTCAGTCATTCCATCAGCAAGGTGCTTATTATCTACCAAGCTCTGGGCTTAATGCTAGGGATACCAAGAAAAGGCAAAAATACTTCCCTCTTCTCAGGTAGCCAACATTCTAGTGGGAGAAATAACTGTATATACAAGATAGAGATACAGAGATATATATGCATGCATATTTTATATATATACATGTGTACACATAAATATAATCTTAGAGTTTGCAAAGCCTTTTGTTTATGTAAATAGTTTGGATGAGAGTTGTTGAGGGACTGAACTAAAATTGCCACTTCTTAAATGGAGAAAAAGATCTTAAAAGAAAAGTTATTGGTGAAGGCAGCTTGGCAGCACACTGGATAAAATGCTGAAGATCTCAGGAGTCAGGAAGTCTCAGTTCAAATCTAGCCTCAATCACCTAACTATCCATGTGACCCTGAACACAAGTTAACCTTGTTTTTCTCAAACAAACAAAATAAATTATACGAAGGTAGAAATGGCAAGGTTTGGCAATGGATTTGGATGTGTGAGGTGAGTATAAGTAGAGTCAAAAATGGATGACACTGTGGTTGTGAGCCTTGGAGACTGGTGGTGCCCTCAGCAATAATAAAAAGGCAGGAAGCAATGATGGTTTGTGAAGAGACAATGAATTCATTTTGGGATATTTTGAGTTCTAGATGCTCCCAGTACATCTGATTCAAAATGTCCAGAAGGAAATTAATGTTGTGGAGCTGGAGCTTGGGAAAGAGACCAGTACTGAATACATAAATCTGGGAATCATCTGTATAGAGATGATAACTGAATCCTTGGAATCTTATGACATCATTAAAGGAGAATGACCTCAGCAAGACAGTCTATGATAAACCCCAAAAACCCCAGCTTTGGGGACAGAAATCCACCATTTGACAAAAATTGCTGGGAAAATTGGAAAACAGTATGGGAGAGATTAGGTTTAGATCAACATCTCACACACACCCTACATCAAGATAAACTCAGAATGGGTGAATGACTTGAACATAAAGAAGGAAACTATAAGTCAATTAGGTAAACACAGAAATAGTATACTTGTCAGATCTTTGGGAAGGGAAAGATTGTAAGACCAAGCAAGAGTTAGAAAAAATTACAAAATGCAAAATAAATAATTTTGATTACATTAAATTTAAAAGTTTTTGTACAAAACCAATGCAATCTAAATTAGAAGGGAAGCAACAAATTGGGAAACAATCTTTTTAACAAAAACCTCTGACAAAGGTCTAATCACTCAAATTTACAAAGAGCTAAATCAATTGTACAAAAAAAAATCAAGCCATTCTCCAATTGATAAATGGACAAGGGACATGAATAGGCAGTTTTCACATAAAGAAATCAAAACTATTAATAAGCACATGAAAAAATGTTCTAAATCTCTTATAATCAGAGAAATGCAAATCAAAACAACTTTAAGGTATCACTTCCCACCCAGCAGATTGGCTAACATGACAGTAAAGGAAAGTAATGAATGCCGGAGGGGATGTGGCAAAGTTGGGACATTAATGCATTGCTAGTGGATTGTGAATTGATCCAACCATTCTGGAGGGCAATTTGAAACTATGCCCAAAGGGCACTAAAAGACTGTTTGCCCTTTGATCCAGCCTTAGCACTCCTGGGTTTGTACCTCAAAGAGATAATAAGAAAAAAGACTTGTAGAAGAATATTCATAGCTGCGCTGTTTGTGGTGACAAAAAATTAGAAAATGAGGGGATGCCCTCCAATTGGGGAATATTTGAACAAATTGTGGTACATGTTGGTGATGGAATACTATTGTGCTCAAAGGAATAATAAAGTGGAGGAATTCCATGGAGACTGGAACGACCTCTAGGAATTGATACAGAATGAGAGGAGCAGAACCAGGAGAACCTTATACGCAGAGACGGATACACTGTGTTAAAATTGAATGTAATGGACTTCTCTACTAGTAGCAATGCAGTGATCCAGTACAATTCTGAGGGACTTATGAGAAAGAACATTATCCATTTCCAGAGGAAGACCTATGGGAGTAGAAATACAGAAGAAAAACAACTTCTTGATCACTTAGGTTGCTGAGGATATGAGTGAGGATGTAGACTCTAAAAGATCACCCTAGTGCAATTATCAATAATATGGAAATACATCTTCATTGATGACACAGTTAAACCCAGTGGAATTGTGTGCCAGCTATGAAAAATATTCTAAATCATCTAATTAAATAAAATTTTCAAAAAAAATTAAAGGAGAAAGAATAGAGGAAGGGATTTTAACCTAGTATCCCCAAACCTACTAGGGGCTATAGGAACCATTGGAGAGATTTCAGGGAGCCTGCGAACTTAGATGGGAAAAATCGACCCCTTTATCCTCATTAACTTCTAACTGAAATTACCATTTCCTTCAGTTAAGAATATAGCCAATGAATATACTGAGAAGGGGGTCCATTGATTTCATTAGACTTTAAGTGGGAACGTAGGGCACACAAAAAAGTCTTAAGAATCCCTATATAGAGGGAGAAGAGAAGAAAGTTGTTTGTGAACACCCACAATTAGTGGATGTGACATAAATGAAGATCCAGAGAAGGAGACTCAGGAGGAGGAATCAGACAAATTGAAAGAGAACAGGAACAAGAAATACCATGAAAGGCTAGTGAGTAGAGAATGCCCAAGAAGGGAAAACCTGCAACAGTGTCCAATGCTCCAAGAGAGGTTAAGAGAATGAGAACTAGGAAAAGGCCATTGAATTTGGCAATAAAAGGTAGCCTTGCTAAGCACAGCAAGGCTTGTTACCAGTAGACTGGCAACAAGGTAGTGAATTCTTTGATCAAAGCAACAGCCTATGAATAAAAATTCTGTTTTAATGGCAATAAAATCTTAGCTTCCATTACCCATAATATCATTTGTTAAAATACTATGCCTCCTCAAGATAGACATTCTGAACATCAGTTATCTCTGTATACTACTGTCAGTGTAGAATATTCAACTAAATTTTTATTAATAATGCATTAAATTAAATGCATTATATTAATAGAGCATTTATGAAGCACTTGGAATTTTATTAAGCATTTTTTTGCATTGCATTATTTGAGCCTCACAATAATACAATACAACAATAACAATAGCCAGCATTTCTCTAAAGGTTCTAGGTTTGCAAAGAGTTTCACAAATATTTCATTTGAGCCTCCCAGTGAACATGGGAGGTAAATGCTATTACCATCCCCATTTTACAGATGAGGAAACTAAGAAGGATGGAGTCAAGTGCCTTTCTAGGTTAAAATAGCTAGTACTTGTCTGTGGCTAGATTTGAACTTGAATCTTCCTGACTCTAGATCCAGAGCTCTCTGTAAAGGTGCCTCCTTTAGGTGCTTGTGCTTCTTAACAAGCATTTGTTAAGCGTGCCAGGCATTGTTATAAATGCTGTGAATAAAAATATAAGCAGATATATAGTTCCTGTCTTCAATTAGCTTACATTCTAAGGGGAGATGATACATAAAAGGAAGCTGAGTGGGAGGAACAGAGACTGTAAAGGAAGCAGAGAGAATATATTCTGCCTTGATCTTAGGGCATGGAAAGAAATCCCAGAGTCAAGAGAAGACTGAAGAGGAATGAAGTTATAGTTGACCTGGGCATTGTTTTTAAAATGGAAGTTCTGGAAGGAACTAGATAATCAGAAGAAGTGGCCTCGGGGACAAAATGTACTTCCATTATATAAAGTCCAGGGATAAAGTGAATTTACAGGGTAAAGAGGCTTCTGTGGCTTGGTAGAGCCTTCAGAGGAATGAACAGTAACCCAATCCATTTAAATATACCTAAGCACCTATAGCTCCTAAAGCCCTAAACTTAGCATAATTGTCTGCAAAATTAGCTACTTAAAGGCCCACCACCTAACCTAGTACTCTGAAAAAAGCAATTTCAGTGTTTTTATTTCATTTTTGTTTTTTCAAATAATGCAAATTCACCTTCTCTCCTTTCCACCTACCTCACCCTCTACTGAAAAAACAAAATCTCAAAACAAATATTTATAGTCAAGCAAAGTGAATTTTGATCTTGACTACGTCCTCATCTCAATCAACAGAAATGCCAGGAAATATCACATTTCATCATAAATGTTTTGGAATTGTGGATGTTAAATGTGATTATCAGAGTTGTTAAATCTTTAATAATTGTTTGTTTTTATGCTGTATCAACCTTATATCTACCCTTTGGGTTGTCAGTGGCCCTTTTATCATTGTGACACTTCTCTTCCTTCATTACAAAGGTAAGGGGCTGAATGAGATAAAATTTAAGGATAGATTAAAAACAAAAACTTGGTTTAAAAAAATTAACCACAGACAGAAAAGTTAGGTGAGATATGGCCAGAGGGCAAGTCCTAGGAAAAAGATCTAGGGGTTCTGGTGGACTGCAAGCTCATAAGGAATACCAACAAAGTTGAATGAAATATTGAAATACATTAATAAAAGAACAATATCCAGAATGATTAGTCAGAACATACTTGCTATATAATGTGTCCAGTTCTGGATACCACATTTAAAAAAAATTATTTTATTTTATTTATTTATTAAAAAAAAAAAACAAACCAAAAAATCTTTACCTTCCATCTTGGAATCAATTTTTTTTTAAATTATGCCATTTCTGTGATCCAAACTGGGATACCTCACTCCCTAGCTTTCTCTCATTTAAAAATTTATTTGCTTTGCCGGTTAATTGACAAAGAATGTAAGAGCACCATGACCAGAGCTCTGTAACACTTTTGCTGGATGAACACTCTTTGGAGCTAATCAGTCTCCTAGTTTGAAAGTCACCTAACTACCATAACCTAGTATAGTTGGAGAACTATAGCTTATTCAGATGATATATGGAAAGAGGTCTGAGGCCTGAGACATTGTCCTTGTCATAAAATAAGAGGTTAGTCTGACATGATTTCTTCTTAATGAAACTATGTGGTCTAGAAGTGATGACTCTTCTATCAGTTTAATTTCTTGTACTGACAATGACAGAACTTATCAAGACTCATCATCCAGGTCATTGACCTATTATTTGAAAAAAGCACATTCTTTCCCTCTCTGATGATTGGAACCAAAATTGCCCCTCTTCAGTTCACCCCTAGCACCTCAGTTTTCCTGGAACAGTATTTAGGTGTCCCTGGCATAGTATAGCAATCAACATGTACAGGTTTCTTCAACTCATTGGGATGAAGTTAAACCAGGCCAGTTAACTGGCAGAGACAATTTTTATTTCTTAGTTTTCAATTCAATTCCAATCCAATTGACTATTTTTCTTCTATTCTTTACATTCTTAAAGACATTGTGATTGATGGAAAAAATAGGAGTTGAGAAATTTTACCTTTTAAAGAAACGAACTGAAAAAATTGTGGTATATGAGGGTGACAGAATACTATTGTGCTATAAGAAATGATGAACTGCTCGATTTCTATAAGTACTGGAGAGACCACATGAACTGATCCGGAGTGAAATGAGAACTGGGAGAACCTTATACAGAATAACTGAAACATTGTGGTATGATCATTGTAATGTACCAGACTTTGCTACTAACAGCAATGTAGTGATCCAGGACAATCCTGAGGGACTTACGAGAAAGAATGTTTTCCACATCTAGAGTAAGAACTGTGGGAGTAGAAACAGAGGGAAAACATATGAGTTATCACTTGTTTATATGGGTATGTGATTTGGGGTTTAGGTTTTTAAAGATCACTCTATTACAAATATGAATGATATGGAATAAGGTTTTGAGTGATAACACATGTATAACCCTGTGGAATTGCTTGACAGCTCTGGGAGTTGGGGAGAGTAAAGGGGAAGAAGAGAACATGAATCATGTAACCATTGAAAAATATTTATAAAATAAATTAATTTAATTTAAGAGAAAAAAAGAAAGAAAGGAACTACTCAGCTTGTAGAGATATTGAATTAAATATTTGTTCAGTCAAGACACAGCCAAGATGGGTTTTTTTTTTCCTCAAAATAAATCCCCAACATGAGCTTAATTTCTTGCATTGGCTAGCAGCAAAGAGCAAATTTCATTTGACTGAACTCCTTTATTTTTAATAGAGTTTTAATATATTTTCAAGACCTTTTTATGTGATGAAATCCCTTTAATGAAATGCCTTTGGATTAGACTTTAAACAATATTTCAAATATTTTGAAATCAACATTTTTACTGAAATAGTGGTGTTAAAGATTTCATGTATTTTTACTAATTTC
Organism: Monodelphis domestica; assembly: GCF_027887165.1. NCBI lineage: Eukaryota > Metazoa > Chordata > Mammalia > Didelphimorphia > Didelphidae > Monodelphis > Monodelphis domestica. Next base: position 172,949,382 of record NC_077229.1, read on the forward strand.
TGAATATTTTTTTCTACCGCCAGCTGAAAAACCTAAGTTTAGAAGAATTACAAATGCGTCTAAAGGCACTGGACCCAATGATGGAAAGAGAAATTGAAGAGCTTCGTCAAAGTTATAATGCAAAAAGACAACCAATCCTGGATGCAATGGATGCAAAAAAACGAAGACAACAAAACTTTTGAGTTTAATATCTTCTCAGACAGCATGTGTAGTTAGTTTAGATGCCAGTAAACCATTATCAGTTGAAGGAATCATAGTGTTATGATTATTTCTGTTATTTTTAATCCATGAGATTTGTGCTTCACAATCCAACAATGTTGAAATTCTGAAGGAGCCCCCATTCAGAAGTTACAATAGAGGGCTTAAATTTACCAGTGCAAGCACAGTAATTTTATTTTTGAACAATGAAAGCAACAGAAATTTTCATTATTATTTTTCTAAAAGCCCATCAGTTATATCAGTACTAAATCTTTGTTGTACAATTAAAATTATACTCATGGGAACTTAAAGACCCAAAGCTATTGTTCATTTGTGCAACGTTGCCCAGCTTTATGTTACAATATTTCTTATTCCCATCTACTAGCCTATTTATTATATCCCCTTAGGTAAACTTATTTATTTATGCCATTTTGCTTTTGTTTGTTTTCAAAGAGAAAATTGGATGTTTTTGTTGGGGGTAGAGCATGATCAGCAGCTAATAATTTACTACTAAATTACTCCATAACTAAACAGGGAGATAAGTGGTACAAATCACTTGAAAATCATAGTAGTTCTTGTTTCCCAAGACTTTTTGAGCTTTAAGGAAGCAGTAATAGCTCTAATACATAAGCTATGACTGCCTAATTAGGCTAGCTTCTATTTTTACATGGAAAAATCCCATTTTACCTTGTGGTCACTAAGTTTTCATGTTTGCTTGAATTTTTTACTTATTTTGATATTTGGTACAAATAGAGTCATATATTTTGGAGTCAGGTAAAGCTATAAAAGACATGAATTTCAAAACCAAAGAAATCAATGGACAGCTTGTACAAAAATAAGTATGTAGTAAATATTAAAAATGAAAAACTAATCATACCTTTACTGTGTTAATATTGTTCCATTTGTATATTTGGAATCTGAAATATGTCACATTACAGTGAGCTCATGACATTTATTGTGAAAATATGGTCCATTGTCTAAGGACATTTTGTTGTTGTTATTCATCATTTCTGGGGACTTGGTAAGCATCCTGTGCCTGATGACAACAGAACAAAAACACAATTTATACTCAACTGTGCAGACCCCAAAGACTGCAAAAAAATATTAAAACAGTCAAGCAAAAATATTACTTCTAAGCAGAATGAGCATTTGTGCAATGAATTGGGACCAAGTGTTTTCCTAAAATTTGTATGGCCATCCTGACAGTATTTGTTCTTAATGTCTTTAATTCTATCATGTAAATCATAAAGATGAATAAATTTCACTGTATTAGTTAGAACACTTATTCTTTGCATTTTTTTCAAACTTTTAATGTAAGCTATAAGTACATTGTGTGCATTTGTATTCAAAGTAGAAAAGGCTAATGAGTTTTAAGAGACTTCAGGAACATAATCTCTTATAAAGTGAAATTAGCTTTGAATTTACTAGTTCCGCATTTTTGATTCCTTCAAAATTATAGGTTTAGACTAAGATAGGAACTTCCAGTTAAGCATGGTGGCACTCTAGACACAGGACGCTTCCTCTCCTCGGCACCCACCAGATTACCTCAAAAGACCAAAAAAACCCAAATTCATAAGAACAAAGGGACTCTAGAGTAGGGCACAGCATTGAAGGTAGGTGGGATTTGGGCATTTCTACAATATAAGGGGGTGAAAAAGCTCCCACCAAAACATGAGCTGATCCACCCTCCCTCACCCCACCTATGGAGCCAGAGTCAGAGCCAGCGCACGCCATAATGAGCAAATGAGCAAGGGGTACCTCTAGGTCCTTGGGAGTTGACTAAGACAACCAAAGACCTACCCCTGAGAACAGCTACACCTGAAACGCCGGCAAGCTAGGGAATGCAGACTGTGGGCTCTCACAAGAAGGTAGCACAGAGAAGGGCAGCGAACATGTGGAAATTTGAGAGCTTGCCCCAGGCAAAATCCTTGCTCCTTAACGCCATACACAGAGAGCCTGCCCATATCACTCAGATTTCTGACTGAAAAAGGAAGGAAAAACCTCCACAGTGATGGCAAATTGTGCACAGGAACAACAAACATCCTCCAAGAAAAACAAAAAAAAAAGGCATTGACCCCAAAAAATTTTTATGGAGGAAAAACCCAGGCTACAGAGAGGAAGTAGAGAAGGAAATTCAAACAAAACCAAAACTTTCCCCCAAAAATGGAAATTGTCCACAAGCTCTGGAAGAATTTAAATTGTAATTTATCAAAAAAGATGGAAACCTTCTGGCAAGAAAAGTGGGAAATAGTTCAAAGAGAAAATTTTAAATACCAGAAAATACCATACCATACCAGAAAATAAAAAAAATTAAAGCAGAAAACCAGGCTTTAAGGAGAAGAATTGGGCAACTGGAAGCCAATGATCTTGCAAAACAACAAGAATTAATAAAGCAAAGTCAAAAGACTGACAAAATAGAAGAAAAAGTAAAATATCTCACAGACAAGATGACAGATCAGGAAAACAGAGGAAGGAGAGACAATTTGAGAATCATTGGTTTACCTGAAAATCTAGAAATAAATCTTGACCTTATACTACAAGAAATCATCCAAGAAAACTGCCCTGATGTTCTTTGAACAAGGGGACAAAATAGACATTGAAAGAGTTCATAGAGCACCCTCTATACTAAATCCTCAAAAGACAACTCCAAGGAATGTAATTGCCAAATTCAAGAGCTTCCAAGCTAAGGACAAATTTTTACAAGAAGCCAAAAAGGGACAATTCAGACAATCAGGATCACACAAGACCTGGCAGCTTCCACACTAAAGTACTGCAAGGCTTGGAACATAATATTCAGAAAGGCAAGAGAACTGGGTCTTCAACCAAGAATCACCTATCCATCAAAACTGACTATATACTTCTAGGCGAAAGTATGGGCATTCAACAAAATAGAAGATTTCCAAATATTGATAAAGAAAAGACCAGAACTAAGTGGAAAGTTTGATAACCAAATACAAAGATCAAGAGAAATGTGAAAATGTAAATAAGAGAGGGAAAAGGGGGGGGGGAATGCTTTTTTATTCAAACTTTCTTCTTTAAGGGCTACAATTAGATCAAATTATATATATGAGGGAAATGTTATTTGTAACTCTCAAAAATTGTATTCATTATTATAGTAATTAGAAGAATCATTCACAGGAAGAGATTGGGGTATTAAAGGCTATAAGACGATATGCCAAAAAAAGAAAAAGGGTGGGGGATAATCAAAGATGGCACCAAGAGATACTTGAAGAAATAAAATAAATAGGATAATCTTTATCACACAAAGATATACAATGTAAGGGGAGGGGAAGAATACTCTTATAAGAAGGAGAGGAAGAGAGTGCTACTAGGTAATACTTAAACCTTCCTCTCAGTGAAATCAGTTCTTAGAGGGAAGAGCATCTAGATCCATTGGGGTCTTGAATTCTATCTTATCCTACAGGGTAAGTGAGAAGGGAAAACTAAGGGGGAGGGGGGAGGGAGTACAAAAAGGGAGAGAAAGAGAGGGGGGAGGGAACTTAATCCTAAAAAAACAAGAAGGGAGCAAAAAGGGAGGGGCCAGGAAGGGAAGCATATTAAGGGAGGGGATTAGGAGTATTGATTAAAAGTAAACCACTGATTCAAAAGGATATAAAAAAATAAGAAAGGACAGAACAAGGAGAGGATATCAAAATGCCAGGAAGTCCACCAGTGACAATCATAACTTTGAACGTGAATGGGATGAACTCACCCACAAAATGTGAACAAATAGGAGAGTGGATTAGAATCCAAAATATTACCATATGTTATCTACAAGAAACACACCTGAGGCAGGTTGATACAAGGTTAGAATTAAAGTTTGGAGCAAGATCTGTTGGGCCTGAACTGATAGAAAGAAGGCAGGAGTCACAATCATGATATCCATGTCAACATGGAAATCTAGAAGTCCCCAGTTTATTTAGTAGGGATGTAGAAACCCCAGGTTTTGACCTTGTCACAGGAGAGTTTTCTCCGAGGGAAGGTCCCACTTCACCAGACAACAGACAATCCACTTGAGGTGGGAGATAAACCCAATCTGAAGTCAAGTGACTCTTTGTCTCCAGAAGCCTTTCCCAGTATATCACACCCTCCTTCTGAGGATTGAACTTGGGACCTTCAGCTTGCAAGACTGATGCGCTACATACTGCACCAAAGAATCACTTGACTTCATTGACTGGTGAAGTGGGACCTTCCCTCAGGGGGAAAACTCTCCTGTGACAAGGTCAAAACCTGGGGTTTCTACTTTCCTACTAAATAAACTGGGGACTTCTAGATTTCCAAATTAACATCTGACAAAGCCAAAGTAAAAATAGATCTGATCAAAAGGGATAGGGAAGGTAAATACATCCTGATAAAAGGGAGTATAGACAATGAAGAAATACCAGTAATCAATATGTATGCACCAAATGGTATAGCATCCAAATTTCTAAAGGAGAAACTAGTGGAATTTAAGGAGGATATAGATAGTAAAACTAAACTAGTGAGAGACCTGAACATACCACTATCAAATTTAGATAAACCAAATAAATAAATAAATAAATAAATAAGAAAGAGGTAAAAGATGCAAATGAAATCTTAGAAAAATTAGAGTTAATAGATATATGGAGAAAAATAAATAGGGACAAAAATAAATGCACCTTCTTTTCAGTGGCACATGGTACATTCACAAAGATTGACCATGTACTAGGTCATAAAAACATGGCAAACAAGTGCATAAAAGCAGAAATAATAAATGCAACCTTTTCAGATCACAATGCAATAAAAATAATGATCAGTAAGGGTACATGGAGAGCCAAATCAAAAATTAATTGGGAATTAAATAAAATGATTCTCCAAACTCGGTTAGTTAGAGAACAAATCATAGAAACAATAATTTCATTGAAGAAAATGACAATGATGAGACATCTTTTCAAAATCTATGGGATGCAGCCAAAGCAGTACTCAGGGGGAAAATTTATATCCTTGATTTCATATATTAACAAATTAGGGAGGGCAGAGGTCAATGAATTGAACATGAAAATCAAAAAACTTGAAAGCAAGCAAATTAAAACCCCCCAGAAGAAAACTAAATTAGAGATCCTAAATATTAAGGGAGAAATTAGTAAAATCGAGAGTGAAAGGGCTATTGCACTAATCAATAAGACCAGAAGATGGTATTTTGAAAAAACAAACAAAATAGACAAAGTACTGATCAATCTAATAAAAAAAAGGGAAGAAGTAAACCAAATTAACAGTATCATAGATGAAAAGGGAGAGCTCACCTCCAACAAAGAGGAAAATTAAGGCAATCATTAAAAACTATTTTGCCCAGTTATATGGCAATAAATATGCCAATCTGGGTGATATGGATGAATATCTACAAAAATATAAATTCCCTAGATTAAGAGAAGAAGAAATAGAATTCTTAAATAATCCCATATCAGAAAAAGAAATTGAATAGGCCATCAAAGAACTCCCTAAGAAAAATTCCCCAGGGCCTGATGGGTTCACAAGTGAATTCTATCAAACATTCAAAGAACAGCTAATCCCAATACTATACAAACTATTTGACATAGTAAGCAAAGAGGGAGTTCTACCAAATTCCTTTTATGAAACAAATATGGTACTGATTCTAAAGCCAGGCAAGTCAAAAATGGAGAAAGAAAACTACATACCAATCTCCTTAATGAACATTGATGCAAAAATCTTAAATAGGATACTAGCAAAAAGACTCCAGCAAGTCATCACAAGGGTTATTCATTATGATCAGATGGTATATATACCAGGAATGCAAGGATGGTTCAATATTAGGAAAACCATCCACATAATTGACGATAGTAGTAGTAGTCTCTCGGTGACCGAGAATGACAATTGTCTTTGTGCGTTTTCATCTACAGTGTACCCTCATATGTATGGCTTTGAAGTCCAAAGACTGAGGCTCAAAGTTTGTGGCACATGGGGCATGGGACGCCAGTTGTTACGGGAGGTGCGGTTGTGGCCTGGTGTCGGCGTTCATGCGCAGTGGCAAGACGTCGACATCATTCATCTTCAAAGGTGGTGGAGGCATGGTGAATGTGGGTTTGCCAGCTGCTTCTGACAAAGGCAGCAAGTTCTAGTTGCTTTGGTGTAATGCCAGCCCACTTCAAGTTTGACTTTAGCTGATCCTTGAATCTTTTCTTTGGTCGACTTGTTTTCTGAGTCCAGCTGACAGTTCACCATAGAATACCTGTCTTGGTATTCGCTGTGGGTACATGCGGATGACGTGTCCAGATCATTGTAGCTGGGTTTTGAGGACCATTACTTCGATGCTGGTGGAGTTGACTCTGTCAAGGACTTCCTGGTTGGTGATACAGTCCTGCCATCAGATCCTCATGATTGACTGGAGAGAGCATTGGTGGAATTGCTCCAGCTGTTTCATGTGCTTCCAGTACAGTGTCCATGTCTCACAACAGTATAGGAGCGAGTTGAAGACCACTGCATTATACACTTTGAGCTTCGCTGCAGTGCTTACACCTCTGTGCTGGAGGACTTTGCAGCGCAGCTGCCCGAGTGCCTGGCTGGCCTTTTGGATCCTGGCATTGATCTCATGGTCTAGGGACCCGTCATTGGCGATGGTGCTGCCCAGGTACTTGAAAGTGTTGATGTTAGAAAGCTGCATGCCTTCGATTATAATGCATGGCTGGTTCGTTGGCCTCCCTGGTGCAGGTTGGAACAGCACCTCTGTTTTGCTGAGGCTGATAGTCAGGCCAAACAGTTTTGTTGCTGTAGAGAACCTGTCCACAATGGTTTGAAGATGATTTTCTTGGTGGGCCATGAGAGCACAGTCATCTGCAAAGAGAGCTTCCAGGATGAGTCTCTCTGTTGTCTTTGTTTTTGCAGTCAGGCGGTGAAGGTCAAATAGTGAGCCATCCAGTTGGTATTTGATGTAGACACCCAGGTCTAGATCCATCACAGCATGTCATAATACTTGGGTGAAGTATAGGTTGAATAGTACCGGAGCAAGGACACAGCCTTGTTTCACGCCATTGGAGATGTTGAAGCGGTCGGAAGTCTCTCCACCAGATAGGACTTCCCCTGTCATGTCGACATGAAAGAGCTGGATCAGTTTGATGAATTTTGCTGGGCAACCAAGCTTGCTGAAGATCACCCAAAATGCGTCCCTGTTCACTGTGTCGAACGCCTTCGTCAGGTCTATGAAGACAATGTAGAGACTCAGGTTCTGCTCAAGGCATTTTTCCTGCATTTGCCTCACCATGAAGACCATGTCGATGGTGCTGTGATCTGGTTGGAAGCCACATTGTGATTCAGGCAGGTTCTGCTCTGAAACAGATGACAGGAGTCTGTTGAGTATAACACGGGTGAGGATCTTTCCAGCAGTGGAGAGTAGTGAGATTCCTCTGTAGTTGTCACAGGCTGCTCGTGCACCTTTGTTCTTGTATAGGGCTACGATGGAGGCATCTCTGAGTTCTGGGGGCATGTCTTCCTCTTCCCCTATGCTTGTCAGCACTATGTGGAATTCCTGGAGCATCTTTCCATTTAAGGCCTTGTACACCTTGGTTGGGATCCCGTCTTTACCGGGTGCCTTGCCTGCACTCATTTGTTTAATGGCTTTTTGGACTTCCTCTATTGAAGGAGGGACATCAAGTTGTTCAATGGAGCGGTTTTGGGGGATCTGGTCAAGGGCGCTTTGGTCGACTGAAGAGGGTCGGTTGAGAAGCTGACTGAAGTGTTCTTTCCACCTGTTGCTGATGCCTTTTTTATCTTTTATGAGAGTGCCACCATCAGAGGAGAGCAAGGGAGTGGTGGTGGATTTTAATGGCCCATAGACAGTCTTGAGGGCACTGAAAAATTGTTTGTAGTTTTTCGTATCAGCAAAGCGCTGGATTTCTTCTGCCTTTTTTTCCCACCATCGGTCTTTCATTTTCCTGATCTCACACTGCACTGTGGCTTGGAGAGACTTGAATCTGTTCTTTTTAGGAGCAGAGTTTGAGTTATTTAGCCACTCCATAAAGGCTTTGTTCTTTTTACTCAATAGGTCTTCAATAGCAGTATTGTTCTCATTGAACCAGTCCTGGTGGTTGCGTTGTTTGGGGCCTGGGACTGCCTTTGATGTTTCCTTCACTGCATCTCTGAACTGGTTCCATTTCTTGGTTGAGCTTCCAGTGAGTGGTCACTTGACAGACAGCTTGTCATCCAGGCAGGACTGGAATGTTTGCAAATAAGATGGATCTCTTTTACAACGACACATTGTAAAATGCACAAACTGTCTAGGTGCGTTTTGGATGGCAAGGCGCAATGCTCATTTGAAGAGTCACTCTAACCAATCAGTGGTCTGTCCAGCATTCAGCTCCTCTCAATGCTCTGGTAATCTGTACATCCTGAATATCTCGCCAGCGTACAATGATGTAGTCAATGAGATGCCACTGTTTTGATCATGGGTGCATCTACGTTGTTTTATGTTTGTTCGCCATTCTGAACACAGTGTTCGTGATGGTGAGGTCGAACTCTGAGCATTTGCTGAGTAGCAGTAGGCTGTTGTTGTTCATTTTGCCCACACCGTGTTTGCCGAGCACTCCTTTCCATCTTTCATGGTCCTGGCCAACGCGGGCGTTGAAGTCTCCCAGTAGTATCAGCTTGTCATTTGTGGGCACTGAGTGCAGGACGGCACTCAGGTCAGAGTAGAACTGCTCAATGGTCTCCTCTCTCCTGGTCAGTGTAGGGGCATATGCGCTGATGATTGTGGCATACCGGTCTTTGCTGAGAGGCAAACGGATCTTCATGAGCCTCTCACTGATGCCCACAGGCAAGTCTGGCAGCTGTTTGAGAAAACTGGTCTTGATGGCCAGGCCAACACGGTGGATTCTGTCTTCACTTGTGGCTCTACCTTTCCAGAAGAAGGTGTATCCAGTAGTGGGTTCGCTGAGTGATCCCTCTTCTGGTAAGCGTGTTTCACTTAAGGCTGCGATGTCAATGTTATATTGCACCAGTTCTTTACCGATTAGAGCTGTTCTCTCAGGTCTTGGGGTATTCTCTCTACCAAGTAATGTCCTTGATGTTCCATGCTCCTAGTAGGAGTTTCTTTGTATTTTGTTTTCTTTGATTTCGACCGCTTAAAGGGATGACCCGCCAGCTGCAGTGTGCTGACCGGGTGTTTGTAGGGCAGGCAATGTTTGGGACACCTTTTCTAGTCCCCTCCCTTGATTAGGGTGAGCAGTGCTGTCCTAGAGAGGGCTTCTCAGTCGCCCAGGATGCTGCCAAACGTCTCTGCTACCCTACAGGGCTGAGTGACCACTGGTCTGTGGGCCGCCTACGTGCAGGATCGTGACTACAACTGCCAGTGGTCACCTCCACCTGTTGCATCGCCACTCCCCCATCGCCGCAGGTCTTGAAGAGGGTGGACAGGATTAGGATAGATGATACTTGTGCGTGAAGGAGATTTAAGTGGAAAAGCCGATTCATAGAGACAGTCCCACTCTCTCAGCGTTGGAAGCCTGGGTCCAGTGGCACGAAAAGTTGTTACACCTAGAGACTTCCTCAGTTGCATTGGATGGCCATGTTGTCTTTTGTGCTGCAACACGCCCTAAGCACTCCACAATGCTTTGCTGCATCACCATCTCAGCCGCTGAACCTTCTTATTGGTTTCTTCTGCCTGTTCTGCCGAAACAGTCTTCACATGCTGGGTGAGCAAATCCCTGGTTCACCAGGGGTCGATGACCCGATGGCTACCCTCACAAGGTTTAGCTGGCCTGTCGAAGCTGTTGCCCGGGATGTGGCCACTGCCGCATGCTAGTAGCTACTGGGAGCCACAAGTGAGAGCTGGGTGTCAGGTGGGGGTCAGAGGCTGGAGAGCTGCCCTAGGAGGACATGACAAGCCCTCCATACCAGAGATACTACCCCTCCCTGAACACCCCATATTAACAAGCAAACTGACAAAAATCACACAATTATCTCAATAGATGCAGAAAAAGCCTTTGACAAAATACAACACTCATTCCTATTAAAAACACTAGAAAGTATAGGAATAGAAGGGTCTTTCCTAAAATAATAAACAGTATCTAACTAAAACCATCAGCCAACATCATCTGCAATGGGGATAAACTAGATGCATTCCCAATAAGATCAGGAGTGGAACAAGGATGCCCATTATCACCTTTATTATTTAACATTGTACTAGAAACACTAGCAGTAGCAATTAGAGAAGAAAAAGTAATTGAAGTTATTAAAATTGGCAATGAGGAGACCAAGCTATCACTCTTTGCAGATGATATGATGGTCTACTTAAAGAATCCTAGAGAATCAACTAAAAAGCTAGTGGAAATAATCAACAACTTTAGCAAAGTTGCAGGATACAAAATAAACCCACATAAGTCATCAGCATTTCTATATATCTCCAACACATCTCAGCAGCAAGAATTAGAAAGAGAAATTCCATTTAAAATCACCCTACACAATATAAATTCTTAGGAATCTATTTGCCAAGACAAACACAGGAACTATATGAACACAACTACAAAACACTTTCCACACAACTAAAACTGGATCTGAGCAATTGGAAAAACATTAACTGCTCATGGGTAGGATGAGCTAACATAATAAAAATGACCATCCTACCCAAACATTTATTTATTTAGTGCCATACCCATCAAACTTCCAAAAAAACTTTTTTACTGAATTAGAAAAAGCCTTAACAAAGTTCGTTTGGAAGAATAAAAGATCAAGGATATCCAGGGAAATAATGAAAAAAATATGCAAAGGAAGGGGGCCTTGCAGTACCAGATCTCAAACTATACTATAAAGCAGTGGTCATCAAAACAATTTGGTACTGGCTAAGAGAGAGAAAAGAGGATCAGTGGAATAGACTTGGGATAAGTGACCTCAGCAAGTCAGTTTATGATAAGCCCAAAGATCCCAACTTTTGGGACAAAAATCCACTATTTGATAAAAACTGCTGAGAAAATTGAAAGACAATGTGGGAGAGATTAGGCTTGGATCAACACCTCACACCCTACACCAAGATAAACTCAGAATGAGTGAATGACTTGAACATAAAGAAGGAAACTGTAAGTAAATTATGTAAACACAGAATAGTATACATGCCAGACCTTTGAGAAGGGAAAGATTTTAAAACCAAGCTAGACCTAGAAAGAGTCATAAAAAGTAAAATAAATAATTTTGGTTACATCGAATTAAAAAGTTTTTGTACAAACAAAACCAATGTAACCAAAATTAGAAGGGAAGCAACAAATTGGGAAAAAATCTTCATAAGAAAAACCTCTGACAAAGGTCTAATTACTCAAATTTACAAGGAGCTAAATCAATTGTACAAAAAAATCAAGCCATTCTCCAATTGATAAATGAGCAAGGTACATGAATGGGCAATTTTCAGTTAAAGAAATCAAAACCATTAATAAGCACATGAAAAGGTGTTTTAAATTTCTTATAATTAGAGAGATACAAATCAAAACAACTCTGGGGGGAGGGAGGAATAGAATATGATTTTTGTAACCAAGGAATAATGTTTGAAATTGACCAAAGAAAATTTTTTTAAAAATTATAGGTTTAGAACTGGGAGGGACTTTAAAAGTTATCTAATCCAAAGCACTGAATATAAATAAGAAAAATTAGGTCCATTAAAGTGAAATGATGCACCCAAGATCACAGAGGCAAGATTCACACCTAGGTTCTCTGATTCCAGATCCAACATTCATTCAGTTATATCATATTGCCTTCCCTTTGTCTAAAATAAATCTTTATTTTTTACTAAATGGGACTATTGAATTAGCTGATTAATTCATCCAGAAGAATTCACTCAATTCTGCTTGTTTTTTTTCTTTTCTACCATATTAATCATTCATTGAATCCACTGAATCAGCTAGTTGTTTAGTCACTCCATAAAGTCATCACATTAGAGTTGGAAGGGATCTTAGAGGACATCTTGGCTAATTCGCTTATTTTATAAATGAAGAAGCAAAAGACTAAAGATTTACCCAACATCAGACCGTTAGTGACAAAGACAGGATTTTTAAAACCCAGTCAATTTGGCAACTCAGTACAAGAAACATTTTTAATGTGCTAGAGTACCTTGAGATGCAAAGAGGATAAAACAGTCACTGTGCTTCAGGAACTTACATTCTATTAGGTCTTCTACTCCAAAGTTGTGTTCTTGTCATTGAGCCACACTGCCTCTACTGTTAGCCTAGATAAAATTAAACAAAAGCTGTCCTTTAGTGTGCTCTAGCTGCCACATAGAAGAGGTATGCCTTTACCCAGTGGCTTCCTTTCTTCCAAACTAGGACAATTAACTACCCTGACTCTTTATAAAAATACCAAATCTCAGAATTAGAAGGAATCTCAGACACTATCCAGTTCAAACTGTATGTGATTGAAAATTTCCTCTCTATCAGCCACTAATGATATCCAGAACTCTAGTGATTAAGGATCTTATTATCTGCAGAAGCACTTAGCCCCATTTCCTTTTTCCCTCTGTGACTTTCACTCTTTGCCCTCATTTCTGCCCTCTGGGGTCAAATACAACTCATCTAATTACTCCTCCTATATGCAGCCCTTCAAACACTTGAAAAGGACTCTCCTGCTCACCTAAATCTTCACTTGGTTTAGTATCTGCAGGCCTTTGAACCATTCTGCATATGATATGCTACTAAGTCCCTTCACCATTCTGTATGCATTCCTTTGAATAATTCCTAGCTTAATGAAATCCTTCCTAAAAAATGCCAAGAACTAAACACCATATTTGGAATGTGGTCTAACCAGGGACAGTAGTACAGAAGGGCTTCCATTTGCTTATTTTTATACGCTATACATCTCCTAAATTAGTCTCAGATATAATTGTTGGGGGGCTGCTGTATGGAATAGTTGACTCAATGGAGTGGCAGGAAACTAAATCCTCCAGATCATTTTTTCCAATATTGTTTTGGCTATACCTCACTGATCTTGTATCCATAAGGTTGAGTGTTTAAATTCAAGTCTAGCTTTTTTTCATCTCTATCCAAACGAATCTGATTAGATCTATCACAAAAATAGACTTGGTGAAATCTTCTTAGACCATGACTCCTTATGCAAGTGTTAGCTTCCCCTTGAGGGTTTGTTGCTGAATCATTAATAAAACACTTAAAATTCTAGGACCAAGGACAGCTCCATGTAGTGCTCCACCTTTCTCCGAGGTGGCTACACTTTAACTCCTATTTTTCAAACAGTTCTGATTCCACTCACCTTCCTGTCATCTGGCCCACATTTCTTCATCTTGTTCCAAGGATAGCATAAAAGGTTAGTAAATCTCTACTAAATTCCCTATCTGCATTATTCCTTTGATCTATCAATAATATAATCCTTATAAATGTAAATGCAGTCAATCTGGAATGAACTTTTATTTAAATATTTTTCTATGGTTACATGATTCATGTTCCTCCCCTCTCTTTTCCCCTTCCCACTCCCAGAGCCAACAAGCAATTCCACTGAGGGTCGTGGTTATACATGTAAACCTACTTCCATAGTATTCATTTTTGTAATAAAGTAATCTTTTAAAAACCACAACCCCACATCCATCCTATACCCATATAAACAAGCGATCAATCAAACATTTTCCTTCTGCCTTTATATCTCAACTCTCAACAGTTCTTTCTCTCAGTGTGGATAACATTCTTTCTCATAAGTCCCTCAGGATTGTCCTAGATCATCATATTGCTGCTAGTAGCAAAGTCGATTACATTTGATCATCCCCTAATGTTTCATCTCGGTGTACAATATTCTCCTGATTCTGCTCATTTCACTCTGCATCAGTTTGTGGAGGTCTTTCCAGCTTGTATGGAAATTAAGCAGTTCATCATCCCTTATTGCACAATTCCATCACCATGGATACCACAATTTGTTCAGCCATTCCCCAATTGATGGACACCCCCTCATTTTCCCAATTTTTCGCCACCACAAAGAGTGCAGCCTTGAATATTTTTGTACACGTATGGAATAAGTTGTTTTTGACAAAGCCATCTTATTTTTCATGATCACAGCTTCCCTTTTTAGATACTCATAGATTATCTCTAAATTGTGTTCTAGGGTTTTGCTAGCCTTGGTTCCTCTGGACTATAGTTTTTGAATTCCCTTCTCCTCCCTGTTTTGAATGTAATGGCTATATTCCCCCATTATCAATTCTTTGCCATATTTCATGTTCTCCATAGTCTTTCAGTAATCACTGTCAGCAGCCCAGCAATCACAGCAAATCACTATTTCTTTAGCTTCGGATACAGTTTGTCTGCTCTGGCAATTCAGACTGATTATCAAGAGCATCTAGGAGCTTTCTTACTGCCTGCCTACTTATATTGTGGTTCACCTCCCAATATTAACATTTTTATTCTGTCTTTTTTAGTCCAAAAATCATTTTATTTGATGAACTGGAAAAAAGGGTAAAGTTTTTAAAGAAATCTACCTTCCCTTTCTGTTGGGTTTACATGAAAAAGCAGTGTGGGGAGTAATGAATTGGCTCAGTGAACAGAGAGCCAGGCCTGGAGACAGAAGATCCTGGGTTCAAATTTGGCTTCACACTTCCTAGTTGTGTGACCCTGGGCAAGACACTTAACCCCAGTTGCCTAGCCCTTATTACTCTTCTGCCATAGAAGCATACTGAGTCACTTCTAAGAGGGTTAGGGTTTAAAGGGAGAAAAAGGTAGCAGGGCACATGAAGCAAGCCACCCAGAGTTTGGATCCAATCTCACAGTAAGTACTGATTCTAAGATGGCAGTTAAGGGTAGTTTAAGGGCAAAAGAGTGAGTATTAAGGGCTAGGCAATGGAGATTAAATGACTTGCCCAGAATCACACAACTAGAAAGTGTTTAAAATCAAATTTGAACTCAGGACCTCCTATTTCTAGGCCTGGTTCTCTATCCACTGAGCAATCTAGCTGTCCCTAAAGAATGCCTTTTTAAGAAATCATTAATTTCTGAGATCTTTCTGAGTTTTAGGACTCCTGAAATAATTCCTATAAGACCATTCTATTCTTCTATTACCTGTCTTTTATTCCCTGTTGTCTTCCCTGCTTCAATCTTCAGCACATTAAAAAAGAAGAAGAAAAGGTCATTCATTGGCAGATGAGTATCCTGTACATCTGCATTAACCTCCTAGATAATTTTTTCATTCATTCAGATTTTTTATCATTGCATCTGTAGAATTTCATCCTTTTAAGCTTTTCATTTCTCTTGGTCTCCTTTCTCCACCAGAAGTTTTGGGTGTAGATTATTATCTATCTATCTGTTTGGGGTGTAGACTTTTTTTTTAATCCTTTGAAATCCCATCCTGCAGAATCTAGAATTTTCTTCAAACTATGCTTAATTTTGCTCATCTATTCACAAACCCTAAAATAAACTAGTCACTTTCCTCTAACATCATCAGCATTTTTTCTTCAATTTCTTCTTCAATTCTTCCATGATGATCAGAATTGGGTTCATAATGATGGTGCCCTTCATTGCTTTCACCTTCTTTTGTAAGTGGCTTATCATTAAGGCAAGCCAAAAATGTATTAGGTACTTGAGAGAGAGAGAGAGAGAGAGAGAGAGAGAGAGAGAGAGAGAGAGAGAGAGATTCACATCCCAACTACATCGTGTTTCTTTGTCATATTTAAAATCTACTTTCTGAACTTCTGTTTCCTCTTTTTGTATAAGTAGTCTACATTATATGCACACACACAAAGACACTTAGATCTTATATGTCCTGCTGTCAATATTGACCCAAAGGTTCTCCATCATGAGTATAGCTTACTAATATATAATATTACTCTGAGTCCACCTTTTAGCTATTCTCTCTCTAGGTGGCAGAGTAGACAGGGGGCTAGATCCAGAGTCAGAAAGGCCTGAGTTCAAATCTACATTCAGCCACTTAATAGCTATGTGACCCAGGGAAAGTCACTTAAGTTATCTGTTTCAATTTTCTTATCTGTTAAGTGGAGACAATAGCCCCTTCTCCTAAAATTGTTGCAAGAATCAAATGAGGCAATATTTGTAAAGTATTTTTTTACAAAAACTCAAAGTACCAAATAATTGCTAGCTATTCTTATTATCAATTTACTACTACCTTAAATATGATATATTCTTGCAAAGCCAAGACAATTCTTCTCCAGAAGTTGCCTTTAAATATCCACAGTGCGAATAATCTCATTGTATCTTCACATAAAGTAGATACATGTTGAACCCTATTATATTGTATCTTTAAACACATGGGACAAGGGGAGAAGGAGAAACACAAAATTTAAAGTATTAAAGGACAATTCTTCTTCCCCCAAAGGAGGAAAACTTCTCCCAATAGCTTCCATAGATTTAAAACCTTTGAAAGATGTTTTTAACCACAGTTAAACTTTGTTTTAGCCATGAAACTTGGGGAATGTAGTTGTCAGGTTAATGCAATGGTCTATTCAACTAGGATCAGGAGTCAAGCCAAAAACCTCTTGTTATTTCAACTCTTGTTTAAGAGCTTTCTAAAATTTATCAGCCACTTAAAACTTTATGGTTTGGGATTTCTCAGTCCCTAAAGGTTATCATTGATATACAAATACATTATAGGGTTAGGATCACATTAACATTCAGTAGGAGTTCTATTTTCATTGCCCATCTTGGTGTTAATGATTAATGATTAAATGATAGGTCTTGAGCTAAAAGAGACCTCAGTGGCCATTTAGTTCAAGCCCTTCACCTTACAAATGAAGAAAATTGAGGTGCAGGGATATTAAATGACTTGCTAAGGTCATATGTTATAAATATTAGACAAAATTTGAACCCAGTTCCTTTGACTAGAACCAATGCTCTGTCCAGTGCACCACATTTTTGTATACATAAAAAATATGAGTTTTAGTGGACTCTTTAGTGACCCCAGAGCATGCCTTTTTGCCTAAGATCTCTTATATTATTTGGTTTCTATCTTTTGCCATTCCTAAAAAAGGAAGTGCAGAAAAAATGTCCATTTAATTAAAAGTGCCAGGTAGTCAAATTGTAGTTAATTGAGGTTTTCCTATATGATGTCAGGGGAGAAGAGAAAGTTTATATTTTCTTTGATTTTATGAATAAAGTGATTATAACCATAAGCATACCAACTTACATAAAGTGGCATTTCTCTCAGTGCAAATTGTTTTTCTGTCCAATCTGAAATAGCCCAGCCAGTCCAAATTAGTCCTAGGCAAAAAGAGATATATTCAGATGGGTTTCATATGAGAAATGCCTGAATGTTTTCTTTTTCCTTGCTCATTTGCTGAGTCTCATCACCCAGGTTTATAATCATATTCTCATTACTGAAAGGCAGGCACCTCCTATAACAGAAATCATATAACACTTAAACTTGGAAACACATGAAATCCAATAGAATTACTGACACATTAACATTCAGTAGGAGTTCTATTTTCATTGCCCATCTTGTGTGTTAATGATTAATGATTAAAATAAAT